>NC_138973.1:32997500-35792500 GCF_055761805.1 Camellia sinensis
GAAAGTATATGAATTACCTATAACATGTATTAAATTGCTTTGATATTACCGTGACTATTTGATTCAAAGCCTGGTTACCTTCGTGTTACTGTACTGCGAATGTGATGTTATAATTATTTGGAAATATACAAACTGAGTATGTCCTACGATTGACTACATTAAGATTACAGTAGTATGCAGTTGACCCTGTGGAAAATGAGGATTATGGACATCACGTGGTTGCTTACACCAGTATTATATTGATTGCCATGGGATTACTCTACGGATCTACTTTCAATGCTTGATAACTTCTGAACGATTTGAACAATTATGATAGATCGTGGAACTGATGATTGATTTGAATGTGAATTGTTGAATGTTGTATAATGCAAACCTAAGACATTTGATTTACATCTAAAACATATGTATAACGTAAGTTTGGAGGACTAAACTTCTTAAGGTGGAGTGGCAGTGACGACCTAGACTTGCTAATCGTGATTTTAATTAAGTAATTATGTGTTAATTTTAATTGAACTAAGTGCCTAGTAATTTAATTTGTGCCTATCTATCCAAATAGGGAAAAAGGTTACAACTTTGAAACTGAAATCAACAATCTTATTGGGTGCACAAATTGAAATTGAGTTCATGGATGGGCTAATGGGAATTTTTAGAGCCATTTGAAAAGTTTAATTGAAAATTGATTGGCTGTGATTGAATTAAGCCTTAATTGGAACTATTAATTATGTTCCTACATGTTAATTATGTGATTTAAGTGTTATTGATTGTTATGAGATTTATTGACTTGTATTGTTTGAACAGATAGGTTAGAATGAAAATTAAACTTGTCTGATTCACTAATTTTAACAAGTTAAAATTAAATCATTGGATATGAATTAGAGCCTAATTTATATTAGTATAATTAAGATTATTTAATGTAGATGATTAATTTATTTGGGTAGAAATGAGTGTTTCTTTTTTTAATTATTTATTTATTTATATTTAATTTAATTAGAACCTCAATTTAACAAACTAATTGAAAAACTAAATAATAAATTATATTTCTACTCATCTCATAAATATAGACTAAGAGAGAGAGTGCTTGGTTGCCTAAGTTAGTCATCTTTTTACACACCAAACTGACCACGTATAGAAAGAATGAGGGGAAGAGTGAGTTAAGCTTAAGCTCATAGAAGAGAAATTGAAAAAGAGGAAGAGTAACCTTAAAAAAAACTGGAATTTTGGTCATGAAGCATCAATTAACACTACTAGAATAGTGGCTTTTTGCGACTAATTTTTTGCGACTGATTATGTAATCGTTGCAAAAAATAATATTCACAACCTTGATAATTTTTTCTTTTATTTATATTGCCCTTTTCTTATACCTATGCCCTAACCCTTTTCATACTCCCTACAATTCACAAACAGAGAAAAATCTGATTTCGCTCGCTCAATCGTCTGAAGAAGAGACCATGGTCGTGATGAAGAATCTAATTTTGCTCGATCATGAAATCTGATTTCACTTGCTCAAATATCTGAAGAAATTGGTTGTGATTGATTCTCAAGAACTATGGGATTACTTGTGATCGATTTCGCTTTGTAGATCACCAACGGTATGAACTCTCTTTCTCTCTCTCTCTCTCTCTCTCTCTCTCTCGTCTCAATGAGTCTCTTCGAATCATTCATTCAATCTAACTCTTTTTTTCGTCACTGTAATTCAATCATTGTATCATTCTCACTGTAATTTGATCACTTTTTCGTCAATCTAACTCTCTCTCTCTCTCTAGTCATAACCATAGATCACCTTTCGATGAATTTTTGGTTTGAATCAATCCTTCCTCATCAGCTACAGGTACAAGCTGAAACATTCAATTCTTAATTGTTGTTGCTTCACCTTCCAATTCTCACCTCTCTCTGTCTATATATATATAGCATTGCTCTGAACTTGCTTGATTTCAGTTCTGAATTTGAATTATTATAATAATTATTATTTTCTGTCATGTTAGATTGTGCTGTGTTTTGAGTAAAATATCAAAGGTTAAAAATATCGAAGATGTGAACTAAGTAATGATGTGTATGAGACAATTTATGATGTGTAAATAAAATTTTCCACAAAGTAGTGCATTTTAGTGCACAGATAGTGAAAAACTTGAAGAGATGTGATGCTGATTTATGAATCCTGAATCAGAGTTTACATTGGCTCACATACGAGCCCCCAAGGCTACTATATATATATACATATAATGGCAATGATGGGACTGCTATTGGGAAATTTCAGCACAGATGGTTTGCCCTGCTACTTCTCTATTTTATTAGTCCAGAAGTTCAATGTTCTTCCATCCCTTAAACTAGTTAGTTTCCTTTGTTTTTGTTTGTGTTTTGCTTCTTAACACCTTCATCAAACTTTTTATTTTTATTTTTATTTTATCTAGTTTGCTTTCAAATTTGAATAAAAAGTTTGATTTTACATGAATTATTTCAACTCTTTTATCAAAATTTTTTAAAAATTTCCCTCTTATTCCAAATTATGCTTCATCTTTTTTAATTCTCATCAAATTCTAACTTGATGACGTGTTTGATGAGTTCTCATTTTGATGAAAAAAATGTTAGTCTCCTGATTTGATGAATGGATTAGAGATGTATTTTTAGCACTTTTGTTCAAATTTAAATTTGATAAAAATAATAAATAAGTAATAAAAGTGTTAAGGATTGGACATGGTTCAGTGAACTTGTATCCTGTATATTTGTATATTTGTATGGAATTTTATTTAGCTTATACTTTTCTATTTATTTTTATTCCTTCGATAAATTATTTGTCTCTCCTATTTGATGTATATGTATGGTTGTCTTAGTTCGTCTGATATTATAACCATACATGTGTACAAGGGTTTGATGTTGGGGATGTCCCTGTGAAATGTTACAGGGAACATGACAAATACATAAGCAGAATAAGGATATTGGACAATACATGTGTACAAGGAACACAACAACTACATAAGCAGAATAAATTTAGAAGTTAGGGACTTATATTTATTTTTGTTATTACTACATGTGTACAAATACATAACAAATACATAATCTAGAAGTTAGGGACTTACATTTATTTTTGTAATTACTACTATGTGGCAGTAGGGAATGATTCAATGTCAAATGAGTAATGCTAGAGTGACCGCATTTGGATGAAACATTACATTGAACTCACCACAACAAATGAAAGGGTTTTTTAAAATGTAATCACCAGAGCATTACTCATGTCAAATATGTACCTGGGTCCTAGGCTTATACTTATTTTGGGGATGTTCTAAACTTCTACTCCTGTAGGATTTGATTTTGGTTACCATTGGAAAAATGTTTATTCATGTTGAGTTCTAGTGCCTCATCTTAGTTCATGTGATTTTGAAAATGGCAGGTCAGTCACAGAGGCACCTACTTCAATGTGGTTGGAGTGTCTTTGTAAGCTTTAAAAGGCTTGTTGCCGGGGATGCTTTTATATTTTTAAGGTATGCAAATCATCTTTACATTTTTCACATTCCAAGTCAGCTACTCGTTACTGACTTATGGAATGATTTTAACATGGGACTTTTAGAGGTGAGAATGGGGAACTTCGCGTTGGAGTAAGACGAGCCATGAGACAGCAGGCTAATATTCCATCATCTATCATATCCAGCCATAGCATGCATATTGGTGTCCTCGCAATGGCGTGGCATGCATACATGACAGGAACATTTTTCACGGTCTATTACAAGTCGAGGTTTTGTCTTATACTATATATTCACTTCAATGATGAAATCGCACTAAAGAAAACTTGTTGGATGGTTCAGAATTTAAGGTTTGGCTGAGTGCAAGTTATGATAGTTCATTAAGATATTTTCCATCATCTCATTCACTCATCCATCTCTTTTTTCTCTTTCTTGGGTTGACTTGCAATTATGTAACTATGAGGATTGTGAGAAGTGTTTGGGTTGGGTTGACTATTGTTTAGTATTAAGTGTATGTGTCAGTTTAGAATTAACTTTTAATTACTAAATACTTGAATTGAATAGCTTCTATAGTGTTGAAATGTGATCTGCCACACTAGGTTCAAGCCTTCATTATGTGGCAGCCTACTACATTAATTTGCTTCTCTAAATCACCTATGTATTGTCAAAACAGGGGAATGAGATAACAAATATGAAATTACTTGCGTTTCTTGTATTTTCTGTTAACCAATTCTTTATTACAGGACAAGCCCTGCTGAGTTTATTGTTCCGCTTGATCAATACATGGAATCTGTCAAGAGTAATTATTCTGTAGGGATGAGGTTCAAAATGAGATTTTAAGGTAAAGATGCTCTAGAACAGAGGTATGGTTACTGCATGTCGGCATTTTTTATGCTGATTTCTTGGCGTTGTAGGGACTTTTGAAACCTGATTGTTTTTAGATGTTTCTCATAGTGTAATATTTGAGCCTTCATTATTTATAAAACATATTATTCATATAATTTATTGATGAATTGAAGGTTTATTAGAACAATTATTGGGATTGAAGATGCTGATACCAAAAGATGGGCAGAATCTAAATGGAGATGCCTCAAGGTAGTATTTTGTCTATAGTACATAAGGTGTTGCTAATAGTATTGCATACTAAAGACTTTATGTCATGGTTTTTGAAGGTACGGTGGGATGAGAATTCTACCATTCCTAGTCCGGAGAGAGTCTCACCTTGGAAAATAAAACCTGCTTTGACTACAGCTGCACTAAATCCCCTTCCCATGCCCAGACTAAAAAGGCCTCGGTCTAGTATGGTGCCCTCTTTCCCTGACTCCTCTGTTCTTACAAGGGAAGGTATGGTCCCCACCTGAGTTGCAGAGTCTGTTGACAGACTAATCTTTCTTCAACTTTCATGTGTGTTTTTTTTCGTAAAAGTCCATAGATTATGGATCTTGAATGTTCGTATTTTGAGTTAGTTTCATCTAAGATGACAATAGACCCTTCACCAGTAAATGGATTTTCAAGGGTCTTGCATGGTCAAGAATTTTTGACCTTGAGAGGCACTTTTGCAGAGAGTAACTAATTGGTTTCTACTGAAAGCTAGTTGTATGGCCACCTTCATTGGATGATGAGAAGATTGACATGGTGTCTCCTTCACAAACATATGGATCAGACAAATGGTTGTCCTCAGTGAGGCATTAATCAACCTTCACAGATCTATTTTCAGGTTTTGGGGCCCAAACCAACTCCTCCCACGAGTCGATAAAAGTCAATTTACCAGATCAAGAAGGCAAGTTCAATTTTTTTGCTAGCAATTGGTCTGTAACACCTTCAGCCCTCTCACTCAACTTGTTAGATTCTATCATGAAAGCTCATGTGCAAAGCAGTGATGTGCCTTATCATTCACGAGATGTCAGATATGGTGGTTTTACTGAGTATTCCTTGCTTCCTGGTCAAAAACCCGAGCAGCATCAAGGAAATTGGTCGAGGGAACCACCACTTCAATCATATCTTCATATTCCTACTCAGTCAAGAGGGCTGATTCCTCGGCCTGTACTGGTACAACAACCTGAAGCAGTGAAACCAAAAGATGGGAATTGCAGACTCTTTGGTATACCACTCATCAGTAATCATGTAACCACGGAGCCAGCACACTCGCATAAAACTACTATTGAAACCGATCAAAGGTCTGAACAAAGAAAGGGTGTAAACGTGGTAGATCAACCACTTCCTAGTGTTGAGCAGGAAAAACCATCCCAAATGTGTCAGCCACTTGTGAGGGATTGCCTTGGGAAAGTCCAGGGTGGTTCAACATGGAGTTGTACCAAGGTCCGCACCTATTTATTTGCATGTATTTGGCTTTTAATGCCATGATCATTCTGGGTAGTGTTAAATTAATTTGCTTAAATGAATGTTGTGATGATTTCAGGTTCATAAGCGGGGGATTGCTCTCGGTAGGTCTGTGGACCTTACCAAATTCAGTAACTATGAAGAATTGATTGCTGAGCTGGATCAATTATTCGAATTTAATGGTGAATTGAAGGCAAGGAACAAGAATTGGTTGATTATATTCACTGATGATGGGGGTGATATGATGCTTGTTGGAGATGATCCATGGCTGTAAGGACTTTTTCTGGGTTTTTTTTCTTCATGTTCATTATGTATTAGCCATGAACTTTGTTGTCGGCTTTTGTTGTTTCTACTTGCATCTTCCATTTATTTGAATCATCCAGATGCATCAATGCTATAACCTCTTAAAGGGAATCATTCCTCGTTTGGTGCTTGCAATTGATTTTTTTTTTTTTGGTTGTAGCAAACGTATATATGATTTTATTATAAAAATAATGATTTGCGACAGTAAAAAAATAGTCGCTAATTTTTTTTTTTTTTTTTTTTTTTTTGCGATGGCAAAATAGTTGTTGCAAAAAGTAAGTTAGGCAGTTGCAAATAGTTTGCGACTGTTATTTTGCGGTTGCAAAAAGTATTTGCCACCCCTACATTTGCGACCCTCATTTGCCGTCGCATAGGCCGTCACAAAAAGTCTTTTGCAACTGTTTTTTATTATTTGCGACGGCTTGTAGCGGTCACAAAAAGTATTTTTTTTAGTAGTGTAAGGTAAGAAATCATTCCAAATTCTTGGTATTGAAGCTCTATTACACATAATCTTTCAAGATATAAGTTTAAATGAATTGAATTTGTTCTCAAATAGGAGATTTGCTCATGTAATTGAGAACTTAGGGCATGCATGTTAAAACACATTGAAGAATTGATTAATTTAACTTATAATCCTTACATGCATGGCATATTCTTAAGAGAACTTGGGTTCTAAACTTGTTCTTAACCATAATTCATGGAGTTTGAGAAGAGATTAAACATGAATTAAGCTTGGGTTCATGAAAATAGAGATTTCATGTAACTAAGTTTTAAATAGAGGATTTGAACTCAAGAATGTGAAGTTATAGGATTATATTTGAATTCAAGAGTTTGATTTATTTTTCATGGAAATTGAGTTTCAAAAATGGAAGAATGAGTTGAATTTGATATTTAGAGCCTTATAAGAATTCAATTAAAAATTTGATTTAGGTTCGTAAAATTAGATGTAGTCAAATTAAGCCTTAATTGAGAATTAATTAAATTCAATTGAAATTGAGTTAGGCTTAAGATTATACAAATAAACGTGAAGATTAATTATTTGGGCCTTGATTTTGCTTGAAAATGGAGTTGAAATTGCAAAATGTATATATTTATGAGTTTCTGATTCAGTAATGTAAACATGACTGAATAATTGTAATTTAATATGTATAAGCCTAATTTAAGTTTGATTGTGTAATTAGTGAACGTAATAAGAGTTTGTATATGATTCGATTATTTATATTTAATTAGTTTGGGTAATACATAGCTAAACATATTTTAATTGGAGGTTAATAATCTAATTAATTCCTAATATTAGTCATCCATATTTAAGAGGAATGGAAGGAAGAAAATATAGGAACAATCGAATGAAAAATTAAAATCAAATGAGAGAAATCGAAAGACAAACAACTGAATTAAATTGATTGTAAGAGTGTAATTGTAATCGTGTTGTGCTTGACTTATTTGTTTAGGTCGGACGCCGAACGATTAGCACGTCTTTTTTAGGAGCCCACTGTGAGTAACAATGTCGTAAAGCTATGTTCAATTATAATTATTTTCAGAACGATTAACTATACTGCTTTATGAAATGATATTGTTTTCTGAATAAATGTTTGTCCCATTTTATGAACTGTACCTGCGGCATCCATAGCAATTGACTGTTACTGCTACTGCTACTATTACTGTTACTGCTACTGTTACTGTTACTGCTAGTGTTACAGAGATCTCTGTCAGTTCCAATTGTTGGAACTACTATTTACTATTTGATGGCCATCAACTGACTATTCGGCTGTTACTGCTACTGTTACTGTTACTGCTAGTGTTACAGAGATCTCTGTCAGTTCCAATTGTTGGAACTACTATTTACTATTTGATGGCCATCAACTGACTATTCGGTCTTTTAAGACCTACTGTACTGTTCTACTATTGGATGTTCCACGTATGACTGCTATGATCACTATATGACAGATATGATATGAAATATGAGATACTGATTGAATAAATGATTTACCGATGCAATTGACTGTTTTATGTACTGGAAGGACATTCATTCTTAACCCCTTTATGCACTTGTTATTCACTAGGCTCTAACTCATTATTTATTATATATATGTAGGTGATCGGGCACCGGATCAGAGTTAGCGGCGGCGTCGACTCGAACCCTGTTTTTGTCAAGTCAACTGTTGTGCCTCACTGCGAGGTTCCGAACCATTGCATGTCAGGGTTTATTGGGTGATTCAAATTCACCCTTTTGACATTGTGTTTATGAGATAAGAATGTTTATTGAGTTTTGTTAACTGTTTTTGGTAATGGTATTTAATTCCCTATCTTATGTTTTGTTATGAACACATATGTGTTATGGACTTAAGTGTTTGTATAATTCTAAGTGTGTGAAATTTGTTTTGTTCATTTAAGTTTCCACAGCTCATTGAACGGTATTTTATATTATTAATTGGCTTCTGCCAGCCCCTATTACGAGGTTATTTTCATTATTGTTAAGCAGGCATTTGGTAATCACGGATTACTGGCCGGTTACGGCGCTAAACCTATAGGGGCGGGTATGGATCGTGACAAACTTACTCAAAAAAAGACGTTTTGGGGGCGAAAATTCAAAACAGCTCCTGAACCACCGTATGGCTCTCACGGAAAACTTTCCCTTGACAAATAGAACGTGTGACTACTGACGTAATGTCATTCGGACCTGTAGGTTGGGAGTTTGAGCCGAAAATGCCTTAAACTTAGTCGAAAAAGGGTGTTTCGAGGGCGAAAATTCATAACAGCCCCCGAACCACCGTGTGGCTCTCACGGACAACTTCTCCATGACAATTACGACCTGTGACAACTGACGGAATGTAATTCAGACTTGTAAGTTGGGAGTTAGAGCCGAATACGTCCTAAATTTAGTTGAAAAAGAGTTTTTTGGGGGCAAAAATTCAAAATAGCCCCCAAATCACCGTGTGGCTCTCACAGACAGCTTCCCCATGAGAGATAGGACTTGTGATAACTGACGGAATGTAATTCGGACCCGTAGGTTGGCAGTTAGAGCCGAATACGCCCTAAACTTAGTCTAAAAAGGATTTTCTGGGGGCAAAAATTCATAACAGCCCCCAAACCACCATGTGGCTCTCACGAACAGCTTTCCCATGAAAAATAGGACTTGTTACAATTGACAGAATGTAATCCGGACCCGTAGGTTGGGAATTAGAGCAGAATACGCCTTAAACTTATTTGAAAAGAGCGTTTCGGGGGCGAAAATTCAAACAGCCCTTGAACCATCGTGTGGCTCTCACAAATAGCTTCCCCATGACAATTACGATATGTTACAACTGACGGAATGTAATTTGGACCTGTAGGTTGGGAGTTAGAGCCGAATACGCCCTAAACTTAGGGGTGGTTTGGAATGATCTAAATAAGTGTACTTTTTGACTTTTTGACTTTTTATGAAATATGGGTTGGGTTTGAAGTGATGTGGTAGAGAGGTGTTGTGACTTAAATAAGATGATGTAACTTAAATAGGATAGTGACTTTTTGACTTTTTGGCTTTTTTAGGTTATGACAAACAAGGCCTTAGTCGAAAAAGGACGTTCCGGGGGCGAAAATTCAAAACAGTCCCTGAACCACCATGTGGCTATCATGGACAGCTTTCCCATGACAAATAGAGCTTGTGACAACTGATGGAATGTAATTCAGACCCGTAAGTTGGAGATTTGAGTCGAAAACGCCTTAAACTTAGTCAAAAAAGGGCGATCCGGGGGTCGAAAATTCAAAACAACCCCCAAACCACCATATGGCTCTCACGGACAGCTTTCCCATGACAAATAGGACTTGTAACAACTAACGGAATGTAATCCGGACCCGTAGGTTGGGAGTTAGAGCCGAATACGCCTTAAACTTACTCGAAAAAGGGCATTTCGGGGGCAAAAATTCAAAACAGGCCCCGAACCACCGTGCAACACCCGCATCCTTTAATCCATTGGAGAGTGAATTTAATTTCCTTATTTTTATTTGTTAGAGTCTTCGAAGTTGTTGAATGTTGGTTTCGGAGGAGTATGATCCGATTTAAACTCGTTGGGTTTGTTTGTTTGCGTTTGTTCTTGTCAAAACGTTCCTTGGAGACTTAGAAATGTTTCCTTAGGGTCGGCACCAGCCTTCCTAAGGGTCGACCCTTACCTATTGGTGAAGTTTCTGGATGTGTCGCTGGAAAATAGGGTAAACACCAGTCTGGGGAGGGTCGATCATCTTATATTGCAGAATCTGTGTATGTTGGTTGCTGAAAAATAGGGTCGACCCCCTCCTGACTTAGGGTCGACCCCCTTACTTGTACCAGATTGTCTTTTCTACGTAATGGGTCGACCCCCCTACCCAAAGAGTCGACCCCTGCGTGTTTTTTTTCAGATTTTTGGGCTGGTTTTGGGCCCTACCCTTAGGGGGGATTTTGGGCCTATTATTTTATTGACCTTAGGGCTACTTCTCTACTGCTATAAATAGGCTCCAAACATGTTTCATTTGACTTTTTCTTCCCTTTCCTCTCTCTCAAACCGTGAGTTCTCTTCTCTCTCTCTAAACTCAAGCTTTTGGCACTAAGATCTCTAGATCTACTCGCCTAAAGTGATTCTCTCACCATGTTCTTTTGAGAAAAAGTGTAGATCTTGTCAAGGGCATCCTTTTGGTCCGAAGAGTTCGTGGTTTTGTCGCCATTGATGTTTGGGTCGTCATCTATTGGCTTCAAGAGGTAGGGGTTTCTAGTTCTCTTTCAATACCCTCGTTTGTGGATAGATTTGTGGTATTTTCTTTATATCAATACAAAAGTTCACATTTTTATGCATATTGTGATGAATCATTAGATTGGGGGTTTGGGTTTGAAGAGAGTTGGGTTTATTTGTTGGGTTATTATCTTTGGGTCATGAGTTTGGGTGTAAAAGTAATAGAAGGGTTGGAATAAAATATGTTTTGTGAAAAGCTCTAATTTCTCTTAAAAATCCTAAGTTGATTCATGATGATAATTAATGATTTTGCCCAAATTGAAAGTAGAATCATGAAATCGAATTATTGTGTTATATATATACAAGTTTAGTTGAATTTTGGAAGTGTTTGAAAATCATGTTAAAAATTAGCGAATGAACCCTTATTATGGACATTGTAAATCATGCTATAATGTGAAATGCAGATTGGGGAAAATAATTTATTAATGATATGGATGACATGAGCCTTGGGGTGAAATGATGAAATAAAAGTTTAAGAGTTCACCTTGAATTATGTTGAATTGTGTTGATTATGTTGAAGTGAGTTTACAATGTTGAATTGCGTTGAATCATTGTGAGTTTTGTGGAATTGTGTTGTGTTGGGTTGTGTTGAGTTTGAGTTGTGTTATGTTGGGTTGTATTGAGTTTGAGTTGTGTTGTCAAGTTGTGTTGGGTGTGTGGAGTTTGGGTTGAGTTGTGTTGGGTGGTGTTGTGTTGGTACCCAAGTGGGGAGTTGAAAAAAAATGATTTTTTGGTACCCACGACCGTCCGTATCATAGCCAGTAAATGTGGGGGGATTGTTTTAAAAAAAAAATTGAAAAATGGTTTTTCGGTGCCCACGACCGTCCGTATAATAGCCGGTAAATGTGGGAGTGGTTTGAATTCAAGGTGCCCAATTGCCCTGTCTAGGCTTATCGCTAGACGAATGTGGGAAAAGTGTTTTTGGGTGTCCACATAGTCTTGTCGTATTGTAGACGGTGAAAGTGGAAAAATGATTTTTGGGTATCCACACAGTCCTGCCGTATTGTAGCCGGCAAAAGTGGAAAAACGGATGGTTTTCGAAAATGTTTTGAGTTCCCGTGTCTTGCCGTATAATAGTCGGCAAATGTGGAGGATGGTTTTTAAAAGGTTGAAAATGGTCTCTGAAAAAAGATATGGTTTTTGAGAAAATGATTTTGGGAGTTCACTTCCCGCCGTATAATAGCCGGCAAAAAGTGGACTGTGCTATGAATTGGGTGCCCGCTATCCCGCCGTATCAAGCCGGCAAAAGGTGGAATATGTTGTGAAGTGTGTTGAGTTCAGTGATAATATATGTGACTTGTGATGAATTTGTGAAATTACCATTTGATGTGTAAATTGATATGGAATGAGAATGCATATAGAAATTATTTGAAAAGAATAGATAATGAAGTGGTACTTGGATAAGGGATTGGTGATAAAGAACTCACCGAGTTGTTTGTATCTATAGGGAAAGATTAAGAATTTTGCTTAGTGATCAATTGAGAAATTAAATTAAAAAGGGTTTATTGTCTGTGCGATGTGTTGAGCTATGGTTGATAATGCAAATGTGGATGTGATGTAATTATTCTTGGATTTCTACGTTAAAGAATAATAACAATAAAGGATGGACAGGTGGGAATGGAGTGTATGAGGGTTGTTTTGGGTACTAAGGGAACATGAATTTGAGGTTATGGAATTTTAATAAATGTAACTAGTAAAAAGGGAGAATATGAAAAAAAAGAGGAATGTTAAGATGGGAATTTAATAAGAAATATTTTGGAATGGGTTAATAAATATAAAATTATGTGATTCCTTAAACATGTTGTTCTCAAAAAGGATTTATGGTTTTCTAATGAAAAGGGATTGTTTTGATGGTCGAAGGTTTTCCTTAAATGTTCAAATAAACCTTGAGAAAAAGATACTCTACGTATGATATTTTGAAATTACAAAACGTTATCTACTATATGGTATCACTCTGCATGCATGATCACTAATATCTATAGGATGGTTATTGTTTTAGAACTGTGAGATTCCTACTGAGCAATTGTGCTCACCCCTTGTTGTTTTATTTTTTTTTACAGGAAGAGATTTTGGATTGTTTGGTTGAAGGATTAGAAAGTTTATGTATCTCTTATGTGTAATCTCATTGTACATTGATTTTTGTATTTATTAAGTTGTAACACCACAGTGGAAGTGGGAATGTATTATTATTATTGTTGTACTCATCATGAGGGAGAGAACATGTATTATTATATTTATATTACTCAAGGGTAATAGATATTTTTAATAAAAAAAAATGGACCTAAATTTCAGGCTCTTGGTAATGTTTTCGAGTAATTAAAATTTGGGGCGTGACAACTATGTGGCTCTCACGGACAGCTTCCCCATGACAATTTCGACCTGTGATAACTGACAGAATGTAATTAGGACCCGTAGGCTTGGAGTTTGAGTCGAAAACGTCTTATACTTAGTCGAAAAACTCGTAACACTTAGTTTAAAGAGCGACAACTTTATGAAAATAACATCCACATATTCTAATAATTGCCTTTATATATTTATAGGACTAAGCAATTACATATTAGATTGTTTGTGCAGTTGGTTGGAATAAATATTGCATGATACTTATATATATATATATATATATATATGCTTTTATTTCTAAGAAGACATTTCTCGATTGTTCTACCTTAAATGCATGTTAGAACATGTTCCCCATGGCTGATTGAATTGATATTTTGTAACCTATCCTAATGTTTTTTTTTTAGATGGCTTTTTTGCGTGAACTTGTGGATAATCCATTTTGGTGTATGGAAAAGAAATTTCACTTTTGTATAGAACTAATATAATACTTTTGTCATCCTTAGCTTTTGTGTAGTTCACTATTACTGATATAGAAAAATTTTGGCAATCAACAAATAATGACTGGTGTGGTACATAGATCACATTCTGTCGTGGTACATATATGACCATTTGTCGACGTACATATATGACCTTTTGTCATAGTCTATAGAAAAACTTTTGTCGTGGTACATATATCATCTTTTGTCGTGGTACAGATTACGATGGTAATTTGTATCATACCAAATGGGAATTTCGCTTGGTAGTAAATGTATTTTTTGTATACGGCGGGCTTTGATTTTTGTATAATTCCATATTTTGTATGGAATTATTATTTTATCTTGGACAATAGTTGGTTTATATGGATTTTGGCATTTGAAGTTATTTATTTTTTATATATGGATGCAGATTGTGGAATGATTGATAGTATATGTATCATTTTGTTTATATACGTATTACAGGTTGCATGGAATATAGACAAGTTGTGGAGAAATTATAATTTTGCGATAAAACATAATATCATATTTTTGCCTACTAAACAATCAATAGCTAAAAAAAAAATTGGGAAAATAGTTTGGGCGGCTAAAAGTTTTGTAGCAAAAAAAAAAAAACATTTGGCGACTAAAAGTTTTGTAGCCAAAAGAAAAGTAAAATTTTGGTGACTAAAAGTTTTGTAACCAAAAGAAAATTAAACATTTGACAATTAAAATATTTCGTATCTAAAAACAAAAGCTAAAGAATAAAAATACTTTTGCCGACTAAAAATTTAGTAGCAAAAAATGTGGGACTTTAGGCGACCAAATATTTAGTAACCAAAACAAAAACTCTTTGCCGACTAAAATTTTAGTAGCAAAAAATATGGGACTTTAGGCGACCAAATATTTAGTAGCCAAAACAAAAACTTTTTACCGACTAAAATTTTAGTAGCTAAAAATGTGGGACTTTAGGTGACTAAAAGTTTAGTCGTCGAAAATGTACTAATTTAATTTTATGTCCAACCTTTTGGCGACTAAAAACTTAGTCGGAAATTGAACATATTTGGCGACCAAAATATTTTTAGTCTCTAATTACCTTTACCAACAATTCTTCCACAACTACTTCTGCAACCAAATAATTTAGTTGCTGAAACCCTTCGGTAATTAAAAATTAATTTTTGGTAACTAAAAATTTAGTTGCTAAAAATGAAAATTCTTGTAGTGTTTGTCTCATAAAAATAGAGTTTAGTTTCAAAATCGTACTTATTGTCTATTTTTTAAACACAAATGTAATCCAATCGTGTCGTCTTTTTTTGTAAACGATAAATATAATTTGAATATAATTATTAATATTTAATTAACTTAATTTTTTATATAAATAATTTTTCAAATAATCTTATAAGTTAATGATTCGAATTAGCTAAATAACATCTCTTCTTGTTTGGCAAGTGCACAACAAATTGTATAATAAAAGTCAAAAAATCACTCTTTTTTTTTCTATTTTTTATATAAAAAATTAAAAAATCATCTCAAAAATATTAGATTTTTTTACTTTATATTTTAATCAAAAAAACCAAAAAATTACTTGCCTTGGTGAAGTTTTTTTTTTTAAATTAAAAACTAATAATCAGAAAACTAAAAGTACCTCTTTCACAATTTCAAAATAATCAACTTTTTAAATTTATTTAAATCATTTTTACCTAATAATTTATAAACCTAACAAATCTTCAAATTAAAATTAGTTATAACCATCCCCTAAAAAGGATAATAAACAGCCCCACTAAAATAGTCTCTTTCAAACGTGGCCTAATGCGGAACTAATAGGAAAAATGTCATTTCCTCAACAACAACAACAACAACAAAAAGAAATATCGTCCACATATTTCATTTTCAAACTTTTTGCACGAAGCTTGGTTTGTTTTTAAAACCTTACCTTCTCGTCCTTGCAAGGACACCCCTCTCACAAAACCAGACCAAACCCAAAAAAACTTTAGCAACCAGAGAGAGAAAGAGAGATGGAAAAATCAAATTCCGATCACGTAATTCTTTTCATGGAGGACCAACAACACAACATCAAAAACCCTGAACGACCACAACCCAAAAACCCAATCTCCATTACCGAACCCAAAACCACCCCAACCCCACAATTCACATCAAGAACACAAACTCTCCGCAGACTCAGCTTCTCCAAACCCAAAGCTCGCAACGTCGAGTTCAACCTCCCTCCACCCACTCGCAAAACCACCACCATCCCCGAATACTCCGACGAGCTCGAACCACTCAACCCAACAAACTACTCAACCGATGACAGTGACGACGACGACGAAGAAGAAGAGTTTGAAGAGGGTGAAGATGAAATGGGAAGAGAAAAGCTCAGAAAGAAGAAAAAGAAGAAGGTGCACTGGAAAGCTATGGTGGAGTGGGCTTTGTTCATCATCATATTGACTTGTTTGGTTTGTTCTTTGACAATTGAGTCTGTGAAGACTCATATGACTTGGGGTGTTGAGGTTTGGAGATGGTGCTTGATGGTTATGGTGATTTTCAGTGGAAGACTTGTTTCTGGTTGGGTTATGGGTTTTGTTGTTTTCCTCATTGAAAGGAACTTTATGCTGAGGGAAAAAGTGTTGTATTTTGTTTATGGGTTGAGGAAGAGCTTTCAGAACTGTGTTTGGTTGGGACTGGTTTTGCTGTCTTGGACTTTCATGTTCAATCCTAATGTTCATCACAAGGACAAGATGTTGGGGAAGGTGAGATCAAACAACTCTTTCATCTACCAAGTATTTTAGATGTAGTACACTCTCTATTGCAACATGTGATAGGAATCTTGAAAGAATATGATTTTTTAACCATAACAATGATTTGGGACTCTCAAACTTAGGGACCATGACTCTCCAAAATGATTTAAGAAAAGAAAATAAAAAACAAGCACACGAGTGGTTCTGATCATTTTGAGAGTTATGAAGATTCTCAAAATTGAGGGTCTCACTCATTTTCATTTAACCACATAGGACCAAACATTCTTTTTGTCAAAAAGATCTCTCATTCTATTTTGGTTCAACCTCCAAAGGTTGGCTTAGTGGTGTAGGCTTGGAACTTGAGAATTTGTTCATTTTTAAGTCTCAGATTCAAAACCTCTCGGGTGATATCAATTCTTGTGTTAGGCTAGTTCACCCTGAGTTATCCAAAAAAAAAAAAATAATAATTCCTATTTCAGTTCATTTACAATTTAAAAAGTATATAAAATTTTTGAGATATAATTTAATAATTAATACTGCAAATGGAGGGTCTATATGTTCCCAAAAAATTTCTATCTCCTTGTCATTTGATCACATCTTTTTGAGATTTTCATATTTTAAGGCTCTATTTGAATGTATAAATTTATAATGAAGAGGTGTTTGAGGTTGAACTTTTTATAAAATTATAAGAAGAATACTTATTTAAAGTAGATTGATAATTCTTAGGAGAAATTGCAAATCAATGGAACACTAAATAATTATTTATATTTTTATAGTGGTGTAATTTTACTGTGCATATAGTGTAGATTTTTTATGTGTATGGTTTAAGTTTAAACTGTGTCAAAATTGTATCACAAAATTTTTTTATGTAAAGTACAATAATTTTTTCACTGTTTTAATTATTTGTAATTTTTCTTAATTCTTAAGTGGAGAAATTAAATAAAAATATGTAATATGTATTTCGTAAAAATTATTGTACAAATAAAAATTTTTAGGAAAAATTTCAAATAATTTGTAAAAATAATTATATAAAATCCATCTCAAATTAAATCATCAATATCTAATGAAATGTCAAAATGAAATTCAACAGCTGTTTAAAGCTCTGGTGGCAGTTCTAATCGGAGCCACAATCTGGCTGATCAAGATCGTCCTCGTAAAAGTCCTAGCATCCTCATTCCACGTGGCGACCTACTTCGACAGAATGAAGGAGAGTGTGTTCCACCACTACATCCTCAACACCCTCTCCGGCCCACCCATGGACGAGGCGGCGTACGAGGCGGCGCACAACCACAACAACCACCACCTGGCGGAGTCGAAGACATTGCCGGCGAAATTGAGGAAAGGGGCGAGGAGTTTGTCGAAATCGATGAAGAGGTTTGGGTCGAGGAGAGTGGACATTGAGAAGCTGAGGAAGATGAGCCTGCAGAGCACGAAATCGGCGTGGAGTGTGAAGAGGCTGGTGAATTATGTGAGGTTTTTTGGGTTGTCGACAATTTCGAATACTGTGGATGGGTTTGGGAGTACTGAGTCTGAGATTGGGAGTGAATGGGAGGCTAGGAACTGTGCTAAACGGATCTTCAAAAACGTTGCCAAACAGGGTGCCAAGTAAACACCTCTCTCTCTCTCTCTCTCTCTCTCTCTCTCTCTCTCTCTCTCTCTCCAGTGCTTTAACTTTAGGATTAATTCCCAAAAATATATCTGATATTATATTTTAGTCGCTAAATATTTAATTATTTCTTTTTGGTTTTTAAAATTTGCAACCGGTTAAACTTGAAGTGGGTAGGAATGACAACGAACCGGATCGGGGTCGGGGTTGGGGATCACACTCTTCATCCCCAATCCCCGATGGTAGAAATTTTCCCGTCTCCGACCTCGATTCCTGACGTGGAGTCTACCATCGCCCCCATCCCCGCCTCCTAATGGGAATCGGGTTTCCTGATCCCGAAAATTTCCCGACCAAAATTAAAAAAAACGACAACAAACATATACATTTAACAACAAAGATTCAACATATATATTCATCAATAACAATAACAATTATATATGTTTATCATCATCATCATCATCATCTACAACAACAGAACTCTGAGCTCAAATGTATATTCAACAGATCTGAGCTCTAAGTTCAAATATATATTCAACAGCTCTGACCTCAAATATATATTCAACACCAGATTTAACATATATATTCAATAGATTGAACAGATCTGAGCTCAAATGTAAAAAATAAAAAATAAAAAATCTAACACATTGAGAGAGAGAGAGTCGACGGCAATCGGCTGCGATGGAGAAACGATGAACTCTGACGATGATGGAAAGAGGGACAGCAGTGATGGAGAGGAGGGATGACGGCGATAGGGGGAGGGGAGGAGGACAACAGCGATGGGGAGGAGGGAGGAGAACAGCGGCGATGGAGAAGAGGGACAACGGTGATGGAGGGACGACGGCGATCGGCGATGATGGGAGGAGGGAGATATGCGATGGAGGGACGACGGCGATGCCGTGAGTGTGAGAGAGAGAGTGAGAGAGAGAGGCTGAGACTGTGAGAGAGAGAGGCTGAGACTATGAGAGACAGAAACGAAATGTATGTGAGTGAGAGGCAGAGTCAAACATATATATTTATGGGGAATATTCGAGGAGTTATGCAGGTATAATTCGGGGCGGGGTCGGGCTAGAGCCGGGGCTGGGGAACCTATTTCCGTCCCCGGCCTGAAAACAGTCGGGGATTCAATTTTTAATACCATCCTCGGTCCTATGGGGATAATTTTCGAAGAAAACTCATTCTAATCGGGGTCGGGGAATCGGGTCCCTGTCGGGTTGGGTTCAAATTGCTATTCCTAGAAGTGGGTGTTTGGGGTTTGTTTATTTTGTGATTTATTTATATATTTTTTTTTGTTTATTTTTATCTTTAGTAAAATTATTTTTAAAAAATTTTCAAAAAATTTACTCTTCTAGATTATGGTAGATGAAATGAAATGAGAAATTAAGGCCACGTTTGATTTGTATTTGTGAAAAAATTTTAAAAAATAATTTTTTGAAAACATTTTACAAAATTTAAAAATTTATTTGGTTGTATATTTTGTAAATAGTTTTAGCGTTTTAGAGTTTGGAATGATTTTATTTTTTTTATTTTTTTTTGTAAATAGATGATTATGAAAAAAAATGATTAATTAATGTGTAATAGAGAAAAAAGTGATTTTTAATTTTTTTAACCAAACTAATTTTTGAAATTTTTTCTCAGGCAAACCCGTCAAGGCCTAACTTTTTTCTTTTTAAAATAAACAAAATAAAAAATAATTTGACTTTTTCAATTTTGTTTTACTTTTTGGATTCATCCATCGAAAAGGTAAAAACATTTTGACATAATTTTAAAAAAAAAATCATTAAAAATAAAAAAATTAGAAAAAAATATGGCTCAATAAGCTAACATATATAAATAGATATCTTTTATCAAGAAAAAAAGGATGTTTCGAACGGATATCATAATATTCATGAGTCTTGATTTTGGAATAATTAATTACCGAATAAATTTAACTCAACTCAAAAATAAAATGAGAGATATTTTTAAAAATTTATAAGTGTCAACCATATACCAAGCTTACCAAAAACCAAAAATCATTATTGAGATATGAACAAAACCTAATTAGTGGATAAAGTGGAATTTTATTTTTCCTTGTTTTGGAACAAAACCCTATCAAAAATCATATATGAAAAAATTTCTCATAAGAAAATATATATTTTTTTATATTTGGTGGCGGGGGTGGTGAAACGATGATGTAGACGGAGGTGGTGGCATAATGATAGGGTGACAGTAGTGGCGATAGCGATAATGATAGTGACAATAACCGTGGTAATGGTGATGTAGTGGGGGAGGTGAGAGTGGCGGTGATAGTATGGTGACATTGATAAGATTTTAGTTCAAAAAACGTTTTCTGCTTTTTAAAAATGAAAAATAATAGGCTTGTTTTTTTGTTGATCATGGAAAATGTTTTTCATTGACTTCCATTTCTATTGTACCAAACATCAAAAAATATAAAAAATATTTGTTAGAAAATATTTTTTGCCCAAACAAATACAACAAAAGTTTATTTATATATATATATATATATATTGAAATGCCAAAAAAAATTTATAATATTAAATATAACAATGTTACATCCACCTAATTTATCACTCCTAAATGACTTCTAAAATTTATTTTGAAAAATAGGTTAAAAGTTGACTTTTTAATTTTTTTTATTCTTTTAAAAAAACGTGTAAAAAATAAATAAGTAATATGATCTAAAAAAAAAACAAAAAGCTCAAAAAATGAACTTTTAGCCGAGTTTTTAAAATTAAGCCTAATTAAAATGTCTCAAGAAATTTTCTTTCCAAATATCGCTTGAAATTAAAGTGACAATTGTAAACTTGTAAGTGACACTTTTTTATTGAGATAAGAAACATGTAGGTCATGTTTGGTTTGTATTTGTGAAATAATTTTGAAAAATAATTTTTTGAAAAGAGTTTATATTTAAAAATTTATTTGATTATATGTTTTAAAAATAATTTTGGAGTTTTAAAATTTGGAATTTTTTTTTTTAATTGAATAAATGAGTGTGAGAAAAAAAAATACTAATTGATTAATGTATAAGATGTAAGAGAATGAGAGAGAAAAAAATGATTGATTGATATATAATAGATATAAAAGTGATTTTAAATTCTTTTTTTTTAATTTTTAACCAAACGAATTTTTTAAATTTTTTCCTAAAAATTATCTCTCAACAAACAAACCAAACAAGATGATATTTTTTGAAATTTTTTAATATTAGTTGACATTTTTTTTTTTTGGGAGTGTGATAGTTGACATTAGGGGTGGGTGTGGATTAGTTGCGTTCATGGAACCTCCAATCCGTCATCCGTCTGTCAAATTAGTAGATTGGAGAAAATTAATCCGCATCCGTCCACTAATCCGGCGGATGTGGATTGAGCAGATTGACAGATGGATGCGAATCTGCTTAGCGGTTTAAAATTTTATAAATTTTCAACATGATTCAACTTGTGCACTTTCTCAAAAAAAAAAAAAAGTATTACAGTCAATAATTTAAAAAATTATTGCAATCACTGCATGCCTCATCCAAAGAAAGATAGTTTGAAACTTTAGAATATTACAATTACAGCATGTCTCATCCACATAAAATATTACAATATATACTTCTTAAAATATAAAAACAATTCAAACCACCAAAACTATGAATAGAGCAGTAGTAGAGATTGTATGTCTCTTATTGTTACATATATATCTGTTTTTGAAAACAAAAATCAACCAGCATATCATCTTTTTTATTTATTATTTTTAGAGTTAGATTTAAAAATAAAAAAATATAGATAAATAATACATTTATTTTTTAATTTAAAAAATATATTTAAGTTAAAAACTCTTTTTCAACAGACTATTTAAATTCTTTTTCAATTAAAAACACAAAAAGAATATCTAAATAAATTGAAAATACAAGCTTCGTTTAGGAAGAGAGGTTGGGTTGGGTTGGATTTGGGGCTATTTTAGTCCCAAAAAAATAAAATAAGTTTTTTAGTTCAATAAAACAAAACATCACATCTAACCTATAATCATTACATTTTTTCTCTCACAAAAAGTCAAAAAAGTAAAAAAAAACCATTCCCAAATGAGACTTTTTAGTTCCAGGCTAAAATAGCTAAAAAGATAAAAAAAAACAAAAAGCCAACCCACTTCCCAAACGAACCCAAAGTCTTACAAATTATTAGGGGTGTTTGCGGTTTGGCTGTTTGATTGTGGCTAAATGAATCTCAAATCTGTCATCCGTCTAAAACTAGACAGATTGAAAAAAATTAATCAGTAACCATCCGCTCGTCATCACATATCCATTCAAAATATACAAATTAATTTGATTTAATCAATTACACGGATCAATATATCCGCTGCTCACCACAACTGACATATATCAAACTAAAATATTGTGGGTGTTTGAGAAGTGAGTTTTTTTGTAAGTTTTTTTAGTTGTAGGATATTATTGAAATTTTTGTTTTGTTTTGTTTGGGAAGATAGTTGGGTTTTTTTGTGATTGAATGTGATGTTTGTAAGAGAAAAAATGAAATAATTATAAAATTTGATGTGATATTTTATTTAAATTTTTTTTTTTTTAACCAATTTATCTTTTAATGAAAAAAAACCAAAAAAAATCCTTCCCAAAGCCATATTCCTTGTACGTGGTTGGTCTCAGTGCCTGAGCCTCATCGTCGTAACCTCACTTTCAAGCTTAGGTGGTTCCACAAGTCATTTTGGCGCATTTGAGGTCGTCTTTTTCTTTGCTAGAATCTATTGGAATTTGGAACTTGTTATCGGCCTTTTGTGCCTATAATAATTTATTCAAATTAATATTTTTTTTTAACTCACATTTTCAAATTATAAAGTTTCATTACTTATCATGTTTGTGAGCCAAAAAAGTAAATAAATAAATAAAAATATAGGACTGTTTTGGATACATACTAAAAAAAAGTAGAAAGTTAACTTTTTGTTCCTTTTAAATGACATCATCTCTCATATAAAACAATGAAAAAAAAATCAAAAAATCAACTTTTTATCATATTTTTAAAACACCTCATAATAACAATCTTCATTAATTTGTACATTATTTTCTTTGTGCCTAAAGACTTTTAACCTTGCTCAGAAATTTATTCATAAAATTTATATATATAATGCATCTAAAAAATAATGTGACAATAATATTCAAGTCTAAACATCACCTAAATTTATCTCAAAATAAAATTATAATTTCTCTAATGTCAATAACTTAAACGATACACTAATTAGTGTATTAATATTAATTATGATATTATTATTAACTTTACTTATTATTTAAATTATAAATATAAAAAATCTTTTAAATTATATTATATCATTAATTAATATATTAATTGATATATATTATAGTCTCAGATCCACTAATCATCTGTAATCCTTACACCAACATAATACTATCTCTGGAACCAATAAACTTTACTTTCACGTGTCAAAATAACATTTTTAAAGTAGATGGTGATGTGACAATGGCAGATCATGGATGAGATGAGACTAAGCCATGACCATTCATTTTAAAAAATTGATTGCTACTACCAAACTTAAATGATCAGGTGGTCACCATGGTCTCTCCTCACTTATATTTACTACCAAGCTTAAGTTAACCACGACCATTCATTCATTTATTCTGGTAGGAGCAATGATTGAGATTGTCACGCTTACAAGATTTTATAAGATTTTTATAAATGTAGACTATTTATAATGTAAACTTTACACATATATAAGTGAGTTTTATATATATTTATAGAAGATTAAGGACTGGTTTGGGGTACACTATATAATTTATTTTTTTATCTTTTTATATTTTTTTTATCATAACACCTCTCTATTTTTCTGTATATCTTTTTATAAAAAAATAAAAAATATACTTTTTTAAGTTACCCCAAACCAACCCTAAAATCCCTTTAGAAATGTGGGCTCATCCCAAAGGTCCAAACATTTTTATTCTGATAATAACCTAAATTCTCTCTCTGTGTCCTGTGTAAAAGCATCTGCCACTACCAGGGATTTGTTGGTAGTCTATTTTTTGGAAACAACAATGATGGAGATTTTTTCTTTTTTTTTTTTTAGAGGTTCTCATAATTTTTTTGAATTTCTATTATTGATGGTGTAGACTCTACATCTACATAAATGAGTCCTATATATATATCAATTATGAAGATCTAAAAGAGATTATGAAGTTTCTAAAAAACAAGGCTAAAAAATAAGGGTCTCAAACATTTTTTTTTGAAAACTACTTTTTGGGGAGCCTCTATTTGCACACACCACTTCCCCTCTCCTCACACACTTAATGACGTTTTTTTTATTACATTTTTATCTTAAAATAAAATTACCAAAATATCCCTTTCTTCTCCAACCAAAACCCCTTTCTTCTCCAACCAAAATCCTAACCCTAACCCTAACCCTAACCCTAATACCTAATACAGAGCCTCCCCTCCGATCATCTCCTTCCTCCCTCCGTCACCTCCCTCTGTCGCCTCCCTCCAGCCTCCCTCTTCTCGAATCGAAGCCCCATGCCACCCCATCGTTCGTCGCTCACCCACCCTCCCCACCACCCCCGTAACCCCTCACTTCGGAACACAACACCATCGCCGCCTCAGCTCCCACCCCTTCGTGACCCTCAATTCTGCACACCCACAGAGAGAGAGAGAGAGGAGAACCTAAATCTGAAAGAAGACGAATTTGGTTCGACTATCAACCTCCGAAATCCCATTTTCGCGACTGAGAGAGAGAGAGAGAGAGAGAGTGAGAGAGATCGAGGGGATGAGGTGGGGGTCGCGGTAGTGTCGCCGGTGGTGGAGTAAAGGGTGGGGATGGCGACGGGAAGTGAAAGGGAACGGTGGTGCTACGTCGCCGCCGGCGAGGTGGTCGCTGGTGTGTGGATTGGGAGGGTTGGAAAGTTGTGTATATGAGGATATAATTGGAATAAAAGTGTGTGCAATAAGTAAATTTTATTTATTTATTTTTTTAAGATGTGTGAACTGAAAAAAATATATAAAAAATGGAATTGGTGTGTTCAAATAGAAGCTCCCTACGTTTTGAAAGTAATTGGTGTGTCCTGACTCCCAGGCCTCAAGGTGCGTGCCCCCATAAATTAAGACATCATATGAAGGGAACGGATCGTCGGTCGCCCTCCCCTGTAGCCATCCCCTGCCGCCCCCAAAACGACGTCGTTTTGGGGGCGAATTTTCAAAAAAAAAAAACGCAGAAGAGGGAGGAAGGAGAGGAAGACAGAGGGAGGAGGGAGGAGGGAGGAGGGAGGAGGGAGGAGGAGGAAGAGGAGGAGGAGGAGGAGAGGAGGGGCCGGATTGGAGGGGGCCTTACATACAGGGGAGGAGGCGGAGGAGGTGGAGACGGTCGGAGGCGGAGGCGACGGTGGTCGCAGGTGCTGCGACGAGGTGGGACGGCGGCTGCGACGGCGGCTGCGATGGACGAGGACGGCGAGCTCACAGCCTCCGGATCCTCCTCCTCCCTCCTTCCTCCCTCTCCCTCTTCCTCGCCTTCCTCCCTCTCCCTCTTCCTCTCCTTCCTCCCTCTTCTCTGCGTTTTTTTTTTTGAAAATTTGCCCCCAAAACGACGTCGTTTTGGGGGCGACAGGGGATGGCGACAGGAAAGGGCGACGGGTGATCCGGATTCATCATGTGAACGAAACTGTTTGTAAACTTTACTTATTAAAAGTCAGACTTGTTAAGCAAATAAATAAATTTAAGTTAAAATTTGAACCTAGTTTAATAGGTTGAGTTTGAGTTTGAATAAGTTTGATTTATTTATTTTTATTTACATAATAAAATAAATATATTAGTTATATATAGTAAATAATATAAATATTTTTTTTATAAATTAAATAATATATAAATATATTATTTGTTATATTTAAATAATATAAATAATAATTAAGAAAATCATTATCAAGTTTCGAGTTCAAGTTTAATTAATATTAATGAGTCGAGTTGAGTTAAGTTCGAGCTGGATTAGTTATAAGGCAAATTATTTTGGATCCACAAAAATATCCTTACTGATATTGATTTAAGGACACGTGTGAAATTAAAATAAAAAATAAAAAAAATTACTAGGCAAAAGTAACAATTGATCTGGCAAAAAAAGAAAAGTAACAACCGATAAGCCCAATGTTGACCCATAAGCACAGCCCGCCCCGCATGCTGGGATGCCTGGGCTTAATCCGAGATTCTTGCATGTATCTATGGTAAAAACACATTAAATTTTTTTAAATAAATTAATTAATTGACATATTGGCCTATTTTTTGTTTGGAAATTTGAAATTGAGACACCTAATCTAAATTGAAATTGCTGATGATTCAAAAATCATAGTCATGGAATTTCAAATTAAACTATCTATGCCTCAATCCAAACATAACTTCGAGTTATAAAGCTGTGAAAATGGAAACAATTTCCTTATCCTTCATTGTTGAAAGTATATCTAGTACTAATTACCTTATACATTGATGATTATGTTAGGAATCTATAAAAAAAAATTTTTTTTTTTTTTGAAGTTCTTGTCAACATAAAGATAGCTGATCCATAAAAATGCCTATATTTTTTGTTGTGGTTGAAGGTACATTGAAGAGGAGGATCTAATGAGATTCCTAACAAGGGTTGAGATTCACACCATCTTCCCTCTCTTTGAAGGAGCCCTAGAGACTGGAAAGATCACCAAGTCTGCCTTTAGAAATTGGGTGGTATACTTTTTAACCTCTATCATCTTCTTCTCATCACATATGTTTGTATATATATGTATTTGGGAGCCTTTTTCCATTAAAAAAATAAAAAATAAACACTATCGATATGTTAATTCAATGAGAAACCTAGACTTTTATACGCTATATTAGGGGTGACTTTCTCGCTATTACTTGTGCATAAACACTATCCATATGTTAAGGATTCTCTGTTTTCAAATCTCTTTATCCTTCTGTCCCCATAAACTCTCGATTGTATAATGTAGTGGGGATATTGAGATACAAAAATCTCAAGACATAATTATATGATTGAGAGTGCATTAAAACAAAAAGATTTAGAGACAGTATCCGATGCTCTTTTTATGAACTAAAATCGAAATGACTCTTCACTAGTTTGATATATGCATGTCATCAAACCACATTAAATCCAAACATGAAATTCAATTTTGTTACATATATGTATGTCAGCATATACAAGACCAAAACAACATTCACATTCACTTTGTGAATTTGTGACTTCCCAGGTTCGTGCATACTTGGAGCGAAAAGCTCTAGCACATTCCTTGAACGACACAAAGACAGCAGTGCATCAACTTCATAAGTTAGCAAGTGCTATTGTTAGTGTTATCATAATTGTGGTGTCTCTCCTGGTGACGGGTTTGGCAACAACTAAAGTTCTACTCTTTGTCGTAACCCAGTTGGTTCTTGTGGGTTTCATGTTCCAAAACAGCTGCAAGACTGTTTTTGAGTCCATCATCTTTGTCTTTGTCATGCACCCTTTTGATATAGGCGATCGTTGTGTAATTGAAGGTGTTCAGGTACACACTCATTTCATTTTACTCGATTTTGATGGTGTTTAGGTACCCACGCATTTCATTTTACTCGATTCCTCACGTCTGATTCATAGATACGATGAGGGTATTTTAGTCATTTCACATTGAAATTTGGGAGGTGTCCGCGCACCACCCTCTTCTCCCTATAATTGCCACTAGTTTGAGATAAATCATTCCAAAGTCAAAAAATTTAAACAAAAAAAAAAGGAATAGTTTTAAGTTCAAACCCGGATAAAACAATCTTATCCCAACCCTTACTTGTGAATTAAACATTGTGTAATTGTATGATCTCATATTTCCATTGATAAATTTTGTGTGTGTGTGGGTGGGGGGGTGTTCATATCTGCAGATGGTTGTGGAAGAGATGAATATATTGACCACAGTGTTCCTCCGATACGACATGGAGAAGATTTACTACCCAAATTCAGTTCTGCTCACAAAGCCAATTAGCAATTTTTACAGAAGTCCAGAGATGATCGATTTAATTGATTTCGCCATCGATGTCTCCACATCCATTGACTCTATAAATGCACTCAAAACGGCCATCCAAACGTAAGCTCAAGTGTTAATATTTAATTTCTTAATTTATCAGTACCTAAATGCATGAAGCTTTTGATTTATGAATACTGTGTAGATATTTGGAGAACAAGCCAAAGCACTGGAACCCAAAACACTTGGTGATGGTGAAAGAGATTCAAGACATGAACAAGATGAAGATGTGCCTGTGTGTCCAACACACCATGAACCATCAAAACTATTTTGAACGAAATTGTCGTGTGACAGAGCTCATCCTTGAGTTGAAGAAGATCTGTGAGAACCTTGGCATCAAGTATCGTCTTCTTCCTCAGGAAATCCATCTCACCCAAGTCGATGCTGCCAACTGGAGGGCGCCGTTACAATCTTGACATGGATCTTGGTTAGGATCCCAATGCTTGACGTTAAAATGTGGCAAAATTATTGAAGCACCGTAATCTCAAGATACAATCGTGCAACTAATGCAGGCCCTTGCTGTTGTTATATATTTCAATAATGAGGGTGGATGTTGATTTCCACTAGTTATATATGTATGAGTAAAGTTATGCAAACTAATCAACCTTATAAGGTTTTTGTTTTTCTAATTAATGTGACATCTATTAGACTATTACACTGAGTTTTGGTATCAAAATTTCATTACTGCATGTCATTTTGAAAAAATTAGAATGAATTTCACTTTTAACCGTTTTGGATAATTAAGAAAGAAAAGAAAATGTTGTGATTTTTATGTATACTTAGACTAGATATAAAAGAAAAGAGAGAGGGAGAGACAGGGCCGGTCCTAAGAATAGGTATATCATAACATGGTTTAGGACCTCTCAAAATAGACTCAGAAAATGAGTCCTCGCCTATTATAGTTTAGTGTAATATATTAAGTATATTTTAAGTTCAAAAAAAATTAAAGAAGGCCCAAACTAACTTAAAATAAATTGATTCATTAAAAAATTGAAAGGCCCATTCAAAAAAATTAGCATTATTATCTATTGACAATAGACTAAAAAAAGGGGTCCCCTCCTATTATAATTTAGTATAATATATTAAGGGCTCGTTTGGGGACTAGCCGGTTTAGCCAAAAAGTTACTAACAAAGTCAAAAAGCCAATAGCTCATACCAAAAAGTCAAAGATTCTCTTTTCTCTTTACTTTTTGCACACTTTTTTGTAAAAAGTCAAGAAGTCATCCCAAACATACTAGTTTTTTTTAGCTCATATTTTCGCCAAATAGCCAAAAGTTACTAAATTAACCTATTCCCAAATGAGGCCTTAGTATGTTTTAAATCCAAAAAAAATTAAAGATTGTCCAAACTAACTTAAAATAAATTGATCCATTAAAAAATTGAAATGTCCATTTAAAATAATTAGCATTGTTATCCATTGAAATTGATTTTGCAAAAAAAACTAGATTATGTAAGTATGATTGATTTATTAGCTTCCAAAAATGTAAGAAGAGTGAGGGTCAAGTGACACTTATTAGTTATTGTAATGTAATGTTAAGTATTTTTTGTGATTTTGACATAAATCTCTTGTCTTTTACCTTTAATTTTTTTTTTTTCATTTAATGAAAAAAAAATATGAAAAGTCCCAAAAATTTATTAGTTGATTATCGATTTAAGCTTCGAAAATCTCAGTGTGCAGAAAAAAAATATCTCGAGGAAAACAAGTTCGAAAACACGACTGACCAATTTTCTCGATAATATTGGGCCCATTTTGGGCTTCACCATTTTATGATTCAACAATGATACATCACATTAAACGAAGGATCTCTAATGAGCTATAATGACATAGAAAAAAAAAAAAAAACAAAAAAAAAACAAAAAGACATAAACATCACAAAAATATTTGAGACCACTAATTAGTGATATCATTAATGATGTGACAGTGGGTAGTGTTGTTGTACTTCTTTTTTTTTTCTTTTTCTTTTTTGAGTGTGTGCCAACTCATTAGTGGTATTTTAGAGCACCACTTTTAGTGGTATGTAGCATTGCTGTAATCATCACTATCAGAGTGGGGCCCACTCCCAATTAGAGCTCCTAGAGCTCCTTTGTTAGAGTTCCAAAACATTTTTATTTATGGTCTGCCATTGTTTTTAGTAATAGACTACTAGCATATCACCCGTGCTATGCACGGATTGTGTTTACAATTATCTATATATGTGAATTGGTATTTTTAAATGCCTTTTTTTTATTTTATTTTAAATGTCTTCTTTTTTCTCCCTTTTTATATTTTATTAAAGTTTAACATTTTGATAATAATCATATGTGTTAGACTTTTTAAGGAATTAAATGTCTTTTTTTATTATTATATTATATTAAAATTTAATATTTTGATAATAATCATATGTGTTGAATTTTTTAAGAAATTTTTTTTTTATGCTTGTTCTTAATGCATTAAAGTGTTAATGACTAATTTTATTAATACATAAATCATACTCTCACAACAACTGATCAATTTTATTAATAAGTAAATCGTTAAGTAAATTAATAATTTTTAATGATATGAAAAAAGATTTCAGTTAACCATTTTGTTAATAAATAAATTATTAAGTCAATTAATATTTTTTTAATGATATGAGAAATATTTTTCAATAAACAATTTTGATAATTTATTATTGCATAAGAGAAATTTTTTCTTTCTTTCTTTTCCTCGAGTATTGTATTAAATTAAAATTTATCACAAATGATAGTTGTAATTTCTACTATTATATGATCAATTCATATTTTAAATAAATTTTATGGTATATTTGTAATTTGTTAAAAAATAAAATATTCATGTTTCATAATTAACCAAGAATATCCCAATCTAAATTTCCTCATTTTTTTTATTTAAAAAAAAAACCTTAGCATTTATTAACTTCTCCCAACCCCCAAGTGTTATTATGAGATATAATAATCGTATGTGTTGGGACTTTTCAAGGAATTCATATGTGTTGGATTTCAAAAAAAAAGTTTATGTTTGTTCTTAATGCATTAAAGTGTTATTATGAGGGTAAGACTTGGGGGTTGGGATAAGGTAATAAATGCTAAGGTTTTTTTTTTTAAATAAAAAAATCAGGAAATTTAGATTGGGATATTCTTGGTTAATTATGAAACATAAATCTTTTATTTTTTAACAAATTACAAATATACCATAAAATTTATTTAAAATATGAATTGGTCATATAATAGTAGAAATTACAACTATCATTTGTGATAAATTTTAATTTAATACAATACTCGAGGAAAAGAAAGAAAGAAAAAATTTCTCCTATGCAATAATAAATTATCAAAATTGTTTATTGAAAAATATTTCTCATATCATTAAAAAATTATTAATTGACTTAATAATTTATTTATTAACAAAATGGTTAACTGAAATCTTTTTTCATATCATTAAAAATTATTAATTTACTTAATGATTTACTTATTAATAAAATTGATCAGTTGTTGTGAGAGTATGATTTATGTAGTAATAAAATTAATCATTTGTATATGTATGTATTTTCTTCTACTTCTTCATTAGTTCAGTGACTCATCTTAGTATTTTTTTTAAATGAGAAAATTATCTTAGTATTTGTTTTATATATATATCTGTTGAAAACAATTACACATTGTAATTTTTTTTTTTATGAATTCGGAAGAAATATTTAAAACTCATAAATTCATCCAAAATGATATGATAATAAAATTGGAGTCAACATTATTTGTTGTATAACAAATCAAAAAATCATACATATCATAACACATAATTTTATCATATATCTAAATGTCTTCTTTTTTTTTTCTTTTTTATATCATATTAAAGTTTAATATTTTGATAATAATCATATGTGTTAGACTTTTCAAGGAATTAAATGTCTTTTTTTTTTTATTACAAAAATGTCTAAGACCCCTTTTTTTCCCACCCCCTTTGACCCCCTCTCTCTCTCTCTCATTGGTTGGATTTTCTTTTTTCTTTTTTTTTTGTTTCCCTTGCCCTCCAATCACCACCTACCACATGTGTGTGGGGGTGGTGGGGGTGGTGATTGGAGGTGGTCTCCATCATTCCTCTTTTTATTATATTATATTAAAGTTTAATATTTTGATAATAATCATATGTGTTGGACTTTTTAAGAATTTTTTTTATGCTTATTCTTAATCCATTAAAGTATTATTATGAGAGATAATAATCATATGTGTTGGGACTTTTCAAGGAATTCATATGTGTTGGATTTCAAAGAATTTTTTTTATGCTTGTTTTTCATGCATTAAAGTATTATTATGAGGGTAAGACTTGAGGGTTGGGAGAAGTTAATAAATGCTAAGGTTTTTTTTTTAAAATCAAAAAATCAAAAAATTTAGATTGAGAGATTGGAGCTCTCACAAGGCTTGGGATTAAAAATCCCCTTTTGCTTAATATATAGTATAGATACATAATTATATTATTAAATCATAATTTAAATTTAGATGTTATATCTTTTTGAGATCTATAGCTAAATTCTTGTTTTTTAAAAAAAAATTTGTGTGTAACTATAGTTTATGGGAGAAATTGAAAAGGGTGTTGCAATAATTATAAGAGAAGTCAAAAGGGATTGTGGGTTGGGAGAAGTCAATAAATGCTGAGGTTGGGTTGGGAGAAGTCAATAAATGCTGAGTTTTTTTTTAAATCAAAAAATTAAAAAATTAGGATTAGGAGATTGGAGCTCCCACAGGCCTTGGGGGTTAAAAACTCCCTTTTGCTTAATATATAGTATAGACTAGCCTATCACCCGTGCTATGCACAGGATAATTTTATATATTTATATTTGTTTTAGATTTTTTTTAATATATAAATTATGTTTTTTAAGATTTTTTATAAAAATAATTTAACAATCTTATCACTAACCATAATGTATTGGGGAAGTTGAAAAGGATACTGTAGTAACTATATACATATTGTATTTATAATTATTTGTTTGAGGGGATTTAAAATGCTGATAAAGGGATTTTGACCAAATCAATAAATGCAGGTATATAGAAAGACATGTGGATTAAAAGAAGTTAATAAATGTTGATGAGGGGATTTTGACCAAATTAATAAATGCTGAGTTTTTTTTCAAATAAAAAATAAAAAATTTAGAAAATTCAGATTGAGATATTGGAGCTCCCATAGGCCTTGGGGTTAAAAATCCCCTTTTGCTTAATATATAGTATAGATATAAAAAAAAAAGTAAATTACAAATACACCTATGAGATTTGATTAAAATATAAATCGCTCTCCGTGATTTTGAAAATTACATTCCACCCCTTGAGGTTTCTAATTTCATGACAAATCGTCATTTTATTAATAAATTATCAAGTCAATTAACAGTTTTTAATGATGTTATAAATATGTTTCAATTAATAATTTAGGTAATTTTATTATTGTATAGAAGAACAACTATAAATTTTATTTTTTTAGTTAATTCTATTAAATAAAAAATACTAATAAGAAGGTATTTGTAATTTTCTAAACCACAAGGGGTAATTTGTACTTTAAGCAAACCTCAGGGGTGTATTTGTAATTTATTCCCAAAAAAAGAAAGATAAAATGGCATTTTTTTAGGACCCAAAAAAAAAAACTATCAAGTTAGCAAACTCAACTTATGCCTCATCAGGTTTAGTTTATTGAAAAAGCTTATGATTTTTTTTATTTATTTTGAGAATGTACGTTTGAGCATTTCGTGTGACATTTTTTATTTTGTTATAATTTATGAAGGAAAAATAATTAAAAATTTAAGGATTAATTACAAATTTTTTTTCAAGGTTTTACGTATTTTTTACTTTAAACCTCAATGTTTTAATTTTGACAAATTAAATTCTGGAGTTCTATCTGTATTTCAATTTGCTCCCTCCGTCTATCTATGTCTGTGTAAGGTAACAGAGAGAGTTTAAAATGAAAAATATTGGGGTTTAAAGTAAAAAATGTGTGAAACCTTGGCTTTTTTTGTGCAATTAACTATTTTTTAAAATTAAAATCACTAAAAATAAAAAAAAAGTTAATTACAAAATAAACCCAAGGTATTATATGTTTTTCACTTTAAACCCTCTTTGTTGCCTTACACAGACGGAGATGGACTAAGGAGGAAATTTAGGGCTAGTTTGGCATGTTTGGAAAAATTCAAAAAGTTAAAAAATCACTATCCTATTTAAGTCACATCATCTTATTTAAGTTATATCACCTCTCTAACACATCACTTCAAACCCAACCCATATTTTATAAAAAGTCAAAAGTGTACTTATTTAGGCCTCGTTTGGGAACAGACTTTTTTAGTAACTTTTTGACTTTTTAGCTAAAATGTGATGTAAAAAAACTAGTATGCTTGGAAGAATTTTTGAATTTTTACGAAAAGATGTGCAAAAAGTAGAGAGAAAATAGAATCTTTAACTTTTTAGTATGGATTATTGGTTTTTTGATTTTTTTAATATTTTTTTGACTTTTTGGCTAAAATGGGCACTTGCCAAACGAGGCCGTAGATTATCTCAAACAACCCCTTAAACATGGATGGAACACCAAGGTTTAATTTATCAAAATTTAATTATTGAGATATAAAGTGAAAAATGCGTGAAACATTGAGATTTTTTTTTTGTAATTAACTCAAAATTTAATTATAAAATAAAATACTTTTAAAAGACTATACCAAATGACCACCTTATTTTCTTGGTTTTAAAAGAGCAAAATAAGGCCATATTAGACTCTTAGTGTGTTAGGCTATCTAATAAAATAAAAACTACACCAAATGAGGCAAAGAAGAAATTATTAGGCAAACTAATTCTAAACGAAATACTTGCCTTATTTTCCGGTTAAAAGGCCCTATACAAAAAGTTACAAATTTTTATAATATTAATTATAAATTATTATGATTATAATTACAACCTTGCTTCATACACCCAGTGGGGGTCGCGCCCCCAGTGACGTGGCGCCCCCCCACTGGTCGGAAATAAAAAAAAAAAAAAAAAAAAAAAACTGTTTTTTTCAGACCAACCCCCAGCTGACACCTCACTGGGTGTCACCTCCAGCTGGGGGTAGGAAGCATTTTTCTTATAATTATGTTATGAAGAGACGTACTATAATAAAAGTTTTAGTTACAAAATATTGTAATTATATTACGAATATTATGAAGTTCTAAACTATTATCATTTTGCTATGCATCATTTCAATAAATATATGATTTGCAAAATGTATGTCAAAATCTTTCTTTTTTTTTGTTGTGCTCCTGCACCCACTGTGAGAGGTGGGAAAACAATTTTGTAAATAGAATTTGTATATAGAATGATTTGTTAATGACAATATTCAAATAATATGTTATTTTTATGAATTTTTAAATTTAAAATAAATGAATATAAACGATTTCTATATAGATTTTGTGAATTCATTCGTATATATCATGATTGTGGGTTTATTGTTGGGTAATTTGCTAGTATATTCATTTGTGATTCTTGCATTTTGCTAATATGTCAGCTTATCTCTTTAAGCTTCAATGAAGATGGCACAATACTAAACCCTCTCTCTATATCTATCTCCCTTTCCTTCCCCAATTTCTAAACACTATCCATCTCCTACATCTTCTATATGTTTTTGAATGGGTTTCTAATATGGGTATACTAGATATCTGATTTTTTGATTGGATTTCTAATCCTAGCCATCTCCCTGACCTCCTTGTTGCTATTAGGTTTGAAAAAGTTCTAATGTTGAGGATTTGAGAAGATGTTTTCTCATTTTTGAGAAAACCCTTATTATTGTTGTTATTAGGTTTCGTATTTGTAATTCAGCTATTATGTCACTAATTTATTACCATTCCTCTGTTTTTATTATCTAGTTTTGGCCACAAATCTCATAAACATTGTTCCCAACGTATAGAACTTCCTGTCTTATTATATTTGGTCTTCTTCACCTGTATTTTGGGAACCCATGAATAGTAAGAGTTTGATTTGTAGTTTTTTTAGATAATTTTTTTTTTTAACCTAAAGGAACATTATTGAATAATTTTTTTTTTCTTTTTTTCTTTTCCAAGTGTGACTACTATTTTGGAGTTTTGAAGACAATTAGAGGCTCGAGGTTTCATGGTGATTCTCTCCCTCCCCTCCCTTCCCCCCTCTCTCTCTCTCTCTATACATATATATATATCAAATTGAAGATCAATTTTTATCTAATTTGTTTTAACTACTTTAGTGTCATGTTTTTCAATTGATCACTTAGTTTTTATGAATATGATTGTTAAAACCCTGCTTATTGAAACATTTGGGGATTTGTGTTAGTTTGAGAATTTCGATTCATCATATGCTATTATTTTAGCTTCTAATTACAGCAGAGAGCAAGCGAGCTCTTATAGTTTCATTTGATATGTTTTGTTGAGCCACTCTAGGCTTGAATGAACTAGGTTTGAAAACTGATTTTAATTACCTTTATCTGTCTATCTATTATTATTATTGGGTTCTACATTGCAGTGCTTCACCATTAGGAATGTTAGAGATGAATGTTGACCACATTTTGTGTATGTGTGTGTAGAAGTGCCCAAATGTCTGATCCTAAAAAAAATTAAAAAAAAAAATTGTGTGCCCATGTGTTTTCTTGATTTAGAGAATCTATGTATGTAAATCTCTATGGTTATCATTTATGTACATGACCCTTCTTAGTAATTTATAATTTATCTTAGTATTAATCTTGATTCTTTCAATTATGTTTTGTAACTAATTTTGAAACCTCAAGCTAAGTGATTGTTTTGGCAGACACAATCCTAGGTTGAAAATATACAACTATACAAAATAATTGAAGAAAACAAAAAAGACTCGAAATATATGAAAAAGCAGATTGTGATCCTCTCCATTTCATATTTGTAATGGAGAGATTCTATTGCATCATGTAACAGTGAATGTAATGATTTATCTTAATTTAAACTAATAATAAATTTGCATTCCTATTTCATAGCCATTAGATATGTAATGGAAATCTTCCATTACATATATATAAAATGGAGAGGATCAAAGTCTTGAAAAAACCTATCCATTCATTCTTCTTCTATTGGTATTATTTCGTCACACTAATTAATTACTTCGTTTAGTAATTTATTTTTTAATTTTTGGGGACTAAAACGTAAGTTCTCATTCTTTCTTTGCTTGCACATGTAGCCAAGAAGAAGAGTCTAAAATCCTGGATGAAGCGCAAGGAAAATTAATCACCACGGTGTGCACAATGCTTAACAACCTTTTATTTTCCTATCTTATTGTTGTTTGTAGTCGTTGTATCCTACTTGTATCATTGCACTTCAACTCTTGAGCTAATGTAGACAAGAAAAGAGCTTGCACGGTGATGGAACACACTATCAAATGAGGACAATCACAATTTCTGAAATGTCAAGATTGAGTGCCAATGAGTAGGATAAGGTGGTTCCCTTCCGGGCAAACCTAAAAAGGTGAAACAAAATAAATTAGTAAAGAATTTCGCTAATATGGCTTATACACACACTATCTTTATCATATCTAATGACCTTTATTTGTTTTTTTTTTTTTATTTTGTGCTATTAATTTTCAACAAAAAAATTCAAACGAATTGCATTGGAATCAATTCTTGTCATAGTACAGAGACTGAGCTTAGAACAAGAGGCAGGCAAAGAAATTGGGTTGGGTGGCTGGCCTCTTGAACATCAAATGTACAACGATTGATCACGAACTATGTCATTGGTTGGTTGAAAAATTTGATCCCCGTCTCGTGCATTGAATGTTCAACAATTTGTCATTACAGAAGCTGACCTTTCATACCTTATTGGGAATACATGACAAAGGCAACATCATAGAGTTGGAAAAGTTGTTGAATGGATTGAAGAATCTTCGTGAAGAACTTGGGGTGGGGCATAAACACTAAAAAGATAGAAAGATTACTTGAACCAAACAGACAGGACATTTGCCTTATATATGTTGCATGCCTTTTTGTGCCCAACCACGAAGGATGCCATCACGGACGGAGGCACTAATGCTGTATTTGGTTGGAAGATTTGAGAAGGGATTTGAAAAATGAAATGGAGAAAGTAGGTGAAATGTGAATAAATTATGCCTATATTTCACATAGTTTCACACATCTTTTCCCTTTCTCTTTCCAAATTCTTCTCCAAATCCCTTAACCAAACACAACATAAAGGACCAGGCGGTTATATGTTCCCATGGCATTTCATTTTTTTTTTTTTTTGGTCTTAGCTAAACACTAATGCATAGCCCCAAACCAAACACTGACGTAGCCACGTTGTGACTTTTCAATTTTTTTTTTTGAAAAATAATGCAGACCACTAATTAGTGGTTGCACTAGGTATATGGCAGTGGATCCCACCCACTGTCACATGTGTTTTGTATCTTAGTTTTCGGTTTTTTTTTTTTTGAGTGGTGATTCATCCCACTAATTTTTGGACCACTAATAGCTCTAATGAGCTTTAAACAAAAATACTCAAGCCAAAACATCACATCACTTTGGTGGGGGCCACTATGCCACATCATTAGTGATGCTCTAGAGCTCCCAATTTAGTGCTCTAAAACATTATTCTTTTTTTTTTTACTTGCCACATCATTAGTGGTAGAAATTTAGTGGTCTGTAATATTATTATTTTTTTTTTTTTTTGAGTCCTAGACTCCTAACTAAACACTGACACAGACAAACACTGATATTTCAAAAATTTTTTGGGTCCTAGATTCTTAGCTAAACACTGACACACACAAGCATTAATAAACAGTGATACAACCCCCCTCCCAAAAAAAATTCCAAAAATTTTGGGTCCTAGATTCCCAGCAAGGGTCAATCTTTAAATAAATAAAAAAATAAAAAAAAAAATTGTTGGGCAAGGCTTCCAACGGCAACCGGCAGAATCTCTAAAATTCTAAAAGTATATGAAATTTTTTATTTTTATTTATTTATTTATAATACTTGTTAAGTGTCTTCATATTTTTTTTTATCTTTTTTGTCTCTCTTTGTTACTTTGTAATTTATTGACTCGCGATTCACTAGATTGGGATCACACAACACAATTTTGGGACCACACTACAATCATGGTGTCTTCTCTTCATTGTTTACAGTTAACTTTATTTATTATTTGTTACTTTTAAATAAAAATTGTGATTATTAATTTATAATTATTTGTTAAGTTTTGATTTGTAAAAAAAAAAAATTATTTGTTATTATTTATGTTAAAATAGGAGATTTTGATATGCTAAAATTATGAATCTTGTTTGGTGGTGATTTATATTAAAATTAAGGATTTTGGTTTGTTGTTGTTTGTATTAAAATTAGGGATTTAATTTGTGCTAAAATTAAAAATATTAATTTGTGCTAATATTAATTTTTTGTGTTTAATATTAGCTCAAAAAATTATTATTATACTATTGTTATTGATTGGGAAAAAGAATTCAGATTATAATTAATAGATACCCCTATAATTAAGTGATCCTGTATTCATGCTGTTGAGAAAGAAATAGTTATCAAAGTTAGGAAAGTCAACTTATGCCCCATTTGGTATAGTTGATTGAAAAAGCTTATGATTTTTTTTTTTTTTATGTTTTTATTTTCAGAATGTATGTTCGAGCATTTAGTGTGACATTTTTTTTATATATAATTTATGAGGTAAAAATAATTAAAAATTCAACTATAAAATAAAATACTTTTAAAAGACTATACCAAAAGACCACCTTATCTTCTTGGTTTTAAAAGAGCAAAATAAGGCCATATTAGACTCTTAGTGTATTGGGTCATCTGATCAAATAAAAACTTTACCAAAAGAGGCAAAGAGGGCCTTATTAGGCCAACTAATTTTAAATGAAAGACTCGCCTTCTTTTCTTGTGAAAAGGTCCTGTAACAAAAGGTTACAAATTTTTGTAATGTTAATTATAAATTATTATGATTATGTTATGAAGAGATGTATTATTATAATAGTTTTAGTTACAAATATTATAGTTATGTTACGAATATTAAGAAGTTCTAAATTATTATTGTGATGGGTAAAAATCAAACCACTTTAATTTCTAACTTGAAAAACACTTAGATAAAGGTAAATGAGGCTGCTGGAGCAACCTGAGAGCCCTTTGATACCTAAGTCAGTGACAAGGTAGACAAAGGTGCAAGATTCTAAGAGTAGGTTCAGGTTGAAGTCAATGCGTACCTCAATGGTACTGATTGCTTTCCCTTTTATAGCTGGTTCCTACTAGCCGTTGTGGGTAGGGATGAATAGCGGATATATCGATCCGCCAAAACCGACCGAATCGAACCGATCCGCCTCATTTTGGAGGGATGCGTGATGACGAGCGGACGGTTGCAGATTGATTTTCTTCAATCCACCAATATGGCAGACAGATGGCGGATTTGAGGTTCCTTTGGCCGCAACCGAACCGCCAAACAGCGAGCACCCTTAGTAATTTATAAGACTTTGTGTTTTCAATTTGTTTAAATATTTTGTTTGTGTTTTTAATTGAAAAAAAGTTCAAATATTCTGTTGAAAGAAAGTTTTTAACTTGAATATATTTTTTGAATTGAAAAAAATAAACGTATTATTTATCTATATTTTTTGATTTTTAAATCTAACTCCAAAAGTAATAAATAGAAAATATGATATATGCTGGTTGGTTTTTGTTTTCAAAAACATATATAAATGTAACAATACAGGGACATACAATCTCTACTATTGCTCTGTTCATGGTTTTAGTGGTTTGAATTGTTTTTATATTTTAAAAACCACAGATTATGACACTTTATGTGAATGAGGTATGCTGTGATTGTAATATGTAGATGAGGCATGCAGTGATTGTGATATTCTAAAGTTTCAAACTTTCTTTCTTTGGATGAGGCATGCAGTAATTGTAATATTTTTTTAAGTCATTGACTGTAATATTTTTTTTTTTTTTTGAGGAAGTGCACAAGTTGAACTATGTTAAAAATTTATAAAATTTCAAACCGCCAAACAGATTCGCATCCATTTGCCAAACCGTCAATCCGCTCAATACACATCCACTGGATTGGCGGACGGATGGCGAATTGGATGTTCCATGGTCGCAACCGACCCACGCCCACCCCTAGTTGTGGGTTATCAGGCCTCTTCCTACTCCTCACATCAACCACATTTCTTTAGGGATTATGTTCCACCAGGTGTAGATTTCTAGGAGTTGGCTGAACTTATGATGGAGGGACGTGCATTGACTAGGTTTGCACCCTCCCTGGGTGTGCTTACTACCGCCTTTCTTCTGTCTTAAAATTCCCCTGATCTGGCCTAGTCTTGTGCCTAAATTATCCTGGGCTAACCTTCCATTTTGCTGGTGTTGTGACCTTTCTCTTGCTAGTCCAAGACTTTCAGTCCTGCCTCAACCTAATTTGTTTTAGCCTTCTACAATTATTATTTTGTTATACATCATTTCGATAAAGCTTTTAAAAATATATATGATTTGCAAAATGTATGTCATAATCTTTCTTATTTTTTTGTGCTCCTATACCCATGGTTGAAATTCCAACGATTTGTATAATTTGTCTATAGAATGATTTGTTAATGACAGTATTAAAATAATAAGTTATTTTTTATTTTTATTTTTTGATAAATAAAAACAATAAGTTATTTTTATGAATCTTTAAATTTAAAATGAATGAATATAAAAAATTTCTAAAGAAATTTTATGGATGACTTTGTTCATTCGTATATATCATGACTATGAGAAGTTAGGCCAAATTTGTACATATCAGCTAGCACCACCAAATATTGCAATTTTGTTTTGTAGCAAATCATAATAAAACTTCTTCAATGCATATATGCAACATGTAGGATAAGATAGAATATGTTGGGCACCACCAACCCATAAGACCTAACTAATAAATCACACACCACCATATTGTGTCCCCATTGTGTGCCCATTAGAGAAAAGGAAAGCCCCCAACTTTGACTGTTTTTTATCATGCAAATTATAATAGCTTTGATTAAAATATATGCAAGCCATTGATTACCCACATAATATTCCCATCAAAATAATTTAACACACACACACATATATATATATATATATATATATATATATATATTATGTTTTTGACTTGGTGAAGGGGTAAAGTCAAACAGCATGCCTAATACTTTTTACAAATCTAAAAAACAACTTTGTAGTATCTTCAACCAACTCAAAGAGGAGAAAATTATACTCTGTGTAGTGTTTTAAATTGAATTTCATTAATTAAAATAGTGGAACTCACTATGTTTGCCTCTTTGTCCTACCATAAATGATGGGTAATAACTTTTCCTAAATATGTACACTAATGGTACATCTTATGATGGCCTTGGAAGACCCAGAGAGGTTGAGAGAATACCTTTTAAGAGAATTTGTACAACTCTAATTATATCTATCTATTTATCTATATCTATATATTATATAAGGAAAATAGGGTTTCTAATTCACAAGCGGGAGCTCCAATATCTCAATCTTAATCTTCTAATTTTTTGATTTAAAAAAACAAAAAAAACCTCAACACTTATTGACTTCTCCTAAATTTTTTTGACTTCTCCCACATGCACCCTTTTCAAATTCTCTTATATCTATTTAATTATTTTGAAAATAATAATTATCTCCTCTTTTCAACTTCTCTCATACCTATTTAATTATTTTAGAAATAATAATTATCCCTTAATTCATGGATTTCAAATGGAAAGATAACAAAAATATTACATAATCTCTCTATTCTAATTTCTCTCATCGATTTCCAAAAGAAAATATTAAAACTTGTCTTCCTTTTCTATCCCTAAAAAAATCAGATAATATTTTTCATAAGAATTGTGGGTATCTATCTATATCTTATATATTATATTATAACGTAATCAAAAAAAAAATTAAAAATCAAATATACAAACAAATAAAATTAGAAAAAATTAGGCTAACATCCCTCTCCAACTTTTACTAATGGGAGAGGTACACAATATTATTTTGTGATATGTAAGGTCCCTCACGCACCTCCATATATCTCACCCACCCAATGACGACAAGCAAAGCATGCTCAGGGGTCTGACCATCATTGGAAATATCGGCTTCAAAACCACCAGTGGTGGAGTCGATGACAATGCAATAGTATTTGGTGGTCTCAAACTTCCACAAAGCAATATGAATGGTAATACCACGTTCACGTTCAGCCTTGAGCTTGTCCAAGACCCAGGCATACTTGAATGAACATTTGTTCATCTCAGCATCTCTCTCTCTCTCTCTCTCTCTCTCTCTCTCTCTCTCTTCCTCTCTCACTGCTTGATCTCTATGCCGTCTCACTAAGCTTCAAGCAGTTTGATTTTGTCTCTCATTCTCTCTAGAGAAATTTTGAGAATTTCTCTGGTCTGAAATTTCAAAAATTTCTCTAGAGAGAATTTCTCTAGATTGAATATTCTCTAGAGGGACCTTAAATATTATGAAAATATTAGATTTCTTTTATGCTATAAAATCTCAATACTAGGGACCCTAACAAAAAAATCCCCATGAAATTAATAAATATGATCTTTATTTATTTAGTTAAAATCTTTTTTTTGCCTCTCAATATCCAATTTTAAATTTTAAAAATCTTTATAATCTATCTAAATAAATCTAATGTGAAAATATCTTACACCATCATACTTTAAATGTGAGTTTTATTGATTTAGGTGCACGGTCACGGGTTCAATTCCCCTCTGGAACACTTTGGGATTTAAGCGGGGAGCCGTGGCGGTGGGATGCTGTGATTGCTACCCCCGAGGATTAGTCGGTGGACGCAGCCTAGCGGTAGAAGCCGGACACCTCAGTTTCAAAAAAAAAAAAAACTTTAAATCGATAAAACTCACATGTCTATCACATATCTAACTCACATCATAACTTACTTAAATAATAATTAAAAACAAATAGAAACCATAGATAAATTAAATTAAAAAAAAATAGAAACCCACAACTCCATCTTAAATAATTTAAAAAAAAAAATAGAAACCACACAAAAATAAAGAAGATAAGAATTTAGATATAGATCTCAAAAAGATATGACAATATCTAAATTTGAATTGTGATTGATAATATAATTATTTATTTTTTGATGTATATCTATCTATCAAAATTTTAAATCACTTGATGGGACAAATTAATTAATTTTCAAGTTTTTATTTAAAGAATAATCTGATTAGTCATCCCAATTCTTAGACTTCGTAGGCACTGGCGGAGGAGCTGACGAATTAGGCAGGACGAGATCTAAGTTGTTAGGGGATAATATCCTACTACTTCATAAATTTATTAATTTTATTTTTTTCCCTATGTGATTCTCTTTTTCTATTGTTGGTTTGGTTTTTGTTTCAATTTCGGTTGTAGTGAGATTTATGTGTTCGTTTACAGGTTTACATAGTGAAGAAAAATTATTGGTGATGATGGTTGCAATCGAAGTATCTATGCCCATTTTGTATCAATGATTTTGATCGAATTTTGTTTTTTTAATGAAAATTGTAAATTGAAATAAAAAAATGGATATCGAATTTTTTATTTTTATTGTCATTTTATTTTATAGAAAATGTGAAAATTTATTGGGAATTCAGGATTGTATTATAACATTAGATTTTTGTATAACTAAGTAAATTTAAAACTTTTAAATATCATTGGGTTTTTCATTTTTATCATTTTTCTATCCTATTATACCATTACTGCTATTTGTTAGTTTGTTAATCATAATTCAATTAATTGAAAATAATAATTATCTATGTGATTCTCTTTCTCTATTGTTGGTTTTGTTTTGGTTTCAGTTTTAGTAATATTTATGTATTTGTTTACAGGTTTACATGGTGGAGAAAAATTATTGGTGATGATGATTGCAATCGAAGTGTTTATGCCCATTTTGTGCCAAGGATTTTGATCGAATTTTTTTTTTATATAATGAAAACTGTAAAATTGAAGTAAAAAAATGGGTATTGAACTTTTTATTTTTAATTGTCATTTTATTTTATAGAAAATGTGAAAAATTATTGAGAATTCAAGATTGTACTATAATATTAGATTTTTGTATAACTACGTAAATTTAAAACTTTGTATGACTAGGTTTTTGTAAAACTTTGTATAAAAAATGTGAAACTTTTAAATATCATTGTTAATTATAATTTAATTAATTGAAAATGAAAGCTTAGTATAACGTTTCATATATATTAATTAATTTGTTACTCCTATATTTGTATATAATAGCATAACATATAGGGATAATCTCCAAATATAATTTCTATTTTTTTATGTGATTAGAATAGTCCATTTCAAAATAGTATATAGAGGAGTTAGATGACTTCTTTTATCTCCAAAAAATCCAATCTATTTTTTTTTATACTTTTAAATTTTTTAAATTGAAACATCAGTTGTTTATGTTCACAAAACCAAATTAATAAACACATATCCAAAAGCAACACATTTCTTTTTCTTTTTTTTAATAGGTAGGATATTTACAAATAAAAAATGGTTGACACCTCAAATTTTTTTCCATAATCTAACTTATAATGATGTGGTCATAAGTGTTAATTTTTATACAAATATGAGAAGAGAATTAATCAAATTATACATTTTAACTAACCACAACTTTCACTATTTGCAGATGTTATTTCACTATAATTTCAATTAAGAGAATCTTTAACCCTTAATATTTTTTTTATTGAATTATAATTTGATAAAAATTTAAAAAGATGAAGCGTTGGAAATTATTCACCATGTTTGTCATCAGTTTTTTGAAAAGACTTTTTAGAAAATTTTATTTTCTTGTTTTCCATATTTTTTTATTTTTACTGATTTTTTATAATATTTTAAGCAATTTTTTTATTTTATTTTTAGACACACCTAATATAAATACATTTAAAAAGTATACTTTTCGTGAAAAAAATCTTTAAAAAATTCACTAAATATCAAAAATATAAAAAAATACAAAAATTCAGTATATTTTTCATATTTTTGTGTATTTATTATTATTTTTAAATATATTTTCACAAATATTTTACTTTTTAGATACATCTAAGTAAGGTGTATCTAAAAAAGTAAAAAAAAAAAAAGCTTAAAATTTGAAAAATATTCACTAAAAACAAAAAAATACGAAAAATAAAAAACTCAATTTTTAAAAAACTGAATTCAGAAAACTGAAACCAAATACACTGATTGATTTTTTCATCAAAATTGATGAAAAGAAACAAAAAATTGGGAAAAGAATGAAAATTATTTTAAAAATTGATAAAAAAAATTAATGAAAAAGTTAAAGCAATTCATATCAAATCAAATTTTTTATTCAAATTTAAAATCAAATTAGATAAAAAAAATTAAAAGAAAATGATAAAAAGTTGAAAATATTCTAAAACCTTTTTATTTTTAAAGACTAGAAATTCGTGTGCGAATTATATTCATATTGTATTTTTATTTATGAAATTAAAACTAAAAGAAATGTAACTTGAATTATTGGATTAATAACATAAACATCATATCAATTATTGTTAAATATCATTTCACTTCACATTTAATAATAAAATTGTATATTTGTCATAATTATAACTTTTAAATTTATATATTTTCATAACAAGAGAGGTATATCATAACTCATGTAACCTCATTTAATTAGGTTTAATTTTTTTTATTACAAATTATCAAAATTGCACTAAATAGATTTATATATATTTTTATTTTTTTTAAACTAATAATTTAAAAAGTTACAAACATAAAAATTAACTTATAAATTTCATGTATGCCATAAGACCAAATATTAATTACTTCAACATATTTATAATATATATTTTTTTAATTTATGAAGTTCCGTGCATAGCACGGGTTACCACTAGTACCTTTTAAGAGAATTTGTACAAGTTTTCAATAGATTGCAGCAAATGGCCTTCTCTTTTATTTATAGACACCTTTGGAACATTCTAGAATACACAAGAAAGAGATGTAGAAATTTCTCATTAAAGCCTTCTTACAAGTTACAAGATTTCTAGAAGCCTTTTCTAAGGGCTTCTAGAATTCTTCATAATCTCACATGTGCTAAAGTTCGCTTGGAAGTTCTGTATTTGGTGTGGAGTTCTAATCATGACTCCACACCTATATTTGAGTGTGGTGTTTAGATATAATTTTTAAAAATTAATTTCACATCTACTTTTGAAAACTTGTACCAAACGAGATTTTAAATTTTGAAATTTGGCCTGCCCAATCATTCTCCCGGACGTCCGGCCAATGGACCGGAACAGTGATATTTTTTTTTGGACAATTGACACCTGTTATTTTTTATATTTTAAATAAAAAATATTTTCAAAATTTTTTTAAATTTGTTATGAGCTTTGAATAAAATTTTGGGTTGTGTGTTTAGTTATGAATTATAAGTTTTTGAATCAAATATCATATGTCACATCAAAAATTCTAAACTCATTCAAAATTATTTTTAAAATTCATAACTAAACAAATTTTGCACACACAAATCATAATTCTAAAACTCATAAATTCAAAATATAACTCTATTTTCAAATCATAATTTTAAAATTCTACCAAACGCTATCCTAAATTCTTCCATTAGCTCTCATTCTTTCAAGCAACCATTTAGTAGGGTTTTTGCCATGAAAAATTGAACAGGATGTGACAATCTGCCATTTAAATGTTAAATTTCTAATCATAAAATAAATCAAATTTTCGAGTTATTAAAAATTTGTTCAAGATTAATAAAATTTGAACATCTTTAGAAGTTCATAATTCCTTTTACATGAAATCACCATTTAACTATAAACTAGCATACACGTGCATGTATCGCATTATATAAATGTATTAATTAATAGAGATTGAAGAATAATATGATTACGGTTACGTAACCTATTCATATGATGTTTTATTATTGGATGGTAATAATACATATTTATGATGACATAATATTACTATTACTAAAATTTTACACGAATAATAAAACTCAAAATGGCCAAGAATTATTACATGAGTTTGAAACATTATGTAATTACGAATTTTGTAATTTTTTATTAATCCTTTTTCTGGGGGCTAAGTACATACAATACCATAAAATCCTTAAGAGGTTGCCCCTATATTTATTAGTTTCTAAATAAATCGTAGTGATAATCGATATGCATCTTGAATTTAAATTAAAAAATAATATAAATAAAAATATGGATAATGTTTGGGAGCTCGAAACATTGTCCCCCCGAATCCCCCTAATGCCCAAAACGACGTCATTTTGGGCATTAGGTTTTTTTTTCTTTTTTTTCTTTTTTTTCTTCCATTTTCGACCATTTTTCGAGCTCAAACGCAGGGGATGAGGGAGAGGGAGAGGGAGAGGGAGAGGGAGAGAGAGAGATGGAGAGCGGAGAGGAGAGAGGGAAAGAGAGGGAGAGAAGAGAGAAGAGGGAGACACACACACAAATGGCCCCTGCATTCCGGCCGAGCGGCCAATCGTCGAGTTCGTCCGATCGTCGAGCTCCGCCGATCGTCGCATTCCGGCCGAGCGTCCACGTCTGCCTTCTTCCTCCGCCCCTGCCTTCTCTTCTTCTCTTCCTTCTTTCTGCGTCTGATTCTGATTTTCTGATTGAAAAAAAAAAAAAAAAAATCAAACGACGAAACGACGTCGTTTCGTAATTAGGGGGATTCGGGGGGAGCTCAATTCGAGCTCTCTAGCACTACTCTAAAAATATATATATATATATATATACTGTAATGATATAACTTATTATGAACTTTTTACTTTACATATTATTAAAAATATATATATATAACTTACCACCACCCACCACCTACCATCACCACCTACTCGCTACCACCCACCACTCGCCACCGTCACCCACCCACCCACCGCCACCACCCGCCATCTGCCACCCACCTGCCATCCGCCACCCACCGCCGCCACCACCACCCACCGCCACCACCACCACCCACTCGCTACCACCCGCCACCGTCACCCACCCACCCACCACCACCCACCGTCATCACTTTCTACCACCGTCTTTCGCCGCCAGTTGTCACCACTTGCCATTTCTCACTATTTTTTATATTTTTAAATTTTTTTAAATATTTTGTCAATTACCAAACACGTTTGTAGTTTATATTTTTCTAAAAATAAACAAAAACCAGTTTATAAAATTTTTGTAAATATAAACTGAAAACGTAAACGTTACCAAACAGACCCGTAATGTTTACGTTTTCAGTTTATATTTACAGAAATTTTATAAACTGATTTTTGTTTATTTTTAGAAAAACATAAACTACAAACACGTTTGGTTTAGAAAAAATGTTTAAAAAAATTTTAAAATATAAAAAAGAGTGAGAAATGGCAAGTGGTAGCGGATGGTGGGTGGAGACGAGTGGTGGCGGCGAAAGACGGTGGTGAAAAATGATGGCGGGTGGTGGTGGCGGAAGACGATGGTGGAAAATGGTAGCGAATGGGTGGTGGTGGTGGTGGTGGTGGTGGTAAGTGGATGGGTGGCTCGGTGGGTGACGGTAGCGGGTGGTGGGTGGTAGCGAGTGGGTGGTGGTGACAGGTGGGTGGCGAATGGCAGGTAGTGGTGGGTGAGTGGTGGTGGCAGGTAGGTGGCGGGTGGTGGTGGTGGTGGGTGGGTGCATGATGGTGGCGGGTGGTGGGTGGTAGCGAGTGGGTGGTGGTGGTGGGGGGTGGTGGTAGCAGGTGGGTGGCGGATGACGGGTGGTGGCGGCGGGTAGGTGGCGAGTGTAGTGGTGGCAGGTGGGTGGTAGGTGATGGTGGTGGTGGTGGCAGTGGTGGTGGGTGGTGGTAGCGGGTGGGTGGCAGGTGGCGGCGGGTGGTGGTGGCAGGTGGGTGGTGAGTGGTGGTGGCGGGTAGGTGGTGGGTGGTGGTAGTGAGTGGGTAGGTGACGGTGGCGGGTGGTGAGTGGTAGCGAGTGGGTGGTGGTAGTGGCAGGTGGGTGGTGAGTAGTGGTGACAGGTGGTGGTGGGAGTGAGTGGTGGGTGGTGGTGGCGGAAGACGGTGGTAGAAAATGGTGGCGGGTGGTGGCTAGTGTTGGGTGGTTAAAAAAAAAACTCAAAACTCAAAACGTAAACTCATTTTTTGAGTTTACATTTTTTTGCCAAATTTATAAACTGAGACCATTAATTTATAAATAAAAAATTTACCAAATAAGTTTTTATTTGAATTTTTAAAATTTTTATAAATATAAACTGAAAACTGAAAACGTAAGTATTGCCAAACAACACCTATGTAATTACGAATTTTGTAATTTTTTATTAATCCTTTTTCTGGGGGCTAAGTAAGTACATACAATACCATAAAATTCTTAAGAGGTTGCCCCTATATTTGTTAGTTTCTAAATAAATCGTAGTGATAATCTATATACATCTTGAATTTAAATAAAAAAATAATATAAATAAAATAAAAAAAAAAATATATATACTGTAATGATATAACTCATTATGAACTTTTTACTTTACATATTATTAAAAAAGAATTTATTTAAAATAATAATAATATCACATTATTCTTATAAAAAAATTTATTTAAATTTTAAATATGAATAGAATTTTTTTTAAGAATATGGTGTAAATAGAGGGTAAATAAAACAATAACTAATCTAGATATGAAACGCAAAACGGAATAATTACTCCACAATGCCAGACCCGCTATAATAGTGGGACCATGCGCCACGTAGGGTGATATCCCAGAGTGAGGATCCTCTCCTTGCGGCTTTCGTCCTTGTGCCCGTCCTTGCAGGCTTTCGGGTCTACTTTTAGGCCCAATTTTGATAATCCGAACCGTTCATATTTTATGATTTATTCAGTATATCATACCTGTAAAAAATCAAATTGATCGGATATCAGAAAGCATGTGTTCGGAAAACTGTTTATTAAATTCTTTAAAAAATAATGTTTAGTTCAATTTTTCAAACACATACTTTCTGATATCCGATCAACTTAATTTTTTACAGGTATGATATACTAAATAAATCATAAAATATGAACGGTTCGGATTATCAAAATTGAGCCTAAAAATAAACCCGAAGGCCTGCAAGGACGGATGCAAACACGGCCTTGCAAGGAGAGACTCTTGACTCGATATCCCACCCACCAACCGACCGATCAAAAGCGTCACTAAAACTTCAATTAATAACTTGCAGTGTACACGATCTCAGCCCACGACATATATATATACACCTCTCGTCACGCAGAGCGAAAATCATTCCTAGGTTTCTCATTCAAATCGTCTCTGAAATTCCATGTAGAGAGAGAAGGAGAGAGAGAGAGAGAGAGAGAGAAGGAAGGGCAGCGTGGAGCTCTGGAGTCGAGCTTTGGCCGTCCGTGGCGCCTTTAGGTTATGCCGTTAACGCCACAGGTTCCCTTAATTTCTATCTCTCTCTATATATATTCATTTCCGTACATGTGTATATGTATATGTGTAATTGAATTGTGTATTTGCGTATATGATCTTGTATGTATTGTTTCATGTACGTGGAGGTGTTGATGATTTGTGTGTATTGGAATTGAATCAGATCTATGCTGATTGATTATGTTTCCCCAAGATTCGTTTTTTAATTCGTTTGAGGAGGTTTCAATTGGTGTTAGGGTTTCGTCTGTTACAATTGAGTTTTTGTTCTGGATTGTGGATTTGGTGTTATTTTTGCTTGCTTAGGTTATCTTACGGTTTGAATTGGATTGTGGCTTTCGATTTAGGTTGTTTTTTATTTGAGAAATTTTATTTATTTGTTTCTAGGAGTTCATAGGAGATTGGGGTAATCCCCTGAATCCTGATGGTTCTAGGTTTTTATTATGAGGATTTGTGATTTGAATTGTGGCTTGGCTGCTGGAATGGAGTTCACATTGATCAACTATTAATTTTGTTTTTGATTTGAATTATTAATCTGATTTTTGATTTGATGAATTAAAATTGTCCTAATAGATTTGTCTTTAAATTTCTATTACAGTATTGCTATTTTCCGCTTGTGTGTATGATGGCATCTCTGAAAAATAGGTTTTTTAGCTTTAGTATTTCTGAATTTGCGTTTAGTGGTGGGGAGTTTGACACTGTTGAGAATATGTTGGAAGTGAGACATTTATATTAGGAGCTGAGTAAGATGGTTGCATTTGTGTTTTACTCACACACTTGGTGTAAAAAATAAAGTTAGATTGTGTTTGGTAGAGTTTTATAAATATGATTTGAGAATATGAGTTGTATTTTGAGTTTGTGAGTTTTGAAATTATGATTTGAGGGTAGAAAATTTGTTTGGTGAATGAGTTTTGAAAAGAGCTTTTGAATTGAGTGATGTGACATAATTTTTGATACAAAAATTTACAACTCATAACCAAACACACAACCCAAAATTCTATTCAAAACTCTTAAAAAATTAAAAAAAAAAATTGAAAATATTTTTTATTTAAAATATAAAAATACCAAGTGAAAAAAACAAATAAAAAAAATTCAAGAACACTGTTCCATTCAATCGGCCGGTCAACCGGTCGGACGACCGTCCGGGGGGACATCTGGGTACACGAATTTTCAAACGCAGGTGTGGAAATGTGTTTTGAAAACTGTAAACAAACGCCGCATTTAAACTAAAAGGTAGAATCATGATTCAAAAGTTGTACCGAATACAGCCTTATGCTTTTATAAATATTATTTTCTAATCGACACTTGAAAAACCAGGGCAAAACAATTGTCCTTAGGGATCCAATAGGCCAAACCAAATGCTTGATTCAAACATCCAACCAATTAAAACTTACCAAATGGATTACTCATTTCTAATTAATCAATGAATCATAAATCATCCACACAATGTAAATAACATGAACCACAACCTATGAAGCACATGTATGGGTACGGTGTGGCTTCGTTGATAAGGTAAAATCTAAAAAACTTGGGTATGTTTGTAAAAAATATTTGCTTTTAATTTGGAGTAATGCGGAAATTAGGTAAATGGTTTAGTTGGTTAAGATCTAACCTACAATTCACATTTAATGTCAAAAGTAAGTTATAAACTGAAATTAAATGAAGTTATATAAAAAAATTTACGAACCAAAGTTTAATTTTAAAATCATGCTAAGCTTGAAAAACATTCAATGAAACAAACTTCACCTCTTTATAAAATAAAATAAAATATTATTTCGGCTAATGTGCGGCTTGGGTATATATTAGGTACCTCTGGGATGCAAAAAAAATTAAGAACAAAAAATTTGGCACGTGTTTTGTATACCCGGTACGTATGCAAAAGTACCATGCAAATTACATATTTAATACGGGTACGCCATGTTTGTTGAAGTACCCATGCTTCATAGAACACAACATACATATGGAAAATTGTTTGGAAAAAAAACACACAAGGGCTCAAATAAATGATTTACAATGCAACTATAGATGCATTGGTCTAGATATTTCCCCCTTCAAACACCCAAGCTCGAACTCCGCCTCCAATTAACTCAAACACCTTTGTTAACCTTCTCTTGTTTAGATCTTTGCTTACTCACAGATACAATTTCAATCGACCAGTTGGCTGGAATAACCAATTACTAGAGTGATCTAAGTGTGTATGATATGAGTAATTTTTGCAAAACAATTAGAGAAGAGTTTTATTAATCCGTTTGCGCATGAATAAATTAGGTCTTCTTCTTTAACTACATATAGATTAGGTCTCCTAGGCATTTGAAGGCTTTAGCAATGTTAGGGTGAATGGCTTTGTGTATCTCTGTCCGTGTTATAGCCTGCTCAAGCACATACCTACTTGAATGCCCTTCAGGCATGCCATGTTAAGAGTGTAGAAAACTATCTGGGTTGTCGATAACATTTGTTAGTTTGTGCTCATTATTTTGAGATCTAAGACAACACGTTTAGTCTACCACAACACATGGAATTGCATTTTCAGATACAATCACGAGCATGTTTGGGGTGGAAGGAGTTTTGGGATAGGACTCGAGGGGGTGGGAGATAGGACTCGCTTCTGGCAAGAACGGTGGTGTAGTGAGGTGTCTTTGGCGTGTATGTTCCCTCTGATTTATGTTATTGTTGCTGATGGGGAGGAGGTGGTGGGGGCTTCGGTTAGAGGTCGGCGGGGGCAGTCGTTTGTTTGGAATGTTCATCTTTGTAGGAATGTGCAGAATTGGGTGGTGGATCAATTGGTGGACCTTCTGGGGCTTCTGTATAATGAGAGATGGAGGGGATGGAGCGGATTCCTTGGTGTGGGATTGTCCAAGATCTAAAGGGTTTTCTCGGTGTTTCCTTTTTATGGTGGGCTTGTTGGTGAAAGTGCTGTTGTGTTTCCATGGAAGAGCGTCTGGGCGACGGGATCACCGTCTAAGGTTGTGTTTTTTTTTTGTTTGGATAGTTGCTTTGTGACATATTTTGACAATTGACAATTTAATCAAACGGAGGCATGTTCTGGTTAACTAGTGTTACATGTGCTGTAGGGATGCAGAAATGGTGGATCATTTGCTTCTTCATTGTCCGGTTGCGTCGCGACTTTGGAATTTCATTGTTGCATTGTTTGGCTTGGTGTGAGTGCAGCCAGGGTCTGTGCTAGGTGTGTTATAGAGTTGGGGTGGGGCTAGGGTGGGGAAGAGACGGCAGAAGGCTTGGGTTCTTGCTTCCCACTGTTTGCTTTGGTTAGTGTGGTTGGAGTGGAATAGGTGTGTTTTTCAGGATAAGTGCCATTCCATCTCATGGTTAGAGAGTAGGTTGTTGACGGTGTTGCATAGTTGGGTTACGGGTGCGGTTGATCCAAATGTTTTGGTTTTTGTAGATTTTGTGGAGAATTTGATTAGTTAGGTTTGTTTGGACCCCTTGTGGGTTGTATTTTTGTATTCGTTGCATCGTCTTGATGCCTTTCTAATGAAGTTTGATTATTTATCAAAAAAACAAAAAATAAAATAATGCTGGTAATCTCTTACTTACAACTGGAACATGGTAGTTGTCTGACATATAATTTTTTCCCCCAGGTTTGCCACTGTTGTCTTTCTCAAAATCAACAGAGTGAGCATTGTGTGTGGTAGTTAATAATAAACTACAGGAAGTAAATTATGACTGAAATCCTTTTTTGCTACTCGTTGGAAATTAATGGTGATAGTATCAATTTGTAATTTCATTATTGTTGGTGCTTGTTTAGTATTGGTTTTGGTTTTGTAATTATTTAGGTATGGCATTGTGCGTCCGTATGGAATACTTTATCGAAGTTGCTGTTCTATCAAAAGAGCTCCATTTAAAGTTGTGATCATGACTGATATGACTTGTCTTACTTTCTGTGCTATGTCAGGTTGCATCGGAATTTGATTTCAAAGGCTTAATTTACTTTATAAAGTCATGGAGAAAGTGTGCCTTTGGGCAGACTGCTTCCAGTTTCGGGTTTTCTCATTCCAACAAGTGCTTGATTGGCGGTGTTTTGTTCTTGGAGATTCCCTTCTTGTTTCTTTTCTCAACTGCACTTAGTGGACAGTTTCTTTTGAATGAAAAATACAGCAGGCGTAATGCAATTTTTTTCTGAGATTGGTGTTGGATCTTTAGTGCATGTCTATGAGTAAGCTACATATTCACTTCTTCTAAACCAGGCATTATATGCTAGCATTTTCTGACAAATTTTCTACTTGTAGTGCATTGTTGATACAACATCAAGTTGTGATCCTTGGCGAAACCATCTTCTGGGGTGCGGATTTACTTGCATATTTCAATTGATTTGTTTATCTTTAATTTCTGTCAGATGTCACTAACCTTACCTTTTGTCTCTGTTATATTTTTTCTTTGATCACAGGGTTGAAGTCTACAAACAAACCGATGATACTTTCTACTTAGTTTATAGTAGAAACTTGTTGCACTGAATCCGCACAGAGTTGTAGTTCTTAGCTTTTATTTTTGTCTTCTCTACTGATGGCTACTGGTTAGAATGATGACATAATCCGTAACTGAAGATTTTGCAAGATCTTTTACATAGCAAAGCTGAGCTAGCTGTTATCACGTTTGTGATTGTGTCAGTTGACTGTCCTGAGCAAAGAATCCTATGAATTTGCTAAATCATACTCTGGCTTGATCAGTTCTTGGGTTGTTATCAAGATGGTTTTCAGTGCTCGACTTTTCCATCTATATATGCCTTACCGTTGTCTCGGAGCCTTCGTTCTGGTGTATTTTATGAATAAGGCTGTGAAGGCCATCCAGCAGATATGTACTGGTTCTTTGCTCATACATCATGCCACAGAAATTTGATGGTGGATTCAGATAGATCAGCCAGGCGGTTAATTTCCATTTCTTAGTTTTTTTTAAGCCATATAACAAAGTAAAAATCATAGATTTTTCTATGTGCCATTCTTTTCTTGAATAAATAAAGCATCACAGGCTGCTGAATCAAAAGAATGGAGAGGTGCGTTGATTTAAGCAATCTTATGTAGTGATATTTCTATTATGATTTAGTTGATTCATTAGGACAGTTCTCGGTTGTACAGGTACAAGATAATCAAAGAAGTTGGTGATGGAACGTTTGGGAGTGTTTGGCGAGCATTAAATAAGCAGACTGGTGAAGTTGTAAGTTCATTTATGTTTCATGTTGACCTTGTATATGAATCAAGAATTTCTTCATTCTGCTGTTTCAATTTAATCGTTTATTTTAACAGGTTGCGATTAAGAAAATGAAGAGAAAATATTATTCTTGGGAGGAATGCATAAATTTGAGAGAAGTTAAGGTAACATAATATACTGTTTCATTGTGTTGGTTTTGGTTTTAATCTCTATATAGCTATATTGATGCTAGATTTTGTTCGTTTACTTGGCAGTCATTGCGAAAAATGAACCATCCTAATATTGTGAAGCTGAAGGAAGTCATTAGGGAAAATGACATTTTGTATTTTGTGTTTGAATATATGGTATGTGGCTTCTCTTATTCAGGCCATATCCTCATCATTTGATCACACATTATCAATTGTGAAATGCCATTTTTTATGTTTCAGGAATGTAACCTATATCAACTAATGAAAGACAGGGGAAACCTTTTCTCAGAAGCTGAAGTCAGAAATTGGTGCTTCCAAGTGTTTCAGGGACTAGCATACATGCACCAGCGAGGATATTTTCATCGTGACCTTAAGCCAGGTAAATGTTGCTCTTGCTTGTGTCTGATGTGAAAATGGTGCATCTGGTTTTTGTGTCAGGATTTTAATGTCTTGTTGATCTGACTACTGAATAGTAAATTTGTTTGAGATTTAACATCGGAATGTCTCAGTGTCAGTTGATAGGTTAAAAATAGAAAGGTTAAACAAATTTCACATGTGCACCATGCAGAGAACGTGCTGGTTTCAAAAGATGTAATAAAAATTGCTGATTTTGGTCTTGCTCGCGAGATTAGTTCTCAACCACCATATACAGAATATGTCTCAACACGCTGGTATGTGGTAGTTTACCCCCTCCCCCCTCACCCCACCCTCTCTCATTTTGATATTCAAATTAGTGAACACATATTTTTGCTCTTCTTGTGTATTTGAAGATAAATTATGGACTTGGCAGGTATCGTGCCCCGGAAGTTCTGCTTCAGTCTCCAATGTATAATTCTGCAGTTGGTGAGTAAATGATGGAGAAAGCATTTTTAAAAACTTGTTTAATGATAATGACTAATCCCCCCTCCCTCCTTCCTACCATCAGATATGTGGGCAATGGGTGCAATCATGGCTGAACTGTTTACTCTCCGTCCCCTTTTCCCAGGCTCAAGGTGTATATCTCATCTTTTTGAATCCTTTGCATTCATTGTTACAAGCAGTGAGGAGGAGATATTATATAATGCTTTAGGTTTAAGTTCTGCTTTAGTTGTCAGATTGGGATTTGAATCGTGAATCAAAATGGTCTTGTACTGAATTGCAAATCGAATCGAATCAAATCATGAATCGTGAAGATTCAGTGATTTTTTTTAAACTACATAGAAAATATGTCCAACTTTTTAGCTCTCTCCCTCTTCTGTGGTGGCGGCCTAATTGCCCTGTTTTAACACATGTTGCAGTGAAGCAGATGAGATCTACAAAATATGCAGCATAATAGGCACTCCAAATGAGATTGAGTGGACCAAAGGCCTTAAACTTGCAAGTGCTATTAACTACCAGTTCCCACAGGTCAGTTGATCTTGGTTTATCTTTTACTCTGTTGTGCAAATTCATTTGTGTATTCTGAGATATGTTACCTAGAACATGGATCATTCTAGTACGAGGAACGCGAATGTGGTATGCCACATGCTCTAAAATGTGGGACGATAGAGATAGACTTCTTAATTTGACATCCAACATATTATAGTGTATTTTTCTTCAAATTAGTTGTTCAACAACACAATTCTATGAGCATTATTATGACCCATTGTTTTACATTTTGTCAACCCAAAACATCACTCCATCTAGATTTTAGTTCATTGTATTTGACTTTTTTCCTATTAAGGAAAACTTTTAAAGTTTTAATGAACATAGAAACAGTTATGAGATCACTTTGAATTTCTAAATTCACTGTTTTGGAATGAAAGTATACCATGTTTCGGAAAGTGCGTTCCAAAATGTAAATTGCCAGGAGGTGAGCTTTTTCTGGTAACTTTGATTTTAAGGCACTCCATTCAAGTCATGTTTAAAATCTTCCACATTGTGGAGTAGCTTGTATGATTGAGCTTTCCTAACAATGCAAGCATTATGTGGTTTAGGCCCACTTCTTTGGCATACTATAGAATTTCTTGCTGTTTGTATGGGAATATGTTTTTTGAGGCTATAAAAAGAATGTTTGTAATTGTAGTCACTTGGTTGTACTTGTGTAGCAGTTGACTTTTTTGCTACTCGAGTACATCCTTATGATATGCACTAACTTGGAATGTCATTTCATTTAGCAGATGTTGATATTAATTTTTTCCTTCTTTTTGGTAAATATGAGCAAGGTTTTGAAAGATGTTTGATTTGACATGACAGCTAACTGGTGTCCATCTTTCTGTATTGATGCCATCTGCTAGTAAGGATGCAATCAATATTATTACAGTAAGTATGAGGTCTTTTGAAACTTGCTCCTAAATTGTGCTGGATGTGTTATGAATATTGGTTTTTGTTTACCATCATCCTATCTTCTAATTAAAATTTTTTTGCTCCCCAATTTCTCTCCAAACATCTAGTCACTTTGTTCCTGGGATCCTTGCAAGAGGCCAACAGCCTTGGAGGCCCTCCAGCATCCGTTCTTCCAGGTGGCAAAGCTTTTCCTTTTCACCATACATCTATTATCGCAAGTGTGCAGACTGAAATGTGCACTGTTAGGTCTTTTGCATTTAAGTAGTTGTGGCTTTAGTGATCTTAGAATTGAATTGCATCCTTTGATGTGGCAGAGTTGCTTTTACATTCCACCATCTCTTCGCTCCAAAACTGCTGTCACTAGAACACCTCTATCTGGTTTGGCTTCTTCCATACAATTTTGTCTTCCTTGCACAATGAATGAAAAATTGTGGACCCTAATTTGTTAAGCATGTTGCAGTTGGAACAAGGGGTGCCTTAGAGCAGAAGTCTGTTGGGAGGTATTCTGGGACTAAATCAAGGCCAGTAAACAACTTTCCTCCTGCCAAATCCCATGTGTCTCTAACAACAGGTGATATGTTGCTGATGATTTTGAGAATGCTGCATTTATCATCAAATCTTGTATCTTTTCCCTTCTCTCCTCTTGTTGCAGTTCAGAAAAAAAAAACTAGTTCTGCCTTTGTTGCAAATTTTTTTGGGCTATACACTATTATATACAACTTAGTACTCTCTAGATTCGTATCTTACCTTAATGATTGTTGCAGGTGTGCAACGTAAGTTGGAAATGAATAGTCAGGTAAGGGCAGAAACTTATTACATTCTTTTGCATCTCTCTCGTGTTCACTGATGGTTTTGATGATTAATTTGTTTGCACTTTATTGATCTTTTTCCTGTTCTTTTCTTTTATTTTCCCCGTCTTTTTTGGTGCTTAGGATGCAATTAAGAACAATAATGTTTCAAAGATCGTTGCCAAACAACAGCCAAGATACCGACCACCTGCAAGAAACAGTCCAAGTACGTGTTGTTTGTTCACGAGCATTTATTCCGTTTTCTTGCATTTATTCTTTTGTGGTGTGCATTTTACATGGTGTTGTGGGAGGCTATGTTTACATGGACTGTTCAAAATAAATAAAATACCCATATCGGACACTTGACACTTGGACAAGGGTGTGGGATTGATAATTTCCATCGGACACTTCTTATATTTTGTATTTAATACTATCATTATATGTATATATTGTTGTATAATTGCTATAAAATGAGTAAAATATTTTTTTGACACTGTATGTTACATGTAACATCATTTTATTTCACATGATAGATTAAAAAAATGAAAACGATCATTTTTTGCCGAGTCCGGATACCTTTAAATTTGAGGTTTTATGGGTCCAACCTCTAGATATGCAGCCTCACCCATACCCATATCTGGCACTCGTCTGCTAGTCCGTGTAACATAGGTGGGATGTGTGAGATAAATGCAATTGACAACTACCTCGTGTCACGTGAATCAATCGTGCACAAATAATTATTGTACTGGTTGATGGTTTAATTGTTTTATTATTATTGATATTTTTTAATCTTTGTATTCATTATTGTCAAGTAAATGATTATTAAGAAGTAAAATCAACAGACAAACAATCATAGATGTTTACTTGGGAATGTTGTTAAAAGTACAGATTTGAAGTGCACTAAAATTTGTTGAGCCCATTATAGTTTTATTTATTTTGTACTGAATACGTTGATATACTTTTTTTTGGCAGCCTCCATTTACAATGGAAAGACTGCATGGGGAGTTTCAGAGACAACTCAGAAGTTGGCAAATATAACTGTTGGTCCTGCTAGGTTGCCTGGAAGGCAGGCCTTTCCGGCACCTATGAAGGCTGGGGGATGGCACAGCCAATCTGACTTGTTTCTTGGGCGTTCTCAGGAGATTCAGACTGGAAGAACATTCACCAGGAAAGTTGCGGGATGAAGAGTTGTGCTCTGTTGAGATGTGGTAGTGAGTTTAATAAATGGGTCTTCTGCTTTATATAAATATTTTCTTGCGTAGCTTGCCCAGTGAAGTTTGTCTAGTGTGTGATGTTTGAAATTTACATAAGCCCCGCTACGAGGGATGGTTGATCCGACAGTTTTTAAGTCTGCCTATCAAAAAATAAGTTACCTAAGTCACGTTATTATGAGGGATTGTTGTTACAAGTGATGCTTCTATGAATATTTTATGTCTTATTATGCTATTTTCTTATAAAGATTGCAGTTTGTTTGGGTTGTGTACAATCTTTGAACTGCTGCTTGGTTGAATTTGATTACCGACAATCTATTTGCTGCTTTGTCTCCCTTTCCAGAGACCGGTTTTCTGCAGGCGAATTTGTTTGCTGCTTAGAATTGCATGCGGAGACAGGATGCTCTGTCTGGAACCTTCTTTGTCCTAAGCCCCCTCTACACTCGATAGGTCTTTGACCTTAATTGTATGGTCGAGAGAGAGGCCTTTGAAAAAGGGGAGGGAGGAGATACGGACAGAGGACTCCTTGCCTTGTATGTGTTGTTTGAAGGGACAGCTATTTTGTTAACTTTTGTGATGTTAATAGCTCATGGAAGCCAATAATGGAGATTGCCCCCAAAGCAAAGGCACAAAAGTTCAAAGCAGGTGGCCCCAACACATTAGTGCCAGGGAGCAAGCAATTTTAAGGCTGGACTGTTGCTTTTAATTTATGAGTTTTCATGAAAGTTTACTATTCATAGTTAATTTACTGATTAATGAAGCTTTTGGGATAAGAAGAGGAGATCTAGCTTCCAGTTATCTGTCTTATCAATAAAGTTGTTAGTATCCAACTCCACCTTCTCTAGATTAGCTGTTTAGTAGTGTTGCCTTTCTGGCACATGTGCGGTAATTTTTTTTTATGTTCTTAGGGTAAGGTGACTCATACAAATTGGCTTTCGAAGCTCCGAGTGACGAGGTATGTTGATTTTATTTTATTATTTTTTTAGTATTATTATTATTTTTTTATGTTGATTGTGGTGAGTGAAAAAATTAAAGAAACATAAAATACGGAAATTAAGGCTGTATTTGGTTTGTAATTCAAATCATGATTTCACATTGTGTTTCTAAACAATGATTTTACACCCGTATTTCAATGGAAAATGTTTGGTGGCCACAAATTCTGTGGCTTAAATGGCCTGAAAATGTCAAAATGACGTCGTTTTTGCATTTTCGGAGTTGTTTTGTACTCAAAACGACGTCGTTTTGACATTTTTGGGTCATTTGAGTCACAGAATTTGTGGTCACCAATCATTGCCGTATTTCAAATGATGTTTGGAACGAATTCTCAAATCACATTTTCACAATTCTACAGAAAACTCTATGGGGCGCGTTTCTCAATTTTTTTTTTTCAAATTTGGCCTAACTGGTTGTCCCACCGGATGTCTTACCGGACGTCCCATCGGCAAATTGATCGGAACAGTGTAATTTTTTTTTTTTGCAATTGACATGTTAATTTTTATATATTTGAAAAAAATATTTTTCGAATTTTTAAAAAAAATTTATGTGCTTTAATAGAATTTTGAGTTGCATGTTTGGTTATGAGTTGAAAGTTTTTGTATCAAATATCATATGTTACATCAAAATTTTTTCATTCAATTCAAAACTCTTTTACCAAATAAATTTTTCACACTCAAATCATAAGTCCAAAACTCACAAACTCAAAATACAACTCATAGTCTCAAATTATATTTAAAAAGCTCTACCAAACGCGACCTTTCTTTCCTTACACTTTTCAAATTATGATTCCAAATCAATTTCAAAATACATTTTAAAAGCATGTTTAGTAACTAAAGAGTCTTTGAATTTTTGGTTTATCCAGTCGTTTGCTTGGACATACGCCTAGACAGTTTTTCAATTTTTGGGTTTACTCGACTATCTCCGGGACGCCCGGCTGGTTGATCAGAATAATTTTTTTTTTTTTTAGCAACTGGGACCTAGGAGTGTTCATGGTTCGATTTTGGCCAGAGAACTTTCAATTCATCATCTGTCCGTTGGATTTGAAAAAAATCAGTCCACATTCGTCCGCCGAATTGACGGATGAAGATTGAGTTAATTGGCGGATGAATGCAAATCAGTTTGGCTGTTTTTACTTTTACAAATTTTGAACATAATATAACTTGTCAACAATTTTTTTGGATAACAATCCAACTCAACAAAACCAAAATATTATCAAGTAAATTGTTAAATACCAATAATAAATACATATAATAACACCATGCATTATCAATAATTATTTCATTATTTTTTTTATTCAAAAATTATTTAATTTGATTTTTTTTAAATGATAAAATTAAGCTTTATATTTTCCACATAAAAATACCAAATATCAACACTTATCATTTGATAAAAGGATTTTCAAATTGAAAATAAATTCTTTTTCAATTGAGAATACAAACGGAATATCTAAATAAATTAAAAATACAAAGTCTTACAAATTATTGGGGGTGCTCACGGTTTGACGGTTTGATTGCGGCTAAAGGAACCTCAAATCCGCCATCCGTCTAAAACTTGGCGGATAGAAAAAAATCAATCCATAATCATCCGCTTGTCATTATGAATCCATCCAAAATGCGGCGGATTGATTCGGTTTGATCGGTTTGAGTGGATCGAAATATTAGCTACTCACGCTTACTGGGACCTATTATCTGGAAAAAAAAAACCAATTATATTTGTTTTTGATAATTTTTAAATGTAGAAAATATTTTTTTGCGACCAAAATGACAAAATATTTGGACATTTATTTAAAATTAACAAAAAAAAAATTGAAATAAAAATTAATTTGTCACAATAATTTTTAAAAAATAAAAAAAATAAAAATATTTTTTTAATATTTTAAATAAAGAAACATTTTTGGAATTTTTTTAATTTTTTTAAATAAAAAAATTATTTTTGTCAATATTTAGTTTTTTGAATTGAATTTTAAAAAGAATTTTGTTATGAGCTTCGAATATAATTTTCAATAAAATTTTAAAACGTGTGTTTAGTTGTGAGTTATAAATTTTTGAATTAAATTTTGAAAATTCTTTTCAAAACTCATAATCAAATAACTTTTTCCAAATTCAACACTCATTTCAAAAATTTAACACTCAATTCAAAATTCAATTCCAATATTTTTTTAAAATTCGTAACCAAACAAATTTTCTCTTTTCAAATCATAATTCCAAAACTCACAAACTTAAAATATAACTCTACACTCAAATCATAATTCTAAACACAAACCAACCCAAAACGCTACTAACACTTGCAACAAAATGCATCATTCCTATCTCTATGCTCTTTAGAGAGAGAGAGAGAGAGAGAGAGAGAGAGCCTGTACTACTGCTTTGTCTTGGTCCTCCTCCAAAAACGGTGTATGAGTCTCCTGAGCAACAAGGCTCCAATTTCATTTTTCAAACTAGATATGATTCTACAAAGAACAAACTCGAGACATTTAAATCTTGAGCCAAATCTGAAAGAGGAAAAAACAAGGCTAAGAGAATCTTTTCTTTTTTTTTTTTTTTTTTGTCTCTTTCAAATATGGGTATGATGACATGTGAAAGATCAGAGACAGAAACAACAAAAAAGAATATATATGTAAAATATAAAATAAAAGGCCTCCAGAAACTACACCATTACTGTATCCTTACATGGCATTCCATTCAAGTTATATTTCTATCTACTATAATAGGGCCACTGTACAGACTGAATCATCATCACAAATGCCTGACTGTCAGGGATCATCAAAGAGCATTAGGACATGATCCCGTTTCGATCCTAAAACTATTGTAGTTGATAATCGAATCGGTGGTGACTCCCTTTTAGTAAATAGATTTGCACCATCACATGCTTAGAAGCAAAATGTAATGGTTCCATTTCCAGAGAAAGTGTGTTCTAACCGCAGAATTAGCCCCGTGAAAAACATGTATATAATTCAAAGATATTGTTCTTGTATTCTCTCCCTATTGTCTTCCCACCAGGTCTTGGCATTCACCTCTCCAAACCTTTCACGGCTGTGAAAAAAGAGAGTGGAAAATAAAGATTATCGGCACACGTAGATAGAAAAAGCTTCAATCTAAAGCTGTTGTAGCAGTGTTCAATTTGAAGAAATTTGGAAGAGAAAAACTGATTTCAACATTTCATTAACTTCTTTTCACAGAAAGAAAAATGAAAACTCTGAAACCTTAATAAAAACAATCTTGAATGAATTAAGTCTCCAAATTTGTTTTAGCTCTATCATCCTGAATACCAAACAGCACAAAAAGTGAAGGAAAGTAGAGAGTGAATAAATTTCATTACCTGAATCTGACACGCCGCAGCTCCCTAGTGCCATCAGTTAGTTGTCTGATGGTAATGTAAACCCCAGGCTGATCTTGCTCAACCCATTCCGATTCCATTTCACTAGCATTGCTGATTGAAACTGAAGCCTCGTCTCTAGAGGACGTTGTTGTCCTTGATGCATCCATTGATGATGTCTCACCCTTTGGGCCACTAGTAACATAAGTACTGGACCCAGCGTTGTAGTGGTGGCTGCCTCCTTGATCTGGAGGCTCTGGTGGGAAATTCCCTTTACTGCCAGAAGGTTTATAATAGTTTCTTGGCGTCCATTCTTTGTTTAGTGATGAAGTTATAGGACTCTCCCTGGCCGATCCTAATCTTGAGTAAGAAGAATCTCTCTGCATTGCAAGAATATAATTTCTGTAAGCTATGGGGATTTTGTATCAGTTCATTTGCAGATGGATATAGACACAAATATCACTAAAAATTGTAACAATTTTTGCAGTTAAGAGGCAGGAAGCAACGAAGTCATTCAAGAACTCAATCAAGAAAACCAACAAGTTTGTCAGTACTAGTAGTCAGAAGATATTTTTTAGAGTGTTTTCCTTTCAGCTCAATTTGCTTCTTGATAAAATGATATATTAAATTGAGAGAAGAATTATAAAGGATTAATAACTTGGAATCTCTCTAACCCCTGCTTGCTATAATATTCCAAGTTTCCATTAATCTTCTTGGTCATTTGGCCAATTTAATTGCAGTTAAACAGCAACAGTTAATATGATTTCCTCAAAACAAAAGGGCTATGACAGTGGTCATGCTCTTTGTAATGTTTGAGAATAATGGCAAAACTTTTAGCATAATACCTCAAGAAGGATTAACTGGAAAATTGGACATAAAACGGGCGAATGGAAAATGAGACACTTTCGAATTTCCAAGAAAGAAAAGAAGCCATATAGCAAGGGCAAGTTAAAATTTGTTTCATGAAAATTGAATGGCTATGTGGTGTTTACATAGTTCTTAAAAGGGCAAATTCTCATTTGGAATAGGAACATTACGAAAGTAGGAACAAAATATGGCCAATTGAAAACCAATATTTTGGATTTTGTAGGACAAAAATCTTCAAAATAACTGTTTGCACAAAAATCTTCACCACGTTTAGTTAAATTAAGGTATATCCAGAAATGCTCTAATCTGAATTAAAAAACAAGAACCTCCTAAAATACCACTTGTCTGCAGTCTTGTCCCTCTATACTGCTATTTCTGCCTAGGGTTATCCAACTATACAAGGTCCAAAGGAAAATAGTAGATCGAAATATCTACTGAGGAAGGATGCAGCCTGACCTCTTTTTCAGAGGCAATAAACTTAGACCTCCTATTGGGATCCACTGCAATGTTTAGATTACAGAGCTGTTTCCAATTAGTTGGGAAAGAGCTCACTAAAAAGACTATAAAATGGACAAAGCTTGCATTGGAAGATAGGCAAGTGTGATCTGTCATGAAGATTTGGAATGATCAGGACAGAGAAAATGTCTATTGTGGATACTGGTTTGTGGTTCAGGACCTGTTGTACATTCATCTTATCAAAGAAGCAGAAAACAATGAAATGCATGACAAAGTGAAATTAAAATGTAGAAGTCAAATGTGTTTTACCTCGTCCTCAGACCTTGGGGGAGTGTTAAGAGCTTGCCGGTTGAATCTCTGGACATTATAGAGCTCCATGATTCTATCGTAGTTCTCACCCCACCATCGTTGAGCTTGCCATTTGTTAAACATCTCTCGGCTTCAAAACGTAAATATCCAAGTTACTTTAGTATTGAATCTTAAAAGCAAAATAAATTTTAACAGAAAAAAATTGTAGATACACTCAGCAAGTTGGCATCCAAAAGATAGATAATTCGTTTTATATCTAGATCTGAGCATTTTTTTGGTGAGGATAGATTCAAGTAGGTCCATTACTTCACTGGTCAGACAAGCTTCCACATGCATTACATCAGTGCATGTGGGTAGGTCTAGTCCATGTAATGGTTGGGTCCAAAATATGTGACCACGACATGTCAATGACTATCAGTCTTGATAACTCTTGTCTTGGATCCTTCAGACATGGGAAGACTAGCAAGATATCAAACAAATTTTTTAGTCAATTTCTACCTTCCAAAGCCTTCTAATTCTAAGAAGTGAAAGGAAGAAATTCAGAGCCTGTGCTTCAGTTTGGATTTATCTAGATTGTAATGTAATGCTTGAGCTATAATTTGAAACCTAGCTAATGAAAAATGCTATAGAACACTAGTCTACCTGAAGCGGATTCGTTTCAGATCATTCCCACCATTAGGAAGTGAAACAAAAGTAATTTGAACACCAGGTTCCACCTGTGCCATCCATTCCTTGGGCTCATCATCATCCTCTAGCACCACTTCACCAGTCCGGGCGGAGATAGATTCTAATCTTCTAGGGGTCCGGTCACCGCCATATGCCCCTGTGAACCTCGAATCAGATCCACCGGTCCGGTGACCTGTGGTAGTGAAATCCCATGCAGGTGTTGAACTCGAGCTTCCTGGTTGCATGTAGGGGTAGGGAACCCCTTCTGAAATTGTATCAAAGTCTGGGAAAGATCGCTGTCCTTTCTTGTAGTTGCTGGAACCTGTACAGGGTTTGCATTGCTTATAGGCACCCGACATTTTCAATGCCATGTCCTTGATCTGCATTTTGTTGAAATCAAAAGTTAACTTACCACATGAATAGTTGACCAAAAATAAATACTTATCATACAAATTATAAGGTGTATTTATATAAGATATTGCATATGAAATCAAAGGATTATATGATAAATTCTTTGAAGTGTAGATTCAGACTTCAAAGGCATTCTGTGAGCTTTCAATAGACTTTCAGCCAGTTTCAGTAATTGGACATACTACATCCATAATATAAATGTGATCATGGCTAGTGTATTGGGAGATGGACAATATGGAAACAATTTGATGATAAGAAAAATTAAGCACAACTCAGAACCAATGCATGATGAAGATTGCTTTCTTTACTACTAATGTTTACACAGGTGTACATTAACAACTGCAAACCTTTCCATGTGAACTATTACTTGTTCATCAAAATCGGGCGATTTTTAAACTTTAACTTCTAATGCATATATTTATTGTATTTTTTCATGTTGTCCTATATGTCGAGTTTGTCCAATGCTCAACAAGCCACTGCATTAGCAGTACAGTAACATTCACTCTGTTTGGTTTCAGTTTTCAGAATTCACTTTTAAAAAAATTCTATTTTTTCATTTTCCGTATTTTTTTTTCACTGAATTTTTCAAATATTTTAAGCAATTTTTTTAATTTTTAGACATACCTAACATAAATATACTTAACAAGTATAAATACCAAAAATACCAAAAAAAAAATTCACTAAATACCAAAAATACCAAAAAAAAAAAATTGAAAATTCAGTATATTTTTTGTATTTTTATGTATTTATTAAGTTTTTAATATATTTTTTCACAAATATTTTATTATTTAGATACATCTAAGCAAGGTGTATCTAAAAAAGTAAAAAAAAATTGCTTAAAACTTTAAAAATATTCACTTAAAAAGAAAACACGAAAAATAAAAAATTCAATTTTCAAAAAACAAAAACCAAACACACTGATAGTTTTTTGGTAAAGTTTATTCAGTTTTGCAATGTAATTGGTTAGTAGGAAAAAATGGGCCGGATGCAAAAGAGTTGGGAAAAATTTGTTCCTACGTAATCAATAAAGGAGAGGGATTTACTCGTAGATTTTACAGTAATGTTAATCAATAGGCAGATTTTTTTTTATTGGCTAATTAATAAGCAGATTGATAACATCAAATATCGATAGAGTGAATGGTTACTATGTTCTTTCATTGTCCAGGAGTGGCTATCTGTCATCTATTTCTAGTCCCCTTCCCAAACTACCCAATTCTACCTCTTTTTTGGGACCCTTCTCTTTCGCTATTTGCTTTCATTTTTTTTCAAAAATACTTTTTTTTTTTATTATCAGTCTTTCAAAAAACATCCAACTAGTTTATTTATTCTTTATTTTTCAGGAAAGCCTAGAATCACTGAAAAAATGTAAAACTCATAATTATGGAGTCATTTTCTAATTAGAAGCACTCTTTAATCTAGAAACCTATCATATATATTCTTTAGAGGCTTAGGAATCCTATTCAAGTAACATAATAAAGAACAGACAAGACCCCCATTAAGTCGGTCCTCCATGGTGAGAGTAGAATTGGCAATTGCAGTGTATTAACTTATTTTGTTCTTTTTGACAAAATAATTCCCCAAAAAAAAACCTATGAAGAAAAAGGAAATGCATAGTCTGCAACTAGCCAACACTTTTTCTGGTTCAGCAGACAGATAAATAGTATAAAGCATCATAGCATCAAATATGAACAACTGTCCACATTTAAGGAGATTGCCATTTGGATGCTTAACTCCATCACATTTAACAAATTAAATGCAGCTGTGTTCCATGTGGGAAATATCAGGGTCAAAGATGATGGTCTAAAGAAGTTTGAAATTCCATTAATTTTTCTTTGGTTTGGTCATAAAATTCACTTCACTGGGTATTGGCAGGGTAACAATTTTCCCTACTCGCAATTGTGAATACTTTTGCATACAATTTGGTAGACAAGGATTCAATGATGGGTCACAGTAAGGACACTAGGATTTGTCTTTCTCAATACGCTTATTCTCTTGTCCCACGATTCCCACTAGGATATAGCATGCGACATATTGTCGCTACTACTGTAATGGAGTTGCATATTCTAGGAAGAAGTTACCATATGATCCATCTCCACTACCTTTCTGACCAATTAACTAAAACCTTGACTTAGGCAAATTAAAGAATTATTATGTTTTGAGAAAATAATGCGATTCAGATTTTCTCTGTGTACTTGCAACTTGCAAGGATTTTATCTCAATATTTTGATTTGAAGAGGTTGTTGGGAAGCATTTGGCCACTAATTCTGGAAATTGTCCAATGAAAAACAAAGATAATATCATTAGAGGTGGACAAAACTACACTGTTACCAAGTCCTATCATCAAACCTGGATTCTGGAAGCATTATGCTGCCTTGCAGAGCTTTCAAGAATGTGGCGTCGACACTTTCAGACACGTGTTGGACGCATGTGTCAATATGTCCTCTTTCTAATTTTTTGACTCGAACAGCTTTGGACGCTAAGGGGTTCATGTGCCTACCATTAAACATACATGAGATGACTATTGTACAGGGGAAAGCGCTTAGATAGGGGAATAACCCATTTTTTATTGAATATTTTTTTCTGTGCTTAAACTTATGATGCATTGATGATAAAAAAAACAATCTACATTCATATGTAATAATCACTACTATTTTGGATTTAAGGAATTAATGTTATGTAGTATTGTTTTTAAATAAAAAAATTCTATACATAACATATAATAAATATATAAAATTATTTATTTTGAGCCTCTTGACATTTCGTGTACTATATTTTTGAAAACTATTGCATTCGTGTCATGTCCTGTTCTGTGTGGGCTTTTTTGGTCATCACCTTCGTGAGACTATCAAACAAATCCTGTTGAAGCTTTTTCCTACCAGGGACAAGTTGTTTCTTTTTCACTCTTACAGACACGTTTTTACTTTCCAATCACAATCTTACTAAAGATCTTAGAAAGTATATTGGTGAAAAAACTGATCAATCTTACTAACTGATCAATCACATTATCTTATTTAGGTCATATTACCTCTACCACATCACTTTAAACCCAACTCATATTTCACGTTTTTTTTTATAAAATATCAAAAAATATACTAATCTAATACTTCCTAAACAATCCCTAAGCATCGTTACATCTAGTACACCCAATTGCTTTATACGAGGACCCCACCAGAGGGCCAGTAGGCGTATGACCACAATTTTTGCTTACTTGATAAATTAAAATTATATTGGGTGCTATGAATGTATATTTATCACAAATTAGTAGTATCCAATGACAGTAGTGAAATTTGAATGCTTATGCCTACAAATCTTTTCACAATTCCATATTCTCCTAAAGCTAATTTAAAAACCAAACATGGCCTAAAAGTTCCATCCACTATTGACCTACAGACAAACTAAGAAGATTATGAGCAAATGAAATTCAGCAGTAGACCCAAAAACAAAACTATCATATAATGGATATCAGTTTCAAACAAAGCATAGTTGCAGGTTTGATTCTGCTCAAAGAAAAGATACAAAAATGCTCTGATATTACTAAACGTAAAAAGGACCAAGAGTTAAACCATTTAACCAAATGTGAACCATGTCACAGTCAACCAAGTCACAGACTTGGTTGGTGTGTGTGTCCTACGAGAAGCTTTACAACCTGTGAACTCGACATGTTTGCCCTCTCTCTACAGGACAAAAAAAGAAGATTTTTACTGTAGGAAAATAAATTCTACATTTGCACCATAGGACTTTTTCCATTGCCCATTCAAAGATTATATCAAAAGCTTTGACTACTGTGCTAGCTAGGCGAACCTAACGTTTTCCTTACTAGTGGACGTAACTACTCTAGCAATAAACTCACCTATAAAATATATATTCTTTTAGTACAAAAATGCTATAGTATAGTATTAGTTATGATTCTTTTCAACCACCAAGCAATAAATTATAAATATTTTAATAATGAGTCCAGAATAATGTTTGTTAAGAATAAAAATAAAAATTATAATTTCACACCATATTTGACATATTTTTATTTATTTATATACATATTTTATATATTTCAATAAATTTTTTACTTAAAACAATATCAACAACCATCCATTGGTTAGCATTTCCTTATAAAAAAAAATTGACATACAACCCAACGGTTAGTTTTTCATATGTAAATAAATATGTCCCACCAAAAAAACGTCAATATGAATAAACGAAAAAATGGGACCTATTAAAAGGCAGAGGTGTAAATATATTAACATTTTACAATTTTCGTCTCAAATTATTTGTCCATTACGAAAAATGAGAACCGAAAAATAATATATTCTCATGTCAAAATTATCAACAACAAAAAAAATACAAATATTTAGTATGACAATATATTATTTTTAAGTTTTCATTTCTCGGACAAATAATTTGAAACAAAGGGGTTAGTTTTTTTTTAATATTAATAGATGTTTTAATTGATGTTTAGGTGGTGGTGGTGTTTGGGATGATGATTATTGGCTAAAATAGTTAATAAAAAAAAATAAAAATAATTAATAAGATAAAATGTCATATTCTACATATCAATCTATCACTTTTTTTCTCCCACAACTATCCATTCAACTACAAGGAAAAAAAAAAATTACGAATCATTTCAAACACAACTTTGTTCATTGACTAAAATAAATAAATAAAAAATTAATTAAAATAGTCAACATCTCAAACGAAGGTTTAAGTAAATCTTTCTAAGACCATCTCTAATCCTTTATCATATAAATTTGATGAAAAATTAATGAAAACGATGCTTCAACCGTTTCATCAATTTGGTATTAAATGAAAAAAGCGGTACTTTATTTTTATCAAATGAAGGAATCTTTTTTCCTTTTTATCAAATTTGTAAGTGAGACCAGACGTTTGCCGGGATAATCAATTTTGAGATGAGTTGATGAAAAATTACTCTAGATGCACAACTGGCTGGTCGACTAGCCATATTTGATGAAAAGTTAGAATATATCGTGTCAGATCAAATTTTTATTTAAATTTGATGTAATATCTGATGATAGATAAAATAAAAAAATAAAAAAATTAACTTTTTTTTAATGTATTGCCAAAATAATGCAGAAATGTTAAACAGAAAAGTGCTTTCTTTATATATATAAATAAAAAAAGTGGACCATACGCATATGATACACTGGAATCATACGCATGTGTGTATGTATTGTCATATAAGATGAAAAGTGGACCCAGCATCTCAAAGCAGAAGGCCGTGACTAGTGATTTTTGTTTGTTTATACAAACAAGGAAAGAATGAAAAGAAAAGTAAACAGAGACTGCCAAAAAGCAAAATATAGGTCTCGGAGAACACCAAGGATCCTCTAGAGTTTTTTTTTCCTAAAGTTTTCTAAAGTGGTGTGTTGTATGGGTGAGATTTAATGCTAAAAAATTGATGTGACTTGTCATTAAATCTCAACCATACAACACACCACTCTAGGAAACCTTAGAAAAAAAAAACTCTAGAGGATCCTTGCTCCTCGGAGAAGAGAGGGAAGGTGAGAGAGCATAGGATTAGAACCTGCGTCGTCAGGCTTTTGACGGCTTCTTTTGTACTTGGCGTCCCACGCGCCCCTTCTCCGCCGCCCTCTTCCTCCTCCGTCGTCCTTTGTTTCGAACACGTAATACACGTCAGCATTTTCTCTTTTTCTTATTTAATCACTTTTTTTTTTTTTTAATTTTATATTTTTTTTTTACCTGCACACGAAAAAAGAAGTAAACAAATTAACTACAACAACAAAATATAAAGACAAATGTTAAGGGTCATGAAAATAATTATGAAAGATTTGTGACTTTTAAATTATTTTAATTAGTGTGTAGTGCTTTATTTTAAATATAATTCAAAACTTATAAATCTTTCATGATCATTTCATGAAAGACTTTTCATGATAGCAATGCTGAAATATAAAAGAAGAAACAATTAATCCATTACAAATTTCATTCTTTTCCCAGGGGTATTTTTGTCAAATAGTACCAACCACACTAGATATTAGAACATTCTTTGTATTTCCAAAATAAAATAATTAAAAAAAACCTCGGTAGTCCTGTTTGGTTGCCGAGAAAACAGAATGTTGCAAGTCTGGTGACCGAGAGCAAACAACAAAAACTTCGCTGTCTGATTGTCCAGGATGCCAAACAGGTTTTTCAGAGAAAAGAAAAAAGAACTGAAGAATTGGGTCAATAATTGATTGGAAAAAAATTTGAAAGCAATCTCTCAAAATGAGTGTGATGTGTGCGTGGTTTGATGTGCAGAGACCAAATAAAGAAGAATAAAGGATGAGATTTCTGTATGCCGAAGTTTCTGACGAATACATTATAATATAATAATCGATTCTCTTCTGTTTTTTTTCCTTCCCATCACATTTGAATTTTTCATTTGCGGTTAAAATAACTTTATTTGGGATGAATTTTTTAATTTTTTAAAAAAATTTGTAAAATAAAAATAAAATAAGACTAAAAATAATTATTTTATCTTTTTACAATTATTTTAGGTTCCAAATCATCCCAATGCACATGTCAAATTAAGACTGAGGTCTTGTTTGGTAAAATTATTTTTTAGTTTAAAAGTCAAAAAAATCATTAAAAAAATTAAAAAATTATCAATTTATATAAAAAAGTCAAAGATTTCATATTCTCTCTACTTTTTACACATCTTTTATAAAAAATTAAAAATTTATCCCAAACATATTAATTTTTTTACATCATATTTTAATCAAAATATTAAAAAATTACAAAAAAAAATATGTTCTCAAGACCTGAGTCATTATAAATATATACATATTGAGTCATTATAAATATATATATATATATATATAGAGAGAGAGAGAGAGAGAGTCAGTCAGGAAGAAGAGCAGCAGCAGAGTAGAATCGAATCTCCTTTGTAGCGGTAGCTTTGTAATGATCGAAATCGATTAAAATGAAACAAACAATGAGCAATGGCTTTAATAGAAATCAATGTTTGCGTACGAGGGCGTGGAGTGTCGAGAGTTGAAAGCGTTTGTTGAATCGACAAAGAGACAAAAGAAGGAAAAGCACACTTGATTGGCTGGTCCTTTACAATGCCATTTGCACCAAAAATACTGCCGACTCAAATATTTTATCAAATGTAAGTGTAAAATTTACATTATATACATCTTATGTGTGAATCTCACATTCATACAAAATATTTAATAAAACATTTGATAAAATATTTAACGGTACAGACATTACTCTTTACACATATTAACACCTATCCTTCCTTTCTTTACTCTCTGTAAATAAAAACAAACAATTATGCAGCGGATAAAATAATCATATCATACCTTTCGATGATAGAACCTCGTGGATAAATCACGTGCTTCCAGAGTCTGATAAATCAATCCCAGCAGTGGGGTGATATTACAATGGTGAATATCACCCACACAAACCACAGTGCAAAATGACTTTGATCGTTGTTTCTTGGGAGAGAGTCAGAATATAGGTTGAAACAGACTCAACGTTGTTTCTCTTGGATTACCCATAACCATATAACAAATATTTTAATATATTATAATATCTATCCATATCAGTTAAGATACAGATAATATCTAATATATATTATATCTATCTATATCAGTTCAAACTGATAACGTCTGTTTCAAGAGTGGTTATCCTAAATAGGTTTGATTTCAAAATCAAAACCTATTTGGATAAGGATTCAAAATCAAATTTAATGGTCATGCCACATGGGCGCCCATTACTAACATCTCCCACTCGCACATGAGTTGGCATGACACTGCCACATCTCTATCTCAATCTCCCCAAAAACGAACAATCTCATACTAGCCACTGCACCGTGCGACTGCTGAGAACACCTGCATGTGGGAGCTCTATACTAGAAACTCAAAATGAGCCAGCATAGAGACATCAACCCAAAAAGAAAAGAAATAGTGTCTCATATACCCCAGACCCATCTAATTACACCGGTCCAAAAAACATCTCTAATCCCTCAAAAAGAGCATGTTTGACCCTCTCAATTCTTGCAATATATTCACACTCAATTCGCCTCTCATACAGAGCGATGTGAGTTGCCGGCAGTGAATATACAACAGTGGTGTAATACTAGATGATCTTCCCTTTGCCCTCATGCCATTTAGTTTAGGATTGACCGCTTTCCCAGTGATGTCCCTTAAGGCCGAATCATACATGACCGCAGGCAACATACCAAAGTAGCAGAACATCAACCCCTTACCTTATGACATAGTCAAAAGTCACAAAAGGGTATATAAATGAAAGTCATATCAATAATGACTCGTAAGACTCACACGGTGAGGAAGCAGGGATCCATTCTCTCACCTCATTACTCGGTCGCTAAGCACATATAGTATGAATACATGTTACGGTGGAGTAACTCTTCCATAAAGAGTGACGTCATACTCGATACACCGTACAGATATTAGTCTAGTCGCTTTCTAGCGCCTAACCCGAATTCTCTATTTGCTCGCCTTCTAGGCGCCAAATGAGATCTCGCATCTGGCTAATCATAACAGGCACAACATGGAAAGTGGGTACTAACATCCATGTTTGGTCCTTAACACGACCTCATCTTGGTTATAACCAAGGCGACATACATAGTGGATGATTTAAGCCTCTCTTGGCTCCGAATAAAATAAACCACCAGTCTCATCCTTGCTCGCTCCCAAGCGCCAAGGGCGATTGCTCGTGTGAGTGAGCCAATCTTGCCTGCTGACATCATCATCTGCTAATCATTATGACACAAACCATAATAGTGTCAACATCCCATCATCTCAAAATAAGTGATCGATTTAAAAAAAAATGACCACAGCTTGCGCAATTATGGATTCCAAACATAAGCCATATCAGCACCTCTTGCGATAAGTATATACAACGGAATCCACCATGTGCGCCTCACATGAAATGATTTAAGATCACTACCTCTTGCGCAATAACCTCTCTAAAGATATTTTTGGTGACCAATTTGCGTTCATTCTTAATGCGCCCAACTAGCGCAGATGCGCCCAACCAGCGCATTGAATTTTACAATGAGCAAATTAATATGCTTCTAATAAAGCATTTTATCCACAGTCTAATGAGCAAGGTCAAAGTCTGAACAACTCAGTTAACCATTTATCAAAGATAACACTTATCATGCCGAATACGCCCACATAGCGTACTTTAGGCTCCCACAACAAAGAAAAGATCAAGGAATATAGGTCATCTGTTTCTCCCAAAGATAATCTGAGGATTCACTCAATAGCTAAGGCTCTGGCTTTTACCGATAGGTAAGTCAATGGATTTGCAATTTTGCATCTAGAATCATTCTAAGATATTCTCTATGTAAGTCATCGAAGACAGACCGAGAATTTTCTTAAAACAATCCCTAAGGATCGTACATCCGAGCATATGAATTACATCACCCATGTCCATCATATCTAAAATGGAGGACTGCCCACCCTAGGTGGCGACAACCTTATAAATTCCTGGCTCATAATGACTAAGTAAGGAAAAACTTCTTTTGGACCATTGATCATGCCTCAGTGGTCTTCATCGATCATCGTTGCCCTATCATGGCTTGACGAAATCTAAGAACCACTGTTTGGATAACTGCTTTAGGCTGTAAAAGATTTATTGGAACTAGCAACCTTTTTGCGCTCCTAACTTTTTACCATAAAAGCAGAAGGTAAATCCCTACGGATCTACTTATCCAATTCTCTAATGAGAAATCGGGTCACAATGTCCACAAATCAATGTTCCGAACTTATGTCAATTATAGCCTAAGTCAAAATAACCTCACTCCCCAGGAGGAAGTCTTCTCATGGTCTACACTTTCCTCAATGATGCGACCATTCGGTATCTAGCGAGCCTTATGCCTCAAAAATGACTATCCAAATTACGCATAACTTTATAACAGTTTTGCGTCATAATGGAAAGTCAACCAAATTATAAAAATTGGTTAATCCTCAAAGACTTTGTCTTAAACTGCGCAACATTGATCCACTTTTAAAAAATAGGGGACTAGAGCCTTAGGCATTATCCTAGGCTCTTTATCATCTTGCGGAGCAATCATGAATGTTTCCCTCTCAATCACCCAGTGATGACGTGGAAAATTTTCACATTTGCTACCACGCAACTAAGAATGTAGAGTATTCTGCTCTAATGGAGTAATCCATTAGTAGACACATCGCTCCCACTGTCCCTAGGATATTGGAAATTTCTTTCCATTCTCAACTAGGCTACATAGAGCGCTATGCTTGGAATTCTCCATCTTATAGAGTTCCGAAAACTCTATTCACGTCACCTTTACTAATAAAACTTTATGTGACTTAGTTACACTACCACAAAGCTGCTTACCTATATGCACATGACCCGGAGGGTTTGCATGACCGCATACAATAATGCGCCACACGACCCTTTGTGTTTACAACACAGCATACAATAATGCGCTATAGAACCCTAGGTCTTAACTTCGCAATCTTATGAGAAGTAGAATAAAGATAAGCTGCTTAATGGTTACAGATCGCCCATAGATGGCTCTCTGCTAACCCATTACTCAAAATGGAGTGTAAAAACTGATATGGAGGGCACTTAGTTAGGGATATAGGCAACAAACTAGTGCAATTCCCAATTGGGAAACATTTTGCGCCATTATCTACCTAACATTAACAATATTTAATTCCTTATCTCTACTACACCAGTGTGTTGTTGAGTACTAGGAATAATCAATGTTCTAAGCATCCATCTCTCTTCACAGAGTTTTTCTGAAAAAATAACTCAAATAGATACTCGCCACCTTGGTCAAAACTAAAAGCACAAAAAACTCTTATCTAATTGATCTCGACCTCATATGTGCAATGTCAAAAATCATCTCAAAACTTTTGACTTATGGGAGATCAAATAGTCTTGACTCAGATGCGTATCGTAATCTATAAATGTGTCAAGATTGAGGCTTAGCTATTGTACCCTCACACATATCTAGTCACAAAATATCATAGTGGACTAAATGCGCCAAAACAAATGACCTTCTGCGGCTTTCCTACTTACTTGTGCGCACCCATTGCGAACAAAGTTACACATTCACATGAGAGCAGGATGTCATAAGCGAGTGGGCCCGAGAAGGCCTACTCAAACCATCGTGTCATCATCTCATTAATGTGATTAAGTATAATAAGCCACTGGTTCATGACCAATGTCATAAACTAATTCCAATCATCTTAATGTGTGAGTTCTCGAAGACAAGTTTTAAAGGTTTAGGCCCAACTAGGTAATGACTCACGACTAAGTCATATTCACTAGATCATAAAAAGGATGTCATGGAGATATCAACTGCGCCTAAGTCGCAAATTTAACTAGTAAGTGCTAATCCCCTGCACCTTCAAGTCAATTTTATTCTCCATACACTTTAATACATCTAGTTGAAAGATGACGATACTCCTGTTGCCATCTCTATTTCTCGCTTCATAGTCACTTGCAATTAATTCTACTATCCACAAGAAGGAGAGAATAAGCTATCAACTATGATAGCTCCTGAAGTAACTTAAGCGCGAATTAGGCTAAACAGTCTAATTCAACACAATGTTCTTACAAGCGATGCGTTAAATTCTTAGAGTCATAACAACCTTGTCAGCCTTAACCTTTTCATTACTATGCTGCAACGTTTGCGCTTAGTGGTAAATGTTATTCAAAACGTTAGCCTAGTAAAGGAATCACACAAAGAAGCACCTCATCCATGTTTCACACTCAAGTGTGGAAACAGTAAGTGTCCACACTTAGACAAGTTGGCAATGCTAATAGATTTTGCAGCCACTAAGCGCTAATCTTTTCACTCAGTGTTAATAGATTTTGCAGCTTCTAAGCGCTAATCTTTTAACTTCACGTGATATTTCAACGCACACTATTATAGTGCATGAAATTTCGCTCAATCCACTCCCAATAATTGGGTAGAGAGCAAAACACTGCTCGTACTGGCTACTCGTCTTACACTTAATGACTAATTTATTTAAGCTCGCATTTCTCGGATGACGTGACTCTTGAATGTTACTTCATCCAATGATGTAACATTATTTACAAGTCAAATTACAAAGTCAATCCGCGCAGCTCATTAGTCAAGATCATATACAGATCTATTGAGGGCTTACTAATTTCATAACTCCAAAACTCGCCAACCAAAACTATGTAGCGTGCCGCTAACTATAGCGCACACATTAGTTTTTATTGTGCCAAACAAGGCAACAAAAACACGGCGACTTTGAGTCATGTTTCCTTACTTTGGCTCAATTAAGGTTTGACCTAAAGTCTCCAAGACTTTTGCTCATCTAAAGAATGGGATTAGTTTGTTCACATTTGAACATCTCTACTAAGTTTAGGTCAACCAAATTAACTTCCATAAGCTAAATCAATTTAGAGAGAAATTCGCATTGGGATTAATTTGATTAGCATAATATAATTTTGCCGCAAAAATCTAAATTAAATAGTGACAATATTACACAAGTCGCAAGATCGAAAATCCGCTATGCTCGTAATCATCTCTTGCGCCACAAGTGACAATTATCCAAAATTTAGTTTAATTTATGCGCAAAATATTGGTTTTCGGGAGTTAATCTACAAAGATTTCTCTCAACCGAATAACCTCCCACTGACTATGGCATATACAAAGCATGATAAATTCCATACAATAGCATTTTAATGTAAATCTACAAATAACTCATGCTATATTTATTTAATAATGGAATTCTAATAAATAAATAAATAATCATGCTCTTCTAATTACAACATATTACAAACCCAAAAAAAAAATATGCTGTATTCAATATTTAAATTATGCCATAACAGAAAGTACATCATCCTGAAATTTTCTGGTATTTTCTGGAATTTTAAATAACTAATTAAACACACATAAAATTAGAAATAAAAAAATCCAGAAACTAGTAAACAGAAACAATATTCAGATTATGCCATAATTAAAATGTACATTGTTCTGAAATATTCTGAAATTTTTCTGAAATATTCTGGAATTTTAAATGACTAATAAATACACATAAAATTAGAAATAAAAAATCCAGAAACTGATAAAATGAGACAATATTACCAGTAGATATTAAAACATTTCAGAAGTCCACAATAAAAATTTCAACCCCAGAAAATTATTTATGCAATACCAGCATCATTTTAAAGCATAAAAAATGAATTATTAACACAGAAAAAATATTTTTTATTTTCGTAAAATTTTCAAAATTTTATAGAATGTAGAAAAATTAATTCTGAGTCTAAGGGTACCAACCATGCTTAAAACAAAGCTATAACGAATAAATTATGGCCAATTAACGCAATTCAGAATTAAAAAACAAACAAACAGAGCCTTAGAGCCAAGCCAGCGCGGAAAAACGGCTCGGCTCGGCTCGGCGCCGCTCAGCGCAAGTCGGCTCAAGGATCGGCTCGGCGCGCGGCTCAGCCTCGGCTCGGCCCGCGGCTCAGCCTCGGCTCGGCGCTCGGCTCCGCACGCGGCGCGCGTGCGGGCGCGGACGGCGCGCGTGCGTAGACAGCACCGCCGACGCGCGCGTGATGGCGCGTGCAGGCGCGTCAGAAGGGCATCCGGCGCGTGTAGGCGCGTGGAAGCGCGTGGGCGCGCGTGGCTTCGGCGTGGTGGCGCGTGAATGCCACGCGCCGCCTTCCAGGGTACTGACAGTTCCGATTTTTGTACTGCCGGACTCCTTTTTCCAAAATAAAATCATTTATGCTCTAAAAAATGACATTAATGATCATAAAAATGAAATATTTTGGATCTCACTATCTTTTATAAATATACACATGATAAAAGAAAGCACGAAAATATCCATCATTGGCTCTGATACCAATGTAAATAAAAACAAACAATTATGCAGCGGATAAAATAATCATATCATACCTTTCGATGATAGAACCTCGTGGATAAATCACGTGCTTCCAGAGTCTGATAAATCAATCCCAGCAGTGGGGTGATATTACAATGGTGAATATCACCCACACAAACCACAGTGCAAAATGACTTTGATCGTTGTTTCTTGGGAGAGAGTCAGAATATAGGTTGAAACAGACTCAACGTTGTTTCTCTTGGATTACCCATAACCATATAACAAATATTTTAATATATTATAATATCTATCCATATCAGTTAAGATACAGATAATATCTAATATATATTATATCTATCTATATCAGTTCAAACTGATAACGTCTGTTTCAAGAGTGGTTATCCTAAATAGGTTTGATTTCAAAATCAAAACCTATTTGGATAAGGATTCAAAATCAAATTTAATGGTCATGCCACATGGGCGCCCATTACTAACACTCTCTCTCTCTCTCTCTCTAAAACACTCCAAAACAAATCCTTATAGTCCAAATCAAACTGAATTAACAAATATATATTTATATATAGAACATAGAATCGTTGACATGAACACAGTTAAACAGGAGAAAAAAATGATATCAAACAAATTTTGACACAAAATGAAGAACAATGTTGATAAACGAAATCCAAAAAATGCAAAAATTGATTAGAAGAGTCATAGAAATGAGAAAATTACTGTCATGAAAACGCTTCTAATGCAAACAAAAACAATCAAAAAGCCGAAAATTGTCTCAAATCATCAGAGTCTCGCAAAAAAGAAATTCAAATCAAATCAAAATCGTTCAAATCGAGCAAAACCACAACAATAACAAAAACACAGTTGAGCACAATGTAGAATGTGTTCCTGTAAACATTCATGAGCTTATGGATACAAATATTTTACCTTAAAATCGACCTATCTCTCTTCAATGGCGATTCAAGTATATGAGTAATCAGTATTGGTTTCCCTCTTTCAATCCTTTTTAGCTCCAAACAGAGTAAAAACAAAATTCCCAGATCTTTCCAGAAGAGCAGTCAAATCTCTCAATCCCTTGAATTAAGCTTGGAAGAATCAAGCTAAGATACCAACATTTGTTCCAAATTTGGACACAGAATGCCTCACCATGGCAGAGACTTGGAGAGAATCTTCACAGTACAGCAAGAGCGAATCCCCACCGGAGCAAAATACCAAGCGAGTTTACGATTTGATTGGGATTGAACTCAAAAACGGAGGTGAGGATACTTAGCTCTTGGTTTTGCGTTACATATACATATATATCGATTATCTCTATTCCTATATATATATATATGTATATATGTAGTACTTCGAATAGAAGGAGATGAGAGAGAGAGACAAGAGAAGAGAACATCTCGTTGTTGCTATATTTACAGAGAGAGAGGGGCCTGACGCCGTCGTTGTCCGCCGTTACGTAACGGAAAATGTGTTTTACCCTCATAATTTAATACAAATTTGCTTAATTTTAATTTAATCCTTTTATTTAAATGATTTCGGGTGTCCTAAAAAAGTGTACTTTTTGTCTTTTTACGAAAAGATGTGTAGAAAAGTAAAGAGGTGATGTGATGGAAAGAAGATAAAAAGATAAAAAGATGGATTATATAGTTCATGCCAAACCAACCCATATTAAACCATATAATTTTTGTCAATCTCTTGATATATACCCTCAAACAAAAATTAGTCGTGTTATATGAAGAAAATATTAATGGCAACATTAACGGGAATTAAATTGTTTAAACTAAAAAATAAAGTCAAATTTGTGTCAAATTTTTGTTAGCAAATTTTCGTTTTTAATGAATCTTTTTTAAAGAAAAACTTGCTAAAATTTAGGCTTCTATACAAGACGATTTGAAAAATTAATTTTTTTAAAAAAATCTTTAAAAAATTAGAAAGAACAAAAATAAGTAAAAAATAGTGAACTTATTTTGGTTTTTTTTTTATTATTTGTTATTATTCCAAATTTTTATACTTTTTAGATTCATCTACACAAGATGAATCGGAAAAAGCTAAAAAAAAAAATACCCCCTCCATTTCAAAATATTAGTTCCTCTTGTGGTATCTTTTTTTTTTTGGTAATATAATTATTACATTTTAAAAATATTAACTTTTCAAATTACCCTTTAGTAGTATAATTATTATACTTCATATAATGTTAATGAATTTAAAATAAGGACAAAGTAGAAAATTCATACTTTTAGTCTTTGATTTACAAAATGACCTAATATTTTCAAGCAATAAAAAATATAATGAGAGACTAATATTTTGAAATAGAGGGAGTGGCATAATTTTACAAAAATGTCACTGAAGACCAAAACAAAACAAAAAATTATGACTTAATAGCTAGTTTCCAAACAACATAATAATGTCAGGTGTTTCTTAATACACAGAGTCATATGGTGTCTTATATATCGGTAGTGGTATATGTACAAATTAGTATACTAATTAGTGTACCAACACTAGTTATGATATTATTATTGATCCTACTTATTAATCACATTACAAATATCAAAAGACTCTTAAATTATGTCACATGATACACTAGTTAGTATATTAATTGGTGCGTATAGTATTACTCTTTACATATAGTATTATAATTGGTGAGAAAGATATGATCTATAATTTTATATTGAGTAATTAAAAAATATGATAATTTGTAATTGATTAGGGACACGACTATGTAATCCCTGTCCATCAAGAAATAATTTTCGTAAATTCTATTATTTTAATTAATAAAAAATTAATTAAGGGTACCACATGAAATCTGTCCAAGGACAATCAATATAATTTTCTAATAATTACCTTAAAACCGTTATTATAGACGTCGTTAACGGTGCGTTGGTGTGTGTATAGACAGAACAGGTAGGGATTAGTAAAGGGGGTGGTCTCGAGGAATGAGGACATGTGGACCCAGCTGTCTAGGTGATGTGAAGGAGTTGGTTTACCGTGTGTGACAAGTAGTCCACGTGTCTTAATTGTATTGGAGTTTAAGTCTAAGGAAAGTTTTATTATTTAAGGGTGCTGATCCAATCAAATCACCTTGACGTATCGAGAGCCATCAAATCAGTTTTCATTGTATTACTATTATTATTATCGGAATTTTTACTGTCACGATATAAACTGGAATAGAATTTTTTACATCAAAAGATACCACGTCAGAACATTTTTGCTCCCTATGTCTTGAAATAATAATCTTTTTGAGGTATTTAACTTTTTTTAATAATATAATTATTATATTTTAAAAATATTAATTTTTTAAAATTATTCTTTCATAATATATTTTTTAAAAAATATTGGGGTTGTTTGGGATGTTCTAAACAAGTGTACTTTTTGACTTTTTATAAAAAGATGTGTAAAAAAGTAGAGAGGAGATGTTGATTGATGTGACTCAAAAAAGATAAAAAGTGTGAACTTATTTAGTCTTCTCAAACAAGGCCTAATTGTCATAATTATATTTTTTAAGTTATTAATAAATTTAAAAGAAAGATAAAATAGTAAATTTATATTATTTTATTCTTTGATTTAAAAAAAATAATAATAAAAAAATAAAATAATTAATTAATATTTTGAAACGGAAAGAATAAGAGTAATATTAGATACTCATATATTTGACTAACAGTCCATCTATAATGACGAGATAAAAAAAAGTGTGACAAAATAAAAATTAATATTTATCCTAATAAAAAATGTTTAAGACTTCATTTTTTTCTAATCCCTTTTGACCCTCTCTCTTTTTCATTGGTTGGAATTTTTATTTTTTTATTTTTTTGTCCTCCAATCACCACCTGCCACATGTGTGTGGGGTGGTGATTGGAAGGTGCCTCCATCACTTCTCTATCCTATCGTGATATATAATTTGTGAGTAGAGTTGTAATTTTTTTTTTTTTAAAAGAATCTCAAATATTTTCCAATTTTTAACACCTTGTGTGTTTGGAACTCAAATACAATTTTTAATAATTTTTTTTTCATATTTTAATTTTTTAGATATGCTTAATTTAAATATATTTAAAATTAAAATATTTATGAAGAAATTTTTAAAAATTACTAAATACATTTTTGTTTTTGTTTTTTTTTTCTTTTTAGTGATTTTTTTTTAATGAATTTCTTTGTAAATATTTGACTTTTTAGGCATATCTAAATTATATGCATCTAAAAATGTAAAAACTTTATTAAAATATAGTTTTAAAAAAAAGTTTATGAAAGAATATATATATATATATATATATATATATATATATATATATAATAAAACTCAAAATTAATTTCAAAACTAAAAGAACTAATTATATTTTTGCTATTTTAATTTCAAGATATTATTATACCTAAAATGTTAAAAATTAAAATTATGCAAATGTCAATTTTTCGGAGACTCATATGGTTGGAGCCATTTGCACTTCACCTATACTTCAATAATAGTGAAATGTCTCTCATGTTTCACATTTTGTTCTATTCTATTAAAAAAATCTATCCAAACTAATAGGAGTCGTTGCGATCATTTCCAACAATTCATCAATTTTATTTTTAAATTTAAATTTAATGAAAAATTATTATTTTTTCTACTTCAATGGTTTCATCAGATGAGTATCAACTTGAGAATATGATAAATCTTTCATCAAATTCAGAATGGCTGGGAGTTTTCATCAAATCATTGTTTATAATCGTTGAATTTTTACTACCAAATGACCATCTCTTTGCAAAAATTTGTGAAAAAATTATACTGACTGGTCGATCGGCCAAACATTCGCCTAGTCATTCGCCCAGTCAACCGGTGTTCTGATGAAAGCTCAAAATACTCCGTTGGAACACTTGATATCAAATGAAATTTTTACTCAAATTTAATGAAAAAAAAAGATACACGATTGAAAATGCTCTAACACATGCCTTTCAAAAATGTCAAAAGTCAAATTTCAATATAAAAAGATAATAATATCAAGGGCAAATTACATATACACCCCTCCAGGTTTGGTTAAATTACAGATATCCCCCTGAGGTTTCAGAAATTACATCCCGCCCCCTGAGGTTTGTATTTTCATAACAATTTACCCCCTGAGGTTTATATTTCATAACAAATTACCCCCTAATTTCTTATGCAAATATAGCATTCAGGGGGGAATTCGTAATTTCTCAAACCTCAGGGGGGTATCTGTAATTTTGTCAAACCTGGAGGGGTGTATATGTAATTTGCCCTAATATTCAACGACAACAAAAAAAAAGCTTCATTTTTTTCGTTCTAATACCCAAATCCTAACTAATATTTATTTAGTAATTAATATATTTTTGTTAATTATATACATTATTATAAAAATTAAATTACGAATTATTTTTTTATTTGACTTAAATTAAATGTACTTGGGTAGATACTTGTGTCATAATCAAGTCATTTTCAGCCATAACGTGTCATGAGACTATAATGGGTCATAACCAAGCATCAATTGAAACAAAAAATCTCTTAAGAGCATCTCCAACCGTTTACTATTTTTTTCACTAAATTTGAGTAATAAATTTCTAATTTTCTCAATTTGATATGGGTTGCTCCAACGGTGCATCAAAAAGGAAGGATCATCCGGTGGGTCGACCAGCCAGTCGATCGGTAAAGCTAATTTTTTTTAACCCGTTTGAACCTTTTGACCTGTTTGAACCTACCTATTTGAAAGGGAACCAGTCGACCGGCCGGACATCCGGCTGGTTGACTGATTGGTCTCCCCCAATGGTAAAGCACAGTAAAATAGTGAAATTTGGAACCTGTTCTCACTTTGATGAATTTTTTGTTCCATTCTCATTTTGATACCAATTTACTAAAACCATTGGAGCTCCAAAAAATGATATTTTCACCAAATTTCAAATCTGATGTAAGGTTTGATGAACCGTTGGAGATGGCCTAAGTAATAATCAAAAGAACAATTAAAATAGATTATAACAAAGACATAATTAATACCATAATAAATAATAACCGTACACTGTAAAAATCGTTGTAGTACACTTTTTTTTGGAATGTATAATAGAATTTTTCCTTATACCTCACAACAACTATTTCTTCTTTTTTATTTTTATTTTTATTTTATTTAAACACTCTTAGTATCAACAATAATTGACCTTTTCTCCACTGGGACAACTAGATTGACAAATTGTAACATCATATGAGATGCTCTAATCCCCTCTCAAAAAATAAACAAATAAAGAAATTTGAGAAAGCAAAACCCACACAAACCTTTGGTCCAAAAAAAAAAAAAAAAAAAAAAAAAACAATAGAAAGAAACACATACTAAAAAAAGAAGAATATGAATTTGTGATGGGGAGTGGGAAACTAAAGAAGATAATGTATAGTGTGTAAGGTCCAATCAAAATGCAAATTTTTTGAAGAAATCAAAATTGGAATGTAGGAAGATCTTCCAAGACAACTTCGTCTAGTCAAACCACAACCCTATAGGTTCTTAGGAATACATCATCAACCCTCCCCACTCAACTTGAACCCTTACATGTGTTTTTGTCTTTCTAAGCAATCTTGCCTCCACTATACGTAATACAGGCATCCCTATCTCTACTGGAATTGTTTGGTATAATTTATTTAAGTTGTTTGTAATTTATTTTGATAAGTTGCATAAGAATATCTAGTTTCAAACTCCTCTTTATTAATGTAATTTATTATATTTTGTATGTATTTTTTATTAGTAAAATTTTTTCTTTTGTCGATAAAAAAAAAAAATTGTATAAGACTATTTAATATAATTTTTGTTAATAATTTATTATGTAAAAATAATTTAAATAAATTGATTATCTCAAAGCTAAGGACGAGTGTTTTTGACTTTTATTTTTCGATTGTCAATTTTAAGGTGTATCAAATAAATCCACTATACTCAACGATTTTGTTGTACTTTTTATCTCAACAACACTTTAGCAAAATATATAATCTAATAGTTTGAGTTAAAATAAAAATAAAATAATATTAAAACCAAACACATTAAAATGATATAGTTTTGTTTTAACTTTAAATATTTTTAGTTGAATAGTCCTATTTGGTATAATTTATAAGTTAGATATTATAATTATATTTTTTTATGCATATTATTAGCTTAAAAGAATTCAAAAAGTTTATAAATCTATTTGCTACAATTTTTGATAATTAAAAAAAAAATTGAACTTGTTTGGCTCAATAAATTTCTGGATAATTTCTTTTGTTGCTGTGCAAATATTTAAAATATCTTAAAAAATTATAATTAGTATGGACAAAAGAGTGGCCTTAGTTATAATTTTGAGGGTAACCAAACATCATTAATTAATTCTTTAAATAAATAAACTAAATAAATTAAATTAAGTGTTACAAAAAATGACTAATTATGAGGGATTGTGATCATCTCCATTTCATTATCTAAAGATTTGTAATAATTCTTTCTAAATTTAAAATATTAATAAATTTTCATAATTATTTTAAAACCCTTTTAATGATATAATGGAAAATCCATTACAACTCAATTATTAAGTTACTTAACTCATCGCATAAGGTATCAAATTTTTCATAAAAGGTTCTTATTTTTTAACGCTTCAAAAATGCTATCTTAATTAATCTCTCAAGTACACTTTTTTAATGCACCAATAAAATATGTCCCAACATTTTTTTTGGAGATATTGATAAATATAGGAACATAATGTATAGATCAGTAAGTTTAATCAATAAAACTGACATGTAAATCTTTTTTAACATTTATTGGTATTTGGTTAAGAAATTTAGAGAAGGATTTGAAAATATATATATATATATATATGTATGTGAAATTAGATAAAATATAGATATATTTTATTTATATTTTATTTATTTTTTTTCAAATTCTTTTTTAAATTCCCAAATACAGCGTTAAGATGTTAAATAACCTTGGGCCGCTATTGATAATACTAAGGGTTGGTTTGGGAAGCGGGTTGACTTTTTGATTTTTTGATTTTTTTGACTATTTTAGCCTAGGCTAAAAAGTTTGGTTTGAGAAGAGCTTTTTAGCTTTTTTTGACTTTTTTGGTGAGAAAAGAGTGTAATGATTATAGATTGAATGTGATGTTTTATTTGTTGTAACTAAAATAGTTTATTTTAATTTTTGTGACTATTTTAACCACAAACCATCTTGCACCCTAATTAGAAGAGATTCTTGATACCCTATCACTATCTATATATAAATGTACGTGCATGTATGTAGTAGGAGGAGAGCGGGTACGTAAGACAGCAACTTAACCGGGTGTCAACCGGATTAAGACCGGTGGGTGTTTGGTCATGTATGGCAGGCTGCTGCTTTCCAATTAGCAGAGGTGTTAACCTGCTGATTCAGTTGTCGGTTTTTGTCAGCAGCAGCAGTAATGTAAAAGGAAATTGCAAATAAGTTTTAAGCCAAAATATATATATATATATATATATATTATTTCAATTATTACTGTTGATAAATTATGTCATTAATTTAAAATTTATTTTAATAATGGGTGGGCTTATTAGCAATTTTACTTTGCTTTGGCAAATTGTGGGCAATATTTGCTTTTTTAACTTTAGTCCCCCCTCAACCCAACTACGTTGTTGTTCTGTCTCTTAAGCTTTATTCCTTTGGGAGCTCTCCATGCCTAACCTCTCTCTTCAAGCTAACATCAAAATATGCCATGCTTGGAATCGCGAGACACCATTACAAAACTTACCCCCCCGCCCTCTCTCTCTCTCTCTCTCTCTCTCTCTCTCCATCCATATATAATATTATTTAGTCAAAAAATATTTCAAAATTTACTTAGAATTTAAATTTATGATTTTGATTTAAATTTATCCCCCCCCCCCTCTCTCTCCATCCATATATAATATTATTTGGTCAAAAAAGTTTCAAAATTTACTTAGAATTTGAGTTGAGTTTATGATTTAAATTTAAATTTGGCATAGTGCAATTTAGTTTATACATTTCAAATTTTAGATTTTTTTATTCTAGCAGCAGAGTTTCTCTCCTGTTTCGGTATGGACAGGATGTGATCGCGCTTATCCCACTCTATTAATATGAGTCATTCATTATAATTTGAGTGACACTTGTAATAAGAGATCGGACTGCACTTCTCCAATTCATATTTAAATATTGCAAATTAAATTTCAAAAATGGAGTTGGTAGTCAATAATTTAACATTCTCTAAATGTGGAGTTGGTGGTCAATTTAACACACCCTATGTTTTTATATATACCAAAAAAAATTATAAAATTTAAATACATGTCCGTTACATTTTGAAATGTGGACATATTTTTTATTTTATTTTATTCAATACCTTGAAATATTGCTGATATATAGATACAACTTTCTCTCTCTTAAAAAATGAGACTGGTGCCAGATGTAAATACAAGCTTTGTCTAAAGGGGAGTTCTTGGAAGATCTTCTTAAGGAAGAAAAGCATAGTCAAGGTCCAAAGCTAGCAAGCAATCCTTTCCTCTACATTATTATCATCAATCTCTCTCTTTCACTTGTTTGTTCAATTCTTTTGGAAGCAAGTTTTGAAATGAAAGCACTTTAATTACTCAACTTTTCTATTATGCACATTCTCTCTCTTTTATCTACTGTACATGCAGAATTGCAAAGCAAAGATCAGCCTGCCCAATAATAATGTAAAGACCATCAAGAGAGAGAGAGAGAGAGATTTCTATTTATTTATTATTTGTTGTAATGTACGGATGAGAATAACGTAGTAGTAATATTTTTAAATTTATAAATATTTTTAATAGCCATTTTAAAAAAAATAAATGTACATACATATGCCACCTCATTTATATAAATTTTTATACTAATTTATTTATCATCACTCAATTAGATTAAAAGTTATCTTCACCTTTTACTTGCTTTACTTATAATTATTGCAATTAATAAACACTAGATCAACATGCACATAACTAATAAATAGTTAGGTAAGTTACATTAACTTCTATAAAGTTTTAAAAAAAAATTAATTAATTAAATGACATTAATGTGGCATCAATATATTGATTTGATATATAAATTAAAGATTTTATTAATATGTACTTTGAGTATAAGTTAAGAAACTTAAAATAATTACAAATACAAATAATAAAAATGTACAATATTTTTATACTTTGTTAACATGTGATTTAACAATAAGGTTTAGGGGTTGTTTGGTATGATCTAAATAAGGACACTTTTTGACTTTTTATGAAATATGGATTAGATTTGAGTTGGGTTTAAAGTGATATGTTAGAGAGGTGATGTGATTTAAATAAGATGATGTGACTTAAATAGGATAGTGACTTTTTGAATTTTTTGAAATTGCCAAACCAGCCCTTAATAAGACCCATAAATTTAAGACATTTTATATTTTAAAATAATGTGTATCAAAAAAAATATGACTATTGCTATATGAACCAATCAGTGCATTAACTAGTGTACTAATTGATAATGTGACATAATTTAAGATATTTTTAGTATTTGTAATTTGTATAATGAGTAGAGTCAATAATAATGTCATAACTAGTGTTGATACATAAATTAATACACTAATTGATACATATAATACCACTCAAAAAATATACAATACATCTCATAAATTCAACACATTAAAGAGCATTTAAATTTAATTGCCATGACATTTTTAATGCCGATTTAAAAGTCATGAATAGGGAAGGAGTGGGCAAAAGGCTAGGTTGTCACTTGTAGAATAGGGGACATCTTTCCCTCCAAAATTAATTTTTTGAAGAAAAGAAACCAACATCTATCCACACCCCCCCCTCTCTCTCTCTCCCCCCCCCCCCCTCTCTCTCTCTCTCTCTCTCTCTAACTAAATATATATATATATAATAAAATATGTATGTGTGTGTATATAAAGGTAGGTGGGGGAATATGAAAAGTATGGAGATTAGACTTTGTTCTAACGTTAGGAATGTTCGGTTATTCAAGCAAATCAAGTGATGTGTACTTATGAAAAGTCATTATAAAAAGCCATTCATTCAAGCAATGTGTTTTATAAAAAGAAAAGAAAAGAAAAGAAAAGTAAATCTCAATCTCAATCCTCAATTCTTTACTCTCATTCCCAATGTTTGATAACATTATTCTTTATAAAAATTTAAAATATAGAATATAAAATTTTGTATGCCCATGTTAAAAGGAGAGATAGACTACGTCTTAACTGTGTTTTAAACTATTTTTGTTGTTTTTACAATTTGTTCAAGGCTTAGATATTTTTTTTGGGTAGTTAGTTAATGGCTTAGGTAAATAAACAAATAATAGCTTTGTGGTAATGCTTTTGTGTGGAGAAAAAATTCCCACACTGGATGAAATTGAATGGATGATAATTGGAATTTCTGTCGTAATATTTTTTTTATATATATTTGTAAACATAAATAGTGAGTCTTTATTAACTAAGGTGTTTGGTTAGGAGTACTCCGATCCTTAAGTTAATAATTTCTTCCTAGATAAATAAACAAAGAAGAGCTTTTTTGACAATGTTTTTGTGTGGAGAAAAAATTTTCAATTTAAATAAACAGATGATAACGATTGGAATTAACACTTTTCCTCTTGACTTGTTACCACAAATAACGAATTCTTATCGAGTAGGGTGTTTAACCAAAGACACTCTAATCCTTAAGTCTATAATTTTCAACTCTCAATATGATGCTCATTTAGTTGCTAATGATTGTGTACCTCTTTCACAAGGTTAAGGAAGCTTTTAAATTATTTGAGTTGACTGTTAAAAGAGTTTTGTACAACTACTAACTCATGTTGCCCTAGATTAGATTGTTTCTCATGTTCGACGATTTCTCTAGACACGGCTATGTACAACTACTAACTAATGTTTGACCTGACACCTTATTTGGAAACTAATCATGAAACCTTTCTCAAATTGCTCGGCCAAGCAACGTGGATGTGTGAAATTACCTCCCATAGATTTCATTATTTATTTTTATTTTTTGAAAACACAAAAAATTTGTTTAACAAACAGTTTTCAAGAAAAAAAAAATCAAAATTTTTTTTTTTTCAAAAACAACTCAGGTTTAAGAAATATCAAAAATGTTTTTGGATTTATAAAAACTATTTTTGCACCAAAATTTAAAACAATATCACAACAATGGGTGTTTTCAATTATTTTTTATAATAATTTTTACTTCCAAAAACTCAAAAAATAAAAATTTTAAAAACACAACCAAACAACCCTACATGCATGCATGTAGCTAGTGAGACAAGCACTTGAATTATCAAGAAATTAAAAAGACTCTACTACTTTAAATAAATAAATAAATAAATAAAGCTTACAACTAAAATTAATATCACTTTAAAAAGTTAAGATTTTAAAAAAATTTAATTCATATTTTTATATTTTAAAATTATATATATGTTGGCTGGGGGACCTAGAAGAGAGAGGTACAACTTTACTTTCCTCCCAATCAATATCTTCTTTAATACTTGGTCCCTGCCAACTAGTTACTTTCCTCTTAAATTTTGAATTATAATTTTCCTGGCCTAATTAATATTTTGAAAATCGAATTAGTGAGCGAGTCGAAAAAGTAATCGGATGGATAGATCACAAGTTTTACTGTGGGTAAACCGAAATTAAACCGTGATGTCATAATTATATTATAAATATATTAAAATTTATAAGTATAAAAAAACATAGATATTAAAATTCCAAAAATTAATAAATAATAAACATTTACAAAAAAATACTTCTTAAAATTTATTTCACGTTTTTTGTACATTAATTTTTAGTAAAAATAATTAAGATAATATTGAATATATAGTATATATACTAATTACATTGTCAACAATTGTGTTGATGGCTTAATGGTTTCATTACAAGAAAAAACACATTTGACGACCAAAAAATAGACAATTGGCAACCAATATTTTAATAGTTAAAAGTGACTTTTTTTTAAGAATTTGAACACTTGCTTTGTATGCACTTGGTTTCATGTTCAAACTTTTGAAAGAAATTTCAATTCTTTAAACTTGACCAGTTCTTATGTTAACCCGTGACCAGTTTACCAATTCCTTCGATTTTCAAATTCTAAGCAATTTTAAGCATAATCCAAATTTAGAGAGTTATCCGAACCAAAACTAAGTCCTGTCACTAGTCTGATCGGCAGGTCGGTTTCGGATTTGAAAACATTGGGCCAAACTGTTTACCCTGCAATACAAATGAAATTGCAATTCTAAATTATAAAATAAGCTCAATATTACCAACAATATTCCATTGATTTTATATGATCAATAAGTCAATTTTATGAACAGTATGGTTATGGTGTAAGTTTGACCAATTTTGATAGGTCCCATTCTATTATACTAGCCGACAAAACAATTTATTTTGTAGGCTTATGTATGTTAAATTTTATGTGACATGATAAATTTTATTTTTTTTTAAATATAATAAATAAATTAAGTTTGAATGTCAAAGCTAAAAGTTTTAACTTTATAGGAAAGTTGAGCTATTGAATCCATGAGCTTGTTACACTTTAATAAGACTTTGGGAGATAAGTTTTGAGATTTCACATTTTATATTTTTCAGGTTAATTCTTAAGAGTTTGGTGTGATGGTCATAGGACAGTCCTTTGAATGCTGGATGACTCGTATTCAAGATTTGGGTGTGGGGTTGAATCCTGACAACTGCACTCTCTGTGTGTTGTAGAGTTGGTGCACACACTTGAAATTTGTCTCTCGTCCTACTCCAATTAACTGACATTAGATAGTTAATTCTAAAGTCAGCAAAAAAAAGGCTTGGGAAGTTTACTCATTAACTAAAAGTTGAGCTACAATGAGACTAATTTGGATATATTTCAGTAATCCAAATCGTTCATCTCATACAATCAATTAAAAAAAAATTATGTAAAAATTTAAGTTGATCCAATGTCAATTATCATATCATCATATCATTTTAATCATATAATTATTTATATTTGATCATTTATATTTGATCAATCACTTTTTTAGTATGCATCTTCTTTTCTGTTTGTCATATGAGATGAACAATTCAAATCATTAGAATATGTGAAGATTGGTCCCACAATGGGCCAATCTCTCGCATAACGTTGAGATCTTTAATTTAATAAATCCATGCAATGAATGTATAAAAAAAAATTTAAAGAGTATGTTTAGAAACCAAAACAACACGGATTAACAAGAAGAAAAAAAAAAAAAAGTAAAAAAAAAAAAGAGCTCAGTTTCACAGGTTTAGAAATCTTTAGATTAGTTCACCTAAGAAAAAGAAATATTTAAATAAGATAATTAAATATTTAACTTTTAAGTTGTTAAAGCAAACTTGTGTCCTATAATGGGTTCCCATCGATGCTAATTAAAAATGTCAAATAGGACAAATTCTAGGGTGAGGTCTAAGAGACAGGCACATGAAGTCGACGCAATAAAAGATTGAAAGAAAGCCTATATTGTTGCTATCTCTTTAGCATTTTGAAGACATCTTTTTCCAATACGATCTTAACTTAAGGCTCCGTTTGGTGGAAAAGAAAAACAATAGGAAAATGAAAAGAAGAGGGAAAAGGGAAAGGAAAGATAGTTTCTCTTATCACAAGTTTCTCCTAGTTTTCTTATTTATTAACAAAGTGTTATTTTTTTCCACCCAAAATTATTGATATTTTTGCTTTATTAAAAATCCTTTTATACATTTTTTTCCCCTCGCATTTTTCCATTAGAAACAAAAGCCAATATATATATATATATTGGGGAAGGATTGGCATATTTACAGGATAAATGAATTTGGGTTGGGCTTGAGAAGTTGGGCCTCAACCCAATCAAAATTTGATGGAATAATTTCCTTCTCAAATGAAATTTTTTTATTTTTTATTTTTTTTGGGTCTGAACTACTAAAGACTTTGCTAGACAAGTTAATTGGTCTTAAAAAATGTACATACTTTATCAAACTAGAATTGGGCCGGAAATTATTTATTTATTTTAAAAAAAATGAAATTCTAAATTTGCTAATTTTGCTTTTTAGATTTCATTATTCAATACGGGACTCATATGGAGTCCATAGCAACAAGTAACTCCAATGAATGAAATGCATGGTTACTGGTTGATCCCTCTTATGAGAAAGTTATTATTTAGTGCCTATGAGACATGGTCAGATTGTGTCACAAATAGTTTGTGATTGACGGATATTGAGAGGTCTATCATTTATGTTGGTATAGGATTTTTGCATAATCTGTATGAAAGAAAATAAAATGTCGCCAAAGAAAACATTAACGCTGTGTTTGGTTGGGGGTTTTGGGAAGGGAAATGGAAAGGGAAATGGAAATGAAAGGAAAAGGAGAAAGAATTAATAGAATTCCAAATCCCAACTATGTTTGGTTGTGTTGGTTATAAAATAGAATTGATGTCCTAAAAGGTATCCTATTTCTTTATTTATTTCTCACCCCCTTTCTTTTCCCATATATTTTTTATTATAACCAAACATAAATAGGATTACATTTCTCATTCCTTTTCCAAATCCCACCTCAAAAACTCCAACCAAACACAGCATAAATGAAGAAACCAAAATGACCAGCAACTCTAATAAAAATTAGGATATCCTAAAGAAATGATTCCTTAATGGTGTGTTTGGTTGGGGGATTTAGGGAGGGATTTAGAAAGGGAAAGGGAAAAGGTGTGTGAAACTATGTGAAATATATACATATTTTATTCACATTTCACCTACCTTTTCCATTTCCCTTTCCAAATCCCTCCCCAAATCCCCCAACCAAACACAACATAAAAGTAACAAGTAGACTATTAATTCAGCTTGCCAGATCTATTATAGACTAAGCATTCAAATACAAACATTTCCAATTTTGACAATTTCTCATTTTGTGCGTGTCATGCTAATCTTATCTTGTATCGTTCTAATTTTACCGGATGTCTTAAAAAAAAAAAAAAAAAAAACTCCAAACATGTTCCAATTGACAGAGACTAGAACCCAAAATGGATTACCCATTATTGACAAAAGCCATCACCAATTAACTATCTATTTGGAGTAAACAAAATATATAGATAAGGATGAGAAAAAAAATTACAGATGAGAGAGAGAAGTGCTACTTCTTTCCAGATCCACTACCCCTGAGTGACTGCCAGAAAACAGGCCAGTTCTTCTTAGCCTCTTTCCAACCCAAGAGAGAGCCTTCCCTCATAGGGTCCCAACTGGAGGACACAATCCCATAACTCACCCCCAAAAGAGCTGTCCCAAAGAAGACAAATGACACAATGAAGGGCACCCAAGTGGGCACATCAATCTTCAACCCAACTTTCAAATAATAGAAAAAGGGGAAGAACAAGAGCCCTATGAACAGAGGGATACCCACTGAGAACCCCATCCTATTCATCATCCTGTTGGTCACCACCTCTGGTATTACACCTGCCTCTTCCTCAGGCTCTTCATCTTCTTCTTCTTTTTCTTCCTCAGCATCATCACTGTCATAGCCTTTCTTTTGCTTCTTTGTTTTCTTGGTTTTCTTCGGGGAGGCTCCAAAGCCTCTTGGGCTATTCAAAGTTGCTGAGATGGGTGTGAAGTGTGATAAGTGAGTTTGATTCTTGTATAGTTTTGAGGTAGAGATTGGGAATTGAGAGAGGTGTCTGGTTGGGACTGACGAAGATGAGGATGGTAGTAAGGGTAGTGATCTTGGAAGTGAACAGGTTTCCATTTTTTTTTTCTTTTCTCCTGTTTGGGTTTTTTTTCCTTTACATGTCTTTCGAATGGTTGGTGGGTGATGCCTTCTGTATGATATTGGAGGAAAAGCTTATCTGTTTCAGAGTTGGTGTAGAATTACTACAATACCCCAATTTTCATAAGTGGGTGCTATGTATTGATGGTTGGTTAGGCCCAACCCATTTCTAATGCCTTTTTTTATGATAACATTTCTACATAAATGCAATGTTTCCTACAAAAATTGAAATAAACCCTGTTGGTGATCATTTTGACAGAAAGGTAGTACGGATTATATTCATTTTGGATGTGGTTTTCGCAAGTTGCCTAACTAGTAACATTTACTCGTACTCTAGAAAATGAGTGAATTACATCGTACGTCATTGCCTTCATGCAATCTCCATAGTGGCATAGTCTTCTTCATCCCAGAAATTGATTCCTAACAGAACACAAAGTTGGAATTTAATTCCATTTAAGGCCATGGCACACTTAATTATGCTGAAGACCGAAGTGATGTGTATGTATGTGTGTGGCGTATAGTTCAACTATAAATGTAACTGGTAGTTAAGCTTGAAGCAGTTCCAGATTAGAAATCTTATGGAAGGAATAACAAAGAAAGCACGAGGCTAACTATGACTTGGATGCGCTGCAACCAAAATACGAAGAATATCACCCAACCAGAACAAAGAACAAAGAACAAAGGAGAACATTCTTTTAATGGAGGGAAAAAGATTCCTTGGCTGGTGGAGTTCAAGGAAATGTTTCAAGTAGTTTCCACATGATAATAACAGTCTTCTCAACGTCATTTGATGAACTTCTATGCCGGACTTCAATTCTGAACTAAGATCTCCTTTTTCTACCTAGATATAGAGAGGAAAAAGGCTAAAGTTGTACGCTGCAGCATCAATTACCATGAGCTCCTAAGTCCATACCATAAAGAAGCGCCAGATGATTTTTCTTTTGGATAGAGGCCTTCTACTGTGTAGAGAAGAATGAGGTTCTTTGTTTGGATATTTTGCTGCCATATAAGTGACATGAACCTATCAATCTGATACTTAGGGTCTATGTGGTTGTGTTTTCGTTTTTTGGTGTTTTTGGTAACAAAATCTTCTCTTTCATTAAGTAGGTCACCTCCGCAAAACTGGTAATTATCTTCTAAAATACAGAAAAAAGCAATTTCAAGTCTCCTCCAGTGAACATCTTTCTTACTTCGCTTCCCATTCTCTTACTTAATCTCAGCATATACATATTTTTTCATTGAACATCTTCTGAAATCATATTTCTTCTGAAATCATATGTCTTACTTAAACTAAATCTCAGCATATACATATTTTTTCACCGTACTTAAAACTTGACGAATTTAGTTTTGCAGAGATCTTCAAATCTGATTTCATTGTAATTTGATGCTTAAGGCAATTATTTCATGAATGCCAGATTCCTTTCCATACTACCAAATTTCAATCCAATGAGTAATACTGTAATACTCCAAAAAAAAAAAACAATACCAAACTTATACCAAACTTTGTAAATGCCTTATACTCACCTTGAAAATCCTCGCAGTGTGGCAGGGGTCTGGTTTCTCAAATGTGTGTAAGAGATCAGGAATGGATGTTTTGCAAACTGCAATTTGAAAATAAGCAAAAATTTCATTAAAAGAATCATATGATGCTCATCCCATGTCTCTTGGTAATTAATTTTCATTTGTGTTCTTTCTTAGAATTTCAATGAACTTAATATCATAGGTCAAGCTGATTCTGGTGCTATTTAGTAATTGAATTATATTTGTAACACATAATTTTCTTGTCCCGTTGTCTTATTATTGAAATGAAAAATCAGAAACAGATATGATAATTATAAATTTATAATAAGCGTCAATTCCTGGACTAGGTACAACACTTGCAAATAAATCAGTAGCTGGAGAATCAAGGAAGCATGGATACGGATACAGAATACGGATACGATACGGATACGGCGATACGACAAAATTCGAAAAAGTAGAATACGGATACGGCGGGGATACGTTCATAAAAAATATTTTTTCATAATTTTTAGTGATGTAGCATACACAAAAATAGAACTTCAATAATTTTTAGTAATGTAACATACATAAAATAAAACTTCTACAATTTTTAGTAATGTAGCATACATAAAAATAAAACTTTAAACAAAACATTAATGTAGCATCACCCATAACAACCATAATGCATCACCCATAACAAAAAATTCATCAATTCAATTAAATTTCAACAATTTCAACAATATAGCATCACCTATAATAACCATAATGTAATTCAATCCCAAATTAAGGGGGAAAAAATTTACAAAGTTCATTTATTTATCAATAAGTTTATTTATTTATTTATTTATAAGTTTTTTTTACTTTATTTGATTTATTAATAAGTTTACAAAGTTTATAATTTTATAAGTTGACAGAATTTATTTTTAATAAGTTTATTTATTTATTTATTAATAAGTTTTTTTTACCTTATTTGATTTATTATTAATAAATTTACAAAATTTATAATTTTATAAGTTGACAAAGTTTATTTTTAATAAGTTTATTTATTTATTTATTAATAAGTTTTTTTACCTTATTTTATTTATTTATTAATAAGTTTATTTATTTATTTGTTTTATCAGATAAAACCGAATACATATAATATATATATATATATATATTATATATACATATGCAAAACAGAGAGACGAATCGAGATCAACCAAGAGGGGGGAGATGAGATCGAATCGAGATCTTCAACCAGACAGACAGATTGAGCGACAGCGAGAGGGAGAGGGAGAGAGAAAGAGTTCGTGAGATCGAGTGAGGCAGACAGAGGGAGCGAAAGGGAGAGAGAGAGGGACGAACCTGATGATCGACGATCGTGGAGCTCCTGTTCGCGAACCTGGTCGACGATCGGCGAGCTGCTGTTCGAGACGACTACGAACTCCTTCTCCTCTTCCTTCGCGACTGCTGTTCGACCTAGGTAAGAGAGAGTTTGATTGATTATTATTTTTCTTTTTTTTGTGTTTTATTTCATCTCATTTTCAGATTTTGTAATTTGACCCCATTTTAAGTTTTTTAAATTATTTTTTTGCCCCGCCGTATCCATACCGTATCCTGACCGTATCCTCGCGTATCCTAGACGTATCCGAAATTCAAAAATTAAAAACAAAAATTGGATACTTCATTTCCCGTATCTGATACGTATCCTGCCGTATCGGGCGCGTATCCGTATCTGATACATATCCGATACGCGTACGGGGGCTATTTCGGAATATCCGTGCTTCATAGTGGAGAATCCATGCCACATGAACTCCCAAAGTTAGTTATAAACCATAACTGCATCTGCATGTTATATAAGCATGTACATATCTAGCCTTGAAAGTAAAGACAAACATACCACCAGATGCACTGTCCTGTGCTTCCGCTAAGAATTCCAGATATGAAGCCTGTAACCATCATCAGTATATAGTGGTGAAATTAGCAAAGGGGGTTTATTAAGAAAACTCATATAAGTTTTTTGTTACATATGATGAGCACCTTCGTTGTTTCCGTACTTTCAGTGATTCATTCAGATATTTTCTTATAGTCCTCTGCTTCATCCATCATTTGGTGGCATGATTGTGTTTGAATCTATTGTTGATACATGAAGAAGAAAGAAATATCCATGAATTAGTTTATCAAGCCCTGATAACACTGTTTCTACATTTGTTGCAGGATTTCACAAATCGCTACACAGTTCCAAAGAGGTATTGCTATCAACTAGATAACACCTTAAAATACACATAATGGAGGTGAAACAAGTACATAAAAGCATGTAGGGATGTAAGAAAAACCAAAAAACCGACCAAACCGATTGAATCGGACCAAACCGGCTATATTTGGTCTGTTTTTTAACAAGAATCGGACTGTGCGGTTTTTAAATTTGAATTTTTTCGGTTTTCGGTTCGGTATCGGTTTAAGCACCTTGTGCACCGATCTAAACCGAAACTAACTGCTTCAACATGTATTGTATTTATATAATATATATATATATATATAATCTAATTAATTAACCTTATCATCTTTATAACCTAAGTTTATAAACTCTTATTATATATAATCTTAACTCTAACTCATTATTCTTGAATTTTTAAACTTTTTTTTTGTTTTTATTTTTGTTAATTTAGGAATTAAAAAGCATGTATTAAATGGATGGATTGGATATGTTTGAAATGGTAGACAAATAGCTAATTTAATATTTTTATATAAATTAATGATTATATTTAAAAATGACTCAAGTTTGAAAAATTCTAAACCGATTAAATGCACCAAATCGAACCGTTTCAATTGGTTCAGTTTGGTGCGGTGTGATGTGAGAAGCGGTCTGTATCGGTGTTCAAAATAATAAAACCGACATTGTCGGTTCCGTGTAATTTTTTATCTAAATACCGACCGTACCGAACCGATTACATCCCTAAAAGCATGCCAATAAGAAAAAAAATGGAATGTTTTTGCAATTCTCGAGTAAAAGCAGAAAACAACAGAGTAATGTGTAAAGATCTGTGAACAAATGCATTTTCTCAAAATCAAGTTGTTGAGGTTTTACTCCACATTGAAGTGAGTTTGTGATCCATCACTTCCCTCTCTTTAGAGACAATAACATGATGCAGTAATTTCTGGATCTTATCTGCCAGAGCCATGCTCATTATAACACAATAATTGCGCTGAACTCTATGGGAAACATGATACGATTCATTGAAGCAAAATAACAGCATAAAAGGAAAATAAGAAAATTCCTTTACGAAGTGATTTGAAGTCAGCCAATCAATCCTCTACTCGCTTCATGAATGTAAGTGCAGTCTATGGAGCATAGCTAGTATAGTTTAAAAGAGATACTCCCCTCTTTCCTAACTCCTCAAATTGTGATGGCGTTTGAAGTCCTAGCTACGGCATCTAATTAATCAAGGTGCATCACAACGGAGTAAAGGAAAGGGCAAACTAAGCAAAACTTAACATTATCAGTAGATCAGTATATTTAGGAATGCATAATTATGACTTCAAATGGTATAACAAGCAATCTACACAAGGTATAAGCAAATAAACTCAGCTTAATCTAATGTAACTGCGAAGGCGCACAGAACAAACTCAACAGAGTAACTTCTGACTACAACACTCAGAATAATGTCAAAACAACAGGATTCAGGTGAGAAATTTAAAAGTGGTACGTTAAGAAATTTCAAGAGAAAGAAGAAGGGGGGGGGGGGGGGGGAAGGAGAGTAAAAATTTAATCTAAACTAGTCATAGTACATCAAATCCAGACTATCACATCATTACATATAACGAACCTAACATTTCAACCTCTTATTCTGCAATTTTTTTTTTTCTTTCTGCAAATGAACTCGAGATTACAAATAATAATAATAACAATGCAGAGGAGCACACACTCACGCGTGCTAAAACAGAGACAGAGACAGAACAATCAGAATCAAGCAATTAGAGCACATCACAATAAAATATCAGAGAGAGAGAGAGGGACCTTCAGGATCTCCTATGTTTGGTTGGGAGATTTAGGAAGGGATTTGGAAAGGAAAAGGGAAAAGGTATGTGAAACTAGGTGAAATGAAAGTATATTTTATTTACATTTCACCTAACTTTTTCCTTTCCCTTTCCAAATCCCTCAAATCCTCCAACCAAACATAGCGTAATGCAAGCGATCGAGATGGCGCTTGGCGGAGTCCGAGAGCGAAGAGGCCAATTCCTTCAGTTCCGAGATCGGACTTAGGGTTTTCTGATGAAGAGATGTAGATGATGCTACAACGTTCTTGCTCTTGTTGCCATTGGTGTTGTTCCTCGAAGATAGAGTCAGTGTTGATGAGGCCGTTGTTGAACTCGAATTGCATCGGCAATTCACTCATCGATCGGTTAGGATTGGCCGTAGCCGGAGGCGAAACCAGAAGGTCCGCCGCGTAAGATTTCCTCGTCTTGTCGGTGTGTTCTTCGTCTTTCTCCCCCCTCTCTATCTCCTCTCTTTCTCCTCATAGTGAAAATGTTCAAATTTCCGAATATTAATAATGGCGGGATTTTTTTAAATAAAAATTAAAAATTACACGAACTTACTTTTAAAAAAATACAATAAATTTCATAAATTTTACCGTGCATAATTATGTTTTGGGGGCTTTTTTGATAAATCCACTTTCTAAGAGTTTTATTCCATCTAACTCATATTTTTTTTTTACTATTCCATTAGATAAGAAGACCAAAATACCATTTTCATCTACTTATGTTCCATTTAGTTCACATTATTTTCTTATGTTTCAATAAGTTCTATGGATGACATAATTACCAAAATACCCCTAATGTGATTGCTCACACCGTCAATGTGAATGTTTATATCGTCAATGTGTAGGGGCCCAACCCATGTCGATCCTCGTGGGTGCTCGGAAAAATTCGAGTCGGGCCGGGGCGGGCCCGCCCCATTGACAATGTAAATATTCACATTGAGATGTTAATATTCACATTAATAGGAGTGTAAAATTGGCTCGCATCCCGTGGCGGCGCAAAACCCACCCGCGGCCCATAGGCGGCTCGGGGCGGGCCCGGTCCGGCCCGTTAACAATGTGAATGTTCACATTGACATATTAACATTCACATTGATAAGAGTATAAAATTGGCCCACGACCCATGGGTGGCCAAAAGCCGGCCCACGGTCCGGGGTGGGCCCGGTCCGGCCCGTTGACAATGTGAATATTCACATTGACATGTTAACATTCACATAGATAGAGTGTAAAATTAGCCCGCGCCTCGTGATTACCCGAAACCCGGCCACAACTCGTGGGCGGCCCGGGGCAGCTTGTTGATAATGTGAATATTCACATTGACATGTTAACATTCACATTGATAAGAGTATAAAATTGGCCAGCGGCCGAGGACGGGCCCGGCCCGGCCCGTTGACAGTGTGAATATTCACATTGACATGTTAACATTCACATTGATAGGAGTGTAAAATTAGCCCGTGCCTCGTGGCTGCCCGAAACCCGCCCATGGCCCGTGGACGGCCTAGGACGGGCCTAGCCATTTTTTTTTAATTCTTTTTAATTTTTTCTACCAAAATTTTATTATTTTCCACAAAAAAAGACATTAGGCCTCGGCGCGGACCGGGCCTCAAACCGAGCCTTGAATGGGCCTTAACGGGGCTGATGGGCTGGGCCGGGCTTCAAAGTGATGGCCCAGGCCCTAGCCTAGGGTATCGGACTAGGCTCGAGCCTGCGCCCAAACGAGCCTTTCCCAGGCCGGGTCGGGCCGGTCCACGGGCCAAAAAATTAGGCCCAGGCCCTAGTCCTGGCCCAAGGGTATTCGGGCTTTGGAAGGGCCGATGGATCGAGCCTCGGGTTGGGCCGGTGGGTCTGGGCCTAGCCTCGAGCTTAGGTCGGGTTTGGGCGGGCCTGGCCATTTTTTTTTAATTCTTTTTAATTTTTTCTATCAAAATTTTATTATTTTTCACAAAAAAATACATTGCGCCTCAAGCGAGCTGGGCCTCGGACCGAGCCTTGAATGGACCTTAAGCGGGCCGATAGGCCAGGCTGGGCTTCAAAGTGATGACCTAGGCCCTAACCTAGGGTCTCGGACATGCTCGAGTTCGGACCGAAAGGAGCCTGCCCCGGGCCATGGGTGGGCTTCGAGCAGCCCACGGGCCGCAGGCCAATTCTACATTCCTATCAATGTGCATTTTAATATGTCAATGTGAATATTCACATTGTCAACGGGCCGGGCCGGGCCTACCCCGGGCAGCGGGCAAGTTTCGGGCAGCGGGCAAATTTTACACTCCTATCAATGTTAATGCTAACATGTCAATGTGAATATTCACATTGTCACGGGTAGGGCCAAGCCCGCCTCGGGCCGCGGGCTAATTTTACACTTTTATCAATGTGAATGTTAACATGCCAATGTGAATATTCACATTGTCAACGGGCCAGGTCAGGCCCGCCCTAGGCCGCTAGCCAATTTTATACTCTTATCAATATGAATGTTAACATGTCAATGTGAATATTCACATTGTCAACAGGCCAGGCCGGGCCCGCCCCGGGCTGCCAATGTGCCGTGGGCGAGTTTCGGGCAGCCACGAGGCGCGGGCTAATTTTACACTCCTATCAATGTGAATATTCACATTGTCAACGGGCCGGGTCGGGCCCGCCCTAGGCCGCTGGCCAATTTTATACTCTTATCAATGTGAATGTTAATATGTCAATGTGAATATTCACATTGTCAACAGGCCGGGTCGGGCCCGCCCTAGGCCGTTGGCCAATTTTATACTCCTATCAATGTGAATGTTAACATGTGAATGAGAATATTCACATTGTCAACGGGTCAAGTCAGGCCCTACTGGGCTGCTGGCAAATTTTATACTCCTATCAATGTGAATGTTAACATGTCAATGTGAATATTCACATTGTTAACGGGCCGAGTCGGGCTCGCCCTAGGCCGCTGGCCAATTTTAGACTCTTATCAATGCGAATGTTAATATCTCAACGTGAATATTCACATTGTCAACAGGCCGGGCTGGGCTTGCCCCAGGCTGCCCATGGGCCGTGGGCGGGTTTTGGGCAGCCACGAGACGTGGGCTAATTTTGCACTCCTATCAATGTGAATGTTAACATGTCAATGGGCCGGGTCGGGCCGGCCCCGGGCAGCGGGCGGGCTTCGGGCCCGCCCTCGGCCGCGGGCCAATTTTATACTCTTATCAATGTGAATATTAACATGTCAATGTGAATATTCACATTATCAACGGGCCGGACCGGGCCAGCCCCGGGTCGCCCATGGGCCGCGGGCGGGTTTCGCGCCGCCACGGGATGCTAGCCAATTTTACACTCCTATTAATGTGAATGTTAACATGTCAATGTGAATATTCACATTGTCAACGCGCCGGGCCCACCCCGACTTGCAGTTGGGTTTTAGGCTGCCCACATGCCAATTTTACATTCCTACCAATGTGAATTTTAAAATATGAATGTTCACATCATAAAATTGCTAACTGTTCAAAAAATATTTATAAGGGTATCAAAATTAACTATAAGGGCATAAGTGTCCAAGAAAATAGTGTAAATCAAGAAAAAGGACTTTATGGAATAAAACTATACATACATGGGACTAAATGGGTTAAAAAATTCCTTCATGGACTTCTTGGGTTAAAACACTTCTAAATGGGATTTATCAATAATTTACCCTTATGTTTTATTTGTATAAATTTTTAACTTACATAATAGTTAACTCATTTTTCATTAAAAATTTATTAATTGTATTGATGAAAAATATGTTATTGTCTTTTTATATTGAAATGTATATTTTATTTTATTTATTTTTTGAAATTTTCATACTACGAAATTAATTCTTATCTCTTAAATTTCTTAAAAGGAAATCGATATATTAACCCATAAGTCTTTTATTTTGGACTTGTAATTTATATAGTCTCATATTTTTTCTTGTGATTCATTTAGTCCTTTTGGATATGTAATGACTCATTTACCCGTCACATTAGAGTGTCACATTTGAAAAAAGTACACTAAAGAGTTTTTAGTGTCACATTATACCCGCCACTAGGGCTGTGCAAAATACCGCATAATCTGCTAAAACTGTATCGATCCGCATCAATTCGCACCGCTCTAACCGCTAACCGTGATTTAAACTTTAAAATTTATAATCCACCAACCGAACCGCTCTGCTCTACTATAGTTAATACGTATATATTTTTTAATTTCCAATGAAATATCAATGTAAAAATAAGTGTGAGAGAGATTTAAGATATGAAATTTATTACAAATTAGTGGTTATATAAATGAAACATATTATGTAAAATTACGTGGTGTTATATATCTAAAAAATATTATACAAATTAGTGTTATATATTATGCAAATGTATGATAATTAGTTAGAATATTCTTCAATCAGCCAATTTGCCAAAAACCGCCCAAACTGCAATTTGTCAATCCGCTAATCTGCTAACCCGCCATTCGATTTGTAATTTTACTCTCAAACCGCCCGATCCGCACTGCGCACACCCCTACCCGCCACGTTAGAGTGTCACGTTTGGGAAAAGTACACTAGTAAAGAGTTTTTAATTTTTTTTAGAGTGTCATATCATACCCGCTATATTAGAGTGTCACATGTCACGTTTAGGAAAAGTACACTAGTAAAGAGTTTTTAATTTTTTTTAGAATATCACATTATACTCGTCACGTTGTCACATTTGAGAAAAGTACGCTAAGGAATTTTTATTTTTTTGAAATTTCACATCATACCCGTCACATTGTCACATTTGAAAAAAGTATACTAAGGAGTTTTTATTTTTTTTAGAGTGTTACATCACACCCACCATATTGTCACGTTTGATAAAAGTACACTAAGGAATTTTTTTTCTTTTTTAAAGTGTCATATTATACCCGTCACATGTTGTCATGTTTGGAAAAAGTACACTAAAAAGTTTTTATTTTTTTTTGAAATGTTACATCATACCCGTCATGTTGTCACAGTTAAAAAAAATACCTTAAAGAATTTTTATTTTTTTTAGAACATCATATCATGCCCGTCATTGATTGTCCTGAACTTATTCTCCTTGATTAGTTCGGTCCACCATTTTTTTAAATTCTTTCACCATTTTTGACTCCCACCATTCTTTATATCAAAATAATTTAATATAAAAATAATTTTTAAGATAATAGTATAATAATAAATTATAGCCAAAAAAATTATATACAAATAATATAATAAAAAAAACATAGTACCAAAAAAATAATATATTTATGAAATATATTTTTAATATTAAAATATATTAAAAACAACAAGAATATTTATGAAATTTCATATTATTAATCCCATCATAAAATGACAAAACAAACATGAATTCTTATTAGTTCGGTAGTCATCAAACAAGTATATTTTTTCTTAATTCCCCACTAATAATCCTCACATTAACAATCTCACTCAACTTAATTCTAAAAATAAACCCTAAGTGTGTTGTGCTTGATTATATCATATAGTTTACTTTAATTGAACTAAGATATTAATTAAATTTTAAACCTAAACTGAAACAAGGTTAAGAGCAGAAAAGGAGAAGATTACAAAATTAATAATTAATAACAATGACAATGATAATAACAATAACAATGAAAAATTACAAAAAATAAAAAATAAATAAAAAATTCCAGGACTGTTCCTACAAAATGTATGTAGTCACATGATTTTACCTAAGACAGCAGATGCACTAAATAACATGCATTTTGATTTGAAAATGCCTTGTTATTCTAACATCCATTTGAATTGAAAATATTTGAGTGTAATTTGATAATATTTACCGTTTGCTTTTATTTATTTATTTATTTTATTTTATTTTATTTGTTTTCTTCTCTTCCTCCTCTTCTTTTATAGGCAATAAAAAAATGATGCGAAAAATTTTCAAGTAAAAATTTGTTTGGTGTTGAGTTTTTAAAATATTTTTTGAATTACCATGTTTTGTTATTTTAGTGAGTTTTTTTTTAATGTTTTAGCCAAAAAAATTTATTATGTGGATGTATTTAAAAAGTAAATATTTGTGATTTTTTTTAATAATAACTATATATATATAAATGTACTAAATTTTTGTATTTTTTACTAAAAAGTAAATATTTGTCCCATACTTTCTCAATTCTTTTAGGCAGAGTCTCGGCATTTTCGAAATCTTTCTTTATAATTTATCCTTCTTCTCTATAGACTAGAGAAGAAATTGTGTCGTAAACTTTGGAGTAAAAATAATTTACCCAAAACAATCCAATCTAATATGATAAAAATGCAGCACATCCCCATTGCATCAAAGTCAAATGAAAGTAGAAAAAAATGAAGCCCAATGTAGTTTCTTTGAAACTTCAAAGATCATGGAATCTACCACTACCGTCCTTTCCCCTACTTTCTCAATTCTTTTAAGTAGAGTCTTGGCATTTTTCCAAGTCTTCCTTTATAATTTATCCTTCTAGGCATTTTCCAAGTCTTCCTTTATAACTTATCCTTCTCTATAGTCTAGAGAAGAAATTGTGTCGTAAACTTTGGAGTAAAAACAATTTGTCCAAAACAATCAAATCTGATGGGTATGGCCCAGGGAGGCCAAATCCATAGTTGCCATGGGTTGCCTAGATAATTACTTGATTAGCTGTCACCATAGAGTTCAGTAATTAAGCCCAATAATGGACCCAATCAAAGAACCCATAGTGGTCCAAGTCCAGTTGCAGCTAGGCATGTGTCAAGCAGGGAATCGGCTACGTGGCGGACAAAGATCTTGCAAAGTTATTAAGTCCACGTGTCAAACATTAAATAAGACTGTCAAAGCATTAAATGCAATAAGACCCCTCACTCTGGGGCATGATGAAACTACCATGGTAGACGGCAGGTAGGCTGTAGATTTTTAGCCAATAGGACAATATGAATGGATAAAGAAATGATCAGTAAGAGATATAAGAAAGTTGTTGAGGGACATTTGGTAACAAGTGACTCACTCACTCACTCTCTTCTCAACCTTCTCTCTAAGTTTCTTCCCTTCTCTGTACTCAACTAACTTGATCATCGGAGGGTCCTTAGGAAGGAATCGCCCCCTCTTTGGAACCTTCCTGCTGGACTTGTTGCAAGCATTGCTTGGAAGACCTTAGTCAACCCGCAAAGTACTTGGATTAGTCCGACCAATCAGCTGCCGACCAAACAGCATTATCAAAATCTAATCTGAATAAAAGTGCAACACGTCCCCATTGCATCAAAAGTCAAATGAAAGTAGGAAAAAATAAAGTCCAATGTAGTTCCTTTAAAACTTAAAAGATCATGGAATCTAACTATAAAGATGTCTCACTATCCTCCTTTTTCTCATCCTACTTTCTCAATTCTTTTAGGTAGAGTCTTGGCATTTTCTAAGTCTTCAGTTATAATTTGTCCTTCTTCTTCTCTATTAGACTAGAGAAGAAATTGTATCGTAAACTTTGGAGGAAAAACAATTTGTCCAAAAGAATCCAATTTAATCTAATAAAAATGCAGCACATCCCCATTGCATCAAGAGTCAAATGAAAGTAGGAAAAAATGAAGCCCAATGTAGTTTCTTTTGAAACTTCAACGATCATGTAATCTAACTGCAAAAATGTTTTACTACCCTCCTTTTCCCCCCTACTTTCTCAATTCTTTGGACAGTAGTATTTCCAAGTCTTCCTTTATACACTTACCCCAGAAAAACAGCCTTCCTTTGTAGGATTTTAATCAACTAGTTAATCCAAATCAAATTTCAATTTTGAACAGGGTAAAAATCTGCTTAAATGATAAGAACTGTAATTTTAATAGAAATGACAACAACAATAATCAATGGATGCAACAAACACAACTAGAGTAATAGAAAATTTTAAATATCTAAGCTCCGTTAGGAATGCCCATTTGGACTATAATAGCCATATATAGGACAAAATTAGCTATTTTAATCAAATAGGACAAAATGTCACATTCAAACCATAATCATTTCATTTTTTTCTCACAAAAGTAAAAAAAAAAAACTAAAAAGTCTATCCCAAATAAAGTTTTTTAGCCCCAAGTTAAAATAGTCAAAAAGCTAAAAAGCCAACCCACATTCCAAACGAAGACTAAATTTCCTTACAAAAAAGTTGAAGGAAGAGGATTAGAACCATCTCTTGATTAGATTTTATTTTTATTTTTATGGTTACTTAAGTGGTGATTTATGGATGCTAAACCCAAATCATTATCATTCATTAGATGTAAATAGAGAAAAAAATCAATTGTTGATTGGCTATTATGAATAAAATCAGATGAAAAAATGAGCTAATTTTCATGGTCATTCTTTCCCTGAAAGTGATTCTACTTACATAATGTAATTTTACTCATCACTTAAATTAATATAAAAAATAAAAACTATATATCACTTGAAGTAATCGTACTTCCTAAATAACATAACTTATTTTATTTTAATTTTAAACTTGAGTCATTAAAATTATATATTTGTCAACATATATAGTTGTGGTAAATATTATAAAAGGATCGTGTAATCCTAATATTTTGTGTGACAATATAATAATTTCCCATAAAGACAGGAATGTAAGTTATGCCATTTGTTAGTTTGGTTATTATAAATGGCATAACTCAATATTATGGGATCATAACTTAAAAATAAAAAATTGAGTTATGTAACAAGCCCGCGGGGGACCTCGCTATAGCTCGGACTCGACTTTTGTAGTCACAGTTCTAAGTCTGAACCAAAGAGTCCAAATCCGGCAAATCGTTTTGAGAAAACAGATTTTTGAAAGAAGTGCCAAACATGGACTGCTTTGCCAGATACAGAGTCGCCACCTAAATATTTTATTTTGGGAAATTTAGGAAACCCTGACTCGGCGCCAAAAGGCCACGTGTCCGTCATCACCAAAGTTGCCTCGGCTCGGGAACTTGGATACGATTGGGGAAGGTCACTTCGTGAGCACCCCCGCTCGCCCGGTCATAGACCGGCCTCTACTAATCATGATATCAATTTTTGAAAACATTGTGTGTTCTTATTTCGGTTATTAGCCTAGGTTACTATGTGATGCACACAGCATATAAGTATAGACTGAGTTGCCTGAATTGGAACAAAACATTTCATGTTTGTTTATTTGAAAATGGTTTGCTACCCGCAGGTAGGCTTGAAACATTTGATGATTTATTCCAATTCAGATAACCCAACCTTCACCCACAGGCATTCAGGCAGTTATATCATATAAGCACATAGCCTCATGGTAAGCATGCTATTCATGGCAGCACTCACACGCATGCAAGGATGCTAAAGCATAAAACTTACCGAGTACTCCAAGCCAAAATAGAAACTCATTATAAATCATGCATGAATCCTAAGTATACAGAAATGCCTAATGCAACACATGCAAAATGCAACTATAGCAGGCTCGGCTATTCTAAAATGGCATATGAAATGCTACAACTATCATGTATTCAATTTGGAATTGAAAATACAATGCAGTTAGTATGATGCGCCGAGCCCGGTGCATGCAATACAGATGAATGAATGCAAACTTGCTGTCATACTGTATGCTAATTGAAATATGCCCTAATCTAACCATCATAAGCGGATAAATAAAAGGGAAGAAAGACGTGGGGTTGGAAGACATACATCACACTCACCCACACTTATTACAGTTGTGCCCTCGTACAGAGGGTCCGAATAAATATACAGTCCCAAATGAAAGAATATTACAGTCCAAATATTACAGTCCAAATATTACAAATTCCTAATTAATTAATGAATTAACTAAGAAAGTAAATAGAACTGGCGTGCAAGCCAGGGACTGCCTTGCTTCTGATGGAGTTGTCTTGCGCGAAAATCCACCGGGATGCCCCAATTAGCCTCTGTTTAGCAGTTATTCTTGGAAAGCGCGCCAAGTCCCGAAAAGTTGTTGATTCTTCATTTTGCTGCAACAGAGAGCAGGAAAGGGGCATAGCAATGCATTTTCATAAATATATGCATGTCTCGATCCTCGTGCCACCAATCACGCATACCGAGGCATGATGGCCGAGGAGTCGAATTGCACAACTCAATATAGAATGAATGCACATGAAAACACAACAAAACCTAACTCCATCATGGATAATCCGGAGTGTCGGTGACTGGGGAATTGAGACACATTCCGTCACTCGGAGTACGAAATGTACCTCGTTTCCCGTGCCCGGGCTAACTCCTATCCCGAACACGATGCAATATGCATGACATGCAACTAAGATGCAATCCTAACATACACCATGCTATGAAAGTGAGATGCCTCGAAATGCGTGCACACGGGCACGCTAACCGAGAAAATAAAAGAATGCAATCTAAGATACAACCTAGTATGCACTATGCTATGAAAATGAGATACCTCGAAATGCGTGCACACGGGCACGCAAACCAAGGCGATGGAATACGCAATGTAAATGACATGGAAACATGATATGGGCTTGTACCAACATGAGAGAGCCTCAGCCACACTCACATAGGATGCCGATGGATGAAAACGAAGTGCCTCGAAATGCGTGCACACGGGCACGCAAATCGAGGCAATGACATACGCAATGCAAATGACATGAAACATGATATGGGCTTATACCAACATGAGTGAGCCTCAGCCACACTCACATAGGATGCCGATGGATGAAAATGAAGTGCCTCGAAATGCGTGCACACGGGCACGCAAACCGAGGCGATGATAGAATGCGATGCAATGACATGAAAACATGATATGGGCTTATACCAACATGAGTGAGCCTCAGCCATACTCACATAGGATGCCGATGGATGAAAATGAAGTGCCTCGAAATGCGTGCACACGGGCACGCAAACTGAGGCAATGGCATACGCAATGCAAATGACATGGAAACATGATATGGGCTTATACCAACATGAGAGAGCCTCAGCCACACTCACATAGGATGCCGGTGGATGAAAATGAAGTGCCTCGAAATGCGTGCACACGGGCACGCAAATCGAGGCGATGATAGAATGCGATGCAATGACATAGAAATGGAAAGCAATCATTCTAATAGAATTTCAGCACTAAAATATGGGGGAAAACAGTCCCGAAATGAGGCGAAATGACACTAAATGCATGGAATTGTCCCGAAATGCGAATTTAGGCACCCGAAATGGCCTATAGCTATGCCAAACATGCACGACATGGACATGTAATGCAAAGAAAGAAGCTAGGCAGTCCCAAAAAAGGCACTTTCACAGTTATAAACATGGCCAAACAGCAAGCATAGGTAGGGCAAAAATGGCATGCAAGAATAGGGGCCAAGAGAGGGGTAATGAAGCAAGTGATATAAGCAAAATCCAAACTGAAAAATTTCCTTCTACAACATTGAAGAGGGACCAAAAATATGAATGTTTACAGTATATGGAAAACCTCAAATCAATATACAAACATGCTAAAAAAAGGCACAAGATTGAGGCTCAAAAGGTGCTATAACATGAAGTATACAAAATAATCACCAAACAGAAAAAAAATGTTAATGAAACATGAAGTATAGGCCAAAATAAGATTATCTCTAGGCCTGTAAAATGGCCAAAAACAAAAGCATGATAGGCTAACAAAACATGCAAGAATGGGGAATAAAAGAGAGATATAACATGAAGTGGCATATGGAGGTCCCAAACCATGAAAGGACCTAAATGAAACATGAAGAATGGACCAAAATAAGCACTTTTTCAGAACTGTAAAATGGCCAAAAACAAAAGCATGGTAGGCTGCCATTGCATGCAAAAATGGGACCAAAAGGGGAGTATAAAGGTAAGTACAACATGGAAGTCCCAAATGGTGTTGAGCCCTTCTTCAATGTTTGAGAGGGGCTCAAAATAAGCCTATTATCAGTTTACAACATGCTCAAAAACAGATTAATCATGGGCCAAAAATAGCATGCAAGATTATGACATATAAGAGGATCAATGAAGCAAGTGCATCATGGAGGGCTCAAACAGGGTTGAGCCCTTAATGAAAAGTGAAAATGAGATCAAAAGAGGGCCACTTTCAGTTAGGGCCGGAGCTTGAAACAAAAAGCATATAGGGCTTACAAATGGATCAAGAAAAAGGGTCAAAAGAGGAGAAATGTCACTTACCCTTGAAGACCAAAGCTTTTGTTGCTTCTTGGACCAATTTGCAGCTCCTTTAGCCTTTGAGAAGCTCTCCTTGTTGCTGGAAATGAAGTGGTGATGGTAGAGCTTGGTGGTGTAGAAGAAATGGTGATTAGGGACTTTGAAGTTTTTTAGGAAATGAGAGGGATAGAGAGGGATTTTTCTATGGAAGCTTGAAGACAATTTTTTCTAACCCTTGAATGTGATATAGCTTGCTGGTTATAAGGGCCAAAAAGGGGGTGTAAAGGTGGGGGAAAAGGAGGGCAACTTTCCCCCACAAAATATCCCCCGGATATTGATATTTTCTGGGGGATAAAGCTATACAGCTGTAAAGTGAACAGTGCAAGGAACTCGGCCGGCCAGTTACTTTTGCTGCAGGTGGCCGGCCGGCCACACCCCCTATCCGGCCGGCTAGGGGTCAAAAGGGTCAAGCAGATTTAGTGGCCGACCACCACATGATGGTGTCCTCCCATGTGTGTACATCACAAATATGTGGTTCAAAGTTCAAGAATGTGGGTCCAAGGGGTTCAACATTAGCCCGGAAGGAGGGGTTCAAAAGGGTCAAGCAACATTAGTGGTCGGCCACCATTTTTTAGGGTCCTCCCATGTGTGTACATCACAAATATGTGGTTGAAAGTTCAAGAAGATGGCCCCAAGGTGTTCAACATTAGCCCGGAAGGAGGGGTTCAAAAGGGTCAAATTGAATTAATGGCCGGCCACCACTTTTTAGGATCCTCCCAAGTGTGTACATTACAAATATGTGGTTGAAAGTTCAAGAAGATGGCCCCAAGGTATTCAACATTAGCCCGGAAGTGTGAAAAACGGGCGTCGGAGGGCCTCGGAGGATGTATAACTGGTTGCTGCAACAATTACTGGCCTCCCACCCTTCAGTGACCTTACTAGTGATAAAACAGAGGTACCTGCCAAAAATGAACGAAAACCGTTGCAAAATGAATGTTCGGGGGCCAAAACACGCAGTTCGGGGTCCCGAAAATGGGCTGTTAAGCACCGAAAGTGGCATTCGGCCACGAAGTGGGTTTCTCAGATCCCAGTGTCCCTCAAAAGGGAGAAAATAGGAAGTATGCCAAAAATCAGAGCAAACGGAGATGGTTAGGCGGTCCCGAACCGAGGCACACGGCCAACGATCCCGAAAAATCGGAAACCGGACTCCGAAATGGGAAAAATGGCCTACGACCACGAAATGTAGCCTACGGACATTGAGAGATGGTCTACGGGACCTCTCCCTTCCCTCAGGAAAAGAAACAAAGAAAATCGAGCCTGGTTCGCAAACCGAGGCAAAGTACAAAAGAGGGTTCGGAAGTTCGGAGGCAGGGCTCACGGCCGCAACTCTGAAACTTCTGAATGAGCACATTATGCAACATCACCAAGCGCTCAATCAGTGACGTCTGAGTCTTAAGGTCGGTCAAAAATGGGGTGTCTACAAGTTATAACCAAACATTACTAGTTTTAAAAAAAAATCACATAAGATATATATGTAGTTCGACTTTTTCGCGCCACCACTCGGAAGCTCGAAAGAAGCCTTACAGTTTGGACTCTCACAGTTCTAAATCTAATCTCACAAGTGCAATGTGAAATTGATAAACACCAAAGAGTCCAAATCCGACAAATCTTTTGGAAAATCGATTTTAAATCAAATTGCCAAAAATAGACTGTTTTGCCAGATACAGAGTCGGCACCTAAATATTTTAGTTTGGGAAAATTTAGGAAACCCATGACTCGTGCCAAAGGCCACGTGTCCATCATCACCAAAGTTGTCTCGGTTCGGGAACTTAGGTACAAGAGAGGAAGCTCATGAATACATTTGAGCACCCTCGCTTGCTCAATCAAAGATCGGCTTCTACTAATCATGATATGATTTTATCAACATTATATGCTCTTGTTCCAAATTATTAGGCTAGCATTACTATGCGATGCGCACACACAAGGTATAGACTAGTTTGCCCGAATTGGAACAATTCAATTTCATGTTTGTTTTTCGAAAATGGTTTGATTTTGCCACTTAACAAAGTGGGCTTAAAGTTTGTGAATTTACCACTTGACAAAGTGGGCTTAAACGTACATTGATTGAATCCTTCCAATTCAAGCAACAAGCCTTCATCCACAAACATTCAAACAGTTTAACAAGTAAGCACTTAGGCTCGTGGCAAGCATGCTAGTCATGGCAATCACTCACACTCATGCAAGTATGCTAAAGCACTAAAAACTTACCTAGTACTCCAAGCCAAGATAAAACAAAAGAGTTAGAAAAATATGCATGGTTCCTAACTATACAAGATGGCTAATGCAACACATGCGATATGCGATTACTAGGCTCGGCTACTTAACATGTTATTTGCAACAATTTCATAGCATGTGTTTAAACACGTATTCAAAGAAGTAAAAATTAGCAATGCAGTTAGAATGATGAACCGAGCCTCAGTGCATGCAATACAAATGAATGGATGTAAACATGCGATATGCTAATTGAAACGTGATACTCCTAATTTAACCATCAAAACCGGATAAATAAAAAGGAGAAAGACGTGGGGTTGGAAGACATACACATTATTACAACAATGGTGCTCTCGCGCAGGAGGGCCCAAATGAATAAACTAGCTAAGTTAAACTACTTACCTAATTGCTACACAGCCGAATGAAATAAATTAATTAACTATTCTAAGCTAATTAAGTAAGTACAACGCAAACTAAATAATTAACTATTCTACGCTAATTAATTACAAAGCAAAACTAATTAAACTAGTTAACAAATTAACCAATCTAATTGATTAAATCATTACAACACTTAACTAATTAGCTACAACTAATTAATTGCAATAAAACTATAATTAAACACTAATCAAACTAAACAAGTAGTCCCGGGAATGAAGAGATGCATGCATGCACGGTTTCCACCCAAAAACATCCACTATCTGCCTCTGAAAGCCTCTGTTGCACAACTGTCACGACCTAAACCCGCCCCTAAGGATTTAACATCGTAACCAGCCAGTAATCCGTGATTACCAAAGGCCTGCTTAACAGTAAAAACAATAATACATTATAAAGGGGCTGGCGGAAGCCAATCAATAATAAAAGAATGTCCAATGAGCTGTGGAAACCTGAATGGAAAAGACTTTTATGGACAAAACCACATTCATAACCATAAACATATATACATATCAGATGCACATAGCAAACAGGTTAGGGACCTAGTCCCTTCATCATAACTGTACAGTCAAGTCTTATTCAGTCGGGGCAAAACAAGGACAAAAGGGTGAATCTGCAGCACCCCAAAAGCAGCCTTGGCTTGAGCAGACTCGGAACCTCAAAGTGAGGCATAATGGTTGGCTAGACAAAACATGAGCTTAGCTCGATGCTCCTAGCTTCGGTCCAGTACCTGGCCACATACATACATAAATAAACAGTGAGCTAAAACCCAGTCAATAACAACTGTGTAAAGAGGTTAAGAATGAATGTTCTTTCGATAATTAAAACAGTCATTTGCATCAGTAGATCAGTTATTCAATCAGTGGCTCATATTTCATGACATATCAGTCATTTAGAAATCATAGCAATCATACGTGGTACATCCAATAGCAGAACAGTACAGTAGGTCAGAATAGACCGAACAGTCAGTTGATGGCCATCGAAACAGTATACAGTATTGGTTCCAAATATTGGAACTAACGGAGATCTCTATAACAGTAGCAGTAACAGTAACAGTAAGTTGCTATGGATGCTACGAGTACAGTTCATAAAATAGGACAAACATTCATTTAGTAAATAATGTCACTTCAGAAAGCAGTACAGTCGATCATTCAGAAAATAATTATAATTGAACATATCTTTACAACATTGTTACTCACAGATTGCTGGGTTATTGGCAGGCTAATCAGCGTCCTCGGGTGCCAACCCTACACAGTTGTAGAACGAACACACACTAAATTACGCATTCGGGATTAATAACCTAGCCCCAATCTTGACTTGGTGTGGTTCTATAACATTATCCTCATTAAGATGCTTTAAACATGGTCTAGGAATGCCTAGGATGGAATGAGGATGCAAAAATGCACTTAACAACAATTTTCAAAACTTGCTGAAAATAGGGGTCTCGCTCGAGCGTGGCTTTCTCCGCTCGAGCGAGCTTACCGAAACAGTGAGGTCGCTCGAGCGTAGACTTCCTCTCTCTAGCGGTCTGCAAAAACATGAAAAGTACTGGTTGCTGAAATTCTCCGCTCGATTCTCGCTTGATGCTCGCTCGAGCGTAGGTCCCATCACTCGAGCGTACGTCTGCACACGTAAAAATCTGAGAGCTTGCAATTTACGCTCGAGCCAGCATTCCGTCGCTCGAGCGGAGCTCTGAACACAAAGGTGGTCGCTCGAGCGTGGAATCCTTCACTCGAGCGTGGAAGCTAAAATCTGGGTTTTCCAGATTTGCTCCCAAAGCTCAAACCAAGAATCAAACATATCAAAACTCATCCTTTTGGGCCAATTTTCTAGAAAACACTTAGAAACTCATAATACAACATGTTTTAAAGATCATTCCATAAAATCAAGCCCAAAGGTGTGACAATTGAACACAATTAATTATGTAAACTTGAAGAACAATGCAAGAACATAACATGCATGAGTTCTCATGAACTCTAATGCTCCAAAACATGATCAAATGCAAGATTGAACTCAAAAACATGGTGAATTCTTGGATCACAACTAAAATATGAACATGCATGTGTGAATCCCATGAAAACAACTTCAAAATTCCCTTGATATGATCATGCATGTATGAATGGACTCTCAAATCAACACTTTAAGATAATTCTTGACTCTAATCATCAATTTTCCATGAACCAGGCATGTAACAACTTAAATTCACAATTAAGAGAATGAATTCCCTACCTTAAGTCTTGAAGTCCAAGTGTGGTAGCTAAAACATGCAATTACTTCAATTCCTCTAAATTTTCAAACCAATCTCTAGATGAATTCAATTTTTCCCTATTCTCCCTCTCTCTCATAGTTTGGTCTTGAGGAGATGGTAAAATGATAGTGCCAAACATGAAATCAAACAAATGGCCTTGAAAAGGCCCACTAATGGCAAAAGTGCAAATAACACAAGTTAAAGTAATTTAACATTATTAATTCTAATTTAATAATTTCAGATTGAATTTTAATTAAACCTAGCATAAAATTCTATAAATCCTAATTAGAATATAACACTAATCAATTTCTGAATCGGTCACCGATAAGGCTTTCAATTTGCAATTCGAAATTAAAACATGAACAGATCATTCAGTAACAAACAGATAGAAATGCATTTAAAACAACACACACATGTAATCAATTTAGGATTTCATCTTAATCAATTACTTATCATGCTTAATCACGAATTAATGCTAATTAGAGGTGAGGGTTGTCACAACAACATTTACATTGATTTTCCACTTCCAGATCAAAGCTCATTTACTTCACAAACATTCTGCTCAAAATTCATTGGTGGTCGGCAGGCCAGAAGTGGTGGCTGGCCGGCCACGATTGGGGGGTTGCCGTCCAACACTGATGGCCTGCCAGCTAGTAACAGTGGCCAGCCGACCATTGATGATGCACTATTCCTTATTGCAACAAAGAGTAAACAGAGCAAAGAGAGGGTATTCTCACAAGTTGTTTGTACTGTGTATCCCTCCTTATCATCAAAACATCTCAAAGGAGTGATACACTTGGTCCTCAAGCCATCAATTCAAGCAATTTCATTGCATGATGGCTAAGGAACCAAGATGTACAAGTTCAATAAATGCACAAACAAGACCTAAAACCTTCACCCTATCATGCATGATCAAGGGCAATGGTGACCTTAGAAAATTGGCACATTTCTCACTTTGAGAATGAAATGCCCCAATTTTCTTTGTGTTCAAATTAACGTCCGATTTCAACACACCAAAACACAACAACATGCTTATCTTGCACAATTTTAGTTTCCATTTTTTTATTTACTCATTTTAATTTACCATTCCATTCTTTATTAACCAATTAAGTCCATTGGTAAGTAAGTCCTCTAAAAGAGAAGGAAGTGTCAAATAAGGGGTAGTTTAAGGAAAGAGAGAGGTGTCATGCCGTTGATAATAAACCCTCAAAAGAGGATTAAACCATTAAGCATGGATCTCAATCTCAAGCTTAACCTATCCTAAGGTTGAAACAACCCTCAAAGCAAATAAAAAGAGTCAACAAATCAGGGAGCTTGTGGATATTAATTAGTGCTGAAATTAAGTGATAAAAGCACTAAAACATGCAATCAACTCAAACAAGTGGTGTCTAAAGGCCTAAAACACCAAGCTTGTGAGGACACTTACATTAGAAGCATACAAAACAAGACTCAAATGACTTAACCAACCCAAAACAAAGGCAAAATAGTCTAAAATACGGCCTAAAAATGCTGGAATTAAGCTACAAAAGGCTAGAAAAATAAGCTAACACATGGAGCTAACTAGGCTAGCAAACAAGACACAAGGAGGAAAGGCTAACCTCTCCAAATTTGGACTTCAAAACATGATTTTTACCACTGAAAATACTCTGAAATTCAGTGTTCAAAAGCCCAAAAAAAGATAGTTTGAAGTGGGAAATAAAGGTGGAAAGGCTTTACAAATAAGTAATAAAGAAGGGTGAGCCACCCCCTACCTTAAATAGCCTAAAACCACCAATTTCAACCCACAAGAAAATAGAGTTTTTTAAAGCTCAAAAACAGCCCAAAATCAATGGGAAAAGATAAAAAAAAAAAGTATGCAAAGCAAGTTAAAAAGGCAAGTATTATACCTCTTGAAGCAAAGATCAACTTTAGGAAACAATTCAAGCCAAAACCACTTTCTAGAGCTCCAAGAAGGCCTTAAGGAACCTCAGCTCAAAGATGATCAACTTTGGTTAAGCAGGTGTAGGCAAAAGTGTGGTGTATGTAGACTAATGTGCGCAAATTTGCAAAAGAGAGAGAGAAATGTAGAGAGACAGAGAGAATTTTGCTCCAAAATTTCTAATCCTCAAAAATAGGGGAGAGACCCTCTATATATAAAAAAACATTCATTTGGCTAAGATATACCCATCCATACACGTGTATGGGGATGAAGCCCATTGTGCCAACAGCTGGAACAGCTGTTAACAAAATATCTGAAAAAAGACACTGATGGTCGGCAGGCCAAAAATGATGGCCGGCAGGCCTCACCATTGGTCGGCAAGGCACAAGGGTGGCCGACAGGGCACAATTGGTGGCCGGCAGCCCACCAGAGGAAGCCTGCAGGTCCCAGGGTCTTGAGATTTGAAACACTAAGGTTTTGGTCCAAAACAAGGCATAGAATGGACAGGGTTTAAAGGCTTAGAAGCAGGGCATTCCGCCGAGGTCTTCGAGCACTAAAATAAGCACATGTAATCATAATCATCGAGTGCACAAGCGATGACGTCCAAGTCTTGAGGACGGTAAAAAATGGGGTGTCTATAGTTGCCCCTTTTTGACAGAACTCGGAAGTCATGAAATGACGTGAGTGAATGTCAAAGCCCGAAGACGACCCATTTTGACCAGGCCGAAGACTTGGACAAACAAACAAGACAAAAAATAAATGGTTGTGCCCGCAAGCTGCCTACGTATCCATTTACAAGGAATCAAACCAGCGTGGTTTAGGGGCAATACAAATGATATGCATGCAAAATAGTTTGAAGGTTGGACTTATACACTTTGTGAAGCCGACCATGTTGAAAACTTATGATCATGCGAGATGATGCATTTAGCAATAACAAATGCGATAAGCGAGATGAATACAATAAGCAGGATAACGAGATAATAACATATGAATGAACAGCTTCAAACTAAAATCAGCACATGTTTTGATACAAGAGATAAAACGCACTTTAACTACATCCAAACAAGAGACGAAGAAAGAAAACACCACCTAGGGTTGCGTTTCACGCACCTTGAGAAACTGAGAAAAGAAAGCTCGGGGTCGTGTTTCACACGTCCTGAGAAACTGAGAACAAAACTGATTGGGGTCGTGTTTCACACGTCCCGAGAAACTGAAAATCGCACAGGGCCGCGTTTCACGCATCCTGAGAAACAATCACTCGGGCGTGTACTTCGTACGTCCTAAGGTAAAACCTGCCCAGGGCCGCGTTTCACGCGTCCCGAGAAATAACCATTCAGGCTCGTAATTCGTACGTCCTGAGGTAAAACCCGCCCAGGGCCGCGTTTCACGCGTCCTGAGAAACAACCACTCGAGCTCGTACTTCGTACATCCCGAGGTAAAACCCGCCCAGGGCCGTGTTTCACGCGTCCTGAGAAACAACCACTCGGGTGCGTACTTCGTACGCCCTAAGGTAAAACCCACCCAGGGTCGTGTTTCACATGTCCTAAGAAACAACCACTCGGGCGCGTACTTCTTACGTCCTGAGGTAAAACCTGTCCAGGGCCACGTTTCACGCGTATTGAGAAACAACCACTCGGTGCGTACTTCGTACGTCCCAAGGTAAAACCCGCCTAGGGCCGCGTTTTATGCGCCTTGAGAAACAACCACTCGGGCGCATACTTCGTACGTCTCGAGGTAAAACCCGCCCAGGGCCGTGTTTCACGTGTCCTGAGAAACAACCACTCGAGTGTATACTTCGTACGTCCCGAGATAAAACCCGCCCAAGGCCGTGTTTTCACGCATCCTAAGAAACGACCACTCGGGCGCGTACTTCGTACGTCCCAAGGTAAAACCACAGAGAGGTGTGCGATAGATGCACTAAGCAAGTGAAAGTATGCGATAGATGCACTTATGATGCTAGCTATAAAGACACGCAAGTTCTCCTACCGAGACACGAATGACTCATTCGGAACTCCTCTAAATGAACCGTACATATAATATCGTGCATTTCTTCGAATGAACCGTACATATAATATCATTTGTCTGTGTAAGAAAGAAACTTAACAAGTGCAATAGAGTAAGAATGCATGCTCTATGTAAGACAAACAACTGAGATACAAATGTTAATGGCATGCTCTGCGTGCAACCAGAACGAAAGAATATTCTATGCATGATTCATAACGGATACTAGACGCACATGCAACATATATGTGATATGCATATCTTACGTAACAACATATGTGAAATGCATATTGTACGCAACAAAGTGGCATGCATGTTCTATGTAAGAAAGTGAAATGCATATTCTATGCAAGGTACAAAAGCATAATTTGACAAAAACAAATTCCGTAGCAACTTCCGATTTACCTCTCGGAAGAGTTAAAATATGTTTAAAGGATACACCTCGTTCATGTTGACAAGTGACGAACATCGTGCACCGAAAACATAGTTTTGAGCTTTCGCAGAGACAATCTGAACCTAACAACAAACCATCCCTACACTTCTTGGAACCAAGGACACAAAATAGCATCAGGACTCTAAGGGAGGTTGCCGACCACCGGCCGGCCATAGGAGGAGGCTGCCAGCCACCTGCAGGCCACGGAAAAGCATTGCCGGCCACAAAAGTGGTCTGCCGGCCACCGATGACAGATTCGGGGTATTTGGGTCTTTTTGGCTCGGGTCTTTAAATATGGGACACATGGGCTCATTTCCTCACTTCCTCATGTCCGAAATTCCTCCCTCTTTCTGTCTAGACACTTCTTCTCTCTAGATTTGTGCTTTCTACGCGTTTCCTAATGCCCCACGCGAAGTTTATTCGCTAAACCCTCTTTGTTTCCTTCGTTTTAAACTTGTTGAAATTTGATTTCGATGCTTTTTCTTGGAGTTTCACCACTTGAGGCTTGTTTCCCTCAAGTTTCTCTCAGGTTTTGTGCCTTTTCCCGAGCTTTGACTTTTCTTCCCATTTTCTCTTTCCTAGGGTTGACTTTTTCTAATCATTTTCTCTCCGCTTTCGTTCATTTTTCACCCACTTTCTCATCTTCTTTCTAGATTGCAGATGATCTACTTCATGACGGAGCTCCCCTAGAGGTCCCACTAGTATTTCTACCTGTTCCCGAGGCAGAGTTTATTCCAGAACCTGAGCCAGAGCCACTACCACTCAGGATTCGACCCTTTGATCTGGCCACATATCATCTTCGGGCACACATCCTGCCGCTCAGGGGCATCAGACATTTTAGTGCATTCGTGCAGCGCGTACCTGAGGACCTCCTGCTTAGGGAGCTGGACTCCCACCTTTCCTACGGTGCCATTGAGGTATACACTACACCCTCGTGTTTTTCTGCATTTTGGCACTGCATTTCTTGATTTCACTGTATTTCTTGCACCGTATTGCTTACTTTCACTGCATTTCTCGCACTTGCACTGTATTTCTTACATTGCCTTTCATCTGTCTGTTCTCATATCACTGCATATCACTGTTCTGATCACAGGAGGACTCTCGCTTCATCAGGCTACGGAGCCACGTCAGCGAGAGACTGATATCTGGAGCTCCCTGCTAGTGTACGCTACATCATCGACGAGACTGACTTCGACTTATTCGGCACTGGGCTATCACGCCATATCGCGAGCCGACCACTTCTTGGTGCACTGGTGGAGCGGTGGTAGGATACCACCAACTCCTTCCACTGCTCTGCTACTGGGGAGATAAGGATGACTCCCTATGACTTCTCCATGCTTATTGGCATAGGAGTAGGGGGTTATCCGATCCCTTATGATATGGACATGGGCAAGTGGGAGGTCGCCTGGATCTACCTGTTAGGGGCTCGCCGGCCGCTATACCGACCAGCCATGGTGCGATACAGTTGGTTTGCGGAGCAGTTTTGTGGGAGCAAGCCGCAGACACCAGAGGAGACTGATCAGTACACTTGGGGCTTCTTGATGTTCCTTCTTGGTACCACCTTGTTTGCGAACAGGTGGAACATTGTAGGATTGTATCTTCTGAGTGCCTTGGTGACACTACCCCAAGTGCGATTCTATGATTGAGATGGCGCTGGCCTCGCCACATTGTATGGCTATATGAGCTCCACTTCCCGCAAGAGGAGAGACAGGGTCGGAGGCTATTGGTGAGCCTCGGAGGTATACAGTGCAACTTTCACTTCTACTTTATATTTTTCTATTTTCTATTTCTGTGCTTTCTGCTTTGCCCTTTCTGTACACTACATCTGCATTCTTTACACCTATACACTATGCATTCTGCATCGCACATTCTCAATTCTTTACATCTATACACTGTGTACTCACTGTTGCCTTTCTGCATTCTGCATTCTACATTCTATGTATTTGTGTTTTCTATACACTGTATACTCACTGTTGCCTTTCCTTACAACTCTGGGTATATGCATATTTCCCAATTCTTGCTACGGAACCGGAGGTGGAGATGCCCCCCATTGTACCGTACTCTCATCGATATGATGGCAAATGCCTACAGAGGACCGGGGAGACCTTCGCATTCTTTAGCCGGTACTTCGACATGGTGATCGCCGATGAGGTAACCCAAAACTCACAATTATTTTTGCTTTACTTCGGCTCTGGTTCACATTTCGATTTCTAATGGCAACTAACAATCTGTGCATTCTCTATTTGCAGATCGCTTGGCAGCCTTGGGCAACGATGCCAGTTGGAGTTAGAGACCAGTACATCCAGGAGATGATTCAGTTCACCGGGGCTTGCATGCTGACTACTTCCTCGAGGATGGGGATTATTTGACATTCATCCAGACACATCTTATGCCTTCCTGGATGGGTGCTCATCCAGGCAGAGCAACAGGTGCCCTTACGGCAGGTAGGACTCGGGCGACGAGGGCCACGACTGAAGGGGCCCCTCCCACTGGGCAGTCGACCAGTTAGCCAGCGATCCCGACCATGCTAACATGTTGGAGGCCGGTCGGGACTTCCTACTAGATTCCAATTGAGCCAGCTATGGCAGGGCATAGATACGTCCGAGCTCGTGACGTACCTCTGGTATGTACCACATTTTCCCTTTCTTTCTATTTTCTTTATGATATTTGTTCCTTCTAGATACTGATCATTCCCAATACAGCTACAGGCACCCCCAGAGTATACTGAGGGACTGCTTGAGCTAGTAGCTTCGTTCGAGAGCATGATACTGAGGAGGGAGGCACTGCTCAGTCTCTACGGCATCCATGTATTTTTCCTTATTCTCTACCCGCATTTCAATATTTTACACACTATTATGCACATCATTCTGACTGAAGCACTAAGACTCATACATTTTGCCCCTTATCACATCATACTGATATGCTGCACTGACACACTATACTATATTTGTATTGTATCTGGCTTATTGCATTCCACCACTTTCATCATACTGCATCTGCAACTATACATTACATCTGATATGTCAATACTGTATCTTTTCAGGTTCCGGCCACGAGAGCACCAGTGGCGGTGACTGCACCTACACCATCACCACCTTCTCCAGCAGCAGAGGGGAGGGAGAGACGGGGCCCCAGCACACAGCCGAGAGAAGCGTTATGGTTGAGGCCGGAGGAGCCCCTTGGAGCCAGTGTTGAGTGACGGCGATGTTGAGACCCATGGCTCCAGGAAGGCAGTGACTCTGCAGTTTGAGTCCTCCAAGAGTGGAGATGATGGTGGCTCAAGATCTGCGAGTGGAGGTGATGCTGAGTCAGGCTTTGAGGTAGAGAGCAGCGATAATTCTGGTTCCGACTCGGCATCTGAGTCAGACAGCGACGCTGATGGAGACAACTCTGAGTCTCTACCCAGGAAGAGGACGAAGAGGGCCTCTCGAGCCTGAGATGACTGGCGCTGATTTATCTGTATTTTGCTTAGTTTCTTTTTTTTTGGTAGCATTGGCATATGTATAGCTTTAGGAAGTTCTGTTTTACTTTAAAACTTGTACTCCACTTTTGTAAAAAGCCATGATCGGAATAAAAATTCGCAGTTTTTTTATGAAAAGTGTTATCATTTTTGCATCATGAGCACCATATATGCATGAAATGGACAGGGAATTGAAACCAAGAGCGCTTGATTGAAACAAAATGCTTAATCGGATAATGAACCGACCAACAACCAAAATACAAAATGCAATATACAACTCGATAAACAAAACAACTCAATACACAGAATAACAATAATTCAAATACAAATACAAGCAAAGATTAAAACAAAAGGACAAAAGACCACCCAAAACACACAAAAAAAATGAAACAAAATACAAGCTACCCACACCTTCCAATACACAGGTGAACAGTAGGCCAAAAAGGAAGGCTACCGGCCATGGATAAGATTTGCCGGCCACCAATGCGCAGAACCTCTAGATTGTTGACAGTTGGCTTCTACTCATTGCCTTATTTTCTACAAAAGCTTCAAATTTATCATTTCTTCTCCAGAACTCATTCTAACTGTTATTTTTGCCACAAATGAAGCCATTTCTTGCCCAAAACCTTGCGGATTGGATTGCGACTTTGGACGGCTCGAAAAAGGTGAATTTCTGGGGTTTCGGCTTAAATGCACTTTTTCCATTGAGTCAGACTCCATTTTGTTTTCCATTCCTTCATATCACAGCTAGATACTGGAACCCGATTACACACGTCTTTAGCTTTAGGGGACAAGAAATGTGCCCGACAATTGAAGAATTTCAAGCACTAATGGAATCCCAGTGGGATGAGGAGATCATACCTCAACCTCGTTTTGGCCACACCCAAGTTTTGGGACAGATGTGTGGGCTTACTATGCACGAGGCTCGATCTTTGGCCCACAACAGAGAACTGGATATTCCCAATTTAATTCGTCAATTTTTCGACGCCGGTGACTGTGGCGACCATCTTTGGCGTAGTTTTTGGCAGGATACCCTCTATTTATGTATGCTAGCTCATTTCCTTCTTGCCCCTGGTTTCGACGGGTCCAACATTCGCTTGATTGAAGTGGCGCAAGGCCTGAAAGAAGGTAAGAGTTGCATTGGCTTGGCACTGGCTGAAACCTTAATGAGCTTAGGTGCCTTTCATTGATGGAAAACTACCAGATTCGCAAGGAGTCCACTACTTCTTCAGGTAATATTTCTCACCCTTTCTAATATATGTTTCTCACATTGCTCAGCACTCATGCTCCGGTTTTTTTTTTTTCTCTCTAAAAGCCATTTTCTCACTTTTCTCTCAATGTTCATCTCTCTATTCTTTAATCTCTCTTTTCTTTCATTCCTCTCCAGGTGTGGCTTATGGATAAGTTAGAGGTAATGGACTCTTGCCCTGCATACTCAACTTGAGCATACTTCTTCCGCCAACAGCTAGTGAATTTCCTAAACGAGGGGTGGTGGTGCGAATGGATATACAACAAGTCTACTGGTGACATAGCCTGGCGCTGCCCCTAGCTTAATCTGATTGAGATGAGTTACAGCATAGCTCGGCAACCAGGGATACAGTTGATTGGCCTAACTCACTGTGTATTTTACTTTCCTTTTCGGTTCAGACGTTAGTTTAGGCACAATCAGATCTGTCAAGAGGAGAAGGTAGAGTACCCGGTTTCATTCCCCCATCCGAGGTTCACATTTGGCTAGGTACCTCACTACTTTGGAGGACGAGAGAGTTTTTGGTTCCTGCCCCTAGTGTCAATTGCGCCCTTTCTGGCGAATGCCTGGCTTGGCTTGAGGAAGAGGCACAAACCGGGCCCACTTTGGCATCAGAAGCTTCCACAAGCACGAGCGGGGGACGCAAGAGCACCTGACTCATTTATGCCCCTAGTTTATTGCTTTGATCTTTTTTTTTCAAGTTTTTAAGATGTAATAAAAGCAACTTTGATTTATATTGAGAGTTGGAGAACTTTGTATTGAAATCAATGAAATTAAAATTGTGAGCATTGAAAATTTTCCTTTTGGTCAAAAAATAGTCTAAGTTGTAAAAGGTAAAATTTAAACAAAATCAACTTTTATCAAAACTTTCCAAAACCATTTTCGAGAAGGATCATCACTTGACACGCACGAAATCAATCCTCAAGATGTACAACCCCGAATCCGAAGATCACAAATTGCCTCTTGACTGAATAGCACTGCTCAGTACTCTAACCAGCTCTCAGAATAAAGATCATAACCGAACTCTCTGATAAAGAACAGACAAAGCTGACCTGGTCAAACACATGGATAGGATAGTTGATTTAGAGGTGTTTACAGCCGGACTTTAGAATGAAGTTGCTTACGTATCCCGAAGATGGGAATCAAGCCTTAGGTAGTTCGATTCAGGTTCACTCGAGTATTAACTCTGTCATTTTGCGCTCTAACTTTTGCCAAGGCCACCCTTTAGGGTTTTCAACCTTACGAGCTCCGTTTTTCTTTATTTTTAATTTTTTGTGCTCTAACTTTTACCTAGGTCTCTCTTCCGGGTTTTCGGCCTAGCGAGCCTCTCAGGGATAGTATTTCTTTAACTTGTCCATGTTGATCAGTTAGGAAAATTCTAGGCCATCCAGGTCCATGAGAATAACAGCTCCATCCGACCAGATAGTTTTGATGATGTAAGGACCAGTCCAATTAGGTCTGAACTTGCCCTTAGGGTCATGGATGGGAGCTCGGTTGTCTTTCAGTAACAAATCCCCTTCTTTGAGATTTCGGGACTTAACCTTCTTGTTAAAAGCCCTAGCAATCCTGCATTGATAACCCTGAACATGGTACAATACTTTCAGCCTTCTCTCATCAAACAACATTAATTCTTCGAACCTACTCTGCTGCCAGTCCGCATCTGCTATTTGGCACTCTGTCATAACTCGCAGTGATGAAACTTCTATTTCGATTAGCAGAATAGCTTCCATCCCATAGACAAGAGACTAAGGAGTTGCTCCTATAGACGTCTGGATTGAAGTTCTATAGCCCCAGAGTGCGAATGGCGACTTGTCTGGCCAGTCCCAGTAGGTCTCAACCATCTTCTGCAGAATATGCTTGATGTTCTTGTTGGCAGCCTCAACAGCTCTGTTGATTTTTGGTCGATATGTAGATGACTTGTGAAAAGCCACATTGTATTTTTTCAACAAGTCGATCACCTCTTTCTTGAAGTGGGAGTCATTGTCTGAAATGATCTCGTTTGGGACCCCATAGCGACAAATGATGTTGTTTTGGATGAACTCAACCATATGCGTTGCTTTCAAAACTGCGTAGGACTGAGCGTCCACCCACTTTGTGAAGTAATCAATTGCCACCAGAATGTATTCATGCCCATTCGACCTTTTTGATGTGACCGCGCCTATGACGTTAATTCCTCAGACTAAGAAAGGCCATGGTAAAGTCATGTTGTACAGTTTTGACTGTGAGATGTTCATGCGATTGGCATGAATTTGGCATTTGTGGTATCGCCGAACAAAACCAATACAATCCTCTTCCATGGTAGACTAGTAGTAACCTTGCTTGAGAATCTTCTGGGCTAACATTACTCCATTCATGTGCGCTCCGCGGTCTCCCCCATGAATGGCCTCCATCAGGTGCTTTGATTCCTCTACTTCGACACACAATTTGTGCATTCCCAGATGACCTCTCTTGTACAATTTACCTCCATAGATGATAAATTGAACGACCATCCGTTATATTGCCCTTTTGTCTTTGGCATTTGTCCCTGGTGGATAAATCTCCTTTTCTAAGAAGTTCCAGATATCATAGTATCAACGGTTTTGATCTTGTATTTCGTCTATTGCGGTGATAGTCTCGTAGGCTGGTGTATATCTCTGCTCAATGATGACTAGATGCATTCGGACTCCAAGTGGGATGTCTATTATAGAAGATAGAGTTGATAAGGTGTCAGTGAACCTGTTGTTCTCTCTCAGTAAATGCATGAAAGTCAACTTTTCAAACCTAGGAATCAGAACGTCCAAGGTCTGGTGATAGATCTTCATCTTTTCTTCTTTGATCTTCCGTCTCCGTTTGCTTGAGAAACAACTAGGTTCGAGTCCCCGATGACGTCAAACCTTTTTACCCTTCTAAGGCGACTTCTAAACCAGCGATACACGCCTCATATTCTGTTTCGTTATTGGATACCTTGAAGCGGAGTTTGAAAGCTAAAGGTATATGGAAATTGTCGGGTGCTATCAACAACACACCTATCCCATAACCATATTGATTAAACGCTCTATCAAAGTACATTGTCCATGTCTCCTCGACTTGTAGAATGGCTTCATTTGGGTACAGGTATTCTACCACTTTATCCCCTTCTACCAGATGATCTGCCAAGAACTCCGCTATAGCTCTCTCATCGACCAACTTGCGGGTAACATACTTCAGATCAAATTCGGAGAGAAGAAACAACCAACGAGCTAGCCTACCCATAAATGCTGATTTCACAAAGAGATATTTGATGGGATATAATCTCGAAACTAGAATTACAGAGTGAGCTAACAAGTAGTGCCTCAACTTCCTGATAGCCCATACCAAGGCTAGGCAAGTTTTCTTCAACGGGATGTAACGGGTCTCGTATTCCAGCATTTTCTTGCTCAAGTAATAGATGGCTTTCTCCACCATATCCTCAGATTTCTAAGCAAGCATGCATCTCATCGTGGTGTCTATTACTAATAAATAAAAAATCAAAGGCTTCTTCGGCTCTGGCGGGGACAACACAGGCGGATTCTAAAGATACTGCTTAATCTGCTCAAAAGCGAATTGACATCGATCATCTCATCGGAATTTCTTTCCCAAAAAGTGGTTCATAAGTCAAGGTTAATTTAGAAATTAACCATTATATAAATTGCACTTTACCCAAAAAGCCTCGCACCTCCTTTTCAGTCCTTGGTGGTGGCATTTCTAGGATAGCTTTGATTTTGGAAGGATCTATCTCGATGCCCCTCTGTGTGATCAAAAAGCCTAATATTTTCCTGCTGTTACGCTGAAAGTACACTTTTGCGAATTCAACCTCAGTCTATATTCTCTGATCTGTTGAAATAATTTCTTCAAGGCGATGTAGTGGCCTTCTCTTTCTTTGTACTTGACAATCATGTCATCCACATACACCTCGACCTCTTTATGGATCATATCATGCAGAATAGTGGTTGCAGCCCATTGATAGGTAGCCTCGGCATTCTTCAGCCCAAATGGCATCACTTGATAGCAGTAGGTTCCCCGTGGTGTAGTGAAGGTGATTTTCTCTTTGTCTTTGGGCACCATCAGAATCTGGTTATACTCGAAAAATCCATCCATGAATTAGAGCAATACATGGCCCGCGGTGAAATCTACCAATTTATCAATATGTGGCAGGGGAAAATCATTATTCGGACTAGCCTTATTAAGATCCCTGAAGTCGACACAGACTCGAATTCTTCCATCCTTCTTCGGGACTGGAACAATGTTGGCCAACCATGTTGGATAGTTAGACACAAGCAAGAACCCTGCCTCAATCTGTTTGGTAACTTCCTCCTTAATCTTCAAAGCCCAATCCAGGCATGTTCTTCGCAACTTCTGTTTGACGGGTCGGGCCTCGGGGCCGAGAGGGACCCGATACTGTACAATCTCAAGATCGATTCTAGGCATATTTTCATAGGACCACGTGAAAACATCTTTGAAATCTTTTAATAAAGCGACTAAGCGCTCGCGCTCCTCCGAAGATAACGTGGACCCGATCTAGACCAGACGCGGATCCTTCTTAGTACCCACATTAAAAGCAATGATTTCATCAGCAAGGGGTTTGGCAAACCTCTCATCCTCTCGATTAATCAAAATTTTCAAAACCAGAGGAATTCCTTCCTCTTCGTTTTCATTAAAATTTTGAAAATCTTGATCAATGCAATAAACAAGTGGCATAGAGAAATACTCAGAATCAGCAGCAGCATTCTCATTCATAAGGTTCAGCCCATCTAGCTCTTCGGTTATAACCGACTCAAAAGCAAAAGAAAAAGACGACCTGGACAAGACCTTGGTACCCGGGTTATCACCCCCAGGAATACCAGACTCAGACTCAGAAGAATCGAAATCTGATTTCGACTCCACAAACTCTATGGAATCAGATTCTGGTTCACTACCCGACTCAGAACTACTAGACAGGTAGCCTTCCTCCAGCTGCCAAACGAGAAATGGTTCTTTGGATGCATCCAAAATGCTACTAGAAGGGTTCACACTCGGTTGATCCTCGATCATAGAGATGGTTAGGTTATCCCCTAAGCTCTCTGAGTCAACTGGAGGATCTAAAAGGAGACATGCCAGTGCCGCCCCTATTCTAAGCTCGCTGTTGTCTTAGTCATTTTCTATGCTCTTTTTAGCTTCAGCAGTTGGCTCAACCTTTCTTCTACATTACTGTCTTTGCAACTGCAAGTCAAAGAAGATTTCAAAGCCGGGGACACGCTGCTTTGCAGAATTCATCCAGGGCTCAGGAATGTTGCAAAATGGGAAGTCTTCGCCCTCCCTAAATGACCATTCAGGGTTCCCAAGATCGATTTGTGAACAAGTTCATAGCGCTTCCTAGCTTGCTTGGATCTAGCTCTGCTTGCCATCTCTTCTCTCTTCCTAACCCAATCCTCTTTGGTGGGCGTATAGCCAAGACCAAAGGCATGCGGATTATGTGGCACATCGGCCAATACTGTGACGCCTTTCCAGCCACTTTTTTCCAACCCCATTCCTGGCACTTGTTGGAGCTTGTTCATAAAATAGATTGATTGGGCACTGACATATAAGCCCTCATCTGCTGCCAAGATAGTTTGCACTGCTCGGGCCTCAGCTAGAGTAAACCCTGAAAAGAAAACATCCTCTTCGCCATGAACAATTTCCAGCACAGCTGTAGTTACCTCTGGCGGAGGATGTATGAATGAATTCCCAAAAACAATGGTCACTCCCTTCTCGTGAGGGTATTTCAACATTTGGTGGAGGGTAGAGGAGATAACTTTCATCTAGTGCAACCAAGGTCTCCTTAGCAGTAGATTGAAAGTGGCCGGCAGGACATGGAACTCAATATCTTGTTGAGTTGGACCCACTTGAACTTTAATATGTACTATGCCCATAACCTCTCTGCTCCTATTGTCATACGCCCGAATCACCTAGGCTGTAGGCACGAAATCTGCTGGTTTCAGGCCGATGTCATAAGTTGTTTGAGAAGGACAGACGTTGATAGCTGACCCAGTGTTGATCAATACCATTGGCACCCACTTTTCTTTGCACTTCACTGATATGTACAGAGGTTTGTTATGTGCTGAGCCTTCTGGCGGCAGTTTTTTCTTGAAAAAGGTTAGGGTCAGACTAGCACTACCGGGGAAAACTAATCCCACAAGCTGTTCAGGAGTAGTGTCAATGGACAGTTTGGCTTTGTCCATTACTGATAATAAGGCCTGTCGAAGCACTTGAAAAGCCATGAGCAAACCCCAGATTGAAATATTGGCTTGGATTTTCTTCAGTTGCTTCAGCACTACCTCTTCTTCCAACTGTTTTTCTTTCTACTTCTCAACTTCTCTATCCTTCCAGAGGCCTCAGCCTGATCCATGTGTGGTGGCTTGAAATACCGCCCACTCCTCGTCATATGGTCAATCTCCTCAGCATACCATGTGTTTGGTAGGGATTCATTTCAGTCTTGATCTGTGTGAGCTAGATATAGATCGTCATCCTCCCATTATATACCTTCGGCAACCGACAAGCAATTGTCCGGTTTTGTTCTAATAACTCTCACATTAAAAACATCCCCGCAAGGTGTTGGGCTTTTCCAGCTTCATGTTTGTCTTGATCCCTTTCTTGCACAAACTGCTTCAACGCAGCTTCCTGTTCTGTATCTGCGGTACTCACGGAGCCCAGTTCTTGAGCTAAATTCTTGATATCGGTGCTCTCAAGTAGTTTCCCTTTTTCCTCGGCCATTCCATCCACTGCGGCTATTCTTGCTTCCTTTTCTTCTGGTTTTGTTTCAGTTTCTTCTTCTCGGTTAGGTTCATCACTAAGCCACCCGGAGTTGTCTGTGGATCCATTCAGATCAAACCAGTCAATCTGCACATCCCCCTGATCTTGTTTGTTGTAGAACTGCAGATTGTCTAAGTCTTCATCTAGCTCCGTTAGATCGTCCAGTCCCTGACTTGGGTCATCCTCTCTAACCACATTGACATCCGCTGCTGTTGGCAATACCACTTCTGGTTTGGCTTGATCAGCTGGCACAATGTAGTGACGCGAATCATATTCCTCCTCAACCAAATCCTCAAAGCACTCAAGTAGCGGACTAGCATTTTTCTCCAAGGCCAACTTCTCTCATTCGACTACTGTCACCACCACGAGTTCAGGTTGAAGTATAGACGCGTTCATCATGCACAAGTTTGTGCTTTCAGGAATGAACACGGCCAGTTTAGATAGGTGAGAAGGGGTAATATATAAGCTAGGGTCATAGGGAATGGCCAGTGTATGTATTAGGTTTAAGTTCTGAGGTGGGGGAATTTGGTTGTGGGCCGGGAGAGGGTTGGTGGTTACATTTGGCTTTTGGGGTGGTGTTATCACCTTGTTATCGATGAGATCTTGAATCTCTTGACGCAGCCTAAAGCATTGGTCGGCGTCGTGATCGTGCTGCTGGTGAAATACACAGTACTTGGTTGGGTTATGTTTTGGTAGGAGAGGATCGGGTAATGGGCGGGACTTTAACGGTTTGAGATGCTCTTTTTTGATCAGCACCCTCAGGGCTTATGATAAAGGTATATAGAGTGGGGTGAAGGTCCTCTGGGATTGGGCCTGGTTGTTTGAAGTTTGTGGAGTTGTGTTGGCAAAAGAGTTGGCGGTTTTGGCTGTGGTGGTAACAACACTCATATCAGATGGCTGCACAGTTGTGCTTTCACTAGTGGTTGCATTGGAATTGTGTGCAAAAGGCCTCTTGGCTTACTCCTTCTCATTGGTTATCAACCCTTGTTTTATTGCATCTTCAATCTGAACCCCTATCTCATGGAGCTTAGTGAATGTGAACAACGGTAAGGCGATTATCTTCTGCAATAATTTCCTATGCAGATTACGGACTACCATCTTGATTTGATCCTTCTCTGACGGCCTAGTAGTCATCATCAAAGCCTTAGCCCTCCACCTCGTTACAAAGTCTGAGAAGCCCTTTTTGGCTCTTAATGAGTTGCCTCAAGATCACGGGTTGGGACCTTGGTCTGTGTGTTGTATGAATATTGTGCGATGAAGGCCTTAGCTATTTCCTCTCAGCCCGCTTTACTGAATCCTCCAGCTTTGCATACTAGATAGCCGCTATCCCTGACAAGGTCCGGCCAAAAAGTGACAGCTTTTGAAGTTTGGTGAGGCCTATTGGCCGCATGATATCGGAGAACAACCGCAGATGAATCATGGGATCCGTAGAGCCATCGAATCGGTCTATGTATGGGGCAAGGTTACTACAAAGTCAGTATATCCATCTTCGATGTCGGGGATTCAGTTCACACCCTATGCCCGCTTGAAAAGCTTCTCCAGCTTGTTGACCTTAAGTACAGTCGGGTCAACTTCGAATTCAAACGGAGGCTCGGTTTGGTACACTAGTGCCTTGGAGGCTTGCGGTGGGATGGGGTTTACCAGATTGCCTAAATTCTCTTGGATATTAGCAGTGATTCCGGGTGCTGGGATACCTGCAGGAGGTGCATGGAAAGCAGAAGCTGCTGCCGGCTGTGGTTGTTGTTGCTGCAGCCTGTTTATCACTTCGGCTTGGTGGGCTATAACTTCAGCTTGGCGGACAGCAACTTGCTGCATAGTTTTCACTGTTTGTTGGAGATGACGAATCAAGTCCTCTATACTAGCTGCAGAGTACTGAGTCATTTGAATAGGCGAGTAATCTTTTGTTGGCCTGAATGTAGAATATTGAGCCTGATTGGATGCAAGTGATTGTTGAACTGGTGAATTGTGCCTAACTCTCTTCCGTCTAGTAACTGGTAGGAGCGAAGTAAACACAGGTTGTCCCTTGACAAGATCCTCGAATCTCTAAAGTTTCCTTACACGGGTCTAGAGTGCTTGGGGGGCAACCGAACTGTCCGAAGCAATTGTGATATACTACCTAGCAAAAAGAAATAAAGCAAAAAGGAAAGCAAAAATCAGAAATCGCACAACATCTCAGCTCAGATGTTAACCATACACAGATGTAATCAAAGCTGTAGGACTGCACTCAAACACTAAATTCTGCCTCCAAATCTGATACCCAAACTTGCAACTGATATGCACGTTCTTGTACAGTTTCACTGTAAAGCACATACTAGGTAAGTGAGAACCAAAACACCCCTATGAGGGGGTAAGGTTACCTTGTCCTAGTTTTGTCAGGAGCTAGGGTTCACTATTCAAACAAAGCGGTTTCACGCAATCCTGAATTCGGATAAGCATTCTATCCTAGTTTGGAACAGTCTCTATGGCTTTCGATATGCAACTAGGCCAAATGGTCAAAAAGGGTGCCTCAGCAAGACTACCTAATATACCTCTCGCACCCAACATCGAAAAGTGAAAGACGGATCAAACGACACAGTAGTAATCCAGATCCAAGGGTTGTGTTTCCATCATGGCAGAACCCGTGACTGGTCAGCCTTTTGGCAAGCTTTTCAAGCAAGCCTTCGGCAAACCGTCCAGGAATAACAAATAGCAAACACAGTGACTTAAACGCACCAATGCAAATGCAATGCAAAGAAACACATAAGTGTAAATAAAATATCATATCATGAGTTTGAGTCAAGTTCTCTAAATCCCCAGTGGAGTTGCCAAAAACTGTAGCTCGACTTTTTCGCGCCCTCTCTCGGAAGCTCGAAAGAAGCCCTACAGTTCGGACTCCCGCGGTTTTGAATCTAATCTCACAAGTGCAATGTGAAATTGATAAACACCAAAAAGTCCAAATTCGGAAAATCTTTTAGAAAATCAATTTTGAATCAAATTGCCAAAAATGGACTGCTTTGCCAGATACAGAGTCGCCACCTAAATATTTTAATTTGGGAAAATTTAGGAAACCCATGACTCGTGCTAAAGGCCAGGTGTCCATTATCGCCAAAGTTGCCTCGGTTCGAAAACTTAGGTACGAGAGGGGGAGCTTATGAATACATTTGAGCACCCCCGCTCGCCCGATCAAAGATCGACCTCTACTAATCATGATATGATTTTTATCAACATTATATGCTCTTGTTCTGATATATTAGGCTAGCATTACTATGTGATGCGCGTACACAAGGTATAGACTAGTTTGCTCGAATTGAAACAATTCAATTTCATGTTTGTTTTTCGAAAAGGATTTCATTTTGCCACTTAACAAAGTGGGCTTAAAGTTTGTGAATTTGCTACTTGACAAAGTGGGCTAAAACGTACATTCATTGAATCCTTCCAATTCAAGTAACAAGCCTTCATCCACAAGCATTCAAATAGTTTAACAAGTAAGCACTTAGGCTCATGGCAAGCATGCTAGTCATGGCAATCACTCACACTCATGCAAGTATGCTAAAGCACTAAAAACTCACCTAGTACTCCAAGCCAAGATAAAACAAAAGAGTTAGAAAAATATGCATGATTCCTAACTATACAAGATAGCTAATGCAACACATGCGATATGCGATTACTAGGCTCGACTACTTAACATGTTTTGCAAGACGTGGGATTAGAAAACATACACATTATTATAACATTGGTGCCCTCGCGCAAGAGGGTCTGAATGAATAAACTAGTTAAGCCAAATTACTTAACTAATTATTACAAAACTGAATGAAATAAATTAATTAATTATTCTAAGCTAATTAAATAAGTACAACGCAAACTAATTAATTAACTATTCTACGCTAATTAATTACAAAGCAAAACTAATTAAACTAGTTAACAAATTAACCAATCTAATTGATTAAATAATTACAACACTTAACTAATTAGCTACAATTAATTAATTACAACAAAACTATAATTAAGCACTAATCAAACTAATCAAGTAGTCTCGGGAATGGAGAGATGCATGCATGCTCGATTTCCACCCGAAAAATATTTACTGTCTGCCTCTGAAAGCCTCTGTTGCAGAACACTTACATTGATTTTCAACTTCCAGATCAAAGCTCCTCTGCTTGACAAACATTCTGCTCAAAATTCATTGGTGGCAGGCAGGCCAGAAGTGGTGGCCAATCGGTTGCTGTCCAACACTGATGGCCTATCGGCCAGTAACAGTGGCCGGCCACTGACGATGCACTATTCCTTGTTGCAACAGAGAGCAAACAAGGAAAAGAGATGGTATTCTCACAAGTTGTTTGTACTATGTATCCCTCTTTATCATCAAAACATCTCAAAGGAGTGACACACTTGGTCCTCAAACCATCAATTCAAGCAATTTCATTGCATGATGGTTAAGGAACCAAGATGTACAAGTTCAATAAATGCACAAACAAGACCCAAAACCTTCACCCTATCATGCATGATCAAGAGCAATGGTGGCTTTAGAAAATTGGCACATTTCATCGCTTTGAATATGAAATGCCCCAATTTTCTTTGTGTTCAAATTAACATTTGATTTGAACACACCAAAACACAACCAAATGCTTATCTTGCACAATTTTAGTTTCCATTTTTTTATTTACTCATTTTAATTTACCATTCTGCTCTTTAACCAATTAAGTCCATTGGTGAGTAAGTCCTCTAAAAGAGAAAGAAGTGCCAAACAAGGGGTAGTTTAAGGAAAGAGAGAGGTGTCATGCCGTTGATAATGAACCCTCAAAAAAGGATTAAATCATTAAGCATGGACTTCAATCTCAAGCTTAAACTATCCTAAGGTTAAAACAACCCTCAACGCAAATAAAAAAAGTCAAGAAATGAGTGAGGTTGCAGAGATTAATTAGTGCTGAAATTAAGTGATAAAAATACTAAAACATGCAATCAACTCAAACAAGTGGTGTCTAAAGGTCTAAAATACCAAGCTTGTGAGGACACTTACACTAGAAGCATACAAAATAAGATTCAAATGACTTAACCAACCAAAAACAAAGGCAAAACAGTCTAAAATACAACCTAAAAATGCTGGAATTAAGCTACAAAAGGCTAAAAAAAATAAGCTAACACATAGAGCTAACTAGGCTAGCAAACAAGACACAAGGAGGGAAGGCTAACCCCTCCAAATTTGGACTTCAAAACATGATTTTTACCACTAAAAATACTTTGAAATTCAGTGTTCAAAAGCCCAAAAAAAGATAGTTTGAACATGAGAAACAAAGGTGAAAAGGCTTTACAAACAAGGAATAAAGAAGGGTGAGCCACCCCCAACCTTAAATAGCCTAAAACCACTAATTTCAGCCCACAAAAAAATGGAGTTTTTTAAAGCTCAAAAACAGCCTAAAATCAATGGGAAAAGATAGAAAAACAAGTATGCAAAGCAAGCTAAAAAGGCAAGTGTTATACCTCTTGAAGCAAAGATCAACTTTAGGCAACAATTCAAGCCAAAACCACCTTCTAGAGCTCTAAGAAGGACTCAACGAACCTCAGCTCAAAGATGATCAACTTTGGTTAAGGAAGTGTAGGCAAAAGTCTTGTGTATGTATTCTAATGTGCACAAATTTCCAAGAAAGAGAGAGAGAGAAATTTTTGCTCCAAAATTTCTAACCCTAAAAAATGGGTGAGGGGACCCCCCCATATATAGAAAAATATGCATTTGGCTAAGATATACCCATCCATACATGTGTATGGAGATGAAGCCCATTGTGCCAACAGTTGGAACAGTTGTCAACAAAATATTTCAAAAAAGACACTGATGGCCGGCAGGCCACACCATTGGCCGGCAAGGCACAAGGGTGGCTGACAGCCCACTAGAGGAGGCCTGTAGGTCCCAGGGTCTTGAGGTTTAAAACGCTAAGGTTTTGATCCAAAACAAGGCATAGAATGAACGGGGTCTAAAGGCTCAAAGGCAGGGCATTCTGCCGAGGTCTTCGGGCACTAAAACGAACATATGCAATCATAATCATTGAGTGCACAAGCGATGACTTTCAAGTCTTAAGGATGGTCAAAAATGGGGTGTCTAGAAACAACTCTTGAATCATAACTAAAATAATGTCATAATTAATAAGGCACTCAGGCGCTAAATCCACTTTCGGCTTTTCTTTGTCCAAAGATCTAGGCGCTAAAACATTATGTGTATAAGGACAAACTCAAGTAAAATGACCAAAAACCCCTTCCTTATATACCCCATATACATGGTCCCAAAACCCTTGCCGTTTGTCCCAAACTCAAGTAAAATGACCAAAAACCCCTTCCTTAGGCCATCTCCAACGATTCATCAGAATCATCACCAAATTTGAATTTGGTGAAAAAAAGACAACTTTTTTTTGTCTCCAACGGTATCAAATTGAGAACGGCCCAAAATTTTCACCAAACTGAGGAGTTAGGGCAGATTTCACCATTTTACCATGTGTGTACGTTGGAAGTGGGGCCCACCAGACGGCCGGCCAGAAATCCGATTGGTTATCCCTCTGGTCGTTTGGATTACACAGAAAATGAAGAGCAGCAGCCATGGTTCTGATCTTGATTCTCCCAATGCTTCCACATTATATACTGTTTGTTTTGATTCTCCCAATGCTTCCATACTCACGGGCAGTTTTAAGTAAATCTTGCCGAGGAAACTTGGAGACTGGTAGCCGTTGAAAATGGCACTTTTTGTGTAACATACCCCCTGCCTGGTCACCCTATAGCTAAACGATTTGCAATGGCAATCGTCCAAGCAGAGGTTCTTGCAATCTTGAATTGAAACTGATGGGCTATAATTAAGATCAAACCCATAATAATCTATATACGGAAGCTCCACAAATTTCATCTACTAAGAATTTGAACAAGTCAAATTGAACTTAGGCTTGCAACCTTGATTCCAACCACTTGGATCACTGACTTCATAACCAGAAGGGCATGAACACTTTTGCTCTGGGGCATAAACACAAACACCATTCGTACCACATAAACCATGCACATTACAAGGTTGTGTAAGAGCCTCCCATTAAACCACCCACATTCATGTTAAATTATTTAAGCTATACAGCCTCAAATTTCCATCATAATCCATAGTAAGCCTATCATAGATCAATCTCAACACATTATCATTATCAAAATACAAACTGAAATACCCAGAAGCAAAACTTCCATTTCTCAACCCATATATCAATTTCATGCTCTTGGTGAATGTTTGAAAAGGCAAAAGAGTATCAGTAAGAAAATTAGTAAAGCTGGTATTGGTCTGCTAAGCCATCAAGCCATCGACATCGGTCAGGACCATAGCTCCATCTCGCTGGAGAGAAAGGCTGGAGCCGAGGCCATTGACGGGTTTATCTCGGTTAACCATTCAAACAACTGTTTTGGATGATTGTGTGAACCAAATTCCAAAACCAAAGGCATTGGTACTAACCCCATAGAACTCACAAGTGAATGAATTGTTAAGTGAGGTAATGACATTTGAATCACTTTCAACAAACAGAAAAGACCATGTTGAAAACTCATGATCGTCCCCCTGAACGTCCACTTAGATTTGATGAAAGCTACAGTACACCGTTGGAGTGGTTCATATTAGATTAAGGAACTTGTTGTTTTTTTACTCAGATTTGATGAAAAAAATTGTGAACCGTTGGAGATGCCCTTACACTCCCTCTTTTCTCTTCCCTCTACTCTTTCTTTCTCTTCTTTCTTATCTCTCTTATCTTCAGTCATTGACCACACTATCTCTATCGTTGCCAACACTTTTTCCTCCGCCAATCTTCTCCACTTTCGCTGATCTCCCTGAAACTTGCTTCGTCTCTATCTCTGTTTCTTCCTCCCTCTCCTTGTCGTCACCACCGTCTTCATCATTTCTCCGACACCATCACCGTCCCAATACCACCACCGTCCTACCACTATCCCGTCGTTGTCATCCTTCCATCACCCCTCAAATCTCTAACGCATAATCAAAACCCTAATCCCAACCTTAGTTTCACCGCCGATGATGATGAGGCAATGAGGAAGTGGAGCAGAGGATGGCGTAGCCAAAGAACCTAGGCAGTAGAGGAAGCGAAGCAAAGGTGGTGGTGGTGGTTTCGGCTTCTCTCCCTCTCTCCTCAGATCTCACAGATCTCTATCTCCTCAGATCTCTCTTGGTACAGATTTGAGAGGGAATTGTGAACCAGTCGGACTACAACCTTAGTCGTCGAGATCACAAGGGATCAGATCTAGAAATTGAGATCAATGATCTCAACCTCAATCTCTAAACAATCCCCCAAAACCTTTTACACACACAATAGTAATGGTTTTCCTGATCTGGCTTTGGATCCTAAAATCTGTATATGTAATGCATAGGCATATTTCAACATATATATGTTTCAACAGATGTGTATGTAATGTTTATATATACATTTATAAATGTATGTATCTATGTATATATAAATGTATATGATTTGTTGTTTATCTATATATATGTATGTTTTTTTTTTTTTTTGGACTTGAGCTTAGATCTGTTGTTGATGAAGATGATGATGATCTTTTTTTTATTCTCTTTATTATCTGTTGATCGATTGTTTATATATATGCTTTTCTTTTTCTTTTTTATATTTATTTATAAAGATTTGAGCTTAGATCTGTGTTAGATCTGTTGTTGATGAAGATGATGATGATCTTTCTTTTTTTTTTTTTTTCTATTGTTGATGGTTGATTTTGATTGTTATTGTTGTTGTTAATGTTGAAGAAACATATTACAACAAATAGAGGGAGAGAGAAAAGGTTTCCAACAAATAGTGGATTCATGAACATATATTTTTAATAGATAGAAAAAAAATTGAACAAATAATTTTTTTGAATGGCAGATATGATTTGTTCAAAATGAGAATTGGAACAGATAAGTAAAAAATGAGAATTGCAGCAGATAGAGAGAGAGAAAAGATGTGTAAAAATTCAATAGATAGCAAAGTTTTAAACAGATATGGGAAAAAATTAAACAGATAGTCAAAAAATTTGAACAAATAGAAAAAAATTAGAAGAGGTAGATACAAATTTGAATAGATAATCAACGAAAAGTCAACAGATAAATTAAGGGATAAAATTAGAAATAAAATGTCCTCCAAAATCAATGAAAAGATTTCTCACCGTACTATTTCACAAATGGTGAACCTCTCACAAACAAAAAAATATTTACTGAATCTAATATCTTATATCCTTCTCATCTTAAACCTTTCAACAATTTTTTTAACTAATAATACAATATATCATAACTAACTACATAAACTTTTGACCCCACCAACCCCCCTCTCTCCCCGAATTGCCATAGTTGGGAACAATTTTATTGCACAATACATGCACCGGAGACCCAAAAAGAGTTGAATTAATTGTGCTTCGGCCCCACCACCCCTCTCTATCCCCGAAGTGCCATAGTTAGGAACAATTTTATTGCACAATACATGCACCGGAGACCAAAAAAAAGTTGAATTAATTGTGCTTTGGCCCCACCACCCCTCTCTGTCCCCGAATTGCCATGGCAGGAACAATTTTATTGCAGAATTCATGCACTGGAGACCAAAAAAAAGTTGAATTAATTGTGCAAATGCCTTACTTTAGTGAAAGCACACGAGCTCTTGGGACACAATTTTATTAAAAATGCTCTAATAATTTATCTTTGTATTTTTTTATAATATTTTAGGAGGAACAATAAATTAGTGAAAAATGGGACACAATTTTAAAATAATATAAATTTTGTATCTGTATCATTTTTTCTTCCCACATCAAAAACTTACATCGTAACTTTATAGTAAATACTATTTTTGATCAAACAATGAGATGTAATTCTTCCAATAGTTTAGGGAAAATTACAATTCGGCGTTAGTTTGAGAAAATAATTATCAATTCATGAAAAAAATTTAAAATTTTGATTATTAATATTTATAAAATTTATCACTAATTTATAATTTTTTTTATTATTATTTACAAATACCACTGAAGTGATATTTTCCCAGTTAGTTTTATAGCCTCCGACTTTTGTGTTTGTTTATTAGTTTGAAAGATCTGATGGTCCATCCAAGAAAATTATATAATGTGTTTTGCATTTGCAGAGTTGTTGAACCTTCTCTTTTACTTTTCTTTTTCCTTCTGTTCTTTTTCTTTGTCGCACATTCGTGTTTTCTCTTTGTTGAATATGTATAACTCTGAATTTGGATAATTCAATTTTTTTTTTGTGCAAAAATTACATGTTCTCCTAATATAGTTATTTTTTTGGTGCAGCATGTGGTTCCTTTTAAGCTAAATTATCAATAAGTCTTAATGGTGAGACTTAATTTCTATTAAATTCTATTGAAAATTAGTTCTAACAAAATCCTCACTAAAAATAATTTTTTATGACGATTTTTTATATATGTCGCTAAAAATTAATAATTAGTGACTTTTTTATCACAATTTTTATTAATTGTTGTTAAAACTTATAATTAATGACTTTTTTTGTGACAATTTTCAAACTGTTGTTGAAAGTTAAAATTTAGTTATTTTTTGTGATGTTTTTTTTTAAATTGTCGCTAAAACTTATAATTAGTGATTTTTTTGTAACAAATTTTTAAAAAATATCGCTGAAAATTAACAATTATTGAAGTTTTTTAATAGTGTTTGATGAAAAACGTCGTTAATTATCACATGACCTATTAGATAATAAGTCCACTTATTGGCCCCGTTTGTTTTGGTGTTAAATAGATGGGAAGGGATTAGGATGGAGGTGGGGTTATTTAGTGTTGTGCTTGTTTGTAGAGTTGGGGAGGGGATTCGGATGGAGGAGGTGATATAGATGGAGGTTGGAAAGGGGATTGAGATGGAGGAGGTAGAGATGGTATTAAAAAAATAGTGAGGGGATTAGAAATTTTTTTAATTTTTTAATTTTTTATATATTGGGATTTTTTTTTATAAATATTAATGTTTAATTTTTTATATTTTTTTATTTGTTTTATTATTTCATATAAAAATAATTTAACAATTCCTCCGCTAACAACTATCATCAAAACAAACACAATTTTACTTAATCCCCTCACTATCAATCCTCTCACTATGAATCCCCTCCATTTTATCTCTAAAAACAAACGGGGCCATTAGGACATGCACGTAAATCCTCCTTTATTTTATTTTTAATTGTCTTGTACTAGAATATTTGATTTGATTTAATTTCTATTTATAATTTATAAGATTGATAAATAAATTACAAAAAATTAATTATAATAAAATTTGGAAAAAATATTTTCAACTTCTATTTTATTATTATTGACTTCCAATTTAAGAAAAACTACCCCAAAACCAGCCTTATGTGAGCGATCAAGCTAATGGTTAGGCCTTTGTTTGAAAATTTGATTTTTTAGTTAAAATAATTAAATATTTAGGCCTTTGTTTGATAATTTGATTTTTTGATTAAAATAATTAAATGTTAATAAAAAGTCATACATCTCAATACGCGAAAATCTTCAAAAAATGGATGGGTTATACATCAAATGAAACTTTCATGCCCAAACTTTAGGTGATTCCACTAGGAATCATTTGTCCCACAAAGTCTTTCTAAGCCACTCAAAATTAGATAATATCTTTTAGAAGCCTCTCTGTCTTTGTCAATTTATTTTGAGTAAGGTATTTTAACATATTATCAGAGTAAAAAATTTAACACTTAAGATTCGTCTCCCCTAGTATCACATATCACAATTTTGACCTACCATGGCCTTTGTCCACACCAAGAACGGTCAAAAACACACGGGAATATTGGGTTGCTATCACCTTTCTTTGTTTTCAAACAATATAACCCGTTGAATGATCAAAATGTTCCACATTGTCATACCTCTTCCAACTAATAGGTGGACTAATCGGCATTGGGCACATTTGAAAATGGCACTAAATTACAAATATGATTGACCTCAAGTTGGATGAAATACATGACTGTCTCTTACAATACTATTGTTTGTTCTTCATCGTTATGACAATTTTTGTTGGTTTACATAATCCGAAATGTGGCCATACCGGAGGGATTGTGGCAGCATGTTTGCCTGCATTGTTCTTCTGTTTGTGTCTTTCAATACCTGCCATTCAATTGGAGGCGACACACTTTCAGCAGGTCAGAATCTCCTTGTGAACCGGACTCTAGCATCTCAAGGAAACATTTTTGAACTCGGTTTCTTCACTAAAGGTACTTCTTTTAACACTTACCTTGGCATATGGTATAAAAACTTTACGGATAAGATCATAGTTTGGGTAGCAAACAGAGACAAGCCATTGTCTAATCCATCTTCTTCAAAACTTGAGTTCTCAGAGGATGGTAATCTTCTACTACTTGAAGATTCATCTAAAACCCCAATTTGGTCAACAAATTTGATGTCCCCAATAGCTAATTCTACAGAAGCTGTGCTTCTTGATGATGGCAACTTTGTACTAAGAAATAGTTCGGAGCCATCTACTGTATTTTGGCAGAGTTTCGATCACCCAACAGATACATGGCTGCCTGGTGCAAAGCTCAGAGTAGATAAGCTTACGGGCAAAACCCAGAGCCTCGTTTCATGGAGGAACTCAGAAGATCCAGCTCCTGGGGTGTTCTCACTTGGGATAGACATAAATCCAAATAAAACCACTCAATTTTATATAGAGTGGAACATGTCCGTAAGGTATTGGAGTAGTGGAGCCTGGGATGGTGAAAAATTTAACTTGGCTCCAGAAATGGGGTCAAACAATATCTTCAATTTCAGTTTTGTCTCAGATGAAAGTGAGAGCTATTTTACCTACTCTCTTAAGAACAGTGCTATGCTATCAAGATTTGTGATGGAACAATCAGGACAGATTAGCCAGCTGGCATGGCTAGACGGTGTTTGGGATTGGAAAATATTACCGACTCAACCGAGTAAACTATCCGAGGTTTATGCTTATTGTGGGGCATTTGGTATCTTCAATGAGTATTCCTCAACCCATTGCACGTGTTTGCAGGGTTTTAAACCACTTTCAACCGAAGCAACGCTACTAGATGACTGGTCAGGTGGTTGCGTGAGGAAAATCCCTTTGCAGTTGGAAAGCAATGTTACTAGGAAAAATGATGTGTTTTTAAAAATTTCAGATGTGAAATTTCCAGCAAGCTCAAAAGAATATATTGGTCCGAGCTCTCAATGGTGTGAATTAGGTTGCCTGCAGAATTGTTCCTGCACAGCCTACGCGTATAATGCCGGTACGTGTTCTATATTGGAAGGAGCTTTGTTGAACTTACAAATCTCAGATGGGAACACTGCTAATCAAGATTTCTATCTGAAGCTTGCTGCTTCTGAGCTTTCACCTGCTGGAGGTAATGAGTATGTAATAGGGTACTCATTTTTTTTTTTTGTTTTGTTTCCTTCCTTATTTAAATCTTAAAAACACACAGATAGACTCATCATAATTATACTCTTACAAATTCAGGGAAAAGAAGAAAATTGTGGGTGATCATAGCAGCTTTCATTTCCCCGACTCTGCTTATTTCAATATTCCTTCTTTGCTATCTGTTGAAGAGGAAGCTCAAACAAAATGGTATGCATATGTTTCATCCACTTATTTCAATGCTTAGATTCAAAGAAGTCACCAAAGTGAATACTTATGCTCTGTTTGAGTAAGAGAAAAATATTTTCCTAGAAAATGTGTCCGTGTTGTGTTCATCCTTCCGGACATGTGTTGGACACATTTAAATGTGTTATATATGTATATGAAAAAAAAAATTAAACCAAACATGCTTCGGCTACATAGGAGGCATGAGGCTATTGCTTAAACACACATGAAACTTTATAAGCTTGAACAAATAAGTTAGACGATACAAAACAATATAACTTATAACTATTAAATCTTTTCGTTTAAACTTTACAAATTAGTGTTACGTTACATTTTTAATTATCTTTGAATGAAATATTCATGTGTGACATACAATAAATATATAAAACCATATATTTTGTGTGTGTCCCCACGTGTCTGTATTTTTCTAAAATTGACGTGTTAGCTTGTATCTCATCATCTACCCATGCACCGTAACTTTACCCTCCTCACCTATCACTTAAAATTGACGTGTTACCCCATTTAACTTATCTTTGTGTTTTCCAAAGAAATGACGGAATCTTCTTGTGCTATGATGAACAGGGGCAAAACATTTAAGTGAGGATTTGGTATTATATGATTTTGATGGTAGTTCCAATGCAACTGATAATGAATCAAATACTGGATATAATTTGACAAGGGGGAAGAAAGATGCTGAGTTACCATTCTTTAGTTTCACTAGTGTCTCTGCTGCAACAGCTAGTTTCTCACCAGAAAATAAGCTTGGAGAGGGGGGCTTTGGTCCTGTCTACAAGGTACGATTGAATATTTAGACTTAGTGCTTCAAGTAAAGTTTGGATGTGCTTTCATTTTTTGTTTTCTGTTTTCATTTCTTGGAAAACACATAAACTAACTAAGATGGTACATTTACACAATGACTACACCTTCAAGTTTAGTAACACATCATGATTTGGCTTTCCCGTAACCAGGGTAAATTACACAAGGGACAAGAAATAGCACTGAAAAGGCTTTCAAAAAGATCAGGACAAGGGCACGAGGAGTTTAGAAACGAGATTGAATTGATTGCCAAACTCCAGCATCGTAATCTTGTTAGACTATTGGGTTGTTGTATTGAGCACGATGAAAATATATTAATCTACGAGTACATGCCCAATAAAAGCCTAGATTTCTTCATATTTGGTAAGTGTTTTCTTCTATATATTTGATGTCATACAAAATTTGAAATAAAAACTTTTCTGATATAAACTTGAAACAGATCCAAACAAGCGAGAAATGTTGGATTGGGGGACACGCATTCATATAATTGAAGGGATTGCTCAAGGGCTTCTTTACCTGCATCAATATTCAAGGTTGCGCATTATTCATAGAGATTTAAAGGCCAGTAACATTTTACTAGACAGTGAAATGAACCCCAAAATATCAGATTTTGGCATAGCACGTATATTTGGTGGCAACGAATCACAAGCAAACACCAAACGTATTGTTGGAACTTAGTAAGTGAAAGCAAAATCTTATTTTACACATACACAACTTTTATGCCCAAAATCAATATATGTCATGAGTTACTAATTTATTTGTTTTTTTAATTTAGTGGATACATGTCCCCTGAGTATGCAATGGAAGGCCTTTTCTCGATAAAATCTGATGTGTTTAGCTTCGGAGTATTGATGCTTGAGATTTTGTTTGGCAAGAGGAATTCTGGTTTTTATCAGTGTGACTCTCTCAATCTCCTTGGACATGTAAGCAACAGATGAGACCTTTTCTTCTCTCTCCATTTATTTTTTTCTCCTTTTTAAATCTCAGATAAGATGCATATCATCTGAATAATTGAAATTTTCAGGCATGGCATCTCTGGAATGATGGTCAAGTATCAGAATTGCTGGATGTGGTTCTGGATTATGCTTGTAATTCAACAGTGCTAAGATACATCAACATAGGACTTCTCTGCGTCCAAGAAAAGCCGACTGATCGACCTACTATGTCTGGCATTGTCTCGATGCTCAGCAATGAGGTTGCGCCTCTGCCAACGCCTAAGCAACCTGCTTTTTCTACCAGCCGAGCTGCGAAGGACACAGATTCATCGCCGAGAATGACTGGAACTTGTTCTGTCAATAGTGTAACAATTACAGTGATTGAAGCTAGATAGTGGTTTCATGCTTTCTGAAAATTTGTTTTAAGTAAAAATTATTATTAAATTTGATTTTTTTTAATCTTAGAATCACTGTCTTGAATTGCTTTGTGAAATACTTTTTCTCGTTCTTGTTTTGACGAGAGGAAACCAGCTATATGAGGCCACAATATAGCACCGAAACCTATGTTACGGGAATGTGGATCGTTTTGGTACGTGGAACAGGAATAGAAACGTGATACGCAACATATTTTAAAATGTGATACGATACGGATAGATTAGTATATATTACACTTAACAATTTAAGGTATTTTTAGAATAATTTTTTTTTAATTATTAGGCATTTAATAATTTTTTCTTTTCTTTTCATTTTTAATGTTTTTGTCTCGTCAAAACTTAACTTTTCTTAGATTTTAGTTCATTATATTTAATTTTTTTTCCTCCTAAAATTACATTTAAGGAAATATATTGGAAATTTTTTTTGAGAACACCTTGGATCACTAAATTTACTATTTTGGAGCAGAAATGTACTATGTTTCAGAACGTACGTATTAATATGTAATTCACTAGAGTATCAACGTTTTTGGTAACTGTTGGTTTTTTGGCTTTCGAAGGTTATTATTGTAATTGTGAACATGCCAGCAATGATCAATCAGTCCTTACAGAATGTTAATTGTCAACCAATTATCAGACGATTGTGTTTTAGTTCTTTCAGCCTTAATGAAGATGACTTTTACTAGTGGCTTGATTTAGGAGAATTAAGTAACCAACAATCAAATGAAGAACAATTGAAGTATTTCATTAAAATAAAAAACTTACAATGATCCAATTCAGCCTCGTAGAAGTTTACAGCAATAATCTACTTGAAACTATTCTTATGAACGAAGTGCAGTGCAGGAATTTGAAGTACAGAAATGTAAAAACTGGAAAGAAAATAAAGTAAATAAAACTAGTTTTTTGGATCTAAGTCTAAGGGTTTTTTCTGGAGCCTTCTCTGCTATTTATACTTTTCAAGGGTGACCATCGAACTGCACTTCTAACCGTCGAATCGCTCCTCCATGATCGCTGATCATATTGCCTTGTAGTTAGCTCCACTATGCCATCACCTGCAGTTAGGTTTCCCTCCTGATTTTGAATTTGAATGTGAGTAACCGTTGAAGCCATATCACTTTCTATCTCTTTGCTAATCCAGCGCTACGCAGATCTTGTAAAAACCAATACTAACTGTCACGTGTACGATCACGATCGAAAACTTGAATAGTCTTCCTGTATTGCCCTTATCCTGCCACACGTTGAATTGTAATTGGCTTATACAAAATATGTAGCCAACATTACCCTCCGCACTAATATACCCAATACTCGATGATATTAGTGGATCAAGGTCTTTTATCTACGTCTTAGAACGTGCATAGGCTTTGCATTCTTTCAGAAATGCAACCGTCATTCATTATTTGCATTAAATTCTCTTTTAATCTTTTGAACATCCCCACCACCTTAGTATTTGAACAGACTGATACATCTTTTATGGCCAAACCAATTCTCTCGTCTATTGATCGAGTATACGAAAAGTCATCTGATGATGTTGTTCTTCCTCGAAAGAACCTTTATGCATTGATTAGCCACCTTTACCCACCTCCTTATATTCAAGTCATGGAAGCTTTTGCAAACTATCAACCTTTGGATTACGCACCCGCTACTCATAATTCTCTAACCCAAAATTTTGCAAAAACGAACATTGGAAGCTCTTCTTCTAATTCACAATCTTCTACATGGGATGAGGCTGTGGCTTTTTCTTCCTCTGGGGCTTCTGGTTAGAGAAGCTAGTCAGAACCTGAGGCATGGGAGTTAAGAGAGCGAGTTAATCATCACTTTGTCGAGTTCACTGATCCTCTAGAATTCCCTTCTGATGCTCGGAGTTTGGTGGTTTACCCTTACGTGCCCATCGACCGCTAATGCAGTTTGGAGAACAATCTGCTTGTAGCATGGTACATATCCTCCATGCCTACAAAGATAGTACAAGCTACCCGACGTCCAGAAGAGGCACAAGGGTATAGCCCATCGTTCTTAGCCCAGAAGGCGAGGCTTTGCTCTTCTGACTGGCTTGATTGTGTTAATGCCCCTCAGTTTCCTCATTCTTTCAAAATGGAAGCTTCTATACCTCCTCATCCGCAAAATCCCCACTGGATAGAGAGACTAAGGCTTACCCTTTCTGCGGACAAGGTTTTTCCCCCCTATAAGCCTCCACCTCCCCCTATTCCAGCTCAGCGAAAGCAAGCTTAACTTCTGCTTGCGGCTTTTTCTCACTTGCCTTTCAATGTTCTTGAAGACGATGCTCCTCTCAAGAACTTTCGATGGACTTGTGATGTTATGACTCGAGGTTACGTCCTTAACCCCATCGCCCAAGAAGAACTCCAAATGTTTTTGGACCAACTCCCGTTGCTTCTTCATTGGCACCGGACTTCTGTGGTCACCACCCAATCTTTGAACCAACTTTCATCCCTTCGAGTTCATACTCAGTACGAAGCAGAGAACCTCATCGAAGAATATGATGACTTTAAGAATAAAGACTCTGCATACTGGGATGACTTGGATATGGATGAGCTGGAACAAGGGTTAAAAGAAACAGCGTTTGAAATAAAGGCTAAAGAACTCTTTTATCAAGCAAGAGCCCATTAATTTCAGCAGCCAAGCTTGGAGAAAATAGAAGATAGAATAAAAAAAGAACAGAAATTTATTGACCATAGCTGGACCAAATTCCATGATCTTGTTATATATTCTATACCCTACTTTTATGAACTTGAATTTGTACCCAAAGAAGGCCTTTTGATGTAATTGCTTTTGTTTCAATACAGCTAAGACTTTTCTCTTCATTTGGCATGGTTTGACTTTATCTTCGTTTGTCTTTACAAGCAAATTTAGGGCTTCGAAATCAACAATCTCATCTTTCGAATCTAGATTCAATCATCTCAAATGAAACACTGAAAAACCAATATGAACTTTTCCAATTCATAGAATACAGTTGACAACTTTTGCTGGTTTTCATTTAGAATCAGTGCTTCGAATTTAACAACCTTGCTCCTTAAAGCTTGTTTTAATCATATCCAACATATGGTCATGGTTAGTACGATCAATCAGTTTTAAATTGACCATTTTTGCTTCGAATAACAGTCCATACTTTCAAAAATATGGAAGCCCCTTTCGAGGGCTGCACTGTTTTAATCCGAAACAGCAATCTTTTCTGTATATTATCAAACCAACTATTGGTTTTGATACTTCGAACAACAATTCCCATCCTTAAGGGATCTCAAGTTTTGCTTCGAAGGATACTACTCTCATTAAGAAACTTAAAACAGGTCTTTAATCCATTTAAAGTAAACAAATACTTGAGCATTCTTACATCTTTAGGTATGGAATGTAATTCGAAGCCGGCTTCCCGGTTTCGAATTCGTTGTTATTTGACTTTGGCGTCAAAATCTGGTTTCGAAGCCAAATATTTTATTTCGAAGCTGACATCAGCATCTGAGATGTGTTTCCCTCCAAATGTATCAATATTGAAGGAAACCCTTTGTATCTGTACTTTTAGTACTTCTTTACGAATTACACGATATATTTTCCAGACACAAAGGTTTTAGAACCCTTTTATTTCGTGCTCTGAATTCACTCGTTTGCTCAATACACAAACCCTTCTCCTCTTTTAACCCTCTCTTCCTTGTTGCTTGCCACCAATGGATTCTTCTTCTATGAAAGTACCAAATGGTGATCGTATAAGCCCAACAATGGCTTTGAAGAGATGTATTGAGGAAGAGATCGCCAAATTTACAGCTGATGGGTCAAGTGCCATAAACGGACGCCTCTTTGTTCCTCGCCATAGCGATAAACAAGAATATGTCCTAGGTTCCATCTTTCGAGAAGCTCCCGCTCAACTTCCAGCTTTATACCCTCATTTGGAGGACCACTTTCTTCTTTATGAAGAGGGGCTCAACTGGGGAAATTGGAGAATAAACCGACCTCACTGTTGCTAGCCGACATTGAGGGCTGAGTGGGAGGAATGGTATGACAGAGTTGTGCCTGCAAGAGAGTGTGACCTGCAAGAGCTCTGTATTCTCGACGCCTTTCGTCTTTCCAAGTTTATCATTCTTGAAGACCCTTTTTTGATTCTTGCTGCTCTTTGCTTTTGGAGCATGGCTTTTAATTTTTTTTCAGTTTCGGTATGGCATGATGGCCCCCACCGTTCTTGATATCTGCCATCTCTTAGGGCTTTCATCACTTGGTACTCCTTTTACATCCAATTACCCAGACCTTTCTGTTAAGTTTTCCCTTCCACCCTTAAATTCCTCCTTCAGTGATTTTGTAAAGGCTAAAAATAAAAGGGAAGGCCCTATGAGAGATTGAGAACTCTTTTCCTTTATTTTATACTGGTTGTGTAAATTTCTTTTCTGTACATCATCTTAGCATATCATGCCTGAGTTCGCGTCACTTGCGAAGGCCCTTGTTTTAAAGAAACGAATAGCTTTGGCCCCTTACCTTTTAGGCCATGTCTATAGAGCCTGCTCCCAATTTTGTGAAAGACCTCTCAACATCAATCAAGGAGGCCCTCTCTGGGTGCTTCAACTCTGGCTCTTTGCATACTTTACTGGCCTACATCCTAAGTGCTTGAAGTTTTTAGTTCAAGACCCTAGTACTTACGGAGAAAAGTATGCCAGAGTTGCTCTTTATCCTGCCTCCTTTGCCTACTACCTCACATTTCTTCATTAACTTCCTATTTCCCCAGCTGCCACCTTCTTTTGCCCCTTTGATGCCAACAAAGGACCAACTTGGCTGCAAACATTCTTGGCTAATAAGGAGTGTTCCATCCCACCACACAAAGATATGTGGGCTTCCATTTTGTTACCGAGGGAACTGTTCATTGGTACTTTAAACCCTCGAGCCTACAAGTGCATATTTGAGGTATATTGCCCTTCTCAATTTTCCAGATAATTTGGGCTTACTCAAGGAATTCCCATTCCACTCTACAGTCTCTCGAATGTCTATCTCACAGCCAGAGCTCTAAGAGTACCTAAATCCAAACTAGAGAAGGCAACATTTAAGCTGTTGAAAGACTTGAGTGATTCAAATTTATACCCTTTATCCTCTCCGGTCTAGTTATAAAGAGATTTCAAAATTGGTGGACAGCCAATATGGAACTGTGTCTAGCCATACATCCTTACGATTTACTGATAGGACTAGGTGTGCCTTCTAAGGCTAAACCAACAGCAGTCGAGAATATTCCCTCTCCTTCCACAGCTGCCAAGACTGTTCCTGCAGCCTCACCCCCTCTTGCTAGAGTTACCAGAGCTGCTTTGAAAAAGGTATGTATTTTCAGGTTTCTTTTCTTTTAGACTCTTTTGTTTGTTTCCTTTATATTTATACCTCTTGGTGTAGGGTCTCCACAAGAAGAATCTCCTAAGAGAGCTAAAGCTTTAGCTACTCTCAAAGACAAACATCAGCAGAAAAATAAAAGGAAGCTAATACTCATTCCTGAAGAGTCTGAATCTCAGATTGAAGAGAGAGAGATTGAGAAAGAGCAAGAAATACCACTGCAAAGAAAAAAGAGAAAGAAGATGCCTGTCTCCCCTTCTAATTTGGTCGAAGACCCTGTTTACGAGGCAGCTGATTTGGTCGAAAACCCTGTTCATGAGGCAGCTACCAGAACAGTGGAGCAGGAACATTCTAAGGCAATAATTATTTTCCAGAGAGCTGAAAAAAAGTGGTAGCAGCAACTATTAAGAGATGAAGCTGCTATTGCTGATGCAATCCAAAGGAAAACTGCGAGAAGGCAGCACATTACTGAGCATTATTCCCTTCGTAGCTCTCTCATCATTGCTACCACTTCTGAAACAAGTAACTTCTTTCATGCCTCTATTCTTTTGTTTCCCAAATTATTAATATTGAGACTTAACATTGTTTTATACCTCTTCCTTTGCAGTGACAACTACTGAGCCTATTCTTCCAATAAGGACTCCCTCAGTTTCGATTGAAGTTGATCAATCGCAAAATATGAAGTCTATTCAGATAATACTCCCACTTTTTAGGCCTATATTCTCCGTACCCTCCTTGCAGCCAAGTATCCCTGCTTCTTTTTCTTTTGATTTAACTCCATACCTCCCTCATTTGTCATTCGATTTTACTCAATTTGATTCTCTTTCGAGCTTTACTTCTCCTCCCCTTCCTAAGGAAATTCCAGCTGTTACTTTATCTTTGATAGAAGTCGATTCCTACGGAGAAGGTACTGGTAGCTCTCCAATTCATCATCCATTATCTTTGCTTAGCTCCAGTCCTTCTTCTCTTGACCGACTGGTAGCCAAAACTATAGAGACTGCTAAGGATACTCCACTTCTTCTCCTATTTCTATGCAGTCATTTCTTCCTTCTACCAGGGCTCTTTCTGCACCTTCCATGTCAATGGATGAGGTGGATATCTTTGAGGCTAGACTTGCTAGTCTTTTTGACATACCTTCCACCTCTCCAATGACTAGCAATGAGACTGAGCCTTTAGTTTTAGCTGATTCTCTACTAAAAATTTTTGAGAGCTCTTCTTCTAATGGTAAGACTTCCTTGCCTTCGATAGACTTGGATAGCTGTCTGGAACTGCTGGCATCTTTTTCGAGGATTCCTTTCGAAGCCTTACAGAGGCCTATAATCAAGAATGGCTTCCTCCAGTGTTGCAAGATTATTGAATAATCTGGCATGACTGTTTCAAGTCATTTATCTCAGGCAGAAGCCACCATAGATTTTTACATCAACATCTGTCATGCTGCTAAGGCTGCAGAGGAGAAGTTGTTGAGAGATCAGAGTTTTGTTTCTAAAGTTCATGTTGAAGTGTCAGAACTGAAAGAACAACATTCCTCTGTCTCCCAATTTCAAGCTCAACTGTTGGAAAAGAATGCTCAACTTGAGGAAGAATTATCAATAGTTAACCAAGCTTTGAATCGGACTACTACCAAGCTACAAATCACTAATCAAGAGCTAGCTGATTGAAAGTAAGAAATGACTACAGCCATTCAATTGTTTCCATCCCTCAAGAATAGAGCATCTATTGTAAAAGAATAATTTAAACACTGTACTGACTTTGGGCCAATCTATGGCTACATGTACTTGACTCTTTATGAAATAAATTCTTATTTATCATTGAAGTGTTCTCATGTTCTTTTATTTAACACTTATTTTATTCCTTGTGTTTCCCACACGGTTGGATAATAAGGCTTCAAATATCTGTCATTAATCTTTTTGGGATGTACACATCCATTCAAATTTTTTAAAGTGGTATGCTTCAAAAGGTAGGACTCTATGAACTTGATATGGTCCTTCCCAGTTAGGTGACCATTTGCCAAACTTATGGCTTTTAATCCCTATTAAGAGTATTGTCTTTCATACCAAATCACCTTCATCAAAGCCAATGTGTTTGACTTTCTTATTATAGTTTTAGGCTGCTTTCTTCTTTTGGAAAAGAATGCTATTTAATGTCAGAATTCTAGCTTCATCTATACTTTCTAACTCCAAGCGCATACTCTGATGGTATTGCTCAAGATCTAACTGGTCTTGGCATCTCACCCTCAATGACTTAATATTAATTTCCACAGGTAGCACTGCATCATGCCCATATACTAAGGCATAATGGGTGATTTCTGTGCTTAACCTTGGAGAAGTCCTATAAGCCCACAATACATCTAACAATAAGTTATGCCAATCCCTAGGATTGTCTTCCACAACTTTCTGTATTCCTTTTTTCAAAGATTTATTGGATGATTCAGCTTGACCATTGGCTTGTGCATAATAGGGGGTGGAATTAACAAGGCTAATTCTAAACTTTGCCACAAAAGACTTTACCATTTTTCCATCAAATACAGTCCCATTATCAACAGTTATAGTTTGTGGGATACCAAATCTATGAATTAAATCCTTAATGAATCCAATGACTTCAGTATGGTCTACAGCCTTGTATGGCTTAGCTTCAACCCACTTAGTGAAGTAATTAGTGGCCACTAAGATGAAACAATGATGCTTCGAAAATGGTGGGTGTATTTTTCCCATCATATCTATGGCCCATCCTCTAAATGGCCAAGGCTTTACAACTGCATGCAGGTCAGTTATGGGCACGTGCCTTATTGTGTCATGCTTTTGGCATGCCTGGCAACCTCTTGCATATTCTATGCAGTCTTTAAGGATAGTTGGCCAATAGTAGGAATGCCTTCAAAGCAGCCATCTCATCTTCACACCAGGTTGATGAGCACCACCGATGCCTTCATAAACCTCAGCCATAGCTGTCAATGCTTCCTTTGGGCCTAAGCATTCCAATAATAACCCATCTCCCCTCCCCTTTGGTAGAGAGCATTACCATACATTATGTATTGCATAGACTGCAATTTAACTTTTTTGATCGCTTCTAAAGGTGGGCCAGCCAGATACTATATTATTGGATGCCTCCAATCTTGTTTTTGTAAGTCATTATGATTGACTTCCAGGACCACATTCCTTTTATTTAAGGATGGTATTAATTTCTGATATGTTGTTTGGCTTATGTCCCTTTGAGTATTATCCCTTCTCTTGAAATTCGAAACTTTTTGAGCCACATCATTAGCTTTATTATTCAAGAATCTTGGGACATGAGTTACATTTGCTATCTGAAATTGAGAAAGCAGATGTAATGCAACAACATAGGATGGCAACATGCTTATACTTTGGCATTTGAAAATCCATTTCACTTGTTAGTGTGAATCCAATCTCTACCAAGTAAAGCATTGTACTTAGCATTGTTGTCGATAACAAAGAATGCCGTCATGTAGTTCCTGGTTCCCACACTCAGGTTGATGGGCAAAATTCCCTGAGCCATCTGTTTGTCTCCAGCAAAGCCAGCAATGGTTGTGCTGGTTGGGATTAACCTGGGATTCCTTTTTTCTAGTTTCCTCAGGGAAGATTTCGGAAGCAGATTCATTGTTGCCCCATTATCCACCAAGACTCGGTTTAATTGTGTCCCATCGAAGAAGACCTTGATATACAAAGGCTTGACATGCTATGTCATAGATGTCGTGGGATACTCAAAAGGACATGAGAGGTTAATACTCACCTTTTCTTCACTTTCGTCTTTAGTTTCCATTGGGGTAGCTATTTCAGATTCATCTTGCACCATACTCACTTGTGAGTCTTCACTAGAGACTGGAATTGGGTCAATTTCTTGACCCTCTTGGTTCCCATCTCCAGCTTGGAATTCATGTGGTAGTAGATATACCATATTCACTGATACTGGAGGAAATGAGCCAAATTGGATGGCTAGTTGTACCTGTTTCTCCTCTTGACCACCTTGTTCAATTACTTCAAAAACATCTTACATGCTGCATTCTGGCACTTCATTACTAAAAAACTCCTTTGAATGGTCTGTTTCTGCTGGCTTTTCAACCAAAAATGTTTGTTCAGCCATGAAGGCTTCGAACTTTTCTTCGTCAACCATTTCTTTCTTTTGGCCTAGGCTAACTTCTCCATCTGTCTTGCTATCACTTTCCATTAAAGTCTTTTTTAATCCTGCTAAACTAGACCTCTCTTTGGCTTTTAGTTCAGAGTGAACTTTGGCCAACTGTTCTCTGCTAGAACCCATTTTGTCTTGAAGAGTTGACTTTGGACTATGGTCTGACTTTGAATTTTTCTTTCCTTTTGTCTGCCCCTCTTTCTGGACCAATGAAGAGTTTTCTCCACTTTCTTTCAGATCTTTCTGATACTGAGTGTACCTACGTTGGATCTACCTCTTTTGTGATCTAGAAATTACTGGGACCATGTTTGGTTCCTTTGTTTTTGGATGCTTTAGTAACACCCAATTATTTGGGGCCACCAGGGGAGGTTTAACCATCTTACCCTGATCTCCAACAGCATTTCTTTGGACAGGTATCTCCCTAGGTTTGTTCTGCATGACAAACCAATCTGGGACTCCAGGTACCCATGAACCCACCAACTCAGTTGTTGAGCTGTCTCTTTCTTCCTTCGAAGCCAGTTTCGAAGCTGTCTGTGAATGCCATTGATTAGCCCTGACTCCTAGCCTAATTCAGGCCTTCCATGAAGGTGTCCACTTTCTATCTTGTGTGAGGCTGGTTTAGGAGGCCAATTTTTGGCTTTGATCCCATAACTTGAGCCTACTTCAGTCCTTCTTTCAAGACGATTGCCCTCTATTCTGTAATAGTTGAGAGGTCTGGACTCATGTAGAGGCCTCTTACCCTTGAATTGCATTCTAGTAGCTGATGATCCAGCCATGAATGGTTACTGCCTAGGACCAGTTGGATATGGTCTTTTGTTATAAGCACTAGTTGGTTTTGGACGTCTCAGCACATCCTTGTAGTATTGCTTCCCATCAATCGGAAGCCCTTTTAGTCACTTATAGCTCAACCTACACTTGGGACACATTCTTTGGATAACTGCTGCTTCTAAAGAATCATCATCTAGTGCTTCCTCATCAGAGTCTTTTCTCTGACCTGTAGAGCCTTGTTCAACAACTGGTGAACTTCTAGTGTCTTTCTTGACAGTAGTCTGGCTGGCAACATGCATTTGCACATTGACCTCTTCTAATTCCTTCAAGGATAAATTCTGGAAGTCTGGTACAACAACATTAGCTGCACTTTCTCCAATTTCTGGGAAGGGATTACTGTCGATCCCTATGGCCTTTCTACTTTAGCTGGAAATTTTAAACTTCCTTTTCGAATTTGTTCTTGGATCTTGTCTCAAAAAACAATACAGTTTTTAGTCGAGTGAGACCAATAATTATGCCATTTACAATACACTTTTCCTTTAAGTTCATCTAGAGATGAAATTTTGACTCATTTTGGTAACTAAAGGAAGTTGGCCGCAAGTAAATAATCAAAAATGTCATCTGCCTTTGTTAAATCGAAAGAGTATTTCCTATGAAGGTATTTCTTTTTAAACTGCTGGTCAATTATTGTGTCCTTATGAATTAATGCCCCACAGATCACAGGTTCTTTCCCCATAATCTCTGCTGCATCAATCTCATAATTAGGATCTCTATAATATGTCTTGTATAATGCATTATTTCGATCTTGTTCTTCCTCTAGTAATGCTTCATACCTAGATATCTTATAAGTTAGTTCCACTAAGACTCTAAACTCAGTTGAGTCAAACTTATTTCGAAATCTAAACTCTAAGCCATTTTGAGCCAATCTCACGAATTCTGACTTTGGTAGGATGACCCTACATTTGTTTCGTACTCTTTTAAATCTGGCAATAAATTGAGCAACCTTTTCATCAGGCCTTTGGCTTAACCTTGCCAAATCTGCCATAGAAACTTCTGGCTCCGTTTGGAAGAATTGGGCATGAAATGCCTCTTCCATTTGTTGTCAAGTCTGAATGGAGCCAGGCGTAAGGTTAATATACCATACGAAGGCTGCCCCTATAAGAGAATTTGGGAGCAATCTTAACTACATGTAATCATTATTGGTAAATTCACCACATTGAGTAGCAAACCTAGCAATATGCTTCACTGTTAACTGGTTTCCATTCTCATAAAAAAGGGCAAAGTCTGGCATCCTGAATCCTCTTGGGTATTCCTGTACCCTATCCACCCATTCTGGATATGGTTTCCTGTACACAGGAGTTTGAACCCCCCGAGCCATTGGTCCATACATCTCTCTAACAATATCAGCAATTTGGTCCCTAGGGACCATATTTTGTGCCTGTTGAACCATTACTGGAGGAAGAAACACAGGATTTGGTGGACAACCTTGTGCCTAGGGTTCGTTTGGTCCATAGGGTGGTATATTTGGGACTGGTTGTCCCTGTGGTGCCGGCTGCTGTTGAGGGTATATGTGACCCCTTTGAGCCTGTCTTGCGAAAAAACTTGCGAAGGGTGTTGGAACAGATGTTGTGTCTCTTCCAGTTGTAGGAAAACCTTCCAACCCCCGGGTATAAATTCGAATAAAGGATTAGTGAACTCCCTCATGCCAGATATGGCTTCGAACATGGTAGAACCATTCTTATGCCATTTTCTTGTACTGGGCCAGTTCCACCAATTTGCATGGCTTCACTGTTAAGTACTGAGGCATTTTGACCTGCTATAGGCCTCGAAATAAGTTCATATCACGACTGAGGTGATGGTCTTTCATAGTTTTGATTACTAGTTTGACCATTAGAATGTCTATTAATTTGCATAGGCTGTTTATCTCTAGCTAATCTTTGCTGAGGGACATTTGAAATTTCCTCCATGTGTCTTGTGTTTGTTGGTTGATGGGTATTCATTCGATCCAAAAAGGATGTTATCTATATTTCCATTGTGTTCATTAACTGCTGTCCCATGGCATCTACTAGGCCACCCCATGGATTCATTGGCTGAGTAGATAGAATAGTGGATGGTCCAATTCCTTGGCCTTGTCCAATATTATGAACATGTGATACTTGTTCCGAAGTGCTGGTCTGTTCGACTATAGGTTCTGATAAAATGGGTGTTTTCACAGGATGTGTTATCACATTATCCTCTAGATTAGGTATTTTTACCTATCTTTCCACGTCTTCTTCCAAGCGTTCATTTTCTCCTTGTCTTCTACGTCTAGCCATTTCAATTAGTTTTACCGGGCGTGCCAAAAATATATGTTGGCTTTTTGGCTTTCGAAGGTTATTATTGTAATTATGAGCGTGCTAGCAAGGATCAATCAGTCCTTATAGAATGTTAATTGCCAACCAATTATCAGACGATTGTGTTTTAGTTCTTTCAGCCTTAATGAAGAGGACTTTTACTAGTGGCTTGATTTAGGAGAATTAAGCAACCAACAATCAAATGAAGAACAATTGAAGCATTTTATTAAAATGAAAAATTTACAATGATCCAATTCAGCCTCGTAGAAGTTTACAGCAACAATCTATTTGAAACTACTCCTATGAACGAAGTGCAGTGCAGGAATTTAAAGTACAGAAATGTAAAGAACAAGAAATGTAAAAACTAGAAAGAAAATAAAGTAAATAAAACTGATTTTTTGGATCTGAGTCTGGGGGTTTTTTCTGGGGCCTTTTCTGCTATTTATACTTTTCAAGAATGACCATCGAACTGCACTTCTAATTGTCGAATCGCTCCTCCATGGTCGCTGATCATGTTGCCTTATAGGTAGCTCCACTATGCCATTACCTGCAATTAGGCTTCCCTCCTGATTTTGAATTTGAATGTGAGTAACCGTTGAAGCCACATCGCTTTGCATCTTTTTGCTGATCCAGCACTACGCAGATCTTGTAAGAACCAATACTAACTGCCACGTGTACGATCACGATCAAAAACTTGAATAGTCTTCCCGTATGGCCCTTATCCTACCACGCGTTGAATTTTAATTGGCTTATACAAAATATGTAGCCAACAATAACATAGACCGAATCATCAATATCTAAAATTTCATGCAAAGCAAAAGCAATACATGCAGACCAATTTGAAGGGAACTAATGAGCTCTAAAATAACCCATTACAGCTTATGTTTCTTAGTGTGTGTTACATGGCAAAAAGTGATGAAATGAGACTGAATTATCTGTGCTAAGATTTGTTAGTTTAGTGAGTGTGTAGGTGTTGTAACGAAGATGTTAAGGTTGTGTTCAATAAGAGTGGGATCTATTCAAGTATATATGTGTTTGTAAACAAAATAAAATGGTTAAATAATTCAAAAATAAAATGCCCCATCACCCTAACTTTTCACTTGCCTCTCGCTCGCACCACATATACTACTGCTTGCCCCTTTTTCTCTCTCTATCTCGTTAGATGTTAACTCACTCTTCACGGTTAACAAGTAAATTAACATTTGAACAATTTAATGTATGAATAACAAATATGATTACCACAATAAGATATCTTCTTCATTTCTCTTTCATGGGGTCTTTTGGGAAGCAAAAAAAAAAGCCAGTTTTTAACTTTTTATTCATTTTGGGTCATATCACTTCTCATATTTTTAATCCATAAAAAGACAACATAGACTAAAAAAGTCAAAAAACCAACTTTTTACTAACTTCCCAAAACACCACTATGTGCCATTTTGGCAACTTAACAAAAAGCCAGCGTTTTGAGCATTGCAACAAAAACGCCAGCCATGCAAAAACGCCAAGAAGCCCATTTGGGAAGACCAAAAACGCAACACCCAAATTTACCAAATTACCCGTAGAATATTTTAATTAATTAATTTAAAAATCAAAAAGTGAGGATATTTTGGTCATTTTGGAGTGATGTGACATTTTTAAAAAATATTAAATCAAAAATCAAAAAAGTCAGCTTTTTACTAACTTCCCAAATCACCTCTAAAAAAGCCAAAAAGTTTGGTAAAAAGCCAAAAGTCAGCTTTTTACCAACTTCTCAAAACAGCCCTATGTTGTTTATGGGATTTATTATTTTGAAATTATAGCTGATGATTATATTTGAATTTTATTTTTTTCCAAAACCGAACATAAGAGTTTCATTTCATCAAGATGCTCGCGAATTAAAGTATTAAATTTTTTTAATTTGAATTAAGATATTACTTGGAGCTTCTAAATACACTTGCTTAATTCCCATCATATATGCATTTGTAAAATTTGAATTTGTGGGTGCAGAAAGAAAGTAATCAACAAATCTTTGGGGAGCTTGGTGTAATTTCAGAAAAATGAGAGAGGTTCTTGTAATTGTTAGAACCTCAGGGAGGTCAGTCTAATTTACATAAAAAAAAAATATATATATATATATATATATATACAATATTAAAAATAAAAATAATAAAAAAGGAACGCCAAACCCGACCCGAAACAAAACGGAGCTCCATCTAATGTCGGATCCTCTGCACTTCATGAACCCCATTTATCCAATTCCAGCTTCGTTGGCGGCACTCACACTGAAAAACGAAAAAAATAATCGAGAGAAGCTCCGATTTGAATCTCAGCTTGATGGTAACGTAATCACAGTGCTCTCTCTCTCTCTCTCTCTCTCTCTCTCTCTCTCCATGTAGTGTTTATGTGTTGCTGTGTTGAAAGAAATTGAAAATTAGTTGAGTATAGGGTAGACATTTGAACTTAACTGAATAGTTGTTTCAGGTTTGTTAAGTGGGGGGTTTTCTTTTTTTTGGCTGATTAATTAAGGATATAATATTGAAATGTTTAATTTATTTTATTTTTCATGGCTTTTCCTGCAACCGAAAAAAGGTGCAAACTGTTCAATTAGGAAAGGGGTTGGAGTGTTGTAATTAATCAGTGACATGGAAAAACAAAAACCCAATCGTGCAATTCGGTTGGTACTATGAGTTCATTATATTTAACTGATCAGCATATGATTAGGGTTAGTACAAATTTGATTGGAGTTTGTTTAGGGGCATGGAATCTATACCCTGTAATTGGAATTGGAGACCATCCTACTTCAAAATTTGTACTAATGGCATCTAATTCTAATAAAAAATCCTGTTTTCCTGCTTCCAAACACAGTGTTATTTCGGGATACTGTTCTAGTAAAGGTGATAAAGAACTTACTGTAAAATATAGCTATTTGTGAGTTTAGATATTCTAGAATTTTTTTTTTTATTTTTATTTTATTTTATTTTATTTTATTTTTTTTTGCAGATGATCTATCTGTTAAATTCACTAGTGTATGAGAAATGTCAGTATGAAAAGAAATGGAAAAAAAAAACCAACTCAACTAAGCCCTTTCCAACTACTTGGTGTCGGCTACATGAAATCCTATTACACCATTCCACTTGATCAAATGCTGTGTTTCAGTTAAATATCAAGGTATCTCAACCCATCTTTGTTTTTGTCTTTCATGCCCCCACACAATACCTATACTCTCAATGTGAAAAAAGAGAGAAAAAAAAAAATCCTATCCTGTGCATGCCATGACTGGAACTGACCCTGAAGGTCTCATAGAGTGCTAGGAACCTAGGACTTGAATGCTTATGAGGCGTATCGCGCAACAGCCCCAGATCACTGATTGGTTAAGTATAGTACATTGGAACACGTAACAATGGCAAGCACGTTTCATCCTAGCTGTGGAAAATGTGTTTTATAATTTTACAGGAGCTCATCTTATTGCCTCCTTTTCACTTGAGTTACCATTTTCTCTTAATAATAGTTGGCATGGTCATTGCAATGTTATGTTAAGAGTGTCATCTAAATAATGTTCTCAAGTAGTACTTATGCAATTCTTAAAGTCATAGAATGATGGAGTAGATTGTTATGTTGTAGTTTAGTTGTACGAGAGTGGAACACTACTCTGTTGGGATAGTAGAACCTAGGATTGCTGCTGCTTCCATTAGCATGTTGGACACAAATTTCGTTATATATCTTCCTTTGACTACATAGGGCGACATTAATGGATGGAATCCTTTGTTATAATTTAGTAAATTTTGATCCTTGAAATCAATAACTTGACTATCTTTCCAATGCATGACTAGGTGAAATCAGAAACCTGAGTTGCAACAGCAGAAAGTTTCAGGTGAGTCTTTAGGACCTGTATGATGCTCAGATATTGTAGAATTGTAAGGCTTGTACCTCAATATCCTTGAATACTAAGCATACGTTCAACTCAACCACTGCGTGAAAGATAGTGTAAAAAAAAAAAAAAAAGTGGAGTCTGTTCCTCAAAATATCCACCTTAATTGATTGTGGGTATGAACTGTCAGGTTTCTATAGTTGTGTTTTATCACTTCTCTTCATCTATATTTTATAATCATAGTCGGTATAAATTTGCAGGCACCAGTATTCTTAGAATCGCACCCTCATCCTTCTTCTTCTTCTTTTTTTTTCCCCCTATTCTAATTTACTCATACTTGCAGTGCCTTCTAGTTGAACCATATCCCTCCTCCTCACAGGTGCAGTATTAGTTTTTGTCACACATTACCAAATTTACCTGCTGACTCCTTGGGGTGCTATTCTGTAGTTTTGTGAATGCGTTTCTTTAAAAAATTTCTTTCTGTATCATCAATCTTGATGTCTCAAGATCATTGTCTCTTTAGTTAAAAATAGCAATTGTTTATGAAGTTCAAGAACTAAGACTCTTTTCTTGTCTTTTCATCTTTTAGTTTACCATGTAATTTCCATACCAAAAAAGTCGATAGGAAAATCTTATTTCTGCATTAACATAGTCTGAAATAAGAGCCCACCAGTAGAGTTAATCTTTTTGGTCAGTGATCTTCCTGAATCAATTAAGAGAGTTCCAACACTTTCTATATAGGGCTCATTTCTATTTATTTGAAGAAATGATGATGCTTCACTGAAAACTTGTGAAGATGTATTGTTGGTGTATGTCTATTAATATAGGGGGTTGAATATTCTCAGATTGCTGATTATATTTTTTCCTTAGGAAGGTCACCCTCTCAATATTTGCTTCATCACTTTTGTACCTTTTGTACTTAGAATTAAACTAGTAGGAAAAACTGTTTATCTACTGTCAGTTGTGTTTCCAGGTAGTCTACCAGACACCAATGGAACAACGTAATTCTTTGCACTTTGACAAGGAAACCAAATTTATCTTATATATATATATATATATATATAAATGGGAGCATCAATATGCTCTGAGTACCTTTTTACTCCTTGTTGAGGAATGGAGCTTAAAAAAGTCAACCACAATTTGTTCCAGAATCGAGGACAGGTGAAAATATTCTCATTTGATAAGAGAGATTTTTTTTCTCAGCATCTATATATAGTTCAAATAGCTTAAATACTTAATTTGACTAGCAAAATAGTGTTATAATTTTGTTGTGTCTCTTTTATTAAACCAGTTGCCTGCCTCATACACAGCTAAAATACTGAATGTAACTGGAAAATAGGTGTAAAAACTCTCTTAAATTAAACCAGTTTCCTTCTATTGTGCATTAGGCACATTGTGAGTTGTTGCTTGTAGAAATTTGTCTTATGAATTGTTACATATTTGTCTATTCTGATTGTAGGTCCTAATGATCATAAAAGGTTTGTTCAGGAGATATGAAAGATGGAATCCAGTGCATCCAACATCTGGAGCTTTTTGGGGCATGGGAATAGGCATTGGTTGTGGGGTTGGATGGGGTCCTGGCTTTGGTCCTGAGGTGATTGGTTATGTTGGAGCTGGCTGTGGTGTTGGATTTAGTGTTGGCATCACTCTGGCTGGTTTCGGCATTGGTCTCCCTGCAAATTATGTCTTGGAAGTTCCTTATAACGGTACTCACATCATTTTGTAATTTACTTGTTTTTATGGTTTCTCTGTATCTGTGGCTAATTGTGAAGTTATCTTTTACACTCCTATCTACCTTAAGGCAACATGAATGCTAAAATGCATAATTGGTATATTGGAGTTTAGCTTTAGAACAAGCCGTAAACTCGGATGTATTAGGTTCAATTCTGGCTGGTGTCTCCCAAGCTTAACTAAGGCACTGTTTGACATGTGCTAAAATACCACGACATGTGTTAAAATAGCACATGCTATTTTAGCACATTATCTTATTTGGGTTACATTCATTTCATTTGAGTCACGTCACTTCTCTACCACATCACTTCAAACCTAACCCATACTTCATGTTTTTTCATAAAAAGCCAAAAAGTATACTAATTTAGCACATGCCAAACACCCTCTAATAATACTTGTGGTTTCTTGGTATTGTAGGTATCTTTTTACTCTGAACGGTGGGTCCAAATGTCCCTTCCTTGGGGATGTTCCTCGTCATATAATAATAATAATAATAGAGTTTAGCTTTGTGCTTGTACACCAGTTGATAGAAAAATGTGCCTGTACTTCTGTGAGTGTTCAATTGTATTTGAGTGTCCAAAGTTGATCAACACTTTGTTTTTTCTTCTCTCTCAGCTTTTATGGCTACAAGAAGTGGTGCATTGGAGTTTGCTCGATCCAGTGCTCTACTTAGTGTGGGAAATGGGTGGAGTAATATTAGCCCACACTTCTCTGGCTTACAAAGGAAAGCACTTAGAAGGTTTTCTAGCTTCAAGCATAAAGATTTATATGACAAAGTGGTAAATTTTTCGGACATGAAGAGTGTAATGTCTTCCCATACTAGTGCTATTGTGAATCATTTACACAAATTTGGTGCTCGCTTCCATCCTCATAAAGGTATGCAGATGAATGCAACTCATTTGAAGTAAACCTAAGGACATATAATTGTTCATTGTCTGGGATCTATGTCTACTAGTTGGATTGACAGATCTCTGGTGATCTTTGTCATCAACTTTATGAATTTGTTCTGGTTGTATGTTGTTAGGTTATGGGGCCAAGTAATCCACCATAGCAAGCTCTCCCTAACACCAATGGGTTTTAGGTGACCTGGTAGTGAGCACTGTGGACTAACCACCGATAGTGCACTGACTGCCACCATACAAAAGCTGAAGTTCTCCTCCCTAACACCAATTGGTTTTAAGTGAACTGGTGAAAGTTGGGACCAGCATATATGATTCTTGTCACTCACTTTGTTCAATTGTGCTCTAACTATTCCAATGGAGGGTTCCTTTCTCTGTAACTAAAATTGCAAGACGGATAGTGTTAACTTATGGGCTCCACAATCATTCTTCTCCTTTCGTTTTCTGTAAATATTATTTCATCTAAACATCCTGCATGTTTCGAAAGTACAAAGTAGAAAATAAAAAGATAGGGTATGCCATCAAAAGATTGTTGTTGAATCATTTTTTTTTTTTTTCCAATCCTTGCATTCTACATTATTCTTACCTTTTCAATTTATTTTCTTTGATTGGTTGAGAAATTGAATTAAAAAAAAAAAAAATGACATTTACATTACCTATTTGCAGGCTTGAAAGATTGATGTCATGTAGGAATCTCATTCTCTGGACCATATTGTGAGAATTTTACCATTGGACTCTCAGTTCTCCTTTTTCTTTTCTTCTTATTATTGTTGATTACAATCCTTCTTGTATGTTCTTCCCTGTGAAATGTTCACCAGCTTCACAAATTGTCTCTACTCTGAAGAGAGATGAAAAAGTAAAATATTGAATTTGAAAAAAGAAAAGTTATGCTCTACTCAGCATGTGGCATTACCGGTCATCAACAAGCACAGGCAGAGAACAGAGAACTTTCCTGAATGTTGGTATATGTATTGAAAAAACATCACAGCCTGACAAAAGCAGGGGTGAAAACTTTGGTAAAGAAATGAAAGGAAAAGTAGCATTTCTCATTTTTTTACCACAAAGGTTTGCTTCTCCTAAGTACAAAAATGTTCTTTGGAGTCTCGTTTCCGTGCCCATGCTAGAGAGAACAAGAATATAGCTTCTTGCAATTTTAAGAATAATCAATGGATGTATTGTTTGTCGACATTTTCTTCAGTGCAGATACCACACTTTTGTGTAAACCATCACTGTTGGACAAAAAATTAAATTGAAGGATTGATTCCTTGGCTCCACAAACAGATGCAAGGAAGTTTATTAGGCCAGTGTGCCCCAAAAAGAAATTCCTCTCTATTATATATAGTTAATCTAGAAAATGAACATCAACATTGACAATGCGAGTGCAATTGGAGGTTTGAGTTTGATTTCGTGAATGGTCTGATGTAGAAAGGGTAGCCAATGCATTACAAGCGACAATTTATTGCTACATAACTGAAGAAGAGCCTTACTAAAAATCTTAATTAATCACATGTGTCCAACCTTCATTGGATATTCATTGAATGATTAAGTACCAATATAATATTTTTTTTTGACAATAGATCATATTTAGTCTCTCGTATTTTTAATAAGAGTGTTTGTGTCTGTAGAATTCCATTGACGACTGTCATGGATGACTTATAAGAGGCAATTTTGAGATTCTATTTCATCTCAAAGAGAAGACTTTGAGGTTAGCATTATATTAGAATAAAAACAGTTTTGCTTGTGATTAGGATGGGATTTGATTTGATCTTTTAAAAGTAGATTTGATTCTTAATTGCTGTGTTTTTCATATGGAATCAACCCTGTAATAGCTTACGGTGGCACGCTCGATTAGAAATTTAATAAAATTATAGATAGTTGGTCACCTTCTTCCTCAATCTCATAAAATTGGTGGTATGATAGCTCTTGTTTCTCCACTTTAATTTTATCAACTAATGGATTAATACGTCACATTTTATTACTTGTAATATTTGCTATATTCTATAAGATGAATGATTCAGATTGCAGAGTTGGCCAAGATGGAACTACTAAGACCAAATACTCTCTCTGGTTGGTGAACTGGAGAGAAGCTCACACTTTGTTTTATGAAGCAATGTATGCCTAGTATGCAATTTTGGTAATGGACCCTACCAGTTCATTTCATTAACAAATCCAAGAGAGCTATGGTGAAAAAAGAAAGAAGGATCAAACAAGAAAAAGGACCATGCACAACAAGAATGTAAGCATACCAACTTCTCAAAGTACATACAACCGACAATAGAATACGGTTATTCAACAAGATTACAAAGCAACCAGACAATCTCTTATGCTATAAAGTTTAAATACAATACCCTTTTGAATTGAATTGGATGCAAATTTCAATCTAAATACCCTTTTGAATTGAATTGGATGCAAACTTTAATTTCCAACCCCAACCAATCTGCCTCAGAGAGCTGATATACTGGTAGCTGAGGCAATTTTACCTTCTCTAGTTCAGAAACCAGATTTGTTCCTAGTCACACTGGATGATAACTATCAACTTTCAACTTTCAACTTCAATCAATCTGTATTAAATGATAAATCATAATAATTATAAGAAGAAGATGATGATGCACTAAATTTTACCACAGTAGCTTTATCATGAATAACAAATGATTTCAGTTTATATCACAACATCAAATGATGCAATTTAAAATGAAAGAACATAACCTTGTCAACACCATGCCACTAACATTTATGTTACAACTCAGGTATGGATATCAGGTGCAGATATAGTATATGAGTATCTGATTCATCTGATTCTCATTTCCAAAGATACAAGGATACAACAAATTAATATTTCTTACTACAATTTTGTTTTCTAAGTAAAATAATGTTCACAAGGTGTGATAGAGCAGCTATTCATGCATAGTATGGGGGGTTTTATGCACAGTTTTATAGTTAACTCGAACTACTATATATGTTTGTTAGGTAAATGTCAAACTACACGTCTGACACAGGTACTTCATACATTTAGAATTATAAGAGTCTATGTAATATAGCACCATATTTCCAATACCTTGCACAAATGTAAAGACAAAACAGAAAAGGAAAACTATAGCAGTACCTGTGATGACTCATGATGATGGTCCCCCACAAAAACCTAAGATAGGCTTTCAAATTTGCAGAATGATGTTGTCTGCTGGTAGTGGTTGATCACTGGGATGTGGCGAACTCTTGGATGATCAAAGCCTTCTTCTCCTCGTATGCTATTGACAAGTTCATCTGAAACATCTTTCAGTTCCAGTTCTTGGAGGTTGGTGAGGTACTCAATGCCAAGGGGCACCTTCTTCAATTTGGTACATACACACAGACTTATGCGTGAGAGGCTTGGCATCGCACCCTTCTCAATTATTATTTCAACTAATTCAGGGGAAACAAGTACAGACAAGTGCTGAAGCTTAGGAAAGCCTTCATGGAAGCACAATTTCTTTATGCCATGATCATATGCATTGACAAAAGCAAGGCGCTCCAACTTGGGCAATGCATTTATGTACGGAATGGGATCCTCCGTCAGCCGGCTCCAATGCAAATGCAAATGGACAATACTGCTAAGTGAACTAAACCAAGGAGGCGCACTATTTAATCTCCCAATCAGAGTGAGCTTCCTAAGAAGTGGAGGAGGGGATGATAAAGCATCCATCCGAAGGGTTTCCTCTTCATTGGAAACCATTACCAGTAGATGGCGAAGGAGTTTAAGCTTTTGGAGTGAGGCACACAATGCTAATTGATCTTCTTCTTTCACCTTTGTAAGCCCTATCCTTTTGAGTTGAGTCATGTTCCCAATTCCCCTAATTATGTCGCCATTTGCTTCAACAGAGGTTAGGACTTGCAAGTTCTTTAACTTCAAGACGTCTGCTGGAACTTGCACCCCTATCATATAGGTAAATACTTCCTTTCCAGTATCACCATCATAAGCAAGTAAATGGCGCAAATTGTGCAACTTACCTAGCCCCTCTGGAAGTGCCTTCACCATTGTCCTCCGAAGATCCAGGGTTTGCAGATTCATAAGCCTTCCCAAGGATTTCGGGAGCTCCCTTATACGAGTTCCTTTTAGATTCAAGTACCTCAAATTGAATAATTTACCTATTGTTTTGGGTACACTGTCAATTGGCACACCTCTCAGCTCTAATACCCTTAACAGTCTAAAACCAGATAGAAATGGATCTAATGGAAAGGTATGGCACTTGTCAAAATGAAAAGCAAAGAAAGAACGAACCCGTGACATATCAGTACTGCACAGCTGAAGTATTGCATGATCAAACGTGTGAATGGAGAAGCGGCGAGCAATTCTTTCATCTTTTATTCCCTGTGGATCATATATAGAACAGAAATGATCTTGTTCAGATACAGAAAGTGCAAGCTCTCGCATTAGATCATGCAGTTTGCATAATTTGGGCCTCAAAAAAGTGTTGTTCTTCCTTGTAACTTGGAGCAGGCTTCGGGAGATGAGTTCTTTAAGATAGCCTTTTGCAACCTCCTCTGGTGTGAGACCTTTCCTTTCTTCTACAAACCCTTCAGCCATCCATAGTCTTACAAGTTTATGTGCTGAAATCCAATGATTGCTAGGAAAAAGACAGCAATACAGAAAGCAATTCTTAAGGTAGTATGGTAAGCCATTGAAGCTGAGCAACAAAATGGCTTTCACCACTTCGAGCTTGGAATCTTTGCACAGATGCCAATTGAAACTGTCATAGACTGCCCCCCATTTCAGTTCTGACTTGTCTTTTGAAGCCATGAGACCACCCATTGCCTCAACAGCAAGTGGTAGACCCTCACATTTTTTCACAAGGGCCCAAGCAAGGTTTTTTAAATATGGAGGACAGTGATTATTAGGTTCACTGGCAAAAGCCTTCTTGCAAAAAAGGATCCAAGCATCACAATCCTCAAGAGGATTACGCTGGATAACATGGTGTGCAACTCCATAAGGGTAAGATGCTATGTCTTTGTTTCGGGTTGTTAGAATGATTCGGCTTCCATTTCTACCATCTAGAAGTACAAGTTTAATTTGACTCCAAAAATTAACATCCCATACATCATCTAGAACAATGACATACCTTTTCTGTTGCAGGAACTCCACTAGAGTTTCCATCAACTGTTTGTAACCCATGGAGCTTAAGCTTGATGGTACTAATTCTTTCCTTCCGCAAAAAAGTTCTTTAATCATCTTTCTAAGCAGGTCCTCAATCACATAGTGCTGGGAGACAGTAACCCACGCGTAGCAGTCAAAACACCGCTTCACTGCTTCATTGTTGTAGGCTTTAGCAACCAGAGTTGTCTTACCAGAACCCCCCATGCCCCAAACTGAAATGACAGTTCGTTGCATTTCTCCTTCAATCAACAACTTCAATAATGAGTTTATTTCCTTCTGAATCCCCACAACATCGTCATCATTAATAAACAATGCAGACTCTGCAAGGTTCTGTACCGATGTTGGAGCAGCATGTGAGCTTTGACCTTCTTCTATTCTACCAAATTCATATCTTTTGCTCCTTTTTGCAATGGCCTTGATCTCGGCACTGATCTCCTGCAACTTGATGGCAGTTCGATGCTTCACCAGGAGTTCCTTGGGGAGGTGAACAACTCTTCCAAGGAAACTTCTGAAACCACCACCTCTGTTTAGTTGGCCACCCATATGATACATGAACTCATCAATTATGTTTTCAGCCTTGTATGCTATGTCCCTTACTTGTGTCACCCATAGTCTCAACCCTTCACTATCATCTTTGAACTCATCTGCATCCTTCAAGAATGATCTCGTGCTTTCTAGTTCAAGCTTAAGCTCATTGATTTCACCACGGACTGCTCCTAACGAGGCTGCTTCTTTCTGAAGAAGGGATCCAATGCTCCCAACCAAGAATTGTACAGCAGCGTCAGCCATATTTGTTATCTTAAAGGATCTCTCAGGAAAGAAGTTATACCTTCCTCCTCTCTCCTTTGTTCTCTCTGTATATAAGATTGTTGAAGAACTGTGCGATGTCTAAGTGACGTAAATTAATATAACCATGAAACCCACTAACCAAATAATTATGCCAAAAGCTTTTGTCATGTTGTGGACGAATAAATTCCATTCTTATCAGAGCATATTAGAAAGCTTTCCACCTAAATCTACAGGAAGATCTCCTAGTGTGCCTCAAGAAAAAAATGATTCCATGTCGTCTGTGCAAAACTTCAATGGCAAATAGGTACATAAAATTATCAAATATTTTCAGACGTCTTGATAGAATTAAAATATATATATATATATATATATATATGTAACGGTAGATGGGTCAATTAAAACAAATATATTTCTTCAACAATATAGATTGATCCAGCAACTTTTGAGTTCTCTATATTTGACTTAATGAATAACTTGAAACTACACCCAACAGACAAACATATAATGGAATGAATAAAATCATCTCACTGCACTAATCTTCTCGGTAAGTCACTGAGTCACCATATCAAATGAATCACATCTTAGCTTCCCATCTTTCAAGGAGAAATACTACACGACCAAAACTGGCCAATGGTATCTGCTTGCATGCCATCATAATAAGAGGAAATCAATCCCGAGTGAGGAGGGTTCCATTAGAAATAATTTCAACCAACATTAACGCCCCATTTGTTTCAGCTAAAAACATTTTCTAGAATATGTTTTCTGCATTATTTTATGTCTGGTACGACAGTAAATGTAAGTAAATGGAAAACATTTTTCATGATTAACCAAATATGAACTGATTCTGTTGGAAAACATTTTCTCCTTTTCAAAGGTGGAAAACATTTTTCGAACTATAGTCTTGCACTATGCTACTTGAATTGTGAATCGTTCCAATACGAGGAAGGAGAACGGGAACAGGAACATGGACGTGGTATGCCACATGCTCTATATGATAAGAGTAGGCTTGTATAGACCACACTATTGGGATTTAAGGATCTTTTAACTGCAAGAGCAATTTTCTTCCACTAATTAGACGTCTAATAAGATGTAGTTTATTATTCTTCAAATGATCATGTACAATAATATTTTAGGAGCATTTATGACCCATTGTTTTTGCTTTATTTCTTGCCAAAACTCCACTGTCTCTAGATTTTTAGTTCAAAACATAATTGAATTTTTCCTCTTAATACGTGGAAAAAATATTGGGATCCCATTAGATCACTAAATTCACCGTTTCGGAACAAAAATGTACACATATTTGAAAACATGTGTTCTAAAATGTAAATCACTCGGGTATTACTATTTTCTGGTAACACTACTACTATCACACTACCATTGTCATTGTCATCATCTGCCATTGCCACGGCCGCCACCACCACTACACAACAAACTAACACATCATGTTCAAGGTTGCAACCAAACACAAGAAAAAGTTTTCTGTGGAAGTCATTCTCTGAATTGGTTCCGGGAAAATATTTTTCACCGAAAGAAATGGAAATATCAAAAACATCTTTGGCTTTGTTTTCCTAAATGCGATTTCAGTTGTGTCCACTTGACCCAAAATCTTTCAAGGAATGAAGGCAGATTTTTATAGTGATATGGTATGTTTATTATCTTGTTGATAGAATAAGTTGAGTGCCCATTCTTAGGACTTAAGGTACACGTGCTTCAAGAGTAAAATACTTTCCTTTAATCCTTATAATGGAGTATTCCCTAAACTGACGTGAAATGAGGAATATGAAGAAGAAAAAGTAAAAAGTAAAACCAAAAAAAAAAGGGATCATCATCAAATATTTTCTAAATAGAATCAAATTCAAAGGTGATGGACTTGTCAAGAATCACAATGTAGTAAAGGAGGGTAGAATGTATTATTGAATTTGTGGGGGCTTACAGATTAAGGAGCATATTTAAGAGAATACATGAATAAATTTCTGTAACATCTCTTTCTGCAAAAGATTCCAAGTTCTGCAAAGATTACAAGCAATCTAAGGATGAGCATGGGAAATGGGTCCATCCATGGGAAAATGCCCATTCATGGGATGGATTCGGTGGTGGTGCACCGAATCCGGATCCTCCGTCGCACTTTCCTGTAGCCCTTCCCTGTCGCCCTCCAAAACGACGTCGTTTTGGAGGGTTTTTTTTTTTTTTTCCTTTTCTTTTCTTCTTCTTCTTTCTTTGTTTCTTTCTCTCTCTCTCTCTCTCTCTCTTTCTGCTGATGGGTTTCTTCTTCTTTCAACAGACAGACGCGAGACAAAGAGAGAGGCACCGATACATCACATACCCAACAACACCACAACTCACTACTCTTTCTCTCTCTCTCTCTCTTCACAAAACCCATTTTCTGGGTCTCTTTCAATTCTATTTAAATTCTTTCATTTCTTGATTATTTTTATTTTTTGGGAATTTTTGCCATCTCTGTTTTTGAAGTTTATTGTGAAGTTTGTGATTAAATTGATATTTTCAATACAGATCTGTGAGTAAATCTGTAAAAAAAAAATCAGATTTCAAATCTGAACCCAAAAAAAAAAAAAAACAAAAAACACAGCATCAAATCTGAACCAAAGCTTTTGGAGCTTCCTATTTTTTTTCTTCTTCTTCTTCTCACTGTGATGAAGCCGAAAGCATTTCATCTGAACCAAAAACTTCTTCTTCTTCTCACTGATAACTCTCTCTCTCTCTCTCTCTCTCTCTCTCTCTCTCTCCCTCAAAACACTTCATTCAAGCGGTGGAGGATCTTCCCATTTTATTTTTTTTTTTGCACAGCTTGGATTGCTCACAAAATTTTTGGAGTTTCAGACATGAGCTTAATGGATGACTTTGTTGAGATGAAGAAATTAGCGATAGTTACTGTTGATACGCCCATGGGAAATTCTTACTCTTCTTTAGATGCAAGTAATGTGTTAGCAATTTCCTCAGACGAGCCTGGTGGATATCATTTAGATCCAAGAGGTAAGGAACTTGTTCCAGTGGTACAAGGTCAGTCCAGTGACATCAAACAGGAAATCCAAACAAAAGACGAATCAACTCGAAAAGGGTATGATTGATGAAATTTGATTTTAGTTCTTGGGTTTGTGGGTAAAAAAAGATGAAGCAGAGAGGCAGATCTGGAGACCCAGAAACCAGAGGGGAAAATCAAAATAAGAAAGAAGAAGAAGAAGAGGGGTGGAGTCAGAAAGAATTAATAATGGTAATATAATTAATAATAGTAAATCAAAATAAGAAGAAGAAGAAGAAAGAGGGGTGGAGTCAGAAACAATTAATAATAGTAAATCAAAATAAGAAAGAAGAAGAAGAAGAGGGGTGGAGTCAGAGACAATGGGTATGTTGTGGGAGTCAGGAGCCTCTCCTTGCAAGCTTGTGCTTGCGTCCGTCCTTGCAGATCTTCGGGTCTACTTTTAGGCCCAATTTTGATAATCCGAACCGTTTATATTTTATGATTTATTCAGTATATCATACCTGTAAAAAATCAAGTTGATCGGATATCAGAAAGTATGTGTTTGAAAAATTGAACTAAACACTATTTTTTAAAGAATTTAATAAACAGTTTTCCGAACATATGCTTTCTGATATCCGATCAACTTGATTTTTTACAGGTATGATATACTGAATAAATTATAAAATATGAACGGTTCGGATTATCAAAATTGGGCCTAAAAGTAGACCCAAAGGCCTGCAAGGACGGGCGCAAGCACCGAAGCTGCAAGAAGAGGATCCTCACTCATGTTGTGGAGTCAGAAACAAAGAAAGAAGAAGAAGAAGAAAAAAAAAAAAAAACCCTCCAAAACAACGTCGTTTTGGAGGGCGACAGGGAAGCGCTACAGGGAAGTGCGACGGAGGATCCGGATTCGTGGTGCACCGGGCACTAGGTGTTAAATGGCCTGTTCTTGTATGATGCGCATGACTGATAGAAACCAAAGAGACACTGGCATAATAGCTGGTGTCTTGAAACAGCTAGGTATCATGAAAAGTTTTTTATGAAAATAATCATGAAAGATTTGTGGCTTTTAGATTACACTTAGAATAAAACACCACACACTAATCAAAATAATCTAAAGGTCATAAATCTTTCCTGATCATTTTCATGAAAAATTTTTCTTGATCGCTAACATTTCTCGTCTTGAAATACCAGCATGATAACATCATGTCCCGAAGAATATAAAGTCTATACTACTATTGTTGAGGATCGGGGGCACACCAGGGAACTCAAACAAGCAATAACACACAAGATTTAACGTAGTTCGGCAAGTCGCCTACGTCCACGGGCAGCGGATTCACTATATTGAACAAAATGGTAAGAATTACAACACTCTCTGTAATTCTCTCTCTCTTTGCTTTCTAAGCTCACACCCCTCAGCTGTACATCTCAACTCTCCTTAGCTTCTCTATATATAGATGTACGGGGAGCAAATATTCCGGCGTGCCCGTATTCCTTTCTTCCGAGCTCCGTCGATATCCGATCACCTGCGAGCAAATAACGGTGAGCTACCCGGCGGTGTGTGGCCGGAAACACCCTCCGACGGTCAAATTAGCACACACCTTAGAGGGAATAGAGAGAAGGGAGAGAGTGTTTGAGTGTAAGAAATTCCTTACAGAGTGTTCGTCTGTCGCGTATGGGGGGCGCAGACATGCCTATATACCTTCTGAGCCCCTTACCCACTCCCAGTCATCTCCTGACACGTGGCTCTGCTATTCCATCTGTCAGCATAGACCTTGCTGAACATCACCTAATCTCAACTGCCTGGCTTCACAGCTGGAGCTCGGCAGCCGAGCTGCTCTACCACGGCCATGCCATGCTTCATACCCATGCGCCTAACCGGACAAACACATGGAGGACCGGGCTAGGCGGCATCCCGGCAAAGCCTAGCCCGGGTACCTCCTTTGGTCGGCCTTCCTGCCGGTCAATCAACTACCTCGGCTGACCACGCCTTTCCGGGCGCCGGTCACTCGGTCTGTCTGGCATCGACCATCCTCGGACCGAGCATCCTGGTCCGACCGGTCACTTCCTGGCTGAGCAGTTTCTGTTCGGTCCGGGGTGGCACACACTCAGTCCAAACTCTGCCCGGCCCAAATCTGTCCGGCACAACTCTGTCCGGCCCAAATCTGTCCGGCACAACTCTGCCCGGCCCAAATCTGTCCGGCACAACTCTGTCCGGCCCAAATCTGTCTGGCACAACTCTGCCCGGCCCAAATCTGTCTGGCACAAAGTCCATATCATTAATCTCCCTCTCAATTGCCCCTTAATTCCGTCCGCTGAAGCGTGACTGGGATTACTTATCCCGATCGGGGTAATACTTCCTCGGTCCTCAATATGCAAGATGGTGACCGTACTAAGAAAGCGAGCAAGGTCCGCTCCACGACTTCCTTCTTGGCGAGCAACATCAGCTCGGTCAAGGAACTTCCAAGGTCAGCGAGCAAGGTCCGCTCCGCGACTTGCTTCTTGGCGAGCAACAACAGCTCGGCAAAGAACTTCCAAGGTCGGCGAGCAAGGTCCGCTCCGCGACGTGCTTCTTGGCGAGCAACATCAGCTCGGTCAAGGAACTTCCAAGGTCGGCGAGCAAGGTCCGCTCCGCGACTTGCTTCTTGGCGAGCAACAACAGCTCGGTCAAGGAACTTCCAAGTTCGGCGAGCAAGGTCCGCTCCGCGACTTCCTTCTTGGCGGACAAGATCAGCTCGGCCAAGGAACTCCAAAGAAGGGGAGCAAGGTCCGCTCCGCGACTTCCTTCTTGGCGGACAAGATCAGCTCGGCCAAGAAACTCCAAAGAAGGGGAGCAAGGTCCGCTCCGCCCCTTCTTTCTTGGCGGACAAGATCAGCTCGGCCAAGGAACTCCAAAGAAGGCGAGCAAGGTCCGCTCCGCCACTTCTTTCTTGGCGGACAAGATCAGCTCGGCCAAGGAACTCCAAAGAGGGGGAGCAAGGTCCGCTCCGCGACTTCTTTCCTGGCGGACAAGAACAGCTCGGCCAAGGAACTCCAAAGAAGGCGAGCAAGGTCCGCTCCGCCACTTCTTTCTTGGCAGACAAGAGCAGCTTGGCCAAGGAACTCCAAAGAAGGCGAGCAAGGTCCGCTCCGCCACTTCTTTCTTGGCAGACAAGAGCAGCTTGGCCAAGGAACTCCAAAGAAGGCGAGCAACATCCGCTCCGCGACTTTCTTCTTGGCGAGCAACATTAGCTCGGCTGAAACTTCGGAGTTAAACAAATCATCAACTTTTCAGCCGGAGTAAGACATCTCGGCTGGAGCCTCGCAGTTGAGCAAATCATCAACTCTTCAGCCGGAGTAAAACATCTCGGCTGGAACCTCGCAGTTGAGCAAATCATCAACTCTTCAGCCGGAGTAAAACATCTCGGCTGGAACCTCGCAGTTGAGCAAATCATCAACTCTTCAGCCGGAGTAAATCATCTCGGCTGGAACCTCGCAGTTGAGCAAGTCATCAACTCTTCAACCGGAGTAAATCATCTCGGCTGGAACCTCGCAGTTGAGCAAATCATCAACTCTTCAGTCGGAGTAAAACATCTCGGCTGGAACCTCGCAGTTGAGCAAATCATCAACTCTTCAGTCGGAGTAAAACATCTCGGCTAGAACCTCGCAGTTGAGCAAATCATCAACTCTTCAGCCGGAGTAAAACATCTCGGCTGGAACCTCGCAGTTGAACAAATTATCAACTCTTCAGCCGGAGTAAATCATCTCGGCTGGAACCTCGCAGTTGAGCAAATCATCAACTCTTCAGCCGGAGTAAAACATCTCGGCTGGAACCTCGCAGTTGAACAAATCATCAACTCTTCAGCCGGAGTAAATCATCTCGGCTGGAACCTCGCAGTTGAGCAAATCATCAACTCTTCAGCTGGAGTAAGACATCTCGGCTGGAACCTCGCAGTTGAGCAAATCATCAACTCTTCAGCCGGAGTAAATCATCTCGGCTGGAACCTCGCAGTTGAGCAAATCATCAACTCTTCAGCCGGAGTAAGACATCTCAGCTGGAACCTCGCAGTTGAGCAAATCATCAACTCTTCAGCCGGAGTAAAACATCTCGGCTGGAACCTCGCAGTTGAGCAAATCATCAACTCTTCAGTCGGAGTAAAACATCTCGGCTGGAACAGAAGAGTAGGCCCCTTATCCACTATTATTTCGGACACAACAAAGCTCTTTAGCAAAAGTAATTCACTTCTATTACATTGACAAAAAGAGTATTTGCATTCAGAAGTGTAGGGGAAACAAGTCCCTCAAAAAATTACATAAGGCCGCATTCCATGGCCGGGGTACGCCTTTGCCATCCAAATCTTCTAAGTTGTATGCCCCCTTGCCCGGTTATCTTGTAAGGCTCCTCCTAGTTTGCCCCTAGCTTGCCTTCACCCGGCACTAGTGCGTTACCCATGACCTTCCTTAAAACCCAGTCGCCCACTTGCTCGTTGCCATCGAGGTTGTCTCCGCGGTGGACGTCGCCGCATCATCCTCTACTCGGATGTGCTCATTGATGCGCTGCATTAGGTGCCACATGGATGTCTGCTGGTTCATTGTAAGCGAATCCCTCAGCCTATGTCCGAGCGGGAGACCGCGCTTGTATTGCGTGATCGCAAGGTTGACCGGGCAATCCAAGATCTCGTTGAAGGTTTCCCAATACCTCGAGTTGTATGCCTTCAGTGTGTCGCTTGGTTCCATCTTGACACTAAGTAAATGATCGACTTCCTTTGGTGTTTTTGTGTTGGTTTTGAAGCGCGTCACAAACGCTTCTGCCAACTGATGCCATCATTGTATGCTCCCTTCCGGCAACCTCTCGAACCACTTCAAGCCCAGCTCGCCTAAACTTGACGGGAAAATTAGGCACATAAGTCCGTCATTTCGCCTATGTCCGGCCATAACCTGTCGGAAGTGGCTCACATGCAGGTAAGGATCGGTTTTCCCGTCGTAAAGCGCGAACTTTGGTTGGTGGAAGCCTGCCGGAAGCGGTGTAGTTTCTATTTCCAGGGAGAAAGGGGTGGCACTCAACCTGGCCAAATCTGAATCCACTAGGAGTGGCGCTGCTTGGCGGGGTGGAGGTATTCCGACCTCCTTGCTGGCGTGAACCCCGTAGGATAGCCGCTGGAACGCCGGTATCCTCTGAGCTTCGCGCCGACGAACCCGCTCCTTTAAGACCGCCCGCAAATCCTCTGAATGAGCGGAGTAAGAGTACCTCGAAGTCGTCACCGGACGTGAGGGCCGGTAGGTGCTGTCTTGCGCGCTAGACTTCTCTGCATGCACGTCGGAATCACCAACCTGGTAACTTCTGGTAATAGAAATGGATGGAATGCGTCGCTGACTCTGACCGCCTGAACGGCGGGATGGGGTGCGCTCACTGTGGTCGCCCACTCTAGCTTCACCTTTCCCTTTGACATGCCGCTTCAGATCCTCCATCTCCGCCGCCATTCGCCGGATGACAGCGTCTTGGTCCCTCAACTTATTTTCCAGACGTCTGGCGTGTGAGTCTCTCCTCCGCCGGTGACCGTCTGGACTCCGTGAACGACCATAACTTCTTTCGCGCTTATCCCGCGCGTCTCCTGACTGTCCGCCAGTGGGCGTTCCCAAGTCAGCCATTTGGTGGACAGCAGGAGGTCCCTCTCTCCTTCGGGTATACTCCGGGGTGGCTCCGTCGATGGCGGACAACGGAAACTCGTCGTTGTTCGCCATGGACGGCGATCAGATGAACCTGGAAGACAAGGTTTTGTCTGTCAAGTTTCCCACAGACGGCGCCAATTGTACGGGGAGCAAATATTCCGGCGTGCCCGTATTCCTTTCTTCCGAGCTCCGTCGATATCCGATCACCTGCGAGCAAATAACGGTGAGCTACCCGGCGGTGTGTGGCCGGAAACACCCTCCGACGGTCAAATTAGCACACACCTTAGAGGAAATAGAGAGAAGGGAGAGAGTGTTTGAGTGTGAGAAATTCCTTACAGAGTGTTCGTCTGTCGCGTATGGGGGGCGCAGACATGCCTATATACCTTCTGAGCCCCTTACCCACTCCCAGTCATCTCCTGACACGTGGCTCTGCTATTCCATCTGTCAGCATAGACCTTGCTGAACATCACCTAATCTCAACTGCCTGACTTCACAGCTGGAGCTCGGCAGCCGAGCTGCTCTACCACGGCCATGCCATGCTTCATACCCATGCGCCTAACCGGACAAACACATGGAGGACCGGGCTAGGCGGCATCCCGGCAAAGCCTAGCCCGGGTACCTCCTTTGGTCGGCCTTCCTGCCGGTCAATCAACTACCTCGGCTGACCACGCCTTTCCGGGCGCCGGTCACTCGGTCTGTCTGGCATCGACCATCCTCGGACCGAGCATCCTGGTCCGACCGGTCACTTCCTGGCCGAGCAGTTTCTGTTCGGTCCGGGGTGGCACACACTCAGTCCAAACTCTGCCCGGCCCAAATCTGTCCGGCACAACTCTGTCCGGCCCAAATCTGTCCGGCACAACTCTGCCCGGCCCAAATCTGTCCGGCACAACTCTGTCCGGCCCAAATCTGTCTGGCACAACTCTGCCCGGCCCAAATCTGTCTGGCACAAAGTCCATATCATTAATCTAAAGGTCATAAATCTTTCCTGATCATTTTCATGAAAAATTTTTCTTGATCGCTAACATTTCTCGTCTTGAAATACCAGCATGATAACATCATGTCCCGAAGAATATAAAGTCTATACTACTATTGTTGAGGATCGGGGGCACACCAGGGAACTCAAACAAGCAATAACACACAAGATTTAACGTAGTTCGGCAAGTCGCCTACGTCCACGGGCAGCGGATTCACTATATTGAACAAAATGGTAAGAATTACAACACTCTCTGTAATTCTCTCTCTCTTTGCTTTCTAAGCTCACACCCCTCAGCTGTACATCTCAACTCTCCTTAGCTTCTCTATATATAGAGATTACAATGCAAGAGAAATTGAGCTAGCTGCCAGCCCATTTCGGTGGCTTTCCAGATTGAGGCTTCATGGCCTCATGGCCTCATGGCCAACTCACATGGCCTCATGGCTTCCCCACCATGTAGCTGGCTGCTACTTTCCTTCACATGGCCAGAATCTGTAGCCAACTCAACAAATCTCCACCTTGGCGAGGATTCTCTTATCCAACATAGTGATCGATCAACACTGCCATGCACCCGAAGGTGCTCAGTTCCGAGAGATGTTGACCAAGTCCAAACAATGTTGGAACTTGATCCCAGAAACTACCTTTGTGAGCATATCGGCCGGATTATCTGCAGTACCAATCTTTTGAAGCAGAATATCCCCTTCATTCACAATTTCTCGGATGAAATGGAAACGGACATCAATGTGCTTGGTGCGGGCATGATGAACCTAGTTCTTTGCCAAACAAATGGCACTCTGACTGTCACAAAACACCTCAACGTGCTTCTGAACAATTCCCAAGTCTTCAATCAACCCATGTAGCCAAATAGCTTCTTTAAAGGCTTCCGTCACTGCCATGTACTCTGCCTCTGTAGTAGACAAAGCCACCGTTGACTGAAGCGTTGACCTCTAACTTACCGGCCCTTTAGCAAGCGTAAATAAATACCCTGTTGTTGACCGGCGTTTGTCTAAGTCACCAGCATAATCTGAGTCCACATATCCTTCCAAATTCTGCCCGAGTCGGTTATCTCACTCGAACTTCAATCCCAGATTGACCGTGCCATGTATGTACCTTAGGATCCATTTCACTGCCTGCCAGTGATCTTTTCCTGGATCATGCATATACCTGCTTACCATACTCACAGCATGCGAGATGTCAGGCCGTGTACAAACCATAGCATACATTAATGCACCAACTGCATTTGCATATGGAACTTGTGCCATATGCTTCCGTTCTTCTTCTGTGCGTGGAGACAACGAAGCACTAAGCTTGAAATGAGGGGCCAATGGTGTACTTACAGCTTTGGTTTTCTCATTGATGCCAAATCTGTCTAACACCTTTTTCAGATACTGGGTTTGTGTCAGACAAACCGTGCCCTTCTTCCTGTCTCTCTTGATCTCCATGCCAAGAACTTTCTTTGCTTCTCCCAAATCCTTCATTTCAAACTCCTTTGCTAACTGTGCCTTGAGTTTGTCAATCTCCACCTTGCTCGTAGATGCAATCAGCATATCATCTACATATAAGAGCAAATAGATGAAGGAACTGTCGGGAAGCTTACGGAAATATACACAATGATCAAATTGACTTCTTGTGTATTCTGTCTCCATCATGAACCGATCAAATCGCTTGTACCATTGTCTCAGGGATTGCTTCAATCCGTACAACGATTTGTTCAGCTTACAGGCCCAATTCTCTTTTCCAGCAATTTTGAAACCATCTAGTAGGGACATGTATATCTCCTCTTCAAGATCTCCATGTAAGAAGGCAGTTTTGACATCGAGTTGGGCGAGCTCGAGATCAAACTGTGCAACCAAAGCTAACAAGATGCGAATAGACGTGTGCTTCATAACAGGTGAGAATACCTCATTGTAGTCTATTCCTTCCTTCTGAGCATAGCCTTTAGCTACCAATCTAGCTTTGAATCTGATGTTGTCTCTGCCTGGAATGCCTTCCTTCTTGGTGTAAACCCACTTACACCCAATTGCTTTCTTGCCTTTTGGAAGTTGCACCAACTCCCAAGTCTGGTTCTTGTGAAGTGACCCGATCTCTTCATCCATAGCCTCCTTCCATTTGACACTTTCTGCATTATGCACAGCTTCTTTGAAAGTGCACGGAACATTGTCTTCAATGATTGGAAGTGCATAGGCTACCATATCGGTCATCCAACTGGGTTGCTTAGTAACCCTTTTTCCTTTCCTGATTGCAATGGGTTCTGATTGTTGCGGAGCCTCTGGATCTTCATTTTTATCTGAACTCTCTTCAGAGCTATCCTCTGAGACTTCTTCAGGATGGTTGATTGGCTGACTAGTCTTTGCTGGAGTCTCAAACTCCACCTGCACTGACTTCTTCAATGCTTCCTCATTCTGTTGAGGATCTGGTTGCTTCAGCATTGCAGACTCATCAAAGGTAACGTCTCTTCTGATGAGAACTTTCTTTAATTCAGGGCACCACAGTCTATATCCCTTGACACCGTCACCGAAGCCCAAGAAGATGGCTTTCTTGGCTCTTGGATCCAACTTAGATTCTGTAACATGAAAATATGCTGGACATCCAAAGATACGTAACTGATCATAATCAGTAACTGGGACTCCTGACCATACCTCCATGGGAGTCTTCCCATCTAATGCTGCAGTAGGTAGTCTGTTGACAAGATGACGAGCATAGTTCAATGCCTCGCCCCAAAATGCCTTGCTCAATCCAGACTGTGACAGCATACACCGGACTTTCTCCACCAAAGTGCGGTTCATGCGTTCTGCAACTCTATTCTGCTGCGGTGTTCCAGGAACTGTGAAATGTCTCACTATCCCTGCATTCTGGCAAACCTCAAAGAAGGGATCTGATGTATATTCTCCACCATTGTTAGATCTGAGCTTCTTGATCCGTCTGCCTGTCTGGGTCTCAATCATCTTCTTCCAGGTAAGAAAGATGTCTAAGACTTCATCTTTGTGTTTCATTGTATAAATCCAAACTCTTCTAGAGAAATCATCAATGAACGACACAAAGTAGTGTTTACCTCCCAACGAAGCAGTCTTGGAAGGACCCCATACGTCGGTATCCATGGAGACCCAACCCAAATACATGGGTTTTCCCCTCTTTTTCTTATCCATTGGGTAGGGTAGGTGATATTCTTTAAATATCCACAGGGGATGGGTTGGGGATGGGTACCCACTAATTTCCCCATATGTTTTTTTTTTTTTTTTTTTTTTTTTTTTTTTTTTTTTTTAAGATTCACAACTAAAACTAAATATACATTCAATCTTTTTTCTTTTTTTTATTTATTTATTTTTTCAGGTTCACAACCAATTTTTTTTTTTTTTTTTTTTTTTAAGATCCACAACCAAAGCTAAATATACCTCCAATCTTTTTTTATTTTATTTTTAAGGTTCACAACCATTTTTTTTTTAATTTTTAAGATTCACAACAAAAGCTAAATATACATTTAATTTTTTTTCCTTTTTTTAATTTTTTTTAAGGTTCACAACCATTTTTTTTTTTTTTTAAGATTCATAACCAAAGCTAAATATATATATATTTTTTTTCTTTTTTTTTTAAGGTTCACAACCATTTTTTTTTTTTTTTTTAAGATTCACAACCAAAGCTATACATTCAATCTTATTTTATTTTATTTGGCTCAACAATAAAATGAAATACACATTAATTAACATTGTCACATTATTCTTGTCAAATTTTATGCATATCTAGAATTTTTTAAATTTATTTAAAAAAAATTAAGGACATTGTCTAGTGTAGGTTTCGGTTTGCTTTTCTATGTTATTTTATTTTGTTGTGTATTGTAATTTTCAGAATGGTTTGCTTGTTCTGAAATTTCAATTAACGAGTATGAATCTATTTGTTTTATGTTATCACACAATTTATACAATATATATATATATATATATATATATATATATGAATGTATTTGAAAATAAGGAAATTGTAGAGAATCAAAACAAGCATGAGTTGTGGTTGGTTAGAAATGATGGGTACATAGATTTATTTGCTAGAAAAACAAAAAGGGGATACAAAGTCATACTAAATAATTTTTTTTAAATTAAAAGAATTTTTCTTAGTTATGAACAGATTTAACTGAAATCAACTTGTTTCCCAATGTTATGCTTCATTTATTTAGATAGAAAATATTTTTTAATGAAAAATATTTTTTATAAAAAAAATTCAAAATATATTTTTTTTATATTTGGTGGTGGTGGTGATGGAACGAAGGTGAAAGTAGAAATTGTTACATAGTGGTGGGGTGATGGCGGCAGTGATGATGGTAGTGGCTATGGTGATGGTAGTGTGACAGTGAAAGTGAGAATAGTGGTGATGGTGTTGTGAAATTAGTAAAAATTTAATTGAAAAAATATTTTTTGTTTTTTAAAAGTAACAAACAACAAAATTCGTGGGGGACTAAAGGAAGAAGATGGAGGATGGATTGGGTGTGGTAATGCATAGATATCTTAAAATGAGTGGTTCAGATTTGTTAAAGGTATAATTAGATTTTGGATAAATTAAAATGAATTGTTTAAATTTGCTAAGAGAAAGATGGTTTAATGTCTAAATTGTCCGTGGCTAACAATTCCTTGTTTATGCCCTGATGCAATTTAATATGAGTCTTATAACACTTTCTTCAAACAAACTTTTTGATTTTCTCAAAATTATATATTTGATTATTATAAAACAAACTTTTTAATTAATTAATTAATTTGTATTTGATTTTGTTGTTGAATCAAATAAAATAAAATAAGATTGAATGTATATTTAGCTTTTGTTGTGAACCTTAAAAAAATAAAAAATAAAATAAAAAAATAAGTTGTTAACATTAAATATATTAAAAAAGAAAGAAAAAAGATTGAAGGTATATTTAGCTAAAACCTTTATAAAAAAAAAAAGACAAAAGAAAAACAAGAAGGTTGTTAACATTAAATATATTAAAAAAGAAAGAAAAAAGATTGAAGTTATATTTAACTTTTGTTGTGAACCTTAAAAAAATAAATAAATAAATAAATAAATAAATAAAAATTGTTAACATTAAATATATTAAAAAAGAAAGAAAAAAGATTGAAGGTATATTTAACTTTTGTTGTGAACCTTAAAAATAAATAAAAAATAAAAAATAAATAAAAAAAAAATTGTTAACATTAAATATATTTAAAAAGAAAGAAAAAAGATTGAAGGCATATTTAGTTTTTGTTGTGAACCTTAAAAAAAAAAAAAAAAAAAAAAAAAAAAAAAAAAAAAAAAGTGATTGTTAACATTAAATATAAAAAATAAAAATGGGGATTAAAGTGGGTTGGGGAAAATCCATACCCATTAAAAAATGGGGAGGGTGGTACCCATGGGGAATGGGGAATGGAGAATGGGGAAAATTTATTATAGGGGAATGGGGATGGGGAATTAATATCCACCCCATTGGCCCCCATTGCCATTCCTAACATTTATGTTACAACTCAGGTATGGATATCAGGTGCAGATATAGTATATGAGTATCTGATTCATCTGATTCTCATTTCCAAAGATACAAGGATACAACAAATTAATATTTCTTACTACAATTTTGTTTTCTAAGTAAAATAATGTTCACAAGGTGTGATAGAGCAGCTATTCATGCATAGTATGGGGGGTTTTATGCACAGTTTTATAGTTAACTCGAACTACTATATATGTTTGTTAGGTAAATGTCAAACTACACGTCTGACACAGGTACTTCATACATTTAGAATTATAAGAGTCTATGTAATATAGCACCATATTTCCAATACCTTGCACAAATGTAAAGACAAAACAGAAAAGGAAAACTATAGCAGTACCTGTGATGACTCATGATGATGGTCCCCCACAAAAACCTAAGATAGGCTTTCAAATTTGCAGAATGATGTTGTCTGCTGGTAGTGGTTGATCACTGGGATGTGGCGAACTCTTGGATGATCAAAGCCTTCTTCTCCTCGTATGCTATTGACAAGTTCATCTGAAACATCTTTCAGTTCCAGTTCTTGGAGGTTGGTGAGGTACTCAATGCCAAGGGGCACCTTCTTCAATTTGGTACATACACACAGACTTATGCGTGAGAGGCTTGGCATCGCACCCTTCTCAATTATTATTTCAACTAATTCAGGGGAAACAAGTACAGACAAGTGCTGAAGCTTAGGAAAGCCTTCATGGAAGCACAATTTCTTTATGCCATGATCATATGCATTGACAAAAGCAAGGCGCTCCAACTTGGGCAATGCATTTATGTACGGAATGGGATCCTCCGTCAGCCGGCTCCAATGCAAATGCAAATGGACAATACTGCTAAGTGAACTAAACCAAGGAGGCGCACTATTTAATCTCCCAATCAGAGTGAGCTTCCTAAGAAGTGGAGGAGGGGATGATAAAGCATCCATCCGAAGGGTTTCCTCTTCATTGGAAACCATTACCAGTAGATGGCGAAGGAGTTTAAGCTTTTGGAGTGAGGCACACAATGCTAATTGATCTTCTTCTTTCACCTTTGTAAGCCCTATCCTTTTGAGTTGAGTCATGTTCCCAATTCCCCTAATTATGTCGCCATTTGCTTCAACAGAGGTTAGGACTTGCAAGTTCTTTAACTTCAAGACGTCTGCTGGAACTTGCACCCCTATCATATAGGTAAATACTTCCTTTCCAGTATCACCATCATAAGCAAGTAAATGGCGCAAATTGTGCAACTTACCTAGCCCCTCTGGAAGTGCCTTCACCATTGTCCTCCGAAGATCCAGGGTTTGCAGATTCATAAGCCTTCCCAAGGATTTCGGGAGCTCCCTTATACGAGTTCCTTTTAGATTCAAGTACCTCAAATTGAATAATTTACCTATTGTTTTGGGTACACTGTCAATTGGCACACCTCTCAGCTCTAATACCCTTAACAGTCTAAAACCAGATAGAAATGGATCTAATGGAAAGGTATGGCACTTGTCAAAATGAAAAGCAAAGAAAGAACGAACCCGTGACATATCAGTACTGCACAGCTGAAGTATTGCATGATCAAACGTGTGAATGGAGAAGCGGCGAGCAATTCTTTCATCTTTTATTCCCTGTGGATCATATATAGAACAGAAATGATCTTGTTCAGATACAGAAAGTGCAAGCTCTCGCATTAGATCATGCAGTTTGCATAATTTGGGCCTCAAAAAAGTGTTGTTCTTCCTTGTAACTTGGAGCAGGCTTCGGGAGATGAGTTCTTTAAGATAGCCTTTTGCAACCTCCTCTGGTGTGAGACCTTTCCTTTCTTCTACAAACCCTTCAGCCATCCATAGTCTTACAAGTTTATGTGCTGAAATCCAATGATTGCTAGGAAAAAGACAGCAATACAGAAAGCAATTCTTAAGGTAGTATGGTAAGCCATTGAAGCTGAGCAACAAAATGGCTTTCACCACTTCGAGCTTGGAATCTTTGCACAGATGCCAATTGAAACTGTCATAGACTGCCCCCCATTTCAGTTCTGACTTGTCTTTTGAAGCCATGAGACCACCCATTGCCTCAACAGCAAGTGGTAGACCCTCACATTTTTTCACAAGGGCCCAAGCAAGGTTTTTTAAATATGGAGGACAGTGATTATTAGGTTCACTGGCAAAAGCCTTCTTGCAAAAAAGGATCCAAGCATCACAATCCTCAAGAGGATTACGCTGGATAACATGGTGTGCAACTCCATAAGGGTAAGATGCTATGTCTTTGTTTCGGGTTGTTAGAATGATTCGGCTTCCATTTCTACCATCTAGAAGTACAAGTTTAATTTGACTCCAAAAATTAACATCCCATACATCATCTAGAACAATGACATACCTTTTCTGTTGCAGGAACTCCACTAGAGTTTCCATCAACTGTTTGTAACCCATGGAGCTTAAGCTTGATGGTACTAATTCTTTCCTTCCGCAAAAAAGTTCTTTAATCATCTTTCTAAGCAGGTCCTCAATCACATAGTGCTGGGAGACAGTAACCCACGCGTAGCAGTCAAAACACCGCTTCACTGCTTCATTGTTGTAGGCTTTAGCAACCAGAGTTGTCTTACCAGAACCCCCCATGCCCCAAACTGAAATGACAGTTCGTTGCATTTCTCCTTCAATCAACAACTTCAATAATGAGTTTATTTCCTTCTGAATCCCCACAACATCGTCATCATTAATAAACAATGCAGACTCTGCAAGGTTCTGTACCGATGTTGGAGCAGCATGTGAGCTTTGACCTTCTTCTATTCTACCAAATTCATATCTTTTGCTCCTTTTTGCAATGGCCTTGATCTCGGCACTGATCTCCTGCAACTTGATGGCAGTTCGATGCTTCACCAGGAGTTCCTTGGGGAGGTGAACAACTCTTCCAAGGAAACTTCTGAAACCACCACCTCTGTTTAGTTGGCCACCCATATGATACATGAACTCATCAATTATGTTTTCAGCCTTGTATGCTATGTCCCTTACTTGTGTCACCCATAGTCTCAACCCTTCACTATCATCTTTGAACTCATCTGCATCCTTCAAGAATGATCTCGTGCTTTCTAGTTCAAGCTTAAGCTCATTGATTTCACCACGGACTGCTCCTAACGAGGCTGCTTCTTTCTGAAGAAGGGATCCAATGCTCCCAACCAAGAATTGTACAGCAGCGTCAGCCATATTTGTTATCTTAAAGGATCTCTCAGGAAAGAAGTTATACCTTCCTCCTCTCTCCTTTGTTCTCTCTGTATATAAGATTGTTGAAGAACTGTGCGATGTCTAAGTGACGTAAATTAATATAACCATGAAACCCACTAACCAAATAATTATGCCAAAAGCTTTTGTCATGTTGTGGACGAATAAATTCCATTCTTATCAGAGCATATTAGAAAGCTTTCCACCTAAATCTACAGGAAGATCTCCTAGTGTGCCTCAAGAAAAAAATGATTCCATGTCGTCTGTGCAAAACTTCAATGGCAAATAGGTACATAAAATTATCAAATATTTTCAGACGTCTTGATAGAATTAAAATATATATATATATATATATATATATGTAACGGTAGATGGGTCAATTAAAACAAATATATTTCTTCAACAATATAGATTGATCCAGCAACTTTTGAGTTCTCTATATTTGACTTAATGAATAACTTGAAACTACACCCAACAGACAAACATATAATGGAATGAATAAAATCATCTCACTGCACTAATCTTCTCGGTAAGTCACTGAGTCACCATATCAAATGAATCACATCTTAGCTTCCCATCTTTCAAGGAGAAATACTACACGACCAAAACTGGCCAATGGTATCTGCTTGCATGCCATCATAATAAGAGGAAATCAATCCCGAGTGAGGAGGGTTCCATTAGAAATAATTTCAACCAACATTAACGCCCCATTTGTTTCAGCTAAAAACATTTTCTAGAATATGTTTTCTGCATTATTTTATGTCTGGTACGACAGTAAATGTAAGTAAATGGAAAACATTTTTCATGATTAACCAAATATGAACTGATTCTGTTGGAAAACATTTTCTCCTTTTCAAAGGTGGAAAACATTTTTCGAACTATAGTCTTGCACTATGCTACTTGAATTGTGAATCGTTCCAATACGAGGAAGGAGAACGGGAACAGGAACATGGACGTGGTATGCCACATGCTCTATATGATAAGAGTAGGCTTGTATAGACCACACTATTGGGATTTAAGGATCTTTTAACTGCAAGAGCAATTTTCTTCCACTAATTAGACGTCTAATAAGATGTAGTTTATTATTCTTCAAATGATCATGTACAATAATATTTTAGGAGCATTTATGACCCATTGTTTTTGCTTTATTTCTTGCCAAAACTCCACTGTCTCTAGATTTTTAGTTCAAAACATAATTGAATTTTTCCTCTTAATACGTGGAAAAAATATTGGGATCCCATTAGATCACTAAATTCACCGTTTCGGAACAAAAATGTACACATATTTGAAAACATGTGTTCTAAAATGTAAATCACTCGGGTATTACTATTTTCTGGTAACACTACTACTATCACACTACCATTGTCATTGTCATCATCTGCCATTGCCACGGCCGCCACCACCACTACACAACAAACTAACACATCATGTTCAAGGTTGCAACCAAACACAAGAAAAAGTTTTCTGTGGAAGTCATTCTCTGAATTGGTTCCGGGAAAATATTTTTCACCGAAAGAAATGGAAATATCAAAAACATCTTTGGCTTTGTTTTCCTAAATGCGATTTCAGTTGTGTCCACTTGACCCAAAATCTTTCAAGGAATGAAGGCAGATTTTTATAGTGATATGGTATGTTTATTATCTTGTTGATAGAATAAGTTGAGTGCCCATTCTTAGGACTTAAGGTACACGTGCTTCAAGAGTAAAATACTTTCCTTTAATCCTTATAATGGAGTATTCCCTAAACTGACGTGAAATGAGGAATATGAAGAAGAAAAAGTAAAAAGTAAAACCAAAAAAAAAAGGGATCATCATCAAATATTTTCTAAATAGAATCAAATTCAAAGGTGATGGACTTGTCAAGAATCACAATGTAGTAAAGGAGGGTAGAATGTATTATTGAATTTGTGGGGGCTTACAGATTAAGGAGCATATTTAAGAGAATACATGAATAAATTTCTGTAACATCTCTTTCTGCAAAAGATTCCAAGTTCTGCAAAGATTACAAGCAATCTAAGGATGAGCATGGGAAATGGGTCCATCCATGGGAAAATGCCCATTCATGGGATGGATTCGGTGGTGGTGCACCGAATCCGGATCCTCCGTCGCACTTTCCTGTAGCCCTTCCCTGTCGCCCTCCAAAACGACGTCGTTTTGGAGGGTTTTTTTTTTTTTTTCCTTTTCTTTTCTTCTTCTTCTTTCTTTGTTTCTTTCTCTCTCTCTCTCTCTCTCTCTTTCTGCTGATGGGTTTCTTCTTCTTTCAACAGACAGACGCGAGACAAAGAGAGAGGCACCGATACATCACATACCCAACAACACCACAACTCACTACTCTTTCTCTCTCTCTCTCTCTTCACAAAACCCATTTTCTGGGTCTCTTTCAATTCTATTTAAATTCTTTCATTTCTTGATTATTTTTATTTTTTGGGAATTTTTGCCATCTCTGTTTTTGAAGTTTATTGTGAAGTTTGTGATTAAATTGATATTTTCAATACAGATCTGTGAGTAAATCTGTAAAAAAAAAATCAGATTTCAAATCTGAACCCAAAAAAAAAAAAAAACAAAAAACACAGCATCAAATCTGAACCAAAGCTTTTGGAGCTTCCTATTTTTTTTCTTCTTCTTCTTCTCACTGTGATGAAGCCGAAAGCATTTCATCTGAACCAAAAACTTCTTCTTCTTCTCACTGATAACTCTCTCTCTCTCTCTCTCTCTCTCTCTCTCTCCCTCAAAACACTTCATTCAAGCGGTGGAGGATCTTCCCATTTTATTTTTTTTTTTGCACAGCTTGGATTGCTCACAAAATTTTTGGAGTTTCAGACATGAGCTTAATGGATGACTTTGTTGAGATGAAGAAATTAGCGATAGTTACTGTTGATACGCCCATGGGAAATTCTTACTCTTCTTTAGATGCAAGTAATGTGTTAGCAATTTCCTCAGACGAGCCTGGTGGATATCATTTAGATCCAAGAGGTAAGGAACTTGTTCCAGTGGTACAAGGTCAGTCCAGTGACATCAAACAGGAAATCCAAACAAAAGACGAATCAACTCGAAAAGGGTATGATTGATGAAATTTGATTTTAGTTCTTGGGTTTGTGGGTAAAAAAAGATGAAGCAGAGAGGCAGATCTGGAGACCCAGAAACCAGAGGGGAAAATCAAAATAAGAAAGAAGAAGAAGAAGAGGGGTGGAGTCAGAAAGAATTAATAATGGTAATATAATTAATAATAGTAAATCAAAATAAGAAGAAGAAGAAGAAAGAGGGGTGGAGTCAGAAACAATTAATAATAGTAAATCAAAATAAGAAAGAAGAAGAAGAAGAGGGGTGGAGTCAGAGACAATGGGTATGTTGTGGGAGTCAGGAGCCTCTCCTTGCAAGCTTGTGCTTGCGTCCGTCCTTGCAGATCTTCGGGTCTACTTTTAGGCCCAATTTTGATAATCCGAACCGTTTATATTTTATGATTTATTCAGTATATCATACCTGTAAAAAATCAAGTTGATCGGATATCAGAAAGTATGTGTTTGAAAAATTGAACTAAACACTATTTTTTAAAGAATTTAATAAACAGTTTTCCGAACATATGCTTTCTGATATCCGATCAACTTGATTTTTTACAGGTATGATATACTGAATAAATTATAAAATATGAACGGTTCGGATTATCAAAATTGGGCCTAAAAGTAGACCCAAAGGCCTGCAAGGACGGGCGCAAGCACCGAAGCTGCAAGAAGAGGATCCTCACTCATGTTGTGGAGTCAGAAACAAAGAAAGAAGAAGAAGAAGAAAAAAAAAAAAAAACCCTCCAAAACAACGTCGTTTTGGAGGGCGACAGGGAAGCGCTACAGGGAAGTGCGACGGAGGATCCGGATTCGTGGTGCACCGGGCACTAGGTGTTAAATGGCCTGTTCTTGTATGATGCGCATGACTGATAGAAACCAAAGAGACACTGGCATAATAGCTGGTGTCTTGAAACAGCTAGGTATCATGAAAAGTTTTTTATGAAAATAATCATGAAAGATTTGTGGCTTTTAGATTACACTTAGAATAAAACACCACACACTAATCAAAATAATCTAAAGGTCATAAATCTTTCCTGATCATTTTCATGAAAAATTTTTCTTGATCGCTAACATTTCTCGTCTTGAAATACCAGCATGATAACATCATGTCCCGAAGAATATAAAGTCTATACTACTATTGTTGAGGATCGGGGGCACACCAGGGAACTCAAACAAGCAATAACACACAAGATTTAACGTAGTTCGGCAAGTCGCCTACGTCCACGGGCAGCGGATTCACTATATTGAACAAAATGGTAAGAATTACAACACTCTCTGTAATTCTCTCTCTCTTTGCTTTCTAAGCTCACACCCCTCAGCTGTACATCTCAACTCTCCTTAGCTTCTCTATATATAGATGTACGGGGAGCAAATATTCCGGCGTGCCCGTATTCCTTTCTTCCGAGCTCCGTCGATATCCGATCACCTGCGAGCAAATAACGGTGAGCTACCCGGCGGTGTGTGGCCGGAAACACCCTCCGACGGTCAAATTAGCACACACCTTAGAGGGAATAGAGAGAAGGGAGAGAGTGTTTGAGTGTAAGAAATTCCTTACAGAGTGTTCGTCTGTCGCGTATGGGGGGCGCAGACATGCCTATATACCTTCTGAGCCCCTTACCCACTCCCAGTCATCTCCTGACACGTGGCTCTGCTATTCCATCTGTCAGCATAGACCTTGCTGAACATCACCTAATCTCAACTGCCTGGCTTCACAGCTGGAGCTCGGCAGCCGAGCTGCTCTACCACGGCCATGCCATGCTTCATACCCATGCGCCTAACCGGACAAACACATGGAGGACCGGGCTAGGCGGCATCCCGGCAAAGCCTAGCCCGGGTACCTCCTTTGGTCGGCCTTCCTGCCGGTCAATCAACTACCTCGGCTGACCACGCCTTTCCGGGCGCCGGTCACTCGGTCTGTCTGGCATCGACCATCCTCGGACCGAGCATCCTGGTCCGACCGGTCACTTCCTGGCTGAGCAGTTTCTGTTCGGTCCGGGGTGGCACACACTCAGTCCAAACTCTGCCCGGCCCAAATCTGTCCGGCACAACTCTGTCCGGCCCAAATCTGTCCGGCACAACTCTGCCCGGCCCAAATCTGTCCGGCACAACTCTGTCCGGCCCAAATCTGTCTGGCACAACTCTGCCCGGCCCAAATCTGTCTGGCACAAAGTCCATATCATTAATCTCCCTCTCAATTGCCCCTTAATTCCGTCCGCTGAAGCGTGACTGGGATTACTTATCCCGATCGGGGTAATACTTCCTCGGTCCTCAATATGCAAGATGGTGACCGTACTAAGAAAGCGAGCAAGGTCCGCTCCACGACTTCCTTCTTGGCGAGCAACATCAGCTCGGTCAAGGAACTTCCAAGGTCAGCGAGCAAGGTCCGCTCCGCGACTTGCTTCTTGGCGAGCAACAACAGCTCGGCAAAGAACTTCCAAGGTCGGCGAGCAAGGTCCGCTCCGCGACGTGCTTCTTGGCGAGCAACATCAGCTCGGTCAAGGAACTTCCAAGGTCGGCGAGCAAGGTCCGCTCCGCGACTTGCTTCTTGGCGAGCAACAACAGCTCGGTCAAGGAACTTCCAAGTTCGGCGAGCAAGGTCCGCTCCGCGACTTCCTTCTTGGCGGACAAGATCAGCTCGGCCAAGGAACTCCAAAGAAGGGGAGCAAGGTCCGCTCCGCGACTTCCTTCTTGGCGGACAAGATCAGCTCGGCCAAGAAACTCCAAAGAAGGGGAGCAAGGTCCGCTCCGCCCCTTCTTTCTTGGCGGACAAGATCAGCTCGGCCAAGGAACTCCAAAGAAGGCGAGCAAGGTCCGCTCCGCCACTTCTTTCTTGGCGGACAAGATCAGCTCGGCCAAGGAACTCCAAAGAGGGGGAGCAAGGTCCGCTCCGCGACTTCTTTCCTGGCGGACAAGAACAGCTCGGCCAAGGAACTCCAAAGAAGGCGAGCAAGGTCCGCTCCGCCACTTCTTTCTTGGCAGACAAGAGCAGCTTGGCCAAGGAACTCCAAAGAAGGCGAGCAAGGTCCGCTCCGCCACTTCTTTCTTGGCAGACAAGAGCAGCTTGGCCAAGGAACTCCAAAGAAGGCGAGCAACATCCGCTCCGCGACTTTCTTCTTGGCGAGCAACATTAGCTCGGCTGAAACTTCGGAGTTAAACAAATCATCAACTTTTCAGCCGGAGTAAGACATCTCGGCTGGAGCCTCGCAGTTGAGCAAATCATCAACTCTTCAGCCGGAGTAAAACATCTCGGCTGGAACCTCGCAGTTGAGCAAATCATCAACTCTTCAGCCGGAGTAAAACATCTCGGCTGGAACCTCGCAGTTGAGCAAATCATCAACTCTTCAGCCGGAGTAAATCATCTCGGCTGGAACCTCGCAGTTGAGCAAGTCATCAACTCTTCAACCGGAGTAAATCATCTCGGCTGGAACCTCGCAGTTGAGCAAATCATCAACTCTTCAGTCGGAGTAAAACATCTCGGCTGGAACCTCGCAGTTGAGCAAATCATCAACTCTTCAGTCGGAGTAAAACATCTCGGCTAGAACCTCGCAGTTGAGCAAATCATCAACTCTTCAGCCGGAGTAAAACATCTCGGCTGGAACCTCGCAGTTGAACAAATTATCAACTCTTCAGCCGGAGTAAATCATCTCGGCTGGAACCTCGCAGTTGAGCAAATCATCAACTCTTCAGCCGGAGTAAAACATCTCGGCTGGAACCTCGCAGTTGAACAAATCATCAACTCTTCAGCCGGAGTAAATCATCTCGGCTGGAACCTCGCAGTTGAGCAAATCATCAACTCTTCAGCTGGAGTAAGACATCTCGGCTGGAACCTCGCAGTTGAGCAAATCATCAACTCTTCAGCCGGAGTAAATCATCTCGGCTGGAACCTCGCAGTTGAGCAAATCATCAACTCTTCAGCCGGAGTAAGACATCTCAGCTGGAACCTCGCAGTTGAGCAAATCATCAACTCTTCAGCCGGAGTAAAACATCTCGGCTGGAACCTCGCAGTTGAGCAAATCATCAACTCTTCAGTCGGAGTAAAACATCTCGGCTGGAACAGAAGAGTAGGCCCCTTATCCACTATTATTTCGGACACAACAAAGCTCTTTAGCAAAAGTAATTCACTTCTATTACATTGACAAAAAGAGTATTTGCATTCAGAAGTGTAGGGGAAACAAGTCCCTCAAAAAATTACATAAGGCCGCATTCCATGGCCGGGGTACGCCTTTGCCATCCAAATCTTCTAAGTTGTATGCCCCCTTGCCCGGTTATCTTGTAAGGCTCCTCCTAGTTTGCCCCTAGCTTGCCTTCACCCGGCACTAGTGCGTTACCCATGACCTTCCTTAAAACCCAGTCGCCCACTTGCTCGTTGCCATCGAGGTTGTCTCCGCGGTGGACGTCGCCGCATCATCCTCTACTCGGATGTGCTCATTGATGCGCTGCATTAGGTGCCACATGGATGTCTGCTGGTTCATTGTAAGCGAATCCCTCAGCCTATGTCCGAGCGGGAGACCGCGCTTGTATTGCGTGATCGCAAGGTTGACCGGGCAATCCAAGATCTCGTTGAAGGTTTCCCAATACCTCGAGTTGTATGCCTTCAGTGTGTCGCTTGGTTCCATCTTGACACTAAGTAAATGATCGACTTCCTTTGGTGTTTTTGTGTTGGTTTTGAAGCGCGTCACAAACGCTTCTGCCAACTGATGCCATCATTGTATGCTCCCTTCCGGCAACCTCTCGAACCACTTCAAGCCCAGCTCGCCTAAACTTGACGGGAAAATTAGGCACATAAGTCCGTCATTTCGCCTATGTCCGGCCATAACCTGTCGGAAGTGGCTCACATGCAGGTAAGGATCGGTTTTCCCGTCGTAAAGCGCGAACTTTGGTTGGTGGAAGCCTGCCGGAAGCGGTGTAGTTTCTATTTCCAGGGAGAAAGGGGTGGCACTCAACCTGGCCAAATCTGAATCCACTAGGAGTGGCGCTGCTTGGCGGGGTGGAGGTATTCCGACCTCCTTGCTGGCGTGAACCCCGTAGGATAGCCGCTGGAACGCCGGTATCCTCTGAGCTTCGCGCCGACGAACCCGCTCCTTTAAGACCGCCCGCAAATCCTCTGAATGAGCGGAGTAAGAGTACCTCGAAGTCGTCACCGGACGTGAGGGCCGGTAGGTGCTGTCTTGCGCGCTAGACTTCTCTGCATGCACGTCGGAATCACCAACCTGGTAACTTCTGGTAATAGAAATGGATGGAATGCGTCGCTGACTCTGACCGCCTGAACGGCGGGATGGGGTGCGCTCACTGTGGTCGCCCACTCTAGCTTCACCTTTCCCTTTGACATGCCGCTTCAGATCCTCCATCTCCGCCGCCATTCGCCGGATGACAGCGTCTTGGTCCCTCAACTTATTTTCCAGACGTCTGGCGTGTGAGTCTCTCCTCCGCCGGTGACCGTCTGGACTCCGTGAACGACCATAACTTCTTTCGCGCTTATCCCGCGCGTCTCCTGACTGTCCGCCAGTGGGCGTTCCCAAGTCAGCCATTTGGTGGACAGCAGGAGGTCCCTCTCTCCTTCGGGTATACTCCGGGGTGGCTCCGTCGATGGCGGACAACGGAAACTCGTCGTTGTTCGCCATGGACGGCGATCAGATGAACCTGGAAGACAAGGTTTTGTCTGTCAAGTTTCCCACAGACGGCGCCAATTGTACGGGGAGCAAATATTCCGGCGTGCCCGTATTCCTTTCTTCCGAGCTCCGTCGATATCCGATCACCTGCGAGCAAATAACGGTGAGCTACCCGGCGGTGTGTGGCCGGAAACACCCTCCGACGGTCAAATTAGCACACACCTTAGAGGAAATAGAGAGAAGGGAGAGAGTGTTTGAGTGTGAGAAATTCCTTACAGAGTGTTCGTCTGTCGCGTATGGGGGGCGCAGACATGCCTATATACCTTCTGAGCCCCTTACCCACTCCCAGTCATCTCCTGACACGTGGCTCTGCTATTCCATCTGTCAGCATAGACCTTGCTGAACATCACCTAATCTCAACTGCCTGACTTCACAGCTGGAGCTCGGCAGCCGAGCTGCTCTACCACGGCCATGCCATGCTTCATACCCATGCGCCTAACCGGACAAACACATGGAGGACCGGGCTAGGCGGCATCCCGGCAAAGCCTAGCCCGGGTACCTCCTTTGGTCGGCCTTCCTGCCGGTCAATCAACTACCTCGGCTGACCACGCCTTTCCGGGCGCCGGTCACTCGGTCTGTCTGGCATCGACCATCCTCGGACCGAGCATCCTGGTCCGACCGGTCACTTCCTGGCCGAGCAGTTTCTGTTCGGTCCGGGGTGGCACACACTCAGTCCAAACTCTGCCCGGCCCAAATCTGTCCGGCACAACTCTGTCCGGCCCAAATCTGTCCGGCACAACTCTGCCCGGCCCAAATCTGTCCGGCACAACTCTGTCCGGCCCAAATCTGTCTGGCACAACTCTGCCCGGCCCAAATCTGTCTGGCACAAAGTCCATATCATTAATCTAAAGGTCATAAATCTTTCCTGATCATTTTCATGAAAAATTTTTCTTGATCGCTAACATTTCTCGTCTTGAAATACCAGCATGATAACATCATGTCCCGAAGAATATAAAGTCTATACTACTATTGTTGAGGATCGGGGGCACACCAGGGAACTCAAACAAGCAATAACACACAAGATTTAACGTAGTTCGGCAAGTCGCCTACGTCCACGGGCAGCGGATTCACTATATTGAACAAAATGGTAAGAATTACAACACTCTCTGTAATTCTCTCTCTCTTTGCTTTCTAAGCTCACACCCCTCAGCTGTACATCTCAACTCTCCTTAGCTTCTCTATATATAGAGATTACAATGCAAGAGAAATTGAGCTAGCTGCCAGCCCATTTCGGTGGCTTTCCAGATTGAGGCTTCATGGCCTCATGGCCTCATGGCCAACTCACATGGCCTCATGGCTTCCCCACCATGTAGCTGGCTGCTACTTTCCTTCACATGGCCAGAATCTGTAGCCAACTCAACAAATCTCCACCTTGGCGAGGATTCTCTTATCCAACATAGTGATCGATCAACACTGCCATGCACCCGAAGGTGCTCAGTTCCGAGAGATGTTGACCAAGTCCAAACAATGTTGGAACTTGATCCCAGAAACTACCTTTGTGAGCATATCGGCCGGATTATCTGCAGTACCAATCTTTTGAAGCAGAATATCCCCTTCATTCACAATTTCTCGGATGAAATGGAAACGGACATCAATGTGCTTGGTGCGGGCATGATGAACCTAGTTCTTTGCCAAACAAATGGCACTCTGACTGTCACAAAACACCTCAACGTGCTTCTGAACAATTCCCAAGTCTTCAATCAACCCATGTAGCCAAATAGCTTCTTTAAAGGCTTCCGTCACTGCCATGTACTCTGCCTCTGTAGTAGACAAAGCCACCGTTGACTGAAGCGTTGACCTCTAACTTACCGGCCCTTTAGCAAGCGTAAATAAATACCCTGTTGTTGACCGGCGTTTGTCTAAGTCACCAGCATAATCTGAGTCCACATATCCTTCCAAATTCTGCCCGAGTCGGTTATCTCACTCGAACTTCAATCCCAGATTGACCGTGCCATGTATGTACCTTAGGATCCATTTCACTGCCTGCCAGTGATCTTTTCCTGGATCATGCATATACCTGCTTACCATACTCACAGCATGCGAGATGTCAGGCCGTGTACAAACCATAGCATACATTAATGCACCAACTGCATTTGCATATGGAACTTGTGCCATATGCTTCCGTTCTTCTTCTGTGCGTGGAGACAACGAAGCACTAAGCTTGAAATGAGGGGCCAATGGTGTACTTACAGCTTTGGTTTTCTCATTGATGCCAAATCTGTCTAACACCTTTTTCAGATACTGGGTTTGTGTCAGACAAACCGTGCCCTTCTTCCTGTCTCTCTTGATCTCCATGCCAAGAACTTTCTTTGCTTCTCCCAAATCCTTCATTTCAAACTCCTTTGCTAACTGTGCCTTGAGTTTGTCAATCTCCACCTTGCTCGTAGATGCAATCAGCATATCATCTACATATAAGAGCAAATAGATGAAGGAACTGTCGGGAAGCTTACGGAAATATACACAATGATCAAATTGACTTCTTGTGTATTCTGTCTCCATCATGAACCGATCAAATCGCTTGTACCATTGTCTCAGGGATTGCTTCAATCCGTACAACGATTTGTTCAGCTTACAGGCCCAATTCTCTTTTCCAGCAATTTTGAAACCATCTAGTAGGGACATGTATATCTCCTCTTCAAGATCTCCATGTAAGAAGGCAGTTTTGACATCGAGTTGGGCGAGCTCGAGATCAAACTGTGCAACCAAAGCTAACAAGATGCGAATAGACGTGTGCTTCATAACAGGTGAGAATACCTCATTGTAGTCTATTCCTTCCTTCTGAGCATAGCCTTTAGCTACCAATCTAGCTTTGAATCTGATGTTGTCTCTGCCTGGAATGCCTTCCTTCTTGGTGTAAACCCACTTACACCCAATTGCTTTCTTGCCTTTTGGAAGTTGCACCAACTCCCAAGTCTGGTTCTTGTGAAGTGACCCGATCTCTTCATCCATAGCCTCCTTCCATTTGACACTTTCTGCATTATGCACAGCTTCTTTGAAAGTGCACGGAACATTGTCTTCAATGATTGGAAGTGCATAGGCTACCATATCGGTCATCCAACTGGGTTGCTTAGTAACCCTTTTTCCTTTCCTGATTGCAATGGGTTCTGATTGTTGCGGAGCCTCTGGATCTTCATTTTTATCTGAACTCTCTTCAGAGCTATCCTCTGAGACTTCTTCAGGATGGTTGATTGGCTGACTAGTCTTTGCTGGAGTCTCAAACTCCACCTGCACTGACTTCTTCAATGCTTCCTCATTCTGTTGAGGATCTGGTTGCTTCAGCATTGCAGACTCATCAAAGGTAACGTCTCTTCTGATGAGAACTTTCTTTAATTCAGGGCACCACAGTCTATATCCCTTGACACCGTCACCGAAGCCCAAGAAGATGGCTTTCTTGGCTCTTGGATCCAACTTAGATTCTGTAACATGAAAATATGCTGGACATCCAAAGATACGTAACTGATCATAATCAGTAACTGGGACTCCTGACCATACCTCCATGGGAGTCTTCCCATCTAATGCTGCAGTAGGTAGTCTGTTGACAAGATGACGAGCATAGTTCAATGCCTCGCCCCAAAATGCCTTGCTCAATCCAGACTGTGACAGCATACACCGGACTTTCTCCACCAAAGTGCGGTTCATGCGTTCTGCAACTCTATTCTGCTGCGGTGTTCCAGGAACTGTGAAATGTCTCACTATCCCTGCATTCTGGCAAACCTCAAAGAAGGGATCTGATGTATATTCTCCACCATTGTTAGATCTGAGCTTCTTGATCCGTCTGCCTGTCTGGGTCTCAATCATCTTCTTCCAGGTAAGAAAGATGTCTAAGACTTCATCTTTGTGTTTCATTGTATAAATCCAAACTCTTCTAGAGAAATCATCAATGAACGACACAAAGTAGTGTTTACCTCCCAACGAAGCAGTCTTGGAAGGACCCCATACGTCGGTGTGGACGTAGGCTAGAATCCCTTTGGTACGGTGAATTGCAGTACCAAACTTGATTCTTGTTTGCTTGCCCAATACACAATGCTCGCAGAACTCAAGCTTCCCCGTCTTGGCGCCTTTCAACAGGCCTTGCTTTACCAACCCTTGTAAAGCCTTCTCACCGACATGCCCTAGACGCATGTGCCAAAGTTTGGAAGTGTCTGATGCATCATCTTCTGAGCTGGAACTGGTGGAGACAGCCACTTTCCCTGTGACTGTAGAGCCATCTAGGAAATATAAATTTCCCTGTCGAGTACCCTTCATTGCAACCAATGCTCCTCGAACAACTTTAAGGACTCCACCTTCCATGGTTACTCTGTAACCTTTGGAGTCTAAAACTCCCACTGAGATGAGATTCTTGGTTAGATCTGGTACATACCGTACATCTTCAAGAATTCTGATTGTTCCATCATGGATCTTCAGTTTAATTGTTCCAATCCCCTTTGTCTGGCAAGCTTGGTCGTTGCCCATCAGCACAACTCCTCCATCGAACTCTCGTAAGCTCGAGAACCACTGCTTGTTAGGACACATATGGAATGAACATCCGGAATCTATTATCCATTCATCCGACTGGCCATATGATGAAACTGTGAAGGCTCCTCCTTCATCATTATCTCCATCTCGTGCAATATTCACCTTCTCTTCTGTCTTGTCTTTATTTGGACAATCTTTTGCCCAATGTCCCTTCTCGTGACAAGCTGCACACTCGTCTTTTGCAAGACGTCTTTTGTCTGAAGGTTTTCCCCTGGATTTTGAGCGAGACTTTCCTCGCCTTGTATTTCTTCTGTTATTTGTTCTGCCTCTAACTGTTAATGCCTTGGATGTTGAGTCCCTGTTTGCAAACTTATCTTTCCTTCTGAACTCATTGTTCACCAAGGCGTTTGCAACATCAATATACTTGATCTTTTCTTTACCGTACAGTAAAGTAGTAGTGAGATGATCATACGAGTCAGGCAAGGAATTTAACAATAACAGTGCTTTGTCTTCATCACCAACGTGATCATCCAAATTCTTCAAATCCGTAATAATTTTGTTGAAGTTATTTAGGTGTTCGTTCATCGAAATACCTTTAATGTAGTCGAAACGAAACAACCTCTTCCTCAAGTAGAGCCGGTTCTCAATGCTCTTTGTCATGAACTTATCTTCCAGCGCCTTCCAAAGCTTCTTCGCAATATCATATTCTGTAAAGGCATACTTCTCCTCTTTTGCAAGGCAAAGTCGGATGGAACTGCAGGCCAGGAGATTCACCCTCTCCCATTCTATCTCGTCCAGGTCATCTGGTTTGTCTCCCAGAGTGAAGTGCAGGTTCATTTGGACAAGCATATCCTTAACTTCGCATCTCCACATGCCGAAGTTGCTGCTTCCATCGAACTTCTCTACCTCGAACTTGGCATGGGACACCGGGGTCCAATGCCTAGAAGTGCTTGTACTGGCTGAATTACTTATGGACTCGGTTGATCTAGATTCTGCCATTTTTTAGAAACTTCAATTCAAAAAACTGACCATACAGATGTGTCCGGAATACTCCAAATAGTTGGGAAGCACTATTAGCTCGTCAAAAACGGACTCCGAATGGCTCCGATCTGGCAAAAACACTTTAGACGGGTCAGATCTGCAGAATCTGGTGCGCTGAGATGCACCAGATAATTTCTCCGGTCAATGGCTGGTCAACGGCTCGGTCAACGGCGTAGGCGGCGCGGTCAACGGCGGCTTGACGGCTGGTCAACACGGCGTGGTCAGCGGCTCAGGCTGACTGGGCTGACACGTGTCTGACACGTGGCCTGTCAGTCGGACACGGAGCGCTGACGTGGCGGGATGACGTGGCGCTGACGCGGTGCTGGCGTGGCGCTGACGTGGTGCCACGTGGCTCGTTTTCTACCTGGAGACGCGCGTGTGGCGCGTGGGTGCGATTGGGATCACGCGCCGGTGACTGCACGGCGCGTGTGGGCGCGTGCCGAGACTGTGGCTGACGCGCTTTGTTCAGAGAGCGCGTGAGGGCGCGTGTGGAGGCTTCTGGGCTCTGTTTTTGCTGTTCTGGACTCCTCTCGGGGAGTTCTTCCTCCTGGTATGGTCAAAAGTGGATTTTGAGCACTTTGAAATCTGGGCACTTTCGGGAAAAATTCGATTTTTCGCAACCCGAGCTCTGATACCAATTGTTGAGGATCGGGGGCACACCAGGGAACTCAAACAAGCAATAACACACAAGATTTAACGTGGTTCGGCAAGTCGCCTACGTCCACGGGCAGCGGATTCACTATATTGAACAAAATGGTAAGAATTACAACACTCTCTGTAATTCTCTCTCTTTTTGCTCTCAAAGCTCACACCCCTCAGCTGTACATCTCAACTCTCCTTAGCTTCTCTATATATAGAGATTATAATGCAAGAGAAATTGAGCTGGCTGCCAGCCCATTTCGGTGGCTTTCCAGATTGAGGCTTCATGGCCTCATGGCCTCATGGCCAACTCACATGGCCTCATGGCTTCCCCACCATGTAGCTGGCTGCTACTTTCCTTCACATGGATAGAATCTGTAGCCAACTCAACAACTATCACTCACAATATACCTCAATACAGAACCACCAGCCGTATATCAAGCCTCTATTTTCTGGCAAGCTGGCATTTTATTGCATAATAAATAAATAAATAAATAAAATGTCTAACGGGATGTGATTCTCACCAGGGAAATTTTTTTTCCCGAACATCATTAATAATTGTTTAACCTATTTCTTTCACAATCACTAGTCGCCTCGAATATCAAGCCTCTACTTTCCGGTAAGCTGCAATTTTTATGCATCAAAAAATACTTTCTTACTGGACATTATTCTCACCAAGAGGTGCAAAAAAGAAAAGAAAAGAAAAGAAATAAAGACCTGATTCCTGATCATCATTGACAATTTTTTAACCTTTTTTTTTCGGGAGATTTGGTCAAATTTTCTTTGTAATAAAATTTTTATGCACCAAGAATAAGTACAAAAAAAATTCTTAAAAAATCTACTTACCAATATTATCAAAATATTAAATTTTAAAATAATATAATTTTTAATTCCGTCGGATTTTGGATGAATGCGTAATGATGAGCGGATAGTTACAGATGATTTTTTCCAATCCATCTAGTTTTGGACGAATGGCGGATTTGAGATTTTTTTAGCCGCAATCGAACCGTCAAACCTTGAGTATCCCTAGTAATTTGTAAGATTTTGTGTTTTTAATTTGTTTAGATATTCTGTTTGTGTTTTCAATTTGAAAATCCTTTTATCAAATGGTAAGTGTTGATATTTGATATTTTTGTGTGGAAAATATAAAGCTTAATTTTGCCATTTTTTTAAAAATCAAATTAAATAGTTATTGAATAAAAAAAAGTAATGAAATAGCCTTGGTAATGCATATTTTTCTTATATGTATTTATTATTGATATTTGATAATTTACTTGATAATCTTTTGGTTATGTTGAGTTGGATTGTTATCCAAAAAAATATGTTGATAAGTTGTTGTATTATATTCAAAATTTATAAAAATTTAAACCGTTAAACCAATTCACATCCGCCAATCTACCAATCCACTTAATTTGTATCCGTCAATCCGACAGACGGATGTAGATTGATTTTTTTCAATCTGCCAATCTGACGGATAGATGACGGATTAGAGCTTCTTCGGTCACAACCGACCCGCGAACACCCCTACTGTCGAAATTGATATAAACAGTAATATGTTATTCTTTCTCACATAACATATTACTCTGATTCACGGTAATATGTTACTCTAGTAATATTATCTAAGAAAAAAAAAAATTTACTTTGTCCTTATACTCAATTATACGCGTTCTCCTTAAGAAATTTATGAAACAAAATAAATTGAATTATTATTTTTACCAAATAAGAATCTAATGAAAAGATTTTGACTACATTTTTCTTCTTTTCTTTTCTTTTTTTCACGACATAAAACTTTAAAATTTAGGTGTTCTAAAAAAGTTAACCACAGCAGAGACATCATATTCATATATGTCTATTAGCACTTCTACTCAAAATTGTCATCCAAGGTCAACACATTTTTCTACTGCCTATTCACAATGGTGGTGAACCACCATCATTCTAAGGAGCGAAATTTGCTATGATTTAAAGTATCTGAGTGATCTACTATTAAGGGAAATCTCATGATTCCTTGGGTTGGTTTGGGAAAAAAAGAAATTTAGCTTGGCTTTTTTATTTTATTTTATTTTTGACTAATTTAACATACTTAAATTAGCTTCGTTTAAAGATTTTTTTGAATTTTTTTTTAACTTTATAATTTTTTTTGGGAGAAAAAGTAAAATGATTATACTTTAAATGTGACGTTTTAACTTATTGACTTAAAACATCTCCAATGGTTATTGCTATATTGGGGTTGCTATTGCTATAATTTGGCAATGAATAGTGTTATTTTGTCAAATTATAGCAATGGTACTCCAATGGTCATTTGCTATTTTTGGCAAATCTCAACCAACTTTTCTTTCAAGTTTGTAGGTTTTGTTTGGATATAGGTTTTTTGCAATTTTATTTTTATTTATTTTTTGTCTTTTGTGACGTTTTTTTACCTGTTTGTTAAAAAAATTATATATTTATATTATTCTCATCTAGACAAATATAAAAATTTTAAAAAAAATTAAAAATTGGAAAAATATATATATATATATATATATATATTATTAATTCACCCCACCAAAAAATATATCACTACACATTTAAGAAATTTTTTTAACTACACATAAAAATAATTTTTCACCAATTACCCACCAACAACCATCCATTATTAACCCAGTATTCATTCACTCACATCCACCCACCCAACAACTATCAATTATTCATTCACCCACCCAACAACCACCCATTATTCATCCACCTACCCAACAACCATCCATTATTCATCTACCCACTCAACAACCATCCATTATTCATTCACCCACCCAACAACCACCCATTATTCATCCACCCACCCAACAACCATCCATCATTCACCCACCCACAATTTTTTCTATAAATATAACATAAGATTTTCTACAATTTTCATATTCACCTACCTATCATTTTCATATCTTCAAAACTCTCTGTACCCACCAAGAAGATTTTCTACAATTTTCATATTCACCTACTCACCCATCCACCTACAATGAACAATTTGAGTAAAGCCATATTAAATGGAGATTTTGATGAATCTTCATCATCTGATGATGATATCATCATGATGCAACTATTCACAGCGCAACAACAAAGATTACAGATGTTAAGCCTAAACCAACAAACCAGACGTGTTGGTTCCACAAGTGGTTGTCGATACATTAATCGTGAGAGGGTCAAAGGCGACGAACAAATTTATAGAGATTATTTTGCAGATAATCTTGTCTATCCAGAAGAATACTTCTGAAGACGTTTTCGAATGAGGCAGTCATTGTTTGTTAGTATCTTACACGATATTCAACAAGTGAATGAATACTTCATCCAAACCCGTGATGCCACTGGTGCTCCTGGATTATCCGGTGTACAGGAGATGACTGCAGCACTTCGGATCCTCCAATACGGCGTGCCTGCTGATGCTGTAGACGAGTACATTAGAATCAGCGAAAGTACTGCAATTGCCGCCTTAAATTTTTTTACCAGATCAATTGTTGCTACCTATGAAGCCGTTTACTTAAGATCTCCAAATGAAGCAGATGTCGTCAGATTATTGCAAGAGGGAGAGCAACGCGGGTTTCCTGGAATGTTAGGAAGTTTGGATTGTATGCACTGGCGTTAGGATAAATGTCCAAATGTCCAAATGCCCAAGCCGGTGCTTACACTGGACACTATCACAAACTAACAGTTGTACTCGAGGCAGTTGTCTCCTACGACTTGTGGATTTGGCATGCTTTCTTTGTCATGCCTGGCTCTCTGAATGATATTACTGTTCTTGATAGGTCGCCTTTATTTGATAAATTAACTAGAGAACGTGCCCCTGTTGCCAACTACACCATCAATAATCACGCATACACCATGGGGTATTATCTTACTGATGGTATCTATCCTCGTTGGGCAACGATTGTGAAAACAATATCTCAACCTCAAGGCGCAAAGAGACAACTATTGGCGAGGATGCAGGAGGCATGTCGGAAAGATGTCGAAAGGGCATTTGGAGTGCTCCAAGCACGATTTAATATTGTCAGCGTGCCAGCTAGAGGTTGGAGTGATGAGGATCTGTACTACATCATGAAGACGTGCATTATTTTGCACAACATGATCATTGAAGACGAGCGTGATATTCCAGAAAATGAACGCAGTGTAGCACAACTTGAGACTGATACCAGTAATTTGGGCTGTCAAATGTCACGCGATCTGAATGAGGAATATGCTCAATTTATGTTGAATCGACAAAGGATTAGATCTGTTGAAGCCCATAATGTAATTCGTAATGATCTAATTGAACACTTGTGGTCCCGAGCTGGAGAGTTAGATTAAGTTTGCATTTTATCTTTTTAATGACAGTTAATGTCATTTCATGTCAGTTAATGTCTTTTTGTTCTAATAAAATGTTCTTCATTTAATGTCTTTTCATTTTACAATGTCTTTTAATGTCAGTTAATGTCTTTTCATAAAATGTCTTACAAAATAAAATAAAATAAAATAAAATAACATTGCAAATAAAAATAAAAATAACATTACAAAATAAAATAAAAATAAAAATACATTGCAAATAAAACAAAAATAAAATAAAAAAACAACATGAAATTTCATTAAAAAATAAAAATTACATTGCAAATAAAGACTAACAATTACATCAAAAAAAATGATATTGCAAATTTCAAAAATACATTATCCCATAATTATTCATCAGGAGGTAGGGGGAAATAAAAATTTGGGTTGCTCACATTTGAGGACCACTTGGCGAAAATCTCATTTTTTCGCATTGTGTAATACGCTTTCATTTGAGGGTCCAAATGAGAAATGTCCGTAGTCATTATTTGGTGTTCTTCCTTTTTCATCACAAACTCATGCTTTTTCATCTCAAGTTCTTTCATCTCCTGCAGTGCTTGAATCCTTTTTTCTTCTCTTTCCTCTTTTTTCTTTTCTTTCTCAGCAAGGTGTTGGTTAAATGTGTCTAATTGTATGCTCATTTTTTGGACTTCAGTTTCAATGACTTGATTTCTCCAGAATAATTCTTTTGCAGATTTCCTACCCATCGGCCTTTTACCCTTTCCAGCGACACTGCCCTCACCAACAATTGGATTGTTACCAACACTTGGACTGTTGTCGTCTTCAAGAGAAATGCAGTTTTTCATAGGGGAATCAGGGGCTGAATTAGGGGTAAACAGTGTATGCATCCTTGACTTTACCGTATTCGTGGGAGCTACATCTTGCCACCTGATATTGTCTTGCAATATTGGCCAACAATGTTCAAAAGCGAAATGTTTGTTTTCATCTTGATGGTATAACAGTTTTGCTTGAAGCATCTGTTTCAAAAAAATTGAAACATTATTTAATTACGTAATTTTTATATGATACCGGAATAAGAAACTAAACATAATAATTGAAAATAAAAACTTACTATATCAACTTGAGAAATCCCACTTGGGTGAAGATTTTCGACTTGAGCTAAACATCCCCGAAATTTGTTAGAACATTTCATGATTATACCCCATCGAGATTGAATAGACACTTGTGTTTTGGACTGATCATTCTGAAGCAGGCAAAAATTTTCATAAATTCTCCCCCAAAAGTGAGCATACGATTGCGAATTGCCAACAATTGGGTCTTCCGAAATGTGACACCAAGATTTACAAATTGCCATATCTTCTTCAATGGTGAATGATTTTCCTCTCTTTGTTTTTGATGAACCTTCCATAGTGATTGGATGAAAAAACTAAAAAGAAAATAATTTGAGAGGTTTGTTGTGAAATCAGATTCAAAGAAGAGAAGAGAAAAGAAAAATTAAATGTAAATATTTGTGTGAAATAAAAGTGGCATGGAATGTTTCAATTTATAGAAATAAAATATATTACCGTTGGGCAAATAGCCGTTTAAAGAGCCGTTGTAAAAAATAATTTCAATTTTTTTTTTTTTTTTTGAACAAACCAAACAGAGCTGAACGACTCTTTATTTACACTGAGGCATCACTATTTTGCCATACATCTATCTACAATTTCTCACTCTCCTCACTCTCATCTCCTCCACGGCTCTTCCACTCCCTCTCATTCTTACTCTTTCTCCTCCTCCATGGCCGAAATCAAACAGAGCACAAACCAAATAGAGCACAAGATCGGAACCCGATCTCCCCTTCTCCTCCGAGATCAGAACCTCCTCCTCCATGATGTCCTCCGAGATCGGAACCCTTCTCCTCCATGATCTCCTCCATGATCGGACCCGATCTCCCTCTTCTCCTCCAAGATCGGAACCCTCTCTCTCTAGTTTGACTCTGTCTCCCTCCGATCTGTGTACTCTCCGTCTCTGGTACGATCTTCATCTATATACATATATGTTTTGATCTGTGTTGATCACTATCAAAAAAATCTGTGTTCATGTCTTTTGATCTCCATCAAAAATCTGTGCATGTGTTTTGGGTTGGATTTTGATCATATATATATATATATATATACGGTCTGCTATGGCTTCATGGGTTTGATCATATATATATATATATATATATATGTTTTGGGTTTGATTTTGATCATATATATATACGATCTGTCTTCATGGGTTTGATCATATATATATACGATTTGTTTTCATGGGTTTGATCATATATATATATATATATATATACACGATCTGTCTTCATGTGTTTTGTCAATTTCGTTCTGAAATTTGCTTGATTGTGAAAATTTGGTTTGATTTTGGTAAATAGCTTCCTTACTGGATTAATTCTGTTATTTTCTCAACCGAATTTGGTGCCAAATTCCTATTGATTTTGCTGATCTGGCAAGGTTGGCATCTGCCATTTCACTTGCCAAATTTGAGAACACATATGGCATCTGCCATCTTTGGCAAGTGAAATAGCAGACCGTTGGAGATTCATTTTTGTCATTCCTGTCATTTTTTTGCTTTGGCAACTGATATAGCAGCTCCATTGGAGATGCTCTTTGGTGTTGTTTGATAAAGTTAAAAACTAAAAACTGAAAATTGAAAATTAAGTATTAAAAACTGAATGCTGAATTTTTTAAGTTAAAAAGTTGTTTGATAAAAATTTAAGTGCTAAACTAAAAATAAGTCGTTTGATATGTATAAGATTAAATTTAAAATTTATTATTTTTGAATTGTATATTTCAATTTTTATATTGTGATGGTGGTGATAGTGGTGGTGATGGTGGTAATAGCGATGGTAATGGTAGTAAAATGATGATGGTGTTTATAGTAACAATAACAATGGTGATGAAGGTGGTGGTGGTGGCGGTAGCGGCGGCGACATGATAGTGATAGTGGTGGTGGTAGCAGTAATAGTTATAGTGATAGTGGTGGTGATGGTGTGGTGGTGGTGGTGATGGTGATAGTAGCGATGGTGGTAGTGACAGTAGCGATAATGGTAGTGATGGCGGCGGCATGATGGTGGTGGTGATTGCAATAGTGATAGTGATAGCAGTGGCGGTGGCATGATAATGGTGGTTGTGATGGTGGTGATGAGTTTGTAATAGTGTATATTGATGCTTATATTTAATATTTGTAAATTCAGTCAGAATTAAGTAAGTTTTAGTATATGATTTCAAATTTTCTTAAATTTTAGCCTACATTTTAAGAGACACTTAAATTTTTGAATGATATTAATTGTGATTATCAAACGAGCTTAATTGATTATTACTTAATGTATTCAGTTGTAAGTGTTGAATCTAATTATCAAATACCCTCTTATCTAATCTATTTTATCTTTTTATACTTTTTTTTAATTCAACCTAAACTCAACTCACTTGCCAAACAGAGACTTTGGCCTTGTTTGGTTTGATTTTGAGAGAATTTTTTTGAAAATATACTCTACAGACACTATTTTAAGAGTAAATAAACCAAAAAGATTTTTTCAAAAAACCTCTGAGAAATATGTTTGGTTATCCAATTTCCATGATTACTTTTGAAACATGTTTGCAAAAAAGGCAAACCAAACAAGTTTTTATACTTTTATCTCAAAAACTATTCTACAAAAAGATAAACCAAACAAGTTTTTGTACTTTTTATAAAAAAAACCAAAATTATTTTAGAGAGAATATTTAGAAAAAGACAAACTAAACAAGTTTTTATATTTTTTATCTCAAAAAATTACTCTACAAAACAAACCAAAATTATTTTAGAAAGAATATTTAAAAAAATACAAATCAAACAAATTTTTATACTTTTTTATCTCAAAAATTACTCTATAAACACAAATCAAACGTACCCTTTGTCACTAGATCATCTTTTGACCGGTTCGTCTGTGGCATGAAATGTCCAACACGGGCTACACTATCATCTTCCTCTTTTTAAGATGCTTCAATTGTTAACACATAAATTTTTTTATTTAAAAAAAAAAAAAAAAAAAAAAACCTGATTGTGCTCTAAACTCGAAGTGTTAGGTTTGTGCTGTTGATGGCTCGCGAATCCACTGAAAATCAAAGCAAAGCCAATACAATATTTACCAGAAAAGCGTGAATCTCTCTCTCTCTCTCTCTCTCTCTCTCTCCCCCTCTCTCTCGCGGAGACTCATAGACAATGTGGGTGCTTAAAAGTCAGCTTTCTTCCTGCTGTAATCGATGTTTTAAAAAAATAAATAAAAATAAAATAGTTTATTGAAATTTAGGAATTCATGTCAAATTAGGTTTTGATAGTGGTTCTTCAATTGTAAATATTAGACTATCTCCAATCCAAAATTTAAATTTTTTATTAAATTTAAATATGATAAAAATTTTGTAAAAACAATACTCTAATCATTTTACTAAATTTGTATCAATTGAAGGGAGTCTTACTTTTTTCATCAATTTAAGGGAATGACCGATTAGTGGACAACCAGATTGAGAAAAACTTGAATATCCTCTCGATCAACCAGTTGTTTAATAAAAAATTAAAATTTATAGCGTTGAAACGTTTGGTATCAAATGAAATTTTTAATTTAGATCTTTACTCAAATTTAATAAATAAAAAAAAAAAAGAACAAGCATTACAGATACCCTAGTACAATGTCAAAATATACTTGGAGAACAGAGCAAAGTTGTGTGTTTTGCTATTTTAATTTGTGGTTTGTGGATGATTTTTATACAATTTGGACAAGTCATTAAAAATTGTGGTTCATTTGTCAATAAGATATTTTAGTTTAAAAAAATTATTATAAATTATTAAATATCTTTTATATTTTATACATTTTTTTATAAAAAAAAATTTAAAAATTATTTAAATAGTTCATTCCCAAATAAAAAGTAAAAGCATAAATAGCATAAATTCTTGAAATCAACACAGGAGGTGTGTATGTAGTTTTGGTCAGGTTTTGGTTAGATCATCGAGTAATACCCCTTCCTTTTGGGATCCTGCTGTGACTACAGCAGCGATCTGTGGGTGGGGCCTTTTTCAAAAAATTTTGATAATTCGAATTTGTTCATATTTTAAAATTTGTCGAGTATAGCATTCATATAAAAATTAAATTAATTGAAAATCAAAAACTCCATGATCATATTCAAACTGTTTTAAAAAAATTATCAAGATAATGTTAGTCGTTTATTTTTAAAAAACAAATGTACTCTTGTTATAGAGATATAGATTTCCAATCAATTTAATTTTTTATATAAATGATTCATTCAATGAATGCAAATGGGGTGTGGCTGGAGTCTGATGAGGAGATTGACCACCATTTGCAATCTTACTATCTTGATTTATTCACTTCGGTCGGTAGTCGGGATATGGAAGAGGCCTTAGCTGGAGTGGATTCTGTTATCACTATTGAGATGAACTCTCGGTTAACCAGGGATGTAACAGACGAAGAAATTAAATCAGCGGTGTTCCAACTGGGCTCTCTCAAAGCCCCTGGACCAGATGGGTATCTGGGGTTCTTCTACCAACGGTTTTGGGCTGAAATTGGGAATGAGGTCTGTAATGCTATCCGAAATTTCTTTGTGGGTGGATTTCTGCTGAAAGAGTGGAACCAAACTAATTTGGTTTTGATTCCGAAGGTCATAGCTCCTGAATCCCTTTCACAATTTAGACCTATCAACTTATGCAACTTTAATCTTAAAATCATCACCAAGATTCTGGCTAATCGCTTGAAAGAAATCTTAGGAAAGATTGTTTCCCCTTATCAATCGGCGTTTGTTCCTGGTCGTATGATCCAAGACAATGTACTGGTCGCCCATGAAGCCTTTCACTACCTTAAATTGCTTAAGCGGGGCCGCCAATCGGCCATGGCTGCAAAGCTCGACTTTAACAAAGCTTATGATCGGGTTCAATGGGATTTTCTTGAAGCGGTTCTGCGTAAGATGGGCTTTCATGATATTTGGGTTAACTGGGTGATGCAATGTATTACAACAGTTACCTTCGCTGTGGTTGTAAATGGGGCTTGCGAACGACTTTTACACCTTCTAGGGGCATTCGCCAAGGGGACCCTCTCTCTCCTTACCTTTTCTTACTGGTGATTGAGGTGCTATCCAAACTACTTCAAAAAAGTTTGGCAGCAAGTAGGTTTTCAGGCATTAAGATCAGTCGAGGGTGCCCAGTACTTTCACATCTCTTCTTTGCCGATGATGCTCTTTTATTTCTTAAAGCGGATGTGGCTCACTGTCATGAAATCCTCCGAATTTTGGCTATTTACGGCCAAGCTTCGGGCCAACAACTTAACTTCGATAAGTCAGGCCTTCAGTTTTCTGCTAACACCAGTGAAGGATGTAAACGGCAAATTTCTGATCTTCTGCGCATTGCCCCTGCTAATCTGGGATCCAGATATTTGGGTTTGCCATCTTTCTGGGGGAGATCCAAATGGGCAACATATAATTTCATTGTGGAAAGGGTGCGCGATAAACTACAAGGTTGGAAGCTTAAACTTTTGTCCCAAGCGGGACGGGAAATTCTTCTTAAATCAGTCGCCCAAGCCATTCCCTCCTATGCAATGTCTTGCTTTTTACTCCCCAAGAATTTGTGCTCTGAATTGAATGCACTTTTGAGCAATTATTGGTGGAAAGGTGACTCCGACAACAAAGGTATTCATTGGGCAGCGTGGGACACTCTAACAATGCCTAAACCCCAAGGCGGAATGGGTTTCCGGGATTTCTGTTCTTTTAATAGAGCTCTGTTAGCTCGTCAAGGGTGAAGGCTCAGTCGGTTTCCTAATTCCTTCTGTGCCCAAATCTTCAAGGGTCGGCATTACCCTCAGTCAACTTTTTGGTCTGCCAGAAAAGGACCGTGGGCATCATGGGCGTGGACCAGTCTTCTAGCGGGTCGAGAGGTGTTACAGAAAGGGGTTCGGTGGCAAGTTTTTAATGGAAAATCCATCAATTTCTGGAATGATAAATGGGTAGCTTTCTCTCCAAACTTCAGTGTCAATTCTCAGAAACCTTTGGGTTGTCAGCTCACGAAAGTGAGTGAGGCAATCAACCACAATACCAACTGCTGGAATGTTAATGTGCTGCAGAGTGTGATCTCAAAGGATGAGGTGGATAAGATTTGTTCGATTCCAATTGCGATTGAGCCTCAAGATGACCGTCTCATTTGGCATCATGATCCGAAAGGACTCTACTCAGTTAAGTCAGGATATCGGGTGGCAGTCACGGACTCAGTACACCACTCCCACACTCGACCGTCATCCTCATTTCAGATGCCCGAGCAAGTCTGGAAATTCTTGTGGGCCCTCCCAATACCTCCAAAGCTCTGGAACTTCTGGTGGCGGGCGTGTAAAAATCTATTGGCTTCCAAAGTTAACCTTTTCCGACGTCATTGTGCTCGGGATGCGTTCTGTCCAGTCTGCAATCGGGAAACTGAAACAGTAGAGCATTTGATTTGCGGTTGCGATTGGACGCGGGCGATGTGGTTTGGGAGTAGCTTGAACATTGCGACAAATCTAAGGCCTATTGTTTCGATTCAAAGATGGACCTGTGAAGTGTATCAGAATATCTCAAATCAGTCTGAGAGGGTGGATTATTTTTGTCGGGTAATTTGGTTAGCTTGGCATATATGGAAGTGTCGGAATGACATGGTTTTCAACCAGCAGCCCATCGACCCTCACTCTATCATATTTCGAGCAGCCAAGGACTCCTGTGATCATGCTTTGGCACTACAGGCTTCTTGTCCTACTCCCTCTCGGCTGAATTCCCGTCGCACTCCGGATCGAGTGTGGATACCCCCTCGACAGGGCAGATACAAAGCCAACTGTGATGTTGCTCTCAGGCCGAGAACCTCCAGAGCTTCAGTGGCGGTGATTTTTCGTAACAGCAGTGGCTCAGTGGTGGAAGGAGCAGCTCGCTTTGAGGAGGTGGGCTCAACCTTGCAGGGTGAAGCGTTGGCAATTCGCTGGGCATGCCTTATGGCTAGGTCGCAGAATCTCTCTCAGGTGGAAATTGCTGGGGATAATAAATCTGTGATTTGTTTGTGTGTGTCTGAAGATGATCCTCCATGGGAGTGTGCTCCTATTATCAGGGATATTAGAATCATAGCTAAACAATGTAATCTCTCCTTTGTTTGGACTCCTCGTGAGGCTAATAGTGCTGGGGGATAATAAATCTGTGATTTGTTTGTGTGTGTCTGAAGATGATCCTCCATGGGAGTGTGCTCCTATTATCAGGGATATTAGAATCATAGCTAAACAATGTAATCTCTCCTTTGTTTGGACTCCTCGTGAGGCTAATAGTGCTGCTCATTGGACAGCGAGGGCCTTTTTAAATGGAGTTCTCCCCTCCAATTGGGTGAGCAATCCCCCAGTTGGCTTATGTAAGGCTTTAGCCTTGAGCTAGTAATGATATTTTCGTTCTTCCTCTCAAAAAAAAAGAATTCTATAATATAAACTGTACCACAGATCGCTGTAGCATCCCTGGTTCCTTCCTCGGTGCATGTTAAGAAGTTTATTTATAAAGTTATTTTAAAAATTAAAAAAAAAAAATTGTGGGAGTTATATGTAACTTTTACTTATAATTTATTAAGTAAAAATAATTTAAATAAATGCAAAAATTGTAATTATCTAAAAATTGGATAAATCATGCTTAAATTTCTTTTCTATTTTCTAATGATCAGCGTTTCAAATTGATACCAAATAGGCCTAGTGAAGTGGATGGAGTTTGATTACAAATATGACTTAATTCACCCAAAAGAAAGAAAGGAGTTTGACATTGTCTTTTTTAAATTCTTAAAAAACTAATGTGCTTGAGAAATATTTTTTTTTTTTTGTTTGGTGCAAAAATTGACCTTCTTTAGTTTTATTTTTATTTTTTTAAACTCTTCCCAATCAATATATATATATATATATATTGTTAAGTGGATTTCAAACTAGCTAATCCCAAACAGGGCCTTAGTTAAGTGGATTTCAAAACATATTTTTTTGCGATTGGGTTCTTTCAGCAAGCTTCTGTTTGATTGGCTTTAATTTTGCTTGTGTGATTAATGTTTACTAATCAAATCAAATCAAACAACAGCACAACATTACCCAAAGAGAAAATAAAAGGAAAATGCCTCGGCATTGTAAAAAATAAATCATTTTTGGTTACCCCATAGTGAAGGTAATATATAGGTAATTTAATTTCCCTTGACAAATCCAAGATCCAAATATAGCATAAATCACCCAATTTTCAACATAATTGAAGATCCCATTTTTACCAAAACTCATGCCCCCTTGAACAAACCTCACCATAGTCATCATTTTTTTTCTTCTTTTCTCCTCTTTTCAACCTTACAACTTTCAGCCAAAATATACCCATTCTTATCAAAATCTTACATTTGCTACAATGGCATAATTTTTACTAGAGTAGTCAAATTTTAGCCTCTGTAACTTTCTAACAATGAAAATTAAAATTTCTACTGTTATATACATTGTTTGAAAGGCATGACTAGAATCTAAAACAATCTTCATTCTGCTGCAAAAGTTGTTGCAGTGTCCTAGGGTTGGCATGACATGAATTAATGTTGTAATTGAACCTGTGATAACATGATCATCTGTAGAGTTTAAACAAGTTGCATTGTTTACATCCTTGAGGGATCACGATGATGGCTGCAAAGTTGGGGTTTGGCTAGTTCTAGGATTGTATAAGAGAAGTGATCATATGTGCTAATCTAAAACAAGTAAATCACTGTACTAAAGTTAGGGCATAAAAACAATCATGTGTCAGTATGGTACCCCACAAGGACCTAAAAGCACCAGTAGGGAAACTAGGACTTCCTTGATCATAAAGGACTCACACATGGAGATATGTTAAATCACAATTTCCCTATAAAAACCAAAATCGAGATTCCAGAAGCAAAACATGACTTATTATTTTGGATGCCTTCAAATATACTGCCTCTATCCTAGATAGAAGAATAAAAGCATGCATATGTTTTGAACACAAACAGTTCCAGCAAATATTACAGACCAACCACCGTAACTATGCTAGTCAACCCAAAGTTTAACACAAAGGATATGTAAGTTCCGAAAGAAGGCAGCAAAGTACCTTCTCAAAAGTACACAAGTAAATTCATAAGACATCCCACATCCCAGAGGGATTACTGTTGTCGGCTTCTTTAAGCATCTGCACCCAACATACAAAAAGAGAGTGATTTAGAAATTCATTCTATTTTTAGATTTTTTTTCCCCCGACTCCAAGGGGGTTGGCAAAAGCAATATGGTTGAGAGTTGACTCACCATTTGGGGAATGAGGACTCCTGTCAGAGATTTCAGACAGAGGTATTGGAACAGAGATTGATAGCTGAGTGGTGGAGAATGTACTCTTGTCATATCTCTGATCATCAGGATCGGTCCATGAATCTCTTGCTTTGGGCCAATCATCCAAGAAAGGTCTTACAGCATGGCTCTCCTGTTTCACAGGACCAGGTGAACCAAACTCGCTGCCAAAGAAGCAATATTGTTGCCGCTGTCTTGACATTGCAGCATTGCTCATCGATTCAAAATCCTGCAGCATGTGTGGTTGACAGGAGTTGCTTTGCAAATAAGCACCATAACTTGGATTTGGAGAGGGGTCTACCTGAACACATGATGGCATGGGATGCCATGTGTTGTCTACATTACGGTCTATGCCAAGGACCTGGACACTTCGTGAACCTTCTGGATGAAAATTTAGTTGATCTACTTCAGGATTCACTTCGTGGGGATACCTGCATTTTTTGAGTTTGCAGAGGGAACCCAAGTTTTAATTTCAATTTCAATTTCCATCAGCTAGACGATATGATCAGATTGTATGTCAATTCCGCTATATACACCAATGGAACATAAGCAAGAATGCTAGCCAGAAGAGATATATCTACCAAAATATGAATTTCATCCACTCCCAACACCAACCCGAGTTCCAACAATTCATGGATGGGGCAGTAGAACAATTTAACTGCTTTGAGCTGAAACGAGTCCTTTAATTCTTATTTTGTACTCGAAACAAAACTAAAAAGTGACAACCAGAGAGGAAGAAAGGGGGAATCACATCATTGAATTTAAAATCTTCAAAGCTTCACGCCAAGTAGGATTGTTTCAAGGGATGTGACGTAGACCAAGTGCCCAGAACACTCACCTACTAGTATTGAGCCCAACTTGGATGTATGCCATCAGAAAGGAGCCTTTTGTTGCTGAGTAGGATTATCTAGGTTAGATATTAATCTTAGGGCCTATTTGAGGCTGTTTTGAGTGTTGTGAACAGTAACTACATACAAAGTGCTTAAGGAAGGTATGGGAAACAAAGCAGATTAATATCTAACCTAAATAACCATAATACATGATTACACATTATTCCAATTGGTCCCAAAAGGATTCAACTTGAAACCACACAATTTCTAATTTTGTTTTTACTATTTCCTAATCTTCTTATGGACTGCAGCAGGGTATTATTTTAAATGTCATATGCAATTTCCTCCAAAACCGACCGAAACGGCATAAACTATGGAGAATTAGGGCATCGCGTGTATCAACCATAATTTTGTTTCTATAATCAAAATTTCATCGAAGTGAAGATATTTTATGGGGACAATTTATGGAAAGTGATGCAATTCACCATTCTGATTAAAAGGGGTTTCTCAAAACTAAGATGGTTCTTAGGGTAAGCCATGGCCTCCATCTCTTGTTCATTTTGCCAGTCTGGTTTATTATGCTGAATCTCCCAACGAACAAAGGATTGAACTCCCCACCTAGATTTGTAGTACCACAATCCTTTCAAATTTCTTCTTATCAACCCCTCCACTAGTGGGGTCCTGTTTATAAGGGGTCAGGCCAACACTTCGCACCTGTGCTCTACAAGGATTACACACCACTAACTCATACTTGAAACCCTACATAAGCTGGCATCTTTATCCTAAGAATTTGAATTGATCTATAGTATCAAATAGTTAGTAACAGACAACCTCATCATCTTTATCAAGAGAAAATAATCTATTCTTTTTTCCCTTAGTCAAGACTTAATTCATACTCTTGACGCTACCTATATCACCACCTCTCATGCCTTTGACAGCCACATTATTATCTTCCAATTGTTTTCTAGAACATTCATTTGACCAGATGATTGATGGTCTAAATATCTTAGTAGTGTTAGGAGGAAAAGCAACCAACTTAATATATCCTCATTCTTGTTTAGTACATGATCCTTATTCAGTTTACAACAAAGATCTTTCCCAGCCGGTCCAGTTTTGGTACTTGGAAGTGTTTACGGCCATGATTTTAGCAAAATGCAGCCCTTGCAATATTGACCATACTGATTTTTGGCTACATTTACTTTGCCCCTTTCTATGAAAAATTATACTATATGTTCCAAGGACAAGCTATTAAGTCAAGACAGTGCTTAACCATCTTTGAATCAGTAAAACTTTTAATAAGCAATTCATCCTTGTTTTTTCTATCAACTAGAGTACATACATGATTCTAATTTATTCATATTGAAAAACAATCCAGCATATTAGTCACAGATTGAGATATAAACCACAAAACAGAGTACAATAGAGAACTCAATTCAGTGGCCTTCTGAAGTTGTCTAGTCAAATAATGAGGTAAGGAAGCAGGAGTACAATTGGGAAGCAACTAGTAGTAGGCCCAGAGATTTAAAAAAATAAGCAATGAATTCATTAAAGACTTTGGAGCATGAAGCTCAATGTACAATGGGGTTCAGGAGAAGTATGCATTATTCAACATGGCATGACATAGAAGGAGCAAGAATTGTAGTGCAATGCTTTGCGACGGTAACCAAGGATGGATTCTTTGTAGCGCTGTTGTTCAGGTGAACTAAAAAAACTAGGGTAGATTTAAACTGTTAGTATCATACTAAATATATATATATAATAATCATTATTGTTTTTATTTTTTTACTTTTCGATATTTTTATATCATTTTGATGTAGTTTCAGTCTTGATGTGGGATCACCATATCCACTTAAGTTATCACATGCTAGACACTTGACAGCCTAAGTGATGAAAGTAACTTTAGGCCCTTAGATTACATGAAATGATGAGCATAAACTCAAAAGGAACGACAGCAATCGGCTTAAGATCTTTAGAGATTTTTTCTTCATGCACTTTGTCTTGCCTTTATTAATTTTGTTCATTCAAATCGAAGAAACCCTATGATTGATGCCCATCTTGTCTTCTGTTTTCCCTTTGTTGTGGTTGTTTGAACACTACGAAGTATTCTTCAAACAATTTGCTTTCCCTTGGCTAACTAAATTCCGCACTGCAACAAAGGTGAAACATATTGATTATATTTATCTATATCACGAGCTCTCTGTCTTCAAATTATTGCCTAACATTCTTCCTTGTTCAAAATTTTGGTTTCCTTATGCTTAGGGTATTTGTCCTTATTTTGTTTGCAATAAAGGTGAAATATACTGATATTTATCTATATCATAAGTTCTCCCTCTTCAAATCATTTGCTAGCATTCTTTCTCAATCAAGTCTTTGGTTTCCTTCTGCTTAGTGTGTTTGTCCTTATTTTGTTTACGCACATATATCATTTATCACATACTAAGAATGAATGAAAGGGAAGCAAATCTGAGGATGCCCATTTAACATAATCTCACAAGGGAAAGAGCAGTGGTACCTGTACTCTTTGTCATTAATCCCATAGGAGACAGGCTCCCTCTGCAACTTTGATGTATTGCTTGCAAGCAACGAGCTCTCATTATTAACAATGGAGTGCAAAGGCAGGTTTTGGAAGCTACCACGCCCACTACTACTCCCAGTAGCACTGTGTGATACCACAGTTGACAACGACTGAGAGGTAGATTGAGATTCCACAGGCTTTCTTGAACGGTTGCGGCCTCGGTTCATGTGCCGCTCACAGTATTTGGAGTCCACATATGCATCTTTAGAGCACCTCCACTTCTTTCCATCCGTCCTCCGGCACCTACCTGGCTCCGGGTCTATTTTCTTCCCATAATAGGAACAATAGCCTACTGCAAATGAAGAGCGAAGTTTAGCCCCCAGAGTTAAGCCACAACATAGAATGAATCAATCCATCAAAGAGATTCACCACTAAAATAAAATTAAAAATGAAGTAGTTGATCAGTTCCAATAATGAAACTATATTTCCAATAATAAAAGACCCTTCACATGTTAAACATACAAAATAAAGGGTTCATCATACGATTGCTAAACAGAAGGCAAAAATTGTTATTCATAATAGATGCAAGCAACAGATTACCCACCTAATGGAAAAGTAAAATTCTTGAATATTTTCATGTTCAGATTACAAAATTGATTATGTCATGGAAATGAAATCAGCATTGAACAGTCACGCATGTCAAATACCACAAATGCTGTTCAGAATTCTAAAAGATAAAGCAAGCATACCAAGAAACTTAATTTAAGAGAGAGAGAGAGAGTCAAAGCAAAAAAGCACAACCTAAAACCAAAATAAAGAGAGAATTAAAGAAGAGCACTGAGTTGTCATCTAATGAGATAACAACAAAGTAACCAAACTCACCACGATCAATGAGATTGCACATCAATTCTAAACTATGATAAATAAATATAATAGAGCGAGAAAAAGAGAGGTGTTTTGATTTCTTACAGCTGGAGTGGTGAAGGAACCTAGCAGAAATAGATTCGAGGCTACGACGAATGGGGATGAGGAGGTCTGGAGGAACAGGTAGTCCGGCGAGTAGGTATTTGTAAATCAGAGCTTGATGCTCCAGCTCCTGCCACTGCGCCGCCGTGAACGGAGGCCGTATCCCCACCCCTGCCGCCGCCACGGACGATGACGCACCACTCATTTCACAGCACTCACTCAATCTTCCTCTTCTTCTCCCAACTAAAGCCTCTAAAAAGGTTGATTCACTTCCAGTAAAAAGCTGCAATAAAGACTATAACATGAGCTCTCCCTCAGACACAGACACAATACAATCCAATATGTGAGAGAGAGAGAGAGAGAGAGAGAGAGGGAGAGAGAGAGAGAGAGAGGTTACCTTGGGGAGGACAGGTGTAGGGTTTGGCCATGGTTGTGTGCGCAGAGCAGAAGCTGCGAAAAAGTTGAAGTACAGTGGAACTGAGAGGGTTTCTGTAATCTTTAGTTATAGCATTTTGCTTATTATGTGTTTAACATTAGCAGAGAAATGGTTTTTTTTTTTTTTTTTTTTTTGAACTAGTAGAAATGGTTTGATCTGATGCCTTTGTTTTGATTACGACTTTCAAAACAGTTATTGGCAGAGTCGTTTCCACTTTTTCCACGAAATTGTGCTCTCTTTTCCACTCAAAATTTATATATCTGTGTTTTGAGGAGTTGATAAAAATTAATTTTTTTAATTTATTTTATTTTTTATGAGTAAAAAATATAAAAGGTGTTATGATTCAAAATGGATAAAAAGTTAAAAGTTGAACTCTTCAAAAGATCCCATAATTCTCTTTGTTAAGATTAAAAATACTAAATTTTCTATTAAATAAATAATTAAATATCTCGTATGACACTTTTTTGAGAGCCCAACATGATTTGTCTAAAATCTTTAATCTTAAGATTATTGTTATTATTATTTTCAAACTATAATCCAAATGCCAACGTCTATTACAATTTAGGAACAATTTTGGTATTGTAAAAAAAAGTATTCTCATTTTACCATGACTAGTTATATGCCTCCAATTTATTCTTTGGATTTTGATACACGAAAAATTTCTTATCTCCCTTTCTTCTTTATAACAATTACTAGTGGTAATTCGTGCGTAGTTAAATTAATAATACATTTTTATATTAATAAAAAAATTAATAATATATTTTTATACAATATAATATAAATAGTTAAATTTTTGTATGTAAATTATGAAATCAAAAAAGATTGAAATTTACAATTTAAGTCCCATAATTTTATCACAATTTATTTATTATTTTTAATTTGTCACAAATTTAATCATGTAACCTTTAGTCTCCCTTGCTAGAATTACAAACTTAGGTAAGTTCAACCCAAACAAGTTTAGTCGAGCTTAAAATTTTTTAAAAATTGAACAATATAGTTTTTAATTGAGGACCTATGCAGAAATTTAAAAATTCAAATTAAATTTGAGTGGACTTGAGTAGAAACACCAAATAACTTGAATAACCAAAACAAAATTATATATATAAATATATAAATTATTTGCAAATTTATTTTTTAAAATAATAAATAAAATTAATTAAAAATTTAATATTAATAAACAAAAGAAAAAACAATATACTTAAGATTTCTAATAGAATTTTTCTTTAAAATATTTAATTTATACACTTTGTAGAAAGAGATCATCGAATTAGGGTTGTTTGAGAAGTGTCGTATTAGTTTGCTTTTTTATCCTTTTATCTTTTTTGGATCATGCACATTTCTACTTTTCTACACATCTTTTCATAAAAAGTAAAAAAGTAAAAAAGTATACTTAGCCTCTGTTTGGGAAGTGGGTTGGCTTTTTGGCTTTTTGGCTTTTTTGGCTATTTTAGCATGGGCTAAAAAGTTTGGTTTTGGAAGGGCTTTTTGGCTTTTTGGCTTTTTTGATTTTTTTTGTGAGAGAAGAGTGTAATGATTATGGGTTGGATGTGATGTTTTGTTTGTTGTGGCTAAAATAGTCTGTTTTGTCTTTTGTGATTATTTTAGCCCCAACCCAACTTGCCAAACACCACCTTAATTATCTTTTTTAGGTCACATCATATTTCTATTTTTCTATACATACGTTCGTAAAAAGTAAAAAAATATACTTATTTAGCACTTTCCAAACTACCACTAAATTGATATTAAAAAAATTTACTTTTTATAATGCCATAAATAATTTAACTATGATTTTTTAAAAATTCTTTTTAATTTAAAAATTACAATAAAATATTAAATAGAATAAAAATAAATTTCTTACAAAATAAAAGTACTTGAATAAAAATAGGTAAGAAGAAAATTTTCATATGGTATTTTCATTTAATTTGAAAATAATTCTAGATGAACAATAAATTATCACCTATAACTCTTTTTTTTTTTAATAAAAAAGTTTAACAAACTATCACTTTTAATAATTAAAAAAAATAAATATTTCTTTCCAATTTATTTTAGCAAAAGTATCTTTTTAACAATTTGAGCCAAAAATATCTTTATTCTTTATTTTAATTTCTTTAATTGACAATTGAAATAAATAAATAAAAAATCTAACAAAATCCACTATGTTTGGTAAGTACTAAAAAAAGTTATGTTTTGTTCTTTTGTTAAAAAAAATATATATATTAAAAAATATTTTTATTCAAGTCCTTATAGTTTAGAAGGATATAATTTTTTTTATTAAAAAAAATAAAAAAATAATACGATTAATAATTTGAACACATGTATTCAAAACAAATTATATTTAGACCAATAATATTATTACACATCATTATGACACATGTGAATATTGATCTCCTTCTAATTGTAGTAATATAACCTGAAGAAGAATTTAAATTTGAATTTTTTTTTTATAATTTAATAAATGATGCACAATTTAAGGAATGAATATTGACCTCATTCCAATTATAGTAACATAATTTAAGTAAGAATCTAAATTTGAAATTTTATTTTAAGAATATAAAATTAATTTATAAACCAATCATATTGTAACACGTATTAACAAAAAATTAAACAAAATAAAAAAAATGAGAAAAAAGAATTACAACTTTCAACCTTAATGAAATGATAATATTTTACAATTATAATAGTATATAGATATATAGATAAATCATGGAATAGATCATTATTTAAAATTTATATATTATGGGAAAAATCATTATAATTTTAAACTTAAGTTAATGGAATGCTTTTGATATTTAGTGCCCCTCAAATTTGAATTTTGAAATGGATTAATATATGTAACGCCTTCAAAATAATACATATAAACCAATCATTCATGACATCCATAGACATAGGAGAAATAAACATGTATCCATTTATCAGAGTATCCATTACAAAAAAAATATTACATGTTGACAACAAAAGTAAATGCCCTACGGGCTTACAACTTTCCAAGTCAACACTTGGCTTCAACAAAAGAGAGTTCTAACTCTTAACATATTAAGCCCTTGGCTCGAATTACATGTAATATAAAAGATAACTACAAAAATAAGCCTTCAGCTTCTAAACCTCCCAAGGTACATCCTTGGAGGCGGCATATCACCTGTACCTGAAAATGATGTCTCATATAGGGTGAGCTAAAACTCAGTAGAGATACGCTAAACATAATATGAGAATGAACTAAAACATTAGCATTTGATAGATGTTTAACTCATATAACCCAACGTACATCTCTTCTATAACCAATCCATATTCACAACCATATTTCAATTCCTTTCCGTTTCATTATCCAAATCAATTCATAGATATGGTTCATTGTTTATCCGAATAGTTCAAAATGAGATTATAACTCAAACTATCAACACTTCAATCATAATCAATTTAAAATGAGACTACAACTCATATCATTAACTCTTCCATGCTTCAATTCAAAATGAGATTACAACTCATATTAAGAATACTTTAATACTTCAATTCATCTACATTATGCAAACGTAAGCAAGATTTCGAGACTTTCACCCTGGACACTCTGGCCAATTTAGTTGTCAATGGAGTCCATCCCCTATCTCCTCCCAAACAGGTTTGAGAGTACATCCCCTATCTCCTCCCAAACTATGGAGTACATCCCCTTTCTTCTTCCAGACAAAATACATATGCCATGTATTTAAACAACTTGTCATAGACAATGATCAATTAAAGCATATATTCAACGTGTAAATCCAACCGTCATATTCAATGACATAAACCAATCGATTAGTTTCAATTTGCCTAATCATCATGTAATTTCTACAATAATCATGGTTATCCTCCACCAATAGCCCAAAGCAGATATTTCTAAACAGATAAATAAATATAACAATAGATAATTTATCAACTTTTCCAAAGGCGAGTAACTCATAATTCCAACCATAACATTTAATCACATGTTCCTTCAATTCCAAAATTTCCGAACCCATCTCGTTATTTATACAAAATAACTTATTTAATCAAATTAGGGCAAATCTCCCCCTTTATCAAATATTATACCAAAGACCAAATTTCATCAATTTCTCTCAAGCCTTAACATATTCAAGACTCCTCATGCCCATAAAGGACTCAAATAGGAAACCCCTCTTTTATATACATAGGAACTAACCAAAAATTTACCAAAAACCTTCTCAAGTCACACTATCTATACAAGATGACAATATCTATGTTAAAACCCATATAAGAGAGTAGAATATCCCTACCTCAAGTTTAGAAGGGGAAGAAGGAAGAAAAACCCAAAAGTCGACGGAGGAGAAACCAAGCTTTGCTCCGATCAAAATGAAGCCCTCAACAAGCTCTACACTTTATCTCAAAGGAGCAAGGTGAGTAGAGGTCTTCAAGCAAGTAGATCTAAGAATCTATGCATGAAAAGTGCCTTTTTGAGAGAGAGAGAAGGTGTTTCACGGTTTAGAGGGAGGAAAGGGAAGAAAAGTGAGAGAAAAGGTCAAGTGAGGGCCTTTATACAGTACTAGGTCAAAAATAGATATAAGCCCCAAAGTCAATTCAAAATATCTAGCCAAAATATCCCCAAAAAAGTAGGTCCAAACCGTGAGAAAAATCTGGGAAAAAGTCGCAAGTGTCGACCCTTCACAACACAAGTGTTGACACCCAAGAAGAAATCTGGAACACTAAGTGTGACTGCACTGCAGGTGTCGCCCCTTCCCTAGGCTGGTGTTGACACCAAAATGCAGTGGGTAATTTCAGAACAAGGGTCGGCCTTTCCTCATATTGGTGTTGACCCTTGCGGCCAATAAAAAGAGAAGGTGTCGACACCACTAAGACCGGTGTCGACACCAAAATGCAGTGAACAAATTCAGAACAAGGGTCGACCCTTCCCAGCTTTGGTGTCGACCCTTGTGGCAAACAAAAGAGAAGGTGTCGACACCACCAAGACCGGTGTCGACCCCAGAACATGATTTTCATGTTTCCAAACAACTTTTCAATGCGAACGAGCGTGAACGAGAAATCCCAACAAGTTTAAATCAATTTGTACACCTCCAAAACTAAGGTACAACAACACCAAAGATTCCCAAAATAAAATAAAGGGTTCAAATACATTTACTAAAAGCTTTAAAGGGCTCAAGTGCTACAATATACATTATATTTTTTATTTGATATATTTAATATACTTTCCATTTGAAAGTCATAAATCAAGAGATATTATTATTATTATTATTATTATTATTATTTGCTTGAATGAGAGCTATGATGGATTTTGAAAAAATTTTATAATAAAAAATGTAACGCCCCCAAAATATAATACCATAGATATGATCCACAACAACATAAATAACAATTACATAAATCAGAGTGTAAGTAATCCTTTCATTACATGAAGTAATAATACAAAAGAGTTTAATATAAGCGAATGCCCTTCGGGCTTACATCTTTCCAAGACATTACTTGGTTACAACAAAAGAAAGAGTCATAAGCTCAATACGTGTAAAGCCCTTAGCTTGAATAAACATTTAAACATCTAAACGACAAATAACATAATAGAGTTTCCAACTCCTAAGTCCTCCCAAGCTACGTCTTCGAAGGGAGCATGACACTCGTACCTGAAAATGGTTTCCCAAGTAGGGTGAGCCAAAACCCAGTAGAGATAGACTAACATAGTATATGAGGTTTAACTAAGATATAAGTGCTAGATAAATATTCCACATTCATAACCAACTTACTTTCTTCCCATGACCTTTCAATACTAATACCCATAACTTGATCTATTTCCAAAAATTCGTTTCATATTAATTCAATTAATTCCAAGTCAATTCATGAAACAAGCTCATTGTTATCTAAACAATCTAAAATGAGGCTAAAACTCAGTGATTCACAACTCAATACTACTATTATTTAAACACTTCAATTTTGCCATTTAACGGAATTTTCATCCGAGGGAACCGACACCCATATATGCACAAGATATGAAGTATTGCCATTTTACGGAATTTTCATCCGAAGGAACCGACACCCATATATGAACAAGATTTCGGAATTTTTACCCTGGACACTCTGGCCAACTTAATTATGAATGGAGTCCATCCCCTATCTCCTCCAAAACAATGATACATATACAATGTATTTAAAAACATTATTATATGCAATGACTATTCACAACACATATTCAATGTTTTACTTACACCGTTATATTCAATGACATAATTCAATTGATTAGTTTCAATTCACCTAATCCACATACAATTTCTACAACAATCATGACTATCCTCCACCGATAGCCCCAAACAAATATTTATAAACAAATATATTATTTATCAACAGATAAATTATCAAATTTTCCATAGGTGAGTGATTAAACAAATCTAAATACACCATTCATTCACACAACTTCCCAATTTCATATTTCTCACACCAATTCCATTAATTATACCAAATAATTATTTAGCTCATACTAGGGCAAATTTCCCCCTTTCTCCAATACTAACCCAAAGGTCAAATTTACCTATTTTAACACAAAACCACCTCTTATCCCAACCCCACGGTCAAATATACAACAACACATAGAAACCCCTCTTTCATAAATTTGAATCTAAACCTTAGGTTTTCTCCAAACATTCCAAATCTCACCATGTTTTCATAACAATGAATAACTAAGTTAAAATTCATAACAAAGTGTAGAACATCCCTACCTCAAGTGTAAAAGCTCAAAAGAGAAGAAGGAGATCCTCAAAGATGACCAAACTCGATTTTGCTTGGATGAAATAGAAGCCCACACAATGCTTTATCTTTTTAATAAAGGGACTAGGGTTGAGAGAACCCCAAATCAATGTGTATTTGTAGAGAAAGGGAGTGTTTTAGAGAGAGAGTGTGTCGGATTAGGGTTTTGGGATGAAAAGAAATCAAAAAGTGAAGTAAAAATATCTCTGCTGTGAACTAATATACGCGGTTTTCGCTTAAGCGAAGAAGTTGTCGCTCGAGCGACCAGACACAACAAATGACCTCGCTTGAGCGCAAGAAGCGTCGCTCGAGTGCAGAACACAAAGCTTCAGGTCTGCCATAGACGGACACGCACGCTTGAGCGCAACAAGCCTCGCTCGAGCGAAGGAACAAATAACACAAGCTCGCTCGAGCGCAAGAAACCTCGCTCGAGCGAAGAACTCCACCATCCTTAGAAAAGCTGCGTCTGGAAAGAAACCTGAGAACTCCTAATTCTCGCTTGAGCATAAGAAATCTCGCTCGAGCGAAGAAGCAAATTACAAAAAGCTTGCTCGAGCGTAAGAAGCCTCGCTCGAGCGAAGATGCCAAAATCTGGGCAACAACAATCTAAACCAATTAACAACCAACCTGTTCTAAACTCGCCCAACAAGTTCCAAAACTCGAATACAAAGAGTCAAAGGGGAAAAACAAGACATAGATATAATATTCAATCACAAAACCCGAGTCTAGAATACCTCAAAGGTCGGGTCAAAACCCAGAATCGCTATAAAAAAATTAGAAATTTCAGTTTGAGATACTGGAGCTCCCACAATATTTGTGGTTAGAAACCCCATTTTATTTATATAATAGATAGATAGATAGATTTAATAAGAATTTATATTTGTTTTACATATTTTTTAATATACAAAATTATTTTTTTTAGATTTTTTATAAAAATAATTTAACAATCTCATCATTAATCATAATGTATGGGAAAAGTGTAGCAGTAGGTATGGAAAAAGTTAAAAAGGCTTACAGGTTGGGAGAAGTCAATAAATGCTGAGGTTTTCTTTTTTTTTTAAAATCAAAAAATTACAAATTAAGATTGGGATATTGGAACTCCCACAACTCTTGTGGGTTAAAAAAATGAAAAAAAAAGAATTACAACTTTCAACCTTAATGAAACTAGTGTTTCTCCCATGTTTATAATTATTTGTATATATGTGAATTGCGATTTTTAAATGTCTCTTTTTTTTCACACAGAAAAATAAATATAACAAATGCAGCATATTTTCAATCAATTATTTTATGTTTGCTTTTATTCAAAATTTAAAAATAATGTATGGGCAAAATTTATAACTAACTTGAGGAAAAATGTATTCTTAACGACATTTTTTTTACTTCTATATAAATACTTAATAAAATAAATCTGAAAAAGGTAGTCAATATAATGTTATACATTAAGTAAAAAATGTGATTAGCAATTATACTTACATAAATTTACTATAGTTTTAATTTCAAATTAAAAAAAAAAAACTATTTTAAAAGCATTTTATTTAGCTAGTACCAAATAGAATTTTCTTAACAAAAAGAAAAGTCATAAAATTTTATTGTAAATTTTCAAATGTCTATTGTTAAACATTCTATTCTACTTGCTTGCTTTGAGAGTTTTGATCTTTCACCTTTGCTCCACATATATCGTATTGTTTTATTTATTTTTCTTCTTCTTACTTGATTTTTGCATGATACTTGTTTCACAGTGCATCTCCGAGTGTATTAGTAAAAACATCATACACTTAAAATGCACAAAATTACAATATATAGAAAAAGAAAAAAGAAAAAAGAAAAAAGTAAGTAATTGCCTAAAACTAAAACTACTTTAAGAAAAAATAAAAAATAAAATAAAAATTGTTTGAAATAGAAAATGATTTACTTATTTATTTATTAATTTTTAAAAGTAAACTTTTAAAGAAAACAAAGAAAACTATATAAAAAAATATAGAAACCAAACATAAAATATAATACAAAAAATAAATGAATTATAGGATTTTCAAGAAGTGAGATTCACAAATAAATTTTGTAAAATCTTGTCTATTCATATACTTTTTGTGTTTATTTTTTGTATTTCTAATCTCGAAAATCACATTGAAATAGTCTACATTTCTTGCATTAGGTCCATTTAATAGCTTTAGCAAACATAAATGTAATAAATTTCATAACACAAAACACAAACAATTGTGAGACAAAGTATTTAAGAAAATAAAAGCAATGTTCAATGATGATGTAGAAACACACCCGGCATTTTAATTGAAAATATAACTAGATAAATTGCCATAGAAAAGGAAGATAACTTTTATTTTTCATCACAACAATTACTTATCTCATTATATAATTTTAATGTTGCTTACTCTTCCACACGTCCAATTCTCTATCAATATTAAAATGAATGCATGAACCAAAAAAATGAAACATTTGAGAAAACAAAGAGATGTGGTTTGAGACTTTTCAATTGCTAAATTCTATTAATTAATAGTTATTAGGCTTTAATGGTGGAGCTTCTAATATTTGTTAGTCATTAAAGTTGAGTTATTTGATTTTATCTATATTCACTTGATAATTTGAGAGCGGACACGTGTTAAGTTTTTACACAAACATTTGGCACATTTTTTGAGCATTAAATAACAACCGAATTTATTTTGCTTCATAAACCCCCTAAAGAGAAAAGACATAATTGAGTAAAAACAAAGTAGAATCTATATATATATATATATATATTTTCTTGGATAGTATTGCCAGAGTAGCATAATACTGTGAATCAGACTAACATATTATTATTAGACAAAGTAACATGTTACTGTGAGACAAAATAACATGTTACTGTTATTGTTTATATCAATTTCAACGGTAATAATTTTTTTTTTTTTTTAAGAATTTCACAGTCAACATAGATCTTATTTGATAGATCTTGATGAGAGAATTCTAAAAATACTAATTTTATTACAAACTGACATCTACATCAAAAGTTATATTATATTAAAGTTTAATATTTTAATAATAATCATATGTTGAACTTTTCAAAGAATTTTTTTTTTATACTTGTCCTTAATGTATTAAAGTTTTATTATGAGGAGGTTTTGACCAAATCTCCCAAAAAAGCTTGGGGATTTGGAGAAGTTAATAAATGCTAAGTTTTTTTTTTAAATTAAAAAATTAAAAAATTAAGATTGAGATATTTGAGTTCTCACATGATTTGTGGGTTAGAAATCTATTTTTCTTGTATAGTATATAGATAGATAGATAGATAGATAGATAGGTAGATATGATATGATTCCTTAAACTAACAGATATTTAACGCACAAAATAAGTCATATTTTTATTACTTTTTATTAATTAACAAACACTTTAAGAAATAAATTTAAAGGAAAATTACCTATTAGATGGAATATGAAAAAATTATTACATGTGTGTGAAAAAAATTATAATTTTAATTAATTTTTTTTGGGAAATAATTTTAATTATTAATAAATAAATAAATCAGTCAATAGATTTTTTTAATCTATTTTATGAATTGGAAAATCAATAATTTTAGGATGGTCATGTTAGCTATTTTAGCTAAGAATAATGCTATATGTACTAATTAATGTACACACTAGTGTACTAACAGATGATGTGACATAATTTTAGAAATTTTAAGTATTTATAATATGTATAATAAATAAGATCATTAATAATATCATAAAATACATCTATACTATATATTAAGCAAAATGGGGTTTTTAACCCCAAGGCCTGTGGGAGCTCCAATCTCCTAATCCTAATTTTTTAATTTTTTGATTTAAAAAAAAAAAACCTCAGCATTTATTAACTTCTCCCAACCCAACCTCAGCATTTATTGACTTCTCCCAACCCACAATCCCTTTTGACTTCTCTCGTAATTACTGCAACACCCTTTTCAATTTCTCCCATATACTATGGTTACACACAAAAATAAAAAATAAAAAAAATAAGAATTTAGCTATAGATCTCAAAAAGATATATCATCTAAATTTGAATTATGATTTAATAATATAATTATGTATTTTTTTTTATGTATATCTATCAAAATTTTAAATCACTTAATAGGACAAATTAATCAATTTTCTAAAATTATTGATTTTTAATTTACAAAATAGATTAAAAAAACTATTGACTGATTTATTTATTTAACAACAAAAATATTTCATAATCTCTCCCTCCTAATCTCTCTCACAAATTTTCAAAAAACAATATTAAAACTTGCATTCATTTTCTCTTCTCCAAAAAATCAGATAATATTTTTTATTAAAGTTGTAGATATCTACCTATATTTTATATATTATATTATAACATAACAAAAAAAACTAAAAAACTAAAAAAAAAATCTTTAATGTTTATCTAAATAAACTTTAAATTAATAAAACTCACATGTCTATCACATATCTAACTCACATCATAATTTACCTAAATAATAATAAAAAAAAACAAACGGAAATTACAGATAAATTAAATTTTAAAAAAAAGATACACACAACTCCATCTTAAATAAATTGAAAAAAAAAATACCCGAATAGAAACCACACAAAAATAAAAATAAAAATAAAAAGATATATCTATCTATCTATCTATTTATTATCTATACTATATATTAAGCAAAAGGGGATTTTTAACCCCAAACTTTGTGGGAGTTTCAATCTCCCAATCTAAATTTCCTGATTTAAAAAAAAAATCTTAGCATTTATTAATTTCTCCCAACCCCCAAGTCTTACCCTCATAATAACACTTTAATGCATTAAGAACAAGCATAAAAAAAATTCTTTGAAATCCAATAAATATAAATTCCTTGAAAAGTCCCATCATATCTGATTATTATCCCTCATAATAACACTTTAATGTATTAAGAACAAGCATAAAATTTTTTTTTTGAAAATTCCAACACATATGATTATTATCAAAATATTAAACTTTAATATAATATAATAAAAAAAAGAAGACATTTAATTCTTTGAAAAGTCCAACACATATGATTATTATCAAAATATTAAACTTTAATATAATATAAAAAAGGAAAAAAAAAAGACATTAAAAAAAAAAATTTAAAAATCGCAATTCACATATATAGATAATTATAAATATATTAAGAAAAATAGGGTTTCTAAATCCCAAGCTTTATAGGAGCTCCAATCTCTCAATCTTAATTTTCTAAATTTTTTATTTAAAAAAAAAGCTCAGCATTTATTGATTTGGTCAAAATCTCCTGATCAGCATTTATTAACTTTTTCCAATCCACATGCCTGCATTTGTTGATTTGGTCAAAATCCCCGATTAGCATTTAAAATCCCCTCATACAAATAATTATAGATATAGCCCGTGTATAGTTACTGCAGTAACCTTTTTAATTTCTCCTGTATACTATGATTAGTGATAAAATTGTTAAATTATTTTTATAAAAAATATTAAAAAATATAATTTATATATTAAAAAATAATTAAAATAAAAATAAATATTTATAATTATTTCGTGCATAATACTAGTGATAGGCTAACTAACATGTACACTAATTGTCCATCTAGCACTACTATTTAGCTAATATTACGGTAATATTGTCACTCTGATGGGCTGGCTAAAGGCTTCCTATTGAGCAACTCAAAAGGAAGAGGCATATTGATCCTGTTAGCTATTTTAGCTAATATTATCCTAATATTCCTACTCCAACGTACTGGCTAAATGGCTTCCTATTTTTCCTCTTCAAACTCAGTTTGTAGAGTGATTGAAGGCTCTCCAAACTCTACAGTGAAGTCTCTTCCACGAAATCGATCCTCTACATCAGCGCGAAATCGATCTTCGCCTTCAGCGTTGTCTGCAACTCCCTCCATCTAACCTCTTCCTCAAGGTATGGATCCTTCTATCTCTTTGTCTTCTCCTTCTATGTAACTCATAAACCCTTTATCTCTCTCTCTCTCTCTCTCTCTCTCTCTTCAACTCTTCCCCTTCCATATCTGCAAACCCCTATCTGTGAATCCTTTTTTCCCTTTTGATTTTTAGTTCCCCCTTCTATGAACCACATTTTTACCCATCTTTGCGAAAGCCCCTTCCTAAACCCATCTTTGAACCCCCATCCATTCTTGTTCGTCTATTATCTGCATGTTATTTTCTTTGTTTTTCACATGTATGTATCTGAGATTGGTAGTCTTGTATGCTGCTGCTACAGTTGTTTAGATTTATGTATGTGAAAATATTGCTGATTTTAATTGGTTGAAATCTTACGCTATGTTTGGTAACTTAGTAGAGAAAAGAAAAGAAATGATTACTTAAGTAATAAGAGAAAAGAAAAGAAAAGAAATGATTGTAATTTCTCTCATTTTTGTTTGGATAAGTAAGAAATAAAAGAAAAGAAATGATTGTGATTTCTCTCCTTCTTGTTTGGTTAGATTTCATTAAGAGAAAAGAAAAGAAATTATTTTATGTTATATTACCAAAATAACCTTTTTATATTTTCAATCATTTTATTTCTTTTATTTTTATAGGGGTAAAATTGGTATTATAAAAATATAAACATTTGTGGATTTCTTTTCTCTCCCAATCTCTCCACTTTTGGGAAGATTGAAAATAAGGGTTATGAGAGAAATGAGTTTCTCTCCATTTCTCTCTATTTCTCCTCATTTCTCTCCACTTAAGATAACCAAACAAGGAAGATAAATACATTTCTCTTTATTTCTTTTCTTTTCTCTCCAAATCACTCAATCCAAACACAGTGTTATTTTTTTTCTTCATTCAATTATCGTAAGACGCTAATTTGATGGGTTTTGGGAAAGATCGAATTGGGTTTGTTTTACTTTTATCTAGTTCTTTGATTTGCAGGTTATGTTTATGGGTTTTAATTGACATTTGAGTAAAATTTCTGTGAAATTTTGAGGTGGTGTTACCCTATTTCCTTCAATATAGATGATGTTTAGTTTGGTGGGGAGTGTGTTACCCTATTTCCTTCAATATTTGTGTGTACTTTCAGAAGTGCATAGCTCTGTAATGGTGTTGAATATTATCCATTGTTCATGATGAGTATATATTCTTAAATCTTACTTTGACATGTAGGAAATATTGTTGTTGCTTCTTTCTCTTCTCAATTCATCATCCGTTAAAAAATTTCTTCATCCATTCTCGAAGGATAAATCTTCAGTTCAGAGGGGGATGATACCATGTGCCCCATCTGCCTAGTGAGTCCAACCATTCCATTTCTATCTCATCCCTGTCAGCACAGGTTCATTTTGTATTTATTTATTTTTTTATCTTCCATTGATCATTATTACTTCATACAGGCTAATCACTTTTAATTGAAAGCCCAAATGGCATGGATTGAAATGATTTTAATCGCATAGTATAGGTCAGACCAATCACAGGACTGTTTTATGGGGTCGGCACTTCTATTGCATATCCTGTTTAATTATGCATTCCATTGATACAAATATATGGTAGAACATTTCAAGGATTTTACCAGAATATGCTTCATAATGACTTTGTTTAGAGCCTGTTGCAACTTTATAATATTTAAATATTTTCTGTGAAATTATAAAAGAAGTGCTGGGAGGGGTAAGACCGGAGAGTGGAGACAAAGCTAATCTTTGGCATTATTTACAGTCGTCGTTCTCAAACTCAAATCAACTTCTTTTCTATGAAATTGTAATGTCTCTTTTTGGAACAATTGCAAGGGCAACCAGGTTAATTTAGAACTGGTTTACTCATTTGCAACCCGGACCAGTTTCAACAATATGATTTAGTCCAGGTTTGAAGATACTCTATCAAAGTGGTGGAAAATAACATATGATTTCATCTTTTCTCATATTTCACCAGAATAGTGTGTGGTACTGTCAATGTTCATTTATGATGCACCACCATCTCCTTTTGCCATTATGGTTTGTGGGAAGGATATATATTGCAACAAATGTTTTAGAATAATGTTTTCAAGTCAGCTTGGTTCCTTGAAAAACTTGTGGTTTCTTTTCTGGCAGCTATTGTTATTACTGCCTTCGAACACGGTGTTCTGCTGCTCCATCATTCAGGTGTGTAACAACCCCGACCTTAATTAACAATAATTCATGCTTGAGTGTGCCTAATAAGTGATTAAGAAGAAATCTCGAGTTAATTGCGTGTGCATTGCATCATTTTGTGTTTATATCTGTTTGACGTAGGAAGATTTGTTCATGTTTTAGTTTCGATTTGCAAATTGAAGGCCTTATCGGCATCTAATTCAGAAAATTGACTTGGTATATGTGTTAATTGGAATTTTTAGGGCCTTATGGTAGGTTCAATTGAAATTCGATTCAGAATGATTGAATTAGATTAATTTAATGCACATTTAATTTGTTTTAATTAATTGCCACCAAGTGAGCTCTTATAAACTCCCTACATGCTCCACTCATCTCTTTCTTGAATTGTCAACACATTTTTGAGCTTCCTCACACACACACAAACGTGGGAGAGAGAGAGAGAGAGAGAAGGAGGGAAATTTGAGATCAAGTTTGAGGTTTGGAAGAAATTGCTAGGAAACTTGGAGAATTACTTAAGAACATATCTAAACATAAGGAATTGAGAGCCTTAGGTAAGAATGTTAGTCTCTAGTTTTGTAATTTAGTTGATTAATGCATGAAATCGATTGTGATAGGTGAATTAACATGAGAATTGAGCTAAAGAATCGAATTAAGAATGAATTTATGTGTGCATGTGCATTTCATGGAGTTTTGAAAGTGATTTCAAAGAATTTCCACATGCGTGTCTCCAACTCACCTCAATTTTGGGAAACCATTGAGTTTCATTTTATTTTATGGTGTTTGAGCATGTTTTGAGGGACTTGAGTTCAAAGAAATTCATGCATGTCAGGTTCTTGGATCATTCACAAACTTCTAGTTGAATTCTTTTGCATAATTGGTAAGCCATTAGACCATGATTTCTTGAAATGATCTTTAATTCTTGTTGTTTTAAGGGTTTTCATGTATTTTCTCAAGTTTTGGCCTAGAAAAAAAAAATCAAGTTTGATGCTTTAAAGGTTGAATTTGAGCTTGAAGATCAAATCTGGAAATTCCAGAATTTACATCTACGCTCGAGCGTGGGATTTCACGCTTGAGCGAGCACTCTGAGTGTATGCACTTCCGCTCGAGCGACCTAATTCTCGCTCGAGCGTGAAATGCATATACCCATAAGTTTGCATATTTCGCAGCACGCTCGAGCGACAGAGGTCACGCTCGAGCGAGGGTCTGAGTCTCACGCTCGAGCCGAGATCGAGCGTTCGTCGAGCGTGAAATGCAAGCAACCAGTACTTTTTCAAAGTTTGCAGTTTGCTCGAGCGAGGAAAGTTGCGCTCGAGCGAAGCCTCACTTTCTGCATACCCACTCGAGCGAGGGAATCTATGCTCAAGCGTGGACCTTATTTCCAGCAAGTTTTGAAAAATGTTTTCAAGTGCATTTTTACATCCTCATTCTATCCTAGGCATTCCTAGGCCATGATTAAGACTCTATGATGAGGATAACGAGGTGGAAACACACCAAAACGAGTAAGGGCTAAGTTATCATTTATGGGTGTGTAACTCGGAATACGTTCGTTCTGTAATTGTGTAGGTCAAGTGCTACAAGGAAGTTGAATTGTCTACTTGCGACACCTATTATCTGTGAGTAAAAACTTAGTAAAGCTATATTCAAATTTATGTATTTTTTGTATACAAAATAAGATCTGTTGAAAGAAATGCCATATTTTGTACTACGAATGATTGTTCGACAATAACGAGCATTCATGATATTATGCTATGATTTAAGTATGTTGCAAGTAACATATATGCCACGATTCAAGTATGTTATAAGTGACATGATGTTATGATTCAAGTATGCTATAAGTCCCCGGACCGGAGGTTCCTTATGGAACTTGTAGCAATCCAGAATTTTTCCCTCCGCTCGAGCAAGAGAGTTGACGCTCGAGCAGACGTGTGAGGCTTCCAGTACTTTTGCAATCTGTCCAAGATTCTGAGAGTTGTGAATTCCCGCTCGAGCGTAGAAGTGGTCGCTCGAGCAGCCGGCTTTGTTGGTCTGCGCGCTCGAGCGCAAGATTGGGTGCTCGAGCAGTCTGCCTGGTTGAGTTTGAATTTCTAAAACTAGTGGGGTTGTTTTTGACCTTTTATTATTATGTTTGGAGCCTCCCTATTTTATTTTGGGACATTGATTGAAGTGGTAACATGATGGTAAAGTAAGATTGGACCAAAAATTTTAATTCGGATAATCTTCTTACGAACAACCATCACTCGTTTGCCATTTTCTTTTTCCACACTTTGAATTTGGGTGTGAGGCTAGAACCATTGGAAAGCTTGTCTCTGGGGCTTCTATTTGGACACAAGAACGACCTAAAATGGAATCCGGATGGGAGAGTTATACCCGTTTAAAGTTTTAGTATTTGTGCTGGAAGCAGGTACGCTCAAGCGGACTGCGCGAATTTAGCAACTTAAAAAGTGATTTTTAGATCATTCTCTCCATTTTTCTTTTCTCTCTTCCTTCGTCTCACCTTAGGTCTGAAAACCCTTGATCTCTCAACCCAAATACCTTCCATTCATCAAAGATTTGGCCAAGATCTCTTACCAAAAAGTGAAGAATGCTTGAAGATCTCACTTTTCAACTGATTGAAATTTGGATTTGTGAAGGAACCTCATCAAAGCTTTGCTCTTTTGCTTGAATCTTGAGGTAGGGGTCCTAGTTTTTCTTCAATACTTGCATTTATAGATAGATTTGTGGTATTTTGATTATATAAATACAAAATCTCCATTTTTGAGAATATAGTGTTATATCATAGAATTTGGGGGTTTAGGGTTTGAAGTGTTAGGGTTCAATTGTTGGTTTAAGATTGTGGATTACGAATCTTAGGTGTATAATTAATGGGAAATTTGGAATAAAAAGTGGTGGTGTGAGAAGTTTTAATTCTTCTTGAAAACTTTAATTTTTTTTGAAAACCCTAAGTTGATTCATGATGATAATTAATGATTTTGCCCAAATTGAAAGTAGAATCATGAAATTGAGAGGTTAAATTGTATATATACAAGTTTAATTGAATTTTGGAAGTATTTGAAAATTATGTTAAAAATTAATGATTGAACCTTTATTATGGATGTTGTAAATCATGCTATAATATTGTGGGGACCGAATAATGGAAAGATCAGAAGGTGTGTATCTTTGGAAGATTGATATTAATCGGCTATATCCTACGAGAGCGGGGAGCCGAATAGAATATATGTGCCGAATAAAGTATAAGTACTTAGGGCCGAATAAAGGAAAGGATAATGATTAAAAAGTAGGCCCTGGCCCCGAGGATCAAGAAGAGCAGGTATAATACAGGAACAACGGTTATAGAAAGGTATGTAAGAATCACTTCAAAAAACTGGTAAATAGGCTATCCTGAGCATCTGAACTAACTTGTCCGTTGGAGTACTAATTCCGGCAGCCCCGACCGGAGTGCTTGTATCTTTTCAGGTGACTAGCTGAGGATCACTAGCGTCTCTCAGGATCTGAAGAGTATTTCCAAACCACTTCTCCACAATTGACGTCGTCTATGGGAATACTCAAATACATCCATGGCAGGCGTGACTGAAGATCCTCCGGTAGCCATTGACGAGACTGCACAGGGAGATGACCTCACTCCAGCAAATATGCTCGGAAAAGAAACCATCGCTACAAGACGCGCCTTGAACTTCGACTCACCAACGACCTCCGTGCAAGAGACAATGCAAGCGATCATCGAACAAGCAAAGCAGAATGAACAAAGGCTGGAGAACATGATCACTGAAAACGAACGTCTCCGTTAAGATTTGGCCCTCGAAGTCGCAAAATCGAGAGAAGCTGCCAAGATCCCGAACGACCTTCGAGGACCGGTGGACAACGACCTCGAGCCCGACCAAAGGATATCGATAGCGACTCCAACTCATTAACCACGGAGCTTAACAGGAAGGGACGATCTGAAACTTCCAGCTCCTCTGAAAAGAGTCTGCATACAAGGAACAAGCGTAGGAGGAGCAGTTCAGACGAAGAGGACCAACACGATCCTTTTGTCCGACGGATTGCAAGGGCGACCCTGCCTAAGAAGTTCAAAGCTCCGTCATTTACTCTTTACGATGGAAAATCAGACCCCACTGATCATATCCGTCACTACAAGCAGGCTATGACATTGCATGCAGACAACAAAGCCCTCATGTGCCGAATATTCCCTAGCAGCTTGGGGCCGTTAGCTGTCAGGTGGTATTACAAGTTGGAGCCGGCCTCGATCAAAAGCTTCCATCAATTACAGAAATCCTTCAGGGCCAGGTTCATCTCCAACGAGGTGCAGCCGTGTAGACACCCGATTTTTGACCGTCCTCAAGGCTTGGACGTCACCGTTTGAACACTCGGTGATCATCCATATTTATGTTCGTCTTGAGTTCCCAGAGGTCTCGGTCACGCGCCTTGCCTCAAGATCTCTCGACTCGACTGTTCTGTGTTTGGTTTTGCATCAAACACTTGTGTTTTGCCTTTGAGGGGCAGGGGGGTGGCTTGATGGCCATCCCTACACATCACCGGCCATGACTTGGGGCCACCGGTTGTGTTTTGTTGCTATCGGCCACATGTTTGGCCGGTCGGCACTTTATTTGGTCGGCCGGCCACTGATTTTGGTCAATCGGTCACTTTTTCTGGCCGAGACCTTTTCTTGAGAGGGGTTTGAACCTTTTGAACCCTTGGTTTTAGCTTATTGAGGAAGCTTGAATCTTTTGAACCCTTGGTTTTAGCTTCTTGAGGAAGCTTGAACCTTTTAAACCCTTAGTTTTAGCTTCTTAAGGAAGCTTGAACCTTTCGAACCTTTGATTTTAGCTTCTTAGAAAAGCTTGAACCTTTTGAACCTTTGTTCTAGCTTCTCCAAGAAGCTTGAACCCTTTGCTCCAAGCTTCTCCAAGAAGCTTGAACCCTTCTAAGCTTCCAAGAGAAGCTTGCACCTTTTGCACCTTCGTTTTAGCTTCTCCAAAAAGCTTGAACCCTTGTCTAGCTTCTCCAAGAAGCTTAACCCTTCTGTTCTAAGCTTGTTGAAGAAGCTTGGCCATTTTACCTTAGCTTCCTTTAGAAGCTTGCCCCTTTTGACCCTTTTGCCTTAGCTTCTCCAAGAAGCTTAGGCCTTTTGCCTTGCTCTATAAATAGAGGGCCTCTCCTCCCATTTCAAGGGTTAGAAAATCTGATATATATCATATATATATATATCACACTCTCTATATCTCTCTCTCTCTCTACATTTGTGTAGGTTAGAAGGTGCAAAAGGGTCTAGTTCTTGGCCATTTAAACTACACCTCCTAGTACAACACCTCCATCATCAACCTAAGGAGCTTGGAGTCCATTTTCAGAGGCTAAGGGACTGTTTTTTTTTTTACCAAGAGGCTGCTGTCCCCTTTTGGCTACAAAGGTAACTCCTTTTCCCTCTTTATTTCCCGTTTTTGCACACACTTTTAGCCTATCTTTCTTGCTGATTTGAGCTTTGTGTATAACATAAAAAATTTCTATTTTTTTGTGTTTAAGTTACTTCATTAAGATCACTTTTGTATTTGAGGTTGTTTACCCCCTCTTAGGCCTTGTTTGGCCCCATTTTTGTGTGTTTTTGGTGAGCTCCGGGACCACCTTGTTTGGGCCTCCTCACCACTGAAATCTTGAGGGATTTCAGTGGTGAGGATGGTGGTTTAAGGTCCTAAGAAGGAGAGGCCATCCCCCCTCCTTGTCTTCAAAATGTGCCATTTTAACCTCATGTGTGAGCACCATTCGTGAGTTCATGTTGGCCATGTCTTAAGTGTTATTTGTGCTTATTTTGCCATGATATAGCATTGTTTTTACTTGGTTTAGACACACCATGCTTGCTTTGCATACTTGTCTTGTAATGCCATGATTTGCCTTAACATGCTTTATACTTTGAGCCTTGTTTCTAGCATGTTTTTGGCTTAGCTTTGTGAAGCTTTTATGTTTTTTTTGATATGCTTGAGGACTATTTTTAGTCATTTGGGTCATCCATGCTTTGCTTTGTATAGCTACTATGTAACCCCCCTTTGGCTTGCCTTGAGTTTTAGACCATTGTTGTATGCTTAGATTGTCTTGTTTACTTGATTTTGCACCTTTTATAGTATGATTTCAGAGCTTTCTATGCATGCCATGTATCCATGTTTATCCTCTCTTAAGTGTGCTTAAAAGTTGCTCTTTGGTGCTTAAGTGTTAGACCTTGTGTGCATGCATGCTTGTATGTGTTTTGGCCCTTATTTTCATGGCATTTGGCCACTGATTTGGGCCTATTTGAGAGCTGCCCATTTTGGTTTAAGACCATTCCCACATGTCGTTCCATGCTCATCCATCTTGCATGCTTGTTAGTTTGCATAACTTGCATGCTTGCATGTTTACATTGCTTGTTCACATGCTCATATTGCATGCTTAGTTTCCATGCCTAGGTTGCATAACATTAAGTATGCATCTCTTGCCTCTTGAATTGATTATGATGGAGGTTGGGGCCCATTGTTTGTTTTGTGCATTTCATTCCATATTGAAATTGCACACTTTGACTCTTTGGGCCATCACGCATTGAAATGCGCGATTGGTGGTCCGAGAATTGAGTACCATGCCCCTTTGAGTCATAAACATGATAAGGGGTGTGGTGGTGCACACATTTGCTTGAAATGCATTGCCATGCCTTGTTTGCCCTCTACTGTTATCAAAACAGGTTCTGCAAGAAGAATTGGCCGGTCGACTACATACAGTGCCGACCGACCATGTATTGCTGGCCGAGAGTCACACCAGTGGCCGATGACCACATCTCCTTAGCCGGTGATCATTTACCTTGGCCGGTGGCACTCCACAGTGTACAGAGAGCAGACCTTGGGACTTGTGTAGTCTTCAGAGGTGCCAAACAGTGAAAACAGAGGCAACATGTGTCATGGCAATGCATTTCCGAGCGAAACCAATCCGAGCATGCATTCATCCCTCTTCCCGAGGCTATTTTACTGCTTTCTTAGCTTAGTTAATTTGCTTAATTAATTAGGTGGTCAGTAAATTATTTAATTAGCTTGTAGGTTAATTAAATTGTATTATTCTTTTGGTCCCTTCGAGCGAGGGCGAATTTGTAATAAGCGTGCGTGTGTGTGATGCATGTCTTCCAATCCTCATTTCTTTCTCCCTTTTACTTACCTGTTTTTGATGGTTAGTATTAAGACATATTTCAATTAGCATCCTTATGCTATGCATGCGTGCATCCATTCATTTATATTGCATGCACCGGGCTCGGCGCATCATACTAATTGCATAGTATCTCAAATCTAACTTGAATACATGTTATCTGTGCATTTCATATGCCATCCATAGATTAGCCGAGCCTATTCTAATGACATTCTGTATGTGATGCATTAGCCATTTTAACATAAACTACGATCATGCATGATTACTAACTAGTGTCTTGTTTTGGCTCGGAGTACACTGTGAGTGTTTATGCTTTAGCATCTTGCATGTACGTGAATATTAACATGACAGCATGCTTACCATGATGCTACTTGCTTATGTGATATAACTGCTTGAATGCCTGTGGGTGGAGGTTGAATTACCTAAATTGGAATAATGCATTAAAACTATGAGTTTTAAGCCCACTTGAGAGTGGCAAAATTATATTTTCTAAGCCCACTTGAGGGTGGCAAAATTTATGTCTTAGCCTACTTGCGGGTAGCACCATCAAACCATTTTCAAATAAACAAACATGTAATGTTTTATTCCAAATTAGGCGATTTGGTCTATACTTGTTTTGCTGTGCGCATCACGTAGTAATTCTAGGCTAAATAACCGGAATAGGAACACATAATGCTTTCAAAACAAGATATCACGGTTAGTAGAGGCTGATCTTTGATCGGGCGAGAGGGGGTGCTTATAGCTGACCTTCCCCAATCGTACCCAAGTTCCCGAGCCGAGGCAACTTTGGTGATGACGAACACGTGGCCTTTGGCACCGAGTCAGGGTTTTGTAAATTTTCCAAAATAAAATATTTAGGTGGCAATTCTGTATCTGGCCCATGTTTGACACTTCTTTCTAAAAATCTGTTTTCCAAAACAATTTTCCGGATTTGGACTCTTTGGTTCAGATTAAGAACCGTGATGATTTGAGTCCGAACTGTAGTGACCCCAATATGAATAGAACGGGATTCATCCTCCCAGGGCGTTCAGGGGACGTCTACAAGCCGAAACAGGCCGACTCTCTTTGGGCTATGCAGATTCAGTCAGGAGAAACGCTCAGAGTGTATTCAGTGCGCTATTGGGAGTGCTTCAACCTCGTCGATGACACTTGCAACGACTCCATGGCCGTCACCGCCTTCAAAATGGGACTACATCCTGACAGTCCCCTTTGCAGTTCCCTGACCAGAAGACCCCCCAAAACAGTCCGGGCGTTGATGAAGAAAGTTGAAGAGTATTGCAAGGTGGAAGACGATGCCTTGAGAATAAAAGCCGGCCAAATGTCCAACAAAACGGCCCCCCTTGAAATTGCTCAACCAATAAGTTCCGCGCCACCTCCTAGCCCAGAGCCTCGATAACGCGCTAAACGAGACGAAAGGCGGGATACTCGTCGATCAAGCGATTAATGCTCCCACCGGACGAATGAACAACTGCAAGTCGACAGCAGGCGTTCGAGACGTGTCGACAAGAAGTACACAGAGTTATCAGAACTGAACGCTGTAATAATGACCAAAGTCCAACACCTTCCATTCTTCAAATGGCCGTCAAAGATGGTGGGGCCGCCCGACATGCGAAGAGGGGATAGGCGGTGCGAATATCACAAAGATCACGGCCACGAAATGGAGAGTTGTTACGCATTAAAAGATCACCTGGAAGAACTGGTGCAAGACGGCCGACTGCAATAATACGTGAGAAAGGGAAAGCCAACCACGACACTGGCCTTGAGGTAGGACTCACCTCCAATTGGCGTGATCCATATGATCTACAGCCTGCCTGAACCCCCAGCTGTGCACACAATTCAATCGCATCCAATCCCCCAAAAGCAACGTATTCCGACTGAATGGCCCAAAGAAGCTCCGACAATTACTTACAATGACTCCGATCTTAGTGGCACAACAGCTTTCCACATCGATCCGTTGGTCATTAAATTACGCATAAATCGGTTCACCATCGAACGCATTTTCATAGACCCGGGGAGAACTTCAGAGGTTATGTACTACCAAACTTTTATCAAACTCGGCCTCAACAAGTCAGATCTGTCTCCGTCACCTTACCCTTTGTTCGGCTTTAATATGAATCCTGAATATCCGTTAGGGAAGATCATACTACCTGTTCGAGCGGGTTCCAAAACGGTCGAAGTAGAATTCTTGGTCGTAAAGCTTCCTTCGCCGTATAATGTCATCATGGGGCGAACCTGGATACATATGATGAAGGCTGTTCCAAGCACTTATCATTAGCTTGTGCGCTTCCCGACAGCCCATGGCATTGAAGAAATCCGTGGCTCCCCCCAATCAGCACAAGCAGAGACTTAATGAAAACCCTATCACTGACTCGATCTGTGGGCTTTAATACTTGTATATGTATCACTTCTGCAATGTAAACCATTTTTCTTCGTGGCTCTATTCATCGCTCAAAGTCTCCGGATTTGGAGCCCCCTTTGGTGCATGACACCTTAGGGCCGACTAAGTCTCCGGATTCGAAGCGCCCTTCGTGGATATCACGGTTGGCCAAACAAAGTCTCCGGATTTGGAGCCCCCTTTGGTGCATGACACCTTAGGGCCGATTAAGTCTCCGGATTCGGAGCGCCCTTCATGGATATCACGATTGGCCAAACAAAGTCTCTGGATTCGGAGCCCCCTTTGGTACATGACACCTTAGGGCCGATTAAGTCTCCGGATTCGGAGTGCCCTTCGTGGATATCACGATTGGCCAAACAAAGTCTCTGGATTTGGAGCCTCCTTTGGTGCATGACACCTTAGGACCGATTAAGTCTCCGGATTCGGAGCGCCCTTCGTGATATCACGATTGGCCAAACAAAGTCTTCGGATTCGGAGCCCCCTTTGGTGCATAACACCTTAGGGCCGATTAAAGTCTCCGGATTCAAAGCCCCCTTTGGTGCATAACACCTTAGGGCCAATCAAAGTCTCCGGATTCAGAGCCCCCTTTGGTGCATGACACCTTAGGGCCGACTAAGTCTCCGGATTCGGAGCACCCTTCGTGGATATCACGATTGGCCAAACAAAGTCTCTGGATTCGGAGCCCTCTTTGGTGCATGACACCTTAGGGCCGACTAAGTCTCCAGATTTGGAGCGCCCTTCGTGGATATCACGATTGGCCAAACAAAGTCTCCAGATTCGGAGCCCCCTTTGGTACATGACACCTTAGGGCCGACTAAGACTCCAGATTCAGAGCACCTTTCGTGGATATCACGATTGGCCAAACAAAGTCTCCAGATTCGGAGCCCCCTTTGGTGCATGACACCTTAGGGTCGACTAAGACTCCGAATTCGGAGCACCCTTCGTGGATATCACGATTGGCCAATTAAGGCTCTGGATTCGGAGTCCCCTTTGGTGCATAACACCTTAGGGCCGATCAAAGTCTCCGGATTCGGAGCCCCCTTTGGTGCATAACACCTTAGGGCCGATTAAAGTCTCCGGATTCGGAGCCCCCTTTGCTGCATGACACCTTAGGGCCGACTAAGTCTCTGGATTCGGAGCGCCCTTCGTGGATATCACGATTGGCCAAACAAAGTCTCCAGATTCGGAGTCCCCTTTGGTGCATAACACCTTAGGGTCGATTAAACTTTATGGATTTGAAGCCCTCTTTGGTGCATGACACCATAGGGCCGACTAAGTCTCCGGATTTGGAGCACCCTTCATGGATATCACGATTGGCCAAACAAAGTCTCCGGATTCGGAGCCCCCTTTGGTGCATAACACCTTAGGGCCGATCAAAGTCTCCAGATTTGGAGCCCCCTTTGGTGCATAACACCTTAGGGCCGATTAAAGTCTCTAGATTCGGAGCCCCCTTTGCTGCATGACACCTTATGGCCGACTAAGTCTCCGGATTCGGAGCGCCCTTCGTGGATATCACGATTGGCCAAACAAAGTCTCTGGATTCGGAGCCCTTTTTGGTGCATAACACCTTAGGGTCGATTAAAGGCTCTGGATTCAGAGCGCCCTTCGTGGATATTATGATTGGCCAAACTAAGTCTCCGGCTTCGGAGCAACCTTTGGCACGAACAAAACAAAACTCGCCAACATCGCAAATAAGGTGCTTAACTAAGCATATAAAAAATTTAGAATAAGAAGCAAATGTTCAAAATAAAGCTTTTAGTTCAATCAAGCAGTTGTTACATAAACGCAACCCGCATTTGAGCGTTACAATTTTTATTTAATCACACAGTTGTTACATAAACGCAACTTGCATTTGAGCATTACAATAGCCATCTCCAAACTTAAAAGCTAAAAAAAGGAGAAGACGCATTAGTAAAGCGGCAGCGCTGAATCACCTCCCGTCACTCGGAAGTCCTCTGCGGTTTGCAATGCCTTGAGCCAACTGTGCCCAAGTTCTCCACTAATACCATTGACAATGTCAAGGCAAAGATGCAGGACAAGGAAAGATAAAAACCTGACGGTCGTTGTCTTTCCTTTCGGGGTGATCTGCTTCGACGACTCAAAGATTCATGCCAACGTTTGGACGCCCTACTTCCCATACAGATGGGTCCTCTGCCGCGCTCCATGGCAACACCAAGATTGGCTGAACTCCAGTCTCTCTAAATAACATCCCCACTTATCCCACCACATATGAGTGATTGTTTATCTGCGTGAAGCGCCCACTCCTTTTATTTTCAATACTGGCAGTGATCTCGAGGCCCCAATCCCGAGGTGATTCACTAACTCTAAACTCCATGAGAAAAACGTCGGTTGACATTTGCCACGGCATAGTTATCCAAACGACTTTTTGAAGTATGTGCACCGTCCGAAAATCTAGGCCCCGAGTTGAGTTGAATTTTCCGCAGCCACCTTACCCACTGGCTTTTGGCTTCCTCAAGTTACAATAGCCTCATTCAGGGATAAACGGCTATCACGTATAGGTCGACCTTGCCGATCAACGTTTATACATTCATTCAAACATATACAGAAATGAAACACATACATACCAAATATGAACTGCAACAAAATATTTATCATAGAACGCTTTTTATTCTATAAAACAAGCAATATATTACATAGTTTTCAACGCGATCTGCATTTAAACCTTACAACAAGTACACTTATACGGCGTCACCCTCATCCTCACTCTTCTCGACTTCAAAAGAAGAAAACGGAAAATGTTTGCTGTGGTAGAATTACGATGCCGAATCAATGGCCGACGCTCGAAGAGCTTCTACGGCTTGAGATGCCATGATCCAACTGTGCCTAAATCCACGATTTTCACATCGGCAAACTTCTTCGACAAGTTTTTTCTTTGTCTTTTCGATTCCAACTTTTCGGCCGTCATGAAAGCCTTTCTCATAGGCCCTCCCCTTCGCGTTCTCCAGTGCGAACATACTCGCCGTCTCACGATCGGCAAGCGCGGAACTGATGAGCCGACTGGTAATGCTTTCTTCTACGATTGGGTTTCTGTGCCCGACAGTTTGTGCCTGGGCCGCCTTGGTCTTCGGTAACTCGTGCTCAGTCGCCTCCGCGCGAGCCTTCAAACTTCGAATACGTTCCTCTTTCTTCTCCATCTCACGACGGGCAGCGCACAACTGCATGCCGATTTCATAGGCAGTGTAAAAGCCCTTTCACTGCCCTGTGAATGCCTTTGCGAAATACTTCGTAGTCCTAACGACCTACCATCGATTGCTGAACCTCAGGAGAAAAAATTTGTCGAGCAAACTCGACCACTATATTTGGGTCTCGCACGATCGAATCCGCCTCTGTCATGGGTCTATTCTCCACAAACACCACAAAGCTTAATGGGCACGGATTCGAGTCAGATTCCTTCTTAACTCGAGGTTGAGAAGACCTGCCCTGCGACTGCTTGTCCTGCCTGGGCGACCTGCTTCGATGTCGAGGAGATTGACGTCTCTCTCGATCCCTGGAACTCCTACCCCCGGTGCGTGAAGGGTCACCACCTCGATGCATGTCCCCACTCAGCTCAGCTAGCGTCTTCACTTCCCCTCTGTTGTTAAAGAAAAGTCTGTTCGACATTCACACGATTCCTTCAAAAGCTGGAGTCAGTTGTTTACTGTATTCATAAAAGTTGTACCCATAATCATTTATCCTTCACAGAGGCAGCACCCTTGAGGCAATTTCATTAATTGTGAAAACCTCAATCACCCAGCGCCGACTGGATAGACTCACCGGCGCCCGAATGATCATGCCTAGCCTGGGGCAAGGGCGTGATAGATTAATCAATCTATTCGGCTTAGGTACTCCAGCCGGCTCACGAATCGACTTCAGAATGATCATGCACCGCCTGGGGCAATGGCGTGATAGATTTATCAATACATTCGGCTTAAGTGCCCCAGCCGACCCATGAATCGACTTCAGAATGATCATGCCCCGCCTGGGGCAAGGAATCTATTCGGCTTAGGTACCCTAGTCGGCTCACGAATCGACTTCAGAATGATCATGCCCCGCCTGGGGCAAGGAATCTATTCGGCCTAGGTGTCCCAGCCGGCTCACGAATCGACTTCAGAATGATCATGCCCCGCCTGTGGCAAGGGCGTGATAGATTTATCAATACATTCGGCTTAAGTGCCCCAGCCGACCCATGAATTGACAACAAAACTAAGTTTGCCTCCTCAGGTGCATGAATGATCATGCACCGCCTGGGGCAAGGGTAGATTAATCATGATATTCAATCATAGAAAGGTCAATAGAGTAGTCATTTTAACTAAAGTAGTGAAAGGCAAACATTCTACACCAACATAACATCACAAACTGCGCATTAGTAGTGACACAAGAAGATAATTTTCATTAATAAATTGAGCGCAGACAATAGCCAATTCATACATGAAAACTACTCGGAACCAACAAAAGTCCTAAAAACAAAAACATACATTAAAAGGGAAAGTATTTCATAAAATTCGACTGACTCCCAGATCAATCCTCAGGGTCAGACTCAAGTGGCTCAACGTCCACCTGCTCATAAGGAATTGGCAAGGCCAATGTAACCCCAGCGGCACTAAGGGCCTTGAGCCACTCGTGTTTGAACCCCGATTCTCAAACCTGGGGACTTCATCTACGTATTCTTTGAAGGCGGCACATTTTCCTACTTCGAATGCGGCAGAAGCCTCAGATTCTGCCTTTTCCTTGGCCGCCTTCAACTCTGCTAATTCAATCTCCATCCTGGTAAGCGCCTCCTCGGCTAGCCTAAGTGATTCTTTGCTCACGTTCGCCCTATCTTCGGCTTCAGAGCGGTGCTGATCGACAGCCCGAGCCCTTTCCATTTCGGCTTCGGCTCGCGCAGCCTCCATAGCGGCCCTCATCATCTCAAACTCGGCCCTGCTCTTTTGATCGACCACTTCCGATTGCAAACGGTCAATCCTTTCAAGGGCGTCGTGTAGGCAACAGCCTAAGTCGGCGATCCTGCCGACTGTCTGCAAAACGAGTTACGATCGTTAGATGCCATAGGCAACCAAAATCAAAACAAGTCAAAGTTCACCTACCAAAAGGGCCGACTGTGCAGATAGAGCTATGGCCACCAAATTCGGCACGGCATGAAAGGACACCTTATCAGCTGGTAGGGAGACTGATGCTGCGAGGCTCAAGGCTACCACCGGGTCGGTAATGATGGATGCATCAGAAGGAATCGGCGTGTCTCTAATCTTTGGCTGAACAATAAAAGGAACAACCACGTCCGATTCTTCTAAGCGAGGCCTTTTGTCGGCAAGACTATCTTCTGAACCGGCCTCTCCTTCGGCGCTACGCTTCTTGCCCCGCTCTTCCGGAATCAACCATTCATCAATGACCGGTTGTTTGACCTCTTTTGCCTTTTCGGCCTCAACAATCTTAGCTAGCTCTTCAATAACGGGTTCGGAAGACTCAACCAAGGCAGGTCCAGAACGGGCGGCCTCGGCCTTTTTTCAGGCGGCCATACGCTCGGCATTTTTCTTTCGAGCCATCTGCGTGAGGCTTTCCCCAGCCATACCTTCAAAAAAATCGCCGGGTAAATCTCCCAAACCTCCAAAAATATCTCCAAAAGAAAACTTGGCCCGACTCGAAGTGGACGGCGAGGTAGGCTGACTACGTCTCGCTGCCTCAAATGCCGAGTTTAGGGCCTCGTCAACCTCTTCGGCCTTCTCAGCGAACTCTCTGTCTGGTTCGGCGACTACCTCTACCACCGGCTCGACCTCTTGCTCCGAGTTAGAGGCCTCGAGACCAACTTGTCTGAGACTCTTGAAGCTAGGGAAAATAAGAGCCGCAAGCTATTGATCGCCGGATGGAATTGGAATATTGTCAGCGGCCGAAAAAGTAGTGTAAGTAGGCTCGTATCAAAGAAGTATGTGGGCCGTTCTCCCTTGCTTCTGTAAGTTCGGACGGCCGAAGTATCCGAGTGCAGTCGCAACCTGTGAAAGGACCGCGTCGTCGGCAGAAACCAGAATCTTCTTCAAATTACTGCCTGCAAAGGCAAGGGGTTAGACACGGGGAAAGTCGAGTAAAAGAAAAATTCAGTAAAACACAAGGAGGCACAACCTGGTTCACCCCTCCGTCTGGGAATAGGGTCTAGGCGATCCTTGCCTTCGCCAAATTCCCAATTCCCTCGGATATTGACCATTACGTCATCCACATGCTTGTCAGAACTGGCGAGCATGGTTACCAAATGATGGTCAGTATCCTTGGCCCTAAGAAAGTACCGCCCAAGCCGATCGGAGGATTTGGCTAAAACGTAGCAGTGCCGAATGGCCAAAACCCCAAGGTCGATCCTGAGGCGCCGGTTTAACTCTACGATCCCCATTATGATCCGAAAAAAGTTCACGTTGGGCTGAGAAGGAATCAGACCCCAATAGCGGAGAACGGTCCTAAGGAATGGATGTAGGGGAAAGCGGACCCCGCCCTGTGCAATGGATAGGAGAGGAAAGACGATTGAATTTTGATCATCTCTCTCCATATCCAGACTGTTGTTCGTCACTAGAGATAGATGAACATCGTCGGGGATGGAAAAGTGTCGCCGGAATCCGGAGACACGACCCTCAGAAAGGAGGTCTTTCAAGTGTTTGGCCATTTTCACGGGGAATAAAGGGTTCACCAAAATGAAAGTGATAAACAAAAAGTAAGATTGTAAAGAAAAGAGAAGAAGACTTACGAGGAACAAAGGAGACGAGGGTAGACGGAGAAGAGTTACAGAGAATGCGAGTCAGAGAAGGGATATCTGCTGGTGGTCCAAGAGTCTCGAATACTTGACGAACTGTCCATTCGAAAGGATTGAAATTTCAAATCACAATAAATGCGAGACGCAAGGTTGAGGCGGGAAAGCGTAATGATGAACGAAAAGGTGTGCGCATCCTGACATCTATATTGGGGTACGCAAAGCCGCCTGACCTATTTTAACCTTTCCAATTCAAGACCAAACACGCCGATTAACTTCCGTTAATGGGGAGTTTGGGGGGCAATTGTGGGGGCCGAATAATGGAAAGATCAGATGGTGTGTATCTTTGAAAGACTGATATTAATCTGCTATATCCTACGAGAGTGGGGAGCCGAATAGAATATATGTGCCGAATAAAGTATAAGTACTTAGGGCCGAATAAAGGAAAGGATAATGATTAAAAAGTAGGCCCTGGATTCGAGGATTAAGAACATGTATAAATACAGGAACAACGGTTATAGAAAGGTATGTAAGAATCACTTCAAAAAATTGGTAAATAGGCTATCCTGAGCGTCTGAACTAACTTGTCCGTTGGAGTGCTAATTCCGGCAGCCCCGACCGGAGTGCTTGTATCTTTTTAGGTGACTAGCTGAGGATCACTAACGTCTCCCAAGATCTGAAGAGTATTTCCAAACCACTTCCCCACAAATATAAAATGAAATTTGGGAAAAAAGATTTGTTAATGATATGGATTGCATGAGACTTGGGATGAAAAGATGAAATGGGGATTTAAGAGTCCGCCTTGAATTATGTTGCATCACATTTAGTGGTGTTGAATTGAATCATGTTGAATAGTGTTGATTATGTTGAATTGTGTTGACTATGTTGAATTGTGTTGAATTAAGTTGAGTTGTGTTGGGTTGTATTGAGTTTGGGTTGATATTTGGAAAGAAAAAAAGAAGGGGAGTTTTGCCCTAATTGGATCAAATTGTTATTTTGTATAAATAATTGAAATTGTCATTGTAAATGTGAAATCGGAGGATTTTAATGATGATGGTGGAGCTTGATATGCATTATCACTTCCATATGAGATTTTGGAAAAAGCGTATCGTTAAAGAAATTTATTTATCTATTTAGATATATTTGTTTTGGGCTATCGGTGGAGGATAGCTATGATTGTTGTAGAAATTGCATGTTGACTAGGCAAATCGGACTATTTATAAATCATGCCTATCATGGAGCATGCAATGGATTTTGAGGATTTAAACTATATGTTTTGGAAAGGGATTTTGGAAATTCTTGTGTTATATTTTAAGAGCACTTGTTTCATTTTGAAAATCATGTTTTGGATCACATGTATTGTGCCAATTGAAAAGAGTCAATAATATGATAAGTCTGAGAAATGGTTGTCATTGAATATGAATGTGTGTTTTAATACATTGTATATGTATGATTGTTTAGAAGGAGAAAGAGGATGTACTCCATGTGTGATTATGTGATTAAATACATTATATATGTATGTTTGTTTGGGAGGAGAAAGGGGATGGACTCCATTATAACTAAGTTGGCCGGAGTGTCCTGGGTGAAAGTCTCGAAATTTATACATGGCTGCCAATCCCGCAGACGAAATTTTTGTAAAATGGCAGTTTGAAGTGTTTATGTGTATTTTGTATGAATAGGAAAACCACTGAGTTGTAGTTTCAGTTTGGTTGTTGTGAAATAATGAAATTGACTCATGAATTGAGAAAAATAAATGAATTGAAGGAAAATGGATTAAGGATTGAAATTGGCATCATGTGGGTAATTGGATTAGGGTCTTGTGATGATAAACTCAATGGATTGCTTGTGACAAAAGGGAAGATTATGAGTTTTGTTTTGTAAGTAATTGGGAAATTGAATTAAAATAGGGTTTGTGATTCTTATGTTATGTTGAACTCTAATCCTTTGGATTTTGATGTTATGGAGTATGGTAATTGGAAATGGAAATGAAATGTGTAATATTAGAACGAAAATAAAATATGGAATATTAAAATGGAAACGAAATGAGGAATAATTTGGAATTGGGTTCATAAATTTAAGATGATGTTCTTTCTTAAGTGTACTTGTTTTCAAAGAGAATCTATGGCTTTCTAATGATGAGAGACTACATTTATGGCAGAGAGTTTTCTTAAAGGTTCAAGTGAAATATTAAGAAAAGATAGTTTTTGTATAATATTTTGAACTTACAAAGTGTCACCTTACTATATGGTATCACTCTGCATGCATGATCATTTCTATCTATGTGTTAGCTATTGTTGTAGACCTATGAGATTCCTACTCGGCATTAGTGCTCACCCCTCATTGTTTTATTCTTTTTCAGGAAGAGAATTTCGGATTCATTAGTTGAAGAGTATGGATTCCATGTACCTTATGTGTATAATTTTAGCATAGATGTTAAAGGAATGAAAAATGTATCATGTGGTTTGTAATTATTTATTTGTAGCTTCGCGGCCGAAGCTTGGCATGTATTATTGCATTGTTGTTTTCAATGAGAGAGAGAACATGTATTATTGTATTTCTATTACTCGAGGGTAATATATATATATATATATATAAAATAAAAAAATGGACCTAAATTACAGGCTTAGTAATGTTTCCGATTAATCAAAATGTCGGGGTGTGACAGAACTGACAAGCTATCTGTACCCGGCTGGAGGTTCCTAAGTGGAACTGACAAGTTTACAAGTTCCTAATTTGGAGGTTCCTATATGGGACTGACAAGTTAACCTTACCCGGCCGGAGGTTCTTCTATAGAACGGACAAGTATGATTTAAGTCACTCTGTGTGTGATCTATAGCACTAATGGATGTAATATGCAAGATTAAGTATGAACTTTGACTTTTGTATACATGCTCAGACGAAAATATGAATGTGAATTGTTTTATTTCAGCTACGACTATGGGACATCATTCATATACCTTTTTAATTTGTTATTATTCACTGGGCCTCCGTTCACTAGTTATTTATTATGTATGTAGGTGAGCAGGTGCGTGACCAGGCTTAAGTTAATGTCTAGGGTATTTTTGTGTTAGTCAGCCACCTTTCGCGCTTCACGAGGAGGTTCTAGATCAAGTCATGTTTTGTGACTATGTTAATGTAAATGTGCAAGATTGTTGCTTTGTTTTATGAACAAGTTCCCATTTTGTTTGTACTTGATAGCGACGTGTAAATGTTGTACCTATGACGTCACTCGTATGTTTATAAAGTTTAAGATTTTCCAGTTCCATGTATGTTTGCACAGCTCAAAGGACCATGTATGTTTCTTTATGCGCTTACTTCCGCAGCCCCTAATCTCAAGTCAAGTCTTTAAGAGGCCTTTGGTAATCTAAAGAATACTAGCCGATTACAACGCTAAACTTATAGGGGCGGGTTTGGGTCGTGACAAGGTGCTCCAGATGCAATGAGCTAGTTATTACCGTGCAACGGCATGGTGGCTTAATCAACAGTGACACTCAAAAACAATAATTCCACAGGGTTGGAAATGGGAAAATATAAGGCAAGGAAACAATTGCATTGTTGCATAATAAATGCCCAAATGTGGCATTACCATTCAATTAAGAAAGCAAGATTCCTTGAAAAGCATTTCTCCCTTTATATATCGTAGCTTTCATTCTTTGGCCATTAAGTGAGAGTGTCTAAAGATGGATCAATGATCTCCACTTTTAGCACCCTGTGTAGTGTCTTTTTTTCATTCTCCTTCTGTTAAATTTCTTCAAGAGGTTTTATTTTATTTTATTGGTAAATGACAATTATTGAAGAACTTCCTTTATATTTTTATTTTTTTAAAAAATTCTTTATTGTTTTCTTTTATTTTTTCCCCTCCCTTCCCCTTCCAGATGGTTCCACAAAATTCATATGTTGGTATATATTCACTTACTATACATTGGAAACCATATTAGCATTTGGTGTGTATGTAGCATTCTATGAAAAATACAATAATATATATAGCAATTTTCAATTTTGAAAATTGGTTAGGTTAGTTTGTAACACCCTCAAAATAATACATGATCCCATCATGTAATAGTTCTATGTACATGACAGATAAATCACATTTCCATACATGCATCAGAGTTAATATTACAAAAGGGTATTTCATATAAGTTTCATACTATTTACAACATAATAAAATGCCCTACGGCTTACATCTTTCCAGGTTGCTACTTGGTTACAAAAGTAAAGTGCTCACTCTTTTACAAGTAAAGCCCTTGGCTTGCATTTACATATAATCAACAAAACAAATAACAGAGCAAAGTCTTCAACTCATAAACCTCCCAGCAAAGATCTTGGAGGCGGCATACCTCCTGTACCTGAAAAATGGTATCCCAAGTAGGGTGAGCCAAAGCCTAGTAGAGACATGCTAAACCCAATATGAGAAATAACTAAAATATTAGCATGTGACAAATGGTTAACACTTGTAAACCAACTCACACCCTTTCCATAGCCCAACGACACTTACATCCATGTTTCAATCCACTTCCCTTTACCTATCCAATTCAACTCATAGGCGTGGTTCATTATCTAACCAAACAATTTAAATGACACTGCAACTCATTTTTATTAACACTTCAATTATTAACAATTCAAAATGAGACTACAACTCATATTATTAACACTTCAATTATCAACTTCAAACATACACTTCCATTTATAAGGTTTCGAGACTTTCATCCTAGACACTCCAGCCAACTTAATTATCAATGGAGTCCATCCCCTATCTCCTCCCATGCAAATATACATATACAATGTATTAAAGCATATAATCACATATGGAGTACATCCCCTATCTCCTCCCAAACAAAGATACATATATAATGTATTGAAGCATATAATCACATATGGAGTACATTCCCTATCTCCTCCTAAACAAAGATACATATACAATGTATTTAAGCATATAATCACATATGAAGTATAGCGATCCCTGTTTTCCTTTTCTGTATTTGTTGTATTCCGGACTTTGGTTCCGTGGAGTTGGTGGTTGTATACCTTGTTGTCATCCTTTAATTCTTTATGTTTGAGTTTTAAGATGTGTTGGGCATGTTTCGAGCGGGTCGTCTGGCGCTCGAGTGGAGATTGCATACTCCCAGTATTTTCGTGCTCTGCAAAACTTCTGCAGGTGTGATTTCTACGCTCGAGTGAATTTCTTGCGCTTGAGCGGGTCGCGCTCGAGTGGGCTTGTTGGCGCTCGAGCGGGTAGTGCATTTTTGATGTAAGTTCTGGGAGGGGGAAATCTAAGCTCGAGTGGACTGGTTTTCGTGCTCGAGTGGATGTACTTTATTCTTGTGTCTTGGTGCTCGAGCGGACCTGGTTTTTTGTTCCTGACGCTCGAGCGTTGTGTTTTCCGCTCGAGCGAGAATGTCGTATAACAGAGGGCAGCTGGGCATTTTTGAATCATTTCTACACTTCCTCTCTCTCTCTTACTTTCCCGAAAACATTTTTGAGAGCCTCTCTCTTTAGAAACTCCCTTCTCTCTAGGGTTTGATCTAGTTAGAGTGCTTTCCTTTCCTTCGGCCTTTGTAAAAGTTGTGTTGATCGTCGAGGGCTTCGTTTTGATCAGTGGATCTTGGAGTTTGGAGCATTTTGGTTTCTTCATTTTTTTCCCTTGGGCTCCGAATTTGAGGTAGGGATTCCTACTCACTCTTACGGTCGTTAACATAGATTTTTGGTTGTTTTGATAAAGTGTTGAAGTTGAGTAATTTTGGGACTTAGGGTTTCGAAATGTTTAAAGGGGGGTTTTGTCATTTTGATTCTTAAATACGTATTTTGGGTTTCAAAATGTTGTTAATGTTGTTGGTTGTTGATTTTAGACCCGTGGGTCGAAAATGAGAAATGGGTAGAAAACCCTAGTTTGTTGTATAAAATTAATTGGTATAATTAATTTGGAAAAATTGCGGTTATACGGATTTGAGTTGGAAATAATGAAATTAACTCATTGTATGGTAAAATGGTGGAGTTGGATTTATTAATCGCTCACTTTTGGAAATATGGATATTTTATCTATTGATGCATTTATTATCTGTTTAGAAATAAATTGCTTTGGACTACCGGTGGAGGGTAATTTGATTGTTGTAGACAATGCATGATGATTAGGCAAACGAAAACTAATCTGTTGAATGTGCCATCGAATATGGTTGTTAGAATAATACATTAATTTCATGTATTGACTGTTGATGTATATGACCTATGTGTATATACGTTGTGTGTGTGGGAGGAGATAGGGGATGGACTCCACGGTTTAGGGGAAGATAGGGGATGGACCTTTAAACCGGATGTGTGTGTGGGAGGAGATAGGGGATGGACTCCGTAGACACAGCTCATATGCTTGTCTAATGATGTGTTGATACAGCTCATATGCTTATCTATGGAAGTGTTGGAAGTGTTGATACAGCTCATATGCTTATCTATTGATGTGTTGATATAACTCGTGTGCTTATCTGTTGAATTGTTGATATAGCTCGTATGCTTATCTGTTGAAGTGATTGATACATCTTGTAGGCTTATCTATTGTAAAGTGGGCAAATATTTAACATGAGTTATTGTCTCATTTAAAGTGATTGGCCAAGTTCTGAGCCATAGTTATGAATTGGAAATTGGATAAGAAATGGAAGATGAAAAGATAACATGTACACCGTGGTCATGTAATGAAAATGGTTTATGAATTGGTTTATGTGAGTCAACACTTACCAATTACTAATGTCTTAGTTACTGCTCATATTGTGTTTAGCATATCTCTACTGGACGTTGGCTCACCCTATATGGGACATCATTTTCAGGTACAGGTAGCATGCTACCTCCAAGGACATAGTTTGGATGGTTATGGGAGTTGAAGACTCTTTTTGATTATTTTGTTTGTATTACATGTATATCAAGCCAAGGGCTTATTTGTATAGAGTTAGTACTCTTCTTTTTGTAACCAAGTGTTGACTTGGAAAGCTGTAAGCCCATAGGGCATTTGCTTTTGTTGTTAACATGTAATACTGTTGTAAGAATTACTCTGGTGAATGTAAATGTGTTGGTTTCTTTTATATCATTGCATGTCTAAAATGATGGGTTTTATGTATTATTTTGGGGGCGTTACATGAAGTACATCCCCTATCTCCTCCCAAACAAGATGCATATACAATGTATTTAAGCATATAATCACATATGGAGTACATCCCTTATCTCCTCCCAAACAAAGATACATATACAACGTATTTAAACTCTTTATCATATACAATGATCAATTAAGGCACATGTTCAATGTGTTAATCCAACCGTTATATTCAATGACATAATCTCATTGATTAGTTTTAATTTACCTAATCATCATGCAGTTCTACAACAATCATGGCTATCCTCCACCGATAGCCCCAAACAATTATCTCTAAACAGGTAAATAAATTTATCAAACAGATAAATTATTACATTTTCCATAGGTGAGTGATTTATCAATCCAACCACACCATTTAATCACAATTTCCTCCAATTTCCTCCAATTTCATAATTCTCAAATCAATTTCATTTTTATACCAAATAATTTATTTAATTTCCAATTAGGGTAAAACTTCCTCCTTTTTAAACATCAAGTCCCAAATACTCAATTTCATCAATTATACACAAATGGACCCAACCTCAAGACCTCTCATACACAATGGAACCCAAAGACATGAAAATCCCTCTTTTATAATTTTCAAATTAAATCCTAACTTTACCCAAAACTCCCAAACACCACCATCTATACAAAATAACCAACATTTATGTCAAAACTCATAATAAGGAGTAGATTATCCTTACCTTGAAGTTAGGAGCCCAAGGTAGAAGAAGAGTGAAACCCAAGATGCTCCAAATCCACAAATTTTCGGATCAATGGGAAGCCCAAGCCAAGCTCTAACTTTCTTACAAAGGGATTAGGGTAGAAAACTCCTAGAACATGGAGTATTTGTAAAGAGAAGGAGTGTGTAGAGAGAGAGAGAGAGTCGGATCTAGGGTTTGGAGTAAAAAGATGATGAAAAAGTGATGTATATCCCGTTGCTGCCAACTGATATATTCGTACCTCGCTCGAGCGAAGAAGTGGTCACTCGAGCGACCAGACACAAAAGAACCTCGCTCGAGCGTAAGAAGTGTCGCTCGAGTGAACAATGTGAAGCTTCAGGTCTGCAACCCAGAAGCACGCTCGAGCGCAAGAGTTCTCGCTCGAGTGAAGAAACACAAAACATAGAGCTCGCTCCCTCGAGCGCAAGAAGGCTCGCTCGAGCGAAGAATACCAACCTTCAGGTCCAATCTAGACACAGACGCACGCTCAAGCGCAAGAGTGCTCGGTCGAGCGAAGAGACACATCACAGAAAGCTCGCTTGAGGGAAAGAACCTTCGCTTGAGCGAAGAAACAAAAACCCAAAGCTTGCTCAAGCGCAAAAAGACTCGCTCGAGCGAAGATGCCAAATTCTGGACAGCAACCATTTGTTCCAACACTCAACCAATCTGTTCCAAATTTACCCAACACATCCCACAACTCAAATACAAAGAATTAAGGGAGGGAAAAGAGATTTAGATAGCAACAACCACCCACGGAACCGAGTTCGGAATACAATAAATAATGGAGGAAAACCAAGATCGCTATATAGTTTGAATGACTAGTTAAAATAAAGAGTATGGTTGGAACACGTAATAGCTAAACTAATTAGATAGGTTGAATGACTAGATATAAAATAAAGAGTATAGTTTGAATGACTAGATGTAAAGGTATAGATATTTACATTTGTTTTAGATTTTTTTTAATATACAAATTATTTATTTTAGATTTTTTGTAAAAATAATTTAACAATCCTATCATTAACCATAGTGTATGTGAGAAGTTGAAAAGGGTACTGCAGTAATTATGAGAAAAGTCAAAAAGGTTTGTGGGTTGGAAGAACTTAATAAATGCCGAGTTTTTTTTTTAATTTTTAAAATCAAAAAATTAGAAAATTAAGATTGGGATATTGGAGCTCCCACAAAGCTTATGGGTTAAAAAATCCCATTTTTCTTATATAATACTAGCATATCACCCGTATTATGCGCGGATTGTATTTACAATTATCTATATATATATGAATTGTGATTTTTAAATATATTTTTTTAAATGTCTTCTTTTTTTTCTTTTTTATATTATATTAAAGTTTAATATTTTGATAATAATCAAATGTGTTAGACTTTTTAAGAAATTTTTTTATGCTTGTTCTTAATACATTAAAGTGTTATTATGAGGGATAATAATCATATGTGTTGAGACTTTTCAAGGAATTCATATGTGTTGGATTTCAAAGAATTTTTTTTATACTTATTCTTAATGCATTAAAGTGTTATCTATACTATATATTAAGCAAAAGGGGGTTTTTAACCCCAAACTTTGTGGGAGCTCCAATCTCCCAATCTAATTTTTTTTTATTTTTTGATTTAAAAAAAAAAACCTTAGCATTTATTAATTTCTCCCAACTCCCAAGTCCTACCCTCATAATAACACTTTAATGTATTAAAAACAAACATAAAAAAAAATCTTCGAAATCCAACACATGAATTCCTTGAAAAGTCTCAACATATATGATTATTATCCCTCATAATAACACTTTAATATATTAAGAACAAGCATAGAAAAAATTTCTTGAAAAGTGCAACACATATGATTATTATCAAAGTATTAAACTTTAATATAATATAATAATAATAAAAAAGACATTTAATTCCTTGAAAAGTCTAACATATATGATTATTATTCAAATATTAAATTTTAATATAATATAAAAAAGAAAAAAAAGAAGGCATTTAAAAAAAAAAAAGACATTTAAAAATCGCAATTCACATATATAGATAATTGTAAACACAATCCGTGAATAGCACGGGTGATATGTTAGTACTATATATTAAGCAAAATGAGATTTTTAAACCCTAAGGCCTGTGGGAGTTTCAATATCTCAATCTAAATTTTTAAAATTTTTTATTTAAAAAAAAAACTCAGCATTTATTAATTTGGTCAAAATTCTCTAATCAGCATTTATTAACTTTTTTCAATCCACATGTCTTTCCACATGCCTGCATTTATTAATTTGGTCAAAAACTCCTGATCAGCATTTAAAATCACCTCATACAAATAATTATAGATACAATCTGTGTATAATTACTACAGTACCATTTTCAACTTCTCCCATACACTATGGTTAGTGATAAGATTGTTAAATTATTTTTATAAAAAGTCTTAAAAAACATAATTTATATATTAAAAAAAATCTAAAACAAATACAAATATCTAAAATTATCCCGTGCATAGCACGGGTGATAGGCTAGTTACAATGATAAGACTTGAGAGTTGGGAGAAGTTAATCAATGCTAAGATTTTTTTTTTTTTTTAAATCAAAAAATCAAGAAATTTAGATTGGGAGATTGGAGCTCCTACAAGGCTTGGGGTTAAAAACTCCCTTTTGCTTAATATATAGTATAGATACTAGCATATTACTCATGCTAGACACAAGTATAAATAAATAATTAAAAACTAGTTTTTAAATTAAAATAATAATATAAAATTTATTTGAAATATGTTGTAAAAGTGATTTATAATCAATTAAATTTTATTAATTTTTATTAGAGTTACACTAAGAGAAGATTTTTATTCTAATGTCATTAATTGCATTTCCTAAGTTCTTAATAAAAATCTGCATGTCATAATTTAATTGATAAAATTTAAAAAATAAATTACAAAAATTCTGTTTACAATAAAATATAAATACATTTCATTTTATATGCTTTGTAATTTTAATTTATCACATGATAGTAATAAATTATATTTTTTAATATACTAATTTTTTCTTATTTTGTAAAACCTAAAAATTTGTTTACTTAAAATTGTTGTTATAACTCTTATGTGAAAATGGATTGAAATTGACTTGTGGTGTTGGACTAAATATTAGAAGTGACCTAAAAGCTAGTTGACTTAATATTTATGTCAATGTGACATTCACCTACTCATTAAAAATTGTCTTGATTGTTTGAAATTATCTTTATCAGTTTGTAACCAACATAAGTTAGTTTGAGAGTTCTAATATTAGATTAAATATTAAAAATAAGTCTAGAAAATTTAGTTTGAGTCGATTTCCCCCCCCCTCCCCCCAACAATTCTTGATTTAAGCCTATAATACATCTTATTTTAATAACTCAATATAATAAAAAAAAATAATCTTAATGTTTATGGTGCTTTTTGTCAATCAATAAAAAATATTTATAAATATTAAGAGAATTACATTTGAACAAAATCTAACATAAATTTTTTACTTTAAAACTCTAAGACCTACACATTTTGTTTGATTTTATCTACATTACTAATCTTTGGAGGTTTCATGAATTTTTTATATATATATTTTTTTATGGAATGTTTGTTTGCTATAATATAGATATATAGATTGGAATATCGATGCATATAAAATTATTAAAAATTAAGAAAAAAAATCTATGAAAGATGTAGATTAATTCCTATATTTTAGTAGTATAAAAATTCAAATTCAAATTTATATTTTAGTTAACTTTCCTTCTCAATTTCTAAATTTAAAATTTTAAATAAATTAATTAACTTTCTTTTTGAAATGTGTAAATCAAGGCATAAAAGTTATTTAAAATTTTAAATAGATTAACTAACTTACTTTTTAAATTTAAATTTGTAAATAAATTAATTAACTTTCCTTTTAAAATGTGTAAATCAAGGCCTAGAAGCCATTTCAATTTTTAAATAGATTAATTAACTTTCCTTTCAAATTTAAATTTTTAAATAAATTAATTAACTTTTCTTTTGAAATATATAAGTCAAGACATAAAAGTTATTTAAATATTTAAATAGATTAATTAACTTTCCTTTTAAATGGATTAATTAATATTTTTTTAGATTTTTTTATAAAAATAATTTAACAATCCCATCAGTAATCATAGTGTATGAGAGAAGTTGAAAAGGGTGTTGTAGGAACTATGAGAGAAGTCAAAAAAGCTTGTGGATTGGGAGAAGTCAATAAATGCTGAGTTTCTTATATTTTGGTGGTATAAAAATTCAAATTCAAATTTACATTTTAGTTAACTTTGCTTCTCAGTTTCTAAATTTAAATTTTTAAATAAATTAATCAATTTCTTTTTGAAATGTGTAAATCAAGGCATAAAAGATATTTAAAATTTTAAATAGATTAACTAAGTTACTTTTTAAATTTAAATTTGTAAATGAATTAATTAACTTTCCTTTTAAAATGTGTAAATCAAGGCATAGAAGCTATTTAAATTTTTAAATAGATTAATTAACTTTCCTTTTGAAATATGTAAATCAAGGCATAAAAGCTATTTAAATATTTAAATAGATTAATTAACTTTTGTTTTAAATGTATTAATTACTATTTTCTTAGATTTTTTTATAAAAATAATTTAACAATGCCATCAGTAATCATAAAAGTTAAAAAGGGTGTTGCAGTAACTATGAGAGAAGTCAAAAAGGCTTGTAGATTAAGAGAAGTTAATATATACTGAGTTTTTTTTTTAATAAAAAAATTAGAAAATTAAGATTGGGATATTGGAGCTCCCACAAGACTTGTGGGTTACAAATCCCAATTTCCTTATATAATATACTAGCATATCACCCGTGCTGTGCACGGATTATGTTTACAAATATCTATATATGTGAATTACGATTTTTAAATGTCTTATTTTTTTCCTTTTTTATATTATATTAAAATTTATTATTTTGATAATAATCATATATGTTAGACTTTTCAAGGAATTAAATGTCTTTTTTATTATTATATTATATTAAAGTTTAATATTTTGATAATAATCATATGTGTTGGATTTTTCAAGAAATTTTTTTTATGCTTGTTCTTAATGCATTAAAGTGTTATTATGAGGGATAATAATCATATGTGTTGGGACTTTTCAAGAAATTCATATGTGTTGGATTTCAAAGAATTTTTTTTTATGCTTGTTCTTAATGCATTAAAGTGTTATTATGAGGGTAAGACTTGGGGGTTGGGAGAAGTTAATAAATTTTTACAATTATCTATATATGTGAATTGCAATTTTTAAATGTCATTTTTTTTTAAAAAAAAATGTCTTTTTTTTCCTTTTTTATATTATATTAAAGTTTAATATTTTGATAATAATCATACGTGTTAGACATTTCAAGGAATTAAATGTCTTTTTTTTATTATATTATATTAAAGTTTAATATTTTGATAATAATCATATGTGCTGGACTTTTCAAGAATTTTTTTTTTATGTTTGTTCTTAATGCATTAAAGTGTTATTATGAGGAATAATAATCATATGTGTTGGGAATTTTCAAGGAATTCATATGTGTTGGATCTCAAATTTTTTTTTAATGCTTGTTCTTAATGCATTAAAGTGTTATTATGATGGTAAGACTTGGGGGTTGGGAGAAGTTAATAAATGCTAAGTTCATTTTTTTTTAAATCAAAAAATCAAGAAATTTAGATTGGGAGATTGGAACTCACACAAGCCTTGGGGTTAAAAACCTCATTTTGCTTAATATATAGTATAGATAAATATAGATTATATTTTTTGTAAAAATAATTTAACAATACTATCACTAACCATAGTGTATGAGAGAAGTTGAATGGGAAACTACAGTAACTATAAGAGAAGTCAAAAAAGTTTGTGGGTTGGAAGAGGTTAATAAATGTTGAGTTTTTTTTTTTTTTTTTTTTTTTAAATCAAAAAATTAGAAAATTAAAGTTGGGATATTGGAGCTTCCACATGGCTTGGGAGTTAAAAAACTCCATTTTTCTTATATAATACTATCATATCACTCGTGCTATGCACGGATTGTGTTTACAATTTTCTATATATGTGAATTGTGATTTTTAAATGTCTTTTTTTTTAAATGTCTTCTTTTTTTCTTTTTTTATATTATATTAAAGTTTAATATTTTGATAATAATCATATGTGTTAGACTTTTCAAGGAATTAAATGTCCTTTTTTTTATTATATTATATTAAAATTTAATATTTTGATAATAATCATATGTGTTGGACTTTTCAAGAAATTTTTTTTATGCTTGTTCTTAATACATTAAATTAAAGTGTTATTATGAGGGATAATAATCATATGTGCTGGGACTTTTCAAGGAATTCATATGTGTTGGATGTCAAAGAATTTTTTTTATACTTGTTCTTAATGCATTAAAGTGTTATTATGAGGGTAAGACTTGGGGGTTGAGAGAAGTTAATAAATGCTAATTTTTTTTTTTAAATCAAAAAATCAGAAAATTTAGATTGGGAGATTGGAGCTCCCACAAGGCTTGGGATTAAAAACCTCATTTTGCTTAATATATAGTATAGATATTAGCATATTACTCGTGCTATGCATAAGTATAAATAAAGAATTAAAAATTTGTTTTTAAATTAAAATAATAATATAAAATTTATTTGAAATATGTTCTAAAAGTTATTTACAATCAATTAAATTTTATTAATTTTTATTAGAGTTACACTAAGAGAAGATTTTTATTCTAATATCATTAATTGTATTTCCTAAGTTCTTAATAAAAATCTACATGTCATAATTTAAATGGTAATATTTAAATAATAAATTACAAATATTTTATTTACAATAAAATATAAATACATTTCATTTTATAAGTTTCGTAATTTTAATTTTAGTAATAAATTATGTTTTTTAATATACTATTTTTTTCTTATTTTTGTAAAACCTAAAAATTTGTCTACTTAAAATTGTTGTTATAACTCTTATGTGAAAATGGATTAAAATTGACTTGTGGTATTGGACTAAATATTAGAAGTGACTTGAAAGCTAGTTGACTGAATATTTATGTCAATGTGACATTCACCTACTCATTAAAAATTGTCTTGATTGTTTAAAATTATCTTTATCGGTTTGTAACTGATATAAGTAAGTTTGAGAGTTCTAATATTAGATTAAATATCAAAAAATGAGTCTAGAAAATTTAGTTTGAGTCGATTTTTTTCCCCAACAATTCTTGGTTTAAGCCTATAATATATCTTATTTGAATAACTCAATATAATGAAAAAAAAACAATAATCTTAATGTTTGTGGCGCTTTTTGTCAATCAATAAAAAATAATTATAAATATTAAGAGAATTACATTTGAACAAATTCTAACATAAATTTTTTACTTTAAAACTCTAAGACCTACACATTTTTGTTTGATTCTATCTACATCACTAATTTTTGGAGGTTTCATGAATTTTTTTTTAATGAAATGACTGTTTGCTATAATATAAATATATAGATTGGAATATCGATGCATATAAAATTATTAAAAATTAAGAAAAAAAATCTATGAAAGATGTAGATTAATTCCTATATTTTAGTAGTATAAAATTCAAATTCAAATTTATATTTTAGTTAACTTTCCTTCTCAATTTCTAAATTTAAATTTTTAAATAAATTAATAAAATTTCTTTTTGAAATGTGTAAATCAAGGCATAAAAGTTATTTAAAATTTTAAATAAATTAATTAACTTTCTTTTTAAATTTAATTTGTAAATAAATTAATTAACTTTCCTTTTAAAATGTGTAAATCAAGGCATAGAAGCTATTTAAATTTTTAACAGATTAATTAACTTTCCTTTCAAATTTAAATTTTTAAATGAATTAATTAACTTTCCTTTTGAAATATGTAAGTCAAGGCATAAAAGGTATTTAAATATTTAAAAGATTAATTAACTTTCCTTTTAAATGGATTAATTACTATTTTTTCAATTTTTTATAAAAATAATTTAACAATCTCATCAGTAATCATAGTGTATGAGAAAAGTTGAAAAGAGTGTTGTAGTAACTATCAGAGAAGTAAAAAAGGCTTGTGGATTGGGAGAGCCAATAAATGCTAAGTTTTTTTTTTTAAAATTTTTTTTATATAAAAAAATTAGAAAATTAAGATTGAGATATTGGAGCTTCCACAAGACTTGTGCGTTAGAAATCCATTTTCTTTATAGGGCGAATTACATTAATAGTTCCTATAGTTTGGGACTCGTGTCACTTTAGTATCTGACTTTTCAACTGTGACACATTTGAACCTGAATTTTGAATCTTATTCCAAATAAGGACAATTGAAGATACAATTGATTAATTTTAAAGGTAAAATCATCAATTTTATAAAATATAAACTAATTTGACAAAAATAAATGTCAAAAAAATATTTTTAAATTTTTAAAAATTATTTCTACTCACCAAAGATAAAATTATGTAAAATTGGTAAATCTTTTAGATATTTATTTATTTTATTAAATTAATTTTTATTACATGTTTGGATGATGATCATGCAATGTGTAGTTGTTAAGCTTTTAATGTGTAATCAATATATTTAATATATGAAATGTTTTTAGTTTTGGATTTTTTGATGGATGGGTTTAATAAATGATATCAAAGTTGTCGCTATATTTGACTATTGGAAAAAATAGAAACTAATCTAATGAAAACAAAATAACCACGCATTACAAAATTATCATCCAAATACATAATAAAAATTAATTTAGTAAAAAAAAAATGTCTAACAGATTTATCAATTCTACATAATTTTATCTTTAGTGGGTAGAAATAATTTTTAAAAATTTAAAAATATTTTTTTGACATTTATTTTTGTCAAATTAGTTTATATTTTATCAAATTGGTGATTTTGCCCTTGAAAAATCTAATGGTATCTTCAATTGTCCTTATTTGAAACAAGATTCAAAATTCAGGGTCAAATGTGTTACAATTGAAAAGTCAGGGACCAAAATGACACAAGCTCCAAACTATAGGGACCATTAATGTAATTCACTCTTCTTTATATAATATATAGATAAATAGATAGATAGATTATAATCTTAATTTTACTGTAATGACCCAAAAATATATATAAATATTTTAAATAGTCAGTGTATAAATTAATTGAGCTGTAACAATCCGGAATTTTTCCCTCCACTCGAGCGGGGGAGTTGATGCTTGAGCGAACTTGAGAAGTTCTCAGTATTTTTGCAGACGGTTCGAAATTCTAAGAGTTGTGAATTCTCGCTCGAGCATAGGAGTGGTCGCTCAAGCGAACAGCTTTGTTGGTCTACGCGTTCAAGCGTGGAAAGCGACGCTCGAGCGTGGAAAGTGAGATTGCCCTTGACATTTTTATTAGTGTATTTGGAAGCCCCTTATTGTATTTTGGGGCATTGATCGAAGTGGTATCATGATGGTAAAGTAAGAGTGAACCGAGAATTTAATTTGGATAACTTTTCCTACGAACAGCCGTCACTCTTTTGCCCTTTATTTTTCCACACTTTGAATTTGGATGTGAGGCTAGAACCATTGGAAATCTTATTTCTGGGGCTTCGATTTAGACACAAGAACGACCTAGAACGGAGTCCGGATGAGAGAATTATGCCCGTTTGAAGTTTTGGAATCTATGCTGGAAGCAGGTTCGCTCGAGTGGGAAAAGCGGCGCTTGAGCGGACTGCGAGAATTTAGCAGCTTAAAATGTGATTTTTTAGCTCATTCTTTGCATTTTCTTTTTCCTTCTTCATTCCTCTCATCCCAGGTCTGAAAAATATAACACTTTGTATTTTTGGGTTTAGAATTGAAGTGAGGTGTAATTGAAAGTTGTTAAGGTTTGGTGGATAGGTATGGGTGCTCTCATGCTTTGTTGTGAACTAGGGGTTGTTACGAATTGGTGAGAATAAGGTTTTTGCTATTTTTGTTAGAATGGATGCAATTTCGGGGACAAAATTTCTTAAGGTGGGGAGATTGTAATGACTCAGATTTTAATTCACATTGGATTGATGCAAAGTGGTGCCTGTCACCTTAAAACTTGTATGGTTGTCGGACTCTTGATATTGATGGGTTGGCAAATGAACTTTAAATATTATAATTGAGGACCCTTGGGTGATGTTTGGAACCTTGATTGAAGCCTTAACAAGGTATTTAGGTAAGATTAGATAATGAGCCCCAAGTTTGAGTTTGAGTTTTTGACTAGCCGTCACTCTTTTGTCCTTTTCTCCTTCTATACTTTTAATTTGAATGTGAGCCAGAACCATTGGAAAGCTTGTTTTCGGGGTTTCAATTTGGACACAAGAACGACCTAAAATGGAGTCCGAATGAGAGAGTTACACATGTTTGAATTTCGAGTTTCTGTGCTGAATGCATGCTTGCTCGAGCGAGCTTTTCTTCGCTCGAGCAACCAAGTCGCTAACAGACATTATAAAGTGACATTTTGGCCCAAAAACTTCACTTTTTCATCCTCTTTTCTTCTCTCCTCCTCCATGTCCGAAAACCTAGCCTCCAAAACTTTGATTTTATCCATTCTTACCAACAATCCATCATGGATCTTGCATCAAGGTTGAAGAACAAGCAAGGATCAAGACTTTGACCGATTATTTTGGGGATTTCATTGAAGTTTGAAGATGTGTCTTCACCCTTAGCTTCCAATCTTGAGGTAGGGGTCCTTGTAACGCCCTCAAGATAAACTCATAAATCATACAATATTGACATGCTTAGACATAAGAAAATAAAGCATAATTACATTCCATCAGAGTATTCATTACAAAATGTATTACATGTTGACAATAAAAGTAAATGCCCTATGGGCTTACAACTTTCCAAGTCAACACTTGGTTACAAAAAAAGAGTACTAACTCGAAACACAAAATAAGCCCTTGGTTTTGATATACATGTAATACAAAAATGTAATCACAAAAGATGTTCCAGCCACTAAGCCTCTCAAGCTACGTCCTTGGAGATGGCATGCTACCTGTACCTGAAAATGATGTCCCATATAGGGTGAGCCAACGCCCAGTAGATGTATGCTAAACATAATATAAGCAATAACTAAAACATTGGCCGTTGATAAATGTTTAGCTCATATGAATTAGTTCATAAACCATTTCAATTACATGACAAAGTGACCATGTTTCATTCCATTTTCCATTTCTTATCCAATTCTCAATTCATAACCATGGCTCAGAACCTGGCCAAACAATTTGATTGAAATCACATCTCATATCAACAGTATTTCTATTTCGGATGAGATAATAACTCATATTAAACATTTCACACTTCATAACCGATACATATTTTGGTACTGTATCGATAACACATGACAACACTCCTATACTTCACAAACGATACACATTTTAGTGTTGTATCAATGTCAAACAAAAACACATCCATACTTCAAGAATGATACACATTTTAGTGCTGTATCAACGGAGTCCATCCCCTATCTTCCCCTAAACCATGGAGTACATCCCCTATCTCCTCCCACACAATACAATGTATATAAACACATATCATATACATAATCAGATCAATACATAAAATTCATGTATTGTATCAACCGTCATATTCGATGACATACTCATTTGATTAGTTTTAGTTTGCCTAATCATCATGCATTGTCTACAACAATCAAGACTATCCTCCACTGATAGCCCAAAGCAATTATTTCTAAACTGATAATAAATGCATTAACAGATAATTTATCCACATTTTTAAAAGTGAGCGATTAATAAATCCAACTTCACTATCCCATCTCATATTGAGCCAATTTCATTATTTTCAACTCAATTTCACATTTTCATCATAAATGTCATTAATTACACTAATGGCCCAAATATACCCAAACATGGCATTTTTCCCTTTTTTTTTCCCCCTCAATATTGACCCCAATGGTCCAAATATTATTAACAACATCAATATACTCATTTTGAAACCTAAATACACCTTTATGGTTCAAAAGAAACAAAACCCCTTTTTCTAAAAATTACACATTTAAAACCCTAACTTCCAAAATCCAAAACCATTTATATAAAAGCTCAATATTCATGTCAAAGCTCATAAAGATGAGTAGGAATCCCTACCTCAAGAGATGAAACCAATGGGGATGATGGAGAAATCTCGAAATGCTCCAAACCAAGAAATTTTCGGATGGATAGGTGGCTCTCAACAAGCTCTACACTTTTTACAAAGACACTAAGAGAGTGGATCACTCTAACTAGATCAAACCCTAGAGAGAAGGTAGATCCTAGAGAGAGGAGCTCTCAAAAGAGGTTTTTAGAAAGTAAGAGAGAGAGAGTGAAAGTGAAAAAGTGATCTAAAAGTGACCCAGCTGATATCTGGTATACGTATGACCCGCTTGAGCGGAGAATAGGACGCTCGAACGTTAAGCACAAAAAATGGACCCGCTCGAGCGCTAAGACACAACTGCAAAACACACCCGCTCGAGCGCTTTTGCATTTGAGCGTGGATTTCCCCCTTCCAGTACTTTTACAGACAATGAACTACCCGCTCAAACGCCAAGATACCCGCTCGAGCGTGATCTGCTCGAGCGTGAAAAACACACCTGCCAAAGTTTTGCAGAGGCACGAAATGCTGAGAGTGTGTAAACCCCGCTCGAGCGTAATAAGACCCGCTCGAGCGAACAACCAAAAACCAAACTACGCTTGAGCGCAAAGGGACCCACTCGAGCGTACCACCGAAATTCTGGGCAACAAGGAATAGGGCTAAAGCTCAACCAACTTGTTCGAAACACGCCTAATACATCCTAAAACTCAAACACATGGAATTAAAGGATAACAACAAGATATACAACCACCAACTCCATGGAACCTAAGTCCGGAATACAACAATCAAAGGAAGGGAAACCGGGATCGCTATAGTCCTAGTTCTCCTTCAATGCTTACATTAATAGATAGATTTGTGGTATTTTGAGTATATAAATGCAAAATCTACATTTTGAGCATATAGTGTTATATCATGGAAATTTGGGATTTAGGGTTTGAAGAGTTGGGGTTCTATTATTGGGTTTAGATTATGGATTATGAACCCTAGGTGTATAACCAATTGGAAAATTGGAATAAAAAGTAAAGGTTTAAGAAGTTTGAATTTTTCTTGAAATTCTTGATTTTTCTTGAAAACCCTAAGTTGATTCATAATGATAAATAATGAGTTTGCCCAAATTGAAAGTAGAATCATGAAATTGAGGTATTGAATTGTAGATATACAAGTTTAATTGAATTTTGGAAGTGTTTGAAAATCATGTTAAAAATTAGCGATTGAACCTTATTTATGGATATTGTAAATCATGCTATGATATGATATGAAATTTGGGAAAAAGGATTAGTTAATGATATGGATAACATGAGCCTTGGGATGAAATGATGAAATGAAAATTTAGAGTACACCTTGAATTATGTTGAATTATATTTAGTGGTGTTGAGTTAAAATATGTTGAATTGTGGAGATTATGTGGAATTGTATTGATTATGTTGAAGTGTATTGATTATGTTGAATTGTATAGACTATGTTGAATTGTGTTGAATTAAGTTGAGTTGTGTTGGGTTGTATTGAGTTTTGGTTGATATAAGAAGGGAGTTTTTCCCTAATTGGATCAAATTGTCATTTTGTATAAATAATTGAAATTGTCATTGTAAATTTGAAATCGGAGGATTATTAATGATGATGGTGGAGCTTGATATGCATTATCACTCCCACATAAGATTTTGGAAAAGCGTATCATTAAAGGAATTTATTTATCGGTTTAGATATATTTGTTTTGGGCTATCGGTGGAGGATAACTATGATTGTTGTAGAAATTGCATGTTGACTAGGCAAACCAGGCTATTTATAAATCATGCATATCATGGAGCATGAAATGGATTTTGAGGATTTAAACTGTATGTTTTGAAAAAATATTTTGGAAATTCTTGTGCTATGTTTTTAGGGAACTTGTTTCATTCTGAAAATCATGTTTTGGATCACATGTATTGTGCTAGTTAAAAAGAGTAAATAATATGATAAGTCTGAGAAATGGTTGTCATTGAATATGACTGTGTGTTTTAATACATTGTATATGTATGTTTGTTTGGGAGGAGAAAGGGGATGGACTCCACTGTTTGGGAGGAGAAAGGGGATGGACTCCATTATAACTAAGTTGGCCGGAGTGTCCTAGGTAAAAGTCCCAAAATTTATACATGGGTGCCGATCCCCCAGACAAAATTTCCGTAAAATGGCAGTTTGAAGTGTTTATTTGTGTTAAGTATGATTGGAAAACCACTGAGTTGTAGCCTCAGTTTGGTTGTTGAAAGATAATGAAATTGACTCATGAATTGAGAAGAATAAATGAACTGAAGGAAAATGGATTAATGATTGAAATTGGCATCATGTGGGTAATTTGAATTAGGGGCTAGTGATGATGAACTCAATGGATTGCTTGTGACAAAGGGGAAGATTATCAGTATTGTTTTGTAAGTAATTGGGAAATTGAATTAAAAAGGGGTTTGTGATTCTTGTGTCATATTGAACTCTAATCCTTTGGATTTTGATGTTATGGAGTATGGTAATTGGAAATGGAATGAAATGTGGAATATTAAAATGGAAACGAAATGAGGAATAATTTGGAATTGAGTTGATAAATTTAAGATGATGTTCTTCCTTAAGTATACTTGTTTTCAAAGAGAATCTATGGATTCCTAATGATGAGAGACTACATTTATGGTAGGGAGTTTTCTTAAAGGTTCAGGTGAAATTTTAAGAAAAGATACCTTCTGTATAATGTTTTGAACTTACAAAATGTCATCTTATTATATGGTATCACCTTGCATGCATGATCATTGATGTCTGTGTGTTAGTTATTGATTGAGAACTATGAGATTCCTACTGGGCATTAGTGCTCACCCCGTTGTTGTTTTATCTTTTTACAGTAAGGAAGTTTGGATTATTTGATTGAAGATTTATGGGGTTTTTGAGTGTTTTTGTATAACTTCATGGCAGATGTAAAGGAAGTGGATTTTGTATTTGTATTTATTTATTTGTAGCATAGTAGGAGATTGGCATGTATTGTTGTCATTGTAATATTCATTGAGAGAGAGAGAACATGCATCATTGTGATTCTATTACTCAAGTGTAATAGATATTTGTAAATGTATACAAAAAAAAAAAAAGACCTAAATTTACAGTCTTTGGTAATGTTTTCAAGTAATTAAAATTGTGGTGTGACAGAAAGCCCTAGGTTTTTGACCCGAAATACCTTCTATTCCTCTAAGATTTAGCCAAGATTCCTTGCCAAAAAGTGAAGAAGGCTTGAAGCTCAACATTTTCTATCGATTGGAATTCAGATTTGTGAAGAAATCTCATCAAAGCTTTGTTTTTTGCTTGATTCTTGAGGTAGGGTTCTTAGTTCTTCTTCAATATTTGCATTAATAGATAGATTTGTGGTATTTTGATTATATAAATACAAAATCTCCATTTTTGAGCATATAGTGTTATATCATGGAATTTGGAGGTTTAGGTTTGAAATGTTGGGGGTTCAATTGTTGGGTTAATAAGGTGGATTATGAACCTTAGGTGTGTAATCAAGGGAAAAATTAGAATTAAAAGTAGTGGTGAGAGAAGTTTTAATTTTTTTTGAAAGTCTTGATTTTTCTTGAATACCCTAGGTTGATTCATGATGATAATTAATGATTTTGCCCAAATTGAAAGTAGAATCATGAAATTGAAAGGTTGAATTGTATATATACAAGTTTAATTGGATTTTGGATGTGTTTAAAAATTATGTTAAAAATTAGCGATTGAACTTTTGTCATGGATATTGTAAATTATGCTATAATGTGAAATGAAGATTGGGGAAATGATTTATTAATGATATGAATGACATGAGCCTTGGGGTGAAATGATGAAATAAAGGTTTAAGAGTTCACCTTGAATTATGTTGAATTGTGTTGATTATGTTGAGTAGTGTTAATTATGTTGAATTGTGTTGATTATGTTGAGTTGTGTTGAATAATGTTGAACCAAATTGTGTTGGACTATGATGAATTGTGTTTGAATCATGTTGAATTGTGTTGAGTTGAGTTATGTTGGGTGTGTTGAGTTTGAGTTTTGTTGTGTTGGGTCATGTTGAGTTTGAGATGAGTTGTGTTGGGTGGTGTTGTGTTGGTACCCGCGGGAGAGTTGAAAGATGATACGGAATTTGTGATAAGATGATGAAGTGAAGATTTAAGAATTTTATTGTGTAATTAGAAAGTGATTTTATACCTCAAAACTAAAAGCGCAACCTTATATTTAACTCTAGTTATGAAGTTTTATTTTAGAAAATGAGGATACTTCAATCAATATTAAATTTATGAAATTAAGTCTACGTTGGGTTAAGATGAGTGTGAATAATGATAAATGGGAGATTGTGAAATATGACGATGTTATATGATGGAGTTGTATCAAAGAAATTAAATGTTGGAGATTTAATTTATAACAGTGGGTAGTAATTGATAACCAATGTGTTTTAAAAATTGAATTTGAAGACTTGATAATAATATAGAAAAGTAAAGAAATAGTTTGAACCCAAGAATTGTGAACACTTTAAAGATGAATCTTTGCCTCTATGGATGTGTTGTTATATTTTTGTGTGACAAAACAATGAATGATTTAATGGATAATGAAGAAGGTTGTGGAATATATTTGTACTTGTTATGTGAATGAAATTTTAATATATGGTGGATGTATATTGAATCAATGTGTTACATAAATAATGGAAGATGTGTTGGCATTGTCCACTAATTGTAATGATGGATTGTGATGTTATCTTGGGGTCCGTTTCCCACTGTATTTTGAGTCGACAAAGTATGGCGCTTGAGATAGGTTCCGCCTTCCTCCCGGAGTAGCGCCCAGTAAAGCGTGTGGTATGTTGAGGTTCCGCGTTCCTTCCGGCTTGTGACTGGTAAAGCGTGAGGTTCCGCATTCCTTCCGGCTTGTGACCGGTAAAGCGTGTGACTCATGGAGATGACTTGTTATTGGATCCGATGTTTGATATGAAATTAATTGAAACAATGGAAAATGAAATGGTAATTGGATTAGGGATTGGTGTTGATACACTCAATGGATTGCTTGTGATTATAATGGAAGATTATGAGTTTTGTTTTGTAAATAATAGAGAAATTGAATTGAAAAGGGATTGTTATTCTTGTGTTATGCTTGTATTCTATTTGGTAATGCAAACGTCAATGTGAGGTAATTGTTGGGCAAGTTGGAGTTGAGTGTATGTGGATTGTCTCTTTTGGAACATAAAGGAAATAAGATCTTGACATTATGGAGTTATAGTGATTGGAAATAGTATAAGGGAAAAAATGGAAATGAAATGGGGAATATTTTGGGAATTGGTTAATAATTTTTAAATGATGTTGTTTCTTAAACATGTTGGTTTCACAAGGATCTATGGTTTTCTAAAGTTAAGGGATGATTTTTAATGGCTGGAGGTTTTTCTTAAAAATGTTTAAATAGTTTTGAGAAAAAGGTACTTTACTTATGATATTTTGAAATTAGAAGATGTCACCCTACTATATGGTATCGCCTTGCATGCATGATCATTTCTATCTGTGTGTTAGTTATTGATTTAGAACTATGAGATTCCTACTGGGCATTAGTGCTCACCCCTTGTTGTTTTTATCTTTTTACAGGAAGAAAGTGTGGATTCTCTGATTGAAGAGTTAAGAAGTCAATGTGTCTTTTATATGTAATTTCATTGTAGATGTGATGGATCTTGTATTTGTATTTTATTTATTGGTAGCTTCACAGTAGGAGATTGTCATGTATTGTTATCATTATAATATTCATTGAGAGAGAGAGAACATGTATCATTGTATTTCTATTACTCAAGGTTAATGGATGTTTGTAAAAAAAAAAAAAATGGACCTAATTTTAAGGCTTTGGTAATGTTTCCGAGTAATTAAAATTGGGGCACGACATGAGCAATATTTGGATTGGAGTGTTGTGTAAAGTTATATGTGAAAATGATTCAATTTTGTAATAATTTTTTTTTAAAATATAAAATTTTGATCTCAAAAATTATGAAATTTTTATTATGCTGTTCTTATAAGAGTCTAGCATGTTGGATAAGAATTTTGGAATTTAATGGTAAGCATTTATTTTATAAAAATTCGCGGACTGATTGGTGTTTAATTTAATTTATAGTAGAATTTGAAATTGAGTGTTGGGTGTATGGACCATGATTTGAGACAAATTTGTTGGGTCTATTTTGGTATATAATTGGACCATGTTTGGCGTATGGGTGGGACCCATGATTTAGATTTAATTTAAATTGAGTTTGTTTAATGACTTATGTTTAACTGTTTGGTCCTTTTAATTGGGTGATTGGTAGTAACCACCTTGGGAGTTGTTATTATTTATTATATAGAATCATAATAAATATTTGATAGTTGATTTTATGGTGTGTACCATATGGTGAAAATTATATATTTTATAAGGAATGAAAATGTGTATATTTCGTAGTGAGCAAAATATTATATTTTGTGGTGTACAAAAATGTTATATTTTGTGGTCAGAAAATTATATCATTTTATAATTTATATTATAAAATTTTGCGATATTATTACAAAAATTATATTTTTGGAGAAACCAAACTTTGGGAAGCAAACCCACGTGGGTTGCCTCTCCACTTTTTCCTTCCATCTTTTAATTTCCTTTGTTTATTCATTTCTTTTGGCTTGGAGCAGAGAGCTCCACCCCCTCTCCCTCTCCATCTCTCTCTCTGTCTCTCTCTTTTTTTTTCCCTCCATTGTTGGCTTAAGCTTTAAACTTAGAGTGGGAGTCTGTAGAGTGAGATTTTGCAAAAGTATTGTAAATAAAAGTCAGAAAGCTCGTCGTGATCTTTGCAATGGTGGTCTCGGATCCATGATTGGGCGATGTTTTCATTTTCAAATATGCTTTTCTTCATATTTGAGGTCGGGAATTTCTTCATATTATTACTTTAAAGCTATGTAAGGTTTATTTTGAAAAAAAATATATCATTATAGGAGGTATTGCACATATATATTTCTCAGATTTTTGTTTGGTAATTTTTGGAAGAAAAATGATGTTGAAATGTTAAGAATATTGATATTTTGAGATTTGATTTAAGAAAATCACCTTGTGTTGATAAATGTTTGCTAAAAATCCAAGGATTTAATTTTAATAGTTGTATGAATTGTATCTACATTATATTATGATTAGATGATTTATTTTGAGAAATATAAAGTTGAAATATTTTTTTCATCTTTGATTTTGGAATTTCTTTTTGAGAAAAATAAATTGATATTGAGGAATATTGTGTAAATTGTTAAGTTGGGATTATAGAGTTATTTTGGGATTAAAAACTTTAATAGTGTTATATTCATAATACTTTATGGAAGGTGATATATTGATGATTAAGTTGTGTTCATTTTTGTGAAAATGAAAATGTGAATTGTGGACTCTTGAACTCACAACCTTGAAAATGTTACTCTTGGCATATTTTATAATTTTTGATGTAAATATCATGTTAATTAAGTAATTTTAGAAAAGTTGTGAAATTGTTGTTTGTAGCGATTTGGGAAAATTGGCTAGGCATGAAATGTTGGTGTATTTGAGTGATGAGGCATGTGAAGTTATGTTTGGTGTTATTAATTTGGGAGATGGTGAACATGATGGACTTACTAAATTAATGAATTAAATCAATTTGGTTAATATTTAAAGTCCTTCATAATTAAAGGGGTGTTATTAGGTTTAAATTCCTAACTTTTAATATTAAAAGATTAAAAGTGATGATGTTGATCAAGTATGAGATTTGGAGAAATAAGCGAGATTAAGTTGATGTGGTATGGTATTTGGTCCCTAGTTTTACTAGTTGAGTTATGTTATCATAATATTACCTAAAATTTATATATGAGATATTTAAATTGTTTTGGCGGATTTTGACAAGAAAAGAAAAGAATATGATTTTAGCTCGTTTGGAGCAGATGGATGAATTGAATTAAAACAAGAATGAGTTATCAAAAACTTTTATTTACTTATTTATTTTCCTTTGTTTAATTTGATGGGGTTAATGTTGATAATTGGAAAGTGAACACCCGTGTTATATTTTACAATTATAGTCAAGAGAAGATTTTGATATTATTGATTAAGTGTTTGTAGCACTTGAGCCCTTTAAAGCTTTTGGTAAATATATTAGAACCATTTATTTTATTTTGGGAATCTTTGGTGTTGTTGTACCTCAGTTTTGGAGGTGTGCAAATTGATTTAAACTTGTTGGGATTGCTCGTTCACGCTCGTTCGCGTTGAAAAGTTGTTTGGAAACTTGAAAATCATGTTCTGGGGTTGACACCGGTCTTAGCGGTGTCAACACCTTCTCTTTTGCTTGCCATAAGGGTCGACACCAAAGCTGGGAAGGGTCGACCCTTGTTCTGAATTTGTTCACTGCATTTTGGTGTCGACACCAGCCTTGGTGGTGTCTATAGCGATCCCGGGTTTACCCTTGTTGTACAGTGATTCGGACATGTGTCCGTGGATGTTGGTTGTTGTTTATTATCTTGTTTGCATCCTTTTTACTTTGTATATTGAGTATGGGATGTGTTGGGCAGGCTTGTTACAGGTTGGTTGTGTTTGGGAGCCTAGTGTTGCTGTCCAGATTTTTGGCCCTTCGCTCGAGCCAGGAGTTTGTCGCTCGAGCGAGAGTGAGGTTCGTGTCTGGTGGGTCGAGCCAGGGTGGCTTCGCTCGAGCGAGTGTTGCGTCTGGTTCTGGACCTGAGAGTTGCCTTTCTTGGCTCGAGCGAGCTTCCTTCGCTCGAGCGGTCTGGGTTTTTCTTCGCTCGATCGAGAACTTCTTGGCTCGAGTAAGAGTTTCTGTGTCTGGTCGCTCGAGCGACCAAGTCTTCGCTCGAGCGAGCGTGTTTTATATCAGCGGACAGTAGCGATTTTGAACTTCAGTTTTTCACTTCTTTTTTTGATCAAACCCTAAATCCGAGACCCTCTCTCTCTAAACTTACACCCTCTCTAAGATTTGATCTCCCTAGAGTGTGAATCTAGCCTAGAGCCTTTGTTAAAAAGATAGAGGGCGTTGAGAGCTTTGATTTAATCTGAAAAAGTTTGGATTTGGAGCAAGTTGATCTTCGAGTCTTCATCTCCTTTTTGGCTCAAACTTCAAGGTAGGGATACCATACTCCTCTCTATGGATTTTGTCTTTAAATTTTGGTATTTTGAGATGTTGGGCTTGGTTTGGTAATTTTGTGAAAGTTTGGGGCTTTTGTGTAATTTTACAAAAGTTGGGGTTTTATTCATAATAAACCTAGATGCATGTTTGGCATAGAGAAATGGAATTGATGCTAAATCATTGATGAAAATGGGACCTAAGGGTTGAAATGGTAATTATGGAAAATGGCCTAATTACATTGTTTGATTAATTGGGATAATTAATGGTGAGAAATGAGGAAATGAAATGTTGATTGAATATCCATTGTGCATTTATTTTCTGTTTAGAAATAACTGCTTTGGGCTATCGGTGGAGGATAGTCGTGATTGTTGTAGACAATGCATGATGATTAGGCAAACGGAAACTAATCAATGAAATGTGTCATGGAACTTGACGGTTGATAGAATACATTAATTGTATGTATTGAGTGATTGTATATAGAACCATTGTGTTTGTATACGTTATGTGTAGAGGAGGAGATGGGGGATGTACTCCGCGGTTTTGGGGGAGATAGGGGATGTACCTCTAAACCGGATAGTGTTGGGAGAAGATAGGGGATGAACTCCGTAGATACAGCTCATATGCTTGTCTAAAGAAGTGAAGATAGAGCTTATATGCTTATCTTTGTGATGTGTGGATATAGCTTATATGCTTATCTGTGGATATTGTAGTATACATATCTGTTGTAGAATGTGGATATAGCTTATTTGCTTATCTGAGAATGTGGATATTGTTGTTGTACATATCTGCTGAGAATATGGTTAGTGCTTATATGCCTATCCGTTGAAAAAGGGAAAATGAAAGGAAACTTGGACTCATAAGTCGTATGACATAAATATGTGATTTATGTGATTGTATCAGTGTTGGCCATCTATCAATTGCTAATATTTTAGTCATTGTTCATGGTTGGTTTAGTGTATTTCTACTGGGCTGTGGCTCACCCTATATGGGAATATCATTTTCAGGTGCAGGTAGCATGCCACCTCCAAGGACATAGCTTGGAAGGCTAGAGGCGGACACACTGTTGTCGTTTTACTTTTTGATGTATTACATGTAAATTCAAGCCAAGGGTTAATATGTACGAGTTAGTACTCTTTTGTTGTAACCAAGTGTTAACTTGGAAAGCTGTAAGCCCGTAGGGCATTTTGTTTTGATGTTAACATGTAATACTTATGTAATGGAACTCTAATGAATAAAAGAATGTGGTTAGTTTATATGTAAATGCATGTCTTATCTGATGGGTTTAATATTGTTATTTTGAGGGCGTTACAGTGTCGATACCTTCTCTTTTGGTTGGCCGCAAGGGTCGACACCAAAGCTGGGAAGGGTCGACCCTTGTTCTGATTTTGCCCACTGCATTATGGTGTCGACACCAGCCTAGGGAAGGGTCGACACCTGCAGTGCAGTCACACTTAGTGTTCCAGATTTCTTCGTTGGTGTCGACACCTGTGTTGTGAAGGGTCAACACCTGCGACTTTTTCCCAGATTTTTCTCACGGTTTGGACCTACTTTTTGGGGATATTTTGACTAGATATTTTGAGTTGACTTTGAGGCTTATATCTATTTTTGACCTAGTACTATATAAAGGCCCTCACTTAACCTTTTCTTTCACTTTTTCTTCCCTTTCCTCTCTCTAAACCGTGAAACACCTTCTCTCTCTCTCAAAAGGCACTTTTTACTCAAAGATCCTTAGATCTACTTGTTTGGAGACCTCTACTCACCTTGCTCCTTTGAGATAAAGTGTAGAGCTTGTCGAGGGCTTCATTTTGATCGGAGCAAAGCTTGGTTTCTCCTCCGTTGACTTTTGGGTTTTCTTCCTTCTTCCCCTTCTAAACTTGAGGTAGGGATATCCTACTCCTTTCTATGAGCTTTGTTTTTAAATTTTAGTATTTTGAGATGTTGGGGTTGGTTTGGTAATTTGGTGAAAGTTTGGGGCTTTTGTGTAAATTTTACAAAGGGTGGGGTTTTATTCGTAATAAAGCCTAGATGCATGTTTGGCATGGAAAAGGTGAAATTAATGATAAAACATTAATGAAAATGGAACCTAAGGGTTGTAATGTTAATTATGGAAAATGCCCTAATTACATTGATTGATTAATTTGTATAATTAATTGTTGAGAATGTGGAAAATGAAAAGGGAAGGGGTTACAGGGTGTAGTTGGATTATTTACTGCTCACCTAGTTGAAATGCGATTATATATCCATTGTTGCATTTATTTTCTGTATAGAAATAACTGCTTTGGGCTATCGGTGGAGGATAGTCGTGATTGTTGTAGACAATGCATGATGATTAGGCAAACTGTAACTAATCACTGGAATGTGTCATTGAGATTAACGATTGAAAGAATACATTAAATTTATGTATTGTGTGATGATGTGTATAATTGTTGTTTATATGCATTGTGTTGTGTTGGAGGAGATAGGGGATGTACTCCACGGTTTAGGGGAAGATAGGGGATGAACCTCTAAACCGGATGCGTTGGGAGGAGATAGGCGATGGACTCCATAGATAGAGGTCATATGCTTATCTATTAATGTGTTGACAGAGCTCATATGCTTGTCATTGGAAGTGTGATAGTGCTCATATGCATATCTGTGGAAGTGATGATATAGCTTGTATGCTTATCTATTGTTGTGTGATATAGCTAGTATGCTTATCTATTATGAAATGGGAAGTGTTTGATATGAGTTACTGTCTCATATGAGTTGTGTGGCCAGGTTCTAAGCCATGGTTGTAAATTGAGAATTGAAAGGAATTGGAAAATAGATTGTAATATGGACTTGTATGTCATGAAACCGTAAGGTGTGATAAGGGAAGGTATTTGTGTTGGCCATCTATCAACTGCTAATCTTTTAGTCATTGTTCATATTTGGTTTAGTATATTTCTACTGGGCTGTGGCTCACCCTATAAGGGAATATCATTTTCAGGTACAGGTAGCATGCCACCTCCAAGGACATAGCTTGGGAGGCTAGAGGCAGGCAGACTTTTGTTGCTTTATTTTTGATGTATTACATGTTTATTCAAGCCAAGGGCTTATTGTGTAAATTGAGTTAGTACTCTTTTGTTGTAACCAAGTGTTAACTTGGAAAGCTGTAAACCTTTAGGGCATTTGCTTTTGTTGTCAACATATAGTACATTTTGTAAAGAATACTCTGATTTATGAAATTATGCTTTATTTTCTTTCGTCTAAGCATGTCAAGAATGTATAATTTATGGGTTTATTTTGAGGGCGTTACAGTGTTGGACTATTCACTTATGCTTATTGAGAATTATGATTGAACTTGAAGATCCCAAGGTTTTACTAGCATGAGAAAAATGGAAATTTGATTCTATTTAATGTTTGGGAAGGGGAGGAGTTTTTGGAAAGATTGTAATTACATTTCATTGATAATGTATGTGAGTTAGAAATTGATGAAACCTTGAACTCATTTTGGTGTCATATATTATTGCTATTGATGAATCTATTGTTTAAAAGTTTTGGTTTTGGTAACTGATAGAGGATTACCATGTTGGTATTTAAATGAGGAGATTCTTGGAACGGTAAGAAAATGTTTGATTTTGGAAGTTTGTTTTATATAAAGAATATTGTTGAATTATCTTGAAAAGACCAAGTTGGAAATTGTTGATTTATATGTGATAAGTACATTGTAACGCCCCGAAATAATTCAACATGAACTACCCACATTAATAGACATTCACTAAACAATGACAATGATCCTTCCATCTTCACATATATAATGAATGGGTTTAACACAAAAGTTCCACATGCGGTATACATTCAACAACATAAAAGAATGCATGAATCTATAGCATGTGAAGCATCTAGTCTCAAAACAATAAAATGTCCTTAAGGGCTTACATCTTCCAAGGCAATAGTCCAGTTACACAAAATGGTCTTTCGGACCTATACACTTTAGCCCTTGGGTTACAAAAATATCACAACAAAACAATAGCAAGACTACTCTTCACCAAAACATGTCCACACCCTTAGCTTGGCGGGATCACCATATCCTTACCTATACCAAAGGCCCATAGGGGTGAGCATAAAGCCCAGTAGAGAGTTCTCACAAAGTATATACAGTTGTGCAAAATCTTAAGGAAATATTAATGTCAATGCCATGCCATGCTCTTTTAAAGAAATTTCATTTCATGTTTTTCATAAGGATTTCCATTTTCAATAAAAACTAGCAATCTCAACACATTCCAAAACTTCCAATTTTTAATCAATAAGGGCGGTAAATATGACACTGGTAATCCCTAGGCTGGTGTCTGCAAGTAGACTCTACGAGTACTACCAAACTATCATTTTTACTGGTATTAACCGGAAGGCTCGACACCTATTCGTGCGGTTTTCTGGTCTGTCACCATGGACACTCAGGCCAACTTATCAAAATCATCTACACTCCCTAAATGGACTTACCAATGTATTTACCCCTTTCACATTTCCGTTAGTTCTCATTACAATATAATCCTTCTCAAGTAAACATGATGAGAATGCAATAATGGTAGTAATTCGTTTTGTGCACATTAATGATAATATATCAAATGAGGACATGATGCAATAGTTAATATCTCATAGCATCTCTTCATTTTCAAATGTCTCCAGGATAATGCCAACAATCACAATTCTCATTTCCTTTCTTCATTGTTCTTTCACAAGAAGACCATGTGTCATCAACACATAGTTATAATTTTACATTCACAAGTGTCCAGAATCTAGTCTCTTTAAGACCACAAGTAGTGTTTTTCAAAACATTAATTCCCATGTTTATAATCCTCACAATTTCAAGGTACACAACAAATAGTCATCTCACACCATATATCATCATATCTTTAACCATAGTTTCTAAAACAAGTTCTCCATTTCCATATATCAAAAGCTTTCTATCTTTGTAACCACATAATGGAATCTACATACATTCATCTTCTTATCAAAAGAAAAGAAAGAGTTCCATGGACCTTTTTATGTTTCCAAAAAAATCTCCAAATTCTAGGGTTTTCATCAAAACCAACATTTCCCCCTCCCCCCATTCTTAGTGAAATCATACCAAATCATCCTTTTTATGTTTGATGAAAAGAAAAACAACCTAGGATTAACATACTGTTGAGATTTAAAACCCACATTTAAACTCTCTACTTTTTTTGCTCAAAAATAGAAATTGACATGAGAACCACTAGAAGACTCACAAATCAACATTTATATGGCACAACATGTATATATAACTCAAGAAAACCCTACCTCAAAGTGTTGATGATGAAGAGAAGATGAAACCCTAGCTTTAAGGATGAGAGGGCCTTGGATTTCCACCACACCAAATGAAGCCCTAACTTTAGATCTTCAAGATTAGAAGAAGATAATGATGATCTTGACCCAAAAATTTGCAAGATCAAAGAGTCTTAGTGTGTGAGGAAGTTTTCTAGAGAGAAGGGGGAGAGAAATAGGGTTTAGAGTGAGAGAGAGATGTGTAAAATGAGTGATACATTCGGACCAAAAAGGTAAAAAAACAGAGTCTCGGACTGCCCAGGTTGCCGCACTTGCGGTGCCCTTCCCTGCACATGCGGCCTTCATCCCCGCACGTGCGGTGGCCCTCTCCCTCACCTCCTTCCGCACGTTCCTTTTAGGCAGTGTGCAGCCTCCCATCTCCCTTGAATTCCGCATGTGCGGCCTAGCCTCCGGCACGTGCGGTCCCTCTCCCGCACGTGCGGCTAGCCAACCAGTCCAGAAAAGTTTTTGGCTCAACCCTCGGGCACTTCGGACTTGACCTCACACTCTCTGGAACAAGCGAAAATAATTGACACCGAACCAAACAAGAACAAGAACTCTAATCTAGAGACCCACTTCCGGATGTTTCATGTCCAACGAAGATAAAAAGAGAATAGAGGAAGAAGAAAAATCAAGGAAACAAGGACCCGATCATCACATACGTGAACATTGACATTATTATATTATCTCCTGGGATTGTATCATGGTATTACATTGATAGAGATATGAAAATTGATCACGATGGAGCATTGTGTGGTGGAATTGAAATTGGAACTATCTTATTGCATTGCCATTCCATTTCATTGTTATCATGGATTTTGAATTGCAATTGAAAACTATTGTTTTCAGAAATGAATTGTTTTTGGAAAACAAGATCATTTGGATTTGTTTTGGGTAAATACGTTGGTAAGTCCGGATAGGTGGTGTAGTTTGATGTTGGTTTAAGTTGGCTTGAGTGTCCATGGTGAAAGACCGAAAACACGTGCAGAGGAGGTACCATTTCCCTTCTGATGAGAGACCGGTAAAGTGGGGATTTGGTAGTGCTCGATATGCCTACTTGCAGACACCAGCCTAGGGATTACCTGAGTCGTATTTACCACCTTGGAATTTTATTGAAATTGTTGGATTAATGTGTTTTCAAATTAGCATTGTGCACAAGATTTTCAAAATATGAGAAAAATATTTTGAGCATGACATGGCATATGCATTCATCTCATAAGATTGTATAAAATGTATTTGATGCTTTGTTAGATGTCATTATGAATTGTTTAATTATTTGATCCAATTGATAATGAGATAATTGAATGAATTGAAAATGATGTCCTATTACTATTGATGCATGTTTATTTATTTAAGTTAACTAGTTGTGGTTAATTAAATAAATTGCATTTAAGAGATGATGTAATAGAATCGTATGGTTTTGACATGGTATGATTTCAAGTATATGTATGACTATCTTTGTACCCGCATATCTTCTAACGTTATAATATTAGATTGTTTGGTGAGCTAGTGGTTGCTCACCCCCTACCTGTACATGTGTACTGTGACAACCCTCACCACTGTTTGCTGATAAACCACTGATTACTGCTAAACTGAGACTGATCATAAATAGTCATTGAATTGATTGAAATATTGAACTGATTGATTAAGTGTATCTATTTAAGTGCATACCTATCTGTTGACTGTTAAAATTATCTATTTATGTTGTATGCTGTAAATTGCAAATTGAAAGCCTTATCGGCGGCCGAATCTGAAATTAATTGATGATTTATGATAATTAGAATTAATGTGATTTTATGGTGTATTTATCCGAAATGTAATTTGGTATGATTAAATTAGATTAAATATTGATAAATTGCACTAATTGGCTTAATTCACAACTTTGCCACTTAGTGGCCCATTACATGGAACATTTTTGAGCTCTCTTCACTAGACACAACATATTTCATTAGCCTTCTCATTGCTTTAGTCGACTAGAGAGAGAGAGTGAAAGGAAAAGAGTGATTTCAACAAATTTAGCTTGGTGACTTGAAGAAATTGAAGGTTAATTGTGCCACTTGAGCTTGTACATCTTGTATTCTAGACTTAAGGTTGGTGTTCCATCCTCTCATTCATGTAATTGAGTTGTATCTTGCATAGTCCATGGTTACGAGTGGTCTAAGTCAAGAATTTGCTTAAAAATGTTGTATTGAGGCTTTAATCTTGCATGCATGTCTACATTGTTGCATTTTGAGGTTGAATACATGGAATTTGGTACATGCATGTTCATATTATTGTTATAGTCCATGTTTTCATCTTTATTTTGGAAGTTTAGGCTCATTTGAGCAAGTAATTGAAGCTTTGAATTGGTTTAAACTCATGCATGTCATGTTTGAGTTATGTTCATGAAAATTGGTTTGAAATTGGATTTAATTGAACTACCTTTAGGCTTTGATTTCTCAAATTGATCTTTGAAACATGTTATATTATGAGTTTTGAAGTGTTTTCCAGAAAATTAGCCCAAAAGGATCGAATTTGGTACATTGAAACTTGTTTTTGAGCTTGAGGTTCAAATTTGGAAATTCCAGATTATGGACTCACGCTCGAGCAGAGTGATTGGCTCTCGAGCGTGAAATTCGTGCTTCTAGCACTTTTGTTGTGTTTACAGTCCGCTCGAGCGGGGTTTTGAACGCTCGAGCGAGAACTTGTGTCACATGCTCGAGTGGGTGTCGAGTGCTCATCGAGCATGATTTTCACACATCCAGTACTTTTGGCATATTTTACAGTTCGCTCGAGCAAGGTAACTCGAGCTCGAGCGGAGTATTTTGTTTGCTTGTGCGCTCGAACGGGGAAATCCACGCTTGAGCGGGACCCTTGTTTTCTGAAAATTCTGAAAAATGCTTTAAAGTGCATCTTTGCATCCTCATTTCATCCTAGGCATTCTTAGGCCTAGTTTAAGGCATCTTAATGAGGATATTGATATAGGACCACACCCAGTCGAGTTAGGGATTAAGTTATTATTTCCCAACTGTGTAGTTTAGTGTGTGTTCACTCTGTAACTGTGTAGGGTTGGCATGCGGAGACGCGCTCTAGCTTATCTGTAGCCCAGAACTCTGTGAGTAACAATGTTGTAAAGATATGTTCAATTGAAATTATTTTCCGAATAATGACTGTACTGCTTATGAAATGATACTGTTACTGAATGAATGATGTCCTATTTGTGAACTGTATTCGTGGCATCCATAGCAACCTACTGTTACTGTACTGTACTGCTACTGTCACAGAGATCTCTGTCGGTTCCCATGTTGGAACCACTATTGTTTACTGATATGATGGCCATCAACTAACTGTTCGGTCTGTTAGGACCTACTGTACTGTTTTGCTATCAGATGTACCGCATATGATTATTATAGTTTCTGAATGACTGTTATGGCATGATTTATGAGCCACAAATTGAATGACTGATATACTGTTTAACTGACTGTTTTTAATACTGAAAGGACATTCATTCTTAACCTCTTTACGCATATGTCATTCACTGGGCTTTAGCTCACTGCTCATATATATATGTAGGTGTTCAGGCACCGGACCGTTGCGAGGGGCCTCAAGCTTAACTCCTGTTTTGTCAAGGCAACCTTTGTGCCTCACTTTGAGGTTCCAGAACTATTCAAGCTGAGGCTGCTTAGGGTGTTTTAGTTTTCCCCCTCTTGGTTTATGTTCTGTATGGACTGATCGACGTTGTACTGTACTATTCTAATAGGGGTTAAGTCCCTGTCCTGAGTGATTGTATATATTGTACATATTGTTTTGTTCTGGATGTATATATGTTAGGAAAAGTCTTTTTGCATACAGACTGTCACAGCTCATTGGACATCTTTTAATTACTGTTTTGGCTTCTGCCAGCCCCTGTACTCTGTATTACTGTTAAGCAGGCCTTCGGTAATCTCGGATTATTGGCCGGTTACGGTACTAAACCCATAGGGGCGGGTTTGGGTCGTGACATGTACAGGGAGTGTTTTCAGATTTGAGGATCAAATAGCTTGGCATGGTTATAAAGTGGTGATGAGCTGTAGTGCTTTTAATTGTTTCTTTGTTTGAGCCCTATGCTTGTAAAGGGGCAATGCTGTCTTATTTATTGCAAGCCTCTGGGCATTTTTTTTTATTTGTATGTAAATGTTTTTGTTGTATAACGAGAACATGTATATTTATTTATCATTTCATCCAAGGATGAATTGTCATTTGTAAATGAACTTAATTAATAAATATTGGTAATGTTATCTAAGTAATAAAATACGGGGCGGGACATTTACCGTAATAACTCTTAACAATTCCCATTGCCACAACCAAAGATGAATCATATTAATTCACATTTATGATGCTCACCAAATCCGGGGGCAGGGGGAAGGTTAATTGTATTCTTCAAAATCTATTTTTTTTTTCCATCCAAATTTCCCAACTTAAAGAAAATATCAAAAAGTGAGTTATAATAATGATTTTTAATTTTTTTCTCCATTTCTTTCCACTTACACTATATACATACATAATATATGAAAATTTAAAGAAAATATGAATGAAATATATTTTCCCCCCCCCATATTTCTCTTCCCTTTTCTTTTTTCTTCACAAATTTTGATCCAAACACAAGATACAGTGGGGCCATTTTCATTTGTCTTTTGTGTAGTTTAATTTAGAGACCTATAAAATACAATCAATGTTAATTAAATAACAACTTAATTTCAAAATAAATTTGTCTATTAATGTAATCAACAAGGTCATTACATTATTTCAATTTTCTTTGTCAAATTAATTTGTAGTGTGTTACAAAAGAATGAATAAATACTTGATAACAGTTGTTGACATGCAGAAAATTGGTTTTCAACATAAACATTAATTATGTGTCTTTACTTTTCAAAGCATTAATGACTTTCAAGATCGAATGTATTATATATCTTGTAAATATCTTAGGTGAAATGAAAAAATCAACAAAAAAATATAAAAATATGAGGTTAGAGATGCACCGACGTCATTGAGCGATTTAAAAATATGTTCCCAGAACAGTCTGGAACAATGCCACAAAGTTAAAAATATGGATGAGGGACCATTGCGGTGATCCACAATCTAGACTTTCCATCATAAACGCAATCTAGTCTTTCCTTCTTCTTTGTTTATGAATGAAGTTTGAATAAGCAATGAACTAATGCTTGAAGACGTTAAAGTTGTTCCCCTATTTTTTGGGACTCATGCTTTATTGTCTGTGAGTTCTAATTGATTCATGTACATTTGCAGGAAGAGTGTGTAATCTCAACTAGTTTTATGAATCTTAAGTAGTTCGTATTTGACCAATCAAGTTCATGCTAATCTCTCAAGTGTATCAAATGAGTTTCTTGACAACCGGTGCAAGCTGCGAACTGTGGGTATGTACTCTCCCCTTAAATTATTTAAATGCCACTTCCAATTTAGCGGCCTTGTTGGTTTGTGTTTTGAGATATTATTTCAAAAATTTCACAAAAGTCAAAAAAGCCAACTCAAACGAATTTTTTAATCCCAAACCAAAAAAGTTTCAACTCAAAAAAGTCAACTAAAAAAACCCTAGCCAAATGACAACAAAAAGAAAATTTGATCTAGAACACTTTCATTTAGTAGATTAAGGTTGCATTTACTGCATTCTAAAACTTATAATATGTTTGTATCTTGGATTTGTTAAAGGATGGGAAAATAAAAAAGAAATAAAATTACTTAAATTTTTTAATAAATATAATTCATTTCCTTTTCCATTTCACTTCTTTTCGTGTCTTTTGATATATATATATATATATATATATAAATTCAATATCTGAACATAACATTAGTGTTATTTTTATTTTAAAATTTTCTTTTAGTTTGTTTTTTTAGTGAAACCATCAAGATTAGAAGACGAATTGTTCGTCATCCTCTGTTGTAAAGTGACATGAAATATCATCCTTGGCTTATGTTTATTAACTTGAAAACACTCAATATTTTGAAAAGTATCCAATCTATTAATTTATGAAGATCCACTTTAAAAAGGCCTCATTCAATTTAAAATATGTTTTACAGGTTTAGTTTTCAATTTTCTTTTCTTTTTAGCATGGTTTTCACTTTGAATGTATAAATTCTATTTATTGAATATTACACTATTAATTTCTTTACATTTCATTGTCCTTATAAAGGTTTCAAAATTCTCTCAAAACTGTTATCGCAAAAATCAAAAAGAAATTTGAATTTTACATAATAAATTACCATAAAAGTGCACCTGTGAAAGTACTAAGATTGTGTTTGGATTGTAGATTTGATGATTCTTGGTCGCATCGCCGATGAATGCCTAAAACAATGAAGATTTATATTGTAGATTGTAGGATTCTTGGATTGTAGATTGTAGATTTAGATTGTAGGATTCGCCGATAAATGCCTAAAACAATGCCTAAAACTAGGATTCTTGGATTGTAGATTGTAGTTTAACAACTACCCATACAGGATTAAACCATCTTTGTCATTAATTAAAACAAAGAATGTCTAAAACAATGAAGATTTACACAACAAAATAAATAGGTTACAAAAAAGTAAAATATTAAATTAATACTAAAAACATCTTTCTTCAATAATTTTCCATTTTGCTCTTTAGCTACGAAATTAAAAGCCTACACTGCTATATTCCAGACTTCTCTTTCACATTGATCATATCTCTATTTAGTCATTGCCAAAAGTCATAGCATTTCTCACCCTCTTTGCCAACATATGGCTGTAGAATTAGGAGATGGAAAATGTATCAAATTCAAACAAAAATACTGGGCATGTTTGGTTTATCTCTCAAAACACGTTTTTAGAAAGAAAAAAAAAAATCCAAAAATATGTTTGGTTGAAATTTTTTTTTAAAAATTCAAAATTACTTCTCTTTACTTACACATTAATCCTTACTTTTTCTCTCTCCTCTCTCATTCTCAATCACTTTTTCTCTCACACCTATCTATTCAACTACAAAAAAAAAAAAAAAACATCAAATCATATTAAACTCCAAAACTCTAAAACTATTTTCAAAATATATAACCAAACAAATTTTCAAATTTTCTAAATTCTCTTCAAAAAATTATTTTTGAAATAATATAATATCTCAAAACACAAACCAAACAAGGCCACTAAATTGGAAGTGGCATTTAAATAATTAAAGGGGAAATTACATACCCACAGTTTGCAGCTTGCACCGGTTGTCAATAAACTTGTTTGATGCACTTGAGAGATTAGCATGAACTTGACTGGTAAAATACGAACTACTTAAGATTCATAAAACTAGTTAAGATTACACACTCTCTTCCTGCAAATGTACATGAATCAATTAGAACCCACAGACAATGAAGCCTTAGTCTCAAAAAATAGGGGAACAACTTTAATGTCTTCAAGCATTAATTCATTGGTTATTCAAACTTCATTCATAAACAAAGAAGAACGAAAGTATAGATTGCGTTTATGAAGAAAAGTCTAGATTGTGGATCACCGCAGTGACCTCTAATCCGTATTTATAACTTTACGTTTATGAACAACAAGATTTTGAGACTTTCACCCTGAACACTCTGGCTAACTTAATTATCAATGGAGTCCATCCCCTATCTCCTCCCAAACAATGGAGTACATCCCCTATCTCCTCCCAAACAAAGATACATATACAATGTATTTAAACACGTTTTCATATACAATGACCAATTAAATCACATATTCAATGTGTTAATCCAGCCGTCATGTTCAATGACATAATCCAATTGATTAGTTTCAGTTTACCTAATCATCATGCAATTTCTACAACAATCATGGTTATTTTTCACCGATAGCCCAAAACAGTTATTTCTAAACCGATAAATAAGTCTATCAAACAGATAAATTATCAACTTGCCCATAGGTGAGTGATTTATCAATCCAACTACACCATTTAGTCACAATTTCCTCCAATTTCATGATTCTCAAACCAATTTCATATTTATATTAAACATTTTATTTAATTCCAATTAGGGCGAATCTTCCACTTTTCAAACATCAAACCCCAAGCCTCAATTTCATCAATTATACACAAGTGAGCCCAATCTCAAGACCTCACATACACAATGGAGCCCAAAATTAGAAAACCCCTCTTTCACAATTTCAGACTCAAAACCCTAACTTCACCCAAACTTCCCATATCCCACCATTTATACAAAATGACTAATATTTAAGTGAAAACTCATATTAAGAGTAGATTATCCCTACCTCAAATGGAGAAGCTCAAAGGAGAAGAATAGAGATACCCAAGATGCTCCAAACCCAAACTTTTTCGGATCAAAAGAAAGCCCACGCAATCCTCTAGCTTTTAAATAAAGGGAGTAGGGTAGAAAGACCCTAGAACAAGGTGTATTTGTAGAGATAGTTTAGAGAGAGAGAGAGACAGTTGGATCTAGGGTTTTTGAGTGAAAAGAAGAAAAAAAAGTGAAGAAGAAGACATCTGCTGCGAACTAATATATGCGAGGCTCGCTCGAGTGAAGGAGTTATCGCTCGAGCGACAAGACACAACAAATACCTCGCTCGAGAGCAAGAAGCATCACTCGAGCACACAATGCAAGGCTTCAGGTCTGCCACCAATGCAGATGCACGCTCAAGCGCAAGAGTGCTCGCTTGAGTGAAGGAACATATAACACAGAGCTCACTCGAGCGCAAGAAGTCTCGCTCTGTGCTCGAGCGAAGAATACCAACCTTCAAGTATTACAAAGACGTAGACGCACGCTTGAGCGTAAGAGTGCTCGCTCGAGCGATGAAACAAACCCAAGGCTCGCTCGAGCGCAAAAAGCCTCGCTCTAGCGAAGAGGCCAAAACCTGGACAGCAACCACTTGTACCAACTCATAACCAACCTGTTCCAAACTCACCCAACACGTCCCAAAACTCAAATACAAAGAATTAAAGGATGAAAATAAGATATAGACAACAATATACAACCACAGAACCCGAGTCCAGTACACAACAAGGATGGGGTAAAACTTAGATCGCTATAATCTCCTCCCCTTAAAGAATTTCGTCCTCGAAATTTTAGCATAAGTTTTTTATTTTATTTTTTTATTTTTATTATTATTCAATTTTCAACACGATTACAATTCCACACTCACCATCATGACCCATCCACCGGTCATTCCATTTCTTCTCAAGGGAACAATTTTTGCAAGATATAATTCAACATACATTCCCAACATGCATGCCTTCGAAATTCAACTAATTTCAATACACATATCGCATATCTCCATAACATATTCAATGTTAATTGCATATTTGCATTTCTAAAACACATTCAACATATACAATGTTTAAATTAAACTCATATTTCCGAGACATATTCAACAATTACAATACTTCTATAATCCAAAACATATACAATGTTTTACAATACAAAACATATTCAATGTTTTTAGAGTTCGTCAATAAAACAAAATTTCCAACATATACTCAAACATTAACAAACAGGTCCGGATATTTCTCTCAGACCTCCAATTCACGTTCCCAAGTGGCTTCCTCAACTCCGTGATGTTTCCACAATACTTTGACCAAGGGAATCGTCTTGCCTCGCAAGACTTGGTCCCGTCTATCCAAGACTCTCACCGGTCTCTCCTCAAAGGAAGCATCCTCATTTATTTCTAAGTCGGTCCAATCCAACACATGTGATGGATCCGGCTCATATTTCTGAAGCATACTAACATGAAACACGTCATGCACTCCGGATAGTTGCGGCGACAATGCTAAACGGTAGGCAACTTCCCTAATTCGCTCAAGGATCACAAAAGGGCCAATAAACTGAGGGGACAACTTCCCACTCTTGCCAAACCTCATCAAACCCCATCTAGGTGATATTTTCAAAAAGACGTGATCACCCACCTCAAATGACAAAGGTCTCCTCCTACGGTCAGCATAACTCTTTTGGTGACTCTGGGCTGTAACCAACCTCTTACGGATAAGTGTCACTTTCTCCGTCGTTTCCCAAACCAACTCTAGACCTAACAAAGGTGCATCACCCACCTCAGCCCAACACACTGGAGATCTGCATAGTCAGCCATACAAGGCCTAACATGGTGCCATACCAATACTCGATTGGAAACTGTTATTGTGGGTAAACTCCACTAAGGGCAAGTGTCTCTCCCACGAGCCTTTAAAGTCAAGGACACAACCTTGAAGCATATCCTCAAGGATCTTAATAGTGCACTCGGACTGCCCATTAGTCTGAGGATGGTAAGTTGTGCTAAAAGTCAATGTAGTGCCCAAGGCACTCTGCAAACTCTGCCACAACCTAGCAGTAAAATGCGGATCTCTATCTGAGACAATCAACACTTGGACCCCGTGCAACCTCACTATGTCCCGAACATACAAGTGCAAGATAATCTACTGAATCTCTTACACGCATAGGAATAAAGTGCGCCAACTGAGTCAACTGATTAACTACCACCCAAATGGCGTCACTACCCCATTGAGTCCTCGGAAGACCCATGACAAAATCCATCGTGACGTGCTCCCATTTCCACTCGGCTATAGGCAAGGGTTGCAACAAACCCGCTGGCCTCTGATGCTTGGCTTTCACTTGCTAACAAGTAAGGCACTTTGACACAAACACCGCTACATCTTTCTTCATACCCTTCCACCAAAACTGGCGACTCAGATCATGATACATCTTTGTGCCTCTCGGATGCACCGCAAGGCGTGAATGGTGAAACTCTAGGAGTACTTCCTCTCGGTAAGACTCTGGCACAAACAAGCGGTCTCGGTACCACACACTCAGGTCGGGATACACAGTCAAACCCTTCTCTACTTTCCCACTAGAGATCTTCTCCCAGAGGGATTCTACTTCAAAGTCACCCTTGTGTGCTTTTAACACTCGATCCACAAGCATAGGTTGTGCAACCACAGATAACAAGGCTGCAGATTCAACAGACTCGCCTAGATGCAAGTCAAACTCACCAAGAGCACCCAACATCTCCCATTCCCGGATAGCAATACAAGCTACATCACTAATAGACTTCCTACTTAGGGCATCGACCACAACATTGGCCTTTCCTGGATGATAATGCAACGTGAAGTCATAATCTTCTATGAACTCCATCCACCTTCTCTGCCTCAAATTCAAGTCCTTCTGTGTAAACAGATACTTCAGACTCTTGTGATTCGAGAACACCTCGAATTTCTCACCATAAAGATAGTGCCTCAAAATCTTCAAGGAAAGAATCACAATTGCTAACTCTAGGTCATGAGTAGGGTAGTTCCTCTCGTGTGTTTTCAATTGACGTGAGCCATAGGCTGCTACTTTTCCCTCTTGCATTAGTACACAACCGAAACCCTCTCGTGAGGCATCACAATACAATGAATAGCTCGAACCCCTCTTCGGAATAATCAAGACTAGAGCGGTGGTAAGTCTAACCTTAAGCTCTTGGAACGACTTTTCACAAGTCTCACTCCACACAAATTTGCCCCCTTTCCACGTCAATCTAGTCAAAGGTGAAGCTAGCTTAGAGAAATCCTTCACAAACCGACGGTAATATTTGGCCAACCCCAAGAAACTACGGATCTCAAAGGCATTCTAAGGCTATGCCCAATCTTGCGCCGTCTCTATCTTGGATGAATCTACGGTCACTCCTTTCCCGGATACCACATGGCCTAAGAACTTAACCTCTCTTAGCCAGAACTCACACTTCCCGAACTTAGCATACAACTTATGGGCTCTAAGCAACTCCAACACCACTCGCAGGTGTTCCTTGTGCTCCTCCTTAGAAGGTGAATAAATCAAAATGTCGTCCACAAAGATGACGACGAAGTGATCTAAGAACTCCCAGAAGATCTAGTTCATCAAGTCCATAAATACAGTTGGGGCATTGGTTAGCCCAAAAGGCATCACCAGAAACTCATAGTGGCCATACTGCGTACGGAATGTCATCTTCGGGATGTCCTCCTCCCTGACCCTCAACTGATGGTAACCCGATCTCAAGTCTATCTTAGAGAAACAATGGGATCCTTTCAACTGATCAAATAGATCATACATAAGAGGCATAGGGTATTTGTTCTTAACTGTAACCCGGTTCAATTTTCGATAATTAATGCAAAGTCTCAAAGCCTCATATTTCTTCTTAGCAAAGAGGGCCGATGCTCCCCAAGGCGAAGTACTAGGGCGAATAAAAACCTTATCTAGCAACTCTTGGAGTTGAATCTTCAACTCACTCAACTTGGCTGGGGCAAAACAATAGGGTGCCATGGAAATCGGTGCTGTGCCAGGCACTAATTCAATGGAGAACTCGATCTCTCGATAAGGTGGTAAACTAACAAGATCCTCGGGAAAAACGTCCGAGTACTCACAAACCACTCTTGGCAATTCAGCCTGGGCCTCATCACACTCACTACTGATAAAGCTAGCGAGAAGACAACTAAGCTCACTCCGCCCACACGGATTATACACTAGTGGTAAAACTCTACCAACTCGATCCCCCAAGAAATGAAAACAATCTCCGCTCAAGGTATACATAGTAACCCTTTGATGGTAGCAATCTGTAACAGCCTGGTATGACGATAACCAATCCATACCCAAAATTACATCAAACCCAGGCATGTTCATCAACACAAAAGAAAAGGGAAGCCGACGATCGGCGACCTCTATATCACAACCCCGACACCCTTGTTTCAAAACCATCTTGCCCCCATTAGGTGATACCACACAAATAGGAGATGCTAACTGCACCAACTCCAATCCCAAAACAAATGCAAATGCAGAAGATATAAAGGAATAGAATGCACTCGTATCAATCAACACATTAGCAACCGAGTTACAAAACAAAAAGGTGCCTCTCACAGCAGATGGAGCCGGTACAAGATCCGGCACTGTAACAGCATACATGCGCCCTGAAGGTCTCTGATCTACCTGCTCACCTCTCGGAGCATAAGACTACTGCACAGATTGAGCAGAAGAGGCTCCCTGATTGGCCCTCGAGGCCTGAACTGATTGCGCTGGCTGTTGACTCTGTGTTTGTCTCGAACCAGACGTACCAGGTGTGCCACCTAATTGTGGGAAAAACCTCTTTAGGTGCCCCATCTGCCTACACTGATAACAAATGAGTGGCTGGACTCTGCCTTGACTCTGGCCCTGAGAACGAGCTGAAGATGATGCTGCACACTACCCTCTTCCCCTCTGTGGGCAAGCCGGAGACTTGTGGCCCAACAGACCACATTTGTAACAAGTGATGTCTCCCTGACTGCCTCTTCTAGAACCCAAACTCGGTACTGGAAAGGTAGACCTCGAATGCACTCCCTGGGACTGTTGAGAGTTAGAACCCCTCTGCCTTTTACTATCCCCTGACCATCCTGACTCCTCCTGGAGCCACTCATCCTCTCCTCCTCTGCATGCATGATAGTCTCCAAATGGGCTGCAGCCTCCACAAGGTGCCCATACTCTCTAATCATGGTCCCGGCAACTCTGAACATGAGCCTGATCTACAACCTCTTCTCAAACTCCAGACATCGGTGCTCCTCAGTCGCCACTAACTCCGGTGCAAACCTAGACAAACTAGTAAAGGTGGCCTCAAACTCTGCCACTGGTGTATTCAATTGCTTGAGTTGAGAAAATTGATCCATCAACTTATCCCTCACCGTAGTAGGCAAGTACTTGTCCTGGAAAGCTTCAACAAAGGCCTCCCAAGTCTCTCCAATGCGCCCCCGCGCATATTTCCACCACTGACCCGCGTCTCCCTTCTGCTGGAAGGATGCCAAGGTCACTTTCAAACCTCCGTCTTTGATGCCAAGCATCTCAAATGTCTTCGTCATCTGCTCAAGCCACTCATCAGCCTTCGGTGGCTCCTTAGGATCACCCAAAAATTTATTCAGATTCGATCGGAAGAACTCCCTCTTCAGAAAAGACGGCCCTGCCTTAGCTACTTGGGCTTGGACTTGATTCTCAGCCTTGAGAATGTCCATAGATTCCCTTAGTGCTCCAGCCATTTCACGGGCCAAGGTGACCATGGCCTGCTAACCTACTGGCTCGGCCATATTGGCCTGACCAACTCCCTTCTCCTGCGTCAAATTCTCATTCGGTATAGGCATCTCCTGCCTCCTAGGCCTACCACGCCTACCACCACGACCTCGTCCTGACATCCTAATAAAGATAACAAAGAAATTAGCATATTCACAAATGTGCCGAGCTATTTCACTCGCGTCCCAATACGTTGGACAACTTTAATTCACTCCACATAAACACATAACCACATAAACACATACAAATTTCATTTCCGGAAAATGACTGTCCTGTGACGTTGCTAGAGTTCCAGTTAGAAATGGCAGTGATCAAGTGCCTTTCCAACAGGACTCCTAAAAACCCATGTACCCGATCAACATCCTAGAAACTAAATTCCATACCCATATAGTCACATAAGCATGTTATCATATAAGCACATAACATTACACTTAAGTCTCTAACAAGCGAGACAAACCCATTGTGGTACTAACCACTTCCCACATATCCAAAGTATTCAAATCCGGTACGCTTTGATACCAAGTTGTAATGCCCTCAAAATAAGACATAGTCCAACCATTCATAAAATTCATAAAACATAATAGAAATGACATCTTTTCATTCATCAGAGTTTACTTTATAAAATATTACATATAACTTTGACTACTACTAACAAAATGAGTGCCCTATGGGCTTACATCTTTCAAAGTGAAAACTTGGTTACAACAAAAGAGAGTCCTAGCTCTATACATAGAAAGCCCTTGGCTTGAATATACATTTAACATCAAAACAAAATAACAAAAGGGAGTCTTCAACTCCTAAACCTCCCAAGCTAAGACCTTGGAGGCGGCATGTCCCCTGTACCTGAAAAATGGTGTCCCAAGTAGGGTGAGCCAAAGCCCAATAGAAATATGCTAAACAATATATGAGAATTAACTAAAACATTAGCATCCGATAAATGTTTAACACTTGTGAACCAACTTACACCCCTTTCCATAACCAATCAACATTGACATCCATATTTCAATCCACTTCCATTTATTTATCCAAATTAATTCAAAATGAGACTACAACTCATATTGTTAACACTTCAATCATAAACATCATTCATACACTTCTATTTTCTTGCCATTTTACGGAACTACGTCCGAGGGAACCGGCACCCAAATATATACAAGATTTTGAGACTTTCACCCTGGACACTCTGGCCAACTTAATTATCAATGGTGTCCATCCCCTATCTCCTCCCAAACAATGGAGTACATCCCCTATCTCCTCCCAAACAAAGATACATATATAATGTATTTAAACACATTGACATATACAATGACCAATTAAATCACATATTCAATGTGTTAATCCAGCCGTCATGTTCAATGACATAATCTAATTGATTAGTTTCAATTTACCTAATCATCATGTAGTTTTTACAACAATCATGGCTATCTTCCATTGATAGCCCAAAACAGTTATTTCTAAACAGATAAATAAATCTATCAAACAGATAAATTATCAACTTGCCCATAGGTGAGTGATTTATCAATCCAACTACACCATTTAATCATAATTTCCTCCAATTTCATGATTCTCAAACCAATTTCATATTTATACTAAATATTTTATTCAATTCCAATTAGGGCAAATCTTCCCATTTTCAAACATCAAAACCCAAGCCTCAATTTCATCAATTATACACAAGTGAGCCCAATCTCGGGACCTCACATACACAATGGAGCCCAAAATTAGAAAACCTCCCTTTCACAATTTCAAACTCAAAACCCTAACTTCACCCAAACTTCCCATATCCCACCATTTATACAAAATGACTAATATTTAGGTCAAAACTCATATTAAAGAGTAGATTATCCCTACCTCAAATGGAGAAGCTCAAAGGAAAAGAAGAGAGAAACTCAAGATGCTCCAAACCCAAACTTTTTCGGATCAAAAGAAAGCCTACGCAATCCTCTAGCTTTTTAACCAAGGGAGTAGGGTAGAAAGACCCTAGAACAAGGTGTGTTTGTAGAGAGAGAGAGAGAGAGAGAGAGAGAGTTTAGAGAGAGAGACAGTCGGATCTAGGGTTTTGAGTGAAAATAAGAAAAAAAAGTGAAGAAGAAGAGCTCTAGTGAATTGATATATGCGAGGCTCGCTTAAGCGAAGGAGTTGTCGCTTGAGCGACCAGACACAACAAATACCTCGCTCGAGTGCACAATGCAAGGCTTCAGGTTTGCCACCAACGCAGACGCACGCTCGAGTGCAAGAGTGCTCACTCGAGTGAAGGAACATATAACACAGAGCTCGCTCGAGTGCAAGAAGGCTCGCTCGAGTGAAGAATACCAACCTTCAGGTCTCACAAAGACGCAGACACACGCTCGAGCACAAGAGTGCTCGCTCGAGCAAAGAGAAAAACCAAAGGCTCGCTTGAGCGCAAAATGCCTCGCTCGAGCGAAGAGGCCAAAACCTGGACAGCAACCACTCGGACCAACTCACAACCAACCTGTTCCAAATTCACCCAACATGTCCCAAAACTCAAATACAAAGAATTAAAGGATGAAAATAAGATATAGTGAACAATATACAATCACGGAACCCGAGTCCGGTACACAACGAGGTCGGGGTAAAACCTGGATCGCTATATACTTTGTACTTTGAACTCATTTAACATAAATATTAGCAAATGAGGGAGAGAACCCTAAGTTTCTCTCTCTTTATTGTCTCAAATCATTTCTCTTCCCTTTTTTCCTTTTGTCTTTTTTTCCCCCTCTACTAATTCTACCATCACCAGCAAAATAATCTAATGGTTAACTAAAAATCATATGCAACAGAAGACTCAAATTCCCACCTTTGTAAAACTTCATTGCCCCTCAAAGCTGCAAGATGGGAAAGTTGACATATTTGATCAAAATTTCTTTGATCCATTGCCTCTTTATCAAATATAGCATCTGACAAAACAACTGCTAATGCTCCATTTTCAATGTATTCCCTTATCAAATCTTTAACAAATTCCAAGCATAAGTTCATTCAGCTCACAAAAAATAATAAAATAATAAAAAAATCCTGCAAATCATTAATCTTGAACAAACTAAAGGTAAGATATGATTCAGATGTACAAGAGATCGATTATACTCAAAGAAAACAATATTGTAGTTCTCAAGCAAATCAAATATTTTAACTATTACAAAGGCTATTGGGCTTGGGCATACATAACTATCAAACATGACAATAAATGTTGTTGGGTATTGCTTTTACAAAACCCTCTGATAGAGATACATATGCACCCTATGCCAAAAATGAAAAATAGCTCACATGATTGAAAGATAAAAATTTTGAGATTTTTAAAGGAATTTCCAAGAAAATTTTGTCCACAAGGACTATTTGAGGGATGCAGGTTGATGAATGCAAGACTGAAGGTAATTGCATTTCTTCTTCTCAGATAACCCAACACCCAGATAATTAGGGTTCTTTCCTTTTGTCAAAAACCTATCTTTAGCCTTAAATTGAAAGCAACAAACTTATTGTAATGACCCTAAAATGCATATCATGATTATATTGATTTAATTATGTGTTTACTTTTAATTGTGATATGTGCCATGTGTGAGTTGAATTATGTTATTGTATATTGTAGACGCGCCCGTGGGCCCCACGCTACAGTTCGGACTCCATTTTAGTCACGGTTCTTAATCTGAACCAAAGAGTCCAAATCTGGCAAATCGTTTTGAGAAAACAGATTTTTAGAAAAGAAGTGCCTAACATGGACTGCTTTGCCAGATACAGAGTCGCCACCTAAATATTTTATTTTGGGGGAAATTAGGAAACCCTGACTCGTTTGCCTAAGGCCACGTGTCCGTCATCACCAAAGTTGCCTCGGCTCGGGAACTTGGGTACGATTGGGGAAGGTCAGCTATGAGCACCCCCGCTCGCCCGATCCGAAGATCGGCCTCTACTAACCATGATATCTTGTTTTGAAAATATTATGAGCTCTTATTCCGGTTATTAGCCTAGATTTACTATGTGATGTGCACAACACACAAGTATAGACTGGATCGCCTGAATTGGAATAAAACATTTCATGTTTGTTTTGAAAACGGTCTGCTAATCGTAAGTAGGTTAAAATGCAGATTTTGCCACCTTCGGGTGGGCATAGCAAAAATGGTTTTGCCACTATCTAGTGGGCTTAAAACTCACAGTTTTAATGCATTATTCCAATTCACGTAATTCAACCTCCACCCACAGGCATTTAAGCAGTTATATCATATAAGAAAATAGCCTCATGGTAAGCATGCTGTCATGGCAACACTTACATGCATGCAAGGATGTTAAAGCGAAAAGACTTACAGAGTACTCCAAGCCAAAATAAAAGCTATGTTAGAAATCCATGCATGGTCCTAATTATACAGAAATGCCTAATGTAACACATGTAGGAATCCAACTACAATAGGCTCGGCTATTCTAAAATGACATGTGAAATGCTACAGCTAACACGTATTCAATTTGGGATTGAAATACAAATACAGTTAGTATGATGCGCCGAGCCCAGTGCATGCCAAAACGAATGAATGTATGCAAACATGCTATCATAAGTATGCTAATTGAAACATGCCCTAAACTAACCATCGAAAGCTAGTAAATAAAAGGGAAGAAAGACGTGGGGTTGGAAGGCATACACACACTCACGCACACTTATTACACAATTGCCCTCGCTCGGAGGGTCCGAATAAATATTACAAAACAAATAATAATTAACTCTTCTAACTAATTAAATATTACATATCTTCTATTTAATTGACAAATTAAATGCAGAAAGAGGATGGCCGCAGCCCCACCTCGGAATGCTAGGATGATGCATGCTTGACTCGACTCGACTCGCCTCGCCCGGAAACCCGTGCCATGCCACTGTTGCCTCTGTTTACACTGCCTTGCTCCTTTGAAAATTTTGAAAGTCCCTAGACCCATTTTGAATCACCCTTTGAGTGCTCTGGGGTGCCACCGGCCACAATTCAAGTTCACCGGCCATGGGGATGGGCTTATTGGCCAAAAGTTACACCACCGGCTGGACATTGATGGTCGGTAGGCACTGTATGTGGCCGGCCGGCCATTTCTTTCTGCAGAAACCTATTTTTGACAGCAGCAGAGGGCAGACAGTGCATGGCAAGGAAATTCAAAGCAATGTATGCATGGCCACTCTCCCAATCATGCTATGGACTCATGGGAGTGTGACCCTCGGTACTCGGGCCACCAATCACGCATTTCGATGCATGATAGCCTAAGGCACCAAGTTTGCAACTTAATGTAAATGCATGCATAAAAGAGATGAATGCCTTATGCCCTATCATGTTGGGGTCAAGGGCATTGGCGACCGAGGGTTGAGGCGTGTTTCGTCACTTTGAGTACGGAACACACCTCACCTCTCATGCTTGGTTTGACACCCCAAACCAAACCATGCAACGCACGTATACAAACATGGCTAAAAAATGCAACGTGGCTCAAATATGCAACATGAGGCCAAGTTACAAGGCATGCTAAATGCAAGGTAACCTATCATGCAAGAATGTAATGTGCCAAGTATGCAATGCTACAATGCGATGCAACCTAACATGTGATGCAAGCATGGTATAATGTAAGCATGTAATTAGAGGCAATATGTCAAACATGCAACTATACACAAGGAGGGACTTAAACCAAAATGGAAGGCCTCAGCCACACCCCAAAACAGTGGCCAAAAGATGATGCAAAAGGGGGCAAATTATGCATGCAAGTGTGCACACACCAAGGCCCACCACCGAAGCATGGAGGGCTACTCTTAAGAACACTGAAAGGTGATATACGTGGACATTAAACACTCATGTTAAACTCTAAAAAGCATGCCAAGAATGATGCCAAAACATGCTAGGGAATGGATGCAAAAATGGAAGGGATTCAAGGTCACAAAAGAGAGCATTGCTCAACACCTACCCGAAGCACTCATGGCGTGAACTAAGCAACCAAAAACAGAGTTTCTATGCATCAAAATACACCCCAAAACCCACTGATATGGTAGCCTCAAATGCCTAAACATGGTATCATACACAATGACTCATTTCTAGGCATAAAAGATAAATCCTTCAAGGCATGAAAGGGATGATGAATGCAAGCATACAAGCATGGATTAGGGACTAAAATAGCATGAGAAGTGATTCCAAATCACTGAAATAACCCGACTAAAGCATGCTCATGACTCACACCCTCAAGGCTCACAAGCCAAAATACAAAGGGGCTACCCTAAACACGGCAAATATGACCAAAACAGTTCCCAACAGACCTCAAGCATGGTAAGACATGGCTAAGAACTTCACAAAGTTAGGCCAAAACATGAGAGCATGGTAGACTAAATACATGATGCACTTCTAGGCAAAAGAGAGGAATACAAAGAAAGTATATTAAGCATGGAAGGGGTCACTAATCCGACCAAAAATAGAGGCATAATATGACCCAATAACACCCAAAAACCTTTGAAATGAAGCCAAGAACAACTAATCATACATGCTACCCTTATGGGCCAAAAATTCAAACAAAAGAGAGACCAAGGGAGAGGGGTGTCCCTCCCCTATGCAAGACTTCAAAACCCCTTCTTCACCACTGAAAATCCACTGGATTTCAGTGGTGAGAAGGCCAATACACAAAAGTCCCCAAAGCTTATCAAAGAGAGCACAAAAAGGGCCAAACAAGGCCTAAGAGGGGGAGGTCGACCCCTAACACCAAAATGACCTTAACGAAAGATCTTAAGCATGCAAATACAAGACTTTTTTCAGTTATACACATAGCTTAAATCAGTATGCAAGATAGGTTAAAGACTAGTGCAAGATTGGGGAATATAAAGTAAATAGTGTTACCCTTGAAGAACCTTCAAGAACAGCAAGCTCAGCCCTCTTCTTTTGATCAAAACCGACCCAAAGCTCCAAGAACAAACCCTCAAGACCTCCAAAGTCGAAGTATGGTGTAATAGTAGGTGACTTAGTACAAAACTAAGAACTAAATACACTTTTAGGCCCTCAAACACACACAAATGAAGAGAGAGAGAGGGAGATATAGAGAGAGAAGATGTATATATCAGAATATATATGTTTTAGGTCTGATTTTGCTGAACCAACACAAAGGAGGAGGAGGGGACTCTTATATGGACAATGGAAAAGGCTAAGCTTCCAAGAGAAGCTATCCTAAAGGGGTCAACTCTTCCAAGGGAAGCTAAGCTAAGGGTGCAAGCTTCTTGAAGAAGCTAAGACAAAGGGTCAAGCTTCCTCAAGAAACTTGAGCAAAGGGTGCAAGAAGTTGGATCAAAAGGGTCAAAGGTTCAAAACAGCCACACTCGTGCATAGGGAGGAGGGTCCTTGCATTCTAGCTGGCACAGCTGGCATGCATTATGCCTGTAAAAGGCAAAAAGGTGGTATCGGCCAGAAAAGGAGGCCATCGGCCAAACAGAGTGCCGGTCAACCATCCAAATAGCCGACCAGCCATCACTAATGGCCGGTGGGAAGAAAACGAAGCCGGTGGCCTCAAGCCATAGCCGGTGATGTATGGGGAAGGCCGGTGAGGTGTGGGGATGGCTGGCCAACAAGCCACTCCCTGCCCTTCAAAGCAAAAACACAAGTGTTTGGTGCAAAACCAAACACAATACAGTCGAGTTGAGAGATCCTGAGGCAAGGCGTGCAGCCGAGACCTCCGGGAACTCAAAACGAACACAAACATGGATGATCACCGAGTGCTCAAACGGTGACGTCCGAGTCTTGAGGACGGTCAAAAATGGGGTGTCTACAATTGCCCCTCTTTGACAGAACTCAAAAGTCATAACAATGACGAGAGTGAATGCCAAAGCCCAGAGACGACCCATTTTTGACTAGGTCGAAGACTTAGACAAAGCATACAGGCTATAGATAAGATATGCGCCCGAAGGCGGGGGCAAAATGCAACTGACAATGCAAGAAGCCGAACATAACTTATGATCATGCAAAAAAAGCTGTAACGAAGTATTACATGCAATAGTTTTAAGCAATCAAACACAAATCTGACTACATTACAACGCAGAAAGGATGTAAGAGAATTATGTAATTCTCACTACGTTTCACGCGAAGAATATAATACCTGTGCGGTTCGTTTGGTTGCTCCAGTGTCAAATGAACCGTACATATAATATCATGCCTGTAAAAGAAACTTAACAGGTACAACATCGTTAGCAACATGCATGATAATGCAAGTTAAGATTGCGCGATGACGCAAGTGAAGGAATGCATGACAATGCAATTTGAAACAAGCCTAACAATGCTATGAAGGCACCAACACATGTAAGTAAAGAACACGTGACAACGTGCACAATGTGTATGACGAGGAACTTGAACACATGTGAGTAAAGTATACGCGACAATGCATACAATGTGTATAAAAGGAAACTTGAACACATGTGAGTAAAGCAATGCACGTATGCATGCAATGTGTATAAAAGGAACTTGAACACATGTAAGTAAAGCATGACGCGACAACGCATGCAATGTGTAACCTCCTGTGAGATGCATAAACACATGTAAGTAAAGAACACGTAGAAACACATGCAATGTGTAAAGCATGCATGGTATGAACACATGTAAGTAAAGTACACGTAAAACGTATACAATGTGTAACCACCTGAGAATACATATACACATGTAAGTAAAGCATGCTGTAATGCAGGCAATGTGTATAGCAGGAATGAACACATGTAAGTAAAGCATGTGGGTTAACGCAAGCAATGTGTAACCTCCTGTGAGATGCATAAACACATGTAAGTAAAGCACACGTGGAAACGCATGCAATGTGTGAAGCAAGCAAGGTATGAACACATGTAAGTAAAGTACATGCAAAACGTATACAATATGTAACCACCTGAGAATACATATACACATGTAAGTAAAGCATGCTGTAATGCAGGCAATGTGTATAGCAGGAATGAACACATGTAAGTAAAGCATGTGGGTTAACGCAAGCAATGTGTAACCTCCTGTGAGATGCATAAACACATGTAAGTAAAGCACATGTGGAAACGCATGCAATGTGTGAAGCAAGCAAGGTATGAACACATGTAAGTAAAGTACACGCAAAACGTATACAATGTGTAACCACCTGAGAATACATATACACATGTAAGTAAAGCATGCTGTAATGCAGGCAATGTGTATAGCAGGAATGAACACATGTAAGTAAAGCATGCAGGTTAACGCAAGCAATGTGTAACCTCTTGTGAGATGCATAAATACATGTAAGTAAAGCACACGTGGAAATGCATGCAATGTGTGATGCAAGCAAGGTATGAACACATGTAAGTAAAGTACACGCAAAACGTATACAATGTGTAACCACCTGAGAATACATATACACATGTAAGTAAAGCATGTTGTAATGCAGGCAATGTGTATAGCAGGAATGAACACATGTAAGTAAAGCATGCGTGTTAACGCAAGAAATATGTAACCTCCTGTGAGATGCCTAAACACATGTAAGTAAAGCACACGTGGAAACGCATGAAATGTATGATGCAAGCAAGGTATGAACACATGTAAGTAAAGTACACGCAAAATGTATACAATGTGTAACCACCTGAGAATGCATATACACATGTAAGTAAAGCATGCTGTAATGCAGGGAATGTGTATAGCAGGAATGAACACATGTAAGTAAAGCATGCGGGTTAACGCAAGCAATGTGTAACCTCCTATGAGATGCATAAACACATGTAAGTAAAGCACACGTGGAAACGCATGCAATGTGTGAAGCAAGCAAGGTATGAACACATGTAAGTGAAGTACACGCAAAACGTATACAATGTGTAACCACCTGAGAATGCATATAGACATGTAAGTAAAGCATGCTGTAATGCAGGCAATGTGTATAGCAGGAATGAACACATGTAAAGCAATGTGTAACCTCCTGTGAGATGCATAAACACATGTAAGTAAAGCACACGTGGAAACGCATGCAATGTGTGAAGCAAGCAAGGTATGAACACATGTAAGTAAAGTACACGCAAAACGTATACAATGTGTAACCACCTGAGAATACATATACACATGTAAGTAAAGCATGCTGTAATGCAGGCAATGTGTATAATTGGAATTTGAATACATGTACAGCATAAGTATAGTGAAGGCATGCTACTCGCACTTGTTGAGATGCAACCAAATCAAGACGAGGCATTTGTTGAAAGCAAGACGCGTAACGAGCGTGCTAATCATAGTCATATCAAAGCAATGTAATACAACATGTTTAAAGCGATTTGCGGACTCCGCGAGGTACAAAAGGATACGGGAAAGGATGCTCCTTGCACGCACCGAACATCGCACACAGGAGACATGGCTCGAGGTTAACACAAAGACCAGTTAACATTCCAAAGCGCACTTTCTTGCATTATCTCGAGTAATGAAGGTGCCAAAGCGTATAATTGACCCAAACAAAGGCGCGAGAGGTGCATCTATCATAGGGGGAGGCCACCGGTGTTAATCCAAACACTCTGCTACCGTGCTCTCCTTTTGCTTTACTTTCCTTTTCTACTGTTAGTTTTAAGCACGTTGCACTGCCTCAGACAGGTTTTATTTTCTTCAAAACTATGCATCTTTTTGCAAAAGACATGATGGAAATGAAACAACTATTTTGTTCAAAAAGGCGTTACATTTGCACGTTCTATGCATCACATCGCATGGCATCACATAACAATGTGGATGAAATTGAACTTTGTTTGAAAATTGAGCATTAGCCTCCTAATAATCATATAGTGAGCTGACCAACGACAAAATAACTCGATAAGCAACAACAAAGAACTCGATAAGCTGACCAGGTGTAAATATAACTCGATAAGCAAATGCAAAGACTTGAGGAATGTGACATACAACTCGATAAGCAAATGTACAACAACTCCATAAACAAATAGACGTGACTTTGCAAGATCACCACCGGAAGGCATCGGGGGAGGTTCCAACCACAATTCTTCAGCATGTTCAACTCATAAACAGCTTATGGAATAAGAGGGAGGGCCATCGGCCAGAGGGAAAGGCCATCGGCCATGAGAGATGGTCATCGGCCAAAAGTGGTGGTCGGTCGGCTCTACATTTGGCCGGCCGGCCATAAATGGCAAAGACCACCAGGATGCTGACACCTGTCCTCCACTCACACCTTATCCCCTACAAAGAGCCTCAGCTTCGTAGTTTTCCTCAATTCAACACTGATTTGCTTCAAATGGAAGAGTTTCTTGCCCAGAATCTCACAGCTTGGATTGCCAACTTGGATGGCTCGAAAAAGCTGAATTTCCGGGGCTTCGACATGAATGCACTATTCACTCTGAGTCGTACTCTACTGCACCTTCCGTTTCTCCATACCGCGGTAAGGTTTTGGAATCCGGTGACACACGTCTTTAGCTTTGGAGGGCAAGAGGTGTGTCCTACCTTTGAAGATTTCCAAGCTTTAATGGAGTCCGAGCGCAACGAGGAAATCTTGCCCCAACTTCGCTTCGGCCACGCCCAAGCCTTAGGATAAATGTGTGGGCTCTCAATACCCGACGTTCGATCTTTGATTTGTGATGGAACGATGGATGTTTCGAGTTTGACTTGCAGATTTTCCGATGCCGGTGACTGCGGTGACCATCATCGGCAAGGTTTTCGGCAACATGTACTTTGTTTGTGCATGCTATCTCATTTCTTACTTGCCTCAGGCTCCAAAGGATCTAGTGTCCGGTTGATCGAGGTTACCCAAGGCTTGAAGGAGGGCAAGAGCTGCATTGCCATGACTCTGGCCGAAACATTGATGGGCTTGGATGCCTTTTATCACCGAGAGACGACCAGATTTGTGGGGAGTCCACTACTGCTGCAGGTAATGTTTTCCACCCAATCTCACATATGTATTGCTTACATCACTCGGCCCTCGAGCTCGGTTTTTCTCACAAAACCCTTTTCTCACTTTTCTCTCATCGTACACCTCTCTATTCTTTATTCTCTCATTTTTCATCCCTTCCCAGGTGTGGTTGATGGACAAGTTGCAGGTTATGGACTTTTGCCCAGCATATTCAGCTCGTGGCTACTTCTTCCGGCAACGCCTGGTCGATGCCCTTGATGAAGGCTGGTGGTTCGACTGGATGTGCAGTTTGTCCGCAGACCACATTGCTTGGCGGTGCCCTTGGCTTAACCTATCGGTGATAGGCTACAACATGTCCCGGCAGACTGGGATTCGGTTGATTGGCTTGACTCACTGTGTGTTCTATTTCCCATTCTAGTTCCAGCGCCAGTTTGGCCATGATCAGACTTGCCCACTAGAGGGGATAGAATACCCAGCTGCGTTTCCTGTCCGAGGCGCACAGCTTACCCGGTATGCTACAGCATGGAGGACTAGAGAGCTACTGGCCCCCGCTCCCACTTTCAGTTGTACTTTGTTTGATGAGTGCTTGGATTGGCTCAATGAAGAGGCACAGGTCGGGCCCAGCTTGGAGTCAGAGGCTTCGACTAGCTCTGGGAGGGGGTGCAGAAATACCTGACTTATCTATGCCCCGGATTTGTTGCTTCATTAGTACTTTCAAGTTTTCTTTAAAAAAAGTAACTTCAATTTGTATGCAAGAGCAGGAGAACTCTGTATTGAAATCAATGAAATTGAAGGTTGTGGATACTGAAAATTTTCCGCTTTGGTCTAGAAATGGTCTAAGTTGTTAAAAGATTAATTTGAACAAAGTCAACTCTTATCAAAACTTTTCAAAACCATTTTCGATATGAATCAGAACTAGACACGCCTGAGATCTATCACTAAGATGTATAACCCCGGATTCCCAGCAACTGGAAAGTTGCCCCTAGTCTGAATAGCACTGTATCGGAGATCTCAACCGAAGATCTTGGATGTTGAATAAACAAATATGATCGAGCTGATCAAAATGGACAAAGTTGATCGGGGAAGAGTTTATGGCTGAACTTCAGGATGAAGTTGCCTACGTATCCCAAACATGGGAATCAAGCCTTATGTAGTTCAGGCTTGGGTTCACTCGAGTATTTTCACTCTCCTTTTGCGCTCTAACTTTTGCCAAGGCCGCCCTTTGCGAGTTTTCAACCTTGCGAGCTCAGTTTTTATAATTTCAAATTTTCTATGCTCTAACTTTTGCCTAGGTCGTCCTTTCGGGTTTTCGGCCTAACGAGCCTCTCAGGGGTAATATTTCTTCAACTTGTCCATGTTGATCGGCTGTGAGAACACTAGGCCATCTAGGTCCATCAGAATGACAGCTCCGCCTGTGCAGATAGACTTGATGATGTAAGGACCAGTCCAATTGGGTCTAAACTTGCCCCTAGGGTCATGGATGGGAGCTCGGTTACCCTTAAGCACCAAATCTCCTTCTTTCAAATTCCTGGATTTAACCTTCTTGCTGAAAGCCCTGGCAATTCTGCGCTGATAACCCTGAACATGGTACAGTGCTTTCAGTCTTCTCTCATCAAAGAGCATGAGTTCTTCAAATCTGCTCTGCTGCCAAGCAGCTTCAGCTATTTGACACTCAGCCAGTACTCGCAATGACGGAACCTCGATCTCGATAGGTAGAACGGTCTCCATCCCATAAACCAATGAATACGGAGTCGCTCCAGTAGAAGTTCTGATTGAAGTCCTGTAGCCCCATAGAGCAAACGGCAGCTTGTCTAGCCAATCCCGGTAGGTTTCCACCATCTTCTGCAATATGTGTTTGATATTCTTGTTGGCAGCCTCAACTGCTCCGTTGGTTTGTGGCCGATAGGTGGACGACTTATGAAAAACCACATTGTATTTTCCCAACAAGTCAATCACTTCCTTCTTGAAATGGGAACCGGTATCTGAAATGATTTCGTTCGGGACCCCGTAGCGACAGATGATGTTGTTTCTGATGAATTTCGCAACATACGAAGCCTTCAGCACCGCATAAGACTGGGTCTCGACTCACTTCGTGAAATAATCTATCGCGACCAAGATGAACTCATGCCCATTCGATCCTTTTGGGGTGACAGCCTCGATCACATCGATTCCCCAAACTGAAAATGGCCACGGCGAAGTCATGTTGTACAGCTTTGACGGCGGGATGTTCATGCGGTTTGCATGGACCTGACATTTGTGGCATCGCCGAACAAAGCTAATACAATCCTCCTCCATGGTGGACCAGTAGTAACCTTGTCTGAGGATCTTCCGTGCTAACATTACCCCACTCATATGCGCACCACAGTCCCCTCCATGGATGGCCTCCATCAGGCGCTTCGACTCTTCGGCTTCTACACACAGCTTGTGCATTCCCAGATGACCTCTCTTATACAGCTTACCCCCACAGATGATGAACTGAACGACCATTCTTCTGATTGCCCTTTTATCCTTGGCATTTGCCCCTGGTGGATACGCCTCTTTCTCCAAGAAGTTCCAAATATCGTAATACCAGGGGTTCTCATCTTGAACCTCATCTATAGCAGCAATCGACTCGTAGGCTGGCGCAAATTTCTGGTCAATAATGATTGGACGCATCCGGACTCCAAATGGGATGTCTGTCATGGAAGATAGAGTTGCTAGTGAATCTACAAACCTGTTGTTTTCTCTTACTAGATAAGCAAAGTTTAGCTTCTCAAACTGAGGAATTAATAAGTCTAAGGCCTGGTGATACATTATCATCTTTTCTTCTTTGACTTTCCAGTCTCCTTTTGCTTGAGACACAACAAGGTTTGAGTCCCCGATGACGTCCAGCCGTCTTGCCTCTAGTTCCAAGGCTGCTTCTAGACCGGCAATGCATGTCTCATATTCTGCTTCGTTGTTCGAGACTTTGAACCGGAGTTTGAAGGCTAAAGGGATACGGGAATTGTCGGGTGCTATCAGCAACACTCCTATCCCATACCCCGTATTGGTTTGACGCTCCGTCAAAGTACATTGTCCAAAATTCGTCGTCGATGTGCAAAATGGTCTCATCTAGGAACAAGTACGCAACTGCTTCACCTCCTTCCACTGGATGACTGGCTAAGAATTCTGTTACTGCTCTTCCCTTGACTGACTTGCGCGTCACATATTGCAGATTGAATTCGGAGAGCAACAGCAACCAACGAGCTAGCCTACCCGTAAGTGCTGGTTTCTCGAAGAGATATTTGATGGGATCCAGTCGTGAAACCAACATTACGGAGTGAGCTAACAGGTAGTGCCGCAGCTTCCTGGTAGCCCATACCAAGGCTAGACAAGCCTTTTCCAACGGTGTGTAACGAGTCTCATACTCTAGCATCTTCTTGCTCAAGTAGTAGATGGCTCTCTCCACCTTGTCTTCAGATTCTTGTGCGAGCATGCAGCCTATTGTAGTCTCGATTACTGAAAGGTACAATATCAACGGTCTCCCTGGCTCTGGTGGTGACAACACGGGTGGGTTCTGTAAATATTTCTTGATCTGTTCAAAAGCAGCTTGGCATCGACCGTCCCATTGGAATTTCTTTCCTTTCTTTAGGAGACCAAAAAGTGGTTCACAAGTCAAGGTTAATTTTGAGATAAACCGTCTTATGAATTGCACGTTACCCAGAAAGCCTCGCACCTCCTTTTCAGTCATTGGTGGTGGCATTTCTAAGATGGCCTTGATTTTGGAAGGGTCGACTTCGATACCTCTCTGTGTAATCAGAAACCCTAGCATTTTCCCTGCTGTAACACCAAACGTGCACTTCTGAGGATTTAACCACAACTGGAATTCTCTGATCCTTTGGAAGAACTTTTGCAAGGCGGTGTAGTGGCCTCTCTTTCTTTGGACTTGACAATCATGTTGTCCACACACACCTCAACCTCTTTGTGGATCATGTCGTGTAATATCGTGGTCGCGGCCCGTTGATATGTAGCTCCAGCGTTCTTCAACCCAAATGGCATCACTCTGTAGCAGTATGTCCCCCACGGGGTGGTGAAGGCAGTCTTTTCCCGGTCTTCGGGTGCCATCGCTATCTGGTTGTAGCCTGAGAAGCCATCTATGAACGAAAGCAAAGCATGCCTCGCTGTGAAATCTACCAACTCGTCGATATGCGACAAGGGAAATTCGTCCTTCGGACTGGCTCTGTTCAAATCCTTGAAATCCACGCACACCCTGATCCTGCCATCCTTCTTCAGCACTGGAACGATATTGGCCAACCAAGTCGGGTATTCGGATACCAGCAGGAAGCCTGCGTCGATTTGCTTGGTGACCTTTTCCTTAATCTTGATGGCCCAGTTCGGGCGGATCCTTCTGAGTTTTTGCTTGATGGGTCGGGCCTCAGGGTCAAGAGGGATCTGGTGCTGTACAATCTCAGGATCGATTCCAGGCATGTCTTCATAGGACCACGCGAAAACATCTTTGAAATCTTTTAATAAAGCGACTAAGCGCTCGCGTTCCTCCGAAGACAACGTGGACCCGATCTGGACCAGCCGCGGGTCCTTTTCAGTACCAATATTCACAGTAGTGATTTCATCCACTAAGGGTTTAACGAATCTCTCATGCTCTTGTTTAATTAAGCGTTGCAAAACCGGAAGAATTTCTTCCTCATCGTTTTTATCAAAATTTTAAAATTCTGAGTAAATGTAATAAATCAAAGGCATAGAAAAGTACTCAGAAACCACATCCACATCATTCTCATTAAGCACATCCAAACTGTCCGATTCTTCTGTTACAACAGACTCAAAAGAGAAAGAAAAAGACGACCTAGACAGGACTGTGGCATCCGGGTTATCACCCCCACGAATACCGGACTCAGACTTAGTTGAGCTGGAACCTGATTCTGACTTACAAGGCTCGGTGGAATCAGATTCCAGCTCACTACCTGACCTGGTGCTGCTTGACAAAAATCCCTCCTCGTATTGCCAAATGAGAGAGGGTGCGATAGATGCATCCAAAATGTTTGCTGGTAGGCCTGCAGCTGTTTCATTCCCGATCATGGATACCGAGAAGTTATCCCCCAAGCACTTCTGTTCGATTAGAGGATCTGAAAGTAGACATGCCAGCGCTACCCCCATTTCAATTTCGACGTCCTCAGACTCCACTTTATTACTCTGCTCAACCTCAACTGTCGGGTCTGTCTGCTCTTCGGCAACATTATCCTCGGATAACTGTAGGTCAAAGAAGATCTCGAATCCCGACATGTGCTTCCTCTCCGCATTCAGCCACGGCTCTGGGAAGCCATAGAATGGAAAGTTCTCCCCCTCCCGGACAAAGCATTCGTTTAGGGTACCGTGGGTGGGCCGGTGCATCAGCTCAAAAGGCTTCCCCGCCTGCTTCACTCTGGCTCTCCCAGCCATCTCCTTGCCTTTCCTTATCCAATCCTCTTTGGTGGGTAGATAACCCAAGCCAAAGGTATGTGGGTTGTGTGGCACTTCGGCCAATGCTGCGACGCCCTTCCGGCCACTCTTTCCTAATCCCATCCCAGGGATGTGTTAGAGCTTATTCATGAGGTATATTGATTGAGCACTGACATACAACCCTTCATTAACAGCCATGATGTTTTGCACAACCAGAGCCTCGGCTAAGGTAAAACCCGACATGAACACATCCTCCATACCGTGCTCAATTTTCAAAACTGGCGTAGATACTTCCGGCGGTGGATGGATCGATGAATTTCCAAAAACAACGGCTACTCCCTTTCCATGGGGGCATTTCACCATCTGATGCAAAGTAGAAGAAACTGCCTTCACATGATGCAGCCACGGCCGCCCCAAGAGTAGATTGAAAGTGGCGAGAACCTCTAGGACATGAAAGTCAATTTCATGCTGCCCCGGCCCAACCTTGGTTTGAATTTTCACTATCCCCATGACTTCTCTGCTTGTGTTGTCGTATGCCCGAATCACCTAGGCTGTCGGCACAAAGTCCGTGGTCTTTAAACCGATTGCATAGGCAGTCCTTGCTGGACACACATTGATGGCGGACCCTGTGTCAATAAGAACCACCGATATCAATTTATTTCTACACTCCACAGAGATGTAGAGTGGCTTGTTGTGATTCGCACCCTCAGGTGGCAATTCCTTGTCGGAGAAAGTTAACATCGGGGTAGCTCCTCTTGGAAAAACTAAGCCCACCAACTATTCGGGCGTGGTGTCTATTGAGAGCTTGGCCTTGTCCATGGCCGATAAGACAGCTTGTCGATGCACTCGCGATGCCATAAGCAGTCCCCAAATAGAGATGTCTGCTTGTATCTTTTTAAGCTGTTTGAGCACAGCCTCATCTTCAAGTAACTTCTCCTTCTGTTTTTGAGCTCCCTTATCCTTTCGAGACGCCTCTGGTTGATCTAGATGTGGAGGCTTGAAATACCGTCCACTCCTTGTCATATGATCGACCTCGCCGATGTACCAGGTATCGTCTGGCTGGTTACTTCCCCAATCCTCATCCGTGTGGGCAAGACATTGATTGTCGTCTTCCCACCACATTCCATCGGCAGCCGACAGACACCTGTCCGGCTCCGGTATGATCACACTCGCAGTACTTTCCGTCCACATGCTCGCAGCATTCTCCATCCTTGTACACATAACACTTTCAGCTCCCACATTGGCCTTAGCTTTCCCGATTCTCTCAGAATCCTCAAACCTTTCCTGTTCCGACTGTGTCAGTACAGCTGGCTGTTCAATAATTTTCGTATTCAAAATGCTTCGATCCTGAGCGAAATTCTTGACACCGGCGCTCTTCGGCGATGTACTCTGCTCTTCGGCCCTTCCGGCCGTCACTGACATTCTCGCCCCTGCCGGGCCTCGTTCTGGTTGGAACTCTTCTACAACATCCGGTTGATTATCCAGCCACCCGGTAGCCTCTGCCGATTCCTCATAATCAAACCAGTTGACTGCTGCGTCCCTTGGATCTTGGTCATTGAAAAATTGGAGGCTGGCAAGGTCCTCTTCCACAGCCGTCAAACCATCTTTCCTCTATCCAAATCCATCCCCTTGGATCACACACAGCTCTGCCCCTGTCGGCAATTCCACACTTGATCTATCCTGGCCTGCCGACAAAATGTAGTCACTCAGACTGTATACCTTTTCAACGAAACTCCCAGATTCCTCAGATTTTGGCTCAACAACCCCATTCTCCTCTGAAACTTCCCCTGTTATGTCTTCGATAGTCACCACCATTGGTTCAGGTTGGGTTCCGGAGATGTCCAACATGCACAAGTCAGTGCAGTCAGGAAGAAACACCTCCGGCTTAGGTAGGTGGAAAGGGGTGATATATATGCTAGGATCGTAAGCCACGACCCCAGTCTGGATAAAGTTGATTCTTTTGGGAGGTGGAGCTTGGTTATGCGGTGGGAGAGGGTTTGTTGTAACATTGGGTTTCTCAGGAGGCAAAATCACCCCGTTATCGATGAGATCTTGAACCTTATGACGTAATCGGAAGCACTGGTCGGTGTCATGACCGTGCTGTTGGTGACATGCGCAATATTTGGCTGGGTTGTGGGTAGGGGGAAGTCTTTCCGGTAATGGCCGCGGCTCTAGGGGCTTCAAGTGCCCTTTTCTAATTAAAACTCCCAGAGCTTTGGACAGGGGCATATACAGTGAAGCGAAGGTTCTTTGGTTTTTGGGTGGGTATTTGGCTGTTTGTGTATGGCTTCCGGATGCACCGGAGAATAGCGTAGCTGCCATGGGTCTTGGAGGGAGAGGGGGAATGGTGGTGACCATGCTTACTTCTGAGGCTCTTGCAGTTGTAACACCGCTCGGGCTTGCATTGTTGTTGCGATTGAAAGTTCTTCTGGGTTGCTCCCGGTCATTATCAATTAAGCCCTGCTTCAAGGCATCCTCGATTTGTACTCCCATCTCATGCGGATTTGAAAAGGTAGGGAAGGGGAGCACGATCATTTTCTGCATCAGCTTAGGCTGGAGATTGCGCACAATCATCCTGATGTGATCTTTATCTGTGGGCCTTAGGGTCATCATCGAGGCTTTGGCCCTCCATTTGGTCACGAACTCCGAAAAGCTCTCCTTAGGCTCCTACCTTGTCGTCTCGAGGTTACAGGTCGTAATCTCGATTTGCGTGTTATACGAGTATTGTGCAATGAAGGCCTCAGCCATCTCGTCCCAGTTTCTCTTGACGTCATCTTCTAATTTGGCATACCATATGGCCGCCACACCCAACAGGGTCCGGCCGAATAGAGATAGCTTCTGCAGTCTGGTGAGGCCCATTGGCTTTAAGATATCTGAAAACAATCTCAGGTGCACCATGGGATCCCCGGATCCATCAAATCGGTCGATATGCGGCATCTTGAATCTGTCAGGCAGCGTCACAGCTGCGTCGGTATATCCATCTTCAATGTCAGGGATGGTCTTGACTCCCTGGGATTTCTTGAACATCTTTTCAAGCTTGCTCAACTTCAATGCTGTGGGATCTATCTTGAACTCAAAGGGGGAGTCCGGTAGGTTGGTGGGTGTTTTGGATAACTGGGGTAGGATCTGGGGTAGGATCGAGGGCGGATGTGGTCCTGTGGGAATGTCTGTATCATTCTGAACATTAGCTGTCTCCCTGAGTGTTGGAACTCCTGGTAGGGGAGGAGCTTGATGCGAAGCAGATGCTCCGGCTTGCTGTTGTAGCCTTACGATTAACTCTGCTTGTTCAGTCACAACTGTGGCCTATTATTTGGTGAACTCTGCCTGTCGGACAGCGTCTTGTTGCATTGTTTTCATGCTCTCTTGGAGCTGGCGCACCATCTCCTCTAAGCTTGCCATACTGCTCTGATCTGATTGAATTACTGGTATATATTCCCTTTCTGTGGGAGAAACAGAACCTTGATCTCGATTGTACTCAGGTGGGGTAGACAAGGCCCTCTGAACTGACTGCTGATTTGATATCCTCTGCCTAACTGTCCTTCGTCTAGTAACTGGGGGTAGTGAGTAGTACACTGGTTGTCCGTCTACTAGATCCTCAGATCGATGGAGTCGACGACCTCTAGTCCAGAGTGCTTGGGGAATATCTGCTGGGTTAGAAGCAATCATGCTAAACTACCCTAGCAAAAGGATAAATAAAGCATATAAGGAAATAAATAAACAGACAAACGGACAGCGTAACGGCTTAAATAAACACACAATACGCAGTTGGGCACAACAACACGTAGTCGATAAGCTGAAAAGACTGTTCTCAAATGCTGATTATTATCCCCCCAAATCACTGTCCCCGAAAAACTGAATCTGATACCCGTAGATAACTGATTCTCAAACATTGGTGCCCACAGGCCTGATTCTCAAACTGGCAAACTGATTCGCGCATTCCCTGTAGAGATACACTCTAAAAGCACATAGTAAGTAAATGAGAGCCAATACACCCCTGTGTTGGGGTAGGGTTTCTCTGTCCTATTTTGTCAGGAGCTAGGGTTTCACTATGCACGCAGCGGTTTCAAACAACCTATCATCGGGTAAGCAACCTGTTCTAGTTTGAAATGGTCATTATGGATTCCGAATATGCACTAGGTTGAATGGTCAAAAAGGGTGCCCCGGTAAAATCGGGGTTTGTGTTCCCACACTGGCAGAGCCCGCAACCGGTCAGCCTTATGGCACGCTTCTCAAAGCGAGCCTCCAGCAAAGCGCTCAGGAATAGCAGATGGCCAACACGGTGTCCTAGGCGCACCAATGCACATGCAATGCAAAGAAACACAGAAGTGTAGTCAAAACAAGATATCATGAATTGGAGTCAAGTTCTCTAAATCCCCAGCGGGTCACCATAAACTGTAGACGCGCCCGTGGGCCACACGCTACAGTTCGGACTCCATTTTAGTCACGGTTCTTAATCTGAACCAAAGAGTCCAAATCCGACAAATCGTTTTGAGAAAACAGATTTTTAGAAAAGAAGTGCCAAACATGGACTGCTTTGCCAGATACAGAGTCGCCACCTAAATATTTTATTTTGGGAGAATTTAGGAAACCCTGACTCGTTTGCCTAAGGCCACGTGTCCGTCATCACCAAAGTTGCCTTGGCTCGGAAACTTGGGTACGATTGGGGAAGGTCAGCTATGAGCACCCCCGCTCCCCCGATCCGAAGATCGGCCTCTACTAACCACGATATCTTGTTTTGAAAATATTATGAGCTCTTATTCCGGTTATTAGCCTAGATTTACTATGTGATGTGCACAGCACACAAGTATAGACTGGATCGCCTGAATTGGAACAAAACATTTCAGGTTTGTTTTGAAAACGGTCTGCTACTTGTAAGTAGGTTAAAATGCAGATTTTGCCACCTTCGGGTGGGCTTAGAAAAAATTGTTTTGCCACTATCTAGTGGGCTTAAAACTCACAGTTTTAATGCATTATTCCAATTCAGGTAATTCAACCTCCACCAACAGGCATTCAAGCAGTTATATCATATAAGCAAATAGCCTCATGGTAAGCATGCTGTCATGGCAACACTCACACGCATGCAAGGATGCTAAAGCGAAAAGACTTACAGAGTACTCCAAGCCAAAACAAAAGCTATGTTAGAAATCCATGCATGGTCCTAATTATACAGAAATACCTAATGTAACACATGTAGGAATGCAACTACAATAGGCTCGACTATTCTAAAATGACATGTGAAATGCTACAGCTAACACGTATTCAATTTGGGATTGAAATACAAATGCAGTTAGTATGATGCGCCAAGCTCGGTGCATGCCAAAATGAATGAATGTATGCAAACATGCTATCATAAGTATGCTAATTGAAACATGCCCTAAACTAACCATCGAAAGCTAGTAAATAAAAGGGAAGAAAGACGTGGGGTTGGAAGACATACATACACTCACGCACACTTATTACACAATTGCCCTCGCTCGGAGGGTCCAAATAAATATTACAAAACAAATAAATAATTAACTCTTCTAACTAATTAAATATTACATATCTTCTATTTAATTGACAAATTAAATGCAGAAAGAGGATGGCCGCAGCCCCGCCTCGGAATGCTAGGATGATGCATGCTCGACTTGCCCGCCCGGAAACCCGTGCCATGCCACTGTTGCCTCTGTTTACACTGCCTTGCTCCTCTAAAAATTTTGAAAGTCCCCAGACCCATTTTGAATCACCCTCTAAGTGCTCTTGGGTGTCACCGGCCACAATTCAAGTTCACCGGCCATGAGGATGGGCTTATCGGCCAAAAGTTACACCACCGGCTGGACCTTGATGGTCGGTCGGCACTGTATGTGGCCGGCTGGCCATTTCTTCCTGCAGAAACCTGTTTTTGACAGCAATAGAGGGCAGACAGTGCATGGCAAGGAAATTCAAAGCAATGTATGCATGGCCACTCTCCCAATCATGCTACGGACTCATGGGAGTGTGACCCTCGGTACTCGGGCCACCAATCATGCGTTTCGATGCATGATGGCCTAAGGCACCTAGTTTGCAACTTAATGTAAATGCATGCATAAAAGAGATGAATGCCTTATGCCCTATCATGTTGGGGTCAAGGGCATTGGCGACCGAGGGTTGAGGCGTGTTTCGTCACTTTGAGTACGAACACACCTCACCCCTCATGCTTGGTTTGACACCCCAAACCAAACCATGCAATGCATGTACACAAACATGGCTAAAAAATGCAATGTGGCTCGAATATGCAACATGAGGCTAAGGTACAAGGCATGCCAAATGCAAGGTAACCTATCATGCAAGAATGTAATGTGCCAAGTATGCAATGCCACAATGCGATGCAACCTAACATATGATGCAAGCATGGTATAATGTAAGCATGTAATTAGAGGCAATATGTCAAACATGCAACTATACACAAGGAGGGACTTAAACCAAAATGGGAGGCCTTAGCCACACCCCAAAACAGTGGCCAAAAGATGATGCAAAAGGGGGCAAATTATGCATGCAAGTGTGCACACACCAAGGCCCATCACCCAAGCATGGAGGGCTACTCTTAAGAACACTCAAAGGTGATATACGTGGATATTAAACACTCATGTTAAACTCTGAAAAGCATGCCAAGAATGATGCCAAAACATGCTAGGGAATGGATGCAAAAATGGAAGGGATTCAAGGTCACAAAAGAGAGCATTTCTCAACACCTACCCCAAGCACTCATGGCATGAACTAAGAAACCAAAAATAGAGTTTCTATGCATCAAAATACACCCCAAAACCCACTGATATGGTAGCCTCAAATGCCTAAACATGGTATCATACATAATGACTCATTTCTAGGCATAAAAGATCAATCCTTCAAGGCATGAAAGGGATGATGAATGCAAGCATACAAGCATGGATGAGGAACTAAAATAGCATGGGAAGTGATTCCAAATCACTGAAATAACCCGACTAAAGCATGCTCATGACTCACACCCTCAAGGCTCACAAGCCAAAATACAAAGGGGCTACCCTAAACACGGCAAATATGACCAAAATAGTTCCCAACAGACCTCAAGCATGGTAAGACATGGCTAAGAACTTCACAAAGTTAGGCCAAAACATGAGAGCATGGTAGACTAAATACATGATGCACTTCTAGGCAAAAGAGAGGAATACAAAGAAAGTATATTAAGCATGGAAGGGGTCACTAATCTGACCAAAAATAGAGGCATAATATGACCCAATAACACCCAAAAATCTCTGAAATGAAGCCACGAACAACTAATCATACATGCTACCTTTATGGGCCAAAAATGCAAACAAAAGAGAGACCAAGGGAGAGGGGTGTCCCTTCCTTATGCAAGACTTCAAAACCCCTTCTTCACCATTGAAAATCCATTGGATTTCAGTGGTGAGAAGGCCAATACACAAAAGTCCCCAAAGCTTATCAAAGAGAGCACAAAAAGGGCCAAACAAGGCCTAAGAGGGGGAGGTCGACCCCCAACACCAAAATGACCTTAATGAAAGATCTTAAGCATGCAAATACAAGGCTTTTTTCAGTTATACACAAAGCTTAAAACAGTATGCAAGATACGTTAAAGACTAGTGCAAGATTGGGGAATATAAAGTAAATAGTGTTACCCTTAAAGAACACTTCAAGAACAGCAAGCTCAGTCCTCTTCTTCTGATCAAAATCGACCCAAAGCTCCAAGAACAAACCCTCAAGACCTCAAAAGTCGAAGTATGGTGTAATAGTAGGTGACTTAGTACAAAACTAAGAACTAAATACACTTTTAGGCCCTCAAACACACACAAATGATGAGAGAGAGAGGGAGGTATAGAGAGAGAAGATGTATATATCAGAATATATATGTTTTAGGTCTGATTTTTCTGAACCAACACAAAGGAGGAGAAGGGGACTCTTATATGGACAATGGAAAAGGCTAAGCTTCTAAGAGAAGCTATCCTAAAGGGGTCAACTCTTCCAAGGGAAGCTAAGCTAAGGGTGCAAGCTTCTTGAGGAAGCTAAGACAAAGGGGCAAGCTTCCTCAAGAAGCTTGTGCAAAGGGTGTAAGAAGTTGGATCAAAAGGGTCAAAGGTTCAAAATAGCCACACCCGTGCATGGGGAGGAGGGTCTGTGCATTCCAGTTGGCACAGCTGGCATGCATTATGCCTATAAAAGGCAAAAAGGTGGTATCGGCCAGAAAAGGAGGCCATCGGCCAAACAAAGTGCTGGTCGACCATCCAAATAGCCGACTGGCCATCACTAATGGCTAGTGGGAGGAAAACGAAGCCGGTGGCCTCAAGCCATGGCCGGTGATGTATGGGGAAGGCCGGTGAGGTGTGGGGATGGCCAACAAGCCACTCCCTGGCCTTCAAAGCAAAAACACAAGTGTTTGGTGCAAAACCAAACACAATACAGTCGAGTTGAGAGATCCTGAGGCAAGGCGCGCAGCCAAGACCTCCGGGAACTCAAAACGAACACAAACATGCATGATCACCGAGTGCTCAAACGGTGACATCCGAGTCTTGAGGACGGTAAAAAATGGGGTGTCTACATATATGAATTTGAATCTATTCTGAATTTTGTTAAAAATTTGAATTGAGTGCCGCAAAGGTAACATAAACTGAAATTGATCATTTTATTGTGATTAGCGTAATTTTTAGAGTCTATTGTGAAATTTAATTAAAAAGTGATTCAGATCAAATTAATTAGATTAGATTAAATTAAATTAAATATGTTTGAAGCAGTAATTTATTCAAGATTAAATTAATTGGTTGGAAGAGGCAATCAGAGACTAATTCATATTAGTTTGATTAAATTTAGTTTAATTTAAATTAGATTATGATGTGTATGATGAGGAATGAATTAATTTAGGTAATGTGAATTATTAGGTAAATTTATAATTAACTAAGGCTTAAGATAAAATTAGTGAATAAAATAATCTCCTAACTCTATTCATCTAGTTAAGAAGGAAGAGATATGTTTGAGGGAGAGAGTAAGTGGGTTTTGTTGCGAGACATTTCTTGAGAGAAAGAGACTCAAGGTTGAGAGGAGCTCTAGAGAAGAACATTGAAGACCAAGCTTCCATCTTTATGAATTGTCAATTCAAGGTAGGAGTTTCAACCCAATTTCTTGAAATTAAGACATCCATACTCATAATCTTTTAAGAGGTTGGTGTAATTAAGATGTATTCATGGTTATTGGGACTTTTGTGGTTGTAATTGAAAGTTTAGTACATGCAAGCCGAGTTAAGAGGTGGATTAAAGAAATTAGTCCGTGAATCTATCATGCATGGCATTAATTGAAGTAATTAACACGTAAACTTAACATGCATGGCCTAAATTCATACGAGTCATGCTCATATACTTGATTTCTTGCATGGTTTATGAGATCTAAAGAGAAAACTCCATAGATTTCAAAAAATGGAACTCTTATATGCATGTTTTTGCTTTTTACCAACTTAATTCAAGTTTGTGAATATTTACATGGACATTTGGATTTTGTTGTGAAGTTATGATTTTTAGTTGAAGTTAGAAGTAGGAAGCTCAAGTTGTTTTCATGAGTTTTGGGCCTTGATTTTCATGAATTTGAAGTTAATTTTTGCAAAAGAAGAAGTTTCATTTCAAAGCAGAATTTCGGACTGGTTTTACACCCAGACCACTCGAGTGGCCTGGGCCACCACACGAGCGGCCGGACCTCTTTTGGCTCAAAGTGCACACTGCCTCATCATCGCACGTGCGGCCAAACAAAATAGAATTTTCTAATTTTATTATTTGTCCGTTTTTTGATTTATGGGCCTTCATTTACATGATTTTCACATGTCATATACATCCATATGCATATTATAAGCATGAAAGAAATTAAATAAAGAATAGAAAAAACCGAATGAACAAGTAATGGATAAACCGAAGAAGGTTAAGAATCGACTGATTGACTCGAATGTCTATTGAGAAATTGTGCTATGAATATTTGTGTTTGTAGGTCAAGACTGGAAGACCGAACAACGGGTATTGGAAGGCCACTATGAGTAACATTTCTGTAAAGATATGTTGATATGAATTATGTTTTAACTGTTACCATTAAGCGATAAGTTCTAAAATGCTATTTTGATCATGTGAACAAATGTCTTATTTGCAAATATATTATGGCATCCATAGGTAGTCCCAAGTCATGGGGGACGGCATTTAAATGCGGGTCCATGACACATGATTGATTATGAGATCTCGTTAGCCACTTCATTGTGGTGATATGTGTTTAATCGGTATCCGGAACCGATTACTCTAGTCGGAAGACGATATGTGATATGTTCTGTGAGATGTACCTGTAACACTTGTGTCCTTCAAAGCTTTTGGAAAGTGTATTTGAATCCTTTATTTTTATTTTGGAAATCTTTGGCGTTGTTATGGTTGGTTTTGGAGGAGTATAATCCGATTTAAACTTGTTGGGTTTGGTTATTCGCACTTGTTCTTGTCAAAAGTTCCGTGGAAACTTAGAAATTCTATGCTAGGGTCGACACCAGCCTTCTTAAGGGTCAACCCTTACCTATTGGTGACGTTTCTGGAAGTGTTGCTAGAAAATAGGGTAGACACCAGACTAGAGAGGGTCGACCCTCTTATGTCTATGTTGGTTACTGGAAAATAGGGTAGACACCAGTCTGGGAGAGGGTTGACCCTCTTGCATGTTGTCAAACAAAAGTTTCTTCATAGGGTCAACCCCTGCAGCCTTTTTTCCCAGATTTCAGTCCGGTTTTGGGCCTACTTTTTGGGGATTTTGACTTGATCTTTTGGGATTGACTTTGGGACTTTATTTCATTATGACCTAGCATTATAAATAGGTCTCTCACTTAACCTTTTCTTTACTTTTCTTCTCTTTCTTCCTCTCCAAACCATCACACACTCTCTCCCTCTCCAAAATCACTTTGCTCAAAGATCTTTAGATCTACTCTCTTGGAAGCATCTCCTTGCCTTGCTCCTTTGAGATTAAGTGTAGAGCTTGTCAAGAGTTTCGTTTTGATCCAAGTAGAAGTTGGTTTCGACATCTTTGGATTTTCAACCTTGTTTTGCTCATCTTCTCTTCTAAGCTTGGGGTAGGGATTTTCCACACTCTAATATGGTTTTTAGTTTAGTTATTTGCTATTGTGTATGGATGATGAGATTTGGTTGTGATTTGGACAAATCTAGGATTTGGGTGTGAAATGAAAAGAGGGATTTTTGATGAATATGAGGAAATTGAGTATGAGGCTTGAATATAAGATCATGTTGTGCCAAAATAGTTGATTTTGGTGTTTGGGTTGATATTTGGAAAGAGAGAGGTTTTGCCCTAATTTTGATTAAATTATTATTTTGTATAAATAATTGGGATTAGCATTGAAAATGTGAAATTGGAAGGTTATGGGTATAGATGGTGAAATTAGATATGTATTGTCTTACACTTTTGGAAGTTGTGAATAACTACTTATCTTGAGAATGAATATCTGTTTAGAGATGAATGCATTGGGCTATCGGTGGAGGATAGTTATGATTATTGTAGAAATTGCATGAGGATTAGGCGATTTAATGCTAATCAAATGTTGGTTGTCATTGCATATGATTATGTTTATAAATACATTGGATATGTATGTTTATTTGGGAGGAGAAAGGGGATGGACTCTGCTGAAAGCAAGCTGGCCGGAGTGTCCTGGGTGAAAGACCCGAAATCATATATATATATATATATATATGGGTGCCGATTCCCGCGGACGAAATATCCGTAAAATGGCATATTTGAGAATATATATATATATATATATATGTGTGTGGACGCGCCCCGAGGGCCTATGCTTTTCCACAGTTCGGACTCAAATTGTCACGGTTCTGAATCTAATCTTGCAAAGTACAATGCGAGACCGATAAATTACCAAAGAGTCTAAATTCAGTAAATCATTTTGGAAAACTAATTTTTAAGAAAGAAGTGCCAAACATGGACTGCTTTGCTAGACACAGAGTCGCCACCTAAATATTTTGTTTTTGAGAAATTTAGGAAACCCTGACTCGTTGCCTAAGGCCACGTGTCCGTCATCACCAAAGTTGCCTCGGCTCGGGAACTTGGGTACGATTGGGAAAGGTAATCTATGAGCACCCCCGCTCGCCCGATCCGAAGATCGGCCTGTACTAAGCATGATATTTTGTTTTGAAAACATATGTGTTCTTATTCCGATTATTAGCTAGAATTACTATGTGATGCGCACAGGAAAACAAGTATAGACTAGATTGCCTAATTTGGAACAAAGCATCGCATATCCGTTTATTTGGAAAATGGTTTGAAGTTTGCTACTCGTAAGTAGGCTAAAACACGAATTTCAATGAATTGTTCCAATTCAAGCAATCCAACCTTCACCCACAGGCATTCAGGAAGTTATATCACATAAGCACTTAGCCTCATGGCAAGCATGCTGTCATGTTAACACTCACACACATGCAAGATGCTAAAGCATAAACACTCACTGTGTACTCCGAGCCAAAACAAGAAACTAGTTAGTAATCATGCATGATCCTAGTTCATGTTAGAATGGCTAATGCAACACATGCGAAATGTAATTAAGATAGGCTCGGCTATCCTAAGAATGGCATATGAGATGCGACAATTTAATACATGTGTTCAACTTAGAATTGAAATACAATGTAGTTAGTATGATGCGCCGAGCCCGGTGCATGCAATACTGACGAATGATGCAAACATGTGAGCATAAGGATGCTAATTGAAACATGACCTAAAACTAACCATTGAAAGCAGATAAGTAAAATGGAGAAAGACGTGGGGTTGGAAGACATTCACACACTCACGCACACTTATTAAAAAATTCGCCCTCTCGACGGAGGGTCCGAAAGAATAATACAAATTAACTAACTAACAAGCTAATTAATTAATTACAAAACCAAATCGAAATAAATAACTATTCTAAGTTATTAAAACACTGAAATGGCCTCGAGACGAGGGATGAATGGATGTATGCTCGGCTCCACTCGGAAATCCATCGTCATGCCTCATGTTGCCTCTGTTTGCACTGTTTAACACCTCTGAAAACTGTACAAGTCTCAATGATGCTTCCAAACCATTCCCTGAGCACTGTGAGATGTCACCGGCCAAGATATAGGAACATCGACCATGTGGAATTGGTCGTCGACCATTTGTGAGGATCTCGGCCAACAATATTTAGTCGATCGACACTAAATATGGCCGGCTGGCCATATCTTCCTGCAGAATGCTGTTTTACTGCAGCAGAGGACAAACAGAGCATGACAATGCATTTTCAAGGCAATGTGTGCACAAACTCCCTCCCTATCATGTCATGAACTCAAGGGAGTGCAGTGCTTGACCCTCGGGCCATCAATCACGCATGTCGATGCATGATGGCCAAAGGAGCTAAGTGTGCGAATCAATATGGAATGAATGCGAAAAAAACATATGAATGCCTAGAACTCTATCATGCTTGATCAAGAACATTGGCGACCGAGGATTGAGGCACGTTTCGTCACTTCAAGTACGAACGTTCCTCGTTCCTCGTGTTTGGTTTGACACCCCAAACCAAACACAATGCAATGCATGCAACCAAGTATAATACAACATGGAAATGCAAGGCAATGTAACATGAGCATGACAAATGCAATGCAATGCAACCTAGCATGTAAACAACATGATATACAATAAGTATGCAATATGACTATGCAACCTAGATATGCAAACATATAATGTGATAGACATGTTGCAATGATACCAACAATAAGTATGCAACGGCATGCAATGCGGTAAGCATACAACAATACACAAACCGCATGATCCATGGACTTATATTGAAAATGGATAGGCCCCAGCCATACCAAAACAGTGGCCAAAACACTAAGACTAAGGCACCAAAATGCAAAACAAACATGCACACATATTGGTCCATCACTTAGGCACAAAGGCACAACTCTCAAGAGTGCTCAAGGAGTGACCAAAGTGGAAGTGTAACAACACTATAAGCTCTGAAAATAAGCATGGAATGACGCCGAATCAATCAAACAATGAAAGCATGGCATGCAAGAAGGCTCAAGGCTTAAGGCTAGCAAAGGAGCTTATACTAAGGCCACATGAACCAAGCCCCAAACAGCCAAGGACAACCAAAACAATCCTAAATCATGCTAAAAATGAGTCCCAAAACTAAAACAAGCCAAAATGAAGGGCCGAAGGCAAGATGCGAGTAAGGCCCACAAAGGGGATTACACTACACCCATTATAACCAAACATGGCATGACTTAACCAATGAAAAACAGAGACATAGCATGTCACAATAGGCCCAAAAAAACACTTAGATGGCATCCCGAAGACCTAATCATGGAGGCATGCATAATGGCCCAACCTTAAAGGCATAAGACACCAACTCTTCAAAGCTTTGAAAGGATGGCAAATGCAAGTATATGAGCATGAAACATGGATTGAAATAACATATGAGATGATGCCAAATCATGAAAAAGGTCCAAGTAGTGCGTGCTAATGACTTGGACCCTCAAAGCTAACAAGCTAGAATGTATGGTAGCTATACAAAGCAATGTGTGTATGATCAAAAAAACATGAAATAGAGCTTTAGCATGCTAAAATATGACTAAAAGTTCCTTGGAGTTGAGCCAAAATATGCAAGCATGATGGTCTAAATGCATGATATATATTAAGGCAAATGAGAGGGTTGCAAGGCAAGTGCATGGTGCATGCAAGATGCTATTAAACCAACTTTGGACAAAGGTGTAACATGGAAAAATAAGGCCTAATACATGCTGAAATGACGTCAAAACATGCTAAGCAAACATGCTATCATTATGAGCCAACAACACAAGCATATGAGACATAAGGAGAGAGGGGTGTCCCTCTCCTATACAAGACTCTAAAACTACCTTTCCACCACTGAAAATCCTCTAGATTTCAATGGTAGAAAGGTCATGCAAAGGCAAGAACAAAGGCCAAAAGAGGTGGCTCAAAGCAAGGCCAAACAAGGCCTAAGAGGGGGTAGACAACCCCCAACCAAAAAGTGACCTTAAACAATCATCTTAAGCACACAAAAACAGAACTTTTTTTAGTTTATAGTTAAGCTTAAAACAATATGAAAATAGGTTTAAAAGCTTAAGCCAAAATGGGGAAACAAAAGTTTAGTTGCTCACCCTTTGAAGAACACCTTCAAGAACACAACTCTAGCCACTCTCTTGGATCAAAACTAGCCCAAGAACTCTAAAACCAACTTCCTAGTGCCTCAGCAACCAAAGGAAGGTATTCTACTAGGTGCTATAGTGCAAAAGTATGAACAAAAAACACTTTTAAGGCACCAACACACATACAAATATAGAGAGAGAGGGACATATGAACTCTATATCTATTTTGTTGAACCCCTGGAAAGGGAGGGTAGGCTTCCTTCTTATAGGAAATCAAATTCAAAGCTTCTTAGAGAAGCTAAGCTTTGGTTCAAATCCCTCCATACACGTGTATGGAGGGGAGAGTCTGTGCTCACCAGTGGCACAGCTGGCATGCACAATGCCTAAAAAAGGCAAAGAAAAGGCCTCGACCAGAAAATATGGCCGATCGACCAAAATAAGTGCCGACTGACCAACAAAAGTGCCAACCGGCCAACATTTATGGCCGATGGCATGGAAGAAAGGCCGATGGCATCATGCCATAGCCAATGGGTTGCAGGGATGGCCAACAAGCCACCCTCTTCCCTTAGAAGTAAAACCACAAGTCTTTGGTCCACAACCCAGCACAAAATAGATAAGTTGAGAGATCGTAAGGCAAGGCGCGTAGCCGAGACCTTCAAGAACTCAAAACGAACACGAGCATAGATGATCATCGAGTGTTCAAACGATGACATCCAAGTCTTGAGGACGATCAAAAATGGGGTGTCTACAATATAGGTGCCGATTCCCGTGGACGAAATATCCGTAAAATGGAATATTTGAGAAAATATATATATGGGTGCTGATTCTTGCGGACGAAATATTCGTAAAATGGCATATTTGAGAAAATAAACACGGGTGCCAATTCCTGCGGATGAAATATCCGTAAAATGGTAGATTTGAAGTGTTTATGTGTGTTTTGCATAATTGGAAACTATTGAGTTGTAGTCTCATTTTGGTTGTTGAAAGATAATGAATTTCACTCATGAATTGAGTAGCATATATGAACTTGAAATGAATTGAAGGAAAATGGAAATGAGGTTTGGTCTTAGTGGCATATGAATATACAGGCCTTGTGGATGTTTTAGTATCGGTATTGTTTATGCACGTGGTATTTATACCTTTTCTAAACCTCATATATTGTGTTAGATTATTTCTATTGGGCTGTTGGCCCACCCTATACAGGAATACCATTTTCAGGTGTAGGTGAGATGTTTCCTCTAAAGCAATAGCGAGGATGTACTTTGGGGAAGCAAGAGCTTCTTAATTATGTCTTGTTGTGTGTATGTTTGTTATTTGTAAAGCCAAGGGCTTAAGATGTAATGAGCGAGACTCACTTTGTGAAACCAAACAATGACTTGGGAAGATGTAAGCCTACGTGGCATTTAACTGGTTGTTAAATAGTAAACTCTGATAAATGAAAGTATTGTATTTTTGTTATATTCTTCAGCATGATTGATAGGTTTATTGTATTATTTTAGGGGCGTTATAACTTGGTATCAGAGCGTACCGGGTTTGAATACTTTTGATACGTGGGAAATGGTTAGTACCACAATGGGTTTGTCTCGCTTGAGTGAGACATTAGCATGTATTGTATGCTTATGCAATAACATGCTTATGTGCTTATGTGGGTATGGGATTTGGTTCCTAAGATGTTGATTGAGTCTACGGTTTTCTGGAAGTCTTATTAGAAGAGCACTTGATCACTGCTATTTCGAATTGGAACTCTAGTAACGCCTTGGGACAGTCATTATTTGGGAATAAAATTCGTATGTGTTTCTGTGACTATGTGCTTACATGGAATGATTTATTGTTGTCCAATGTATTAGGACACAAGTGAGTTAGCATTGTCACATTGGTGAATGTGCTAATTTCCTATTGTTACCTTTATTAGGATGTCTGGACGTGGACGTGGTGGTGGTAGACGTGGTAGGCCTATGGGGCATGAGATGCCGATAACAGATGACATTTTGGCACATAAAGAAGGAATTGGTCAAGCCAATGTGGCTGAACCAGTTGGTCATCAGGCCATGGGCGCCTTAGCCCGTGAAATGGCCGGAGCATTAAGGGAATCTATGGACATTCTCAAGGCTGAGAATCAGGTCCAAGCCCAAGTAGCTGAAGTAGGGCTATCTTTTCTGAAGAGGGAGTTCTGCCGGTTGAATTCGGATAAGTTTGTAGGTGATCCGAGGGAGCCACTGAAGGCAGATGAGTGGCTAGAACAGTTAGTGAAGACATTTGAGATGCTTGGCATCGAGGATGATCAGTTGAAAGTGACCTTGGCATCTTTCCAGTTAAAAGGAGATGCGGGTCAGTGGTGGAAGTATGCGCATGGGCGCATTGGAGGAACTTGGGAGGCTTTTGTTGAGGCTTTCCAGGATAAATTTCTACCTCCCACGGTTAGGGAGAAGTTGAGAGATCAATTCTCTAAATTGTTGCAATTGAACACGCCAGTGGCTGAGTTTGAGGCAACCTTTACTAGTCTATCGAGGTTTACACCTGAGTTGGTGGTGACTGAGGAGCACCGTTGTTTGGAGTTTGAAAAGAGGTTAAGGACCGGGCTAATGTATAAAGTTGCCCGTTCCATGACTAGAGATTATGGACGCCTTGTGCAGTCTGCAGCCCACGTTGAAACTATTATGCAGGCAGAAGATGAAAGGATGAGGGGCACCAGGAGGAGTCAGGATAGTCAGGGAGACAGTAAGAGGCACAGGGGTTCCTACCCTCAGCAGTCCCAGGGAACTTAGTCGAGGTCCACTTTTCTAATACCAAGTTCAGGTTCTGAGAGAGGTGGGTAGGGAGTTTTTACTTGCTTTAAGTGTGGTCAGTTGGGCCACAAGTCTCCAGCTTGTCCTCAGAGAGGGAGAGGACAGCAACCAGCATCATCTTCGGCTTGTTTTCAGAGCCAGAGTCAGGGAAGAGGCCAGCCGCTCACTTGTTATCAGTGCAGGCAGGTAGGACACCTAAAGAGGTTTTTCCGACAGTTGGGTGGTACACCTGGTGTATCTAGTTCGAGATAGACACAGAGTTACTAGCCGACACAGTCAGCACAGGCCTCGAGGGCCAATCAGGGAGTCTCTTCGGCTCATTTTGTGCATCAGGCTTATGCACCGAGGGGTGAGCAGGTTGAGTAGAGGCCTACTAGACGTATGTATACAATTGTAAGGCCAGATCTAGTACCTGCTCCTTCTGTAGTGAGAGGCACCTTTTTGTTTTGCAATTCAGTTGCTAATGTGCTGATTGATACGGGTGCATCCCATTCTTTTATTTCGTATGCGTTTGCATCAGTTTTGGGTTTGGAGTTGGCACAGTTAGCATCTCCTATTTGTATAGAGTCACCTATTGGTGGTCAGATTGTCTTGAGATAGGGATGTCGGGGTTGTGACATCGAGGTTGCTGGTCATCGATTACCTTTTGCATTTGTATTGATTGACATGCTTAGTTTTGATGTCATATTGGGTATGGACGGGTTATCGTCATACTGGGCTATTATAGATTGCTAACGTCAGAAGATTACTGTATGTACCTTGAGCTGGATGGACAGAGTCTTATCACCAGTATATGATCCGCGTGGGCGGAGTGAACTTAGTTGTCTCCTTGCTAGCTTTTTGAGTAGTGAGTGTGATAAAATTCGGGGTTGAATTGCTGAGGGTAGTTTGTGAATACTCGGATGTTTTTCCCGAGGATCTTGTCAGTTTACCATCTCACTAAGAGATCGAGTTCTCTATTGATTTAGTGCCTGGCACGACACTGGTTTCTATGGCTCCATATAGATTTGCACCTGCTAAATTAAGTGAGTTGAAGATTCAACTCCAGGAATTGTTAGATAAGGGTTTTATTTTCCCTAGTACTTTACCTTGGGAAGCGCCGGCTCTCTTTGGGAAAAAGAAAGATGGAGCATTACGGCTTTGTATTGATTACAGAAAGTTGAACTAGGTTACTATTAAGAATAAGTACCCAATGCCTCGTATAGATGATCTATTTGATCAGTTGAAGGGGTCTTGTTGTTTCTCTAAGATAGACTTGAAATCGAGTTATCATCAGTTGAGGGTAAGGGAGGAGGATATCCCGAAGATGGCATTCCATACGTGGTATGGCCATTATGAGTTTCTTGTGATGCCTTTTGGGCTAACTAGTGCTCCAGCTATGTTTATGGATTTAATGAATCGGATCTTCCGTGAATTCTTAGATTGTTTTGTGGTTGTCTTTGTGGACGACATTTTGATTAATTCACCCTGTGAGGAGGAGCACGAGGAACACCTGCGAGTGGTGCTTGAGTTGCTTAGAGCCCATGAGCTATATGCTAAGTTTGGGAAGTGTGAATTTTGGTTAAAAGAAGTTAAGTTTCTAGGCCATGTGGTATCCGGGGAAGGGGTGACTATAGATTTATCCAAGATAGAGGAAGTGCAAGATTGGGTATAACCTAAGAATGCTTTCGAGATTCGTAGTTTCTTGGGGTTGGCCGGTTATTACCGTCGATTTGTGAAAGATTTCTCTAGACTAGCTTCACCTTTGACTAAGTTGACGAGGAAAGAAATCAAATTTGTGTGGAGTGAGACTTGTGAGAAGTCGTTCCAAGAGCTTAAGATTAGACTCACCATTGCTCTAGTGTTGATTATACCGGAGAGGGGTTTGGGTCATTCAGTATATTGTGATGCTTCACAAGGAGGTCTAGGTTGTGTATTGCTGCAAGAGGATAAAGTAGTAGCCCATGACTCACGACAGTTGAAAATACATGAGAGGAATTACCCTACCTATGATTTAGAACTAACAGTTGTGATTTTTGCCTTGAAGATTTGGAGGCACTATCTGTATGGTAAGAGATTTGAGGTGTTTTCTGACCATAAGAGTCTAAAGTATTTGTTTACACAGAAGGACTTGAATTTGAGGCAGAGGAGATGGATGGAATTCATAGAGGATTATGATTTCAAGTTACATTACCATCCAAGAAAGGCCAATATTGTGGCCGACGCTTTGAGTAGGAAGTCAGTTAGCAGTGTAGCTTCTATCGCCATCCGAGAATGGGAAATGTTGGGTGTTCTTAATGAGTTTGACTTGCATCTGGGCGAGTCTGTTGAGTCTGCAACTTTATTTTCAGTAGTTGCACAACCTACACTTATGAATCGAGTGTTGGAAGCGCAAAAGGGTGATCTTGAGGTGGAATCATTTCGAGAGAAGATTTCCAATGGGAAGGTAGAAAGAGGTTTGACTGTATATCCCGACTTGAGTGTGAGATACCATGATCGCTTATTTGTACCGAAGTCTTGCCGAGAGGAAATACTCCGAGAGTTTCACTATTCGTGCCTTGTGGTGCATCCAGGAGACACAAAGATGTATCATGATTTAGTCGTCAGTTTCGGTGGAGAGGTATGAAAAAGGATGTGGCTGTGTTTGTATCAAAGTGCCTTACTTGTCAACAAGTGAAGGTCGAGCATCAGTGGTTTGTTGCAACCCTTGCCTATAGCTGAGTAGAAGTGGGAGCATGTCACGATGGACTTCGTTATGGGCCTTCCGACGACTCAACGGGGTAGTGATGCCGTTTGGGTGGGTCGTTGACCGATTGACTAAGTCGACGCATTTTATTTCTATGCGCGTAAGTGACTCGATAGATTATTTGGCCGACTTGTACATTAGGGACATATTGAAGTTGCACGGGGTCTCTGTGACGATTGTTTCGGATAGAGATCCGCGTTTCATTGCTCAGTTGTGGCAGAGTTTGCCAAGTGCTTTGGGCACTAGATTGACTTTTAGTACTGCGTATCATCCTCAGGCTGACGGACAGTCCGAGTATACTATTCAGATCCTTGAGGATATGCTTTGAAGTTGTGTCCTTGACTTTAAGGGTTCATGGGAGAGACATTTGCCTTTAGTGGAATTTGCCTATAACAATAGTTTCCAATCGAGTATTGGCATGTCACCGTTTGAGGCCTTGTATGGTCGACCATGTAGATCCCCTGTATGTTGGGCCGAGGTGGGTGATACACCTTTGTTAGGTCCAGAGTTGGTTTGAGAAACGACGGAGAAAGTGGCACTTATTCATAAGAGGCTAGCTACAACTCAGAGTCGCCAAAAAAAGTTATGCCGACCGTAGGAGGAGACCTTTGTCTTTTGAGGTGGGAGATCATGTCTTTTTGAAGATATCACCTAGACGGGGTTTGATGAGGTTTGGGAAGACTGGAAAGTTGTTCCCTTGGTTTATTGGCCTTTTTGAGATCCTTGAGCGGATTGGGGAGGCTGCTTACCATTTGGCGTTACCGCCACAAATTTCTGGGGTTCATGATGTGTTTCATATTTGTATGCTTCAGAAATATGAGCCGGATCCATCGCACGTGTTGGATTGGATCGACTTAGAGGTAGATGAGGATGCCTCGTATGAGAAGAGACCGGTGGAAGTCTTGGATAGACGGGATCAAGTTTTGCGAGGCAAGACAATTTCCTTGGTAAAAATATTGTGGAAACATCACAGAGTCAAGAAAGCAACTTGGGAACATGAATTAGAGGTCCGAGAGAATATCCGGATTTGTTTGTTGATGCATGAGCATGTATTGAGAATTTATTGTATTAATGAAAAGTCTAAGCATTGTATATGTTTGAACTTATGAAAACATTGTATATGTTATGGTTGTTTGGGAAGAACATGGATTCAATATAAACATTGCTTTTGTTTTGAGAATACGGAATATTGATGATGTTGTATCATTTTTGGAAGCATTGCATATGCTATGTACGACTTTTTTTTTTTTTTTGAAAATTTGGACTTTGGTTAAACATTGTAAATGGTTTGGGAAATTGAAAATTTCATTTTAATTTGAGACTTGTGAATCGAGTCGGTGTGAATAGATGACCGGAGAATGGGTCATGGTGTTGAACTTGTGGGAATAGAGAGGGTCGACCCTCTTGCATGTTGTCAAACATAAGTTTCTTCATAGGGTCGACCCCTGTACTGAAAGGGTCGACCCCTGTAGCCTTTTTTCCCAGATTTCAGTCCGGTTTTGGGCCTACTTTTTAGGGATTTTGACTTGATCTTTGGGGATTGACTTTGGGACTTTATTTCATTATGACCTAGCACTATAAATAGGTCCCTCACTTAACCTTTTCTTTACTTTTCTTCTCTTTCTCCCTCTCCAAACTGTCACACACTCTCTCCTTCTCCAAAATCACTCTTTGCTCAAAGATCTTTAGATATACTCTCTTGGAAGCATCTCCTTGCCTTGCTCCTTTGAGATTAAGTGTAGAGCTTGTCAAGAGCTTCGTTTTGATCCAAGTAGAAATTGGTTTCGACATCTTTCGATTTTCAACCTTGTTTTGCTCATCTTCTCTTCTAAGCTTGAGGTAGGGATTTTCCACACTCTAATATGGTTTTTAGCTTAGTTATTTGCTATTGTGTATGAATGATGAGATTTGGTTGTGGTTTGGACAAATCTAGGATTTGGGTGTGAAATGAAAAGAGGGTTTTTTAATGAATATGAGGAAATTGAATATGAGGCTTGAATATAAAATCATGTTGTGCCAAAATAGTTGGTTTTGGTGTTTGGTTTGATATTTGGAAAGAGAGAGATTTTGCCCTAATTTTGATTAAATTATTATTTTGTATAAATAATTGGGATTAGCATTGAAAATGTGAAATTGGAAGGTTATGGGTATAGATGGTGAAATTAGATATGCATTGTCTTACACTTTTGGAAGTTGTGAACAACTACTTATCTTGAGATTGAATATCTGTTTAGAGATGAATGTATTGGGCTATCGGTGGAGGATAGCTATGATTGTTGTAGAAATTGGATGAGAATTACGCGATTTAATGCTAATCAAATGTTAGTTGTCGTTGCATATGATTATGTTTATAAATGCATTGTATATGTATGTTTATTTAGGAGGAAAAAGAGGATGGACTCTGCTAAAAGCAAGCTGGTCAGAGTGTCCTGGGTGAAAGACCCGAAATCATATATATATATATATATATGGGTGCCGATTCCCGTGGACGAAATATCCATAAAATGGAATAGTTGAGAAAATATATATATGGGTGCCGATTCCTATGGACAAAATATCCGTAAAATGGCAGATTTGAAGTGTTTATGTGTGTTTTGCATAATTGGAAACAATTGAGTTGTTGTCTCATTTTGGTTATTGAAAGATAATGAATTTTACTCATGAATTGAGTAGCATATATGAACTTGAAATGAATTGAAGGAAAATGGAAATGAGGTTTGGTCTTAGTGGCATATGAATATGCAGGCCTTGTGTATGTTTTAGTATCGGTATTGTTTATGCACATGGTATTTATACCTTTGCTAAACTCCATATATTGTGTTAGATTATTCCTACTAGGTTGTTGGCTCACCCTATACGGGAATACCATTTTCAGGTGCAGGTGAGATGTTTCCTCCAAAGCAATAGCGGGGATGGACTTTCGGGACGCAAGAGGTTCTTAATTATGTTTTGTTGTGTGTATGTTTGTTATTTGTAAAGCCAAGGGCTTAAGATGTAATGAGTGAGACTCACTTTGTGCAACCAAGCAATGACTTGGGAAGATGTAAGCCTACATGGCATTTAACTGGTTGTTAAATAGTAAACTCTGATGAATGAAAGTATTGTATTTTTGTTATATTCTTCCGAATGATTGATAGGTTTATTGTATTATTTTGGGGGCGTTATAGTACCATTACGTTATGTTTTGATATGAGACCGTTATGATTGATTGTGATATGATTTGTTTTACAGATATTATATTTGGAATTCGTTCACTAACCCCTTTACGTTAATGTTATTCACTGGGCTTTAGCTCACTGTTTTTGTACATATGTATAGGTGAGCATTTTGGAGGGCAAGCCTAGAAGGGGTGTATACTTGAGTCACCGTTTTGAAGCCCACTGAGTTGTTTTGTGTGCCTCTAAGTTGGGGCTAGGCCTGGAAGGCCGTTGTTAGGCTTTTGATCGTGAAGTAGACTTTCGTTATGTGCATACGTTATGTATAAAATGTTAAGTTATAATTTATGTACAATATATAGGTAAATTAATGTTTTTTCATGATTAATGTTTGTTCATATAGATGCACAGCTCATTGGACTATTGGTGTATGTTTGAATATTGCTTCCGCTAGCCCCGATTATTTTTGATTGTACTGGAAGGCCTTTGGTAATCTCAGATTACTGGCTGGTTACGACACTAAACCTATAGGGGTGGGTTTGGGTCGCGACAGAATGGTATTAGAGCGCGAGTTAATTTACCCACACACGAATCCATATGAGCTGTAAGGTGTCCTAGAAAAGAAATAGGGCATGACAGACATGTGTGCGTGTGTATGTGCTTTATATGAGATTAAATGAACTTGGATACTATGCACATATTGGAAATGACATGAAAGGGATACATGTCACGCCCCCAAACCGCCCCTAGTAGTTTGGTGCCGTGATGGCCAGTAATCCGAGATTACCGAAGGCCGACTTACAAAAAATCACACACAATCAGAGTATGAAATATGGGGCTTACAAGTGTGGAAGCAATATATATATATATATACAGAATCTAAATAGTCCATGAGAGCCGTGCTTAAGTCCAATGAAATGACATACATATTTACAAGGTCTTACAACTTAGATACAATAAGGAAATGAGATACAAAACACATCTTGACCAAAAGGCTTCTCAAGCCGACATATACAAGTACACATGAAATATAGACTAAGAAGCATAATCTTCAAGATGGTACAAAATGCTAATCCAAAACACGTCGGCATTGCACCCAAAAACACATCGGCTACACGTTTAGGCCTCATTGCCTTCTTGCTCATCACCTACATATATATAGAGAGGGTGAGCTTGGATACTCAGTGAATGATATTAGAAATAAAGGTTTTGCATGATTGATATCCAAGATTCTTTCAAAACAATACATAGCATACTTTACAATCAAGGGGAAAATCAAGTTCATTGCCGGCCTTTCAAGTTCTTTGGATGTTATTACATCTACATATTACAAGTGCGATGACATATCAAGACAAGAGTGCAGTTGCATTATAGTCCCCTGCAACTAAGGACTTTCAAGACAAGAGTGCAGTTGCATTATAGTCCCCTACAGCTAAGGACTTTCAAGACAAGAGTGCAGTTGCATTATAGTCCCCTGCAGCTAAGGACTTTCAAGACAAGAGTGCAGTTGCATTATAGTCCCCTGCAGCTAAGGACTTTCAAGAATGTCATCAAAACAAGATAGTGTTTAATATACAAGTAGGGATAGTCATTCATGCTAGATCAAGTACTTTTCAAAACAAGGCAAGACGAGATTTATGAAAGCAAGTGTAACATAGCTTTATTAAAAATACCACTCACATAGTTTCTTCAAACGTCGGGGTCGAGACAAGCCCAAATCCTACAAACACATGGCAAAACCTATTGAATGCACCTTCAACAAGTTTCGTATGTACACAAATGGTTTCGGAAAACATGCTGGGCACCAACCAGGTCCAGGCCGAGGTTCCACACCTCTTCGCCGAGGTGTGTTCCCGAGGGCCACATGCAAGGAAAAGTAGTCGGGAAACTCTGGGTTTCCCTCTGTTGATGAACATGGAAAACATGAGTGTAAAAACATGAAAAATATGAATGCTCAATCATAATCTGCCATCACAAATCTGGGATTTTCGTGCTATGAGTTTGAAAACATGGACCTGGGTACCCGTACTTGGAATTCTTGCGGAAATAAACACAAAAACATGATTCTTTATGCAAGCTTTCGGATCAAAACAAGACTTTCTTGAAGAACACATGAATGTCATTTTTCTCTTTCTAAAATCGAACTTCAAAACGATGCATGGCTTACAAATCATATCCAATCATGTAATGCAATAACATGAACATAGAGAACATCATGAGCAGATCAAGAATCTAACCTTAGAACACGGATCTAACGGTTCGATCTCTAGGAATCAAGCTTGAAGATTTACTTCCTCACTCTAAAACTCCTTCTTCCTCCTAGAGCTTCTCTCTCTACAAGGCAAGGTTATGATACTAAATGATAGTTTTCTTTACCCGGTTCTGGGGTTAACCCTCTGCTAAGACACGTGGTGGCGACTGGTTGGGTTCTTCCTGAAAAGGTGGCTGACAGACCAGACAAAGCATGGAGGAAGGGTGTTTAACAAGCAAAGCGATATGGGCTCTCTGACGGGGCAATGACATCGGCTAACAACAAGGCGTATCTAACAAGCTTTACGGAATGGCACTCCGGCAAGGGGTGACATCGGCTAACAAAGGACTTCGGCAACTAAGGTGACAATGACCTCGGCTAGGAAGGACAACACTTGACTAAGCTGTGCCACATCTTGGCCTAGATGCGCCACACCTCGGCCTAGGTCGTACCACTCCAGGACGAGATCACTTGGGTGCAAGGTAACATCTCGGCTAACGTGGTCAAGGCAAGGACGGAGGTCGACAAGGGGTTTCAAGATACTACTACTAGACTACGGATGACCTCGGCTTGGAATAACATCGGCTAGCATAACTTAGGCAAGGCGTGACCTAAGTTTCACATCAAGGAAAGAACAAGACAGGCATACTACACTTAGGCGAATCACAAGGCTTCAAAACAAGGCATGGATCACATTAGCTCAAGCGAAACAAATCACAACATACACATGCAAACTTAACAAGTCATAATCATACAGATGCTCATGAACATGATGAGAACATGAAATGTGGGTTCCTACAATACATGTGAACTAAAAGGAATATATTTGAACTAAACTAACATGAATGGAAAACTGTGAAAAATGTACGTGATTATTTGTTTATGCTTGTTGTACTCTCCATAGAGAATAGAAAGAACAAGAACTGCAGATGGAATGTAATACATGGGTAAATATTATTAGTGTTTGAACATAAACATGAAAGCTATATTACCTATATGAGAATGTGGGTTGAGTTTGAACAAAGAAAGTAAATGAATTACCATACAAGTTTGATTTGAGTGGGCATGATTACTATTTTGGCATAAATATGAACGTATGTGACCTATGTGACCCTCCTATGTCTATTAGACCGATGGAAAACGCAAGAAATACAAATGAGACTGAATCTTCAGAAGCAAGAATTGCAAGGCTAGAAAGAATGGTAGAACTACTGATTGAATCTTTAAGGCAACAACAACAAAATCAATAGCTCCCACCTCCTCCTCCGTCACCAGTGCAAGTTGAACCAAACAATGATGATGTCATAGCCCTAACACAAAAGTTCAACAAAATGAAGCCACCAGAATTTTTCGGGGGTATTGAACCATTAAAAGCAGAGGCTTGGATACTAGAAACTGAAAAGATCTTTGAAGTGTTCCTGTGTATTGACGTACATAAAGTTTTGTTGGCAACATTTACTTTAAAAGAAGAAGCTATAAGATGGTGGATGCTCGTTCGAGATGAGAATAGAGACTTGACATGGGATCGGTTCAAAGAAATTTTCTATGAAAAATACTTCCCGCAATGCATTCGAGATAGAAAGGTATCCAAATTTGAACAATTAAAATAGGGTGATATGACTGTGGCAGAATATGAAGCCAAATTTACTGAATTAGCCCGATATGCACCTCATATGGTTGGTATTAACTACAAAAAAGCAAGGAAATTTGAGGGTGGATTGGATGTCGAAGTGCTTGACTGGGTAAATGTTTTAAAATTGGAAAAGTATGTAGACGTACTAGACAGAGCCATGATGTCCGATACAAACATTGATGCTTAGAAAATGTCCAAGTCAACAACAACAACCGAAGGAGAAAGTAAGAAATTAAAGAAATAGAGAATGGAAATGGTTAATGAATCAACGGCCTCTATGAATGAAAAATCAAATTCAAGAACTTTTGGTAATACAAGTCAGGGAAATAATGGAAACAATGAGGTACCTACATATAGGGAGTGTGGGAAACAGCACTGGGGCATTTGCCGCCGTCTTACTGGAGCTTGCTTTAGATGTGGACAAAAAGGACACTTAGCTAAATCTTGTCCACAAGCTCACCCAAACAATGAAAGACCGGTTACCAGTAGGTTTGAATTAGCAACGACACCAAGAACAAATATAGTTGCTGCTGAATGGCACTAGTAGCAAAAGGGTCCTCCAAATGCCGATCAAGATTTAAAATCATATAGATTATGTTTGCAAGCCTCCACCAAACAACTGGTGCAAACCATTAAGGAGGTCTGAATGAGGACACTTGTATATAGAAGCTCTCAAGATCCCCTCCTCTCTTTTCTTTTTGTTGTGGGACATAGTTGGTTATAAAGCAACAAGGACAAAACCATCTTGGAGGTATATAGATAACTATATATGTGTATATATAGATATAATAACGAGAAACGTTGGTTTGTGGTCTCAAATTGTGTTGTGTTACTGTATATATTGAACAATTTGTGTGGGGTATAAATTGACATCTAGAAAATTGCTTTTCTAAACATTAGAAAATAGTTAACACTCACCTTGACAATTTTGGCACCAGAGTCATTTGCAAATAATATCTAAATAAACCATGAAAATGTAGTGTAAGCCCTAATTTATTTTGTTAAGTAAAAGAAGAAGAAAAAAGATGAGAATTAAATTAGTTGAATACTCTTACTTCTGTTGGGGTCATTACACCTGGCGTGTAAAGAGCTTCATTGCCTTAAGCATCATCCATAATATCCTGAAGACCATTGAAAATATTTTAATTGAAAAAGTGATGTACATTACAGCGTATCAAAATTAGTGCATAAGGTTCAGGCTTCACGATAAAAAGCCACATGGATGAATAAATAAAATCAAAGGATAATTTCAAAACAAGAAAAGAAATAAAGAAAATGATTTCAAGATTCATACAATGAAATATTTCATGTTATAGAAGAATGCTATTTTCAACTTCTTGTGATGTATACCTTCACCATTCTAGGACTCGTGAGGAATTTGGCTCCAGCATTTATGGCAATTTTTGCACCCTTAGAATTTAAAACAGTGCCAACCTAAAAGATACTCAGTAGCTTCAAAATTACCTTGTTAGATACAATTTTTATTGAAAACACATTCAATAAGGGCATAAAAACCCTAGAAATCAAAATCAAAGAGAGATGAGAGTGGAGAATTGGAACACATAAATTCAAGGCTTAGGATTGAATCAATCGAATAGATATGCAAACACCGAATTAATCAAATCTGTGGAAGGGGCTTAGAATAAGAATTGAACTCCAAGTTCGGAGTGACAACGGCTAGTGGTGGTCAGTGGTCGTGGTGGTGCTCGTGCGTTTGTGTGAGACATCGATGGAGAGAGAGAGAGAGAGAGAGAGAGAGAGAGAGAGAGAGAGAGAGACGTATGAATGCCAAATTTGTGTGACTTTAATAAAAAATGCAAAGAATGTATGAAGATCTATCAGGGGATTTGAAGGTCTGGTTTGTTTTCTAGGGTTTTTGAAGGAGGAGGAGGAGTGAAGAGAGAGGGGTTGGGTTTTATTGGCGAGTCCGTAATCCGATTTGAATACAGTGACGAAAACATAACACTGAACCCACCCAGGGGTTGGAAATTGTTAGTGTTTTTTATTTTTTATTATTTTTTAAATAAAATATCATATTGAAAATTTTTTTTAGTAGAAGTTTTCACGACATGTTAATGTATATTGTGTAAGGATATGATTTTTTACAACATAAAATGTGTGTCATCTTAAATGGAAATATTTGTAAGTCGTGAAAATATATATATTTTTTACGGCATACTTTTGTATGTCATAAAAAAATCGGATTAAAATCATTTTTGTGATAACCGGGAATAAATTATTCACTCCGTTCTCTTTTGTTTTCCCATTGGGTCGTAGTGTCCAGAAGTTTGGTTCTCAATCAAAAACCTTGTTCTCGTTTTTCGGTGATTGACTTTCACTTGTTCCGGAGGATACGAGGTCAGGTCTGGAGTGCTCGAGGATCGAACTGGGAATTTCTGGGCTGTTGGGCCAGGGCTGCACGTGTGGGGCCCTAGGCCGCACGTGCGGGGGATGAGGCCGCACGTGCGGAGAGGGATGAGCTTCACGGGGGTTGCACACTGCCTAAAAGGCAGGTGCAGGCTAAGGTGCGGCAGGACCACTGCACGTATGGGGGTGAGGGCCGCACGTGTTGGAAAAGGCGCTCCGCACGTGCGGCCAACTGGGTAGTCTGAAACTCTGTTTTTCTTCCCTTTTTTGGCTGGATTTGTATCACATTTGGGGCTTTTATCTCTCACTCTAAAGCCTATTTTTCTCCTCGTTCTCAATAGAAAACCCCTGATAAACCACTTAAAACTCTTTGATTCTCGCAATCCTTTGGGTCTAGATCATCATTATCTCTCACTAATCTTGAAGATCAAGAACTAGAGCTTCACTTGGTGTGTTGGAAATCAAAGTTCTCTCATCCTTGATGCTAGGGTTTCACTAATATCCTCTTCAAGCTTGAGGTAGGGTTTCCTTTGAGTTATATATACATTTATGTAAGGTTTTGGTTGATTTGCGAGCTCCTCTTTGTATTTCAAAAATGGGGATATGGCTTAAGAAATTGTTGATTTGTTTGAAGGAAAACTCATCCTAATTTTTTTAAAAGATTTGGGAAATGTTGAGCCATATCGGTTGAGATTAGGATATGTAGTGGGGTTTCAAAATGAAGATGAGAAAATGTTGGGAATTTGTGAAAACCTAGGAATTTGGGGGTTTTCTTGAATAAAATAGAAGGTGAACTCACATGATGTTATATATATGTAGATATATAAATATATGTTTATAGATGTATTGTGTGTGCCATAATAGACAAAGAGAATGAGTAATGTGTAATGGTATGCAAATGAAAATATATACTTACATGGATTGAAGAATTTCTTGACATGTGAAAGATTTTGGATCATGAAAGTGACATTTATATATTGCTATGGCTTGAAATGGTTAAAATGTTGAACAAGCACAAAGTGTGGTTTTATTGTTGCACATGGGTATTTGATGGTAAACTTTTGACTATTGATGGAATGACATGGAAAGGAGAAAATGGAAACTATGAACCTCTATGGAAGGTTAATTGTAATTATAATCAACGTAGAGAAACATGAAGTAGCATGGTTAATTATTGCATTGGCGTTATGAACATCTTGCATTGCATGAAAATTGGTTTGAAGATTAAAACTTTCATTAAGAATGATATGTGGCGATTGAAATTATGGAAATGTTATGGGGTAAATACGTTGGTAAGTCCGGTTAGGAGGTGTAGATGAATTTGATAAGTTGGCTTGAGTGTCCGGGGTGAAAGACCGAAAACACGCGCGGAGGAGGTATCACTTCCCGTCCAGCTAGCAACCGATAAAGTGGGGTATTGGTAGTGCTCGTAGAGCCTACTTGCAGACACCAACCTAGGGATTTCCTGAGTCGTATTTACCGCCCCTTATGATTTAAAATTGGAAATTTGGAAATTGATGAGATTGCAAAAAAATGTTATTGAAAACATGGTGATTTCAAGAAAAGCATGGCAAGTGATTATTTTTTGTGAAATGGCATTACATGACATTTGCATTTGCATTTACATTTAATATTGGATACCTTGAATAAATGTATATACTTTGTTGAGGTTTATCTACTGGGCTTTATGCTTACCCCTATGAGATTTTGGTGCAAGTAAAGATGTGGTGATCCCACCGAATTGAGGGTGTGGATATATTTTGCGAAGAGTAGATTGCTCTTTCATTTTGTTGTGAAATTTTTGTAAGCCAAGGGCTAAACATGTATGGGTCCGAGAGACCATTTTGTGAAACTGGGCTATTACCTTGGAAGATGTAAGCCCTTAAGGGCGTTTTAATTATTTGAGGCTAGATGCTTCACATGCAATAGATTCATGTGTTTTCTTACCATTGAATGTATAATTCGCATGTGAAACTTTTGTATAAATTCATTATTAACCATGTAAAGATGGAAGGATTATTATCATTTAATTAATGATTATAGGTTGATGTACTTTATTTATGTTGGATTATTTCGAGGCGTTACGTTTTTAGTAAAAGTTTTCATGGCATGCTAATGCATGCCATGTAAAGTTAAAATAGTTTACGACATGAAATGTATGTCACCTTAAGTGAAATTATTTAAGAACATATTTTTGTAAGGCTTGAAAATATACATTTTTTATGGCATACTTTTTCATACCATAAATATATGAATTAACGACTTACATGATGTGTATGCTGTTATTGAAAAAGTATTAATGACTTAATAAAAAAAACATGTCGTAGAATGTACTAACTAGGACATGCATTCCATGCATGCCGTAAAATGCCCAATTTTTTTTCTGCAATTTTCTTACCACCGCCGGCAGTCCCACTCCTTTGGTGACCTCATTCTTCTTCTTCTTCTTCTTCTTTTGTTTTTTTGTTTCTCTCTCTCTCTCTCTTCTTCTTCTTCTTATTCTCCTGAGATTTGGCTTCTCATTCTTCAAGGTGGCTATGACTGTCACGCCCTAAATTTCAATTACTCAGAAACATTACCAAAAGCCTGTGATTTGGGTCCATTTTTTTTTCCCGCAAATATCTATTACTCTTGAGTAATAGAAACATAATAACACATGTCCTCTCTCGCAATGAATACAACAATCATAATAATACATTCAAACTTCCACTATGGAGCTACAAATAATAAATACAAACATCAATGTACAACAAGATTACACACGAGAGATATATGAACTTCTCAACCCTCCAACCAATCAATCCAAATTCTCTTCCTATAAGAAAAATGAAACAACGAGGGCTGAGCACAATTGCCTAGTAGGAATTTCATAATTCTAAAACAATAACCATCCTATAGATATAAATGATCATGCATGCAGGGTGATACCATATAGTACGGTGACAATTTGTAATTTGAAACTATCATACCTAGAGTATCTTTTTGTCGAAATTTATTTGAACATTTAGGAAAACCTTCGACCATCAAAAACTATCCCTTTTCATCAGAAAACCATAAATCCTTTTTGGAAACAAATATGTTTAAGGAACCACATCATTTTATATTTATTATCCCATTCAAAAATATTCCTCATTTAATTTCCATCTCAACCTTCCTTTTTTTATTTCCATTCTCCCTTTTTACTAGTTACAATTTATTATAACATCATAACCTTAAGTTCAAGTTCCCTTAATACTCCAAAACATCCCACATATATGCTATTCCTACCAATCTATTCATATTTGTTGTAACTCCTCAATGTAGAAATCCAAATCTCGTTTATATTCAATAATTGTTATCCTATGCTCAACTCCTACTTATCTAACAACTACATCACATCCATACTTGCATTATCAACTATAATTCAATATATCACAACTACATCATATCCACATGTGTATTGCCAATCATAATTCAACATATCACAAGGATAATAAACCTTTTTAATTCTATTTCTTCAGATAATTTCTATATGCATTCCCTTTCCATGCCAAATTACACATCAATTGTAATTTCATAAGTTCATCTCAATTCACACATATTATCATCAACTCAACACATTTCTCAACACATTCCATCTTTTGCCGACTTGATATGGTGGGACATCGGGCACCCAATCCATAACACTTTCCACCTTTTGCTGGCTATTATATGGCGGGGAAGTGAACTCCCAAAAATCACATTTTTCCAAAAACCAATTTTCAACTTTTTAAAACCATCCCCCACATTTGCCAGCTATTATACGGCAGGACGTGGGCACCTAAAACATTTTCGAAAACCATCCATTTTTTCATTTTTACTGGCTATTATACGGTAAGACTGTGTGGACACCCAAAAATCATTTTTCCACTTTTCCCGGCTATTGTACGGCAGGACTGTGTGGACACCCCAAAAACGTTTTTTCTACATTCATCCAGCGATAAGCCTAGACAGGGCAATTGGGTACCTTGAATTCAAACCACCCCCACATTTACCAGCTATTATACGGATGCTTGTGGGCATCAAAAAATCATTTTTTTCAATTTTTAAAACCATTCCCTACATTTACCGGCTATTATACGAACAATCGTGGGAACCGAAAAACCAATTTTCGACTCCCCGCATGGGTACCAACCACAACACAACCCAACACAACTCAACTCAACTCAACCCAACATAACTCAACTCCACACAACACAACTCAACCAAACTCAACACAACCCAACTCAACTCAACACAACCAAACTCAACACAACCCAACTCAACTCAACACAACATAACCCAACTCAACTCAACACAACACAACCCAATACAATTCACATAACACATAACAAAATTCAACACAACCATTTCAACACAAAGCTCATATCATCCATACCATTAGTAATTTCTTTCTCCCAAGTTTGGTTCATATTATAACATAATTTAAAGTATCAACATTGAGGGCTCAATTACAACTTTTACATAAATTTTCAAACTCTTTAAAATTTCAATTAAACTTGTACATGTGTAATTTAACACCTCAATTTCATGATTCTACCATCAATTGAAGCAAAACAATTAACCAACTTCATGAGCCAAACTAGGGTTTTTAAGAGAAATTAAAGTTTTTCACAAAAACACATTTTATTCCAACTCTTTTATTACTTTTACACCCAAATTCATGACCTAAGATCATAACCCAACAAGTAAACCCAACTCTCTTCAAACCCCCCCAATCTTATGATTCATCATAATATGCATAAAAATATAAATTTTGTATTTATATAAAGAAAATACCCCAAACCTATCTATAAATGAGGGTATTGAAGGAGAACTAGAAACCCCTACCTCTTGAAGCAAAGAGATGACAACCCAAAATTCAACGGCGACAAAACCACGAACTATTTGGATGAAAATGAAGCCCTTGACAAGATCTACACTCTTTCTCAAAGGACCAAGGTGAAAAGATCACTCTAGGTGAGTAGATCTAGAGATTTAAGCGAAAAAGTTTGAGTTTTAGAGAGAGAAAAGAGAACTCACAGTTTGAGAGAGAGGAAAGAGGAAAAAAGTGAAATGAAAATATGTTTGGAGTCTATTTATAATAGCAAGGTAATAATAGAATAATAGCCCCAAAGTCAAATGAAAAGAACAAGTCAAAACCCCCCCAAAAGTAGGGCCCAAACTAGCCCAAAAAACTGAAAATTACACGCAGGTGTCGACCCTTCAGGTAAAGGTATCGACCCTTCAAGAAGAAAAGTAATATGTGCAATAGGCAAGGTGTCGACACCTCCCAGACTGGTGTCGACACTAAATTTTAGCAAGCAACTTCCAAATTCAGCAACATACAAGGGTCAACCCTTCCCAAACTGGTGTCGACCCTTGTCGACAGTAACAAGAGGCAGGTGTCGACCCTAAATTCCAACAACACTTCTAGAAACTTCACCAATAAGTAGGGGTCGACCCTTAGGAAGGCTAGTGTTGACCCCAGAATAGAATTTCTAAGTTCCCAAGGAACTTTTTGACAAGAACAAGCATGAACAAACAAACCCAACGAGGTTAAATTGGATTATACTTCTCTAAAACCAACATTCAACAACTCCAAAGGCTCCAAAAAATGAAAATAAGGGAATTAAATACACTCTCCAATGGATTAAAGAATGCGCGTGTTACAAACTCCCCACCTTACGAAATTTCATCCCCAAAATAGAAGGAGGCCAAATGAAAGGTAGCATGAAGACAATTGCAAACACAACCTCCAACCTACAATTAGATCTACACTTGGGATAGATTCCCAGATTCCAATTCAATATCACAGCACCCCGAGGACACTCAAACTAGAAGGATTATAAGGAAGAGATCATGCTCACTCTTTCGAGCCATCTACTCATCGGAGTCCAAGAGACAAGGAACAACGTCAATTACTAGTACATCCAAGGAAAATCAACAACTCCTCAACTGGAAACAATGCGCACCACTACCACCAGACAACCAATACCCAATTTGGAAGAGAAGGAAAACCCCCATTAAACCAAAAACTTGGCCGATACTAGCAGAAGCCAATGGCACACTACAATGTATGGTCCAACACTACAATTTCAATTTGCACCAAGCTTAGCAACATTTTCAATTATTTATACAACCCGACATTCAAGGATAAGATAATAAAAATCGTTCATATTTATATGTATATATAAAATTTTCTTTCTCATACGGTGTCCCTACTTACATTGTTTACCATCAAAGTACATTTACAAATCTAAAATTTTCATAACAAGTACATTTACCCTCAATCAACCTTTAGTTTTCGCTCAATCAACAAGCTATTCATTAACACAACTTTGATTAAATCTTTAGCATTTAGCTTGACCGTGCCATCCCAGGTCACAACACAAAGAAACGAAACGTTCATTTCTCAAATTATTCTCAACATTTACCTGGTGAATTTCAACCGTCACTCAATTATTTCCGTCACCTATCTGGTGACATCATAACACCCTTACCATACACATTTATAATAACAACAAACAAAAACACTCTAGTACATTTGAGGAGTAATAAAACATATACTACTTTCCAAAAATTGGGAGTTCTCACCCATTACAAACATCAGCACAAATAATCATCAATACACATTAACACAAGTGCACTCACAAAGTTTTACATCCAAACACTTTAATTCCATCAAGGTAATTTCACAAATTCACATCAACCACATACATACACAAACAAACTCCATGTCTACTAGTACCACTTAAAGTACTATTTGACCGTACCACCATTAATCTGAACCATAGCAATTCCCAAATTGACTAAATGTCAATTCACTTCAAATAGCATTCATTTAAATCTGGCTGCAAATCAAACCAAAACAGACCAAACTAACCTAAATTGATCCTTAAGTCCCATCAAAGGGAGCAGCTACAAGGGTTCATCTCCTCTATGTGACTTAATCTAATTCACCCATTTTCTACTCTCACCATCCAGACATTGTCATACTCACCAACACCAATTGTCCCTATCTGGGGTTCAGCACACATCCCTTCACATCTCACAATTCATACTCATCATTACCACTTTTCATTCACATGCGGACTAGACCAAGAAATTTGTGATGTTCTTGCCTCAACTCGAGGAATTTCCATCCACTTGAGACAAGCCACATCCAAGCCTCGCCATTACATATAAGATACTCCACTCTCACGAAACCCTTCCAAGACACTTCTCAAACTTGCTACTCTACTCATACCAAAGCATTCCAAAGTGACTATTTGTCACCCAAACTCCAATATCAGCCAATTCGGTTAACTATTCAATAAAACTTAAATTTTGACACTCAAACATCCACAGGTTGGCCTAAATCAAATACTCTGAGATGGAGTTCCACACATCATTCCACATACTTCTAAAATCTCACCATACTCCTCAAATACACGTTGCACTAGCACTATTCCTAACAATCCCCTCACTCTTGTGCCGATATGGCAACACCAATTCCAAATCACACTAAACAATCATTACCCAAACAACACCCAATACAAAAATTACAACTTATATTCCTTCTCAAGAACCACTTCTAGCATTTAACTATCAAGTTTCCTTCATACCCATGAACTCTATACAAGCCTTAATTACCACAAACCCCCTTTTTCACCCTCATCATTATGAAACACAATTCTCCCACATCCTTTCCAAACGTTTCAAAATATTCTATATAACTCAAACTAACCTCATGCCATCCTAAAGTTTTGCCTCAACCCAACAATACTCCTTTACAGCTCTTATTATCTCAATTACAACATATAACATCAATCAACCGACTTCTAACCCTTCCCTAAGACAGTTACTCTTCCTACTGAAACAAGAAACCAACCTAACATATAATCACACAGCATATAAACAAATTTTAAGCGACAAACCACATAATCGAGTCAAGTCTACAAGGACAACCACTTGTCCCGGAACTTCCAAGGAATTCCCATAGGAAACCACGTTGATTAGACGCGTTTCCAATGAGATCTCAAAGCAAGTTAGCCGGCTATAAGCACTATCCAGGAAGCTCAACCCATGCTCACACAAGACAACACATAATGTCCTACACCTCCTATTTCCAACATGCAAATGTCCTCACCAAACGAAGCCAACCCATTGTGGTAAAAACCACTTCCCACGAGCTCCAGGTGTTCAAACCCGGTTAGCTTTGATACCAAGTTGTCACGCCCCAAATTTTAATTACTTGGAAACATTACCAAAAGCTTGTAATTTAGGTCCATTTTTTTTCCTTCACAAATATCTCTTACTCTTGAGTAATAGAAACATAATAACACATGTCCTTTCTCGCAATGAATATAACAATCATAATAATACATTCCAACTTCCACTATGGAGCTACAAATAATAAATACAAACATCAATGTACAATGAGATTAGACATGAGAGATACATGAACTTCTTAACCCTCCAACCAATCAATTCGAATTCTCTTCTTGTGAGAAAAATGAAACAATGAGGGGTGAGTACAATTGCGCAGTAGGAATCTCATAATTCCAAAACAATAACTATCCTATAGATAGAAATGATCATGCATGTACGGTGATACCATATAGTACAATGACATTTTGTAATTTGAAAATATCATACTGTAGACACCTCATTTTTGACCAACCTTAAGACTCAGACGTCATCGATTGAGCGCTCAGTGATTGTGCATGTTTGTGCTCGTTTCGAGTTTTCGGAGTTTGTGGCTGAGTGCCTTGCCTCCGGGCCTCTGAACTCCTTGTGTTTTGGCTTGGTTCGTGGACCATGCCTTGTTTTCCCTTGCTTGGAGGGAGAGAGAGGTCTGGGAGACCACTTTTTGTGGTTGTAGACCACTTTTCCCTCTTGTAGGCTAGTTTTCGGTTTTCGAAGCCTTCAGCCAAGCGCCTTGTCTTGTTTCCTTTTGGTTTGGTTTTGAACCAAACCTTATTTTCCCTTGCCTGGAGGGAGAGAGAGGTCTGAGAGACCACTTTTCCTTCTTGGAGACTAGTTTTTGATTTCCGGAGCTTTCAGCTGCACGCCTTGTCTCGGGACTGCTTAACGTTCTCCTCTTGGCTTGGTTTTCGAACCACGCCTTGTTGCCTTTTCCTAGAGGGACACTGATGTCTGGGAGACCACTTTTTGTGATCGTAAACCACTTTTCCCTCATAGACCACTTTTGGTGCCCGTAAGCTAGTTTTTGAGGCTTCTTGCTGTGCGCCTCGACCCCCAGACTCTTGTCTTGCATCCTTTTTGGTTTGTCTTTGGCACAAACCTTGTTTTCCTTGCTTGGAGGGTGGAATGAGGGCGGGAGACCAATTTCTCTCCCCGTAAACCACTTTTCTTCCCCACCAGCCAGTTTTCTTCCCTATAGACCACTTTTGGTGGTCTACAAGTGGTTTGCAGCTGGAAAAGTGGTCTTCCGTCATGCCACCACCTTGCTTTCCTGGTGCAGACCACCTCTCCCCCATGGGAGACCACTTTTCTTTCTGGGAGACCACTTTTTGTCCTGGCCGACCAGTAAAAGTAGTTGGCCGACCACTTCAAGTGGTCAGGAGCTTTTCTTCACCTTTTTGAAGATCTTTTCTTGCCAGCTATGCCAGCTGGTGAGCACAGAAACCATCCTCCATACACGTGTATGGAGAGATGACTTTGAGCTCTTAGCTTCCTCAACAAGCTTGTTGCTTGTTTTTCTATATAAGGGAGGCCCTCTCTCCCTTCTCCAGGTTCAGAAAATCTTGCTTGAGAGATATACATACACATTTATCTCTATCTTGCTCCTTCTCTTCATATTTGTGCTTGAAAGTGCCTATTCTTCACACTTTTGCATACAAACACATAGTGAAACACCATACTCTTGGAGCTGAGGTACCTTGAAGTTGTTTTTGGAGTTTTTGGACTGATTTTGATAAAAAAAAAAAAAGGTTGCTGGAGTTATAGCTTTGAAGTTGTTCTACAAGGGTGAGTTTCTAACCCCTTAAACCTTGATTTTTGTTTAAACTTTTGGCCCTATTTTCATGCTGATCTAGACCTAACTTTTAACTACAAAAAGTTCTAATTTTGAGTGCTTAGCATGTTTGTTTAAGGCCTCTTTGGTGTTGGGGGTAGTCTACCCCATCTTGTGCCTTGTTTGGCTTTGTTTTACACCATCACTTTAGGCCCTTGAGATCACTTTCTCTTGGCCTTTTAACCACTGAAATTTAGTGGATTTTCAGTGGTAAAACTTCTGTTTTGAGGTCTTAAATAGGGAAGGGTCATCCCTTCTCCTTGTATCTTGGACGCTTGCTTCATTTGCCTTATGTTTGAGCATGTTTGTTAAGCTTATGTTGACTCCATCTTAGCATGTATTTGGGGTTATTTTGACATGGAATACCACTGTTTTGACTTAGTTTGGTCACCCCTTGCATGCTTTATACACTTGTAGTGTAAATTTTGCAAACTAGCTTTGTGTGCCTTATGAAGTAGCATGTCTTTCTAGCATGTTTTGGCTCCATCTCAGCTTGTTTTTGGTGTTGTTTTAGCATTCCATAACTCTTTTTTGGGTTAGTTTGATAGCCCCTTCCATGCTCCATGCACTTGTAGTGCAATTCCATTCATTGGCCTAACATACATCATGCTTTTGACTATCATTCTAGCATGATTTTGGCTTAACTTTGACAAGCTTTTGGTCATGTTTTAGCATGCTCTAGGTCTGATTTATTTTTTTTTTTTATCATGCATGCATTGCTTTGTATAGCCATGGTTCAATTTAGCTCATTAGCTTTGTGTATTGAGTCCACTAGCATGCATTGCTCGGACTATTTTCATGATTTGACATCATTTCATATGTGATTTCAGAGCATGTTTCATTGCCATACACTCACATCTTTCACTCTTTTAATGCATTGGAGAGTTTGTGCTTTATGCCTTAAACATGAGCCATTGTGTATGCCTTCATGCCTAAGCTTGCAAGCTATCATTTCAGTGTGTTTTTGGGGTTATTTTGCCATGATATAACTTTGATTGTTGTTGGTGAAGCCATCTCATGCTTGGTCTTGGTAGGTGTAGTGTAATCCTCCATATTGGCCTTGCATATTCCATGGTTCATGCCTTCATGCTAGCTTGTTTTGGCTATACTCCGTGCATGTTTTAACCTTGATTTAGCATGATCTAGGACTGTTTTGGGTTATAATGGCCATATGCTTCATGTTTTGCATAGCTATAGTGCAAGTGTTTATGCTAGTTTCAAGCTTTGAGCCTCCTAGCATGCTTTATTTGTGACATGTACATGATTTGGCATCATTTAACAAGGTATTTCAGAGCATGTAGCATTGCCATGTTCCCACTTCTTTCACCATTTGAGTGCCTCTAAGGGTTGTGCATTGTTGCCTTGCTAATGGCCTAGTATGCATGCATGCCTAGACTAGTGGGCCCCCATCTCAGCATGTTTTGGTCTTTGCTTAGACCTATTTGAACTCTGTCCATGCTTGGTTCATGCATTTGTGCCATGTATTGCATGTCTCTAGAGTAGTCCTCCTTGGTAGCTTTGTGCCTTAAGGACTCTTGCATGCCTTGCTTGTGTTGATTGAATGATTTGGCATCATTTCATACCTAATTTCAGTGCTTATAGTGTTGTTACACTTCCACATTTGTCACTCCTTGAGTACTTTTGAGAGTTGTGTCCTTATGCCTAATTGGTGAGCCAATACATGTGCATCGTTTCTCTTGCTTTCATGCCTGTATTTCAACATTATGGCCACTATTTGGCATGACTGAGGTCCGTCCATATTCGGTTTAAGTCAATTCAGCATGTTTGTTTGCATGTCGTTTGCATGCTTATGTTGCATTGCATTGTGTATGCATGCCATTAGCATTGATAGGTTGCTCATGTCGCATTGCATTGTGTATTATAGCGATCCCGGTTTTCGTACCGGTGCCGTTGTTGGGTTTAAGATCTCATGCGAGTTGAGTCTTTATAATAGGTGTATTAAAATCATGCATCTAGAGGTTTTGTCCTTGGTCATCGGTGGAGGATGATATGGTTGTGTTGAATTGTCGTGTATACACTACGCCAGTGTTGATTGAACATTGTATGGAATGAAGTGCTATGATACATTATATATGTATAATTGTTAGGGAGGAGATAGGTGATGTACTCCAGTGTGTGGGAGGAGATAAGGGATGTACTCCACACACCTATGTGTTCATATACTTTAACACATTGCTTATGTATCTTGATAGTTCATGTGTATGTATTACACTTGTTGGTTATGCTCTGTTGTATTGTGATTATTGGTGTTATACACTATGCTTATAATCAGAGGTACCCTTACGTTCCAACTAGCGCCTGGAGAACTGACTTAGCCGGTAGAGCAGAGCTTTATTGTTTTTGTCTCAGTGTATCTGAGTATATCATGGATTGCGATGGTTACAGTTTGGATGGCCGAGTTGCCTCATTCGTTGATTATATACATGTTGATGATTTGTTATCTCCCTTTTATTAAAGGCATGCATGTATAGATATTAATGTATTGGGAACAAATCAAAATGCCATTGTGAGATTTTGCGAAAGTGTAAAGGAAAATTGGGTATTTGAAAGTATGTTTTGAAAAAGGGAAAATTTGTTGTAAGTATGGAAAATAGGAGAAAGGTAGTGGGCTTAGTGAAATTGCTTTTCTAAGATGTTATTGTTATGAAAGTTTAGGAACCAGGGATAATGAAAAGAAAAGAAAGATGAATCGCTTATAGTGTTGAATGAAATGGCTGTTTTTTAGAAAAGTTCATACTTACGTATATTTTTGTATAAACTGCCACATTAGTATTCTAGTATGAGGTTGAGCATTCATGATCATAGCTATCTGTAAGTTGTTATTGTTGAGGATCATGTTGAGATCCCTACTGGACTATATGTTCATCCCACATTGTTGAATCTTTTTCAGGTATTAAGCAGGATGTGCTACAAGATTTTGGGTCTTCTTATTTGTTAGCCACGGGGCCTCTTTTATGTTGGCGGAATGCCATTGTTGTAAAAAGGGTTACACCCTTCTTCTTGATTCTTTTAATTAAGTGATGTAAGCCCTCGGGTAGTTTATTGAGTATGCTCATGTTGTAATTAATTTGCATTCGAATGAGAGGATTGTTGTTTTTTTCTACTCATTGAATTAAAGAGTTCTTCCGCATGTTATCTCTGATATTGAATTAAATTAATGAAGTTGGTAATGATTTTGAGTAATAAAAAGTGAGGCGGGACATGTGGGCCCCCATCTCAGCATGTTTTGGTCTTTGCTTAGACCTATTTGAACTCTGTCCATGCTTGGTTCATGCATTTGTGCCATGTATTGCATGTCTCTAGAGTAGTCCTCCTTGGTAGCTTTGTGCCTTAAGGACTCTTGCATGCCTTGCTTGTGTTGATTGAATGATTTGGCATCATTTCATACCTAATTTTAGTGCTTATAGTGTAGTTACACTTCCACATTTGTCACTCCTTGAGCACTTTTGAGAGTTGTGTCCTTATACCTAATTGGTGAGCCAATACATGTGCATGCATTTCCCTTGCTTTCATGCCTGTATTTCAGCATTATGGCCACTATTTTGGCATGACTGAGGTCCGTCCATATTCGATTTAAGTCAATTTAGCATGTTTGTTTGCATGTTGTTTGCATGCTTATGTTGCATTGCATTGTGTATGCATGCCATTAGCATTGATAGGTTGCTCATGTCGTATTGCATTGTGTATGCATTGTATTGTGTATGCATGCATTACATTGTGTTTAGTATGCTTGAGTTGCTTTGCATGTGTTTGGATTGGGTGCTAGTCCAAACACGAGAAACGTTGGACGTTTTATACTTGAAGTGATGAAACGTGCCTCATTTCTTGGTCGCCGACCCTCTTGATCAAGCATGGTAGAGGTTAAGGCTTTACGTGTTATGTGTGCATTCATTTACATTGATTCGTGCAATCTTGCCTCTTTGGCCATCATGCATCGAGATGCGCGATTGGTGCCTTAAGAATCAAGAACTGCACTCCCTTGAGATTATGAAATGATAGGGAGGGTTATTGTGCACACATATCTTGCAAATACATTACCATGCCCCTTCTTGTTCTCTGTTGCAGCAAACTGGAGAAGTGCAACAACAAATGGTCGACAGACTAGTAAAAGTGGCTGGCTGATCACTTTTTCTGGTCTGCAGCAAACATAAGTGGTCGGCAGGTGGTCTCCCACATCAACAATTGGTCGGCCACCCTCCTGGAGGTTCCCATGGTGGAGCAAAAGCTATCTGAAGCTTTGTACAGTGTTCTGAGAACAATTGAAAACAGAGGCAAGTTGGGGCATCGCGATGGATTTCCGAACTAGGCGACCGAGCATGCATGCGTTTCTCGCTCCGAGGCCCTTTCTATTTGCTTTACTTAGTTACTTTGCTTAAGCCAGCTAATGCATTTGTTTTTGTACTTAATTAGTTAATGCGCTTAGCTATTCATTTGCGTTGTAATAACTAATTAGTTAACTTGTGAGTTAACTAGTTTTGTTTGTAATAATTAGTTTAATTAGCTTAGATTAGCTAGTTAGCTAGTTAGCTTATCATTCATCTGTCTTGCATATACCGGGCTTGGCGTATCATACAAACTGCATTGTATTTCAATACCGATTTGAATACATGTTATCAAGTCGCATTTCACATGACATCTTAGAATAGCCGAGCCTATCTTAGTTGCATTTTTGCATGTGTTGCATTAGGCATTCTTAACATAGCTAGGATCATGCATTGATTACTAACTAGCTTCTTTTTTTGGCTCAGAGTACTAGGTAAGCTTTTACGCTTTAGCATCTTGCATGCGTGTAAGTGTTGCTATGATAGCATGCTTGCCATGAGGTTAACTGCTTAAGTGTTTAACTGCATGAATGCCTGTGGGTGAAGGTTTTATTGCTTGAATTGGGACAATTCATCAAAATGTGCATTTTAAGCCCGCTTGAGAGTGGCAAAATCATGTTTTCTAAGCCCACTTGAGGATGGAAAAATCTACGACTTGGCCTACTTGCGAGTAGCACCTCTAAACCGTTTTCAAACAAATGAACATGAAATGTTTTGTTCCAACTTAGGCGATCTAGTCTATACTTGTATGCTGTGCGCATCACATAGTAATTCTAGGGTAATAACCGGAATAAGAACGCATGTGTTTTCAAAAACAACATATCATGTTAGTAGAGGCCGATCCTTTGATCGGGCGAGCGGTGGTGCTCATTGTATGACCTTCCCCTCTCGTACCCAAGTTCCCGAGCCGAGGTAACTTTGGTGATGACGGATACGTGGCCTTTGGCACGAGTCAGGGTTTTCTAAATTTCCCAAAATAAAATATTTAGGCGGCGACTCTGAAATCTGGCAAAGCAGTCCATGTTTGGCACTTTTTGATTAAAATCGATTTTTTAAAATGATTTGCCGAATTTAGACTCTTTGGTGATTTATCAGTCTTACATTACACTTTGTGAGATTAGATTCAGAACCGTGACAAGAGTCCGAACTGTAGTAGCTAAGAACAACGATTTGCGCCCTCACGCGCGAAGCGGAGTTCGGCGGTCTATACATACGTAGAGTATCTTTTTGTCAAAATTTATTTGAACATTTAGGAAACCTTCGACCATCAAAAACTATCCCTTTTCATCAGAAAACCATAAATCCTTTTTGGAAACAAATATGTTTAAGGAACCACATCATTTCATATTTATTATCCCATTCCAAAATGTTCCTCATTTAATTTCCATCTTAACCTTCCTCTTTTTATTTCCATTCTCCCTTTTTACTAGTTACATTTATTATAACATCACAAACTCAAGTTCAAGTTCCCTTAATACTCTAAAACATCCCACATACATGCTATTCCCACAAATCTATTCATATTTGTTGTAACTCCTCAATGTAGAAATCCAAATCTCCATTATATTCAACAATTGTTATCCTACGCCCATCTCCTACTTATCTAACAACTACATCACACCCATACTTGCATTATCAACTATAATTCAATATATCACAACTATATCATATCCACATGTGTGTTACCAACCATAATTCAACATATCACAAGGATAATAAACCCTTTTAATTCTATTTCTTCAGATAATTTCTATATGCATTCCCTTTCCATGCCAAATTACACATCAATTGTAATTTCATAAGTTCATCTCAATTCACACATATTGTCATCAACTCAACACATTTCTTAACACATTCCACCTTTTGCCGGCTATTATACGGCGGGAAGTGAACTCCCAAAAATAACATTTTTCAAAAACCATTTTTCAACTTTTTGAAACCATCTCCCCACATTTGCCGGCTATTATACGGCAGGACATGGACACCCAAAACATTTTTCAAAATCATCCGTTTTTTCACTTTTGCCAACTATTATACGGCAGGACTGTGTGGACACCCCAAAAACATTTTTCTCACATTCGTCTAGTGATAAGTCTAGATAGGGCAATTGGGCACCTTGAATTCAAACCACCCCCACATTTGCCGACTATTATACGGACGGTTGTGGGCATCGAAAAATCATTTTTTTTTCAATTTTTAAAACCAACCCCCACATTTACCAGTTAATATACAGACAGTTGTGGGCACCGAAAAACCAATTTTCGACTCCTTGCGTGGATACCAACCACAACACAACCCAACACAACTCAACTCAACCTAACACAACTCAATTCCACACAACACAAGTCAACCAAACTCAACACAACCCAACTTAACTCAACATAACACAACATAACCCAAACATAACACATAATAAAATTCAACACAACCATTTTAACACAAAGCTCATATCATCCATACCATTAGTAATTTCTTTCCTCCAAGTTTGGTTCATATTATAACATAATTTAAAATATCAACATTGAGGGCTCAATCGCAACTTTTACATAAATTTTCAAACTCTTTAAAATTTCAATTAAACTTGTACATGTGTAATTTAACACCTTAATTTCATGATTCTACCATCAATTGAAGCAAAACCATTAACCATCTTTATGAGCCAAACTAGTGTTTTTAAAAGAAATTAAAGCTTTTTCACAAAAAACACATTTTATTCCAACCTTTCTTTTAGTTTTACACCCAAACTCATGACCCAAGATCATAACCTTACAAGTAAACCCAACTCTCTTCAAACCCCCCCCCCCCCAATCTCATGATTCATCATAATATGCATTAAAATATGAAATTTTGTATTTATATAAAGAAAATACCACAAATCTAATCTATAAATAAGGGTATTGAAGGAGAACTAGAAACCCCTACCTCTTGAAGCAAGGAGATGACAACCTAAAATTCACCGGCGATAAAACCACGAACTATTTAGATGAAAATGAAGCTCTTGACAAGATCTACACTCTTTCTCAAAGGACCAAGGTGAAAAGATCACTCTAGGTGAGTAGATCTAGAGATTTAAGTGAAAAAGTTTGAGTTTTAGAGAGAGAAGAGAATTCACGGTTTGAGAGAGAGGAAGGAGGAGAAAAAGTTAAATGAAAATATATTTGGAGCCTATTTATAGTAGCAAGGTGCAGATGACCCACTTTTGACGGTCCCTTTAAGACTTGGATGTTCTTGTAGGTACATCTGATGAATGAGTCTGATTGCTCATCGAGCGCTCGAAGTCTGTGGCGGAACGCCACAGGTTTGAGTTTTCCAAAACCCTGCATTCATTTTGTCTCATCTTTGGACTATGTCTAGGTCTTTTCAGCATGATTTTGTTGATGGCCTGCCAACCATCCTTGAGTGCTACCGACCATGGCTTTTGGCCTGCCCGTTATTGATGTTCCTTTCCAGCCATCAATCAAGACCTGCCAGCCATCACTGATGGCTGGCGGGCCACCAGTGTATCAGTAGATATTTTGTGATATTTTGTGCTAGCTGTTTGCACAGATTCAAGCATCTTCCAACACATGTGTGGCTGGATCTTTATGAGGGGTTTTTGTATTTTCTATATATAGAAGCCCTCTCTTTCATGTGCAAGGGTTAGAAAATTTTGACGACAAAAAAATTTCTCTCTCTCTCTAGAATCCTCTCCCTCTTGATATTTTGTGCCTTATAGCCTAAATTCTGTACACATTTGCATATGAACCCTTGATCAAACTTGATCACCATTGAGTTAAGGTTACTTGAGGCCCTCTTTGAGCTCTAGAAGAGGATCTTGGCTTGGTTTAGCTTGGTTTTAGTGTCTAAATTGCATCTTGTCTTCAAGAGGTATAACATTTGTGTTTTAAACTTGTTTTCAATACTTGTTTTGTCATCTTTTCAAACTGTTTTTGTGCTGGTTTTGAACTCTCAAAAGCTCTGTTTTTATGGTTTAAAAGTGTTGGTTTGAGGTTTCTTTGAGTTAGGGGGTGGTCCACCCTTCTTGCTTTCTTTGTTTGTTAAGCTTTTGTACCATTTTCCATAGCTTTTGTACCATTTTCCATCACTTTAAAACCAAATTTCTTGGGCCTTTCAACCACTGAATTTTAGAGGTTTTTCAGTGGTATAAACTTTGTTTTGAAGTCCAAAATTGGAGGGGTTAGCCTCCCCTCATTGTGTCTTATTTGCATGCCTAGATAGCTTTGTGTGTTAGCATGTTTTTCTAGCCTAACTTAGCTTTTGTCCAGCATGTTTTTGCCACTATTTTGACCTATTTTGGCTTTGTTTTGGGCTGGTTAATTCATTTGAGGCTTGTATTGCATAGTTGTAGGGTTAATTCCTTCAATAGCTTAGCATTTTAAAGCTTTGAGCATCATAGTTTTAAGTTGAAAGCATGTTTTAGTATTGTTTTGCACTCCATTTTAGCATTTTTAACCTCTGCAGCCTCTCTCCATTCTTCACTCTTTGTTTTCTTCGAAAGTGGTTTTAAATCACTTGTTTGCCAAAGTATGAAATTGAGGTGTTGCACCTAATGGTTTAATCCCTTAGGGGGTTCATTACCAACAGTGTAATGCCTCTTTCATGCCCAAAGCATCTTGTGGTTTGAACCATCTTTCCATTAGAGGACACTCACTTTGGACTTAATCAATTAAAGAATGAGTTGGTAATTAAAATGAGTAAACAAAAGTGATAAGTAAAACTTGAGCAAGATAAGCATATTATGTTACATTGCATGTGTTCAATCGGACGTTATATTGAACACAAAGAAGATTGGAGCATTTCATACTCAAAGTGATGAAATGAGCCAATCTCCTTGGTCTCCATTGCCTTTGATCACACATGATAAGGTTATGGTCTTGAGTCTTGCTTTTGCATATAATGAAATTGTACTCCGTGGTTCCTTGGACATCATGCATTGAAAATGCTTGGTTGGTGATTTTGGATCCAAGTGCGCCACTCCTTTGAGGTTTTGAGATGATAAGGAGGGGCATAGTACAAATAAACCCCTGGAGAAACCTTCATTTTCCTTTGTTTGTGCTCTGTTGCAGCGTGGTGACTCAAAGCATTAGTGGCCGGCAGTGCCTCATTCTTGGCCGGCAAGGCACACTTCTGGACAGCAGCAACCTACCATGGCCTGCAGGCCACTAGTGCAATCCTCAGCAAGTGTTTGGTAAGGTGGAGCAGAAAGATTCTGGAGTATGGTCAACCCTGCAAACAGAGCCTCTCAAGAGCAAAATGGTGGCTTTTCGAGGAAAAAACCCAGCGCATGCATCCTCCACTTCCCGAAGCAGAGTTGTGGCAGTGTAGTTTAAATATTTTGCATGATTAGTTAGTGTGCATGTGCTTTATTTAATTAGTTACTAATTAGTTAAAGTGTTGTAATAATTAGTAATTAGTTTGCTAGTTATTCGTTTGATTTGTAATAATTAGTCTAATTAGTTTAATTAGATTAGTTAGCCTAGATAGCTTAGATTAGCTTAGCTTTTATTCATTTGGACCCTCCTTCGCGAGGGCATAATGTTTTAATAAGCGTGCGTGCGTGTGTGCATGTTTTCCAACCCCACGTCTTTCTTCCTTTTATTTAATCGCTTTTGATGATTAGATTAGAGATATTTTCAATTAGCATACCTTATGCTTGCATGATTGCATCCATTCATTTGTCTTGCATGCACCGAGGCTCGGCGCATCATTCAAATTGCATGGTCATTTCAATACTTTTTTGAATACTTGTTTGAAAGCATGCTATCAAAGTGTTGCAAATACCATGATTAAGTAGTCGAGCCTATTTAATTGCACATTGCATGTGTTTCATTAGTCATTTAACATAGCTAGGAATCATGCATATTTTCTAATTTTGTTTTCTTTCCTAGCTTGGAGTACTAGGTGAGTTTTACGCTTTAGCATATCGCATGCATGTTGATGTTGCCATGATTAGCATGCTTGCCATGAGGCTTTGTGCTTATTTGCTAAATTGCATGAATGCCTATGGATGAAGGCTTTGTTGTTTAAATTGGAACAATTCAATAAATGTGAGTTTTTAAGCTCACTTTGTTGTGGCAAAATCATGTTTTAAACCCACTATGTTTGGTGGCAAATCCACATTTTTAAGCCCACTTGAAGGTGGCAAATTCCAACCATTTTCAAAAATAACCATGACTTGAAATGTTCTAATTCTTGCGGCTAGTCTATACTTGCTTGTGTGCGTCACCTAGTAAAGTTAGCTAATAACTGGAATAAGAACACATAAGGTTTATAAAAAAAAAATACATCATGATTAGTAGAGGCCGATCTTTTGATCGGGCGAGCGGGGGTGCTCAATTCATGACCTTGCCCCTTTGTACCCAAGTTCCCGAGCCAAGGCAACTTTGGTGATGACGGACACGTGGCCATTGGCACGAGTCAGGGTTTCCTAAATTTCCCCCCCCAAAAAAAAATATTTAGGCGGCGGCTCCGTAATATGGCAAAGCAGTCTAATTTTGGCATTATTTCATTTAAAATTGATTTTCCAAAAAGATTTGTCTGATTGGACTCTTTGGTGTTTATCAGTTTCACATTGCACTTGTGAGACTAGATTCAGAACCACGGAAGTCTGAACTGTGAGGCCTTCTTTTCAAGCCCTTTCCCGAAAGGACGGGGGCACGAAAAAAGGTGAGTCCACACAAGGTAATAATATAATAATAGCCGTAAAGTCAAATGAAAAGAACAAGTCAAAAAACCCCCAAAAGTAGGGCCCAAACTAGCTTGAAAAGCTAAAAATTACACGCAAGTGTCTATAGCCACCCCATTTTTGACCGTCGTTAAGACCTGGACGTCGTCGTTTGAACACCCGATGATTGTGCTTGTTTGTGTTTATTTTGGGTCCCTGAAGGTCTCGGCCGAGCGCCTTGCCTTGGAGCCTCTTATCTTGTCTCTTTTGTGCATGGTTGTGGACCAATAGGTTGTTTCTTTGAATCTGAAAGAGAGGGTGGCTTGTCGGCCATCCCCAGTGTCCATCGGCCATGGCTTGTGCCTGGCGGCCATCAGTGGTGGCCGGTCGGCCACACTGATGGCCAGTCGGCCACCAATGATGGCCGATGGCCATTTTTCTCATTTTTCAGATATTTTATGTGCCAGCTGTGCTAGCTATTGATCACTGAATGCATCCTCCATACACGTGTGTGGAGAGATAGAAGCAAGCTTTGGTTTGCATTTCTATAGAAGCGGAGGTCTCTCCCCCATTTTGAGGGTTACAAAAATTTTGTGAGCAAAATTTATGCCTCTCTCTAAAACTCTCCCTCTCTCTTCTTATTTTGTGCCTAAAAGTGGGAAATCTCTACATATTTGCATACAACCTCTTAGCCAAATTAGACTACCTTGTAGTTGAGGTTCTTGGACGTCTTATTTGAGCTCTCAAAGCTGGTTTTGGCTCAGAAAGTGTCTATTTGTTGCAGTGCTTCAAACGTATAAAGCTTGCCCCTTTCAAGCTTATTTTTGCACACTTGTCTGGCCATCTTTGCATGCTGTTTTTGGCCTAGTTTTCAACTACAAAACCCTCTATTTTTAAGGTTTAAAAATGGTAGTTTAAGGCCTTTTTGGAGTTAGGGGTGGTCCACCCTCCTTTGTAGCTTGTTTGCTAGGTGTTGTGCCATCTTTTAAAGCTTTTAAAACAACCTTTTCTTGGCCTTTTAACCACTGAATTCCGGGGGAATTTCAATGGTAGAAAGTTGGTTTTGAGGTCCAAAATAGGAGGAGGTGGCCTCCCCTCCTTGTATCTTGTTTGCATGTGTTGATGGCCTAACATGTGAGCATGTATTTCTACCTTTTTGTGGCTTTATTCAAGCATGTTTTAGGCCCTATTTTGACTTGCTTTAACTATGTTTTTAGCTAGTTGGGTCACTTGTTGCTTGTTTCTTACACTTGTAGTGTAATCATGCTTACTAGCCTAGCATGTTTGATGATTTAGCCTATCATTCTAGCTTGTGTTAGCTTAACTCCAACATGTTTTTGGCAATGTTTTGACATGCTTTAACTCTGTTTTGAGTGGTCTTGGTCCTTTGAGACTTGCCTTGCATGGCTATAGTGTAGTTGGCTTCACTAGCTTTGTGTTTTGAGGCCTTCAACATGCTTTGCATGAGATGATTGCATGATATAGCATCATTTTGCATGTGATTTCAGTGCACATACCTCTATCACACTCTCACATATCTCACTCTTTCATTGCTTTTGAGAGTTGTGTTTTATGCCTTGCTTGCGAGCCAACATGTGCGCATGATTTTATTGCCTTTTGTGCTTAAGCTTCAGCATGTTTTAGCCACTGATTTGGCATGTTTAAGCTCTGTTTTGAGCTAGTTTGGTCATATGAGCTTGATATTGCATGCCTCTAGTGTAATGCTCTTCTCTAGATTCAATGTTTTTGGCTCTTAGCATGTTGTACATATGTTGATTGCATGATTTAGTGTCTTGAGCATGCCATTTCAGTACTAAAAATTCTACAACCTCCCTCATTTCTTCATTTTTTCTATTTGATTTGAGGGTTGGTTAATCTTATGATTATGGTTAAGCTTGAGATAGAGCTTATGCTCAATGGCTTTAACTCTCTTTTGAGGGTTCCTCCTAGCCAAAGGCATGAGCTCTCTCATGTCTTAAACCATCCTTTGGTTGACCCCTCTCTCATTAGAGGACTCTCACATTGGACTTAACTAACTAAAGAATGGTTTGGTATGCTAAAATGTGTAAACAAGAATTGAACCAAGTAAAACTTGTGTAAGGTAAGCATTTGTGGTGCATTGCATGTGTTTGGATTGGACGTTAATCCAAACACAAGAAATGTGGGACGTTTCACACTCAAAGTGATGAAACGTGTCACGTTTTTTGGTCGCCATCATCCTTGATCATGTATGATAGGGTGGTGGCAATTTGAGTCTTAAGTGTGCATTCATGAAGCTTGTACAAGCTTGGTCCTTTGGCCATCATGCATTGAGATGCTTGATTGGTGGCTTGAGAGCCAAGCGCCACACTCCTTTGAGCTTGAGAAATGATAAGGAGGGTGGCAGTACACACATTTCCTTGAAAAATGCATTGCTTTGTGTAGACGTGCTCCCGGGAACCCCCCGACATCCACGCGCCTGCGAGAAATGGCGCGAATCTCGTTTTGTTCTGAGCTACTACAGTTCGGACTCAAACGTCATGGTTCTGAATCTAATCTTACAATGTGCGATGTAAGACCGATAAATCACCAAATAGTCCAAATCCGGCAAATTGTTTTGGAAAATTGATTTTTTAGAAAGCAGTGCCAAACATGGACTGCTTTGCTAGATACAGAGTCGCCACCTAAATATTTTATTTTGGGGGGAAATTTAGGAAACCCTGACTCGTGCCTAAGGCCACGTGTCCGTCATCACCAAAGTTGCCTCGGCTCGGGAACTTGGGTACGAGAGGGGAAGGTCATACAATGAGCACCCCCGCTCGTCTAATCAAAGACCGGTCTACATTAAGCATGATATTTTGTTTTTGAAAACACATGTGTTCTTATTCCATTTAATTAGCTAATCTTACTATGTGATGCACACAGCATACAAGTATAGACTAGATCGCCTAATTTGAAACAAAACATTGCATATTCTTTTATGAAAACGGTTTGAAATTTGCTACTCGCAAGTAGGCTAAAACACAAATTTGATGAATTGTTCCAATTCAAGTAATCCAACCTTCACCCACATGTATTCAGGCAGTTATAGCAAATAAGCAGTTAGCCTCATGGTAAGCATGCTTTCATGGCAACATTAACATACATTTAGTATGCTAAAGCGTAAACACTCACAGCGTACTCCGAGCCAAAACAAGGAACTAGTTAGAAATCATGCATGGTCCTAGTTCATGTTAAGATGGCTAATACAACACATGCGAAAATGCAACTAAGATAGGCTCGGCTACCTAGAATGTCATGCGAAATGCAGCTTGGTAACATGCTGTTGAACACGTATTCAAGTAAGTGTATTGAAAATACAATGCGGTTTGTATGATGCGCCGAGCCCGGTGCATGCAATACAGATGAATGATGCACGTATGCAAGCATAAGGTATGCTAATCGAAATATGCCCTAAAACTAACCATCGTAAGCGGTTAAGTAAAAGGGAGAAAGAAATGGGGGTTGGAAGACATGCATCACACACACGCACGTTTATTACAACAATACGCCCTCTCAACGGAGGGACCGAATAAAAAAGCTAATTCGCTAATCTAAGCTAATTAAACTAATTATTACAAAACAAACTAATTAACTAATCCTAGTTAACTAATTATTACAAAACAAATTGAAATAGCTAAACGCATTAACTATTAAAGGTAAAAACCACAACATAAACTAGCTAAACAGATTAGCTATGTAAAGCAGTAAACATAGGTGCTCTCAGAGGGAAGAATGCATGCATGCCCGGTCGCCTCGTTCAGAAATCTAATGCGATGACCCGATTTGCCTCTGTTTTCATTTGTTCTCAGAACACTGCACCAAGCTCCAGAAAGCTGAAACTTCACCTTGGGAGACCTGTGGGAGGGTGGCCGACCACTTTTTGTCTCTGCAGCCACCTGTCGACCACTTTCTTTGTTGAAAGGCAGAAAAAGTGGTCGGCTAGCTAGTTTTTCTGGTTGGCCGACCAGTTGTTGCTGCTGAATTCCACTTTGCTGCAACAGAGAGCAAGAAAGAGCGTGGCAATGTATTTGCAAGATATGTGTGCACAACCAGCCTCCCTATCATGTCATGAACTCAAGGGAGTGTGGTTCTCGACCCTCGAGCCACCAATCACGTATTTCAATGCATGATGGCCGAGAGGCGAAGTTTCACAATTCAATATGAAAATGAATGCACAAGTAAACACATAAAGCCTAAAACTCTATCATGTATGATGAAGAGCGTCGGTGACCAGAATTTGAGGCACGTTTCATGACTCTAAGTATGAAACGTCCGTCATTTCCCGTGTTTGGACTAACACCTATTCCAAACACAAATGCAACACATAACATGGCATGCACAATGCTATGTAACTTAAGCATGCAAACATCTAATGCAAATGGCATACAAACATGTGAGGAACAAGCATGCAAACATGAAATTAGAATACTAGCATACACAATGCAAATGAACTACATGGCAAACACAATGCTCATGACAACTAGCATACATAATGCAAAGGGGAATTAGCATACTTAATGCAATGAATAATATGGCATACTCAATGCAATGACTAACATGGCATGCACAATGCGATGTAACCTAAGCATACACAATGCAAAGTATATGGCATACACAATGCGATGAACATGGCATACACAACGCGATATAATGTAAGCATGCAAACAATATGCAATCAAGCATGCTCAATGGACTTAAACCAAGATGGACAGACCTCATCCATGCCCAAGTCAGTGGCCAAAACACCCAAAACAAAGGCACAAAAAGTAGGCCTAGGAGCACAACCCTCAAGAAGGCTCAAGGAGTGACAAATGCGGAAGTGTAACAACACTAAATGCACTAAAATGAGGTAAGAAATGATGCCAAATCATTCAAGCAATACAAGCATAGCATGCGAAGGTCCTAAAGCATGAAGCTAGTAAAGAGGACTACAAAGGGAGCATGCAATACATGGAAAATATGCATGAACTAAGCATGGACAGAGCTGAAATGGGTCAAGACAAAGACCATAACATGCTAAGATGGAGGCCCAAATACCAAGGCAAGATGGCATACATGCTAGGCCACAAGTAAGGCAACAATGCACAGCACTTAAAGGCATTCAAAGCATGAAAGAAGTGGAAACATGGCAATGCTATAAGCTCTGAAATTAAGTATTAAATGATGCCAAATCATCTAAGTAGCTCAAAGATAGCATGCATGAGTCAACAAAATACAAAGCCAGCAAGGCCAATTGCACTACAGCTATACAAAGCATGAAGGATATGGAAAATGCAACCCAAAACAGTCCTAGAACATGTTAAAATGAGTCTAAAACATGCATGAAAGGGAGCCAAAACAAGCAAGCATGAGGGGCATAAGGCATGATGCATACAAGGCAAATAAGATGGATTACACTACACCTATTAAGACCAAGCATGGGATGACTTAACCAATAAAAATTAGAGTTATATCATGGAAAAATAACACCAAATAAGCACTGAAATGATGGCTCGCAAGCTAAGACATGAAGGCATACACAATGATTCATGTTAAGGCATAAAGGGGCAAACCCTCTAACGCATTGAATGAGTGATAAATGCAAGTGCATGAGCATGAAACATGGATTGAAATCACATAATAAATTATGCCAAATCATTCAAATAGTCCAAGTAAAGCATGTTAGTGGACTTGATGCACAAAGCTAACAAGCTAGATTGAACTATGGCTATACAAAGCAAGTCATGCATGGCCAAAACAACCAAAATTAGAGCTAAATCATGTTAAAACATGGACAAAAGCTTCTTGAAGTTAAGCCAAAAGCATGCTAGAATGACATGTTACAACATGATGCATGTTAGGCTAAATCATGGAAATGCACTACAAGTGCATGGAGCATGCAAGGGCCAACCAAACCCACCCAAAAAAGAGTCATGACATGGAAAAAAATCACCAAAAACATGCTGAAATGGACACAAAACAACATAGAATAACATGCTACTTCATGAAGCATACAAGACTAATTTGTGTGATTTACACTACAAGTGTATTAGGCATGCAAAGTATGACCAAACCAAGAAAAAACAATGGTAAGCCTCAGCAAAATAACCACAAATACATGCTAAGAACAAGCCAACACAAGCTTAAAACACATGCTAAAACATGAGGCATATATGGCAAGCAAACACAATACAAGGAAAGGGGACCCTTTCCTATTTAAGACTTCAAAACCACCTTTCCACCACTGAAAATCCTTTAGATTTCAGTGGTAGAAAGGTTATGCAAAGGTTACAACAAGAGCCTAAATGGATGGCTCAAAACAAGGCTAACAAGGCCAAAAAGGGGGTAAACAACCCCAAACACAAAAGGGACCTTAAATAAAGATCTTAAGGATAAAAAATCAGAACTTTTTGTAGTTAAGAGTTAGTCCTAAAATAGCATGCAAATAGGCTCAAAAGCTTAAGCAAGAATGGGGGATTTAAGGGTTAAAGACTCACCCTTAAAGACCTTCTTTACTACTGCAACTCCAGTAACCTCTTTGAGCTCAAACCAGCCCAAGAACACCAAAACCAACTTTAAGAAGCCTCAACAACACAAGCAAGGTGTTTGAGTGTGTGTTTGTGTGCAAAAGTGAGACCAAACCACACTTTTAAAGCACCAAACAAGAACAAAAGAGAGATATAGATACAAGGCTATATGTATATCTCAAGGGAGATTTTTTTGAACCTAGAGGAGGGAGGTGGAGGTTCCCTCTTATAGAAACAAAAAGGCAAAGCTTCTTGGAGAAGCTAAGCCTCAAACCAATCCCTCCATACACGTGTATGGAGGATGGCTCTAATGCCCTCTAGCTGTGCCAGCTGGAGAAAAATATCTGCAAAAAGGTGCCAAAAAGCAGCCGACCACTTAAAGTGGTCGGCCAACTACTTAAAGTGGTCGGCCGACCACTTTAAGTGGTCTCCCAAAACACAAACTGGCTGGCCATGGTGGGAGAGAGTCCAAGGGATGAAAACAAGCAAATGGTGTGGTGGCCGACCACTTTTGATGGTCCAAAGATCAGGGAGACCAGTTGTCAGACCAGAAAATTGGCTGACAGGAGGAAAAGTGGTCTCCAAGGGAAAATACTGGTCTCCCACCCTTGTACCACCTTCCAAACAAGGAAAACAAGGTTTGTACCAAAAACAAACCAAAACGGATGCAAGACGAAAGTTTGGGAGGCAAACTTCACAGCTGGGAGCCTCAAAAACTAGCTGTCGAGCACCAAAGGTGGTCTCCTAAACCACAGTGGCCCTCTAGGCCAAGGAAACAAGGTGTGGTTCAAAAACCACGCCAAATGGAGAACGTTAAGCGGTCCCGAGACAAAGCGCGCGGCTGATGGCTCCGAAAACTGAAAACTAGTTTCCAAATGAGAAAAGTGGCCTACGACCACAAAAAGTGGTCTACGACCACAAAGAGATGGTCTACCAGACCACTCCCTCCCTCCAGGGAAGAGAAACAAGGCCTGGTCCACAAACCGAGCCAAAGCACAAATTGTTCAGAGGCCTGGAGGCAAGGCTTTCAGCCAAAACTCTGAAACCTCGAAACGAGCACAACATGCGCAATCACCGAGTGCTCAATCGATGACGTCTGAGTCTTAAGGTTGGTCAAAAATGGGGTGTCTACACTTTGCCTCTGTTGTTCTCTGTTGCAGCAAAAACAGAATTTTGGAAAAACAGGTAGCCGATCGGCCACTTGAGGTAGCCGACCAGCCATTAAATTAGCCAACCGGCCAGTGTTTGTGGTCGACAGCCTCCTTTTGTGGCCAACCAGCCACCAGTGAATTTTTAGTGCAAAAGTGTTCTCGTTTTGGAGCTGTGGCAGACTGGAATGTTGGTTCGATGTTCAGAGATCAAATGAGTGCAAACAGAGGCAACCAGTGGCAAGGCGATGGATTTTCGGGAGGAAGCCAACCGAGCATGCATGTGAGGTCACTTTATTGCTTTAATAGCTAGTTGTAGTTGATTATTACAAATGGTGTAATTGATTAAATTTAATTTGGCTTGTAATAATTAATTTGCTAGAATAGTTAATCAATTCGTTTTGTAATAATTAGCTTAGCTTAGTGTAGCTTCGCTTAGTGTAGCTTAGCTTATTTATTCGGACCCTCCTTCGCGAGGGCGTATTGTTGTAAAAAGGATGCGTGCTTGTGTGCATGTCTTCCAACCCACGTCTGTCTCTATTTTATTTAACCGCTTTCGATGGTTAGTTTAGGGACATTTTTAGTTAGCATACTTTATGCTTGCTGTAGACACCCCATTTTTGACCGTCCTCAAGACTTGGACATCATCATTTAAACACTCGATGATCATCCATGCTCGTGTTCGTTTTGAGTTCCTGAAGGTCTCGGCTACGCGCCTTGCCTTAGGATCTCTCAACTTGTTTTTTTGTGCTTGGATGTGGACCAAGGACTTGTGGTTTTCCTTTTGAGGGAAGAGGGTGGCTTGTTGGCCATCCCTACAACCCATTGGCTGAGGCCTTGTGCCATCGGCCTTGTTTTCTTGCTATCGGCCATAAGTATTGGCTGATCAGCACTCTTTTTGGTCGATCGACACTCCTTTTGGTCGATAGGCCATTTTTCTTGGCCGAGACCTTTCCACCTACTTTTGTAGATATTTTTCTGCCAGCTATGATAGCTGGTGAGCACAATTCTCATCCTCCATACATGTGTATGGAGGGATTGAATCATGACTTAAGCTTGTTCAACAAGCTTGAGAATTAATTTTCTATAAGAAGGGAGGCCCCTCTCCCTTTCCAGAGGTTCTGAGATCTTGATATACAAAACATATATCACTCTCTCTCTATATTTTACCTCTCTCTCCATATTTGCTCTTGTTTGTGCTCAAAAGTGTAAATTCTTCACACTTTTACACTAAAGCACCTACTAGAACACCATCCTTTTGTTGCTGAGGTACTTAAGAGTTGGTTTTAGTGTTTTTGGACTGGTTTTGGTTAGAAAAGAGTGCTGGAGTTATGTTCTTGAAGGTGTTCTTTAAGGGTGAGTCAACTAGCTTTTAAACTTTTGTTTTGGCTTAAACTTTTGGACCTATTTGCATGCTAATTTAAGCTTAAATTTCTACTATAAAAAGTTCTAATTTTTCAATCTTGTAATGTTTGTTTAAGGTCACTTTTGTGTTGGGGGTTGTCTACCCCCTCTTAGGCCTTGTTTGGCCTTGTTTTGTGCCTTTCTTTTTGAGCTATTAGGACCACCTTATTTTGGCCTTCTCACCACTGAAACTCAAAGGATTTTTAGTGGTGGAAAGGTGGTTTTGAGGTCCCAAATAGGAGAGTGTCATCCCCTCTCCTTGTGTCTTGTATGCTTGCATTGATGGCTCATAAAAGTAACATGTTTGTTAAGCTTGTTTTGGCACCATCTTAGCATGTATTAGACCTTATTTCAGCATGATATACCTCTGTCTAAGGTTGGTTTGATAGCCTCTTGCATGCACCATGCACTTGTAGTGCAATCCTCTCTATTGCCTTAACATGCATCTTGTGTTTGGACCACCATTCTTGCATATTTTGGCACAACTCCAAGAAGCTTTTAGCCTTGTTTTACCATGCTTAAGCTCTGATTTGTGTTTTTTTGGTCATGCATGCATTGCTTTGTATAGCCATAGTGCATTCTACCTTGTTAGCTTTGAGTGTCCAAGTCACTAGCATGCATTGCTTAAACCATTTTCATGATTTGGCATCATTTCATATGTGATTTCAGTCCATATAGTGTGGTCATGTACTCACATTTGTCACCTTTTCCATGCATTGGGAGGTTTGTGTTTTAAGCCTTGAACATGAGCCATTATGTATGTCTTATTGCTTAAGCTTTTGGGATGCCATCTCAGTGGGTTTTTGGGCTTATTTTGACATGCCATAACTCTTATTTTTATTGGTTAAGTCATTCATGCTTGGTCTTGGTAGGTGTAGTGTAACCCTCTTTATTGGCCTTGCATGCATCATGCCTTATGCCCTTCATGTTGGCTTGTTTTAGCTTTGGCCCATACATGTTTTAGATTCATTTTGGCATGGTCTAGGACTATTTTGGTTGTCCTTGACCCTTTGGAGTTTCATTCATGTGGCTTTGGCACAAGTTCCTATGCTAGTTTCAAGCTTTGATCTTTCTTGCATGCCATACTTGTCTTGCTTGGTTGATTTGGCATCATTCCATACTTAATTTCAGAGCATATAGTGTTGTTACACTTCCATTTTTGTCACCCTTTGAGTGCCTCTAAGGGTTGTGTTCTTGTTGCTTAGCTTGTGGACCAATATGTGTGCATGTGTGTTTTGCCTTTTGGTGCCTTAGTTTTGGTGTTTTGGCCACTAATTTGGGCATGATTGAGGTCTGTCCATTTTAGTTTTAGTCCATCTTGCATATTGTTGCATGCTTGTCGCATTGCATGATTCTTGCATGTTATTTACATGTTTAGGTTGCATTACATGGTGTTTGCATGTCATTAGCTTTATTAAGTTATGCTTGCATTGCATTGCATTGCATTTGGCATGCTCATGTTACATTGCATTGTATTTCCATGTTGTATGCATTGTATTGTGTTTGGTTTGGGTGTTAAGCCAAACAAAAGGAACGAGGGACATTTCATACTTAAATTGATGAAACATGCCTCAATTCTCGGTCGCCGACACTCTTGATCATGCATGATAGAGGTCAAGGCACTTACGTGATTTTGTGCATTTCATCCACATTGAATTGTGCAACTTGGCCTCTTTGGCCATCATGCATCGTAATGCGTGGTTGATGGCTCGGGAGCCGAGCACTATACACCTTTGAGCCTTAGACATGATAAGGGGTGTAGTTGCACAACATTTTCTGGTAAATACATTGCCATGCCTCTGTTTGTGCTCTGCTGCAGCAAAAGGAGCAGTTTGCAAGAAAAGATGGCCAATCGGCGATATAGTGTGCCGATCGGCTAACAATATTTGGCCGATAGTCTCCAAATTGGCCGATGAACATTATCCATTGGCCGATGGCCCCCCCTCTTGGTCGATGGCCTCTCAAAATGTCCATGAGGTAGGTCAGAAGCATCACAGAAGTTGGCATAATTTTCAGAGGTGCAGAACAGTGCAAACAGACGCGACATGAGGCCTGGCAACGGATTTCCGAGCGAAGTCGATCGAGCATGCATATGCCCCTCTTCTCGAGACCGTTTTAACTGCTTTGTATAGTTAGTTAATTTGTAATTAATTAGTCAATGTGTTAGCTAATTTAATTCATTGTTGTAAATTCTTAATTAGCTTAGTATAGCTAATTTCCAATTTGATCTTATAATAATTAGTCTAATTAGATTATTAGATTAGTTAGAATAGCTTAGCATAGCTAGCTTAGTGTACTCATTCGGACCCTCCGTCGAGAGGGCGTATTTTTGTAATAAGTGTGCATGAGTGTGTGAATGTCTTCCAACCCCGCGTCTTTCTCCCATTTACTTAACTGCTTTCGATGGTTAGTTCTAGGTCATATTTCAATTAGCATCCTTATGCTTCGCATGCATGCATCCATTCATTTGTCTTGCATGCACCGAGTTCGGCGCATCATACAAATCGCATTGTATTTCAATACATTTACGTGAATACGTGTTCAGCAGCATGTTATCAAGTTGCATCTCATATGTCATCTTAGAATAGCCTAGCCTATTTCTAGTTGCATTTTTGCATGTGTCGCACTAACCATCTTAACATGAACTAGGATCATGCATGATTTCTAACTAGTTATTTGTTTTGGCTCGGAGTACACTGTAAATGTTTATGCTTTAGCATCTTACATGAGTGTGAGTGCTGCCATGATAGCATGCTTGCCATGAGGCTAACTGCTTAAGTGTTTAATTGCATGAATGCCTGTGGATGAAGGTTGGATTGCTTGAATTGGAACAATTCATTGAAATGAGAGTTTTAAGCCCACTTGAGGTGGCAAAATCATGTTTTCTAAGCCCACTCGAGGGTGGCAAAACCACGTCTTAGCCTACTTGCGAGTAGCACCTTCAAACCATTTTCAAACAAACAAACATGAAATGTTTTGTTCCAACTTAGGCGATCTAGTCTACACTTGTATGTTGTGCGCATCACATAGTAATGATAGATTGATAAACCGGAATAAGAACACATGTGTTTTCAAAAATAACATATCATGTTAGTAAAGGTCGATCTTTAGATCGGGCGAGTAGGGGTGCTCATCACATGACCTTGCCCTCTTGTACCCAAGTTCCCAAGTCGAGGCAACTTTGGTGATGACGGGCACGTGGCCTTAGGCACGAGTCAGGGTTTTCTAAATTTTCCAAAATAAGATATTTAGGTGGCGACTCTGTATCTGGCAAAGCAGTCCATGTTTGGCACTTCTTTATTAAAATTAGTTTTCCAAAACAATTTGCCGAATTTGGACTCTTTGGTGATTTATCGGTCTTGCATTGCACTTTTCAAGATTAGATTCAGAACTATGGCATTGAGTTCGAACTGTAGTAGCTAATGAATAAAATGGATTTTGCGCCTTCGCGCGCGGAGTCATGACGTTCGGGTACGTCTACAGATTCTGGTGACTCCACTGGGGATTTAGAGAACTTGACTCAAACTCATGATATCTTGGTTTGATTACACTTATGTACTTCTTTGCATTGCATTTGCATTGGTGCGCCTAGGACACCGTGTTTGCCGTATGCTATTCCTGAATGGTTTGCCAGAGGCTTGCTTTGAGAAGCGTGCCATAAGGCTGACCAGTTGCGAGCTTTGCCATGACGGGAACACAAACCCCAGTTTTTACCAGGGCACCCTTTTTGACCATTGGACCTAGTGCATATCGGAAACTGCAGTGAACATTCCAATCTAGAAGAGGTTGCTTACCGGATTATAGGTTGTTTGAAACCGCTGTGTGCATAGTGAAACCCTAGTTCTTGATGAAACTAGGACAGGGAAACCCTACCCTCCATAGGGGTGTTTTGGCTCTCACTTGCTTGATTATGTGCTTTTAGAGTGCGTTTCTATAGGAATGCATGTATCAATTTGCGAGTCTGGGTATTAGGCTTGCGGGCATCAATATCAGTATTTGGGGAATCAGTTTTACCCGAGGGTATCAAATCTGGGGCAGTGATTTGGGAACAGTGATCAGTGGTTGAGAACAATTCTTTCAGCTTGTGTTTGCCAACTGTGTGTTGTCTTTGTTTAAGCTGTTATGCTGTTCGTTTTTCTGGTTAGTTGTTTCCTTATTATGCTTTATTTATCTTTTTGCAAGGTAGTTTAGCGCAATTGCATCCGACCAAGCAGATATTCCCCAAGCACTCTGGGTTAAAGGTCGCAGACTTACTCGATCTGAGGATCTGATAGACGGACAACCAGTGTTCCACTCATTACCCCCGATTACCAGAAGGAGGTCAGTAAGGCGCAGTGTATTGGTACAACGGTTGCCAGATTGATGGTCCTTAAGTAGTCAGGCTGAGATTTCTGGGTCTACTGCAGAGACAGATATACCAGCTGTTCAGTTAAATCAGCACAATATGGCAAGCTTGGAAGAGGTGATGCGTCAGCTCCAGGAAAGTATGCAAGCCATGTAGCAGGATGCTGCCTGTCAAGCGGAATTTGCCACACGCCAGGCCGAGGTTATGGCCCAACAGGCAGAGTTAATTGCCAGGCTACAGCAGCAAACCGGAGCATTTGCTTCACACCCAGCTCCTCCCTCACCAAGAATTCTAATACTCGGGGAGACAGCTAACGTCTAGGACAATACGGACACACCAACGGGGCCAGCTCTGCCACCAATCCTACCCCAACTGTCTAAAGTGCCCACCAACCTAGTGGATTCACCCTTTGAGTTCGGGATGGACCCCACAGCGCTAAAAGTGAGCAAGCTAGAAAATCTGTTCAAGAAGTCTCAAGGCGTGAAATCCGTTCCAGATATAGAGGATGGGTACATCGACTCGGCCGTGACTCTGCCAGACCGGTTTAAAATGCCGCACATAGATCGTTTCGATAGGTCTAGAGATCCTATGGTGCATTTGCGGCTGTTTTCGGACATACTAAGGCCGATGGGCCTCTCCAGATTGCAGAAGCTTTCCCTGTTTAGCCGGACCCTTGTCAAGTGTAGCGGCTATTTGGTATGCAAAGTTGGAGGACTCTATCAAGAGGAATTGAGAGGAGGTGGCTGAGGCCTTTGTAGCTCAATACTCCTACAATACGCAAATCGAGGTCACAACTCATGATCTCGAGACAACCAGGCAAGAGCCGAAGGAGAGGTTCTCTGATTTTGTGACCCGCTGGAGGGCTAAGGCCTCGATGATGACCATCAGGCTGGTCGACAAGGACCAAATACGGATGGTTGTGTGCAACCTCCAACCTAAGCTCATACTGAAGATGATCGTCCTCCCCCTCCCCACCTTTGCAGATCTACATGAGATAGGGGTGCAGATCGAGGATGCCATGAAATAGGGCCTCATTGATCATGAGAGAGAGCAGCCCAAGAGGGCATTCAATCGCAGTACGAATGCAGGCACAAGCAATGCTGTAGCTGCTAGATCTTCAAACGTGGGCATGGTCACCACCACCACCCCAAGAACCCTTACAGCTACACCATTCACCGGTGCGTCCAGAAGTAGCCCACAAACAACCAAGTTTCCACCCCGAGGCTAGGGAACCTTTACCCCGTTATATATGTCTCTGTCCAAAGCTTTGGGGGTTTTGATCAGGAAAGGGCACTTGAAGCCCCTAGAGCCGTGGCCACTGTTAGAAAAACTTCCCCCCTCCCATAACCCGGTGAAGTACTGCACCTTTCACCAACAACATGGTCATGAAACCGACCATTGCTTTCGATTGCGTCACGAGATTCAAGATCTTGTCGACAACAGGGTAATTGTGCCTCTGGAGAAACCGAATGTCACAACCAACCCTCTCCCACCACATAACCAAGCTCCACCTCCCAAACACATCAATCTGATCCAAACTAGGGTTGTGTCATACGACCCTAGCATATATATCACCCATTCCTACCCACCCAAGCTGGAGGTGTTCATTCCTGACAGCACTGACTTGTGCATGTTGGACATCTCCCAAACCCAACCTGAAATGGTGGTGGTGGCTATCAAAGATAGAACTGGGTCGACTATAGGGGCAAATGAGAATGATTATATAGAGCCGGAGGGGTCTACGAGCTTCATATACAACCTGAGCAGTTACATCACATTAGTAGGCTAGGCTAGGCGGAATGTGGAATTGCCAATGGGAGTAGAGATTTGTGTAGTACGGGAGGTGGACCTAATCAGGGCTAGATGACCTAGCAGATCTGGAGGAGGACATTGCAAATCTGCAATTCTTTGAAGAGCAGGACTCAGGGGACGTGACTGTCAACAGGTTCGACTTTGATGGTTCAACAAAAATTACAGGGTAGCTCAACAACGAGCCGGATGTTGTTAAGCAGCCTCAGCCAGAACAGGGTCCATCAGGGACGGAGACATCAACAGTGGCCGAAAGGGTCTAGAAACAGAGTACACCGCCGGAGAGCACAGGTGTTAAGAATTTTGCTCAGAATACAGGCAGTTTGGGTACGGAAGATACTGAATAACAGGCTGCACTGAAGCAGTTTGAGCAGGAAAGGATCAATGATTCTGAGAGGGCCAGAAAGGCCAAAGCCCCTGCGGGATAGAACGTGCTGTGTGCACAAGAACGGAATGTGCTGCAAGCACAGGAACACAAGGTGTTATAGGCACAGAAATAGTTGTAACGGAGCTGGACAGGTGTCTGTCGGCTGCCGACGGTATGTGGTGGAAAGATGACGACCTATGTCTTGCCCACATAGAGAAAGACTGGGGGCAATGCCAGCCGGATGATACCTGGTATGTGGGGGAGGTTAACAACATGACTAGGAGTGGGCGGTATTTCATGCCCCCGCACTTAGATCAACCAGAGGCGTCCGGAAAGGACAAGGAGGTGGAGAAGCAGAAGGAAAAACTACTCGAAGAAGAGGTTGTACTGAAACAGTTTAAGAAGATACAGGTAGACATCTCCATCTGGGGACTGCTTATGGCTTCGACAGTACATAGACAAGCTGTCCTTTTTGCAATGGACAAGGCCAAACTATCAATCGACACCACGCCTGAGCAGTTTGTGGGATTGGTTTTTCCGAGAGGAGCTTTCTCGACGTTAACCTTCACTGACAAGGAACTACCGCCTGAGGGCTCAAACCATAACAAACCCCTTTATATCTCTGTTGAATATAGAGAGAAGTGGGTTCCAGTGGTCCTTGTAGACACAGGATCTGCTATCAATGTGTGCCCGTCGAGGACGGCATATGTTATCGGGTTGAAACCTGCAGATTTTGTACCTACTGCCCAGGTGATATGGGCATATGACAATACCAGCAGAGAGGTGATGGGGACCGTACAGATTCGGACTCAGGTTGGTCTAGGACAACATGATATTAACTTTCATGTCTTGGACGTTCCCGCAACCTTTAATCTACTCCTAGGGCAGTCGTGGCTGCACCAGGTGAAGGCGGTCTCTTCCACCCTGCACCAGATGTTGAAAAACCCCCACTAGAAGGGAGTGGCAATTGTCTTTGGGAATTCGTCAATCCATCCACCGCCAGAGGTTTCTACACTAGTTCTAGACATCGAGCATGGCGCGGAGGATGTGTTCATATCAGGATTTACCCTAGTCGAGGCCTGGGTTGTATAGAACATCTTAGCTTTTGATGAGGGGTTGTATGTCAGCGCACAGTCAATGTACCTCATGAACAAGCTCTAACACATCCCCAAGATGGGATTAGGAAAACGTGGCCGGAAAGGCATTACAGCATCGGCCGAAGCGCCGCATAACCCACATACCTTTGGTTTAGGTTATCTGCTTACCAAGGAGGACTGGGTGAGGAAAGGGAAAGAGATGGCCGGAAGAGAAAGAGCCAAACAGGCGGGGAAGCATTATGAGCTGATGCACCGGCCTATCCAAGGTACCCTGAATGGATGCTTTGTCCGAGAGGGGGAGGACTTCCCGTTCTGCGACTTCCCAGAGCCATGGCTAAATGTAGAGAGGCGGCGCTTGCTAGGGTTTGAGATTTTCTTCGACTTGCAATTGTCCGAGGATAATGTTGCCGAAGAGCAGACAAACCCACCAGCTGAGGCTGAGCAGTGTAAGGAAGAAAATTCTGAGAGCATCGAGATTGAAATGGGGGTAGCACTGGCTTGTCTACTTTCAGATCCTCCAATCGTACATGACTGCTTGGGGGATGATCTTTCAGTGTCCATGATTGGGAATGAAACGGTTGCGAGCCCATCTTTAAACATTCTGGATGCGTCCATCGCACCCTCCCTCGTCTAGAAATACAAGGAGGGATTCTTATTAAGCAGCACCGGGTCAGGTAGTGAGCCGAAATCTGATTCCACCGAGTCTGTGGAGTCAGAATCAGGTTCCAGCTCATCTGAGTCTGAGTCTGGTATTCTTGGGAGTGACAACCCGGATGCCACAATCCTATCTAGGTCGTCTTTTTCTTTTTCCTTTGAATCTGTTGTAACAGAGGAATTATGCGACTTGGAAGTGATTAATGAGAATGGAATGGTTGTGGCTTCTGAGTATTTTTCTGTGCCTTTGATTTATTGCATTAATTCAGGCTTTCAAAATTTCGATGAAAATGACGAGGAAGAAATTCCTCCAATTTTGAAATATTTGCTAGATCAAGAGCATGAGAGGTTTGTAAAACCGCTGGTTGATGAAATCACCACAATTAATGTGGGTACTGAGAAGGACCCGCGACTGGTTCAGATTGGGTCCACGTTGTCTTCAAAGGAGCGCGAGTGCTTAGTCGCTTTATTAAAAAATTTCAAAGATGTTTTCGCGTGGTCCTACGAAGACATGCTTGGAATCGATCCTGAGATTGTACAGCACCGGATCCCTCTTGACCCAGAGGCCTGACCTATTAAGCAAATGCTCAGAAGGATCCGCTCGGATTAGGCTATCAAGATCAAAGAATAGGTCACCAAGCAAATTGACGTAGGGTTCCTGCTAGTATCTGAATACCCAATGTGGTTGGCCAATATATTTCCAATGTCGAAGAAGGATAGCAGAATTCGGGTATGTGTGGACTTCAGGGATTTGAACAAAGCCAGTTCGAAGGACGACTTTCCTCTGCCGCATATCGATGAATGTTCCTCTGCCGCATATTGATGAATTAGTAGACTTCGTTACTGGGCATGTATTGCTCTCGTTCATAGATGGGTTTTCAGGCTACAATCAGATATTGATGGCACCCGAAGACCAGGAGAAGACTGCTTTTACCACCCCGTGGGGGACCTATTGTTATAGGGTGATGCCATTTGGGCTGAAGAATACTGGAGCTACGTATCAACAGGCTACGACCATGATTTTGCACCACATGATCCACAAGGAGGTTGAGGTGTACGTGGACGACATGATTGTCAAGTCCAAGGAAAGAGAGGGCCGCTACACCGCCTTGCAAAAATTCTTCCAATGGATCAGAGAGTATCGATTGCGGCTAAATCCTCAGAAGTGTACATTTGGTGTTATAGTAGGGAAAATGCTGGGGTTCTTGATCACACAAAGAGGTATTGAAGTCGACCCTTCCAAAATCAAGGCCATCTTAGAAATGCCACCACCAAAGACTGAAAAGGAGGTGCGAGGCTTTCTGGGTAAAGTGCAATTCATAAGACGATTTATTGCGAAATTAACCTTGACTTGTGAACCACTCTTTGGTCTCCTAAAGAAAGGAAAGAAGTTCCAATGGGACGGCCAATGCCAAGCTGCTTTTGAACAAATCAAGCAATATTTACAGAACCCACCTGTGTTATCACCGCCTGAGCTGGGGAAACCATTGATTCTGTACCTTTCAGTGACTGAAACTACACTAGGCTACATGCTTGCACAGGAGTCTGAGGACAAGGTAGAGAGAGCTATCTGCTACCTAAGCAAGAAAATGATGGATTACGAGACCCGCTACACTCCGCTACAGAAGGCTTGCCTGGCCTTGGTATGGGCTACCAGGAAGCTACGACACTACCTGTTAGCTCACTCTGTAATACTGGTTTTGAGATTAGATCCCACCAAATATCTTTTCGAGAAACCGGCACTTACAGGTTGGCTAGCTCGTTGGTTGGTTCTGCTTTTCGAATTTGATCTGAAGTACGTGACGCGCAAGTCAGTGAAAGGGAGAGCGGTAGCGGAGTTCCTAGCCGATCACCCAGTGGAAGGGGATGAAGCAGTTGAGTACCTATTCCCAAACGAGGCCATTCTGCATGTCGAAGAAGAGACTTGGATGATATACTTTGACGGAGCGTCAAACCATTACGGGTATGGGATAGGGGTGTTGTTGATAGCACCCGACAATTCCCTCATACCTTTAGCATTCAAACTCCGGTTCAAAGTCTCGAACAATGAGGTAGAGTATGAGGCATGTATTGTTGGTTTAGAAGCCGCCCTAGAACTAAGGGCAACACGGTTGGACATCATCGGGGACTCGAACCTTGTTGTATCTCAAGCTAAAGAAGATTGGAAAGTTAAAGAAGAAAAGATGAGAATCTATCACCAGACCTTGGACTTGCTGATTCCTCAGTTTGAGAAACTCAATTTCGCTCATCTATTAAGAGAGAACAACAGGTTTGCTGATTCATTAGCAACTCTATCTTCTATGCCCTCTTTTAAGCCCTCGGCGACTTCAATCAAACGAGTGCTAAACCCATCGGAGCCTGGGGCAAGCAAGAAATGAGACAACATGCACAAGCAAAGCGCATGTCACCGATAACCCTGCCAATGATGATCGTCGCGGTCATCGACATCAGAAAAACGATGAATCAAGCTTGGAATGTCCAGCTCTTTGTCGTGAATCAATGACCGAGCATCATGCAAAGTGAGGCCGCACATTCGTCCTAAGGCTTGGACGTAACCGAAGCGGAATTGAGGCAAGATTTCTTCATCGCGCTCGGATTCCATTAAAGCTTGGAAGTCCTCGAAAGTGGGACACATCTCTTGTTCGCCAAAGCTAAAGACATGTGTCACCGGATTCCAAAACCTTGCAGTGACATGAAGGAACGGAAAATGCAGTGGGGTACAACTCAACGTGAATAGTGCATTTATTTCGAAGCCCCGAAAATTTAGCTTTTCCGAGCCATCTAAGTTGGCAATCCAATTTGTGAGATTTTGGACAAGAAATGCTTCCATTTGGTGCAAAAACTGAGTTGAAATGGAGAAACTACAAAATTGGGGCTTTTGTAGAAGATAAGGTGTTTAGTGGAAGATAGGTGGCAATATTCTGGAGGTCCTTGCCATTTTTGGCCGATCGGCCAAAAAGAGTGCCGGCCGACCATCTTTTTTGGCCAATTGGCTAGTAATTATGGCCGATGGCCATTGCTTGTGGCCGATGGCCTCTCACTTTGGCCGATGGCCCTTCCTTTTGTTCTCTGAGCTGTCTATGTGTTGGAGATGTTGAGAACTTGTAACTGGTTCCACTTCAAATGCCTTTTGGTGATGATTTTACGAAGTCACGCCTGTGTTACTTCAATTTGTTTATCGAGTTGTTGTACTTTTATTTATCGAGTTGTATTTCATGTTCTTTAGTCTTTGTCTTGCTTATCGAGTTGTATTTACATTTGGTTAGCTTGTCAAGTTCTTTGTTTTTCTTATCGAGTTGTTTTGTTGTTAGTCGGTTCACTACCTGATTAATGCAATTCGAGTGTTTAGTTTTCAAAACAAAGTTCAATCTCATTTACATTGTTGTGTAATGTGATGCGATGCGACGCTTAGAATGTACAAATGTAACATATTTTCAACAAAAAAAACTGTTTCATTCCATCATGTTTTCTTTTGTAAAAGTACATAGTTTTAAAGAAAAATAAAACCTGCCTAACACAGCACAATATGCAAAATTACTAGTAAAAAGAAAAGTAAATCAAAAAAGAAGAGCAGCATCTGGATCGGCGCCGGTCGCCTTAAGCGCAGGAGTCCGTCCTCGTCCTCTTCCTGGACGAAGGTCCAAGATCGCCATTGTCACCTTCGCTGTCTGAGCCATCTCCAGCCTCATCTTGAGACGACTCTGCCTCCTCGTCAGACTCATCAGGGGTAGGCTCCCGTGAACTGCTCTCGGTACGAGTACGCCTATGCCTGCCTCGGCTGTGTATCGTCATCCCTCGTTTGGCTCCCCCTACTGCCCTGGGAGGTACTGATGGTCCTACTGAGGCACCCCCTATGGTCGGTATCTAGAATGGGGCCTGAAAAGAACAATTTGGCAAATGCATCAGTTATGCTATGCAAAATCGAGTATGGTATCGAAGGCAGTATGTGACTTACAGTGTATCAGTGTCGTGAGTGGTATATGAGTGCAGTGTAGCAAGTGTCGTATTGATAATGTAATGCATCAGATCATGCATGGAACAGATTATGCAAAGTTTTGGGACTGAGGTTGAAGGAATTTACTGGAATACCATAAATGGTCAGTAGGTCTATGCTCCTCTGTAGCATCCCCATCACTGAGGTCGTCAGCTCTAGAGACTGCCCAGTATACTCTATCGAAGCCTGCAAAAGTGTTGAAGTGATTAGTATTTTGCGGGATATCAAATGAAATGAAATGACTGTACATAATGCAAAGTATAGTACATACCAGGGTCGAGCCACGAACTTCAACAAGCTCATGATCAGCCGGAGGAGGAGCGATGGGTATCTGATAAGTCTCTCCACCCTGTCCTCAGCATGTCATAGTGGTGGGCAGCTCCGGCCACTCAGCTCTCTATCTCCTCCGGGATCCACTCCTATCACGGGCCCGAGTTGCCCTCGGTACTCCTGCTCCTCTCTTTGGCGCTGCAGGCCTCTCCATCTCAACTTGGAGAGCACCGGTTAGAGGTCGCATGAGATAAGTCTGGATGAACTCAGTGTAGTCGCCCTCATCTCAGAAAAAGTCAACGTCCCAACCAATCGTGAAATCCATCATCTCCTGCAGGGAGTACCTCTCGGTAGCCCTCATATGGATAGGAGGTGGCCTCAGAGTGATCTGCTCAGGCAAACCAAGGGTCTGACGCAAAAAGCACTCTCCAAAATACCATGCTCGACAGACCGGACCCTCCAGCAAAATTCGGAACCGAGCAATCTCCGAGCACCCATGTACTGATCTCTCACTGCCTCCAGTAACACGACCCAGGGCTGCCAGATGATCTGCAAATGACAGGATATACAATTTGTTATCTGCTATTGAAAGTACAAGGCAAAGCGAAGCTTAAATGAATGTAATGTTTGAAATACCTCTCCTGCGGTAATGGTGTCAAAGTATCTGCGGAAGAACAGGAAAGACTCCCGCAGCCTCCGCTCGCACCTCACATCGTATCGATGAGAATATGGAACCGTGGGGGGTGTCTCTACGTCCGGCACTAGGGAAAGCCTCGGGAAGTAGGCATACACCCACAACTACAGAGTGTAACAAGGTAAAAATGAGTATGCTTATCAGTAAGGCAGTATGCAGATAAAGCAAAAACCAGAGAATGATGTACAGTGTATCGTGCAGTTTGTGAAGTGTCTTGTGCAGTGTGTGCAGTGTACAGCCAGTGTAAAGTAGATTGCATGTATGTAGTGTGTGTGGTGTACAGATAGTGTAAGGCAAAACTATAAAATAGAAAAGGAAGGTATACCTCCCAAGCTCACCAGTAGCCTCCGAGCAGATGTCCGCTGCGGCGGGATGAAGAGCTCATGTATCCGTAAAGCGGCCAAGCCTGCACCACCCCAGTCATAGCGCTGGATCCGAGTCACATCTACCAACGCACTTAGCAGATATAGGGAAACAATGTTCGCCCGGTCGGCGAATAAGGTGGTGCCCAGTAAGAACATGATGAATCCTCGAGCGTACTGCTCCACCTCCTCGTGGGTCGTAGGCCCCTATATCTGAAACTGGTCCTCGAACCAAGAATATCTCACGAACCCTGGCCGGGAGAGAGGTGGCCGAGCACCGAGCAAGTAGATCTGGGCAGCATCCCACTCGCCCATATCGGTGTCGAAGGGAATTGGATCACCCCTTACTCCGATGCCGGTGAGCATCGAGAAGTCGAAGGGAGTCATCGTCATCTCCCCTGCAGCAGAAAGGTGGAAGGAATCGGTGGTGTCCCACCACCTCTCTACTAGCATGCCCAGAAGGAGCCTACTCACAATAAGGCGTGAGAGTCCCATGCAGAAAATGTCGAAGCCGGCTTGATTGACGATATGGAAAACCGCGTCAGGCAACTCCATGTACCAACCTCGGGCAATGGTATTTCCATACCCTCGGAAGGCATGGGAATCTCCCTGTGTTCAAAGACAAACAGATGCGAAGCAGTGTCAGAAATACAGTGTTTGAATGCGGTCAGACTTGATGAAAATGCAGTGTGTGTGTATGTGTTTGAGTTTACACAGATATCGTGTATGATGGTGCTCAGGGTGAACTAAGCATGTGATCTACAGGTATGTTTGTGATGATTAGTTAAAGAACAGTATCAGTTATTCAAGATATCTGATTTACATTACATAAAATAAAAAAAGGGAAGAGTATACCTCAGTAGTGCCGCAAGAAAGGTGCGACTCCGGCTCGCGTAGCAGGAGCTCCAATGGCACACCTCGTGCGTAGCTCCTGAACTGGCAGATGCTATCGGGAGGCAGTATGTATATCGCGGGCCGGTATGTCACCGGGTTGAAAGGTCGAACACTGAGCGGTAGGAGCTCGACCTCAGGATCCGCATCCATCTCTGGGGGAGTCCCACCCCGTGGAATATCATCCGCCATCTCAAGAAGGGTGCAAAAGTGGTCGAGGCCATGGCAAATGGGTAAAAATGCAAAAAGTCAATCGAAAGTCAACCTCGAGGGGTGAAAAAACGGAGGAAAATGACAAAGCTCGGAAGAGGGCATGGAAAAAAAGGTAAACTCGGGGAAACAAGCCCCAAGTGGTGGAAATCAAGAAGGGACACCGAAATCACTTTCTAATCTGTTCAAAGTGTGTAAAACAACGAAGGATTTGAGAATTAGACGTTGTGGGAGGCTCGAAAACAAGAAAAAAGCTCGGATCTAAGGGAAGAAAATGACCTAGAGAGAGAAAGCAATGATTTTCGGCTAAGAGGAAGTGAGGATACAGGGTTTGGAACCCTATATTTAAAGACCCGAGGCAAAATGTCAAAACTGCCCCGAATCTGCCACTTTTGGCCGATTGGCCAAATTGTTAGTCGATCGGCTAAATTGTTGGCCAATGATCTCCTTTTATGGCCAATGGCTTCCCCTTGTGGTCGATGCACCTCCAATGCCCTTGTTTTGGTCAATTATGTTGTTTGGTACCCTCATCTTTCAAGAAAGTGCAAGAAAATACACTTTTGAAGCTTAAGCGGCCTTCGTGGTGGCCCCGAACCGTGTCTTCCGTGTGCAGCACTCGATTCGCGTAAGGTGTATCCTTTTTCGTATCCTTTTATATATTGCAAGATTCGAAAATTGCTTTGAATATGTTGCATCACAATGTTTTGTCATGTTTGTAATAAACGCGCTTGTTATACGTCTTTTCGCTCTTGCATTGAGCATGCCTCATCTTGTTTTGAAGTTGCATCTCAACATCGCGAATAACTTGCCTTTACCATGCTTACATTGAATACGTGCCTCTCTTTGTTGTCGCATTGTTATACACATTGCTTGCATTGTCGCGCATGCTTTACTTACATGTGTTTATGTCTTTCCCGCCATTGCTATACACATTGTTTGCGTTGTCGCACACGCTTTACTTACATGTGTTTATGCCTTTCCCGCATTGCTATACACATTACTTGCATTGTCACGCATACTTTACTTACATGTGCTTATGCCTTTCCCTCATTGCTATACACATTGCTTGCGTTGTCGCGCATGCTTTACTTACATGCGTTTATGCTTTTCCCGCATTGCTATACACATTGCGTGCGTTGTCGTGCACACTTTATTTACATGTGTTTATGCCTTTCCCACATTGCTATACACATTGCCTGCGTTGTTGCGCACGCTTTACTTACATGTGTTTATGTTTTTCCCGCATTGCTATACACATTGCTCACGTTGTCGTGCACGCTTTACTTACATGTGTTTATGTCTTACCCACATTGCTATACACATTGCTTGCGTTGTCGCGCACACTTACATGTGTTTATGCTTTTCCCGTATTGTTATACACAATGCTTGCGTTGTCGCGCAAGCTTTACTTACATGTGTTTATGAACCTTGGCTTACGTTGTCGCGAATGCCCCTCTCCTGCATTGTTATACACATTGCTTGCGTTGCCGCGCATGCCTTTCTTGCATTGTTAAGCACCATTTTATCCGCGTTGTCACGCACACTTAGGTTGCATTGTCAGGCATCCAGTAGACTGTCCGGAGAACTCCCGAGAAAATCTCATTTTGCTCTCTAGCTACTACAGTTCGGACTCAATGTCACGATTCTGAATCCAATCTCGCAAAGTGTGATGTAAGACTAATAAATCACCAAAGAGTCTAAATCCGGAAAATCGTTTTGGAAAACTGATTTTCAAGAAAGAAGTGTTAAACATGGGCTGCTTTGCCAGATACAGAGTCACCACCTAAATATTTTATTTTAGGAAAATTTAGGAAACCTTGACTCGTGCCTAAGGCCACGTGTCCGTCATTACCAAAGTTGTCTTGGCTTGGGAATTTGGTTACGAGAGGGGAAGGTCATGCAATGAGCACCCCCGCTCGCCCGATCAAAGATCGGCCTATACTAAGCTTGATATCTTGTTTTTGAAATCACATGAGTTCTTATTTCGGTTAATTAGCTACAATTACTATGTGATGTGCACAACACACAAGTATAGACTGGATCTCCTAATTTGGAACAAAGCACCGCATATCCATTTGTTTGGAAATGGTTTGAAGTTTACTACTCGCAAGTAGGCTAAAACACGGATTTCAATGAATCGTTCCAATTCAAGTAATCCAACCTTCACCCACAAGCATTTAGGCAATTATATCACATAAGCAATTAGCCTCATGGCAAGCATGCTGTCATGGCAATCATTAATACACATGCAGTATGCTAAAGCATAAACACTCACAGTGTACTCCGAGCTAAAACAAAGAACTAGTTAGTAATCAATGCATGATCCTAATTCATGTCAAGATGTCTAATGCAGCATAGGAAAAATGCAACTAGAATAGGCTCGGCTATTCTAAGATGGCATATGAGGTGCGACAATTCGATACATGTATTCAAATAGGAATTGAAGTACAATGCAATAAGTATGATGCGCCGAGCCTGGTGCATGCAAGACAGATGAGTGGATGCAAACATGCGAACATAGAAATGCTAAATGAAATATGCCCTAGAACTAACCATCGTAAGCAGTTAAGTAAAAAGGAGAAAGACATGGGGTTGGAAGACATGCATCACACACACGCAAGCTTATTACAAAATTCGCCCTCTCGACGGAGGGTCCGAAAGAATAATAAAAAACATCTAATTAACTAACTAACAAGCTAATTAATTATTACAAAACCTCTTAACTAATTAACAAATTAATCAAGCTACAAAAGAAGTAAAGCAGCCCCGAGAAGAGGGACAAATGCATGCTCGGTCGGCTTCGCTCGGAAATCTGTTGCCATGTCTTATGTTGCCTCTGTTTGCATTGCTCTATACCTCTGCAAAGTGTGACAATTTCCAACACACTTCTGATTCACCCCATGGGCACTGTGGGAAATCATCGACAAAAATCATGGTCATCGGCTAAGAAAAAGTGGTTATCGACCAAAAATGAAGCCATCAGCTAGACATTTGTAGCCGATCGGCACTGAAGATGGCCGATCGGCCATTCCTTCCTGTAAAATGTTCTTTTGCTGCAGCAAAGGACAAACAGAGCATGGCAATGTATTTACAAGACAATGTTTGCAACTACACCCCTTATCATGTTTGAGACTCAAAGGAGTGTAGTTCTCGACCATCGGGCTACCAATCATGCATCTCAATGCATGATGGCCAAAAGAGTCAAGTGTGGAATTCAATATCAAATGAAATGCACAAAAACACATAAGGGGCCTCAACCTCTATCATGCTTGATCAAGAGGCAAGGCAATGCACACACAATGCAATGCAACCTAAGCATGCAAGCAAGCATGCAAACAACTCAAGCATGCAACAACATGCAACAATATCATGCAATGCAATTAATATGCAATAGGCATATAACCTAAGCGTGCAAACATGCAAGGCATGCAACAACATGCAAGGATGGGCAAGCATGTAACAACATGTAATGCGACAAGCATGCCACAACACACAAACCGCATGAGCCATGGACTTATACTGAAAATGGGTAGGCCTCAGCCATGCCAAAAACAATGGCCAAAATGATGAATTGGAAGCATGAAAATGCAAAACAAACATGCAAATGTAAGAGGTCCAACACCTAGGCATAGGAGGGTGACTTTCAAGAGCACTTAAAAGGGGACAAATATGGACATGTGAAAAACATAGTAAGCTCTGAAATCATGAATGGAAAGGTGCCAAACCAACCAAACAAAGCAAGTAAAGCATACAAGTGAGCCCAAAGCTTAAGGCTAGCCAAGGGACTCAAACCATGGCCATGCAAGGCAAGCCCCAAAGGGCTAAGGGCACTCAAAACAGTCCCAAGGCAGGTCAAGACAAGACCAAAAACATGCTCGAAACTAGCCAACACAAGCTAGAACATAACACCAAAAGCATGAGGCATGCAAGGATACAAAAGGGGTGTTACACTACACCTATCAAAACCAAACATGGCATGAATTATCCAATGAAAAACAGAGTTATGGTATACCAAAATAAGCCCAAAAACCCACTTAGATGGCATCCCAAAGACCTAAGCATGACGGCATGCACAATGATCCACTCATAAGGCATAAGACATCAACTCTTTAAAGCATTAAAGGAGTGATAATTGCAAGTATATGAGCATGAAACATGGACTGAAATATCATAACAAATGATTTCAAATCATTGAAATGAGCCAAGTAATGCATGCTAGAAGACTCGATACTCAAAGCTAACAAGCTAGATTAAACCATGGCCATACAAAGCAAGTCATATATGACTAAAACAACACAAATCAAACCTTAAACATGCTGAAACATGAACAAAGTCTTCTCAGAGTTAAGCCAAAAGCATGCTAAAATGACATGTCAAAGCATGAGGCATGTTAGGCTATTTCATGGAAATGCACTACAAGTACATGGAGCATGCAATGAGCTATTAAACCAAACCCCAACAGAGGTATGACATGGTAAAACAAGCCCAGGAACATGCTGAAATGGACACAACATAGGCTAGAATGATATGCTACTTCATGAAGCATGCAAAGCTAGTGTGTGTGATTTACACTACAAGTGTATCAGGCATGCATGGAGTGACAAAAACGAGCAAAAACAGTGTTGTATCATGGCAAAACAAAGCCTAATACATACTGAAATGAAGCTAAAACAAGCTAAGCAAACATGCTACCAATATAAGTCATTTATGCAAGCATGCAAGACAACAAGGAGAGGGGATGACCCTCTCTTATTTGAGACCTCAAAACTATCTTTCCACCACTGAAAATCCTCTGGATTTCAGTGGTAGAAAGGTCATGCAAAGCCAAGAACAAGGGCCAAAAGGGATGGCCTAAAACAAGGCCTAACCAGGCCTTGGAGGGAGGAGATGACCCCCAACTAAAAGTGACCTTAACCAAAGATTTAAAGCATGTAAAAACAAAACTTTTATCAGTTAAGAGTTGAGCTTAAAACAACAAGCAAGCAGGTCTAAAAGCTTAAGCAAGAATGGAGGTTTAAAAGCAAGTTTGCTCACCCTTGAAGAACACCTTCAAAAACAAAGCTCCAGCAACTTTTCCAAGCTTAAACCAGTCCAAGAACTCTGAAATCAACCTTAAGGGACCTCAGCTCCAAGAGGATGGTGTTCTACTAGGTGTTTGTGTACAATAGTAAGACAAAATGACCCTTTTAAGCACAAAATAAGAGCAAACAAGGAGATATAGATACAAAACTATATGTATCACTCAAGCCTAATTTTCTGAACCTCTAAGAAGGGCGGAGGAGCTCCCTTCTTATAGAAGTTCAATTCCTAAGCTTGTTGAGCAAGCTAAGCAATTGAATCAAATCCCTCCATACACGTGTATGGAGGATGTGAATTGTGCATGCCAGCTATGATAGCTGGCATAAAATATTTGCATAAAGCAGATGAACAGGGCTCGGCCAGAAAATATAGCCGATTGACCAACACAAGGGCAATCGACTAAAAATAGTGCCGATCGGCCAACACTTTTGGCCGATGGTAAGAAAACAAGGCCGATGGCTTCATGCTTTGGCCGATGGGTTGAGGGGATGTTCAACAAGCCACCCTCTTCCCTCAGAAGCGAAAACACAAGTGCTTGGTCCACAACCAAACACAAAACAGACAAGTTGAGAGATTTTGAGGCAAGGCGCGCAGCCGAGACCTTCGGGAACTCAAAACGAACACGAACATGAATGATCAGTGAGTGTTCAAACAATGACGTCCAAGTCTTGAGGGCGGTCAAAAATGGACTGTCTACAGTTGCCCCTCTTTGACAGAACTCGAAAGTCATAAAAATGACCGGAGTGAATGTCAAAGCCCAAAGACGACCCATTTTTGACAAGGCCAAAGACTTAGACAAGCATACAAGATAGCAAGATATGTGCCCGAAGGCGGGGGCAAAATGCAGATGCCATGCACGGTGCCGAACATAACTTATGATCATGCAAATTAAGCTGTAACGAAGTATAACATGCAACAGTTTTAAGCAAGCAAATAAAAACCAAACTACATCATATGCAGATGGGATGTAAAAGAATTATACAATTCTCGCTACGTCTCATGCGGAGAATACACAATACCGTCCGGTTCGTCTGGTCGCGCCAGCTTCAAATGAACCATACATACAATATCGTGCCTGCAAAAGAAAGAAACTTAACAGGTACAATATCGTTAGAAACATGCATAGCAATGCAAGTGAGAAGTGCGTGGCAACGCAAGTGAAGTGTGCATAACAATGCAAGTAACGTGCGAGACAACGTGGGTGGAAGGGTGTAAGACAATGCAACCTAAGTGTGACGCATAACAATGCAGTGAAAACAAGCATAACAATGCAAGTGAAGTATACATAACAATGCAATGAACTAACAAGTGCAGGTAAGGTGTGCAAAATAGCGTGAGCAATGCACTAACAAGTCCAGGTAAAGTGCGCAAAATAGCGCGAGCAATGCACTAATAAGTGCAAATGAGGTGCGCAAAATAGCGCGAATGAAATGCAATGCACTAACAGGTGCATATGATGTGCGCAAAATAGCGCAAATGATGCAAAATGCAATGCACTAACAGGTGCTTATGAATGTGCGCAAAATAGCGCGATGCACAAAATAGCGCGAATGTAATGCAACACACTAACAGGTGCATATGACGTGCGCAAAATAGCGTGAATGTAATGCAATGCACTAACAGGTGCATATGAATGTGCGCAAGATAGCGCGATGCGCAAAATAGCACGAATGTAATGCAATGCACTAACAGGTGCATATGAATGTGCGCAAGATAGCGCGATGCGCAAAATAGCGCGAATGAAATGCATGCAAAATACAAGTAAGGTGCACAAAACAGTGCGATAAAATGATAGTATAGTAGATACAAAAAGGGTGATAGACTCCAACCATGATGGAATCATGAGAGGAGGAAAAACAAACAATCAGGCGCGTATAGAACGCAACCTGAGTCAACTTCCAAACACGTTGAAATCGTGTGAGGAAAGGGACACTCAAACTATGCTGAAATCGTGTAAGGAAATGGACACTCAAACCACGTTGAAATCGTGAGAGGTCCAAAACAACCTGCCCAGGTGTGTTCAAAACACAACCTGAGATAAATTCCAAACATGCTAAAATCGTGTAAGGAAAGGGACACTCAAACCACGTTGAAATCGTGAGAGGAGGTCTAAAACAACCCGCCCAAGTGTATTCAAAACATAACCTGAGATAAATTCCAACATACTGAAATCGTGTAAGGAAAAGGGACACTCAAACCACGTTGAAATCGTGAGAGGAGGTCCAAAACAACCCACCCAAGTGTGTTCAAAACACAACCTAAGATGAATTCCAAACGCGCTGAAATCGTGTAAGGAAAGGGACACTCAAACCATGCTGAAATCGTGAGAGGAGGTCCAAAACAACCCGCCCAGGTGTGTTCAAAACACAACCTGAGATGAATTCCAAACACGCTGAAATCGTGTAAGGAAAAGGGACACTCAAACCACGATGAAATCATGAGAGGAGGTCTAAAACAACCCGCCCAGGTGTGCTCAAAACACAACCTGAGATGAATTCCAAACACGTTGAAATCGTGTAAGGAAAAGGGACACTCAAACCACGCTGAAATCGTGAGAGGAGGTCCAAAACAACCCGCCCAGGTGTGTTCAAAACACAACTTGAGATAAATTCCAAACACGCTGAAATCGTGTAAGGAAAATGGACACTCAAACCATGCTAAAATCGTGAGAGGAGGTCCAAAACAACCCGCCCAGGTGTGTTCAAAACACAACCTAAGATAAATTCCAAACACGCTGAAATCGTGTAAGGAAAAGGGACAGGGAGAAACATAGGGACATATCCCCGCTATTTCGAAAAAAGAAGGAAACATAGGGACATATCCCCATGTTTCGGAATGGTACGGGCATTGGAACCTATTCCAAATGCTCTAAACTAGAAAAGGAGAAACATAGGGAGACATCCCCGTGTTTCGGAAAGAAGGAGAAACATAGGGACATATCCCCGTGTTTCGGAAAAAAGGAAAACCTCTCAGCGTATCACACACAAGAGAGGGAAGAGAAAACCTCTCAGTGTATCACACGCAAGAGAGGAAAGGACTGTGCAAGAAAGCGCAGTCATTCAAACGCGTGTCAAACGCAAGAGGAGAAGGATAGGTGCAAACGCATGCCAAATGCGAGAGGAGAAAGGTATCAGTTAAACTGAACTGGAACGTCCCTGAATGAACAGTACATACAATACCGTGCAAGAACGGGAAAAAAAACTAGATAGGTAAAAATGCAATGCAATGCATGATGTTTAAGGAATGCAATAAACAAACAAAGCGGCGCTTCAGCAAGCACCTCACTGGGTGAGTGACGATAAACTGCTCTACTCTGATGGGGATCCCCCTCCTCGTGTTCCTCGAACACTTATCTTCAACTCACAGTACAAAGGCGCTGAAATGCTGACAAGGAGCGACATCTACTAGGGAAACCATGGATGCCGCTTTTCTTCCTGATCATTCTCACAACTATCCCTATTCTTCAACGGGATGACAGACTAGGTTGGATCAGCATCCAGAATAGAGATGCATACCTGCTACCTCGACCTATGGGGCTTCCATACAGATTTCAAGCCGGGGATATACCCCTGGGTATTCAAACCAGACTTTAGTCTCGGAAATTCCAAACCTTTGTGTTCTAGGCAACAACCATTCGAACTCTAGTTTCCACCATCGCAATTAATCTCCTAGGAACTCATTGCAAACACAACCAAGATGCCTCTGGTAGGGACCAGTACTCAGGGAGAGCGCTTCTAATCGCGATTCTGATACTGAAACAGTCAACACAGTATTTGATTCACTTTGAACACACAGTTTGTATAGCACACTGCTCATTCTGAACACACAACCCATGACACAGTACTCTGTTTCTCTGAACACACAGCCCATAACACAGTACTCTGTTTATTCGACATACAGCTCATACAGCACACTGCTCACTCTAAACACACAGCTCATAACACAGTACTCTATTTATTTGGTATACAGCTCATACAGCACACTGCTCACTCTGAACACACAGCTCATAACATAGGGCTCGGTTCATTTTGAACACACGGGATGGAAAGACGGAACTTATAGGAGTCGAAACAAACTCAGATGCTCCGAATTCTCCCACTTTCCTTTTGCTTTGCAGCCTGGAACTTATAGCTTCAGATAGGTCCTAATTCTACTGCTCCGAGATGACCTAGGTTGAACCCTGCGATTTTAGGAAAGAACGAATTCTGTTTTGCACAAATGTAGAGAATGGCACAGCACTCTGAGCACGAAACGATTCATTTTTGAAATTGTAATGAGAAAAGGGTTCTCAACTGGGTATTGAGCCTACAGCTGACCACAGTCAAAACGACTCAACAAAGACAAACAAAAGGTAAACAACCTAAACACATCGAGTAACACTCGAAATGACTCAAAACAAGAATCGAGACAAACAAAACAACAAACACGACACTCAGACGTATTACAAAGGCGAGAGACCTCTTAATTCACGAGGAGCCAGTTTCTTCAGGTATTGGTTCCCACACTTTCTCATTTGTGATTCTCACATCACTCGGCCCTTAGGCTCTGTTTTTCTGAAAAAGCCATTTTCCTCACTTTTTCTCTCAACGCACATCTCTCTATTCTTCAATCTCTCATTTTTAATCCCTCCCCCCATGGGTGATTAATGAATAAACAAGATATTGCGAGCTCTTGCCCCTAGCATTCTACTAGATTCTTTTTTCTTCTGCGCATAACTAGTGAGTTCCTCCCACAGAGGAGTTGCGCTACAACTGAATGTGCAACAAATTTGCAGCTGGCATCGGTTGACGATGTTCTGCTGGGGAGTTTGGGCGTGATCAGGTTTGTCCAGACAAGGGAGTGGAATATCTTGATCCATTCCAGTTCATGCTTCGCACTTGACTTGATACCTCGCTGCTTGGAGGATGAGAGAGCTTTCAGCCCTTTACTGACAGCTCCAACTGTGCCCTTTCTGGCAGGTAGAGTGCCCTCCTTGGCAAGTATGTTGACAATGGGGAAAGACAGGAAGCCTGACTCAACTGTGCCCCTAGTTTATCATTTTGACCATTTTTGTTTTGGCTTTCTACTAAAACAATTTTGACCAACATGAGAGTTAGATTAACATACTTGTTTGATTTTTTGATTTAAAATCATGTAAATTAGGCTATGAGCACTGAAACTTTTCCCCTTTTGGGGCCAAGAAATGGTCCAGTTTTGGAAAAATAGAATAATTTTTGAGAAAAGTAGTCAACCTCAGTAAAATTTCTCAAAAACTATTTTTTGCAAACGACCACTGCTCAACGAGCACGGAACCTACTCTCGTGATGCACAACCTCAGATCTAAAACAATGAAAAATTGCCCCTTGTCCAAGTGACACTACACGGCAACGGAAAGTTGCCTCTTGTCTGAATGGTACCGCAGCGCATTGTAATTAGTTCCCAAAGTGACGATCACAACCAAACTCTCGAATACAGAGAAGACAAAGATGATCAGAACCATTACATGGACATAGTCGATTTGGAAGTGTTTGTGGCTGGACTTCAGAATGAAGTTGCCTACATATCCCAAACATGGAAATCAAACCTTACATAGTTCAGGTTAAGGTACACTCGTGTATTAACCCTCACCTTTTGCGCTCTAACTTTTGCCTGGGTCGCCCTTCCGGGTTTTCGGCCCAGCGAGCCTCTCAAGGGTAAAAGTGTAGCTTGGTCCATGTCAAATGGTTTTAGGATCTCGAAGCCATCTGAATCCAGGAGAGTGGTTGTTGTTCGTTGATGATGTAGGAGCCCATCCAATGGGGGCCGAATTTGCCCCTAATGTTGTGGATAGGAACTCAATTGTCCCTTAGCAATAAACTTTCTTCTTTCATTCCTTCTAGGATTTAGCATTCTTTCCAGTCTTCGTTAGCTTGAGAAATGTCCCAATATTTGACTCTTCGAGCACATCCGACATTGTTGCCCCTAGTTCAAGGACTACTTTTGATCGAGCTTTGCAAGCTTCCTTTGATGACATCTGATCTTCTTGATCTGACTTTTGTTGCCCCTAGTTCATGGGCTACTTCAAATTTGGCCATACAGGCCTCACGTTGTGGTTGACCATTGAACATTCTGAATCCAAGTTCAAGGTTTGAAAGCAAAGGGGTTGAGTCTCGAGGCTGAGAGCGATCCTAGGTTGCACAATCTCAAGAGTGATTCCACACAGGTCTTCACAGGACGATGCAAAACATTTTGTTTTTAAAATCTTTTAAGAAAGCAACTAATCGCTCGCGCGAAAGACAATGTAGAACCAATCTGGATCAAGCCAAGATCCTTCTCAACACTCATACTAACAAGCATGATCTCATTCATTAAGGGTTTAGCATGCCTCTCTTTCTCTCAATTGATCAAGTTTTTGCAAAACCTGAGGAATTCTTTCCTCTTCGTTTTCATCACAATATTCAAAAGGTTTTGGAAAACTTAGGTCAATGCAATAATTTCAAGGCACAGAAGAGCAGGTAAAACGTGCTGCTGTTTCAAACAAGTTTGCTGGCACAACAGGTTCAAGATAGAAACGAACGCAAAAACATGAAAACCATTGTTGTTTCATTTAGATCTTTTGGTGTAACTGGCTCGACGGCAGAAACAGACTCAAAAGAGTGGGTGCAAAAGACAAACACCAAAACAAGCAAGTGATGTCCGAGGTAACACCCCCGAAATCACCTGACCCTAACAAAACAGGACTGACTCGATACAACAAGACAGACCCAACTGACTCAGTACAAAAAGACTGACTATATACAAGACAACAAAACTAACTGAATACCCAAGTCAGAAAGTACAAAAACTAGGATTCGCAAATGCTCAAAATAGTGCGTGCCATACGCCACATCTGAAGTAAACTGAGCGCCACCCGCAGGTGGTTTGTCCCCTGATCACATCACATTATCCTCCAGGTTCACTGATCCAGTGATGATAGACTTTGCTGAGCTTGGTGGGAGGACGACCCCATTGTCAAACAAATCCTGTACTTCGTGGCGAAGACGGAAGCAATTGTTGGTGTTATGGCCAGTTTGTTGATGGTACGCACAGTACTGGGTGGTGTAGTGCGCCCGTGTGGGCCTCATGCTACTACAGTTCGGACTCGATTTGTGTCACGGTTCTTAATCTGAACCAAAGAGTCCAAATCTGGCAAATCGTTTTGAGAAACAGATTTTTGAAAAAGTAGTGCCAAACATGGACTGCTTTGCCAGATACAGAGTCGCCACCTAAATATTTTAAAATGGGGAATTTAGGAAACCCTGACTCGGTGCCGAAGGCCACATGTCCGTCATCACCGGAGTTGTCTCGGCTCGGGAGCTTGGGTACGATCGGGGAAGGTCAGCTATGAGCACCCCCTTTCGCCCGGTCCGAAGACCGGCCTCTACTAACCGTGATATCCGTTTTTGAAAACTTTATTTATTCTTAAACCAATTGTTAGCCTAGAATTACTATGTTATGCGCGCAGCAAACAAGTATAGACCAAATCACCCAAATTGGAACAAAACATTTCATGTTTGTTTTAAAAATGGTTTCCTACTCGCAAGTAGGCTAAAATGCAAATTTTGCCACCCTCAAGTGGGCTTTTAGAAAAGATGATTTTGCCACTATCTAGTGGGCTTAAAACTCACAGTTTTAATGCATTATTCCAATTTAGGTAATTCAACCTCCATCCACAGGCATTCAAGCAGTTATATCACATAAGCAGCTAGTCTCATGGTAATCATACAGTCATGGCAACACTCACACGCATGCAATATGCTAAAGTATAAAAGCTTACCTAGTACTCCGAGCCAAAACAGAAACTAGTCAGTAATCATATGCACGATCCTAGTTCATGTTAAAAATGGCTAATGCAACACATGCAAAGATGCAATCTAAACAGGCTCGGCTATCCTAAAGATGGCATGTGAAATGCTGCAACTAACAAGTACTCAACTTGGAATTGAAATACAAGTGCAGTTAGCATGATGTGTTGAGCCTGATGCATGTCAACAAATGCATGAATGCACGCATGCATAGCATAAGGTATGCTAAAATAAATGTGCCCTAATCTACCATCATAAGCAGGTAAATAAAAGGGAAGGAAGAAGTGGGGTTGGAAGACATACATCACACGCCGGCACACTTATTACAAATATGCCCTCACTCGGAGGGACCAAAATAATAATACAAATTAATTAACTACGCAAGCTAATTAAATATTACAAATTGCTTAATTAATTAACAAATTAACTAAACTAAAGAAAAACAGTAAACCGCCTCGGGGCGAGGGTCAGATGCAACACATTCGGGACTGGCTCGGAATCGCACTGCCATGCATAGTTTGCCTCTGTTTTCCCTGCTCTGCTCCTCTGAAAACTGCCAAAGTCTCAGGGATGCCTCTCAGGACACTGGGGGATATCATCGGCTGAGCAGAATTTCCATCGGCAGCAACATTTAGTCACCGGCACAAAATAGATCCACCGGCCATCGATTGATTGCCGGTCGGCACTAAATACTGCCGGCCGGCAATAAATTCCTGCAGAACCTGCAACTCACAGCAGCAGAGGGCAAAATCTTGCATGGCAATGCAATTCAAGCAATTTATGCACCCATCACATTCCTTATCATGTTAATGACTCAAAGGAGGATGTGCCCCAATTCTCGGACCACCAATCACGCATTTCCATGCATGATGGCCCAAAGAATCAAGTGTGCAACTTCAATTTCAAAATGCATGCAAACCAAATAAACACACAAGGAGGCCTAACCTCTATCATACTCATCTCAAGAGGCAAGGTGATGCATGCAAGATGCAATGCAACTTAGGCATACGAGCTAAGGATGCAACATGCCGATACAAGCAAACATGCAAGGTGAGCATGCAAATAAGCAAGGGATGGTCTTAAACATGAATTAGGCAGCTCTAGTTAGGCCCAAAACAGTGGCGAAAATGCTAAGTGCATGGAGGCAAATGACATGCAAACATGCATAGATACATGGTCCAAGACTTAAGCATAATGAAGCCACTTTTCGACGCATTTGAAAGGCACAAACATGGACAATTTGCATGCAAATCTGAGAGGCGATAGGTGATGCAAAACAACCCCGAAACATGACGAAACGCCACTCAACGCATGGAATGAATCCCGAAATGCAAGATTAGGCACATGAAATGGCTTACAGCTATACAAAGCATGCACAATATGGACATGGAGCATGAAGACAGAAGCAAGACAGCCCTGAGACAAGAATTTTTTACAGTTTATGACATGGCCAAACAACAAGCAAAGATAGGGATAAAATGGCATACAAAAACGGGGCTAACACATGGATTTCAAAGCAAGTAGCACATAGAGTATCCAAACAGTGTTGAGCCCTTCTTCAATGTTGAAGAAGGGCTCAAAAGAAGCAACTTCACAGTTTATAACATGCCTCAAAACAGATCACACGCAAGCCAAAAATATTATGCAAAAATTATGGCATAAAGAGGGCTAATGAAGGAAGTGCTAGCTACTGCCCTCAAACAACAAGAGGTCCTCAATCAAACATGAAGAGGACCTCAAAATATGATGATTTGAAGTTTGGGTCGGAGCCCAAAGATGTAACCACAAGGAGCTAAGATATAGGCCAAAAAAATGCACAAAAGAGGGAAAGTGGGACTCACCCTTGTAGAACCAATCTTTAGCAACCTTTGGACCGAGTTTGGGAGCTTTTAACCTCTGGAGGACAGCCTCAAGCTGCTAGAATGGGCGTTGGATGCCTTGTGCTATGAGTTGATGAAGAAATGGCCCAAGAACAAGGGTGTTTGATGGTTGAATGGGAGAGATATAGTGAGAGATTGAGGGTTGTATGTATGTATATCAGATATACATGGTATATCTCTGGTTTTTTTTGCCTCAAACCATCCAACCTAGACAAAGGGAGAGGAATGGTGCTTATATAAGGCAAGGGAAGCACTTAACTTACAAGCTAAGTAAAGGGAAAGGGTCAAAGGGGTTCAAGGGGGGTGCAAGGCTTCTAGAGGAAGCTAAAACAGCTGGCCAAGCTTCTCCAAGAAGCTTGGCCAAAGGGTTCAAGCTTCTAGAAGGTTAAGGGGTTCAAAGACTCACAAGGTGCAAAACAAACACACATGTGCGTGGGGGATCGATTCTGTGCATTCCAGCTGGCACAGCTGGAATCCACTCAATCTGCAGAATGCTCCGGAAGGTCGTCGGCTAGCAAAAATTGCCGGTCAGCAAAATAAAGTGCCGGTCGGCACAATAACTTGCCGGCCGGATAAATACAGTGCCGGTGGATGGCCGGTAAGGTCAAAAAAATGGCCGGTTGGTGTCCAAATTGAAGCCCCGGAAGTTAGCTTTCCAATGGCGCAAATCTTGCATTAAAATTCCTCCTGTGGAAAATGTTATGCCCATTTTGGTGAAGCCGCGCAGATTCGATCCAACCGGGATGATACCCAACTTCAACCAATCATATCTCCCCCACCCGGACTTGGCTTTAAGAGATTCTTGAGTGAAAAATGAAGCCCCGGAAGTAAGCTTTCCGACGGTGGTGGCCTTATAGCTAAAATCCAAGTGTACAGACAGATAAGCCCGATTCAGCGAGGGCTGCTCGACTCGCTTCTTCCCGGATTCATGCCGAACTTTTCCCAAACTAGTTTTCTCTTCTCCTTTCCTCTTTTCTTCAACTCCAAACCCCTAAACAAAGTATTTTGAAGGATTTGCCTCTCTCCTTGCTGAAGAAACTGAATCTTTGCCCTGCACATCTCTCAACACAGAGCAAACCATCAGTGGTGCCCAAGTCTTAAGGGCGGTCAAAAATGGGGTGTCTACAGTTGCCCCTCTTTGACAGAACTCGAAAGTCATAAAAATGACGGGAGTGAATGTCAAAGCCCAGAGACGACCCATTTTTGACAAGGCCGAAGACTTGGACAAACAAACAAAATACCGATAAATAAATGGTTGTGCCCACAGGCTGCCTACGTATCCCTTTGCAAGGAATCAAACCAGCGTAGTTCAGGGGCAGGATGCAAATGATATGCAGGAAGACTTTGATAATTGGACTTATACGCCACGCGAAGCCAGTTTGTACTCAAAACAATGCAATGTACTAACAAGTACAAGTGAGGTGCGCAAAATAGCACGAATGTAAACTGCACAAAACAGTGCGATGCGCAAAATAGCGCGAATGTAGCTGTGATGAAGCAATTATGCAAAATAAATGCAACATTTTAAGCGAATGCTATGCCAGCAAGTAGACATGAACCAAACTACATCTCATGCAGAAAGGATGTAAGAGAATTATGCAATTCTCACGAACATGTGCGATAGATACACAAAAAGTGAACAAAGTGTGATAGATACACTAAGTGGACAAGCATGTGTTATAGATACACATAGTGAAAAGAGTGTGATGGATACTCAAAGTGAACATGCGATAGATACACAAAGTGAGCATAGCGTGATAGATACACAATGCGAGAGTGTGTGGTTGATACACAAAGCGAACGGGTGTGATTGATACACAAAGCGAGCATGTGATAGATACACTATATGAAGCAAAGTGTGAGCGTGTGATAGATACACTAAGCGAGTGTGGTGAGCATAGTGTGATAGATACACAAAGCGTGAACACAAAGTGTGATGGATGCACTAAGTGAACAAAGTGTGATTGATATACTAAAGGTGAACACGAAGTGTGATAGATGCACTAGGTGAACAAGTATGATAGATATACTAAAAGGGAACACAAAGTGTGATAGATGCACTATGTGAACAGAGTGTGATTGATACACTAAAAGTGAACACAAAGTGTGATAGATGCACTATGTGAACAAGTATGATAGATATACCAAAAGGGAACACAAAGTGTGATAGATGCACTATGTGAACAGAGTGTGATTGATACACTAAAAGCGAACACAAAGTGTGATAGATGCACAGTGTGAACAAAGTATGATTGATATACTGAAGGTGAACACGAAGTGTGATAGATGCACTCAGTGAGCAAGTATGATAGATATACTGAAAATGAACACAAAGTGTGACAGATGTACTATGTGAACAGAGTGTGATTGATACACTAAAAGTGAACACGAAGTGTGATAGATGCACTTAGTGAACAAAGTGTGATTGATACACTGAAAGTGTGATACAAAAAACGAGAATGTGTGTGATAGATACACAAAATGAAAGAAATGTGATTGGTACACTGAGTGAAGAGAGTGTGATTGATACACTAAATGAGAATGTGGGTGATAGATACTCAAAGTGAGTGAAGTGTGATTGATACACTAAGGCAAATGAAGTGTGATTGATACACTATATGAATGAGAGCGTAACTGAAGCGTGATTGATACACTAAGTGAAAAGAGTGTGATTGATACACTAAATGAGAATGAAGTGTGATTGATACACTAAAGTGAGTGTGTGTGATTGATACACAAAAGTGAATGACCTTAAAACGGAACTTCTTTGAATGAACCGTGCATACAATATCGTGCATGACTGAGGAAGAAACTTGATAGGTATAATGCATTACAATGCAAGTGAAGTGGATGCATAACAATGTAAGTGGAAGAGTGCATAACCTCGAAGCAGGATTGATCTTGCACCTGAGGTAGAGGTACACTCATATTTCGGAGCATTGACAAGGCCCTGAAGAGGTACGTCCGGAGTACAATCACGGAATTTTCTGAAATTGACACAAACTCAGATACTTCGATTTTCACTCTTTTGTTTTTGCTTTGCAGTCTAGAACCATCATAGCTTCAGATAGGTCCTGGTTTCACCGTTCACACTTATCGGGGGTGGACCCTGCAGTTTTATGGAAAAAAAGAATCTTGTTTTGCACAAACGTGAAGGATGGCACAGCACTCTGAGCACAAAACGATTTATTTTTGAAATTGAGAGATGAGTTTTCGACCAGGTATTGAGCCTACGACTAAACACAGCGAGAAAGACTCAACAACGGAAAACAAAAGGTAAACAACCTAAACATGTCGAGACACGCTCGGAACGACTCAAAGCAAGAATCGAGACAAACAAAACAAAAGACACGACACACAGACGTGCACAGGGAGCCTGTTTCACCGGGTATTATTCCCACCCTTTCTTATTTGTGATTCTCACATCACTCGGCTCTCAAGCTCGGTTTTTCTCTCAAAACCCTTTTCTCGCTTTTTTCCCTCAGCGCACATCTCTCTATTCTTTAATCTCTCGTTTTTCATCCCTCCCCTGGGTGGTTGATGGATAAGCTGGAAATTGTGGGCTCTTGCCCCTGGTATTTTACCAGACTCTTGTTCACAACAGTAAGTTTCTCCCACAGAGGGGTTGTGCTACAACTGGGTGTGTAGCAAATCTGCAGCTAACATCGGTTGATGAGGCCCTACTAGGGAGTTTGGACGTGGTTAGATCTGTCCAGATGAGAGAGTGGAATATCTTGATCCGTCCCCGTCCGTGCTTCGCACTTGGCTTGATACCTCGTTGCGTGGAGGATGTGAGAGCCTTCTGCCCTTTTGCGGTCAGCTTCAGAGGTGCCCTTTTCTGGCAGGTGCCCTTTCTGGTAGATGCATTGACAACGGGGGAAAGACAGGAAGCCTGACTCAACTGTGCCCCTAGTTCATCATTTTGACCATTTTTTGTTTTGGTTTTCTACTAGAACAATTTTGACCAATATGAGAGTTAGATTAACATACTTGTTCGATTTTTTATTTGAAAATCATGCAAGTCAGGCTATGAGTACTGAAAATTTTCCTTTTTTGGGTCCAAGAAATGGTCCAGTTTTTGGAAAAGATGGAACAATTTTCGAGAAAAGTAGTCAGCTTTAGTAAAAATTCTCAAAAATTATTTTTGCAAACGGCCAATGCTTAACAAGCACGGAACCCACTCTTGAGACGCACAACCTCGGATTTGGAGGAAAATTGCCCCCTTGCTCGAAGAGAGCTACATGGCAACGGAAAGTTGCCCCTTGTTTGCACGGCACCGCAGCGCATTGAATGGCAACGGAAAGTTGCCCCTTATCTGAATGGCACCGTAGTGTATTGTAATCAGTCCTCAGAGCGACGATTGCAACCGAACTCCCAGATACAGAAAAGACAAAGATGACTAGAACCATTACATGGACACAGTTGAATTTGAAGTGTTTTACGACTAGACTTCAGAATGAAGTTGCCTACGTATCCCAAAGATGGGAATCAAGCCTTACGTAGTTCGGGGTTAAGGTACACTCGGGTATTTAACCTCTCCTTTTTAGGCTCTAACTTTTGCCAAGGCGCCCGATGCGGGTTTTCGACCTTGCGAGCTTTGTTTTTCTTTTCTTTTCAATTCTTTTCATTTATTTTCTTTTCATTTCTTTTCGTTTCATTTCCTTTTTTTTTTTTGTTTTGTTTTTTGTTCTTTTCTTTGCATTTTTTCCTTTTTTGTATTTTTCTCTTGCTCTAACTTTTGCCTGGGTCGCCCTTCCGGGTTTTCGGCCCAGTGAGCCTCTCAAAGGGTAAAAGTGTCGCAAATCCATGCCAAATGGTTTTAGGGTTTTGAAGCCATCCGTATCCAGGAGAGTGGCTGTTGATTTGCAAGAGGACTCATCTTTGGCTCTTCGAGCACGTCTGACATCTTTGCCCCTAGTTTGAAGGGTACTTCTGTTCTAGCTTTGCAAGCTTCTTCTGATGAGGTCTAATCTTCTTGATCTGACTTTCTTGCCTCTTGTCCGAGGGCTGTTTCGAATCTGGCCACACAGGCCTCATATGGCGGTTGACCATTGAACATTCTGAAATTAAGTCCGAGGTTTGAAAACAAATGGACAGAATCTTGAGGCTGAGAGCGATCCTAGGCTGCACAATCTCAAGAGCGATTCCACACAAGTCTTCACAGGACTGCGCAAAATATTTTTCGAAAGTTTTTAAGAAAGCGACAAATCGCTCGCGCTGAAGACAGTGTGGGGCCAATCTGGATCAAGCCAGGATCCTTCTCAGTACTCACATTAACAAACATGATCTCATTCATTAAGGGCTTAGCACGCCTCTCTTTCCCTCAGTTTGATCAAATTTTGCAAAATCTGAAGAATTCCTTCCTCTTCATTTTTATCACCGCAGTGTTCAAAAAACGTTTTGAAAAAACTTAGGTCGATACAATGATTTCAAGGCACAGAAAAGGCAGGCGAAGAGCACTGTCATTCCATTCAATACTTCTGGCACAACTGGCACACGGCAGAAGCAAACACAAGAGTGTGAAAATCACTGCTGTTCATTCAAATCTGTTGGCACAACTGGCTCCCTGGCAGAAACAGACTCAAAAGGACAAACACAAAGCAAAATAGTGATATCCGAAGTAACACCCCCGGAATCACCCGACTTTAACAAAACAGGACTGACTCGATACAACAAGACAGACCCGACTGACTCAGTATGAAAAGACTGACTCAATACAAATTGAGAAGACTGACCCAATACCCAAGTCAGAAAACACAAAAACTAGCATTCGTAAAATGCTCGAAACAGTGCGTGCCAAACGCCACATCTAGAGTAAACTGAGTGCCGCCCGCAGGTGATTCATCCCTCGATCACATCACATTATCCCCCACAAGTTCACTGATCCAGTGGTGATAGACTTTACTGAGCTGGTGCGGCAATGACCTTGTTGTCAAACAAATCCTGTACATCATGGCGCAGACGAAAGCAGCTATCGGTCTCATGACCGGTTTGTTGGTGGTACGCACAGTACTTAGTCTGGTCATGCTTTACAGGGATAGGATCGGGTAGGGGCCGTTGTTCCAATGGTTTCAGATGTCCTTTCCGGAGTAAGACCTCCAGAGCCTTTGACAAAGGCATATGGAGTGGGGTGAAAATCCTCTTGACTCGAGGTGGATATTTGGTTTTTTTCTGAGCTACTTCCGGACCCATCGGTGAATCGGGTGGTTGTTTTTGATGCAGTGGTGGTGACCATGCCCACTTCAAAAGACCTTGCAGCTGCGTCACCGCTGGTGGTCGCATTCGAATTGCGGGAAAATGCCCTCCTGGGCTGCTCCTTATCCTGGTCAAACAGACCTTGCCTCATTGCATCTTCGATTTGTACCCCCATATCGTGTAAATCTGAGAAAGTGGGAAAGGGGATTACAATCATTCTCTGCATTAGCTTAGGCTGGAGATTGCGCACAATCATCCGAATCTGATCTTTGTCAGTGGGCCTAGTGGTCATCATCGAGGCCTTAGCCCGCCATCTGGTTACAAATTCTGAGAAGCTCTCCTTGATTTCTTGCCTCGTTGTCTCGAGATCCCGGGTCGTGATCTCGATTTGTGTGTTATACAAGTACTGCAGGATGAAGGCCTCAGCCATCTCGTCCCAACTTCTCTTGACGTCATCCTCCAATTTGGCATACCATGTGGCCGCTACACCCGACAGGGTCCGGCCAAATAAAGACAGCTTCTGCAGTCTAGTGAGGCCCATTGGCCTTAGGATGTCTGAAAACAGTCGTAGGTGCACCATAGGATCCCCAGATCCATCAAAACGATCAATTTGTGGCATCTTAAACCGGTCTGGCAGCGTCACGGCTGCGTCAGTGTATCCGTCCCCAATGTCCGGGATGGACTTCACGCCTTGAGATTTCTTAAACAGCTTTTCAAGCTTGCTCATTTTTAATGCCATGGGGTCCACCTCGGACTCGAAGGGAGAATCCGATTGATTGATAGGAGTGGGTGCTTTGGATAGTTGAGGCGGGATCGAGGGCGGAGCTGGCCCCGTTGGAAGGTCGGTATCCTCCTGGACGTGGGTTGCCTCCCCGAGTATGGGAACTCTTGGTAGGGGAGGAGTCTGGTGCGAAGTAGATACTCCAGTTTGCTGCTCCAATCTGGCAATTGTCTTTGCCTGTTAGGTTATGGCCACAGCCTGTTGTTTGGCGAATTCTGCTTAACGGACAGTGTCTTGCTGCATGGCCTTCATACTATCCTGGAGTTGGCGCACCATCTCTTCCAGACTCGACATACTGTTCTAATCTAACTGAGCGACCGGTATATCTGTGTCGGCAATAGGCTCGGGAATCTCAGCCCGACTGCTCAAAGATCACTGATCTGGTAGCTGTTGTACTGGTGGCCTGTGCCTGACTAGCCTTCTCTGGCTCTGATTACCCTTGAACTGAATCTCTGACCTGACAAAGTCTATCAGCACAAGTCCGATGAACCTCGGGGGATATCGGAGCCTTTCTGAAGCTATAGTTCCAGGACTACCTAGCAAGAGAGAAAACAGACAGCATCTCAGCACAATTTCACTAGAACAGGTATGCACATAGCTGAACGACTGTGCTCTCTACTGAATTCTGCCCAAAATTCTGCCGGTAAACTGATACCCTCAGGTAAACTGAATCCAAAATACTAAACTGGTGCCCGCAGGCCTGATGCCCAAACTTGCAAACTGGTATGTACGTTCCTGTAGAGATACACTCTAGAAGCACATAGCAAGTAAGGAGAGCCAAAACACCCCTATGTTGGGGTAGGGTTTCCCTGTCCTATTTTGTCAGGAGCTAGGGTTTCACTACGCACGCAGCGGTTTTCAAACAACCTAACATTGGGTAAGCAACCTGTCCTAGCTTGGAATGGTCACTATGGATCCGAATATGCACTAGGTCGAATGGTCAAAAAGGGTGCCCCGGTAGAACCGGGGTTTGTGTTCCCATACTGTCAGAGCCCATAGCCGGTCAGCCTTATGGTCATGCCTTGACAAGACAAGCCTCCGGCAAACCGTTCAGGAATGGCAGATGGCAAACACGGTGTCCTAAGCGCACCAATGCACATGCGATGCAAAGAAACACATAAGTGTAATCAAAACGGGATATCACGAGTTCGAGTCAAGCTCTCTAAACTCCCCAGCAGAGTCGCCAGAAATTGTAGACGCGCCCGTGTGGGCCTCATGCTACTACAGTTCGGACTCGATTTGTGTCACGGTTCTTAATCTGAACCAAAGAGTCCAAATTTGGCAAATCGTTTTGAGAAACAGATTTTTGAAAAAGTAGTGCCAAACATGGACTGCTTTGCCAGATACAGAGTCGCCACCTAAATATTTTAAAATGGGGAATTTAGGAAACCCTGACTCGATGCCGAAGGCCACATGTCCGTCATCACCGGAGTTGTCTCGGCTCGGAAGCTTGGGTACGATCGGGGAAGGTCAGCTATGAGCACCCCCTTTCGCCCGGTCCGAAGACCGGCCTCTACTAACCGTGATATCCGTTTTTGAAAACTTTATGTATTCTTAAACCAATTGTTAGCCTAGAATTACTATGTTATGCACGCAGCAAACAAGTATAGACCAAATCGCCCAAATTGGAACAAAACATTTCATGTTTGTTTTAAAAATGGTTTGCTACTCGCAAGTAGGCTAAAATGTAGATTTTGCCACCCTCAAGTGGGCTTTTAGAAAAGATGATTTTGCCACTATCTAGTGGGCTTAAAACTCACAGTTTTAATGCATTATTCCAATTTAGGTAATTCAACCTCCATCCACAGGCATTCAAGCAGTTATATCACATAAGCAGCTAGCCTCATGGTAATCATACTGTCATGGCAACACTCACACGCATGCGATATGCTAAAGCATAAAAGCTTACCTAGTACTCCGAGCCAAAACAGAAACTAGTCAGTAATCATATGCATGATCCTAGTTCATGTTAAAAATGGCTAATGCAACACATGCAAAGATGCAATCTAAACAGGCTCAGCTATCCTAAAGATGGCATGTGAAATGCTGCAACTAACAAGTACTCAACTTGGAATTGAAATACAAGTGCAGTTAGCATGATGTGCCGAGCCTGATGCATGTCAACAAATGCATGAATGCACGCATGCATAGCATAAGGTATGCTAAAATAAATGTGCCCTAATCTACCATCATAAGCAGGTAAATAAAAGGGAAGGAAGAAGTGGGGTTGGAAGACATACATCACACGCACGCACACTTATTACAAATATGCCCTCACTCGGAGGGACCAAAATAATAATACAAATTAATTAACTACGCAAGCTAATTAAATATTACAAATTGCTTAATTAATTAACAAATTAACTAAACTAAAGAAAAACAGTAAACCGCTTCGGGGCGAGGGTCAGATGCAACACATGCTCGGGACTGGCTCGGAATCGCACTGCCATGCATAGTTTGCCCCTGTTTTCCCTGCTCTGCTCCTCTGAAAACTGCCAAAGTCTCAGGGATGCCTCTCAGGACACTGGGGGATATCATCGGCTGAGCAGAATTTCCACCAGCAGCAACATTTAGTCACCGGCACAAAATAGATCCACCGGCCATCGATTGACTGTCGGTCGGCACTAAATACTGCCGGCCGGGAATAAATTCCTGTAGAACCTGCAACTCACAGCAGCAGAGGGTAATATCTTGCATGGCAATGCAATTCAAGCAATTTATGCACCCATCACATTCCTTATCATGTTAATGACTCAAAGGAGGATGTGCCCCAATTCTCGGACCACCAATCACGCATTTCCATGCATGATGGCCCAAAGAATCAAGTGTTCAACTTCAATTTCAAAATGCATGCAAACCAAATAAACACACAAGGAGGCCTAACCTCTATCATACTCATCTCAAGAGGCAAGGTGATGCATGCAAGATGCAATGCAACTTAGGCATACGAGCTAAGGATGCAACATGCCGATACAAGCAAACATGCAAGGTGAGCATGCAAATAAGCAAGGGATGGTCTTAAACATGAATTAGGCAGCTCTAGTTAGGCCTAAAACAGTGGCCAAAATGCTAAGTGCATGGAGGCAAATGACATGCAAACATGCATAGATACATGGTCCAAGACTTAAGCATAATGAAGCCACTTTTCGACGCATTTGAAAGGCACAAACATGGACAATTTGCATGCAAATTTCAGAGGCGATAGGTGATGCAAAACAACCCCGAAACATAACGAAACGCCACTCAACGCATGGAATGAATCCCGAAATGCAAGATTAGGCACATGAAATGGCTTACAGCTATACAAAGCATGCACAATATGGACATGGAGCATGAAGACAGAAGCAAGACAGCCCTGAGACAAGCATTTTTACAGTTTATGACATGGCCAAACAGCAAGCAAAGATAGGGCTAAAATGGCATACAAAAACGGGGCTAACACATGGATTTCAAAGCAAGTAGCACATAGAGTATCCAAACAGTGTTGAGCCCTTCTTCAATGTTGAAGAAGGGCTCAAAAGAAGCAACTTCACAGTTTATAACATGCCTCAAAACAGATCACACGCAAGCCAAAAATATTATGCAAAAATTATGGCATAAAGAGGGCTAATGAAGGAAGTGCTAGCTACTGTCCTCAAACAGCAAGAGGTCCTCAATCAAACATGAAGAGGACCTCAAAATATGATGATTTGAAGTTTGGGTCGGAGCCCAAAGATGTAACCACAAGGAGCTAAGATATAGGCCAAAAAAATGCACAAAAGAGGGAAAGTGGGACTCACCCTTGTAGAACCAATCTTTAGCAACCTTTGGACCGAGTTTGGGAGCTTTTAACCTCTGGAGGACAGCCTCAAGCTGCTAGAATGGGCGTTGGATGCCTTGTGCTATGAGTTGATGAAGAAATGGCCCAAGAACAAGGGTGTTTGATGGTTGAATGGGAGAGATATAGTGAGAGATTGAGGGTTGTATGTATGTATATCAGATATACATGGTATATCTCTGGTTTTTTTTGCCTCAAACCATCCAACCTAGACAAAGGGAGAGGAATGGTGCTTATATAAGGCAAGGGAAGCACTTAACTTACAAGCTAAGTAAAGGGAAAGGGTCAAAGGGGTTCAAGGGGGGTGCAAGGCTTCTAGAGGAAGCTAAAACAGCTAGCCAAGCTTCTCCAAGAAGCTTGGCCAAAGGGTTCAAGATTCTAGAAGGTTAAGGGGTTCAAAGACTCACAAGGTGCAAAACAAACACACATGTGCATGGGGGATCGATTCTGTGCATTCCAGCTGGCACAGCTGGAATCCACTCAATCTACAGAATGCTTCGGAAGGTCGTCGGCTAGCAAAAATTGCCGGTCAGCAAAATAAAGTGCCGGTCGGCACAATAAATTGCCGGCCGGATAAATACAGTGCCGGTGGATGGCCGGTAAGGTCAAAAAAATGGCCGGTTGGTGTCCAAATTGAAGCCCCAGAAGTTAGCTTTCCAATGGCGCAAATCTTGCATTAAAATTCCTCCTGTGGAAAAAGTTATGCCCATTTTGGTGAAGCCGCGCAGATTCGATCCAACCGGGATGATACCCAACTTCAACCAATCATATCTCCCCCACCCGGACTTGGCTTTAAGAGATTCTTGAGTGCAAAATGAAGCCCCAGAAGTAAGAGTTCCGACGGTGGTGGCCTCATAGCTAAAATCCAAGTGTACAGACAGATAAGCCCGATTCAGCGAGGGCTGCTCGACTCGCTTCTTCCCGGATTCATGCCGAACTTTTCCCAAACTAGTTTTCTCCTCTCATTTCCTCTTTTCTTCAACTCCAAACCCCTAAACAAAGTGTTTTGAAGGATTTGCCTCTCTCATTGCCGAAGAAACTGAATCTTTGCCCTGCACATCTCTCAACACGGAGCAAACCATCAGTGGTGCCCAAGTCTTAAGGGCGGTCAAAAATGGGGTGTCTACAGGTGGCGTCATGACTAGATGGAAGACGACTAGGGAGGGGCCAAGGCTTAAGGGGTTTGAGATGCCCCTTTTCAGCAAGGATTTGAAGAGCGTTGGACAAAGGCATATAGAGGGCATAGAAGACCCTGCAACCTCGAGGTAGATACTTCGAGGTTTGTGGACTTTTGTTGGACGCACTAGTAAAGGGGTCAGCAGGCGCTAATTTGGTTTTTTGATCTTTTTCGGATACAAAATTAGGGTTGAAAGGAATGGCTTTGGCACGACAGTCTTTCTCCCGATTTTCCCCTTGGCTTGAACTGCTTTCGTTTTGAGTGACGAAAGTGCCATCCACAATTTTTGCAGCAACTGCGAGCACTCGCTGTTTGTTCAGTCCCCCGGCTTTCAAAGCCTCAACAGCCTGCAGAAGTTGTTCATAGGGATCAGTGTCCGCCATTTCCTTATCCTTACCACTCGCCTCAGCTTGATCGAAGGTTTAGGTTGCTACATTAGTGCGAAGTCATGTTGTTGTCGACATATCATTGCCGGAACTTGGGATGGTTTCGGGTTGACTGAGTTCAATTACAATCCGCCTCAAAAGCGAGGTTTCTTCTGGCGTGAAATTTTCGGCATATGATGTGGTCGATGGCGAAACCGACATTCCGTAAGCTAGATCAGCCACAGACCTCTGAAGATCACCGATCATTCCCATCAGCGCAAAAGTGGTGGGTTCACGGGTTTGGAAGAATTGGGGTTCCCAGATTGGATGTGCGACAGGTAACCTGGGCGGGTGTTGCACTTCAACATCAGTCTCACACTGCATGATGATTCCCTGGTTTAATGTTGCTGCCATGACCATAATTTCTTCTGAATTCTGTGTCATCACAAGTCTACTGAACTGAACAGAGATGATGTGACTGGTGACTAACGGATCAGATGAACCGGTGAGCCTCAACTGGCCCTTCTCTGCCTTGCCTCAGTGAAGGAAAATACCGGCTGCCCTAAACTGAATCACTGACCTGACAAAGTCTATCAGCATAAATCAAATGTACCCGGGAGATATCGGTGCCTTTTGAAGCTATAGTTCCACGACTACCCCTAGCAAAAGAGAAAATAGGCAGCATCTCAGCCCAATTTACCAAAACAGACATGAACACAACTTGAATGACCATACTCATTACTAAATTCTGCCCAAAAATTCTTCCTGTAAACTGGTACCCTCAAGTAAAACTGATTCTACACAAAATACCGATGCTGATGCTCGCAGGCCTGATACCTAAACTTGCAAACTGATACATGCATTCCTGTAGAGACGCACTCTAAAAGCACATAACAAGCAAATGAGAGCCAAAACACCCCTATGTTGGGGTAAGGTTTCCCTGTCCTATTTTGTCAGGAGCTAGGGTTTCACTACGCACGCAGCAGTTTCAAACAACCTACAATCGGGTAAGTAACATATCCTAGCTTGGAATAGTCACTATGGATTCCGAATATGCACTAGGTCGAATGGTCAAAAAGGGTATCCCGGTAAAAACCGAGGTTTGTGTTCCCGTCGTGGCAGAGCCCACAACCGGTCAGCCTTATGGCACGCTTCTCAAAGCGAGCCTCCGACAAATCGTTCAGGAATAGCATACGGCAAACACGGGTGTCCTAGGCGCACCAATGCACATGTAATGCAAAGAAACACATAAGTGTGAACAAAACAAGATATCATAAGTTCGAGTCAAGTTCTCTAACTCCCCAGGGGAGTTGCCAGAAACTGTAGACCGCCCAGAGAACTCCCGAGAAAATCTCGTTTTCCTCTCTAGCTACTACAGTTCGGACTCAATGTCACGGTTCTGAATCTAATCTTGTAGCGTGCGATGCAAGACCGATAAATCACCAAAGAGTCCAAATCTGGAAAATCGTTTTGAAAAATTGATTTTTAAGAAAGAAGTGCCAAACATGGACTGCTTTGCCAGATACAAAGTCGCCACCTAAATATTTTATTTTGGGAGAATTTAGGAAACCCTGACTCGTGCCTAAGGCCACGTGTCCGTCATCACCAAAGTTGCCTCGGCTCGAAAACTTGGATACGAGAGGGGAAAGTCGTGCAATGAGCACCCCCGCTCGCCCGATCAAAGATCGGCCTGTACTAAACATGATATCTTGTTTTTGAAAACACATGCGTTCTTATTTCGGTTAATTAACTAGAATTACTATGTGATGCGCACAACACAAGTATAGACTAGATCGCCTAATTTGGAACAAAGCACCTCATATCCGTTTGTTTGGAAATGGTTTGAAGTTTACTACTTGCAAGTAGGCTAAAACACGGATTTCAATGAATTGTTCCAATTCAAGTAATCCAACCTGCACCCACAAGCATTCAGGCAGTTATATCACATAAGCAATTTGCCTCATGGAAAGCATGCTGTCATGGCAATCATTAACACACATGCAGTATGCTAAAGCATAAACACTCATAGTGTACTTCGAGCCAAAACAAAGAACTGTTTAGTAATCAATGCATGATCCTAATTCATGTCAAGATGGCTAATGCAACACAGGAAAAATGCAACTAGAATAGGCTCGGCTATTCTAGATGGCATATGAGGTGCGACAATTCGATACATGTATTCAAATAGGAATTGAAGTACAATGCAGTTAGTATGATGTGCCGAGCCTGGTGCATGCAATACAGATGAATGGATGCAAACATGCGAGCATAGAAATGCTAAATAAAATATGCCCTAGAACTAACCATCGTAAGCGGTTAAGTAAAAAGGAGAAAGACGTGGGGTTGGAAGACATGCATCACACACACGCACGCTTATTACAAAATTCGCCCTCTCGACGGAGGGTCCGAAAGAATAATACAAACCATCTAATTAACTAACTAACAAGCTAATTAATTATTACAAAACCTCTTAACTAATTAACAAATTAATCAAGCTACAAAAGCAGTAAAGCAGCCTCGAGAAGAGGAACAAATGCATGCTCGGTCGGCTTCGCTCAGAAATCCATTGCCATGCCTCATGTTGCCTCTGTTTGCACTGCTCTATACCTCTGCAAAGTGTGAAAATTCCCAACACACTTCTGATTCACCCCATGGGCACTGTGGGAAGCCATCAGCCAAAAATCATGGTCATCGGCTAAGAAAAAGTGGTTATCGACCAAAAATGAAGCCATCAGCCAGACATTTGTAGCTGACCGGCACTGAAAATGGCCGACCATTCCTTCCTGTAAAATGCTCTTTTGCTGCAGCAGAGGACAAATAGAGCATGTCAATGTATTTACAAGACAATGTTTGCAACTACACCCCTTATCATGTTTGAGACTCAAAGGAGTGTAGTTCTCGACCCTCAAGCCACCAATCACGCATCTCAATGCATGATGGCCAAAAGAGTCAAGTGTGCAATTCAATATCAAATGAAATGCACAAAAACACATAAGGGGCCTCAACCTCTATCATGCTTGATCAAGAGGCAAGGCAATGCACACACAGTGCAATGCAACCTAAGCATGCAAGCAAGCGTGCAAACAACTCAAGCATGTAACAACATGCAACAATATCATGCAATGCAACTAATATGCAATAGGCATATAACCTAAGCATGCAAACATGCAAGGGTGGGCAAGCATGTAACAACATGTAATGCGACAAGCATGCCACAACACACAAACCGCATGAGCCATGGACTTATACTGAAAATGGGTAGGCCTCAGCCATGCCAAAAACAGTGGCCAAAATGATGAATTGGAAGCATGAAAATGCAAAACAAACATGCAAATGTAAAAGGTCCAACACCTAGGCATAGGAGGTTGACTTTCAAGAGCACTGAAAAGGGGACAAATATGGACATGTGACAAACATGGTAAGCTCTGAAATCATGCATGGAAAGGTGCCAAACCAACCAAACAAAGCAAGTAAAGCATACAAGTGAGCCCAAAGCTTAAGGCTAGCCAAGGGACTCAAACCATGGCCACGCAAGGCAAGCCCCAAAGGGCTAAGGGCACTCAAAACAGTCCCAATGCAGGTCAAGACAAGACCAAAAACATGCTCGAAACTAGCCAACACAAGCTAGAACATAACACCAAAAGCATTAGGCATGCAAGGATACAAAAGGGGTGTTACACTACACCTATCAAAACCAAACATGGCATGAATTATCCAATGAAAAACAGAGTTATGGCATACCAAAATAAGTCCAAAAACCCACTTAGATGGCATCCCAAAGACCTAAGCATGACGGCATGCACAATGATCCATTCATGAGGCATAAGACATCAATTCTTTAAAGCATTAAAGGAGTGATAATTGCAAGTATATGAGCATGAAACATGGACTGAAATATCATAACAAATGATTTCAAATCATTGAAATGAGCCAAGTAATGCATGCTAGAAGACTCGATACTCAAAGCTAACAAGCTAGATTGAACCATGGCCATACAAAGCAAGTGATATATGACTAAAACAACACAAATCAAACCTTAAACATGCTAAAACATGAACAAAGTCTTTTCAGAGTTAAACCAAAAGCATGTTAAAATGACATGTCAAAGCATGAGGCATGTTAGGCTATTTCATGGAAATGCACTACAAGTACATGGAGCATGCAAGGAGCTATTAAACTAAACCCTAACAGAGGTATGACATGGTAAAACAAGCCCAAGAACATGCTGAAATGGACACAACATAGGCTAGAATGACATGCTACTTCATGAAGCATGCAAAGCTAATGTATGTGATTTACACTACAAGTGTATCAGGCATGCATGGAGTGACAAAAACGGGCAAAAATAGTGTTGTATCATGGCAAAACAAAGCCTAATACATACTGAAATGAAGCTAAAACAAGCTAAGCAAACATGCTACCAATATAAGCCATTTATGCAAGCATGCAAGACAACAAGGAGAGGGGATGACCCTCTCCTATTTAAGACCTCAAAACTACCTTTCCACCACTGAAAATCCTCTGGATTTCAGTGGTAGAAAGGTCATGCAAAGCCAAGAACAAGGGCCAAAAGGGATGGCCTAAAACAAGGCCTTGGAGGGAGGAGATGACCCCCAACTAAAAAGTGACCTTAACCAAAGATTTAAAGCATGTAAAAACAAAACTTTTATCAGTTAAGAGTTAAGCTTAAAACAACAAGCAAGTAGGTCTAAAAGCTTAAGCAAGAATGGGGGTTTAAAAGAAAGTTTGCTCACCCTTGAAGAACACCTTCAAGAACAAAGCTCCAACAACTTTTCCAAGCTTAAACCAGTCCAAGAACTCTAAAATCAACCTCAAGGGACCTTAGCTCCAAGAGGATGGTGTTCTCCTAGGTGTTTGTGTACAATAGTAAGACAAAATGACACTTTTAAGCACAAAATAAGAGCAAACAAGGAGATATAGATACAAAACTATATGTATCACTCAAGCCTAATTTTCTAAACCTCTGAGAAGGGAGGAGGCGCTCCCTTCTTATAGTAGTTCAATTCCTAAGCTTGTTGAGCAAGCTAAGCAATTGAATCAAATCCCTCCATACACGTGTATGGATGATGTGAATTGTGCATGCCAGCTATGACAGCTGGCATAAAATATCTGCATAAAGCAGATAAACAGGGCTCGGCCAGAAAATATGGCCGATTGACCAACACAAGGGCCAATCGACTAAAAATAGTGCCGATCGGCCAACACTTTTGGCTGATGGCAAGAAAACAAGGCCGATGGCTTCATGCCTTCGCCGATGGGTTGAGGGCATGGCCAACAAGCCACCCTCTTCCCTTAGAAGCAAAAACACAAGTGCTTGGTCCACAACCCATCACAAAATAGACAAGTTGAGAGATTTTGAGGCAAGGCGCGCGGCCGAGACCTCCGAGAACTCAAAACGAACACGAACATAACTGATCATCGAGTGTTCAAACGATGACATCCAAGTCTTGAGGACGGTCAAAAATGGGGTGTCTACACATCCCCTTACTTGCATTGTCACGCATGTTTTATTTGCATTATCATGCTTATTTCAGTTGCATTGTTATGCACCCCTCGCTTGCGTTGTCGCGCATGTTTTACTTGCATTGCTATGCACTTTCTCACTCGCGTTGTATGTGCATGTGTTTATCTCATATTGAAATGATATCTTGCTCTAACGATTGAACATGTGTTTCTACGATATTGTACCTGTTGAATTTTTTTCTTTTGCAGGCACGATATTGTATGCACGGTTCATTCAAGAGAAGCCTCGGTTCAGTTTGACTGCTACCCTTCTCCACTCGTATTTGGCATGCGTTTGGACGTATCTCTCTCCTCTCGCGTTTGACGCACGTTTGGATGACTGTGCTTTCTTGCATAGTTCTTTCCTCTCCTATGTGTGCAACGCTGAGAGATGTTGTGTTTGAGACTCCGGGTATTCTCGGTAGTCGCTTTTACTCTTCTCTGCGTGGGACACAGTGAGAATTGCACAATTTTCTTACAATCTTTCTGTTGGATTGTGTAGGACTATTCTTTCTTATTCGCTTACTTAAACTGTCGCATTTACTTTGCATGAAATGCTTCATTACAGTTCTCTTTGCATGATCATAAGTTGTGTTCGGCATTGTGCATGTCATTTGCATCTTGCCCCTGCCTGCGGGTGTATTTCTTTGTTATCTTGTATGCTTGTCTAAGTCTTCGGCCTTGTCGAAAATGGGTCATCTCTGAGCTTTGACATTCACTCCCGTCTTCCTATGACTTTCGAGTTCTATCAAAGAGGGGCAACTGTAGACACCCCATTTTTGACCGTCCTCAAGTCTTGGATGTCATCGTTTGAACACTCGATGATCATCTATGCTCGTATTCGTTTTGAGTTCCTGAAGGTCTCGGTTGCGTGCCTTGCCTTAGGATCTCTCAACTTGTTTATTTTGTGCTTGGTTGTGGACCAAGGACTTGTGATTTTGCTTCTGAGGGAAGAGGGTGGCTTGTTGGCCATCCCTACAACCCATTGGCTGAGGCCTTGTGCCATCGGCCTTGTTTCTTGCTATTGGCCATAATTGTTGGCCGATCGGCACTCTTTTTGGTCAATCGGCACTCCTTTTGGTCGATCGGCCATTTTTCTTGGCCAAGACCTTTCCACCTACTTTTGCAGATATTTTTGTGCCAGCAGTGACAGTTGGTGAGCACAATTCTCATCCTCCATGTATGGAGTGATTGAATCAAGACTCAAGCTTGTTCAACAAGCTTGAGAATTGATTTACTATAAGAAGGTGTGGACGTGCCCCGCGTGAGGGCCTCACCCCATGGTTCGTACTCGATTTGTGTCACGGTCTTTAATCTTGAACCAAAGAGTCCAAATCCGGCAAATCGTTTTGAGAAAATAGATTTTTAAAAAAGAAGTACCAAACATGGACTGCTTTGCCAGATACAGAGTCGCCACCTAAATATTTTTTATGGGGGAATTTAGGAAACCCTGACTCGGTGCCAAAGGCCACGTGTCCGTCATCACCAGAGTTGCCTCGGTTCGGGAGCTTAGGTACGATTGGGGAAGATCAGCTATGAGCACCCCCTCTCGCCCGATCCGAAGATCGGTCTCTACTAACCGTGATATCCGTTTTTGAAAACGTTATGTGTTCTTATTCCGGTTATTAGCCTAGAATTACTATGTTATGCGCACAACAAACAAGTATAGACCAAATCGCCTAAATTGGAACAAAACATTTCATGCTTGTTTTGAAAATGGTTTGCTACTCGCAAGTAGGCTAAAAATGTAGATTTCGCCACCCTCAAGTGGGCTTTTAGAAAAGATGATTTTGCCACTATCTAGTGGGCTTAAAACTCACAGTTTTAATGCGTTATCCCAATTTAGTTAATTCAACCTCCATCCACAGGCATTCAAGCAGTTATATCACATAAGCAGCTAGCCTCATGGTAATCATGCTATTATGGCAACACTCACACGCATGCGGTATGCTAAAGCATAAATGCTTACCGAGTACTCCAAGCCGGAACAGAAGCTAGTTAGTAATCATGTGCATGATCCTAGTTCATGTTGAGATGGCTAATGCAACACATGCAAGATGCAACTATAATAGGCTCGGCTTTCCTAAAGATGGTATGTGAAATGCTGCAACTAACAGGTATTCAACTTGGAATTGAAATACAAGTGCAGTTAGTATGATGTACCGAGCCCGGTGCATGTAGGACAAATGTATGGATGCACGCATGCATAGCATAAGGTATACTAATTTAAATATGCCCTAATACTAACCATCAAAAGCAGGTAAGTAAAAGGGAGAAAGAAGTGGGGGATTGGAAGACATGCACACATGCACCCACACTTATTACAAGTTAGCCCTCACTCGGAGGGACCGAAAGAATAATACAATTTAACTAACTAACAAGCTAATTAAATATTACAGAACACCTAATTAATTAAGCAAATTAATTAATCTAATTTAAGCAATAAACAGCCTCGGGAAGAGGGTCTGATGCGATGCGTGCTTGATTCTGCTCGGAAGTCACTGCCATGCACAAGCTGCCTCTACTTTGACTGTTCTGCTTCTCTAAAGACTGCACAAGTCCTAGGGTTGCTTCTCTGAGTGCTGTGGAGCACCATCGGCCGTGAGGAATAGTCACCGGCCATGGGGAATGGTCCTTGACCATAAATTAATCCATCGGCCACTTATGGATGGCCGGTCGGCACTGAAGATGGCTAGTCGGCCAAATCTTCCTGCAGAATCTATTTTTGACAGCAGCAGAGGGCAAAACATAGCATGGCAATGCATTTCAAGCAAATGTGTGCATGGCCACTCTCCCAATCATGTTATGGATTCAAGGGAGAGTGGCCCTCGACCCTCAGGCCATCAATTGCGCATTTCAATGCATGATGGCCCAAAAGGCCAAGTATGCAATTTCAATGTAAAATGAAATGGACACAAAACATACAAAGGGGCCCCAACCTCCATCATGTTTAATCAAGAGGGATGGGATGAAAACATGCAAGCAAGACTAATGCAACATGAGCATGTTGAGGTAACAAGTATTCCAAATGCAATGCAACCTAGTCATGCATACAAGATGCAACATGGACATTCAAGCATGCAAGGTAAACATGTGACGACATATAAAGGATGGACTTAAACTAATATGGGCAGCTCTCAAGCCTGCCAAAATTAATGGCCAAAACCATGCTTAAACACAAGCAATACATGCTAGAATGAAAGGGTAAAATGTCAAGCAAAGTAGGCCAATAAGCATGATTTACACTACAAGTGCAAGAAGCAAACGAGGGATGCTCTAACCAACCTAAAGCAGAGCTAAAGCATGACAAAACATGGACAAAATCTTCTCAGAGCTAAGCCAAAATATGCTAGAATGATGGTCTAAACACATGATACATATTAAGGCTAGAGAGAGGATTGCACTACAAGTACATGGAGCATGCGAGAGGTGTCTGAACCAATGCAAAAAAGAGTTATGACATGCCAAAATACTACCAAAAACATGCTGAAGATGAGCCAAATCATGCTTGAGAAACATGTCACTTTGGTGAGCCTCAAGTAGGATTACACTACAAGTATTAGAAGCATGCAAGGGGTGACCAAACCAAGCAAAAACAGAGTCAAGGCAGGTCTAAAAAGTCACAAAAACATGCTCAAACAAGGGCTCAAGAAGATAGAAACACATGCTCATTTGGTGAGCCATTAACACAAACCGACAAAAGCAAGGGAGGGGGTACAACCCCCACCCATTTGGGACCTCAAAACCCCATCCCCACCACTGAAATTCCTCTAGAATTCAGTGGTTAAAGGGCCAAGAAAAGACCGGCTCAGAGGTCACCAAAAGTGGCCCAAAACAAGGCAAAACAAAGCTCAAAAGGGGGGTAGATCACCCCCAACACCAAAATGGCCTCAAACAAACATGTTAGGGACTTAAAAACAAGACTTTTTTTAGTTAAGAGGTAAGTCTAAAATAGCATGCAAATATGGAAAAACAAGCTATGAAAACAAGGCTTAAAAGAGGTAAAAAGCTCACCCTTGAAGCACAGCAACAAATCAGCAACTTTTGAACCAAAAAAGGCTTCAAATCACCCCAAAAATCACCTCCAAGGACCTCATCTCAATAAAGGGAGTAGAGAACTAGGTGTTTGTGTGCAAAAGTGCAAAGAAAATGCACTTTTGAGCACAAACAAGCCCTAAACCTTAGAGAGAGAGGCAGAAAATGTAGAGAGAGAGAGATTTTTTTTTGCTCAAAGTTGTATATCTCCTTGTTGTTATGTGAGAGAACTTGATTGATATAGATATATATCAATCTGCAGCTCCTCAGAACACCCACGTCCAAGCATGGGCTGGGGTATAGCCTAGAATGACAGCTGTGCCAGCTGTCTACAGAGATATCTGTTGAAAACCACACTTGGCCGACCGGTCATCAAAGTGGCCGACCGGCAGTCAAACTGGCCGGCCGGCCGTCACATTTGGCCAATTAAACAAGCAAGGTGGCCGGTGGACAGGAGGCTTGGTCGACAGGCCATCCCCTTCCTTCAGGAACACACCCACAAGCTCTTGGTCCTCAACCAAGCACAAAATAGAGAAGTTAAGAGATTCTAAGGCAAGGCACGCATCCAAGACTTTTCGAAACTCAAAACAAATACAAGCATGGATAATCATCGCGTGTTCAAACGATGACGTCCAAGCCTTGAAGCCAGTCAAAAACGGGGTGTCTACAGAAGGGAGGCCCCTCTCCCTTTCCAGAGGTTCTGAGATCTTAATATACAAAACATATATCACTCTCTCTCTATATTTTACCTCTCTCTCCATATTTGCTCTTGTTTGTGCTCAAAAGTGTAAATTCTTCACACTTTTACACTAAAGCACCTACTAGAACACCATGCTTTTGTTGCTGAGGCACTTAAGAGTTGGTTTTAGTGTTTTTGGACTGGTTTTGGTTAGAAAAGAGTGTTGGAGTTATATTCTTGAAGGTGTTCTTCAAGGGTGAGTGAACTAGCTTTTAAACCTTTGTTTTGGCTTAAGCTTTTGGACCTATTTGCATGCTGATTTAAGCTTAAATTTCTACTGTAAAAAGTTATGATTTTTCAAGCTTGTAATATTTGTTTAAGGTCACTTTTGTGTTAGGGGTTGTCTACCCCCTCTTAGGCCTTGTTTGGCCTTGTTTTGTGCCTTCCTTTTTGAGCTATTGGGATCACCTTGTTTTGGCCTTCTCACCACTAAAACTCAGAGGATTTTCAGTAGTGGAAAGATGGTTTTGAGGTCCCAAATAGGAGAGGGTCATCCCCTCTCCTTGTGTCTTGTATGCTTGCATTGATGGCTCATAAAAGTAACATGTTTATTAAGCTTGTTTTGGCTCCATCTTAGCATGTATTAGACCTTATTTTAGCATGGTATACCTCTCTCTAAGGTTGGTTTGATAGCCTTTTGCATGCACCATGCACTTGTGGTGCAATCCTCTCTATTGCCTTAACATGCATCTTGTGTTTGGACCACCATTCTTGCATATTTTGCCTCAACTCCAAGAAGCTTTTAGCCTTGTTTTACCATGCTTAAGCTCTGATTTGTGTTTTTTTGGTCATGCATGCATTGCTTTGTATAACCATAGTGCATTCTAGCTTGTTAGCTTTGAGTGTCCAAGTCACTAGCATGCATTACTTAAACCATTTTCATGATTTGGCATCATTTCATATGTGATTTTAGTCCATATAGTGTGGTCATGCACTCACATTTGTCACCTTTTCCATGCATTGGGAGGTTTGTGTTTTAAGCCTTGAACATGAGTCATTATGTATGTCTTATTGCTTAAGCTTTTGGGATGCCATCGCAGTGGGTTTTTGGGCTTATTTTGACATGCCATAACTCTAATTTTTATTGGTTAAGTCATGCCATGCTTAGTCTTGGTAGGTATAGTGTAACCCTCTTTATTGGCCTTGCATGCATCATGCCTTTTGCCCTTCATGTTGGCTTGTTTTAGCTTCGGCCCATGCATGTTTTAGAATTATTTTGGCATGGTCTAGGACTATTTTGGTTGTCCTTGACCCTTTGGGGTTTGATTCATGTGGCTTTGGTACAAGTTCCTATGCTAGTTTCAAGCTTTGATCTTTCTTGCATGCCATACTTGTCTTGCTTGGTCGATTTGGCATCATTCCATACTTAATTTCAGAGCTTATAGTGTTGTTACACTTCCATTTTTGTCACCCTTTGAGTGCCTCTAAGGGTTGTGTTCTTGTTGCCTAGCTTGTGGACCAATATGTGTGCATGCATGTTTTGCCTTTTGGTGCCTTAGTTTTGGTGTTTTGGCCACTGATTTGGGCATGATTAAGGTCAGTCCATTTTAATTTTAGTCCATCTTGCATATTGTTGCATGCTTGTCGCATTGCATGATTCTTGCATGTTATTTATATGTTTAGGTTGCATTACATGGTGCTTGCATGCTCATGTTGCATTACATTGTTTGCATGTCATTAGCTTTGTTAAGTTATGCTTGCATTGCATTGCATTTGGCATGCTCATGTTGCATTGCATTGCATTTCCATGTTGTGTGCATTGCGTTGTGTTTGGTTTGGGTGTTAAGCCAAACATGAGGAACGAGAGACGTTTCATACTTAAAGTGATGAAACGTGCCTCAATTCTCGGTCGCCGACACTCTTGATCATGCATGATAGAGGTCAAGACACTTACGTGATTTTGTGCATTTCGTCCACATTGAATTGTGCAACTCAGCCTTTTTGGCCATCGTGCATCGTAATGCGTGGTTGATGGCTCGGGAGCCGAGCACTATACACCTTTGAGCCTTAGACATGATAAGGGATGTAGTTGCACAACATTTTCTTGTAAATACATTGCCATGCCTCTGTTTGTGCTCTGTTGCAGCAAAAGGAGCAGTTTGCAGGAAGAGATGGCCGATCGGCTAACAATATTTGGCCGATAGTCTCCAAATTGGCCGATGAACATTATCCATTGGCCAATGGCCACCCCTCCTGGCCGATGACCTCTCAGAATGTCCATGAGGTAGGTTAGAAGCATCACAGAAGTTGGCATAATTTTCAGAGGTGTAGAACAATGCAAACAGAGGCAACATGAGGCATAGCAACGGATTTCCGAGCGAAGTCGATCGAGCATGCATATGCCCCTCTTCTTGAGGCCGTTTTAACTGCTTTGTATAGTTACGTAATTTGTAATTAATTAGTTAATGTGTTAGGTAATTTAATTCATTGTTGTAAATTCTTAATTAGTTTAGTATAGCTAATTTCCAATTTGATCTTATGATAATTAGTCTAATTAGATTATTAGATTAGTTAAAATAGCTTAGCATAGCTAGCTTAGTGTACTCATTCGGACCCTCCGTCGAGAGGGTGTATTTTTGTAATAAGTGTGCGTGAGTGTGTGAATGTCTTCCAACCCCACGTCTTTTTCCTTTTTACTTAACTGCTTTCGATGGTTAGTTCTAGGTCATATTTCAATTAGCATCCTTATGCTTCGCATGCGTGCATCCATTCATTTGTCTTACATGCACCGAGCTCGGTGCATCATACAAATCGCATTGTATTTCAATACATTTACTTGAATACGTGTTCAGTAGCATGTTATCAAGTTGCATCTCATATGCCATCTTAGAATAGCCGAGCATATTTCTAGTTGCATTTTTGCATGTGTCGCATTAGCCATCTTAACATGAACTAGGATCATGCATGATTTCTAACTAGTTATCTGTTTTGGCTTGGAGTACACTGTAAGTGTTTATGCTTTAGCATCTTGCATGAGTGTAAGTGCTATCATGATAGCATGCTTGCCATGAGGCTAACTCCTTAAGTGTTTAATTGCATGAATGCTTGTGGATGAAGGTTGGATTGCTTGAATTGAAACAATTCATTGAAATGCGAGTTTTAAGCCCACTTGAGGTGGCAAAATCATGTTTTCTAAGCCCACTCGAGGGTGGCAAATCCACGTCTTAGCCTACTTGCGAGTAGCACCTTCAAACCATTTTCAAACAAACAAACATGAAATGTTTTGTTCCAACTTAGGCGATCTAGTCTATACTTGTATGTTGTGCGCATCACATAGTAATGATAGATTAATAAACTGGAATAAGAACACATGTGTTTTCAAAAACAACATATCATATTAGTAAAGGCCAATCTTTAGATCGGACGAGTGGGGGTGCTCATTGCATGACTTTCCCCTCTCGTACCCAAGTTCTCGAGTCGAGACAACTTTGGTGATGACAGACACGTGGCCTTAGGCATGAGTCAGGGTTTCCTAAATTTTCCAAAATAAAATATTTAGGTGGCGACTCTGTATTTGGCAAAGTAGTCCACGTTTGGCACTTCTTTATTAAAATCATTTTTCCAAAACGATTTGCCGGATTTGGACTCTTTAGTGATTTATCGATCTTGCATTGCACTTTGCAAGATTAGATTAAGAACCGTGACACTGAGTCCGAACTGTAGTAGCTAATGAACAAAACAGATTCCACACCTTCGCGCGTAGAGCCGTGACGTTCGGGCACGTCTACACTTGCGTGTTTGCATTCACTCATTTGTCTTGCATGCACCGGGCTCGGTGCATCATTCAAACTGCGCTGTATTTTAATTCTTATTTGAATACGTGTTTCAAAGCATGTTATCAAATTGTTGCATTCATATGCCATCTTAGTAGCCGAGCCTATTTAGTTGTATTATTGCATGTGTTGCATTAGGCATCTTACATAGTTAGGATCATAGATATTTCTAACTAGCTTTTGTTTTGGCTCGGAGTACACTGTAAGTTTTATGCTTTAGCATACTTGCATGAGTGTGAGTGTTGCCATGATAGCATGCTTGCCATGAGGCTATTTGCTTAAGTGCTTAACTACATGAATGCTTGTGGATGAAGGCTTTGTTGTTTGAATTGGGACAATTCGACAAATGCGAATTTTAAGCCCACTTTGCGAAGTGGCAAATCATCATGTTTTACGCCCACTTGAGGGTGGCAAATTCGCGTTTTAGCCCACTTAAGGGTGGCACTTTCAAACCATTTTCGAAAACAAACATGAGTTGTTTTGTTTCAATTCTTGTGATTTTAGTCTATACTTGTATGTACGTCACATAGTAAAGTTAGATTAATAACCGGAATAAGAACACATGTGTTTATAAAATAACATATCATGATTAGTAGAGGCCGATCTTTTGATCGGGCGAGCGGGGGTGCTCATTTCAGGACCTTCCCCTCTTGTACCCAAGTTCCCAAGCCGAGGCAACTTTGGTGATGACGGACACGTGGCCTTTGGCATGAGTCAGGGTTTTCTAAATTTCCTAAAAATAAAATATTTAGGTGACGACTCTGTAATCTGGCAAAGCAGTCCATATTTGACGCTTTTTGATTCAGAATTGATTTTCCAAAACCAATTGCCGAATTTGGACTCTTTGGTGTTTATCAGTCTCACATTGCACTTTGTGAGATTAGATTCAGAATCGCGATAAGAGTCCGAATTGTAGGACCGATTCGAGCTCTCCGAAAGGGGGCGCGAAGAAAGTCGAGTCCACAGTGTCGACCTTTCGGGCAGAGGTGTCGACCTTTCAGGAAGAAAAGCAATCTGTGCAATAGGCAAGGTGTCGACACCTCCCAGACTGGTGTCGACACTAAATTTCAGCAAGCAACTTCTAGGTTCAACAACATACAAGGGTCGACCCTTCCCAGATTGGTGTCGACCCTTGTGGATAGCAACAAGAGGCAGGTGTCGACACCACCAAAGCTTCTGTTGACCCTAAATTCCAGCAACACTTCCAGAAACTTCACTAACAGGAAAGGGTTGACTCTTAGGAAGGTTGGTGTTGACCCCAGAATAGAATTTCTAAGTTCCCAAGGAACTTTTTGACAAGAACAAGGACAAACAAACAAACCCAACAAGTTTAAATCGGATTATACTCCTTTAAAACCAACATTCAACAACTCCAAAGGCTCCCAGAAATGAAAATAAGGGAATTAAATACACTCTCCATTGTATTAAAGAATGCGGGTGTTACAATCACCATGTCGCCAACGTAAGCACAAGGCAATTGATTCTACATCCCTTTGTTATTCACCCCCGTGTGGTCTGCACAATTCACTGTCGGCTGTTGTGCTTCTTCGTTTGACGGAGGACCCAAATAGGTTATCGTTAGAGTCACGGGATTTGTGAAAAATAGAATAGAATCTAGAGAGAGACAAGTACTTGGGCTTTTTGATCTAGTGGTGGTGGTGGAAGGTGGTGTTGAGGCATTTGACTTCGTTGTCTTCGGCGATGGAACTAGGTCGGGAGGAGTCACAGTCGGTGGTAGGGCTGGCGGTGGAGTCACGGGAAGCAACGGTGGTGGTGTTAGAGGAAGATGAGGTGTTAGAGGAGGAGAGGAAGAGAAGAGGAGGGTGCGGACCATGGAGAGAAGGGAGGAGAAGTGGAGGGGGAGGAGTTGGCCTTTGTAGAAGAGCTCATCAGCGGGGCAGAGATGGTGGTGGTGGTAGTGGTGGTAGAGGAGGAGATGGTGGTGAACAGGTTGGTGGGGTAGGGTTTGGAAAATTAGGGTTTGGTTTGGAAATTTAGGGTTAGAATGTTAAGGATGAAGGTAAAAATATTGGAATTAAAAAAATAAAAGAAATGAGAGGTCCAAAGAAAAAAAAAGTAGGTGCTAATAGTAGCACTCTTTCTATATAGCACGATAATTTTTATTAATTTTTAAATATGACAAATCTTACACATATTTATATATATACATAATTTTTATTGAACACAATGAAAAGTAAAATAGTATTATAAAATAAGTCTAATGATAAATAACATTTTTCATACATAAGATATATTATTAATCAACATAACATTCAATGTGTCTGGATTAAGTTTTTTAAAAACTAAGTTTTTTTATTTTCGTGTTTTTTTTTTGTTTTTAGTGAATATTTTTAAAATTTTAAACATTTTTTTTTTACGTTTTCAGATGCACCTTACTTAGATGTATCTAAAAAGTAAAAAATTTGTGAAAAAATATTTTAAAAATTAATAAATACATAAAAATACAAAAAATATACTGAATTCTGATATATATATATATATATATATATTTGGTATTTAGTGAATTTTTTTAAAAAAAAATTTCCCAATTTTTTTACTTTTTAAGTATATTTATGTTAAGTATGTCTAAAAATTAAAAAAATTGCTTAAAATATTAAAAAAATTCAGTAAAAAAAAATACGGAGAAGAAGAAGAAAGTAGAATTTTCTAAAAAGTCTTTTAGAGCAACTCTAACCAAGCAAAGTGATTGTTGTGCCTTTTTTTTTTTACTGTATATATGCACGAAATTGTGTTAGGGCTAAGTTATAATTTGTCCCTTTTATATTTTACTATTTTCTCATTTTAATCCTTAATTTTTTTTATTTTTTTACTTTGGTCCTTCATATTTTAAGTTTTTCTCAATTTATTGTAAAACTAATTTTTCTCAAAAATTAAATAGAAAATAATACATTAACAACCATATAACATAAAATATATTATTATATTTGATCTACTCCGTTGACACAAACTTAAATCTAAATATAATAATGGAAAATGTTTGGTGGCCTGAAGTTTTGTGGCTCGAATGGCTCGAGCCACAAAATTTAGAATTTCTTGTGGCTCCTTTGTAGAATTTCTAAGTCTCTAAGGAACTTTTGACAAGAATAAGTGCGAACAACCAAACCCAACAAGTTTAAATCGGATTGTACTCCTCCAAAACCAACCCATAACAACACCAAAGATTTCCAAAATAAAAAATAAAGGATTTGAATACACTTTCCCATAAGCTTTGAAGGATATAGGTGCTACATTTGAAGTTTTGCCATTTTACGAAATTTTCATCCGAGGAAACCGGCACCCATATATGCACAAGATTTCGAGGCTTTCACCCTGGACACTCCGGCTAACTTAATTATAAATGGAGCTCATCCCCTATCTTCTCCCAAACAATGATACATATACAATGTATTTTAAAAGCATTATCATATGCAATGACTATTCACAACACATATTCAATGTATTACTTATACCGTCATATTCAATGATATACTTCAATTGATTAGTTTCAATTCACCTAATCCTCATGCAATTTCTACAACAATCTTGACTATCCTCCACCGATAGCCCCAAACAAATATTTCTAAACAGATATACTATTTATCAATAGATAAATTATCAAAATTTCCATGGGTGAGCGATTAAACAAATCTAACCACAGCATTCATTCACACAACTTCCCAATTTCATATTTCTCACACCAATTCCATTATTTATACAAAATAATTATTTAGCTCATATTAGGGCAAGTTTCCCCCTTTCTCCAATACTAACCCAAAGGTCAAATTCATCTATTTTGACACCAAACCACCTCCTATTCCAATCCCATGGTCAAATATAAAACAACACATAAAAAACCATTTTTTATAAATTTGAACCAAAACCTTAGGTTTTCTCCAAACATCCCAAATCTCACCATATTCTCACAACAACAAATAACTATGTTAAAATTCATAACAAAAGTGTAGAATATCCCTATCTCAAAGTTAGGAGACCAAAAGAGAAGATAGAGATACTTCAAACAAGCTGAAACCACGATCTATTCGGATCAACATGGAGTCCCCAAGATGCTCTACCTTTTTAACAAAGGCCCAAGGGTGGAGAGATCAATGGATAGAGGTGAAAATGTAGAGAGAGAGTAACTTTTAGAGAGAGAGGCTACCGGATTAGGGTTTTGAGTGAAAAGAGATGCAAAAATTGATAAACAAATCCTCTACTACGAACTGATATACGTGGTCTTCGCTCAAGCGAAGGAGCTGTCGCTCGAGCGACCAGACACAACAAATGACCTAGCTCAAGCGCAAGAAGTGTCGCTCAAGCACAAAATGCAAAGTTTTAGGTCTGCAATAGACGTACACGCATGCTCGAGCGCAACAAGCCTCGCTCAAGCAAAGGAACAAATAACACAAGCTCGCTCGAGCGTAAGAAACCTCGCTCGAGCAAAGAGCTCCACCTTCCCAAAAACCTGAGAACTCCTAATTCTCGCTCGAGCGCAAGAAACCTCGCTCGAGCGAAAAATCAAATTACAAAAAGCTTGCTTGAGTGTAAGAAGCCTCGCTCGAACGAAGAGGCCAAAATCTGGGCGATAGCAATCTAAACCAATTAACAACCAACCTGTTCTAAACTCTCCCAACAAGTTCCAAAACTCAAATACCAAGAGTCAAAAGGGAAAAACAAGACATGGATACAATGTTTAACCACCAAACTCGAGTCAAGAATACATCAAAGGTCGGATCAAAACCGGGATCGCTATACTAGGGATTACCTAAGTCATATTTAACATCTTGGAATTTTATTGAAATTGTTGGATAAATGTTTTTTTCAAATTGACATTGTGCATAAGATTTTCAAATGATGAGAAAAATATTTTGAACATGACATGGCATATGCATTCATCTCATAAGACTGTATAAAATGGATTTGATGAATTGTTTAATTATTTGATTCAATTGATAATGAGATAATTGAATGAATTGAAAAGGATGTCCTGTTGCTATTGAAATATGTTTATTTATTTAAGTTAACTGGTTGTGGTTAATTAAATAAATTGGATTTAAGAGATTATGTAATAAAATCATATAGTTTTGACATGATATGATTTCTCATATATGTATGAGTATTTTGGTACCTATATAGCTTCTAATATTTTAATATGAGATTGTTTGGTGAGCTAGTGGTTGCTCACTCCCTGCCTGTACATGTGTATAGGGAATGCTTTTCAGATTTGGAGATCAAACAATGGGTTTTACCATTTCATAAGTGCAATGTAGTGATGGATTGTACTATTTCATTTGTTGTTTGGCTGGGTGTTATCTTTTGTAAAGGGTAGTGTCCTCTCTTTTATTTGTAAGCCGCAGGGCATTTATTTTATTTGTATGTAAATATCATTGTTGTATAATGAGAGTGAATATGTATATTTAATTATTCATCATTTCATCAAAGGATGAAATGTTATTTGTAAATGGACTTAATTAATGAATATTGGTAATGTTGTCCGAGTAATAAAATACGGAGCGTGACAGCGTATATCAAATCGCGTAACTGACATTTTATATCACTTTGTCATTCCTTTCTCTCTCTCTCTAAAACTTTCCAAAAACCTAGATTTTGACTCTCTCGCTCTAAAATACTCTCTCTCTCTCTCTCTCTCTACATTTCCACCTAGATCTAGTGATTTCTCCACCCTACCCTCTTTGATAAAAAGGTAGAGCTTCTCAAGATCTTCACTTTGATCCGAATAGAGTTGGATTTTGGCATCTTTGAGGTTTCTCTCCCTCTTGGCTCGTCTTCTCTCTTGGAGGTAGGGATTTTCTACACTTTGTTATGATCTTTAACTTAGTTATTTGTGGTTGTGTAACAATGGTGGGCTTTGAGAGTATTTTGAACAAACCTAGGGTTTGGCTGTAAATGGAAAAGATAAGTTTTTGATGGAAATGAAATGAAAGAACATGGGCTTTGAAAATGGAGTTATGTTGTGCCAAAATGGTTGATTTGGGTGCTTGGATTGATATTTTGAAAAGGGGGATTTTGCCCTAAAATGGTTATCATAATTATTTTGTATAAATAATTGAAATTGGCATTATAAACATGAAATTTAGCGAGAATTGAAATAGATGGTGGAATCAAGTATGTAATACTTCACATCTTTGGAAATTTTGGATGATTTATTTGTCTTGAGATTGTATATCTGTTAGAAATATATGTATTGGGCTATCGATGGAGGATAACTTTGATTGTTGTAGAAATTGCATGTGGATTAGGTGAATTGAAACTAGTCCATAGTTGATTATCATTGAACATGATCATGTTGTAAATGCATTGTCTATGTATGATTATTTGGGAAGAAAGAGGGGATGTACTCCATATGTGTGATTATGTGTTTAAACACATTGCATATGTATGATTGTTTGGGAAGTTGGCTGGAGTGTCCTTGGTGAAAGTCCCGAAATTATACATGGGTGCCGATCTCGCGGACGAAATATCCGAAAAATGGCAAATTGAAATTATACATAGGTGCCGATCCCTCATAAGAAATATCCGTAAAATGGTAATTGGAAGTTTTTATGTGTTGATTGTGAAATTATTGAACCATTGAGTTGTAGTCTCATTCAGGTTATTAAAATATAATAATGTTGGCTCATGTATTGAACTGGATTGAAGGAAAATGAAATAGAATATGGACTTGATATTTTGTGACTATATAAAACCGTGAATGTTTTATCACTAGCATTGTACATGCAAATTACACTTATATCTTTGTTAAACCTCATATACTGTGTTAGATTGTTCCTACTAGGCTGTGGCTCACCCTATTTGGGAAACCATTTTCAGGTAATGATGGCATGCCTCCACCAAGGTAATAGCATTAGAGGGACTTCTTTTGGGAAGCTAAGACTTCTATGTTTTGTTTCATTACTTGTATAGCCTAAGGCTTTAATTGTAAGAGCTAGTCTCATTTCTGTTGTAACCAAGCCAAGACTTGGAAAGGTGTAAACCCGAAGGGCATGTATTTATGATGAACTCTTTTGTATCATTAACCTTATGTAATGAAAGGACTATTTATTCAGATTCATGTAACTATTAACAAATATTTTAGGTTGTATTTATTGTATTATTTGGGGGTGTTACACTTTTTTTTAAAAATTTAAATTTGTAAATGAATTAATTAACTTTCCTTTTAAAATGTGTAAATCAAGGCATAGAAGCTATTTAAATTTTTAAATAGATTAATTGACTTTCCTTTCAAATTTAAATTTTTAAATGAATTAATTAACTTTCCTTTTGAAATATGTAAATCAAGGCATAAAAGCTATTTAAATATTTAAATAGATTAATTAACTTTCCTTTTAAATGGATTAATTACTATTTTTTTTAGATTTTTTATAAAAATAATTTAACAATCACATCAGTAACCATAGTGTATGAAAGAAGTTGAAAAGGGGGTTACAGTAACTATGAGAGAAGTCAAAAAGGCTTGTGGATTGGGAGAAGTCAATAAATGCTTAGTTTTTTTTTTTAAATCAAAAAATTAGAAAATTAAGATTGAAATATTGGAGCTCCCATATGATGTGACGCCCTCAAAATAATACATAAAACCCATCAATCTTGACTTAAGAGAATAAAGCATAATTACATTTCATCAGAGTATTCATTACAAAATGTATTACATGTTGACAACAAAAGTAAATGCCCTACGGGCTTACAACTTTCCAAGCCAACACTTGGTTACAAAAAGATAGAATACTAACTCAAAACACAAAATAAGCCCTTGGCTTTGATTTACATATAATACAAAAATGTAATCACAAAAGATGTCCCAGCCACTAAGCCTCTCAAGCTACGTCCTTGGAGGTGGCATGTTACCTGCACCTGAAAATGATGTCCCATATAGGGTGAGCCAACGCCCTGTAGAGATATGCTAAAAATAATATGAGCGATAACTAAAACGTTAGCATTTGATAAATGTTCAACCCATATAAATCATTTCATAATCCATTTCAATTACATGACAAATATGTCCATGTTTTATTCCTCTTTTCCATACTTAACCAATTCTCAATTCATAAATATGGCTCAGAACCTGGCCTAACAATTTACATGAGATTACATCTCAAATTAAAACAATTCCTTTATCCACAATTCATTTTCAATGAGATAACACTCATATCAACACACCTCCGTAATTCACAATAGATACACATATTTGTTGTATCAACACTTCAACAGATACACATATTTGCTGTATCAATGGAGTCCATCCCCTATCTCATCCCCAATAACATTCGGTTTAGGAGTCCATCCCCTATCTCTTCCTAAACCGTGGAGTACATCCCCTATCTCCTCCTACACAAAACGAGGTATATAAATAATTATCATATATACTATCAACCAATACACATATTTGATGTATTAATCCAACCGCCATATTCGATGACATATTCAATTGATTAGTTTTAATTTGCCTAATCATCATGCATTGTCTACAACAATCCTCCACCGATAGCCCAAAGCAATTATTTCTAGATAGATAATAATTACATTCAACAGATAAATATCAACAATTTTCGAATGTGAGTGATTAATAATTCCAACTCCACCATTCTACCTCATAATGAGCCAATTTCACTATTTCCAACTCAATTTCATGATTCCATAATAAATGCCATTTTTTACACTAATGACCCAAATATACCCAAACATGGCATTTTTTTTCCATTTTCACAATATTGACCCAAAGGTCCAAATACTAACAACAACATCAATAATCTCATTTTCTTGACCCAAATACACATGTATAGGCTCAAAATGACAAAACCCCTCTTTAATCATTTTAAAATCCTAAACCCCAAAATCACCCAACTACAACATTACATCAAAATGACCAATAGGTTATGTCAAAGACCATAGAAATGAGTAGCTATCCCTACCTCAAATTCGGAGCTCAAATGAAGAAGGTAAAGAAATTCGAAATGCTCTAAACTCCAATATTTTCAAATGGATAGGAAGCCCACACCAAGCACAACACTTTTTACAAAGGGACTATGGAGGGAGATCACTCAAACTAGATCAATACCTAGAGAGAAGTTGGGGTTTTAGAGAGAGGAGCTCTCCAATGGAGGTTTTGAAAAGTAAGAGAGAGAAAAGGAAATCAAAAAGTGATCCAAAATGTCACTTTTCGAACTGATGTACTGCACTCCCCACTCGAGCGTGGAACGCCCCGCTCAAGCGTCAGACACAGACTCACGCTCGAGCGTGAAAAGTGCCGCTCGAGCGCCAAATGCACACTTGGAGAGGTTCTGCAGACCATGGTCCCCGCTCAAGCGTCACTCTCCCCGATCGAGCGGAGGAACGAAATCAAAGGGGCCCGCTCGAGCGTCCGATGACCTGCAGAGAAAATACTGGGAGATGAATATTCACGCTCGAGCGTCAAAACGCCCGCTCGAGCGGAGAAGCAACAACGAAAGGCCAACTCGAGCGTCAAAAACCCCGCTTGAGCGTGAATGCCAAAATCTAGGCATCAACTTTTGGTTTCTAAACACAACCAACTTGTAACGAACCTGTCCAACACATCCTATAACTCAAAAAAAAAAGAATTAAAAGATGACAACAAGATACATACAACAACAAGCTCCACGGAACCTAAGTCCGGAATACTGTACATAAAGGGGAAAACCCGGGATCGCTATAACCTCCCCCCTTAAAGAATTTCGTCCCCGAAATTAAATATAAGTTTTCAAAACATGTTTTCTCAACTTTCAACCATATTACAACTCAATATTCAACAACATGACCCATCACCGATCATCCATCTCTATTCAAGAGGCATAACACAATACACAATACAACATGCATTATCAACATGTATTCCTTTCAAATCCAACAATTTCCAATATACATGTTTCACAATTCTATATCATATTCAATGTTCATGATATATTTCCATTTTTATCATACGTTCAACATATGCAATGTTACATTAAACTTCCATTTTGAGGCAAGTTTCAAAATACATCCATAAACCAAAACATGTACAATGTTTTACAACTTAAGACATATTCAATGCTCTTAAAGTTTAACAATACCACAAAATTCCCAATACATGGTTAAATATTTGCAAACAAGTCTGGATATTTCGCACGGACATCCACCTCACGTTCCCAAGTGGCTTCCTCCACTCCGTGATGTTTCCACAAAACTTTAACCAATGGAATGGTCTTGCCTCGCAAGACTTGATCCCACCTATCCAAGACCCGAACCGGTCTCTCCCCATACGAGATATCCTCATCGACCTCTAAGTCGGTCCAATCCAATACATGCGATGGATCCGGCTCGTACTTCCGAAGCATACTAACATGAAACACATTATGCACTCCGGACAGCTACGGCGGCAAAGCCAAGCGATAGGCAACCTCGCCAATCCTCTCAAGGATCTCAAAAGGGCCAATAAACCGAGGGGACAACTTCCCACTCTTACCAAATCTCATCAAACCCCGCCTAGGTGATATTTTTAAAAAGATATGATCACCCGTCTCAAATGCCAAAGGCCTCCTCCTACGGTCGGCATAACTCTTTTGGCGACTCTGGGCTATAACAAGCCTCCTACGGATAAGTTCACCTTTCTCCGTCGTTTCCCTCACCAAATTTGGGCCCAACAAAGGTGCATCACCCACCTCGGCCTAACAAACTGGAGACCTACAAGGTCGGCCATACAGGCCTCAAACGGTGCCATACCAATGCTCGACTGGAAACTATTGTTGTAGGCAAACTCCACCAAGGGCAAGTGCCTCTCCCACGTCCCACTAAAGTCAAGGACACAACCTCGAAGCATATCCTCAAGGATCTAGATAGTACGCTCGGACTGCCCGTCTGTCTGAGAATGATAAGTCGTGCTAAAGGTCAATCTAGTGCCCAAGGCACTCCGCAAACTCTGCCACAACCTAGCAGTAAAACGTGGATCTCTATCTGAGACGATCAACACTGGGACCCCGTGCAACCTCACTATGTCCCGAATATACAAATCGGCGAGATGATCTACCGAATCTCTCACGCGCATAGGGATAAAGTGCGCCGACTTAGTCAACCGGTCTACAACCACCCAAATAGCATCACTACCCGGCTAAGTCCTCGGAAGACCTACAACGAAGTCCATAGTGACATGCTCCCACTTCCACTCGGCAATAGGCAAGGGTTACAACAAACCCGCTGGCCTCTGATGCTCGGCCTTCACTTGCTGACAAGTAAGGCATTTAGACACAAACGTTGCCATATCCTTCTTCATACCCCGCCACCAAAACTGGCGACCCAAGTCACGATACATCTTAGTGCCTCCCGGATGCACCGTAAGGCGTGAATGGTGAAACTCTCAGAGTACCTCCTCTCGGCAAGACTCTGGTACAAACAGACGGTCTCGGTATCTCACACTCTGGTCGGGATACACAGTCAAACCCTTCTCAGCCTTCCCACTGGAGATCTTCTCTCGGAGGGATTCTACCTCAAGGTCACCTCTTTGTGCCTCTAACACCCGATTCACAAGTGTGGACTGTGCAACTACAGAAAACAAGGTCGCAGCCTCAACGGATTCGCCCAACAGCAAATTGAACTCGCCAAGTACACCCAACATCTCCCATTCCCGGATGGCTATACAAGCTACATCAGTAATGGATTTCCTACTAACGGCATCGGCCACAATATTAGCCTTTCCCGGGTGATAATACAACTCAAAGTCGTAATCCTCAATAAACTCCATCCACCTCATCTACCTCAAGTTCAAGTCTCTTTGCGTGAATAGGTACTTCAAACTCTTGTGATCCGAGAATACCTCGAACCTCTCACCATATAGATAATGCCTCCAAATCTTTAAGGCAAAGATTACCACTGCTAACTCTAAATCATGTGTAGGGTAATTCCTCTCGTGTATTTTCAACTGCCGTGAGCCATAGGCTACCACTTTCCCCTCCTGCATCAACACACAGCCTTAACCCTCTCATGAGGCATCACAATAAACAGCATAACCCAGACCCCTCTCCGGAATAATCAACACTGCAATGGTAGTAAGTCTAACTTTCAACTCTTGGAATGACTTTTCACAAGTCTTACGCCACACAAACTTGACTCCTTTCCGCATCAACCTAGTCAACGGCGAAGCTAGTTTGGAGAAGTCTTTCACAAACCATTGGTAATACCCAGCTAATCCCAGAAAACTGCGGATCTCGAAAACACTCTTAGGCTGCGCCCAATCTTGCACTACCTCAATCTTGGATGTATCAACAGACACCCCTTCCCCAAAAACCACATGGCCTAAGAACTTAACCTCTCTTAGCCAGAACTCACACTTTCCAAACTTGGCATACAGCCTATGGGCTCTATGCAACTCAAGCACCACTCTCAAGTGTTCCTCGTGCTCCTCCTCAGAAGGTGAATAAATCAGGATGTTGTCCACAAAAACGACTACAAACGATCTAAGAATTCCCGGAATATCCGATTCATCAAGTCCATAAACACTACCGATGCATTGGTGATCCCAAAAGGCATCACCAGAAACTCATAGTGGTCATACCGCGTACGGAATGCCGTATTCGGAATATCCTCCTCCCTGACCCTCAACTGATGGTAACTCGATCTCAAGTCTATCTTAGAGAAACAACGGGAACCCTTCAACTGGTCAAACAAATCATCTATACGGGGCATAGGGTACTTATTCTTAACCGTAGCCCGATTCAACTTCCGGTAGTCAATACACAATCTCAAGGCACCATCTTTCTTTTTAACAAAGAGGGCCGGTGCTCCCCACGGCGAAACACTAGGGCGAACAAAGCCCTTATCTAGCAATTCCTAGAGCTGAACTTTCAACTCAACCAACTCTGCTGGAGCAAAACGGTAAGGTGCCATAGAAATCGGCGCCGTGCCGGGCACTAAATCAATAGAAAACTCTATCTCTCGGTGAGGTGGCAAACTAACAAGATCTTCGGGAAAGACATCCGAATACTCACAAACCACCCTCGGCAATACATGCTGGGTCTCACCACCCTCACCACTCTCAAAGCTAGTAAGTAGACTACTAAGTTCACTTCGCCCTCGCGAATCATACCCCGGTGGCAAAACACTACCAACCCGGTCTCCCAAGAAATGGAACCACTCCCCGCTCAAGGTACATAACGTGACCCTCTGGCGGTAGCAATCGATAATAGCCCGGTATGACGATAACCAGTCCATACCCAAAATAACATCAAAACCCTTCATAGGCATGACAACAAACGGAAAAGGAAGCCTATAGTCGGCGACCTCTATATCACATCCTCTAACACCCTGTTTCAGGATCAACTCACCACCCAAAGGCGATACCACACAAATAGGAGATGCTAACTGTGCTAACTCCAATTCCAAAACCGATGCAAATGCAGCAGATACAAAAGAATGAGATGCACCCGTGTCTATCAACACACTAGCAACCGAGTTGCAAAACAGAAAAGTACCTCTCACTACTGATGGAGCCGGTACTAAATCCTACGCGGTAACAGCATACACGCGCCCCGTAGGCCCCTGGTCTACCTGCTCACCTCTCGGAGCAAAAGACTGCTGCACAGACTGGGATGACGAAGCTCCCGGATTCGCCCTCGAGGCCTGCACAGACTGAGCTGGCTGAAAACCCTGCGTCTGCTTAGAACCAGACGCTCCCGAAGTGGCACTCAACTGCGGGCAAAACCTCTTCAGGTGCCCAGGCTGTCCACACTGATAACAAGACAAGGGCTGCCCCCTGCCCAAACTCTGACTCTGTGATCTAGCTGTAGAAGAAGCAGCTCTCTGACCCCCACCCTTCTGTGGCAAACAGAAACCTTGTGACCCAGCTGGCCACACTTGTAACAGGTGAAATCCCCCTGACCACCTCTCCCAGAGCCTGCACTCGGGACTGGGAAGGTCGATCTAGCAACACCACCCTGTGACTGCTGAGGGTTAAAACCCCTCTGCCTCTTGCCATCACCCTGACCATCCTGGCTCCTCCTGGAGCCTCTCTACCCCTCATCCTCCTCCTGCATCATGAGCTCCATATGAGCTGCAGCGTCCACTAGGTGTCTATACTCTCGGATGTAAGACCCACCAACTCTCAACTTGAGGCCCCGCCTCAACTTTCGCTCAAACTCATAGCAACGGCGTTCCTCAGACGCCACCAGTTCCGGTGCAAACCTGGACAGACTGGTAAAAGTAGCCTCAAACTCGGCCACTGACAAGCCCTGCTGATTAAGCCGGCTAAACTGATACCTCAGCTTCTCCCTAGCTACTGCAGACAAAAACCTCTCCTGAAAAGCATTTATAAACGCCTCCCAAGTACCACCAACACGAGCCTTCTCGTACTTCCACCATTGACCCGCATCTCCCTTCAGCTGGAAGGATGCCAAGGTCACTTTCAGTGCTCCGTCCTCGATGCCAAGCATCTCGAACGTCTTACTCATCTGTTCTAACCACTCATCAGCCTTCAGTGGCTCCTTCAGATCCCCGACAAACTCATCCGGATTAGACCGGAAGAACTCCCTTTTCAAGAAAGAACGCCCTGTCTCAGCGGCCTGATTCCCAGCTCTAAGAATACCCAAAGCTCCTGCTATCTCTCTAGCCAAGGCACCCATAGCCTGCTGACCCACTGGCTCGGCCACAGTGGCCTGACCAACCCCCTCCTGTACTGCCGGAATCTCACCCGGTAACGGTACTTCCTGCCTCGCAGGTCTACCACGCCTAGCACCTCTTCCTCGTCCTGACATCCTAATAAAGGTAACACAGAACATTAGCACATTCATAAATGTGCCGAAACTAAACACTCACGTCCCAATGCATGGACAACTGTAATTCACTCCACATAATCACATAAACACATAAGCACTTACGAATTTCATTTCCGGATAATGATAGTCCCGAGACGTTACTAGAGTTCCGGTTAGAAACATCATTGATCAAGTGCTTTTCCAACAAGACTCCCAGAAACTCAAGGATCCAATCAACATCCCAGAAATTAAATCCCATACCCACATAGTCACATAAGCATGTTATCAATTAAGCACATAGCATATGATACTACATCTAAGTCTCTATCAAGCGAGACAAACCCATTGTGATACTAATCACTTCCCACGTACCCAAAGTATTCGAACCCGGTACGCTCTGATACCAAGTTGTAACGCCCTCAAAATAACAACAATAAACCCATCAGATAAGACATGCATTTACATATAAACTAACCACATTCTTTTATTCATTAGAGTTCCATTACATAAGTATTACATGTTAATATCATAACAAAATGCCCTACGGGCTTACAGCTTTCCAAGTTAACACTTGGTTACAACAAAGAGTACTAACTCGTTTACACATTAAGCCCTAGGCTTGAAATTACATGTAATACATCAAAAGTTAAGCGACAAAAGTATGTCCGCCACTAGCCTCCCAGCTATGTCCTTGGAGGTAGCATGCTACCTGCACCTGAAAATGATATTCCCATATAGGGTGAGCCACAGCCCAGTAGAAATACACTAAACCAACCATGGACAATGACTAAAATATTAGCAATTGATAGATGGCCAACACTGATACAATCACATAAATTACATATTTATGTCATACAACTTATGAGTCTAAGTTACCTTTCATTTTCCCTTTTTCAACAGATAAGCATGCTAGCTCTATCATCATTTCCACAGACATGTATAAAAACTATATCTCACATTCAGATAAGCATAAAAGCTATATCCACATTCTTAACAGATATGTATAACAACAATATCCCACATTCACAGATAAGCATATAAGCTGTATCCACACTTCTCTAGACAAGCATATGAGCTATGTCTACGGAGTTCATCCCCTATCTTCTCCCAACACTATCCGGTTTAGAGGTACATCCCCTATCTTCCCCTAAACCACGGAGTACATCCCCTATCTCCTCCTCTACACATAACGTATATAAACACATTGGTTCTATATACAATCACCCAATATATACTATTAATGTATTCTATCAACCGTCAAGTTCCATGACACATTTCATTGATTAGTTTCAGTTTACCTAATCATCATGCATTGTCTACAACAATCACGACTATCCTCCACCGATAGCCCAAAGCAGTTATTTCTAAACAGAAAATAAATGCACAATGGATATTCAATCAACATTTCATTTCTTCATTCTTCTCAATTAATTATCCCAATTAATTAAACAATGTAATTAGGTCAATTCCCATAATTAACATTTCAACCCTTAGGTCCCATTTTCATCAATGATTCAACAATCATTCCATTTCTCTATTCCAAACATGCATCTAGGTTTATTATGAATAAAACCCCAATTTTGTAAAATTACGCAAAAGCCCCAAACTTTCACAAAATTACCAAACCAAGCCCAACATCTCAAAATACCAAAATTTAAAGACAAAACCCATAGAGAGGAGTAGGATATCCCTACCTTGAAGTTTTAGCCAAAAAGGAGATGAAGACTCGAAGATCAACGTGCTCCAAATCCAAACTTTTTCAGATTAAATCGAAGCTCTCAACACCCTCTATCTTTTTAACAAAGGCCCTAGGCTAGATTCACACCCTAGGGAGATCAAACCTTAGAGAGAATGTAAGTTTAGAGAGAGAGAGGCTCGGATCAAGGGTTAGATCAAAGAAAAGAAGTGAAAAAGTGATGTTTAAGACGCTGCTGTCCGCTGATATAAAACACGCTCGCTCGAGCGAAGACTTGGTCGCTCGAGCGACCAGACACAGAAAACTCTCGCTCGAGCCAAGAAGTTCTCGATCGAGCGAAGAAAAATCCAGACCGCTCGAGCGAAGGAAGCTCGCTCGAGCCAAGAAAGGCAACTCTCAGGTCCAGAACCAGACGCAACACAACTCTCGCTCGAGCGACAACTCCTCGCTCGAGCGAAGGACCAAAAATCTGGGCAGCAACACTAGGCTCCCAAACACAACCAACCTGTAACAAACCTGCCCAACACATCTTATAACTCAAATATGAAGAAAAAAGAATGTAAACACGATAATAACCAACTACCAACATCCACGGACACATGTCCGGATCACTGTACAACAAGGGTAAACCCGGGAGCGCTATAGCCCTCGCGGATCATACACCGGTGGCAACACACTACCAACCCGAACCCCCAAGAAATAGAAACAATCCCCGCTAGGGGTACATACTGTGACCCTCTGGCGATAACAATCAATAACTGCCCGGTATAAAGATAGCTAGTCCATACCCAAAATAACATCAAAACCCGACATAGCCATAACTACAAAAGGAAATGGAAGCCAGCGATCGGCGACCTCTATATCGCACCCTCTACACCCTTGTTTCAAAATCAATTCACCCCCAACAGGTGATACTACACAAATAGGAGATGTTAACTGTGCCAACTCCAGCCCTAAAATAGATGCAAATGCAGCAGATATAAAGGAATGAGATGCACCTGTATCAATCAACACATTGGCAATCGAGTTACAAAACAAAAAGGTACCTCTCACAACCGATGGAGCCAGTACAAGATCTTGTGCGGTAACAGCATACACGCACCCTGAAGGCCCCTGTTCTACCTGCTCACCTCTCGGAGCAAAAGACTGCTGCACAGACTGGGACGATGAAGCCCCCTGATTGGCCTTCGAGGCCTGAACTGACTAAGCTGGCTGAAAACTCTGCCTCGACCCAGATGTACCAGATGTGCCACTCAACTACGGGCAAAACCTCTTTAGGTGCCCCGCCTGACCACACTGATAACAAGACAGTGGTTGGCCTCTGCCCTGACTCTAGCTCTGAGGTCGAGCCAAAGATGAAGCTGCTCTCTGACCTCCTCCTCTCTGCGGGCAAGCTGGAGACTTGTGGCCCAGTTGACCACATTTGTAACACGTAATGTCTCCCTGACTGCCTCTCCCAGAACCTGCACTCCGCACTGGAAAGGTAGACCTCACAAAAGCACGTTGGGACTGCTGAGGGTTAGGACCCCTCTGCCTCCTACCGTCACCCTGACCATCCTGACACCTCTTGGAGCCTCTCTACCTCTCCTCCTCCTTCTGCATCATGATCTCCATATGGGGTGCGGCATCTACAAGGCGCCCATACTCCTGGGTCATAGAACCCCCAACTCTCATCTTGAGGCCATGCCTCAGCTTCTTCTCAAATTCCAGACAACGGCGTTCCTCAGATGCCACTAGCTCAGGTGTAAACCTGGACAAACTAGTAAATGCGGCCTCAAACTCGGCCACTGAAGAACTCAGCTGCTTAAGCTGACAAAACTGGTCCCTCAACTTCTCCCTGACAGTTGGAGATAAGAACTTCTCCTGGAAAGCATCTACAAAAGCCTCCTATGTACCACCAATACGACCCCTCATGAACTTCCACCACTGACTCGCATCCCCCTTAAGTTGGAAAGATGTCAAGGTCACCTTCAAAGCCCCGTCTTCGTCATCTGCTCCAGCCACTTATCAGCCTTAAATGGCTCCTTTGGATCCCCAACAAACTCATTCGGATTAGACCGGAAGAACTCCCTCTTTAGAAAAGAAGGCCCTGCCTCTACAACATGGGCCTGGACCTAATTCTCATCTCTGAGAATGCCCAAGGACTCCCTCAAAGCTCCTGCCATCTCGCAGGCCAAAGCGCCCATGGCCTGCTGTCATACTGGCTCGGCCACATTGGCCTGACCAACCCCCTCCTGCTGCGCTGAAATCTCATCCGGTATAGACATCTCCTGCCTCCTAGGCCTACCTCGCCTACCACCGTGTCCTCGTCTTGACATCCTAATAAAGGTAACGAAGAACATTAGCACATTCACAAATGTGCTGAAGCTATAACACTCGCGTCCTAATGCATTGGACAACAGTAATTCACTCCACGTAAGCACATAATCACATAAGCACCTACGAATTTCATTTCTGGATAATGATAGTCCCGAGGCGTTACTAGAGTTCCGGTTAGAAACAGCATTGATCAAGTGCTTTTCCAACAAGACTCCCAGAAACCAAAGGATCCAATCAATATCCTAGAAACTAAATACCATACCCAAGTAGTCACGTAAACATGTTATCACATAAGCATATAACACTACATCTAAGTCTCTAACAAGCGAGACAAACCCATTGTGGTACTAACCACTTCTCACGTACCCAAAGTATTCAAACCCGGTACGCTCTGATACCAAGTTGTAACGCCCTCAAAATAATACATAAAACCCATCAATCTTGACTTAAGAGAATAAAGCATAATTACATTTCATCAGAGTATTCATTAGAAAATGTATTACATGTTGACAACAAAAGTAAATGCCCTACGGGCTTACAACTTTCCAAGCCAACACTTGGTTACAAAAAGATAGAGTACTAACTCAAAACACAAAATAAGCCCTTGGCTTTGATTTGCATGTAATACAAAAATGTAATCACAAAAGATGTCCCAGCCACTAAGCCTCTCAAGCTACGTCTTTGGAGATGGCATGTTACCTGCACCTGAAAATGATGTCCCATATAGGGTGAGCCAACACCCAGTAGAGATATGCTAAACATAATATGAGTGATAACTAAAACGTTAGCATTTGATAAATGTTCAACCCACATAAATCATTTCATAATCCATTTCAATTACATGACAAATATGTCCATGTTTTATTCCTCTTTTCCATACTTAACCAATTCTCAATTCATAAATATGGCTCAGAACCTGGCCTAACAATTTACATGAGATTACATCTCAAATTAAAACAATTCCTTTATCCACAATTCATTTTCAATGAGATAACACTCATATCAACACACTTTTGTAATTCATAATAGATGCACATATTTGTTGTATCAACACATCAACAGATACACATATTTGCTGTATCAATACTTCAACAGATACACATATTTGCTGTATCAATGGAGTCCATCCCCTATCTCCTCCCCAATAACATCCGGTTTAGGAGTCCATCCCCTATCTCCTCCTAAACCGTAGAGTACATCCCCTATCTCCTCCCACACAAAACAAGGTATATATAAATAATTATCATATACACTATCAACCAATACACATATTTGATGTATTAATCCAACCGTCATATTCGATGACATATTCAATTGATTAGTTTTAATTTGCCTAATCATCATGCATTGTCTACAATAATCAAGACTATCATCCACCAATAGCCCAAAGCAATTATTTCTAGACAGATAATAATTACATTCAACAGATAAATATCAACAATTTTCGAATGTGAGTTATTAATAATTCCAACTCCACCATTCTATCTCATAATGAGCCAATTTCACTATTTCCAACTCAATTTCATGATTCCATAATAAATGTCATTATTTACACTAATGACCCAAATATACCCAAACATTGCATCTTTTTCCATTTTCACAATATTGACCCAAAGGTCCAAATACTAACAACAACATCAATAATCTCATTTTCTTGACCCAAATACACATGTATAGGCTCAAAATGACAAAACTCCTCTTTAATCATTTTAAAACCCTAAACCCCAAAATCACCCAACTACAACATTACATCAAAATGACCAATAGTTTATGTCAAAGACCATAGAAATGAGTAGCTATCCCTACCTCAAATTCAGAGCTCAAATGAAAAAGGTGAAGAAATTCGAAATGCTCCAAACTCCAATATTTTCGGATGGATAGGAAGCCCACACTAAGCATAACACTTTTTACAAAGGGACTATGCAGGGAGATCACTCAAACTAGATCAATACCTAGAGAGAAGTTGGGGTTTTAGAGAGAGGAGCTCTCTAATGGAGGTTTTGGAAAGTAAGAGAGAGAAAAGGAAATCAAAAAGTGATCCAAAATGTCACTTTTCGGACTGATGTACTGCACTCCCCGCTCGAGCGTGGAACGCCCTGCTCGAGCGTCAGACACAGACTCATGCTCAAGTGTGAAAAGCGCCGCTCGAGTGCCAAATGCACACTCTCAAAAGTTCTGCAGACCATGGTCCCCGCTCGAGCGTCACTCTCCCTGATCAAGCGGAGGAACGAAATCAAAGGGGCCCGCTCGAGCGTCAAAACTCCCGCTCAAGCGTCCGATGACCTGTAGAGAAAATATTGGGGGATGAATATTCACGCTCGAGCGTCAAAACGCCCGTTCGAGCGGAGAAGCAACAACAAAGGGCCCACTCGAGCGTCAAAAGCCCGCTCGAGCGTGAAGGCCAAAATCTGGGCATCAACTTTTGGTTTCTAAACACAAACAACTTGTAACGAACCTGCCCAACACATCCTATAACTCAAAAAAAAAAAAAAGAATTAAAGGATGACAACAAGATACATACAACAACAAGCTCTACGGAACCTAAGTCCGGAATACTGTACATAAAGGGGAAAACCCAGGATCGTTATATATGACTTGTGGGTTAGAAACCCCATTTTCCTTATATAATATATAGATTATATTTTTTGTAAACAAAAATTAACAATCCTATCACTAACCATAGTGTATGGGAGAAGTTGAATGGGGTATTGCAGTAACTATAAGAGAAGTCAAAAAGAATTGTAGGTTGGAAAAAATTAATAAATGTTGAGTTTTTTTTTTTTAAATCAAAAAATTTGAAAATTAAGATTATGATATTGGAGCTCCCACAAGGCTTGTGGGTTAAAAAACCCCATTTTTCTTACATAATACACTAGCATATTACTCGTGCTATGCACAAGTATAAATAAATAATTAAAAATTTGTTTTTAAATTAAAATAATAAAATAAAATTTATTTGAAATATGTTGTAAAAGTGATTTATAATCAATTAATTTTTATTAGAGTTACACTAAGAGAAGATTTGTATTCTAATGTCATTAATTGTATTTCCTAAGTTTTAAATAAAAATCTGCATGTCATAATTTAATTGGTAAAATTTAAATAATAAATTACAAAAAAATTATTTACAATAAAATATAAATACATTTCATTTTATAAGTTTCGTAATTTTAATTTTAGTAATAAATTATATTTTTTAATATACTATTTTTTTCTTATTTTGTAAAACCTAAAAATTTGTTTACTTAAAATTGTTGTTATAACTCTTATGTGAAAATTGATTAAAATTGACTTGTGGTGTTGGACAAAATATTAGAAGTGACCTGAAAGTTGGTTGACAGAATATTTATGCCAATGTGACATTCAACTATTTATTAAAAATTGTCTCAATTGTTTAAAATTATCTTTATCGGTTTGTAACCGATATAAGTTAGTTTGAGGTTTCCAATATTATATTAAACATTAAAAATGAGTCTAGAAAATTTAGTTTGAGTCGACTTTTTTTCCCAACAATTCTTGGTTTAAGCCTATAATATATCTTATTTTAATAACTCAATATAATAAATAAAAAAAATAATCTTAATGTTTATGGTGCTTTTTGTCAATCAATAAAAAAATATTTATAAATATTGAGAGAGTTACATTTGAACAAATTCTAACATAAATTTTTTACTTTAAAACCCTAAGACCTACACATTTTGTTTGATTCTATCTACATCACTAATCTTCAGAGGTTTAATGATTTTTTTTTTTTTAATGGAATGCCTATTTTCTATAATATAGATATATAGATTGGAATATCGATACATATAAAATTATTAAACATTAAGAAAAAAAAATCTATGAAAGATGTAGATTAATTCCTATATTTTAGTAGCATAAAAATTCAAGTTCAAATTTATATTTTAGTTAACTTTCCTTCTCAATTTCTAAATTTAAATTTTTAAATAAATCAATTAGCTTTCTTTTTAAAATGTGTAAGTCAAGGCATAAAAGTTATTTAAAATTTTAAATAGATTAACTAACTTTATTTTTAAATTTAAATTGGTAAATGAATTAATTAACTTTCCTTTTAAAATGTGTAAATCAAGGCATAGAAGCTATTTAAATTTTTAAATAGATTAATTAACTTTCCTTTCAAATTTAAATTTTTAAATGAATTAATTAACTTTCCTTTTGAAATAGGTAAGTCAAGGCATAAAAGCTATTTAAATATTTCAATAGATTAATTAACTTTCCTTTTAAATGGATTAAGTACTATTTTTTTAGATTTTTTATAAAAATAATTTAACAATCCTATCAGTAACCATAGTGTATGGGAGAAGTTGAAAAGGTTGTTGCAGTAACTATGGGAGAAGTCAAAAAGACTTGTGGATTGTGAGAAGTCAATAAATGCTGAGTTTTTTTTTTAAATCAAAAAATTAGAAAACTAAGATTGGAATATTGGAGCTCTCATTTGACTTGTGGGTTAGAAACCCCATTTTCCTTATATAATATATAGATTATATTTTTTGTAAAAATAATTTAACAATCCTATCACTAACTATAATGTATGGGAGAATTTGAATGAGGTATTGCAGTAACTATGAGAGAAGTCAGAAAGATTTATAGGTTGGAAGAAATTAATAAATGCTGAGTTTTTTTTTTTCTTTTAAATCAAAAAATTAGAAAATTAAGATTAGGATATTGGAGCTCTCACAAGGCTTGTGGGTTAAAAAAAACCCTCATTTTTCTCATATAATATACTAGCATATTACTCGTGCTATGCACAAGTATAAATAAATAATTAAAATTTTGTTTTTAAATTAAAATAATAATATAAAATTTATTTGAAATATGTTGTAAAAGTGATTTATAGTCAATTAAATTTCATTAATTTTTATTAGAGTTATACTAAGAGAAGATTTTTATTCTAATGTCATTAATTGTATTTCCCAAGTTCTTAATAAAAATATGCTTGTCATAATTTAATTGGTAAAATTTAAATAATAAATTACAAAAATTTTATTTACAATAAAATATAAATACATTTCAATTTATAAGTTTCGTAATTTTAATTTTAGCAATAAATTATATTTTTTAAGATACTAATTTTTTCTTATTTTGTAAAACCTAAAAATTTGTTTACTTAAAATTGTTGTTATAACTCTTATGTGAAAATGGATTAAAATTGACTTGTGGTATTGGACTAAATATTAGAAGTGACCTGAAAGCTAGTTGATTGAATATTTATGCCAATGTGACATTCAGCTAGTCGTTAAAAATTGTCTTGATTGTTTAAAGTTATCTATATCGGTTTGTAACCAATATAAGTTAGTTTGAAGGTTCCAATATTAGATTAAATATTAGAAATGAGTCTAGAAAATTTAGTTGTAGTCGATTTTTTTTTTCCCCAACAAATCTTGGTTTAAGCCTATAACATCTTATTTTAATGACTCAATATAATAAAATAAAATAAAACAAAACAAAACAATAATCTTAATGTTTATAGTGCTTCTTGTCTGTAACACCCTCAAAATAAAACATAATCCCAACGACCAACAGTTCTATATACATGATAGATAGATCACACTTCCATACATACATCAGAGTTAATATGACAAAAGAGTATTTCATATAAGTTACAAATGTTTACAAAGAAAAATAATAGAATGCCCTATGGGCTTACATCTTTCCAAGTTGTTACTTGGTTACACAAAATAAGAGTTCTAACTCTTTTACAGGTAAAGCCCTCGATTTGTACTTACATAAAATCAATAAAACAAATAACAAAACCGAGTCCTCAATTCCGAAGACCTCCTAAGCAAAGATCTTGAACTTGGCACGTCTCCAGTACCTGAAAATGGTGTCCCAAGTAGGGTGAGCCAAAACTCAGTAGAGATATAGTAAACCCAATATGAGAAATAACTAAAACATCATCATTCGATAAGTGATTAACATGTGTAAACCAATTCACACCCTTCTCATAGCCCAACAACAATTACATCCATGTTTCCATCTACCTCCCTTACTTATCCAATTCAATTCCTAGATATGGTTCATTATCTAATCCAAAATAATTTAAGTGAGACCACAACTCGACTTACTAACACCTCCGTTTCCCACAATTCCAAAATGAGACTAAATCTCACGTAATTACTACTTCAATTAACAACTTCATTCCTGCACTTCAATTATAAGGTTTCGGGACTTTTACCCCAGACACTCTAGCTACCTTAATTGTCTATGGAGTACATTCCTCATCTTCTTGCAAATAATGGTACTTATACAATGTACTTAAACATATAATCACCTTTTGAGTACACCCCCTAACTCCTCCCAAACTAAGATACATAAACAATATGTTAAAGTATATGAACACATATAGAGTACATCCCCTATCTCCTCCCAAACAAAGATACATAAATAATGTGTTAAAGTATATGAACACATATGTGTGTGGAGTACATCCCCTATCTCCTCGCACACACTGGAGTACATCCCCTATCTCCTCCCAAACAAATATAAATAAATAATGTGTTAAAGTATATGAACACATATGTGTGTGGAATACATCCCCTATCTCCTCGCACACACTGGAGTACATCCCCTATCTCCTCCCAAACAAATATACATATATAATGTGTTTAAGCACTTTATCTCATACGATGATCAATCAATACACATATTTGCTGTATTATTTCAACTGTCACATTCAATGACATAACACGTTCGATTAGTTTCAATTTTTCCTAATCAACATACAGTGTCTACAACCATCAAGACTATCCTCCACCTATAGCCTAAAGCAATTATTTCTAAACAGATAATAAATGCATCAACAGATAAATTATCGACGTTTTCAAAAGTGGGCGATTAATAAATCCAACTCCACTATTCAATCTCACCTTAAGCCAATTTCATCATTTCTATCCCAATTTCATATTTCACAATGAAAGTCATGAATTACACTAATAACCCAATAAAACCCAAATCTGGCATTTCCCTCATTTCTCCCAATGTTGACCCAATGGTCCAAATATCAACAATAAACATCACTAATCTCATTTTAAGACCCAAAATACACATGTGTGGGTTAAAATAACAAAACCCCTCTTTTCAATATTTCAAATCTCAAACCCTAACACCCAAATCAAACCATTTATACAAAATGCCCAAAATCTATGTCAAAGTTCATAAAGATGAGTAGTTATCCCTACCTCAAATGTTGAGACCCAAGGAATGATGAAGAAAATCGAAAATGTTCCAAACTTCAATATTTTCGGATCAAAATGTAGCTTTCACCAAGCTCCACACTCTTTACAAAGGCCCAAAGGTAGGAGATCACTAGAGCTAGATGATTTCTTAGAGAGAATATGAAGTTTTAGAGTGAGGAGCTCTCCAATGGAGGTTTTGAAAAAGTAAGAGAGAGAAAAAAAGTCAAAAAGTGATCCAAAAAGTGATTTCACGGACTGATATAAAAACAAGTCCGCTCGAGCGTGGAACTCCCCGCTCGAGCGTCAGACACAGACTCATGCTCGAGCGTCAAAAGCGCCGCTCGAGCGCCGGATGCACACTTCCAGAAGTTTTGCAGTCGATGGTCCCCGCTCGAGCGTCAAGGTGGACGCTCAAGCGTTCGACGACCTTCAGAACAAAATACTGAGAGACGAATAATCACGCTCGAGCATCAAAACGCCCGCTCGAGCGAAGAAGCAACAACAACGGGTCCACTCGAGCGTGAAGGCCAAAATCTGGGCAACAACTTTTGGTTTCTAAACACAACCAACCTGTTCCAAGCCTGCCCAACACAACCCAAGACTCAAATACAAGGAGTAAATGATGGAAATGAAGATAACAACACAACCACAGAACTAAGTCCGAAATACAATAAACAAAGAATGGGAAAACCGGGATCGCTGTATTGTCAATCAATAAAATATATTTATAAATATTATGAGAATTACATTTGAACAAGTTGTAACATAAATTTTTTACTTTAGAACTCTAAGACCTACACATTTTGTTTGATTCTATCGACATCACTAATCTTTGGAGGTTTAATGATTTTTTTTCTTTAATGGAATGCATGTTTGCTATAATATAGATATATAGATTGGAATATCGTTGCATATAAAATTATTAAACATTAAGAAAAAAAATCTATGAAAGATGTAGATTAATTCCTATATTTTAGTAGTATAAAAATTCAAATTCAAATTTATATTTTAGTTAACTTTCCTTCTCAATTTCTAAATTTAAATTTTTAAATAAATTAATTAACTTTCTTTTTGAAATGTGTAAATCAAGGCACACTACAAGAAATTGCATTTTCCGCAACGCAACAAAATATGTTGCTAAAAGGGAAAATTCGTCGGCAAAAAATTTCGCCGACACACAGAGCTACGTCAGCAACCCGTAGGTAAAAGTGAGTTGGCAAAACTTTTTGCCGATGAAATTATCATTGCGTTGGTAAAAGTAATGCCTTTAGCAACAAAGATAGTCGTCGGTAAAAGCCTTCATCCATCGTCGGCAATTTACCTTGCGTCGGTAAAAGTAGTTCAAATATAATGATTGTGTGGCACTTTTCCCGACACATATTTGCATCGGCAAAAAATATACTTTTAGCAACACAATATGAGTCGGCAAAAGTAAATTTTTGACAACACGTTTACCAATGAGTTGTTTGTTGAGAAAACTTTACTTTTTGGCAACAACAAATTTGCATCAGTAAAATTAATTGAAAATCATTTATATTTTTTATAAGATTTATTTTACCGACAATTGATTGTGTCGCTAAAAATGCAAAAATCTCTAACATATATATACTACACGTATGACGATAATTTTCCACAAAATGCTCCCCTGGGATCTTTTTTATATCACCAGTACCTGGGTAGAATACTAGTTATAAATCCAACTTCTTTGGCAGTAACAACACAGTTTTATAGTAACAAAAAGTATTACAGCCATATCACCTTTACTTACCACAACTACCCAACCAAAAATTATAGTATAATCTCCTACACAACCCATAGGAGTAGGTACTAAACTAATGGATATAGTAACAGCAACATCAAAGAGGAATGTATACAAAAAAGTATTGAAAATTGTAGGATGATCCACTTCACTGACACGACATGGTGAAAAAAGTTCCAGTCACCACCAAACTTCAAAGCCAAACCATTGAACATCAAAATGACCAAAGAGCATCAAGTAACCCTGTCCGTTATGAAGCAGCATATAAATATTACCAAGATGATACAGGTAAAACCAATAATAAAGCAACACGAAGAGCATTTTTTTTTTTTTTTGGGTAAGTAAGTTATAAATTAAAACGAAATAAATATACAAATTTACAAGAGGTAGCCAATTGCAATTGCATATACTTATCAATGAATATAAAAATTTATCTTGCAAAAAAAATAATAAAATAATAAAATAAAAAATTGTATTTTCATATGCACCTAAACATTCAATATTGCAATGGTTTATAACTTTCTTCAATTTAGGTCATAATCAAAATCAAATGAGTTCATACCAAAAACAGCACAAAAGACAAAACTGGAAATCTAATGAATCATCAAAACAAAAAATTAATGGCAGAACAAATCGTGAAGGTATCCAACAATTATCGCAATAAATCAAAATTTAAAACAATGACAAAACCTGCCTTCAACAATGTCTACAAGATTCAAACACCTAGACTTGTGCATTGCTTGAAGAGTTTGAGCAAGTGCCTCAGCCAAAGTATGCTTTTCTCTTTCAATTTTTCCTACTGAAGAAGGAACTTGTTACATAAAAAATCAACTCAACTAATCGACTTAAACAAAAGAGAAGCTAAGAAATAAAAGTTCAGAAGAAAGCAAAAAACACCATGCTAAAATAATAAAAATAAATATAGGACTACATTAACATCTCTCATGCAGCATTACAGGCATTTCCTTTTCATACAAGCAAGAACTTGTTTTTAGACAAATGAAATAAAGCTGAAAAGATTATAGAGAGGAATGAAGTCTGTAAGCAAAGTGGATTTCGAAACATTTAACTTTCAATTTCTTGAACGACATATAATTTACGCCATTGCTCCATATCATCATAGGTAGACAATTAAAAAGAATTGAAAACAAACATGCAATGGGAAGTGTAACGCCCTCGAAATAATAACATTAAACCCATCAAATAAAACATTCATTGACATACAAAATATCCACGTTCTTCTATTTATTAGAGTTCCATTACAAAAGTATTACATGTTAACAACAAAAGCAAAATACCCTACGGCTTACAGCTTTCCAAGTTAACACTTGGTTACAACAAAAGAGTGCTAACTCATCTACACACTAAGACCTCGGCTTGAATATACATGTAATATATCAAAAAGGAAGTTAAACAACAAAATCTGCCCGCCTCTAGCCTCCCAAGCTATGATCTTGGAGGTGGCATGCTACCTGTACCTAAAAATGATATTCCCATATAGGGTGAGCCACAGCCCAGTAGAAATACACTAAACCAACCATGAACAATGACTAAAAGATTAGCAATTGATAGATGGCCAAAACTGATACGTCCACATAAATCACATTTTATGTCATACGACTTATGAGTCCAAGTTACTTTTCGTTTTCCCTTTTTCAACAGATAAGCGTACTAGCTCTATCATCATCTCAACAGATATGTATAAAAACTATATCCCACATTCACAGATAAGCATATAGGCTATATCCACATTCTCAACAGATATATATAACAACTATATCCCACATTCACAGATAAGCATATAAGCTGTATCCACACTTCATAAAGATAAGCATATGAGCTCTATCTTCACTTCTCTAGACAAGCATATGAGCTGTATCTACGGAGTTCATCCCCTATCTTCTCCCAATACTATCCGGTTAGAGGTACATCCCCCATCTTCCCCTAAACCACGGAGTACATCCCCCATCTCCTCCTCTACACATAACGTATACAAACACATTGGTTCTATATACAATCACCCAATACATACAGTTAATGTATTCTATCAACCGTCAAATTCCATGACACATTCCATTGATTAGTTTTCATTTGCCTAATCATCATGCATATTCTACAACAATCACGACTATCCTCCACCGATAGCCCAAAGCAGTTATTTCTAAACAGAAAATAAATGCACAATGGATATTCAATCAACATTTCAATTCGGTGAGTGATAAATAATTCAACTACACCCTTTAACCCCATGTATTCCCAATCTCAACAATTTCATTTCATTTCCTCATTTCTCACAATTAATTATCCCAATTAATCAAACAATGTAATTAGGTCGTTTTCCATAATTAACATTACAACCCTTAGGTCCTATTTTCATCAATGATTCAACATTTATTCCATTTCTCTATGCCAAACATGCATCTAGGTTTATTATAAATAAAACCCCACTTTTGTAAAATAACACAAAAGCCCTAAACTTTCACAAAACTACCAAACCAACCCCAACATCTCAAAATACTAAAATTTAAAGACAAAATCCATAGAGAGGAGTAGGATATCCCTACCTCAAAGTTTGAGCTCCAATGGAGATGAAGACCAAAACCAATATGCTTCAAACTCCGAAATTTTCAGATTAAAACGTAGCCCTCGACGATCAACACAACTTTCGTAAAGACCAAAAGTGAGCAAACAACTCCTACTAGATCAAATCTAAGAGAGAAGGGCCGGCTTTAGAGTGAGAAGCTTTGAAAATGGCTTTTTGGAAAAGTAAGAGAGAGAAGATCTTGAAAAAGTGATCCAAAATTCGGATCTCGGATTTATATAAAAGTCTCCCCGCTCGAGCGTCCAAACCCCCGCTCGAGCGTCACTCACAGACTCCTGCTCGAGCGTCAACAATCCCGCTCGAGCGGCGGATACACACTCCCAGAACTTTTACAGAACCAGGTCTCCGCTCGAGCGTCAACCCTCCCCGCTCGAGCGTCAAAACTCCCGCTCGAGCGCACAACAGTGCAGAGGAGATACTGGAAGATGGAAAACTGCGCTCAAGTGTCAAAAATCCCGCTCGAGCGGACAAACAACAACGAAGGGCCCGCTCGAGCGTCAAAATCCCCGCTCGAACGTGAAGGCCAAAATCTGGGCAACTTCTCTTGGTTCCCAAGTTCAACCAACCTGTTTCAAACTCGCCCAACACAACCCAAGACTCGAATGCAAGGAGTAAAGGATGTAAACAAGACATATACAACGACCAACTCCACGGAACCTAAGTCCGGGTACAATAGTTAAAGAAAAGGGGAAACCGGGATCGCTATAGGAAGAATTGTCCGATAGGTGTCAATCTCAAACATGACACGGACACACACCTTCTTAGAAGTGTTTGTGCTTCTTAGGGAGAGATGATGCTTTTGATTTTATTAAAATCAAAACTTTACACACAACAACAAATGTATAGCATTAGCTAATTAAATATGCACAATAATTTAATAATCAAAGATGGTTAGCTATTAAGTGTTAAAGTAGACTTGAATAAATGAGAAGTCAAAAACTGAAACTAGAAAATAGATTTAATTTGCATATGTTGCATTTTACATTGTGGAAGGAAATGGAGTTCAAAATAATATTAAAAGGACAAAAGCTTAAAACACTAATTAGATATTAACTATAATATTCTATAAAGTAACTTGAATTGTGAATATAGATTGAAAAACATGTAAATATTCTTGGGCCCCATGAAACCATGGTAAATGAAGTATCTAGCAAGAAATACGAACCTGTAATGGCATAGGAGTGATGATAACTAGAAGAAACTTTAATAATTTCCTTGGGAAGTCTAGAAACTATGAGGGGCTCCTGCATTAATAATACAACCAAATTACATGGTCAATTCAAAAGGAACTCCATTGGAAACATTACAAATAACAATCTAAACAATCACATCTCTTTTTCCTTTTTATTGGTACTAAAATAGTCGAAGAAGATAGTGAATGAAGTTTACCAAAATAAACAGAAGTAGAAAAATAATATGTAGTTTGAGTGGGGAATTTATGCAAACATGTGTGAAGCATTGTAAAAAAACACAACCAAAACTGTGCCATCATCAAATAACATGACCCTTTTCATAAATATGCCTTATTTTAACTCATAACAATGCGCAATGAAAAAGGGTTTAATTTTACCAACATCAGCCAAGCAATCACACACAACCATATAAATCATGTCAGAAAGTCCTGCCTAGAAGATAACATACATACTCTCAACAAACATTTTATCATCTTGTAATTCATACCCTAAGGCTACTCATCATACCCATGCTTCCATCCATTGTGGTCCTTCAGTACCATCCATAGCACAGCCTGCAAGGGTACCATCAATCAGAAACTACTTTACTGCACAATCATCCAATAGCTGGTTGCTGCCTGTATTCACAAGAAATGCCCCTGCATAGATCAAGGCACTCCCCTGTAAGTGCAAATTATAGGAATCCCAGTATTTTTCTTTGTAAAATAAATGTACCAAATGGAAGAAACACTAGAAAGTACCAGGCTTTATATGCTGCAAACAATCTGCATTAATAATTGAATTGTTTCGTTTGTCAAGGCACAGTGAAGAGAAATAAGGTCACTTGCAGCAAGTAAATCATTAAAGGTATCCATTCTCTGGGCAGAAAGAGGGAACGTCATTGAGGATCTACTCAACTTTCCTTTTCCCTGCATGAATGTAATTAAGGTAAAAATTAATTAGATGACACATTTCATTTTCCCTGTGTAACGCAATTAAGGGTAATTAATTAGATTAAGTCAGTTATATTAGAGGACAAATATCCAATACATGACAGGAACATCAAATTCAAAAAGCCAAAAAGAAGCACATCTAGTTCTCAAATAACATATATTTAATGCCTCTGGTAATACATATAAACAAAACTTAATGTACTAACAACACTTCGCTGACAAAGATTACTAGCACTTAAGATTCTTCTCAACTTGTTGCTTTTACAAAAAAACCTCTAAGATTTCCAAAGATCAATAGACTAGATGCTCTCAAATGACAACTCTAATCAATTCAGTCACATATAACTATTTCTTAGTTCCAAGACAATAGATTGAACAACTCTAATACCTAACCACATAGGCCTGTCTCTTGTTGGGAATTTTATAGAGCTTTAATTTAAGTTTCGAAGTCAAGCTATTTCAGAAAACTACAGAACGAAATCTCATTGACTTTTCTTATTTCCTTTTCTCAACAACCAAACGAAAAATGAACTACAACAGAGAAAGAAGGAGAAAAAAAAAAACGCAGCAAATCAAAGCTATAAAAAAGTGATTAATCAACTTACTCTTAGAGCTCAATCACTACAGATCCCGAACTAGAACCTCGGCAAAATCCAACGAAACAAACAATTGAACATAAAAAATATATATAATTTAACAACACCTCAAATTGAACATGAATTCTAAAAAAATAAAGAACGAACAGATTGCATCAATAAATAAAAACTGATACAGAGAAAAATTCAAAAAAAAATAAATAAAGCCAGAAATTAATTAGAGAACAGGGGCTAAAATTCAAAAGAAGAAATTGAAGAGAGTACCTACAAGATTCATGTCAGTCATATTACAATGAGAGAGAGATAGGGAGAGCGAAGAGACCGATTAGTGTTTATGAAGGGGCTAGGACAAATATAAGGAAAAGGGGGAAAAAATATAAATGTTAGGGTTTACCGAGAGAAAGAAATAGGAGGACATACATACCAATTATTATGGAGAGGCCGGTGACGACAAGAAGCCATGCTCATCGGCGGTGGCGACGGAAGGAGAGAGGAGATGAGTTGCGCGAAGGTGGGGAGAACTAAGGAAGGTGATGAATCTCACGCAGAAAGTCAATAGAGTTGGCTATGAAAAACAATTCAACACAATTTTTAGGTTTTTTTTTTTTTGAAAAAATTAAAATTAATTTGAGAGCAATAAAAATCAAAACTATATTTTTAAAATTTTAAAAAGTATTTATGACCTAAAAGATTAAATTATACAAAAATAATAAGTATTTTTTATTTTTTCACCCAATTGTTTTTTGTTTTTTAGAAAAAGAAAATTGAAACTAGTTTCTGAAAATAAAACCCAGCATATTGAAATTGATAATCTAACCACATTCTTTGAAAAAGTTTAAATTATCTCCAATTAGTCATCTCAACTTAAAAGTGTGTTTGGACTTAATGGGTTCATTTTGTGATCTAATTCAATAATCACTTTAATTTTACAATTCAATAACTAGAATATTTAAAACTCTTTGAAAAGTTATAATCAAAACACAATCACTAAATCACTTCATTTCACTAGCAAAACTTTTACCGACGAATAATGTTATCGTCGCTAAATTGTTAACTCTTTGTCCACACCAACTTGCCGTCGCCAGAAGTAAGCACACTAATAGCAACACTCATTGTGTTGCTAAAACATAACTCTCGTAGCTAAAAGTTTTGGAATTTTGGCGCCAACCAAAAATTTTGGCACTTAGTGAATGTTATGCTTTTTTAGCGACAGTAGCAAATTGCATTGGTAAAGGTATACTTTTACCAACGAAATTGATCACTGTGTCGCCAAAAATATACTTTTGGCGATGAAAAATTGACATCGTCGCCAAAAATAGTCGCCAAAAATAGTCGCCAAAAGTGTAATTTTTTATAGTGGCATAAAAGTTGTAAATGAATTAATTAACTTTCCTTTTAACTAACTTTCTTTTTAAATTTAAATTTGTAAATGAATTAATTAACTTTCCTTTTAAAATGTGTAAATCAACGCATAGAAGCTATTTAAATTTTTAAATAAATTAATTAACTTTCCTTTCAAATTTAAATTTTTAAATGAATCAATTAACTTTCCTTTTGAAATATGTAAATCAAGGCATAAAAGTTATTTAAGTATTTAAATAGATTAATTAACTTTCCTTTTAAATAGATTTATTACTATTTTTTTGATTTTTTATAAAAATAATTTAACAATCCTATCAGTAACCACAGTATATGGGAGAAGTTGAAAAGGGTATTGCAATAACTATGGGAGAAGTCAAAAAGGCTTGTGGATTGGGAGAAGTCAATAAATGCTGAGTTTTTTTTTAATCAAAAAATTAAAAAATTAAGATTGGGATATTGGAGCTCTCACAATACTTGTGGGTTAGAAATCTAATTTTCAAATCAAGGCATAAAAGTTATTTAAAATTTTAAATAGATTAACTAAATTTCTTTTTAAATTTAAATTTGTAAATGAATTAATTAACTTTCCTTTTAAAATGTGTAAATCAAGGCATAAAAGCTATTTAAATATTTAAATAGATTAATTAACTTTCCTTTTAAATGGATTAATTACTTTTTTTAAAAAAAAATTTATAAAAATAATTTAACAATCTCATCAGTTACCATAGTGTATGGGAGAAGTTGAAAAGGGTGTTGCAGTAACTATGAGATAAGTCAAAAAGGCTTGCGGATAGGGAGAAGTCAATAAATGCTAAGTTTTTTTTTTTTTTTTAATCAAAAAATTAGAAAATTAAGATTGGCATGTTAGAGCTCCAACAAAACTTGTGAGTTAGAAATCTTATTTTTCTTATATAATATATAGATAAGAATAATGCTTGAGAGCTCGAAAATGAGCCCCCCTAATCCCCCTAATGTCCAAAACGACGTCGTTTTGGGCATTAGGCTTTTTTTCTTCTTTTTTTTCCTGTCATTTTCGTTCGACCTGAAGGGGAGGGGGAGGAGAGGGAGAGGGAGAGGGAGAGAAAGAGGGAGAGGGAGAGGGAGAGAAAGAGGTCGCCGTCGCCGTCGTCTTCGATCCGTCGCAAAACCGTCGCCGATCGCCGCGCCTCCGCCTCCGTCGCCGATCGCCATGCCTCTGCTCGTTGCCTCTGCTATCGCCGATCGCCGCGCCCCCCGCCTCCGCCTCCAGCCCATTTTTTAGGCCCCCTACAGTCCCCCTCCCCCTCCCCCTCCCCCCCCCCCCCCCGTCTTCTTCTTCCTTCTGCTGAAAAAAAAAAAAAAAAAAAACAAAATTCGGGGGATTAGGGGTCGCTCAGTTTCGAGCGACGTAGCATAACCCATAGATAAATAGATAGATATATTATAATCTTAATTTTACCATAATAACTCTTATCAACTTCCACTGCCGCAACTAAAGATGAATCATATTAATTCACATTTATCATGCTCACCAAATCTGGGGGCAGGGGGAAGGTTAATTGTATTCTTCAAAATCTGTTTTTTTGTGGTCCATCCAAATTTCCCAACTTAAAGGAAATATCAAAAAGTGAGTTATAATAATGATTTTTAATTTTTTTTCTCCATTTCTTTCGAATTACACTATATACATACATACTATATGAAAATTTAAAGAAAATGTGAATGAAGTATAATTTTTTTCCCCCCTATATTTCTCTTCCCTTTTATTTTTTCTTCACAAATTTTAATCTAAACACAAGGTACGATGGGGCCATTTTTATTTGCCCTTCGTTATGGAGACGTCCATCATGCACAAATCGGTGCAATCAGGGAGGAAAACTTTAGGTTTAGGCAGGTAGGAGGGTGTGATGTAAATACTAGGATCGTAGGATGCGACCCCAGTGTAGATGAAGTTGATTCTTTTGGGTGGTGGAACTTGGTTATGTGTGGGGAGAGGATTTGTGGTAACATTGGGTTTCTCAGGAGGCAAAATCACCCCATTATCAATGAGATCTTGAATTTCATGACGTAAACGAAAGCATAGGTCGGTGTCATGACCGTGCTGCTGGTGGAACGCACAATACTTGGCCGGGTTGTGGGTGGCAGGCAGTCTTTCAGGTAAGGGCCGCGGCTCTAGGGGCTTCAGATGCCCTTTTCTGATCAAAACCCCCAAAGCTTTGGACAGGGGCATATAAAGTGGAGCGAAGGTTCTGGTGTTTCTGGGAGGGTATTTGGCTGTTTGTGAGTTGCTTCCGGACGCACCGGAGAATGGTGTGGCTGCCGTATTTCTTGGGGAAGGGTTAGTGGTGACCATACTCACTTCGGAGGTCCTGGCAGTCGTAGCGCCACTCGGGCCTGCATTAGTACTACGATTGAAATTTCTGCGGGGTTGCTCCCGATCATTATCGATCCAACGTTGTCTCAAGGCATCCTCGATCTGCACCCCCATTTCATGCAGATCAGCAAAGGTGGGAAAGGGGACTACAATCATCTTTTGCATTAGCTTCGGCTGAAGATTGCGCACAATCATCCGAATCTGGTCTTTGTCTGTGGGTCTCAAGGTCATCATTGAAGCCTTAGCCCGCCATCTAGTTACAAACTCTAAGAAGCTTTCCTTGGGTTCTTGCCTCGTTGTCTCAAGATCCCGGGTCGTGATCTCGATTTGTGTGTTATACGAGTACTGCAGGATGAAGGCCTCAGCCATCTCGTCCCAATTTTTCTTGACGTCATCCTCCAACTTGGCATACCATGCGGACGCCACACCCGACAAGGTCCGGCCGAATAAAGATAGTTTCTGCAATCTAGTGAGGCCCATTGGCCTTAAGACATCTGAGAATAGTCGCAGGTGTACCATGGGATCCTCAGACCCGTCAAAACGATCAATTTGGGGCATCTTAAATCGATCTGGCAGCGTCACAGCTGTGTCGATGTATCCATCTCCAATGTCCGGAATGGACTTCGCACCTTGAGATTTCTTGAACAGCTTTTCAAGCTTGTGCATTTTTAACGTCATGGGGTCTACCTCGGACTCAAAGGGAGAATCCGATACATTAATGGGAGTGGGCGCCTTGGATTGTTGAGGCGGAATCGGGGGTGGAGCCGGCCCCGTTGGGATGTCTGTATCTTCTTGGACATTCCGGGCGTTTGGTGTCTCTTCGGGTATTGGGACCCTTAATGGAGCAGGGATTTGCTGCGAAGGCGATGCCCCAGTTTGCTGTTGCAATCTCCCAATTAAATCTGCTTGCTCGCTCATAACTGTAGCCTGTTGCTTGGCAAATTCTGCCTGTCGGGCAGCATCTTGCTGCATTATTTTCATACTTTCCTGAAGTTGGCGCACCATCTCCTCTAAGCTAGCCATACTGTTCTGCTCTGGTTGAATTGCTGGTATGCGTTCCCTCTCTGTGGGTGAAACGGGATCCTGATCCCTACTGTACACAGGTGGGGTAGACGAAGCCCTCTGTACTGACTGTTGAACCGATATCCTCTGCCTAGTTGCTTTCTGTTTAGTAACCGGGGGTAGAGAATGGTACACTGGTTGTCCTTCTATCAGATCCTCAGATCGATGGAGCCTGCGACCTCTGATCCAGAGTGTTTGGGGAATGTCTACCGGGTTGGACGCAATGATGCTAAACTACCTAGCAAAAAGATAAATAAAGCAATAAATAAACCAACAACTGGACAGCACAACGGCATAGAATAAACAAATAATATATAGTTGGATATTCAAAACACATGGTCGATAAGCCGAACACACTGTTCCTCGACATTTGATCGCTGTTCTCAACATCTCTATTCCCAATACTGAACCCTGATACCCGCAGATAACGGATTCTCTTAAAACTGATACTGATGCCCTCAGGCCTGATGCCCAGACTTACAAACTGGTGTGTTCATTTCCCTGCAGAAATACATTCTAACAGCACATAGCAAGTAAAGAGAGCCAAAACACCCCTATGTTGGGGTAGGGTTTCCCTGTCCTATTTTGTCAGGAGCTAGGGTTTCACTACGCACACAGCGGTTCTCAAACAACCTAATATCGGGTAAGCAGCCTGTCCTAATTTGGAATGGTCACTATGGATCCGAATATGCACTAGGTCGAATGGTCAAAAAGGGTGCCCCGGTAAACCGGGGTTTGTGTTCCCATGCTGTCAGAGCCCATAGCCGGTCAACCTTACAGACATGCCTTGACAAGACAAGCCTCCGGCAAACCGTTCAGGAATGGCAGATGGCAAACACTGTGTTCCTAGGCGCACCAATGCACATGCAATGCAAAGAAACACATAAATGAGATCAAAATAGGATATCACAAGTTTGAGTCAAGCTCTCTAAATTTCCCCAGCAGAGTCGCCAGAAACTGTAACAAGCCCCGAACGCCCCGGGAGGATGAGTCTCGTTCTGTTCATTTGGGGTTACTACAGTTCGGACTCGACTTGTGTCACGGTTCTTAATCTGAACCAAAGAGTCCAAATCTGGCAAATCGTTTTGAGAAACAGATTTTTGAAAAAGTAGTGCCAAACATGGACTGCTTTGCCAGATACAGAGTCGCCACCTAAATATTTTAAAATGGGGGAATTTAGGAAACCCTGACTCAGTGCCGAAGGCCACATGTCCGTCATCACCGGAGTTGTCTCGGCTCGGGAGCTTGGGTACGATCAGGGAAGGTCAGCTATGAGCACCCCCTTTCGCCCGGTCCGAAGACCGGCCTCTACTAACCGTGATATCCGTATTTGAAAACTTTATGTGTTCTTATCCCATTTATTAGCCTATAATTACTATGTTATGCACGCAGCAAACAAGTATAGACCAAATTGCCCAAATTGGAACAAAACATTCCATGTTCGTTCTGAGAATGGTTTGCTACTCGCAAGTAGGCTAAAATACAGATTTTGCCACCTTCAAGTGGGCTTTTAAAACAAATATAGTTTTTAACGCATTATCCCAATTTAAGCAATTTGACCTCCACCCACAGGCATTCAAGCAATTTATCTCATGTAAACACTTAGCCGCATGGCAAGCATACTATTATGGCAACATTCACACGCATGTTGGATGCTAAAGCATAACCACTTACATTGTACTCCGTGCCAAAACAATAAACTAGTTAGCAAATGTGCGTGTCCTAGTTCATGTTATTTTGCCTAATGCAACACATACAAGGTGCAATTCTAGTTAGGCTCGGTTAACCTAGATATGGCATACGATATGCAACCAACTGATTCATGTATTCAATTTTGGAATTTGAAAATACGAATGCGGTTAGTATGATGTACCGAGCCCGGTGCATGTTAACAGATGCATGAATGCACGCATGCATATCATAAGGTATGCTAATTTCAAAAATGCCCTAATCTACCATCATAAGCTGGTAAATAAAAGGGAAGAAAGAAATGGGGATTGGAAGACATACACACACTCACCCACACTTATTACATGTTTACCCTCACTCAGAGGGTTCGAATTAATATTACAGTCCCAAAATAATGAACAAATAAAATTATTACAAAATTTCCTAATTAATTAAAAGAAAGGAAGCAAAAGAATGAAGAGGGTGGCCACAGCCTCTGCCTCGGGGCGCGCAGATGATGCATGCTCGAATCCGTCCTGCCCGGAAAACCCGTACTATACTCCTGTCGCCTCTGTTTGTACTGCCTCGTCTTTCTGAAAAATGCCAAAGTACTGGAGCAAGCTCCTTGCATCCTGCAGAGAACCACCGGCCAGACAGAATTGCCACCGGCACTTCAAAATTACCATCGGCACTTTATTGGATTCATCGGCACTCCAGATAGTGCCGGTCGGCACTAAATTCTGCCGGTCGGCAGAAACTTCCTGCAGAAGACAATTTGACAGCAAACAGAGAACAGACAGTGCATGGCATGGAGTTTTTAGACACATGTGAGCATGGTCATACTTCTTATCATATTTTGAACTCAAAGAAGCGTGACTTTCGATCCTTGAACCATCAATGGTACATGGCGGGTCAAAGGATCGAATTTGCCATTTGATATGAAGATGTATGCAACAAACAACATGAAAACTGGGGCCTTATCAAGTTGGAGTCAAAGGTCCCGACGACCGGGAATCAAGGCACATTACATCACTTGAAGTATGAATGGTCCTTGATTCCCACACTTGGTTTGACACCCCAAACCAAGTAAATGCAATGCATGTAATGCTCACAAGCCTCAAATGTATCATACCACCAAGATGTAAAGCACAACAAGCATTATGCAACCAACATGACAAAATGTATAATACCAAGCGTACAAGATACAAACATGATGCAAACATGGGGCAAATTGACCATGGGATTGATGTGCTACAAAGATTAATGGAACAACTATGCAACAAACATGGAGCAAGCATGCAAGAGGGCTTAAAATGGCAAAGGGGCAGGCCCTCACCCTTCTCAAAACAGTGGCCAAAAGTGCTCAAACTGATGGACAATCAACTCATGTGAACAAACAAACTTATGATCCCAAAGTTAAGGCACAAAAAGGAAACATTTCACCCTCATTAACATGACTACTCATGGCATGATTAAAGCAAAGCAAAAACAGAATTTGTGCATGCAAAATAGGACCCCAAAGACTCCTAATATGGCAGCTAAAGTATCACCCATGAAGCATATGCACTAAGGCTTATTCTTAGGCATAAGAGGACACACCCTCAAGGCATGAAGGAGGCCATGCATGCACACATATAAGAATGATTCTTGGACTAAAAAAATGATCCTTAGATGATGTTAAATCATGAGGGTAATCACAAACATACATGTTAGAGGCCATCATGCTCAAAGCTTTTAAGCCAAAATACAAAGCAACCCTAACAAACATGTCAAGCATGGCTAAATGGATAACCAATAAACCTTAAGCATGGAAAGACATCACTAAGAACTTCATGGAACTAAGCCAACTCTCACAAGAATCATGGCCTAACCATGAGATGCATTTCTAAGCAAGATGGAGCAATACAAAGCAAGTGTTACAAGCATACAAAGAGGCCCAAATCCGACCAAAAACAGAGGTTATATATGACCTAAGATGCCTAAAAAAATGCTGAAATGAAGCTAAGAGACATCAAGCACACATGCTACCCTTTTGAGCCCAAAAAAGCAAGTAAACAAACCATGAAGGGAGAGGGGTGTCCCTCCCCTATGCAAGACTTCAAACCATCCTTTTTGACACTAAAATACACTGATTTTTAGTGATGAAAAGATCAAAATGCTGAAGTGAACAAAACCTTATCAAAGAGGCACCAAAATAGACCAAACAAGGCCTATGAGGGTGAGTTTGCACTCAAACCACAAAGTGACCTTAATGAAAGTCTTAGAGCAGGGAAATATGAGCCTTTTTTATGTTATACACAAGAGCTAAAATAGTAAACAAAGTAGATAGAAAACCAATGCAAGTTTGGGGAATAAAAAGGAAGATGCTCACCCTTGAAGAACCCTTGAAGAACAAATGGTCTAGCCTCCTTCTTTGGATCAAAACCAGTCCAAAACTCAAGAAACAATTCCTCCAAGTCCCTCAATCTCGGAGTAAGGTGTAATGGTGTGTGTAATGGTGCAAAAGTAAGGTAAAACACACCTTTTGAGCCAAGAAACACACACAAGAAGGGAGAGGGAGAGAGGTATAGATATAATATGTATCTATATCTCCAAAGGCTGGTTTTTGCTTCTGTTTTTCTAACCTAGAACCAAGAGGAAAGCCCCTCTCTTATAAGGATCCCTCTTGCAAAGCTTATTCAACAAGCTTGGCTAGAGGGAAATCCCTCCATACACGTGTATGGAGGGGGGGAGAGTTGGTGCCAGCTATCACAGCTGGCACAAAATATCTCCATAAAGTGGATGAACAGTGGTCGGCTGCCCAAAAATGCTATTTCGGCAAAAAACAGTGCCGACCGGCAACATATTATACCGACCGGCAAACAAAAGTGCCGATGGCAGAAAATGACCAGCCGGTGGCCTCCAGCCACTGCCGGTGGTGTATGGGGATGTCTCACAAGGCATTTCCTGCCCCTCTAAGGCAAAACAAAAGTGTTTGGTACAAAACCAGACACTAAACAGTCAAGTTCGGAGATTCTGAGGCAGGGCGCGCGAGCCGAGTCCTCCGGGAACTCCAAACGAACACAAACATGGATGATCACCGGGTGTTCAAACGGTGACGTCCAAGTCTTGAGGACGGTCAAAAATGGGGTGTCTATAATGATTATGGCTGCTTTCTTGAACCTTGTATTCATCTTGTGAAGCATGTTTTCGGGCTAATTTGGCCTGCATTTGCTTTCCTTTCATCATTAATACCTTAATGATTTCATGGTTTTGGCTATGCAAATTATTCTGTTAACTTGATAGACAATATCACTCCAAAATCACAATCAAAAGTACAATGATTTCAGAGGTTGCAACAATTAGAACAAGAGATCAATCCTGTTGCTTGCTTATTAACTTTCACATAATTCATTAATTTGGTTAATACTACTAACCTTTGACTCAAATATATTCTTCATATTGGTTGCTAAATGCTAAGCAATACCTCCATCTCTTTGGTGATTTTTTATTCTGTTCATTCATAATAGATGAAACCAGCTGGAGAAGTTTGTCTGGAGTTCATGCTAACAAATGCATTCTTCGACTTCTCCCGAACATGGAGGTATCAAGCATGCTATCTATGGGTTCCTATGGTAATTATTTTTGTTCTAGGTGCAAAGTAGTTCTGCTGGTTTTCAAGGTTGAATGCCAGAGCAGAATTTGTCTCTATTACTTGAATTTTGCACCTGCATTAGGAAATAATTTAGCTAATTCTTGTTAGCATGCTCTCTATGGCATCAAACCATGAATACCTGTGGGGTTTTGTTTTCAAAACTGCTGCCACCTTGATATTAATATATACATGATAATCATTCTCTTTCAGCTCTCATTTTTTGTGTGCTAGGTGGTGCTTTCAGAGTTCTTGTAGATCTCATATATTCTCGGATTGTTCTATTCCAGGTATTCAAATCACTGTTGCACGACCTTCAGATCATGCTACAATCTAGTTGCTCTATGATTTCTATGCAGAATTAGGATCAAGTGATTCTAGGAAAAATTAGAATGTAACGAGTCAAATGCAAGATTCAATTAAATTGTGATTGATATGCCTAACTTTCTCAAGGCATACAAGTTAGCCAAAAGAATTTGTGCATTCATTATGTTAGTCATATAAGGTGCATCATTTTTCATGTTTTTAACTAGTAGTGTGTGCTTCAGGTCAAGGATCATCTTTGATTATATGTGTGGGAATGTTGACTGGCTACACAGATACATTATGCGAGATGTTATCTCAACTCACAGGTAGATGCTTAAATAAGAAATTATTCTAGTGTTTGTATTCTATCTATCTACGTAATTATTCTACTGTCCTTTTCTTTTCTTCTCTTTCTTCCTTCCTTCCCCAAAACCCCTCTACAGGTGTGTGGGAGAGAAGAAATAAAATTTACTTTTTGGAAGCTAAAATCTTGTTAAAATAGGTGTTTAATTGTGTTTTTTGCTTGTATTTCACAAGTATTCGTATTTTGGTGAACTCAGATTCCTATTTTGGCTCAAATAGAGGGGCATCCAATTTTGGTGACTCCTTAATGTCATTCAAATGATTTGTGTGTGATAGTTTTTTTTTGCACAACGATTGTTAACTATTATTTGATAAGATTTTATTATGTGAATGGGAGTTATTATTTCATATTAGTGTTATTTTTCAGTTTTATTATAGGTATTTTTTTAGTTTAATGACATAAAACTAGCACTTTTTTTAAAAAAAAAAAAGGGGCTATCACGGCATTTTTAAAAACGTCGTTAAATAACATCAAAGATATGACGGCGTTTTAAAAGCGTCGTTAAATAGCATGGTGACGTCATGTTACCGTTAGTAGAATTTTTAGCAGCGTTTTTAGAAAACGCCGCCTGTTGTCATATAGCGACGTTTTTAAAGCGCCATAGAGTTATAGCGACGACCGCATCTTCGACATTTGGTATTAAGCGTCGCAAAAGGAATTAGCGGCGTTTTTTATAGATATAGCGGCGTTTTTTAAACGCCACTAAAAATCTGATTTCCAACAGTGATATCTCTCGGGCCCTGTTTGTTTTCCTCTTTCACAGTTCAGAGTGGACTGTGAATAATGAACAGTGACCATACCTTTTGTTTGTTTACAGATTTGGGGAATAGATTCATAAGCCGAAGGGCTTCAGATGGGCCTTGGATGTTGGGATTGTTAGTCTATCCCAACACTTGGTATTGAATATAAGTCCGTTGGTATTAGGAGAGTAATTTACTTGTTTACCCTCTTCTCTTCTCCTTCTCTCTCAGTCTGTCTCTGTTCTCTTATCATATATATATATATATATATTTCATTCGATGTCTCACCAACCAAACAGAAATGTAGACAAATTGCAAATTAGAATAGTAAAATTGAAGAGTGATGCTCCGATCTTCGATTAAATCAAACAAAACAGATACAAATCAAAAGACATAGTATATGATATACATATACATACATACATATATATATATATATATATATATATATGTGCAGATAATATATACCTTTGATCTCCTCAGTTGAGGGATTGATTACGGAGATAATTTTCTTCTTCACAAGCTCTCTCCATTCACGTTTCTTCTTCTTCGCCATTGACTCTCTCTTCCCTCCCCCTCTCCCCCCCACCTCTCTCTCTCTCTCTCTCTCTCTCTCTCTCTCTATGTCGGTGAACTCGCAGTGGAAGGCAAAAGTGGGCTTCTTTAATAATAATAGGTATATATATATTATCTATTAATAGTTGAATTTTATTAGTAGTGATAGGAATGGCAAAAGTGGGTTTCTTTAATAATAATAATAATAATAATAATAATAATAATAATAATAATAATAAATAGATTAATAGTTAATTTTTTTTATTTTTAATTTTAATTTTTGAATAATTTAATTGGGTAATGCATTTATTAATTGGTATAAGCATAAATTTAATAATAATTAAAAATAAAAAAACATGAACACATTTTTCAAAATAAATATGAACTATTACTAGTTCATTGGTTATCAAACAAACACATTTTTTTTAATCCCCTCACTAGTAGTCCCTTCACTAACAGTCCCCTCACTATTAATCCTTTCACTATCAATCCCCTCTATTATACTTCTGAAAACAAACGGGGCCTCAAGTGCATCAAACGTGTTTGTTGACAACTGGTGCAAGCTGCAAACTGTGGGTATGTTTTACAAGTTTAGTTTTCAATTTTCTTTTCTTTTTAGCATGGTTTTTAGTTTGAATGTATAAATTCTATTTATTGAATATTACACTATTAATTTCTTTACATTTCATTGTCCTTATAAAGGTTTCAAAATTCTCTCAAAACTGCTATCGCAAAATCAAAAAGAAATTTGAATTTTACATAATAAATTACCATAAAAGTGCACCTGTGAAAGTACTAAGATTGTTTTTGGATTGTAGATTTGATGATGAATTTAAGAAGGAAAACAAAACATAAAAATTAAAAAAAAAAAAGAAGGAAAAAGTTATTTTCTAAAAACGAAAATTGGAAAGGTAAAGGAATGGCATCAGCAAACAAAAATTTTGAGACAACTATTGAAACCCAAATAACAAAGAATTGGATACAAGAGGAATTTCGAAGAATCACATAAAATTTCACAATAGTCAAAAAAGCCAACTCAAACGAATTTTTTAATCCCAAACCAAATACGTTTCAAATAAAAAAAGTCAACTAGAAAAACCCTAGCCAAATGATAACAAAAAGAAAATTTAATCTAGAACACTTTCATTTAGTAGATTAAGGTTGCATTTACGGCATTCTAAAACTTATAATATGTTTGTATCTTGGATTTGTTAAAGGATGGGAAAATAAAAAAGAAATAAAATTACTTAAATTTTTTAACAAATATAATTCATTTCCTTTTCCATTTCATTTCTTTTCTTGTTTTTTTGATTTATATATATATATATATATATATATATATATATATATATGTGTATATAAATTCAATATCTAAACATAACATTAGTGTTATTTTTATTTTAAAATTTCCTTTTAGTTTCTTTTTTGGGATATTTACTAATAAATTCTATCTCACAAACAGTTTTACCAATTGGTCATAAGGTTATTTCTATTGTTCTGATTAGTCCTATTAGTGGGGAAATATCTTGCCAGCTTATCCAATTTCCTTTGTTTAGTGACATTGAGTGGTCAATTATACCCTTCCGTGTGTGTGTCACGTGACATACATCATTCCAAGGCAAAAAAACATAAAGAGCCTTAGTGTACTTTGTTGATGTGTAGCACCCATTGTGTGTGTCACGTGACACTCCAAGGCAAAAAGCATAAAGAGCCTCAGTGTACTTTGTTGATGTATGACACCCATTGTGTGTGTCACGTAACACACCCTCATAAAGAGCCTTGGTGTACTTTGTTGATGTGTGACACCCATTGTGTGTGCCACGTAACATATTGTGTGTAACACGTGACACACCCTCATAGAGAGCATGCATCTAATAACATCTAAATGAGGGCATTAAGGTCCCTCAAAATATCCAAGGACTAAACGGTTTATTGGAAAAAAAAATTGGGACCAATTGGTTCATAAGTTTAACATTTGGGATTTATTGGTAAATCTCCCATTAATAAACATAAGCCATGGATGATATTTCATGTCACTTTACAACATAGGATGACAAACAATTCATCGTCTAATCTTGATGGTTTCACTAATCTTCTAATCTTGATGATAGCAAAATAATATCGTTAATGCCCAAGAAAATATCATTTTCTTTCCAAACTCATTCTCCAAGCATTATTCAACTATGACATCCTATTTTGATCAAAAGCCCCCAAAATTAAATACAATTATTTTGTTTTCTTTAAAAATGCTCTTTTGGTCACAAACCGGTAAAAATTTCAAAACTAATCAAACTGAAGTTCGTTTTTATTCAAATTTAAAACATAGCTCTTTCATAACCTTACAAATATATTCCAAGTTTACACTTTCTCAATTTGGGTATCAACTCTTTATTTTTCTCAAAATTTTCCTTTTAAGCAAATAAATCATGAATTTCCCAAAAATTCTAATGAAATTATATGTAACTCTAAACTCCCTATAATCAAGTAAAACTGCATAAATAAGTGTAGGAAAAATCCCTACCTCAAGCTTAGGAGAGAAAATGGATGAAAACTCCAAAATTCGACATTGCCGAAATTTAATCTCCACCGGTCAAAATGTTGCTCTTGCCAAGCTCTGCATTTTGGTCTCAAGAACATGGGTCTGAAGTTTACTACAAGTGTTTGCTGGGATGCTGACATTGAAGTGCACATATTGATCCCCAAACGAGTAAGAGTTCCTTGTTTTTATCCATTTCTCTTCAAAACCACCTTCTGACTAGGTTGGGTGTCGGGGCAGACCTTAAGAACAACATCTCCCGTTAGAGTTGGGACTTGGATGGTTCCACCTAAAATTGCCTGAGTGATACTCAGTACAGCATCAACATGAATGTCTGGCCCTTTTGGTTGAAAAACGGGATCTTCCCGAACCTTGATAGTAGCATAAAGATCACCAGGTTGATTGCCATCAGGATCTGTTCCACCACTCCTATACACCTTCATAGTTTCATTATCATCTACCCCTGGCATGATATCCAGCTTGACCGTCTTTGGTCCTCTAACTATTTTCTCCCCATGGAAAGATTTGCAAAAGTTCTTAACAATTTTCCCAGTTCCATGACAATAAGAACACGTAACCTGGACCCTGAATGGGCCAGTGACCTTGTTTATCATGCCTGAGCCTCTACAGGTCTGGCAAGTTTCTGGTCTGGTTCCAGGAGGAACACCAGCTCCACCACAAGCTTCACAAGGCAGATCAGTTTGGAATGTCAGAGTTTTGGTGCATCCTTGAACATCTTCCATAAAGGATAGTTCAACCAAAACCTTGACATTTTTGCCGTCCATTCCCCTATTAAAGATAATATTGAAGATATTATCAGTACTGAAGATGTCAATAAATGGATAGAAATCAGGACCCCATTGACCACCACCCATGCCACCACCATTAACATTGTTTTCATAAGTTTCATGGCCAAGCTGGTCATACTGTGCACGTTTTTCTTCATCCTTCAAAACCTCATATGCCTTTTGGACTTCTTGAAATTTCTTTTCAGCTTCAGGATCAACTTTATTTGTATCTGGATGGAACTGCTTTGCAAGCCCATAATAAGCTTTCTTGATTTCAGATGCAGTTGCATTCTTATTTACACCAAGTGTGTCATAATAATCTCCGACTGCCATATATGCAGTGCCATGAATAGCTCTTGCTGCAGGGGCCCCAGTTACAGTCAGTGTAGTACTCTTCGGTACTGGACCTTAAGTAGTAGTAATGGTGAGAGTGATTGAAGAAAATGAATGTTAACAGAGTGTTTCCTCCACTCCCTCTTCCTCTCCCTCTCTCGTTTCACTCATGTTGTCTGTGTAGTATATTGAGAACAATCAGACCCATCTCTCTCTCTCTCTAGAAAATATTCTTTACACCTTTTGACCCCACTCCAGCACCTCCTCTTTTCTTTTAGTATGAGTTAGTTATAGTGTGACGTTGCAATTACAAAATATATCATTGAATTGTGTCTTTAAAGGGGGTGTTCTCATTGGTTAAGAGTCTTGAGATAATCACTTTGAATGTATATTTTGTAAATTATTGCACTAGATTATGAAAATGTTAAAAAAAAAAAAAAAAAAAAAAAAGAGAGATTGTAGAGAAAAGGTAGAGTGGTCTTCTAAAAGAAAAGAGGAGGTGCTGGAGTGGGGTCAAAAGGTGTAAAGAATATTTTCTAAAGAGAGAGAGAGATGGGTCTGATTGTTCTCAATATACTACACAGACAACAGGAGTGAAACGAGAGAGGGAGAGGAAGAGGGAGTGGAGGAAACACTCTGTTAACATTCATTTTCTTCAATCACTCTCACCATTACTACAACTCAAGGTCCAGTACCGAAGAGTACTACACTGACTGTAACTGGGGCCCCTGTAGCAAGAGCTATTCATGGCACTGCATATATGGCAGCCGGAGATTATTATGACACACTTGGTGTAAATAAGAATGCAACTGCATCTGAAATCAAGAAAGCTTATTATGGGCTTGCAAAGCAGTTACATCCAGATACAAATAAAGATGATCCTGAAGCTGAAAAGAAATTTCAAGAAGTCCAAAAGGCATATGAGGTTTTGAAGGACGAAGAAAAACGTGCACAGTATGACCAACTTGGCCATGAAACTTATGAAAACAATGTTCATGGTGGTGGCATGGGTGGTGGTAAATGGGGTCCTGATTTCTATCCATTTACTGACATCTTCAATACTGATAATATCTTCAATATTATCTTTAATAGGGGAATGGGCGACAAAGATGTCAAGGTTTTGGTTGAACTATCCTTTATGGAAGCTGTTCAAGGATGCACCAAAACTCTGACATTCCAAACTGATCTGCCTTGTGAAGCTTGTGGTGAAGCTGGTGTTCCTCCTGGAACCAGACCAGAAACTTGCCAGACCTGTAGAGGCTCAGGCATGATAAACAAGGTCACTGGCCCATTCAGCGTCCAGGTTACGTGTTCTTATTGTCATGGAATTGGGAAAATTGTTAAGAACTTTTGCAAGTCTTGCCACGGAGAGAAAATAGTTAGAGGACCAAAGACAGTCAAGATAGATATCATGCCAGGGGTAGATGATAATGAAACTATGATTGTGTATACGAGTGATGGAACAGATCCTGATGGCAATCAACCTGGTGATCTTTATGCTACTATCAAGGTTTGGGAAGATCCTGTTTTTCGACCAGAAGGGCCAAACATTCATGTTGATGATGTACTGAGTATCACTCAGGCAATTTTAGGTGGAATCATCCAGGTCCCAATTCTAACGGGAGATGTTGTTCTTAAGGTCCACCCCAGCACCCAACCTGGTCAGAAGGTGGTTTTGAAAAAAGGGATAAAAACAAGGAACTCTTACTCGCTTGGGGATCAATATGTGCACTTCAATGTCAGCATCCCAGTGGACACTTGTAGTAAACTTCAGACCAATGTTCTTGAGACCAAAATGAAGAGCTTGGCAGGAACAACATTTTCATCGGTGGAGATCGAATTTCGGCAACGTCAAATTTTTGAGTTTTCATCCATTTTCTCTCCTAAGCTTGAGGTAGGGATTTTTGCTGCACTTCTTTATGCACTTTTACTTGATTATAGGGAGTTTAGAGTTCCATATAATTTAATTAGAATTTTTGGAAAATTTGTGATTTATTTGCTTAGAAGTGAAATTTTGAGAAAAATAAAGAGTTGATACCCAAATTGTGAAAGTGTAAACTTGGAATATATTTGTAAGGTTATGAAAGAGCTATGTTTTAAATTTGAATAAAAACGAACTTCAATTCGATTAGTTTTGAAATTTTTACCGGTTTGTGACCAAAAGAGCATTTTTAAAGAAAACAAAGGAATTGTATTTAATTTTAAGGGTTTTTGATCAAAATAGGATGTCATAGTTGAATAATGCTTGGAGAATGAGTTTGGAAAGAAGATGATATTTTCTTGGGCATTAACGATATTATTTTGCTTAATGTATCTGTTGGAATAAAGCCGACGTGGTTAGAAATGAACCTTAAGAGGTTACCGGACGTGATTGTGATATGAAAACTAGTGTAGTTGTTCATATTTGATGAAATGTGGAATAGATTGTATTTATCAAAATTTTTGGAATTTCATTGTTTAAATATCTGTTTAGAAATATCTTTTTTGGGCTGTCGGTGGAAGATAACCATAATTGTTGTAGAAAGGCATGAGACTTAGGTAAATTGAACCACATTTCTCATTTGTTGCATTGCTCATTGCATTACATTAATTTCATTGGAAAGGTATCTGTTTTTTAGAAATGTTTGGAAATGTATCTATTTGCGAAAAGATGAATACTTGGTGAATCTGGGTTGGGGGTGTGGAACCGCGCAGTTAGGTGTCGAGCCTTCCAATTTACTAATAAAAATGACAGTGGTAGTGCATTAGGGCCTACTTGCAGACACTCGCCTAGAGATTCTATAGCGACCCCGGTCTTTTCCCATTTGATTATTGTATCCGGACTTGGGTTCCGTTTATTCTGTCATTGTATATTTGTTGTTGTCGTCCTTTATTTTCTCATTTGGAGTTATAGGATGTGTTGGGCAGGTTTGTTTCAGGTTGGTTGGGTTCGTAAACCAAGTGTTGCTGTCCAGTTTTTGGGTTGGTCGCTCGAGCCAGGATTTGGTCGCTCGAGCGAGGTTTGTTTTTTTGTGTCTTCTGGCTCGATCCAGATTTGCTTCGCTCGAGCGAGCGACTGCGTCTGGTATAGACCTGAGGGTAGTGCTTATTCGCTCGAGCGAGATTTTCTTCGCTCGAGCGAGCGAGGTGTATGTTTTCTAGTTCCTTGCTCGAGCGAGCATTCTGTCGCTCGAGTGTGCTCTAGGGTTGCAGACCTGAAGCATTGCATTCTTGGCTCGAGCGAGCTTTTCTTCGCTCGAGCGAGGTTTTCGTGTGTCTGGTGGCTCGAGCGACCAAGTCTTCGCTCGAGCGAGCCTGTCAGGTTTAAATAGGCAGCAGCGTGTTTCAAATCAGTTTTTCATACACTTTCAGATTCCAAAACCCTAGTTACGAGTTCTCTCTTCCTCTACACACCTTCTCTCTTAGGATTGATCTACTTAGAGTGAGTTTCTACCTTAGATCCTTTATTAAAAAGATAGAGTGAGTCGAAGGCCTCCATTTAATCTGAACATTTAGTGATTTGGAGCACATTGGAATTTGGGTATTTATCTCTGTCTTCTCCATTCGGGTTATCTTCTTCGAGGTAGGGATTTCCTACTCCATTTTTATAAGTTTTGTTCTAAGTTTTGGTATATTGATATGTTGGGGTTACTTTGATAATTTTGGGAAAAACCCTAGTTGTATTAATTAATTAATTTGTATAATTAATTTAAGGGAATTGGGGAATTTGGTTTAATTCATGAAATTGAGGAATTCATTGATTAAATGGCGTAGTTGGATAATTTAAATCACTCGTCTATTGAATTATTATATTTATTTCCAAGTCTAGAAATAACTGTTTTGGGCTATCGGTGGAGGATAGTCGTGATTGTTGTAGACACAGCATGTGGATTAGGAATAACTGAAACTAATCATTGATTAAGTCATCAATTTTGACTGTTGAATTAATACAGACATTATGTGTATTGATTGTGTGTTGTATATGTTATGTGTTTACATACATTGTTTTGTGTGGGAGGAGATAGGGGATGTACACCACGGTTTAGGGGAAGATAGGGGATGGACCTCTAAACCGGATTTTGTTTGGGAGGAGATAGGGGATGGACTCCATTAGCATCACTTTTATGTGTGCTTATTTATATTGAAATGTTTTTATTGATACAGCACTAAAATGTGTATCAAACGGGAAGTATGAAGTGTTGTGATTTGAGCCTGAGTCTCATTTGTTTGTTGACATTGGAAGAATGTGAATATGATATATATATAGTTCACTGTTGTAAGTTTGGCCAGGTTCTGAGCCATATTGATAATGTTGGAAAGTAAAACGTGTTTTAGACATTAGTGTCATGAGACTGTATAATGAGGTAATTGATTATCCTGGTTAACCATCTATTGAATGCTATTGCTTTATTCAATGCTTATATTTGGTTTAGTATATTTCTGCTGGGCTGTGGCTCACCCTTTATGGGAACATCATTTTCAGGTCCAGGTGATAAGCTACCTCCAAGGACTTAGCTTGGAAGGATTTGGACTTTGAAGACTATCTTTAGTTATTTGTTTTTATTTGATAAACTTTCAAGCCTAGGGCATTATTTGTATTTGAGTTAGAACTCATACTTTTGTGTCCAAGTGTTGGCTTGGAAAGATGTAAGCCTGTAGGGCATTTAATTTGATGTTTCATGTAATGTTTTTATTTGGTAATACTCTGATGAATGAATTAATAAAGTGTTTTCTTTAAATAGTGCATGTCAATGATATATATAATGGGTTATTTTCAAGGGCGTGACAGATTCACAGGGCCCGTATTCATGTAATAGATATGATTTAAAATGGAAATAGTTTTATATTTGTTGTTGCATCTCGGCATTGCACGCTTTACAAAAAGAGAGATAAACTGTTTTATCATGAGCATGGCATGAGCATACTCCTCTTTAGTCTTGTCATTGTTCATATGTTGTGTAGTATATCTCTATTGGGCTGTGACTCACCCTATAACGGAAACCATTTCAGGTATAGGTGCTATGCCTCCGCTAAGGCATTGACTTGGGACGACTCGGAGTTGAGGCTTCATTTTTGTTTTATTGTTAATTGTTGAATGTAAGCCCAGGGTTGTATTTGTGTTGAGTTGAAACTCCATTTTGTGTAACCAAGAATGTTCTTGGATAAATTTGTAAGTCTGTAAGGCACTTATTATTTGTTTGGCTTCCATTTCACATTTGTTATAAAATGCATGTTTGGGATTAGAACTGGGGCATTGAGATGTGAACAACATGTATTTGGCATTTGGGATTTAATGGAAATGGGCGTATGAATTAGTTAGCTATATATGTGTTTGTCTATCAGGTGGGTTTTGTTTCATAAATAGATATATCATGCCAAATTTTCAGGGCGTTACAATTAATTTACGGAGATCCACTTTGAAAATGTAATGACTCGGATTTTTTTTTTTTTATAAAAATCATTTCATAATTTAATTGAATGGTTGTTGCACCACGTGATTAGTAGTATTTGTTTTATATTAAAAGATCGTTTGTAAATGGGTTTATGACAATTGAAAAACACTTATTTATTTGTCACACAAGTTCAGGGTGAAATTTGTGTCTCTCGAGTTGAAGACCTTGTTTTTGTAAAATTTAAATATATATATATAGTTGTATAGCTCAAAAACACTTACGAAAATTTTATGAAGTGTTTATGCATGAATATTTATTTTCTGAAAATTTACGAATTGAACAGTGTTCAGTTTAATTTATAGTAGAATTTTTGTGTTGAGATTTGATATTAAAATCATGACTTGAGGCAAAACTTATTGGGTTTAGTTTTGTATATATTTGGGGCATGTTTAGTTTATGGGTGGAAGTTTGATTCAAGAGCCATAATTTAGAATCAATTTAAATTGAGTTCATATAACATATGTTTAATTATTTGGTCCTTTTAATTATGTGAATGGAAGGTACCACTTTGAGAGTTATTATTTATTATATTGTATTATAATAAATGTTTGAAATGTGAATTTATGATGTGTTTTATCAATCGGAAAATATATTTTTGTGATGAAACAAATTATATTATTTTATGTTCCAAAATATTAGAGTGTTGTTAAAATGATTTTAATTGATGTATATATATATATATGGGAGCTATTGTAGTGTGCAAGGCTTGAAACTTGCACACCATATGCAAGTTAATTCTCAGCCATTAGATTTGATTAAATTAATCTAAACCATTCAATATTTTATACAGTTTATACCATTTACCTGCTAAACCGGTTGAAACTTTCCCAGCCATTCTCTTCACTTTCATCAGTCACCTCTCTCTCTCTGTCGTTTGGCTAAATAGGACTCCCTTCTCTCTCCTCTGGTCGTCTTCCATGAATGGAGATCAAAGTCGCAGGCTGTGCAAGGATTGAAGAGGTAGGGCTCTGAAATCCCTAAAAATTTCTCCCCTTGCTCTGAATCTATGGTTTCTCTCTCTCTTTCTCTCTGATTTCTCTGTCTGTTCTCTTGCTCGTTATCATCTGTCACTCTCGTCTCAGGCTTTTGAAGGCTTCTTGAAGATCTTTGTCTTCTCCAGTAGCTTATTGGTTCAAAAGAGTTCTCATTAAGAGGTATGGCTTGAAATCCCTAAAGCTCTATTTCTCGATAAATAGGCAATTCCATGAATCAAACTGTTTCTCGCACAACTTGATTATAAGATATATTGAGTGAAATTTGTTGGTAGAATTTGATACATTATATCTAATAATGGATTCTTTGCCTAGTTGGTTACTTACTATCTTACTTGTTCTTTCCTTAATTTTGTTTTCTATATTTTATCTCGTCTCTTGCCTATTTACAATTTGAATGTAATATTTGTTTCATGGCCTCATGGGTTTCAATTGAAAAATTAGGGATTGAAAAAATTAGGTTTGGGGTTGGGATTATTTTTGTATCCATTGTAGTTAACTTAATATATTTTTAATTGATTAAATTGTCTGTGTAACTTGATTTTGATTTTCATTTAGTTGGTAAATAGGAGAAATTATTCAATGCTCGTGGAGCAATGGTAAATAGGCAATTCAGGTTGTTCTGAATCAAGTTCCTTCAAGTTGTTCTCAATCGATAGTTGACGATCTTCTGGAGGTGCGAATTGCAAATCTCTCTCTCTTTCTCTCTCTCTCTCTCTCTCTCTCTCTCTCATAACGAATAGAGCTTTTATGCCGATCTCTGTTATTGTACATTTTCAATGTCATTGAAGATACTTTCAAGATTACACTGATTATCTACGCATGAGGTGAGTTCTCATTGGTTCATTCAAATTTGTTCGATTTTTATCATTTTGATTGCTGTTAAGAGTGTAATTTTAATTTATATTTCGGTTGATTGATGCTTATTTTATATTAATCTATAAATCTGGAGTGTTCTTGTTCTGTTTCTTTAGGTTTTGTAAGTTGATTTTGTGTGTACGTTTTTTCAAGTGCTTGGTATAGAACACAAAAGTTTCTAGGGTTTTGATTTTGGTTTTTTAATTTTGCATAATTTTGAGTTTTGAAAGATGTTAATTGATGAAGCTATGGTTTATGAGGTTAATTTGATGAAGCTAGGGTTGGGTGGATGTTAATAGGGAAGGTGTGTTGATACTTACACAACTATGGCTTTAGTTTTCAAGTTTGAATAAGACATTTTGACTGGAAAAATAAAGCCCTAAGCAAGTGCATGTGGGTTTTCACACTATGTTGGGTTGCTTTGACTTCATCCACTAGCATTTTATAATCTCCACCTCTACTTTTATTTTTGGGAAGCCATTCCAAAATGAAAGGTAAAATTGAATTCATAAATTAAATTGTATCTAGCACAACTTGATAGTTTCTAGCATTGATTGTGCCCTATGATGAGGTTGAGGTTGTTCACTTAGTAACATGACACTGCCTTAATGAAATTCAATTTTATTTAATTTTTTGATAAGTACATCTATTAGGATAGATAAATAAGTGCTATAGTGGCTGTGTTTCCTTGGTGGAGGCCCGACCTGCATGCTCTTTGCTTTCCAAACTAAACCTTGGGGAAATTGAGCTGGATAGCAGCCTGAGTTTAGTGTAGCATGATATACTGCCCTCTGTCTCTATTCTCTTTTTGCTTCATTTTTTCCTTTTTTTCTTTTTTTTTCTTCTTTTATAAAATGTTTTGTTCGTATTTTCTTTTCCTTTGTCATGTTTTTGTTAGGTAAGGTAGAGAGACTCAAACTTTAGTCTGTTTATTAAGGTAATACGACCTACGACGCTGGGGTATCATTTTTTGCTTATTATTAGATTTTTTTTAGTGTTTTTCTTTTTTAGGTTGGAAACTTAGTCCAAGCTAGGGTTTATTGACTAAGAAGTACAGACACGTAATACTCTGAGAATATTGAATAATTTCTCCCAAGGAAGTAGGAAAGTTTGCTGGCAATCATAGTTTAATCAAAGGTTTTGGACAGTTCAGCATTAGGAACAACTAAAAGATTCCTTTTACACTGCACATTTTTCTCAAATTGATGGATGAAGTCAAATTGAAGATAATGGGGATCATTATGTTGTACTTGTGCCCAAGGATGAAACCAACATTTTATTATTGGTGAGGTTAAAAGAAAAATATTTTTTTTATCTTATATACGAATATATATATATATATGTATAAATATGATATATAAATTGTATGTATAAACAGAAAAAAAATTAAATACTATAGAAATAATCTCTAATAGGTTGAAGAAGTTTTTTGGTGAAAAATAAAAAGATAATACAAGATAGAAAAAGAATGACATATATATTCTTTTAGGGAGCTGTTTGGCTGTGCAACCCATTAAAGGTTGCACATCATATGCAACCCAATTATCTGCCCTTGGATTACAAACAATTGATCAGGGCCATTGGATTGTTTAATGGTAAAAAATTGGGAAACCTGAGCAACCGGTTAACTCACTCTCCTCCTATTTTCCTCTCACTCCCCACACCCACAACGATTATGCTTCTTTCTCTCTTTTTTGTCTCTCACTCCTCTGCTGCTCTCACCATCTCTGTGTAATCCTTAATTTCTTGCAATAACTAGTAGCCTCTGTTGAGTTCTAGCCACAACAGACTACAAGCCTCTATTGGCTAACATCGTTGAAGTGAAGGTGTTCTCTCCAACTAGAGAGATACCAGGTATATATAGACCTCTCTCTCTCTCTCTCTCTCTCTCTATTTGCCCTCTTCACTTCAATGATTTCCCTCTACCAAAGCCTCATCCTAACTCCCACGTCCCTACCACTTCCAAAACTCAAAATCCCTCCATCTGCAACAATAACCCCCCTCTCTCTCTCAAATCAATTTCCGAGAAGCCCTAAAAATCTCTCTTAATCGATTTTTGGCATGCACCGACTTTATGTTTTTTTTCATGATCGATCAATTTCTCCATCTCTTTCACACTTCTAAATCAATTCTATTTCTGCTCCTTGTAGTCATAGTTTCATTTTCCAAGTTAATTATAGAATATGTGGTGTGCTTTAATAATTGAAAACACACACATGCACACTTGCATTGCATAGTTGGTTTGTTAACCCAACTCTATTTGTACAAGCACAAAGGGAAGAAAGGGGGAATTGATATTGATGAACACAAGAAGAAAAAAGGGAAAAAAATGACGAATGAATGAAGAAAAATAAATGTAGGAAAGGGGTGGGTAATTGTTTGTGTTTGGAAGGACATTGTCAATTCTTCCTTAATAGGTTTAATTGGCTATATTCTTCTCTATTTGGTGATAATGGGTTTAATGTATTTTTTGAAAAATATGTGATTTTAATATTTATAGGTTTTGCATGTTATGGTGATTTGGTTAAAATTTAGTTTAGTTCATGACCATTGTTGAATTTAACAAATGGAATGTGTGGAAAGTGAATGATATATTCTATGTGTAGAAAAAGTAAGATTATTGTGTTGTTCAACATTACTTGAATTGAGATCTTTTAATCTGTTGCCCGTGTATCTTAATTCCACGGTCTACCAATTTATTGTCCTTGTTGAATTAGTAAGCTTTTGGCTTCTATAATTTTTGCATTTCAGCTAGATTTTTCTATATTGTTCATATTAACTTGGAAATATTATCAAATATCAGGGGCCCTTGCTTGGGTTTTGATCCTCACTAAAGTAATTGTCATTGTGGATTGTAACTCTTAGTTGATTGGACATGCTGAAGAATTAAATTGACAATTTCTCTTGTAGTGTGGAGGTATAACTATCATTGTGGATTGTAACTCTTAGTTGATTGGATATGTTGAAGAATTAAATTGACAATTTGTCCTGCAATGTGGCAGGTATATATGAGTTTAATATATGGGATTCAGGTCTTGTTGAGCCAAGTTTCTATATGCAACTTTGTTGATTCTCATAATTTTTCATACTTTTTTGCAAATAACTTCTTTTTTATATGCAGTCTACCCATGGCGGCTAGTTAGTAGCTCATTCTTGAATAGAAAATTGATTTACCGAACAAGTCTAGAAAATGAAATAAATATATCCAGACCAAACCAAACCAAACTAAGCCTTAAGTCCCATCAAATGGGGTCGCCAAATAAATATATCAAGAACTCAATAAAAATGAAATCATCTCCAGGAACAAAATGTTTGTTATGCTTAAGAGTTTTAGTGTGATCTATATTTGTATGAATTATGCCCTTTGCTCAAGTAGTTTTTTTCCTCGGTAAAAGACATGAAGTTTCTTGTCACCGATGTTACAAAAATGCAACTTTGTTGATTCTCATGGAACCTTGCATAATTTTTATTTTAAATAACTTTTTTTTTTCTTTCAACTGTCATTCGTATTTCTTTTTAATTATTCTTCATCTTGATGAGTTTGATCCAATATTTTTTTTTAAGGCTAGAAATAGTTGGAATGGGTTATTGACCTCCTACATGGAACCTTTTCTCTCTCACATATTATACTCACTTTCTCCAAGTTTGTTGAGAAGGCACATATTAATTTGTACATGATAGATATTATTAGGTGTGCATTTAATTGTTGATTATTTTTCATTGTTGAATGTATGATCAAGTCCTTTTACTAAATTCTCTGGCTTTTTATGAACCAACAATCAATTGCTAAATGAATTATTTATAGTTTTTATTTTATTTTTGTGGTTTTGATATACTAATTGGGGTTTGTGAAAAATATTATAGGGTTTTGAGGGTCGTTGAATTCGGTGGCTAGTGTTAACGCACCTAAATGAGTTGTCTCTTTAGAGTGTCAATGGTTTCTTTGTTGAATTACAATATGTTTTCTTTATTGAGTCTCAATGGTTTCTTTATAGAGTGCCTATATATTTTCTCGATTAATTTATAATCTTCATGGTTACTTGATAATGAGTTTTAATTTTTTTTTTTCTCAATTATGCTACGTAAGGTCCCAAATTTCATAGTGGGTTTTTCTATTTTTGTTCTCGTTCTTAATTGTAGTGTTCACTGCGTTCGCAACTCAGAGCTTTGTCTTACGACCTCTACACGTAGACACTTTGTACACACTTCTCTCAAAGCAAATATAATGGTTTGTGGTTTGGCTCCTTTTCTCTTTCATTTCCTCTCTAAATCCACTATTTGAGAAGTTGATTAAGTGTAGACACCCCATTTTTGACCGACCTTAAGACTCAGACGTCACCGATTGAGCGCTTGGTGATGTTGCATAATGTGCTCGTTCAGAAGTTTCAGAGTCGCGGCCGTGAGCCCTGCCTCCAGACTTCCGAACCCTCTTCTGTGCCTTGCCTCGGTTTGCGAACCAGACTCGGTTTTCTCTGTTTCTTTTCCCGAGGGGAGAGAGAGGTCCCGTAGACCATCTCTCAGTGGCCGTGGGCTACATTTTGTGGCCGCAGGCCATTTTGCCCATTTCGGAGTCCGGTTTCCGGTTTTTCGGGACCGTTGGCCGTGTGCCTCGGTTCGGGACCGCCTAACCATCTCCGTTTGTTCTGAATTTTGGCATACATCTTATTTTCTTCCTTTCAAGGGACACTGGGGTCTGAGAAACCCACTTCGTGGCCGAACGCCACTTTCGGTGCTTGGCAGCCCATTTTCGGGACCCCGAACTGCGTGTTTTGGCCCTCGAGCATTCATTTTGCATCGGTTTTCGTTCATTTTTGGCAGGTGCCTCTGTTTCATCACCAGGAAGGTCACTGGAGGGTGGGAGACCAGCAATTATCTTGGCAACCAGTTATATTCCATTTTCGCCCTCCGACACCCGTTTTTCGCACTTCCGAGCCAATGTTGAACACCTTGGGGCCACTTTCTTCAACCCCAAACCACATATTTGTGTTGTACACACATGGGAGGACCCTAAAAGTTTATGGCCGGCCAGAAATTCCATTTGACCCTTTTGAACCCCTCTTAAAAATGGCTTGTTCTCTCTCCTGTTTTACAATTTCCAAATTCGAACCACAGAGTTGTGATGAGGGGACCCGGGAGGCCACCCTTTTGTGGTGGCCGGCCACTAAGTGAACTTGACCCTTTTGACCCCTAGCCGGCCGGCTAGGGGGGGTGGCCGGCCGGCCACCTGCAACTCCAAAAGGTGGCCGGCCATAATATTTACACTGTGGACTTTACAGCTGTATAGCTGTTTCCCCCAGAAAATATCTGTATCCGGGGGATTTTTTTTGGAGAAAGCCTTGGTCCTTTTCCCCCACCCTTTCCTTCCATGCTCCCCCTCCTTTTGGTCCATATAACCAGCTGCAAGCATTGGTATTGGGGGTTAGAAAAAAGTCATCTTCAAGCTTGGTATACAAAATCCTCCTCCATCTCTCTCATTTCCTTGAAAACCTCCAAGTCCAACACCACCATTTCTTCTACACCACCAATCCCCACCCTTCCATCCTCCATTCCAGAAGTTTGAAGGTGTTCTCCAAGGCCTAAGGGTGCTGCAAACTCAAGCCAAGAAGCATCCAAGACTTGTCTTCAAAGGTAAGTCCTATTTCCCCTCTTTTGAGCTTAATTTTGCAACATTTCTTAGCCATACATGCTTATTGTTTTGAGCTCCGGCCCTAACTGAAAGTGGCCTTCTTTTGAGCTCTTTTTCACTTTTTCTTAAGGGCTCAACCCTGTTTGAGCCCCCCATCTTGCACTTGCTTCAATATCTTCCTTGAATGCTATTTTCTTGCATGCTTTGGCATCCTATTATGCTTCGGTTTTTGGTCATTTTACAGAACTAAAAATAGTCTTATTTTGGCCCATTATTCATGTTTCATTAAGGGTCTTTGGCTGTTTGATGAATATTTTGTATACTTTGTGTTATAGCCACTTTTGAGCCTCATTTTGCATTGCATTTCTAGCATGTTTGTATACTATTTTGGGGTTTTTACAGTTCTGTAAATATGCATATTTTTGGTCCCTCTTCAATGTTGTAGAAGGGAATTTTTCATTTTGGGCTTTGCATATACCACTTGCCTCTTTGGCCACCTTTTGGCCCTTTTTCTTGCATAAGAGCTTAGCCATATCTATGTTTGTTTTTAGGGTTTTTACAGTTCTGTAAAGTGGCTTATTTTTGGCCCTTATTCAATGTTGTTGAAGGGCCCTAACCTATTTGGAGTTAGCAGCTGTGAGTTGCTTCATAATCTCATGTTTAGGGCCATTTTTGCATGCCATTGTTGCCCTATCTTTGCTTATTGTTTGGCCATGATTTGTACTGTAAAAATGCTTATTTTGAGGCTTCCTTGCTTCTGTCTTTTCATCTCGTGTACCAATTATGCATGCTTTGTATAGCTGTAAGTTCATTCTATGCGCCTAATTTGCATTTCGGGAGAGATTCCATGCAACGGGTGTGTTTTTGCCTCATTTCGGGGCTGTTTTCCCCCACAATTCATTGCTGAAAATCCATTAGCATGTTTGCATATCATTTTCCATGCCATTGCATTGCGTATGCCATTGCCTCGGTTTGCGTGCCCGTGTGCACGCATTTCGAGGCACTTCATTTTCATCCATCGGCTTCTTATGTGAGTGTGGCTGAGGCTCTCTCATGTTAGTATAAGTCCATGTTGCATTCTATATGCCATTTTAGCCCTATTGCATTGCGTATGCCATTGCCTCAGTTTGCGTCCCGTGTGCACGCATTTCGAGGCACTTCATTTTCATCCACCGGCTTCTTATGTGAGTGTGGCTGAGGCTCTCTCATGTTAGTATAAGTCCATGTTGCATTCTATATGCCATTTTAGCCCTATTGCATTGCGTATGCCATTGCCTCGATTTGCGTGCCCGTGTGCACGCATTTCGAGGCACTTCATTTTCATCCATCGGCTTCTTATGTGAGTGTGGCTGAGGCTCTCTCATGTTAGTATAAGTCCATGTTGCATTCTATATGCAATTTTAGCCCTATTGCATTGCGTATGCCATTGCCTCAGTTTGCATGCCCGTGTGCACGCATTTCGAGGCACTTCATTTTCATCCATCGCCTTCTTATGTGAGTGTGGCTGAGGCTCTCTCATGTTAGTATAAGTCCATGTTGCATTCTATATGCCATTTTAGCCCAATTGCATTGCGTATGCCATTGCCTCGGTTTGCGTGCCCGTGTGCACGCATTTCGAGGCACTTCATTTTCATTCATCGGCTTCTTATGTGAGTGTGGCTGAGGCACTCTTTTGTTAGTATAAGTCCATGTTGCATTCTATATGCCATTTTAGCACTATTGCATTGCGTATGCCATTGCCTCGGTTTGCGTGCCCGTGTGCACGCATTTCGAGGCACTTCATTTTCATTCATCGGCTTCTTATGTGAGTGTGGCTGAGGCTCTCTCATGTTAGTATAAGTCCATGTTGCATTCTATATGCCATTTTAGCCCTATTGCATTGCGTATGCCATTGTCTCGGTTTGCGTGCCCGTGTGCACGCATTTCGAGGCACTACATTTTAAATCATCGGCTTCTTATGTGAGTGTGGCTGAGGCTTTCTCATGTTAGTATAAGTCCATGTTGCATTCTATATGCCATTTTAGCCCTATTGCATTGCGTATGCCATTGCCTCGGTTTGCGTGCCCGTGTGCACGCATTTCGAGGCACTTCATTTTCATCCATCGGCTTCTTATGTGAGTGTGGCTGAGGCTCTCTCATGTTAGTATAAGTCCATGTTGCATTCTATATGCCATTTTAGCCCTATTGCATTGCGTATGCCACTACCTCGGTTTGCGTGCCTGTGTGCACGCATTTCGAGGCACTTCATTTTCATCCACCGACTTCTTATGTGAGTGTGGCTGAGGCTCTCTCATGTTAGTATAAGTCCATGTTGCATTTTCCATGCCATTTTAGCCATATTGCAATGTGTATGCCATTGCCTCGGTTTGCGTGCCCGTGTGCACGCATTTTGAGGCACTTCATTTTCATCCATCGGCCTCTTATGTGAGTGTGGCTGAGGCTCTCTCATGTTAGTATAAGTCCATGTTGCATTCTATATGCCATTTTAGCCATATTGCATTGCGTATGCCATTGCCTCGATTTGCCTGCTCGTGTGCACGCATTTCGAGGCATTCTTTTTTCACAGCATAGTGCATACTAGGTTGTATCTTAGATCGCATTCATGCATTTCCTCGGTTTGTGTGCTCATGTGCACGCATTTCGAGGCATCTCATTTCCATAGCATTGTGTATGTTAGGATTGTATCTTAGTTGCATTTCATGCATACCATGCATATTGCATCGTGTTCGGGATAGGAGTTAGCCCGGGCACGGGAAACGAGGTATGTTCCGTACTCCGAGTGACAGAACGTATCTCAATTCCCCAGTCACCGACACTCCGGATCATCCATGATGGAGTTAGGTCTTGTTGTGTTTTCATGTGTATTCATCCTACATTAAATTGTGCAATTCGACTCCTCGGCCATCATGCCTCGGTATACGTGATTGGTGGCACGAGGATCGAGGCATGCATATATTTGTGAAAATACATTGCTATGCCCCTTTCTTGCTCTCTGTTGCAGCAAATGAAGAATCAGCAAACTTCCGAGGCTTGGCACGCATTCCAAGAACAGGTGCAAACAGAGGCTAATTGGGGCATCGTCATGGATTTCCGCGCAAAGCCAACCCGGGCATGCCTCATTCGTCAGAAGCAAGGCAGTCCCTGGTTTGCACGCCAGTTTTACAGTTTTCTTAGTTAATTTGTTAATTAATTAGGAATTTGTACATTATTTGGACTGTAATATCGGGACTGTAATATTCTTTTATTCGGGACTGTAATATTCTTTTATTTGGGACTGTATATTTATTCGGACCCTCTGCGCGAGGGCACAACTGTAATAAGTGTGCGTGTGTGTGTTGTATGCCTTCCAACCCCACGTCTTTCTCCCTTTTATTTACCTGCTTATGATGGTTAGATTAGGGCATATTTCAATTAGCATACAGTATGATAGCATGTTTGCATTCATTCATCTGTTTTGCATGCACCAGGCTCGGCGCATCATACTAACTGCATTTGTATTTCAATTCCAAGTTGAATACATGTTAGCTGTAGCATTCCATATGCCATGTTTAGAATAGCCGAGCCTGCTATAGTTGCATTTTTGCATGTATTGCATTAGGCATTTTTGTATACTTAGGATCATGCATGATTTCTAATGTAGTTTCTATTTTGGCTTGGAGTACTCGGTAAGTTCTATGCTTTAGCATCCTTGCATGCGTGTGAGTGACTGCCATGAATAGCATGCTTACCATGAGGCTAATTGCTTATATGATATAACTGCCTGAATGCCTGTGGGTGAAGGTTGGGTTGTTTGGATTGGGACAATTCATCAAATATTTGTTTTAAGCCCACTAGATAGTGGCAAAACCATCTTTTCTAAGCCCACCGAGGGTGGCAAAATCTGCATTTTAAGCCTACTTGCGAGTAGCAAACCACCTTTCAAATAAACAAACATGAGATGTTTTGTTCCAATCCAGGCGACCTGGTCTATACTTGTATGCTGTGTGCATCACATAGTAACCTAGGCTAATAACCGGAATAAGGACACACAAAGTTTTCAAAAATAGATATCATGGTTAGTAGAGGCCGATCTTTGATCGAGCGAGCGGGGGTGCTCACGAAGTGACCTTCCCCAATCGTACCCAAGTTCCCGAACCGAGGCAACTTTGGTGATGACGGACACGTGGCCTTTGGCACCGAGTCAGGGTTTCCTAAATTTCCCAAAACAAAATATTTAGGTGGCGACTCTGTATCTGGCAAAGCAGTCCATGTTTGGCACTTCTTTCAAAAAAATCTATTTTCTCAAAACGATTTGCCGGATTTGGACTCTTTGGTTCAGACTTAGAACCGTGACAAATTTGAGAGTCCTGAGCTGTAGTGACCCCAATATGAACGGAACGGGAGCTCGTTCCTCCCGGGGCGTTCGGGGACGTCTACAGTTTCTGGCGACTCTGCTGGGGATTTAGAGAACTTGACTTGAACTCTTGATATCTGTTTTTGACTACACTTGTGTGTTTCTTTGCATTGCATTTGCACTGGTGCACCTAGGACACCGTGCTTGCCATCTGCTATTCCTGAACGGTTTGCCGGAGGCTTGTCTTGTCAAGGCATGACCATAAGGCTGACCGGTTGTGGGCTCTGCCAGTATGGGAACATGAACCCCGGTTTTACCGGGGCACCCTCTTTGACCATTCAACCTAGTGCATATTCGGATCCATAGTGACCATTCCAAACTAGGACAGGTTGCTTACCCGTTTATAGGTTGTTTGAAACCGCTGCGTGCGTAGTGAAACCCTAGCTCCTGACAAAATAGGACAGGGAAACCCTACCCCAACATAGGGGTGTTTTGGCTCTCACTTATCTGTTATGTGCTTTAGAGTGCGTCTCTGCAGGAATGCATGTATCAGTATATGAGTTTGGGCATCAGGCCTGCAGGCACCAGTTTGCGAATTTGGGCATCAGGCCTGCGGGCATTACTATCAGTATTTGGGAGTCAGCTTTACCTGTGGGTATTAGACTCAGATTTGGGGTAGAATTTTGGGACAGAATTCAGTAGAGGGCACACTCATTCAACTATGCTCGTATCTGTTTAGATGGAATCAGGCTGAGGTGCTGTCTGTTTTCTCTTTTGCTAGGTAGTCTTCGAACTATAGCTTCAGAAGGCTCCGATATCCCCCGAGGTTCATCGAACTTGTGCTGATAGACTTTGTCAGGTCAGAGATTCAGTTCAAGGGTAATCAGTGTTCCTTTACCAGAGGCAGGGTAAAAAGGGCTGGTCGGGCACAAATCACCGGTTCAGCAGTTACCAGGTCAGCGGCCCTTATCCACCCCACCAGTGAACAGTCAGGCTGAGGTCTCAGTTGCTACTGCAGGGATAGATACCAACCAGTCAGATGGATCAGCAGAACACATCAGAGATGGAGGCAATGATGCGCCAGATGCAAGAGAGTATGAAACTCATGCAGCAGGATGCTGCCCGTCAGGAGGAATTTGCCAAACAGCAGGCTGCAATCATGGCCCAGCAAGCCGAGCTCATCACCAAGCTGCAACAGCAAAGCGGCGCGTCCGCTTCACAACAAGTTCCTCCCCCAGCAGGAGTTCCAGCACCTGGGGAGACGTCAAATGTCCAGGAAGGTACGGACATTCCGGTAGGGCCGGCTCCGCCCCCAATTTTACCCCAGCTATCCAAAATACCTACCAATCTACCGAACTCTCCCTTCGAGTTTGAGGTCGACCCCACAACGTTGAAGTTGAGCAAGCTTAAAAAGTTGTTCAAGAAATCCCAGGGGGTGAAGTCCATCCCGGGCATCGAGGACGGGTACACCGACGCAGCTGTAACTCTGCCGGACAGGTTCAAGATGCCTCACATCGACCGTTTTGATGGGTCAGGAGATCCCATGGTCCACCTGAGTCTGTTTTCAGATGTTTTGCGCCCGATGGGCTTGACAAGATTACAGAAGCTCTCCCTTTTTGGCAGGACCCTGTCAGGTATTGCGGTCACCTGGTATGCCAAATTGGAGGATTCAGTGAAACAAAGCTAGGAGGAGATGGCCGAGGCCTTCGTCGCACAATATTCATACAATACCCAAATCGAGATTACGACCCGTGATCTTGAGACGATGAGGCAGGAGCCGAAGGAGAGCTTCTCAGAGTTCGTAGCCCGTTGGAGGGCCAAGGCTTCAATGATGACCCTTAGACCCACTGACAAAGATCAAATTCGGATGATTGTGCGCAATCTCCAGCCCAAGCTAATGCAGAAAATGATCGTGATCCCCTTCCCTACCTTTCCAGACTTGCATGAGATGGGAGTGCAGATCGAGGATGCTATGAAGCAGGGCCTTTTTGACCAGGAGAAGGAGCAGCCCAGGAGGGCGTTTTCCCGCAGTTCGAATGCGACCACCAGTGGTGATGCAGCTGCAAGATCTTCTGATGTGGGCATGGTGGCTGCCACCGCACCAAAAACAACCATCCCATTCACCAGTGCATTCGGGAGTAGCTCGCAAGCAGCCAAAAATCCACCCCAAGCCAAGAAGGTTTTCACCCCACTTTATATGCCTTTGTCAAAGGCTCTGGGGGCTTTGATCAAGAAAGGGCATTTGAAGCCCCTGGAGCCGCAGCCATTACCAAAGAACCTCCCTCTCTCGCACAACCCAGCCGACTACTGTGCCTTCCATCAGCGAGCTGGCCATGACACTGACATGTGCTTTCGTCTCCGCCACGAAATACAAGATCTGATCGACAATGGGGTCATCCCCGCACCAGGTCCTGCAAAGTCTATCGGCACTTGATCAGTGAACTTGTAGGGGATAATGTGATGTGATCGAGGGATGAACCACCTGCGGGCGGTGCTCAGTTTACTCCAGATGTGGCGTGTGGCACGCACTGTTTTGAGCATTTGTGAATGCTGGTTTTTGTACATGCCGACTTAGGTATTGGGTCAGTCTTGTTGTTTTGTTTTTGAGTCAGTCTTTTTGTTTTGAGTCAGTCTCTTTTGTTTCGGGTCTGTCTTGTTGTATCGAGTCAGTCCTGTTGTATAGGAGTCGGGTGATTCCGGAGGGGTGTTACCTCGAGCGTCACCATTTTGTTTGTCTTTGCGTTTTGTTTTTAGTCTGTTTCTGCCAGGGAGCCAGTTGTGCCGACAGATTTGAATGAAACAGCAGTGGTTTTTCATGCTCTTGTGTTTGCCTCGGCCGTGTGCCAATTGTGCCAGAAAGTTTGAATGAAACGGCAGTACTTTTCGCCTACTCTTCTGCACCCCAAAATCATTGCATTGACCTAACTTTTTCAAAACATTTTGAACACTGCGGTGAAAACGAAGAGGAAGGGATTCCTCGGGTTTTGCAAAATTTTGATCAATTGAGAGAAAGAGAGGCATGCTAAGCCCTTAATGATGGAATCATGCTTGTTAGCATAAGTACTGAGAAGGACCCTGGCTTGATCCAGACTGGTTTCACACTATCTTCAGCGCGAGCGATTTGTCGCTTTCTTAAAAATTTTCAAAAATAAAATATTTTGCGCGGTCCCGCGAAGACCTATGTGGAATCGCTCTTGAGATTGTGCAGCTTAGGATTGCTCTCAGCCTTGAGACTTGAGTCCTTGCTTTCAAACCTTGGGCCCATTCAGAACGTTCAACGGTCAACTACAATGTGAGGCCTGTGTGGCTAGATTTGAAGCAGCCCTCGAGCAAGAGGCACCAAAGTCAGGTCAAGAAGATCAGATCTCATCAGAAGAAGCTTACAAAGCAAAACAGCAGCCATTCTCCTAGATTCAGATGACTTCAGGATCTCAAAACCATTTGGCATGGACTCGTTACACTTTTACCCTTTGAGAGGCTCCCTGGGCCGAAAACCCGGAAGGGCGACCCAGGCAAAAGTTAGAGCAAGAGAAAAATACAAAAAAAAAGGAAGCAAAAAATGCAAAAAGAAAAAAAAAGAACAAAAAAGAAAGATGCAAAGAAAAGAACAAAAAAAAAATCAAAAAAGAAAAGAAAAGAAAAGAATTGAAAAAAGAAAGAAAGAAGAACAAAGCTCGGAAGGTCGAAAACCCGCGACGGGCGCCTTGGCAAAAGTTAGAGCCTAAAAAGGAGAGGTTAATACCCGAGCGTACCTTAACCCCGAACTACGTAAGGCTTGATTCCCATGTTTGGGATACGTAGGCAACTTCATTCTGAAGTCCAGCCGTAAAACACTTCCAATTCGATTGTGTCCATGCGATGGTTCTGATCATCTTTGTCTTCTCTGTATCTGAGGATTTGGTTGTGTTCGTCACTCTGAGGACTGCCCACAATGTGCCGCGGTGCCGTCCAAACAAGGGGCAACTTTCCGTTGCCGTTCAAAACGCCGCAGTGTCATTTCAAACAAGGGGCAACTTTCCGTTGCCATTCAATGCGCTGTGGTGCCATTCAGACAAAGGGGCAACTTTCCATTGCCATTCAATGCACTGCGGTGCCGTTCAAACAAGGGGCAACTTTCCGTTGCCATGCAGCTCTCTTCGAGCAAGGGGGCAATTTTCGTCCAGATCCGAGGTTGTGCATCTCAAGAGTAGGTTCCATGCTCATTGAGCAGTGGTCGTTTGCAAAAATAGTTTTTAAGAATTTTTACTGAGGTTGACTAATCTTCTCGAAAAGTACTCCATTTTTCAAAACTGGACCATTTTTTGGATCCAAAAGAGGAAAATTTTTCAGTGCTCATGGCCTGACTTGCATGATTTTAAATCAGAAAATTGAACAAACATGTTAATCTAACTCTCATTTTGGTCAAATTTTTTTTTAGGAGAAAACTAAAATAAAAAATGGTCAAGATGATGAACTAGGGGCACAGTTGAGTCAGGCTTCCTGTCTTTCCCATTGTCACCATATTTGCCAGAAAAGGGAACAACAAAGGGCTGAAAGCTCTATCATCCTCCAAGCAGCGAGGTATCAAGCCAAGTGCGAAGCACGAACCGGAATGGGACAAGATATTCCACTTCCTTATCTGGACAGATCTGATCACGTCCAAACTCCCCAACAGAGCATCGTCAACCGATGTCAGTTGCAGATTTGCTACACACCCAATTGTAGCACAGCCCCTTTGTGGAAGAAACTCACTGTTGTGAACAAGAAGAAGAATCTGGTAGAATACCAGGGCCAAGAGCCCACAACTTCCTGCTTATCCATCAACCACCCAGGGGAGGGACAAAAAAATGAGAGATTAAAGAATAGAGAGATGTGCGCTGAGAGAAAAAGTGAGGAAAAGGGTTTTGTGAGAAAATCCGGGCCTGAGGGCCGAGTGATGTGAGAATCACAAATGAGAAAGGGTGGGAAACAATATCCGGAGAAACTGGCTCCTCGCGATCTGAGAGGTCTGTCGTCTTTATGATACGTCTGTGTGTCGTGTCTTTTGTTTTGTTTGTCTCGATTCCTGCTTTGAGTCGTCCCGAGCGTGTCTCGTTGTGTTTAGGTTGTTTACCTTTTTGTCTTTCGTTGTTGAGTTGTCTTGCTGTGTTCAGTCGTAGGCTCGATACCCGGTCAAGAGCTCATTTATCAATTCCAAAATAAAATCGTTTTGCACTCCGAGTGCCGTGCCGTTCTCCACATCTGCGCAAAACAAGATTCGTTCTTTCATAAAACCGCAGGGTTCAACCCAAGTCACGTCAGAACAGTAGAACCAGGACCTATCTGAAACTATATATGGTTCCGGACTGCAAAGCAAAAGCAAAAGAGGAAATGTCAAGTATCTGAGTTTGTTTCAACTTCAGTAAGTTCCAAGACTACATTCCGTGTGTACCCATTCAAGTCTTGCCAAAGCTCCGAAGTATGAGTGCGCCTCTACCTCAAGCTCAAACTCAAGCCTACTTCAGTGCCAGAATGGTAATCAAAGTGCTCCCTCAGAAAACCAGCCCCCTGCCAGATACATCTTGGCTGTGTTTGCAATGAGTTCCTAGGGGACCAACTGCGACGGTGGAAACTAGAGTTCGAACGGCTATTGCCTAGAACGCAAAGGTTCAGGATTTCCGAGACTAAAGTCTGGTTTAAATACCCAGGGGTGTATCCTCGACTTGAAATCTGTATGGCAGCCCCATAGATTGAGATAGCATGTGAATTCGCCTCGATTCTGGATACTGAATCAACCTAGTCTGTCACCCCGTTGGAGAATAGGAAAAGTTGTGAACATGGCCAGGAAGGAAAGGTAGTAACTGCGGTTTGGAAGTACAATCAAGAAAGTGCAAGGAGAACCCACTCTTTTCAGCTCAAATTGTTTCTGCGGAATTTTCAACTCATGTCTTCGATGTGTAGCTCATCGTCAGTCGGCATGCACGAGGTGTATCCTTTTTGGAATATATCGTGACCCCTCCGAGAGGTAAATCGGAGGTTGCGTTTGGAATTTGGTCTACTTAAGGCTTGTATTCCCTTATTCGGTATTTTTGTTTCAAACAGGTGTTGCCACGCGCGTTCCACTGGCATTGTTATGCTCATTTATTGCATTGTTATGCACATCTATCTGGCATTGTTATGCTCATTCGTTGCATTGTTATGCACATCTATCTAGCATTGTTATGCTCATTCCTTGCATTGTTATGCACATCTATCTGGCATTGTTATGCTCATTCGTTGCATTGTTATGCACATCTATCTGGCATTGTTATGCTCATTCCTTGCATTGTTATGCACATCTATCTAGCATTGTTATGCTCATTCGTTGCATTGTTATGCACATCTATCTAGCATTGTTATGCTCATTCCTTGCATTGTTATGCACATCTATCTAGCATTGTTATGCTCATTCCTTGCATTGTTATGCACATCTATCTAGCATTGTTATGCTCATTCCTTGCATTGTTATGCACATCTATCTAGCATTGTTATGCTCATTCCTTGCATTGTTATGCACATCTATCTAGCATTGTTATGCTCATTCATTGCATTGTTATGCACATCTATCTAGCATTGTTATGCTCATTCATTTCATTGTTATGCACATCTATCTAGCATTGTTATGCTCATTCCTTGCATTGTTATGCACATCTATCTAGCATTGTTATGCTCATTCCTTGCATTGTTATGCGCATCTATCTAGCATTGTTATGCTCATTCGTTGCATTGTTATGCACATCTATCTAGCATTGTTATGCTCACTCGTTGCATTGTTATGTACACTTCACCTGCGTCGTTATGCACCTTTTCACTTACAATTGTCGTCTTTTCTCCTCTCGCATGCGATGCGTTAGGGCATCTTTGGTTTTGAACATTCGGATGAGTTCCGGTGTTCATTCATCCTTTTTCTCTCTTGCATGTGATATGCTGAGAGGTTTTCTCTTGCGTGTGATACGCTGAGAAATTTATCTTTCCTCTCTTGCATGTGATATGCTGAGAGGTTTTCTTTTGCGTGTGATACGCTGAGAATTTTGTCTTTTCTCTCTTGCATGTGATATGCTGAGAGGTTTTCTCTTGCGTGTGATACGCTGAGAAATTTATCTTTCCTCTCTTGCCTGTGATATGCTGAGAGGTTTTCTCTTGCGTGTGATACGTTGAGAAATTTGTCTTTTCTCTCTTGCATGTGATATGCTGAGAGGTTTTCTCTTGCGTGTGATACGCTGAGAAATTTATCTTTCCTCTCTTGCATGTGATATGCTGAGAGGTTTTCTCTTGCGTGTGATACGTTGAGAAATTTGTCTTTCCTCTCTTGCATGTGATATGCTAAGAGGTTTTCTCTTGCGTGTGATACACTGAGAAATTTACCTTTTCTCTCCTGCATGTGATATGCTGAGAGGTTTTCTCTTGCGTGTGATACGCTGAGAAATTTATCTTTCCTCCCTTGCATGTGATATGCTGAGAGGTTTTCTCTTGCGTGTGATACGCTGAGAAGTTTTCCTTTTCTCTCTTGCATGTGATATGCTGAGAGGTTTTCTCTTGCGTGTGATATGCTGAGAAATCTCCCTTTTCTCTCTTGCATGTGATATGCTGAGAGGTTTTCTCTTGCGTGTGATATGCTGAGGAATTTGCCTTTCTTCTCTTGCGTGTGATACGCTGAGAAGTTTACCTTCCTTCTTTTGCGTGTGATACGCCGAGAGGTTTACCTTCTTCCTCTCCTATGTGTGATACGCAGAGAGATGTTGTGTGTAAGACTCCGGGTTTTCTCAGTAGTCGCTTTTTGCCTTCTCCGCGTGAGACGCAGTGAGAATTGCATAATTTTCTTACATCCTTTCTGCATGAAATGTAGTTAGATTTGTATTCACTTGCTTAAAATGGTCGCATATTTGCTTCATTACAGATCTCTTTGCATGATCATGAGTGATAACCGGCTTCGCGTAGCGTATAAGTCCAACTTTCAAAATCGGCTTCGCGTAGCGTATAAGTCCAATCTTCAAAATCTTCTTGCATATCATTTTGCATTTTGCCCCCCTTGCCTGCGGGCATGCCTGCGGGCACATTTCTTCGCTATTTTGTACGTTTGTCTAAGTCTTCGGCCTTGTCAAAAATGGGTCGTCTCTAGGCTTTGACATTCACTCCCGTCACTTGTGACTTCCGAGTTTTGTCAAAGAGGGGCAACTGTAGACACCCCATTTTTGACCGACCTTAAGATTCAGACGTCACCGATTGAGCGCTTGGTGATGTTGCATAATGTGCTCGTTCAGAAGTTTCAGAGTCGCGGCCGTGAGCCCTGCCTCCAGACTTCCGAACCCTCTTCTGTGCCTTGCCTCGGTTTGCGAACCAGACTCGGTTTTCTCTGTTTCTTTTCCCGAGGGGAGAGAGAGGTCCCGTAGACCATCTCTCAGTGGCCGTGAGCTACATTTTGTGGCCGCAGGCCATTTTTTCCATTTCGGAGTCTGGTTTCCGGTTTTTCGGGACCGTTGGCCGTGTGCCTCGGTTCGGGACTGCCTAACCATCTCCGTTTGTTCTGAATTTTGGCATACATCTTATTTTCTCCCTTTCAAGGGACACTGGGGTCTGAGAAACCCACTTCGTGGCCGAACGCCACTTTCGGTGCTTGGCAGCCCATTTTCGGGACCCCAAACTGCGTGTTTTGGCCCCCGAGCATTCGTTTTGCATCGGTTTTCGTTCATTTTTGGCAGGTGCCTCTGTTTCATCACCAGGAAGGTCACTGGAGGGTGGGAGGCCAGCAATTATCTTGGCAACCAGTTATATTCCATTTTCGCCCTTCGACACCCGTTTTTCGCACTTCCGAGACAATGTTGAACACCTTGGGGCCACTTTCTTCAACCCCAAACCACATATTTGTGTTGTACACACATGGAAGGACCCTAAAAGTTTATGGGCAGCCAGAAATTCCATTTGACCCCTTTGAACCCCTCTTAAAAATGTCTTGTTCTCTCTCCTGTTTTACAATTTCCAAATTCGAACCACAGAGTTGTGATGAGGGGACCCGGGAGGCCACCCTTTTGTGGTGGCCGGCCACTAAGTGAACTTGACCCTTTTGACCCCTAGCCGGTCGGCTAGGGGGGGTGGCCGGCCGGCCACCTGCAACTCCAAAAGGTGGCCGGCCATAATCTTTACACTGTGGACTTTACAGCTATATAACTGTTTCCCCCAGAAAATATCTGTATCCGGGCGATATTTTTTGGGGGAAAGCCTTGGTCCTTTTCCCCCACCCTTTCCTTCCATGCTCCCCCTCCTTTTGGTCCATATAACCAGCTGCAAGCATTGGTATTGGGGGTTAGAAAAAAATCATCTTCAAGCTTGGTATACAAAATCCTCCTCCATCTCTCTCATTTCCTTGAAAACCTCCAAGTCCAACACCACCATTTCTTCTACACCACCAATCCCCACCCTTCCATCCTCCATTCCAGAAGTTTGAAGGTGTTCTCCAAGGCCTAAGGGTGCTTCAAACTCAAGCCAAGAAGCATCCAAGACTTGTCTTCAAAGGTAAGTCCTATTTCCCCTCTTTTGAGCTTAATTTTGCAACATTTCTTAGCCATACATGCTTATTGTTTTGAGCTCCGGCCCTAACTGAAAGTGGCCTTATTTTGAGCTCTTTTTCACTTTTTCTTAAGGGCTCAACCCTGTTTGAGCCTCCCATCTTGCACTTGCTTCAATATCTTCCTTGAATGCTATTTTCTTGCATGCTTTGGCAGCCTATTATGCTTCGGTTTTTGGTCATTTTACAGAACTAAAAATAGTCTTATTTTGGCCCATTATTCATGTTTCATTAAGGGTCTTTGGCTGTTTGATGAATATTTTGTATACTTTGTGTTATAGCCACTTTTGAGCCTCATTTTGCATTGCATTTCTAGCATGTTTGTATACTGTTTTGGGGCTTTTACAGTTATGTAAATATGCATATTTTTGGTCCCTCTTCAATGTTGTAGAAGGGAATTTTTCATTTTGGGCTTTGCATATACCACTTCCCTCTTTGGCCACCTTTAGGCCCTTTTTCTTGCATAAGAGCTTAGCCATATCTATGTTTGTTTTTAGGGTTTTTACAGTTCTGTAAAGTGGCTTATTTTTTGCCCTTATTCAATGTTGTTGAAGGGCCCTAACCTATTTGGAGTTAGCAGCTGTGAGTTGCTTCATAATCTCATGTTTAGGGCCATTTTTGCATGCCATTGTTGCCCTATCTTTGCTTGCTTTTTGGCCATGATTTGTACTATAAAAATGCTTATTTTGAGGCTACCGTGCTTCTGTCTTTTCATCTCGTGTACCAATTATGCATGCTTTGTATAGCTGTAAGTTCATTCTATGCGCCTAATTTGCATTTCGGGAGAGATTCCATGCATCGGGTGTGTTTTCGCCTCATTTCGGGGTTGTTTTCCCCCACATTTCATTGCTCAAAATCCATTAGCATGTTTGTATATCATTTTCCATGCCATTGCAATGCGTATGCCATTGCCTCGGTTTGCGTGCCCGTGTGCACGCATTTCGAGGCACTTCATTTTCATCCATCGGCTTCTTATGTGAGTGTGGCTGAGGCTCTCTCATGTTAGTATAAGTCCATGTTGCATTCTATATGCCATTTTAGCCCTATTGCATTGCTTATGCCATTGCCTCGATTTGCGTGCCCGTGTGCACGCATTTCGAGGCACTTCATTTTCATCCACCGGCTTCTTATGTGAGTGTGGCTGAGGCTCTCTCATGTTAGTATAAGTCCATGTTGCATTCTATATGCCATTTTAGCCCTATTGCATTGCGTATGCCATTGCCTCGGTTTGCGTGCCCGTGTGCACGCATTTCGAGGCACTTCATTTTCATCCACCAGCTTCTTATGTGAGTGTGGCTGAGGCTCCCTCATGTTAGTATAAGTCCATGTTGCATTCTATATGCCATTTTAGCCCTAGTGCATTGCGTATGCCATTGTCTCGGTTTGCGTGCCCATGTGCACGCATTTCGAGACACTTCATTTTCATCCATCGGCTTCTTATGTGAGTGTGGTTGAGGCTCTCTCATGTTAGTATAAGTCCATGTTGCATTCTATATGCCATTTTAGCCCTATTGCATTGCGTATGCCATTGCCTCGGTTTGCGTGCCCGTGTGCACGCATTTTGAGGCACTTCATTTTCATCCATCGGCTTCTTATGTGAGTGTGGCTGAGGCTCTCTCATGTTAGTATAAGTCCATGTTGCGTTCTATATTCCATTTTAGCCCTATTGCATTGCGTATGCCATTGCCTCGGTTTGCGTGCCCGTGTGCACGCATTTCGAGGCACATCATTTTCATTCAACGACTACTTATGTGAGTGTGGCTGAGGCTCTCTCATGTTAGTATAAGTCCATGTTGCATTCTATATGCCATTTTAGCCCTATTGCATTGCGTATGCCATTGCCTCGGTTTGCGTGTCCGTGTGCACGCATTTCGAGGCACTTCATTTTCATCCATCGGCTTCTTATGTGAGTGTGGTTGAGGCTCTCTCATGTTAGTATAAGTCCATGTTGCATTCCATATGCCATTTTAGCCCTATTGCATTGCGTATGCCATTGCTTCGGTTTGCGTGCCCGTGTGCATGCATTTCGAGGCACTTCATTTTCATCCATCGGCCTCTTATGTGAGTGTGGCTGAGGCTCTCTCATGTTAGTATAAGTCCATGTTGCATTCTATATGCCATTTTAGCCATATTGCATTGCGTATGCCATTGCCTCAGTTTGCGTGCTCGTGTACACGCATTTCGAGGCATCCCATTTTCATAGCATAGTGCATACTAGGTCTTATCTTAGATCGCATTCATGCATTTGCTTGGTTTGCGTGCTCGTGTGCATGCATTTCAAGGCATCTCATTTCCATAGCATTGTGTATGTTAGGATTGTATCTTAGTTGCATTTCATGCATACCATGCATATTGCATCGTGTTCGGGATAGGAGTTAGCCCGGGCACGGGAAACGAGGTATGTTCCGTACTCCGAGTGACGAAACGTATCTCAATTCCCCAGTCACCGACACTCCGGATCATCCATGATGGAGTTAGGTCTTGTTGTGTTTTCATGTACATTCATCCTACATTGAATTGTGCAATTCGACTCCTCGGCCATCATGCCTCGGTATGCGTGATTGGTGGCACGAGGATCGAGGCATGCATATATTTGCGAAAATACATTGCTATGCCCCTTTCCTGCTCTCTGTTGCAGCAAATGAAGAATCAGCAAACTTCTGAGGCTTGGCACGCATTCCAAGAACAGGTGCAAACAGAGGCTAATTGGGGCATCGTCATGGATTTCCTCGCAAAGGCAACCCGGGCATGCCTCATTCGTCAGAAGCAAGGCAGTCCCTGGCTTGCACGCCAGTTTTACAGTTTTCTTAGTTAATTTGTTAATTAATTAGGAATTTGTACATTATTTGGACTGTAATATCGGGACTGTATATTTATTCGGACCCTCTGCGCGAGGGCACAACTGTAATAAGTGTGCGTGTGTGTGTTGTATGCCTTCCAACCCCACGTCTTTCTCCCTTTTATTTACCTGCTTATGATGGTTAGATTAGGGCATATTTCAATTAGCATACAGTATGATAGCATGTTTGCATTCATTCATCTGTTTTGCATGCACCGGGCTCGGCGCATCATACTAACTGCATTTGTATTTCAATTCCAAGTTGAATACATGTTAGCTGTAGCATTCCATATGCCATGTTTAGAATAGCCGAGCCTGCTATAGTTGCATTTTTACATGTGTTGCATTAGGCATTTTTGTATACTTAGGATCATGCATGATTTCTAATGTAGTTTCTATTTTGGCTTGGAGTACTCGGTAAGTTCTATGCTTTAGCATCCTTGCATGCGTGTGAGTGACTACCATGAATAGCATGCTTACCATGAGGCTAATTGCTTATATGATATAACTGCCTGAATGCCTGTGGGTAAAGGTTGGGTTGTTTGGATTGGGACAATTCATCAAATATTTGTTTTAAGCCCACTAGATAGTGGCAAAACCATCTTTTCTAAGCCCACCGAGGGTGGCAAAATCTGCATTTTAAGCCTACTTGCGAGTAGCAAACCACCTTTCAAATAAACAAACATGAGATGTTTTGTTCCAATCCAGGCGACCTGGTCTATACTTGTATGCTGTGTGCATCACATAGTAACCTAGGCTAATAACCGGAATAAGGACACACAAAGTTTTCAAAAATAGATATCATGGTTAGTAGAGGCCGATCTTTGATCGGGCGAGCGGGGGTGCTCACGAAGTGACCTTCCCCAATCGTACCCAAGTTCCCGAACCGAGGCAACTTTGGTGATGACGGACACGTGGCCTTTGGCACCGAGTCAGGGTTTCCTAAATTTCCCAAAACAAAATATTTAGGTGGCAACTCTGTATCTGGCAAAGCAGTCCATGTTTGGCACTTCTTTCAAAAAAATCTGTTTTCTCAAAACGATTTTCCGGATTTGGACTCTTTGGTTCAGACTTAGAACCGTGACAAATTTGAGAGTCCTGAGCTGTAGTGACCCCAATATGAACGGAACGGGAGCTCATTCCTCCCGGGGCGTTCGGGGACGTCTACATTAAGCATATTTTGTTTATTTGGGTATAATCATTTTTTTTTTTGGGGTTATGTGCGTGTCTATATGTAATATGTACACTTTGTATTCTATAAAATGCTTCACCTAATGCAGTACATGTTGTTCCCCCTATAATTGCTGAAATTTGTAAGGTTCTCTAGAAGTATATTCTTTTTTTGTTTTCTCTTTTGAATATGTTCTATTTTGTCTATTTTTGTTAACAATGTTGTTGGAATTTATAAGGTTCTCTAGAAGTATATTCTTTTTTTGTTTTCTCTGTTGAATATTTTCTATTTTGTCTATTTTTGTTAACAATGGTGATATTTTATGCTTATTTAAATTTTTTTTCATTATTTAGAGACAATACTTTAGACTTGTTGAGTAGAATATTCATGCAAAAATCAAGATGATTGGACATCGGTAGCTATATGTTCGAATCATATTTGTTTCAAAATAATGGGCAACAAATATAATTTCAATAATAATCATCCATTTTTTGTAATACAATTTCATATTTTTAGTTCGTTAAGGTTGGCTTATACAATAAAATATGCCTATGGAGACAGACGGCATGTGATTAGGACATGTAGGTTGGAAGTTAGTAAAATACTCCTCAAACTTTGTCGAAAAGGGCGTTCCGGGGTGAAAATGTGAAACAGCCCGTGAACCACTCTGGGGATGTCACGAGAAGATTGTATTAAATAGATATTTCTAAATAGATATTTAAACAATGAAATTCCAAAAATTTTGATAAATACAATCTATTCCACCTCTCATCAAATATGAACAACTACACTAGTTTTCATATCACAATCACGTCCGGTAACCTCTCAAGGTTCATTTCTAACCATGTCGGTTTTATTCCAATAGATACATTAAGCAAAATAATATCGTTAATGCCCAAGAAAATATCATTTTCTTTCCAAACTCATTCTCCAAGCAATATTCAACTATGACATCCTATTTTAATCAAAAGCCCCCAAAATTAAATACAATTATTTTATTTTCTTTAAAAATGCTCTTTTGGTCACAAACTGGTAAAAATTTCAAAACCAATCGAATTGAAGTTCATTTAATTCCAATTTAAAACATAGCTCTTTAATAACCTTACAAATATATTCCAAGTTTACACTTTCGTAATTTGGGTATCAACTCTTTATTTTTCTCAAAATTTTCCTTTTAAGCAAATAAATCACGAATTTCCCAAAAATTCTAATTAAATTATGTGTAACTCTACACCCCCTATAATCAAGTAAAAGTGCATAAAGAAGTGTAGGAAAAATCACTGCCTCAAGGTTAGGAGAGAAAATGGATGAAAACTCCAAAATTCGACGTTGCCGAAATTCGATCTCCACTAGTCAAAATGTTGCTCTTGCCAAGCTTTGCATTTTGGTCTGAAGAACATGGGTTTGAAGTTTACTACAAGTGTCCGTTGGGATGCTGACATTGAAGTGCACATATTGATCCCCAAACGAGTAAGTGTTCCTTGTTTTTATCCATTTCTCTTCAAAACCACCTTCTGACTAGGCTGGGTGTCGAGGCGGACCTTAAGAACAACATCTCCCGTTAGAGTTGGGATTTGGATGGTTCCACCTAAAATTGCCTGAGTGATACTCAGTACAACATCAACATGAATGTCTGGCCCTTCTGGTTGAAAAACGGGATCTTCCCGAACCTTGATAGTAGCATAAAGATCACCAGGTTGATTGCCATCAGGATCTGTTCCACCACTCCTATACACCTTCATAGTTTCATTATCATCTACCCCTGGCATGATTTCCAGCTTGACCGTCTTTGGTCCTCTAACTATTTTCTCCCCATGGCAAGATTTGCAAAAGTTCTTAACAATTTTCCTAGTTCCATGACAATAAGAACACGTAACCTGGACCCTGAATGGGCAGTGACCTTGTTTATCATGCCTGAGCCTCTACAGGTCGGGCAAGTTTCTAGTCTGGTTCCAGGAGGAACACCAGCTCCACCACAAGCTTCACAAGGCAGATCAGTTTGGAATGTCAGAGTTTTGGTGCATCCTTGAACAGCTTCCATAAAGGATAGTTCAACCAAAACCTTGACATCTTTGCCGTCCATTCCCCTATTAAAGATAATATTGAAGATATTATCAGTATTGAAGATGTCAATAAATGGATAGAAATCAGGACCCCATTGACCACCACCTATGCCACCACCATTAACATTGTTTTCATAAGTTTCATGGCCAAGTTGGTCATACTGTGCACGTTTTTCTTCGTCCTTCAAAACCTCATATGCCTTTTGGACTTCTTGAAATTTCTTTTCAGTTTCAGGATCAACTTTATTTGTATCTGGATGTAACTGCTTTACAAGCCCATAATAAGCTTTCTTGATTTCAGATGCAGTTGCATTCTTATTTACACCAAGTGTGTCATAATAATCTCCGACTGCCATATATGCAGTGCCATGAATAGCTCTTGCTGCAGGGGCCCCAGTTATAGTCAGTGTAGTACTCTTCGGTACTGGACCTTAAGTAGTGGTAATGGTGAGAGTGATTGAAGAAAATGAATGTTAACAGAGTGTTTCCTCCACTCCCTCTTCCTCTCCCTCTCTCGTTTCACTCATGTTGTTTGTGTAGTATATTGAGAACAATCAGACCCATCTCTTTCTCTCTCTAGAAAATATTGTTTACACCTTTTGACCCCACTCCAGCACCTCCTCTTTTCTTTTAGTATGAATTAGTTGTCGTGTGATGGTTGCAATTACAAAATATATCATTGAATTGTGTCTTTAAAGGGAGGGTGTTCTCATTGGTTAAGAGTCTTGAGATAATCACTTTGAGTGGATATTAAGTAAATTATTGCACTAGATTATGAAAATGTTTAAAAAAAAAAAAAAAAAAAAAAAAAAAGATTGTAGAAAAGATGTGGAGTGGTCTACTAAAAGAAAAGAGGAGGTGCTGGAGTGGGGTCAAAAGGTGTAAAGAATATTTTCTAGAGAGAGAGAGATGGGTCTGATTGTTCTCAATATACTACATAGACAACATGAGTGAAACGAGAGAGGGAGAGGAAGAGGGAGTGGAGGAAACACTCTGTTAACATTCATTTTCTTCAATCACTCTCACCATTACTACAACTCAAGGTCCAGTACCAAAGAGTACTACACTGACTGTAACTGGGGCCCCTGCAGCAAGAGCTATTCATGGCACTGCATATATGGCAGCCGGAGATTATTATGACACACTTGGTGTAAATAAGAATGCAACTGCATCTGAAATCAAGAAAGCTTATTATGGGCTTGCAAAGCAGTTACATCCAGATACAAATAAAGTTGATCCTGGAGCTGAAAAGAAGTTTCAAGAAGTCCAAAAGGCATATTAGGTTTTGAAGGATGAAGAAAAACGTGCACAGTATGACCAACTTGGCCATGAAACTTATGAAAACAATGTTAATGGTGGTGGCATGGGTGGTGGTCAATGGGGTCCTGATTTCTATCCATTTACTGACATCTTCAATACTGATAATATCTTCAATATTATCTTTAATAGGGGAATGAGCGGCAAAGATGTCAAGGTTTTGGTTGAACTATCCTTTATGGAAGCTGTTCAAGGATGCACCAAAACTCTGACATTCCAAACTGATCTGCCTTGTGAAGCTTGTGGTGGAGCTGGTGTTCCTCCTTGAACTAGACCAGAAACTTGCCAGACCTATAGAGGCTCATGCATGATAAACAAGGTCACTGGCCCATTCAGGGTCCAGGTTATGTGTTCTTATTGTCATGGAACTGGGAAAATTGTTAAGAACTTTTGCAAGTCTTGTCATGAGGAGAAAATAGTTAGAGGACCAAAGACGGTCAAGCTGGATATCATGCCAGGGGTAGATGATAATGAAACTATGAAGGTGTATAGGAGTGGTGGAACAGATCCCGATGGCAATCAACCCGATGATCTTTATGCTACTATCAAGGTCTGGGAAGATCCTGTTTTTCGACCAGAAGGGCCAAACATTCATGTTGATGCTGTATCGAGTATCACTCAGGCAATTTTAGGTGGAATCATCCAGGTCCCAACTCTAACGGGAGATGTTGTTCTTAAGGTCCGCCGCAGCACCTAACTTGGTCAGAAGGTGGTTTTGAAGAAAAAGGGGTAAAAACAAGGAACTCTTACTCGCTTGGGGATCAATATGTGCACTTCAATGTCAGCATCCTAGTGGACACTTGTAGTAAACTTCAGACCCATGTTCTTGAGACCAAAATGAAGAGCTTGGCAAGAGCAACATTTTGATCGGTGGAGATCAAATTTCGGCAACGTCGAATTTTGGAGTTTTCATCCATTTTCTCTCCTAAGCTTGAGGTAGGGATTTTTCCTGCACTTCTTTATGCACTTTTACTTGATTATAGGGAGTTTAGAGTTGCATATAATTTAATTAGAATTTTTGGAAAATTCATGATTTATTTGCTTAAAAGCGAAATTTTGAGAAAAATAAAGAGTTGATGCCCAAATTGCGAAAGTGTAAACTTGGAATATATTTGTAAGGTTATGAAAGAGCTATGTTTTAAATTTGAAAAAAAACGAACTTCAATTCGATTAGTTTTGAAATTTTTACCGGTTTGTGACCAAAAGAGCATTTTTAAAGAAAACAGAGGAATTGTTTTTAATTTTGGGGGTTTTTGACCAAAATAGGATGTCATAGTTGAATAATGCTTGGAGAATGAGTTTGGAAAGAAAATGATATTTTCTTGGGCATTAACGATATTATTTTGCTTAATGTATCTGTTGGAATAAAACCGACATGGTTAGAAATGAACCCTGAGAGGTTACCGGATGTGATTGTGATATGAAAACTAGTGTAGTTGTTCATATTTGATGAGATGTGGAATAGATTTTATTTATCAAAATTTTTGGAATTTCATTCTTTAAATATCTGTTTAGAAATATCTGTTTTGTTTAGCCATAATTGTTGTAGAAAGGCATGAGACTTAGGTAAATTGAACCACATTTCTCATTTGTTGCATTGGTCATTGCATTACATTAATTTCATTGGAAATGTATCTGTTTTTTAGAAATGTTTGGAAATGTATCTATTTGCGAAAAGATGAATACTTGGTGAATCTGGGTAGGGTTGTGGAATCCCGTGGTTAGGTGTCGAGCCTTCCAGTTTACTAATAAAAATGACAGTGGTAGTGCATTAGGGCCTACTTGCAGACACTTGCCTAGAGATTCACAGGTCCCGTATTCATGTAACAGATATGATTTAAAATTGAAATAGTTTTATATTTGTTGTTGCATCTCAGCATTGCACGCTTTACAAAAAAAGAGATAAACTGTTTTATCATGAGCATGGCATGAGCATACTCCTCTTTAGTCTTATCATTGTTCATATGTTGTGTAGTATATCTCTATTGGGCTGTGGCTCACCCTATAGGGAAACCATTTTAGGTATAGGTACTATGCCTCCGCTAAGGCATTGACTTGGGACGACTCGGAGTTGAGGCTTCATTTTTGTTTTATTGTTAATTGTTGAATGTAATCCCAGGGTTGTATCTATGTTGAGTTGAAACTCCATTTTGTGAAATCAAGAATGTTCTTGGATAAATTTGTAAGCCTGTAGGGCACTTATTATTTGTTTGGCTTTCATTTCATATTTGTTATAAAATGCATGTTTGGGATTAGAACTGGGGCATTGAAATGTGAACAACATGTATTTGGCATTTGTGATTTAATGGAAATGGGCGTATGGATTAGTTAGCTATATATGTGTTTGTCTATCAGGTGGGTTTTGTTGCATAAATAGATATATCATGCCAAATTTTCGAGGCGTTACAATTAGTTTACGAAGATCCACTTTGAAAATGTAATGACTCAGATTTTTTTTCTTTAAAATCATTTCATAATTTAATTGAATGGTTGTTGCACCGCGTGATTTGTAGTATTTGTTTTATATTAAAAGATCATTTGTAAATGGGTTTATGACAAGTGAAAAACACTTCTTTATTTGTCACACAAGTTCAGGGTGAAATTTGTGTCTGTCGAGTTGAAGACCATGCTTTTGTAAAATTTAAATATATATATATATATATATATAGTTGTATAGCTCAAAAACACTTACGAAAATTTTATGAAGTGTTTATGCATGAATATTTATTTTCTGAAAATTTACGAATTGAACAGTGTTCAGTTTAATTTATAGTAGAATTTTTGTGTTGAGATTTGATATTAAAATCATGACTTGAGACAAAATTTATTGTGTTTAGTTTTGTATATATTTGGGGCATGTTTAGTTTATGGGTGGAAGTTTGATTCAAGAGCCATAATTTAGAATCAATTTAAATTGAGTTCATATAATATATGTTTAATTATTTGGTCTTTTTAATTATGTGAATGGAAGGTACCACTTTGAGAGTTGTTATTATTTATTATATTGTATTATAATAAATATTTGAAATGTGAATTTATGATGTGTTTTATCAATCGGAAAATATATTTTTGTGATGAAACAAATTATATTATTTTATGTTCCAAAATATTAGAGTGTTGTTAAAATGATTTTAATTGATGTATATATATTGTTAGGTTTTATTTCTTGGCAATCCCGTTTGACAAAACTCCTTTGAGTTGTAATTTTATTCACATTTTTATTTCAGTGAGGCTATGAGTTGTTAGATGCGAATCCAACCCGAATCAAGCCTTTTAGAGAAGTTTGTGATGATAAAGCTTTTAGAGTGCCTATACATTTTCTCGATTAATTTATAATCTTCATGGTTACTTGATAATGAGTTTCATTTTTTTTTTCTCCTCAATTATGCTACGTAAGGTCCCAAATTTCATAGTGGGTTTTTCTATTTTTGTTCTCGTTCTTAATTGTAGTGTTCAATGCATTCGGAACTCAGAGCTTTGTCTTACGACCTCTACACGTAGACACTTTGTACACACTTCTCTCAAAGCAAATATAATGGTTTGTGGTTTGGCTCCTTTTCTTTTCCATTTCCTCTCTAAATCCACTATTTGAGAATTTGATTCAGCATATTTTGTTTATTTGGGTATAATCAATTTTTTTTTTGGGGGGGGGGGGGGTTATGTGCGTGTCTATATGTAATATGTACACTTTGTATTCTATAAAATGCTTCACCTAACGCAGTACATGTTGTTCCCCCTATAATTGCTGGGATTTGTAAGGTTCTCTAGAAGTATATTCTTTTTTTGTTTTCTCTTTTGAATATGTTTTATTTTGTCTATTTTTGTTAACAATGTTGTTGGAATTTATAAGGTTCTCTAGAAGTATATTCTTTTTTTGTTTTCTCTTTTGAATATTTTCTATTTTGTCTATTTTTGTTAACAATGGTGATATTTTATGCTTATTTAAATTTCTTTTCATTATTTAGAGACAATACTTTAGACTTGTTGAGTAGAATATTCATGCAAAAATCAAGATGATTGGACATCGGTAGCTATATGTTCGAATCATATTTGTTTTAAAATAATGGGCGACAAATATAATTGCAATAATAATCATCCATTTTTTTGTAATACAATTTCATATTTTTACTTTGTTAAGGTTGGCTTATACAGTAAAATATGCCTATGGAGACAGACGGCATGTAATTAGGACATGTAGGTTGGAAGTTAGTAAAATACTCCTTAAACTTTGTCGAAAAGGGCATTCCGAGGTGAAAATGTGAAACAGCCCGTGAACCACTCTGGGTGTAACGCCTTCAAAATACTAACATTAAACCCATCAAATAAGACATGCATTGATATGTAAAAGTTCCACATTCTTCCATATATCAGAATTTCATTACATAAGTATTACATGTTAACAACAAAAGCAAATGCCCTATGGGCTTACAGCTTTCCAAGTTAACACTTGGTTACAACAAAAGAGTACTAACTCATTACACATTAAGCCCTTGGCTTGAATTACATGTAATACATCAAAAAGTAAACGACAAAAGTATGTCCGCCTCTAGCCTCCCAAGCTATGTCCTTGGAGGTGGCATGCTACCTGTACCTGAAAATGATATTCCCATATAGGGTGAGCCACAGCCCAATAGAAATACACTAAACCAACCATGAACAATGACTAAAAGATTAGCAATTGATAGATGGCCAACACAGATACATTCACATAAATCACATATTTATGTCACACGACTTATGAGTCCAAGTTACTTTTCATTTTCTCCTTTTTCAACAGATAGGCATATAAGCTCTATCCACATTCTCAACAGATATGTATAACAACAATATCCCATATTCACAGATAAGCATATGAGCTATATCCACACTTCACAAAGATATGCATATAAGCTCTATCTTCACTTCTCTAGACAAGCATATGAGTTGTATCTACGGAGTTCATCCCCTATCTTCTCCCAACACTATCCGGTTTAGAGGTACATCCCCCATCTTCCCCTAAACCGCGGAGTACATCCCCCATCTCCTCCTCTACACATAACGTATACAACACAATGGTTCTATATACAATCACTCAATACATACAGTTAATGTATTCTATCAACCGTCAAGTTCCATGACACATTCCATTGATTAGTTTCCGTTTGCCTAATCATCATGCATTGTCTACAACAATCACGACTATCCTCCACCGATAGCCCAAAGCAGTTATTTCTAAAACAGAAAATAAATGCACAATGGATATTCAATCAACATTTCATTTCCTCATTTCTCACAATTAATTATCCCAATTAATCAAACAATGTAATTAGGTCGTTATCCATAATTACCATTTCAACCCTTAGGTCCCATTTTCATCAATGATTCAACATTTATTCCATTTCTCTATGCCAAACATGCATCTAGGTTTATTATGAATAAAACCCCCAACTTTTATAAAATTGCACAAAAGCCCCAAACTTTCACAAAATTACCAAACCAACCCCAACGTCTCAAAACACTAAAATTTAAAGACAAAATCCATAGAGAGGAGTAGGATATCCCTACCTCGAAGTTTGAGCCAAAAAGGAGATGAAGACTCGAAGATCAACGTGTTCCAAATCCCAACTTTTTCAGATTAAAACAAAGCTCTCAATGCCCTCTACCTTTTTAACAAAGGCCCTAGGCTAGATTCACACTCTAGGGAGATCAATTCTTAGAGAGAGTGTAAGTTTAGAGAGAGAGGGTCTCGGATCTAGGTTTTGATAAAAAGGAAAGTGAAAAAGTGATGCTGAAAAACGCTACTGTCCGCTGATATAAAACACACTCGCTCGAGCGAAGCCTTTGTCGCTCGAGCGACCAGACACAGAAAACACTCGCTCGAGCCAAGAAGTTCTCGCTCGAGCCAAAAACTCAGAAGTGCGCTCGAGCGAAAGAACGCTTGCTCGAGCCAACAACTCAAACCCTCAGGTCTGCAACCAGAAGCTCGCTTGAGCGACAGACCTCTCGCTCGAGCGAAGAACAAACTAGACCGCTCAAGCCAAGAAAAACTCGCTCGAGCCAAGAAATGCAACTCTCAGGTCCAGAACCAGACGCAAGCGCTCGCTCGAGTGAAGCCACTCTGGCTCGATCCACCAGACACAAACTCAACTCTCGCTCGAGCGACTAACTCCTCGCTTGAGCGAAGGTCCAAAAATCTGGGCAGCAGCACTAGGCTCCCAAACACAACCAACCTGTAACAAACCTGCCCAACACATCCTATAACTCAATATACAAAGTAAAGAGGATGCAAACAAGATAATAAACAACTACCAACATCCACGGACACATGTCCGAATCACTGTACAACAAGGGTAAACTCGGGATCGCTATACTGGGGATGTCATGAGAAGATTGTATTAAACAGATATTTCTAAACAGATATTTAAACAATGAAATTCCAAAAATTTTGATAAATACAATCTATTCCACATCTCATCAAATCTTCTCCCAGTCGTCACTGTTACTCTCTCTTGCTCCCAATCGTCTCTCTCTTGTGCATCCCCAATACCTCCAGTGTGGGAAGAGTTCCAGGTAACCCTCCTCTCCTCTCTTCTTCTTTCCTCTCATGCTCGCTCACACAGACCCCAACAATCTCTCTTTCTCTCTCTTTCTCTCTCTCTCGCTTTCGCGTTACCCTCATGGACTGCTTGTAACAGCAGCGGCAGCGACTTCCCACTTCGGTCACGGCCCACATATATTTTATAGTTATCTATTATTCGTAACAAAAATTCATCCTTACAATCCTCTCTCTCTCTCTCTCTCCCCCTACGTCTCTCTCTGTCTCTGTTCGTGTTTCTCTCTCAAGTTTCTCTTCCCTCTGTTACTGCCTAAATTATTCATCTCTCTGTCTCTATTCGTGTTTCTCTCTCAAGTTTCTCTTCCCTCTGTTACTGCCTAAATTATTCATCTCTCTGTCTCCAGGGTTTCACAACTTCAAGGTAAACCATGGAGACTGCTTCAGGTATGTTTTCCTCAATTTTTTCTTTTTTCCTTTTGAGATATACATATAAGTCGATTCTTACCTTTCAAATTGATTGATTTCTTTGGTATTTATGATTACATGAACTTTCGATTTCATCATTTAATCTATTGGAATTGTTCAATTCTGCAGTTTTTTTTGGTTCCTTCTGTTGATTATCTCTGTATATTTTTGGGTATTTGTTTTCACTAAACAGTGATATGATTAGTTTCTCAAAAGTCAGCTCCTTCTGCGAATTCAAATTAGTTTCTCCTCTTCTCTCCTTTGCCAATGTTGGTGGTTGAAACATTTTTTTTTCTTTTCTTTTTGGGTAAAAATTAAGGATCTCTTTAATTGATCATTTTTAGACTATGTACAAGATATTCACATGTCATTACTAATAATTGATGTTTGAATTTGCTTGTAATGTGTACAGAATTTATTACCTTTTGTAAAGTTGGACTACTTGGAAGTTGGAATTGACAAGAAATGAATTGTCAATTGAAACTTTTATTTAGCTACATGAATTAAACCTCGTCCGGGGTTGTAAACTTTAAGAGAACTGACAGAGAAGGAGAAGGAATTAAGAGGGAGAAAGAGGAAATTGAGTAAGGCCAAAAAGAGTTCCAAGAAGGGTGCAAAAGTGACTTCCATGCATCTTGATGTCAGATAGAAAAGGGAGATGATGGAGATAAAAGAATCTTTGACAGTTTAATGAACTCCAATGTCATCATCCCTTTTAACATTTTTTTGTTTAAGCCTTTATATAGACTTGTTTCCTAACCCTAAACCTATATGCCTTATTGCTACAGAAGGGAGGAGCTATCAAATGTATTAGGCACCTAAGTTCTAAAATTGCATCCCAGCTCCCATTTTCATGAATTTTATACAAAAAAATTCAAATAGGAAGACAATTCTGAATCTAAATGATATGAACTCATTGTAATGTTAAGATACTACTTAAAGCTTGGTTTTCCTAGAAAGACTTCAAATTGTAGTTCAGAACTTCATCTTGAATGCCACATGTGCTTATTGTTACAAATCGTTAGCACACCATATGATTTATGGAGACTATCTCTGATTTACATAGACCAAAAATGAGTAAGTAGTAAAAACAGGCCGCAAATTGGCATGGTAAGATTTATGGAACTATTAACGTTGAAAAAGTTTTGAATGTATGGAAATGGCAGTGAAATATAGAAAATTCCTATATGGTCTTTCAGAAGAGATACAGATAGAATGATAAACTGTTAGTGTAAATATTATAACAAACAATATTGCTACACTTCCCACATTTCTATACCATATTATTCTTACCATCTTGTCAACACAATACTGGTTTAATGGGACCCACGACTTGCGTATATCTCCAATGCAATGCTGACAGTTAGACTGACACATCATATGGTAAGATATGATGGTAGAAATAAATTGTCATTGTAGCATTACTCATAAACAAATAATAATCGGTATAATCGCTTTTTTGGATATGTTAAATTTTATTTTCAAGCTTTGCTAAATTCAGAATTTTCTATTGGACATTAAGGTACAGTGACAGGTTGCACAATCATTGAATTTGTGGAGATGTTAAAATTATATAATACTCCTTTTATTTCATTTTAAAAATTTAAATTATAATGTATTCTTTGGATTGAATTTGGTAGCATCAATATCAGCACCATCAAGTAATGTTTCTAATTGTTGCCATATTTAATCAGATTTTTGTTTCTGCAGATATTTGGACACAGAAAGTATTTTCCATTTGTACTCTGGGTTTTCAACATATATGTTCTTATATGTAACTATGTCTATGAGGGGTATCGGTGGTCCAATTTTGGGTGAGTTATATTATGTTCATGACTAGTTGCTTTGATTCTTGTGAGATATATCAATCCTCTATTATACGCTATATCAATATTTCTACTCATGATTTTGTTATCCTCTTGTGGACAGGTGACATTAGGCTTATTTGGACAATTTTCGTGGTGCCTTTAGATGGCATATCTACTTTAACTTTGGTATTTGCTTTGCCTCTTTCGTTTATGGGAATTCAGTAGGATGATATTTTTGATCTCATCTGCATGTCTGTGAACTTTTCATCTCATATTTTATCTCATTCTTTTGTATATTATGTCAGTAATGCCTCTGAATCATGGTAATATGTCAGACTACTCAAAGTCCAGGCATAATAATGCTATGTAAAGTATTTCCAGTTCTATGAGAAAAAGTTACTATATGGTTCTCATATCTGACTTATATGATTGTCCATTATCACTACTGTTAGTGTAGGAGGAAATTGCTTTGTTATATCTTTCAATGACCTTTTTTTGTATTTACCCATGCTTAACTATCAGATGCTTAACTATAAGCTCTGTCATTAGTGTCCTTGGTGGCGCAAGTTCAAGTTACGAAAACCTCCTCTCTAGAAATGAGGGTAAGGCTGTGTTTTTCTTGCCCACCCTAGACCTCGCTATAGTGGGAAACTTGTGCATTGGGTCACCCCTTTTTAGCTGAATTTTATGCATATTGTGAGGATAGCAAATCCATAGTTGGACAGGCCATAGGTTTCGTTGCCATTTTTGTTGTTACTTCTTTCTGTTTATGTTCTTTTTATTTTCTCCTGCATGGATTGGTGAGAAAATCATTTTTTCAATTGACTGATGTCTGATCTTCTGCAGTCATATTTAATGCTTGACAGTACTTTCATGGTTCATCTTTAGAAGAGAAAATACTTGTTTAATTGCAAGGAAATCCATTTTCCTCTTACTATGTTACTCATAAGTCACAATATTCAGTTTTCTTCCTCAGTAGCAAGTTTCCACATCTGAAATTGAGAGCAAGTAGCCTTGTTGTTTATTGAGAAGAGATGGAAACCTACTGTCACTTGGTGAATATTGGCCAAGAACCTTTGTATTTGGGAAATTTTTGTTTTAAATGCTACTTCTTTTCCCACAGAAGCAGGTATCAAGATCCATCGTTTCTTGACTTGTGTAATTAATGAAGAAAACCTAAGCAATTGGGAAGATACATTGTTAACTGACTGTTTTCCTTCAATTGAGTTCTTTAGAAAGCAGAGATTATTAGTTGTCTCTGTAATTCCATGCAGTTGGGTCAATATAATTGCTCTTTGATGGATAGAATGATGTATATTCTTAAGTTAGTTTAGGCACTCTATGGAATTAATGGCTTCCTATATTCATGGTTGCAAATGGGTCTTGTGATGAAAATTGGAGCCATCACCATATCTGAGCATTATTATGTTTCCATTAAACATGGCGTTTTAGTTTCCTTTCGAGAAATTCTTCAAAATTATGACTATTATATGATTATCGTAGGGCAATGATCTGGTGACGAGACAAGTATTATACTAGTCAAAATGAAATATTTACAAATACTATTTTATGACAAAATTCACATGTCATTTTTATTTCCAACAACTAGGCATTTGTATAATTTTTTTATTCTTTAGTGGTCCAAATATATTATTTCAAAATAACAAATAAAGTAAATTTTTTTAGTGGTATCTTTTTGTGGTCCATAACATTTATACACTAGAAAAAATTAAGATTTGTTTTCGAAATTTACTCTTTTGGTGTTTTTTTTTATACTTTTTATAGAAAAACATACAATAAATAAATAAATAAATGAATAGAGTAGTTGATTTTTTTTAGTGATTTTTTTGACTTTTTAAAACTAAAATTGAGAGTTTCTAAATAAATAAAAATAAGACAAAAACAGCAAGTGGGTCGGGTTAACCCGTGATCAACTAGGGCCCCCAACCACACAATGGGGGTGATTTGGGGGAATATGATTTTGAGGCCCAAATTTGATTGATTTAAATCCTTAAAAAAGAACCACAATAAATATCCGTTACATATTTGTAATGGATGATGATTCATCATCATCTTCCACTTGTTTGTTTTTTCCATTCTGTAGTTGAATTTTGCAACCATTTTTAGAGTAAAAGAGTAGAGGGATATGGGTATGGGGTTGGCATCATTACCCATGTTTTCGGCTCCAATCTTACTTAGAAGGCAACTCAACCATCACCACCCTCACTTGTTTTCAACTTTTGCTTCTCCTCAGCTTCCCTTTTCTGTAAGTTTGTTTCCGTTGCTTTTTTATTATTATTATTAAAATTATTTTTTTTATTGATTGTTCAGATTTTTGAAATATTAATGGGTTGTTGAGATTCGTGCTTATTATAGTACTGATCTGGTTCTTATAGTTTGGGTTGATTCAGTTGTGAATCTTGAATTAATTAAATGATATTACACCTTTTTTTTTTGTTTTTTTTTTTGTTTTAAAGAATCACTCTATAATCAGCAAAAAAAAATCAATAAAGATAAAAATAAACATAAATAAATTGAGTAGAAGTTTTAGTAAAAGGCTTCATTTGATATGAAACACTCCAATTGATAAAATCAAATTTTAGTAAAATTACCTAGTGTTAAGTTTTGAGTGGATGCCAGGAGTCAGAGTAAAGGAGAATTTGGAAAATTTGGGTAAATGCACCTATGTGTCAAGTTTTGATTGGATATAAATTTGAGTAATGGAAATGAGTCTCCCTTGATTTGAGTCAAAATTTGAGCGAAACTCAAGTTGGTATAGGTTTGAGTAAAGGAGTGGAGGGGGTTTTAGTGGCTGTTTACTCAAATTTATGTATGAGTCAAGATTTGGGCAAGGGTTGGGGATGTGGTGTGGTTGTGGGCTGAGGAATGAACCAGATTAGAATCATTAGTAAGCAAGGTAGATGTATCTAGTATTGTTGTCATGTTTAGCCACCCTTCTGCCATAGCACCTCCCCCCGCCCCCTCCACCTAATTTGTTCATGGTTGGTGTGTGTGAAATGTAGCTTCTGTATGTGAATAAAGTTTTAAGTGGTAATTTTGATAATTTAAGCACATTCGTGTACAAGGAAAATAGAATGACATTTGGGTGTTCTAAAAGATCCATAGAAGTTTCAATGTCAACACATTTGGAAATTTGAAGCTTACATTACATGTGGCACCGTTATTAGTGTCATTTGCAAAATGGACATCAAGGATTCCAAGCAAAAGGATTTGTGGGGAACAAATTCTCTCTTTAGATCACCATCTTAATAGTAAGAGCTCCCATATTTGAGTTTTTGGTTGGATGGATGCTTTATGTTGTTGATCTTTAGAAATGTAAAATGGTCTATTCTTGATTTTGAAACTTACAAAAATTATGATTTGTGACCTTAACCTTCACTTAATTAGGTAAAAATAGGCAACCATGGTTTACATTCAGTTAACCATTGAAATCCTTTGCCATGTCTTATTCATCATACTCATATATAGGGTGAATGGCCTCATACAGTTTCTGGTATACGACCTTTGATGGTTTTAATTTGGGTATATTTTGCTTGGCATGATATGGTGAGAAAAATTGATGTATAAAGAGAGAGTTTCCATGACCAAGGTTGACCCGAAAATGCATTTCTTAAATGGTAACTGCAACACTTCCCATCCCATCCCAGTGACACGTTGCTTGCAAAATAAATGATGCTTCAACATGTAAATTGTGTGTTGTGATAATTTGGTATATTTATCAATTTAATTTGTTATCATTCGAACCTAAGTGAACTTTTTCTTCTTATAGCCATACCTAGATCACTTGTAAACAAGTAGAGGAAACTAGTTCTACAATTTACAGAAGAAAACGATAGGAGTGCCAATCATATGTTGTTTACTTGTCATTGTCTTTTTTTGGCTGTAAAATGGAATATTTATATATCTTATTCATAATTGGTCTGGTCAAATATGTATATTTTGGATTTGCATTTTATGCTTGAAGTAGAGCACATTAAGAGTATTTCACTTAAAGCAAATGTCTTCTTTCTGCCTTTTATATGCTATAGTGCTAAAAAGTTGTTATTCATAATTTGGAAATTTTGAGTATAAAGGCTTTAGTTATTATCTAGAGAATCTGCAATTTCAAATCCTTGCCTGCCCTCGTTATATTTTATAAAATCTATGGCTTATAAAGTATCTTGCAGCCCAGTGGAAGTTGAAGACGGTATAAATGACGAGGCTTGTGAGCTAGTCAATGGAGTTGACATTTCGATAGGGGAGGGAGATGGCAGTATCCTTGCTTATCGTTTCACAGCAGTGAAGAACAACAATGGAACCGGCATCTTGCTCTTGTCCGATATCTTAGGATTTGAGGATTCATCCACTAGAGATTTCGCATAACGTGTTGCCTGCAACAGTTACAGTTTCCTGATTTTTAGACATCATGTGTGAAAATACATTTGTACTACACTACAACTACCAAAGACACTTGTATTAGATGACGTTTGATACACTAGGAATAGGGCATACATGTATCTAGTCAGGAGTGGCCTCAGTGCTAGGCAAATAAGATTTTCCATTTGTGATCACACTAGCAATTAAAAAGGTAGGGAGAGCTATCTTAATCTCGAATTTTTTTTAAAAATATTATACTGCTGGTTTCAATTCGTTTTGGGAATTGAAAGTTTTAAACTTGAATGTAATTAGTAATTTTGCATTTCAACATAAAAGAAAAATATATTTCAAATAAAATTTTAAAAATGCTTCATTATAGTTTTTTATGTCTGTGGCACCTGAACAAACTTGCTTTGCATTTCAACATAAAAGAAAAATATATTTCAAATAAATTTTTAAAAAGGCTTCATTTACGGTTTTATGCCTTTGGCACCTGAACAAACTTGAGCATTCTGTATCTAATGTTGCTGGTCTATGCATTGATATCCACGTTGTCTTGTCTTTCCATATCTTTGTCAACATTGTTAACGATTCTTAAAATGATCCTTTATATAATTTTTACCGGTGTTTTTCTTGAAATAAATATTGTTAGTGTACTAGTACCGGACTTGTTTCATGGGGATCCATGGGCAAAGGACAAACCAAAGACCTTATTTGAAGAATGGCTGGCACAACAAACCCCGAAAAGGATTGCAAAAGACATTACAACCTCTAAAAAATGGATGATGGATGAGTTTGTAGCTGCAGGAATCTCAAAGAAGCTTGGTATCATCGGATTCTGCTTTGGAGGTGGCCGAGTAATAGATGCGCTCACCCAGGACGAGGGTGCCTGTTTTGGCATTGGGGTTTCATTCTATGGCACGAGAATTGACCCATCTGTCGTTGCTAATATAGAGGTGCCTGTATTGTTCATTGTGGGTGACAATGATCTGAGTTGTCCGGTCAGTGCCTCGATATATGATTTTTTGAATGTGAATTTTGATGTAGATGTGGATGTATTATATTTTAGAAAATATTAATAATTTGTACAGGGAATGAATTAATAGATGTGGATGTATTGTATTTTGATGTAGATGTGAATTTTATTTTTACAGATGGTTTTTGGCGTGGAAAGTGGATATTCTTTATTTTTGTGTGGAGGACATTGTTTTTTTTATAATCCGTTATTATGTTGTCCTTTGTTTTTTTTTTTGGGGGGGATTACTATTGTTCATACAGATAACTATTGGCATGGTACAAATTGCTTTTGGCATATAACATATTACTTTTGGCATGGTATAGATTACCATTTGACATGGTATTGTGGATATTTCTTTTTTTGTGTATGGCAAACATGATTTTTGTATAATCCTCCGTTTTGTATAGAATTATTATTTTAGGTTGGATTATGCTTGATTTGTATGGAATTTTTATTATATTTCGAATTTGACGTTAAAAGTTAAATTTTCGTTGATTGTTATTATTTTCTTTATATACAAGGTACAGGTTGCACAGAATAAATATAGGTTATGGCGAAATAAATATATATATGTATAAAAATAAAAATAAAAACTAAAGAAAGTTTTTGACGATTAAACATTTAGTAGCTAAAAAGAAGTGAAGTTGTTGGCGACTAACTAATTCGTAGCCAAAAGGAAATAAAGGCTCTTTCACGATTAAATATTTGGTAGTCAAAAGAAAGAAAATATTTTGGTGTCTAAATAATTTGTAGTAAAAAAAAAAAAGATGAAAAATAAATTTTATTTGGTGACTAAATATTTAGTAGCCCAAAAAATTTGAAGTTTTTGCCTACTAAAAATTTTGTCATCAAAAACGCTGTCGATATTTTTTACGGCTAAACATTTAGTCACCAAAAAAGCTACAATCTTTTGCCAACAAAAAAATTTTGGTTGCTAGCCAAAGGAGTCAATTAGATGTTTGGCTACAAAATTAATTTGTCACTGATAATGGAAAAAAGAATTGGCGACTATATATTTTAATCACTAAATAAAACATAGTAGTGATAAAATTTATCTACAACTAAAAATTTAGTTGATAAAAGTTCAAAATAAATTTATAAAAAAAATTATGGCGACTAAATTATTAGTCGATGAATAGTATTCTTTGGCTACTAAAATAATTTTAGTCGCCAATACTTTTCCCGACAATTAGTCAACGACCAATTGGGTAACTAAATAATTTAATTGGGAATTACATTCATCGACAAAAAATGATTTTTAACGATTAAAAATTTAGTTTTCAAAAGTGCAATTTCTTATAGTGTGTAACTAGTTTGAAGATAATTCATAGTGTCAAGATAATTCTAAATGATAATTTTTATACCCATGCTTCATAGTGTGAAGATAATTCTAAATGATAATTTTTATATTTTTTGCAAAGTATATATTATTTAAAATTTATTATCATAATTTTGCTGTGTTGGTGTAAGAGGCGGTACCGTTTGTCCAATTCATTTGAATCCAATTATAATTGAGTTTGACTTTGTAGGATAAAAGTCATTTAAATTATGAAGAATTTTTCACATAAAATTACATAATTATTTAATGCTAATTGAATCTATAAATATTTATACAGAAGCATCAACATACATCATTATAACCTCACAATAGCTACAATCATCATTAATATTGCTGCAACCATTATCACCATCACTGTCACTGTCAGCATCACCACCACTACCATTATGAAGCCACCATTTTTATTACCACAACCTTTATTATCCTTGTCATTGTTATCATAAAACATACCATCATTTCAAGTAGTGAAATTTAACCTTAATATTTAGGTGAAATTATTAAAAAAGTGAAATTTCTACTAAAGAAATAAAAATTACAAAATTAAAGGCAAAGATGAACTAGCGAGTAAATGGAAAACTTATGAGTTAAAGAGAGATGTCATCAATGGATTCGTTGGAAAACAAGTGATTGTCACTATCATTTAAATTAGCTAACGATAATTTAATTTTCTTAATTAATTTGTTGTCTAATTAATCGTATAATGTGTGTAATTACCAAAATTTTATGTTAATTTGAAATTCCCTCTCAAAATTTAGGACCCTCCAAGTTTTGCCCCTAATCCCTCCTACGTTTCTCATGCCTCTTTCTCTTCCTCTCTCTCACATGACTACTTCTCATTCTTCCTCCCTCATGGACGATTTTGTTGCTCCCATTCCACCGTTGTACCGCTCGAAATCTAAAGTCGACACCACCGATTCATGAACTTAGAGTATTTCATTATGACCAGGTAAGTTGATTTCTGTTTCTTTCTCTAGATCTTATTCTTTGCCCTAATTTCTCACAAATCGACTCCCTCTCTTAGCAATCTCTACCTCACACACCTTCACTGCCCTGTAATCACTACGGCACCATGCCACCGTTGGCACCGTCTCTCTGAATATAGCAGAACCCCCTCTGTCGCCACAGTCCCCACATTCGCATGTCCCATCGCTACCACCAGTCAATACTACCGGTAAGCCTGCTTTCCATTGCTTTTGTTGTCCCTCTTCATCCTCTCTTGCTTCCCGCCATCATGCCCTAATATATTCCTCTCTCTATCTCTTAGCCACCATATTTCGTTCTAGGCATATGTTAATTTCCAGATTTGATAATTCGAAGAGTATTTTGTGTTGGTACTTCACATTTATGTTTCTTTGATCAATTGCAAATATACGTTTCTGTGTTCGCCTTGCTCACTTTCTCTCTCCTCTCTTTTCTACTTACCGAGCTCCCTTTGGACTTATCGATCCGTTACAAGAAAATGCACTTTTAGCGACCACTTTGTCTTTCTCTCTCTCTCTCTCTCTCACTCTCTCTCTCTCTCTCTCTCTCGCTTATCACTCTGTCTCTCTCTCTCTCTTTGTCTCTTTTCTCTATCTGTCTCTCACTCATCTCTCTCTCACCACACATCTCCTCTACCACCTTCACCATTACTGCAAATGTCATTCCACTACCACCACTACTACCACTGTTGCCACTCCACCTCTACGACTACCATTACTACCACCATCACCACCACTCCATTACCACCGCTACCACTACTGCCACTACTACTACCATTACCTCTCCTCCACCACCGCCACTCCGTCTCCTCTACCACTACCACAACTTCACCACTAATCTTCGTCATTACCTCTTATCCACCACCTTCACCACTACTACCGCACCCTCTCCTCTACTACAAAAAATTAGTTCATGATTTATAGTAACCAAAAAAAATAGGCTGCAAAATTTTTTTTCCATTGACCACAAAAAATTAACTTTATTTTAATAGAAAATATTTTTCAATAAAATATTACTCCTACTTCTGCCAAATAAAAAAAAAATAATAAAATTTTTTTAGTAAAATAAAAATGAAACAAATAAATTTTCAACCTTAGTAACCTAAAAAAAATTTAAAAATCAGAAAAAAAAAATCATTAACTACAAAAAAAATAACAAAAAATAAATAAATTTCTTTCGTTTTCCAGCATGAATTCCCCCCCTCGGTTCTGACGATCTCAAATCCTCGATCCATAACCTAACACTCCCTCTCACTCTCCTCTCTCTTTTATCTCTTCCGCCTCCTATGTTGTCACATCTAGTGCCGCCACCGGCGACCACCACTGTCGCCGCCACACCTCCTCCCTCATCGCCTTCTCTCTCTTCTCCTATTCTCTTCACTGGTCGTCTACTTGGTCTTCTCCACTCTCGTCGTCAAATCCAAAACCCTAACCCTACCTTCGATCTTCTCCAATCCCTCCACAAGCCATATGTTCAAATCCAGACCCTACACTCGTGTTGGACTCGTCAGAATGGCGATCTTTAACGGGCATATTGCGATGAGAAAGACCAGGCGGCGAGGCACATTTACACGTCAGAAACGAAATCAGAAGATGGACAGTTCATCTTTGCCCTAATTTTTCTCTCCATTTCTGCTCAAATGTAAGTATGATATAGTCGTCCTCAATGTGGGTTTCTTGGGTTACTGGTACTAGTCTTAACTGTGCACTTTATGTGTTTGTTTAATTGATTGAATAGTGTGTTTGTTGGAATTACAAAATAAATTTGTCACGTAGTGGTTTAAATGTATTATAATATATATTTAGCAAGAAATGTCTGCTTAAAATTAATTATCCAATGCATTGCATGAGTCCAACACTAGTTTTTAAGACTCTGCAAATTATTTTGTTGATAAAATCTTTTGGTGTGTTCCATAGATTTGTGATCAAATTACGGGAAAAAGAACATCTTTACACATTTGTTTTGCATTTCTTAGTCAACCATCATGTGCAGCCACACAATAATATTTGAGCATAGTCGAAGATACTATAACCTCTCCATATGCAGCAGCATAATAATTTTCAGCATAGTACAATGAATTTGAGAAGCATATACTACAGGCCACATTATCTGCGGACCTACCTTCCTAAAAAAATATTGTTTATTTTAATTGTTGTTAAAATTATTATAATTTTATTTGGTAAGGTGATTGTTTTGTTGGAAAGAACATGCCTATGAGTTCTGCTCACATGGAACACAACTTGCCTTTTTCTCAAGTTTTTGAAGCCTACAGGATTTCATACTAATTATGTCATACAAAGAATGCTCCAAGCTTTTGCAATATGAATACGAAAAGAAAAAAAAAAGTCATTTGCATGGAACTTAAAAACTTTAGAAAAATACTAAATAATAATCATAGAAAACACAAACAGAGAAAAAAAAAACTTGGGCTTTGGTTAAAGGCAAAAGAGGCTTTTGGAACATATTATCGAATTTAACTTGAATTGAATTGGATGCACATGGTTGATATTAGATAATGATATCCCTAACATTTCCACCCCAGTAATTACAAGGCCCCCTTTTCGCTCCTCCTCTCTATTCCTTTTGTAATTTTCATTATCTATATAATTTTGAGTTCAAAATGGAATAGTTTTTTAACATCATTTGCTCATAATCGTTCCCATCTGCTAGCCATTCAGATATTAATTTCAATTTCTTCATTCGATGTATGAACAATTTCTTCAAGTACTTGTAGTTGTGAATATGCATGACACATAAACCTCAAACAATTTAAAGTTATATGATTTACATTCACCCACCAATTCATAGTTTTTTGACTACTATTACTTTTAATGAAATTCCCCACAATTACTTTTGCATCTATGGACCATTAGTAACAACTTTTCCCTGTGGATCGTTTGATGCTACCATCGTATTTATATCCATAGAATTAAATGTAGACCGCCCGAACTCCGCTCTGCGCACGAGGGCGCGAATTGTGGTTCTAGCTACTACAGTTCGGACTCCTGTCACGGTTCTGAATCCAATCTCACAAAGTGCAATGTAAGACTGAGAAATCACCAAAGAGTCCAAATCCAGCAAATCGTTTTGGGAAATCGATTTTAATCAAAAAGCGCCAAACATGGACTGCTTTGCCAGATTTCAGAGTCTCCACCTAAATATTTTATTTTGGGAAATTTAGGAAACCCTGACTCGTGCCTAAGGCCATGTGTCCGTCATCACCAAAGTTGCCTCGGCTCAGGAACTTGGGTACGAGAGGGGAAGGTCCTGAAATGAGCACCCCCGCTCGCCCGATTGAAGATCGGCCTCTACTAACAAGATATGTTGTTTTTGAAAACACATGTGTTCTTATTCCATTTTATTAGCTAGCTTACTATGTGATGCGTACAGCACACAAGTATAGACTCAATCGCAAGAATTGGAACAAAACATCTCATGTTTGTTTTTCGAAAATGGTTTGAAGTTGCTACTCTCAAGTAGGCTAAAATGCGGATTTGCCACCCTCCAGTGGGCTTAAGAAAACATGATGATTTGCCACTTCAAGTGGGCTTAAAACGCACATTTCGATGAATTGAGCAATGAAGCCTTCATCCACAAGCAATCATGCAGTTTATCAATTAAGCAAATAGCCTCATGGCGAGCATGCTATCATGGAAGTCACTTACACACATGCAAGGATGCTAAAGCATAAACATTCACAGTGTACTCTGAGCCAAAAAAGAAGCTAGTTAGTAATCAATGCATGATCCTAACTATGTTAAGATGCCTGATGCAACACATGCGAAAATGCAACTAAATTAGGCTCGGCTATCTAGAATGGCATATGAATGCAGCTATTTGATACATGCATTCAAATAGGAATTGAAATACAATGCAGTTTGAATGATGCGCCAAGCCTGGTGCATGCAATACGAATGAATGATGCACGCATGCAAGCATAAGGTATGCTAACCAAAATATGCCCTAATCTAACCAATGAAAACGGATAAATAAAAGGGAGAAGGACGTGGGGTTGGAAGACATTCACACACACACGCACACTTATTACAGCATTGTGCCCTCTCAACGGAGGGTCCGAATGAATACACTAAGCTAGCTACGCTAAGCTAATCAACTAGTCTAATAATCTAATTAGACTAATTATTACACAACCAAATTGAATAACTAGCTACAACTAATTATTACAAACCAACTAATCAAACAAATTAATTAAGTTACAACACCGAATGCTAATTAACAAGTAAAGCATTAAATCAGGTTGCCTCAGCTCTGCCTTGAACAAGGAAGGATGCATGGTCTCGATTCCTGTCCCGAAAAGCTCTCCAAATGCTCTTTAGAGGCTCTGTCTGCAGGGTGCCCTTGAGAACTAGCTGCCGGATCTCACCAAAACAGTGTTGAGGAGTGCACCAGTGGCCTGCCGGCCATGAGAGGTGGTGGCCGACCTCCCTGCCAACCAAGAGTGCACACTGCTGGCCATAAATGAAGATCTGCTGGCCAACAATAAGAGGGTGCCGGCCACTGGTGTGTTGTGACACCAAGCTGCAGCAGAGCACAAAATAGAGAAAAGTGAGGGTCTCCCAAGGGTATGTATGCACTATGCCACTCCATATCACCTCAAAACATCAAGGGAGAGGAAAAATCGGATCCAGACCGTCAATCACGCATCTCGATGCATGATAGCCAAAGATCCAACTTATACAAATTTCAATAAATACATGACAAATAAGACACCAAGACCATCTCCTTATCATGAGGAATCAAAGGAAATGGAGACTAAGGGAGATTGGCTCATTTCATCACTTCAAATATGAAATGAACCAATCTTCCTCGCGTTCAATACGACATCCGATTGAATGCAATGCAAAACATGCAAACAACATGCTAATCTTGGCTGAAATGCACTATTCTAACATGCAAGCAATCATGCACAACATATTATGGGGGCCAAGAATACCAATGCTAGTGAAAAGGATAACACTATAAGCATGCATCACAATGCTCAAACATCCAAACCAGCTTAAAATAGAGTTACATCATGCCCAAAACAGTGGCAAAACATGCTAAGATAGAAGCTCAAAAGACTATACAAACATGCATGCATGTTAGGCCATTAACAAGGCACAATGCTCAACTCTCAAAGTCATTGAAAGAGTGATATATGGAGTGCAATGGCATATGTTCTAGCACTGATATGACATGCAAAATGACTTGGGATCATGCAAACAAACCATGTAATGCATGTTGAAAGGCCTAAGCATCAAAGCTAGTGAAGTGTATTACACTAGAGGCATGCAAGGCAATGCTCAAATGGCCAAGCCAACCCTAAACAGACCTTATGCAGGCCAAAACAGTAGCAAAAATGGACTGAGATGATAGCTTGAAAGGCAAGAAAATGAGGCTCATGCAATGGCTCACAAATAAGGCATAAAGGTATAACTCTCAAGAGTACTTAAAGAGTGGAAAATATGGAAGTGCAACAACACTATATGCTATGAAATATCATTCTAAATGATGCCAAAACATGCAAATACCTCAAGTTAAGCATGCAAGATTCCTCAAAACTCAAGGCTAGTCAAAGCTTTTGCACTACAAGCATGCATGACAAGCATCATTCGACCAAGAAGCCTCAAAACAAAGCTAAAACATGTTAAAACAAGAGTGAAAACTTGCTGGAATAGAGCCAAAACATGCTAGAATAACGGATCAAAGTATAGAGCATGTTAGGCTAGCAAGGCAAAATTATACTACAAGTGTATGAGCCACTCGAGAGAAAACCAAACCAGCCAAAAACAGAGTCATGTCAAACCTAAAAACTCACAAAAACAAGCTCACACCATGCCTCAAGAGTATAGAGATACATGCTCATTTGATAGGCCAATAACACAAGCAAACAAAACAAGAAGAGAGGGGATCACCCCCTCTGATTTGAGTCCTCAAAACCACATGTCTACTACTAAAAATCCACTGGATTTCAGTGGCTAAAAGGCCAAGTAAAGACTAACTCAAAGGCCTTAAGACATGGTTCAAAACAAGGCCAAACAAGGCACACAAGAGGGTAGAACACCCTCAACACCAAAGAGGCCTTAAACAATCATCAAAAACACTTAAATATAGAAATTTTTTCAATTGAAAGCAAGGCCTAAAACAATATGCAAGGATGGCCAATATGGTATACAAACAAAAGCTTAAAAGGGGAATACACTAGTCTAATTGTTGACGAGATTAATATTTTTTTATGGAATATCACACATTGCGATATAAACATGAGTGATTGATTTATTGATTCACTTTGTTCCATAGTAAGGAGACAACTATACAGATATTATGCAACAAAATATTACCAATTGTGTTTAAACATATTAAACAAAACACAAAATACAACCGAAAATATTAACGTGTGCGTTGACAAGTATGATATTCTATCAAAAATGGCAATCTGGAAGTACCTTAAATTCTAATAGTGTAATTTATACAAGTCTACCTATATCTTATCACATTTTAAAGCATGTGGTGTAGCCCTCCACGTATTAGAACTATCCACATTCTAGGTAACATAGCTCTAGATCATAGGAAATTTGTAATATGACCAATATTATGGTTAGTATTATATAAGATTTTAATGAGTGAAATCTCAGAAGTGACAAAGAAATATCTTCTACATTGTCCTAGCCGTTTTCCCTTTGTTTTTCTGGTTCTCCCTCCTAAAACTCTTCATTTCCCACAGCCCCTATCTTGTTCCTTCTTTTGACGCCACCCATTGCCACGTCTACACAGAGCCCATCCTTATTTTCCTCTCTCAATTTCTTTCCACTTACACTATATACATACATAATATATGAAATTTTAAAGAAAATATGAATGAAATATAAGTTTTTTTTTTCTTTCTTTCTATATTTCTCTTCCCTTTTCTTTTTTCTTCACAAATTTTAATCCAAACACAAGGTACGGTGGGGCCATTTTTATTCGTCCTTCACTGCTGGAAATCGGACTTTTAGCGGCGTTTAAAAAACGCCGCCATATGTATCAAAAACGCCCCTAATTCCTTTTGTGGCGTTTAGTACCAAATATCGAAGCTGCGGCCGTCACTGTAGCTTTGCGACGTTTTAAAAACGTCGTGATATTAGTATAGGTGACGTTAAAAAATGCCGCCAAATGTCCCACTATACACACGCTGACGTCACCAACAATATTTAGCGACGTTTTTGAAACACCGTCGTATCTGTTTTAAAAATATTACCGTTACTGTTGAGGGTTTAGGAGGCGTTTGTAGAAACGCCGTCATATCTTCCTTTTTGGGGGGGGGGGATATTATGCTAATTTTATTTGATTAAATTAAAAAGAATACCTGTAAGAAAATATTGAATTTAGTTTCTCATTCAATTAATAAAAAAATACCTGTAATAAAACTAACATACAAACTATTAACTCCCGTTCAAATACCTGTAATAAAACTAACATACAAAATATTAACTTCCATTCAAATATTTGTAATAAAACTAACATATAAAATAATAACTCCCATTCAAATAACAAATGAAGCATTAATTCAATTTCTCATTCAAAAAAAAACTAACAAACCGTGTTTAAGTAAGAGACTACAATTTGTAAAATTTTGATTCCAGATCTGCTAAAATGAAAAATCCATCCATCTTGTCATAAAACATAACCCACCAAACTCAATTCTTGTCTCAAAACTGCCACAAAAAGTAAATTAACTCCTCTTGAAACAAAACAATTAGATAAAGATAGTATACCTAAGACAAAACTCAAAGACAGAAAAATCTCACTGGGAGACTCCCAACCACTTTGAGAAGTTTTCAAACTCGGTGTAATCGTTGTCGGAGATCATAGTCTGGTACCATGCCTTTCCTGCAGACTTACTTTTGGTAGCCTCTTCCTGTTAATGATGAAAAGGTCAAAATTATTCATTTAGAAAAAAGGATCCAAATGAGGCCAATTGTCTTCATATCAGTTTCTATGCACTGAATGATTGACAGAACTGAATATTATTACAGCAAAGTGATCAGAAATACACGTACACAAGTATAGTCTCAGTATGCACTTCTAAACTACTGAGCTAAATCATATGGTACTAATTATGGTACTTAACTAGGAACACTTTGTAATACTGCTGGGATTTGATAAGCAGCATTTTGACTGAAGATAAAGAATTTTCTACAGCCATAAACTGCACTGAGCACCATTAACAGAGGATATAACCAACAGGTGTAAACAATTCGGACTAGCCACCAATATCATGTATAATATAACCAATAAGAAACATGACACTAGAAAATTGAAGGGAAATGTAAATAACATGTAAGCTAAATATTATTCACATTTTGTTTCCCTTTTCTTTTTTCCCCCTCCACAAACCCCCCACCAAATTGAAGATCCGCAACAATTTTCATGACACATGGGGGGGCGCAAAGTATATAGTTTAATATATTTATTATGTTGTACATATGAATACTTAATAAAAAATAATAAAAATAAAACATAGCACTAATTTTTAAAGTTTAGAGGATAGATTCATAAGTATAAATCTACATTTTTACCTTGTTAGTTCTTCTTTTTCTTCTTATTCTTCTTCTCTTTCCTTGAAAGGTGAACCTATTTTTAATAAGAGCAAGTATTGTAATTAATAAGATATGTTATTTGTCAAAAAAGCTTTTGATTAAATGATTGCTCACCTATTGGGATGAAAATGCATGAGATTGTTGTTGATGTGACATTGGCCGAACAGTAGGATGACTACTAAGTGAATCCACAACCTATCATTCAATAAGAGGCTTAAGTTGTATATTAGCTCTAGGAAATTTAAAGTAATAACTAGTAAAAATAATAAAATACCTACTGCTTATGTAATGGGTTTGATGGCGCAACAACTGGATCAACGGGCACGCCTGTAGCTTGCAATTGAGATTCCAAAAACTGAATTCGTGACTGAAAATCTGTGCGTATAGCCTGAATTTGTTTCTCAATTGCTTCATTCATCTTCGACTCGAATTGCATTTGATACCGTTGAAGTTGCTCTTGAACTTGTTCCTGAACTTGAGTTTGGAAGAGACGATTATGCTCTTGTGACCACCTATATCCACCTCCAAAAACATCAGTGGGTGACGGTCCCAATCCAAACGTCCGAACACGGCCAGGTCGCTCTGGGCCCATAACTTGTGTGAAGATTTGCTCCTGTAATGCTGCAGGGTCAGTAGAAGATCCCTCCATGTGCTCTGTTAACTCATTCATTTGAGTCTACAAGTTTGAATTCAATAATTAGCCTCCAATATAAATATAAATCATATTAAAAGTCCAAAGATAAAGTAGTATCACATACCATAACCTCATTAACTGAATCACTATTTGATGTCCCATCTTTCATGTATGCAGCCATCTACATCTGTGACCGACTAGCAGGAACCCCATTGTTCTTTTTTGTCTCCTATAAATGAAAGACAACCAAAATCTTAAGATAAATAAGAACCAAAATTTCCATTTAATACTTTGAATGTCGTAGTTTTTAATGCATTATTTCATATTTCTTCACTACATAAAATGAAGAAGAATCTGCAATACATAAGATAAAACTGTCCTAAATACACTGATCACAGCTCAGATATCTGTCCAGTTAAGGATACACATGAAGTACACTCATGTTCAACATAACAGAATATCATGCAACAGACTGAAATGGAATGCTACACTGAATTCAATCAAACATACCTTTGGGATGAATCGGTAGGGTTACAGAAAATGCAAGAGCTCAATGTGTCAATGAGTGCACATGTTTGTGGTACAATATTTTGACCAGTGACAAAAAAGAAGTACCAAAGCAAAGCAAATAACTACTTCAACTACTTGTCTACTTCCACTACCATGCCAAAACGCCCAAATGTGAAGCAAGGGATGTGTGTCCTTCAACTACTTGATTCAACTCATTTGGAACAACTTTTAAAATGCCATCTTCACTAGTACCCCATTGACCATGCACATATGTGGGACCTCTTGTCTGCTTTTGTGTGGCTTGACTTGAGCTAGGACCTACAAAACACAGATACATGGCATGCCACAATCAGTAAATGTTTACCATTGCTAGCGAGTTAGAAATCACGCTGCAGCGTGTGTCAAAGAAGCATATTATCAGCACACCTGAGTTAAAGAATGGTTGCTGTTAGGACCCATTAAAGAATGGTTGTTGTTAGGACCCATTAAAGAATGAGTGTAATATGTGTGAAATGTGTTTGATTTGGAATTTTAAACTTTTTTTAAGGTTTTGCTATTGTGTCCTCCTTTACCAATATGCTTGGTCATTTTTGAATTAGAAGTACCATTAAATAAAAAGAGCAAAAATGGGGATTGTTTATCCTCCCATGTTTTGCTGCTAGAATAGTAATGGTGGGGTCAAGAATAGTCTAGGCTAATAAGGGGAGTAAATGGCAGGATAATAAGTGTAAGTGATTTCATGTTTTTTCTAGCTTATTTTGGGTGTTTGTGTTATTTTATTTTTTGTTCTTTAGATTGTGTCCATGTTCTGACTTTGTTAATTTGCAGTGTTTTCCCCATAATCTAAAATATCCAGTGGAATGAATGCAGGATAGAGATCCTTTTACTTTGTTCCTGCTGAACAGATGCATAGGTTTAACTGATAGTGGAAAAGGTCTCTCTACCAAGAACTTGAACCTGAACCTAGTCAAACTCCACAATAAGACTAGCATAAAAATCACACACACGCTATTTATCAGCTAACTTATGTAACTTGGCAGCATCGGATGGGCAATTAGTGTGGAAATCCTGATAATAATCCAACTCCTGCTAAAGACTATTGTGCTCTGCATAATATAGGGTTACTGTCAAGAAGTAAAAAAAAAACAAAAACAAAAAGTAAAAAATGTCATCTTATTGTTCTTGTCGTTTGGGTGTCTAGAATATTCCTTATAAATATTCTTTAACCACTGTTTCTTTAACCACTGCTTCATGGTATCTTTGTTTGGTCTGCAGATGATTCTATGTCTAAAGGGTTTCGGTACGAGAAGCAATCACAGACATTGTTAGCATCAAACCATTAGCATTTTCACCTTTTGAATGTGTGTGGTGTGTGGTCTATTAAGTTACATATGTATGAGAATGCTTGTTGTTCTATAGGTTTGATGTAAGCAAAAGTCTGTAATTCTCTGTTGTACTACTACTATTTTATACATAAATCTATTTTTGCAATTTGTACACTGTTTCAATGAACAAGCTTTTATCCATGGAGGTCAATTTTTAGGCAACCCTATCACAGGAGGTGGGCAGGGTAAGGTTTAGGTTGCAAGAGGTGAAGATGAGAAAAGTTAAAATAGAACAAACATACAAGCATATAAGTGTATATCCACCAGCAAAGGACTTTCATTATTACAGTGAGCCGATTCTCTCAACAACCATGATGAACAGAAGCTCTCAAGTAATTTTCATGAACATGTTTTCATGCAAGTGGGGCAAGAAAAAGTAATTTTCCAAACTTAAGAACAGTGCTATGCTTACTTCATTATAACCAAACAAAAAGTAATTTTCAAAACTTACTTCTCATATCAAGAAGTAAAACAAAAAAACAAAAAAAAAAAAAAAACACACACGCACAAGCAAGAGATGGCTACATAGATGTATGTAGTCATGACATCACCAATAAATTCTCTCAACACCATTTGCTACGGTACAGATAAGTCCATCTACTGGTGGCTCTTTTGTTTCTCTCGTGATATATCCAGTTAGGCCTCAAGTAGAAATCAATAAAGCACAAGACCATGACCAAGTGAAGTAGTTGCTAAGCATCCAGCTTAAATGCTTAGGCTCAAGGCACAGTGAGACACAAGTGAGAGGCTATAAAAAGGTACATATTTACATAAAAATATGTTAAGTAGGAAGAGTCTTTTGGAATTGTTAAACCAAAATTCCATTAATACAATTATTTCAAGTGATATGGTTTTGACTTAAATGGTGACTGAGATTTTAGTTAGTGTTGGTCTTCTTACATGATACAAGTATTTGATAGAGACCTTTTGTGGGTTTAATAGTGCATTGTTTATTTATTTATTTTCGTTTGTTTCTTTCATCTTTTATAATTTTCTAGCGATTTGATATTCAAGTAAGTAAATAGGTGGTTTAAAAGTATTGGAGTTCCGGCTTAGTCAATAATTAGTAATATTATGTCACTAACACATCTAAGCAGTCAACCAGTGTCAATTTTTTAGCTAAACCATTGCTAAACCATTGTCTGGTCAAAAATTAACAAGTGTCATATTTATTAGCTATAGTTTTCTCTTAATATGGAGTAAAAAAGGCTCAAATAATGCAGTCAAGTGAACCAACAAGCTGCCTGCTTATACCTACCATCACCATATGCAGCAAAAGCAAGAACTTGTTTGGAAGTTGTTCAATGAGATGTGCAAATGAGTCTTACCTTTTCTATCCATCTTTACAGATAGCCAAATGCTGGTGGATCCTCTCGGAGGGCATCTTAAGCCTGACTGGATGATGGGCACACAGTCATTATTGTTGACTGTGTTAGTGACATAATAATTTTAAGAAAATAATTTTTAAAGATATATTTTAAGAATTATTGTTGTCAAACTAATTAAATTTATTTGAGAAAAAAATTAAAAAGAGATTCTCAAAATTCTACTAAACCGGGTGAATTACATTTCTATTCTATTCCTAATCATAACCCAACAGAGCACCAAATTGAGACATCTCCACAAAGTGCACAAGAGAGGGCTAAAAATTAGAGATGAAGCAAATGCAAAGCCTCTGGACTTACATGGGGTATTATTGAATTTGACAATGTTCACTTCAAGATTTTTATTCATCTGAGCAAAAACAAATTTTGATGCTGTTTGAGCATTGCGATTCAACAAATTGCATGTGTACAGTGCGGATATTATATATAACTAGAAGTAGGCACATATTGCGATAGTTATCTAAAAGATTTGGATTTGAAACAATCAAATTTGATAATGACCATTTTTTGAAGTAGTTGGATAATAGTTACATGAAAAGGTATTTTAAGAAGGAAAAAAAAAACACCTATGGCATCCACACTAACTCAAGAGTGATCTAAACTTGCGACCATTTCACTCATAAGATCATGCCAAGGGTACACTAATTCATCATTCATGCAACTATAGTTACCTGCTCAAGTGGAAAATATCAAGCAAAGTTCATACATACCAGCTGAAACAGAGCCATGTGATGTACTACCGCTACGTGATGTGGTAGGAAGACTGCCTAGTGGATGCCATGATGCCGGTGGATCGGGTATGACTTTCATCTTGAGTGTGGTCTGAGTCTCATCTGAACTAGAACTACTAGAGCTTGATTGCTCACTTTCACCAGAAGAATGGTCAGAGCTAGAACTCATAGATAATATCTATAAAAAAACTACAAACATAAGAGTAAGGACATAATAATCTATAAATATCTACTGCATTCAAAACAAAATAAGAGTACATGAAAGGTAAAAATGGCCATTTAAAGAAAACTACAAAGGTACAAAAGCAAAGATTTTATTAATATGAATATCCATACAAATGTAAAAGTGAATATGCGGCCAATTACAATATCATATCAGTTCTTCGTCATCTTCAAATTGTGCCTTTGTCGATGCTTCAAGAGGTCCAATAGTTTCATCAACAGTTGTTCCATCAATACCTTGCCTAACCCAATCCATGTCCTCCTCACAAGTGAAGGAAGCTACATCTAACTCTTGATCACCACATCCTTCCACTTCGTTGTGATGTAGTCCTTCATCAATAGTTGGTTGTTCTCCACACACCTCATACAAGTCTTTAGGTTTCATCTTGAGTACAACATTCCAATCTTCATCAACAGAATCACTAACATAAAAGACTTGTTGTGCTTGAGATGCTAGGATGAATGGCTCATCACTATCTTGTTTCTTCGCATATAACAAGTGATTGAAATTAACAAGTGTAAAACCAAAATCATCTTGCTTGAGTCCCTTATTGTTATCAATCCAGTTGCACATGAATAACATGTATCTATGGTCATGTGAGTAATACAATTCAAGAATATCTGTCACATATCCATAGTACGCTACATCACCTTCCACTGGATTAATGTCTTTCGCACATACATAGCTAAAAGTCTTTGCCTGCACCATAACCCCACTATTCTGAGTTTTTATTCTCAACTCACAACTCTTAGTATGATACCTAGTACCATTAATTATATACCCATTAAATCTGGTGGCCTTTTGGCTGGGTCCCAAAGCCAAAATTTTAATCTCTTCTGACAACGCTACATTTTCAATAGCTAGTAGCTCAGCAACCTATTTTTAAAAGAAAGTTATCAATATTAAACATCAATTAACAACTTCAAAAATATAGAAGCACATGGATTGCAAAAATATAGAAGACTTGTGCTTAACATGCACTTACATGAGAATTGAACCATTTGGGAAACTCATCATTGTGACGACAATCCACATCATAATCTCTGAGACGACGATGTGACCGCTTAATAAATTCATGATGTTTCCCACACAATTAAACTACTTGTAAAATGCACGATAATTATAGTTGGTATAAATACATTCACAATGAGACAAAGGTTGCATCTATCTTACTCTCGATATGGGACAACCGCAGCAATGTTAAATAACATATACCGATGAGCCTGTACCCATGTTGTGTTATCAAGAACAAACCCTTTTCCTTTTCCTAAAGCCCGTCCCATTAATATCTCAGGATTGTCACTAACATCGCAATTCCTTAACGGTCGATGCAATTTCGACTCAACATTATGCAAGTACCTTGAGCAAAATGTCATACATTCTTCGACCAAGTATCCCTGTGCAATTGAACCTTCAGGATGACTTCGATTACGCATGTATGATTTAAGCGTCATAAGGTACCTATAAACAAAAAGATGCATACATGACTTCCAAGTATAAACAATCAAATATATACAAAATGGACATTGGAGTAGAATTACACACCTTTCTACAAAGTACATCCATCGATATTGCACCGGACTGGCAATCTTTGCTTCCTCTGCTAGGTGAATGGGTAAGTGCTCCATTATATCAAAAAATGATGGAGGAAAAATTCTCTCAAGATGGCAAAGTGTAAGAGCGATTTGGGACTGAAGACAATTTAGACCATCCACGTCTAGGGTTTTGAAACACAACTGCCTGAAGAAATTGCTTAACTCAATTAATGGTTCAACCACTTTCTTCGGTAACAAATTTCTCATTGCTATTGGAAGTATTTGTTGCATGAGTATATGGTTATCATGACTTTTCAGTCCAGATATGCTACGCTGTTTGAGGTTAACTCGACGAGAAATATTGGATGCGTAACCATCTGGAACTTTGATATTCTTTAGAAGTGTGCAGAATAGACTTTTCTCTCTATTGTTCATGGCAAAACATGCAGGAGGCAAATAATACTTGTTCCCAACCCTTTTCTGAGGATGTAGTGCCTTCCGAATTCCCATATCTTTCAAATCTCAACGAGTATTTAAATTGTCCTTCCCTTTCCCATCAACATTTAATATCATCCACAATACATTATCACACACGTTCTTTTCAATGTGCATCATATCAAGATTGTGGCGAATCAAATTATGCTCCCAATATGATAGCTCAAAGAAAATACTCTTCTTCTTCCAATTATGACCCGAGTCCTCATTTTCCTCATTTTCTTTCCCCTTTCTATTCCATTTGTTAGATTGTTGACGCTTAGAATTCAATTTGAACTTAGGGCCTAGTTGTTGTAGCACATTAGCCCCTGATAACCGAGTTGGACATGGTTCGAATTCACGAGTGCCATCAAAAGACGCACTAGCTTTCCGAAATTTGTGGCCCCCATTCAACCAGCGACGATGCCCCATGTAACATAATTTCCTTCCGTTCTTCAAATATCGAGAACGAGTATGTGTGTTACAACAAGGACAAGCTAAAGCACCTTTTGTGCTCCATCCAGACAAAATTGCATAGGCAGGAAAATCATTTATAGTCCACAATAACACAGCATGCATTCGGAATATCTAATTAGTTTCCGCATCATACGTGTCAACACCGTTTTCCCACAATTCTTTCAATTCATCCACTACAAGGCGTAAGTAGACGTCAATATTATTTCCAGGTGAAGAAGGACCATCGATAAGCAATGTCATCATCATATGAGGCTGCTTCATACACAACCATGGTGGCAAATTGTATGGCATTATAATAACTGGTCAACTACTATGAGAGACATTCATTGCCTTGAATGGATTGAATCCATCCGCTGCTAAACCCAGTCTGACATTGCGAGGCTCACTCACAAACTTGGTGTACAAATTATCAAAATTTTTCCAAACTGGAGAGTCAGCGGGATGTCTCATTTTGCCGTCATCAATTCGGCCCTCTGCATGCCATCTCATTAAAGAAGATGTTTTGGATGACATAAACAATCTTTAAAGCCTTGGAATCAATGGAAAGTATCTAACAATCTTATGTGAAATTCTTTGTTGCTTCTTCTTAACATCATTCTCCTCCCCCTCGAACTGTTTGTATCTAGGTATATGACACACTATGCAATCATCCATACCAGTTGTTTCCTTCCAATATAGTGAACAATCCCTTGGGCATGCATGTACCTTATGATAATCGAGGCCCAAGTCCCTAAGAAGTTTCCTAGTTGCATAAAATGACTTCGGCAAAGTTTCACCCTTTGGGAACGAATCCTTCAAAAGCTCAAGCAACATCGTGAAATACTTGTCACTCCATCCACTAAGGCACTTGATGTGCAATAACCGAACAATAAATGAAAGCGTTGAAAACTTCTGACACTCAGGATACAACTCTCTTTCGGCCTCTTTCAATAAATTGAAGAATTTTTCGGTTTTCTCATCTGGACCTTGTTTAATACCAGAACTTGCTGCCTCGTGAATAAAGCTTGGTGGAGGAAGTCCAAATCCATCGTATAGCATTTCATACATTTCATCACCATCGTTCGAATCAGTTTGCCCGACATTCACATTGTGTGGCACAGGCGATGACAAATTCTCCCCATGAAAAATCCAACTGGTGTAACTTGGAAGAAACCCGTTGATCATTAAATGTTCCCCTAACAGGCCTTTCTCCACCAATTTGACATTACGACACCGTTTACATGGGCATGTGACTTCATTCAACAACGGCTTATTTTCGCATGCAAATTTAATAAATTCCTTAACCCCTTGTATGTATTCCGGGTGCAACCTATGCTGATTTATCCAACTTTTATCCATCTGATTCTCTCTTACACTACAAATGTCACTGCCGAATCAACAAAGTTCAAAATTACCGTTCCATTTTAATTAATCTTAACCTCAATTAAGTACCTTATAATGCATGAAATATGACATCATTCACCTCTAACTGGTCTCTAATATGTTGGTTCATCCTACTTTCCCATTCAGGAATGCACAGTCTATATTGTAAAAAGCAGTTCATACCGCTCTGCTCATCTCTAACGAAATTTCGGCAGCATCTCCCCATGGTTCTCCAAATACACGACATAGATTAGGTGTACTGTTACACCTTGTCTAGTGTGCACTCGGAGAACATAAGGAGTTGCCACACGAAATCTCTACGAGATGGACTATAAGCAGTAGAACTACTAATTACAATACAGACTTGTGCTCCTGAACTATCCAACTGGACAATCCAAGAAGAGCTTCATCAAAGATGACTAGGTATCTCTAATGAAGATTCTTGGACGGGTCTAAGGCTATTTATGCATGCATGCACCATTAATGATTGCATCCCGGTGGTGCAATCTAAATTAGTACTATCAAGCATACTAGAAGCATATCTAGTATGAAGCATATTAATGAAGAAACCAAAAGTTTCTACAATGCTCTTGATAGATTATGATAGATTCAAGAAATACATTGCTCTCTCAAATCAATCAATAATGGAATAATTTTGACAGGAACTCATGAATGTGGGAAGTTCAAACCCACTACCCAAACCAATAAGTGTACCAAAGCTCGAATACTTCTAATGATGATGATGATGATGATGATGATGATGATGATTCAAAAAACACCAAAGAGCAACCACCAAATCAGGAATCACATTCACAATCACAATCAAGACAAAGTTACATGCAAGGCAATTCTTTCACATGCTAGCTAGATGATTATTTATTTATTTATTTATTTTGGGTCAAATAACCCTCCAAATGAAGTTAATTGTGTCGTACACTCTCTCAAATTATATTTTGTACATAATTATATATATTTTTGGAAGAAATGGTTTAATCATGTAGCATAAACATCAAATTATTTTTTTAATAGTATGGGTCCAAGGTCATGATGAAAGATAACGTAAAAAGGACTAATGGTCCAAAAAAAAAATACTACAAAAAAGGATGGGTCTAGTGATGACGAAACCATCTATTAAAAAAAAAAAAAGGAATAACGACGAAAAATATTCTAAAGCATGTAAATTAAATAATAAAAAGAAAAGAAAAAAACAAAAAGAAAAAGAAAAGAGGTAACTAAAAAGATTGTCCATTTACTATTAAAACTATACCTAATTTTTTAAATGGAGTACTTCAGAGTTGACAGCTTAGGTCATTGTTTACCAATGGTTGACATATTTTGGCTTGGGATACTCAATCTTCAGTCTCACCCTTGTATTACTGTTACACTACCGTAATTTGAATTAGGGGGGAAAAATCATTAAATGCGTCTTAATAATTTAAAAAATAAATAAATTGCATTAGATTCAAATTACAGTGACATAGCAACTCTAAAAGGTTGGAGACACAGGATGTAAACAGAGAAAGGACACAAAAGATCTAAAACTGTCTATTTTAGTTAATTAAGAATGATGACGAAACCATCTATTAAAAAAAAAAGGAATGACGACGAAAAATACTTTGATCAAAATGTTAGTGATCAAGACAAAACAAAAATAGTTATCTCATTGAATTGTCAATATTTTCTTTTTCCAAGTTTACGAACACATAAAGAGAACTGAAACATATATTGTCGAGGTTTTTTTTTTCAATTTTTTAGTCCTAAAAGTGACAGAATCATGCAAAGTTCTACATCATATGGCATGTTTGATTTGCAAAAAGGTTGGAGTGATTGGGAAAAGTTGGAAATAATTGCAATTTGAAGCAGAAGCAAAATTTGATTGTAAGTTTAGAGGGAGAGTTGTCTGGGGGAGGATTGGACTGCAGGGTAGAGAAATTGTAAACACTCAACTGCAAAGGTCTAGGTGGTGGTGGTGAAATTGTCCAAGTTGGCCATGTAAGGTCTAACAATTACAATGTGCCTCCTCAATCACTAGTCACTCCTTATAGAATGTCATGTGATGGTCGAAGCGTGTTGAAGAGATCATACACAGAGGTGTTCTCTAGGCCCTACAAGTACAACAATGGAGGTAGAGTTTGGAAGGTGAAGCTGGTTATCAGTCCAGGACAGTTACTGGAGATACTGTCACAGGAGACTCGAACCCAAGAATTGATTGAAAGTGTAAGAACTGTTGCCAAATGCAGAAATATTGGGGTTTCGTCTCTGGGATTTTCGGATCAGTGGAGTCTTTCCAGCAGCAGCTTGAATGCTTCCTCCAAGCAAGATGGTTTATTGAAGATTTAGACATACATATCCTGACCCCCCCACATGATTTTAAGTTTGAGTTTTTTTTTTTTTTTTTTCAAAGTTATAGTTCGTTGATAGACAAAAACAAATACATCAAAAGTGATTATCTCTATTTTCTAGAAGAAAATATAACCAAGATTCAGTGTTCCAAATACGAACATTCGAACAACCAACATATTGTTTCCATCAATTAACAACCATAACCTGTAACATACTACGGCAAACAACCAACATAGACAATTTTTAATAAATTAACATAATTAACATAATAATATAAGCTTGATAAACAAGTGTTCCCCATATAATTCTACAAACCACAAATACACTTAATCGATCCTCATCTAAAGCTAGTCGCTTATGCTTGAAGAACAAAGGAGATCTGATCTTTTGATAAATAAATAATAAAAAAAAATCGAAATTCAAGTCAAAATAAAACGCCTCAAAATAAAGAGAGGGGGGAGAGAGAGAGTACCTCACCGATCTGAATCTGTGAATCTCTGAATTCAAGTCGAAATTCAAGTCGAAAATTCGGTTTCACTGAGACCGAGCTGAATCTGTGAATCTATGAATCACAGAGCTGAACTGACAGAGATAACTAGGGTTTAGACAGCACAGAGAGAGAGAGAGGGGGGGAGAGAGAGAGTACCTCACCGATCTGAATCGATTTTGAGAGAGAACTTCGAAATGCCTCTGACTTCGATTTTCAACGATCTTAGACAGCGCAGAGAGGGCGAGAGAGAGAGAGCGCGAAAGTGAGAGTGAGAGCGCGAGAGTGAGATTTTCGCTTATACTTGCTTCAGCAGATTCAAAATAAAGGTGAAACAGGAGAGGAGGAGGGTGTTGGGAAAAGACCATTCCAAGGCGTTTAAAAACGTCTTTGATTCTTGAAACGGCGCCGTTTTAATTACAGAAAAATAAGACGTTTATAAAACGCCGTTGAATATTAGAATCAATGGCGTTTTAAAAAACGCCGTTAAAAAAACGCCACCTAACATCATATTTCCTGTAGTGCTTTGTGCAGTTTAATTTAGAGACCTATAAAATACAATCAATGTTAATTAAATGACAACTTAATTTCAATATAAATTTGTCTATTAATGTAATAGACAAGGTCATTACATTATTTCAATTTTCTTTGTCAAATTAATTCGTAGTATGTTACACAAGAATGAATAAAATACTTGATAGCAGTTATTGACATGTGGAAAATAGGTTTCAACATAAACATTAATTATTTGTCTTTACTTTTCAAAGCATTAATGACTTTCAAGATCAAATGTATTACTTTAGAATCCTTCGAGTACTATGTCATGCTTCCCATTCCATCGAAGAGTGAAGAAATAGAAACCAAAAATAGTTGAAAATGGCATCTTCTTTTAGTAGCTATTCCATGTTATTAGTTTCTCTTGCATTGGTATTTATGTTCATTAGTCCCTCATCTGCTGAAAAACACACTAAGCTCAGCAACATATGTTCTAAAACTACCGATCATCGTTGGTGCATGAGGCTTATGAAATCCGATTCGCGTAGTGAATATGCTAATAATCATGACTTTACTGAGGTTGCGATTGACTTAGCATGCTCCAAAGCTAGAGATATTCATAGAGATCTTAATTCACTGTATGATAGAACACGTAACGCTAGAAAGAAGGGTCAATATAACTCATGTTCCAAAAACTATCATGGTGCCATCAAAAACCTCAAACAAATCAAGAAACTCTTCAAGGATGGTCGCTATAAGCGCATAGCAGTTCTAGTGAATGACGCAGTGGAAGAAGCTCGTGACTGCAAAAATCAATTAGAGAGATCAACAAGTGACTCGTCCCATCTCAAGAGGAGGACTAAAGAATTTGAACTTCTTTGTGATGTAGTTAAGATTTCTTCTAAATTTTTGTCCCACGATTCATAAACTTTTGTATGCTTACCAAGGTAGTAAAAAACATTAATTTTAGTCGTTTTTACTTGGATGAATGATAGTGATTTTTTTTTTTTTTTTATAGTGTTTCAAAATGCATTTATCTAGTGAGATCAACTCAATGTAAGTTGTCTAACTAATAACAATTACAGAATAAAATTTCCAATTCAATCTTTGCTCTAATGACCATTCTATGTGATTCTTCCAAATTCCTCTTGTATCTAATTCTTTGTTATTTGGGTTTCAATATTTGTCCCAAATTTTTTGTATGCTGATGCCATTCCTTTATCTTTCCAATTTTCATTTAAAAAAAAAAAAAACTTTTCCTTCTTTTTTTTTTTTTCCTTTTCTTTTCCTTCTTAAATTCATCATCAAATCTACAATCCAAACACAATCTTAGTACTTTCACAGGTGCACTTTTATGGTAATTTATTATGTAAAATTCAAATTTCTTCTTGATTTTTGCGATAACAGTTTTGAGAGAATTTTAAAAAATGAAATGTAAAGATATTAATAGTGTAATAGTCAATAAATAGAATTTACACATTCAAAGTGAAAACCGTGCTAAAAAGAAAAGAAAATTGAAAATTGAAAACTAAACTTATAAAACATATTTTAAATTGAATGAGTCCTCTTCGTAAATTAATAGATTGGATACATTTCAAAATATTGAGTGTTTTCAAATTAATAAACATAAGCCAAGGATGATATTTCATGTCACTCTACAACATACGATGACAAACAATTCATCGTGTAATCTTGATGGTTTCACTCAAAAAAAATTAAAATAAAATTTTAAAATAAAAATAACACTAATATTATGTTTAGATATTGAATTTATATATATATATATATATATAATGGAAAAGGAAATGAATTATATTTGATAAAAAATTTACTCATAAAAAATGAATATGTATGTAAGTAATTTTATTTCTTTTTTATTTTTCCATCGTTTAACAAATCCAAGACACAAACCTGTATAAGTTTTAGAATGGAGTAAATGCGAGCTTAATCTACTAAATGAAAGTGTTCTAGATCAAATTTTCTTTTTGTTGTTGTTTAGCTAAGATTTTTTTAGTTGACTTTTCTGAGTTTAGAATTTTTTAATTTGGGACTAAAAACTTCATTTGAGTTTTTTTTTTTTTTGACTTTTATAAAAGAAAAAATGAAATGATTATTATTTAAACTTGGAAAACATCATGAATTCAAAACCATTTCTCAAAATCGAGGCCCAAAAGCTTGCCAATTGTGCAAAACAACACTCAATCCCTTAAAAACATAACATGCATGCTTTATCTTGACTTCAAAGTTTCCAAAACATGATTAAATGAGGTGTCTAGCTCAAAAACATGTTGAATTCTTAGAACAAGGTCAAAATAAGGACATGCAAGAGGAAATTCTTTGAATTCAACTACAAAATCATAAGAATTATGCATGCATGCAAGATATGGCTCAATTTTATCAATTCTAACTCAATCCTTGTATCATCCAATTTAATTCTCTAGAGTATGTTTTCTTAAGTTTTGGGCTTGGTAGTGCAATCTGAAAATTTCAGAATTCAATACCTCCGCTCGAGCGACAGATCCTGTGCTCAAGCGACCACCTTTGTTTTTGCACCCCCGCTCGAGTGACAAAAAGTTGGCTCAAGTGTAAAATACATACTCCCAGAAGTTTACATATTTTGCAGATCGCTCGAACAACAAGAGTTGCGCTCGAGCGAGGACTTGAGTCTCATGCTCGAGTGACCATAGAGCATGCATCGAGTGGAAAAATCACACAACCAGTACTTTTGCAGAGTTTACAGACAGCTCGAGTGACCGAAGTTGCACTCGAGCGACCACTCTTGAACCTTCACTTAAGCGAAGGAAGTTGCGCTCGAGCGGGGACCCTATTTTCAGCAAATTTTCCTAAGTGTTGAACAGCATAATTTGACATCCTCATTGCATCTTAGGCATTTCTAGGCCATGATTAAGACATAATAATGAGGGTAAAACGTAAAAACACACTAAGAACAAAATGTAATGAGTTAAGTATATTCCGAGCGTGTGTTTCAAATGTGTATTTGTTATATGTTTATGTAGGTCATGCGCCGTAAACCGTTTGATTAGTCTACTCTGTCTGCCTACACCCGGAGCCATCTGTGAGTAACAACTTAGTAAAGCTATGTTCAACTTTATTTATTTTCTGTATGATGAAATAAGATATGTTTTCTGAAATGTTATGTTCTGTATAATGAACGATTGTCTAATTTCTCACATGATTGTCCAATTTCTCACATGTTATTTATTTTCTATGATATCTGTTAGCTGTTACCCGATAACAGAGGTTCTATCATGGAACTTAATATGTCTGCAATCTGTTACCCGTACCGGAGGTTCCATTATGGAGCTCAGCATATCTGTTATTTGTTACCCGGATCCGGAGGTTCTTTTATGGAACTGGTTACTCATAACCACCATATATTCTGCATCTGTTCTATATATGTTCTATTAGCGCTAATGGATGTACTACGTATGATTAAGCATAAACTTTGATTTATGTTTATGATTCGAACAAGAATATGAATATGAACATGATTCTGTTTCTGAATTTGAATTCTAATTTTTGAATCTGGTATGGACATCATTCATTAAAACCCTTTACTTTGTTATTATTTACTAGGCTCCCGCTCACTATTTATATTATGTATGTAGGTAAGCAAGCACATGACCAGGCCTAAGTTGCTGCCTGAAAAGTTTTGGGGTCAGCTAACCATCGTGCCTCTCAGAGAGGTTTTCATGTATAGAAGTCGAATTTTGTGGACCATGTCAAGAGTTATTTTGTGTATCATGTTAAGAACGTTTATGTTTTGTTTATCTGTATACTGGGTAAGTCCCTTTTGATGACACTTGCACGATGTTGCAAGACTTATATAGACATGACATCTTCTGTGTATATTTTATAAGATTTCAAATTTTTGTCCCATGTATGTCTACACAGCTCTATGGACTATGTATATTTTGTATATTTGCTTCCGCAGCCCCTAATTATATGTTATTCTATTAAGAGGCCTTTGGTAATCTAAGGATTACTGGCCGGTTACGACGCTAAATCTATAGGGGCCGGTTTGGGTCGTGACACCTCCGCACCCTCCCTCGTTTCTTAGCTTTTTATTGTTTTGAGAGTCATTTTAACCGAGTGTTGTTTAGGATTGAGAAAGAGGTCACTCCATGCTTAATGGTTTAATTTCTTTGGAGGTTTATTACCAATGGCATGACCTCTCTCTCATACCCAAAACAACTTCTTGTTTGACACTCCTCTCTATTTAGTGGACCTAATGCTCATTTTTGGACTAAAATGACTAATGAATGGAAAGGTAATTAAAAGAGCCAATAAAATGGCTTAAAATGAAGCAAGATAATAAAATGGTTTGGGTTCAATCAAATGTTGAATGAACCCATTGAGTCTTGAGTCGTTTCATACTTGTTAGTGATGAAAAATATCATGATAGGGAGAAGGTTCATGAGTCTTTAATTGTGCATTTATTGAAATTGTAGCCCTTAGTTCATAAGCCATCACGCAATGAATTGCACTGATTGATGGCTTGCAAATCGAGCCTACCTCTCCTTTGAGCTGTTTGATGATAAGGAGAGGTAGGGTGGACAGACATCCCCTGAGAATGCTCTGTTTGCATTCTATTTGTTTTCTGTTACAGCAAGGAAAAACCAAAATTAGTGCCGGCAGGCCACTATTAGTGGGCGGCCGTCCACCACTTCTGGCTTGCTAGCCACCTTTTTTAACCAAGCAGCATCACTTCCTTCACAGAGCAGAGCAGGGGCTGAGGTGTAAGAAATAGTGCAGAGGCATTCTCGGGGAAGCAAATCATGTGCATACATAAGCCCTTCTCTTGTTTCTCGGGTCCCGTTGACTTGTGGACTTGTAATACGAAATTAGTTAGTTAAAGTAGCTATTTAATTCATGTTGTAATTAAATAGTTAGAGTAGCTTGTTAATTCATGTTGTAATTAATTAGGTAAAGTAGCTAGTTAAGTTCCATCTTTTAATTAATTAGTTAGATTAATTAGTTTTGTGTTTTAATTATTTAATTAGCTAGAATAGTTAGTTAAATTCGGTGTTGTAATAATTAGTTAAGTAGCTTAGCTAATTCATTCTTTCGGACCCTCCTACGTGAGAGCAAATATGTAATAATGTGTATGTTTTCTAACCCTACGTCTTTCTCCCTTTTATTTATTCGCTTATGATGGTTAGCTTAGAACATCATGTTTCGTTTAGCATTTTTCATGATTTGCATCCATGTGTCTTGCACGTATAAAGTTTGACTCATCATTCTAACAAGCATTATCGTTTAAATACTTTTTTGAAAACGTGTTTAAAATTGCATGTTATCAAATTGATTCATATGCCACGCTAGTAACCAGACTTCTAATTGCATATTGCATGCGTTGCATTAGGCATATTTCATTAGTTAGGATCATACATTTTTCTAACTATTTTCTCTCCTTTGGCTCACCTCAGGAATTGGGGTAAGCTTTATTACTTTAGCATATTGCATAAGTGTGATTGTTACCATCTCAAGCATGATTACCATGAGGCTAAGTGCTTAAGTGATATATCTGTCTGATGCCTATGGATAAAGGTTAATTCCTTAAATTGGCATAATTTGAGTAATGTACATATGAGATCACTTTTTCAAGTGGTATACGTTCAAACCTCTTTTCAAAACAAATATGAAATCAGAGTGTTCTAATTTTTGCAAATTAGTCTATACTTGTGTGCGTCACATGGTAAAATAATCATAATAATCATAATAAGAGCATATAATGTAAATAAGAATCACATCATGATTAGTAGAGGCCGATCTTTGATCAGGCGAGTGGGGTGCTCAATTCATGACCTTCTCCTCTCGTACCTAAGTTCCCAAGTCGAGGCACTTTGGTGATGACGAATAAGTGGCATTTGGCACGAGTCTCGGGTTTTCTAAATTTTTCAAAAATATTTAGGTGGTGACTCTATATCTAGCAAAGTAGTCTATTTTTGGCATTTTGATTCAAAATCGATATTCCAAAAGAATTGCCAGATTTGGACTCATTTGTGTTTATCTATTTCACATTGCACTTGTGGAATCAGATTCAAAACCACGGGAGTTCGAACTATAGGACTAGTCGTATCCGAAAGGAGCCTGAAAAGTCAAGCTACATATATCCGCTGCTCACCCCTATTGCTAATGATGTGAAATTGAGAGGCTGAACCGTGGTGTCATGTACCTAGTTTTTTTTTTTTTTTTTCGCATGATGTCTTGTGCTTAGTTCAACGAAAAAAAATAAGAAGTTAATTACATAGAAAATTCTAGGATTTTACATTTTTTTAAATTTTAAATTCCAGATTTTCAATTTCGATAAATTAAATCCCATCATTTCACCCTGTATTTTAATATGGTCCTTCTGTCCATCTTCGTCATATTGAACTAATAGAAATCTGGACAAAATTTTGGATTTAAACTCACATGTTCAAACACTTGTATCTCCCTCGTCTCAACTCTGTTTCGCCTCATTTTCACGTCGTTGGATTCACTACATGGCCTAGTTTTCATTTTGTCCCTCATGCGCCTTGTTTCACTTTTTTTTACTCCAAAAGTTAGCCAAAAATAATTTTTTTTCTCTTTTTGGGCAAAATTTTCATATTCAAACCTACATGTTCAAGTACTTACATCTCTCTCGTTATAATTCCGTTTTGCCTCATTTTCGTGTTGTTAGATTCACCTCATGGCATAGTTTTTATTCTACCCCTTATATGCCTTGTTTCACATCTTTTTGTATGCCAACAGAGCTTTGAAATTTGGCCTTTTTTTTTTTTTCTTCTCTCTTTAGGCAAAAATTCCAAATTCAAACTCACATGTTCAAGCACTTGTATCTTTTTCATTGTAACTCCGTTTCGCCTCATTTTTGCATCATTGAATTCATCTCATGGCCTAGTTTTCATTCCATCCTTTATACTCTTGTTTCACCTTTTTTTGCATACCGTTGGAGCTCCGAAAATTGGCCAAAAATAAGATTTTTCTTATTTTCCCCCCATCTATTTTCTATCTCTATACTTCTTCTTTCCTCCATCATTTCCACAATTATTCTCTCTTTTCCTCTTCCTTCATGGCCCTTCCACCGAGCTTATGATGGCCACCGAACCTCCGCCGGTGATAGCGCCGTCGAGTATGAAGGTATATGACTTATAAGAAGGGGAATAAATGTAAGGGTGGGGGAAGGGCCATGAAAGAAGAGGAAAAAAGAGAATAATTATGTAAAGGGATGAGGAAAAAAGAAGTATAGATATAGAAGATAGTGGAAAAATCAAGAGAGAGAGAGAGAGAGAGAATTATTATTTTCGACCAATTTTTAAAATTTCAACTACAAGCAAAAAGAGTTAAAACAAGGCATATGAGGGATGAAATGAAAATTAGGCCATAATATGAATCCAATGATGCAAAAATGAGGCGAAACAGAATTATGACGAGCGAGATACAAGTATTTGAACATGTGAGTTTGAATTTGAAAATTTTGTCCAAAGAGAAAAAAAATCTTATTTTTGACAAACTTTCTGAGCTTTGACGGCACACAAAAAGATATGGAACAAGGCATATGAGAGATGGAATGAAAAATAGGGCATGAGCTGAATCTAACGATAAAAATGAGGTGAAATAGAATTACGACGAAATAGATATAAGTGCTTGAACATATGAGTTTCAATATGAAATTTGTCCTGTTAGTTCAATATAAAGGAGATGGACAGGGCGTCAGATTAAAACACGGGTGAAAGGATAAGGTTTAATTTGTTGAAATTAAAAATTTGAAGTTTAAAATGAAAAAGGCTAGAGTCTGTTTGGTTTAGTTTTAAAATTATGATTTGAGTATAAAGTTGTATTTTAAGTTTTAAGTTTTTGAATCATAACTTGAAAAGAGAAAATTTGTTTAATAATGAGTTTTGAAAATAATTTTAGAATAATTTGTACTGTATTTTTTTTTTTTTTGATTGATTAATGTATAGAATGTGAGAGAAGAGATAAGAGAGAAAAAGTGATTAATTGATTGAATAATAATAATAATAATAATAATAAGTGCAAAGATGAGTTATGAAAGTAATTTTGAATTATATTTTAAAAATACGTTTGGTTAATATATTTTATCAAAATTATGATTTAAAAATAGTGTTAAATTTTGAAAAGTAAACGAAATGGTTCCTAGAGTTTTTTTTTTTTTTTTGTGTACAATTAAAAGAAAAAAAAAACGTGGCATGTGCGGTCCAGATCTGGTTTAAAAGACCCAGAAAACGGATCAAGGAAGTGAAATTCCTCGGAACTATCGGGTGGGCCGACGAGCCCACTGAGTCCGGTTCACTAATAAATCGAAATCGAAATGCTATAATATACACCTCGAATACTGGATTTGAAAACATTATAGAATTCAATTGATTGGAATCGGAAGTCAAAAAAGTTTTTCTGATTGGAAACACCCAGTTCCATTGTAGAAACGAAACCATGAGTCTCTTCGGTCTGGGCAGGTAAGCCAAGAATTTCAATTAATTTTGCAATTATTGATTTGCAGATGGGTTTTTTATGATCATTTTTATATCAGATCTATTGTTCTGGGTTTTGTTTGTTTTGATATGGGTTTGTTTTGTTATTATCACATCTAATTTTTGAGTAATTACTTGTTCTATCTTGCGTGACACTTGAAATTATATATAATTGTTTTTTTTTTTATATTGTGTATGTTTTGGTGATTTGGAATTTAATTCTAAGCTAGTTGGATCTTAGAATGATGGGTTAAAATTCTCAGTCACTATGTTTGTGTTTTGGGCAAACCAGCAATAAATTACAAATTACTAGGGCTTTGTTTGGATAAATGATTTGAGGAGGAATTTCGAGGGAAAGGAAATAGGAAGGAAAGAGTGAATGAAATAAAAGTAAATTTTATTGTCACGTTTCCCTTTCCGAATCTCTCCCTAAATCGTAAATCCAAACACAGCCTTACATGGGGTTGTGTCTGACTTGGCTATATTATTGTCACAGACTGTTTTGCTGCTTAAAACAAAAAAAAAAAACAAAATAATGATGGTAGAGATCCTTACTGAATTACCAAGCTTTTTACTGGCGACGCACATTGGTGTGGTCCTGCATGGGTGCGTGGTCTATATATGCTTATGTATAGTTGGTAAAAAAATTGGTATTTAGTAAGGGTATGTAGCAAAGTTGTTATAAATTTATCATGATAAATTCCTACGACTTTATGTATTATAATTATGCAAATTTAAATTATCTAAACTAGTCTTACAATAATCTCCATGTGTTTCCCAACTCATAAAAAAATAATCTTGATCTGTGTCCTCTTGTGTATTTTTTTTTTTTTTAAAAAAGGTCTTTAATTTTCCGATGTTAAAAATAATAATAATTCCTTAAAATCTATGTAGTACAAAGATGATTAGAACTTTTAAGGGAAAAATTCATCTTGCCTGCTCAAATTATCATACTTGTGTTGTGTCACCTCCCACCTTAAACTATCCATTTGAACAATTACTCCCATAAATTGTTAATGTTAGTTCATTTTATCTCTACTTGTTAACGGGATTAATATTTTTTGTGGCATATCACACGTTGCGATATAAACATGAGTGATTGATGTATTGATTCACTTTGTTCCATAGTAAGGAGACAACTATATGGATATTATGCAACAAAACATAGCCAATTGTTTTTAAATATATTAAACAAAACACAAAATACAACCAAAAATATTAACATGTGTGTTGACAGGTATGATATTCTATCAAAAATGGCGATTTGGAAGTAACTTAAATTATAATAGTGTAATTTATACAAGTCTACCTATATCTTACCACATTTTAGAGCATGTGTTGTACCACTCCATGTACCGGAACGATTCACATTCTAGGTAACATAGCTCTAGATCATAGGAAATTTGTAATATGATATTACCAATATTATAGTTAGTATTATGTAAAATTTTAATGAGTGAAATCTCAAAAGTGACGAAGAAATATCTTCTATAACGAAATATGAAAATTTCGTTAGTAAGTTGCTCAAAATACCGTGATGATATGATAGGATATAAATACACATTAGATAATAAGTTTGAGATTGATGGCACTCAATATGGAAGTTCACATGAAAGATGAGAAAAACAAAGAAGTAGAAGAGAATCTTTAAAGACGAATCCGCCATTGATTTGTAATCTGATATCAATAGATTTGAAGGATATTTTATTATTTTCATAAGAATATCTAGGATACAAAATAATTTTTAGGTTTTTTATTGTAAATCTAACTTGAAGAAAGAAATGCCTTCTCACTTGTGCAATAGTGAATCTGGTTTTCAAAGCTCTCCTTTATAGCATTATTGACCATTCTTACTAATCCAAAGAATGGTAGTCACCCATGTTTTCTTTATGGAAGGAGTACCCTTTTGCTTAAAACGATATGAACATGGACATCTCTTTGTTTAGTTTTGTTTTTGTTCCCCCCCACACCCCCCCCCCCCCCCCCCCCCCCCCCTTCCTATTTGATGAAATGTGATTATGAGTGTATTTGATGAAATATGGATGTGAGAGTGAGTTCATTGCTTTTTCATATGTGCTAGGACATTCACATATTAATTATAGTCAGCAAATTCTTGAGTTCAAATTATTTTTAGTTTTGCATTAAAGTTTGATAATCCTCCTCTTCTATTGATTAGTTACGTTTACACTTTAGTTTGTTTTATTTGCAAATAGGAACCAAAGGACATTTCGCCCGAAAAAAAGTGCACCTTCAGGGAGTAAGGTGGTTCTCTTTATCCAACTTGAATTTTTTGCATTTAGTGTAGTTTTGTTTTTTTTTCCCCTTTGATTTGTTTAATGTGGTACAGCATGAAATTTTCCATCTTGGGAGTTATTCCTTCAGTCATTAAGGTCTTGGGTTGTTACACCACCAATTTGAAACAATTGTGGTACAGCACTATTGTATCAAAAGACTACCGGAATATACAGTGGCATACTGGCATTCTTCCCTTTTCTTTTATACACAGGAATTCTTACTGTGAATTGTAGCATCTGGGTTTCATGCTTCTGTATTGTAGCCTAAACTACACTACTTCATATGCTCATATCTTATTTGCATTATATCCCATTGCAGGGGGCACAGCTAAGACAGCACATTGATGCGACGCTAGGAAGTGGAAACCTAAGAGAAGCAGTAAGACTCCCTCCTGGGGAGGATGCTAATGAATGGCTTGCTGTCAATAGTAATAAACCCTCCTTCCCTCCCTCTTCCCCTTCCTTATTCGCTCGCTCCCTCTTTTTTTATGTGTGTGAGACTATGCAGTATATTATATAAATTGGTTGCCTTAGGGGCTCCTGTTTTCTTTTTCTGGAATTGGAGTGTTGGTATGTGGAGGTTGCGAATGCCCGTATTTATTAATCGATTTCACATGCACAGGGGCTGGTATGATATGGTCCTATCGATGTTTTCACACGTCGTTCTTGATAATGGTTCACTATTTGCTGATACAGGAGGTTATAATATATGTCTCTGTTATGATATATCTGCATTTATTATGTGTGTACATAATTCATGCAAGCCATCTTCTTCACCTCCTCTTCCTTAAAGAAATCCTTCTTTACTAAAACCCTCATTTTTTTTCCTTTCTTTTTTAAACATTAGGTCTCTATATTTTGATGTATGTTGTATGAAAACCAGCTTGTGTTCTTTTTGCATTTACTTCTACACACAGTGTCCTGACATCCACACATTAAGGATTGTATAAGTGTTGGCCACAGGTTCAATATGAGTTTATATATTCCAAATGTATTGAGGGCTTATGGTGCACATGCTGAAGAGTGTCCAGGCACCGCTGGTGTTGGACTCATATGAACATGGTGCATCTTTTACATGCCAATACTCAACTTACTTTCCCAACCACCCTAAACCAAAAAGAAAAAAGAAAAAAAATCATATACTGCAGTAATCTTCTGTCCGAGAATCAATTGAACTGGGGCTGTTTGCTTTTTCAATTTTCAGCTGTGGACTTCTTCAACCAGGTGAATTTGCTTTATGGTACCCTCACAGAGTTCTGCACTCCAGAAAACTGTCCTACAATGACTGCGGGACCCAAGTATGTCTTACTAATCATCATCTGTGTTATTCTAACAAGCATGGACACGGACACGTGACACGACACGGATACGATATGGACACGCCGACACGTTAATTTTCAAAAAATGTAGGACACGACACGTGGGGGACATACAAGAAATATATAATTTTATATATTTATTATATGTTATATATATATGAATGTGTCATTCAAAGATAATAAAAAATGCAATATGACACTAATTCCTATAAATTTATATGATTTTTGTTTTGTTATTGTATCTTAAGTTGTTTTGTTTAAACTTATAATTAGTTTCACATGTGTCTAATCAATAGGCACGTGTGTTTGAATGATTGACACGTGTGTCCTCCAAGTGTCCAAAAAGTATCCGGATCTTTAAAAAAATTTTAAAAATAGGACACGTTTTGAAGAGTGTCAGACACGTGTCCTAAGGGTGTCCAAAGAGTGTCGGTGTCCAATACGGACACGAAACGGATATGTCATCTTTGTAGAAGTGTCCGTGCTTCTTTGGTGTTATTCAACTTTATAGAAATTCAGTTGTCAGATTCCAAAAAAATTGAGTTGTCTATTCAATTACATCAGTTGACGGTATGAACAAGTGCACCTAACACTCTTTATGTTATCAATGTGACTTTCGTACGTTTTTTGTAATTTGTTTCCTTATGTTTTCATATATGGTTACTGTATTTTTATTTTACAAAACACCAAAACCAAACCTCACCTTATAGACCCTATGAGAAAGACTGTAGCCTTTGTTTATACCATTAATATGTCATACAACTTGCATGATTTTTTAGCAATCAATGCTAGTGGAACTCGAATGCTGGCCTTCAAGTGGATTGTGCTTTCAAGTAATTATTGGGCGTGTGCTCTCATGCACACATACTTGACTTAACAAATGTCCAAGTCAAGTACTTAGGGTTAATTATGCAGATCATGCTTCTCCAATCAGCTCTATGCACACGCTCACACATATGATTACTGCAAATAGTCAACATGGGGGTGACATAATACAAAATAATTGACCAATTTCTATTAGCATAAGTTACAGTTTTCTAATGATTTTTTTGTCCCTTTTGCAAAGTATATCTTGTAGTGTATACAATTTTTAAAATATTTATAGACTAAATTGCTTTTTGATCAATTTTGTATGTTTGATTTGCCATGCAATGAGAGATGGATTAATTTTTTAATAATTTATAGATATTATATTTATTTTCTAAATAATATTCTAAGAATAGTGTATTTGAATTTGCACAATGGAGTCTTTGTAGTTTTTTAGCCGATCAATTTTTTTGAAAACTTTTCATTTTAATTTGAGAATGAAGGCTTTTGTTGTCGTGTCATGTCTATTTCTTTTGGGGTAAATTTCTGTCAGTGTGTCTATGTAGCGTTGTATTTGTATCTTGTATCTGTGTCGATGCTTCTTAGTTACAGGCAAAGAAAACTCTATTAGATCCAGGATTGCTTGAATGACTGTCAATGGAATGATTACCAACACAGCATAGTTAGTTTGATAGTTCCTGACTGCATGTAGATAAAACTTTATAGGTACGAGTACAGATGGGCTGATGGGGTACAAATCAAGAAACCGATTGAAGTTTCAGCTCCAAAATATGTTGAATATTTGATGGACTGGATCGAATCTCAATTAGATGATGAATCCATATTTCCTCAAAGGCTTGGTAATAAATGGTTTTGATTTGTTTCCTTATTTATTATTAATCTTTTTTGATAAAAGTCAAAGACAGTGTCTTCTTGAAGAACCTTTGAGTTTAATTTTTGTATTATTGATTATGCTTTTTGCCCGGTTGGGTTTGTTCTGTTCCCTTTAGCTTATGTTTATTCTTTATTCTAAATTTTGTAGGTGCCCCCTTTCCTCCCAACTTCAGAGAAGTTGTGAAAACTATATTCAAACGCCTGTTCCGCGTTTATGCTCATATTTATCACTCTCATTTCCAGAAGATTGTAAGTCTTAAAGAGGAGGCCCATCTAAATACCTGCTTCAAGCATTTCATATTGTTTACCTGTGTAAGTATGCTTCAAGTCTTGAGACTCATTTTATGTGCTTTGTTCGAAATACCTGCTTCAAGTATTTCATATTGTTTACCTGTGCAAGTAGGCTTCAAGTCTTGAGACTCATTTTATGTTCTTTGTTCCCTTCCAAAAACTGGTTTGAGTTTCAATTTAGAAACTGGTTGTGCAGTTTTGCTACCTGTATATGATGATGTTTGTAACTATCATATCCTAATACTGTTTGGAAATTTCACTATACTGTTTTTATGCAGGAATTTGGACTGATTGACAAGAAGGAGCTAGCTCCACTTCAAGAGCTTGTAGAATCCATTGTTGTCCCTTACTAAACCGGTGTGCACTTCCTGATAGAATCAACTATCTAAGGGACACAATAAGCTGACGTAATAATTAAAAAAATTTGATAATTAGTGATTGACTAGAGAGTTTGTCTGAGATGCTTGGTAATTGATATTATTAATCCAGTGTGCAAGTGCTCTATGATTTAAGTATCTATAATCGTTTTCATGCCAAAGTTCTTTCTTCCCATGGATCAGAAAATGAAAAGCAATAAAGCGGTCTTTGTCACCTTAGGCTGTTTGCAAAATGGCAAGAGAGCACAAGCAGCCAAATACAAATCAAACTAAATTTCTACCGATCAAGCCAACTGCTTCACTTGCTGAGCCATGCCGTTAGTAAAAGAACTGAGAGCTCTAGACCCATCCACGATGCTCGTGGAACAGTGAAGGTGGATCCTATGATTAGTATATAGAGTGAAGACAATCTATATTGTGGTATCAGAAACACTTATAAATTTGAAATGAGTTCATGTAATTGTGCCTTTATTTGTGTGGGGAATATATATGTTGTAATATTCAAATCTATCATTCGAGATATAATTGCATTTTAACTTGAGAGTTCCTGTAAACATAGTTTTGGATGGAATTGAGGTTTTATTTATTTATTTTTTATTTTTTTTATATTGTGGAATCTAGGGCCTTTCTTAATCATTGCATTGTTGAGTTTTCATTGACTTGACGATGAAAAACTTGCAATCTAAAAATCTTAAAAACTGTGTACAATTTTTTTTTAGTATTAAGGGTTGGTGGCGGTGCATCTGATGGACTTGTAGAGATCATGTTCTCAGGAAATGATAAAATCGTGTCCTCTTTTAACTAAATGAGACAAACTTATTGAGTTTAGTTGAGCAGGTATTTTTTATTTATTTATTTTTTCCTCCCATTATTTATTTATTTATGTTCTTCGATTTTGTGCCCCTATTGCTTAGGCAGCTTCAGCTGGTGCAAAACAAAGGTAGGCTTGCCAACTCTTGTTGGTGCAAAAGCAATTTAGTAATTTCATTTCATTTATATTATGTTTGAATTTTAAATTTAATAGAGAAAAAAAAAATAGTAAATGAATGAAAATACTTGTGTCCCTATTGATTTTCGTAAGAATAACCAAACAAAAATAATTTTTTTTAGATGGGTCAAAACTCTATTTATTAATTTATTTTTATTTTTTTTGTAATTTTTTTTATAAAAAAATGCTCTAAGAGCATCTTAATAAAAGTTTAAAAGTGTGTAATTATTTAATTATTTTTAGGTATTAATGTACTTTTATTATCTCAATTTTGTCTGCAGCCAAAACAAACATAGCCTAAATTTGTTAATATAGTCATTGTGGCAAACACATACAAATCCACTCAAAAGTCCATGAATACAACACAAAATTTGAATTTAGCCTCTTAAAAACGCTTAAACAAAAAAATTCATAAAAATCACAAAACTAATAAAAATTACATTACGTTTGAGATCTGTTTAACTTGTGCAAATATAAATTAAAACCATTATAATTGCAAAATAAATGATTGTAATTCTAAATTTGAATTTAATAAAGCTTCTATAATTCTTTAGAGATCAATCAAGGAACCACATATTAGATTTGCAAGCCGTCAAAATATAAATAAATAAATCAAAGATACAAAATGAAAATTCTAAATCACTGCGAGAAATTCAATAAATAAATAAAACAACAAGAACCTGAACATGAAAAAGAAAAAGAAACGGCACTAAACGTGATAATGATCCAATCTAGTAAATTAAACATTAAAAAAAAAAAAACATTTCCTTTCTCTCGTTAGAGACATCTTCCTTTCCAATGACCATCTTTTGAGTCAGCAATCAGTACTTTTGAGATGTGTTGTATTTTCCAATAATCCCCATCTTGTACGCCTGGATTCAACTTTGAAATTAATTCATCAGACATGTCATCCGGTTAAAGATATTTAAGATTTGTTAGATGTTCAATGCTTGAGGGCAACTCCAACAATGCACAATTAAAGATGAATATATTTCCAAGTCGAGACATCGTACCTTCCTCCATTGTCAACCATCTCAATCCTTTTAATCTTTCAAGGGATAAATGCTTGAGTCTTTGAAATCTACCAGCCTTGAAACACAATCCCTCCCCTTGATGTGCTTCATTAACAAGTGAGAGAAAAACCAGATTGGGCAAATCTTGAAGGATTTCAGTGGATCATCCCTTAACTTGCTCCACGCAAAGATAAGCGCGTGAGGCCATGAAGAGAAGTTATCCACTGCAGTAACTTCTCTAAACGTCCTGTCAAGTATAGTCGTTGAAGAAATTGAGGAGCTGGAGATAGAGATTGTAGATCATGGATCTCATCATCTTCTATTGAAGTTACATCTAATGAGCAAAGGTTGCTTAGCTTCTCAATGGATGAGCACAAACCCACCCTATCTTCTCTTCTCAACTTCAAAATTCCCAACCTCCTTAACTGGGTCAGTCTTCTATCTCTTTCACTAGGGTGCTACGGCTGGCATGGTTTGCCTCTAAAAAGCATAACTTTTGTAGGGATTGCAAGCCTCCTATCTTAGATGGTACTTCAAAGCCATATTTCAAGTGAAACAAAAAATAAATTTGCCTAGTTTCAGTACGATATAACAAAAGATGGCGCGACTTTTGGAGCCTTAGAATTTCAACGGGTAACTCCCCCACATACGTGTTTTTAAGATCTAATGTCTCTAGGTTCCAAAGCAATCCAATCGACTTTGGAAGCACTTTCACATTTGTTCCTCTCAAGCTTATATACTTTAGATGGAACAACTTGACCACATGGCCTGGAAATCTCTCCAAAGAAGCATTTCTCAAGTGTAGAACTTTTAACAACCTCAACCAACCATTGAACAATAGAGGCATGGAGGACTCAGAAATGGGTTCATCTACCCCAAACATAAGCAAAGAACGTAGTTGAGAGAAACACTTACCTTGTTCTGGTATGTCTGGTAAGGTATTATGAATTCATAGTCGTCGAGCTTTTTCAGGACACCTCATGCTTCCTTCTCTTGCTATCGTTAGAAAGTTATGATCTCTTGACTTTGAAAGAATAATTTCAAGCAAAAAGTCATGTATACAACAACTTTTAATCGTTTCAAACTTGCGTCCTACCACATGAATCAAGCTTCTATTAAGGAGCTCATAGAGGTAAGCCTCTGCAACTTCCTCTAGTGTCTTTCCAAATTCCTTAACTTCCACAAATCCTTCTGTGATCCACAATCGAATCGTGCTCATCCAATCGATCAAATGATCCTCTGGGAAACTACTCAAGTACAAGAGACAAGACTTGAGATAGTAAGGCAAATCATTGTAACTTAGCAACAATATTCTCTTCATATCACTGCCTTCAACTTCACCACCAAGACTGCGATTCACCAACTCCCATTCATCTACTCTTCCCTGGTCCTTTGAAACCAACACCCCAGAAATCACCACAATCGCAAGTGGCAAGCCCTCACATCTTCTTAGGATACGTTTTGAAATTTCAATTAAATGTGGAGGACAATCCTTCTCCTGAAATGTCTTCTTACAAAACAGAGTCCAAGACTCTTTTGGAGACAAAGCTTTCATTTCATAGATGTAACCATGGAATTCATTACAAGAAGTAGAAGCGACCTTACCGATACATGTTGTGAGTAGCACACGGCTGCCACAGTTGCGGTTTGGCAATGTAATTTTGATCGCATCCCATGCATCTATGCTCCAAATATCATCAAGGACGATCATGTACCTGCTTTCTCGGAGGAACTCATTGAGCACTGCTTTCAGATTATTGTTGTCCATGGTTTCGAACCTCTGAGGGAGAGGTTGTCTGACTTCGTCAAAGAGTTGTTGAATCAAATCTTTTTGAAGCTCTTCATGTAAGATTATAGGATCTATATACTAGAAATCCAAACACTATGAATATAAGTAACTACTAAATATAAACTCAGATACATACCGTTTGTTCCGTTATTGTCTTGATTTTTGCTTCCTTGAAAGAATATGACATTCACAATTAGAAAACCTTAGCACCAGCTCTTCCCCTCCTTCTCCTAATCTTTTTGTTGTCTTTTCAATGGGGCTGACAACCCCTTGATCTACATATATATAGATATATGTAAACCCTAATAAGAATAGGAAAGGGAACTGGGCTTAAATAAAACAATTACTGGGCCCTCTCATTAAGGAACCCAAATAACTTAAAACAGGCCTTACACCTCCATATCACATATCCACATAAGGATAGGAAAGGGGACTGGGCTTAAATAAAACAATTACTGGGCCCTCTCATTAAGGAACCCAAATAACTTAAAACAGGCCTTACACCTCCATATCACATATCCACATATAAAATAATATATACACTAAGATGACCATGGCCCAAACTTTATGGATCACAATAATAATTTTGGGCTCATACCAGTCAATCTATCTGAATCACGTTCAACCCATTTTTCACAAACCAAACAAAATATAGTCAATGACAGCCTAATTAAGAATAAATTCTTACATTCTCCCACTTAGGCAACATTGACCACTACTTTAAGAGAATATTTTATTTAAGAAAAAATGATTCTCGGATTAAACAACTTTAGTGGCCACATAAACATGATTCAGAATAGAACATCTCAGCACAGAATCCCGTTCAATGAAAAATATTAATATCGAATTGTAGCGGTAATTATGCTATTGAACAACATAACACCTTCCACAATTACAAACACTAATATCTCACCAACATGGATTCCTATATGTGATAAAGTGTAGTGTGGAATTTCAGTATAATTGATCCAAAAATTATATAACATGCTAATTCCACATTCAGTCCTCTGTATTGTCTTGACAAGACCCTACAAGGAATTTTATTGCATTTTACACTTTCAAAAGAAGCTTTTATTCCTCTAAACCGATGTCTTTCATACTTTAAACCAAGCATCATACTTTATGGATACATATACGCTTCTAAGCCAAAGTGTTAATCTTTATATCTCAAAATTAAAATATAACTGTAAGAGCTCATATAAGAGGTATACATATATGACAATTACCATTTATGTGTACACACATAACTATAAACAAAATGCGAATAAACACATTAAATTTTATTAATTGAAATATACCATAGATAATAGGACTTTTCTTAAGTGTGCCTTGCATATGGTATGCAAGGCACTTACACCCTTCTATTTTGCATTTACACATTTGTATGTATTGGGTTATATCAAAATATTTGAAAACTTACACATTGGTGACCTGCTAAGCAGGTCACTTTCCAGGTAAATTAATAAAATAATATATTATATGACTAAAGGTGTAAATGGTCACAAAAAATGTATAAGTTTTCACAAAAGGGGTATATTTTCACGAAAGGCGTAAGGAATTTCAGAAAAAAGCGTAACTGATTTCTGAAAAGTTACACCTTTTTCTGAAAACTTATGCCTTCTGTGAAATCATTTACACCTTTTATGAACACTTACTCCTTTTGTGAGTTGACTTACCAAAGGTGTAAACAAACGAAAACTTACACATTTTGCTTAAGCTTACACCTTTTCGTGAAAATACTTACACCATTTTTGAAAAGTTACTCATTTTGTGTAAGAATTTTTGGCATAAGATTTATACATTTTCTTCGAACTTACACCTTTTGTGGAAGCCCAACTTAAAGCTTTTTCGGAAGTCACTTATACCTTTTGTGAAAAAATAAATTCATCAAATTTACACCTTTTGCTTCAGCTTATACCTTTTTGTGGAAGTGCTTATATTTTTTTTGAAAAGTTACTCCTTTTGTGTAAGAATTTTTGGCATAACATTTATACCTTTTGCTTCGACTTACACCTTTTGTGGAAGCCCAACTTAAAGCTTTTCGGAAGTCACTTATACCTTTTGTGAAAAAATAAATTCATCAAATTTACACCTTTTGCTTCAGCTTATACCTTTTCGTGGAAGTGCTTATATTTTTTTTGAAAAGTTACTCCTTTTGTGAAATAATTTTTGTCATAAGATTTATACTTTTTCTTCAAAATTACACCTTTTATGAAAGAGTATATAAGCACAAAAGTATAAATGTTATGCCAAAAATTCTTACACAAAAGGAGTAACTTTTTAAAAATGGTGTAAGTATTTTCAGGAAAAGGTGCAAGCTTAAGCAAAAGGTGCAAATTTCATGAATTTTTTTTTTCACAAAAGGTATAAGTGACTTCCGAAATAGCTTTAAGTTGGGCTTTCACAAAAGGTGTAAGTTCGAAGAAAAAGTATAAATCTTATGCCAACAATTCTTACACAAAATGAGTAACTTTTCAAAAATGGTGTAAATATTTTCACGAAAAGTATGAAGGAGTAACATTTCAAAGTGTTGATAACCAGAAAAAGAGTAACAAAGGGTTCATTTCAAAATGTTCGTAAACACAGAAGGAGTAACATATGTTCATCTCAAAGTAGTAAACACAAAAAGAGTAACATTTCGAAGTGTTCATAAACCAATTGAGACAACAACTGAACAAATCAAAGGGTTCGTGACCCCCGCTGACCACCCAAGCGTCGGTGGGCTCCGGTGCTCACAGCCTTCTGAGATCGACACCTCCACTAGCACTGCCGCCGCAAATCAAAGGTTTTTTGAAAGATTGGCTATCGATCTTGGTCTCTCTGTGTCGATGTCGGTCTCTCTCTGTCGATCCCTGTTAATCTCGGTCTATCTCCAGCGATCTTGGTCTGTCTGTGTCCATGTGGGTCTCTTCTCTGTCGATCTTTATCGATTTCGGTCCCTCTGTCGATCAGTGTCCATCTAGGTCTCTATGTCTGTTGATCTCAGTCTATCTCTCTCTCTCTCTCTCTCTCTCTCTCTCTCTCTGTCTATCCGTTGCTCTATATTAAAAACGGTTCTCTTTTACATTGACATACTTGGTTGGATTTGGACTCGGAGTCGCTATTCGAAGCCCTCCCAGACTCGTCTTCTCTGAAACGGAGTTCTATTGGGAGAAAGGCCAAGCCCTCCGAAACGCCCTTCTCTCTCACATTGCCATTATCTGAACAAGACAAATACAGTGTGATTGGATTTTAGGAACTTACAGGTTTTCGGGGGAAAAAACGGAACTTAGACGTTTCGCGAAGTTACTTACATCTCTTTGTAGCATAAGATTTATACTTTTTCTTCGAACTTACACCGTTTGTGAAAGCCCAACTTAAACCTTTTGTGTAAGAATTTTTGTCATAAGATTTATACTTTTTCTCTGAACTTACACCTTTTGTGGAAAAAAAATTCATGAAATTTACACATTTTCCTTAAGCTTACACCTTTTCGTGAAAGTGCTTACACCATTTTTGAAAAGTTACTCCTTTGGTGTAAAAACTTTTGGCATAACATTTATACTTTGTCTTCGAACTTACACCTTTTGTGAAAGCCCAACTTAAAGCTTCGTCGGAAGTCACTTATACCATTTGTGAAAAAAAAAATTCATAAAATTTACACATTTTGCTTAAGCTTACACCTTTTCGTGGAAGTGCTTACACCATTTTTGAAAAGGTACTCCTTTTGTGTAAGAATTTTTCACATAACATTTAAACTTTTTCTTCCAACTTACACCTTTTGTGAAAGCCCAACTTAAAGCATCTTCGGAAGTTACTTATACCTTTTGTGAAAAAAAAATTAATGAAATTTACACCTTTTGCTTAAGCTTACACCTTTTCGGGAACATATTTACACTATTTTTGAAAAGGTACTCCTTTTGTGTAAGAATTTTTGGCAAAACATTTATACTTTTTCTTCCAACTTACACCTTTTGTGAAAGCCCAAATTAAAGCATCTTCGGAAGTCACTTATACCTTTTGTGAAAAAAAGATTAATGAAATTTACACCTTTTGCTTAAGCTTACACCTTTTCGGGAACATATTTACACCATTTTTGAAAATGTACTCCTTTTGTGTAAAATTTTTTGTCATAACATTTACTCCTTTTGTGCTTATATACTCTTTCACAAAAGGTGTAAGTTGGAATAAAAAGTATAAATGTTATGCCAAAAATTCTTACACAAAAGGAGTAACTTTTCAAAAAATGGTGTAAGTATTTTCATGAAAAGGTGTAAGCTTAAGAAAAAGGTGTAAATTTGATGATTTTTTTTTCCCCAAAAGGTGTAAGTGACTTCCGAAGAAGCTTTAAGTTGGGGTTTCACAGAAGGTGTAAGTTCGAAGAAAAAGTATAAATGTTATGCCAAAAATTCTTACACAAAAGCAATAACTTTTCAAAAATGATGTAAGCACTTCCACGAAAAGATGTAAGCTTAAGCAAAATGTGTAAATTTGATGAATTTTTTTTTTCACAAAAGGTATAAGTGACTTCCGACGAAGCTTTAAGTTGGGCTTTCACAAAAGGTGTAAGTTCGAAGACAAAGTATAAATGTTATGCCAAAAATTCTTACACAAAAGGAGTAACTTTTCAAAAATGGTGTAATCACTTCCACAAAAAGGTGTAAGCTTAAGCAAAAGGTGTAAATTTGATGATTTTTTTTTTCACAAAAGGTATAAGTGACTTCCGAAGATGCTTTAAGTTGGGCTTTCACAAAAGGTGTAAGTTGGAAGAAAAAGTATAAATGTTATGCCAAAAATTCTTACACAAAAGGAGTAACTTTTCAAAAATGGTGTAAACCCTTTCACGAAAATGTGTAAGCTTAAGCAAAATGTGTAAATTTGATGAATTTTTTTTTTCAAAAATGGTATAAGTGACTTCCGACGAAGCTTTAAGTTGCCGCTCACAAACGGTAAAAATTCTTGAACAAAAGGAGTAACTTTTCAAAAATAGTGTAAGTATTTTCACAAAAAGTATGAAGGAGTAACATTTCAAAGTGTTCATAACCACAAATGGAGTAACAAAGCGTTCATTTCAAAATGTTCGTAAACACAGAAGGAGTAACATCAAGTGTTCATTTCAAAGTATTCGTAGTAAACACAAAAGGAGTAATATTTCAAAGTGTTCATAAACAAATTGGGACAACCACTGAACAAATCAAAGGGTTCGTGACCCCCGCTGACCATCCAAGCGTCGGTGGCCTCCGGTGCTCACAGCCTTCTAAGATCGGCACCTCTACTGGCACCGCCGCCGCAAATTAAAGGTTTTTTTTCTCTCTGGCTATTGATCTTGGTCTCTCTGTGTCGATGTCAGCCTATTCTCTGTCGATGTCGGTCTCTCTCTGTCGATCCCTGTTTATCTCGGTCTATCTCCAGTGATCTTGGTCTGTCTGTATCCATGTGGGTCTCTTCTCCGTCGATCTCTGTCGATTTCGGTCCCTCTGTCGATCTCGGAGTGGCTGCTCTGTCGATCAGTGTCCATCTAGGTCTCTATGTCTGTTGATCTCAGTCTATCTCTCTCTTTCTCTCTCTGTCTGTCCGTTGCTCTATATTAAAAATGGTTCTCTTTTACATTGACATACTTGGTTGGATTTGGACTTGGAGTCGCTATTCCAAGCCCTCCTAGACTCGTCGTCTCTGAAACAGAGTTCTACTGAGAGAAAGGCCAAGCCCTCCGAAACACCTTTCTCTCTCACATTGCCATTATTTGAACAAGACAAATACAGTGTGATTGGATTTTAGGAACTTCCAGGTTTTGAGGGGAAAAAATGGAACTTACACGTTTTGCGAAGTTACTCACATTCCTTGTGAAAAAACTTACACTATTTGTGAAAGGTTACACATTTGTGAAATAATTTATTTTATAAAATTTAGACCTTTTCATTAAAATACTTAAACCTTTTGTGAGAAGTTACTAATTTATTAAAAATCATGTCTATTAAAAAATTTACACGTTTTATTGGAACTTACACTTTTTCTGAGAACAGAACTTACACCTTTTTTGAAATAAGTTACATCTTTTCTGAACATGCTTACACCTTTTATGGAAATCTGAATTATATTTTTCTAAAATTTAAACCTTCAATGGGAAGTTGCACTATTGTGACATAACTTTCATGTTTTGAGAAAACTACATACATGTTTTTGAAAATATACACCTTGCATGGAAGGAGTATTTGAATAAAATTTATACCTTTTGTTAAAAACATAAACCTTTTCTAAATGATTACACCTTTTTGTGGGAATGCTTACACCGTTTCTGAATGGTTACTGCTTTTGTGAATAACCTTTTTCATAAAATTTACACTTTTTATGGGATATTACAACTTTTCTACTAGCAAAACTTACACCTTTTTAAAAAATTTACACCTTCTATGGAAAATATGTTTTCAGCAAGTTTACACCTTATTTTAAAAGCTTACATCTCTTCTAAAAAGGTACTCCTTTTGTGAAGCAAACATGTTTAAAAAATTTTACACCTTTTAAATAGGAGTTACATTTTTGGTGAAGACAGTTAGACCTTTTTTGAAAATTTACACGTTTTATGGAAAATAAGCTTTTGATAAAGTTTGTTAAAAGAAATTATTTGACAAAAGGTATAACCGTTTCAAATATGGTGTATGTTTTTCCGAAGAAGGTGTAAATGACCATAGAAAATATGCAAGTTTTGTTTTTCACCAAAGGTGTAACTTGAAATAATAAGTGTAAATTTTATGAAAAAGGTTTTTCGACAAAATGTGTAATTTTTCAAGCAGTTGTAAATATTTCCAAGAGAAGGTGTAAATTTTTAGGAAAGGTGTAAAATTTAGGAATAGTTGTAAACTTTGTGAGTTTTTACAAAAGGTATAAGTTCCCAAAGAAGACCAATCATCGAAGCTGAATGTTTCGTTTTTACAAAAGATATAAGTTCCCAAAGAAGACCAATCCCAATAAAGCTGAATGTTTCGTTTTTAGAAAAGATCCAAGGTGTAACTTTTATTAAGAAAATTAATGTAAAGATATAAGTTCCAAGGTGTAACTTTTATGAAGAAAATTAATTTATAAATGATGTCAGTTTTCATTAAAAGGTGTAAGTTATCAGAACAAGTATAAAATTTTCAAAAATTCTGAAGTGTTCAGAAGAGGTGTAAGTTCCGTCGGTCCGTCCGTCTCGAACCTCTCTCTTTGTTTGTCTTTCTCTCTGCCCGTCTCTCCGTTGTTCCATTTCCCCGTAGCTGTAGGGTTTTACAGAGAAAAATATTTGAGGGTCGAGCTTAAGTTCTTGGGAAGGCTAGCCATGGAAGTGGATGCATAAATACTTTTTTTAAGTTGATTTTTGTTGGTGGAGCACAACCGCAAGGGTTAATCGAGCACCATCGTCGGTTCGTCTGATCCGGTTGGTATTTCCTTTATTTCGTGCTGGTACATTATCTGTCTCCTTGTTTGTCTTCTATCATTCGCATATACCTTCACACCCAACCCGAAATCGACCCAATAGGAACTGTTCTGTACTCTATTTTCGTATTTTGTGCTATTCGAATAGGAACTCTTCCCTCTGCTAACCGAAATGGACCTAATAGGAACTGTTCTGTACTCGATTTTTGTATTTTCTCCCTTTCGAATAGGAAGTCTTCCCTCTGCTATCAGTGCTACAAGTTGAACATAGGTATCATAGTAGTTAGCAACAAGCATGAAAGGTGTTCTGCATTTACATAGCGAACTTGTTAGGTTGGGTTATATATAACGAAAGAAGACTTTAAAAAAAATTTGTGTAATGTTGGCACGGGAAAAATAAATTTTTTTTTCGAGTAGCCAAAAAAGAAAAAATAAGAAACTCGATAAACAAACAATGACTAATCTTGTTTCCGCAACAGGTAGCACACTCGGTTGAATTCTGCTTTCAATTTTGTAGTACTCAGTGATTTTATATTGTTGGAACTTATGTTTAGAAACAATCTGTGGTACACGAACTCTTCAAAATAGATCAAATACCTGTGTCGGACACCTGAGAGTCGGACAAGGGTATGGGGTATGTGTCGGATACTTTTCAACGGACACGTCTTATATAATTGTATATAACACAATTATTATATGTGCAAATTATTGTGAAATTACTACAAATGTGATTTTGACACTGTGAGTTACATATAGTACCATTTTATGTCACATATTAGATTAAAAATATGATATTTTTTCCCCACACCGCGTACCATTGAATGTAGGGTTAAGATTTAATGAGTCGGACCTGTACATACATACCGCACCCGGCACCCGTACCCGAGTCTGTGTAACACAGTAAACAACTCTTTCTTTCAGTGCTAAAGCTCATGCATAGTTGACGGTATTCAACTTAAAACATAGGAAAGCCAATTAAAAGAGTTGAAATGAGGATGACGATTTCCAAATTTTGTAGAGAGATATTCGTTCCCACACCCAATTCTGAATCAAGAGTTGAAGCATTCATTTTCATGGCTAGCCTTTCCAACAACTTAAGCGGCCGGAGACGATGGCTGAAAACCAATACCTTCTCCCCACCTGAGTCGGACAACCCTAACAGATTAAGGAAGAAGTTTGCCTTCAGTCCTTCTCTAATATCCAATTTTTCTAAGATGTGGTCCATCCGGGCATCGTCAATGCCCTCTGTCTCTGTGGTTGACGTGTCTGTAGGTGAACTCTTTAGGAGGGATCTCAACTGTGTGTGTACGTACAGTGTGCTCCCATCCCAGGTGATGTTCAACTGCTTAACGAAGTTGTTCAGTTCTTCAACTTCACGAACTGTCGTAAGGGTGAGGTGAAGAAATTCAGAAAAGTCAACAAGCCCAGGCAATTCATGAAGAAAATCTCATTTGTAGAAATGGACAACCTTGCTTGTCATTGCACGCAACTATTGCACGCAACTTTTGAATGACGGTTACCTTTCTCTTGAAGTTATCATCTTACATATATATACATCAGTTACATTTGAAGAGGAAGGTAGCTGTCATTCATGAGTTGCGGGCTGTCTGGACTTTATTGAGCGAGTTCATGAATGCGTACTCTCATTTGTCTTTTTTATGACCTTCGTGCAGAATGAGAATGGATGGGTACGTTAGTAATATTTGTTGGCAGGCAGTGGTAGTCTTGCTTGTTTCATTGTCACATACAATTGATGAAACTTGCTTGTACGCCCGGAAAAGTATTCTTCTCTAATCTACCCATTGTCTGAGCACCCAAAGGTAATGGAGCATGGGCCAAGATGCAGCCACCTCGATTCTCTGCAACCAAGTTGCTCAGTAGGAAATTGAAGCCCTCAACTTGATGGCTGGCCTTTCCAACAACTTAAGCGGCTGGAGACGATGGCTGAAAACCAATACCTTTTCCCCACCTGACTCGGACAAGCCTAACAGATTAAGGAAGAAGTTTGCCTTCAGTCCTTCTCTAATATCCAACTTTTCTAAGATGTGGTCCATCCGGGCATCGTCAATGCCCTCTGTTTCTGTGGTTGACGTGTCTGTAGGTGAACTCTTTAGGAGGGATCTCAACTATGCATGCGCATACAGTGTGCTCCCATCCCAGGTGATGTTCAACTTCTTAACTACGTTGTTCAGTTCTTCAACTTCACGAACTGTCGTAAGGGTGAGGTGAAGAAATTCAGAAAAGTCAACAAGCCCAAGCAATTCACGAAGAAAATATCATTCATAGAAATGGACAACATTGCCTGCCATTGCACGCAACTTTTTAATGAAGGTTTCTTGAAGTTATCATCTTGCATATATATACAGCAGTTACATTTCAAGAGGAAGGTAGCTGTCATTCATGAGTTGCGGGCTGTCTGGACTTGATTGAGCGTAGAAATGAAATGCGTACTCTCATTTGTCTTTTTTATGACCTTCGTGTAGAATGAGAATGGATGGGTACGTTAGTAATATTTGTTCGCAGGCAGAGGCAAACTTCTTCCTTAATCTGTTAGGCTTGTTCGAGTCAGGTGGGGAGAAGGTATTGGTTTTCAGCCATCGTCTCCGACCGCTCAAGTTGTTGGAAAGGCCAGCCATCAAGTTGAGGGCTTCAATTTCCTACTGAGCAACTTGGTTGCAGAGAATCGAGGTGGCTGCATCCTGGCCCATGCTCCATTACCTTCAGGTGCTCAGACAGCGGGCAGATCAAAGAAGAATACTTTTCCGGGCGTACAAGCAAGTTTCATCAATTGTATGTGACAATGAAACAAGCAAGATTGCCACTGCCTACCAACAAATATTACTAATGTACCCATCCATTCTCATTCTGCACGAAGGTCATAAAAAAAGACAAATGAGAGTACGCATTTCATGAACTCGCTCAATAAAGTCCAGACAGCCGCAACTCATAAATGACAGCTACCTTCCTCTTCAAATGTAACTGCTATATATATATGCAAGATGATAACTTCAAGAGAAAGGTAACCGTCATTCAAAAGTTGCGTGCAATGGCAGGCAAGGTTGTCAATTTCTAGGAATGAGATTTTCTTCGTGAATTGCTTGGGCTTGTTGACTTTTCTGAATTTCTTCACCTCACCCTTACGACAGTTCGTGAAGTTGAAGAACTGAACAACGTAGTTAAGAATTTGAACATCACCTGGGATGGGAGCACACTGTATGTGCACGCACAGTTGAGATCCCTCCTAAAGAGTTCACCTACAGACACGTCAACCACAAAAACAGAGGGCATTGACGATGCCCGGATGGACCACATCTTAGAAAAGTTGGATATTAGAGAAGGACTGAAGGCAAACTTCTTCCTTAATCTGTTAGGCTTGTCCGAGTCAGGTGGGGAGAAGGTATTGGTTTTCAGCCATCGTCTCCGGCCGCTTAAGTTATTGGAAACGCCAGCCATCAAGTTGAGGGCTTCATTTGGACATTACGGATGATGTGGTTATTATATTTTCAAGTTGTTGGAAATGATGTGGTTATTATATTTTTAGCAACCAAAATTGGACATTACGGATGCATTATTATGTAGTTGGGAACAAATTTGTTTGTGTCACAAATTGTGTACATATATGTATATATATCCATCCATATCTAACATATACTTGCGCCGAAATTGACAATGGTTGCAGCCAGCAACAATTCAAGGAAAGACGAGAAGCAAACAACCCCGAACCGAGTATGGTTAGTGTGCAGACATGTAATAAGTAGAGTACCGTGATGGAAACACATGACTGCTGTGATAGCAAAGTATGGACTTCTATTCCATGAGCACACCAGTCATGTGATTCTATTGTGTCGCATTTAGCGATTTCCAGCAGTCATAGACGCCATATTGCATGTTCTTATAAACTCTGATTATTTGTAAAATTTCATGTCCGTTTTTATTTCAACTGTGTGCGAAATAGTAATTTGTATGTGCAAACATATGTAAATACCAGAAAATGTGCACACATTGCGAGTGATACAACTTTTGGTGACAATTATTTTGGACTTACAGCTCCTATTTGTCCTATATGTGCGTCACATTGGTGTAACACTTACAGAGCCGAAAGGCTATTGGGGAAAGGTGGAAGGAACTCTCCTGTGATGAGAAGAAGAGGTTTCAGGACATGGCTAAGGCAATTGCCAAGGAACTGGGCGAAGAAGTTGCAAAGAAATCTGCAAAGGTACTTACGTGCTTAGTGTTTTCGTAACTGCATTTGGGGAGGACCTGCTATCGACACAATGTTGGTTAATTTTTTGTATTAATGTTCACGTTAATAACATTGCAGAGTAAAATGCAAGTCCGTATATCATTGAAGGAAATTGTTGATATCATGAACCGGTGTAACGAAGCACAAAAGCAGGCAGTCATTGATATTGGGTTCGGTGGCCTCCTCGGGTTAAAGTGTACCCGTATAGATCACAACATGTGCCAATGGTTGGTACAGAACTTCGATCCCGACACGTGTTCGTTGACTGTTCATGGTCGTCACCTGAGGCTCACCTGTGAGGAAATGCATGTCTTATTGGGTATACGGTCAGAAGGCAATAACGTGCAATTCACTGGTTCAATAGACGCATATCCCAATATCTACGAAGAGGTTGAAGCTGTTAAGGGAATCATTCCTTTGAACTAGTTGAGAGTTTATCTGACTGAGAGTGATGGTGCGGATGATGAGTTTCGGCGAAAGTTTGCGCTGTACGTGTTGGGGGCCATGTTGTGTCTTACCACAATGACCGCGTTGAGCCTGTCATTCGTTCAGGCCGTGAAGGACGTGACCGGTATGGGGGCATGTAATTGGGCAAAGGTGACACTGCAATTCCTTGTCAAAGGTGTTCGGAAGTATAAGATGAAAGTTCAGCGCGAGACAACTGGATGTGTTTTCCTTCTAATGGTAACGTAATCGACTGTTGTTTGTTTGTACCATGCCGATTACATATTTCATCCATTGCTGTGCATATGGTTCAATAAAATGGCAGTCGTTGCGAAATACAAACGTACCTGTTATTGAACAGCATGACAAATATACCTGTACGGGCCACATTTTTTGTAACCACGAAAAGCTTATCTTTTTAACCGGAAAGCTGCATGGGGATTCTGCCATCGAGACACATAAACACATACATATGATTGTGTTGTAAGTTGTATGCATTGTTAGCGAATACGGATTATTTTGCTCGGAAGTGTATAGTAAATATCTTTTCCCCCTTATAATGCAGCTATTTTACTTAGATCATTTTGCCCCTCCCTGTAAGAGTACGTCGGCTACTACATGCTCCATCCCTCGGCTAAATGATTGGGGTGATGCCGAAATACGGGAGACGAGGTGACGTATGAGAAGGAAGCAAATGTTGCAACAACATGAGGTAATCAACCCATTCGTTCTGTACATTTGACAGCATTGCCCCACCTGTGTTATGGATAACGGTGACAGACAGAATTTGTGTTCCTATGACTAGGTGACAAGCAGTGACAAACAGTGACCCATTCCTTAGCGTACATCATATTTTCAGTTTGTCCCTCCTTATTTACTCTGAAATACTCGAACTTTTGGGGGGAAAACATGAAGTTTCCATGTGGACGATGTTGTAGCCTTACAAATTCAATTTTATGTACTACTTCCGTTACGAAATGAATTTTGGTTAAGCCTTGAAGTCAGATTTTTGGAAAAGCTTAAAGATTTTGATTTTTTAACCTTGTAAAAAGGTCAAAACATTGTCGTTCAGTTATTGTTATTTAGTTTGTAATTGAAAGTTTCTCTTTGTTTATGTAATTGGGAAAAGGTAAAGTGGTAAACATGGGATCGACTGTGAAGTTTTTATCCACACCAGATGAGCATCATTTACAACAAATTTTTTTTTCATTTCAGACAAATGGGGTAATTAATTTTTATTAGATATATTTAATATGTAAAGTGTGTACACATATGTTGTGTGCAACTTAAGAAAGCAGACCGAAACTTTACGATTCACAGTTGAGATCGATTAACGATTCAGTGCATTACCATTTTCATTTATGATTTGAATCCCGATTTGACAACTATGTTAGGTGGAGTTTCATCCAACAAAAGCGAAAAGCAACGACATTGATGACGCAATTGACACACACCATGTCAATAACAAACAGAAACCACGGATTGATGATGTTCGTTTGAGCAAGGTTGAGACCGACATTGGTGAACTGAAGGAAACCATGAAGCAAGTGCTTCACAGCAATGCGGAAATAAGGGACATGTTGCTCAATTTCTGAGGGAAGGAAGCTGTTGACAATGCAAAGGTAAGCAAAAGCAATCAGTACACATGCTTTACACAGTTCACAGAGGTTACTTGAAGATGAAATATCGTAGTAAGTTAATGTATGTGTTTGTGTGATTAGGTGGAGTCGACTGAAAAAAATTGTAACATTAACATATCCTCCAGCATTGGTGAACTGAAAGGAATGCTGAACGAACTGGTTGTAGCTATAATGTTTGGGAAACAACCGTTTACTGAACAGACACATATTGCTGAAATGAAGCAAATGATGCAGCAAGTGCTGGCAGGTTTATCGGAAACAACACAATTGCCTCGCTCAGAGGAAAAGGGTGTTGACCCTACCATGGGAGTCGAGTTGCATGATGGCGGCATGGTCTTCCCAAATTATTATGGTAGCCCAAATGAGGGTAATGTTCAAGATTTACAGGGGGTGGATTGGGAGGACAATTATGTGAATGGAATATTGTCCAATGAGATAATTGATATGCACGTTGGACAGTTGCGTACCGTCCAAGAAGTTGGGGACATGCACAATAACTGTGGCCTTGCGTTGGAGGAAACATACGCAAGCGAAGAAAGCAAATCTCTTTCGGTTCAGTTTCTGGCCATGAAGAACGTTGCAAAACAGAGTTTATCTTCCTTTGATGATTTGCAAACCTTGCCACCAATGAGAGGAGAAGCAGACAATGTGCATCCTTCTGCTGGTAAGGTTGCCCAAACATTGGGAGCGGGACAAATTGTAACAGGCACACGAAAGGGAAGAGGAAGAGGTGTTGAAGCGACAGACGTAGGGGATATGCATTCGTGCAACGATAGCAAAATAAGTACTCGACTTACTGCCGAAAAATTCCCAAGTCGCCACATCACTTCACCTTTCGTATGTTTCATTACCAATTGATGCCGACAGCATTACTGATCATAATAGAACCATTATTTGTGCTGTATTTTAATATTTGTCATTCTAGTGCAAGTTTGCAGTAACAAATGTTGTACAATTGTCTTACAGATTTCGAACAAAGTCCTGTCCAAACTGCACAGGTTGGACAAGCGGTTCCGTTCAGAGGTTAGACATCGCTTCACCAATTTTAGATGTTATGGATGTGTTATGTACTTTGCAAATTAAATTTCTGAACAGTGGTGAGTTAGTTAATTGTTTATATTAATAAGAGGAGTTGATGTTACTTAATTGTTTATATTGATAGAAGGACTTGATAACACTGGAGAGCATAGAGGTTTTATCAGCGGCCGAACACGAAGTTGTTGACTCTGTACTTGACGACAGAAACAATGAAAGGTACGGATGAGTTTAGTACTCGCAATTAACCTGTTCCGTAGTATTTGTGAAATAAGTTTGAATTCCACAATTTTCATGTGTCGTGCTATGTTTATTTGATTCTTGTAGGTATCAGTTCTTTAATTTTTCATTCTCTATGATTTTGATGGGTTTATGATGGGTTTATCCATGTTGTATGTAGGATTTTCTTTGAATTTAATGCAGTGGGCTACGGAAAGATCAGTGGCTAAATTTCCTGTCTAAAGTTTTCTTCTTTTGGTCTTATCTTGCACACATGTACCTATTGGGAAAATTGCAAACCACTGATATTTTCACAAAAATATTTACAAATTCATGGAAACCTTTATAATTTTAATTATGAAACTTAATAAAGTTTACCAATGATTTGCAAATTTTTTTGAAAACACTCTGCTTACATTTTCCATTTTGATCATTTTGGGATATTGTTGGCTCCAGTTTGTAAAAAACGTGTTTCTTTTTTTTTTAACTTGCTGACCTGTAAATGAGCATTTCAATTTTCACATATTATTTTAGCAAATACTATTGGACATGTCATAAGTTGTAATATCTAAAACTTTCTCTTTTCATTTTGTTTTTTAAAAACTTAAAACTAATCTTCATTGGATTGGAGCCTAGTAGAATCAGGAATATCTGCCATAGTTGTACAACAGAAAAAACTAATCTTATGTTGTGGAGTTAAGCCAGATACGTTTAAGTTTTACTAGGCTGTAGGTTGCTTCTTACTGGTTGATGTATACGTTTTATGTAGGGACATTGTTGTGTCTATGAATCTGCATGAAATGCCTTGCGAATGTGCTACGCGACGTGACATGCGCACGCTGAAACCAGGGGCATGGCTATCCGACACTGTAAGTCGTGGCATCTAACAATGTTATTTCCACTATATTTGCATGATGGACATATCCATGTAGGGGCATTGTTATTTCGTATTACATTTAAACAAATGGCAAACCTTATTTCGCAAGTTGCCTGGTCTGTTACAATGTTCCAGCCAATCAACTTGGTCGCGGTTCAATTGACTAACGGACAGCGGCAAGTACACAAAGACGGGAGGCATACTACGTGGTTCTTTCTAGTATATGTGTCGGTAAGTAAGTGTTTTAGGTCGGTTGTGTATTGCAGAAGACATATTTTCAGAAAACTTTGGCTGACTGAACTTTACACACTAAACATGCAGACTTTGATACTAAATCAAAAAACTCAACCTCTGAACCATGAAAATATCGTCAAATCATATTTTGGACATGACAGATATACTGGGGTGCTTGATGCATGTCAGAAGGTAATATGAATGTCCATCCCATTGAAGCGAGTAGATTTAATATGAACGTCGGTAATATGAATGTCGATCCCATTTACATGAATGTCAATGTAAATATGAAAGTGCGTACATGTTCGCATGCCCTCTAAACAATGTCTTCACTTGTGTTTATGTGTAGATTTACATGCCTTTCAATTATAGAGGAGTACATTTGGTGTGCCTAAAAATAGATATGGTAGACCGTGTGGCGTACCTATTTGACTCATTAGCATCTGCCACACTGGACACCAACAAGCTGAACGCGGCAAAAATGTTGGTATGTCGTGCTGAATTTCACAAATCTACTTCCACACTGTCACATCCTTCACATAAACTAATCGTCTCATTTTGCAACAGGTTCAAACAATGTATGCCTTACTGCAACTACAGTTTAGAAATGAATATGTTGTAGACGTGAGTACCTTTGACGTCCGCATGTTAGAACAAAGGCCATTACAACAGCTGGACGAGTAATCCACAAACCCTGCGTCACATTGACTTCACTCCTGAATCACTCATTTAACGAACTTGCTTATATTTTACGAGAAACTGAATGTTACATTTCATTTGTAGCACTTTCGACTGTGAGATGTTTGTGATCAAGTACATGCAGCGGCCTGATATACCCAGCGGTCCACACAAGGTACATTGTACCGCTTAATTTCCAATTATGAAATAAATCCGTTTATTTCCTACCGCTGTAACTGTACCTGATTTGTGTTATTCACTTTCTGTACATATTTTCATCATTTTGTGCGCCGGAAGTTGGTGCTTGACTTCGTTATGGATGTGAACAATACAAAGATGGCCGAGTATCGTTCGTGCATGTGATTGATTGCAATTACAACAAATAGGGCAGCGATTTTATCATGGCCTGCCAATACGAGAGTAATTTCGATGCCCAACCACAACTGGATTACTGCATCAGCTTGTCGTGACAACTTTTTAGGTCGCAGCTGTGATAATACTAATTTCCCACGCGTATTGATTGTACACATAATTCCAATGTTTGGGACTGGAACAAACGAGGAAAAGTAGTAATGTTTGTTTGCTTTTATCGTGGCCTGTACGTAATGTGATACACATAATTCCAATGTTATGGGTACAGAACAAACAATGCAATGTCATATTTGCCCAAATGACTATAGTAATGTTTGTCCAGTGCAATGTGATATTTGTCCAACAAACAATGCAAGTTGAAAGTAGTAATGTTTGTTCGCTTTTACCACATGAATTATGTTTGTTCGATTTTTTTGAATTCCATGATTTTGTCCAAAACAAAGCAAAAAAAATCCCACAGAACAAACTAATAACGTTGACTATAATGCACTTTGAAGGGGAATTGATTACTTCATAACAATGCAGAAACGGTGAAAAATTGCACAAAAAATAAAAACAACCATACAACAGACCATTAAATACACAGAGTATTGATATTCAATTCTTTTTTTTGTTCAGCAAAACAAAAAACTGTATTGATGAAAAAGCACATACAAGGTGTCAATGATACATCAAGAAATAGGAGGTTGGAGCTAAAAAAGCTCCATCCTCCTAGTTGGTGAGAGACCAACGAAGAGAAACAAAAACAAAAGGAAAACAATAAGAATGTAACTCCAAGCCCATCCTCACAAAACCACATAACAGGGCAACCAGATGAAACTCCAAGGCAGCATGAACAAACTTCAGACCATACAGCCACCATTGAGACTTGAGCCTGAACCTTCAACCTCCATTGAGACCTGAGCCTGATCCTTCAACCTCCAAAAAAAAAAAATAACTACAATAGCAGACCAACAATTACAACAAGGCCAGCAGCAGACCTCCAATAACTTTCCCCAATCCAGCAGCAAACTTCCAATACAGCACACCAAAACATCATTCAAACAATTGCAAAAAGGCCAATATGCAACAGCAGACTTAAGCCTATTCGTTGATCCCATATAGCAGTAGCAGAGTACATATATAGCAGAGCAGAGATGAAGCACAGCAGAGCAGCAACTAGAAATGAGCATGCTTGACCCCATAAACTAAGCCAGAGCAACAAGCCAAAAATAAGGCAAAGCATAGCAACATTGAAGCACAGCAGAGCAAAAGTAGCCACCAAGAAGATATGGTAATACCACAGACTGACCAAAATCCTGCATACCACAGATTGACCAAACTTTTGCATCCTTGCAGCAAAAAACACCAAACACCACCCCCTCAATCAAACTTTGATACTATCCAGAATACAATATATGTCGTCCACTGAATACTGTAGGCCTCTATAACTTTGCTTACAGCAAAGTGCAACCCTCACTTTCACCATCTCAGCCAATTCAGGCCCATTAACAATCTTATCATTAAAAAGGCAATCATTCCTACCTTTCCAAATCATTCCTAGGTGTGCAATACAAAAGAATACATATATAAACTAGCCTAGGATTTGGGGAACAGAATGGCTAGAACACCCCACTCTGATTGAGCATCTGCCAGCATGGCTTGGGCTTGGTCTAACTCAGATTTAGTTGTCTGAATGGATGCAGAACGATGTCTAATTTGGGAGAGCATCATCCTTGCTTCTTGATTAAGCTGGTCATGTTGCTGCTGCAGATGAGCCTTTCTTTGCCGGACAGAGGCAAGTTCTGCCATGAGTTTGGCTTCCCCAAGTTCAAGTGCTGAGTGTTGCTAAAGAATGGCTGCAAAGTTTTGCTAGCTGAGTTTGAGTGACGTAGATATGGTGTGGGCTTCGTTTAGGAATTCCTTTTTGGTTTGAATATCCTTCGAGCAAGTCTGAACCATCTCTGAAAGGGTTGGCCATTCCGTGATGATCTTGGCCAATTGCTTTAGTTGAATGGGGTTGAAAGGATTAGGGGAGAGGTTTACAACAGCAGAAAGACAGGCCAAGGTTTCATCAGGTTTGTGGAGAATGATTTCTTCAACTGGGTTGTTAATGAGATTGATGAAGGTGGTTAAGGTTTGTTGAGTTTCAACATCAAACAGATGTAGCCTTTGAGGCAATGGGGATATTTCGTCTAGATCTTGTTGAAGAATAGAAAGTTTGGCCCAAATATCCTGGCATGGACCAACGGCCTGTGAACATTAATAGTTTGGTGAGAATATATGCTTGCAAGTAATAAAGAGTAAATAGGATGAGGTTGGAAATGGTAGTACCTGTCCTGATAACGTGCGCACAGACGGTTGGCCTTGTTCAGCTGTGGTTGTGGCATCAGGACGAGTTGTTTCTGGTACTGATGAAATGGCAGCATCAGCGCCTTGAGGCTCTTTCTCTGGTTTTGCTAACAGGGGAAAGTCATGAGGACCATCAAGTTCTGTCTCGCCCATTGGTCGTGGAGATGAGTCCTGTATTATATCCATTCCTGTAAATTGGAGAACAATACCAGTTACTTAAAGAGAAGTTTTTTTTTTCCCGAACGAACAGTAACATTTGTATTTCTATTTACCTTGGTTGTGGTGAACTTTTGGTTGAGGGGATTTTGTGTTGTCATCTGTTGGAAAGGATTGGTTGTTGATTGAAATGTCAAATTCAATCCTTTGTGATTCTTTGTTTGAAGTTTGGGAATTGGAGGGGTTAGATGGTGATGGTTGAGGGCTAGAGATAGAAGGGACAATATGTTGAGGAGAAGTGGAAGGATGCTGTGATGCAGATTGTGTAGATTGCTGTGGCGAAGACTGTGAAGCAGGTTGTAAGGAAGTTTGTTGCGATGCTTCAGGTGGTGGTGGAGTTGGTTGTATAGTGGGTTCTGTGGGTACATTGCTAATTGGACTGGGAATTTGATGAATGTGTTAAGGAGAAGTGGAAGCATCGTCATCATCAGCAGCAGCAAGGAGTAATCTCCTTCTTTTTCTCTGCACAAAAGTAAGTGATCAGTCGGGCGTGAATGGAATTTGAGATACTGTAAATATGTAAAGTGAAGGCTTACTTGGTAGAGCTGCCCTGAAGGATTTGATGTTGTTTGGCCAACCATTTGGCTGAGAGGGATATCCCACTCACTTAGGTCTGTGCTTAGAGCAGGAGCAGTGGAAGGCTCTTCTCTCTTCTTCGATGTGACCTCTGTCTCGGCAGGGGTACGGGTGGTAGTTTCTCTCTGTGCTTGTGTCTGCGCGGCTGCGAAAGAGTCTACCGTTAATTTCGGAACTGAGGGGGTGTTTGTCTGAGTTGTTGCATCCATTGGATCCTTGCCTTTACGTTGGTCCCTAACCAATGGTTCAGCAGCAGGCCCAATTTTGGCTGTCAAAGGTTAAACAAGTTAGTGTTGTAGAGAAAAAAACAAAACAAATTGCATGACACAGTCAGGGATATGAAGTATATGAAGGAAGGATACCTGTAGCCTTAAGCTTGGAAGGCGAGGCTATGCGGCCCTGAATATGAATACAAGTATCGTTAAGGCAGCTTTCAAGTGGCTTGCAGAAAATAATGGCAGACATAAGTCCCCACCAATGGTCAAAAGCAGCCGAGCAGTCCGAAGCAGGTTTGAAGAAGAAGGGGCCAAAATCTTGAAAAAGTTTGGTGTTCTCTGTCAAAATGGATTCAGCTTGTGTAGGATCTTTGAAGTGGATTCTGGACCCAATCTCCTCATGGATGGTTGGGTGGAAATAAGGATAAGGGATAGCCTGGGAAAGACCAAATTGCCTAGACCATTGATTGGGACAGTATGTCTTAAAACTGCAGCTGGATAGCTTGGCGGAGGATATGGAACAGCCAACCAAGACATGTCTAGAGGTGAGAATGTGTCTCCAACTCTCATTTTGTTCTTGGACTTGGTCATTGTGTAAATCAGAAGGGTCTGTGAAGAGGAAGCGAAGTCTACTGGAGGAGAATTCAAAGTTTTGAAATGGCATGTACAGGTTGGAAGGTCTCTACGAAGGAAGGTTGTAAAACATGGTAAGATGATTTCTGAAAGTGAGGATGGGTTGGCTGTTATAAGTGAGCAGTTGCTCAGCATAGGAGTAGCAAACAGGTTTCAAGGTGTTAGGTGGTGGGGGTCGTGCCTCAGGGAAATAGGCATACAACCAGGCCTGGAAGAGCTAGAAGGGGCCACCACAATTGCCAGAAATCTTCTTGTCGACAAAGGAAAATAGGGCCTTGTAAAGGATGGCAAGAAGATAAGGGGCTAAAGCCATAAGTTGGCCATCTTGCATACACAAGGCAAGGGGGAGGTATTCTTTCGTGATCTTGTACCCAGGGACACAGAAAAGAAACTCACAAAGCCAAAGTAAGTAAAAAGCAGTTCTTTCTTTGTCATCGACAGGGGAACCAGGCTTGCCTTGGTATTTTTTGGCAAAATATGTATAGCACATGTCAGTGTTTAAAGTAAATGTCACTTTTGGAGGCTCAAGGAGAGCATGAATTGGATTGCCTAAGATTGGGAGAGCAGTCAAGTGAGCTACATCTAAGATGGTAGGGGAAATCATACCAAAATTGAGGAGTAGGGAGTTACTAGACTGCGACCAAAAGCATGCAGCAGCAGCAATCAGCCCTTTGTCCACGTCATAAATTTTAGTCGACAGTCTAATTGCTTCACCAATGCCCTGGTGCTTCCATACTTCAGCGTCGTGACCTTCAATTCTCCTGGCCCAGCTTCGCTAATCAGAGTCTGGTGACCTCCACCCTCTGAGTGGGTTTTTGCTGACATTCCAGTTAGTCCACTTGAGTCCAGCTTGGTTGAGAAGAAGGTTCTCACCATTACCAAGGGAATAGTATGGAGCTAGCTCGCCTGGTAAGTAAGACGCGAAGGTAGGGCCTAGAGTAGCCTTAGCGACAGAGCTTGTGCTGGGCAATAGGGTTACACCAAATTTTAGAGGAGTGATACATGGTCTGATAGGGTCTGGGAAGCGGAGTAGGTCTTCATTGTTCTCCTCAGATGGAGATGGTTGAGATTTTTTCGGCACCATGGCTTAGGGTTTTGTGGTGCTCTAGTTTTGAACGGGAATGGTTGAGAAGAAGGAGTACAGTCTGGGGAGTTCGAATCAGAGGGAAATGAAGTGGTTTGAAGTTGAAAGGGTGGGTCTTTTATAACTTATGATGGGGCCAGTATATTTAAAAGCTCTTATATTGGGCTGTAGTTTATGTTTGTTTTGGGCCCGTATTAAGAAATTTGCTATTGGGCCCAAACAATGGCCCCCTTGTTAAAGTTAAATATCATATGACTTGGACCCCCACAAGGGGGGACCCTTATGACCCCCTCTCTCTCTGATTGGCCACTTTTTTTATTTTTTTTCAATTTCTTCTTTTTTTTTCCTTCTCCAATCAGCAGCCCCCACGTGTGTGGGGGGGGGTGGGGGTGGTGCAGGTGGTGATTGGAGGGGGTCTCAATCATTTCCGCAATATTTAACTTGAACATGGGGGCCATTGTTTTCACCAAGTTTTGCCAGTCTCTGTCGACAGATGGTCCACTTAATTGAGGGCATGTGGCCAAGTCTGAAGGAATGTCCACGACCTGAAAGTGGGCTCTCTGCATGTGGGTCACCTAGAAGTGATAGGGGAAGTTTTTACCACCAATCATGGAGTTAGTGGGCACACTTTCAGGAGGGAAGATGAGACAAAGCAGGAGCCTTGCTCTGTCGACAGAAGTTTAAAACAGTTGGTGGTCATAAAATAAACAAAAAAAAAGGGAGCTCGACAGATAGAAGTGGAGGTTTAGTATTGATATCCGTATACTGTTTTTGTGGCCTATCATTGCATGATCCCACACGTCTACACCATAACTGCCACTATAACTGCCCCCTGACTTTGAATCTTCAAGTCCCCTGAAAACCAATATTGACTCTTCCCCGTCGACCTTCCTTTTCACCATTGTGGGGCATGTCCCTCATCATTATGAGTTAGTGGGCATACTTTCAGGTGGCAGCATGAGACAAAGCAGGAGCCTTGCTCTGTCGACAGAAGTTTCAAACAGTTGGTGGCCATGAAATAAACACAAGAAAAGGGAGATCGACAGATAGAAGTAGAGGTTTAGTATACTTGAAATGCCTAGAATAGAGATCGTTGGTTTCGCTATCCGTATACTGTTTTTGTGGCCCATCATTGCATGATCCCACACGTCTACACCGTAACTGCGACTGTAACTGCCCCCTGACTTCGAATCTTCAGGTCCACTCTGCCAAATATTGACTCTTCCCTGTCGACCTTCCTTTTCACCATTGTGGGGCATGTCCCTCATCATTATGAGACAAAAATCGACAGAATATTGTCCACTAAACGCAACCACAATCCTTGCAAACTGGGCCACTGAACCGCAACACTTGGCCACTCACTGTTACTGCCCCTGACTATGAATCATCAAACTCTGCCAAATATTGAATTTTCCCTGTAATTTAATCAAAATATATTCAATGTCGGTAAACTTGAAAATATGTTTGAAATAACATTTTTCTGTATCGTAATGACTTAAACACAATTGTTGTCCTACATTTTACCTAACGAAAATACACAACTTATTTATATCAAAAACAAAATATACATCTCGGGTTTATAATCAAAAAAATGGGAACTACTTTTTTTAAAAAAAAAGTTCACTCATATTTTCAGCTACATTCTGATTGGATATTAGATTAAAAATTCCTCTTTGCACCTATTTTCCCCACATCCTCCCAACAGCTGCTCCATTCAACTAACATTGAATCTTGCATGCCACCTGACTCACACACTAGAGCAGTTACTGGCAGTGCTCATGGATTTAGTGGCCACCCTCCAAGAGGAAACATGAACGAATTGGGAGTCTGTATCTGTCGAGGAAAGGCTAAAAGGACCTGGGCACAGGTGGCAACTTCAATTATATGCACTTCGACAGGGACAAGTGAAGCTTTTATGTGGTTTCAATACACGGAAATGACCGTGCAGTTACAGAAGTTGCACAGAAGCAGTTGCAGAATTGGCAGATCATGGGGTCGTGGGAATTTTATAGCTATAAAGGGCAGAATGTTTGCAGAGAAAGAGGACATGAACAACAACACAACTTACTTTCTACATTGTAACTTCTGTGTAGTTTTTTCCCTTTTACTTTCTACTTTGTTACAAACAACACAACAACACAACAACTTACTTTCTACTTTCTACTTTCTACTTTCTACTTTTAGTTCATCGAAAGAAGTCTTCATCCATTTCAGGCATTTGAACCAATACCACAATTGCTTGATTTTCTTCTTGAACTTGTCAACTTTAAATTACTGCTTCGTTGCTGTCGATATAGGCCCACCATAATTTTACTAACAATAAACCCATACTTCCATAGTAAACATTAAATAATTTCACAACTCCTGTTCGTAACTCGTAATTCATATACCAATCGGCATGGAGATAAAGTAACGAGTTCGTTGGGTTACTTTCTCCAAGTAACACCCAAAATTAACTGCCACTTGGATTGTATACAAAATGCATGTGCTGGTATGTAATTTTGCAAACCCACTTGGACAAAATTCGTATTTTACTCGAAATATAATACTAATTTACCGACACAAGTCATAATCAATACGAAGCGAAACACATCGTTAGTTGATAAACCACACCGCAAAAAACCCTTCAGTTAGATCCAACCAAATATGGAACAGAAACAAGCAACCCGCAATAGGAATCTTGGAATACAGACATAAGCCAATTTCCCACCCAAAACAATACACAGACAACCCATATATATCTCACCTCACCTTCAATTAGTTTCCAAAATGACAAGTCACTGCAAACACAAATGACAACATCACTCTAAACAATATGGAAAATTTACAACTCGTGGCCTTGTACATAAGTAACGTTGTGCCATTTCCTGGCATTGTACATAACCAATTATTTACACGTTACGTACAGCAATCCGTGCAAAATGAAAACTACATACATTATTTCCATGTGTTTTCAATAGCTAGTACTGTCTACCTAATAAATTAAGGGAATAAGTAAATCATACAAATTATACAATTACCTGATTCACCTCATCAATTGTGTTCGAATCATTTTTCCACACTGCTGCTTCAACACTACCGTATTGGCCCACAGGCTGCTTGGAATCAGGAGAAAACATCAAAAAATAGTCGTCGTTGCTTAATGTGCGGTGTACTTGGATCCACCAACCCAGTTTTGCAGCGAACGGGCAATGACTCCACATTGTACTCACGGTCAGTTATGTGGGGTGTATCTGCATCTGAGTTAGTACCCACTGTCCGGCTAAACCGAACCTTAGGACACGTTCGCTTTGTGTGCCCAATGTATTTGTAATTCCCACATTTTCTTGGTCTTCGACAGTTGGACGAGGCCCGTCCTGGGTTCCCTTTTGTCTTCACAACATCAGGATCTTCTACTCCAAATTGTCGACGGAATGAATGTTTTCCTTTGTCTCCATTCCCACCGTTCAAATTCCTCTCATATAACTCCTTCATCCGGCTCGTCATCAAAAGACATGCATCCCTAGCCTCTTTGAAACCTTCCGTTGATTGCGAGGCATAGAAACACATTTCATTGTAGGAAGAACTCAATATCCCATACCGGGTCGTCTGTGTTGTAGTGCTATCAATTGAGGGTTGAGGCCATTGCTGGCCATCCTTGCTTGCAGCCCTTGTCCATCTATGCAGCACACAAGTTGGGGGAATTTGCGTTAAATTTTCAGCTTTCGTAACACATATCATGTGGCAGCAAGGTAGCCCCAACGACTCAAACTTCATGCAAGAACATCTCATTGCAGCATCCACTGGACTGTGTGTTACTATCCATGATCTGTCCTTCACTTTGTACTTATGAATATAGTAGCATTTCTGACCATCCGGCAAAGGGAACACGTCCTTGACATTCAACTTCCCCTCTTCTAAGATTTCATCACGGAACATTCTAAATATATTTCGGGTGAATAGCTCAGCTCCATGTCTCTCTATATCTCGCAATGGAGTAATCAATACCGAAAAAGTGTTATTTGTTTCAGCATCATCTCCAGCCTCGTTATACCTTATCCTTGCAAGAGCCCGATCATAGTGCCTAACAAATTCATATAGCTTCAATTTGTGTTGGAGGAAGGGATTGAAATAAGCATTCATACACTCCGAGCGCTGAGTGCTCTTCATCCTAGCAAAGAAATATCCACGCATATATGCCTCAGCCCACATATGACGCTTCTCATATGTCTCCAACACCCAACTGTTGGTTTGAAGTCCAAATTTTCGACTATTGTCGTCCAGCCATGCTCAAACTTTGTCTCATCCGTTTCCATGTCCATGCACTACTTGAAAGCATGTGCAAAGCCACTTATGTGAACATTTGAAACAGCATTTTTCCCAAGATGCCAATTACATAATCGATGTCTTGCGTCTGGAAATACTCTTCTGATTGCCTCTCACATCGCCTTATCCCCATCTGTCAGTACGGGCACAGGTGCTTTATTGCCCATCGCCTCCATAAATGTTTCCAAAACCCATGTGTATGTCTCAATTGTCTCATTAGCTAGCAAAACACATGCAAATATCGTGGTCCTAAAGTGGCTAGTCACACCAGCCAACATGACAAAAGGTTTCTTGTATGCATTGGTTTTGTAAGTTGAGTCAAATATCAACACATCACCAAACTTTGCGTAGTTGGCCCGCGATTTTGAATCTACCCAGAACAGATTTTGTAACTTGTTATCGTTACACACATCATACTTGTAAAAAAAACGTGCATCAATATCAAGTTTTGTGCATAGGTAAGCCAACGCACCCTGCACATCACCATCCTCAACTTCTGCTCTACGTTCGGCTTGAATATGGTTGTGCAGATCCGTACGAATGAAACCAAAATTCTCATAAGACCCGGACTGATTTACTATATAGTCCATGATTTGGCTAGTCTTCACACCGACATTGCGCATAGCCATTGCTTGAGCTTTGTTAGCGTTGTTTAAACTGCGATGTGACCTCAGATACATCACACAGTGTTGTTCCGCCAATTCATGGTTGTGGTCTGCGACGAAGTGAGTCACAACATACTTTCCCCCTTCACCAGCATCCGCATCGTACCGTATGCGAAATTGGGCTTTGCAACCAACTCTTGTTAGTGCCTTGGGAGCTCTACTCTTCTCAGCAACACGGTCCAAGTATTTTGGTAATCTCTGACCTTCCCTTGAACACAACCACAGCCTACTAACGACCTTTCCCTCTTTATTTGTGTTAAATCTAGATTTTCGTATACTAAATCCCTTGGCTTTAGCATACGCATTGTAGAAATCTTCTCCATCTTCGACCGAATCAAATTTCTGTTCCAGAATAGCACGTTCAACATCACCAACCATGTCATTACGATGAGCATCGTCAACCATTTCTTTTTTCACATCGGCTCCGCCATCTTCAACGTTCATGTTGGTTGCTTCTTCATTGCTCGGACCAACTTCGCAACCATGATCAGGTTCTGCCCGACTTTCATTCATCAAACGAATGTCATCTGCTTCATTTGGAATGTCATAATCATCACCTTCCCTTTTAACTTCCGCTGGGGCCATACTGCACATGACATTACTACAAACAATTACTTGATGACCGAAAATTGTTAACACAAACACAAACATGACATTTTCACACGGTTTAGCTGTTTGTGCAAACACAAACACTCGCTTGAGAAAGAGAAAGAGAAAGGTTAGCTGCCAATGGAGGGGTTTCCGTTGGAGCGAAGCGTAGAGCTGTTGAAGTTAGGATGGGGGTTTAGTTGAGGGAAAATAGCTGAAGTGAACGGGCCAGAGAGACAGAGAGGGAGACAGAGAGAGGGAGACAGCTCCATACCTCATATCTAGTTCGAGAGAAGGGCTTCACTTCAGCAATGGAACCAACACAGCCTTGTAGTTACGTTGTTGTTGGAAATCGCCCGTTATACTGTTCCCTACAGAGCTTCGTCAATGGAACGTACCCAACAGGGGCTTCTCCCTGTTAATGGAAATCAACAGTTACACTGACTCAACCTTACACAGAGAGGAGAACAGAGAGAGATAGAGACGAAATACAGAGAGTGAGTGGGATGCAATCATGCAAATACAAGCATTAGCCAGTTTGGTCCGGTTTAATCGGTTTTTTCGATTTTTCTTATATAATAATATATCAAATAAATGTTGACTAATTTATTTTATTTTTCTATTTATGTTTGGTGTTCATGTAAATTTTTGTATTTGATTGATAGATTTTATAATTAATATAAATATTTTTGTATATTTTGTTTATAATTTTTTTAAAAAATTAATCTTATAATAAGTAAATTAATTTTAAAAAATTTGAAGTTTGAACTTGGCTCGTTTATATAATCAAATTAGATAAAGCTTGGTTATTTAAACTTGACTTGAGCTCGGCTCGAGCTCAAACTCAACTAAGGTAGTGTGTGATAATTTAATTCAACACTTAAACGAAATATATAACATAAAAATCAAGTAAGGCCATTTGATAACTATAATTAGCATCACTTAAAAATTTAAGTAGCCCTTAAAATGTGAGTTAAAACTTAAAAATATTTTAAGTAATTAAAAATTTATTTAATTTTGGCTGAATTTATAATAATTATGCTAGAGTGTTGATGTAACAACCCTCATACTGTTTACCAATTAGTGACTGATTGATTACCGATAAACATTGATTACCGTTAAACTGAACTGATTATGACTGATAATTGGACTGGTTAAAGTACTGAACTGACTGACTGAAAACTGGAACTGAATTGACTGAGTGTGTATATTAATTTGTATTCTATCTGTTTGATTGATTATTTGATCTGTTTGTGTTTTATGTTTAAACTGCTAATTGAAGGCCTTATCGGCGGCCGAACCGGGAATTGGTTAGTGTTCTATGATCCTTAGAATTAATGTGATTTTGTGGTATAATTATCTGAAAACTGTTAGGTATGATTAAATTAGATTAAACATTGATCAATTGCATAGTTTGATTTATTTACCATTTTGCCACATGAGTGGCCCACTACCTAGTCATATTTGAGCCTCATTACACCAAGATCAAACATTTGCTCAGCCATTTCCCTTGTTCTTGCCGACCAAGAGAGGAGATAAGAGAGAATTGAGTTCATTTTTGTTGAATTGGCTTGAATTGCTTGGAATTGAAGTGTAAATTGTCAATTGGACTCCTAACTGAATACAAGACTAAGGTAGGACATTCATCTTCTTGTTGTTGTCATAGAATTAATTCTTGCATGATTCATGCTTCAATTGTAGAGTTAAGTCTTGTTTTAGTTCATACATGTAGGATTAGAACATAATTCATGCATGCATGTTTGAATTGATGAGTTTTGAGTTGAATTCATGGAAAAATTGTACATGCATGTTCATAATTAGGCTTCAGTCCATGAATTCATCATGTTCTTGAAGAAATGAGTCTATCTGAACAAGCTTTGAAGGTTGAATTTGGTTTAAAATTCATGCATGTTTGCATGTTCTCCATGTTCATGAAATTGGTTTGAAATTGGGTTTGAATTAAACACCCTTGGGCTTTGATTTCTTAAAATTGAGCTTTGAACCATGATATTCTATGTGTTTACAAATGTTTTCTGGAAATTCAGCCCAAGAGGTCGAGTTTTGAATTGTGAAAGCCTGGTTTTGAGCTTGGAGGTGCAATCTGGAATTTCCAGATTTTGCACTTCCGCTCGATCGGGAGAAGTGCCGCTCGAGCGTGGAATCCGAGCATCCAGTATTTCTCTGCACTATTTTACAGTCCGCTCGAGAGGAGGATTGGGCGCTCGAGCGGAGGATTGTGTCTCAAGCTCGAGCGGGCGTCGAGCGGAGATTTCACCCATCCAGTACTTTTACAGTACGCTCGAGCGGGAAAGTTGACGCTCGAGCGTGTACCTTTGTTTCATGTCCGCTCGAGCGGGTAAACCTGAGCTCGAGCGGGACTCTATTTTCTGAATATTCTGAAACTGCTTTTTGAGTACATCTTTGCATCCTCATCCCATTCTAGGCATTCTTAGGCCTAGTTTAAGACATCTTGGAGGGCATAGATGTAGAACACACCAAGGCAAATTAGGGGTTAAGTTATTATCTTTCCCAACTGTGTAGCTTAGTGTGTGTTCAATTTGTTAACTGTATAGGGTTGGCGACTGGGGAGGCACGCTCTAGCATACTGTAGCCCAAACTCTGTGAGTAACGATTGTGTAAAGATATGTTCACAAATGATTATCTTCTGAACAACTGAACTGTACTGTTTTCCGAACTGATTTACTGTTAACTGAATGAATGTATGTCCTATATTCTGAATTATATTGTGGCATCCTTAGCACCTACTGTTTACTGTTACTGTGACAGAATTCTCTGTCGGTTCCCTCGTGGAACCACTACTGTTTACTGATTGATGGCCATCATTACTGTTCGGTCTTTAAGACCTACTGTTTACTGCTATGCTAATGGATGTACCACATATGACTGAATAACTGTTCTGACTGAAAGATTGAAGTATTATTTAATGAACTGTTTTCATTACTGTAAGGACATTTCATTCTTAACCTCTTTACGCATTATGTTATTCACTGGGCTTTAGCTCACTGTTTATATATATATATATATATATATATATATGTGTAGGTGCTCAGCCACCAGATCGGAGCTAGGAGCGTAGGTTAGACTCCAGTTTTGTCAAGCCAGCCTTTGTGCCTCACTGCGAGGTTCCGAGTTGCCATGCTATGACTTTGGGGTGTTTTGTTTTTCCCCCGTCTGTCTCCATACTGTTTGGATTACTGTATAGACTGTCAGCTACTAACTGTACTGTTATCAAGGGATTAGGTCCCTGTACTGTGTGACTGTAAATTTTGTATAGACTGTACTGTTTGTATGTATGAATGCATGAAAAACCTTTTTGGCATATAGACTGTCACAGCTCAATGGACATTGTTTATTTACTGTATTGGCTTCCGCCAGGCCCTGTACTCTGTTTTACTGTATTACTGTTCTGTAGGCCTTTGGTAATCTCGGATTACTGGCCGGTTACGGTGCTAAACCCATAGGGCCGGGTTTGGGGTAGTGACAGAGTGGTATCAGAGCAATACTTAACCACGAGTCATACCGCACACACGCGTCCAAATGAGCTATAGGGTGTCCTAGAAAAGTGATTAGGGCATTTCATGAACTTGCAAAGTGTGTGGCTATGTTATGAGCGAATACATGTTGATGTGATAACTGTCTAAATATGCAACTGTTTATGTTACAATTACTATAACTGCTATAACTGCTTTTAGTGAAATGGACAATGCAAATGAACATGAATCCTCATCTACCGAGGCAAGAATGGAAAGAATGGAAAGAATGATGGAACTGATAACTGCTAGACTTGAACAACAACAGAATCAACAGCCCCCACCTCCTCCTCCGGTACAGTCGGAACCTAATGTGAATGTGAACGATGGAGATATTATTGCTCTCATCCATAAATTCAGCAAAATGAAACCGCCGTCCTTTCAGGGAGGCCTCGAACGGTTAAAAGCTGAAGCGTGGGTTCTTGAGACAGAGAAATTATTTGAGGTGTTCCCGTGCTTTGAAGCACACAAGGTACTGTTAGCCACCTTTACCCTGCAAGAAGAAGCTAGAAGGTGGTGGATGCTTATCCGTAATGAAAATACAGTTATGACTTGGGCTCAGTTCAAAGGAGCCTTCTTTGAAAAGTATTTTCCTCAGTGTGTCAGGGATAGAAAAGTGACTGAATTTGAACAGCTGAAGCAGGGCACGATGTCCGTTGCAGAATATGAAACAAAATTTACTGAACTTGTCAGATATGCACCACACATGGTGGACACTGACTACAAGAAGGCCAGAAAATTTGAGGGTGGCCTTAATGTTGCAATACTTGACCGAATAAATGTTTTGAAACTACCGACTTATGTGGGTGTTCTCGACCGGGCGTTGATGGCCGAGTCAAACATTGAAGCACTGAAAACTGACACACCAACGTCGGAATGGCGTGGTAAGAGGCAGGGTTTCAAATTCAAGAAAGGCAAGCACAACCCGGCCAACAAGAAACAGAATACGGGATCGACAACTAGCCCCAGCCAAGGGAGTGGGTTCATACCACCCTGTTCTGAGTGTGGCAAGAAGCACAAAGGGGTCTGCTACAAAATATCCGGAGCCTGTTACAGGTGTGGCAAGGTGGGTCACATGGTCAAAGACTGCCCCTCTGCTCCGCAAGTTAGTAGCAAAGCTACGCCAAGCGCGGCAGCGTCAACTGTAGCACCAAAGCCTAACCCCAAAGCTACCGGGAAAGAGCCTATGAGGCAGGGTCGAGTGTTTGCCTTAGTACCGGGAGACGTTCAGAATACCGAGACCGTTGTGTCAGGTATTCTCTCTATTTGTACACAAAATGCATCTGTATTGATTGATTCGGGGTCTACACATTCTTATGTATCGCATGCTTTCTCACGGAAATTGAATAGACCCTTAGAACCCATGAACTATCTGCTGGCCGTATCATCACCCGTAGGAGGATCCATGACATGTGTTTATATGTACCCTGCATGTGAAATCATTGTTGGGGATATGCATCTTTTTATTGATTTACTACCATTGAACATTGATCATTTTGATGTAATATTGGGGATGGATTGGTTACAAAAATATCATGCCACTATTGATTGTGTGACCAAGCAAGTTGTTTTCCGTCCACCTGGTTTGCCTGAATTTGTGTTTAATGGGAGTGGAGTGGTACCTCCTCCGTATTTGATTTCGTCAGTCAAAGCTGTTAAATTAATTAGAAAGGGGTGTAAAGGATATCTGTGTTATGTGCTGACTGTGCCTACTGATGATAGTGTTAAAACTGATGTGAATTGTATTCCTATAGTCAGGGAATTCCCAGATGTATTTCCAGATGATCTGCCAGGGGATTTGATTGACAGGGAGATTGAATTTACCGTTGATATGATTCCGGGTACACAGCCGATATCGAAAGCTCCTTACAGAATGGCCCCAACTGAACTGAAGGAGTTGAAAGTGCAATTGCAAGAACTGTTAGACAAGAAGTTTATCAGGAACAGTACTTCACCGTGGGGTGCACCGGTTTTGTTTGTAAAGAAGAAAGATGGCTCGCTGAGACTGTGTATTGATTACCGTGAATTGAACAAGGTAACTGTGAAAAATAAATACCCATTGCCACGTATTGATGATTTATTTGATCAGTTACAGGGTGCACAAGTGTTTTCCAAGATTGATCTCAGATCGGGGTATCATCAACTGAAGGTTAAACCGGAAGACATTGATAAAACTGCTTTTAGAACGAGGTATGGCCATTATGAATTTTTAGTTATGCCATTCGGAGTCACGAATGCCCCTGCTGCTTTTATAGACCTCATGAACAGAATTTTTAAACCATACCTTGACAATTTTATTGTAGTATTTATTGATGACATATTGATTTACTCCAAGAATATAGAAGAACATGAACATCATCTGAGACTTGCCCTACGAACCTTAAGAGAACAGAAACTGTATGCTAAACTGTCTAAATGTGAATTTTGGCTTGACCATGTTATGTTTTTGGGGCACGTTGTTAGCAAAGATGGGATTTCTGTTGATCCGCAGAAAATCGAAGCTGTAGTGAACTGGCCTAGACCAACCAACGTGACTGAAGTCCGAAGCTTTTTGGGATTGGCTGGGTATTACAGAAGATTTGTCAAAGATTTCTCCAAAATTGCCTTGCTGTTAACTCAACTGACACAGAAGGGGATATCATTTGACTGGACTGACCAAAGGGAATCAGCATTCCAAGAGTTGAAGACTCGACTTGTGACTGCACCGGTTTTGACTTTACCCTCAGGTACGAATGGTTATACTGTGTTTAGTGATGCTTCTCATAAGGGTTTGGGATGTGTTTTAATGCAGAACGGGAGAGTAATTGCCTATGCTTCCCGACAACTGAGACCGCATGAAAAGAACTACCCGACCCATGATCTGGAACTTGCTGCAGTAGTATTTGCACTGAAAATCTAGCGTCACTATCTGTACGGGGTGACATGTGAAGTATACACCGACCACAAGAGTTTAAAATATTTCTTCACACAGAAAGAACTGAACATGAGACAGCGGAGATGGCTAGAACTGATTAAAGATTATGACCTACAGATATTGTATCATCCCGGAAAAGCCAATACCGTTGCCGATGCATTGAGCCGAAAATCGATTGGAAACTTAGCATGTTTGCTTACCGGACAGAAAGAGTTGCTTTGTGACCTTGAAAAATCTGAAATTGAAATTGTTTTACGAGAACAAGGTGAAACCTTAGCTACTATTTCTGCCCAACCGGCACTGATTGAAAAGATTAAAGAGAAACAGCAACTGGATGACTTCTTGAAGAAGATCAACGAAGAAAGAGAATCTAAACCGAGACCAGGATTCAAATTTGAGAATAATGTACTGAAATTTCAAGATAGACTGTGTGTACCGAGTGATAGAGAACTGAAAAGAAGAATTCTGCAAGAGGGCCACAATTCAAAACTGTCTATCCATCCAGGGAACACAAAAATGTACCAAGACTTGAAATTGAATTTCTGGTGGCCGGGAATGAAGAAAGAAATTGTCGACTTTGTGTCCAAATGTCTTCATTGCCAACAAGTCAAAACTGAACATCAACGACCTGCCGGATTATTGCAACCCCTACCCATACCAGAGTGGAAATTGGAGCATATCACGATGGATTTTATCGTTGGGTTACCTCGCTCCAGAAAAGGTATGGATTCAATTTGGGTTATTATTGATAGACTAACCAAATCTGCTCACTTTTTACCTGTCAAGACAATCTATAATGCGGACAAATTGGCTATTATCTATATTGATGAAATTGTGAGACTGCATGGAGTGCCTGTGTCTATTGTTTCTGACAGGGATTCGAAGTTTACATCGAGGTTTTGGCAAAGCCTACAGACTGCATTGGGTACTGAACTGAGACTGAGTAGCGCTTATCATCCTCAGACAAATGGCCAGTCAGAAAGGACCATCCAGACTCTGGAGGACTTATTGAGAATGTGTGTCCTTGATTTTCAGGGAGATTGGGAAAGTCATCTGCCATTAGTTGAATTCGCCTACAACAACAGCTACCATTTGAGTATTGGTATGGCGCCTTTCGAGGCATTGTATGGCAGAAAATGTAGATCTCCGATTTGCTGGGCAGAAGTTGGAGATGGGACTTTACTTGGGCCCGAGATTGTATATGAAACAACTGAGAAAGTGAAACTGATACAACAGAGATTGAAAACTGCGCAGAGCAGACAGAAGAGTTATGCTGATGTCAGAAGACGAGACAGAGAGTATGAAGTGGGTGATCACGTTTTTGTGAAAGTGACACCAATGAAGGGCCAGACTCGTTTTGGAGTCAAAGGCAAGTTAGCGCCAAGATACGTCGGACCGTATGAGATTATTGAGAAAATTAATCCGGTGGCGTATCAGGTTGCGCTCCCTCCTGAAATGGAGCACATGCATAATGTTTTCCACATTTCGATGTTAAGAGATTATCTTCGGGATCCTTTCCATGTAATTGAGCCTACTCGGGTAGTGTTGAGTGACGACTACACTTACAAGGAACGGCCTATAAAGATTGTAAACAGACGGATTAAGAAACTGAGAAACAAAGAGATCCCGTTAGTGAAAGTCGACTGGCAGAACCATGGTGGCGTGTATGCCACTTGGGAAAGGGAAGATGACATGGCTAAAAGATATCCTGAATTGTTTCCACTGAACCCTATTTTCTTCCAGAATGAAGGTAACTCGAGTTTAGAGGACTAAACTCTTTATAAGGAGGGGAGACTGTAACAACCCTCATACTGTTTACCGATTAATGACTGATTGATTACCGATAAACATTGATTACCGTTAAACTGAACTGATTATGACTGATAATTGGACTGGTTAAAGTACTGAACTGATTGACTGAAAACTGGAACTGAATTGACTGAGTGTGTATATTAATTTGTATTCTATCTGTTTGATTGATTATTTGATCTGTTTGTGTTTTATGTTTAAACTGCTAATTGAAGGCCTTATCGGCGGCCGAACCGGGAATTGGTTAGTGTTCTATGATCCTTAGAATTAATGTGATTTTGTGGTATAATTATCTGAAAACTGTTAGGTATGATTAAATTAGATTAAACATTGATCAATTGCATAGTTTGATTTATTTACCATTTTGCCACATGAGTGGCCCACTACCTAGTCATATTTGAGCCTCATTACACCTAGATCAAACATTTGCTCAGCCATTTCCCTTGTTCTTGCCGACCAAGAGAGGAGATAAGAGAGAATTGAGTTCATTTTTGTTGAATTGGCTTGAATTGCTTGGAATTGAAGTGTAAATTGTCAATTGGACTCCTAAACCTTGAATACAAGACTAAGGTAGGACATTCATCTTCTTGTTGTTGTCATAGAATTAATTCTTGCATGATTCATTTTTCAATTGTAGAGTTAAGTCTTGTTTTAGTTCATACATGTAGGATTAGAACATAATTCATGCATGCATGTTTGAATTGATGAGTTTTGAGTTGAATTCATGGAAAAATTGTACATGCATGTTCATAATTAGGCTTCAGTCCATGAATTCATCATGTTCTTGAAGAAATGAGTCCATCTGAACAAGCTTTGAAGGTTGAATTTGGTTTAAAATTCATGCATGTTTGCATGTTCTCCATGTTCATGAAATTGGTTTGAAATTGGGTTTGAATTAAACACCCTTGGGCTTTGATTTCTTAAAATTGAGCTTTGAACCATGATATTCTATGTGTTTACAAATGTTTTCTGGAAATTCAGCCCAAGAGGTCGAGTTTTGAATTGTGAAAGCCTGGTTTTGAGCTTGGAGGTGCAATCTGGAATTTCCAGATTTTGCACTTCCGCTCGATCGGGAGAAGTGCCGCTCGAGCATGGAATCCAAGCATCCAGTATTTCTCTGCACTATTTTACAGTCCGCTCGAGAGGAGGATTGGGCGCTCGAGCGGAGGATTGTGTCTCAAGCTCGAGCGGGCGTCGAGCGGAGATTTCACCCATCCAGTACTTTTACAGTACGCTCGAGCGGGAAAGTTGACGCTCAAGCGTGTACCTTTGTTTCATGTCCGCTCGAGCGGGTAAACCTGAGCTCGAGCGGGACTCTGTTTTCTGAATATTCTGAAACTGCTTTTTGAGTACATCTTTGCATCCTCATCCCATTCTAGGAAATCTTAGGCCTAGTTTAAGATATCTTGGAGGGCATAGATGTAGAACACACCAAGGCAAATTAGGGGTTAAGTTATTATCTTTCCCAACTGTGTAGCTTAGTGTGTGTTCAATCTGTTAACTGTATAGGGTTGGCGACTGGGGAGGCACGCTCTAGCATACTGTAGCCCAAACTCTGTGAGTAACGATTGTGTAAAGATATGTTCACAAATGATTATCTTCTGAACAACTGAACTGTACTGTTTTCCGAACTGATTTACTGTTAACGGAATGAATGTATGTCCTATATTCTGAACGGTATTGTGGCATCCTTAGCACCCACTGTTTACTGTTACTGTGACAGAATTCTCTGTCGGTTCCCTCGTGGAACCACTACTGTTTACTGATTGATGGCCATCATTACTGTTCGGTCTTTAAGACCTACTGTTTACTGTTATGCTAATGGATGTACCACATATGACTGAATAACTGTTCTGACTGAAAAACTGAAGTATTGTTTAATGAACTGCTTTCATTACTGTAAGGAAATTTCATTCTTAACCTCTTTACGCATTATGTTATTCACTGGGCTTTAGCTCACTGTTTATATATATATATATATATATATATATATATATGTAGGTGCTCAGCCACCAGGTCGAAGCTAGGAGCGTGGGTTAGACTCCAGTTTTGTCAAGCCAACCTTTGTGCCTCACTGCGAGGTTCCGAGTTGCCATGCTATGGCTTTGGGGTGTTTTGTTTTTCCCCCGTCTGTCTCCATACTGTTTGGATTACTGTATAGACTGTCAGCTACTAACTGTACTGTTATCAAGGGATTAGGTCCCTGTACTGTGTGACTGTAAATTTTGTATAGACTATACTGTTTGTATGTATGAATGCATGAAAAACCTTTTTGGCATATAGACTGTCACAGCTCAATGGACATTGTTTATTTACTGTATTGGCTTCCGCCAGGCCCTGTACTCTGTTTTACTGTATTACTATTCTGCAGGCCTTCGGTAATCTCGGATTACTGGCCGGTTACGGTGCTAAACCCATAGGGCCGGGTTTGGGGTCATGACAGTTGACATACACCGTTATAGCCTCATCATCACCATTACCATCACTACACCACCATTGCAATTACTGCCATCGCCACCACCTCTATTATTATTGTTGTCATAAGCACTAGCATTATTTCACTACCACTACCACTACCACAATTGCCACCACCCCTACCCCTAGCTTTTCATTATGACTATAACAACTCTTCTTTTCCACAACTATTGTCACTCTATAACCATCACTATCATTGCACCACCACAATCACCATTATCACCGCAACCTCTCTTTTTACTTCCACTACATTACCATTCTACTATTACTGCAACTAATATCCATCTACTTCCATCACTATTGTCATGAGTGTCATAGTCGCCACCATTGTTGATGTCGCCTTTGCCTTCGCGACCTCCATCACCACTACCACCATCACTATCTCACCATCGTAATATAAAAATTGAAAGATATAGTTTTAAAATAATAAATTTTAAATTTAATTTTATATATATATATATATATTAAATAATTTATTTTAATTCAAAACATAAATTTTTGTCAAATAAATTTTCATCTTAAAAAATTTAATATCTAATTTGTAATGATTAATTTTACATTTTAATTTTATCAAACACCTTAATAAATAAGGTTGAGCATTCAAATGTTAGGTAAGGATATATAGAACCACCAAGTCCGCCACTCGGGTAGGGTCCTTTTACCCTTTAATTGAAGCGTTAAGATCCTCTAGAGTAATGTCCTTACAATGATCTCCTACAGTGATTCATGGATGGCCGACGCGTGTCCCACTCACCAAATCAAGGGCTGAGATTCAAACTTACCAAACAATGTCGTTTTGGTGAGTAAATTTAAAAAAAAAAAAAAAAAAAAAGACAAGAAGAGAGAGAAAAGAGGATTTGGCCAATCTCTGCCATGGCTGGGTTTTCAGATTCAAGAAATTGAACATAACCAAAACAAAAGCCTCATTGTTGGCCATCTTCCCCACCAACGCTCCGACGACCTTCCCCCAATCATTCTCCTTTTCTGACGGTCCTTCCCCGCCGCATCTCCCATTCCTTTCTTTTCCTCTTTCTTTCTTTTCTTTCTAGATCTAGACAAAACATAGAGATGATATATATATACATATATATATATATATATATATATATCAAAACAAACAAATATACAAACCATTTTATCAACAAAAAAAAAAAAAAAAGAGAAAAATGAAGGAAGGGGATTTGCATCGTCATTAAGTGTGGAAAAAAGAAGGAGGCCAAAGATGATGGTGGAGGACGATTTTATCAAACAGAAAAAAGGAGGAGGGTAGAGAGAAAAACAATGACGGTAGAGAGAAAAATGATTTTATCAAACAAACAAATATACAATCTTTTCCTTTCTTTCTTTCTTTCTTTCTTTCTTTCTTTGCTTTGTAGTTTTTAGAGAAAAAGAAGGAGGGGAGTTGCATCATCATCAAGTGTAAAAATTAGAAAAAAAATATGAAAACCCAGCTATGGCAGAGATTGGGGATCCTCTTCTCTCTCTCTCTCTCTTCTTGTCTCTCTCTCTCTCTCACTCTGTTTTTATTTTATTTTTTTTCAAATTACTCACCAAAACGACGTCGTTTTGGTGAGTTTGAATCTCAGCCCTTGATTTGGTGAGTGGGACACGTGTCGGCCATCCATGAATCACTGTAAGAGATCATTGTAGGGGCATTACTCTAGAGGATCTTAACACACTTGAAACCTAGCTTCCTCTTACCTCCAAATGCATTATTGTATGTACTTTTTTTTTTGGAGCTTCATTATTGTATGCCACACAACTATATGGCGGTGTTGCTTACATAGGGGCAATTTGAGAAGTTTACTTCTAATTCATTTTGAATCACATTATTTTTTACATATAAAAGAATAAAAAAAGTCAAAAAAAATTAAAAAGTCAGCTTTTAACCAACTTTTTAAATAATATTTTTGATAAATGAGAAATCACAATATTTATTTAATCATATTTTGTTTTTCAATTAGTTAATAAAGATGAGTTACTAAGTCTCATTTATAAAAAAATTCATTACATTATTAAAATAAACAATAATATTAGGACCTCAGAAAAAAAAAATCTATAAATATATATCTATAAATCATAATTATTATAAGTACTAGCATATCACCTGTGCTATGCACGGAATAAAATAATATATTATTTAATAAAAATATGATAATTATATTCAATTTTTTTTTTATATATTTTGTGGAATAAAAAGCTAGTCAATCGGGATTTTCTTAATTGTTTAAAATTAAGAAAATCAAAAACATTAGTATGAGATATTAATCATAAGATTTCTCACTAAAAATCTCCTTTTGTTTATATAAATGGGAGCATAAGATTTACTTTATATAAGTGAAACAATTTACTTTTTTCTTCTTTTCTCGATGTGGGATTATAAAATAAAAACTAAATACTAGCTAATGGAGATTTTCTTAATTGTTTAAATGTTAACAATTGTTTGGGCGAGAAATTTATTTCGAATCGAGCAATCTTAGCCGTTTAATCTTTAATTACGTCAATCTTTAATTTATTTCGAATCAAACAAATTTAACCAATATATTTTGATAAAACAGCTAAAATCGCAGTTAAACCAGCAAATCAGTCAAATCGAAAATAGTTCACCCTATCAGCTAGGTCAAAGGACCAGCCAAGTTATACAAAAATTAATTAATTAAAACTTTTAAATTTTATTTTAATTTTAAAATTTAAACTATCTTGAACTGAAACATACACAACACTATAATATTAAATGGGAGCATAAGGTTTATATAGTGAAACAACTCATTTTTTCCTCCTTTTCATGATGTGGGATTGTAAAATAAAAGTTAACAGTTGTTTGGACGGAAAGTTTATTTCTAATCAAGCAATCTTAGTCGTTCAATTTTTAATAACGTCAATCTTAGGTTATTTCAAATCAAACAAATCTAAGCAATATATTTTGATAAAACAACTAAAACCGTGGTTAAACCAGTGAATCAGTCAAACTGAAAACGATTTAGCCTAATCGGCTAAGTCAAAAGACCAACCAATTTACAACAAAATTAATTAATTAAAACCTTTAAATTTTATTTTAGAATTTAAACCATCTTGAACTAAAACATGCACAATACTATAATATTAAATGAGAGTATAAGATTCACTTTATATAAGTGAAACAACTCATTTTTTATTTCTTTCTCGATGTGGGATTATAATTATTTTAAAGTTAAATATTAAGAGAGTTTCAAAATCTCATACAAAATTATTTTTAAAATCAAAACGTATATGTGGGATTGTAAAATAAAAGTTAAATGGAAGCTAACTGTAGACAACCCATTTTTGACTGTCCTCAAGACTTGGACGTCATCGCTTGTGCACTCGATGATTGTGACTGCAGGTGCTCGTTTAGTGCCCGAAGTCCTCGGTGGAATGTCTTGTCTTTGAGCCTTTCAAATCTTGCACCCCTATTACCTTGTTTTTAAACCAAAACCTTGGTTTTTCAAGCCTACACCTTTTGGTGACCTGTCGGCCACCATTATGGGTTGTCGACCATGTCTCCTGGTTGTCGGCCATTGGTGTGGCCAGTCGGCCACCAGTGGTGGCTGGTTGGCTACTAGTAGTGGCCGATGGCCACCAGCGTTTTTGACAGATATTTTATGCCAGCTGTGCCAACTGTTTGCACAAATGCATGCATCGGCACCCACGTGTAGGTCTAGATATCCTTATAGAGAATTCATGTTTTCTATATGTAGGCGGTCTCCTCCCCTATTTTTGAGGGTTAGAATTTTTGGAACAAAAATCTCTCTCTGTCTTACAAATTTGTGCATATTAGCCTACACACACTACACTTTTGCCTACACCTCCTTAATCAAAGTTGATCACCGTTGGACTGAGGTTCCATGAGACCTTCTTGGAGCTCTTGAAGTTGGTTTTGGCTTGAATTGTTGCCTAGAATTGATCTTTGCTTCAAGAAGTATAACGCTTGCCCTTTCACCTTGCTTTGCCTACTTGATTTTCTATCTTTTTGCCACTGATTTTGTGCTATATTTGGGCTATAAAAACTTTGTTTTTATGGGCTAAAATTGGTGGTTAGAGGCCATTAAAAGGTAAGGGGTGGTTCACCCTTCTTTCTTCCTTGTTTGTAAGGTCTTTCCACCTTTGTTTCCCACTTTTAAACCATCTTTTTTTGGGCTTTTGAACATTGAATTTCAGAGTAATTTCAGTGGTGAAAATCATGTTTTCAAGTCCAAATTTGGAGGGGTTAGCCTCCCCTCATTGTGTCTTGTTTGCTAGCCTAGTTAGCTCTATGTGTTAGCCTAATTTTCTAGCCATTTATAGCTTAATTCCAGCATATTTTAACCTCTGTTTTGGGTTGGTTGTTGCATTTGAGTCTTATTTTGCATGCTTCTAGTGTAAGTGTCCTCAGAAGCTTGGTGTTTTAGACCTTTAGACATCACTTGTTTGAGTTGATTGCATTGTTTTAGTGTTTTTCTCACTTAATTTCAGCAAGCATAATCTCTGCAACCTCCTTCATTTCTTCACTTTTTGTTTTCTTTGAGGTTTGTTTTAACCTTAGGATTGTTTAAGCTTGAGATTGAGGTCCATGCTTAATAGTTTAATCCTCTTTTAGGGGTTCATTATCAACGGCATGACACATCTCTCTTGCCTTAAATTACCCCCTTGTTTGACACTTATTTCTTTTTAGAGGACTAAACCCACCAATGGACTTAATTGGTTAAAGAATTGAAGGGTAATTAAAATGGAGCAACTAAAACTTGGGACTAAAAGTGTGCAAGATAATAATTGGTTGTGTTCAATCGGATGTTAATTGAACACATGAAAACTTAGGCCATTTCATACTCATTAGTGATGAAATGATCCAAGTCTTCAAGGTCGACCACTTCCCTTGATCAACTCATGAAACGGAGGAGGTTAGAGTCTCATTTTGTTGCATTTAATGAAATTGCACACATTGGTTCACGAGCCATCATGCAATGAAATTGCTTGACTTAATGGTTTGCGGACCAAGGTTTGTCTCCCTTTGATTTGTTCATGAAAAGAAGAATGAATTGTGCAAACAAACCCTTGAAAAATACACTATCCTACTCTGTTTTCTCTCTATTGCAACAAGGAAGTCCAGTTAGCAGTGGTCGACAGACCACCATCAGTAGCCAACCGGCCACCATCAGTGGCTGACCGACCATCAGCAGTGGCCGACCGACCCACCCTATCGGCCACCAATGCAAATTCAGCAGTGTCCTTCTGAGGCAGAACAGAGCTGATCAGGAAGTGGAAATTAGTGTAAGTGTCCTGCTGAGCAACAGAGGCATGCAACAGCAAAACAGTGACTTTTCAAGTGAAAATCTCGCTCATGCATAAGTTCCTCATCGATCCTTGGGATCCATGTTGTAATAGATTAGCGTTATGCTTAAGTAGTGGTTTTTATAATTAGTTAGAATAACTAATTCGTATTGTGTTGTAATTATAATTAGTTAGCTAGCATAGTTAGTTAATTAGTTCAATTTGTTGTAATCATTAGTTAAGTAGTTTAGCTAATTCAAAGTTTGTTATAATAATTAGCTTAGCTTAATTAGTTAGCTAGTTAGTTTATTCGGACTCTCCTTCGTGAGAGCGCAATGTAATAATGTGTATGTCTTCCAACCCCACGTATTTCTCCCTTTTATTTACTAGCTTACGCTGATTAGTTTAGGAACATCACGTTTCAATTAGCATTTTCATGTTTGCATCCATTGCCTTGCATGCATTAAGCTCAGCACATCATTCTAACTGCATTGTTAGTTTAGATATTTCTTGGAATGCGTGCTTAGACCGCATGCTATCAAATTAAATTCATATGCCGTCTTACTAGCCGAGCTTAGTAATTGCATATCGCATGTGTTGCATTAGCCATGTTGCATAAGTTAGGATCATGCATTTTTCTAACTCTTCTTGTTTATCTTGGCTTGGAGTACTAGGTAAGCCTTTATTTGTTTTAGCATATTGCATGCGTATAACTGTTGCCATGTTTTAACATGCTTTCCATTAGGCTAAGTGCTTAAATGATAAACTGCTTGAATGCCTATGGATGAAGGCTTGTTGCTTGAATTGAAATAATTTGAGTAATGTTAATATGCGATCACTTTTTCAAGTGATGCATATTTCGAAAATAACTTTCAAAACGAACATGACTTGAAATGTTCCAATTCTTGCAAAGTTAGTTTATACTTGTGTGTGTGCGCATCACATAGTAATGCTAGCCTAATAATCAGAACAAGAGCATATAATGTTGATAAAAGTCATATCATGATTAGTAGAGACCGATCTTTGATCGGGCAAGCAGGAGTGCTAAAATGTATTCATGACCTTTCCCTCTTGTATCCAAGTTCCTGAGCCAAGACAACTTTGGTGATGACCGACACGTGGCCTTTGGCCCGAGTCGTGGGTTTCCTAGATTTTCCAAAAATATTTAGGTGGCAACTCTGTATCTGGCAAAGCAATCCATTTTTGGCATTTTAATTCAAATTAATTTTCCAAAAGATTTGCCAGATTTGGTCTCTTTGGTGTTTATCAATTTCACATTGCACTTGTGAGATTAGATTCAGAAGCGCGGGAGTCCGAACTGTAGGGCCTTTATTTCGACCTTCTGAAAGGGAGGGTGCGAAAAAGGCGAGCTACACTAACTAATGAGGATTTTCTTAATTGTTTAAAATTAAGAAAATAAAAAAAAATGGTATTGATTATAGGGCTTTTTACTAAAAATCTTTTTTTGCTTATATAAATGGGAGCATAAGATTCACTTTATATATGTGAAACAATTTACTTTTTCTTTCTTTTCCCAATGTGGGATTGCAAAATAAAAATTAAATAGAAGCTAACCAATGGGAATTTTCTTAATTGTTTAAAATTAAGAAATTTCAATAATTTATATGAATTGAAGTATAAGATTCAGTTTATGCAAATGAAACAATTCACTTTTTTTCTTTTTTTTTTCTCAATTTGAGATTGTAAAATAAAATGTAAATGGAAGTTAATGAATGAAAATTTTCTTAAAATTAAGAAAATTCAATAATTTTAGAATGAGGGTTTGAAACTTCTAGAATGTTTTTCCCTTAAAACTCATTTTATAAGATTCATTTTATATAAGTGAAACAACTCGCTTTTTCTTTCTTTCCCCGATGTGGGATTGTAACACTTTATATAAGTAAAACAACTCACTCTTTCTTTCTTTCCTCGATGTGAGATTGTAATTATTTTAAAATTAAATATTATGAGAGTTTCAAAATCTCATACAAAATTATTTTTAAAATCAAAACTATGTGAGATTGTAAAACAAAGCTTAAATGGAAGCTAACCAATGAGGATTTTCTTAATTATTTTAAATTAAGAAAATCAAAAAAAAAATGAGTATGAGATATTGATTATAGGGCTTCTCACTAAAAATCTCATTTTGCTTATATAAATAGGAGCATAAGATTCACTTTATAGAAGTGAAATAATTCACTTTTTCTTTCTTTTTCTGATGTGAGATTGTAAAATAAAAGATAAATGGAAGCTAGCCAACGGGAATTTTTTTAATTGTTTAAAATTAAGAAAATTCAATAATTTTAGAATAAGGATTTGGAGCTCTCAGAAGACTTCTCCCTAAAAATCTCATTTTCCTTATATAATATATAGATAGACAGGGAAACAAACTTTGCTTTTTCTTCTTCTCTCAATGTGGGGTTATAAAATAAATCATAAACTAATTAGAGAATATTTTATATGGTTAAACGGAAGTTAGCCAATGAATATTTTTTTAATTATTTAAAATTAATAAAATCAATATGAGAAATCGCGATTAAATCGGCGAATTGGTCAAACCTAAAATGGTTCAGCCTAATCGGTTAGATCAAATGACCAACCAACTTATACAAAAATTAATTAATTAAAACTTTTAAATGTTATTTTAATTTTAAAATTTAAACTGTTTTGAATTGAAGTATACGCAATACTACGCAATTAAGATTCACCTTATATAAGTGAATAAACAACTCACATTTTTTTCCTTTTTTCGATGTTGGATTTTAGAATAAAAGTTAACAATTATTTGGATGGAAAGTTTATTTCTAATCAAGCAATCTCAGTCTTTCAATCTTTAATCAGATCAATTTTTAGTTTATTTTGAATTAAATAAATCTAATCAATATATTTTGATAAAATCGCAAAAAATCGCAGTTAAACCAACAAATAAATCAAATAAAAAATGATTTAACTTAATCGGCTATGTCATAACTAATTAATTAAAACTTTTAAAATTTAAACTATATTGAATTGAAACATGCAAAACACTACAATGTTAAATGATATGAGAGTATAAGAATCACTTTATATGAGTAAAATAACTCATTTTTTCCCTTCTTTTCCTGATATTGATTTTCTTAATTGTTTAAAATTATGAAAATCAAGAAAATTAATATGAGATATTAAAACTCTCACAAGTCTCCTCACTAAATGGGATGGGAGTGTAAGATTCTCTTTATATGAGTAAAATAACTCTTTTTTTTCTTCTTTTCCCGATGTAGGATTATCAAATAAAAGCTAGCCAATTAAGATTTTCTTAATTATTTGAAATTAAGAAAATCAAGAAAATTAGTACGAGATTTTTGGGATGGGAGTATAAGATTCGCTTTATATGAGTAAAACAACTCATTTTTTTCTTCTTCTTTTCCCGATGTGAGATTATCAAATAAAAATCAGCCAGTGAATATTTTTCTTAATTATTTAAAATTAAGAAAATCAAAAAAAATAGTATGAGAAAGACTTATGTATAGATTCTAATAAGTGCACGATATTTTAATCTCTCCTTTTTTAAAAATTTACTACTAAATTATAAATTTTAGGACTTATGTATAAATTCTAATAAGTGAACTTATTATTTAATAAGTTCTATGATAATTAATGATATATTTTTTTTATCAAATACTATTAAAAAATCACTAATTGTTAATTTTCAACAACAGTTTGAATTTTTTGCCATAAAAATTGTCACTAATTATAAGTTTTAGCGACAGTTTAAAAAAATCATCGCAAAAAGTTGTTAATTTTAAACTTTTAACGACAGTTTGAAAATTGTCACAGAAAAAAGTCGCTAATTGTAAGTTTTAGCGACAATTTATAAAAAATCATGACAAAAATAGCCACTAATTGTCAATTTTTAACGACATATATAAAAAAATGGTTACAAAAAAATATTTTTACCAATGATTTTACAAGAACTTATTTTCAATAAGATTTGATGGGAATTAACTCCAGCAATTAAGACCTATTAGTAGTTTACCCTAAATTTTATTGGTGTGTCTTACTATAAATATAAAAAAAAATTCCACACCATATTCATCTTATTTGTTTTTAATAAAATTTTAGATAATTCTCTATAGAGAAAATTAGTGATAAATCCAATATAAGAAAGGTATAAGGCAATAGGTTCAGTGGATATTTTCTATTAGTGAGAGCTCCACCATTTATGAAATAATTTGGTGAAAAGTCATTTTGTTTGTTTTGAAAGACATTTTACCCCTTAATTTATTTGTTGACTTTCGTTGACTATTTGTTCAAATTTATATCTATTTGTTCAAATTTTTTTGTCTCTCTATTCAAATTTTTTGACTGTCTGTTCAAATTTTTTCCCCTATCTGTCAAATTTATATATATCTTTTGGAATCTAATTTCTATGTTGCATGACATTTGAAATTATATATATTTTTTCTATCTGTCTCTCTGTTCAAAGTCGTTAATTTCTATGTTGCATGACATTGAAATTATATATAATTTTTTATTTATTTATATTGTGTATGTGTTGGTGATTTGGAATTTAATTCTAAGCTAGTTGGATCTTATAATGATGGGTTAAAATTCTCAGTCACTATGTTTGTGTTTTGGGCAAACCAATAATAAATTACAAATTACTTGGGCTTTGTTTGGATCAATGATTTGAGGAGGAAATTGGAGGGAAAGAAAATAGGATGGAAAAGTGAATGAAATAGAAAGTTAATTTTATTGTCACATTTTCTTTTTCAAATCTCTCCCTAAATCGTAAATCTAAACACAGCCTTACATGGGGTTGTGTCTAACTTGGCTATATTATTGTCACAGACTGCTTTGCTGCTTTAAAAAAAAAAAAAAAAAAAAAAAAAAAAAAAAAAAAAAAAAAAAAAAAAACACACAAAAATGACGATAGAGATCCTTACTTAATTACCAATCTTTTTACTGGTGACGCACATTGGTGTGGACTTGCATGGTTGCGTGATCTATACTCATATGTATAGTTGGTAAAAAAATTGGTATTTAGTAAGGGTATTTAGCAAAGTTGTTACAAATTTATCAAGATAAATTCTTACAACTATATGTATTATAATTATGCAAATTTAAATTATCTAAACTAGTCTTACAATAATCTCGATGTGTTTCCAACTTAGGAAAAAATAATCTTGATCTGTTTCCGCTTGTGTATTTTTTTTAAAAAAATGTCTTCAATTTCCTGATGTTAAAAAAAAAATATTCCTTAAAATCTATGTAGTACAAAGATGATTAGAACTTTTAAGGGAAAAATTCATCTTATACCTGCTCAAATTATCCTACTTGTGCTGTGTCATTTCACATGTTTTCTTTATGCAAGGAGTATCCTTTTGCTTACAACCATACGAGCATGGACATCTCTTTGTTTAGTTTTGTTTTTGTTTCCCCCCCCCCCCCCCCCCCCCAATTTGATGAAATGTGATTATGAGTGTACTTGATGAAATATGGATGTGAGTGAGTTCATTGCTTTTTCGTATGCGCTAGGACATTCACATATTAATTATAGTCAGCAAATTCGTGAGTTCGAATTACTTTTAGTTTTGCATTAAAGTTTGATAATCCTCCTCTTATATTGATTAATTACGTTTACACTTTAGTTTGTTTTATTTGCAAATAAGAACCAAAGGACATTTAGCCCAAAAAAAAAGTGCACCTTTAGGGAGTAAGGTGGTTCTCTTTATCCAACTTGAATTTTTTGCGTTTAGTGTTGTTTTGTTTTTTTCCCCCTTTGATTTGTTCAAATGTGGTACAGCATGAAATTTACCATCTTGGGAGTTATTCCTTCAGTCATTAAGGTCTAGCAACTCTGATCTCTTGGGTAGTTACACCACCAATTTGAAACAATTGTGGTACAGCACTATTGTATCAAAAGACTACCCGGAATATACAGTGGCATACTGGCATTCTTCCTTTTCTTTTATATACCAGAATTCTTACAGTGAATTGTAGCATCTGGGTTTCATACTTCCGTATTGTAGCCTAAACTACACTACTTCGTATGTCCATATCTTATTTGCATTATATCCTATTGCAGGGGGCACAGCTAAGACAGCACATTGATGCGACGCTTGGAAGTGGAAACCTGAGAGAAGCAGTAAGCCTTCCTCCTGGGGAGGATGCTAATGAATGGCTTGTTGTCAATAGTAATAAACCCTCCTTCCCTCCCTCTTCCCCTCCCTTTGTCACTCACTCCCTCTGTGTGTATGCCTCTGAGACTGTGCCGTATATTATATAAATTGGTTGCCTTAGGGCTCCTGTTTTGTTTTTCTGGAATTGGATTGTTGGTATCTGGGATTGGAGTGTTGGTATGTGGAGGCTGTGAATGCTCGTATTTATTAATCGATGTCACATGCATAGGGGCTATAACAAGAAATGAAGATTTTATTTCCTTCACTGGTAATGAAAGTCATTACAGATATTTATACTACAATCTGTTCTAACTAGCTAACTAAGTTGTTACAGGACTAACCACTTTCCATTACAACACTTTGTATCTATACTTGTATCTATCTTTGATCAGGTGGCTTGTCTTTCACATTCTGCACATGCTTAATATGATGCCTCTGCTTTACCTGTGGCTGCTCCATCTGGTCAGTTGAAGCCTTGTCACAGGTTCCTTCAATACTCTTATCATCCCCTCTCAAACGAATGGGGCAAGGAAGCACCAGGAATTTGTCTTTCAGATATTGAAACCAAGAGGAAGTCAAAGGCTTTGTAAAAATATCAGCGACCTGGTCAGCAGTGGGAATGTAAGACAAGGCAAGTTGTTTGGAGGAGACCCGTTCCCGGATGAAATGGCAATCAACTTCAATGTGTTTCGACCGAGAATGAAACACAGGATTAGTGGCTAGGGCCATAGCAGAAACATTATCACACCAGAGAAGGGGCGTGTGGGAACAAGAAATGGAGAGATCAGAAAGAAGCTGTTGTATCCAACAGAGTTCAGCAGCTGTATGGGCCATAGACCTGTACTCTGCCTCAGTGGACAAGCGAGAGACAGTTGGCTGCTTCTTAGCAGACCAAGAAATGAGATTAGGGCCAAGATACACACAAAAACTAGAGGTGGAGCGACGATCCAAGCAGTCCCCAGCCCAATTTGAATCAGTAAAGGCTTGAATAAGAAATGGTCCGGGGCTAAAAGAGAGACCATGATGTAAAGTACCCTTAACATAGTGAAGCAACCGCTTGACTTGACCAAATGTCCATTAGTAGGTGCTTGCATGTGTTGGCATGCCTGATTGACAGCCAAAGCCAAATCAGGCCTAGTAATGGTTAAATACTGGAGGCCCCCAACTAGACTTCTGTAAAATGATGGTTCGGAGAAAGGTAAGGCATTAGTGGGATTTGTAGAAGGATGAACAGAAAGTGGAGTGGAACAAGGTTTGCAATCCACTAAACCAGCTTTAAGCAGCAGGTCCCCCGCATATTTTTGTTGAGACAAGAAAAGACCATGAGGGTGAGGCTGGACAGAAATACCCAGAAAGTAAGAAAGAGTGCCTAATTCTTTCATGGAGAAGGCCAAATGCATCTGTTGAAGAAGAGATGCAATGAAGCAGAAATCACTACCAGTAAGGAGGATGTCATCGACATAGATGAGAATAATAGTAATGCTGGTAGAAGTCTTGCGGACAAACAGAGAAGAATCAGAATGACTCAGACAAAAGCCTTGACTAAGCAAAAATTTGGAGAAGGTAGAATACCAAGCGCGAGGAGCTTGTTTGAGACCATACAAGGCTTTCCTGAGCTTACAAACATGAGAAGGAAAAGAGGCATCAATGAACCCCGGAGGCTGATCCATATAAACTTCCTCCTCCAAAGTACCATGAAGAAAAGCATTGGATATATCCATCTGCTTGATAGGCCACTGATGATGAAGAGGAGACATAAAAGAATACAAATGGTAGGCTGTTTAGCAACTGGACTAAAAGTTTCTTGATAGTCAATTCCTTCTTGTTAAAGATATCCTTTAGCCACAAGTCTAGCTTTATATCAAGCAATGGAACCATCAGAATTTTTCTTAATCCGGAAAACCCACTTACAACCAATAGAGGTTTTATGAGAAGGAAGAGGAACCAAAACCCATGTTTGTTGCTTATGCAAAGCCTGAATTTCATCAGTCATAGCAGTAACCCAGACAGAAGATTGCAAAGCCTGCTTGACAGATGTTGGTTCAGTGGTGGAGAGATCAGAGGAAAGAGCACGAAGGGCAGAGGTTTTGGATCTGGAACACATGGGATGGATATTAGAAGAAGATGGAACAGGTGTATAGGAAGGAGTAGGCAAAGGAAGAATAATGGAAATAGAATTAATGGGAATGGGAGGCACAACAGGAGAGGGAGACTGAGCTGGAAGAGAAGACACAGCAGCAGAGGATCGCACAGCAGCAGAGGAAGGCACACTAGCAGAGAAAGGGACAGCAACAGAGATAGGCATGGCAGGAGAGGGAGAAACAAATGCTGGAGAAATAGAAGTGGGATGTGCAGAGGTAGATGACTTAGAGGACACAGGAGTGGACCAGAAAAAAGAGGAGATAGATGGAGGTGAAGCATGAGGTCAGGAAGCAAAAGGAAAAAAATATTCATTGAACAAGACATGCCTAGAAATAGAGAGTTTTCCAGAAAGTGGATCTAAGCATCTATAACCTTTAGTAACTGGATGATAGCCAACGAAAATGTTGGAAATGGTTAATTTTTCCTCAAGTTTGGTCTATTTTTTAGGTGGGCCCCGAGTGTCGATTTACTCGGGTCAAAGTGGTAACGCGTTCTATTCCGCGTTGTGATTCACGTGGTATATTTGGTTGCTCAAAACCATTACCGAGTGAATGGGAAATTGAAGCCAAAGTGTGCTCCATGGAAATGGAGTTTTGGTGGAAATTCCTTAAGGTTGTAAATTGGGTTGTCCCACATTGATTTGGTGGGAAGTTTTGGAAGGGTTTATAAGGCTTAGGGTGAGATACTTGGGGTGTGCCCCAAGGGGTACCCAAGTGTTTTAGAGGGAGAGGTTATGGGCAAAATGGGCTAGACCCATTGGACCCAAAAATCACCACACGCGCGCGCGCGCCGCCGCCGTCCGTCCGTCCGGTCGGGCGGGCTGGGCCTGGGCTTGGGCGCGGGTGCGTGGTGTGTGGTTGGGTTGGGCTTCTAATCTTTTTGGGCCAAAAACATTTGAATTTAATTTTATTTTTTATTAAAATAAAATCCAGAATTCAAATTAAATTAGTTTGGATTTTTTGTTCATCCAAACAGGGCCCTTCCCGGTTTCAAACAGAAATAAACTGTTTTGGAATTAGTGCACACCCAAACAGGGCCCTTCCCGTTTTACTATCTGTTTGAATTGATTCAAATCTGTTTGAATTCAAAACCCAACAGGTATGATACCTGTTCAATTCAAAACCAAGAGCTACATACCTGTTTATTTCAAATCCAAGAGCCACCTTCACATCTATAAATAGGACCACCCTCATTTGATATTTTGCATTCAGAAATTTCGTATTTCACTTCTGTTTTCTATTCTTCATCTTGCTGCATTTTATTTTCAAAAGAAAGAGTGTAAACACTTAGTGTGTTCGTAAGGCAAACAATTAGTAGTGCTGCTATTGTTTGTGGAAGATCATTTCATCCTGGGAGATAGACGTCCGAATTCTGAAAGCACCGTGGAGAGGACGAATCTGTCTTAAGGACACAGTGTTAAACACTGGACTTGATCAGAAAAACAATTCGAAGAAATTAAATCAAGTAAGTTATTTAATTACTTTCAGTGTTGTTTTTATTTGTTTATTTATTCAGATTTTAATTTTGTTTTTGTAACAAAATAAAATATGTTTTGTTTTTTATTTATTCTTATTTCGAGTTTGATTTTTGTAATCAAACATATTCTCTCATTTTCTCTATTTCTTTTATTCTTGTTGTTGTTTTATACACAACAGAATTAAATCTTTTTAAATACAGTGAAGATTGTCCTACAGAAAACACATGGAGCTGATTGAGGTTGAAGTTTATGAGAGTTATAAGGCCTTGACCAAGGAAAACATTCACAACCAAAGACCTTAAGAAAGGTGTAATCAGGAATGATGTGAAAAAGAAGCTGAAAATGAGATTTATGATCCAGAGAAAGACTTGGCATTCTGTTGATGAGAAACACTGCTGTGGCCATGGCGTCAAACCAGTACTCAAGAGGAACAGAAGACTGAGAAAGTAAAGCAATAGCAGTTTCTGTAATATGTTGGTGTTTTCTCTCAGCAATCCCGTTTTGCTCAGGAGTATATGGACAATTGAGCTGGTGAACAATGCCATGAGAGAGCAAATAGTCAGTCATTTTATGATTAACAAATTCAGTACCATTATCTGATTGAAACACTTTAAGAGAAAGACCAAATTGTGTTTCAGCATAAACTTTGAAAGAAACAAAAGTAGAATAAACTTCACTCTTGACATGCAAAGGATAAATCCATGTGAATCTTGTGAAATCATCAACAAACAAAAGATAGTACTTATATCCACATTTAGAGGCATGAAAAGGGCCCCATCCATCACTGTGTACAAGAGAAAAATGTTGAGCAACAGTGGAACTAGAAAGCTTAAGAGGAAGCTTATGACTTTTAGAAACATTGCAAGGTGTACAAGAAAATTCAGTACACTTATTCTTAAAAGAAACAGGTAAATGCTGAGCTATATGCTTGAATTTCAAGGAAGATGGATGACCCAGCCTTTGATGCCATGTAGGCAAAGACACTGATGATGGAGAGGTGGTGAGATGAGCTTGCGAAAAAGAAGGAGAAGATGATGCAAATTGATAGAGACCATGAATGTTAGGGCCTTTATGGAGCACCTGGTTCGTGTGCTTGTCCTGAATAAGAAATGAGTTAGCATCAAACACAACTGAACAATTGTTATCTTTAGTCAATATATGCACAGATAACAGATTAGAAGAGATATGAGGAACATGAAGCATATTTTGAAGATGAAAAGAATGTTGAGGAGTTGGTAAAATGCCCTTACCAGTGTGTTGAATGGGCAAAGGCTGACCATTGCCAACAGTGACTCGGTCAGATCCTTGATAGGGTTGGTAAAGATGAAAGTTACCTATATCATTGGTGATGTGGTTTGTGGCTGCAGAGTCAATATTCCATGGTGTAGAAGGATTTGAAGGAGAAGAAGATTGGGAATTCACAGCAGAATAAGCCCTTGATAGAGACATATGAGAAGAAGAAGGAAAGGGAGATGAAGAAGAAGATTAACATGGTTGATAGTTGGGATCCATTGTAAACCAACAATCAAAGGCTATATGATTGTAACCACCACAGATTTGGCACTTTGAGGAAACATAATTCTCTCCTCTTGATCCTCTAGTATAACGACCTCCTTGAAATCTGCCCCCTCTTCCACCACGGAATGAATGTCTTCCTCTGTAATTTGAGGAAGATCCTCTGAAAGAACTAGATTCATTACTCTTCTTTACAGAATAGGCAACCGTAGCATCAGTACTAATAGCAGACTTCGTCTTGCTTTCTATATGAATAGTCTCAGAACATAACAAAGAACTCAAATCATCCATAGTAATAGATTCAACTCTAGCAGGAATTGCTGTTTTAAAGGCATCATATTCATCTGGTAGACCATTCAGAGTCAGAAGAACCAGATCTTCATCATCTACAAAAGATGATGCAAGACTAAGCAGAGATGAAATTTCTTTGATCTCAGTGAGATATTCCTCCACGGATAGACCTTTCTTTGAAACTGTTTGCAGTCTATTCTTCAACTGATGAATGTGAGACCTAGAGAGAGAGGTATAACTTTTTCCAGAGCATTCCAGATTTGCGAGCAAGTTTGAAGATGAAGAACTGAAGAGAAGACAGGATGAGACAGCCTTGCTGTGATGAAATTGAGAAGATGAGCATCGATAGTTTTCCATTTCGCAAATTCTGGATTAGCAATAGATTTTCCTGATGAATCAATTATCTCTGGTTGTGGAGATGATCGTGAACCAGTAACAAATTCAAGAAGTTCTGTTGCACGTAGAACATTTTGAATCTGATTTTTCCAGATCAGAAAGTTGTTGGAATCAAGTTTGACAGTGATGAGAGTGTTGAGGATCGGGGGCACACCAGGGAACTCAAACAAGCAATAACACACAAGTTTTAACGTGGTTCGGCAAGTCGCCTACGTCCACGGGCAGCGGATTCACTATATTGAACAAAATGGTAAGAATTACACACTCTCTGTAATTCTCTCTCTCTTTGCTCTCAACTCACACCTCTCAGCTCCAATTCTGATATCTATATCCTCTCCCTCCCGTCTCTATTTATACACAAAGGAGTAGGTGGGAGAGCCTTCATTCTTGACTTTTGACATGGTTGGTGGCCACCAAGCTTGACTTGGTTGGTTGCCTTGGTTGGTTGCCTTCCATTGTTGACATGAGGATCACCCCTTTCACATGGGGTGACCTCCAGAATCTGTAGCCAATATTCAACAAATCTCCACCTTGGCGAGGATTCTTTTATCCAACATAGTGATCGATCAACACTGCCATGCACCCGAAGGTGCTTAGTTCCGAGAGATGTTGACTAAGTCCAAACAATGTTGGAACTTGATCCCAGAAACTACCTTTGTGAGCATATCGGCCGGATTATCTGCAGTACCAATCTTTTGAAGCAGAATATCCCCTTCATTCACTATTTCTCGGATGAAATGGAAACGGACATCAATGTGCTTGGTGCGGGCATGATGAACCTGGTTCTTTGCCAAACAAATGGCACTCTGACTGTCACAAAACACCTCAACGTGCTTCTGAACAATTCCCAAGTCTTCAATCAACCCATGTAGCCAAATAGCTTCCTTAAAGGCTTCCGTTACTGCCATGTACTCTGCCTCTGTAGTAGACAAAGCCACCGTTGACTGAAGCGTTGACCTCCAACTTACCGGCCCTTTAGCAAGCATAAATAAATACCCTGTTGTTGACCGGCGTTTGTCTAAGTCACCAGCATAATCTGAGTCCACATATCCTTCCAAATTCTGCCCGAGTCGGTTATCTCTCTCGAACTTCAATCCCAGATTGACCGTGCCATGTATGTACCTTAGGATCCATTTCACTGCCTGCCAGTGATCTTTTCCTGGATCATGCATATACCTGCTTACCATACTCACAGCATGCGAGATGTCAGGCCGTGTACAAACCATAGCATACATTAATGCACCAACTGCATTTGCATATGGAACCTGTGCCATATGCTTCCGTTCTTCTTCTGTGCGTGGAGACAACGAAGCACTAAGCCTGAAATGAGGGGCCAATGGTGTACTTACAGCTTTGGTTTTCCCATTGATGCCAAATCTGTCTAACACCTTTTTCAGATACTGGGTTTGTGTCAGACAAACCGTGCCTTTCTTCTTGTCTCTCTTGATCTCCATGCCAAGAACTTTCTTTGCTTCTCCCAAATCCTTCATTTCAAACTCCCTTGCTAACTGTGCCTTGAGTTTGTCAATCTCCACCTTGCTCGTAGATGCTATCAGCATATCATCTACATATAAGAGCAAATAGATGAAGGAACTGTCGGGAAGCTTACGGAAATATACACAATGATCAAATTGACTTCTTGTGTATTCTGTCTTCATCATGAACCGATCAAATCGCTTGTACCACTGTCTCGGGGATTGCTTCAATCCATACAACGATTTGTTCAGCTTACAGGCCCAATTCTCTTTTCCAGCAATTTTGAAACCATCTGGCTGGGACATGTATATCTCCTCTTCAAGATCTCCATGTAAGAAGGCAGTTTTGACGTCGAGTTGGGCGAGCTCGAGATCAAACTGTGCAACCAAAGCTAACAAGATGCGAATAGACGTGTGCTTCACAACAGGTGAGAATACCTCATTGTAGTCTATTCCTTCCTTCTGAGCATAGCCTTTAGCTACCAATCTAGCTTTGAATCTGATGTTGTCTCTGCCTGGAATGCCTTCCTTCTTGGTGTAAACCCACTTACACCCAATTGCTTTCTTGCCTTTTGGAAGTTGCACCAACTCCCAAGTCTGGTTCTTGTGAAGTGACCCGATCTCTTCATCCATAGCCTCCTTCCATTTGACACTTTCTACATTATGCACGGCTTCTTTGAAAGTGCAAGGAATATTGTCTTCAATGATTGGAAGTGCATAGGCTACCATATCGGTCATCCAACTGGGTTACTTAGTAACCCTTTTTCCTTTCCTGATTGCAATGGGTTCTGATTGTTGCGGAGCCTCTGGATCTTCATTTTCATCTGAACTCTCTTCAGAGCTATCCTCTGAGACTTCTTCAGGATGGTTGATTGGCTGACTAGTCTTTGTTGGAGTCTCAAACTCCACCTGCACTGACTTCTTCAATGCTTCCTCATTCTGTTGAGGATCTGATTGCTTCAGCATTGCAGACTCATCAAAGGTAACGTCTCTTCTGATGAGAACTTTCTTTGATTCAGGGCACCACAGTCTGTATCCCTTGACACCGTCACCGAAGCCCAAGAAGATGGCTTTCTTGGCTCTTGGATCCAACTTAGATTCTGTAACATGAAAATATGCTGGACATCCAAAGATACGTAACTGATCATAATTAGTAACTGGGACTCCTGACCATACCTCCATGGGAGTCTTCCCATCTAATGCTGCAGTAGGTAGTCTGTTGACAAGATGACGAGCATAGTTCAATGCCTCGCCCCAAAATGCCTTGCTCAATCCAGACTGTGACAGCATACACCGGACTTTCTCCACCAAAGTGCGGTTCATGCGTTCTGCAACTCCATTCTACTGCGGTGTTCCAGGAACTGTGAAATGTCTCACTATCCCTGCATTCTGGCAAACCTCAAAGAAGGGATCTGATGTATATTCTCCACCATTGTCAGATCTGAGCTTCTTGATCCGTCTGCCTGTCTGGGTCTCAATCATCTTCTTCCATGTAAGAAAGATGTCTAAGACTTCATCTTTGTGTTTCATTGTATAAATCCAAACTCTTCTAGAGAAATCATCAATGAACGACACAAAGTAGTGTTTACCTCCCAACGAAGCAGTCTTGGAAGGACCCCATACGTCGGTGTGGACGTAGTCTAGAATCCCTTTGGTACGGTGAATTGCAGTACCAAACTTGATTCTTGTATGCTTGCCCAATACACAATGCTCGCAGAACTCAAGCTTCCCCGTCTTGGCGCCTTTCAACAGGCCTTGCTTTACCAACCCTTGTAAAGCCTTCTCACTGACATGCCCTAGGCGCATGTGCCAAAGTTTGGAAGTGTCTGATGCATCATCTTCTGAGCTGGAACTGGTGGAGACAGCCACTCTCCCTGTGACTGTAGAGCCATCTAGGAAATATAAATTTCCCTGTCGAGTACCCTTCATTGCAACCAATGCTCCTCGAACAACTTTAAGGACTCCACCTTCCATGGTTACTCTGTAACCTTTGGAGTCTAAAACTCCCACTGAGATGAGATTCTTGGTTAGATCTGGTACATACCGTACATCTTCAAGAATTCTGATTGTTCCATCATGGCTCTTCAGTTTAATTGTTCCAATCCCCTTTGTCTGGCAAGCTTGGTCGTTGCCCATCAGCACAACTCCTCCATCGAACTCTCGTAAGCTCGAGAACCACTGCTTGTTAGGACACATATGGAATGAACATCCGGAATCTATTATCTATTCATCTGACTGGCCATATGATGAAACTGTGAAGGCTCCTCCTTCATCATTATCTCCATCTCGTGCAATATTCACCTTCTCTTCTGTTTTATTTGGACAATCTTTTGCCCAATGTCCCTTCTCGTGACAAGCTGCACACTCGTCTTTTGCAAGATGTCTTTTGTCTGAAGGTTTTCCCCTAGATTTTGAGCGAGACTTTCCTCGCCTTGTATTTCTTCTGTTATTTGTTCTGCCTCTGACTGTTAATGCCTCGGATGTTGAGTCCCTGTTTGCATACTTATCTTTCCTTTTGAACTCATTGTTCACCAAGGCGTTTGCAACATCAATATACTTGATCTTCTCTTTACCGTACAGTAAAGTAGTAGTGAGATGATCATACGAGTCAGGCAAGGAATTTAACAATAACAGTGCTTTGTCTTCATCACCAACGTCATCATCCAAATTCTTCAAATCCGTAATAATTTTGTTGAAGTTATTTAGGTGTTCGTTCATCGAAATACCTTTAATGTAGTCGAAACGAAACAACCTCTTCCTCAAGTAGAGCCGGTTCTCAATGCTCTTTGTCATGAACTTATCTTCCAGCGCCTTCCAAAGCTTCTTCGCAATATCATATTCTGTAAAGGCATACTTCTCCTCTTTTGCAAGGCAAAGTCGGATGGAACTGCAAGCCAGGAGATTCACCCTCTCCCATTCAATCTCGTCCAGGTCATCTGGTTTGTCTCCCAGAGTGAAGTGCAGGTTCATTTGGACAAGCATATCCTTAACTTCGCATCTCCACATGCCGAAGTTGCTGCTTCCATCGAACTTCTCTACCTCGAACTTGGCATGGGACACCGGGGTCCAATGCCTAGAAGTGCTTGTACTGGCTGAATTACTTACGGACTCGGTTGCTCTAGATTCTGCCATTTTTTCGAAACTTCAATTCAAAAAACTGACCATACAGATGTGTCCGGAATACTCCAAATAGTTGGGAAGCACTATTGGATCGTCAAAAACGGACTCCGAATGGCTCCGATCTGGCAAAAACACTTTCGACGGGTCAGATCTGCAGAATCTGGTGCGCTGAGATGCACCGGATAATTTCTCCGGTCAACGGTTGGTCAACGGCGCAGGCGGCGCGGTCAACGAAGGATCGGCGGCGCGGTCAACGGCTTGACGGCTGGTCAACGCGGCTGGTCAGCGGCTCAGGCTGACTGGGCTGACACGTGGCTGACACGTGTCTGACACGCGGCCTGACTGTCGAACGCGTGGCGATGACGTGGCGGATGACGTGGCGATGACGCGGCACTGACGTGGCGCCACGTGGCTCGTCTTCTTCCTGGGAGACGCGCGTGTGGCGCGTGGGTGAGATTGGAGATCACGTGCCGGTGCCTGAACGGCGCGTGGTGGCGCGTGGTGCGACTGGGGCTGACGCGCTTTGTGCAGAGAGCGCGTGAGGGCGCGTGTGTAGGCTTCTTGGCTCTGTTTTTGCTGTTCTGGACTCCTCTCGGGGAGTTCTTCCTCCTGGTATGGTCAAAAGTGGATTTTGAGCACTTCAAAATCTGGGCACTTTCGGGAAAAGTTAATTTTTTCGCAACCCGAGCTCTGATACCAATTGTTGAGGATCGGGGGCACACCAGGGAACTCAAACAAGCAATAACACACAAGTTTTAACGTGGTTCGGCAAGTCGCCTACGTCCACGGGCAGCGGATTCACTATATTGAACAAAATGGTAAGAATTACACACTCTCTGTAATTCTCTCTCTTTGCTCTCAACTCACACCTCTCAGCTCCAATTCTAATATCTATATCATCTCCCTCCCGTCTCTATTTATACACAAAGGAGTAGGTGAGAGAGCCTTCATTCTTGACTTTTGACATGGTTGGTGGCCACCAAGCTTGACTTGGTTGGTTGCCTTGGTTGGTTGCCTTCCATTGTTGACATGAGGATCACCCCTTTCACATGGGGTGACCTCCAGAATCTGTAGCCAATATTCAACAGAGAGAATTGAAATTTGAAAGCAAAAGACTGAGATTAGGAGGTATAAGAGAAGAAGATGAATTTGAAGAAGATGAATTTGCCATCGATGCTCATTAGAGCTGGAATGGCTCTGATACCATAACAAGAAATGAAGATTTTATTTCCTCGACTGATAATGAAAGTCATTACAGATATTTATACTACAGTCTGTTCTAACTAACTAGCTAAGTTGTTACACAACTAACCACTTTCCATTACAACACTTTGTATCTATACTTGTATCTATCTATCTTTGATCAGGTGGCTTGTCTTTCACATTCTGCACATGCTTAACGTGATGCCTCTGCTTTAACTGTGGCTGCTCCATCTGATCAGTTGAAGCCTTGTCACAGGTTCCTTCAATACTCTTATCAGTATGATATGGTCCTATCAATGTTTTCACACGTGGTTCTTGATAATATAGTTCACTATTTGCTGATATGGGAGGTTATAATATATGTCTATTATGATATATGTAAAATTCATACAAGCCACATTCCTCGTCTCCTCTTCCTTAAAGAAATCCTTCTTTACTAAAACCCTCAAAAAAAAAAATTCTTTCTTTTTTTAACATTAGGTCTCTATATTGTGATGTATGTTGTATGAAAACCAGCTTGTGTTATTTTTGCATTTACTTCTACACACACTGTCCTGACATCCACACATTAAGGATTGTGCAAGTGTTGGCTACAGGTCCAATATTAAAAGTTTATATATTCCAAACGTATTGAGGGCTTATGGCGCACATGTTGAAGAGTGTCCATGCACTGTTAGTGTTGGACTCATACGAACATGGTGCATCTTTTACATGCCAATACTTGACTTGCTTTCCCAAGCACCCCTAAACCAAAAAGAAAAAGGAAAAAAAATCATATACTGCTGTAATCTTCTGTCCGAGAATCAACTGAACTGGGGCTGTTTGCTTTTTCAATTTTCAGCTGTGGACTTCTTCAACCAGGTGAATTTGCTTTATGGTACCCTCACAGAGTTCTGCACTCCAGAAAACTGTCCTACAATGACTGCAGGCCCCAAGTATGTCTTACTAACTTCACAGAAATTCAGTTGTCATATTCCGAAAAAATTGAGTTCTCTATTCAATTACATCAGTTGATGGTATAAACAAGTTCACCTAACACTCTTTGGCCATGTTTGTTTGGGTGGACATGAGCTTGGGATTGGACTAATAGTCCAATAAAATTATTAATCCGATGTTTGGTCAAACAATTCAAGTACGGATTAATTATTTTACACTTACTATTAGTTAAGATAGGATACATAATCTAACGGATTGGTTGTCCTAGGATTATTAGTCATGGGAATGCTAACCAGTCCGCCCAAACAAACATGGCCTTTATGTTATCAATGTGGCTTTCATACATTTTTTGTCATTTGTTTCCATATGTTTTCATATATGGTTGCGGTATTTTTATTTTATAAAACACCAAAACCAAACCTCACCTTGTAGACCCTACGGGAAAGATTGTAGCCTTTGTTTATACCATTAATATGTCATACAACTTGCATGATTTTTTCACAATCAATGCTAGTGTCGAGTAACTATTGGGCATGTGCTCTCATGCACACATACTTGACTTAACAAATGTCTAGGTCAGGTACTTGGGGTTAATTATGCAGATCATGCTTCTCCAATCAGCTCTAAGCACACGCTCACACATGATTACTGCAAATAGTCAACATGAGGGTGACATAATACAAAATAATTGACCAATTTCTATCAGCATAAGTTATAGTTTTCTACCGATTTTTTTGTCCCTTTGGTAAAGTATATCTTGTAGTGTTTTCAATTTTTAAAATACTTATAGACTAAATTGCTTTTAGACTAAATTGCTTTTTGATCAATTTTGTATATTTGATTTGCCATGCAATGAGTGATGGATTAATTTTTTAATAATTTATAGATATTATATTTATTTTCTAGATAATATTGTAAGAATAGTGTGTTCGAATTTGCACAATGGAGTTTTTCTAGTTTTTTAGTTGGTCACTTTTTTTGAAAACTTTTCATTTTAATTTGAGAATGAAGGCCTTCATTGCTGTGTCATGTCTATTTCTTTTGGGGTAAATTTCTGTCAGTGTCTATATAGTGTTGTATTTGTGTCTTGTATCTGTGTCAATGCTTCTTAGTTACGGGAAAAGAAAACTCTATTAGATCCAGGATTGCTTGATTTAGTATGTCAATGGAATGATTACCAACACAGCATAGTTCTATAATTTTACAGTTTGCTAGTTCCTGACTGCATGTAGATAAAACTTTACAGGTATGAGTACAGATTGGCTGATGGGGTACAAATCAAGAAACCAATTGAAGTTTCAGCTCTAAAATATGTTGAATATTTGATGGACTGGATTGAATCTCAATTAAATGGTGAATCCATATTTCCTCAAAGGCTTGGTAATATATGGTTTTGATTTGTTTCCTAATTTATTATTAATCTTTTTTTATAAAAGTCAAAGACAGTATCTTCTTGAAGATTCTTTGAGTTAAATTTTTGTATTATTGATTATGCTTTTTGCCCGGTTGGGTCTGTTTTGTTCCCTTTAGTTTATGTTTATTCTTTATTCTAAATTTTGTAGGTGCCCCCTTTCCTCCCAACTTTAGAGAAGTTGTGAAGACTATATTCAAACGCACGTTCTGTGTTTATGCTCATATTTATCACTGTCATTTCCAGAAGATTGTAAGTCTTAAAGAGGAGGCCCATCTAAATACCTGCTTCAAGCATTACATATTGTTTACCTGTGTAAGTATGCTTCAAGTCTTGAGACTCATTTTATGTTCTTTGTTCCCTTCCAAAAACTGGTTTGGGTTTCAATTTACAAGCTGGTTGTGCAGTTTTGCCACCTGTATATGATGATGTTTGTAACTATCATATCCTAATATTGTTCGGAAATTTCACTATACTGTCTTTATGCAGGAATTTGGACTGATTGACAAGAAGGAGCTAGCTCCACTTCAAGAGCTCGTAGAATCCGTTGTTGTCCCTTGATAAACCGGTGTGTACTTCCCGATAGAATCAACTATCTAAGGGACACAATAAGCTGACGTAATAATTAAAAAAAATTGATAATTAGTGATTGACTAGAGAGATTGTCTGAGATGCTTGGTAATTGATATTATTAGTCCAGTGTGCAAGTGCTCTATGATTTAAGTAGGTATCTATAATCGTTTTCATGCCAAAGTTCTTTCTTCCCATGGATCAGAAAATGAAAAGCAATAAAGCAGTCTTTGTCACCTTAGGCTGTTTGCAAAATGGCAAGAGAGCACAAGCAGCCAAATACAAATCAAACTAAATTTCTACCGATCAACCCAATTGCTTCACTTGCTGAGCCATGCCATTAGTAAAAGAACTGAGAGCTCTAGACCCATCGACGATGCTCGTGGAACAGTGAAGGTGGATCCTATGATTAGTATATAGAGTGAAGACAATCTATATTGTGGTATCAGAAACACTTATAAATTTGAAATATGAGTTCATGTAATTGTATCAGCCATGGGCTTTTCTTTATTTGTGTGGGGAATATATATGCTGTAATATTCAAACCTATCATTCGAGATATCATTGCATTTTAATTTGAGAGTTCCTGTAAACATAGCCTTGGATGGAATTGAGATTTTTTTTTTTATTTTTTATTGTGGAATCTAGGGCCTTTTTGAATCATTGCATTTGTTGAGTTTTCATAGAGTTGAATATGAAAAACTTGCAATCTAAAAATCTTGAAAACATGTACAATTTTTTTTTAATATCAAGGGTTTGTGGCAGTGCATCCACTGGACTTGTTTGTAGAGATCATGTTCCCAGAAAATGATAAAATTGTGTCCTGTTAAGTAATTGAGATTTGAGACAAACTTACTGAGCTCAGTTGAGTAGGTTTTTGTTTTTTTTATTTTTTATTATTTTTTTTACCACCTATTATATATTTATTTGTTTTCTTCGATTTTGTGCCCCCTATTGCTTAGGCAGCTTCAGCTGGTGTAAAACAAAGGCTTATCAACTCCCGCTGGTGCAAAAGCAATTCAGCAATTTCATTTCATTTATGTTATGTTTGAATTTTGAATTTAAAAGAGAGAAAAAAATAGTAAATGAATGAAAACAGTTGTCTCTCTATTCATTTTCGTAAGAATAACCAAACAAAAATAAATTTTTTTAGAAGGGCCAAATCTTGTTTTTTTTTTTTTTTGTAATTTTTTTTTTAAATTACACTAAAAAAATGCTCTAAGAGCATCTTAATAATTGTTTAAAAGTGTGTAACTATTTAATTATTTTTAGGCATTAATGTACTTTTATTATCTTAATTTTGTCTCAGCCAAAACAAACATAGCCTAAATGTGTTAATATAGTCATTGTGGCAAACACATACAAATCCACTCAAAAGTCCATGAATACAAGATGAAATTTGAATTTAGCCTCTTAAAAACGCTTAAACACGAAAATTCATAGAAATCACAAAACTAATAAAAATTACATTACGCTTGAGATCGATTTAACTTGTGCAGATATAAATTAAAATCATTACAATTGCAAAATAAACAACTGAATTTGAATTTACAAAAATGTTTCATGCCCCCTTTTTCCTCCACCCCTTTGACCCCCTCTCTCTCTCATTGGTTACATTTTCTTTTTCTTTTTTCTTTTTTTCCTGCTCCTCCAATCACCACCCGCCACGTGTCTGTGGGGGTTGTGGGGGTGGTGATTGAAGGGGGTCTCTATCATAGCTCTTGAATTTAATAGAGCTTCTATAATTCTTTAGAGATCAATTAAGGAGGTTACAAATTAGATTTGCAAGCCGTCAAAATATAAATAAATAAAAAAGAGATACAAAATGAAAATTCTAAATCACTGTGAGAAATTCAATAAATAAATGAAATAACAGGAACATGAATATGAACATGAAAAAGAAATGGCACCAAACGTGATAATGATCCAATTTAGTAAATTAAACATTAAAAAAAAAAAAACATTTCCTTTCTCTCATTAGAGAAATCTTCCTTTCCAACGACCATCTTTTGAGTCATCAATCCATACTTTTGGGATGTGTTCTATTTTCCAATAATCCCCATCTTGTACGCCAGGATTCAACTTTGAAATTAATTCATTAGACATGTCAGACAGTTCAAGATATTTAAGATTTGATAGATGTTCAATGCCTGATGGCAACTCCTCCAACAATTCACAATTCCAGAAGTATAGATCTTCAAGTCGAGACATCGTACCTTCCTCCATTGTCAACCATCTCAATCCTTTTAATCTTATAAGGGATAAACGCTTGAGTCTTTGAAATCTACCAGCCTTGAAACACAATCCCTCCCCTTCATATGCTTCATAAGCAAGTGAGAGACGAACCAGATTGGGAAAATCTTGAAGGGATTTCAGTGGATCATCCCTTAACTTGCTCCACCACAAAGATAAGCGCGTGAGGCCATGAAGAGAAGTTATCCACTGTGGTAACTTCTCTAAACGTCCTGTCAAGTATAGTCGTTGAAGAAATTGAGGAGCTGCAGATAGAGATTGTAGATCAAGGATCTCATCATCTTCTATTGAAGTTACACCTAATGAGCGAAGGTTGCTTAACTTCTCAATGGATAAGCACAAACCCACCCCATCTTCTCTTCTCAACTTCAAAATTCCCAACCTCCTTAATTGGGTCAGCCTTCCTATCTCTTTCATTAGGGTGCTACCGTTGGCATGGTTTGCCTCTAAGAAGCATAACTTTTGTAGGGATTGCAAGCCTCCTATCTTAGATGGTGCCTCAAAGCCATGTCTGAAGTGAAATGGAAAATAAATATGCCCAGTTTCATCATGATATAACAAAAGATGGCGCAACTTTTGGAGCCTTAGAACTTCAATGGGCAACTCTCTCACATACGTGTTTTTAAGATCTAACGTCTCTAGGTTCCAAAGCAATCCAATCGACTTTGGAAGCACCTTCACGTTTGTTCCTCTCAAGCTTAGATACTTTAGATGGAACAACTTGACCACATGGCCTGGAAATCTCTCCAAAGAAGCACTACTCAAGTGTAAAACTTTTAACAACCTCAACCCACCATTGAACAATAGAGGCATGGAGGACTTAGACATGGGTTCATCTACCCCAAACATAAGTAAAGAACGTAATCGAGAGAAACACTTACCTTGTTCTGGTATATCTGGTAAGGTATTATGAATTGATAGTCGTCGAGCTTTTTCAGGACACCTCATGTTTCCTTCTCCTTCTCCTGCTATCGTTAGAAAGTTATGATCTCTTGACTTTGAAAGAATGATTTCACGCAGAAGGTCATGTATACGACAGTTTTTGATCCTTCTATCTAGTCTTCTCGTCGCTACTTGAATCAAGCTTCTATTAAGGAGCTCATAGAGGTAAGCCTCTGCAACTTCCTCTAGTGTCTTTCCAAGTTCTTTAACTTCCACAAATCCTTCTGCAATCCACAATCGAATCGTGCTCATCCAATCGATCAAATGATCCTCTGGGAAACAACTCAAGTACAAGAGACAAGACTTGAGATAGTAAGGCAAATCACTGTAACTTAGCAACAATATTTTCTTCAAATAACTGACTCCTACTTCAGCACCAAGACAGCGATTCACCAACTCCCACTCATCTACGCTTCCTTGGTCCTTTGAAACCAACAGCCCAGAAATCACCACAATCGCCAGCGGCAAGCCCTCGCATCGTCTCAGGATACTTTCTGAAAGTTCAATTAAATGTGGAGGGCAATCCTTTCCTTGAAATGTTTTGTTACAAAACAGAGTCCAAGACTCTTCTTGAGACAAAGGCTTCATTTCATAGATGTAACCATGGGATTCTCTACAAGAGGTAGAAGCAACATTAACAATACGCGTTGTGAGCAACACACGGCTGCCACAGTTGCTGTTTGGCAATGCAATTTTGATATCATCCCATGCCTCTAAGCTCCAAATATCATCAAGGACGAGCACGTACTTGCTTTCTTGGAGGAATTCTTTGAGCACTGCTTTCAGATTACTGTTGTCCATGGTTTCGAACCTGTGAGGGAGAGGTCGTCTAACTTCATCAAAGAGTTGTTGAATCAAACCTGTGAGGATCTCTTTAATATTAAATGATTGAGAAACAGTGATCGTAGCATGGGTTTGGAATTGTCTCTTCACTTCCTGGTCGTCATAAACTTTCTTGATGAGGGTGGTTTTACCCAAGCCCCCCATTCCCACTACAGAAATCACTTTGAGTCGAGAATCACCATCAAGGACCCAATCAATGAGTTGTTGTTTGGGCTTGTCGATGCCAACAAGATCAGCTTCTTTTAGTAGAAGTGCATCACCTCTTCGATCATACCATCCGCCATTGTTTGCCACATTGGAGCTTGAGGCTTGCTCTGAGGTACTACTGAATTTGTAACCATACCTCTGACGTCTCTCTGCAATATCGATGACTCTGGCTTTGATGTCCTGTATATCAGAAGCAATTTGACGACGAGCTTTCAGGTTCTGAATTTGATAATAGATCTTACAAACAGATCCATAGAATCCACGATGATGACGATGAGCAAAGCGAAGCATAAATTCATCAAGAACGTCGTCGGTATCGTGAGCGACGTCTCTGACTTGCTCAACCCATGCTTGGATCTCTAGATCAGTGTCTTCAATTGCATCAGCAACCCTCAGGAAGGCACTCATGCTCTGAAGCTCGTCTCTGATGAACACAATTTCTCCCTTAACTCTACCCAACGATTTTAGCTCTGCTTCAATCAAGCTTCCAAGCTTTGTAAGCAAGAAGGCCACTGCACTTTGTGCCATTCTCTCTCTGTCTCTCTCTCTCTTAATTTTCTCTCGCAGGGGAAAATAAAAATAAAAATTGAAGGGACAAACAAATGAATGCTCAGAGTCAAGGTAATTCTTATGTTCCAAAATAAAATAAAAATTTGAGTATTTTATACTAATTAACAAATTCTACACTGTTGGTTTGAGAGCGAGAAAGTTAGAGGTTTAATTTGAGTTGATTGTGATGTTTTTGTAATTTATGAGATTGTTTGAAAAATATTACTCTTTCGGTCCTAAAATAATGGCTCTTTTTGAAGAATTTAATTTTTTTTTGATAGTACAAGTATTACATTTGAAAAAAATTGATTTTTTAAAATTATCCTTTTGATAGTACATTTTTTGAAAATATCAATGTCATAATTGTACTTTTTATATTGTTTATTAATTTAAAAGAAGGGCAAAATAAAAAATTTATATTATTTTTATACTTGATTTTTGAAGAGGGACTAATATTTTGAGACGGGGAGTATATTAGTATAGTTTTTAACTTTTTATTAAAAATATATGAAATATGAGTTAGGTTTAAAATAATATGATATAGAGGTAATGTGATCTAAATAAGATGATTGTGACATAAATAAGATAATGTGTTAAAATATTATGTGTTAGTTTAACATGTGCAAAAACAAATCTTATTAACTTATTAACATTCTATAGTTTACAAAAAAAAAAAAAATTAAAGTTAGAACACCTATTAATGTGATTTATAATTAAAAAATATTATGACAACATATATAAATGTTTTATATAAAAATTACTTTTGTAAATTGCTTTTCAAAAAAATATTGAGAAATGAAAACACGGAAAGGAAGAAATCAAAATAAAAGAAAGCAAAATAGTAATCCAATGGAGAAAGTGTAAGTTGTGAGAAAACAGGATTGGGAGTGGGTGCATTCTATTGTTTACCAAAAAAAAAATTAAAGTTAAAACACCTATTAGTGTGATTTATAATTAAAAAATATTATGACAACATATATAAATTTTTTATATAAAATTTATTTTTGTAAATTTCTTTTCAAAAAAAATATTGAGAAATGAAAACATGGATAGGAAGGAATCAAAATAAAACAAAGCAAAGTATTCCAATGGAGAAAGTGAAAGTTGTGGTGGGAAAACAGGCCTGGGAGTGGGTGCAGTGACGGCATCCATGCTGTCACACTCAGTATGATTTATTTTGATCATATTTTGATAATTTAAATCGTTAATATTATAAAATTTGTTAAGTATATTACTGTTGTAAAAAATGAAATTAATCGAATAAATATAATCACATGATCAAGACAAATAATAACCCTAAAATATTATTAAAATCATACTAACCGTCTATTTTTGTAAACATAAATGTAATTTTGTTATAAGTTACAGATATGTAATTAACTTAAATTTTTTTATGGATGATCTACTTAACAAACCCTACACAATAAACATTCCAGATCATTAAAATAAATTGAAGACGTTACAGGCTTACAATACGATGCTATGTCTATAAGGCACATCATCACCAACCTTATTTTCGAGAAGACAAAGGTGAAAAAGGAGAAAATGAAAGGGAAAAACAAAAAGAAAGAAGTGGGAAGCGAAGATGAACGTGATTGATGGATCAAAATCGTACTACATACACGTTTTTGGAAGAAAAGGCAATGCAAAAGTTGTTACGCTTTCTTCTGCCCTTTTTTTTTCTTTTCACCTTTTCATTTTGGTTTGTCTTAAAAAGTTTGGTCACCATTTATTTTAAGATTAGTAGCGTTTGATTTGCTTCTTAAATTATGATTTTATTTTTAAATTATAGTAATTTAATGAATATGTTAATTAAATATATTTTTAAAATACAACTTAAAATTATTTTTTTAATTTTTATTTCTATTTTTATTATTATTATTAATCAATCAAACAATTACTTTTTCTCTCTTATCTCTCTTCTCACATTCTATACATCAATCAATCAAAAAAATAAAAATAAAAAAATTACAAATTATTTCAAAATTCATAATCAATCAAACTTTCTCTTTTCAAATCATAATTCAAAAACTCAAAACTCAAAACTTAAAATATAGCTCCACACTTAAATCATTATTCTAAAACTAAACTAAATAGACCCAAAATTTTCTTAGATTTCTAAAATTATCCACTATAAATCATTATAAACTCATTTTAAAATTCAAATAAAAAGATAGTGGTGGTAAAAATATTACAAGATTTGAATTAAAATATAGTGATTGCATGTCTCCTTAATAAGTTGAATTTCTTAAAATGGACAAATAAATTGGGATGGAGGGTAAAATTAACCCAAGGTTTAATTTGGTAAATGAGAATTGAGACTTTAGATTTGAAAGTTTGCTGTCTTAGGCTCAATTTTTTTTTGTCATTAAAATTCTTGTGGTTGTGGACCGTAGGAAATAAATCTATTTTGAAAGGTTTCTTCAAGCCATAGAGACTTAATTTGGCGCACAAACTGGTCATGAGTTGTTAATAAAATAAGAGTTGTAGTGACTTAATTCGGTGCGCTGAAGCTGGCACAACTCTTGCGGTCAAGGATGTAACCGGCTCCATATGGTATTTAGGTAAAAAGATTCATCGCACTGATAATGTTGGTTTTATTATTTTAAATACCGATACAAATCGCTTCTCCCATCAAACAGTACAAAATTGAACTTATTGAAACAGCTCAGTTCGGTGCAGTTTAATCGATTTAGGATCTTTCAAATTTGAGCCACTTTTAAATAAAATCACTAATCTATATAAAAATATTAAATTAATTATTTGTCTACCATTTCAAATATATATATCTATCCATTTAATAAATACTTTTCAATTCCTAGATTAACAAAAATAAAGACAAAAAAAATAAAAATAAATAACAAATACTAAGATTTCAAGAGTAATGAGTTAAAATTAAGATTATATATAATAAGTGTTTATAAACTTAGGTTATAAAGATGATAAGATTAATTAATTAAGGTTAATAATTTATTATACTTATTAATATCATTATATTTTTAGATTTTTTATATATATATATATATATATTATAAATACAATATATGTTGAAGCGGTCGGCTTCGGTTTAGTTTGGTGCACAAGGTGCTTGAACTGATACTAAAAAATCTAGAAATTCCCTAGATATTGATTTGTGATTATGTATTAATTTTAAGCAGTAACTATCAATCACAATCAAACAATCAAGACAAATCGACACAATGATTTTAATGTGAAAAAATCACAATTGGAGCACCTCCAATTGTGATAAAAAAATCACGGGCCCAAGCCACAAAACAATCCACTAAGAAGACAAAAGGAATTACACAAGTGCACTCTGAATTACCTAGTAAATCTACGCCCGAATTGAACCGACCCTTATATGCCTCTTCCGCTACGGTCTTTACCTCGGAACTATCTTGCCCAACATTGAATCTACAACGTCGATGTCGAATCACAACGATGAGCCACTCCGAAATCCACCAAAGCTTCAGACCCGAATTCCCCAGAATCCACCGAAGAAGAACTCTCTTTTGTATAGAATAAACAAACAATCCTTTGATGTATACTTCTTAAATCATGAGTTGAATACTCAATCAAACATCAAAGAAAACTAGCAAAGATAGCCCCAGAGGAAAACCCTAGAACCCTCAAAGAAAATCTGGAAGCTGTAATCCTAAAATCTAACTGAAACACATATTTATAGCAATCTGATCCGCGATCTTCGTTCGAGCGAACTGACGCTCGAGCGCAGGAAATTCCGCTCGAGCAGAAAAATACAACTCCCAGTATTTTTGCAGGCGATCAAACTTCCGAAACCAAAGATTCTCTGCTTGAGCGCACAAACGGCCGCTCGAGCGAACAAGCAACTTCAAAATGCAGCTCGATCCCCGACATAATCAGCGAAGTGACAAACTTGAAAGAATTAGACATCACAAACTTCTCTGCAAAACACAATTCGGGTTGGATTCGCATCTAAAAACTCATAACCTCACTGAAATAAAGGTACGAATAAAATTACAAGTGAAAAAAGTTTTGTCAAACAGAATTGCCAAGAATAAAAACCTAACAGATACCAAACCAAAAATAGCAACAAAAAAAAAAACAAATTTAAAAACACACATACTGATTTTTATTAAAAAACAAACCAAATATAACCGGTTTGGTCTGGTTCAATCGATTTTTTTAGTTTTTCTTATATTTACTTTTAATAATATATCAAATAAATGTTGACTAATTTATTTTATTTTTCTATTTATGTTTGGTGTTTGTGTAAATTTTTATATTTGATTGATAAATTTTATTATTAATATAAATATCCTTGTATATTTTGTTTATAATTTTTGTTTTAAAAAAATTAATCTTATAATAAATAAATTAATTTTAAAAAAATTAGTTCGAACTTGGCTCGTTTATATAATCAAGTTAGTTCAAGCTTGGTTATTTGAACTAGACTTGAGCTTGGCTCGTGCTCAAACTCAACTAAGGTAGTGTTTGATAATTTAATTCAACACTTAAACTAAATATATTACATAAAAATCAAGTAAGCCCATTTGATAACTATAATTAGCGTCGCTTAAAATTTTAAGTAGCTCTTAGAATGCGAGTTAAAACTTAAAAATATTTTAAGTATTTAAAAATTTACTTAATTTGACTGAATTTATAATAATTTTGTTGGAGTGTTGACATACACCATTATAGCCTCATCACCACCATTACCATCACTACACCACCAGTGCAATTACTACCATCGCCACCACCTCTTGACCACCACCATCACCACTTGACCACCACCATCACCACTATAATCACCTCCATCACTATTATTATTGTTGTCATAAGCACTAGCATTATTTCACTACCACTACCACAATTGCCACCACCACTACCCCTAGCTTTCCATTAGGACTGCAACAACTATAACAACTCTTGTTTTCCACAACTATTGTCACTCTATAACCATCACTATCATTGCACCACCACCATCACGCCATCTCTCCTTTTACTTCCACTAAATTACCATTCTACTATTACTACAACTAATATCCCTCTACCTCCATCTATTGTCACGAGTGTCATAGTCGCCACCATCGTTACTGTCGCCTCTGCCTTCGTGACCTCCATCACCACGACTGCCATCACTATCTCACCATCGTAATATAAAAATTAAAAGATATAATTTTAAAATAATAAATTTTAAATTTAATTATATATTAAATAATTTATTTTAATTTAAAACATAAGTTTTTGTCAAATAAATTTTCATTTTAAAAAATTTAATATCTAATTTTTTTACGTTTCAATTTTATCAAACACCTCATAATAAATAAGGTTGAACATTCAAACGTTAGGATAGGATAGGACCACTACTTCTGCCACTCTGGTAGGGTCCTTTTACCCTTCAATTGAAAACCTAGCTTCCTCTCACCTCCAAATGCATTATTGTAGGATAGGACCACCAATTCCGCCACTCTGGTAGGGTCCTTTTACCCTTCAATTGAAGGAAAATGAGTGGGAGCTCTGTAGCAATCTAGAATTTTTCCTTCCGCTCGAGCGGACTTGTGAGGCTTTCAGTATTTTTGCAATCTGTTCAAAATTTTGAGAGTTGTAAATTCCCGCTCGAGCATAGGAGTGGTCGCTCGAACGGCCGGCTTTGTTGGTCTGCGCGCTCGAGTGCGAGATTGGGCGCTCGAGCAGTCTGCCTGGTTGAGTTTGAATTTCTGAGACTAGTGGGATTGTTTTTGACCCTTTTATTATTGTCTTTGGAGCCTCCTAGTTTTATTTTGGGTCATTGATCGAAGTGGTAACATGATGGTAAAGTAAGATTGGACCAAAAACTTTAATTCGGATAATCTTTCTACGAACAGCCGTCACTCTTTTGCCCTTTTCTTTTTCCACACTTTGAATTTGGATGTGAGGCTAGAACCATTGGAAAGCTTATTTTCGGGGCTTCAATTTGGACAAAAGAATGACCTAAAACGGAGTCCAAATGGGAAAGTTATACCTGTTCAAAGTTTTGGAATCTGTGTTGGAAGCAGGGACGCTCGAGCGGACTGCGTGAGTTCAGCAGCTTAAAAACGTGATTTTTAGATCATTTCTTACATTTTCTTTTCCCCTCTTCTTTGCTCTCATTCTAGGTCCGAAAACCTAGTCCTAAAAACCTTGATTTCCTCCACTTTTATCAACAAATCCACCATGGATCTTGCATTAAGGATGGAGAACAAGAAAAGATCAACATTTTCAACCGATTGAAGCTCGGATTTGTGATGGATTCTCATCAAAGCTTCGCTCCTTTGCTTGATTCTTGGGGTAGGGGTTCTTGTTCTTCCTCAATACTTCCATAAATAGATAGATTTGTGGTATTTTGATTATATACATACAAAACCTACATTTTTGGACATCTAGAGTATATTATGAGAATCAGGGGTTTAGGGTTTGAGATTTTGGGAGTTCAATTGATGGGTTAAAATGGTGGATTGTGAACCCTAGGTGTATAATCAATGGAAAAATTGGAATAAAAAGTAATGGGTTAAGAAATTTGATTTTTTTTTCTTGAAATTTCTAGGTTTTCTAAAAACCCTAGGTTGATTCATGATGATAATCAATGATTTGGCCCAAATTGAAAGTAGAATCATGAAATTGATAGGTTGAATTATATATGTACAAGTTTAATTAAAATTTGGTTATATTTGAAAATTATGTTTAAAAGTTGCGAATGAACTTTGTTATAAGCATTGTAAATCATGCTATAATGAGAAAGGAAATTGGGAGAAATGGTTTATTAATGATATAGAAGACATAAACTCGGTTATGGAATGTTGAGATGGGATTTAAGAATTTACCTTGAATTATGTTGAATTATATCTAGTGGTGTTGAATTGAATCATGTTGAATAGTGTTGATTATGTTGAATTGTGTTGACTATGTTGAGTTGTGTTGAATTAAGTTAAGTTGTGTTGGGTTGTATTGATTTTGGGTTGGTATAAATATAGGAAATTTTGCCCTAATTGGATCAAATTGTTATTTTGTATAAGCAATTAAAATTGTCAGTGTAAATGTGAAATCGGAGGATTATTAATGATGATGATGGAGTTTGATATGCATTATCACTCCCATATGAGATTTTGGAAAAACGCATATCTTCAAAGGAATTTATATATCGGTTTAGATATATTTGCTTTGGGCTATTAGTGGAGGATAACTGTGATTGGTGTAGAAATTGCATGTTGACTAGGCAAACTGGACTATTTATAAATCATGCATATCATGGAGAATGCAATGGATTTTGAGGATTTAAACTGTATGTTTTGGAAAAAGATTTTGAAAATTCTTGTGCTATGTTTAAGAGCACTTGTTTCATTTGAAAATCATATTTTGGATCACATATATTGTGCTGGTTGAAAAGAGTAAATAATATGATAAGTCTGAAAAATGGTTGTCATTGAATATAACTGTGTTTTAATACATTGTATATGTATGATTGTTTGGGAGGAAAAAGGGGATGTACTCTATGTGTGATTGTGTGATTAAATACATTGTATATGTATGTTTGTTTGGGAGGAGAAAGGTGATGGACTCCACTATTTGGGAGGAGAAGGGGGATGGACTCCACTATTTGGGAGGAGAAATGAGATGGACTCCATTATAACTAAGTTGGCCAAAGTGTCCTGGGTGAAAGTTCCGAAATTTATACATGGGTACCGATCCCGCGGACGAAATTTTCATAAAATGGCAGTTTGAAATGTTTATGTATATTTTGTATGATTGGGAAAACCACTGAGTTGTAGTCTCAGTTTGGTTGTTGTGAAATAATGAAATTTACTCATGAATTGAGAAGAATAAATGAATTGAAAATGAACTGAAGGGAAATGGATTAAGGATTGAAATTGGCATTATGTGGGTAATTGGATTAAGGGCTAGTGATGATGAACTCAATGGATTGCTTGTGACAAAAGGGAAGACTAGGAGCTTTGTTTTGTAAGCAATTGGGAAATTGAATTAAAAAGGGTTTGTGATTCTTGTGTTATGTTTGAACTCCAATCCTTTGGATTTTGATGTTATGGAGTATGATAATTAGAAATGGAAATGAAATGTGTAATGTTAGAATGGAAACGAAATGTGGAATATTAAAATGGAAACAAAATGAGGAATAATTTGTGAGAGGGTAATTTATATGAATAAATTGGGCCGAGATTGGGTAATGGGCCGCTTTGGGCCGTAGTAAGAAAGGCAGAGTAAAATGGCTTTTTTCATTAGCACAGTTCAAGAAGGCCTTGTTGTTATCTCGGTTGCCATAATCAAATTGGTTGGCCCGGTCGTAATCTTTAGCCGAGATATACGGAGCCTTCTTCGGGACTTTTGTTCTTGGTTAGCTCGGTCCAACTCTTCTACGAATAGCTCGGTCTTGGCATGCAAAGCCGAGGTAGAAGTGAGGAAGTATACTAAGCCCTCTTCAGGATTTGGTTTTGGGTTAGTTCGGCTTAAGCTCTTCTATGGATAGCTCGGTCTTGGCATGTGAAGCCGAGGTAGGGGAAAAGTAAGGAATAGCTGAACTAACAGTTAGATCGGTCACTCCAATTAGTCTAGCATGGCAATGTTATTTCGGTTGTATGGTAGTCCGGCCATGGTAAAACCATCTCACTTGGTTTAAGCAGTGAGGGGGGTGTTGAAGGATAAGCATTATCCTTCAGGAGTATGAATCCTATGAGGACTCTGCATGGAGAAGTAAAAGTCCTACTTGGATTATGCCACATGAAACCTATAAAAGCTCACAAACATCACCTAGGGAGAGGTAACACACAACTTTGATACACAGAGCTTTTGTCTTTGTCCATTTTTCTGACTTAGGCATCGGAGGGGTTTCCGGCACACACCCGCCGGCTAGCTCACGTTTGTGTTTTCAGGGAGTAAAGCGACGACGTTTGAAGGAGCGCAGACTTGATCAACAGGATTATACGAGAAGGTTTATTTCTTTCCCGTACAATTTGGAATCGGGTTAATGAATTTAAGATGATGTTCTTCCTTAAGTGTACTTGTTTTCAAAGAAAATTTATGGCTTCTTAATGATGAGAGACTACATTTATGGCAAGGAGTTTTCTTAAAAGGTTCAAGTGAAATTTTAAGAAAATATACTTTTTGGTATAATATTTTGAGCTTACAAAATGCCATCTTACTATATGATATCACTCTGCATGCATGATCATTTCTATCTATGTGGTTGCTATTGTTGTAGACCTATGAGATTCCTACTGGGCATCAGTGCTCACCCCTCGTTGTTTTATTCTTTTTAAGGAAGAGAATTTCAGATTCATTACTTGAAGAGTATGGATTCTATGTACCTTATGTGTAAAATTTATCATAGATGTTAAGGGAATGAAAAATGTATCTTGTGATTTGTAATTATTTATTTGTAGCTTCGTAGCGGAAGCTTGGCATGTATTATTGTTGTCATTGTAATATTCATGGAGAGAGAGAACATGTATCATTGTGTTTCTATCACCCAAGGGTAATAGACCTTTAAAAAAAAAATGGATCTAATTTAAAGGCTTTGGTAATGTTTCAGAGTAATTGAAAAATGGGGCGTGACAAGCTCTAATTAGAGCTACCACTAATGATGTGGCAGTGGGTCTCACCCACTGACACAGTATGTATTGTGTCTGATTTTTTTTTTTTTTGCTTTGCCACCTCATTAGTGGTGGGTTTAGAGCCACTAAATTAATGGTCTCTAACACCACCCTTCAATTGAAACCTAGCTTCCTCTTAACTCCAAATGCATTATTGTGCGTATTTTTTTTTTTTTTCAAGTAACAATAAAGATTCTCACAAAACATAACTCTCACCACTCTTAAAATAATTTAGACCACTCATGTCATTATCAAAGATAGAAAAAAAAAAATGAAACACATCAATAGTAAATACATCAGTAGGGGTCATGGGATCCTCTTTTGTGGGAGTCTCGAACATTTTTTTTTTTTTTTTTTTTTTGAGCTTCATTATTGTATGTACTTCACACAAAACGGTATGGGGTGTTGCTTAGCTAGGGACAATTTGAGAAATTAGCTAAAAGTTAATTTCTCACTTTTAATTTATTTTGAGTTACATTATTTTTTATATTTTATATACATAAAAAGGTAAAAATAAAATCAAAAAGTTAGATTTTAACAAACTTTTCAAATAATATTTTGAGAAATGAGAAATTCAAAATATTTATTTAATAATATTTTATTTTTCAATTACTTAATAAAGATGAATTACTCAGTCTCATTTATAAAAAATTTCATTACATTATTAAAATAAACAACAATATTAGGAGCTCTGGGAAAAAAATCTATAAATATATATATCTATAAATCATAATTATTATAAGTATGACTCACATTTTATAAATTTTAAATCTATACCATCATTTTAGTGTAAATTTAAAATCAAATTATTTTTGAAAGGAAAATAATATGTAGATTTACTATTTATATTTATTTTTTAGATTCAATAATGTGTTAAAAAAATAATTAATTGATAATTAAAAAATATTTAATTATTAATGAATGAATTTCTTAACACATCACTAAATTTAAAAAATAAATCTAATTTTTGAACATGGACAGGCTGGAAAGTGGTAACTCCACTTAGTATGAACTAACGCAGACCATTAACAAACAGGATATGCTTTTTCTCGACTAATTAGGCAAAGCATCTTAGCCAATGACGTTTGAGTGATAATTTTTCCCATGGATTTTTATATTTCATTTTTTTATAATGATTTTGTTTTCCTAATGTAACATTTTAAGTTTCGTTCCAAAAAAAAAAACATTTTTAAGTTTAAATTTTATATAAAACTACTTGTTTTGTGATTTTAAAAAGTACACGATATTTTAATCTCTCTTTTATTAAATTTTTACTACTAAATTATAAATTTTAGAATGATTTATGTATAGATCTTAATAAGTGAACTTATTATTTAATAGGTTTTAAGATAATTAACATATATATATATATATATATATATATCAAATATTACTACCATCACTATCTCACCATCATAATACAAAAATTGAAAGATATAATTTTAAAATAATAAATTTTAAAGTTTAATTATATATATTAAATAATTTATTTTAATTTAAAACACAAATTTTTATAAAATAAATTTTCACTTTAAAAAATTTAATATTTAATATTTAATGATTAATTTTTACGTTTCAATTTTGTCAAACAGCTCATAATAGGTTGAACATCCAAACATTAGGGTAGGATAGGACTAGGGCTGGGCAACAAACCCACCCGCCCGCACAAACCGCCCGACCCTACCCTACCCGCAGTGCTTTGGGCGGTTTCGATGTAGGTAGGCGGGCGGGTGCGGGTGAAGAAATTGGCAAAAGATCGGGTTCGGGTCGAACCCGACCCGCCCGCAACCCGCATCTCTTTTTTTTTTTTTTTTTTTTTTTTTTTTTTTTTTTTAAAGAAAGAAAGAATAACTAGTTATTATTATTATTTTTTGCATTTTGGATGGATGGAGATAACTAATTATTATTTTTATTTTTACATTTTGGATGAAAGTAAAATTTATTATATGGGCACTTATATACATTATCATGATCTAATGATATTTAAATTAGTGTTGCTAGTTTGACTTTTATTTATATATATATAAAAAAAAATTATTATATTCCATTAGTCTAGTAGACATAGTTAAATATGATATTTTGAATTGTCATTCTATTATCACATTATTGCATATTAAAAACTAAACAGTGAAGATTAATCCACTATTAAAATTAGTGTTACTAGTTTGACTTTTAAGGGTTTGTTTTTGCATATTTAAATTAGTGTTACTAGTTTGACTTTAAGGGTTTGTTTTTGCAAGCTAAAGAGGAAGATTAATTACTATCCTCAAACATAGTTCCATATCATCTTATCTAACATGTTTGTATATCTTGTAAATTAATTTATAACTCTTCTAAAAAAAAAAAAAATGTTTAGAAAGTAACAAAAAATGTCAAATTTGCTTAAGTAAAAAAAAAAAAAAAAAAAAAAAAAAAAAAAAAAAAAAACTAAACCGCAAACCGAACCGCACCCGCCCGCACAAACCGCGAACCGCATCGCGGGCGGTTGCGGGTCCATTTTTCCCCAACCGCATAAGTGCGGGTCGGGTCGGGTTTGACCCGCACCCGGCCAAAACCGACCCGTGAGCAGCCCTAGATAGGACCACTCTGGTAGGGTCCCTTCTACCTTCAAATGAAACCTAGCTTCCTCTTACCTTCAAACTAGTTTTGTAACTCGTGTTATAAACGGGGATTTTATAAATTAAAAAAATAAATTATTATAATTATTTCAAAATAATTTAATATTTTGTCTTGTGGTATACATAAAATTTATAAGTTAACTTTTATGTTTATAATTTTTTAAATTATTAGTTTAAAAAATTAAAAAATATATATATAAATCTATTTAGTGTAATTTTGATAATTTGTATTAAAAAAAAGTTAAATTTGATTAAATCTGATTAAATAAGTTATGACATATCTCTTCTTGTTATGAAAATATACAAATTTAAAAGTTATAATTAAAACAAATATACAATTTTATTATTAAATGTAAAGTGAAGTGATATTTAACAATAATTAATATGATATTTTTATTACGATCGCGCTACGTAGCTCAAAAACGGGGAGCCCGAATGGCTCGATTTTTTTTTTTTTTTTGCAGAAGAAGAACGAAGACCAGGAAGACGAAGGAAGAAAGGAGGAGGAGGAGGAGGAGGAAGAAGAAGAAGGGAGGGAGGAGGAGGAGGAGGAGGAGGAGGACTGGAGGGGGCATAATATTCGGGAGAGGAGGAGGCGAAGGCGGGGCGACGGCAGTCGGAGGCTGCGGCGGGGCTGGGCTGGGCGACGATCGGTGGCTGGGCGACGATCGTCTTCTCTCTCTCTCTCTCTCTCTCTCTCTTCCCCTCTGCTTCTCTCTTTCTCTCCCTCTCTCTCTGCTTCTCTCTTTCTCTCCCTCTCCCTCTGCTTCTCTCTTCCCCTCTGCTTCGAAATCGAGCCATTCGGGGCAAGTGTTTCGAGCTACGAAACATTTTCCTTTTTATTATTAATCAAATAATTTAAGTTACATTTCTTTTGATTTCAATTTCATAACTAAAAATACAATATGAATATAATACACACATGGATTTGTAGTCTTTAATAATACGGAGGTTTCAAAAGATTTTCAAACTTTCATTATTTTCTTTTAAATTTTTTTTATCTAATTTGATTTCAAATTTGAATAAAAATTTTGATTTGATATGAATTACTTTAACATTTTCATTAAATTTTTATCAATTTTTAAAAGAACTTTATTCTTATCCCAATTATTTTTTTCTTCTCACCAATTTTGATGGAAAAAATAATAACTTTCAACATTTCATCTTTTAAAATTTTTATCAAATTATAATTTGATAAAAAAAAATATTATGAGTTGAAGATTCTCTTAATTGGAATTATAGTAAAATAGCATATTAAAATAGTTAAAGTTTGAGTATGTGGTTGGTTGAAATGTATAATTTAACTAATTCTCTTCTCCTATTTGTATAAAAATTGACACTTATGACTACATCATTATAAGTCAGATTATTGAAAAAAATTTGTAGCACCTGTATCCTTCAAAGCTTTTGGGAAAGTGTATTTGAATCCTTTATTTTTTATTTTGGAAATCTTTGGTGTTGTTGTATGTTGATTTTGGATGAGTATAATCCAATTTAAACTTGTTGGGTTTGGTTGTTCGCACTTGTTCTTGTCAAAAGTTTCTTGGAAACTTAGAAATTCTATTCTAAGGTCGACACCAGCCTTCCTAAGGGTTGACCCTTACCTGTTGGTGAAGTTTCTGGAAGTGTTGCTGGAATATATGGTCGACACCAGTCTAGGAAGGGTCGACCCTCTTATATTGCAGAATCTGTGTGTTAGTTGCTGGAAAATAGGGTCGACCCCCTCCTGTCTAAGGGTCGACCCTCTTGCTTGTTGCCAGATTGTCTTTTCTATCTAAAGGGTCGACCCCCTGCCCGCAGGGTCGAGCCTTGCGTGTTTTTTTCAGAATTTTGAGGTTCGATTAGGCCCTACCTTTGGGGGGTTTTGGGCCGATTATTTTGTTTGACTTTAGGGCTATTCTTTACTACTATAAATAGGCCCAAACCACTTTTCTCTCATTATTTTCCTCCTCTTCTTCCTTTCAAACCGTGAGTTCTCTTCTCTCTCTCTAAAACTCAAACTTTTTCACTTAGATCTCTAGATCTACTCACCTAGAGTGATCTTTTCACCTTGCTTCTTTAAGATTAAGTGTAGAGCTTGTCAAGAGCTACGTTTTGATTAGGGCAAATCGTTGTTTCGTCGCCGTTGATTTTTTAGCTTTTCTTTCTTCTCTCCCATCTAAGCTTGAGGTAGGGATCTTTTCTACACTTTCATATGATATTTAGCTTAGTTGTTAGTATCTTGTGTAACAATGATGTGATTTAGGGATGTTTAAAGCAAACCTAGGGTTTGAGCATAAAATGGAGAGAGGGGTTTTTGGATAAAGGTGAAATAAATGCTTGAGGGGTTTGAAAATGATGTTGTATTGTGTATGATTTGATGATTTTGCCACTTGGCTAATATTTGGAAAAAAAAAGGGAATTTGCCCTAATTGAATCAAATTATTATTTTGTATAAATAATGAAAATTGACATTAAAAATGTGAAATTGAAAGGGTATTGATATGAATGGTGGGATTGGTTACGTGTTATTCCATTCTTTGGTAGTTTCGAATAAACTATCTGTTATGAGATTTTATATTTGTTTAGAAATAACTGTATTGGGCTATCGGTGGAGGATAACTATGATTGTTGTAGAAATTGCATGTGGATTAGGTGAATTGAAACTAATCACTTGTGTTTGTCATTGAATATGACTATATTTATACACATTGTATATGTATGGTTACTTGGGAGTGGAAAGAAGATGTACCCCATTGTTTGAGTTTGTGATTAAATACATTGCATATGTATGAATGATTGTTTTGGGAGGAAAAAGGAGATGGACTCTATTATAATTAAGTTTGTCGGAGTGTCCTGGGTGAAAGTCCTGAAATTATACATAGATGCCCAGCCAGCAGATGAAATATTTGTAAAATGGAAATTATAGTGCTTGTATAGCCTACGTTTACATGGATTCCGTTTGACGGCTGCCTGCGCACGAAATATCCGTGAAAGAATACATGGGTCCCGTTTGACGGCTGACCACGGACGAAATATCCGTGAAAGAAAAGTTTGAAGTGCTTACGTGTTGATAATATGGTTCTAGAACTAACGAGTTGTAATCTCATTTGGGTTGTTGAGAAATGATGAAATTGGCTTATGTAATTAAATGAAATAGAGGGAAATGGCTTAATGATTGAGTTTGATAATTTAAGACTATACATAATGTGGATACCGTTATCTTTGAGGTTGTATATGCATAGTATACTTATACCTTTGCTAAATTTCATATACTGTGTTAGATGGTCTCTACTAGGCTGTGGCTCACCCTATTTGGGAATAACATTTTCAGGTAATAATGGCATGCCTCCACCAATGCAATAGCGTAGGAGAAACTTTTGGAAGCAAGGGCTTCTCATTTTGATTGTAACCAAGATATGTCTTGAAAATATGTAAGCCTGTAGGGCATTTAATTTGTTGGTATTAATTTGCATTACATGCTGTAGATTCTGAATGAACGTTTATGAATGTATAATGCATGTAACCCCTTTTGTAATACGAATTCTGTTATGAGAAAGTATACCAATTATGTTATATTCATTCCTCTTATGAGTTGGTTTATTTGTATCATTTTGAGGGCGTTACAAATTTTGAGGTGTCAAACATTTTCATTTGTAAATATCCTATATATTAAAAAAAAATTAAAAATGTAGCTTTTGAATATGTGTTTATCAGTTTTGTTTTATGGACATAAACAATTGATGTTTCAAGTTAAAAATTAAAAAGTAAAAAAAAAAAATAGATTGGATTTTTTAGAGATAAAAAAAAAAAGCCATCTAACTCTTCTATATACTATTTAAGATGGACTATTTAATCACATAGAAAAATAGAAATTATATTTAGAGATTATCCCTATATATTATGCTATTATATACAATTATAACTGTAACAAATTAACTATAATATATATGAAAAGTTATATTAAACTTTCATTTTTAATTAATTGAACTATAATTAATAAACTAACAAATAGCAGTAATGGCATAATGGAATAGAAAGAGGATAAAAATAAATAACAAAATGATATTTAAAAGTTTTAAATTTACCTAATGTTATAGTAAAATCTTGAATTCTCAATAAATTTTCACGTTTTCTATGAAATAAAATGACAATAAAAAATTCATCTTGCTTGGTTCCATTTTTCTAAAAATAGTTTTCAGAAAATTCTACTTTCCTATTTTTCGTGTTTTTTTGTTTTTACTAACTTTTTTTAATATTTTATGTAAATTTTTTACTTTTTAGACACACCTAACATAAATACACCTAAAAAGTAAAAAAATTGCAAAAAACAATCTTTTAATAATTCACTAAATACCAAAAATACAAAAAAAAATTACAAGAATTCAGTATATTTTTTGTATTTTTATGTATTTCTTAATTTTTTAAAATATTTTTCAATATTTTTTTACTTTTTAGATACATCTAAGTAAGGTGCATCTAAAAAAGTAAAAAAAAAAAATGTTTAAAATTTTAAAAATATTCACTAAAAATAAAAAAATACGAAAACCAAAAAACTCAATTTTCAAAAAACTTAATTCAAAAAACTTAAACCAAACATATTGATTGATACTCATTTTTTTTACTTCAATTTTATGGTCTTCATTGAAGAAAACAAAATCCGATCAAAATCTTTGGCACAGAACAAACATAGATACTTCGATTGCAACCATAATCACTAATAATTTTTTTCCACCGTGCAAACCTGTAAACAAACACGTAAATCTCACTAAGACCGAAACTGAATCCAAAACCAAAACCAAAACCAAACCAACAGCAAAGAAAGAGAATCACACATGGAAAAAAAAATTAAATTAAAAACAAATAAATTTATGAAATGAGAGAATGTTACCTCCAACAACTTAGAACTCACCTAACCCAATCCGTTAGCTTATCCGCTAGAGTTCGAGAAGTCTAAGAGTTGGGATGACTAATCGATTATTATTTAAATAAGACTTAAAAATTAATTAATTTATCCCATTAAGTGATTTAAAATTTTGATAAATATACATAAAAATTTAGATAATTATATTACTAAATCATAATTCAAATTTAGATATTGTCATATTTTTTTGAAATCCATATCCAAATTTTTATCCTTTTTATTATTATTATTTTTGTATGGTTTCTATTTGTGTTTTTTTTTCAATTTATTTAAGATGGGGGTGTGGGTTTCTAATTTTTTTTTCTAATTTAATTTATCCATGGTTTCTATTTGTTTTTAATTATTATTATTTAGGTAAGTTATGATGTGAGTTAGACATGTTATAGACATGTAGGTTTTATTGATTTAAAGTATGATGGTATGAGATATTTTCAAATTCGATTTGTTTAGATAAACTTTAAATATTTTTAAAATTTAAAATTAGATATTGAGATGCAAAAGAAAGATTTTAATTGAATAAATAAAAATCAAATTTAGTAATTTTATCTGTTTACTAAATTTGATTTTTAGTTTTTTTTTTTTGGTTATGTTATAATATAATATATATAATATAGATAGATATTCACAACTTTCACGAAAAATATTATCTGATTTTTTGGGAAAGAGAGAAGGCATGCAAATTTTAATATTTTTTTTGAAAATCGGCGAGAGAGATTAGGATGGAAAGATTATGAAATATTTTTTTTATCTTTCTATTTGAAATTCATAAATCAAAGGATAATTATTATTTCTAAAATAATTGAATAAATAAATTAGTCAATAGTTCTTTTTTAAAAAAATCTATTTTATAAATTGAAAAATCAATAATTTTAGAAAATTGATTAATTTGTTCCATTAAATGATTTAAAATTTTGATAGATATACACAAAAAAATAGGTAATTATATTATTAAATCATAATTCAAATTTAGGGGTTATTTGAGATGATCTAAATAAGTGTCTTTTTTGACTTTTTAAGAAAAAATGTGAAATATGAGTTGGGTTTGAAGTGATGCGGTAGAGAGATAATGTGATTTAAATGAGATTATGTGACTTAAATAGGATAGTGACTTTTTGACTTTTTTGTATTATGTCAAACTAGGCCTTTGATATTGTTATATCTTTTTGAGATCTATATCTAAATTCTTACCTTCTTTATTTTTGTGTGGTTTCTATTTGTTTTTTTTTTTTTAAATTTAATTTATCTATGGTTTTGTGGGAATATATTTTCTAAGTACCAACACGTGGCCAATGTGACGCCGACGTGTCAGCCGAGATGCCACGTGTCCCAGTCATGACGCCTAGGTTATCTCGGCTATGCTGAGGTTATCTCCGAAGATATCGAAATCCGAGATAAGGGACAAGAGTCCTAGAATGAGGAGGGGACTCAGCCTGAATAAGGATAAAACTCTTAAGGAGTTTATCTTTATCTACTGAAGGGTCCAGGATAAGCACTAAGCTCAAGTCCATTGAAGCGAGGCTTCTATGGGAACTAGAACTGAATTAACTATAAAAGAAAGGCACCCCCGATGGGTCTAAGGTACGTAATTTATATTCAGAACAGTGAGTTTAGCACTATTGGTTATCTTTGAGAGATATACTGACTTGATCGTCGGAGTGCCCCCTGGTGGACGAACCACCGCCGGAATCTTCTCTTTCTGTTACAAGTCAGCCAGGTGCCATCTATTCTGCCAGTGCTCTCCAGCTAAATACTGAGTTGGCAGTGTGATCGGAAATTCACTCACTCAATTTAGCGTCGTCTGTGGGAAAGAAAGGAGAATAGATGGCTAGTGACGGACAAAAGGATAAGGTTGGGAATGAAACCCCTGCTGGGAACGGTAAGCACACTGATCCTAATATGGAGGAAGATGGTCGCAACGAAGAGCCTCTGAACCAGAATCACGGCAGGAAAGACGTCGGCCAGGCTGGCGACGTGCCAAGGAAACCAGATCAAAGTAGGTACTACAACGAGGATGACCTCCAGGTATGGAAGGATAGATGCCTGCGGAGGGATGACGAGGTGAAAGAGATAGCAAACAAATTGGCAGACCTGCAATCGATCGTCAATTTTATGATGCAAAACAACGTCATGTAGCCACCGTTCCCGCTGCAGGACACGCTGATTCCAGCAGTCAATGCCTAGAAGAGAGGGCAGAAAACAATCCCTATAGCACCCCAGCACACCAGAGCGAAAGACACTCTCACCAACCTTCAAGGGAGGTCGGGCGAGGAGAGTCAAGAAGGGAAGAATCGCGGAGGACGCATCGCACCAAGGAGGCAGACCCCAGAGAACATCGACATGTTCAGAGGCAGGAGCTGTGCTTCGACACGACTCGTGGAGAAAGGTCGAATAGGGCTCACAACGAAGCTGAGAGCAGTGCACCTAAAATACTAAAGTCGGGAGATAGCCAAGCTCTCGGGCGAACAAAGGAGGACTTGAGGGATTACCTCAAGAGGAAGCAACAAAATGCCGATGCCGAGGTAACCTCCCCTAATAAGCCGAGAACACCATTCTCAATGGAGTTAGACAAATTTGAAGCTCTAAAACGATTCAGTATGCTGAGGTTCCAAATATACGACGGTAAGTCGGACCCCAACTTTTACGTCGGATTGTACCTAAATTCGATAGCATTATATAGTGGGAATGAGTTGTTGCTCTGCAAAGTGTTCCCCTCATTTTTTGGGGAGATTGCATCAGATTGGTTCCACAAACTGCCAAAGGGAAGTGTGAAGACCTGGGAAGGCCTGGCCGAAACGTTCGTGGCTAGGTTCGTGACAAACAAGCTACAGCCATTAAAGGTGGACGCATTGATGGCTCTGAGAATCAGTAAGGATGAAGGCCTTAGGGCTTCCGCAAAAAGGTACTATGAGGTGTTCAACTGAATACCCGAGTGCAACAAAGAGGTGGCAGTCGTGTCTTTCAAGAACGGCCTAAAAGATGACTGTTCACTACGAAAGTCTTTGGCAAAGACATTGCCAAAAGGCATGGAAGAGCTCATGACCAGAATTGAGAAGTACGCCAGAGCTGAGGAAGATACGTTGGGCACTAAGGAGACAAAGCAAGAAAAAGGAAATGGCTCGCCGAAGCGAGGTCGAGGTAACAATGGATCCAGCAAGCAAGAGATAGAACTGAGGGCTACACAGGCAGTTACAACTGTGTTCCGAATCCCAATTCACAAAGTCCTGGATAAAATTCGGAACCAATCTTATTTCAGAGCACCAGCGAGGGCACCAAGAGAGTTTATGGGAAAAAACCTTGGCAAGCATTGTGTTTACCATAATAAAAATGGGCATATGACTCAGGGTTGTAGAGCCTTGAAGACACACTTAGAAGACCTGGTGAGGCAAGGCCATCTGAGAGACCTTGTCGATGAGGCCAGGACAAGGGAAGAACAGGCAAGACTGCCTCAGGCACCAGCAGCTCAGCCTCCCCTAGCACAGCAACCTCAGGCAGGAGGACCTCGGGTAATTAATGCAATTCACTCAAAGGTCAACGAGAACGAAATTAGCGGGGAGACTCAGAAGGTAAAGCACTTACAGCATGTCTACCAAGTCGGGTAGAAGAGACATCGGGCAGAGGAGTGCCAGGTACTAGTAGTGTCCTTTACAGAAGCCGACCTTGAGATGGTGCAACATCCACATAACGATGACTTGGTAGTATCCCTCCAGGTTAGGGAATGCCAAGTGAAGCGCATCTTGATTGACCAAGGCAGCTCTTGTGACATCATGTATGTCAGGTGTTACAAAGAGCTTGGCCTTCACCCAGACGATATGGAGCAATCCAACGGCCCAATGGTCGGGTTCAATGGAACGCCGACGTGGCCACTGGGAACAATGAGCTTGGAGGTGTAGGCTGGCACCAAGAAGATAAAAACAGAGTTCACCGTAATCGACACACCCTCCCCTTACAATATCATCTTGGGAAGGCCATGGTTGCATGCAATGGGGGCTGTTCCCTCAACATTGCATCAACTATTGCAGTTCCCAACAGAGCATGGGATTGAGGAGGTCAGAGGAGATCAGCTGCAGGCAAAGAATTGCTCCATGGCAGCAATGAAATCCACCTGCAGCATAAGAGAACCAGAGAAGGCAAAGATCGAAGACGAGGACATGGAGGTCCTAGAGGACGTCGGCAAGGAGCCAGCCGAGAAGAGTGAAGAAGCACTAAAGAAAATCCTCGTCCAAGAAGGGGATGAAGAACGCTTCTTTCTTCTCGGCTCGGGCTTAGCAGGAGAAGAGGAAAAAGAGTTAAAAGCTTTCTTGAGAGCAAATATTGAGGTGTTTGCTTGGACACCTTACGAAATGCCTGGCATTGACCCCGAGGTCACTTTCCATAAACTGAACGTTGACAGGTCGGCCAAACCTGTAATCTAACGAGCAAGAAGACTGACATTAATGCATGTCGAAGCAGTGGAGGAAGAAGTAGACAAATTTCTAGAGGCCAAGGCCATTCGAGAGGTAAACTAACCGACATGGCTTTCGAACACGGTAGTGGTGAAAAAAAAGAATGGTAAATGGAGGGTCTGCGTGGACTTTACCAGCCTAAACAAGGCCTATCCCAAAGACAGTTTTCCTCTACCAAAGATTGACCAGCTGGTGGATGCCACTTCAGGACATGGAAGGATGAGCTTCCTGGATGCATACAGGGGATACCACCAGATAGCCATGTACCCCCCAGACGAAGAGAAGACTGCGTTTATCACCCCAAAAGAGCTGTATTGCTACAAAGTGATGCCCTTTGGGTTGAAAAATGCAAGAACAACTTACCAAAGACTGGTAACCAAGATGTTCAGACACCTGATTGGCAGAACGGTGGAAGTTTACATTGACGACATGGTCGTGAAGATCAAGGAACCTGAAGGTTATCTGGCCGACCTAAAAGCAGTATTCGAAATCCTTAAAACATATCGGCTCTGACTCAATGCATCGAAGTGTGCATTTGGAGTTGGATCTGGTAAGTTCTTGGGATACTTAGTGACCAGAAGGGGCATTGAGGCCAGCCCAGATCAGATCAAGGCCATCCTAGAGTTGAAGAGCCCGACGTCAACAAAACAGGTACAAATGCTGACTAGGAGGGCCGCAGCCCTGAATAGGTTCATAAGCAGAAGTTCAGACAAGTGCAAACCTTTCTTCAACTTAGTAAAGAAAGCGACAGATTTTTTGTGGACCGAAGAATGTGAAGCTGCCCTGGCCGACTTAAAGAAATATTTGACCACAGTTCCAGTTCTTTCAAATCCAAAACCTGGGAAGGAGTTGTTCCTGTACCTGGCAGTTTTAGAACATGCGGTAAGTGCAGTGGTAATCCGAGAAGAAAAAGGGAAACAAAGGGCTATTTACTATATAAGCAAAACCCTAGCTGATGCAGAAACTAGGTATCCACCCTTAGAGAAATTGGCACTGGCTTTAGTAATGGCCTCAAAGAAGCTGAACCATTACTTCCAAGCCCATAAAATTGTGGTACTAACTAAACATCCTTTGAAGTCCTTGCTGCAGCAAGGAGATCTGACAGGAAAAATAGCCAGATGGACAGTGGCCTTGGGCCAGTATGACTTAGAGTTCAGACCCAGAATGGCAATCAAAGGCCAAGTTTTGGTCGACTTCGTGGCCGAGTTCATGCCAGAATCCATCATACATCGGGCTCCGTTGAGCCGAAGTGAACGATGCCCGAACAAGCAAGGAGGAGCCCAGTCGAAGACAACAGAACAAAAGAAAGAAGAAAAACTTAGATCCTACAGCATTTACATCGGCGACTCCTTTCAACTGTTCGTCGATGGGAGTTCAAACCGACAAAGAGCGGGGGCAGGAGTAGTACTGGTATCTCCAGATGGAGAGATATTAGAATAGTCCATTCGATTGGGGTTCAGGGCCTCAAACAATGAAGCAAAGTATGAAGCATTGATTGCAGGATTGAAGCTAGCAGTAGCAGCGGAAGCGGATAAAGTAATAGTCTTCTGCGACTCCCAGCTCATAGTCAACCAGACAACAGGCAAGTTTGCAACCAGAGATGAAAGGATGTCGGCCTACGCAAAGGAGGTCAATAAGTTGGTGGCCTTATTTCAGAATTGCCGACTTCATCAGGTAAGCCGAGATGATAACAATCATGTCAATGCACTGGCCAACCTAGCTAGTGTAATACAACCTGGAAAAGTAAGGACAATAATAGTTGAGTACTTGTCAGGCCCAAGCATCGAACCACTGACCACAGAGCATGAAGCAATGTGTCTGGACATGGGACCAAGCTGGATGGATGCAATTGTAGCATTCCTGAAAGAAGGAAAGCTGCCAGATGATCACAAGGAAGCACACAAGATCAGATTGAAGTCGGCAAGATTCAGTCTGACAGCAGAAGATCATCTCTACAGAAGATCCTTCATTGGACCCCTTTTGAGGTGTGTACATTCTTCACAAGTTGAAGATTTTTTAAATGAAATACATGAGGGAATTTGTGGAAGCTACGTTGGGGGCAGATCACTAGCTCATAGGGCCATTACCCAGGGGTATTGGTGGCCCTACACGCAGAAAGATGCAGAGGCCTATGTCAAAAAGTGTGAAAAGTGTCAAAGGCTTGCACCTTTGATGCACCAACCAGCAGCAGACCTAAACCCAGTATTCAGTCCTTGGCCATTTGCCTAATAGGGCATGTATCTTGTTGGGAAACTCCCCCAAGCAACTGGACAAAGAAAATACCTGCTGGTAGCAACAGACTACTTCACCAAGTGGATAGAAGCTAAACCCCTTGCCAAGATCCGAGATGTAGATGTGAAAAACTTCATATGGAAGAACATCATCACCCGGTTTGGGATTCCAAGAGCAATAGTTGCAGATAATAGAACACAATTTGACAGTAAACTAATCAAGAGCTTCTGTGCAAAGTCCAAGATCAAGAATTACTTTTCCACCCCAAGTTTTCCTCAAAACAATGGACAAGCAGAAGCATCCAACAAAGTTATCTTGGATGGGATAAAGAAGAGGCTGCAAGCAGCAAAGGGAAAGTGGGTGGATGAACTACCAAGTGTACTATGGGCATATCGGACTACGTCGAGAAGATCAACTGGGGAATCCTCATTTGCCATGGCTTATGGCACAGAAACATTCATTCTTCTGGAAGTCGACATCCCAAGGATCAGAACCCAGGGAGTAGAGAACAGGACTAATGATGTACTCTTAGCCCGAGATCTGGATCTTCTAGAAGAAAGAAGGGAGAAAGCTACAATTCAGCTCGCAGCATACCAACAGCAGCTTGCCAGAGCTTATAATAAGAAGGTCAACCCAAGGGAGTTTCAAGTCGGTGACCTCGTCTTGAGAAAAGTCGTCGACAACAAAAAGGATCCCAGAGAGGGGAAGCTTGGCCCAAATTAGGAAGGACCCTACAGAATCATCTCAGTGCTAGGCAATGGGGCATATCGGCTTGAAGATAATGAAGGCAAAGAATTGCCAAGACCATGGAATACTTGTAATTTGAAATTTTTCTATCATTAGAATTTTTTGTTCTTTTGACATTTGCCGAAGTAAATAAATAAAGTTTTAGCTTGATTTATTTGTTTATACACTTGTGACTGATAAAAATACTTGACGTTGTTTCTGGAATACATAATGAGAACCCAAGTGTGACTTAGGTTCACATTAGGGGGTAAAGAGTAGAAAAATGGTTTTAACACTTGTTGAAACTTGAGAAGAATTTACAAGTTGAAGTTAAACCAAGATCATGTTTAACACTTGTTGAAACTTGAGAAGAGTTTACAAGTTGAAGTTAAACCGAGATTATGTTTAACACTTGTTGAAACTTAAGAAAAGTTTACAAGTTGAAGTTAAACCGAGATGATGTTTAACACTTGTTGAAACTTGAGAAAAGTTTACAAGTTGAAGTTAAACCGAGATCATGTTTAACACTTGTTGAAACTTGAGAAAAGTTTACAAGTTGAAGTTAAATCGAGATTATGTTTAACACTTGTTGAAACTTGAGAAAAGTTTACAAGTTGAAGTTAAACCGAGATCATGTTTAATAAAACTTGAGAAAAGTTTACAAGTTGAAATTAAACCGAGATCATGTTTAACACTTGTTGAAACTTCAGAAGAGTTTACAAGTTGAAGTTAAACCAAGATCATGTTTAACACTTGTTAAAATTTAAGAATAATTTACAAGTTGAAGTTAAACTGAGGCCATGCCTAACACTCGCCAGGGTTGTATTAAATTAAGTGCTTATGTACTTGCCGATGTAAACCGTTGATGGATATAGCCGAGATATTTAAACCGGAGAAAATCACACAAATAAGGTGTGCATTGAAGATGTACAAAATATTCTAAGTATGGAGTCAAACAAGAGCAGTAAAGAGAAGATAAAGATACAAGCATTCAGGAAGGAAAATTGTATTAGCGTTCAAAAGAAGACATGTCGGCCAAAGCTTACAAATTGTTCCAAAAAAAAAAAAAAAAAAAAAACAAAGGAAAAAGACATCAAAGTTAAGACTCTTCGACAACTCCGGCTGGTTGGGTCTAAAGTTCGGACGACTGCTGGGAAGACACCTCGGTAGCCTTCTCAGCCGCAAGCTCGGCACCAATTTCTTGAAGGGTTTCATCAAGGCTCTTGTCAGCAAGGGGCACATCGGATGATGCCTTCTCAACAGTAGCATCTTTGGGAACCTCCTCACCCTCCTCATCTTGAGTCAAGTCTAGAACTTGCTCATTTTGAGTAGGGGACTTGGCCCCAGCAGCTTCCTTGGACTTCCTCACCAAAGCCGATTTAGACTCAGAATCGTCGTCGGATTGGCTTGGAGTTGGGAGGAAGGGAAGAGGAAGAACGTCAGCATTCCGAAGGGGGGAGTCCTCAGGGACTTCAAGGTTTTCTGGAAGAGACATCCAACCAAGGGTGAAACCCTTATTGCACACCTGCTTCACCTGTTTCTCATAGTCCGCCGTGACATCGGCCACCCCCTCAGCATATGCCTTCTCATCTACGGCCTTGACCCCGACAGCTTTGGTGGCCAAGGCATCCTGAAGTTCTTTTTGAGCCTGGGCCATCTTATCCTCGGCCTCCTTCTTCTCAGCCTCAAAAACCTTCTTTATGGCATCGGCAGCATCCGCCTTCTCCTCAGCCATGTCTTTGGCTTTGACAGCAGCCTCAGCTTGGTCTGCCAAAGTCTTTATTTTTTATTATAGATTTTTATTTGTCTTCTGAAGACTACAGACCTCTCTCTTCTTGTCGGCCAGCTCTTTCCGGTTCTCAAAGGCTTGCATTGAGAATGAATGAGCATGCTGGATGGCCTGAAAGTGAACAAGACAAAAGTTAGCAAAATCTTCTAAGTACAAAAAAAGAGAAAGAAAGTTACCGGGTAGAATGACTTACCTGAACAGAGTGCTGCAGCATGAGAGCAAAATTTTCATACTCGCTCATCTCGGCGTTTCGCTCGAGATCTCCAGGAAGGCACAGAGCGGTACTAAGTGCGACGCCGACATTAACGTCATCGGCACTATCGCCAGCTCTAACTGGCCTATCTTCTAGTGTAATTTGGGGGGCCCAGGGGGAGTCTAGCTTCATGGAGCTCGAAACTGTTGCAGAAGATGACCTCGGCCTCTTTAATCTTGAGGATTCAGATGGTTGGGCCTCGGCTGGCCTCTTCTCGCCAGCGGATGTGGTATTCTCGCTCGAAGCCAATTTTGAAATTGGCAAGGTGTCCTCAGTATCAATCTGAGTCACTATTGCCTTTGGCTGAGCTTTCTTTATCCTTTTTTGTTTTGGCTTTGGGGGCTGTGTTGGTGCTGGTTGAGCATCAACAGAAGATGGGATGCTGGCCAGGAGATCTTTAGCAACTGCCTTCTGGCGGCCCATGTTGGCAGAAAAAATAGTTCGTCGCCGGCGTTGGCATTAGGATATTGGAATCAAATATGGAGTCGAGGTAGACGGCTGCTCTGCTAGATCAGAAGTTGATCCTTGATCTGGCCGAGATGTAGAGGCAACTTGATGAGTTGTGGCGGAAGGAGGAGATAGACTCTTTTTCTTTTTCTTCTTTGGAACGTCGGGAAGAATCGACTTGTAGGTGGGAATGAAATTGAGTACCAAAGGGGCTTTCCGCTTATGGACTGGTAAGTCCAATAGTTTCCTCAAGCTTTTACTGGGAAGGAAAGACTGGCGGAAGCCTTTTGGTGGCTTAGGAAGAGCTGCAAGAAAAACAGACATTAGAGCGAATAAAGTATTGAAGACTTTAAAAATGAATAAGTGCAAACACTGGGCTCTTACTATTGCCCTCTACAATAACTGTTCGAGGAAGAGGGTAGAGGTGAAGGTCCTCGTCTGGAGTGAACTCCCAGTTCCCCGAGGTAATGAAATAATCATCCCCAGCTCCCTTGTTGGAGTCAGGGAGGTCGGCAACAATTTTGTACTCTGTAGACCTCGGCTTGAGGTAGTAAACGTAGCCCGTATCCTTTTTAAAGCCACACATGAAGTAGCAGTACTGGATATCAGCTAAGGTCACTCTAGCGTTTTCTTGTTTGGCTAAGGCTATTATGCCATTGATGACTCGGTAGGAGTTGATGGCAAACTGCATCGGGTTCTACTTATAATAATGAAGTATCTCACGGAAAAAGGGTATTTAGTGGGAGCTGAAGTTCGCACTCGATAAAAGCTACCACAGGAAAGGGCATAGAGTCAGTTATAGGCATGATGGAGTCATCCTCCCCAGCAAACCTCAGATGGATGTCGGTCGGGATGTCAAACTCACGCCTAAAGTGATCTAACTTGGTCGGGGTGTCTACCCTATGCTGCCACATACCCATAACATTGGTTTCACTTAGAGGAGTTGGATTTTAGAAGAGAGGTGTTTTTGAGGGTTTTAGGGACCTCGGCAAAAGCCTAAAAGTTAGTTGGGGTGAGAATTTGTGGGAACCGTTTTAGTTCTTCTTAGAATCTATGGGTTCTACAAACAAATCCCAAATCTAGATCTATGGAAACAAAGATTGGAGGCAAGAATCTGGCAAAAACACGGCAAACAGAAACAAGAATGTGTTTCAGAATCAAGAACAGTAAGGAAACTATCAAGAACACTGTGACAAAGTATACACAAGGGCACGAGGCCAAGAATAGTGGCAAAAGTGAGCAAATTTGTAAACAATGTGTGCGCATTCAAGACATAGGCGAAAGTAAAATCATGAAATAGACACATTTAGATATATGATTCACAAATCGAATGTTTGAGCAAAGCAGTAATGGCAACGAGTGATGGAGAGCATCAAAAACTGAAACTAGGAGAAACAGTAAACTCACCGAAGAAAAGAAGCCGGTGTTGAGTTCGCCAAAGTCAAATGAACGACAGCAGCAGAAAAGATTGGCAAGAGCTTCGCCGGAGGAGGAGAGCGACGATGGTAACAGAGCTTGAGAGCTTGGAACAATGGAGGATTTGAGAAAGCTAGAGAGAGAAAGAGCCACAGAAAACAATGAAGAAGAGTAAAAAGACGGGGGAAGGAAAAAAGTTTTTGTCAAAACTTGAAATGGCGGCAAAATAAAATTAATGAGCCTAGAATGATGGATTCATCAGACGGCGCACACAGGCACGAGATGACTTACAAGCGCGTAACAAGTACGATACATAAGGGAAAGGCACGTGGCTAAAACGGTTAAGTTATTATGCATGACAGCTCATACGCATAAAAGAGCTCTTGGGATCCTTGTTCTTTAAAGAGACATGTCGGCCTGAACAATGATCTTGACTAAGATACTTTAAGCCGACGTTCTGGTAGGAAGTACTGAAACTAGGAGAAACAGTAAACTCACCGAAGAAAAGAAGCCGGTGTTGAGTTCGCCGAAGTCAAACGAACAACAGCAACAGAAAAAATTGGCAAGAGCTTCGCCGGAGGAGGAGAGCGACGATGGTAGCAGAGCTTGAGAGCTTAGAACAATGGAGGATTTGAGAAAGCTAGAGAGAGAAAGAGCCTCAGAAAACAATGAAGAGGAGTAAAAAGACGGGGGAAGGAAAAAAGTTTTTGTCAAAACTTGAAACGACGGCAAAATAAAATTAATGAGCCTAGAATGATGGATTCATCAGACGGTGCACGCAGGCACGAGATGACTTACAAGTGCGTAACAAGTACGATACAGTAAGGGAAAGGCACGTGGCTAAAACGGTTGAGTTATTATGCATGACAGCTCATATGCATAAAAGAGCTCTTGGGATCCTTGTTCTTTAAAGAGACATGTCGGCCTTAACAATGATCTCGACTAAGATACTTTAAGCCGACGTTCTGGTAGGAAGTACTGATATAGGTTCCATCACCTCAGAATGCTGAGGTAATAGAACCTAGGGAGCAGTTGTAGGGATATATTTTCTAAGTACCAACACGTGGCCGAGGTGACGTCGACGTGTTAGCCGAGGTGCCACGTGTCCTGGTCATGATGCCGAGGTCATCTTGGCTAGGCCGAGGTTATCTCCGAAGATATCGGAATCCGGGATAAGGGACAAGAGTCCTAAAATGAGGAGGAGACTCAACCTGGATAAGGATAAAGCTCTTAGGGAGTTTATCTTTATCTACTGAAGAGTCCAGGATAAGCACTAAGCTAAAGTCCATTGAAGCGAGGCTTCTATGGGAACTAGGACTGAATTAACTATAAAAGAAAGGCACCCCCAATGGGTCTAAGGTACGTAATTTATATTCAGAACAGTGAGTTTAGCACTATTCATTATCTTTGAGAGATATATTGACTTGATCGTCGGAGTGCCCCCAGGTGGACGAACCACCGCCGGAATCTTCTCTTTCTGTTACAGGTCAGCCAAGTGCCATCTATTCTACCAGTGCTCTCCAGTTGAATACTGAGTTGGCAGTGTGATCGGAAATTTACTCACACAAGTTTCAATTTATTTTTAATTATTATTATTTAGGTAAGTTATTATGTGAGTTAAATATGCGATAGATATGTGAGTTTTATTGATACATTTTATAGATTTTTAAAATTTAAAATTGAATATTGAAAGGCAAAATAAATATTTTAATTGAATAAATAAAAATCAAATTTATTAATTTTATCTGTTTTTTTATCTAATTTTCATTTTTTTTTTGGTTATGTTACAATATAGTATATAAGATACTGATAGATACCCACAACTTTCATGAAAAATATTATCTGATTTTTTGGAGGAGAGAAAATGATTGCAAGTTTTAATTCATTTTTTTTTTTTTTGAAAATTGGTAAGAGAGATTATGAAATATTTTTGTTATATTCCTATTATTATTTCTAAAATTATGAAATATATCAGCCAATAGGTTTTTTTAATCTATTTATAAATTGAAAAATCAATAATTTTAGAATGAGAGTTTGGAGCTCTTAGGAGGTTTCTCATTAGAAACCCTATTTTCTTTATATAATATATAGATATAGATATAGATATAGATATTTATATTTGTTTTAAATATTTTTTTAATATACAAATTATTTTTTTATATAATCCTATCATTAACCATAGTGTATGAGATAAGTTGAAAATGGTGTTACAATTACTCTGAGAGAAATAAAAAAGGTTTGTAGGTTGGGAGAAGTCAATAAACGCTGAGGTTATTTATTTTTTTTAAATCAAAAAATTAGAAAATTAGGATTTGGATATTGGAGCTCCCACAAAACTTGTGAGTTAGAAACTCCTTTTTCCTTATATAATACTAGCATATCACCCGTGCTATGCACGGATTATATTTATAATTATCTATATATGTGAATTGTGATTTTTAAATATTTTTTTTTAAGTGTCTTCTTGTTTTCTTTTTTTATATTATATTAAAGTTTAATATTTTGATAATAATCATATGTGTTGGACTTTTCAAGAAATTAAATGTCATTTTTTATTATATTATATTAAAGTTTAATATTTTAATAATAATCATATGTGTTCGACTTTTCAAGAAAATTTTTTTATGCTTGTTCTTAATGCATTAAAGTGTTATTATGAAGGATAATAATCATATATGTTGGGACTTTTCAAGGAATTCATATGTGTTGGATTTCAAAGAATTTTTTTTATGCTTGTTCTTAATGCATTAAAGTGTTATTATGAGGGTAAGACTTGGGGGTTGAAAGAAGTTAATAAATGCTAAGAATTTTTTTTTTCTTTAAATCAAAAAATCAGGAAATTTAGATTGGGAGATTGGAACTCCCAAAAATCTCCTTTTGCTTAATATATAGTATAGATACTAGCCTATCACCCGTTATAATGCCCTAAAAAAATAAACCCATCATAACATACATCCACGATAAATAGAAGAGATTTCATATTACAATCATCAGAGTATTCTTACAAAAGGTATTATATGTTGACAACCAAAGTAAATGCCCTATAGGCTTACAACTTTCCAAGTCAACACTTGGTTACAAAAAGAAAGTACTAACTCTACACAAAATAAGCCATTGGCTTGATATACTTGTAATATAACAAAACAACAAAAAGGAATCTGACAGCCCCAAGCCTCCCAAGCTACGTTCTTGGAGGTGGCATAATACCTGTATCTGAAAATGATGTCCCATATAGGGTGAGCCAACGCCTAATAAAGATATGCTAAACATAATATGAGTAATAACTAAAACATTAGCACCTGATAAATGTTTAATTCATATAGACCAACATACAATACAATCCAGTTCCATAATCCTTCATTTAACAAAACTCAACTTATAAACATGGCTCAGAACCTGGCCAAACAACTTAAGCGAGACTACCTCTCAAGCCAACAATACTTCAAACTGCCATTTTACGGAAATTGCATCCGCGGGATTCAGCACCCATGTGTGATTATTTTCTCATGGCCATTTTACGGAAATTTTATCCGCGGGATTCGGCACCCATGTGTAGATATTTTCTGATTGCCATTTTACGAAAATTGCGTCCGCGGGATTTGACACCCATGTATAGATATTTTGAATTGCCATTTTACGGAAATTGCGTCCGCGGGATTCGGCACCCATGTGTAATTATTTTCGAATGGCCATTTTACGGAAATTTCATCCGCGGGATTCGGCACCCATGTATTCAAATACACAACTTGATTAGTTTTAATTCACCTAATCATCATGCAGTGTCTACAACAATCAAGATTATCCTCCACCGATAGCCCAAAGCAGTTATTTCTAAACAGATAATAAATGCACCAACAAGTAAATTATCAACATTTTCAAAGGTGAGTGATTAATGAATCCAACTCCACCATTCTACCTCATAATGAGTCAATTTCATTATTCTCAACTCAATTTCATAATTCTATAACAAATGTCATTAATTACACTAATGACCCAAATATACCCAAACATGGCATTTTTCCCCTTAAGCTCAATATTGACCCAAAAGGTCCAAATATTATCAACAACACCAATAACTTCCTTTTTAGACCCAAAACACATATGTTTGAATCAAAAGAACAAAACCCCCCATTCCAATATAACACATCTCAAACCCTAACTTCCCAAATCAAATCATTTATACAAAAACTCAACATTTAGGTTAAAGCTCATAAAAATGAGTAGTTATCCCTACCTCAAAGCTTGAAGCCCCAAGGAGAAGATGAAGAAACCCAAAGATGCTCCAAATCAACACTTTTTCGGATCCAAAGATAGCCCAAGCCAAACTCTACCTTTTATACAAAGGAACTAAGGTAGAAACATTCTAGAGCTAGATGGATTCTTAGAGAGAGAGAGAGAGAGAGAGTAGAGAGAGAGGTTGCCGAAATTAGGGTTTTGAAAAGTTAGAGAGAGAGAGAAAGTTAAAAAAGTGATTTAAAATGGCCCAGCTGCGATCTGATATATGTATGACCCGCTCGAGCGGAGAATAGGACGCTCCGCTCGAGCGCCAAACACAAAAATTGGACCCGCTCGAGCGCAAGAATACCTGCTCGAGCGTCAAGACACAACTGCAAAACACACCCGCTCGAGCGCAAAGGGAAACCTGCTCGAGCGTAGATTACACTCGTCCAGTACTTTTACAGGCATTGCAAACCCGCTCAAGCGCAAGGAAATCCGCTCGAACGTGAAAAACGCACCTGCAGAAGTTTTGCAGAGGCACAAAATACTGAAAGTGTGTAAACTTCGCTTGAGCACAAAGGGACCCGCTCGAGCGGACCACCAAAAATCTGGGCAACAAGGAATGGGACTAAAGTTCAACCAACCTGTTCGAAACACGCCCAACACAATCCAAGGCTCAAATACAAAGAGTAAAGGGTGTAAATGAGAATAAGACAACAATATAACCACGGAACCAAGTCCGGAATGCAATAATCAAAGGAAAGGAAAACCGGGATCGCTATACCCGTGCTATGCACGGGATAATTATAGATATTTATATTTGTTTTAAATTTTTTTAATATATAAATTATGTTTTTTAAGATTTTTTATAAAAATAATTTAACAATCTTATCACTAATCATAGTGTATGAGAGAAGTTGAAAAGGGTACTGCATTAACTATACATAGATTGTATCTATAATTATTTGTATGAGGAGATTTTAAATACTGATCAAGAGATTTTGACTAAATCAATAAACGCAGACATGTGAAAAGACATGTGGATTTAAAAATGTTAATAAATGTTGATCAGGGAATTTTGACCAAATCAATAAATGCTGAGTTTTTTTTTTAATAAAAAATTTAGAAAATTCAAATTGGGATATTGAAACTCCCACAGGTTTTGGGGTTAAAAATCCCCTTTTGCTTAATATATAGTATAGAAGTATATATATATATATATAGATTATAAAATGAGAGAAATAAAGTGCTATCTTATTATAATGGAAGAGATCTTATAAAAAAAACGTGTAGACATGAATGCCCTCCTCTTTTATTGTGTTTACAATTATTACGTATATATGTGAATTGTGATTTTTTAATTTTTTTTTTAAATGTCTTCTTTTTTTCCTTTTTTTATATTATATTAAAGTTTAATATTTTGATAATAATCATGTGTTGGATTTTTCAAGAATTTTTTGTTATGCTTGTTCTTAATGCATTAAAGTGTTATTATGAGGGATAATAATCATATGTGTTGGGACTTTTCAAGGAATTCATGTGTTGGATTTCAAAGAATGTTTTTTATGCTTGTTCTTAATGCATTAAAGTGTTATTATGATGGTAAGACTTGGGAGTTGGGATAAGTTAATAAATGCTAAGATTTTTTTTTTAAATCAAAAAATCAGAAAATTTAGATTGGGAGATTAGAGCTCCCACAAGGCTTGGGGTTAAAAACCCTCTATTGCTTAATATATAGTATAGATTAGCCTATTAACCGTGCTATGCACGAGATAATTATGGATATTTATATTTATTTTAGATTTTTTTAATATATAAATTATGTTTTTTTAAGATTTTTATAAAAATAATGAAAAGGTACTGCAGTAATTATACACGGATTGTATCTATAATTATTTGTATGAGAGGATTTTAAATACTAATCAGGAATTTTGACCAAATTAATAAATACAGGCATGTTGATTGAAAAAAGTTAATAAATGCTGATCAGGGGATTTTGACCAAATTAATAAATGCTGAGTTTTTTTTTTAAATAAAAAATTTAGAAAATTCAGATTGGGATATTGAAACTCCCACAGACCTTGAGAGTTAAAAATCCCCTTTTGCTTAATATATAGTATAGAATGGGATAATTATAGATATTTATATTTATTTTTGATTTTTTTAATATATAAACTATGTTTTTTAAGATTTTTATAAAAATAATGAAAAGGGTACTGCAGTAATTATACACGAATTGTATCTATAATTATTTGTATGAGGAGATTTTAAATGCTGATCAGGAATTTTGACCAAATCAATAAATGCTGAGTTTTTTTTTAAATAAAAAATTTTAAAAATTCAGATTGGGATATTGAAGCTTCCACGGGCCTTGGGGATTAAAAACCCCATTTTGCTTAATATATAGTAAGTATAGATAGATGCATTATTGTATATATATTTTTTTTTTCCATGATAGAGACTCCCAAAAGATACAACCACCACACCTCCTAAAATGATTTGAATCACTTATGTTACTGTCAGTGATAAAAATAAAAAAAAAAAATTAAACACATCAATAATAAATACATGGGGTCATAGAGGTCCTCTTTGTGGGAGTCCCAAACATTTATTTATTTATTTATTTATTTATTTATTTTTGAGCTTCATTATTGTATGCACTTCACACAAAACTGTATGGGGGTGTTGCTCACCTAGGGGCAATTTGAGAAGTTAGTTAAAAGTTAACTTTTAACTTTTAATACATTTTGAGTCACATTCACTATGCTTTGTTATCAGTTTTTAAAAACACTTTTTAGAAAATTATACTTTTTTATTTTTCGTATTTTTTTGTTTTTACTGAATTTTTTTAATATTTTGAGCAATTTTTTTGATTTTTAGTTTTTTTTTTTTATTTGTTATTTTTTATTTTTTGAGCTTCATTATTGTATGTACTTCACACAAAACTGTATGGGGTGTTGCTTACCTATGGACAATTTGAAAAGTTCGTTAAATGTTAACTTTTAACTCATTTTGAATTGTTTTAATTTTTAAATTTTTTACATATAAAAGAATAAAAATATTAAAAAATCACATTTTAACCAACTTTTCAAATAATAATTTTGATAAATGAGAAATCACAATATTTATTTAATCATATTTTATTTTTCAATTACTTAATAAAGATGAATTACTAAGTCTCATTTATAAAAAAAATTTCATTACATTATTAAAATAAACAATAATATTAGGAGCTCTGGAAAAAGAAAATCCATAAATATATATATATATATATATATAAATCATAATTATTATAAGTATGACTCACATTTTATAAATTTTAAATCTATACTATCATTTTTAGTATAAATTTAAAATCAAATTATTTTTGAAAGGAAAATAATATACAAATTTACTATTTATATTCATTTTTTAGATTCAATAATTTTCTTGACACATCACTAAATTTAAAAAGTAAATTTAATTTTTAAACATAAAAAACAATACCCTTGCTGAAATGGACGGGGTTGGAAAGTGGTAACCCACTTGGTATGAATTAACGTAGACCATTAACAAACAGGAAATGCTTTTTCTCGACCAATCAGGCAAAGCATCTTAGCCAATGACGTTTCAGTTATAATTTTTTCCGTGAATTTTTATATTTCATTTTTTTTAATAATGATTTTATTTTCGTAATTTAACATTTTGAAGTGTAAATTTTACATAAAATTACTTGTTTTGTGATTTTAAAAAGTACACGATATTTTAATCTCTTTTTTTTAAATTTTTACTATTAAATTATAAATTTTAGAATTATTATCTAATAGATTTTATGATAATTAGTAGCATTTTTTTTATCAAATACTATTAAAAAAAGTCAGTAATTGTTAATTTTTAACAACAGTTTGGAAATTTTATCATAAAAAATGTCACTAATTATAAGTTTTAGCGACAGTTTACAAAAATCGTCCCAAAAAATCGTTAATTTTTAACTTTTAACGACATTTTGAAAAATTTGTCACAGAAAAAAGTCACTAATTGTAAGTTTTAGCGACAATTTATAAAAATCATAACAAAAATAGTCACTAATTGTTAATTTTTAACATGTAAAAAAATGGTCACAAAAAAGAAAATTTACAAATAATTTTATAAAAACTTAGTTGGAATAGAGTTTTATGGGAATTAAGTCCAACAATTAAGACATATTGGTAGTTTATCCTAAATTTTATTGGTGTGTCTTACTATAAATATAAAAAAAAAAATTCCAAACCATATTCATCTTATTATTTTTAATTTTAATATTTCCCTATAGAGAAAATTGATGATAAATCCAATATAAGAAAGGTATAAGGGAATAGGTTCAATGGATATTTTCTATTACTGAGAGCTCCACCATTTATGAAATTGTTTTGTGAAAAGTAATTTTGTTTGTTTTGAAGGATATTTTGTTTCCAATTTTATCCCTTAATTTATCTATGGACTTTCGTTGACTATCTGTTCAAATTATTTTTTATCTGTTCAAATTATTTTCTATCTGTTCAAATTTTTTTGTCTCTCCATTCAAATTTTTTTGACTGTCGTTCAAAATTTTTCCCCTATCTGTCAAATTTATATATATCTGTTGGAATCTATCCGCTGAAATTCTTATTTATTGAAATTATCTATTCAAAAAAATCTACTTGTTAAAATTCACAAACTTTTTTGTTTAAAATTTTATTTTATCTATTAAAACAACAATCATATTTTAATTTTTTTAATCCATTTGTTAAAATTCACCTACTCTCTCTCTCTCTCTCTCTCTCTCTCTCTCTATTTGTCCAAAATAAAATCAAAATCATATTGACGCACAAAATTTTCACATAGAAACCAACTAAGGGTAGAGGAGTAAAAAAAAAAAAAAACCAAGAAACCGATCAGAGGAGTCGAAATGTTTGAGAAACACAGCTTTTCATAGTAAAGATGAGAAATGGGGGAGAAGAAAGTATTGCTAGGGTTTTGCAAAGTGCAACAACTACGGGCTAGGGTTTGGATTTAGGTTTGAAATGGAATTTGCAGATCTGAGATATGAGATTGGCGATGGCGCCACTACGGGGGTGGATATAGGTGGCGGAGCTCGCCTTCACTGATGAAGTGAGAGTTGCTGTTGATCCGCGACAGATCTAGAATATAGAGAGAGAAGTCAACCGATCAGCGATGATATTCGTGATGACATCTACGTAACAGCTTTAGTCGTCTTCGAAGGTTGTGATGGAGCTGGAAACTGCCGTTGAATTGGAGACAGTTGTTTGAATGAGAGAAGTTTTTCTCCATCGCATCAATGGTCTTCTCTGCAAAAGCTTCCTACTGAGCTCGAAAGAGAGGCGTCGCCGACGGTAGAGGCGGTGGATGGAGGAGAGTCTTGAACTCGGAGAATTGGTCGAAAAGCTGGCCACGAACAATGAGGTAAAGAGAGAGAATAGAGTGAAGCATGGTTATCAGAATCCCGATCCGGATCTTACGATCCTACGATCTATTTGAGTACAATCGATCCGGATCGTGTAAAAAATTCCTTATAGGTAGGATCTTTCGATCCTGATAATGGGATCTTATAGGATCGTGGAATCCCGATCCGAATTCGATCCTATCCGATCCAATTTACAAGCCTTGTTTTGTATTGTATGACATATTTTATTGAAAATTTTATATTTGTTGTCTAAATACCAATTTATGTGGTCAAAATAAATAATAAAAATTAAGTAGTATTGAATCAAATATACTAAGAAAAACAAACTAGGAAACAAACATTCAAATATTGAGGAAATTTAAGAAAATTAATTAGTCGGAAAAACAAACTTAACTTTAGCAGAGTCTAAGGAGGATAAGATGATTGCAGCTTTATCCCAATTTTTAGAGAGATTATTTTTGTGACTCAAATTCGCTCCACCAAGGATGCTAACAACAAACCTTATCATTCGATTAAGCTGCTCTTTTGAGTTCTTAATCTATTTTCATATCCAACTTTGTTAAATATTTTTTCTTCACCTTTTATGCATTATTGTAGATTGTAAAGTATTTTGTTATAGAATTCTTCTTCTTCACCTTCTTTTTTGATGAAATACAAAACTTTTAGCATCGAGTTGTCTATTGTATAATATTATATGTACATTTTACATGGAGTATTATATTTTTCATAATATCTTCACGTATTTTTACTAGAATATAAGTTCATTTGTGTATACTTTTTAAGAAATATTTATTTAAATTATATTATTATGTAATTTGTTTTTTTGATAGGATTTTACGATTCTCGATCCGATTCTACGATCCGATCCTATAAATACCTCCGACGATCCACCGTAGGATCTTGATTTTAACAGCCTTGGAGTGAAGAGAGAGATGGGGGGTAAGAATTCGGGTTTGAATTTAGTGTATAACATGTATCATATATATATATATATATATGAATGGTAGTTTAACCCTTTTATACAAGCTTTCCCTTGTAGACAAAATATTTCAGCATCTGAATCTACGGACAAAGAAAATTCAAAATCGAATTTTTCGCTCCCAGCACCCTTCTCTTTATTAATTACCCCCACAAGACTTTATGGTAGAAAATGAAATTGAAAAAAAAAAAAATCATGACAGACTATCTTTACCCTCATTTGACAAGTTACTATGTTTGGCATGCCCATTTGGACTAAAATAGGCATAGAGGATAAAATTGGTTATCTTAGTTAAATAGGACAAAATATCACATCCAACTATAATAATTTGGTTTTTTCTCTCACAAAAGTCAAAAAAATCAAAAATCCTATTCCAAATGAGGCTTTTTAGCCACAGACTAAAAAGGCCAAAAAACTAACCCATATCTCAAACAAAAGCAAAATATAAGGTGATTCCCTATATTGTTACCCGCACAAGGCTTCAAATGCAGAAAATGGAAGGAAGAAAAACAAAAGTAGCAAATACGATACAACACATCTATCTTTCTTAAGATTGTTCTAATAGTTCTATGATAATTTTTTTTTCCATTTATTTTTTTGTTAATGTGGTCATTGTAGCAAAAGCATACAAATCGACTCAAAAGTACACGAATACAACACGAAATTTGAATTTAGCACCCTAAAAATGCTTATTAACTGGACAATTCTTAAAAATAAAAAAAATCAAAGATTAAAGTAAGACCTGTTTAACTTGTACATATACTAAATTAAATCATTACAATTGCAAAATAAACAACTACAATAATAAAGTTGCTATAATTTTTTTGGGATCAATTAAGGAGATTACATATTAGATTTGCAACCCACCAAACTATAAATAAATAAAAAATAGATACAAAATGAAAATTCTAAATCACTATAAGAAATAAATAGAAAAAAAAAATTAATTAACAAGAACATGAAAAAGAAATGGCACTAAACGTGATGATGATCAATGTAGTCAATTAAACACTATAAACCAAAAAAATAAAATAAAATAACTTTTCCTTCCTCTCACTAAAGATATCCTCCTTTCCAATAACTATCTTTTGAGTCTCCAATCCATACTCTAAGGATGTGTTTTGTTTTCCAATAATCCCCACCATGTATGTTTCGATTCAACTTAGAAACAAATCTATCAACATGTCACTTAGCTTAAGAAATTTAAGATTGAATAGATGTTCAATGACTGAGGGCAATTCCTTCAAAAATTCACAATCCATGATAATTAGCTCTTCAAGTCGAGACATCGTACATTCCTCTATTGTCAACCATCTCAATTCTTTTAAGCTATTAAGGCCTAAGTACTCGAGTCTCTGAAATCTACCAGCCTTGGCACACAATCCCTCCCCTTCATATGCTTCATTAACAAGTGAGAGAAAAACTAGATTGGGCAAATCTTGAAGGGATTTCAGTGGATCATTTCTTAATTTGCTCCACCACAAGCATAAGCGCGTGAGGCCATGAAGAGAAGTTATCCATTACGGTAACTTCTCTAAATGTCCATTCAAGTATAGTTGTTGAAGAAATTGAGGAGTTGGAGATAAAGATTGTAGATCAAGGATCTCATCCTTTTCTATTGAAGTTATGTAACGCCCCCAAAATACAAGCATTAATACATCCATAAGCATATGTTAAATGATAGCACAAATCAGAGTGAATATTCCTTTCATTTTCTGAAGTTAAAGATACAAGAGAGTTTGACAATATTAAATGCCCTTGGCTTACACCTTTCCAAGCCTTAACTTGGTTACAACAAAATGAGTTTCGCTCAATACAAATTTAGCCCTAGGCTATACAAAATAAACAAAACATGAAGCTCTTGCTTCTCAAAGGTCCATCCAATGCTATTGTCTTGGAGGAAGCATGCTGTAGACACCCCATTTTTGACCGTCCTCAAGACTTGGACGTCATCGTTTGAACACTCGATGATTATCCATGTTCATGTTCGTCTTGAGTTCTCAGAGATTTCGGTCGCGTGCCTTGCCTCGAGACCTCTCGACTTGTTTGTTTTGTGCTTGGTTCTAAACCAAACACTTGTGTGATTGCTTCTAAGGGCAGGGAATGGCTTGTTGGCCATCCCCACACCTCACCGGCTATGGCCTGAGGCCACCGGCCCTGTTTTCTTGCTACTGGCCAAAGGTGTTGGCCGGTCGGCATTGTTTTTGGTCGGCCAGCCATTGTTTTGATCAATCGGCCACCTTTTCTGGCCAAGACCTTTTCTTGGGGAGGCTTGACCCTTTTGAACCTTTGTTTTAGCTTCTTGAGGAAGCTTAAACCTTTTGAACCCTTATTTTAACTTCTTGAGAAGGCTTGAACCTTTTGACCCTTTTTTTAGCTTCTCCAAGAAGCTTGACCCTTTGCTCCAAGCTTCTGAGAGAAGCTTGAACCTTTCTTAGCTTCTTGAGGAAGCTTGACCCTTTTGCTCTAGCTTCCTCAAGAAGCTTGACCCTTTTTGCTTTAGCTTCTAAGAGAAGCTTGGCCCTTTTGCTCAAGCTTCTAAAAGAAGCTTGGACCTTTGTTCCTCTATAAGTGGAAGCCTCTCCCTCATTAGAAAAGGTTCAGATTTTTGGCCAAGGATCCATACACATATCTCTCTCTCTATATCTCCTCCATTTTAGCTCAAAAGTGTAAGGTTCTTGGCCCCATTGCACTACACCTCCTAACCTAACCTCTCCATCATCCATCTAAGCACCTTGGAGCTGGTTTTCACAAGTTGAAGGCTTGCTGTTTTGGTCCAGAAGCTATTGGTCCCTTTCGCTACAAGGGTAACTCCTTTTCTCTCTTTTATTCCCCGTTTTTACACAAGCTTTTAGACTATCTTGCATGTTGTTTTGAGCTTAGTGTATAACTGATAAAAGTTCTATTTTTGCATGATTTTGATCTTTTTTTAAGGTCACTTTTGTATTTAGGTTTGTTTACCCCCTCTTAGGCCTTGTTTGGCCTCATTTTTGTGCCTTTTTTGTGAGTTTCGGGACCACCTTGTATTGGCCTTCTCACCACTGAAATCCAGAGGGATTTTAGTGGTGAGGATGGTGTTTTGAGGTCCTAAGAAGGAGAGGGCCATCCCCTCTCCTTATTGTCTTGTTTACTTGCATTTTTAGCCTTACAAAGGAGCCCATATTTGCATGCATCCTAAGCTTGGTTCAGGCCCTTTTTGGTGACTCTTAAGACCTGCCTAGCCTTTTTCCATGGCTGGTTTGGTCCCCTTTTGTTTGCTTCTAGCATGTGTAGAGTAACCCTTTTCTTGGTTTATTAAAGGAGCACCCCATTCTAGCATGTGCTGACTATGTTTCAGTGGTTTTTTAGTCATAATTTGGCATGCCATAAATCTGTTTTTGGCTGGTTTGGTGGTCCCTCATTTGCTTCACATGCTTGTAGTGTAAACCATGCTTACTAGCTCACATTACATGTTGTTTTGGCCCTCCATTCTAGCATATTTTGGCCATGTTTCAAACATGTTTTGTTCATATTTTGGGCTGCCTTAGCTCTATTTTTAGGCCTCTTTGTTGATTGGTGCTTGCCATGCATGGTTGTAGTGTAATAGCCTTGCTTACCTTTAAGTTTTGAAGCCCCTTGCGTGCGTTGCTTGAGGTGTTTGCATGTTTTGGTATCATAGGGAATGCTATTTCATAGCTTATATGTGTGCCATATTTTCATGTTTAGCATGCCTTCGATGCATTTGAGAGTTACATCATTATGCCTTGTTCATGAGCCATTGCATGAGCTTCATGTAAATGCATTCCGACCCACCATCCCAACACATTTGGCCACTGATTTTGGCATGCTTGAGAGCTACCCATGTTAGTGTAAGTCCATCTTACCATGTTGTTGTATGCTTGTTTCATTTTGCATGTTGTTGCATGCTATACATGTTTACATGTTTAGGTTGTATGCTTATTGCATATTGCATGTTAACATGCTCATGTTGCATTAGATTTGTTGCACACTTGAGTTATTTGCATGCTTGCTTGCTTGCCTAGGTTGCATTGCATTGTGTGTGCATCTCTTGCCTCTTGATCAATCTTGATAGAGGTTGGGGCCCTTTATGTGTTTTGTGCATTTCATTCCATATTGAGTTACACACTTGACTTTTTGGCCATCATGTATTGAAATGCGTGATTGGTGGCCCGAGGGTCGAGGACCATCCTCCCTTGAGTTCATAGCATGATAAGGAGGGTGGTCGTGCACACATTGCTTTGAAAATGCATTGCCATGCTCTGTTTGCCCTCTGTTGCTGCAAAACAGGATTCTGCAGGAAAAGTTGGCCGACCGACCACATTCACTGCCGGCCAGCTATTCATTTCTGGCCGAGAGCTATACAACTGGTCGATGATCACTTTTCCATGGCCGGTGACTATTCCTCTTGGCCGGTGACCTTCCACAGTGCTCAGAAGGTGGTCCAGAAGCAGCCTTAGGACTTGTACAGTCTTCAGAGGTGCAGAGCAGTGTAAACAAAGGCAGCATGAGTATGGCGATGGATTTCCGAGCGAAACCGAACATGCATGCATTCATCCTTCTTCTTGAGGCCTCTTTACTGATTTCTTAGCTTAATTACTTCATTTAATTAGTTAAGTGTTGTAAATAATTAATTAGCTTGTTAGTTAGTTAATTTGTATTATTCTTTTGGACCCTCCGAGAGAGAGCAATGTTGTAATAAGTGTGCGTGTGTGTGATGCATGTCTTCCAACCCCACGTCTTTCTCCCTTTTACTTATCTGCTTTGATGGTTAGTTCTAGGTCATGTTTTGATTAGCATACTTATGCTTGCATGTTTGCATCCATTCATCTGTCTTGCATGCACCGAGCTCGGCGCATCATGCTAACTGCATTGTATTTCAATTCCAATTTGAATACATGTATCAAGTTACATTTCACATGACATCTTAGAATAGCCGAGCCTATTTCTAGTTGCATTTTGCATGTGTTGCATTAGCCATTTTAACATGAACTAGGATCATGCATTTGATTACTAACTGGTTTCTGTTTTGGCTTGGAGTACTAGGTAAGCATTTACGCTTTAGCATCCTTGCATGTGTGTGAGTGTTGCCATGATCGCATACTTACCATGAGGCTAATTGCTTATGTGATATAACTGCCTGAATGCCTGTGGGTGAAGGTTGGATTGCTTGAATTGAAACAATTCATTGAAATCCGTGTTTTAGTCTACTTGCGAGTAGCAAAACTCAAACCATTTTCCGAACAAACGGGTATGCAATGCTTTGTTCCAAATTAGGCGATCTAGTTTATACTTGTTTTGCTGTGCGCATCACATAGTAATTCTAGGCTAATAAACCAGAATAAGAACGCATGTGTTTTCAAAAACTCGATATCATGTTTAGTAGTGGCCAATCTTTGATCGAGCGAGCGAGGGTGCTCATAACTGACCTTCCCCAATCGTACCCAAGTTCCCGAGCCGAGGCAACTTTGGTGATGACGGACACGTGGCCTTAGGCAACGAGTTAGGGTTTCCTAAATTCCCCCAAAATAAAATATTTAGGTGGCGACTCTGTATCTGGCAAAGCAGTCCATGTTTGGCACTTCTTTACAAAAATTAGTTTTTCAACACGATTTGCCGGATTTGGACTCTTTGATGATTCATCGGTCTTGCATTGCACTCTGCGAGATTAGATACAGGACCGTGGCATTTCGAGTTCGAACTGTAGTGAGCCCAAATGAACAGAACGGAGGGGGTTTCCCCCCGGGACGTTCGGGACGTCTACAGTTTTTGGTGACTCTGCTGGGGATTTAGAGAACTCGACAATAACTCATGATATCTTGTTTTTACTACACTTATGTGTTTCTTTGCATTGTATGTGCATTGGTGCGCTTAGGACATCGTATTTGCCGTCTACTATTCCTGAATGGTTTGCCAGAGGCTTGCTTTGTTAAGCGTGTTATAAGGCTGACCGGTTACGGGCTCTGCCACGATGGAAACACAAACCCCGGTTGTTGCTAGGGCACCCTTTTTGACCATTCGACCTAGTGCATATTCGGAATCCATAGTGACTATTCCAAACTAGGACAGGTTACTTACCCGATTCTAGGTTGTTTGAAACCGCTGCATGCGTAGTGAAACCCTAGCTCTTGACAAAATAGGACAGGGAAACCCTACCCCAACATAGGGGTGTTTTGGCTCTTACTTGCTTGCTATGTGCTTTTAGAGTGTGTCTCTACAGGGAATGCATGTATCAGTTTGCAAGTCTGAGTATCAGGCCCGCGGGCATCAGTATTTGGTGGAATCAGTTTTACCTAAGGGTATCAGTTTACAGGCAGAATTTTAGGTAGAATTCAGTAGAGAGCATGGTCATTTAGCTTTGCTCATATTTGGTTTTGGTGAAATCAGGCTGAGATACTGTCTGTTTTCTCTTTTGGTAAGTAGTCTTGGAACCATAGCTTCAGAAGGGTCTGATATCCCTCAGGTACTCTGGACCTGTGTTGTTATGTTATCAGAGGATAAACCACCTGCAGGCGGCACTCAGTTTACTCCAGATGTGGCGTATGGCACGCACTATTTTGAGCATTTGTGAATGCTGGTTTTTGTACTTTCTGACTTGGGTATTAAGCCTGTCTTGTTGTATTGAGTCAAACCTGTTGAGTCTGTCTTGTTATATCGAGTCAGTCCTGTTGAGTCTGTCTCGTTGTATCGAGTCAATCCTGTTGAGTCTGTCTTGTTGTATCGAGTCAATCCTGTTTTGTTATTGTTAGAGTCGGGTGATTCCGGGGGTGTTCCCTCGGACATCACTGCTTTGTTTTGTGTTTGTCTTTTTGCTTTCTCTTGAGTCTATTTTTGTCTTGGAGCTAGTTACGCCAGAAGTTATGAATGAAATAGCAGTGAATTTTCACACTCTTGTGTTTGCTTCTGCCTTGCGCCTGTTGTGCCAGCAAATTTGAGTGAAACGACAGTCCATCTCACCTACTCTTCTACACCTTTAAATCATTGCATTGACCTAAGTTTTTCAAAACTTTTTGAACACTGCGGTGAAAACAAAGAGGAAGGAATTCCTTGGGTTTTGTAAAATTTGATCAACTGAGAGAAAGAGAGGCATGCTAAGCCCTTGATGATTGAAATCATGCTTGTTAGTGTGAGTACTGAGAAGGACCCTGGCTTGATCCAGATTGGTTCTACATTGTCTTCAGCGCGAGCAATTTGTCGCTTTCTTAAAAATTTTCAAAAAATGTTTTTGCGTAGTCCTATGAAGACCTGTGTGGAATCGCTCTTGAGATCGTGCAGCTTAGGATCGCTCTCAGCCTCGAGACTCGATCCCTCACTTTCAAACCTTGAACTTAGATTCAGAATGTTCAACGGCCAACCACAATGTAAGGCCCGGGTGGCCAGATCAAAAGCTGCCCATGAATCAGGGGCGAGAATATCAGATATGATCAAAAGGAAGCTTGAAAAGCTAGATCAGAAGTGCCCCTAAAACTAGGGGTAAAAATGTCAGATGTGCTCGAAGAGCGAAAGATGAGTCATTCCTGCAAACCAATGAAGACTGGCAAGAGTGCCAAATCCCAGAAGGGAGGAAAGAAGAAGGTATTGTTGAAGAATAACTGAGTTCCTATCCATAACACTAAGGGGCAAATTCAGCCCCCCATTGGATGGACTCTTGCATCACCAGCAAACAACAGTCATTCTCCTGAATTCAGATGACTTCGGGATCTCAAAACCATTTGACATGGACAAAGCCACACTTTTACCCTTGAGAGGCTCGCTGGGCCGAAAACCCGGAAAGGCGACCCAGGCAAAAGTTAGAGCAAAGAAAAGAACAAGAAAAAAGAAAAAAGATAAAAAATGCAAAGATAAAAAAAATGAAAATGAAAAAAGAAAAAAAGAAAAAAAGAAAAAAAAAAAGAAAAAGAGAAGAAATGAAAAGAAATGAAAAAAGAAAAGAAAAACATAGCTCGCAAGGTTGAAAACCCGGAAGGGCGGCCTTGGCAAAAGTTAGAGCGCAAAAAGAGGAGAGGTTAAATACCCGAGTGTACCTTAACCCTGAACTACGTAAGGCTTGATTCCCATGTTTGGGATACGTAGGCAACTTCATTCTGAAGTCCAGCCATAAACACTTCCAAATTGATTGTGTCCATGAAATGGTTTTGATCATCTTAGCCTTCTCTGTGTCCGAGAATTTGGTTGTGTTTATCGCTCTGAGGACTGATTACAATGCGCTGCGGTGCCATTCAGACAAGGGGCAACTTTCCGTTGCCATTCAATGCGCTGCGGTGCCATTCAAATAATGGGCAACTTTCCGTTGCCATGCAGCTCTCTTCGAGCAAGGGGCAATTTTCCTTCGGATCTGAGGTTGTGCATCTCAAGAGTAGGTTCCGAGCTCGTTGAGCAGTGGCCGTTTGCAAAAATAATTTTTGAGAATTTTTACTGAGGTTGACTGATTCTCTCAAAAAAATTTTTTCTAAAATTGGACCTTTTCTTAGACCCAAAAAAAGAAAATTTTCAGTGCTCATAACCAAACTTGCATGATTTCAAATCAAAAATCGAACAAGTGTGTTAATCTAACTCTCATATTGGTCAAAATTGTTTTAGTAGAAAACCAAAACAAAAATGGTCAAAATGATGAACTAGGGGCACAGTTGAGTTAGGTGTTCTGTCTTTTTCCCATTGTCAACATACTCGCCAGAAAGGGTGCTCCACTTGCCAGGAAGGGCACTCTACCTACCAGAAAAGGGCACAATTGAAGCTAACAATAAAGAGCTGAAAGCTCTCTTATCCTCCAAACAACGAGGTATCAAACCAAGTGCAAAGCACGAATTGGAATGGATCAAGATATTCCACTCCCTCATCTGGACAGATCTGATCACGTCCAAACTTCCCAACGGAGCATCGTCAACTGATGTCAGCTGCAGATTTGCTACACATCCAGTTGTAGCACAACCTCTCTGTGGGAGAAACTCACTGTTGTGAACAAGAATAAGAATCTGGTAGAATACCAAGGGCAAGAGCCCACAACTTCCTGCTTATTCATCAACCACCCAGGGGAGGGATGAAAAAAACGAGAGATTGAAGAATAGAGAGATGTGCGTTGAGAGAAAAAAGTGAGAAAATGGCTTTTTCAGAAAACTAGAGATTGAGTGCCAAGTGATGTGAGAATCACAAGTGAGAAAGGGTGGGAAACAATACCCGATGAAACAGGCTCCCTGTGCACGTTTGAGTGTTGTGTCTTTTTGTTTTATCTTGATTCTTGTTTTGAGTCGTCTCGAGTGTTACTCGATGTGTTTAGGTTGCTTACCTTTTGTTTTCCGTTGTTGAGTTGTAGTGCGCTGTGTTCAGTCGTAGGCTCAATACCCGGTTAAGAACTCATCTCTCAGTTTCAAAAATAAAATCGTGTTGTGCTCCGAGTGCCGTGTCATTCTCCACATTTGTGCAAAACAAGATTCTTTCTTTCATAAACCACAAGGGTTCAACCCAGGTCATGAGAGAACAGTAGAACAAGGACCCATCTGAAGCTATATAGGTTCCGGGCTGCAAAGCAAGAGAAAAGAGAAAAAATTTAGAACATCTTAGCATGTTTCAACTTCAGCAAATTCCGAGACTGCATTCCAGGTGCATCTTGTCAGGCCTCACCTTTCTCTGGAGTATGAGTGTATCTTGACCCCAAGCTTAAACCTGCTTGAGAGATAAATCGAAGGCACCAGAGTACATGTTTGATGCCCCTCTATTGCATAGAATGTGCACTTTTATATACACTTTTGTTGTATGCGTGCCACGCACGTTATGATTCATGCATAGAATGTGCTTGCTTTCGATTCCGCATAGAATATGCTTTGCTTTCAATATTGCATAGAATATGTTTTCCATGTTGCATAGAAAATGCCTCTTTACTTGCACAGAAGATGCATTTTATCGCACTTCTTTTGTGCACCTTCCTCGCACTTTCTGGTGCATTGTATCTCTCTCACACTGTCTTGTGCATTTTTACATTTCATAGCATTCGCACTGTCTTGTGCACTCGCGTTGTCTAACGCATCGCACTGTCTAGCGCATCGCACTATCTCGTGCAATTGTATTGTCTTGTGCACTCGCGTTGTCTAACGCATCACGCTGTCTAGCGCGTCGTACTATCTTGTGCAATTGCACTATCTTGTGCACTCGCGTTGTCTAACGCATCGCGCTGTCTAGCGCATCGCACTATCTTGTGCATTCGCACTGTCTTGTGCACTCGCGCTGTCTAGCGCATCGCACTATCTTGTGCAATCGCACTGTCTTGTGCACTTGCGTTGTCTAACGCATCGTGCTGTCTAGCGCATCGCACTATCTTGTGCATTCGCACTGTCTTGTGCACTCGCGTTGTCTAACGCATCACGCTCTCTTGCGCATCGCACTGTTTTGTGTACCTTACATTGCATTGCATCATTCGCGCTATTTTGTGCACCTCAATCGCACTGTTTTGTGCAATCGCACTATTTTACGTACCTCAATCGCACTGTTTTGTGTACCTTACTTGCATCGTGTATGCATATTATCGCGCTATTTTGTGCATTGTGCTATCTTGCGCACCTCATCTGCACTTGTTAGTGCATTGCATTTTCATTCATGCTATTTTGCGCATCGCACTATTTTGTGCATTACATTGTTTCATTTGCGCTATCTTGCGCATCCCACCTGCACTTGCATCGCATTGTATTACATTCGCGCTGTCCTGCGTAGTCTACCTGCACTTGTTAGTGCATTGCGTTGTTACGCACTTTAACTTGCATTGTCGTACATTCCAATAACTTGCATTGCCATGCATTTCCTTACATGCATTATCATGCATACCACCTGCATTGTCGTGCACTCTTCACTTGTGTCGACACACACATTTCTCCTCCACCTGCATTGTCATGCACTCTTCACTTGCGTCGACACGCACGTTTCGCCTCCACCTGCATTGTCATGCACTCTTCACTTGCGTCGACACGCATGTTTCGCTTCCACCGGCATTGTCATGCATTCTTCACTTGCGTCGACACGCATGCTTCGCCTCCACTTGCATTGTACATTGCATTGTAGTTTGCATGCATTTACTGCATTATCCATTTATGACTTGTGCCTTTCCATGTTAAGCTTGTCTGGTATGTGCCCATACTTTTCACATTGAAGCATGGTTATGATATTATGTGTACGCACCTAGTGTTGAGGGTGACGGCACCGTTTCCATGTTAAACGTGGTTTGTGTGTGTCCATGCCTTTCCTAGGCAAGATTTGGTTTGGCCCTGTGCCTTATCCACTGCATCCATTACATTTTTAGCTAGCATGTATATTGCATTGTACATAGCACATATTGCATGCATTTACTACATCACCTCCATCTATCACTTGCGCATTTCCATGATTGAGCTTGGTCTGGTATGTGCCCATACTTTTCACGTTGAAGCATGGTTATGATATTATGTGAACGCACCTAGTGTTGAGGATGACGGCACCATTTCCGTGTTAAACGTGGTTTGTTTGTGTCCATGCCTTTCCTAGGCAAGATACAGTTTAGTCGCGCGCCTTATCCATTGCATTCATTGCATTATAGTGCAGTGTGTTGCATTCAGCATTTAGGATCACGATCTTTCCTCAGCAGGTCATTCCTCACTATATCATGCCACCCAATTACTTGTATTTTGTGTTCCGTCTACACACACATAGTTCTACATGTGTACGCACCTATTCCACTGATGGGATTGTGGTTTGAGGGTGTCAGCACCTTTTCTATGATAGACGGAGTTTTATGTTGTATCTCCATCCTCTTCATGATATTTGTGTGGCTTTGTACTGCTTGTGGTTTGATCATCTCAAATGCATTGCATATCATTTGCATTGTTTCAATACATTATATGTTATTACATTGTTTTGTAATATCGCATATCATTTTGCATCTTATACCCGCATTGTTATGCGTCACACCTAGGTTGCATTGTCTTGTATCCATACCGCATTGTTATGCGTCGCCCTTAGGTTGCATTGTCATGCACACTTCACTCGTATTGTCACGCAGTTTTAGATTGCATTGTTATGCATATTGCTAACGATATTGTACCTGTTAAGTTTCTTTCTTTTACAGGCACGATATTGTATGTACGATTCATTTGAGGCTGGCGTGACTAGACAAACCGGACAGGTATTGTATTCTCCGTGTGAGACGTAGCGAGAATTGCATAATTCTCTTACATCCTTTCTGCATTGTAATGTAGTTTGGTTTCTGCTAGCTTAAAACTGTCGCATGTTATGCTTCGTTACAACCTTTTTTGCATGATCATAAGTTATGCTCAGCTTTGTGTATTGTCTTGCATTTTGCCCCTGCCCTCGAGCGCATAACTTTGTCTGTAGCTTGTATGCTTTGTCTAAGTCTTCGACCTTGTCAAAAATGAGTCGTCTCTGGGCTTTGACATTCACTCCCGTCATTGTTACGACTTTCGAGTTCTGTCAAAGAGGGGCAACTGTAGACACCTCATTTTTGACCGTCCTCAAGACTTGGACGTCATCGTTTGAACACTCGATGATTATCCATGTTCATGTTCGTCTTGAGTTCTTAGAGATTTCGACCGCGCGCCTTGCCTCGAGACCTCTCGACTTGTTTGTTTTGTGCTTGGTTGTAAACTAACACTTGTGTGATTGTTTATAAGGGCAGGGAATGGCTTGTTGGCCATCCCCACACCTCACCGGCCATGGCCTGAGGCCACCGGCCCTATTTTCTTACTACCGGCCAAAGGTGTTGGCCGGTCGGCATTGTTTTTGGTCGGCTGGCCATTGTTTTGATCAATCGGCCATTTTTTCTGGCCGAGACCTTTTCTTGAAAAAGCTTGACCCTTTTGAACCTTTGTTTTAGCTTCTTGTGGAAGCCTGGACCTTTTGAACCCTTGTTTTAGCTTCTTGAGAAAACTTGAACCTTTTGACCCTTTTTTTAGCTTCTCCAAGAAGCTTGACCCTTTCTTAGCTTCTTGAGGAAGCTTGACCCTTTTGCTCTAGCTTCCTCAAGAAGCTTGACCTTTTTTGCTCTAGCTTCCTCAAGAAGCTTGGCCCTTTTGCTCAAGCTTCTAAGAGAAGCTTGGACCTTTGTTCCTCTATAAGAGCGAGCCTCTCCCTCATTAGAAAAGGTTCAGATTTTTGGCCAAGGCTCCATACACATATATCTCTCTCTATATCTCCTCCATTTTAGCTCAAAAGTGTAAGGTTCTTGGCCCCATTGCACTACACCTCCTAACCTAACCTCTCTATCATCCATCTAAGCACCTTGGAGCTGGTTTTCACAGGTTGAAGGCTTGCTGTTTTGGTCCAGAAGCTGCTGGTCCCTTTCGCTACAAGGGTAACTCTTTTTCCCTTTTTTATTCCCCGTTTTTGCACAAGCTTTTAGCCTATCTTGCATGCTGTTTTGAGGTTAGTGTATAACTGATAAAAGTTCTATTTTTGTATGATTTTGATCTTTGTTTAAGGTCACTTTTGTATTTGGATTTGTTTACCCCCTCTTAGGCCTTGTTTGGCCTCATTTTTGTGCTTTTTTTGTGAGTTTCGGGACCACCTTGTATTGGCCTTCTCACCAAGTGGTGGGGATGGTGTTTTAAGGTCCTAAGAAGGAGAGGGCCATCCCCTCTCCTTATTGTCTTGTTTACTTGCATTTTTAGCCTTACAAAAGAGCCCATATTTGCATGCATCCTAAGCTTGGTTCAGGCCCTTTTTGGTGACTCTTAGGACTTGCCTAGCCTCTTTCCATGGCTGGTTTGGTCCCCTTTTGTTTTCTTCTTGCATGTGTAGAGTAACCCCTTTCTTGGCTTATCAAAGGAGCACCCCATTCTAGCATGTGTTGACTATGTTTCAGTGGTTTTTTAGTCATATTTTGGCATGCCATGAATCTGTTTTTGGCTAGTTTGGTGGTCCCTCATTTTCTTCACATGCTTGTAGTGTAAACCATGCTTACTAGCTCACATTGCATGCTGTTTTGGCCCTCCATTCTAGCATATTTTGGCCATGTTTCAAACATGTTTTGTTCATATTTTGGGCTGCCTTAGCTCTGTTTTTAGGCCTCTTGGTCAATTGGTGTTTTCCATGCATGGTTGTAGTGTAATAGCCTTGCTTACCTTTGAGTTTTGAAGCCCCTTGCGTACGTTGCTTGAGGTGTTTGCATGTTTTGGTATCATAGGGAATGCTATTTTAGAGCTTATATGTGTGCCATATTTTCATGTTTAGCATGCCTTCGATGCGTTTGAGAGTTGCATCATTATGCCTTGTTCATGAGCCATTGCATGAGCTTTATGTAAATGCATTCCGAGCCACCATCCCAACACATTTGGCCACTGATTTTGGCATGCTTGAGAGCTACCCATGTTAGTGTAAGTCCATCTTACCATGTTGTTGCATGCTTGTTTCATTTTGCATGTTGTTGCATGCTATACATGTCCACATGTTTAGGTTGTATGCCTATTGCATATTGCATGTTAACATGCTCATGTTACATTAGATTTGTTGCACACTTGAGTTATTTGCATGCTTGCTTGCTTGCCTAGGTTGCATTGCATTGTGTGTGCATCTCTTGCCTCTTGATCAATCTTGATAGAGGTTGGGGCCCTTTATGTGTTTTGTACATTTCATTCCATATTGAGTTGCACACTTGACTCTTTGGCCATCATGCATTGAAATGCGTGATTGGTGGCTTGAGGGTCGAGGACCATCCTCCCTTGAGTTCATAACATGATAAGGAGGGTGGTTGTACACACATTGCTTTGAAAATGCATTGCCATGCTCTGTTTGCCCTTTGCTGCTGCAAAACAAGATTCTGCAGGAAGAGTTGGCCGACCGGCCACATTCACTGCCGGCCGGCTATTCATTTCTGGCCGAGAGCTATACAACTGGTCGATGACCACTTTTCCATGGCCGGTGACTATTTCTCTTGACCGGTGACCTTCCACAGTGCTCAGAAGGTGGTCCAGAAGTAGCCTTAGGACTTGTGTAGTCTTTAGAGGTGCAGAGCAGTGTAAACAGAGGCAGCATGAGTATGGCGATGGATTTTCAAGCGAAACCGAACATGCATGCATTCATCCCTCTTCCCAAGGCCTCTTTACTGCTTTCTTAGCTTAATTACTTCATTTAATTAGTTAAGTGTTGTAAATAATTAATTAGCTTGTTAGTTAGTTAATTTGTATTATTCTTTTAGACCCTCTGAGAGAGGGCAATGTTGTAATAAGTGTGCGTGTGTGTGATGCATGTCTTCCAACCCCACGTCTTTCTCCCTTTTACTTATCTGCTTTGATGGTTAGTTCTAGGTCATGTTTTGATTAGCATACTTATGCTCGCATGTTTGCATCCATTCATCTGTCTTGCATGCACCGGGCTCGGCACATCATGCTAACTGCATTGTATTTCAATTCCATTTTGAATACATGTATCAAGTTTCATTTCACATGACATCTTAGAATAGTCGAGCCTATTTCTAGTTGCATTTTGCATGTATTGCATTAGTCATTTTAACATGAACTAGGATCATGCATTTGATTACTAACTGGTTTCTGTTTTGGCTTGGAGTACTAGGTAAACATTTACGCTTTAGCATCCTTGCATGTGTGTGAGTGTTGCCATGATAGCATGCTTACCATGAGGCTAATTGCTTATGTGATATAACTGCCTGAATGCCTGTGGGTTAAGGTTGGATTGCTTGAATTGGAATAATTCATTGAAATCCGTGTTTTAGCCTACTTGCGAGTAGCAAAACTCAAACTATTTTCCGAACAAACGGGTGTGCAATGCTTTGTTCCAAATTAGGCGATCTAGTCTATACTTGTTTTGCTGTGCGCATCACATAGTAATTCTAGACTAATAAACCGGAATAAGAACGTATGTGTTTTCAAAAACTCGATATCATGTTTAGTAGTGGCCGATCTTTGATCGGGTGAGCGGGGGTTCTCATAGCTAACCTTCTCCAATCGTACCCAAGTTCCCGAGCCGAGGCAACTTTGGTGATAACGGACATGTGGCCTTAGGCAACGAGTCAGGGTTTCCTAAATTTCCCCAAAATAAAATATTTAGGTGGCGACTCTGTATCTGGCAAAGCAGTCCATGTTTGGCACTTCTTTACAAAAATCAGTTTTTCAAAACGATTTGTCGAATTTGGACTCTTTGATGATTCATCGGTCTTGCATTACACTTTGCGAGATTAGATACAGGACCGTGATATTTTGAGTCTGAACTGTAGTGAGCCCAAATGAACAGAACCGCCGGGGGGGGGGGGGTTTTCCCCCCGGGACGTTCGGGACGTCTACACATGCCTTCATTACTTGAAAATGTTATTCTCAAATAGGGTGAGCCATAGCCCAGTAGAATTTATCTAACACGATATATGAAACTTAGCAAAGATATAAGTACAAGTGCATAAACAATGTTTGGGTCAAACCTTTCATGAATACACAAATATTCATCAAATATCAATTTAAAACCTTAATGCATTCACTTTCAACTTTTATTCTGGTCATGGTTCGATATCATTATTCCTCAACCATCAAACTGAGACTACGACTCAATGAATTTCAAATCATACCACACATATGCATAAGATACTTCAAATTTCCGTTTCACGGATATTTCGTCCGCGGGAAGCCATCAAACGGGACCCATGTAAACATAGGTTATATAAGCACTACAATTGCCATTTTACGGATATTTCATCCGCAGGCTAGGCACCCATGTATAATTTCGGGGCTTTTACCCAGAACACTCCGGCCAACTTAATTATAATGGGGTCCAACCCCTTTCTCCTCCCAAACAAACACACATACATTTGCAATGTATTTAAAAGGATAATCAAACATGAAGCACATTTCATTTCCACTTCCAAGCAAACATACATATACAATGTATATAATCACATTCATGTTTAATGACAACCATCAAACTGATTCATTTCAATTTACCTAATCCACATGCAATTTCTACAATAATCCAAAGTTATCCTCCACCGATATCCCAATACAATTCTCTCTAAACAGATATTCAATCTCAAAAGATAGTTTATTCAAAACTTCCACGAGAGTAAATTAATGCATAGCCAATTTCATCATTTATGTCTATTCTCTCTCAATTTCGCATTTCCAATGCTAATTCCAATTTTGTACAAAAATAATGGTTTGACCCAATTAGGGCAATTTACCTCTTTTTCCCAAATATAGGCCAAGGGCCAAAATCATCAAATTAGATATAGTACAACATCATTTTCAAGTCCCACGAACATTAATTTCACCTACACCCAAAACCCATCTTTGTGTTTTAAGCCCAAACCCTAGGTTTGTTTAAAACATCCCCAAATCATTCCTTGTTACACAAGGGACAATGTCTAAGCTAAATATCATATGAAAGTGTAGAAAGAATCCCTACCTCAAAAGAAGAAGATGAACCCAACAAGAGAGAAACTCCAAGAATGCTGAAACCCACTTCTATTTGGATCAAAATGCAGATCTTGACGAGCTTTACCTTTTTCCCAAAGGCACTAGGATGAAAAGGAGGATGGATCTAGATGAAATCTAGGAGAGAAGGTGAATTGTAGAGAGAGACGCTCAAGACTAAGCTTTTTGGAGAGTTTTAGAGAGAGAGAGAGAGAGATAAGAAAAAGTGACTCAAAACTTCATCTCCTCGGACTGATATTCACGCAGTCCGCTCGAGCATGGAAAGCCCCGCTTGAGCGTCAGACACAAACTCCCGCTTGAGCGTGAAACTGGACGCTCAAGCATCCAATGCATTCTCCCAGCATCTTTAGACCTACAAAAAAATGCTGAGAGTTGTAGATTCCCACTCGAGCGTGAGAATTTCCGCTCGAGCGGAAGAGAAGAATTTGTGAAGTCGCTCGAGTGTGAGAATGCCTGCTTGAGCGGAGAGGCTAAAATCTGGGCAACACAGGTTTTGAAAAGGAAGAAACCAACCTGTTCCAAACGCACAATTATAACCCGATAACCAAAAATATAGAGGAGACAAGGGAAACAAGATATGAATAACCTTTCAAACCCATACAACCCAAGTCCGGGATACAACAAGAGATGGGATAAGAACCGAAATCGCTATAAGTTACATCTAATGAGCGAAGGTTGCTTAGCTTCTCAATGGATGAGTACAAACCCACCCTATCTTCTCTTCTCAGCTTCAAAATTCTTAACCTCCTTAATTGGGCCAGCCTTCCTATTTCTTTCAGTATGGAGCTACTGTTCACATGGTTTGCCTCTACGAAGCACAACTTTTGTAGGGATTGCAAGCCTTCTATCTTAGATAGTGAGAGCTTGTGAAGAAGATGACATGGCTGAAGCCTAGATCGCCGACAAGGCTGGTGGTCCTCGGAAGCTTTGGCTATGGCAGAAGAGAAGAGGGAGGAGAAGAGCCAAGAGGGCCAAACTTCTCTACCACCACGACTGATTCAATTTTGTCCCCTCCTTGGATACCGGCTACACCGGTTGCCAATTGAGAATTAAATTATTTAAATAATTTAGTTATCACCTGGTTATGAGATAAAATGGTATAAATGCATAACTGAATATAACTAAGTTATTAGTTAATATGATACTGGTTATGACTAATATGGTATTGGTTATAACTCAAAATTATGTCCTCACACATCTCAAACTGCATGACTAATAAACCACGTGGTGCAGTAGTGTTGGTGATGACACTGATGATAGTATTACAGTGAAATAGTTTGAATCCACTCATACACAGTGTACAAATACTCTTAAAATAGAGGGTCAACCAAAAGAATTTCAAAACTTAGGGAGCATTCCATATACAACATAAATATTGTGGGTCAATAGAAGAATTTTTAAAAGGAAAAAGATTTGAATTTAGATGGGGATTTGAAAAGAAAAAGAAGAAAAGATGAGGCAAATATGAATAAAATATAAACTAATTGGAATAGAATTATGATACTATGAGTATGTACAAGAGGGTTTGGGATCCTCTCCATTGCATAGTTGTAATGGAGATGTTCCATTATATAATTATCCTTTTTAATTTAAAATAATTACAAATTTAAATTCCTATTTCATAGCCACTAGATATGTAATAAAAGTCATCTATTTACATATATGAAATGGAGAAGATGAAAGTCTGAATAAGAGTTGTCTTGAGTTATAATTTTTATGTGATGCTAGGTAATCAATTGTATCCATGAATGGGAATAGAAATAATGGTTTATTTAGTTCAGTGGAATGAGTTGAAATAAAATAAAATGATTATTTCTTAAATTCTCATATGGAATGACTATTCTCTTGAAATGATGAATGATAATTCTAATTGCAAATCATTTTGTCATTATCTTTTTAGTCAACCAAACATGGAAATGAATTTTGATGGAATGATCATTCCATTCTGTTTCATTTTAGTCAACCAAACATTACCTAAGAATTATTGAAGGTATTAATAAGTCATCCTGTATGTGAGATACAGAATGAAGTCTCATCTTGTCATTCATGCTCAGGTTGTGGGTAAAGGATAAAGCCCATCAGTGCCTTGGATTGGATAGGAAAAGAAAGTTGGTTTTTTAAGCACACAATTGCTCTCTCTGTGTATGTGTAATATCTGGGAGGATAAAAAAAAGTTTCCCTTTAATGAGTGGAAGATAAATCATAGGGAAAAAAAAAAGATTATTATTTTCAGCCATTTGTAATTTATATTTATCCCTCAATTGTATAGTTTTGGTTAGTGATTCTTGATCGGTCCTATAGAGTGCACTTTATGTAATTTTGTTATAAACGGTTTCATCTAATATCGTGGATGTTGATTGTGAACTTTCATAGTAGTTGTTGACCATCTAGTCAGTCTTTTTAATCACCAAGCATGAATCTTGTTTCGAGCCTGATTGTGCACTTCTAAAAATTGATTGTGCAAATTTTTGCTACCTCTAGATGATGTTTGTAACTACCATATCCTGATGTTGTTTAGAAATTTCACTACATTGTTTCTGTGCGAAAATTTGGGCTGATTGACAAGAATGAGCTAGTTAGATCCACTTCAAGAGTTTGTAGAATCCATTGTTGTCCCTTACAAAACCGGTGGGCACTTTCCTATAGAATCAACTATCCAAGGGACACAACAAGCTGATATAATAATTAAAAAAATTGTTAAATTAGTGATTAACTTGAGAGTTTGTCTAAGATACTTCGTAATTGGTGTGCAAGTGATCTATGATTTAAGTTCTATAATTGTTTTCATGCCAAAGTTCTTTTTTCCCATGGATCAGAAATGAAAAGCAATGAAGTCGTCTTTGTCACCCAAGGTTGTTTGCAAAATGGAAAAAGAGCAGCCAAATACAAATCAAACTAAATTTCTACCGATCAACCCAACTGCTTTGCTTGTTGAGCCATGCCATTAGTACAAGAAATGAGAGCTCCAGAGTTGTCCACGATGTTTGTGGAACAGTGAAGGTGAAGGTGGATCCTATGATTAGTATATAGAATGAAGACAACCTATATTGTGGTATCAGAAACATTCATAAATTTGAAATATGAGTTCATGTAATTGTGTCAATTGTGGGCTTTTCTTTATCTGTGTGTGGTATATATATATGTTGTGATACTCAAATCTATCATTTGAGATATCGTTACATTTTTAACTTGAGAGTTCCTATAAACATAGCCTTGGATGGAATTGAGAATTTTTTTTTTTTTTTGGTTAATATAGTCATTGTAGCAAAAGCATACAAATCGACTCAAAAGTACATGAATACAACAGAAAAATTGAATTTAGCCCCCTCAAAACGCTTAAACAGGGCAATTCTTAAAAATCAGAAAATCAATGAAGATTAAATTAAGTTTAAGAGTTGTTTAACTCGTACAGATACTAAATTAAATCATTACAATTGCAAAATAAACAATTGCAATTGTAAATTGGAATTTAATAAAGTTGCTATAATTTTTTGGGGATCAATTAAGGAGATTACATATTAGATTTGCAAAAAATAGATACAAAATGAAAATTCTAAATCACTGTGAGAAATACAATAAAATAAAAGAATCAATTAACAAGAACATGAAAAAGAAACGGCATTAAACGTGATGATGACCCAATCTTAGTCAATTAAACATTATAAACAAAAATAAAAATAAAAACTTTTCCTTTCTCTCACTAAAGATATCTTCCTTTCCAATAACTATATTTTAAGTCTACAATCCATACTTTAGGGATGTGTTTTATTTTCCAATAACCCCCACCATGTATGTTTCAACTCAACTTTGAAATTAATTTATTAGACATGTCACTTAGCTCAAGAAATATAAGATTGAATAGATGTTCAATACCTTAGGAAAACTCCTCCAACAATTCACAATTCATCATAATTAGTTCTTCAAGTCAAGACATCGTACCTTCCTCCATTGTCAATCATTCCAATTCTTTTGAGCTCTTAAGGCCTAAGTACTCGAGTCTCTAAAATCTACCAGCCATGAAACATAATCCCTCCCCTTCATATGTTTCATGAACAAGTGAGAGAAAAACCAGATTGGGCAAATCTTGAAGGGATTTCAATGGATCATTTCTTAACTTGCTTCTCCACAAACATAAGTGAGTGAGGCCATGAAGAGAAGTTATCCACTGCAGTAACTTCTCTAAATGTCCATTCAAGTATAGTCATTGAAGAAATTGAGGAGCTGGAGATAGAGATTGTAGATCAAAGATCTCATCCTCTTCTATTGAAGTTACATCTAATGAGCAAAGGTTGTTTAGCTTCTCAATGGATGAGCACAAACCCACCCCATCTTCTCTTCTCAACTTCAAAATTCCCAACCTCCTTAATTGGGTGAGCCTTCCTATCTTTTTCACTATGGAACTACTGTTCACATGGTTTGCCTCTATGAAGCACAACTTTGTAGGGATTGCAAGCCTCTTATCTTAGATGGTGCCTCAAAGCCATGTTTGCAGTGAAATGCAACGTAAATATGCCCAGTTTCATTATAATATAACAAAAGATGGTGCAACTTTTAGAGCCTTAGAATTTCAATGGGCAACTCCTTCACATACGTGTTTTTAAGATCTAATGTCTCTAGGTTCCAAAGCAATCCAATCGAGTTTGTAAGCACTTTCACTTGTGTTCCTCTCAAGCTTAGATACCTTAGAAGGAACAACTTGACCATATCGCCTAGAAATCTCTCCAAAGAAGCATTTCTCAAGTGTAGAACTTTTAACAACCTCAGCCTACCATTGAATAATAGAGGCATGGAGGACTCAGACATGGGTTCATATACCCCAAACATAAGCAAAGAATATAGTTGAGAAAAACACTTACCTTGTGGTATATCTGGTAAAGTATTATGAATTGATAGTCACCAAACTTTTTCAGGACACCTCATGCTTCTTTTTCTTACTATCGTTAGAAAGTTGTGATCTTTTGATTTTGAAAGAATAATTTCACGCAAAAGGTCATGTATACGGCAACTTTTAATCCTTTCATACTTACGGCCTGCTACTTGAATCAAGTTTCTATTAAGAAGCTCATAGAGGTAAGCCTCTGCAACTTCCTCTAGTGTCTTCCCAAATTCTGTAACTTCCACAAATCTTTTTGTGATCCACAATCGAATTGAGCTCATCCAATCAATTAAATGATCCTCTGAAAACAATTGCAAGGCAAATAATTGTAACTTAACAACAATATTTTCTTCATATCACTGCCTTCAACTTCAACACCAAGACTGCAATTCACCAACTCCCATTCATCTACTCTTCCCTGGTCCTTTGAAGCCAACACCCCAGAAATCACCACAATCGCCAATGGAAAGCCCTCTCATCTTCTCAGGATACTTGTTGAAAGTTCAATAAAATATAGAGGGCAATCCTTCTCTTGAAATGTTTTGTTACAAAATAGAGTCCAAGACTCTTTTGGAGACAAAGCTTTCATTTCATAGATGTAACCATGGGATTCTCTACAAGAAGTAGAAGCAACATTACTAATGCGTGTTGTGAGCAACACACGGTTGCCACAGTTGCAGTTTGGCAATGTAATTTTGATATCATCCCATGCATATATGCTCCAAATATCATCTAGGACTAGTATGTACCTGCTTTCTTAGAGGAATTCTTTGAGCACTACTTTCAGATTATTGTTGTCCATAGTTTCCAAACTCTGAGGGAGAGGTCGTTTGACGAAGAGTTGTTGAATCAAAATTTTTAAGAGCTCCTCAAAATTAAATGATTGAGAAACAGTGATCCAAGCATGGTTTTGAAAATCTCTCTTCACTTCCAGGTCATCATAAACTTTCTTAATTAGGGTGGTTTTACCCAAGCCACCCATTCCCACCACTAAAATCACTTTGAGTCGAGAATCAGCATCATCAAGGACCCAATCAATGAGTTTTTGTTTGGGCTTGTCGATGCCAACAAGATCATGTTCTTTTAGTAGAAGTGCATCACCTCTTCAATCATAACATCCCCCATTGTTTGCCATATTGGAGCTTGAGCCTTGCTCTGAGCTACTGAATTTGTAATTGTACCTCTGACGTCTCTGTGCATTATCGTCGACTCTGCCTTTGATTTCTTGAATCTCAAAAGTAATTTGACAGCGAGCTTTCATGTTCTTAATGTGATAATACATCTTAGAAAAAGATCCAAAGAATCCATGCCGAGGATGACAATGAGCAAAGCAAGCATAAATGCATCAAGAAGGTCCTCAGTGTCGTAAGCGACTTCTCTGACTTGCTTAACTCATGCTTGGATCTCTGGATCAGTGTCTTCAATTGCATCAGCAACCCTCAGGAACGCCCTCATGCTCTCCAACTCGTCCTTGATGAACAAAAATTCACGCTTAATGCCACCCAACAATTTCAACTATTCTTCAACCAAGCTTTCAAGCTTTCTAAGCAAGAATGTCACTGCACTTTCTACCATTTTCTCTCTCCGTCTCTTAATTTACGAAGAAGGAATTATTTGTTAATTGGTTATATGCCATGTATTTTATAACAAACCTTTGTTTGGACGGACTGAAAAATGGGGATTATAATCCATCGAATTGTTAGTCCTGGGATACATTATTCATAGACTATTTGGTTGGACTGGATTTGTATCTAATGTTTGTTTAGTCATGAGATTAGATGTCTGAATTGAACTATTTTTAGTGAATCCAACATTTGGTTGGACGGACTGGATAAAGATAAATGTTCAAAAGACTATTTTACCCTTGTAATTTATAATTTATATTTTTTATTTAATATATAATTTTAAATTTGTAATCTATAATTTATAATTTAACAACACTAAAAAAATTTAATTTATAAGGCCATAATTTTTAATTTATTATTTTTAATTAAATTAAATTTATAATTTATATTTTTATTTAATATATAATTTTAAATTAACAACACTAAAAAATAATTTTATTTAATATATAAATTTAATTTTTTAACAACACTAAAAAAATTTAAAATTTAATTTATAAGGCCATAATTTATAATTTATTATTTTTAATTAAATTAAATTTATAATTTATAATTTATATTTTTTATTTAATATAGAATTTTAAATTAACAACACTAAAAAAAGATATTAAATACAAGAGGGTCAAAAATGTAATTTCATAAGTTAATCTCATGGGATGAGTTATTCCATGATTTCTATCCCATCCCCCCATGAGATACAACAATTAGGGGTGTGCACGGCGCGGTTCGGGCAGTTTGAGAGTAAATTTACAAACCAAATGGCGGATTGACGGATTAGCGGATTGACAAATTGCGGTTTGGGCAATTTTTGACAGATTGGCGGATTGAAGAATACTCTAACTAATTATCATACATTTATATAATATATAACACCAATTTGTATAATATTTTTTAGATATATAACACAAAGTAATTTTACATAATATGTTTTATATATATAACCACTAATTTGTAATAAATTTCATATCTTAAATCTCTCTCATATTCATTTTTACATTGATATTTCATTGGAGGTTAAAAAATATATATGTATTAATTATAGCGGAGCGGAGCGGTTCGGTTGGCGGATTATAAATTTTAAAGTTTAAATCGCGGTTAGCGGTTAGAGTGGTGCGGATAGATGCGGATCGGTGCAGTTTTAGCGGATTGGGCGGTATTTTGCACAGCCCTAACAACAATCCAACAAATATGAGATTAATAGTCCGGAGCAAAAATTGGCTACCAAACAATGAACTATTAGTCCATCCGGATTAATAGTCCAACCTCATGCCTCAATCCTTCAAAACAAACACCACCAAAATGACTACAAAATGTGAATGCTCTGGATAATATTTATAGAATAATTAGTTTGTAAATTGTTTTCCAAGAAAATATTGAGAAACGAAAACATGGAAGAAAGGAATTAAAATAAAATAAAGCAAAACAGTGTTCCAACCGTTTTTGGAATAAAATGCAAAGCAAAAGTCGTTTGCTTCTACCTTCTCTGAAGCATCTCAAAGGTGAGAGGACAGTAAAATGAGAAGCAACAAATGTAAGCAATTCTATTTCCACACATCTATTTATCTCAATACACATCACTTCTCAATACACATATTTAATAATTTAATTATTAATTTTATTCTCATTCTACACACTAATTATTCCAATCATATCCTAAAATCATATTTTGTACACACCTCTTCAATCCCTTTTCCACACACTCAACCCTCTTCCGAATCCCCTTCAAACTTCCACCACCACTGCTACCTCCGCCACTGTTGTCGCGTGTTTGGTTGCGAATCCTTCTCAGGTCCACCACCACCTCCCTCGCATCAGGCCGATCATCCTTATCCACCTCATGTTTGGGTGATTGATCGAAGAGAGAATAAGGATTTCGTTGCAGAAGGGCTTGGAGGAGAAAGCTCTAGCTCCGGTGGAGCCAGCGACAGTGGGGTGGTGGTTGTGGAGGTATTTCACGGCGATGATTCGGTTGTCGTAGAGCTAATCTAGATAGACTGACCTGAACCCGCCGTCCCTGATTTTGGGTTTCACGTCGAACCGATTTGTAGAGGACTCGAGCTCTTCGTAGGTGAATACCAGAGGGAGGGGATTGGCGCTGTGGTGGCAGTAGAGGTAAAGAATTGTTGGATCTTCTTCCTCCGCCAGCCAAAGACGACTTTTTTTGTTAATCGAACAATTATCGAAGCAATTGATAAAACAGCTAACAAACAAATGAATACAAAAATCAAACACAACATTGCTGTTCGATTTGGGTCGTGTTGGCAAATTAATGGGTGAGAGATTTGATTGTGAGATTGAAAACATATGAATTGCTTTCTGGGGTCGGAGGAATTGAAGCTACAGACTCCATTGTGGCCAGGCAAGCTAGCAGACATCTTTATTCTTCTTGTTCTTCTCTCAGGAACCACTTTTTCTTATTTATTGTCACTTATTGTTGAGTTTCAGTTGATGGGTTTGCATCATTATTTTGCATGACATCTAACTTCTTGCATTGTGGGTTTCTTTTGCTTCTAACTCTGTAATGGCTTGTTGTGTTGTTTTTGGATCCAATTGGTCTTACATTCCTGTTTTAATATCAAACCAGATTCCAAAAAAAATGTCCCCTTTTGTTGCTCTGTTTCAATTTTCTTTCATACTTGCATGATTTTAGTTCATAATCCTTAGCTCTGCAATTTGATAAATAAGATGTGTAGATAGAATATTTTGATATATTACTATGGGTGTTGGTGGATATTATAGTCATTTTAATTTGGGGTATAATTGGCATTAAAATAATATTTCATTAAGTGTGTGGACTGAGATAATTAAGCGTGTGGAAATAGAATTTCCTAACAAATGTTAATAGGTGTTTGGAATTTGTTTATTTAGTGATTTTTTTATTAATACACATATCGATCCAATTTTAAGGAAAAAGCTCCGTAGCTCGAAAGTCTTGGGTTCAACTAGCTCAAAAGTACTTAGTTTTCTCTCTCCTCTCTATCTCTTTGGCTTTTCTCTCCTCCTTTCTTCTACTCTATGAAGCACGGATACTTCAAATAGGAAGACGTATCCATATCGGATACCGATACTCCTTGGATACTTACGGATATGTATCGGATACTTCTTAATTGATTTTAAAGTATCAAATACTCCATGTCACGTATTACTCCTTTTATGAAATTAGAATTGTATCATTTCTTACATAACATCATAATATAATATAATTGCAAGGATAAATAGAATATTTTTACAATACTTTGCTTAGTTTTTTTTATAAAAATAACATAATAAACTAAAGTAATAGAATTCATCAAATTGACATATCTTTATTGTATCATGCATGTCCCCTATAACTACATAGAAATAAGGATTAATAAGATAATATAACAATAGTAAAATTAAATATCAATAAATAAATAAGCAAATAAACTTGCATATAATATTTTTGACTAGTGCAAAAGGAAAAAACATAGGGTCAAGTTGTAAATTGTTTTGATATGATAATATCAACATATTAGACGTAATATTGAAATGAAATATTTGCAAGACCTATTGAAAATTTAAAAACTAAACTAACTACTGGCTTAAATTAATATATAATTCTTAAAGATTAGGATTTTGCATTATAAAGTTACTGTGATTTCTTAATATTTTTGAGCTTATATGTAACTCACTGTCAATAATTTATTTATTTATTATTTTTTACAAACGTATCCTATTCATATTCATATCCTAATTTTTTTTCGTTGTATCCGTATCGTATCATATCTGTATTTTCTAACTTCTACTATATTCTCGAAACAAAAAAAAAAAAAAAGTAGAAACACTGTCATCACTCTCACCTCTCTCTCTACTCATCCCTCTCATTCCACAGATCACTCTCATCTCCGTCTGTACTCATCCCTCTCATTCCACAGATCTCTCTCATCCCTCTCATCTCTGGTAACTTGTGAAGAAAAAAAGACAATTCTTGAACCCCTTTGTTTTGTGTGGACATAGATATTGTGAGAACTATTGTTCCACTTGCAACTGCAACTCTGTTTGCATTTTCTGAAAACCACATATGCTTATTAATGTTTGATTGTGTTTTTATTTTTATTTTGTTTTTTACAAAAAACAAAATAATGTAAAGTTCGATTGCATATGATTTTAATTTTTGTGCAAAAAAAGTGTCTGAAAATTTGAGCACTTAACTGTTTGATGTTTCCTAAAAAAGTTGTTTTCATTTGAAAAAAAAAATTGTAATCAGTTCACAAAGCCTCGAGTACAGAATGAATATGAACAAAGCCTCAAGTAAGAGTATTGACTATCAGGGTCATGGACAGATGAGAAATCTTACGCAGTGGCCACAGCTCAATGTGCTAATTTTTTTTTTTTTTTTTTTTTTTTTGGGGGGGGGGGGGGGGGGGGGTTAGCTCTAGTTTTCACATTCATCTTAATTAGTTTGATGATAGTACTAGTTTTAATAGTAGCTAGCAACCATAGCAGCCACAATGGACAGAGCAATGGAAGAGCAATGACACAATGGGAAATAAAATCCCTTAAGTCAGTGAAGATTCCGATCAAGCAGCGGCACACAAAGCTCCTTCTCTTCTGCTCCGATCAAGCAGCAGCAATAGCAGCACACAGATACAGTTCCGCTAGGTTTTACGAAGACACGGGGCTCCTCTCTCTCTACTCTGTGTTCTATTCTTTCTTTTTCTTTTTCTTTCCTTTTTTTTGAAATGAGATGTCTGGGTGTATTGCACAGTAGCAGCAAGTTGAGTAGAAAACTAGGGCCTCCCGAGCCATCACATTTCGAGCAACGTAGTGGCACTACAATTTTAAGGCGGAAAATGTTTGGTGGCCCAAATTCTATGGTTTAAATGGCCTGAAAATGTTAAAACGACGTCATTTTGACATTTTCAGAGTTGTTTTGTATTCAAAACGACGTCGTTTTGACATTTTCGGGTCATTTGAACCACAGAATTTGTGGCCACCAATCATTGCCGTTTTAAAGCATAGTGCCCTCCCAACAGAGCTTGATATTTTGGACAATATTATACAAATTAATAAAAAAAATTAATTTATTTTACTAAGTGATATACCATATAATAATGAAAAAGGGGATACACGAGCAACATTAGCAAGGAAAAGATTTTCAAATTTATTAGTTCACATAGCAATAATTTAAAATTTTTCATCACAAATAGTATAATTTATGAATTTTTAGTTTTGGATAGATTTTGACTAAATTTGAATTTACTCTGTAAAAATGCTTAAAACATTGTGAATCCTACAAATCACAAAACTAAAGGAGGTCCAAATGAAAATTCTGAATCACAGAGAGAAATACAATAAACACTCAAATATCAAGAACATGGAAAGAGAAGGGCACTAATCATGATGATTGGTCAACAAAACAAGAGAGGAAAAAGAAGGGGAAAAAAAAAATGTCCTCAATCTCTCTCTATGGATAATATTCTTTCCAATAACCATCTTTTGAGTTTCCAATCCAGAGAGTAGAGTAGTCCCCACTTTGTATGCTTGATTCAGCTTTGAAATCAATTCATCTGACAAATCAGACAAGTCAAGATGTATAAGGTTGGATAGATGTTTAATGCCAAAGAGCAACTCCTTCACCAATTTGCAATCCTCAATGAATAGATATTCAAGACGAGGCATCGCGCCTTCCTCCACCATCACCCATCTCAAAACTTCTTATTTAGTAAGTCTCAAATTCTTAGGCTTTGAAACTTACCAGCCTTGAAACACAATCCTTCCCTTTCATATGCATCTTGGAAAAGCGTGAAATGAACCAAATTGGGCAAATCCTGAAGGGATTGCAATGGATCATTCCTTAACTTGTTCCGCTGCAAAATTATTGCGGAAAGGCTATAGAGGGAAGTTATCCAATATGGAAATTTCCCCAAATGTCCTCTTAGAAATAAGTGTCAAAGAAAACAAGGAGCGTGAGATTGTAACGTTGCTCAAATTCTCAATTGAAGAGCATAGAGCCACCCGATCTTTTCTTCTCAACTTCACAATGTAACCTCGTCAGATGGGTGAGCTTTGCTATCTCTTTCACAACAGTGCTTCTGTTGACATCATTTGCCTCTATGTAGCACTACTTCTGTAGGTGTTTCAAAAATGGAGCCTTAAATCCATGAACACAATGAAACGGATGGTAATAAAAATGCCCAGTTTCAATATAATATAACAAAAGATAGCGCAATTGCTGGAGCCTTAGAATTTCAACAGGCAACTCCGTCACAAACGTATGTTTAAGATCTAACATCTCTAGGTTTCGAAGCTTTCCAATTGAGTTTGGAAACACTTTCTGTGCGTTCCTCTCAAGCTTAGATACCTGAGATGGAATGACTTCACCACTTCCTCTGGAAATTTCAAAGAAGCACCTCTCAAATTTAAAACTTCGAGAAACCTCAGCCCACCATTAAACAATAGAGAATGGAGGATTCAGACGGGGGATCAAATACCCCAAACAAGAGGCGTCTAACTTTTTCAGGCCACCTCACGTTTCCTTCACATGTTATCGCTAGAAAGTTCTTATCTCTTGACTTCGAAAGAATAATTTCACGTAGAAGGTCATGTATATGACACTTTTCAATGCTTTTGTCATCCCTTCACTTTGTGACTTCCTCTAGTGTCTGAGATGCTTGGTATCAATTGATATTATTAATGCAGTGTGTAACTGCTCAGTGATTTAAGCGCATAATCGTTTTCATGCCAAAGTTTTGTCTTCCCATGCTTTTGTCATCCCTTCACTTTCGCCCAAGGCTGTTTGCAAAATGACAAGAGAGCGCAAAGCAGCCAAATACAAATCAAACTAAATTTCTACCGATCAACCCAATTGCTTTGCTTGCTGAGCCATGCCATCAGTAAAAGAAATGGGAGCACCAGACCCAACTACCATGCTCATGGATCCTATGATTTGTATAGAGTGAAGACAACCTGTTTTGTGGTATCAGAATCATTTATATAGGCTTACCAACCCTTGCTGGTGTAAAAGTAATTTCATTTACATTATGTTTGAATTTTGGATTTGAAAGAGAAAGGAAAATAATAAAGAAATGAATTGCTTGTCTTTTTTCTTCTTTTTTGTTTTTGGGTATGTAAGTCATAGGCTTTATACCAAAAAATTAGATATATACAATAAAAGCTCAGTAGGAGCCAAACACACCCTTCAAAGAGGGAAAGCACACCTAGCTCCTGCACGTGGTATAATCTATTAAGTAGATCTAAATAAGTACAGAGCTAAACCAAAATAAAAAACACAACTGCCACATGGTTTTTGAAACTAATGCATACATTTGCCAAACACCACTACACAGTCATACAACCTGAATGTGTAACATTGCATCAATAGCATCGCATCACCATCTATCGAAACTTTTATCATTTTGAGTCCTAGCGCTTTGCAGGTTCAAGACCTGAATTCCAGAGATCCCATTGTTGCAACAAGTGAAACCAACCCAAGCTCATGACTCACTGGAATCTGCCCAATAGACTCTAAAGCAACCAAAAACACCCCAAAGTCCCAAAGCCCCCAAATCAATTAACAAGAACATGAAAAAGAAACAGCACTAAACGTGATGATGATCCAACCTAGTCAATTAAACATTAAAAAAAAAAAAAAAAACTCTCTCTCTAGAGATAACCTCCTTTCCAATGACCATCTTTTGAGTCTCCAATCCGTACATAAGGGATGTGTTCTATTTTACAATAATCCCCACCTTGTATGTCTCGATTCAGCATAGAAATTAATCTATCAGACATGTCGGTCAGCTCAAGTAATTTAAGTTTGGATAGATGTTTAATACCATAAGGCAACTCCTCCAACAGTTCACAATTCCAGATGAATAGATCTTCAAGTCGAGACATTGTACCTTCCTCCATTGTCAACCATCTCAATCCTTTTAATCTTCCAAGGACTAAAAGCTTGAGTCTTTGAAATTTACCAGCCTTGAAACACAATCCCTCCGCTTCAAATGCTTCATTAACAAGAGAGAGAATAACCAAATTGGGCAAATCTTGAAGGCATTTCAGCGGATCATCCCTTAACTTGCTCCACCACAAACATACATTCCCGAGGCCATGAAGAGAAGTTATCCACTGTGGTAACTTCTCTAAACGTCCTTTCAAGTATAGTCGTTGAAGAAATTGAGGAGCTGGAGACAGAGATTGTAGATCAAGGATCTCATCCTGTTCTATTGAACTTACATCTAATGAGCGAAGGTTGCTTAGCTTCTCAATGGATGAGCACAAACCCACTCCATCTTCTTTTCTCAACTTCAAAATTCCCAACCTCCTTAATTGGGTGAGCCTTCCTATCTCTTTCACGATGGCGCTACCGTTGACATGGTTTGCCTCTAAGAAGCACAACTTTTGTAGGGATTGTAGGCCTCCTATCTTAGATGGTGCCTCAAAGCCATGTTTGTGGTGAAATGGAAGATAAATATGCCCAATTTCATTACGATATAGCAAAAGATGGCGCAACTTTTGGAGCCTTAGAATTTCAACGGGCAATTCCTTCACATACGTGTTTTTAAGATCTAATGTCTCTAGGTTCCAAAGCAATCCAATCGAGTTTGGAAGCACTTTCACTTTTGTTCCTCTCAAGCTTAGATACCTTAGATGGAACAATTTGACCACATCACCTGGAAATCTCTCCAAAGAAATATTTCTGAAGTCTAGAACTTTTAACAAACTCAACCCATCATTGAACAATAAATGCATGGAGGACTCAGACATGGGATCATCTACCCCAAATAAGAGTAAAGAACGCAGTTGAGAGAAACACTTGCCTTGTGGTATCTCTAGCAAAGTATTATGGATTGACAGTCGTCTAACTTTTTCAGGACACCTCACTCTTCCTTCTCTTGCAATCGTTAGAAAGTTCTGATCTTTTGACTTTGAAAGAATAATTTCACGCAAAAGGTCATGTATACGGCAACATTTAATCCTGTCATACTTGATTTTCGCTACTTGAATCAAGTTTCTATTTAGGAGCTCATAGAGGTAACCCTCAGCGACTTCCTCTAGTGTCTTCCCTTCTTGTACTTCCACAAATCCTTCTGCTATCCATAATCGAATTGAGCTCATCCATTCAATCAAATGATCCTTCGGGAAAATGCTCAAGTACAAGAGACAAGACTTCAAATAGTAAGGCAAATCATTGTAACTTAGCAGCAGTATTTTCTTCATATCACTGCCTTCAACTTCAGCACCGAGGTTGCGATTCACCAGTTCCCACTCATCTACCCTTCCTTGGTCCTTTGATGCCAACACACCAGCAATAGCCACAATTGCCAATGGCAAGCCCTCACATCTTCTTAAAATACTATTTGAAAGTTCAATTAAATGTGAAGGACAATCCTGCTCCTGAAATGTCTTCTTACAAAACAGAGTCCAAGACTCTTTTGGAGACAAAGCTTTCATTTCATAGATATAACCATGGGATTCTCTACAAGAGGTAGAAGCAACATTACCGATACGCGTTGTGAGCAACACACGGCTGCCACAGTTACTGTTTGGCAATGCAATTTTGATAGCATCCCATGCATCTATGCTCCAAATATCATCAAAAACAAGCAGATAGCTGCTTTCTTGAAGAAACTCTTTGAGCACTGCTTTCAGCTTATTGTTGTCCATGGTTTCCAACCTTTGAGGGAGAGGTTGCCTGACTTCATCAAAGAGCTGTTGAATCAAATCTTTTAGAAGCTCTTCAATCTTAAATGATTGAGAAACAGTGATCCAACCATGGTTTTGGAAATGTTTCTTCACTTCCCCATCCTCATAAACTTTCTTGATCAGGGTAGTTTTCCCTAACCCCCCCATTCCCACCACTGAAATCACTTTGAGTGGATAATCACCATCAAGGACCCAATCAATGAGTTGTTTTTTGGGTTTTTCGATGCCAACAAGCTCAGCTTCTTCTAACAAAAGTGCATCACCTCTTCGATCATAACATCCTCCATTGTTTGCCACATTGGAGGTCGAGCCTTGCTCTAAGGTCCTGAATTTGTAATTGTACCTCTGACGCCTCTGTGCAATATCGATGACTCTGGTTTTGATGTCTTTTATCTCAAAAACAATTTGACGACGAACTTTGAAGCTCTTAATTTGATAATAAATTTTGTAGACAGATTCATAGAAGAATCCATGGCGATGGTGATGAGGAGCGAAACGAACGGTGAATTGATCGAGAATGTTGTCGGTGTGATAAGCGAGGTCTCTGACTTGGTGAACCCAAGTTTGGAGCTCTGGATCAGTGTCTTCAATTGCATCAGCAACTCTCAAGAAGGCACTCATGCTCTGAAGCTCGTCTCTGATGAACACAATTTCTGCCTGAACTCCCCCCAATGATTTCAACTCTTCTTCGACCAAGCTTGAAAGCTTTTTGAGCAAGAAGGTCACTGCACTTTCTGCCATTGTTAATGGAGAGTTAGAGAGAGAGAGAGAGAGAGAGAGAGACAGAGAGAGTAGAGGAGAGAGAAGCTTCAAAGCGTGTTTGCCTACCCAATTTGACTCCAAAGCAAAAGTTGCTCTTTTGCATTGCTTACATTTTCTGTATCTATATTAGGTTATTTTCTAATAAAGATGGTCATTTTGGCATGTTTACAGTAATAAAATGTTGTAATTTTATAATTATAAGCTCTGTTATTTTACATTTTTTTTTTAAAATTTGGTTGGACGGAAAAAATAATTTTAGAAATAGTTTGAAAGATGACTTATTATTAATAATTTTGTAAATTAAATTTTAGAAAGCTTATTTTTAACTTGATCCTTTTAGTACATTGATCTTTAAAAGGTGGAAACTTTGTTTTGATTTTCAACTAAATATTAAAAAATTTAAAAATATATATTTTACATCAAAATAAACCAAGTTTTAAGCATCAACTAAAGGCCAAAATTAAAAGGGCAAATTACATATACACCTCTCGAGGTTTGGCTAAATTACAAATACCCCCCTGAGGTTTGAGAAATTACGAATTCCCCCCTGAATGCTATATTTGCATAAGAAATTAGGGGGTAATTTGTTATGAAATATAAACCTCAGGGGGTAAATTGTTATGAAAATACAAACCTCAGGGGGCGGGATGTAATTTCCGAAACCTCAGGGGGGTATCTGTAATTTAGCCAAACCTCGAGGGGTGTATATGTAATTTGCCCAAATTAAAATAAATGAATAAAAAAAATTAGGACGGTCCTTAATTCTTTAAGACAAACCACTAAACAAATAAAAATTATAGATAGAATGACCTTTGATTCTCTCGGTTCTTTCTTATCTTATTAGCTGGATGATATAAAAAAAAATGATAAATATATAAGAAAAACATTTATCATTAATGGGATCCATTATTATTATTATTATTATTATTATTACTATTATTATTATAAATAATTTACATAAAATAGTAAATAATTTATATTATCAAAATAAAATTTGTAATAAATCGCACGGATGCAACTAAAATCAGATTTGATTATAGGTTGATTCCAATTTTTTTTTTTTTTTTTTAAATCACCTCATCATTTCGAGCCCATTTTAATCATTAGTAATCAATGATTGAATTCTCACTTCTTCTTCTTTCTTTTTTTTTTTTTAACAACAATGATACATTCCACTAAAAACATCATCACTAATAGCACTAATGCATTAAAAAAGTAAAAAAAAAAAAAAAAAAACACAACTCCAAGACCAAAACATCACATCATTAATGACGAGACCCACTGTCACCTAATTAGTGGGAGCACTAATTAGTGCTCCCAAGCATTTTTCTTTTTTTAAAATCACCCCAGAAGCCCATTTTAATCATTATTAATTAATGGTTGAATTCTGTCCTCATCTGAATCTAATAGGTAAGATAAATTGGGGGATCATACCAAAGTATTAGCTAGGCATTACCTAGGCAACATAGAAAAACTCTTTACTTTTATAATTACAAAAAAATAAGTGAGAGTACTAATTAGTACTATAATTAATGATGTGATAATAAACCCCATTAGAAATGATTTGATGTTTTGATCTTGATGTTGTATTTTTTTTTTTTTATTGAATGTCATGTCATTAATGATCTTTTTAAAGTTCTAAAATTAATGATCTCTATCATTGTTGTATAATTATTTCATCCCACACAAGCCACATCATATGTCTGATTTTGATTGAAGGTGACAATACTAGTAAAATTATGAGTCGAGGAAGTACAATGCCTCTCACCATCCCAGGCAAATTTATGTGCTGCACCAACTTGATATTCATTGATTAAAACAATAAAATTTAATATTTTTTGTTAATATTTTGAAAAACAATTGGGCAAATGTCAAATGATGAATGGTGTAAAACAATACTCCAATGCTATGCTTGGTTGGGGGATTTGGATAGAGATTTGGAAAGAAAAAGAGAAAAGATATGTGAAACTATGTGAAATATAGGCATAATTTATTCACATTTTACCTACCTTTTCCATTTCTCTTTTCAAATCCTTCCCCAAATCCCCCAACCAAACACAGCATAAGGCTGTCACATAATCACTTCAATTTGGGACACAAGTCATAATTTATTTTGATTTGGTAATAATTAATTATTAATATTTTAAAACTATTCCAACAACATACATGATTCAACAATGCAATAATATTTATAGAAATGCATAATTCAATAATAATTGAAGCAATCTCTTCATAAATGGGAGAAAAGAGGGCAATAAACTCTTGACATTACTGTGAACTTCATATAGATATAATGCTGCTGCTCAGACTATTCATGTAAAAGTTTTAAAATGAGATTCTTAGTTTAGCAAGATTTAGTAAATAATTATTTCAAAAAGGAAAATAAAATACATTTGCTATTCAGCCCCTCTCTCTCTCTCTCTCTTACCCTCTTATGCTCAAATATCTATGCCACATAAATGAAAAATAAGAAAGCCTCCCTTCTCGTAATCTACAGAGACGTTATTGCTATTCTCTGTTTTTCTTCACATGCAACTTTCCATTTCTAATCCAATGAGTTGTGTCGACATAAAATTCATATCCATTTTACCAACCAAAAAAAAAGGAAAAAAACTTGATGAGGAAGCATCCTATTCCACATGCTTCTTACCTCTTGATATGATGACTTCCATAACACAGTTAATTAGCAACTCTAGACCTTTTTAAGTCCCACCAACCAACTTCAGTATTAATCTTCCAAGACAAATGCATTTGAAACCTGTAAAACAACACTAATGTTGTGTTTGGTTGAGAGATTTAAGGAAGGATTTGGAAAGAGAAATGAAAAAGGTAGAGAAATGTGAACAAAACATATCTATATTTCACCTAATTTCACACACTTTTTCCCTTTCCCTTTCCAAATCCCACCCCAAATCCTCCAACCAAACACAACGTAAGTACCTTTAGTATGAATACAATTTCAATGACTATAAACATAATTCTTATACAAAAAAATAAAAAATTGGCCAAAAATAAACATACTACAAACTCCAAAAAGCAGCAGTCAGGCTGTAATGCTCCAAGGGAGAAAAAATATGAAAAAAACTCAAAACACCATTGAGATAATACTGACCATTCGAACATATTTTCAGGCACTACATATGTAAACCATTAAAGCTAAGTTTTTGAAGTAAAAAGGAAAAAGATTCAGAATTGTAAGTGAAGCTCATCAATTTTTCTACTTGGGCGATCCATATGTCTTACATTTATTTATCAAAAACAAAAAGGTCTTTTGTTACTCATCAAAGAATGCAAATGTCAAGCCTATTATCTTCTTCTAATGAAAACGAAAACCACTAATACAGTAGTAGTTGTCAATTTATAACCACTGGAGAGAACTTTCATTTCACAGATTCTTGTCAATTTACGCATTTTGGATATGATTCTTTCAAAAAATTCCTCGATCATTAGAAAAGGTTGCTGCTAGAGCACTAAGGGATTTTTGGTTATGAAGTCAAGAACATAAATCAACATAGAAATTTGGTATAATTTCACGTATCCCATAAATAGGTAAGTTGTGTTATTGAGTAAAAATCCAATTTTATTCAAGAAAAGACCCCAAGGGAATATTAACTGAAGCCTTCTATATACATGGCATTTTAAAGGAATTACCTCTATTACATGTATATATTGCAGTTTGGATCCCATGAAATGACTATTTTGGGAAATCAAATTGAGTAATGTTTACAAGTGACACTGTAATATAACGAAAAAAAAAATATTCTATGAAACTAACTTCAAGACTGCGATCACAATTGATTGTGTAACATAAGATGCCACATATTTTCAAATTGTGAGCAACATTGAACGATTGCCCATGTGAATGGCTTCTAAGGGAGACCCCACAATCCACTAGGAAAAGAAATGAAGACAAATGAAAGGGGCAAAAAGAAAAGGTAAATATTTATAAATATATATATATATATATATGTATATGACTAAAGGAATAAATTATTAAGTAAAGACGCAGAACCTACTTTACTGCGATCAAACCGATCCTCATCAGTTTGCAAGCTCTTAAGATCAGAATTCCCGTATCTTGAAGCCGCAAAAATATATGATAGAACAACTGCAACAAGGACACTAAACACCATGGCAAACAGCTGGAAGTTAGCAAGCAACTCGCCTCGGACCTGGTAGTCCGTTGAATGGCATGAGATTGCATTTTCCTTAAGTTGACAACCATCAGGCATCATGGGGCCATAGAGAGTGAATGCAGTCTGATAGAACCAGAGGCCTTGGAGTGTTATTGCAATGCCACTACACAAATCAACAGGGAAGCTGGTCGGTAAGAAAGCTCCGGTAACAGTCGCTAAAATGCAGAAGCCTATTAGTAGGACGAGAAGAAGGTGATAGTATCCCTCAAGGCCTTGGTGACTTGTTGAGTGAAAGTAGAACAGGAGATACTCTGCGCAGAATGCTGTGGCAGCGATCAAGCACAGAGCTCCTTCTGGCAAGGGAAGAATGCTGAATAATGAAAATGTGTTAGTCTTTATTTTGAAATCAAAATCTAGTTATCAAAAATGGGTTGTCATAAATCATATCGCGAGAAAAGGGCTCTAACATAATGGTGGGTGAACTCTTTAACTAGCGACAGAAATGAAAGCACTATATAATACGGATGTGTACAAGCAAAGTTTAAGAAGATTTATCAAATATTTAATTAGATATAATGAATGGCCTTATGCCCATTGCCCTCTAATCCTTAAAATTACAAAAAGGAAAACAATAATTATTTTACTTTTATTTAACCTGAAAAGGTACAGAAATTTGTTTGGCTTTCATTACAAAGCCATATGTGTTTGCTATATACAATGGTTGGTTTTGTGGGGACTGGATGGAGTAAGGTAGTCCCATTCCTTAAAGGAAGCAGCTAGTATCGAACTAGAAAGAAAGAAAGAATGGAATCTCCTGAACTAGACTAAGCACTCTTATCATTTTCAATAGGGGCATAAGAGAAACATCTTGTCGGGTTTTCTAAAATTTTCTCAGATATGAACCTTCTATCAATTGATTCGCATTCAAACTGGACAAGTAATTATAAGTTTTTGCACACATTTCATACAATAATTTAGCCAAATGTGGGAGGTGGAATTATTTGATTCCCATGAGGTAAAACATGAGTGTACAGTTCAGACTTGGTAAATTAGAAAGGATATCGATCTGAAAATATTACAAGAACAATTGTACCCTTCATAATTACTAGGAGATGCTTTTCACTTTGATATTCCTAAGAAACAGGTTTCGTAAATTTCTAATAAGGTATCACTATCGTCTTATAAAAGCAAATATTGATCTGATTTCAATAAAGATTGTACTAAATACACAAGGCTACTACTTAACAGTATGGTCTGGGAAGTAATAGGTAGACAATCTTACCCCTTTCTTTTCTTTTCTTTTTTTGAAGAGGCTTATTCTAGTGACTCAAACCCACACCACAATGTTGGGGGCAGATTGTTGGATAGCTTGATATATATTGGGCTAAGTTCCTATAACACTTGCCATCACACAATGTCTTGCCCTCTATTCTCCAAAGCAATTATAACATAAATAGATGCATCTAGAGGAAATTTAAGGCACCATTTCTTTTTAACAAATACGACCTTTATGGAAAAATTAAGTGCTAAATTGCATTCCATCAGATATTCTGAATCTCTGATATAGTTGTGAGGTTACCCAAAAACCCCATTGGACAAGCTAAAAGTAAGCAAAAAATCCTGTAAACAATGCAAAAGTATGCACACACAGAGGAGAGAGAGAGAGAGGAACTAATGGATTCAAAATACGCAACTTCCAATATAAAATGGCAAAATGGCATGCATCGGACCCTACCATTCTCTAATCATTCTCGTTGGTTGTCCCCTTTACAGCATGAAAGAAATGCAAATCAAATTTTTTGTAATGATATTGTTGGCAATTTTGAGGGCAGTCATTGGAATTTCAGCATCCTATATTTTCCAACATGACTTTAAAATCTTATATCTCCATCCATATAATTTATGCCTACACAATTTTCCCTCTAGTTCCGTTGCTAATAAAGGGTGAGAAAATGACATAAAACATAAATTTCTATAACCTGTGTAGTTTCCACTGTTTTAGCTTCCCAAATGTGAAAATCTCAACTCAAGCAACCCAAAGTTGTATTTGTCCAAGCATAGTGCATATTTAGTAACTTTAGTATGATGAATAAAATCAAGGACCCAAACTACTGTTTTTATTTCCTATACTATTCACAGAACTAAACAGATTATGTAAAACAAAATAGAGAGAATGTTCGGGAACAGAAAGACTGACCCTTTTTTTTCTGAGAGCAGAGTGACCACACCGAAGATGAAGAACATTAGAAGCATTCCAGAGTGCTCAAAATCGTTCATGTGAGATGGGTTCAAGACACCATTGACAAAGAACTTGAGGTGTGTAGAATACAAAAGTTCTATGCACATATCGATAAAAGCACCAATTGCTATAATATAAAGCTCCAAATACTTAAGCCAACCATCACAACCCGGTACCGGATTCCAAACCCTTACCCGAAACGATTTAGGATCCGATGCATACCGAAACACCGAGCACCAAACGTGCCACACACCAACCAGAAGAAACAAAGTTCCTGGAAGAACATGCCCCTTGAAAGACCCCATCTTTGTCTCTCTTTTCAAGACTCCCTCTTTCTCTCTCCTTCTCTTCAAACACAAAACCCAGAATTGAATTTTCCTCTAATATCTATTTTCTTGAAAACCAAACAACAGTGAATCTTTACAGGCGCGACCTTTTCTTGGAACCAAACAATCAATTCCTGTTCCAAAGAAAGTCGTAATTTTCCATCAAATTACTTTGCTAAAGCACTTTGTTGAAACAATACTTTAAAAATTGATGAAATTGAGGAAGTTTCGTAAACCCTTTCAAAGACTCTGCACCAATTATCATATCATCTTATCTAATTTCTAGAAAAGTCAAAATCAGAGTTTAAATTCAACAATGAAAACACGGATACAAAAAAAGTCAATAACGGAAGCTGGAAAAAGGACCTATCGGTGGCAATATCGTAAATAAAAAAAAAAAGCACAGATCTTCAACTAGTGAAGCCATGAACAGAGCAGTAGAGAACCACCATGAACATATATATACATATAGATGGAGAGAGATAGTATTGATGAGTGGTTAAGGGGTGTTGATTGTACGTACTTACAATTTTTTTATTTGATTTTCGTTGGCGAATAATTTTGATTCTCGTTTGATTACTATCCAAAAGCAAAGTTATCAAAATCAGAGATAAAAAAGAAATTGAAAGAGAGAGATTGAAAAGGTAGTGGTGATTACAAAGGGTGGAAGTGGGGGGATCAGATCCCTATCGGGGGTCCCGTTTGAATAGGAAAAATATATATATATTTACCGATGAATCTCGCTTCACAAATAAATATTTTAATTAGTTCTAAATTTTTTTTATTAATCTGTTAAGTTCTATTAATAAATAATTTTTTTTCGTGTGTCTTATTTTTTATTTTGGTATATAATTATGTTCTTTTATTAATATGACAGGTATGATGTGATATTTCAATGTGACAAGTATTAATATGATACTCTAACAATGTGACACTCCAAAAAAATTAAAAACTCATTAATGTACTTTTTCTAAATGAAACAACGTGACGGGTATGATGTGACACTTTAAAATTTTTACTCCAAAAAAAATAATAACTCCTTAGTGTAGTTTTTTCAAATGTGACAACATGACATGTATGATGTGATACTTCAAAAAAAGTAATAACTTCTTATTGTATTTTTTTCAAATGTGACAACGTAATAGGTATGATGTGACACTTCAAAAAAAATAAAAACTCATCAGTATATTTTTTCAAACGTGACAGATATGATGTGATACTCTACTTTTTTCAAATGTGACAACGCGACAAGTATTATGTGACACTTCAAAAAAAAATAATAACTCCTTAGTGTAATTTTTTGAAACGTGCCAATGTGGCAGACATGAGGTGACACTTCAAAAAAATAAAAACTCCTTAGTATACTTTTCTCAAATGTGATAAGTATGATGTGACATTCTAAAAAAAATTAAAAACTCTTTAGTATACTTTTTTCAAACCTAACATGTGATACTCCAACGCGGCGAGTATGATGTCACACTCTAAAAAAAATTAAAAACTCTTTATGTACTTTTTCGAAATGTGATACTTTAACGTGGCGGGTATAATGTGATACTAAAAAAAAAATTTAGTATACTTTTTTCAAATGTGACACTCCAATGTGGCGGGTAAATGAGCCATTATACATCCATAATAACTAAATGAATCACAAGAAAAAATATGGGACTATATAGATTATAAGTCCAAAACATAGGATTTATTGGTCAATCTCCAAAATATATATATATATATATATATATATATTAGAAACAATTTTAGGACTGTTGTGTGTTTAAAAATGTATAAAAAATATATTCAAATATGTAAAAATATTTTATAAGGGTCTTGTTAACAAGTATTTTAAGGTACAAGAAAAAGACTACATAAGTGTAGAATCCAATACATTGCTGGATGAAGAGGGTACTTAGGATATGAATGTCTTAATCTCAAAAATTCTCAGTGGCCCTTGACTGTGTGCTCAAAGTTAATCTGTCGCATTTTGTTACCTTCCCTGATACTCCTCATTGGAGGGGATCCATCGGGGGAGGTTTCTCTACTGTTACTGCATATAATATTGTTTCTAATCAAGTGGATGGAAGTATAGATCTTGAGTGGGTGCGGAAGTTAAAACTTCCACAAAAACTTAAAAGTTTTTTGTGACTGATTTTTATTATAAGGCTTCTCCCCAATGATATGAGACTGAAAAGAGGGTTGACTGATATTGCTAAATGTCCTAGGTGTGGGTTCCACACTGAAGACATTGAACATCTTTTTTGTAGCTATATGGTATCCAACACTGTTTGGAGCAGTGTGGCTAGAACTCATTGGCTATCCTTAGATAGTCAGTTGAGTCTCAACTCTTGGCTTAAAAAGAATTTGAAAGCCCAGCAATGCACTGATCCTTATTGGAACTGTATGTTTGCTACCTCTCTTTGGCAAATTTGGAAAGATAGGAACAAAAAAGTTTTTGAATATGTGGATCCCACTTTACAAAACACTTTACACCTTATACATATCTATGCTACCGAGATACATTAAGCTTTTCTCATGAATTTTACTTCACACACATCCACCTTTGCTTACTCATTGGTCTTATCCTTCTTCAGGTAAAATTAAACTCAATACAGATGGGTGTGCACGTGGCAATCCAAGAGAAGGAGGTTTCAGCGGAGCCTTCCGCGATGAAGTGGGAACCTAGCTGTATGGTTTCTTTGGGAAGCTTGAGAACTATTTTAGCCTCGAAGTTGAAATTTGGGGCATTTACTGTGGTTTTACAATTGTTTTGGAGAAAGGGCTTTGAGAAGTTATCATCGAAACTAATTTCACTATGGCTGAAGAGCTGCTTACTAAAGGCCTTCCTCCTAATTGCCCGTACCATAGCATTGTAGAGGACTCACATCACCTGATACAGTGTTGTAGCAGCACCATTCAACACATAATGCGAGAAGCCAATCAATGTGTAGACAAGCTTGCAAAAATGGGAGCTGATCAATCTGAGTTGCTGATGGTTGTGGAGGAACCACCTGTTGAAGTGCGAAGCCAAATCCTTGTTGATATGGTGGGAGTGGCATACAAGAGGCTCTAAGTCTATGTTCACATCCCTGGCTTCTTATCTGTTTGTTTGTTGTTGTTTCTTTGCTTTTGTTTTTCTTGCTCTGTTGTTTCTTTTTTCCCTTTCTGATGTACCAAACAAACAAAAAAACAAAAAAATACACTTTTCAATAGTTTTATAATACTTTTCACTCAATACCAGTGTTTTTTAAGGCAAAAAGCGAACCAAGGCGACAAGATCTCCTAATGCCTAAGGGCGAGGCGATAAGACGAGGCGAGAGCTTCATCGAATTGAGACGACCAGAAATGATATTTTTTTAAAATAAATGGTACAGACAAAAATATAAATATTTTCAAGAACCATCATTCAGTTATTTTTTCAGCAAAATAATTGAAAATTTTCAGCAAAATTACTTGAAATTTTTTCAGCAAAATAATTAAAAATTTTCAGCAAAATTAATTGAAATTTTTCAGCAAAATAATTAAAATTTCAGCAAAATAATTGAAATTTTTCAGCAAAATTAATTGATATTTTTTCACCAAAATAATTAAAATTTCACCAAAATAATTATACAATTAACATAGCAAAATAATTGTAAAATAACACAAAAAAATAATTAAACAAATTAATTGAAAAAAAAATTCTGATGGAAAAAAAATAACACAAAAAAATAATTAAACAAATTAAAATAACCAGGAAAAAAGGGGGGCAACAGTGTTCTTGAAGACGAAGAAAAAAATAAAGAAAGGAAGAAGGGCAGTGTTGAAGAAAGGAAGAAGAAGAAAAGAAGATGAATCAGCAGCAGAAGAAGAGGACGAAGGGAAGAAAGGAGAAAGGAAGAAGAAGAAGAAGAAGAAGAGCAAGAACTTACCTCTGTTAGTTGACTGGAACGACGTCCGAAGAAGGAAGAAGAAGACCCAGGTGAAGTTGACTTCGAGTATGCCTTTTCAATGTTGACTAGAATGAAGTCGACTTAGGGTTTCGACTTCTTATTTAGTAGAAAGCAATTATAAAGTGCAACGCATGTCCTTAAATTGCACAAAAGTCATCCAAATGAAGGACCCAGATGATTCGAAATGAAATCAGGCAAAAATCTGGTGAAGCATCACTTCGTTTCGCCTCTCGATTCATCGCCTAAGCCTCGCTTCATGCGTTTCTCCTTCGCCTCACCATTTCGCCTCGCCTCACTGTGCATGAAGCGTTACAGTCTCGCCTCGCTTCGCTTCGCTTAGCGCTTAGGCGCGCCTCTGATAACACTGCTCAATACATTTTTTCACTATCTTCAAAACACTTTTTATATTAATTCTAATATTAAACAAGGGGTACTTGTTAGCATTTGTTTTATTTTTTTAGAGAAATTACAATTAAGTGGTGTTTTAAAAAATATTTACAAATACATGAAATAGTTTAGAATTTTAATTATTAATTTTCATATGTGTACATTTTTTTTTCCCTATGTCTATACTGAATAATAATTTCCTCTATTTTTCATAAGTAAAAATAATAATTTATTTAATAATTGTTATAAAAATAATTATTAAAGAGAAATTTTGTAAATGAGTTTTGTTACGGGGGATTTGGTCAAAATCTCCTCATAATAAAACTTCAATGCATTAAAAAGAAGTACAAAAAAATTTCTTAAAAAGTTCAACACATATTACTATTACTAAAATATTAAACTTTAAAACAATATAACTTTTGATCTACATGTCGATTTTTAATAAAATTAGTATTTTTAGAATTCTCTCATCAAGTTCTATCAAATAAGATTCATGTTAACTATGAAATTCTTAAAAAAAAAAATATTATTATTACCATCGAAATTGATGAAACAGTAACATGTTATTCTGTTTGACAGTAATATGTTATTTTGGTTTACAATAACATGTTCCTCTAGCAATATTGTCTAAGAAAAAAATAAAATATTTTATTTTGTCCTTACTCAATTATGCGTTTTCTCCTTAAAGGGTTTATGAAGTAAAATAAATTGGGCAGTTATTTTCACCAAATAAGGGTCCAATGGAAAGATTTTGACTAAATTTTTCTTTTTTTGTTATTTTTATTTTTTTGAATATCTACTTTTTAATATATTTTTACTATTATAATTTTACTCCATAAATTTTATTTCCATCCTAACCTCTCGCACCCTAATCTTAAACCATCCATTACCAGTAACTTCGGTCTCTTCATGTCCATTTTCCAACTTTGCACTATCTAACAACTGTCCATTTTCACCCACTCTTTTTCAATTGGTCTTTGCCACCCATCATACCACCTTTCTAACTTCTCTCTTTTCTTTTTCCTTTCTTTCATTTAGTCGATTTATTTTACTTTTAATCAAAAGTGATGCAACTAGAGGATAAAAAGGTTACGATGGCGTGATGAAGATAAAAGAGATTATTGAGGTTGCTGAGGTAGGGATCGTGGAGGTGGAGGTTAGAAGAATGACTAGAGAGAAAGGAAAAGTTAAGGTTATGTTTGATTGGAGGATTTTGGAAAGGATTTGAAAAAGAAAAAAGAAACTGTGTGTGAAATTAGGTGAAATGTAAGTATATTTTATTCATATTTCACCTACATTTTTCTTTTCTCTTTTCAAATCTCTCAACTAAGCATAGTCTAAGAATAGCGCTAGAAGTGGAAAGGGACACGTTTGTTTTCAGAGGTAGAATAGAGGGAATTCATAGTGAGGGGAGAGGAGAATTGATAGTAAGGGGATTAAGTAAAATTGTATTTGTTTTGATAATAGTTGTTGGTGTATGGATTGTTAAATTATTTTTATATAAAATGTACGGGAAAGAAATATACCTTCTCGTATAATCCTGTTGACCAAGTCTGCTCCTCCGTATGTCGTCGCTTTACCACCTGAAAACACAAACGTGAGTTAGCCGGCGGGTGTGTGCCGGAAACCTCTCCGATGCCTAAGTCAGCAAACCAAACTTGACAAATAGACAAAGCTCTGTGTATTCAGAAAGCAAAATTGTGTGTTACCTCCCCAAAGGTGATGTTTGTGAGCTTTTATAGGTTTCGTGTGACACAATCCTAGTAGGACTTCTACTCCTCCATGCAGAGTCCTCCTAGGATTCATACTCCTGAAAGATAATGCTTATCCTTCAACACCCCCCTCACTGCTTAAACCAAGTGAGATGGTTTTTATCATGGCCGAACTACAGCATGACCGAAATAATTATGGCTATGCCGAGTCACAGATTAGGCCGTACTATCATTAGTCCAGTTCTTCCTTTCGTTACACCTTATCTCGGTTCTCTCATGCAGGAACCACGGTGTGTTTAGACCGAGCTACCAAGCAACAAGCTTCTGGCCGTTTTAGCCACAATACGTTATAACCGGACTAACTCTGAGACCGACCTAACTACAAGTTGCTTCCGGACCGAAGTAACCTTACATTTCTTCTAGGCCGGAGTAATCTTTTACCTCTCTTGGGCCGGAGTAATCTTTTACCTCACTAGGGCCTGAGTAATCTTACAGCCTTTTTACCCAGCCGTTCGTACTTTGGGCCATAATGACAATCATATAGCTCGGCCCAATTTTCACAAAAATTACCCTCTCATAAAATAAGAAAACATATAAAAAAATATAAAAAATTAAACATTAATGTTAAAAAAAAAATACCCAACATGTAAAAAAAATAAAAAAATTTCAGAAAAAAATAAAACAATGATTTTTACTTAACAAACAATGAAAAAAAATTAAACATTAATGTTCAAAAAAAATTTCCAACATGTAAAAAAAATAATCCGGCGGATTATTTTTCTAATACCACATTCACTTCTTCCATTCCAATCTCTCTTTTAAGGCCTATTCTAATCCCAAGGAATCCCCTCTACATCTCTCAAAATAAACATAACACATAATAAGTCTTATCACACTATCAATTTTAATCTCTTCTCTATAATCCCAAACAAACGGGCCTGGGGGTAATAGAAAGGGTGAAGGAGTGGCTACCAAAATTGGAATAAGGTGAGGAAAAGTAAAGGTAATGATAGTAGGTGGTAACTGAAGAGAAATGTTGTAGGAAACAGGGCTAGAGCTTAACAAAGGCCCCGTTTGGTAGAGCTGTGGAAAGGTGATTATAGATTATAGCTTAACAGATTATGATTTATACCTGTGAACATAAGCTGTTAACCTGTTTGGTGCAGCTGTGGGATTATGGATTTAAGTAGCAGAGTAGTGTTTGGTTAATCAGCTGTAAAATAACTTTTTACTGTATAATTATCCTTTCTGCCTTTATATGATATAAAAATGATTATTTTGTCATTTTTTTCAGTTTTAATTTTTTAAAAAAAAATATTTCATTAATAAAAGTTAATATAATTAGTATTAATTAGTATCAATTAATATAAAAATTGATACATTTGCTAAAAATGTTAAGGAAGTATTATTATCACAAATATTTTTCATTATAAATTAATTTGTATCAATTAATTGCTTAATTAGTATCAATAATACTAAAATTATTAATTAGCATCAATTAATGACTTAATTAGTCTCAATTAATACTAAAATTATTAATTAGTATAAATTAATATTAATATTTAATTTTTATTAGTATCAATTAATATTAATAATCAACAATTGTTATTAATTAGTATCAATTAATAATTAATTCATTACAAAAGTATGCAATATGAATTTATTAATAATTAATACCAATTAATATTGATTTTTTTTCTTTTTCTTCAAAAATATACAATTTTTTCTTTTTTAATTAATATAAAAATATACAATATGAATTTATTAATAATTAATACCAATTAATATTGATTTTTTTCTTTTTCTTCAATTAATATTAATTTTTTATTTTTTTAATTTTTTATACAATATTTAATTTTTTATTTTTAATATTTATTTTTTTAATTAATAATTATTTCTGACGAGGGCATTTAAGTAATTTTAGCCTCCCACATCAGCTGCACTTAAGTCAAAAATTTAAGCACCCCCTGACCAGCTTTTAAGATAAGCTGAGAAATAACTTGATTTAAGTTATAAGCTGGTTAACTTAAGCTGCACCAAGCACAATATTTTAGCTTAAATTAAGCTAAAAGCTGAAGTAAACAGCTTATAAACTCTACCAAACAGACCTAAAATGAATGATAGTTTTATAATTAAATGGGGTACAGGGTTAGAGCTTGACAAAGTGAATGGTAGTTTTATTATTAAATGGAGTGTTCAAGCAAAAATAAAAGATTTCTAAATTTATAGAAGAGGTCCAATAAATTTCAAGGGGGCTATTAGTAGCGTGCTTTGTGAATCTTTTCAATCTTTTATTTGTTATAAAAAATTATCACAGTAATTGCTCTTTTGGCATATAGGTTTGGATGAGATTGAGGTTATTTTAGTCTTAAAAAAATAAAATAGATTTTTTAACCTCAGGTTAAAAATTGTTATATTCAAACCATAATCACTATATTTTTCTCTCATAAAAATTAAAAAAGTCAAAAAGTCATCCCAAACAAAATTATTTTAGCTTGAGATAAGGCCTTGTTTGGGAACATGCTTTTTTAGTAACTTTTTAACTAAAATGTGACGTAAAAAAAATTAGTATATTTAGAATGACTTTTTGACTTTTTACGAAAAGATGTGCAAAAAGTAGAGAGAAAAATGAATCTTTGACTTTTTTGTATGGGTTGTTGACTTTTTAATTTTTTTAGTGACTTTTTAACTTTTTAACTAAAAAAATCACTTGCCAAACGAGACCTAAAATAACTAAAAAGTCAACCCACGCCCTAAACGAAACCTAATTTATAATATTGTGAAACCTTTGTTAAAATTATCTTTCAACAAATTAGATGATTTCTAAAAAAAATATATTTTTTAATAGGGAAGTTTATTTTTAACTAAACTGAAATAGCCGTCTTATTTAGAGATTATCAAACAGATTTCTCAAGCTCTTATTTATTTATTTTTGTGTATTTTTCATTTATAGTGTGGCTCTGATACCAGAACATGTTCGCCTTGCATTCAATGAATGGCAAGTGGCTTTCAGTCAGCTTCCAGTTAATAAAGAAATTTCTATGTCAAAATGTCTTATTCATTTTGCTATTCGCTTTGGAATTCCATGGATATGGAAATGGGATTTCAAATGTGATTTCCAGAATAAGGTTCCCCGATTAAAACGTGTATTTCTGTATAAATGGTGGATTAAAATGGATGATCCCAAACCTAAGCAGGAATTACTCCAGAAAATTAAAGAGCATACTCAAGCTTGCTGGGATGCCTCACCAAAATCCATCCCAACTCCTCCTGTCAATCCCTTTATCCAAATCCAGCAAGAGCTCAGAGACAAATTTCCTGACTTATCAGAAACCGAGCTTGTCATCAAAAGCATGGATTATATGAAACAACAATTTATTCAATCCATTGCTAGCAAAGACTCCAGCATGAAATCCACATCCAGTACCCAGAGTGAAGAAGATAGAACTACAGCAGATCCGTATGAGGAAGAAAATGCTTTTACTGTTCTTGCGGGAGAATCTTAGGATCCAGATGATGACCCGACCGAACCGAATTATGGAGATATTTGGGATTCGGTTACAGAAATGATTGCCGACAAATTACTTCACGACAAAAGCAAAGGAAAAAGTAAAGCAGCATGATGTGAGACGCTCCACCAGCTTTTGTCCATCAACTTTCCAGCTCCATAACAGGCCAAAACATCTTTCGGTGCTGCTCGTACAGATGCATCAACTTTTGATAAAGCAGATTCCCATTATCTGCTACCTTTCCAGCTGTCTCTTTGCCGACAATTAAAGATAAGAGGATAGGATGCTCGACTGCACAACCACCCAGCACACGCCACCTGTCTTCATTATCCTTTCTTTTGTAATATAAATTGGTAGCCTCTAGTCTGTGGATGGCACCACGAAATTTCTTTTCTAAGTTTAATATTCTCTTCTCTCCCTCTTTCTAGTTTTCAGGGTGTTTGCCTTTGTAAAAGATCGAAGTATAATAATAAAAGTGTGCCGTTTTGCTTGTAAGTATTTCTGTCTCTTTTTAATGTATGTCTATATATCAACTTGTTATATTAAATGATATATTAGATATTTGGAAAAATAGAAAACTTAATATTGAATATTATATTGCAGTCACTCGTAATGATAATTGGGCTCAACAACAATTAGAAGAGTGTATTGATAAAATAAACCATATCCAGAATTTAATTAACGAACAAATTTGCCTCTTGGCAAGGGCCAATCGGCCACCTCCTCCAGGACTTTAGATTCATGGACCATATATGTTGTAATTAATCATAAATAAAATACAACTATTTTATATGTTATTCCTGGGTTTGTGCCATTGAGAGGTAGCATAGTGTGAGGCTGAGTGGGACATCACCCAAGTCGCGTAGCTCCAGTGTCCGTCAAGCGGTTAGCGGTCAGGACCTTTTGGTAGCATAAGTCGTTGACAGACGTGCTTAGTCTACCCCCATGTGAAGCACTGTTTATTGGTATCAGAGCCATGTTTAATGTATTTAGTAGTCTACCCCCAGCTTCTTCTGTCAATCCCTATAATTACCCATGTATTTAGTAGTACGGTTCCTACAGAGGAAAATACAATAGCCCCTACCGTAGCTGAAACAGAAGCCTCAACTTCAGAAGCCAGAAAGCTTGTTGCATACCAGGAAGTCAAAGAAGCCTTAGATAAATGGACATCTTCTTCACTCTGGGTACTGGATGTGGATTTCATGCTGGAGTCTTTGCTAGCAATGGATTGAATAAATTGTTGTTTCATATAATCCATGCTTTTGATGACAAGCTCGGTTTCTGATAAGTCAGGAAATTTGTCTCTGAGCTCTTGCTGGATTTGGATAAAGGGATTGACAGAAGGAGCTGGGATGGATTTTGGTGAGGCATCCCAGCAAGCTTGAGTATGCTCTTTAATTTTCTGGAGTAATTCCTGCTTAGGTTTGGGATCATCCATTTTAATCCACCATTTATACAGAAATACATGTTTTAATCGGGGAACCTTATTCTGGAAATCACATTTGAAATCCCATTTCCATATCCATGGAATTCCAAAGCGAATAGCAAAATGAATAAGACATTTTGACATAGAAATTTCTTTATTAACTGGAAGCTGACTGAAAGCCGCTTGCCATTCATTGAATGCAAGGCGAACGTGTTCTGGAAAGGCATCAAGCTGAATACCAAATTTATCCCACCAAATGAGAAACCAATTTGGGAGATCATTTTTGAGGATGTCAGGAAGGACACGAAAGAACCAGGAATGGCTGCGCGGAGGATTCATATAGTAAAATGCTTGGGAGAAAGCATCGATATAATCCCAATAACTGTATCTGGATTCTTTAGAGCGGATGTCAAGAGTTCTGGTAACATGGGGATGCATACCCCAGGCCTGGATAGGCACAATATTCTGGATAGTAGCCTTGCTGTAATTAATAGGACTAGCAGTCCTATTAGGATCGACTAAATGATGCTGGAATTGTACCGAAGCAAGCTCAGTAAGAATTTGCTCGTACACATATCTGTATTGGTCAAAATGCGGAGGTGCATTTTGAGTGGCGAGATAACGGCGTTTTATCTCCCACGGATCAACCATCCATTGAATATCAGAAGAATCGATATATAGGACAGTTTCCTCACGGATGGTATTCTGGATGTAAGCAGTTTCTGGAGCAAGGAGGACATCTTTAGCTGACTTGCTAGAAGATTCTCCTGGATTACTGGAGTGACCAAAGAGTGGCGGAAAGTCGGTATGATAGGGGTTAAAACCCCTTCCACGGCCCCGTCGGCCGGAGCCTTGACTTCTACCCTGCATGAGATTTCTGCAAATATTCTCGAGTTAGAAAATCGGGAAGAGAATTTGTTTCTCCTTTGATATATTCAATGTCAAAATCAAAGACAGAAAGGGTTGACTGCCAAGTAGCAAAAATTTGGCGTTGAGCTAAATTGGCAACATCTTTTTTAAATATTTGTTTGGCAGCAGAACAATCAACTCTGATTAAAAAATGTTAATTCAATAAATCATCCTGGAATTTCAAAACACATTTAATGATGGCTAAACATTCTTTTTTAATTGTGGGATATCGTTTAGCAGCATCATGCCAAATACCAGAATGAAAACGTAAAAGTTCTTCTTTATTAGTATTTGGATTAAATTGTTTTAATATGCCACCAAATCCTAAATCTGAGGCATCAGTTTCAACAATCTTTTTCCATTCGGGATGAGGTAAACATAAACAAGGAAGAGTTTGAACTCTAGCTTTGATTTTCTTAACAGCTGCTGTATGTTCTGGACCCCAAACAGGAGGGTTTTTTAGAAGACGGCTGTATAAGACTGCTGCATCAGTAGCAAGATTAGGGTAATAATCATGAATATAATTTAAACTTCCCAAAAATCGCTGTAATTGTGTTTTATCTTTTATTTCATCTGGAAATTTGGAGGCAAATTCCATATTGCGATTAATAGGAATAATAGTACCATTATGAATATTATGTCCTAAAAATCTAACAGTTGTCTGAAAAAGTTTCATCTTAGGAGCAGAAACTACAAGACCATTTCTAGAAATAACATGCTTAAAAATATTAAGATGTTTCATATGTTGATCTATGGAGGATGAGAAAATAAGAACATCATCGATATAACATATGGCAAATTCTGTATATGGATTGAAAATATCAGTCATAATATGCTGGAATTCAGATGGTGCATTTTTCAAACCAAATGGCATTACATTCCATTCGAAATACCCAAAGGGTACTGTAAAAGCAGTTTTATAGCGATCATTTTCTACGATTTGAACTTGCCAATATCCTGACTTCATATCAAATTTAGAAAATATTATGGCATCCTGTAATCTGTCTAAAAGATCTTTTTTGTTTGGTACTGGATAACGAATCCATTGTAAGGCTTCATTCAAGGGTTTATAATTAATTACTAACCTAGGAACACCCCTTTCAATTTCTGCATTTTTATTTACATAGAAAGCAGTACAACTCCAAGGAGATCTACTGGGTCTAATTAACTTTTTCTGGAGAAGAGTATTAATTTCAGTTTTACAAAGTTCCATATACTCTTTTTTCATTTGACTGGGACAAGCCTTAGTGGGAATTTTCTTTTCATCAAAAGTAGGCTCATAGGGCAACGAAACCATGTGTTTCTTGCGATGCCAAAAAGCATTGGGGACATCATTGCCGATTTCTTCCTAGAATTCTTTTTCAAGTAATTTAATTTTTTGTTGGAAAGATGATTGTTGTAATCGTTGTTCTGTAGTTAGAAAACTTACTTCTTTTTGAAGAAAATTTATCTGGTTTTGTTTGAAGAAGACTAAATTAGTAATTTGATCTACTTCTTTTGTACAGGGAGAAGTGATAAACTCAAAAACAATGTTTTGATTATCAAGAGTTGTATGAATACCTATTGTATCGATTTTAGTAATAGGCATTAATAAGTTCAGGAATGGAGTTCCAAGAATTATGTTTTGAGCCATATTTTTAATTAAAACAAAAGAGGTTTTCAAGCATAATCTTTGATTACAAATTAATACTTCTGGAAGTTTGTAATCGATATACAAACTATTACCACTAGCACTGGTTAGTGATTGGGTTGTTTTCTGGAAATACTTGGTAGGAACCAAACCTTCTTGTATGCAATTCATATCTGCACCACTATCAACCAAAGCAATAGCATCTCGAATAATATAATCTGGTTGAATCATGAATGTAATACGAATATACCATTTCTGAAATGTTACCTTATTTAATAACATTAAATATTCTGGATCAGGTTCAGGTGTGTCATTTTTCGCTTTTTTCTCATTCTGTAGCTGGTTATTAATTCTTTTAATTTGTGAATTAATAACAAGATTTGAATTCTGTAAATGTTTAATTTCTACTTTTAAAGCATTAATTTCCATTTTTAGTTCTTGAACTGTAATGGGCTTGTCTGGACTAGGAGTCTGCATCCGATTAAAGACTTCCTTCATGCTATAATGTTTAGGGGGGAGTACTTCTTCTTTCTTTTGATTATAGCACATTTCAAGAAATTTTAATTTAGTGGCTGGATCCTTAATTCCATCAGCAATTTCTAAAAGATTTTGCTCAGAATCTGTTAGGACATTAATACTGGGACCAATATTAAGTCCATTCATTTCGACTATAGCTTTCCAATAATTTACTTCATCAGATACTTGGTTGACTGTAGTTTTACAAGGGCAGATTTCATTTTCTGGATTATCATCTGTTTCTTGTTCTGAACTATCCGAATATATTGCTGCTAATTCATTATCAGAAGGATCTGAGGATGAACTAGAATCAGATATTAACTGTAAAATTTTCTGCTGTATTTCTTCATCTAATGCTAATTCATTAAGCTTAGATTGAATCTTAGCTCGACACTTATTAGCATAATGACCTATTTGTCCACATTTGTAACATTTAATGCTGGATTTATTCTTCTGGAAAGTTTTTCGCTTGGTCCTAGGGGTGTATTTAGGTTTAGAGGTGTATTTAGGTTTAGAGGTCTGGGGCTGTGACTGTACCTTGGATTTTGAATACTTTCTGTATTTTTTATGAGGTTTAGCATAATTTTTGTGTTTTCTTTGCTTATGAGGATACTGAACTGGAGGATCATAGGCAAATTGTTCACAAAACTCTCCTAATTCCTTTTTTCCTGTAATATGCTGTTGCCTAAGTTGTTGCTGGAGTTTCAGGTCATTACAAAGTGCAAGACCTTCATCGGTAACCAAATTGACGAGTTGACCGTAAGTATACTGGTAATAGGGTATAGAAACAGAACGATGATGGTCTCGTAATTTCTTACGAACTCGTTCAGCAAAGAGGGTAGGAAGTTGAGGCTTCTGTTTCAGCTACGGTAGGGGCTATTCCTCCCCAACCAATTGTGCGACATAATTTGGATGATATTATACAGACTCATCAAGGTAATGTTTACCTTCAATTTCAACGACCTCTAGTACAATTATCTAGGAGTATGTCCTGTGCAAGTTTTTGCTCGCCAATTAGTACACCTACTATCACGTAGAGTACCCTGAATACTGGTGTTTTGACCTAGAAGAGTCAAAGGTTTTAAAGCAATCTGGACAAGTCCTATATGAATATACCAACGTTTATCTCTCTCTGCTCCTAACCGGTACTATTATCCTCGACCTAGCCCCATGGATATTCTTTATGAAGAAGACTGCCCCTTCTCATCAACCTTACAAAGTTGATTATCCAGTTGTGAGAATATTATCCCACCCTACGTGATGGTAGGTGTACTAATTGGCGAGCATCACTTATGGGTGCTATGGAAACCAGTTTAGCCCATGGTCCAGTATATTTTGATATATATCCTAATTTCAATATTGCTCTTTCTGACCAAAACTTATCAAAAGTTTTAGAATTCAAAATTTTAACCCATGGTTATGAATATCTTCCAGGATCTCCACCTTTTCAGAACACCGGTAAAACCACTAACAATATAGCGGGCAACTTGGTGGTCAGAATTATTGTTTTGTTTGCAAACAGTAGCAAATACCTCATGGAGTATATGATCCACCAATACCTCCAAACATTTACTCTACACCCAGAGGATCCAGTAAAGGCCAGTACAGCACGTCCGCCTTGCATTCAATGAATGGCAAGTGGCTTTCAGTCAGCTTCCAGTTAATAAAGAAATTTCTATGTCAAAATGTCTTAGTTGGTCTCCACATGGTTTCATTGTTTTTTTTTTTTAATTTTTTAATTTTTTTTATTTTATTTCAATGACTTGAGAACCTTAAGCTCGGGTTCTTTCAAACCTAATCTTACAAGCTAATATGAAAGAAGATGTCAAGAAACTCACCTCTCATCCTCCCAATTTCAATCAAGCACTTTCGAACTCAAAAATTTTTATTTTAGTTACACAAGTCGTTATTTTATCAACTCATTCAACCATTAGGATTTTTATTCTCTTTATGTGGATTTATGAATCTATCAATATATATAGTTTGAGATATTCTAAATAAGTATATTTTTTGACTTTTTATAAAAAGATGTGTAGAAAAGTAGAGATGATATATTGATTGATATGAATCAAAAAAGATAAAAAGATGGACTTATTTATTTGGAATCTATAATTTTTAAACTTTTTTTCTATCTAAATTATTGATTTCCATAGCATACTTATTGGGTATATAGTACTAAGAATTTATTTTTTATTTTATAAATAAAGATTAATTTAATTAAAATAAATATTTAAAAAATTATATAAAAATAATGAGTATAATTAAACATATTTATATACTTACTGGATACATATTAGTTTCATCCATGTGTTATTTTTTATTTAATTATAGACATAAATTTAAGAAACTAAAAATATAAAGGACAAAGTGATAAAAAATAATAATAATAAAAAAAAAACCTTTAGAGTCAAAAGTAAATAATTTACCAAACAAATGAGACAAAGGATTGGTTTGGGTAGTAGGTTGGTTTTTTGGTTTTTTGATTTTTTAAATTATTTTAATCTGGGGTTAAGGGCTTTTGGCTTTTTTAATTTTTTAATTTTTTTGTGAGAGAAAGAATGTAATGATTATGAGTTAAATGTGATGTTTTGTTTTATTAAACTAAAAAATTTATTTTGTATTTTGTGACTATTTTAACAAAAAAAAAACTCAACTTTTTTCTTCCCAAGTTTTTTTTTTTTGTTGCTATTTTAGTCTCCTAGAGCCATCAAAGATCACGTGTTAGCATGTGCATAAAACCACGTGTTAACAAAATCTATTTTTTGTTAAAGTTTTTTTGCTTTTTGTTTTTATATAATTTTGTGGGGCGTTTTCAAGTCGGCTTTAATTTTTAATTTAATTTTTTTAATCCAACAGTTAATTTGTCGTTCACACAATCTCAGTTCCGTCACCTCCCTCTCCATACCAACCGATTTCGAGTATGATTCAGGCGGAACAGATCAGGTGATCCCATCTATCTATCTCTCTCTCTCTCTCTCTCTCTCTATATATATATATATATAATAAGGGAAGAGAGTTTTTGAAAATGTATAAAAATGTATGTGAGATACATTTTGATTGAATGGTTGAGATTAATTTCAAATTTATATCAATGGCTCATATCAAAATATCTCCCGCCCAACACTCCTCTCCACCTACCCATGTCTGCCTCCCCACCTTCCCTTTCTATCTCTCTCCCTCTCCCTCTCTGTTCTTGAATCTCTTTCACAGATACATCTCTCTCTGCCTCCCCACCGACCACCTCTCCTCTCCCTCGCTGGAGACCCAAACTCGAACCCTCTATTCCTGTCTTCCACCCTTCATCTCCCGCTCCTTCATCCCCCTTCCCCATTTTAGGCCTTTGTTTTGCATCGTCGAACCCAAACTCGAACCCTCCTTCTTCCTCCCTTCATCTCCACCTACCCATTCCTATCTTCGATTCAGAAAGAGGAGGGCATCGTCGTCCCGCCCCGCCGACGCCGACGCCCTACCCCGCCATTCCCGACAAGAAGGCCCCTGTTTATGAAGATTCTGCATCATAAACAGTATGTTTTGACAGTATGTTCCTGTTATGTCTATAATGGCCCCTGTATGAAGTTTTGTTTATTAAATAATTGGGTTTGATATTTTGAAGATAATGGAATCCTTCAATACAGATTCTGCATCAACTTATGAAGATTCTGATTTGGGTTTGATATTTTGTACCCTTCTCTCTCTCTTCTTCTCCTTCATTACAGATCGTAATTAAAGTTTTGTTTATTAAATAATTTCATGTTTTGGGTTTGATGTTTATTGGGTTTGATGTTTATTAAAGTTATGAAGATTCTGATTTGGGTTTGATATTGGGTTTGATGTTTATTAAAGTTTTGTTCATTACAGATCGTAATCAAATGGAATCCCCTAAAAAGGTTCAGAAACCAAAAAAAAAAAGAAGAGAAAACATAACAAACTATCCCATAAATTTCTGCCCTCAAAAAAAGAGTAGAATCAGTGCCCTCAAATTTGTCCCCCAAAACCCCTGCCTTGAGCTACAACCAAATAACTTATAGAAGTAAAAAGAAGACACCATACCAAGCTTGAAAGTTCAATAGGGGTTCATAAAGATTTGGTTTTGTGGGTTTAGAGGTTAGAAGTGCCAGAAAATTATAAAGAAGAAGAAGAAGAAAAAGTGTAATGACTCGAATTTTTTTTAATAATCATTACATAATTTAATTGAATAGTTGTTGCACTACGTGATTAGTGATATTTGCTTTATATTAAAAGATTATTTGTAAATGGGTTTATGATAATTGAAAAAAAAAATAGTTCTTTTTTTGTCACATATGTTCAGGGTGAAATTTGTGTCTCTTGAGTTGAAGACCTTACTTACGAAAATTTTATGAAGTTTTTATGCATGAATAATTATTTTCTGAAAATTTACAAATTGAACAGTGTTGAGATTTGATATTAAAATCATGACTTGAGGTAAAACTTATTGGGTTTAGTTTTGCATATATTTGGGGCATGTTTAGTTGTGGGTGGAAATTTGATTCAAAAGCCATAATTTAGAATCAATTTAAATTGGGTTCATATAACACATATTTAATTTGTTTAGTCCTTTTAATTATGTGAATGGAAGGTACCACTTCGAGAGTTGTTATTATTTATTACATTGTATTATAATAAATGTTTGAAAAGTGTAATCACTACAAACTACTTTGAGAAGTATAATCACTACAAACCACACATAAAGCAATTTCATGTTTTTTTTTTTTTGTGTATATAATTTATGGTTTCTTGCCAAAATTGCTTTCTCTGTATTTAGATAAGCCCCACTGTCTATTAGATTTCTGTTCTCTGTCGCCAATCTCTATCGTGTTTGCTGGTGTTGGCTGTTTCTGGGTGCTGGTGTTTTCTACTGATTTGTGATGTGTTTCAAGGTGTGAGTGGAAATTTGGTTGAAATCTTCATATCAGTAGGCGTGTTTGCTGGTGTTCACTACAAACTATCAATAAAGTTTTATATTCTTAAGTTTTCTCTATCCTCACTTAATAACTAACATGTTATCAATCACCTACAAAGCATACAAACTAACTAATCCCTTTTTCTTTTCTTTTTTTTAGTAGGCAGGTCAATTAATTGGTTTGAGGCAAAGGTGGTGTTGGGTATGAGGTGAGGAAAAGCCGTGAATTTCATGTAATGATTTTTTGAAATGGTTTAGATTTTAGAAACCTATCTTCATGTAATGATTTTTTAAAATGGGTTAGATTTAAATGTGTTTCTAAATGGTTTTGATTTCAAAAATATGAAAATGATAAATGAACCAACGCAATTATTATAATGGGTTTCTAAATGAGTTTCTAAAATCAATTTTCATGTACTAATTTTCGGAAACCTATCTTTATTTTGTTTAATTTAGTTCCCCTATGTAACTATTCTATTTATATCATTTGGAGTATTAATTATGTTTTTCTCATTCTCTTTCTAACTGTTCTGTTTCATTCAGTTTCGTTCTCTCTTTCATTTTTCAGTTGTGGTAAGTATCTTTTATAAGTATTTGGTTGTGATCTTTGTTTAAAAAAATAGTACAGTTAATTTTATTTAATGAACCTTAGGTTTAATAGTACTATTCAGTTCACTTCACTAATTGTGTGTTGCAAACAATTATTCAGTTCACACAGTTTTCTTTGCCACAGTTTATTTTGTCCATTAACATTGATTTCAAGTTTGATTCTTTTTGTGTTGCCTACTAATTGTTATACATAATGCTTCAACTAGAAAATGAGATATGCATTATCACAGGGATAGAAACTCAAAGGAGCATGATCATCCAAAAAAGGATCTTCGCACAAGGTAAGCTTTAATTGTTTTAAAATTTAATTTTGTTTGGTTTTACAGCTTTCAAAAATTCTTCTTCCTTATAACAAGACTCTTAGTCTTAATAAAATTTGAGTTTAATTATTCGCTCCCCTTACAAAATTTGAGTTTAATTCTATTTGGAAATTTGTATGATTTATTTGCTTTTCTATTCATTTGTTTACTTTAGTAATGCATACACATGTCTATTCTCACTTCACCATTGAATGACATAATTCAGTTGACCATAATAGTTATGTTTAATTCCTTTTATTTCATAGTTATTGATTTTTGTATTTCTCATATGTATTTTGATACGATTTTTCATGTTACAGTTTCTTTTGATGTAATTATTCTTCATTACAATTTCTTCCGATTTCTCATATGTATTTTGATGTAATTTTTCATAGCTATTGGTTTTTTAAAGCGAATTTAAACGATTGATTTTATTGCAGCTGACTGATCCATATTAGAAATGTTGGGTTACGTTGCTTCTACATGTGTGTGGTTGGTTGGCTCTCTCATTCTAAACAAAATGATTAATTTTTTTAAATTTATTTTTTTTGGGTTAGCTAGGATGATTGTTTTGTACCAAAATGTTCATTGACCTTTATTTAAAGGCATTGAAATTTGATAATGCAAAAACGTTACCAGTTATGATACTAATTCAATAATGTTTTTTTATTGAAGGTTATCCCATTCTAACTTGCTATAGTGTATATGTGTTATTTTGACGTGGATAAAAATCTAAAATTTGCTATTTGGACTTTTAATATTTCTAGATTCTTTGCTTATGTTACATTGAAATATATAATTCATTTTTTGGACTTTAATTTTAAAATTTGATATTTGAAATTTATAAATGCTTTCGCTAATTCAATGTGTAGAAACAATTTCAGTTTCTTATAGGTGAAGTTTTAAATCGGAGTAATATTATCATTTTGAATTGATTTATTACCACTGAGTTTCGTAGCACATGATATCAAAAAAATTATTGTCAGTGCCTTCAGGAACACAGGAACACACAAACTGCCATAACTTATGGCCATTATAGACATTATAGATTCTGCATCAACATAACAGGAACACACAAAAATAATACATGGAAGTGTAAGGTATGCATTCATTTTAGGAATACATAATAGGAATAACAACCACTTTTTATAATAGGAATACACTTACAAATACTTGGCAGTATGGGATTTGTTACATTTGAGAGGGACACAAATGCCTTGAGAGACAGTATTGAGGGATATGTTAAACTCCAATTCCCTCTCAAAACAAGAATGAAATCAGAATCCAGAAAAGCTCAGAGTGTTGCTATAAAAAATAAAGAATAAAAAGACATCCAGAGGGATTGCTCCCATTTTGGTCTAATAATAACCCAGACGCCCTGTAACATCAATGGGCAATTTTGGCCACAATTTTCTCCAACTAAGAAAGCAATATTAGAATAATGGTTCCAGACCTTTCTGTTCAACTCAAAAATAAATAACATAATTTCACAGCCATTTCCATAATTAGATTTTGATTTCTAACAAACAAATAAGGTATGCGTACAGTACTTTTGAGATCACATAGTTATGAACAAATATCAAAGTTCTGTTTCATTCAAGCTAGAATAAGCTCCTTTTGCTTAGAATAGACATGTTTATAAACCAAATTCAATATTTTATCACATAATTCTTGACCATATAGTCAATTTTCTGTCAGGAACATAACCCCAATTTAAAACAACATTATGCCAAGAGGTGTTTAAACAATCATCTAAATATCGCTAACCTCTAATTCCGGTTCTGCATGCCAAGCTGTTTTGGAAGATGATGAGCAGAAACTGGTTCAATGAGAGAAGAATAGTGTTTGGCCTCGGAGAAAGAGGATGACTTATTGAGAAAGTTCATGAAAGGGCAGAGAATCAGACATTAGTTAAGAATTGGAGGCAAGTAATCTTAGTGACTTTTTTTTTCTTTTTTCTTTTTTATATGTTGTGATTGAGGAGGATGAACCAGACACTTCGTACTATTTTTGGGTCTCAAAGGTACTGACTCAACACACACACACACACACACACACACACACACACACACACACACACAGAGTTAATGAAATGTTTGATTCTTTAATGAGAAATGGGTGTTAATTTTTGAAATGGGTACTAATTTTTTGTTTATAAAATGGGTTTTTCTATATTATGAGTTTTGCTATTGTTTGCTAAATACTCATAAATGTATACGGATCTATAAATACTTCTGAGTTTGCTAAATACTCTTTAAATACTGATATGGATTTTCTTATATTTATTGGGCTTTTTGTGTTTTTCTATTTTTTTTCCCCTTTAGTTGGGAGTGGGGATTGGTAAGCTGTGATAAAAAAATATATATATATATAGTTTCTGCATTGCCTATTACTTTTTTAAGACCCTGTAAACAATTGTCCCCTTACTGTATGTTGTTGATTTGTTGTTTTATCTATTGAATTTTATTATATCAGTTTAGTCTTATAGTTTATTTAATTTCAATCTAAATTTTGTTTGTTGCCACCCATGAGCTAACCAAATAGATCCAAAGGAGTTGGTTTGATATTTTGCTTATGGTCATGTATTGCTAACAAATATTCAAAATTAATTTAAGGTTGGAAGCAAAATGAATCTGAATCGGTCTAGGTGAAGATTGAAGAAGGTGATGGAGGGTTACATACACAAAACTGATAGGACTAAATTGATATAATTAATGGCTTTGGGTTTTTGGACAAAATAAATGGGGTTTTTTAGGCTGTATTGATTTGTAAATGATGGAGGAATTAAGTTAGTTAGAATTTGTTGTTGAATTACCATGTGAAGAGTTTTCTTTTTGAATTTTATTTTATTAAATTCTTTCTTCAGAACACTTCTTTCTTAAATTTTCCCCATAACTTTATATGATCAATTAAAGGAAGTTCCAAAAAGAAAGAGTTGAAAAAAATAAAACCCAAAGAAAAGATTGATTGCTTTTTGTAAATTAATGTTTTTATCAATCATTAATTTGTATCTGTGTTGACAATGTGTTGTGTTTGTTCGTAGTGTTTGCATTGGGTAACCAATTATTATTTTGCAACAATGTTTGTGTTTAGTTTGAATTGGGTGGTCTATGAAAAACCTTTCATTAGTGTGACAGTGCATGTGTTTGTTTTGAATTGGATAGTCTCTTTTAATTATCATATTGGTTTTTTTCTGTATTTCATAGGTAATATTGACTTATATTGGCTTTTTGAATTGAAGACTAGAAGCGAATGGTAATATTGACTCATTTTTTTACAGGTCTACATTTTTTTGAGCTTAAGTTTTTCTTATCTCTCTAATGATTTTGTATTTATTGTTGTGTAAACTAAACGTGTACTTCTTTGATTGATGAGTGTTGAAAGAGGGCAATCTCAAGTGAGCAACAATCTTGATGGCAGAATTTACACTATTTTTGGTTTTATCGTTGACAAACTTTGAAAATGATTGACGTTGTATTAAGTTAAAGATTATTTAGAGGCAGATTGACGTTGTGTAAATTTATATAAATTTGGTTTAGTTTGAAAGGTAGACATTTGGAGGTGTTTGTTATTTAGATTTTGATCAAGAATACTATTTTCGTATTGGCATGGTGTGCTCGAAAGGGAGAACACCATTTTATTGTTCCTCTTATTTTGAAGTTGTGTCTATAATAAAGGGGATCCTTTTGCTCAAATGTATGTTATCTATTCATTTTTTGTATGTCATGGGAAAACAGAATTTTAGGTATACTTGATTCTCAATGTTCCTAGCTTAAAAGAGAGTGATAAATAAAAATTATTCAAACAAAACATTATTGACACCGTGTCTTTAGGCACGGGCATACACTAGTATATATATATTAGCGTATGTCCGTACCTAAAAACACGGTATAAATAATTTTAAGATTAAAATGCAGCTATAATTTATAAAGGCACGACATAAATAATTTTAAGATTAAAATGCAGTTATAAATAATTTGTGAAGTTTGTGTCATTTTTTGATAAAGATACTGAAAAATATATTGAAATATTTTTCTTCTTAATGAACTTATATCAATTTTGCTTGTATTACACGCTCTACAAAACTCAAATAAAATAACAACACCTCCTAATATTAATGCAAATTAAGAAACAAACATATAAGATTTATAATGTTCACCAATATTGGAAATCAAAATATAAGAGACAGTAAAAAAAAGTGTAAACACTGAACAAAAAATAAAAATTAAAGTTATATTGTCAGAGGAACTTTTCTTTTAATTAGGAACTCTAGATATTCAAAAAAAAATTATATGAAAAATATTTATCATCTATACATTAGAATCACACAGCAAATATATTACATTTGAATGGTACAATTTTTATTTTTATTTATTTTTTTATCATCTGTACATTAGAATCACATAGCAAATAAATTACATTTGAGTGTGTGAGTTTAATTTTTTTTCTTGCAGGAAGATCAGTGTAATAACCCTCACCACTACTTACCGATAAACACTGATTACCGTTAAACTGAACTGATTATGATTGATATAACTGAACTGATAATAATCTGCTTAACGTACTGAACTGACTGACTGAAAACCGGAACTGAATTGACTGAGTATGTATGTTAATTTGCATTCTATCTGTGGATTGATTATTTGATCTGTTTGTGTTTTATGTTTAAACCGTTAATGGAAGGCCTTATCGGCGGCCGAATCCGGAAGTGATTGAGGTTTTATGACCCTCATAATTAATGTGATTTTATGGTATAATTATCTTAAAACTGATTAGGTATGATTAAATTAGATTAAAATGAGTTAATTATATGAATTGGACTTATTTACAACCTTGCCCTTGAGTGGGCCACTACCTATACACCTTTGAGTTCATTAAATCAAATGTTTTCCTCAGCCTTCTTCCTTGCATTGCCGACCTTAGAGAGAGAGAGGAACTAGAGGAGTGAATTTCATCTCATTTGCTTGTAAATTGCTTGGTAATTGAAGGAATTGGAGTATAGGTTGCAAATTAAGCTTTCTCACCTTGTAATTGAAGCTCTAGGTAAGGATTTCAACCCCTCTTTGTTGTGTTTAAGCTTATTCATGCAAGATTCTTGAGCCTCTAGTGAATTAAGTCTAGAATTGGTTCATTGTTGTTGATATAGAGCATAACTCATGCATGCATGTTAGTGTTGTTGGAGTTTGAGTTGAGTTCATGGCAAACTATTGCATGCGTGTTCACAATTATGTTCAAGTCCATGATTTCATCATGTTTTGGAAACACTTGGCTCCTTAGAGCATCAATTTGGAACTTCAAAATGATTTGAATTCATGCATGTGTGCATGTTCATATTGTTCTTGAAAAATGGTTTGAAATTGGGTTTCAATTAAACACTCTTGGGCTTTGATTTCTCAAATTTAGTTTTGAACTATGACATTCTATAGGTTTACAACTGTTTTCTGAAAATTCAGCCCAAGAGGATCGGTTTTGATACATTTAAACTTGGTTTTTAGCTTGGAGGTGCAATCTGGAATTCCCAGATTTTGCACTTCCGCTCGAGCGGGGGAAAGTGGCGCTCGAGCGTGGAATCCGAGCATCCAGTATCTCTGCACTGTTTTACAGTACGCTCGAGCGGAGGATTGGGCGCTCGAGCGGAGGATTGTGTCTTAAGCTCGAGCGGGCGTCGAGCGGAGGTTTCACCCATCCAGTACTTTTACAGTACGCTCGAGCGGGAAAGTAGACGCTCGAGCGTGTACCTTTGTTGCATGACCGCTCGAGCGGGGAAACCTGCGCTCGAGCGGGACTCTGTTTTTCTGCTAAATTCTGAAACTGCTTTTTGAGTACATCTTTGCATCCTCATCCCATTCTAGGCATTCCTAGGCCTAGTTTAAGACATCTTCTTAAGAATATAGATGTAGAACACACCGAGGCAAATTAGGGATTAAGTTGTTATCTTTCCCAACTGTGTAGCTTAGTGTGTGTTCAACCTGTGAACTATGTAGGGCTGGCGACTGGGGAGACACGCTCTAGCATACTGTAGCCCAAACTCTGTGAGTAACAATTGTGTAAAGATATGTTCAAATGATGATCTTCTGAATACTGAACTGAACTGTTTACTGAACTGATATTGTTTACTGAATGAATGTATGTCCTATCTTCTGAACTGTATTGTGGCATCCTTAGCACCTACTGTTTACTGTTACTGTTACAGAGATCTCTGTCGGTTCCCTCGTGGGACCACTACTGTTTACTGATTGATGGCCATCATTACTGTTCGGTCTTTAAGACCTACTGTTTACTGCTATGCTAATGGATGTACCACATATAACTGAATAACTGTTCTGACTGAAAGACTGAAGTATTGTTTAATGAACTGATTTCAATACTGTAAGGACATTTCATTCTTAACTCCTTTACGCACTATGTTATTCACTGGGCTTTAGCTCACTGTTTATATACATATGTAGGTGCTCAGCCACCAGACCGCAGTTAGGAGCGTGGGTTAGACTCCAGTTTTGTCAAGCCAGCCTTTGTGCCTCACTGAGAGGTTCCGAGTTGCCATGCTATGGCTTTGGGGTGTCTTGTTTTTCCCCCGTCTGTCTCCATATTGTTTGGATTACTATATAGACTGTTAACTGCTAACCGTACTGTTATCAAGGGATTAGGTCCCTGTACTGTGTGACTGTAAATTTTGTATAGACTGTACTGTTTGTATATGTGAATGCACGAAAAATCGTTTTGGCATACAGACTGACACAGCTCAATGGACATTATTCATTTACTGTATTGGCTTCCGCCAGGCCCTGTACTCTGTTTTACTATACTACCGTTCTGCAGGCCTTCGGTAATCTCGGATTACTGGCCGGTTACGGTGCTAAACCCATAGAGCCGGGTATGGGTCGTGACAATCAGCTAAACAAATCACCCTTACTTTCTTTTTAAATAGCTCTAAACAAACAGTCCCTTCCCTTTCAGACTAGTTTATACAACACAAAGCACTAATCACAAACCAAGTTCCAAATAATCTCTCTCTCTCTCTCTCTCTCTCTCTCTCTCTCTCTCTACATTCTCTGAGAAACCCATAATGAAACTCACATTTTCTGAGCCAAACCAACGTTTAGAATAGATGTATTTTAACAATCACATTAAAATGATAAATTAAAATCGGAGCACAACGATTGTCCAAATTTAAACTCTTCTCTTTCTTAACTGACTTTAATTTTATAGAGATAAAATTAAAACCAAAATCAAAACCCATTATAATCATAAATATTTTGAAATTCACTATTTATTATGCCAAAAAAAACCCATTCACCAGATAACAAAGTCATTTTATCAGCAATAATGAATAATTATTTCATGAAGGCAACTAAAGTAATACACACACATATACATTAACCAGAATTTTTTGAAATACAACATCAAATATTATACTCCCTAAAAAAGGTGAAAAAAACAAAAATAAAATAAAATAAAAAAATCACTTGCCATATTACACATAAATGTTAAAATGCCAAGGCTCCGAATTTTTTCTTTTAATTAGGAATTCTAGATATTCAAAAAAAAAAAAAAAAAAAAATTGTTGCAAGAAGATCAGCTAAACAAATCACCCTTACTTTCTTTTTAAATAGCTCGAAACAGACAGTCCCTACTCTCTCAGACCAATTTCTACAACATAGAGCACTAACCACAAACCAAGTCCCAAATAACCCCTCTCTCTCTCTCTCTCTAATCAAACTCACATTTTCTGAGCAAACCCATAACCTATGCCTAAGGTCTGTTTATGCCAAACAACCAATTTGATTCAAAGCAAACCTTTGGGTTAAATTAGAACAAAAATGATCAATTTTGATGTTATGTGACAACAAATGAAAGGTAGATAATTAGAAGAATGGGTAAGGGAAAAAGAACAGTCAATTTACAATAGTCAAATGAAAACATACACCAAGGAAAGATACATGCCTAATCCATGCATAACACAATCCTAGAACGAATGACTAGTGGGAATTTTATTTTTATGTGGACAAGGTATTTTATTTTTAAGTTTTTTTGCTACAGCTCTTTGGCCCCTAAACAGGTTGTGTTTTCATGAGCTGCAAATAAACTTTGCTTACATATGGTTTCATGGTGGATTTGTTTGTGGTTGCCTTGGGGTATGCAAACACAAACACAAAATACAAACCCTTAGAAACACAAAATATATTGGCCAAAACTGTTTGACCCAAATATTGGCCAAAAACTGTCAACTATCAAATAACAAACTAAGATGAACAAAAAATAAGATGAACAAAAATTAGAACAAAATTGAGAGGAAGATGAACAAACTAAGATGAACAAAATTAGAAAGTGTGATTTCTTTAATTAAATTAATATTTGGCTTGTTAGAGAGGTGATATTTCTGTATCACCAAAAGAGAGGTGATATTTCTTTGTTTAACATGTTGTCCATCAAGGCGAGTTGCAAAGGTGGTGTTGGGTGCAAGGTGAGGAAATGTCGTGATTTTCATGTAAATATTTTATGAAAATGATTAGATTTAAATGTGTTTTTGAATGATTTTTTATTTCAAAAATATTAAAATGGGTTTCTGAAGGGATTTGTTTAACTACTAGGCTGATTTTTGATTTTCACTTTATTCTAAGTTGTTAAGCTCATACTAAGTTGTTTTGCTACAGCTCTTTGGCTCCTGAAAAAACTTTGAAACACAAAAAAAGCTTAGAAACCCTTAGAAACACAAACACAAAATACAAACATTTGAGGTATGCAAACCCTTAGAAACCCTTGGGGTATGCAAAAACAAACATAAAATACAAACCCTTAGAAACACAAAAAAAAGATAAAAACAAAGACACAAAATATTGGCCAAAAGTGTCTGTCTCAAATATTAGCCAAAAACTGTCACCAAAATATTTGATTTATTGATTAAAATGAACAAAGAAAATAAAGCTTTCTTGTAATTAACCTAAACAAAGCTTTCTTTTAAATAAAGCTTTCAAACTAAACAAAACGCACCTTCATTGTTGTTGTGGGTCTCAAATTTAATTATCACACAGTTGCTATTTAAATATGATCCAAATGTTCAAATATGATCCAGATGGTTTTATTATAACTAAAAGTGGCTTAGTTTTCTACTTGATCAGATGTTCAAAACCCATTTCAGATCAAGTAACCATACAACAAACTAATTTTAAATTAAAACCCATTTCCCATTAAAGTATCAAACCCATTTCATAAATTAAAACCATGTGAGAATGTTGATACAAAGAAAGTTGAGAATGTAATCCACCTTTTTTTTTTTTTTTTTTTTTTTTTTGAGCAGATGTTTAACTTTGATGTAGATTTAGACTGTTGGAAGAATTGTATCTTAGGGAAATCATTTGTGGAGGGGGTGTAAAAATATTGGCCAAAATATTTGCTTTGTTTTTAATTCACTGGATTAATGGACTTTTTTAATTATAAACAAATATTATTTTATTCTCTCATAATCCCCTCATTTTCAAAATAGAGGCATTTATATATAAAAATTATAAAATAATATTTATTTTAATAATTAAAAATTCTTAGTGTAAATAACTTAAAAATTAACATGATATTATTTGGTGTTGACGGTACATTGTTTGCTGAATATTGGACGTAAACACAATGTTTGGTGTTGACGGAACATTGTTTGCTGAATGTTGGAAGTAAACACAATGTGTAAAACCTTTTTTTTTTTTTGAACACCAAACCAATATTTAGCTTGAATTACTAATGAAAAGCTTTTACTTCCATGAAGTTTTAATGGAAAGATACATGCCTTGGATTACATTTGGTTCCAAAGATATCATCACATAACTACGATGACGCCCACATTATATTAAAAGATATCATCACATAACTAGATGAAGCATCCCAACTATGCCTCACTAAAGGCCCAATGGCAGTGCACAAATAATTGTGAAGGTCCTTGGGTTAGGGTATGAGAGAGAGTATCTACTTGCTACTTGACTTCTTTCTAATAATGCAGCAAAATTAACCAAATTTTAAAAATTTAAGACAGACCAATTTTATGAATAGCGACGTAATCAGCCAAATGTTTTACACTTCAATTTACCCACTGGAGTCAGGACAACCAATCCTAATCCAAGCTTTAAGTTCTAACAACAACAATAAGGAAACCATGAAATTGAAAACCATGATGGTTATGATTAGTAAATTACTTAACTTTCTCTCTCAACAACAATTTTATGATGGTTATGGTTATGAAATTGAAAACCATGAAATTTGAGTGAAAATTTGATTAAAAGCTTGATCTGATATGGAATACTCTAATCCTTACTCTCTTCGCAACTTCAAATCTTTTCAAAAAAATTTCAAACTTATCCTAAAAACCATCTCCTATCCATACCATTTTTTATGAAAGAAAACCATCTCCTATCCATACTCTAGTTTAAAATTTTATCAAAAAAGATTCGAAGTATTATTATTGGAGATTTGGTGAAATTTTTTGTTCATCCTTGATTTAGTGAAAATTTTGGAAAGAATAATGTCTTTTATCTATTATGTTTTTCCTGTGTATAATAGCCAAATAATTTTGAGACCAACCTTATCAACCATGACAGTTGACAGTAAACACAATCTGTACAACCTTTTTTTTTTTTTTTGAACACCAAACCAATGAACACCAAACCAGTTTTATCTATTATGTTTTTCCTCTAATAGCCAAATATACAAATGTGTATAACCTCACTCAAACAGGTATTATACAAATATATCTAACGAAAATAATTATTGTGACAACCCTCGCCACTGTTTATTGATAAGACCACTGATTAGTGCTAATCCATGATTAAGCATGTTAACTGACTGATTGACTGAAATCCTGAACTGATTGATTGAACGTATTAGTTTGAATGCATTTCTATCTGTTTGTCAGTGAACTATCTGTTCGTGTTTTATGTTTAAACTGTTAATTGAAGGCCTTATCGGCGGCCGAATCCGAAACTGCTTAATGTTTTATGTTCGTCAGAATTTATGTAACTTTATGGTATATTTAATTGAAATGTGATTTGGTATGATTAAACTAGATTTAATAATGGTAAATTACAAGAGTTGGCCTTAATCACCAAATTGCCATCTAGTGGATTTATCTAGGCAACCCCTCTCCACTTCATACATGTTGATATAACATTTATTCAACTCATTTCCTAGAGCAAAACCAACTAGAGAGAGAGGGAATTGGAAGAAAATAGAATTCATCAAAGATTGCTTGGAGAATTTGAAGGAGAATTGCATATTGAGCTTCTACATCTTGAACTTAAGACATAAGGTAGAGAATTTCCCTTCTTGATCATGAAATTTAGTAGATTCTTGCATGGTACATGGTAATTGAGTGAGTTGAGTCAAGAATTGGATTAAATTGTTGAATTGGGGCTTGATTCATGCATGCATATGCATATCTTGAAGTTTTGAGGTTGTTTTCATGTGAATTATTACATGCATGTCCATATTATTGTTATAATCCATGAATTCATCATGTTTTTGGAAGTTTAGACTCAATTGAGCTTGCATTGAAGCTTTGAATTTGGTTGAGCACTTGCATGTTACATTTGAGTCTTATTCTTGATGTTTATTTGGAAATTGTGTTTAATTGAACTACCTTTGGGCTTTGATTTCTCAAATTGATCTTTGAAACATGTCATATTATGGTTTAAAGTGTTTTTCCAGAAAATGGGCCCAAGAGGTTGAGTTTTAATGCATTAGAGTTGAGTTTTGAGCTTGAGGTTCAAATCTGGGATTTCCAGAATTTGGACTCACGCTTGAGCGGGGGACTCCACGCTCGAGCGTACAACCTGTGTTCATGCGGTCCGCTCGAGCGGGTAAAGTGACCCTCGAGCGGGAAATGCGTGTATCTAGTACTTTACATGTGTTTATAGTCTGCTCGAGCGGGGAAATGCACGCTCGAGCGAGGACTTGTGTCTCACGCTCGAGCGGGTATCGAGCGCCCATCGAGCGTGAATTTTGTGCATCCAGTACTTTTGTCATGTTTTACAGTCCGCTCGAGCGTGGAAAGTGACGCTCGAGCGGGGATCCTTTCTCTGCATGTCCGCTCGAGCGTAGTAACCCACGCTCGAGCGAGACCCCTATTTTCTGAAAATTTTGAAAAGTGTTTTAAAGTGCATCTTTGCATCCTCATTCCATCCTAGGCATTCCTAGGCCTAGTTTAAGGCATCTTAATAAGGATATTGATGTAGAACCACACAGAGTCAAGATAGGGATTAAGTTATTATTTCCCAACTGTGTAGCTTAGTGTGTGTTCACTCTATAACTGTGTAGGGTTGGCATCCGAGGACGTGTACTAGCTTATCTGTAGCCTAGAACTCTATGAGTAACAATGTTGTAAAGATATGTTCAATTGAGATTATTTTCTGAACAATGACTGTACTGCATTATGAAATGACACTGTTTACTGAATGAATGTTTGTCCTATTTGTGAACTGTATTCGTGGCATCCATAGCAATTTACTGTTACTGAACTGTTACTGCTACTGTTACAGAGATCTCTGTCGGTTCCCATGTTTGGAACCATTACTGATTGGCCATCATTGACTTCTCGGTCTGTTAAGACCTACTGTACTGTTTTGCTATTGGATGTACCACATATGACTATTATGTTTTCTGAATGGCTATTATGGCATGAATTATGAGCCACAAACTGAACGACTGATATACTGATAAATTACTGTTTTCAATGCTGAAGGGACATTCATTCTTAACCTCTTTACGCATATGTTATTCACTGGGCTTTAGCTCATTACTTATATATATATATGTAGGTGTACAGGCACCAGACCGTTGCTAGGAGCGTCGGGCTAAGCTCCTGTTTTGTCAAAGCCAACCACCGTGCCTCACTGTGAAGTTCCAAGTCCTTCAAGCTAGGGCTTTTTGGGGTGTTTTAGTTTTCTCCCTTTTTGTATCTGGTTTTGTAACACTGTATAGACTGACATGTGTACCCGTACTGTACTGTTATGGTAGGGATTTGGTCCTTAACCCGAACGCATGCTCATGACGTATGTATGTATGTATATACTATTTTGTTTCTGAATGTGAATATATATGAAAAGTCTTTTTGCATACAGACTGTCACAGCTCATTGGACATCTTTTAATTACTGTTTTGGCTTCCGTCAGCCCCTGTACTCTGTATTACTGTTATTACTGTTAAGCAGGCCTTCGGTGATCTCGGATCACTGGCTGGTTACGGTGCTAAACCCATAGGGGGGTTTGGATCATGACAGAGTGGTATCAGAGCGATACTAAACCACGAGTTATACCGTACACACGTGTCCAAATGAGCTATAGGATGTCCTAGAAAAGTGAATAGGGCATTGCATGAGCATTGATAAGTGTGTGTGGCCATGACATGAATATACGTGCTAATGTGTTAATATGTTAAGTATGCAACTGTCTATGCTTATAATTGCCATAATTGTCTATAGTGAAATGGATAACGCAAGAACTACTGATGAATCTGACTCATCTGAGGCCAGAATGGCAAGGCTAGAGAGAACAGTGGAAATGTTGACTGAGGCCTTAAGGCTGCAGCAACCGAACCAACAGCCCCTACCTCCTCCAGTACAGCCAGAGCCACCTGTTAATGATTATATAATAGCTCTGACATAGAAGTTTAGTAAGATGAAACCGCCATCCTTTCAGGGAGGCCTTGAACCCTTAAAGGACGAAGCGTGGGTGCTTGAAACAAAAAAGTTATTTGAAGTCTTTCCGTGTTCTGAAGCACACAAAGTGCTACTGGCTACCTTCACCTTATAAGAAGAGGCCAGAATGTGGTGGATGCTAGTCCGTGACACCGACACCGATATGACTTGGGCTTAGTTTAAGGGAGCCTTCTTTGAGAAATACTTCCCACAGTGTGTCAGAGACAGAAAGGTGACTGAATTTGAACAACTGAAACAAGGTACTATGCCCATGGCTGAGTATGAGTGAAAGTTTACTAAACTCGCCAGATATGCACCGCACATGGTTGACACTGACTACAAGAAGGCCAGGAAGTTTGAAGGCGGCCTTAATGTGAAAATACTGGACATAATTAATGTTTTGAAACTACTTAAGTATGTGGATGTTCTTGACCGAGCAATAATGGCTGAGTCGAACATTGAAGCATTGAAACAGACTGAAACACCAGCATTTGAATGGCATGGTAAGAGACAGGGTTTTAAATTCAAGAAAGGTAGAAACAATTCATCGAATAAGAAGCAGAATACAGGGTCAACAATCAGTTCTAGTCAGGGAAGTGGTTCTATACCACCCTGCTCTGAATGTGGTAAGAAAGACAAGGGGGTTTGTTATAAACTTTTAGGTACTTGTTACAGGTGTGGCAAGGTGGGCCACATGGTCAAAGATTGCCTTTCCACTCCTCAGGGTAATAGTAAAGCTGCACCAAGCGCCGCAGCATCAACTGTTGCACCAAAACCCAACCCTAAAGCTACTGGGAAAGAGCCTATGAGGCAAGGCCGAGTGTTCGCACTCGTACCGGGAGACGTACAAAATACCGAGACCGTCGTGTCAGGTATACTCTCAATTTGTGCTCAAAATGCTTATGTTTTGATTGATTCGGGGTCTACACATTCATATGTATCGCATGCTTTTTCGCGAAAACTGAATAGACCATTGGAACCCATGAACTATTTGTTAGCTGTATCTTCACCTATTAGGGGATCCATGACTTGTGCTTATATGTACCCTGCATGTGAAATTATTGTTGGATATTGTTGGAGATGCACATTTGTATATTGATTTACTGCCATTGAATATAGATCATTTTGATGTGATATTGGGAATGAACTGGTTAACAAAATATCACGCTACCATAAACTGTGTAACAAAACAAGTTGTTTTCCGTCCATCCGGACTGCCTGAATTTGTGTTTAACGGAGTAGGAGTAGTGCCTCCCCATATCTGATGTCATCCATGAAAGCTCTCAAACTGATTAGAAAGGAGTGTAAAGGGTATCTATGTTCTGTATTGACTGTACCTACTAATGATAAAACTGATGTGAACAGTATTCCTATAGTCAGAGAATTCTCAGATGTTTTTCTAGATGATCTGCCAGGGGATTTGATTGATAGGGAGATTGAGTTCACCATTGATGTGATTCCGGGTACGCAGCCGATATCTAAAGCTCCTTATAGAATGGCACCGACTGAATTGAAAGAACTGAAAGTTCAGCTACAAGAGTTATTAGATAAAAAGTTCATCAGGCCTAGTACTTCACCGTGGGGCGCTCCAGCTTTGTTTGTAAGGAAGAAAGACGGCTCACTGAGACTCTGCATTGACTACTAAGAATTGAACAAGATAACAGTGAAAAATAAATATCCATTGCCTCGCATTGATGATTTATTTGACCAGTTACAGGGTGCCCAAGTGTTCTCCAAAATTGATTTGAGATCTGGATACCACCAATTGAAAGTCAAGACAGGGAACATTGAAAAGACTGCCTTTCAAACGAGGTACGGACATTACGAATTTCTTGTTATGCCTTTCGGAGTTACCAATGCACCTGCTGCATTTATGGACCTTATGAACAGAATTTTCAAGCCATACCTTGATGACTTTATTGTTGTATTCATAAATGACATATTGATTTATTCCAAAAGCATGGAGGAACATGAACATCATTTGAGAATTGCCCTATAGACCCTAAGAGAACATAAACTTTATGCAAAACTAACTAAATGTGAATTTTGGCTAGATAGTGTGATGTTTTTGGGGCATGTGATCAGTAAGGATGGAATTTCAGTTGATCCACAGAAAATTGAAGCAATAGTGAACTGGCCTAGACCGACAAATGTTACCGAAGTTCGAAGTTTTCTAGGCTTAGCCGGGTATTACAGAAGGTTTGTCAAAGACTTCTCCAAAATTGCCCTACCACTGACACAGTTGACTCAGAAGGGGATATCATTTGACTGGACTGATCAGAGGGAATCAGTTTTTCAAGAGTTGAAAACTCGACTAGTGACCGCACCGATTCTCACCTTACCCTCAAGTACGGATGGTTATACTGTATTTAGTAATGCTTCTCATAAGGGTTTGGGGTGTGTTTTAATGTAGAATGGGAAAGTGATTGCGTATGCTTCCCGACAACTGAGATCACATGACAAGAACTACCTGACCCATGACTTAGAACTTGCCGCAGTGGTGTTTGCATTGAAAATCTGGCATCACTATCTTTGTGGGGCGACATGTGAAGTGTACATAGATCACAACAGTTTGAAATACTTCTTCACACAGAAAGAAATGAACATGAGGCAGTGGAGATGGTTAGAACTGATAAAAGATTATGACCTACAAATTTTGTACTATCCAGGAAAAGCTAACACCGTTGTTGATGCACTGAGTCGGAAATCGATTGGAAATTTAGCTTGTTTACTCACCGGACAGAAAGAGTTGCTATGTGACCTTGAAAGATTTGAAGTTGAGGTCGTTTTGCGTGAACAAGGTTGAACCTTAGCCACTATTTTTGCTCAACCAGCACTGATTGAAGAGATTAAAGAAAAACAGCAACAGGATGATTTCTTGAAGAAGATCATCGAAGAACGGGAATCCAAACTGAGACCGGATTTCAAATTTGAGAATAATGTGTTGAAATTTCAGGGAAGATTGTGTGTACCAAGTGATTCTGAACTAAAAAGAAGAATTCTGCAAGAAGGCCACAATTCAAAACTGTCTATTCATCTAGGAAATACAAAAATGTACCAAGATTTGAAACTGAATTTCTGGTGGCCGGGAATGAAGAAAGAATTTGTTGATTTTGTGTCGAAATGTCTTCATTGCCAACAAGTTAAAGCCGAACATCAACAACCCGCAGGTTTACTGCAACCCTTACCGATACCGGAGTGGAAATGAGAGCATATCACTATGGATTTTATCATTGGTTTACCCCGCTCCAGTAAAGGTATGGATTCAATTTGGGTTATTGTTGATAGATTGACTAAATCTATTCACTTCTTACTTGTCAAAACAATGTATAATGCGGACAAATTGGCTATAATCTATATTGATAAAATTGTGAGATTGCATGGAGTGCCTGTGTCAATTGTTTCTGATAGGGACTTGAAGTTTACATCGAGATTCTGGCAAAGCCTACAGACAGCTTTGGGTACTGAACTAAGACTGAGTAGTGCATACCATCCTCAGACAGATGGTCAGTCAGAAAGAATCATCCAGACTCTGGAGGATTTACTGCGGATGTGCGTTCTTGATTTCCAGGGAAATTGGAAAAGTCATCTACCTTTGACTGAATTCGCCTACAACAACAGTTTTCACTCGAGCATTGGTATGGCACCTTTCGAGGCTTTATATGGCAGGAAATGTCGATTTCCGATCTGCTGGGTAGAAGTTGGAGATGGGCCTTTGCTTGGGCCCGAGATAGTACAAGAAACTACAAAAAAAGTGAAACTGATCCAACAGAGATTGAAAACCGCACAGAGCCGACAGAAAAGTTATGCGGATGTCCGAAGGTGAGACAGAGAATATGAAGTGGGTGATCATATTTTTGTAAAAGTGACACTGATGAAGGGCTAGACCCGTTTCGGGGTTAAAGGCAAGTTAGCGCCGAGATATGTCGGACCGTATGAGATTATTGAGAAAATTAATCCGGTGGCGTATCAAGTAGTGCTTCCTCCTGAAATGGAGCATATGCATAACGTGTTCCATATTTTAATGTTGAGGGAATACCTTCGGGATCCCTTCCATGTGATTGAGCCTACCCGTGTAGTGCTAAGTGATGACTACACCTATGAAGAACGACCTATTCAGATTGTAAACAGACGGATCAAGAAGTTGAGGAACAAAGAGATTCCGTTAGTGAAAGTTGACTGGCAAAACCATGGTGGCATGTAGCCACTTGGGAGAGGGAAGATGATATGATCAAGAGATATCTTGAATTGTTTCCACTGAATCCTGTATTCTTCCAGAATGAAGGTAATTCGAGTTTGGAGGACCAAACTTTTTATAAGGAAGGGAGACTGTGACAACCCTCGTCACTGTTTACTGATAAGACCACTGATTAGTGCTAATCCATGATTAAGCATGTTAATTGACTGATTGATTGAAATCCTGAACTGATTGATTGAAATCCTGAACTGATTAATTGAACGTATTAGTTTGAATGCATTTCTATCTGTTTGTCAATGAACTATCTGTTCGTGTTTTATGTTTAAACTGCTAATTGAAGGCCTTATCGGCAGTCGAATCCGAAATTGCTTAATGTTTTATGCTCGTTAGAATTTATGTAATTTTATGGTATATTTAATTGAAATGTGATTTGGTATGATTAAACTAGATTTAATAATGGTAAATTACAAAAGTTGACCTTAATCACCAAATTGCCATCTAGTGGATTTATCTAGGCAACCCCTCCCCACTTCATACATGTTGATACAACATTTCTTCAGCTCATTTCCTAGAGCAAAACCGACTAGAGAGAGAGGGAATTGGGAGAAAATAGAATTCATCAAAGATTACTTGGAGAATTTGAAGGAGAATTGCATATTGAACTTCTACATCTTGAGCTTAAGACATAAGGTAGATAATTTCCCTTCTTGATCATGAAATTTAGTAGATTCTTGCATGGTACATGGTAATTGAGTGAGTTGAGTCAAGAATTGGATTAAATTGTTGAATTGGAGCTTGATTCATGCATGCATGTGCATATCTTGAAGTTTTGAGGTTGTTTTCATGTGAATTATTGCATGCATGTCCATATTATTGTTATAATCCATGAATTCATCATGTTGTTGGAAGTTTAGACTCAATTGAGCTTGCATTGAAGCTTTGAATTTGGTTAAGCACTTGCATGTTACATTTGAGTCTTGTTCTTGATGTTTATTTGGAAATTGTGTTTAACTGAACTACCTTTGGGCTTTGATTTCTCAAATTGATCTTTGAAACATGTCATATTATGGGTGTAAAGTGTTTTTCCAGAAAATGGGCCCAAGAGGTTGAGTTTTGATGCATTAGAGTTGAGTTTTGAGCTTGAGGTTCAAATCTGGGATTTCCAGAATTTGGACTCACGCTCGAGCGGGGAACTTCACGCTCGAGCGTACAACCTGTGTTCATGCAGTCTGCTCGAGCGGGTAAAGTGACGCTCAAGCGGGAAATGCGTGTATCCAGTACTTTGTATGTGTTTACAGTCCGCTCGAGCGGGGGAATGCACGCTCGAGCGAGGACTTGTGTCTCACGCTCGAGCGGGTATCGAGCGCCCATCGAGCGTGAATTTCGTGCATCCAGTACTTTTGTCATGTTTTACAGTTTACTCGAGCGTGGAAAGTGACGCTCGAGCGGGGATCCTTTCTCTGCATGTCCGCTCGAGCGTAGTAACCCACGCTCGAGCGAGACCCCTATTTTCTGAAAATTTTGAAAAGAGTTTTAAAGTGCATCTTTGCATCCTCATTCCATCCTAGGCATTCCTAGGCCTAGTTTAAGACATCTTAATAAGGATATTGATGTAGAACCACACAGAGTCAAGATAGGGATTAAGTTATTATTTCCCAACTGTGTAGCTTAGTGTGTGTTCACTCTATAACTGTGTAGGGTTGGCATCCGAGGACGTGTACTAGCTTATCTGTAGCCTAGAACTCTATGAGTAACAATGTTGTAAAGATATGTTCAATTGAGATTATTTTCTGAACAATGACTGTACTGCATTATGAAATGACACTGTTTACTGAATGAATGTTTGTCCTATTTGTGAACTGTATTCGTGGCATCCATAGCAATTTACTGTTACTGAACTGTTACTGCTACTGTTACAGAGATCTCTGTCGGTTCCCATGTTTGGAACCATTACTGATTGGCCACCATTGACTTCTCGGTCTGTTAAGACCTACTGTACTGTTTTGCTATTGGATGTACCACATATGACTATTATGTTTTCTGAATGGCTATTATGGCATGAATTATGAGCCACAAACTGAACGACTGATATACTGATAAATTACTGTTTTCAATGCTGAAGGGACATTCATTCTTAACCTCTTTACGCATATGTTATTCGCTGGGCTTTAGCTCATTACTTATATATATATATGTAGGTGTACAGGCACCAGACCGTTGCTAGGAGCGTCGGGCTAAGCTCCTGTTTTGTCAAAGCCAACCACCGTGCCTCACTGTGAAGTTCCAAGTCCTTCAAGCTAGGGCTTTTTGGGGTGTTTTAGTTTTCTCCCTTTTTGTATCTGGTTTTGTAACACTGTATAGACTGACATGTGTACCCGTACTGTACTGTTATGGTAGGGATTTGGTCCCTAACCTGAACGCCTGTAAATGACGTATGTATGTATGTATGTATGTATGTATGTATGTATGTATGTATGTATGTATATACTGTTTTGTTTTTGAATGTGAATATATATGAAAAGTCTTTTTGCATACAGACTGTCACAGCTCATTGGACATCTTTTAATTACTGTTTTGGCTTCCGCCATCCTCTGTACTCTGTATTATTGTTATTACTGTTAAGCAGGCCTTCGGTAATCTCGGATTACTGGCCGGTTACGGTGCTAAACCTATAGGGGCGGGTTTGGGTCGTGACAATTATACTTAGCCAAATATGTTTTTCCTGTGTATAATAGCCAAATAATTATGTTTTACCAATTTTTGTCTCTCCTCCTTTCTATCAACCAATCCTACCAATCTAAAATAGCTTACGTGATAACTGTACCAATCCTCCTTTCCTTCTTTACCTCACTCAAACAGCTTACTTGATAACTATACACCATGAGCACAGAGCCAACTAAAAAAAAACAGAGTCAACTTCAAATTTTGACTTTCCTCCTTCTTTTGCAACTACTCTTTAATTTTGTCTCTCCTCCTTTCTTTCAGTGTGTATATATCTATCAACTATCACCTATTCAAACAGCTTACTTGATAACTAATAATGAGAACAAAATATAATTGAGTATGAAAAACATAGAAATGAAAAACATGCAAAAGCAATGTAAGTGATGACTATGAATAGTATAAGACTTGCAACTATCACCATTGACATGCACCAACAAATCCAAATAATTTAAAGAACACATTCAAAATTCAGAATTACAAATTCAAAAACAGAACCAGCCAAATGATAATTATATTTTGATAACTACCATTAATAAATCATTAATAATATTTTCAATGTCATCTTTTTGAATGATTAAATCCAAACTATTTTTAAAAGGTCACTCAAATATCTTTAGCCCATCAAAGTTGTACACAACACAAACAATAAATAAATAACTGTGCTGTATCTCAAATTATTAATATGTTTATTAGATATGTTTATTAGATATTAAAATTAATAATACTTTAATAATATGAATACTTTAAATTAGATATACTTGAAGACTTGACAATATTCTCTAGACAGCACAGTTTAATATTAAACCCATCAACAATTTTATATTTAGTTTAAGTATGCTCTTATAATGATATTTAGTTTAACAATTCCATATCAGTTTATGTTTATGTCTTCAACTTGAGTCAATATTCTCTAGAGAATACTTTAAATTAGATATGTTTGAATATACTTTAATATTAATGATATGAATACATTATAAGAGAATATTGTGTTGTCTAATAACCAAATATTATAATGATAAGTTGATGGGCATAGAGAATATTATTACTCCCTCTGTCCCAAAATAATGGTCCCTTTTGGGGAATTTAACTTTTTTTGGTAGTACAATTATTGCATTTGAAAAAAGTTAATTTTTCAAAATTACCCTTTTGATAGTACATTTTTTTTGGGGAATATCAATGTTATAATTGTACTTTTTATATTATTTATTAATTTAAAAGAATGGCAAAATAGGAAATTTATATTATTTTTGTACTTGATTTTTGAAGAGGGACTAATATTTTGGAACAATGAAAAATGGAATAAGAGACTAATATTTTGAGACGGAGGGAGTAATATGTTTTCCAGAGAAACCAGTTCAAGCAAGCAAATACAAAAAGAGATTTGAGTAATTGATCCTAGAAAACAACAAAATTCAACATAAACATCATTAGGCTTGAACACAAACCCAACAAAAAATACAACAGCACAGCAACTCAAGAGATAATTTAAACAACAACACATCAACTCAAGAAATACTGCAACAAAAAATATTACAGTATAAGACTTGCAACTATCACCAACAATTCCAAATAATTTAAACAACAAATTCAAAATTCGGTATAAGAAACTCATTCAGGATTCAGAATTCAAGCTACAAATTCAAAATTCAGAATTAAGAATCTCCAAAACTCATTCAGGATTCAAAATTCAAAATATTCAAAATTCAGAATTCAAAAAGGGAAAAACACAACAGCGAGTTCAAAGTCTTACCTTGCGAGTGAGAGTTCAAAGGGAGCCGAAGACAACCAAAAACAGACAGAACCTTGAGCCAAAAACAAACCCAGTCAAGTGAGATCATATACAGAATGTAGAGGAACAAAGGAACACAATAGAACACAATGTATTTGACTAAAGGAATAAAGGAATAAATAAACACAATAATAGAGGAAAACTTAATAATAGAGGAGATAACACATTGTATCTGACTAAAAAAAATACAACAAAGAGTAATCAAGACAATCCGGAAAAAAATTCTGAAATTAACAAAGAGTCAATATATGTAGATGTCAATGAAGGTGAGAATAAAGAGAAAGCTTCCAAGGACTCACAGATGTCAATTAACATAAGTTATTGAAAGCACTATACATATATATAATATATGTATTTTAGTTTCAATATCTATTTCCTTTATTTTAGACTTAAGCTATACACCAAGTCTTGCCTTTTTTGTTCAATCAGGTCTACTATTTCGGTCTCAGAGATAAATCAGTGATAAAAACCAGAAAAGGGAAAAACCAGTTAATCAACCAAAAACAGATTGATGACTAATAAAAAACAGATTCATGACTACTCTCTAATTTTTATTCTTAAATTGATGATTACTCTTTAATTTTTACTCAAGGCACGGTGTAAAAAAGAGGAAATTACTCAACTTGAGTCAATTTTATTCTTCTTCTAACCCAGCAAAAAAAAACTAACCTAGTGCCAAAGTGATAAACTAACCCCGCAGCCGAAGTGATGTCGAGCTGGAGTGAACAACGGTGAGAGTGGTCAGAGTGAGAACGGTGTAAGCTCTGATGAAGGCTCTGTGTAAGCTCTGATGAAGACTCTGATTTGAACAACGATGTAAGCTTTAATGAAGACTCTGATGAAGGCTCTGATTTGAACAATGGTGTAAGCTCTGATGAAGGCAAAAACTGAGATTTTCAAAAAAAATCAAGAAGAAGAACGGAGAGGAAGAGAGAGATAGGGAGGGTAGGCAGAGAAATAGAGAGGAAAGCTGGGTAGATAGAGGGTAGATGGGGAGGCAAATCATTTGTGATGGGGAGACAGATGTTAGATACTGAGGGAGAAGAGTGGAGAAACAGCTATGTTGGGTGGGAACATCATTAATTGAAGAATTGATCTGAGCCATGGATAGATATTAGAATTGATCTAAGCCATTCAAAGGAAATGTGTTTCTCATACATTTTATACATTTTCAAAAATACATTTTATTATATAGATATGATAAATTATAAATACATTCTTGAAATTTATTTAAAATATAAATTGTCTCTTATAATTTGAAAGATTACAAATTCCTCTTTGTCAAAAATTTTTATTTAACAGAATTAATTGAAAAAATAAAATATTTAATTGTTTACCTACACAATAATAAAATTATTTGAATTATTAATTAAAATAAAATTTTAACATTATTAAAAATTATTAATTAACTTGATGATTTATTAATAAAAAAACCTATTTATTATAAAATTAGAAACTTTGACATAATATAATTTTTAGAACTATAAAAAATAATCTGTAATTTAAGTAGTGTTTATAATTTACCCATATATATATATACATATACTTTCATATACGCACATTTGTATGTGTTATAGAGTCTTTTGAAAAGTTGTAAAAAAAAAAAGGTCAATTTTTTGACTTTTCAACTTCTTTTAGCCTGTGTTTGGCAAGTGGGTTTGCAGGCTTTTTTGGCTATTTTAGCCACAAAAAACAAAATAGGCTATTTTAGCCATAATAAACAAAACATCACATCCAACCCATAATCATTACATTCTTCTCTCACAAAAAAACTCAAAAAAGCCAAAAAGTCAAAAAGTCTTTCCCAAACCAAACTTTTAAGCCCAGGCTAAAATAGCCAAAAAAGCCAAAAAGCCAAAAAACTAACCCACTTCCCAAACGGAGGCTTAGTCAAAAAAAAAAAAATTGAGTTGTTTTAAAAAGCTAATTTTTTTACCTAAAATAACTCAATTTTTTGTCCAAAAAAAAAAAAAAAAGGTCACTAAAAAAATTAAAATACCAAAAAAATCAATCTTTTACGATTACCAAAGCACTACCGTATATATGTGAATTCAAAGCAAGGAATATGTATATATGATCTCCTTCATTCATGATGATGACGATTGATCAAATTACTTAGGTTAGATTTATTTGACGGAAGTGAGGATTTTAGTCTGAGCTTCTGGATTTGTGAGATTTTTGATATTGTTGGTGGTTTTTTTTGGAGTATGAAAGATAGTGTAATTGTGAATTGTGAGTGTACAGTTAGTTGGCCATGTCGAAGGTGGTTTACGAGGGTTGGATGGTTCGGTATGGACGGAGGAAGATCGGAAGATCCTTTATTCATATGCGGTACTTCGTGCTCTAGACTGCATTAGTTGCATATTACAAGAGGAAGCCTGAGGATAATGTGGTAATGCTTTAATTTTTTTGAATTTTGTTTGAAATACTTGTTTGGCAAACTATGGCATGAACCCATTGTTTTAAAAAATGTACTCATTTTCATGGTAAGTTGTCTTCCTTTGATTAGATATATTAAACGACACTGCAAAAGAAAATGAGCAGTTAGTTCTATGTTATTATCTATTTCATTATAACATTTTTCACTCCTCAATTATAGAATTGATTCTTAATTTTTGTTATGTGTTTAATTAGGTTCCCATTAAGACCCTTCTCATAGATGGAAATTGTCGGGTGGAAGATTGAGGTTTGAAAACTCATCAAGGACATGTAAGATGTTGTCTTTTTTTTATTTGTTTTTTAGAAATTTGAGTGGTATTCAATTTGGAAACACATGAACTAAACCAATTACGCTGGGAGAACACCTGTTGATATGGTCTCCAAAGTGGCTAACCATGAAGATTTTGATTTAGCACCACTGGCCTTGGAGGCCAAAAGCTACTCGGTTTCTCAATCTTGATGTCTGCGGTGCTTAAAATAAACAAAGCAGAGATATGTACCCCAAAGTTCACTAAGCATGAAGATTTTGATTTAGCACCACTGGCATTGCAGGCCAAATTCAGTTTCTCAATCTCATGCTTGCAGTCTTGCTTAAAATAGACAAAGCAGAGATAAATTTTGCCTTGCATCTTAATTCCATTTTTTGTTTTCGTTGGTATTAGGCTAAGAAGTACGGACACTTCTAAGAAGGTGTCATATACATGTTGTGTCTGTGTCAAACATTTACACTCGTCGGACACTTTTTGGCAAATGTCCGACAAGTCCAAGCATGGCCTATTTGTTATTACAAAAATGCTTGATATCTACCAAATATTCTACACAATACTCAAATGGGTGTGGTCCCACACCCATTTAAGTCCAAACCAAACCAAACCAAACCAAACCAAACCAAGTTTTAAATCCCATCAAATGGGTCAGCTACATGAATCCTTTTTCTCCACTCGATTCTATCCAAGGTCATTTCGTTAGTCAAATTAAGGAGATTCATATATCTATTTACTACACTAGTCCACGTCAATCTAGGTCTTATTAGAATAGGAATTAATAGTTGTTATATTTTATTCTTATTTGATTTTATTTTCCCTTGATTGGTGTAATGAGCTGGCCCATAATTTATGCCTTATGGCACTCCTGTAATTACTCATTATTATCAATATAAAAGGGAATGAGGTCTAACTCATTCTCTGTCTCTTTCTCTTCTCTAAACTTACATGGTATCAGAGCCAAAACCCTAGCCCATCCCTTCGTTGCCCTTCTTTTCTTCTGTCGACAATCCCTTTTTCACTTGTCGGCAGTCCTTTCTTTCCAATAGTCCAGTCGGCCACTATAGACCCTCCCCCAGCCCACCTACAGTCAACCCAAAGCCCCGACACCCTTGCCCAGGTCTTCGACCCTCCTCCTGGGCTCCCTGATAGCCTATTAGGCTTAGTCAGCAGCCTCTCTGATCTTCTAGGGGCCTCTGGCCTTCTAAGGGCCTGTCGGCAGTTCCTCTGGCCTTTTTAGCCCCTATCGGCAGCCCTTCTAGCCTCCTTGGCCCCCGTCGGCAGCTCCTCAGCCTCTGTCGGCCAACCTATGTCAGCCTTTATTGGACTTCTTCTCTCGTCTGTATTGTTTGTTCCTTAAACCTCCTTTAAACATCTTCTCTAAAAAAAATTAAAAAAAAATACTTATTCTGGTAATGTTAAAAAAAAAAATGATTCTTAATTCTTTATGTTTTTCTAGTTACTATTGTTCTTGTTTCTCCACTCTCATCTTCCGAGTTTGTGATTGGCATTGTGGTTGAGGAATAGTTAGTAGAGTCTCCATGGCAGATTTGACTACTGAATCTATTACCTCTCAGCCATCTTAGGGCGAGAGTTCTGTTATCCCTTCCACTATGACTGATAACCTCACCTTGGTTTTAAAATCACCACCTCTCTATTCAATGGTCAGAATTACCTAGCGTGGTCGCATAGTCTGACTATTTTCTTGAAGAGCAGAGGGAAGATAGGATATGTTGATGGGAGGGTCCAGACACTCAGTATCACAGACCCTCGTTATGACCAGTGAGAGATCACCAATTCTTTGATTATGGGCTGGTTGATCTATTCTATGGTTCCGGAGATTGGCGAGGGCTACTTGTCTATAGACACTGCCCAGGATATTTGGGAGGTCGTAGCTACTACTCACAGGCTTTCGAGTTACGTCGCTCCATTGAGTGGTCAGTGCAAGGTGAGATGACTATCCTCCAGTATTCTACTTTCTTTAGCAATAGGTGGAAGTGACTTGATCACCTTCAAGATTACAAGCCAGTATGCCCCACTAATTCTGTTGGTTACCAGAAATTTGTGGAGAAAGAGCAGGTCTTAAAGTTCTTTGAAGGCCTAAATGTGGAGTATGATCCTGTTCGGAGTAGTATATTTGGCATGGACGTGTTTCCATCTGTCCAAGAAGCCTTTGCTTTTGTGTAGAATGAGGAAAGTTGTCGCTCTACTATGCTTCCTCCTGCCACTACTGATCGCTCTGCCTTGGTTTCTGCATCCCCTCGAGATGGTGAGCGTGTGTCTTATGGTTCTCGTCCCTCCTCTAAGAAGGATCAGTTTTTCTGTGACTACTGCCGTAGACCGTGCCACACAAGAGAGACTTGTTAGAAGCTGTATGGGCCTCCTTTTGGTGGCTGAGGAGACCGTCCTGGTACTCGAGGGGGTCGGTCTGGTCAGTCTAGAGGTTGAGGGGCCAATGCACGGGCGAATCTTTTAGACACGGTTGAGTCACCACCTTCATCTCTCGTTGTCTCATTGGCTACTGATGTTTCGGGGGTTATCTGCCTTTAATTTTGAGATTGCTCTTCGCCACTTGCCAGACCGTCGAGTCTCTACTTCTGCCACAGGTGCATCCTCTTCTTCCTTTGCCAATTCAAGTAACTTGGCTTCCTTCACATGTGCATTGCTATCTCATACTACTGTGTCATGGATTATTGATTCTGGTGTTTCCGACCATATGTCTGGTTTCTCTCATTTGTTCTCAGAGTATAACCCTTCCTTAGGTCAGGAAAAAGTGTGTATTGCTGATGACACTATTTCGTCTGTGTCAGGGAAATGTTTAATTCATGCCACCTCTTCTCTTCCTTTATCCTCTATACTCTATGTTTCCAATTTTAGTGTTAATCTTTTATCTTTGAGTCGTATTACTCGTGATTTGAATTGTAGCGTGACATTTTTTCCTAATCATTGTCTTTTTTAGAACCTTATCACGAGGAAAAGGATTGGCAATGGTAGAGAGGAACATGGTCCTACATTCTGGATCAGACAGACAAGCTGGCTCATTCATCTATTTAGTTACTATCCTCCAAGGAAGACCTTTGGCTGTGGCACCGCCGCTTAAGACATCCCTTCTTTGTACTACTTAAGCATTTATTTTCTTTTGTTTTTGAGAACAATAATATGTCTGATTTTCACTGTGAGTCTTGTCAACTTAGAAAACAACACAGAGTTTCATTTGCTTCTTCTATTAATAAAAGTTTCGTTCCATTTTCTTTGATTCATTATGATGTATAGGGTCCCTCCTGTTTGTGTCTTTCAAGGGTCAAAAATGGTTTATTACTTTCATAGATGATTGTCTATGAAACATGGACACTCCAAAATCAGTGTCGTGGCAGTGTCTGACACGCAGACACGTTGGGACACGTACAGGACACGCCAGATGGCGTGTCCCTTTAATTTAATGATTTTTTTGTAGGGGACACGCGTGTCCATATCGGGACATGGCGGGGCTCACTTTTTTTTTTTTTTTTTGCCTCTTTTATTTAGTGCTTTTGTGAATATTGTTGGATGTTTAATGTTTTTCCCTTCTCGTCTTAGTTCTTGTTATCGTTTATTATGACTTTTTTGTGAATGGATGATCGATTAATTTGTTTAAATGTAGTGGTTATATTTATTGAATTAATGTTACTATGTTAGTGTTTGTTAATTTTGATTTATGATGAATGTAATATGAATTTACATAACACTAAAAATATATTAAAAAAAATAAATAAATAAAAAATTCGCTGTCCCCTGCCTTGTTCGTGTCCCTATTTTTTGAAAATTGCCGTGTCCCGTGTTAGTGTCCGTGTCCGTGCTTCATAGATGACTATTCTAGGGCCACTTGGGTATATCTGATGAAAGACAAGAGTGACGTGTTTTCTGTGTTTCAAAACTTTCATAGAATGGTGTGCACTCAGTTTGGGGCAGTTGTAAAAATTTTGCGTTTTGATAATTTGGGGGGAGGGGGAGAGGGGAATATATTGACTCTGGTCTTGCCAGTTATTTTGCTACTCATGGCATTATTCACCAAACTTCTTGCACTAATACTCCTCAAGAAAATGGTGTTGCAGAATGGAAAAATTGTCATCTTCTTGATGAGGCCCGTTGTTTATCCTTTGAAATGTGTGTCTCTCGATCATATTGGGGGGAAGCGGTAGTCATTGCAGCTTATTTGATTAATCGTCTACCTACCCAAGTCCTTCAAAAATGCACCCCTATTCAGGTTTTGTTCGTTTCATGTCTTCTGGGTTCTCCATTCCCCCTAAGACCTTTGGATGTGTTTGTTTTGTCCATAATCATTTACCCCTCGTGGTAAATTGGATCCTAGGTCTCTTAAGTGTGTTTTCCTGGGTTACTCTGCCACCCAAAAAGGCTATAAGTGTTATCATCCTCCGTTTCACAAATACTTTGTTTCCATGGATGTCACTTTTTTTGAGTCTCACTCTTACTTTCCAACATCCTCATTGTCACAGTCCTCCCTTCAGGTGGTGCCTTGGTGTGAAGAGATTCCTGTGCCACTGCCACCAATGGTGGAACAGATAGAGGATGTTGAGCCAGCAATTGTTGTGGAAAAGGAAAAATGCAAAGTTTATGTCATTATCAAAGATAGACAGAAAGTCACCTGGATGGAAGAGACTACTTTCCCTCCTCTACTGCCAACTTCTTCTCCGGATGAGTGTCCAGAGTCATCTCCCTCTCCTGCGAATCCAGGTAATTCTAACCCTAATGCTCCTATGCCTGAGTTCTCAGATCTTGATGTTCCCAATGCTACTAGGAAAGGGGTTAAGTCATGTACTCAACATCTTATTACTAATCACGTCTATTATTCTAATCTGTCTCTCTCTTATAAAGTCTTTCTGTCTAAAATTTCTTCTGTTAGTCTGCTTTACAATTTTCAAGATGTTCTCTCCATTCCTGAATGGAAACATGCCATGATGGAGGAGATGAGAGCTCTCAGCAAGAATGGCACTTAGGGGTTAATGGAGTTACTTAGAGACAAAAATTCAGTTGGGTGTAAGTGGGTGTACATTGTGAAACACAAAGTAGGTCCATAGAACGGTACAAAGCAAGACTGGTTGCTAAGGGTTTTACTCAGACTTATGGGGTAGATTACCAGGAGACATTTGCACCAGTTGCGAAGATGAACTTTGTGAGAATACTACTCTCTCTTGCAACAAATTTGGATTGGCCACTTCATCAATTTGATGTGAAGAATGCCTTATTTCATGGAGACCTAGAAGAAGAGGTCTATATGGATATTCTCCCTGGTTTTGAGGATGCTAGGTCCAAAGGTAAAGTGTTCAGGCTCCGAAAGTCACTTTATATGCTAAAGCAATCCGCTAAGGCTTGGTTTGAAAAATTTGCTCAAACTATGCTGAGATATGGGTTCAAACAAAGTTAAGCTGATCACACCTTATTTGTGAAACACTTTTCACTTGGTAAGACCACAGCTCTTATTGTCTATGTTGATGATATTGTTCTGACAAGAGATGATGCTAAGGAGATTCCTCAATTGAATGAATACTTAGCCAAGGAGTTTGAAATCAAAGACTTAGGCATTTTGAAGTATTTTTTGGGCATTGAAATAGCTCGGTCCAAGAATGGTATCTTCATATGCTAGAGAAAGTGTGTACTTGACTTGCTCAAGAAAACTAGACTGCTTAGAGGTAGACCATGTGATACACCTCTAGGACCGGGGCCAAACACTAAGTGAGGATCAAGGGAGAGATCCAGTGGACAGGGGGAGATACCAAAGGCTAGTGGATAAGCTCATATACTCATCCCACTCACGTCTAGACATTGCCATTGTAGTGACCATGGTCAACCAATTTATGCATGCTCCTAGAAATTTCCACTTAGAGGCAGTTATGAGAATCTTGAGATACTTGAAGGCTTCTCCTGGAAAGGGTCTCTATTTCGCAAAGCATGGACATCTCAGTGTGGATGCATTCATTGATGCGGATTGGGCTGAATCAGTAACTGACAGACAATCAACTTCAGGATGTTGCACATTTGTTGGAGGCAACCTAGTCACGTGGCGAAGGAAGAAACAGAATGTGGTTGCTAGATCTAGTGTTGAGGCAGAATTCAGGGCTATGGCTCAGGGTGTATGTGAGTTGCTATGGATTAGACTATTGTTGAGAGACTTCGGGATTCATCAGATAGATTCCATGAGATTATACTATGACAACAAGGCCGCAATCAACATAGCTCATAATTCATGTTAAAATCCACATACTCTCCACCTACTTCACCCACTTAAACCTACTCCACTAAACCTAACCCACTACACCACTACCACCTCACCTACTCCACTAAACCTAACCCACTACACCACTACCACCTCCACTTCACCTACTCCTTACCTACTGCACACTCACCCTCTTCTATATATAGGAATCATGAATCATTGTAATAGATATATCAATACATCAATCAATAATACATAAATTTTTACATGGTATCAGAGCAAGGTTAAGACCTTAGTATTTCTCGCTTCACCGGCGGGCGGCAACCTCGCCTTGGCCGCCCGCCGGACCTCAACCTATTCCGCTTATTTTCTACACATACCTTGACTTCTTCAACATTTTCTTACACCCCTCCTCCGCTATGTCGGCGGCGGCACCCGCATCATCGTCTAGCCTCTATCGCCGTTCACCTCGCTTCTCACATATCTGTGGTTGTACTCTTACTCGTCGTCGTCGTTGGCGTTTCTGGCGCTGCTTTTCTGCTCGTCACTGCTGTTTTTTTCCCGATTTGCTCTCTCTCTCTTAGCCATGGATTTGGGTGTGGGGTGTAGAGCTGTGGCTCTGTTGTTGGTAGCCATGTTTGCTGGCTTGAAGGTTTCAATGGCAGCAGTGTACAAGGTTGGGGACTCCGCTGGTTGAACCATCATTGGGAATATTGATTACAAGGCCTGGGCTGCTTCCAAGACGTTTCATGTTGGAGATGTCATCATTTTCGAATACAATTTTCAATGTCACGTGTTGCAAGTGCCCCACAAAGAATACCAAGCCTGCAGAAGTGTAAGACAGTAACATGCATCTTCACATACAGCTTGGGTAATGTGTAACTGTCAAAAGCACAAGCTTCTTGGACATCCCTCTCTCTCTCTCTCCATGGACCCAACATCATCATCATGCACCCACTCTATCTCCCTCTCTCTCATCTTTTCCCACTTTCAAACCCACTTTAATCATATCTCTCCTTTCTCTTAATTTATTTCATCCACGTTCTTTCACCCTTTTCTTTTATTTTAATATATATATATATATATATATATATATTTATTATAATATATTTTCCCTATCCCTTATTAGTAAGCATCACCCGTTTTCCATTCTCTTATTATTATTTATTTTATATTCCACCAAAAAAAAAAAAAAAAAAAAAATCACACTGCTGTTTTTCTTATCACCCATCCACAAATATTTTTCTCTATTTTCTTTATCCATTATTTTCTTTTATTTTATTTTTCTTATTAAACAAAACAACACCACAAAATAACACCAACAACATTCCACAACCTTGTCATTTTATTCATATCAGGGGATCAACCCCGATCACACTTTTACATCAAAAAAAAAAAAAAAAAAAAAAAAAAAAAAACCCACACAAACAAAAACAAAACTACAACACCCACAGTGGGATTTTTCTTCTCTACTCAGCCGCCGGTCTTTTCTTCTTGCCTCCGTCCTGGGTGGTCCTTGCCGATGTTGCCTCCGTGCTTCCTAGACCACCAAGCAAGTTGCCTCCTCCCTGCTCCTCCCCTACAGCATATGGTGGACCTCCAAATCGGAACATCACGGTGGCCTTCCGCTTCAGCTCCTTGTTTTCCGCCTTTAGCACACTTATCTCTGCTCGCGCATCCTTATACATGCGTTGGAGCAGAGCCAGCTGGGAGTTTAACTGTTGCACCTCATTTGTTCTGCTCTGCAGCCGGTGCGACAAGTTTGTGACCGCAGTCATGGTTTCCACACATGACTTCAGAGTATACTGATTGGCCTCAATATCAGTTTGCACCGCCATTTTTTGCTCCACCGACCGCATCGGAAAGTTCAACGGAGCAAACACAGAGGTGTTTGGTTGAGGTTCACTGGCCACCGCACCAGTTCTCTCTCTTGTTGACTCATTGAGGTCGGGAAAGAGAGTGAGTAGACCACGGGATGAAGAGGCCATATTCTGGGTAGCTGAACGGGAAGAAGAGGCCATGTTTTTTGGGTTGCTGAGTGTTTCCGAGAAGGGTTGGATACAGAGTATTTACAGATTGTTTCAGAATAACAAGTTCAGAGGTTTCAGTCTGGTTTGGTTTCCTCCGCCTCCGCATTGGTTTATATTGACACAGACGACGCGGCCGACACGCCGCTCTGTCGCTCACGTGCCTCGCCGCGTCTCCGGCTCACCTTTTGATGGCTCGACGCTTTCTGTCGGGCACAACTTTTGATGAAGTGGGCGCGCCTTTTGAGGGCGCAACTTTTGATGGCACGCCTTTTTATGGATTGGGCACGCCTTTTGAAAGATTGGGCACACCTTTTGAGGGTGCGACTTTTTAAGGGTCCGACAAGACTCTGTAAACTGTCCCGACATTGATTCCGGTTAGCTCCTTCAAGGGTCCGACAAGACTCTGTAAACTGTCCCGACATTGATTCCGGTTAGCTCCTTCAAGGGTCCGACAAGACTCTGTAAACTGTCCCGACATTGATTCCGGTTAGCTCCTTCATGGGTCCGACAAGACTCTGTAAACTGTCCCGACATTGATTCCGGTTAGTTTCTACAAGGGTCCAGCAAGACTCCGTAAACTGTCACAACAACTGTCACAACATTGTCTGCTACAACGGTCCGACATGACCCCATAAACTGTCTTCTACATCGGTCTGACACCGCCATCCAGTGTCCTCTACACCGTTATGACACCACCATACAGTGTCCTCTACATGGTTATGACACCCCCATACAGTGTCCTCTACAACATTATGACACCACCATCCAGTGTCTTCACCAATGGTCTGACACGACCATACAGTGTCTCTTATCCTCTTTTATTTTTATGTATTTTCTTGTTTTGTTACTCTCTCCAAACTCAAGTTGGTTAGTTCCTATCCCCCTTGAGTTTGCGGGGGGCTGTTAAAATCCACCTACTCTCCACCTACTTCACCCACTTAAACCTACTCCACTAAACCTAACCCACTACACCACTACCACCTCACCTACTCCACTAAACCTAATCCACTACACCACTACCACCTCCACTTCACCTACTCCTTACCTACTACACACTCACCCTCTTCTATATATAGGAATCATGAATCATTGTAATAGATATATCAATACATCAATCAATAATACATAAATTTTTACAGTTCAACATGACAGAACTAAGCATGTGGAGATTAATAGGCACTTCATCAAGGAAAAACTCACTGGTGGCACCATATGTATTCCATTTGTGAAGACTGGGAACCAACTAGTAGATGTTCTCACCAAGGGACTAGGGAGTAAACCATTTCATGGCATTCTCAACAAGCTGGGCATGAGGGATGACTTCGCACCAGCTTGAGGGGGAGTATTAGAATAAGAATTAATATTGGTTATATTTTATTCTTATTTGATTTTATTTTCCCTTGATTGGTGTAAACGGCTGGCTCATAATTTATGCCTTATGGCAATCCTGTAATTACTCATTATTATCAATATAAAAGGGAATGAGGTCTAACTCATTCTCTATCTCTTTCTCTTCTCTAAACTTACAGGTCTACCCCTTCCTCTAATACTACCATCTACCTAGAAAATTTGATAATTCATTTGGGGTCCCTAACATTGATCTTATTATTATTATTATTTGAGACTCGGGCACACTTTAGATACTTCGAGGATACATGTGTTCATCGCTTAGACGTACATGAAACTAATTGCATGTTTGAACAAATGACTTCAGGATATAATGATAAAAGGAAAAAATGTAAGTTTATGGGAATTTGGATATAATGGTATCATACCCAAAACAGGTCCACTTCCCAACTTGTGGCTTGAACTTGATTAACCGCAAGTCTCTTTTCCTGTCATGCGCGTCGATGGGCATGCACACAAAAAACTACTCTATGCAACATGTAATATTTCCTTCTTGTTGAATATCTATTAAATGGTTCTTTTTCATCTGTTCCTCTCTCCTATAGATGGTTTATGTTTTGTCTGTCTACAACAAGAAAGAGAAGTACCACCGAATTACGGTTATCTTTACTTTCCTTCTGTATTTGTTGATGAAAATATTATTATTATTGGCACTAAAGGAAATACGTAAGGAGGGTAAATCACTAAATGTGTAAGTTGAGTTCTTAATTTTTTATTTTTTTTGTTAAGATTGTGCAAATAGGAAATGCATGACGTTGATAATTTAGTTTGTTTAATTTAATGATGTCGTGCTAGATGGAAATTTGTTTGCTTTATTGCTTTCTACATGAAATCATAAAAAATACAAGAAACCATTGGATTACGAGGATTTCAATTTTTTAGTAGACTCCCTTTGCTTTATTGTTTTAAACATATTGGGAGATGGTAGAGACCTTATGCTTGTGTTATGATACGCATGCATTTAATACTTAATATATTGTGATAGATACGGAAAATTTTGCTAATGGACTCTTTGCTTATTCATCCATGTATAGCAGGGTTGATATAAGATAAATTTGAAATGTGGCATTTCTATTATTGAAGCTATTATTAAAGTTAAGAAAAATGATTTAGGTTCATTACGCTGTGATGCCAGTTTTCACATTTTAGGAAATTGAAAACAGGGAGCATGTTTCTTCTTCTTGCATTTCCCTTGTAAAAGAAAATTAGAAACAAATATGGCAAGCTTGTAAAACACATGCTTACATTTTAGATGCAGGGCCTTTTGGGGTAAAATTATAATAGAGATTTAGTTAACTTTCTTTCAATAGCACAAATTAAAAAGAAAAAGTCTTCAAATCTATGATCTTTATGCCAAAATGTCAATTGTGTGATGTTGAAGTGTTTTGGTTCTCTATTAGTATAATTCATATTTGAAGCAAGGCACATGGAGAATTTTGAGTAAATGTTGTAGATGTAGGTGCATACTGCATGCCATGGAACTTGCTCACAGAAATGAAACAAGAGTCTATTTTAGATGGTTTCCTTTATTGTGAAATGATACCAAGTCCTATTATCTTTCATGGCACGTACAGCTGATGCGTTCTGGAACTGGGGATGAATCGAGTAAATTGTAGTTTATTTCTGAATGGACAGGTGAACTTGGAATAATTTGATTTTTTGAACCAAGATGACATAAGAAATGGAATTTATATTCTTTTTTAGTTATATACTTATCTGAAACAAACTTTAGTGATTTGATGCCAAATCCATGCTACTCTGCTAGGGGGCTGGAAGAGTTTGGTTAGCATGGGATTAGCCATAAATATGTATAGTCAATGAAAAAGATGCAGAAAATATTAATTGGGTAAGATGTTTCTGTAACAGGTGTTTTGAGATAACATATGTGATGTAAAAATAGCTTGTTTAGATTGGCACTAATTGTTTCTGCCTCTTTTGAGCTGGTAGTCCAATTTTTCCCCCGTTGCCTTTATTAATCTATGTAATCCTACTGTTTATGAGAAACAAAAGTCCAAAAGCTGAGTACCAGAACCTGAGCAAGTAGTTTTGCTAAATAAATTTAGCAGAATCTTATATTGTGAATCTGTAATTGGATCTTTTACTCCTTTTGGTGCTTTTTATTGCTATGTCTGAGCACTGCTGTTTTGGCCCCGTCGTTTTGATCTTTATGGGTGCTAATCTATCCATAGTGATATTTTTCTCTCATGTTTTATTTGTGCTATGTGTTCTCCTCGTTCATTCGATTTAATTTTTTTGGGGGCCATTTGGGTGTTCAATGCTGAAAAGTGTTCTTTATGCTTGATATTAGCTACCTTTCTTTTAGCAAGGAATATGAGAGCAGGATCTTTGGTCATCTTTCTCTTGTTTGGACCAGAGCTTACAGTCCTTTGATATGAACTTTGGTGCATCTTTGTAGTCTTATAAATCTTTTGGATTTGGAGATTATTTTTTGTACATCCTATTGGAAATTATGCCTGCATTTATCATGAAGTGACATCACTGTCAATGACCGTGTATATGTGAACACATAAAGCCACATAAAATCTTTTTTTTACCCAAATAGTGGAAGCACTTGCTGTGCTCCTCTGCTTTTGCAATCGCTGGAATGAGATTAATTTTGTCGGTAGGATTGCTTTCCTGTGCTTTGTCAGGCATTGTGGTTTCTTTTCAGTGTTTCATTAATTTTTTAGTGGAATGGTGGAGAACAGTAATTCATATTGGTTGTGTTCTTAATTCAGATGGCAGCATTCAACATCCAGGAGGCACTTATCTGGAAAGAGAAAGTTGAATCTGTCATTGATCAGGTTTATTTTCTTAGGCTTCAATTCTCCTGTTCCCCCCTTCCCAACCAAAACCAAAAAGAGAAGGGATAAAAATGTGGTTTGTTCTTTTGACATCTCCGTTCAGAATATTTTTGTGCTTTTGACATTTTTGGAAAACTATAGAACGGTTGCTTATTCCTTCGGTGAACTCTTTTGTAATTTTGACTACATATTTAGATGGCAGATGATGGTCATTTTCTGCATATGATATAGTTCTGTAATCCTCTTCTCATTCTGTGGATCCATGCCCTTGGGATTGATTACATGCTGATAATTTGCAGTATCCGGAGTCACTAGTTGCCAACGGTATCAAATATGTTTCTTTTGAATATAAATCTGGAATTGACAATGGCAGGAAATCTTCCTCATCAGATCGTGAAAGTCAGTAAGTGTCTAATTTACTATTTGTTGTGTGCTTACTTGCGAACTTACTCTGTTAATGCTAGTCACAAAAAATATGTTCACTTTGTTCAAAACTTTTGTTCTTTTTTTCTCCTCCTGTTCAATTTCCAAGGTTTCTGTTCATGGTGTACAGTGTACCCCTGAAAAAGGTTGCCTATGATCAAGGTTGTTAATATTTGCTAAATGATTTGGTCTTCTTTGTTGATACCAATCTTATTCTACTTTCTATTTCATTTCATTGGAGGTACCCACTACAGTCTGCTTACCAACTATATTTAGCGGAGATTGAGGGGGTGCAGAGGTAGTAGGGGCGTTAAAAAAGGCGAGGCAGGTGAGGAACATTTGTTGGAGCAGTGAGACCTGTTAAAGCGGAAGAGAGTGTTAAGTACAAAGACTATGGAAGTTGTAATCATTGTATTCTCCTGATGTTGCCAAAGATTGTGGAAGTAATGGCATGGTACCTTAATGCTCTGCTGCTGAAAATTCTCTAAGCTGCAGGTTCTGTATTGTTCCTTTGAATGGAGAGCACAGTGACAGAGTGAGTTCTGGGCTTGTATTTTATTTGCGCCTATGGTTAATGCTGTGGCTCATAATACTTCACTGATGAGTTGTTTTTTACCTTACGTTGGAGTCCAACACTCATGAGTTGTCGTTGTGCAAAGGCAGGGAAGTTCCTACTCAAGGTATAAAAATTACTTGGTGACATATTGTAATTCAGTTTCAGTTGGAAGAAAAGCTCAAAGAATGTTATGATTGGATGAGAGGAGAAAGGGGACTTATGGATGAGTCTAAATGCCTATTCTTTTAAGTTGGTCCCAAAATAAATCAAGAACCTCACACTTTATCTTTGAGTTGGGTAGCTTCTAAGGAACAAGGCTGCTATTCTTGTTTTCTTAGAGTTATTTAGTGTTGGCTTGATGAAATTTTGTTTCTACTACGAGTGAAGGTAAAGTCAGGCAGTAGCTTATGTCAATGGTATTGCCTATTTTGTGGGATACATTGGTGATGCTGGTAATTGCTTACTAACATGGAAGTAACTTTGCAGAAAATAATGGAATCTCTCTTTTCATTGAGGATGCCGTTTTCTATTGACGTGGTTGCAATTTTTTGCCGAAGGTGATCAAGAGTTAGCAGGGGGAGCAGTGAATTAAAGCTTAGCAATAGAGAATAGGATTGAAGGCCAACTCAGGAGGTTATGAGTGCACTCAGATGCACTGACAAGAGTTATTTGGGAGGGGGTTTGGGGTGCATGCTTCAAATGCATAAACACAGTGAAAGTAAGTCCAGATCTATACTTACCTGCATAATATGTGATATTTCTTATTCACCCCAAAACATGTGATATTTTTAGGGTCAGCTATGCCAACTTGATGAAAAAGAAAGGTAAGTATGAATTTTAACTCCTGAATAGGATGGTTTCAGTATGTTTTGATGAGGCAGGTGGGGGCTACTCATAGAGGCTCCTTGTTGCCACATTGCCTGAGATTCAGGTTGAATGATGAGGGGAAATTACAGAGGGAGATTGGAAGAGTTAGAAATACTGTTTGGAAATGTTTTAGGAATGCGTTTAAATGAATCTGGTGATATTTCCATATGAGGGCAGCTGGCCATATGGTTAAATGTAAAATTTTCCTCCTGCTGTTTTCCTTTTAGATATGGTTAAATGTAATTCTTCTTCTTCTTCGCTGCTGTTGTCGTCGTCGTCTTCTTCTGCTGCTGCTGCTGTTTATCTGTATTTTTTTTTCCCCTAGCATTTCTGTTTCTTCTGGATGCAACTATTTCTTTTTATACATTATGTTTGTTTCCAATCTCCTTCACATGCAGTTCAGAAATTATCATGTTTCTTTTTTTTGCTGATACCTTCTTCTAGTTTTAAAATGTGTTTTGATATTTACTAATATAAAGTAGGGGAAATAGCATTTCAGGGGTAATGTTAAAAAATATTATCACTTCCATGGAAAAGTTTATACATTTATTTTTTAATTTTGTATAGTTTTTCATTAATTTGAAAATATTTTCCTTAGTTTCCAATTCAGTAATATTTCCCCTATAATGTACCCAATCTTGATATTGCCACTTTTTTTATTTTTATATATACTTAAAAAATGTGCTTCTGTTTTGAATATTCAAGCCTTTTGAATTTCTGTAGGTTTAGTGTCCCTGAGGATGAAGAAGATGATTCTCATGCAAATTTCTTGTGGAGAACAACAACAGGAAATGGTTGCTTTTGGTTTTGTGGGTACTTGTATCAAGCTCAATATGTGGTAAGCCCTACAGGTGCCACATCACCAAAACCCCTCCCACGTGGCAGACCAATAAGGCACCACGTCGGGCATGTCGTATGTTTACTACATGGCGAGCCCTACGGGCGTCATGTGCCAAGGCAGCCAAGACTATATGCTTAGCCTAAGCGGGAGCATACATATAAGCCCAAATATATCTAGATATGAAGAGCCCTGCAACAGGCAGCACCATGGCCCCAGGGCCCATGGTCCTTCATACCTCGCTCCAAGGCCAAACAATAATACAATCAGCTCTCGACTCACTTGGACTTGGATTGATAAACAATGGCTCTCCTAAACATTGAACAGGCCTGCGGCCTAACCTCCTACTTGGTCGCTTGGAGGCGAGCCCCTGGCTCTCTTAAACACTAAGGTGGGCCCCGGCCCATTTATCTACTTGGATGCCTAGGTTGGGAGCAGGACCCAGGAGTGCTCGGGATCATCAGAGGATACTGGACTGGCGGCTGAGGTCATGGGATCGTCGAGATGTTTGTCTTCTTGCTAAGACAATTCCATCTCGACCAGGCTTGGAGAAGAGGCAACAATGACCTTACGTTCATGTCATCCGATGCATATACGAAACGTTACTTTCTGCCTGCCATGAAACGTTGCTCTCCGCCTGCCGTCAAGCCACAGACGGCAGAAGGGCTTATATCACTTCTGGCAGAGTTGAGGAGAACGAGCCACCTGTCCAACAGTTTGCTTGGGCTCCAATACTCCTGCGGCCTATATAACGTATCGTATATGCAGCGGGACACAACAACAACAATACAACCAAGTTTCATACTTAAACACCCTCTATCATACTAGTGTTCAAAAGGTCTATCACTGCCAACCTCTCCCTCTCCAAGCTTGCCTTGACTTCCTCCTCTCCACCTCCGGTGATCTCAGGCCATTGAAGTGCCCGCCATCTTCCCGGACTACCTCTAGCCACACCTCTCACCCACATTATACTCTGCTGGGGAAGAGTGGTGCTCGCTTCACATGGCGCCCAAAAAGAACACTGGAACTGGAATAGCGACATCCCAAGGTGGCGGTAGGGAGACCCCGGCGGAGACCTCGGAACACAATTCCGGCGGTTCTCCAGAAGAACAATCCTCCCAACCGGTCATAGCGGACCAACTACGTGCGTTGACTGAGAGCGTCACTTCTCTTCAACAGAACCAACAACTCTTAATGGACGCCCTACTAGCCTTGCAAAGGGCACCTACAGTTCCATCGTCGTCCAACCCTCTTTCAGCATCACAAAATGGTGCTCCGCCATTAGCCCAGAATGGCTCGGAGGCTAACCTCGCTACGCAAAACAACTTGCAAACCCAAACGGGACGACAAACGGTCGTCCCGCTCCCTCCATCAGCCCCTAGCCAAATACCCCCACCGCAAGTTGGGTCCATTAGTGGAGCTCCCACTGCAGTGGCTTCGACTGGCTCTCCAGCTCTTCCAGCAAATCAGAACTTTTCCCAGCCATTAACATTGGAGGTCGAAAAAGAGCACATAAATAGCCTACTTCAGACGAACAAAGGTCACATTCCTACCTCCCCAGAATTGGACCTCCGTCTCCCTTACCCTATTCACATCGCAAGTCTTCCATATCCGGTGGGATATACAGTACCCAAATTTGTCCGTTTCGACGGACGAAAAGGGAACGCCAGAGAGCATGTTTCACGCTTTCTTGACGCCCTTGGAGCTCACCGAGAAGACCGAAACCTTCGCATAAGGGAATTCTCCAAATCCCTCACAGATCGAGCATTCTCGTGGTATGCCAACCTTGCTGCTGGCTCTATTTCTTCATGGGAAGACTTGGTAAAAAAGTTTTACATCAAGTTCTTCTGCGTTGAAGAAAGGTTAACCACCCTTCATCTTATGAGGGAAACACAACGACTTGGAGAGGACATTCTCGTTTACGTCCGCCGTTTTAGAGAAAAAGCAGTAGATATACAAGACCCGATGGAAGAACACCAGCTGGTGTCATTATGCATTGAAGGGATGCTCACGACTTATAAACTCCAGTTGGTCAACCACCACTTCCCTGACTTTTCTGCTTTATGTGCTGCGACCCGAAACATAAGTGAAACAGTAAGATCAGGGGCACGAATGACAGCACCACAACGCCACTCATGGCGACCAACGGCACCTCAACCCTCCTCATGGAGGCCTAACCGACGCAACCACGCCGTATATGCAGCCTCTTCCCCACTTGCTTTGCTTGGCAACTTTTTGGCCACTTTCTTCGACGAACATACAACAGCTTTCCGCTTCATTCTAAGCAAACAATTCCTACCTGTATCACCCCAAATTGCAACAAGTAAGTTTTGCATTCATGAATCACACTTATACTTAAAAAATATATATATATATATATATAATAATAATTAATTAATTAATTAATTACTCAACTAAATAAATAAAAATAATAATTATTTATTTGCTTATTAATAAATAAGAATAACTCTTCTAATTTTTAGCGCTTGGACTTTACTTCATGCTCTCTCAAATCCCTCAAACCAGCTCTCTGACCTTATTAGCTCACATTTCATTAGCTCACCAATATGAATAGAGTTATTCTCCTCCATGGCCTCCTCAAGTCACCCAGTTCCTAGCTCCCAACAAGGGGCAGACCAGATTTCAGTTCTGCCTCCCCAACATGTGAGGGATCAAAGTCGGATGCGTTATCCTAATTCTTGGCTCACCATGTGATGCTAACTAGACTCTCAATTTTACAACTCTAATATTTTATTAATTTTTGAGCTTCATAATTTTATAGCTCTCCTATTATGTTTACAGCTCGTTCCCAATCTTTATGAATTTTCCTAAGTATTAGAGTTAGAGCCATATGTGATAGTTCACTAAGTTCATAGCTCTCCATATCATAGCTCACCAATTTCATAACTCTCCATGTCATAGCTCACCAATTTCATGGCTCACCAATATTTTATGGCTTCACAATTTTATAGCTCTTCCATTATGTTTAGAGCTCATTCTCAATCCTTATAAATTTTCCTAAGTGTCAGAGTTAGAGCCATATGCGATAGCTCACCAATTTCATAGCTCTCCATGTCATTAGCTCACCAATTTTATAGCTCCTCCATTATGTTTAGAGCTCATTCTCAATCCTTATAAATTTTTCTAAGTGTCAGAGTTTAGAGCCATATGTGATAGCTCACCAATTTCATAGCTCTCCATGTCATTAGCTCACCAATCTTATAGCTCCTCCGTTATGTTTCGAGCTCATTTTCAATCCTTATAAATTTTTCTAAGTGTTAGAGTTAGAGCCACATGCGATAGCTCACCAATTTCATAGCGCTCCATGTCATAGCTCACCAATTTCATGGCTCACCAATATTTTATTATTATTGTTTTAGCTCACCAAATGTGATAGCTCACCAATTTTATAGCTCCTCCGTTATGTTTAGAGCTCATTTTCAATCCTTATAAATTTTTCTAAGTGTTAGAGTTAGAGCCATATGTGATAGCTCACCAATTTCATAACTCTCCATGTGTGATAGCTCACCATTGTTGTAGATCACTAATATTTTATTATTATTTTCTTAGCTCACCAAATGTGATGGCTCACCAATATTTTATTAATTTTTGTAGAATTCTCCAAGTCCATGACTCTTCATGTGATAGCTCACCATTGTGTGATAGCTCACCATTGTTGTAGATCACCAATATTTTATTATTATTGTTTTAGCTCACCAAATGTGATAGCTCACCAATATTTTATTAATTTTTGTTAGAGTTACGTGATAGCTCACCATTGTTCCAATTTCATAACTCTCCATGTGTGATAGCTCACCATTGTTGTAGATCACCAATATTTTATTATTATTTTCTTAGCTCACCAAATGTGATAGCTCACCAATATTTTATTAATTTTTGTTAGAATTCTCCAATTTCATAACTCTCCATGTGTGATAGCTCACCATTCCCATAGGTCACTAATATTTTATTATTATTTTCTTAGCTCACCAAATGTGATGGCTCACCAATATTTTATTAATTTTTGTAGAATTCTCCAAGTCCATGACTCTTCATGTGATAGCTCACCATTGTGTGATAGCTCACCATTGTTGTAGATCACTAATATTTTATTATTATTTTCTTAGCTCACCAAATGTGATAGCTCACCAATATTTTGTTAATTTTTGTTAGAGTTCTCCAATTTCATAACTCTCCGTGTGTGGTAGCTCACCATTGTTGTAGATCACCAATATTTTATTATTATTTTCTTAGCTCACCAAATGTGATAGCTCACCAATATTTTATTAATTTTTGTTAGAGTTCTCCAATTTCATAACTCTCCATGTGTGATAGCTCACCATTGTTGTAGATCACCAATATTTTATTATTATTCTCTTAGCTCACCAATTACATGGCTCACCAATATTTTATTATGTGTGATAGCTCACCATTGTTGTAGATCACCAATATTTTATTATTATTCTTAGCTCACCAATTGCATGGCTCACCAATATTTTATTATGTGTGATAGCTCACCATTGTTGTAGATCACCAATATTTTATTATTGTCTTAGCTCACCAAATGTGATAGCTCACCAATATTTTATTAATTTTTGTTAGAGTTACGTGATAGCTCACCATTGTTCCAATTTCATAACTCTCCATGTGTGATAGCTCACCATTGTCGTAGATCACCAATATTTTATTATTATTTTCTTAGCTCACCAAATGTGATAGCTCACCAATATTTTATTAATTTTTGTTAGAATTCTCCAATTTCATAACTCTCCATGTGTGATAGCTCACCATTCCCATAGGTCACTAATATTTTATTATTATTTTCTTAGCTCACCAAATGTGATGGCTCACCAATATTTTATTAATTTTTGTAGAATTCTCCAAGTCCATGACTCTTCATGTGATAGCTCACCATTGTGTGATAGCTCACCATTGTTGTAGATCACTAATATTTTATTATTATTTTCTTAGCTCACCAAATGTGATAGCTCACCAATATTTTATTAATTTTTGTTAGAGTTCTCCAATTTCATAACTCTCCGTGTGTGGTAGCTCACCATTGTTGTAGATCACCAATATTTTATTATTATTTTCTTAGCTCACCAAATGTGATAGCTCACCAATATTTTATTAATTTTTTGTTAGAGTTCTCCAATTTCATAACTCTTCATGGGTTAGCTCACCATTCTCATAGATCACCAATATTTTATTATTATTTTTTTAGTTCACCAACTTCATGGCTCACCAATATTTTATTAATTTTTTTTGTTTAGAGTTCTCCAAGTCCATAACTCTTCATGGGTTAGCTCACCATTCTCATAGATCACTAATATTTTATTATTATTTTCTTAGCTCACCAATTTCATGGCTCACTAATATTTTATTAATTTTTTTTTTTTTTTTTTTTTTTAGTGTTCTCCAAGTCCATAACTCTTCAATTCCATAACTCTTCATGTGTTAGTTCACCATTCTCATAGCTCACTAATATTCTAAGAGTGGAACTCCACTTTTGTAACTCCCTAATATCTTGGTCTAATATTTTATTTATTTTTCTTTTTTTTTATTTCCCGACTATTTCTCCAATATGTATCAAAATAATAATAATAATAAAAAAAAAATGCTCGAACCCTTGCCTCTTTACCAAAATAATACAGTTTTATTATTATTCAACTCTCCAAAAGGCAGTCCTCTATTTTTGACTTATCTCGTTATTTATTTTATTTTATTTTATTTTATAGTCTGCCCCCTTTTCTTTTTCTTTGTTTCATCACAAAACAGACAAAACATATATATATATATATATATATATTATATAGCGAATAAATAAACACATACATAGCCAATCTATGGGAGATTCGAAGCATACCTCACGGAAGACAACTCCAAGAAGACGATACCCAGATTGTTGTTTAGGTTCCAACGCACCAGGTCCTCCTCACCCAACTCGCAACTGTGGCTCGCCACTACCCAACTCACCCTCCTCGCTTCTCACCTTCTCTATCGCCTGTCAATTACCGAGATTTTGCCCCTTCCCTCAAGAATCGACAACAGCAACTAACCCCCAAAATCCTTTAGCAAAGAAATCAAAACCCTAGCCTTCCTCTAATGTCAGCTCACACTCCTTCACTTCTGCGCAGAATCTTTGATCAAGATCCAAACCCACTTCCTTTGGCAAAACACTGTGTTCGCAGAACCTTTTAAAAATCGATTTCAAACATTGGCAATACAGATGACCAACCCCAGCGACAGACCCAGAACCACCCTTACGGCTCGCCGACGGCAACCTCTACGCTTCGCAGGTTACTCTCTTCCTTCTCGCCTCTCTTCTCTCTTCGTGCCTTCTCGGAGCTCGTCGGCGGCAAGCTTTTTCCCTTCCACGGCTGTCAACCTTTCTCTCCTAGTTGAACTTTGGATTTTCTAGTCTTTCACTCTAAGTGGGATTCTAGGTTTTTGTTTAGAGAGAAAACCAAAGGTATACCCAGACACAAATCTTCCCAAACAGTTTTCCTAATGGTATAGGAAACCTAGTTACAGATAACCATGTCAATAAAACATCCTTGCACACCTTGGGTAAAGGGAGAAGACGCGGGTAGCAATCGGATAATACAGAGTCCCTCTCTAATCCAGTTCAAAAAAAAAAAAAAAAAAAAAGAAAGAAAGAACTGGGTATGCACAATGGATAAAAGGAGAAGTGGACGAAGCAACCAGAATCTGGACAGCTCTGGTCAAATTCAAAATACAAAAAAAATATATATATATATATATATAAATAATAATGTCTATACACACATATTCAGGATTGCACCTTTCCGAGGATGCATCCTTAAACCAATCGAACTCTTTGCTACAGACTGTAAATACCTTAAAGCCTTCAAAAAAGTCACTTTACTAATAGCTACACAAGCTATCACATTATACTATGAGCAACTCCAAAATTAGTAGGTCTGCTCTAAACCTATAACTCCAATTTATGAGTTGTCTTCTTCATGTATCGCCCATTCCCAATGTAAAGCTGCAAAAGTTAGTAAATTCACTTCCTCTTTCCCAATGCAATCTCACCTTTATAAGAGAGCAAATACGGGACAGCAAAAAAAAAAAAAAAAAAAAAAAAAAACAGCCAAATTCATATCTACTCGCCAACATTCTCCTCTCAACTTCAACAACCCATTCTCTCTAAATGGCTTCTGGAGGAGAGAGGCACCGAGATAACACCATTTGGCGGCCGGTGAATAGGGCTCCAAACCAAAGAGCTTCAAGCACCAACCCTAGAGTTTCAAGCTCCACTCCCACTCACCATCGCCGCCCGGTGTGTGAGTTCTTTCGAAAGATGCTCTCTATGCCTCCATGGCAATTCCAAGATCTGCTATTCGAATCCCCTTGGATCCAGCACCCAATATCTGCTCATACAGTTGTAGAGGTACCGGAAGAATTTCGGGGTAAAATAAGAGGATGGTACAAGGCACTAACCATTCCAGAACTTTACACAATACCAGTGTCCCACACTTGGTTCTTGCGAAACCAAGAAATCAACCTCACTCTCCAAGGATCCACCTGCCAGGCAAATCAGGTGTTAATCCCACATTTCGAAAGGATCCGCATCAATATCCTCTCGCAAAGACCGACAGAGAGAGATCTAGACCACCACATCTCCATCATGTCAGCACCATTGGAAAACCCAAATGAAGATTTGGGACTTGGGTGGGACATAGAGAACTTTGCAGATCTCAACATGGGAGAAGAGAGCGCTTCACTCAATGCTCAATCAAACATCTCCTACAACATTCCACTTAACATCCTCTTCTTCAACACTGAGGGCGTCGCTCGCCCTAATTTTCTCCAACACTACATGCACCTACATTCTAGCGGACGCTTCCACCTCGTCATCATCACAAACACAAAAAAAAGGGAAAGCGAGGCCCAGTTCATGAGCCAAATCATGGGTTACTCCAACACCAAGACCATGAACCCACCTCCCAGCGGCATGGAAAGAGTAACGGGCGGAATTTGGTGCCTATGGAATGAAGCTGAAATCTCATGTGATGTAATAGAGATCCCGTGGAATCAAGCCATCACCCAACAAGCCCACATCTTTATCCGGCCGGCTCGCACCGAATGAAATTTAAAAATGTAAACTCTCCATGAGCAACCCAAATGCCCCCATTGTATCAAAAGCCTAATTTTAGATGACTCTATCTGAATATTTGTCCGCATGAGTTAATATCTTTCAAAACTTTTTAACATAGTCATGTACAAATACTCTCATTAGCTATAAGAGCATCTGTACAGGGGGGCATTATTGTGGGTACTTGTATCAAGCTCAATATGTGGTAAGCCCTACAGGTGCCACATCACCAAAACCCCTCCCACGTGGCAGACCAATAAGGCACCACGTCGGGCATGTCGTATGTTTACTACATGGCGAGCCCTACGGGCGTCATGTGCCAAGGCAGCCAAGACTATATGCTTAGCCTAAGCGGGAGCATACATATAAGCCCAAATATATCTAGATATGAAGAGCCCTGCAACAGGCAGCACCATGGCCCCAGGGCCCATGGTCCTTCATACCTCGCTCCAAGGCCAAACAATAATACAATCAGCTCTCGGCTCACTTGGACTTGGATTGATAAACAATGGCTCTCCTAAACATTGAACAGGCCTGCGGCCTAACCTCCTACTTGGTCGCTTGGAGGCGAGCCCCTGGCTCTCTTAAACACTAAGGTGGGCCCCGGCCCATTTATCTACTTGGATGCCTAGGTTGGGAGCAGGACCCAGGAGTGCTCGGGATCATCAGAGGATACTGGACTGGCGGCTGAGGTCATGGGATCGTCGAGATGTTTGTCTTCTTGCTAAGACAATTCCATCTCGACCAGGCTTGGAGAAGAGGCAACAATGACCTTACGTTCATGTCATCCGATGCATATACGAAACGTTACTTTCTGCCTGCCATGAAACGTTGCTCTCCGCCTGTCGTCAAGCCACAGACGGCAGAAGGGCTTATATCACTTCTGGCAGAGTTGAGGAGAACGAGCCACCTGTCCAACAGTTTGCTTGGGCTCCAATACTCCTGCGGCCTATATAACGTATCGTATATGCAGCGGGACACAACAACAACAATACAACCAAGTTTCATACTTAAACACCCTCTATCATACTAGTGTTCAAAAGGTCTATCACTGCCAACCTCTCCCTCTCCAAGCTTGCCTTGACTTCCTCCTCTCCACCTCCGGTGATCTCAGGCCATTGAAGTGCCCGCCATCTTCCCGGACTACCTCTAGCCACACCTCTCACCCACAGGTTTCATTCATTTTGGCTTCTAATTCATTTGGTTTTATCCTTAGCTGCTTTTTATAATCAATATTCTTTTGCAGGTCCTCCTGAATCAATATTTGACTGGACAGCAGAATTAGACTCAGATTTGTCAAACCAGAATACCAATAATCAAGCATTCTCTGGGAAACATTGGCGTCTTCTTCAATGCTAGAACGGTTAGTTAGTTTTCTTATTTTCTTTTATGTCACTGTTCAGTGCAGGTATGACTCTCATAATAGGTTATTTGAGGCGAATGTGAATGTTTTAGTTAGTCACTGGCAACATTTTATCAGCATTATCACCATAATTGATAATTGGAAAATTCTATTCTTACATAAAATTTATACAAAAAACTTGACAAGGATGGTGTGGCAATGCCATTATTATAATTAAATCCATCCTTAATGGTGTTTTGTTTTGAAGTGAAAGGTTCACAATGAGGCACATCATTATGTATGAAAATTATCAATCAATTTTTTGTTTGTATAGCATTACTCTAAAATTTTTAATTTATGTGGTTAATTGCAGGAGTTCACGTCTTTGAAGAGCTTCTGATGTTGATTTCCTTGTACAGATTTGTTCTCTGTTTTATTTTGTGTGCATAGGATGATCTAACGATGCAGCTTGTCGTACTCATCATGCATATATATATATATATATATTAATGTTTTAATATATATACATATATATGCAGCCAAAAAGCTGTAGTAGAGCAATGAGGGCTGTAGGGGTTGTGGAGGCTTCTTGTGAAGAAATATTTGAGCTTGTGATGAGCATGGATACAACACGGTTTGAGTAAGTATTCTTTTGTTTGTTACTAGCTTTTCAGGAGTTAGTCTAGATGCTTAATGGAATGGTGCTTCTTGTTGTATGTGACATAACCTTTTTTTCTTTTTCATTTTTTACATAATTTATGATGGATATTTGGAAAGCTGTCTCCATACAATTTTTCTTTCATTTGGACAGGAAGGCTTTTGCATGTATAAATTAATTCTTTCTGTACATGCAAGTTCATAGTCTTTGGTGGTTATATAAGTTGTATGCTCATGGTAGTTGAGTTTGTTTTGGCAAAACCAAAGATTTTGATTATCCATAATCTCTGCACCTATTCAATTGGAAATTAAGGGAAGAAGTGTTACAATCTTCCATACTGTTTCTTCATTTTTCGCCTTTGGATAATTTGCAAAGTTATTCATTGGCATCATTACAAAACAATTTTTAGTGGCATAGTCAAAGATTTAGAGCCTCTAATGTCAATGACTTCGTGAGACAATGGTATACAAGATATCTAAATAGATGGCAATCTAGTAGAGTAATTTTTATAATTGTATGTTTGTTTATTGTCCAAAACATTTAGTTAACTAGGTAACACCCCAACAGCATAGACCGCAATCCCCCAAAAAAGAGACGTCGGTTCAGTTCTCATTAACTTATCTACTTAATAAAGGGTCCAGACCAGAACATTTTATACATAAGTAGATATACTAAATGTCAGTTTTAACTGCAAATATTCTTGGCTAAATATTTTTGTTGAACTGAAGATAGAAACATTTTATTATCTTTTCTCTCTAACTATGTGCAAATGAATGTTGAAATAATTTTTCCTTGTTTTTAGTAATTTAAACTTGTACCACTTTGTAAGATTTTGAAACTCCTTCCTTCAAATCTTGAATTTTTGATATTCCATGCTATTGTTGGCTGTTAAAATTTATCAATAAACCTACCACCACTACCACCTCACCTACTCCACTAAACCTAACCCACTACACCTACACCTACACCTACATCTATATAAGGAACCATTTGTAATAGAACATCAAAAAATCAATAAATATCAATCTTGTAATATACACAATTATTCAATAATACATCAGTTTATTTTACATGGTATCAGAGCTAAGTTAAAAACGTAGTATTTTTCGCTTCACCGGCGGGCGGCAACCTCGCCTTGGCCGCTCGCCGGACCTCAACCTATTCCGCTTATGTTCTACACATACCTTTCCATCACTGCCTAAATCCTCTCTCCTTCACTACCGCTGCTTCCTAGTTGATGAATCTGTTCTGAGAAGGTCCCAAGGCAACAAAGCAAGTCAGACCTTCCAAGTAAGTTTACAGTTTCATCTCGCACTTTGAAAAGAGTAATTCCATTTGCCCTCAAAAATTTTGCAGCTAAACTGGTTCCCTCAACCAAGATACCCATCAAAAGAGCTTCAGTCCCAGTATTTGGATACTTGAGCTTCCTCGCTTCTAGCTCGGCCATCGCGAACGACTTTATAGCCCTCGCCGACCATTTTGGAAGTTTTTCAGAAGAACCCCTCTCTGGTTTCGCAGTTGGGAGGCTAAACGAGACCGTGGCGACAGTTGACGGGCGGTGATTTGAAAGGCGATTCCAGGGGTTGGTGGGCTGAATTGAGAGATGGGTTCCGATGAAAGAGCTTAGCGAGTTGTCTGGTTTGAGAATCAGAGGATGAGGTAATGGAAAATTGTCGGATTTCCTAAAAGAAGAAGGCATTGGAAGTAGTGATATGGCATTAGTGGCCATTAATTTGAAGAAACCCTAGGCTTCGTGAGGAAAAGCTCTGTATTGATTGCCACCACCTCCAAAGGAATGCCCACATGGCAATATCACAGCGTCATCCATAAGTGCTCCTGTCAGAGGATCCGAAAGAATCATCCTTAGAGACCCACACCATCCCACTTTCTTCCACTAAACACGGTTGTGTGCTGCTGACCCACACCACCTCACTTTCTTTTTATTCTTTTATTTCATCTTTCACTTCACACACCACACCACCCAACTTTCTTTTTCTTCTTTTATCACACAAGGGAGACAGCCCCATGTGAAGAGAAATAACATTCACACGGTTTACCACATTAATACCGACGGGAATTGCCTCTTCCCTATTAATACATTTTTTTTTTATTATTCTTATTCTTTCCAAAAAAAAAAAAAAAAAAAAAAAAAAACAATATAAACACAAAACAATTTCCACATTTGCACATCAACCAACCATATTTTATTCATCTCAGGGAATAACCCCGATCACCCTTTTACACCAAAAAAAAAAAAAAAAAAAAAAAAAAAAAAAAAAAAAAAAAAAACAACCACATCCACAGTGGGCTTTTTCTTCTCTACTCTGCCGCCGGTCTCTTCTTCTTGCCTCCGTCCTGCGCGGCCCTTGACGGTGCTGCCTCCGTGTTTTCCACGCCGCCGAGCACGTTCACTCCCCCATACTCCTCCACTGCAGCATATGGCGGACCACCAAATCGGAACATCACGGTGGCCTTCCGCTTCAGCTCCTTGTTTTCTGCCCTTAGCACGCTTATCTCTGCTCGCGCATCCTTATACATGCGTTGGAGCAGAGCCAGCTGGGAGTTTAAATGCTGCACCTCATTTGTCCTACTCTGCAGCCGGTTCGACAAGTTTGTGACCGCCGTCATGCTTTCCACACATGCCTTCAGAGTATACTGATTGGCCTCCATATCCGACTGCACTGCCATTCTTTGCTCCACCGACCGCATCGGAAAGTTCAACGGAGCAAACTCCGGGGCGCTTGGTTGAGGTTCCAGTGCCACCGCACCAGTTCTCTCTCTTGTTGACTCGTTGAGGTCGGGAAAGAGGGTGAGCAGTCCACGGGAAGACGAAGACGAAGCCATTTTCTGGGCAACAGAGTGTTATACAGAATCTCTCTCAGACTATCTCTCACAAGTGTTTTTGCCTCAACCTCAGCCTCTGTCTTATAGCCGAGGCAGCCACGCGCATCGCGCGCCTCTTGACGCCCGACAAACTGGCACGCCTTTTCATGGCACATCGTTTGATAAAGTGGGCACGCCTTTTGATGGCACGCCTTTTGAAAAATTGGGCACACCTTTTGAGGGTGCAACTTTTACAAGGGTCCGACAAGACTCTATAAACTGTCCCGACATAGATTCCGGTTAGTTTCTACAAGGGTCCGACAAGACTCTGTAAACTGTCCCGACATAGATTCCGGTTAGTTTCTACAAGGGTCCGACAAGACTCTGTAAACTGTCCCGACATTGATTCCGGTTAGTTTCTACAAGGGTCCAGCAAGACTCCGTAAACTGTCACAACAACTGTCACAACATTGTCTGCTACAACGGTCCGACATGACCCCATAAACTGTCTTCTACATCGGTCTGACACCCCCATACAGTGTCCTCTACAACGTTATGACACCACCATCCAGTGTCTTCACCAATGGTCTGACACGACCATACAGTGTCTCCTATCCTTTTTTATTTTTATGTATTTTCTTGTTTTGTTCCTCTCTCCAAACTCAAGTTGGTTAGTTTATATCCTCCTTGAGTTTGCGGGGGGCTGTTAAAATTTATCAATAAACCTACCACCACTACCACCTCACCTACTCCACTAAACCTAACCCACTACACCTACACCACCTCACCTACTCCACTAAACCTAACCCACTACACCTACATCTACTCCACTAAACCTAACCCACTACACCTACACCTACACCTACACCTACATCTATATAAGGAACCATTTGTAATAGAACATCAAAAAATCAATAAATATCAATCTTGTAATATACACAATTATTCAATAATACATCAGTTTATTTTACATTGGCTTTCAAAGTTAAAATGATTGGCCATCTCATTAGGCTTTCAGCACATTATGCATGAAATATTAGAGTGAACATTGTGCCTCTTTACAAAGTATTGCCTATTAAAGTAAATATGCAAGCCACTGGGGTACTTACTTTCCAGGGAGGGACGCAACAACTCTGTGTAAGGCCGTAAAGGCGTAAAGGCTTTATAGTTCTGGATTCTAATAATTTCTTGGTCATGTTTATCATCTTAATGAACTTATGAAAAAGAAAATAGGTGTCATCTTAATGAGTTTTTCCCTCCTCCTCCTTCTTCTTCGGAGTTCTGGATTCTAATAATTTCATGGTCATGTTTATCATCTTAATGAACTTATGAAAAAGAAAATAGGTGTCCTGGTACATACTCCACAATTTGTTGATGATTTTCTATTTATTAGAGATGTACCACAATTTGCTCCCAATTTGGCTCGTTTGCTACTAGAGCTCTTGAGTTCAAAAGGAGCCCGATGGTGTCCACAGTTGATATAATTTATTCTTTTTGTATTTCTTCTCTTGATTTTCATGCTATGCTATTTTTTTATGCCCTGTGTAGGTGGGACTGCAGTTTCCAGTATGGTAGCTTAGTTGAGGAGGTAGATGGGCATACTGCAATACTCTATCACAGACTACAGCAGGACTGGTTCCCAATGTAATTGTTTTTCCTAGTTAAACAACTTACTTGTTTATGCTTGCTTGGTTCCCAAGTTGTAGGTCTTTGTGTCTGCGTCTAATCTCTATGAAATTTTTGCAAGGCTTCCAAAATTTCAATGTTTTAGAAACACTTTCCAACTAGCTTTAGAAAATGTTTTAGAGCAAGTAGGAGACAACCGAGATGCCACTGGATCAAAAAAATTTAATTGCAGTTCTCTTACGTCATGTATCTTTGTAATGGTCAAGCTACTAGTATTATTCATTTAAAAATGTTTTTGATGTTTGCTTCTTTGTGTCTCTATGAAATAGATGTAAATGTTTTACAATTTCAATGCTTCCAAAAAAAATTATTGTTTTTTAAATATTGGTTATTGAACTATCAAGAAGGTCCAATATCCTTTCTTCTTTATTAGTTTTTTGAAAGATAAAATAACATGGGTACCAATGGATTCTATTGCAGGTGTGTGTGGCCACGTGATCTTTGTTATGTGCGTTATTGGCGTTGAAACGAGGATGGAAGTTATGGTAAATTTGTCCAATGACCCTTTTTGTTCACCTTAATCCCCCACAGTTGGCCCTTGTTTTTGTTTTTGCTATTATGCAGTTGTATTATTTCGTTCTAGGGAGCATCAGAATTGTGATCCACAGCCTGGATTTGTGCGCGTCCATGTTGAGAGTAACTTCCAAATTGTTTTCAGTTTGCCTTGCGCTGAATTGGGGAAACAACTTTATTTTCTTTTCTTTTCTTCTCCTTTTGTATTTCTCCTATTTCTGCATGATATTCATGTAACTTGAAAGCAATCTCACTATTGGTATGTGTCTTGATGGTCCCAGGTGGAGGGTTCAATATTTCCCCACTGAAACCTCAGAATGGGAGGCCTAGAACACAGGTACAGCACCTCATGCAAATTGATCTGAAAGGTTGGGGTGTTGGTTACATTTCATCATTTCAGCAACATTGCCTCCTTCAGATGTTGAATAATGTTGCTGGTGAGTTTTATATTTAGTTATTAGTTGTTGAAGTTTGAAGTGCCATTCAGTTTGTATTGTTGTGATGGTCTGCATTGCATCTTTGGAGATGCATCAAAGATTTATATTAGAATGGTTGTTGTGACTTGTGAGAGCATAGTTTGCTTTTGTTTTGTAAAATTTATCATTGAACAAATGGATCGTTGAGTTTTTATATTGACGAAATGGTTTGACTTGCATAATTCTTGGGATATTATGGCCTTGGATTTCCAAATTTGAGAGAATCTCTTGACCAGGTAACTGCAGATGAATGATAATACTTATTTAATTATTACATATCTTTTGTTACTAAAGTTTAGATTTATGGTTTTTGTTAACGTGTTGGAAGCTAATATTCAGAAACAAAACAATTCTAAATCTAGGTCCCAATATATTAAAGTTTGCGTAGTACACTGGGAAATTGTTGTGTCCTTGTTATCTATCATTTTTATCTTTTCTTTTAGATTTTTTTTCTTCTGTGTTTGCCACATTGATTTTCTTCTGATATCTTTCTTTGAAGTTATTTTATTTTATTTATTTCTTCAATTTCAGATTTGCTGTCTAAATTGACACTTTCAAAATGAATTCTGTTTTCTACTTTACTAAGTCATCTTTTTTTTTGGTTGTTTCTTTTTCATTACAGGAATTAGTGAATATTTTTCTCAAACAAATGAAAGGAGTGCTCATCCGAGAATCCTAGTTATGGTTAATATGGCTTCAACCCCTATGTCTTCAAAGAAGAGTCAAAAGCTCCACAACCGTAGTACTTCTCTAGAACAAATAAATGCTGCAAATAAAAATGGCATGATGATGGATGAATACTCTGATGAGGATGATGAATTCCAAATACCTGACCCAGAGGTTTGCACTATACTTGTGCTACCATGTTTTTTGTTGACTCGTTTCTGAATTCTGTTGTTTGCTAATTTTCAGGCATGCTCAATGTGCCTTGAGAGTGATGTCAAAAAAACTGGTAGATGACAAACAATTTTTGTTTTTCTAAGCTGTCTTCAAAACCTCGATTTCGGATTCAAGTGGAACTTCTATTGACAATTTTTTTCTTGCATTAAAGCTTTAGAAGAAGAATGCACTAATCAAATTGATTTGTCCTGTTTCTCGGGTAACCTACAACGTGATGACCGGGATAATGGTCGTGACTGTTGGAGAATATCTGATGGGAACAACTTCAGAGTTTGTGGCAATAATTTTTATCATGATAAATCAAAGGTCTGGTAATGTTTCCCTAGTTTTCTTCATTTATGTGCAAGCTTTTTGCCCTACCAAGCTTGGTCTAATTTAGTGTTGCAAACTTTTAATATGTATTTGAAGATTTCTGCAGGCAAGCATCTAATGGAGCTTGTTGCTGTTGATTGGTTCAAGGACACAAAACGAATGGATCATGTTGCTAGGCGCCATGGTTGTGCTGCACAAGTAAGTATAGAAGGCTATACTTTTGTCTTCATTTGGTATTTTCAGGTCTTTCTTTCATTTTCTATTTCTTTCATCTTTTTTGGCATTATACTCCTGCCCTCCCTGCTTCACTTTAATGCATACCCTCTCTTTTTTGACCTTGTAAATCAAATTATATGTAGTACAATATTAACAAATGGGTCTTGCTAACGTGTGCCTTTAGAGAACATGTTAAGAGGGTTTTAAAAGATTGTACATTCTTTATAACACGCACTTTCATACAGAATGTACAATCTTTTTAAATATTTTAACATGTGCTCTAAGGGCACATATTAACAAAAATCCTTAATAAATTCACTTCATCATACAGCCAACATGAAAAAGAGTATACTTGGAAATGGCCTTAAATTTGTTTACACAATCCTTTTGGTTTGGTTTGGTTTATTTGTTGAATATTATAAGGTTGTTATTGATTGTTTTATAATGCTGTACCATGCTAATAAACCTTTGTGAATTTCTGCATAGGTTGCCTCAGAAAAAGGATTTTTCTCCATAGTGGTAAATCTGCAAGTAAGTCCTTTTATGTGGCTGATTTGAATGTTTAGTTGATGCATATGGAAGCTGGAAGGGAAATAAAATTGTATTTTTACAGGTACCTGGCTCGACCCACTACAATATTATTTTCCACTTTGTGATGAAGGAATTAGTACCTGGATCACTCTTACAAAGGTTTGTTGATGGTGATGATGAGTTCCGTTATAGTAGACTGAAGATTATCCCATCAGTTCCCAATGTATGCCGGTCTTTCTAATTTTTGGGCATTGCTAAGATTCGTATGTTAAGTGTAGATAGCGGTTTTTATTTCCAAATCTTACCTGCGTGGTTCAGTAATCCATATTCCATAATATTTTACAAAGGCTTTTCCCCACTATTTCATAATGTAGATACTTTTTTTGATATAGGCTCCGTTTGTTTCGTTGTAAAATATTGTGCTTGTAAAACCTTTTACATGAAAAAATCCTACATTCTTCTTATTTTCTGTGTTTGACACGTAAAATATTTTTTCCAAAAATATTAGACTTGTCGCTGAGATTTTTCTTTTGCCTACTGAGTGACATTGAAAACACACACATTGAACCACCCCAATGATCACGAAACCCCAAGTCCCCCAACACCATTATCATTCCATTGAAAAAGAACACCATTACCAACATGAACACTCAACCAACAATGTGCACCGAATCGTAAATTGACTTGTCAAAATTAGACCAGTTAGTTATTTTCCTTGATTTAGTGGAAATTGTTTTTACATGTAAAATGTTTTCCTTAAGTTATGTATTGTCAAACCATTTTAGGATGTGGTTTGCTGAGAATCTAAGCATTTTGCAACATTTCATGTCTAAGAAAGAATGCATTGCTAATTGTATCACATTCATTTATCTTCTGTCTTTTTCTCCCATTTCCTAGAACGAGTTGTTCAAGTGTAGAACTTTACGTTTTCACCTACCAAAAATAATTGTATTCCAAACTTCATTTAGACAGATAGTTTACTTTTTTTGATGATGTTCTAATTATAGGGAAGGTATAAATAATTTTGTTGTCTGAAGTTGGGCCTTGGGACTCCAGAACCTGCCAAACTTGATATTGGGCTGCACTCTTGGGTCTTAGACATTGCGTAGAGCAATCCGACCTTTTCCATCACTAAAGTGCATTGGATGTAATTTAGACTGGACAGTTTGCATTTATGCTGGCCGAAACTTGATGTGCAGCCTTGGAATCACTATCAGATGGGCTTCCAGTCCTTAGAGGTCTAAACATAGTGCACACTGCACATAAAAGACGACACAATTGTCTGATCAACTAGTGGACATATGTAGAAATAAATACATTTACAGTTTTAATATCCATCTTCAGTGACAACAATTTTGACAGTTCTTAAAGACTTGAGATTGTTTATTGTTCTCATCGTTTGGGTGTTTGTTAGTCTCTTGGTTGTTTTCCTTCCCTTTGACTTATACATGTGGTAACTTCCATACTGCTTGGGAATGGCTTATCTTAGAATTGAATTAAGTCCCCATGCTCCTGAAATGGGGGCTCTTTATCTTGTGGATTCATTTTTGACCGAGTATGTAGGGTTCATGGATTGTGCGCCAGAGCGTTGGAAGCACCCCTTGTTTGTTAGCAAAAGCAGTTGATTGCAACTATATCCGTGGTCCCAAGTACTTGGAAGTAATAATTATTCTTCCTTTTTTACACTGGAAGTTACCAATACTATAGTAATTACTTGTGAAAGGAAAAAAAAAAAGAAAAAAAGAAGTTGCCTATGGTAATGGTTGACTGATCTCAAGTACTCTTTTGGCAAAATAGAACATGCTTGAAGAACCAATTACTACTCTTAACATTGCTCGCTCTTTCTTTCTTTTTCCCCTGCTAGATTGATGTTGACATTGGTTCTTCTACTGTGGCTAACGGAGTTTTGGGGCTCGTAATTGGCATGATTACAACATTGGTAGTTGTCCTCTATGTTACATGGACTCTTCAAATTAAATCAAATACCCGTGTCGGACACCCGACACTCGGACAAGGGTATGGGATATGTGTCGGATACTTTTCAACGGATACTTCTTATATAATTGTATATAACACTATTATTATATGTATATATTGTTATATAATTGCTATAAATGTCATTTTGACACTATAAGTTAAATATAATACCATTTTATCTCACATATTAGATTAAAAATATAAAAATATGACATTTTTTTGCCGAGTCCGCGTATCCTTAAATTTATGATTTGATGAGTCCAACCTCTAGATACATACCCGCACCCGACACCCGTACCCGAGTCCATGTAACATAGGTTGTCCTTTTACAGGTATGTATTTCTTAATCAATGAGAATTACAGAAAAAAAGGAAGCACAGTGATGGACTCTCATTCCCCTATTATGATTTTGTAGATTGTCCTAGAAAATAACTTTGTAATCCTTTTGAGACTCTTCTAATTGATTCATTTAACCCCAAAAAAAACGAAGAAAAAAAATGCATATGGGTGGACCATTTGGTATTGTTTTTGCTTTCAAAATTTGAAAACTAGAAACAAAAATACATTTGAGAACTGTTGTCTTCAAAAAGTGGCAAGAGTCTTCAAAATTTTAGAGTTTAAGAAAAATGTGCTTCACATGTTTTCCCTCCTCCCTCCCTCCCTCCCTCCCTCCTTCCCTCCCTCCCGCCACCTTCCACCAACCCTCATCTCTGGCCACCAAACATTTATTTTTTATTTTTTGGATTTTAAATATTTTGAAAGCATAAGCATACCAAACACTTTTTTAGTTGTTACCTACAAACAGAAAATAAGAAACTACAATGTTACCAACCAACACCTTCCACCAACCCTCATCTCTGGCCACCAAACATTTATTTTTTATTTTTTGGATTTTAAATATTTTGAAAGCATAAGCATACCAAACACTTTTTTTGTTGTTACCTACAAACAGAAAATAAGAAACTACAATGTTACCAACCAACAAGCTTTCCAGGAATGTAGAAAACAAGGGTGGTACACTTGGGTTTCCTAAGCCTTACTTTATTGTTGCAATACGATTTAATTTAACACAATATATTTACATTGGAATCAATAGTTTTCATTTAACTTTTAATTTTACAAAATTTGTTTACATTGCGAACAGCTGATGGGAGTGGTTTGCAAATTATTGTTGTTCACAGGCAAACACAGCAAACGAGTTGCCAGAGCAACTGATAGGTGCTGTTCGTGTTTCTCACAGAGTTGTCGTCTGCTATTGTCCCTAAGCTTGACCTAGATCCTTCAGACTGACCCATTCCCGCCGTTTGCTAAAATTCATAGAGAAATTATTGGTCGACTAATGCATTTGTTTAAATTCCCAATTTTTATCCATTCCATTTCTTTTACATTGCCAATCTTTCAGAATAGAAATTTTGCATGGTAAGTAGTAGTAGAGGTCAGGTTGTTGGCTCTTTTATGTCATTTTCTTTTTAATTTTTGTCTTTCTTTTGTAGTATATAGTTTCTGAATAACATAAGATGATATATAATACATATATATTATTCTCTCTCTCTCTCATTCATATTCAGGTAGAATTCTTGTTTGTGTTGGAGAGTGTTGGTAATGCACACATCACAAGCTTTTGTATGAAGTTATGTCTTGTTTAGATGATGAAGTTGTGGAGAAAGGAAAAAATAAAAAAAAGTTGACAAATAAGTGTTTGATAACATGATTGAGCATTTAAAATTGGATGTATTAAGTAATAATTAATTAAGTTTGTTTAACAATTACAATTAATATCACTTAAAAATTTAAGTGCCTTTTAAAATGTAAGTTAAAACTTAAATTTTTTTTAAATCATATAAAACTTATTTAATTTTGACTGAATTTATAAATATTAAATATAAGTATTAGTATAAATTATTATAAACTCACTACCATCATGTCATCGCTGCCGCTGTCGTTGCCGCTGCCGCTGCTGCCGCCACTATAAACACCACCACAATGATCACTACTGCTATGGCTACTACTATCACTACTATTACCACCACCACTACCGCTACCATTATTATCATATCATCATTACTACTACCACCATCACAATATAAAAATTAAATATATAATTTGAAAATAATAAATTTTAAATTTAATTTTATATAAGACAATTTATTTTTAATTTAGTATTTAAATTTTGAGGTATTTACACACAAGTCTTAATTTATGAACTTATATTTCATTAAGTGCTAACTAAGATTTTTTGGACTTTCAAATCTCATTAAATTTTTTATAGTCAAAATTGCCCTTTAAATAATGATTGTTCATCATTTATGATTATCTATAAAAGAATATGTTGATTTGACATTTATTTTGATATTCAAAATTTTAAAATATTAACTTTCAAATTGAAAAAATTAATATATATATATATATATATATATGTGCAAAAAAAAAAAAACTACTATTTTTTTTAAAAAATTGGAAAAATTAAAATTTTCTTTTTTGTACAAAATTGAAAATTGTGTCTATAAAGGAGCATGATGATGGAACATTGATGTGCAAAACTAAAAATTAAAAAAATTAAAAAAAAAACTTTAAAGATGAAAAAACTGATAATAACTAGAAAAAACTGATAATCTTCTTGATTTTATTGGATAGTTGAATCAAACTAATAAATAAAATGACAAAAACGTTTAATCTCATAATCTGTTTTTTTTTCATCGGTTAGTGAAATAATTATCTGGAACATTACTATGCAAAATTGATAATGTTCTTAGTTTAAAAATTGAAAAAAAAAACTGATGATATTCTCAATTTTACTAAATAGGACTTATTGGTTCATAAAATCTTAAATAAGACTAGAGCTACCATAACATTTATTAATAGAACTTTTAAGTAATTAACTTTTAAATTTTTATCAAACAACTTTGTAACTTAATAAATTAAATACTTAGGTAGCGTTTGGTAACGTTTACGTTTTTGGTTTATGTTTACAAAAATTTTATAAACTAGTTTTTGTTTATTTTTAGAAAAACATAAATTACAAACGCGTTTTGTTTGAACAAAATATTTAAAAAATTTTAAAAATATAAAATAAAAAATATGTTTGTTCAGACCTAAAATATTTATTTTATTTTTATTATTTATGACAATAGAATCACACACATTATAATTGAAAAAAAATTAATTAAAAAAATAATTGAAAAAAAATTTAATTGGAAAAAAAATTACTTGAAAAAAAAATATTTGAAAAAAAAGTAATTGAAAAAAAAATTATTTGAAAAAAAATGAAAAAAAATAATTAAAAAAATAATTGAAAAAAATTTAATTTGGAAAAAAAATTAATTGAAAAAAAAGATTAATTGAAAAAAAAATTATTTAAAAAAAAAATTAAAAACTAAAAACGTAAACTCATTTTTTAAGTTTACGTTTTTTTCTCAAATTTATAAATTGAGACAATCATTTATAAATCAAAAAAATTATCAAACAAGTTTTTATGACAGTTTTTAAAATTTTTATAAATATAAATTAAAAATTAAAAACGGAATGATTTTCAATTTTCAATTTTATCAAACGGCACTTAAAGGGATGTTTAAAATTGTTTCATTCATTTTTTTTTTTTTTTGATAAATCCTAATATAAGAACAATGTTATGTCTGGTTATGGGCTTGGTAAATTATTAAAACGGAGTTACGGGTTTGTTTATATTTTGAAGTGGTATTGCCTATTGTGATGTATTTCGTTATGAGATTAAAATATTATTTAATTATATTAAAAAGTACAAGGGTGTCTGTACTTTTTGACTCTTTAAAATAAAAAATTGAGAAAAAAAATATGATTATTTGGATTAATTTTTTAACTTTTTATGAAAAAATGTGTATTAAAAAATTATATAAATTAGTATATAGGAGTAGATTAGGAGTGTGAGTTGTACGATTGTCCATCTGCGCAGGCCGAATAGATGCCAAGAAGTAATTGTCTACTTTTTGGGCATTGTATTGGACGGTGTTTTTCGGCTCGTAGGGGCCATATGGGTCCCATTTTGATAATTTAAACTGTTCAATGTGTAGAACTTGTCGAGTACTATATACATGTAAAAAATCACGTTGATCGGATATTGATAGCTATCTGATCAGATTTGTTTTTTTTAATCGTTAACTATAACACCATCCTTTTTTTTATACAAAATTGATTTGATCATGCAGTTATCGATATCTGATCAATGTGATTTTTTACAGACATATAGTACTCAACGAGTTCTATATAATGGTTCAGGTTATCAAAACGGGGCCCGTGATGGCCCTCACAGGCCGAACAACAGTGTGTTAAAATTGCACCACAACTGTGCAATTTTTCTTAAGAAACGCAGCACAGATCTGACCGGTTCAGATTGATGAGTTGTAATTTTGTGTGTAACATTAATTTTTTAATATTTTTTTTGATGAATAGTAATAATTTTTAAACTTTTTAACTTTTTTAAGAGATGCCAAACTTAACCTTAATATAATTATATTTAAATACTCATTTCACTTTTTTTAAATGTAATAATCAGAAGTGTGGATGTCATGGAGCCGTAGTGGGTTGACCTGGGTCAACTATTGAGAGGAATTGCGAAAAGATAATTTTTTTGTGAAAAAAAATCCATCCACAATAGTGTGACGAAACGGTGAATGTTTTAAGTTGAAATTAAAAAATCACAAAATGTTACACTATTTTATATTAAAATAAATTAAATAAATTACATTTAAACTTTTTTAGTTTATTCAAAATTTTATTATAGTCTTTATTGTTTTAAATTGCACAATTTATTTTTCACATTTTAAGTTAGGTTGCATCATTTTGTATACAAAAATTTGGATAAATTACACTTTAACCTTTGTAGTTTATTCAAAATTTTACTTTAGTCTCTATGTTTCAAATTACACAATTTGGTTTTCACATTTTACGTTGAGCTTTAATTTAGTTCTTCCATTTAAGTCGGATGTTAAAATTAATAATTTTGAGATACTTATAAATCTCATGAGGTGTATATGTCAAAAAATTAACATAAATTTTGACTTAAATATCAAATTGAAATTAAATTTAAAGTGTAGAAATTAAATTATGTAAATAGAAACAATAGGGAGTCAAAGTGGAATTTTGATCGAGTTCTAGGAGCGAAAAATGTAATTATACTAAAATAGTTTAGAATTAGGCTAAGAACACAATAGAGCACGAAATCATTTATAGAAAATATAATAAAAATTGGGATTAAATGAAATTGTAGAGAGGCTCACATTAAGAATAAATCTCAACTTATCAATATACTTTATGCAATTAATTCTACATTTTAGTTATGTATTGGTAGTATTAGTGAAATTTTTTTTTCAAGAAATTATGTTTTACTTTCGAGAAAATTGATTGAAACAGGGGCAATCTTATTGAAATAGTTGAACATGAGACAACTAATTACAATTCAGTGCAAAAAAAGTTTTGAGAATTACGAGAGGGATGGAAAATTACTTTTGAGACCTTCTATTTATACACAATAATTTATTTCAATTCACACCATTTCTCACTTCACATATACATTTTGATTTATTTTTACACCATTTGAGTTTCATAATACTTTCAACCTCCAAAATTTAACCCTACATTTTTACATTTCCCTTCAGAATCTTGTTTAGATGGATGTGAATTTCAAATTTAGAGATTTGAGTTTAACATGTCAACTTTGGTGGCAAAATGTTAGATTTAGGTTGTTATTATCAAATAGGATAGAATTGCGCACACATGGGTGTGTAATGATTGCTAGCCCAACTTATTAGAATTAAATTGCACTTAACATTAGGAATTGAATATAAAATTCAACTATTCATTGTTGCTCACATCTTTTTAGGATATTAAAAGAAAAGTAGAACAATTTGTAACAAAAAAGTTTAAAACAAATTCAAAATGTGTTGCTTTGGTAATGCACCTTACATTGAAGCATAAATTGAATATTATTTACATAAACATATTGTATTATGCGCCCACACGCTTATGACATGCATGGGTTATTGGAATCGGTGGGTCTGACATTGAGCCGTTGACTATACGATTAGCAAGCCATTGGTTCGCAGATTGAATTCGGTGTACACCATCAAAAGTAGGGTTTTCCAGACCTACAAATAATGTAAAGAGAGAGCAATATAAGAAAATTGAAATACGATGATTACCTTAAGTAAAAGAAAAACCTAGATTAGAATAATGACATAAAAAATGATAGTCATAAATCATTTTGTAGCATGAAAACATCTAAAACACCATTTGATTATCCATGATTTATTTGGACAAGAGCTATTTGTATTTCAATATTATTGGAACTTTGTTATTTTTTAATATGTAAGTAGTTGTATATAGTTAAGAGAATAAGTTGAAAATATTATGGAAAAATGAGTAGTAACATAAAAAAAATTGTAATATAGATTGAAAAAGGTAAAGTTGATGAAGACATAATGATAATTACCTAGTTTAGTGTAAGTGGTGAGCAATTCATGCACTGGGGTGTAAAGATCCACATATGTTAAGGCAGCTTCTGGAAGCTCTACCTTCAGTTTGTTCACCTTTTCTTTGAGTTGTCTATTGTATTCATTGGACATTTCATTCATAAAGGTATAACATTTATTTTGATCTTGAGTCTTGGGTAATTCCCCAATCAATCTGCTAGCATATCCGAAACAACCAAATGGGGCTGTGTTATGTATCCAGAATGCCCTTGCCCCTTGCTGATACAAAACCTGCAATACATAGAAGTGCATTCACACATACATTATTATTTTAAGCAATGACCCAAAACAACAATGTCTATACATAAAATTTTAATTTTATCAATTCCAATTGTAATTAAATATAGTACAACTTACTTTGACTGCTGCTGCAAATTTGTTAATTATATTTGGAATTTCAACCCGAACATCAAGATTTATTATATAGCAAAGGGTAAGATCATTCTGACCGATATCAAGAGTGTAAAGAGCCTTGGAGAAGTCATCGGGTTTGGGGAGTCTACTCGTATTTGTTTGCTTAGCTGAAAGATAATTGAAACTATCATGGGTCAAATATTAGTGAAACAAACTTCTAATTTGGTAGACAACATTCAGTAAAGTAATTATATCAGCATAACATTGTTGTATTTATAAATATGGCCACCGCAATTACCTTGTTTATAAACATCATTACTTTGCAATTTGAGCTCACCAAATTGCTTGACTTGAATTCCAATATCCAAGGGGTTACCATTAGGATATTGTTGGGGAGTAATAGACGCTCCTGGTGATGCAAAGTTGGCACCATATTGAAAATTTGTTGTGTTTAGATTTTGATATGCATTCACATATGGTATTCTCAAATAATCAGCTGCTTGACATAAAATAACAAGGTTAAGTTATGCATTTCTGTTTTAAATAGTGTCTAATTATGATAAATATTCATGCATGTACTTGAAACTAGAATAAAAAAAATGTTTATATTTTTATACCCATAAATTCTATGAGGAGACGCCCGGCATTAGGATATCTATTAGAGCTTGTAGCTGAGTTTGAGTCACCAAAATTGTAAATTGCTGGGAAATTGCATGGTGGCAAACTAGTCACGTCCATTGCTCCAACATCAATATTGAAAAGTACCAATGGCACTAAGATCTGAATTAGCACCAACATTTTGATGAGCTCTATTGTTTTGCTTTTGCAGATTAATTAAGAGAAAATGTTAATACTTCATATGTTAAAAGTTTTAGCACATTTTTATGTATTTATAGGGATAGATCCAGAATGCTTAAGAAAATATATTCCATTATTAGAAAAGAACATAGAAAGCATGTTCACGATAGTTATATGCTGTCACATAACCATTTTTTGCTTTCACTCTCTATTTCAAGCAAGTTTAGCTTTGACCGTATTGCTGTCATTTTGAGGAAGGAAAATCTAAAATAATACCAATATTCAAACTTTTTTTTTTGTCCTTCCATTTTTTTCAGTCTGCCACCAGAAAACAGGAAAAAAAAAGTTTTGACCATGTAAAATATTCATTATAAAGCTTCTAGTGAAAAAAAAAAGAAGCTTCAAATCATACATAATAAAAATGTAAACCTCTGTTGTCAAATGTTTGGTTTTATTTGACTTTTATATATGAAATTATGCTTTGGTTTTGATGTTGTTTGCTGGGTTGTGATGCTTCACTACTTTTTGATGACAACAATGGGAAAAAGAATTACTTTGACATTCTTGTTCTTTTCTATTTCTTGAAGTGATGATGTTCTTTAGTATACATGCAATTAATTATTTATATCAAATCAACCACGCTCATTTTGATATTCTTTATTACATGTTTGTAATAAAAAATTTACATCGCAAATCTAATAACTATGAAATAGGAATGTAAATTTATAATTATTTTAAATTAAAAAAATATTATTATAATTACTGTTGGATGGTGTAATTCTATTATAAATATACAACGCAAAGGATCATAAATCCAAGCACACGAACCAATTTTCTTTCCTAATAATCATCTTGTTGGGATTTCTTGATAATTATTAATACTTCCTCCACTATTAAGTTTCTTGTAGGATCACTCTATATTGTTCTTCTTTATGTTCAACTTTGTCTCTCTCTAAATGCATCAATTCTAATCTCTTTTTTTTCTCATTCACCACAAACATTAATTGGTTAATAAAAAAATTTAATAGAAAAAAAAGTAAAGTCTTTAAGAAGGAACTCATAATTTCTCAAACCACATTACTACCATTAAATTCTCATCTCCTCTATGGTCCTATCAAAACTCGTTCTTGTTTGCTAACTAAACAATTTTGATGATCACTGGGAAAATTTAATTTTTTCGACCCAATTCATCATCTAAATAACTTTGAGGCCCCGCTTATTTTCAGAAGTAGAATGGAGGGAATTCATAGTAAAGAGATTAATAATGAAGGAATTGTTAGTGAAAGAATTGTTAGTGAAGGGATTGATGGTGAATGGATTAAGTAAAATTGCGTTTGTTTTGATGATAGTTGTTGGTGTAAGGATTGTTAAATTATTTTTATATAAAATAATAAAATAAATAAAAAATACAAAGACATTAAACATTAATGTTTAAAAAAAAATGCCCAACATGTAAAAAATAAAAAAATAATAAAAAAAAAATAAAATTCTAGAAAAAAATAAAACAAATAAAACAATGATTTTTACTTAACAAAAAATACAACAAATTAAACATTAATGTTCAAAAATAAATTCCCAACATGTAAAAAATAAAAAATATATGTATAAAAAAATAGTCTTGCAAACTGAAATTCTAATACCACCTCCACCTCCTCCATCCCAATCCCCCTTCCAAAGCCTATCCTAATACCAAGGCCCCGTTTGTTTCAAGAGATGGAGGGGGATTGGAATTGAGATGGAGGTGGGACCTATTAATGTTGTGTTTGTTTTGGGAGATAGAGAAGGGATTGAGATGGAGGTCCGGATTAGGTTGAGCCTTGGAAGGAGGATTGAGATGGAAGATGTGGAGGTAGTATTAGAAAAATAGTCCGCTGGACTATTTTTTTATTTTTTACATGTTGGGCATGTTTTTTTTGAACATTAATGTTTAATTTTTTATATTTTTTGTTAAGTAAAATCATTGTTTTATTTTTTTTTTTGAAAAGTTTTTATTTTTTATTTTTATTTTTTACATGTAGGGCATTTTTTTTGAACAATAATGTTTAATGTTTTTGTATTTTTTTATTTTATATTTATTTTATATAAAAATAATTTAACAATCCCTACACCAACAACTATCATCAAAACAATCACAATTTTATTTAATCCCCTCACTGTCAATCTTCTTTATTTTACCTCTGAAAACAAACGAAACTTAAGGGTACAACTTGTCTCCCATATAAAATCGTGTTATTTGGGTCTGCAGGGCACACTATAAGGCACGTTTCGAAAATTTGAACCGTTTAACTTTTGAACCACACCAGATAGGTTATCTATTAAAAAAAATAATTTGATCCAATAACTGTAATCACGTTAATTTATTACATTTATTTTTCAAAAAATAAATGTTCTACTTTTCAAATAATACTTATTGTTGATTAAAATCAATGTATATGAAGTGCCTAAAATATTTTTTTTTGTTGAGTTTAAAAATTAAAATACTATTTTTTTTTTTAAATCATTTTTACCTAACAGAATTGAAGAAATAATTTAGATTGAAAAAAAATAAAAACTAATAATAATTAAATTGATAAAATTTAAAATTTAAAATTTATTTTGTAATAAAATTATTTTTTTTAAAAAATATATTTTTTTTGTAATTTCTCATAACACAAAAGAATTTATTTCTCACAATTTATTATTATTTTTATTTTGTTTAATTTCTTAACCAAACCTAATATTATTATAGAGATTTTTATCCTTTTCTCACCTACTTTAACCTCATCCAAGAGGCCGAGGATCCGGATTCCCCATCCAAACAGTCAGAGTCACTTCCCCCGTTGCCTCCCTCGAGCAGCTCTTCGTTGTTCTCCACCGCCTCCACTTTTAGAAGCCAAGCATTCATTCAGTGGTCTCAGGTCTCTTCTTCTCTCTGTTAATGGTTTAGGGTTATTTGATTTTGTTTCTGCTGTTTAGGGTTCCTGTGTATTAACCCAGTAGATGAGCACCAGCCCTTCATGATTCAGTTGGTTTTCATAGATGCAATTATTACCATACACATTGATCATTGGCTGATATATGTTTGTGTTTTGCTGAATTTTTGGAACAACCCCTCATTCTGGGGATAGTTTTGCTTTGAGTTTTATTCAGTTTTGCTGAGTTTTTTGGGGGATCATTTCAATTGAAAGGCACTGAATTTTTCTGATTCTTTGCTTTTCTGTTTGGGGGGGTATGAAAGTTAAGTTGTAGGGTCATGTGTGTTTGGGGCGGGCCAAGCTGTGCTTTGTTTGCCCGTTTTGCCACCGAAATCAGTTTTTCTAGTGAAATTCAATGCTTAGCTACCTTGGTATTTAGTTCAAAAGGCAAGAAAATAGTTATGCACAATTGTGTATGTGAAATAAGAGTAGTGATATACAAATCGAAAATCTATGCTGAAAAGTTATACTGAATGATTTGGCTGGGTTTTGAGCTATCATCTCAAAAGAAAGAACTCATGGAGATGTCTTTAATTACCCAAAATAACACTGCCACGTCATTATGGTTACAAAATTCTGTATACAAATTCTGGTGGAATAGCATTTTCCTTGGAATAATCTATTCATTTTACTTTTTAACATTAGAGATGAGTTTTGATTTCCGTTGCATTTGTAATTAGCACATTCATATATTTGTGGGATCATTTTGGTTATCATAAATTTTATTCCTTGCGTGTTTTGTAATTTCTTGATTGTAATGTAATAGAAATGTATGGCTTTTATGTAGCATTTTTAACACCTCATTTTCTTCACCTATGATAATATTTATAGTGGTTCTCATAATTAGGATAACAAACAAAAAATAAGTCATACAGCTCAAAAAATGGATTGGAATACAATAGGAAAGAAGCAAGTTTAAGAGTTTAAGAGTTTTTGAATTTTTACCCATGCAGTTGCTGAAAACTCGTTTGTTTATTCCTGATTTTTTTTTTTTTTGAATTTATACTCTCTCTCTCTCTCTCTCTATATATATATATATATATAACTTTGTACTCTTCATTTAATCTTGCTTTGTGTTGTTATGCAGAAATGGCACTGCAACATACGATTGGGTTTCAACATCTTTTCTCTCATCCTCTTAAAGAGCAATTTTTTAAGGATTCCTCTTATTCCTCCGTTGCTGCTACCACTACTACTAATCAGTTTAAGGGAAAACGATGGAAAACTGATGTGCTTTCCTCGAGGATGGACAATTCTACCCTGTCAATGTCATCACCAAACTTTCTAAAGTCACCTTCCCGAGTGCGCCTCTTTCTGTTATAACATCAATTGCTATAAAAATTATTTTACCTTGCATATTCCTGACGTATATTTCCTGTGAATTTGATTATGAAAGGCAGGCTGGTGGTTTCAGATTGGGCAAATTAAGAGCTTCTAGAATAGCTGAAAGACTCACGCCTGATGACGATGGGGGGAATAAGGATGGAGAAGCATCTAGTGGGAATGATGGGGAGGATGATGATCCCTTACTTATGGATGAGGAAGAGAGGCAAGAATGGAGGAGGAAGATTAGAGAAGTGATTGATATGAATCCGGATGTCGAAGAGGAGGTAGACCCTGTCGAGAGGAGGAAGAAGATGCAGAAGCTTTTGGCTGATTATCCACTTGTTGTGGAGGAGGAGGATCCTGATTGGCCCGAAGATTCTGATGGGTGGGGTTTCAGCTTGGGTCAATTCTTTGACAAGATTACTATTAAAAATGTCAAGAAGGATGATGATGATGAGAATTATGATAGTGAAAATGAATTGGTGTGGCAAGATGACAATTACATTCGTCCAATCAAAGACATCACCACCAGAGAATGGGAAGAGACTGTGTTCAAGGACTTCAGTCCTTTGATTGTCTTTGTGCATAATCGATATAGAAGGTTAGTTTTCAGTGTTTTTTTTTTTCTTCTTCCAGGTTGCTCCATTTTTTTTCTTGGTTCTGAATTCTGACTGGATAAACATTCATCGGCCATTTGATATAAAGTACTAGTTGTCTGAGCAGTCTTGGGCAACGTTGCTTCATGTTCTTTTTGTTTCCTAGTATGGTTTGTAATTCTCATTTCCATTTGATGCCTGTCTGGAATTCTGACTGGATAAACATGCATCAGCCATTTGATATAAAGTACTAGTTGTCTTAGCAGTGTTGGGCAACGTTGCTTCATGTTCTTTTTGTTTCCTAGTATGGTTTGTAATTCTCATTTTCATTTTATGCCTGTGCATCAATGGATCTGATTCCCATTTACCAGATTGGAAGTGATATGATCTTCTGACGTTCTAGTTGCTTCTATGATCTTCTTCCTTTGGTGCCTCATACTGTATATAATTACAAATTCATGGAGATTCTCCTGTTAGTCTTGGTGAACATGTGACTTCTCTATAAATTCCTTGGTAACAACTACCCTTCTTGTGTACCAATTTTCAATTTATGTGATTGATGGCTATCTGGTTTACACATTGAATCTGTGTTCAATCTTCTCATTCTACTTATAGAAGTTCACTTCCAATGGGTCAATGCACATGGATTAATTGGTCTTCTGACCTTTCACACTTTTCTATATTGCTACTTACGACTACTCAATTCGAGTGTTCTTTCACAATTTCTTGTATGCTTACAGCAATCACTGTCTAATAAGGAAGGGAAAGAAAAATTCTGTTTGTTATTTAATTTCTAAAGGCTTGGGTCAATTAATTGGTGATGTTTATTGATGTTGATTTGCCATGCTGCATTGGAAGCTATCAGAATATTTTTAATGAGATGTCAAACTTTCATGATTGATTTTATAGCAAAAAATGCTAGATTTATTATAGAGTATATTTTTATTATTTGATGAAAACTTATGAATCTCTGCAGACCACTGGAAAATGAAAGGATGCGGGATGAATTGGAGAAAGCTGTAAATATCATATGGAACTGTCGGCTACCATCACCAAGAGTAAGTAAAGCCATTTACTTTATTTTTATTATCCTAATCCCACCTTTTAACATTTATTTTATTTTCAACTACCAAACAGTGTGTTGCAATAGATGCTGTTGTTGAGGCTGATTTGGTCTCTGCTCTACAAGTGTCCGTCTTCCCAGAGCTTATCTTCACTAAAGCTGGAAAGATCTTATACCGTGAGAAAGGTAAATTTTCTAGTAAATAAATTATATTCTTGACAGCCTCAGCCTTGAATCATAATAGTTGTATTATAATTGATTTTTTCCTGGTATTCAGGGATTCGAACAGCAGATGAGTTGTCAAAAATAATGGCATTCTTTTATTACGGAGCAGCCAAACCGTCTAGCTTGAATACCATTGGAAAGAGTGAAGAACCAATCCCTACCATTTCAATCAACAGCGAACAGTGTCAGAATAAAAGTTGTACATAACTATATATCTATGTATGCTATGGTTTAGAGAATGAGAGTTTCTGGGTTAGCGATGCTGTGTTTACCATGTTGTTCCCCATACAGATCAATGGACACCATGAAAATTTAGCTCATATGTACATTCTAGGGGAGATTTATAATCACATTTAGCAATTGTTTGTTAATTTCAGTTTGAAAACTGAAAATTTTGTTGTTTAGGTGCAAGATTAATAGAGTTTCTGTTTGGTTTTTTTTTTCAAATAGTTTGTGTCCTGTTCTTTAATCCTTGATTTTGGTACCAATATAAATACTAGCTTGTTGCATTCTTCACATGACCAATTGGTGTATGGAGAGGGCTCACATGAAAGGAAATTTCTCAGGGCCTATGCTTATTCCTTGATTTTAGACATTTTCAATATGCTGTGCAGAGTTTCTATTACCCTTTGAGAGACACGGGAGCTTATGAGTTCATGTCAATTTAGACATTTATAGCTTTGAGTTCATGTCAATTTAGACATTAATCTTCAAATCATGGCAAACAATAGAAAGCACAAAAAGAGGTCATACTGCAGACTAGAGCTCCCACTATATCCTGCCATTGACATTATTACACATCGACAAATAAGGTCTGTATTTAACTTTTATTCTGCAAAAGAGAAACTAACACAGTAAAGTCGGATAACAGAACAACTGACTCGATCCACCTCCTATTAGATAACCTCAAACCCATAAACAGCCCAAAACCTTCCCATCAACAATGCATCTGATGCCACAGCCACTTTAATACTAGCAGCAGCCATCATGACCCAAGAGCATGGCAGCACATGCTATCACAAAAGCAGTAATATTACCTCCAATGACAGAAAAACAAAGAAAACAAAAACCTATAAAGATGAAACTTACAATCTCTGAATCATGGAGGACTCAATGAACTCTCAAGTTCCTGGGATGAGTCAGAAGCAATTTTGTCAAAGGTAACCACAAATTCATACCATCAGCATAGAAAGTAAACTCTAGACATTTATGCTTCTAAGGCCATTTAAAAGCAAAACCAATCCGAATAGACCATCTTAGATAACTTTGGTTAAAAATAAATAAATGATTTATGTTCTTCAAACATAATTAGGTTCAAAAAAACAAATGATTTGCCTTCTTCAAATAATTTGTTACATCTGTCCTACTTTGTATGAACTAGCTGAAGGTTAGATATGCTGACCACCATTTCAAAACGATTGTTCTCACAAACTATGTATGTATGCATTATTGATGAAACATAGTTGAGACGATGAGAGCTATAAAAAAGCTAGAGAAGCAGTTGATGATATTGAAGGAAAGGAGCTTGGAAGAAGAACATTTAGCTCAAATTTTGCTAATGTAAGGCAAGGCTTAGAATTGAATAAACCAATCATTAAATAAGTTCCTTCAATTCAAGAAGTTGGGATACACTTGAATGTGAAAATTTTCTTTGGGCAAGCTTTCTTTAAAAAACACACAAAACAATTCAAAGAAAATAAGTAACTATTTTTAACCAATAATTGTGATTGACAATACAAATTAAGTTCAAATTATAAATCATGCCAAATATGTCAAGCCTAATCAATTTTATGACAAATGTCTGTCATGAGAGGTACTATTCATCACACAAGTCCTGGTGCATTATTACACCCAATGTCTTAGGATAGGTTTATTTCGTCATAAAATATCACGGGCAATACTATTCAACATATATATCAAGTCTCATTGTTTTCATGCAATGTCTTTGTTTCCTTTCTCTCTCTATATACATATCTGTATATATACACCTATACATATATTATGGTTGAGCAATTGATCAAAATTAAGCTTTGGGATTATTATTTTTGTTATGTTCAATCCTTGACTTATTTTATTCTTGAATAAAGATAAAAGATAGTTTTAATACCTAAAGTATGCTTTATTTTTTGTTTTAATCCCTTAAGTTTTAATTTTGTCATTCTAGTCCTTAAAGTTGTCAATTTGAGTTAATTTGGTCCAAAGTCTAACCTCCGTCTACATTGATAACAAAAATATGAATAAAAGATAGTTTTGGTCCCTAAAATATTCGTTTATTGTCATTTTAGTCTCTCAAGTTTTAAATTTTATTATTTTGGTCCTCAAAGTTGTCAATTTAGTCATAACTTAAACTAACAACTTTAAGGATCAAAATGACAAAATTTAAAATTTGAGGAACTAAGATGATAACAAATGCATACTTTAGGGACCAAAGTTGTCCTTTACCCAAAGATAAAATATTTTTTCCATTATCAATGTAAACGGACATTAGAGATAAGACTAAATTTACTTAAATTGACAACTTTGAGGACCAAAATAACAACATTGAAGGTTAATGGATTAACAAAAAAAAAAATGCATACTTTAAGGATTAAAATTGTTTTTTATCCCTTGAAAAATAATATACAAACTTCATTTGTATACAAAAAATCTATATATAATGGTATGTTACATTTATATCCACTCATTAAAAATCAAAATTTTCATTATTACAATTCATAATTGTGAGAGTATTGTTGTCACGTCATTTATGTTTAATTCTATATGAAAATTATATATTAATATTATTTTTCTTTATTCTTCTTCTTTTTAAAATTTACTCTATAATTGGTCCTTTATTAATATTTTCCTTGTAGAAAATATTTTAGTGATAACCAAACATCTAAAAATAAAAATAAAAATTTCTTTTTGGACAAAATCACCTAACATAAAAAATATTTTATAGCGGAACAAACAGAACCTTATTGTTGAAATCTCAATCAAATTGAGATTAATTTGTTTAACAACTTTTACGAATTGGAGAAAATATACAAATTCAAATTTAGATACTAAAAAAATTAAGGTAAATGTTAATTTATTATTTGATGATTTCTTTTTTAAAAAAATATTTGTTTATTAGTGGGTTACCCCTGGCTATTTATTTAATATAGTGTGTCACAGTTGTAAACCAACTAATAATACAGTGAGCAAAAGAAGAATCATATACCTGACTAATAGGCCTTATTTATTTTCAGAGGTAGAATGGAAGATATTAATAGTGAGGGAATTAGTAAGGAGATTGTTAGTGAGGAGATTGATAATGAGAGGATTGATAATAAATGTATTAACAAAATTGTGTTTGTTTTGATGATAGTTGTTAGTGTGGGAATTGTTAAATTATTTTTATATAAAATAAATATAATATAATATAATATAATAAATAAAATTATGATTTTTACTTAACAAAAAAATATAAAATCATTAAACATTAATGTTTAAAAAAAAAATGTCCAACATGTAAAAAAAAAATTTGCAGTTAATTGACCGGACATCCCGGCAGACATCCGGCAACTCACTAAACCGAACAGACTAACTCCTAATACCACCTCTTAACCCAGACTTCTAATTCATTGCGCAAGGCCTATCCTAAGCCGAAGGAACTACGAATCCGGACCACAAAAATCAAAACAAACACAAGCTAATTTTACTGTTCATCACTAACAATTCAGAGTCGACTGCTAGTGCGGAAAACAAACGGGGACATGGAGACTTGTGGTATGTGCGCTATCTTATACCAATCCTCCCCCTTTCCCTTCTCACATCGCCTTCCCAGTTCACGACCGCAAAACACAATTTCTATGCGTTGGAGTTTGGTAAGGCTTTGAATACTGGTCGGAAGCGATGCAATCTTCGGGCATCGATCTATAAATGCGCAATGATTGGAGAGATTCAAGGCATCGTAGCCCTTCCTCTGGCAAAGACTGGAGATTTCGACATCCTTCGATCTCCAATGACTTCAATATGACAAGGCTTGCAAGGTCTTCAGGCAACACTTTAAGCTTTTGACAATTCTGAATCGATAGTGACTCAAGAAGAGTAAGGTTCCTCAGAAACTCTTTTGGAAAACAAACCGTCTCTTCATCATGACGAATAGTTAGGGAAGTGAGACTATTAAGATTTGATATTGAATTTAGTACCATGGTGCACTTGCCCTGCAAGAACAATTCTTTGGAAGACGAAAGATGCAGGAAGCTCAATTTAGGACAATCACGAATTTGTATCTTACGAAGACAAGGGAACAACTCTCTTCCCTCTTCCCTTGACAAACCTTCCAATTTCGGACAACTGTAAACATAGAGTTCTTCCAGAGATGGGAATCCTCCACGGCCAGGATATTCATTTTCAATATACCCCACTACATTTTTGCACTAGGAGAGCTGGATTATAACTACATTTTGAAGACATGAACCCCTCATCCAGAGCGGGAATCGAGTACCTTCGTAACTTGTTAAGCCCAACTCCTTTAGATTTGGATGAGGTTGAAGGGCTTCAAGTACTAGTTCAGATTCAACATTTTCAGCCCAATCATATCCCCAATATAGTTCCAACCGACTAAGATTTTGCTTTCCCACTGAATTGGCTTCTTTTGCATCCATCGGATTACTCACTTTCTCAAGGTGGTCGATATGAATTTCTCCTTCAAGGTTTAAGCAATTCAATTCAGCTAGGAGACTACAATCAGTGCTCTTACCCACAACAAATGTATTTAATGTCTTCAGGTTAGTTAGCTGCCCAATTTTGGGGGCATCTCATCAATTAACGGACAACGTAACAGATAAAGATGTAGGAGACTTCTGAGGTACATCATGTCCTGGGGCAATCTCTCAAGTTTTTAACAGTCATCTAGAATTAATGTATGCAAATTCAAGAGACTACAAATTGAATTAGGAAGTTGCTTGATATGAGCACGGGAAAGGTTCAGATACCTCAGATGTTTTAAGTTGCCAATTGAAGATGGCAACTCCTTCATTCGTCTGGCTACTGTATCAAAAACTCGCAGTGAACCAAACTTTCTGAAATCACACAAAAACTCCTCATATTCTAATGAGGGAGTTGATTGCAATCGTAACGTCCGTAAGGATAGAACTTTATAAGATGTGATATTAAAATTATCCCGAGGCCTGACAACCAATGTTACATGACGAACTTTTTCGTCGGATATATTACTTGAACTGTTAAACTCGATCATTGCACATTCATCATTCATAATTGATTGGGCAAGATCGTGCACAAAATCATGCATCTTGCACCACATCTGGCCTTCATCTTTCGCCACGTCTTGGAAAAACGATATCAAACATAATTCATTCCAAATCTGATCACCACTATCTTCCGGTTCCCATCCTCCTTTGCATGAAATATAGCCATTAGCCATCCAAAGATGAATTAGATCTCTCTTTCGAATTTCAGAACCCTCTGGGAAAATGGCACAATAAGCAAAACATTGTCTTGATTCCAATGGAAGATAAAAGTAACTTAATCTTAAGGCAGACAAGATCGGATTTTTGTCTAAGTTCCAAATTTCACTTTCCTTAACATGAAGCCACTCTTTTTCTTGACTTTTGAAGCGCATTAGCCCTCCGAGGGCCTTTGCAGCTAAAGGCACACAACCACAATTCTTCACTATCTCATTCCCGATGGCCACAAGGTTTGGAAGTTCTTCATTTCCACGTCCAAATGCTCGTTGCTTGAACAACAACCAACAATCTTCATTGGATAAAAATGACAAGTGATGCGGTGAAATAGTTCCCATAATAGATGCAACCTTTTTAATACAAGTACGACGATTACGGAAGCACCTTTTGATCCACATGCTAGTGAATACTTGAGAGCATCCCACTTGCCTGGATTTTTGTCCCACACATCATCCAATCCAATCATGTATCTTTTCCCATTCAGCATGACACGAAGCTTTCTCTGCAGTGAGTCTAGGTCTACAGCCTCGCATGCATTTCCATTTGCAGATTCTATTGTTGCTTTGATCACCCTCTTCACATCAAAATCTTGAGAAACATAAACCTAAATTTTAAGATCGAAGTGGTGTTTGACCCTCTCATCATTGAAGGCCATTTGCGTGAGGGTCGTCTTTCCAAGCCCGCCTATACCAAGTATAGGATAAACAGAAACATCCTCACTATCACATAAATCCTCCACCAGAAATTTGACAATCTTGTCTCTATCTTCATCTCTTCCATAGAGTTGTGGCTGAGTTATAAAAGAGCTGGTTTCGCGGCTTACATCATATTCAACTCGCTTCTCCACCACAACTCTCTCGTTCAAGTGAAATTTAATACGATTAGCCGCAATCGCATCAAACTTGTCTATAATCTCTTTAATTCTATTCCCTATGTTGTGACGAACAGAATATTGGGAGAGGCATAAGTAGCTGGCAAATAAGAGAGTACCTTCGTCTTGAGAGAAGCAAAGGTCCTTGGCCTTCAGACTCGCATCGGAGGGCTTCAAATGCGCACTCATCCAAGATGTCATCTGCCTTGTAGGCTGCATCATTGAGCTCTTTCAACCAATTCTGCATAGCTTTGTCTTTCAGTTGTTTTTGCTTTGCATCTTCGAGGACATCATGGATAATGGAGAGAGTGCTTGAAGCTTTTTCATATCGCTTTCAACACCCCAAAGCAAGGCCACTTCATTTTTGAACAAGGACTCCAGATTTTCAATCGTAGGGGTAAGATATGGGACAACAGCCATTAGTGACTCCATAGCCATCTGGATTCAAGGTATTAAGCGGAAAAATATAATTGCAAATGCTTTGCTATACTTGAATGACCAAAAAAACTGATGAAGGAAGAGTTTGAAAAAAGGCTGAGAAAGTAGATGGAAACAGAAAAAGAAACAGTGGGTAATAGAAGTGGAGAGCTTCGAGGAAATTACTGCCTTGGTACAGCATCTCCAACGGTAATTTTTTTACTAAATTTAAGTAAAAATTTTATTTGATATTAGGAAAGATTTTGAATTTTTATCAAAATATCACTTGACCAAGCATATGACTGGATGGATATCTGGCTGGTCAACCGGCTAGTATATTTTTTTACAAAATTTTGCAAAGCGGTAATCATCTGAAAGGATATCGGGAAGACATCCGGTGATGAAAATCTAATAGTTATAAACAATAATTTGATGAAGGCTCTTAAACATTCTCAATTTAGTAAAAGATTTTTGATATCAATTTAATACTTATCTGATGAAATTATTAAAATAATAAATAATAAATTTTTATTAAATTTAAATTTAATAAAAAATTTTTAATAAACTGTCGGAGATAGTTTCAAAAACTAGGTGCAAAGTTTTCAAAAGACAGTTTTGGAGCTTTGACCTCGTTTTTTTTTTTAATTCTAATATTTTAGATTTACTTAATTTAGATATAAAATCTTCATTAAATATAAAAAATATAAATTTTTATTTTTATTTATTTTATTTTAATCCCTTACAAACTAATGGATGTAAAAATATTTACTTTTAAAATTCATCCAAATTATAAATTTTTTTGACTAAAATATTAAAAAAATTAACTAAAGATAACATAATTCAAAAATTATTTTTAAAAACTCAAAACTAAACATATTTATACTCGAAAATTTACCATATCATTTTTTTATTGCCAATAAAAGAAGTGGAGAAAAAGAAAAAAAAAAAAAAAAAGAAAGAAAAAGCAAACGGTAATTGTTATCAAATTACACCGCAATTTTTTCAATTCAAAATGGATGTTAAGTAGAATCATGTGACTACTAAGAATAATATTAGTACATTATATAATATAAAGATAATCTATGTATAATATTAGCAAAAGGGGTTTCTAATGAGAAGACTTGTGAGAGTTTCAAAATCTCATTCTACAATTGCTTTTATGATTTTAAAAATATTTAAAAATAATTTTATTGGCTAACAAAGTAATTATAGATTAGAAAAAAAGAAAACAAAAAATCACCTAAAATTTTAAATTACAAGTTCCTAAAATCTCTCCCCTCAATATTTCTCTTTTTCCAAAATCTCATAACAAAGTAACTACCCATTAAAAAAAAATTTATATCTATACTATATATTAAGCAAAAAGGAATTTTTAACTCCCAAAGTCTGTGGGAATTTCAATATCCCAATCTAAATTTTTTTAATTTTTTATTAAAAAAAAAAACTCAGTATTTATTGATTTGGTCAAAATCCCCTGATCAGCGTTTATTAACTTTTTTCAATCCACATGCCTGCATTTATTGATTTGGTCGAAATTCTTTGATCATCATTTAAAATCTCCCCATACAAATAATTATAGACACAATCTGTATATAGTTACTGCAGTTCCCTTTTCAACTTCTCTCATACACTATGATTAGTGATAGGATTGTGAAATTATTTTTATAAAAAATCTTAAAAAACATGATTTATATATTAAAAAAAATCTAAAACAAATATAAATATCTATAATTATCCCGTGCATAATATGGGTAATAGGTTAGTATTATGAGTAGTGTAAATCATTTTAGAGATTATAAGAGGTCTCCCAAAAACAAAAACAAAAACAAAAACAAAAACAAAAAATCTCCATCATTGTTGCTAAAAAAGTTAGGGTATTGATTGATACACATTTCTAGCGAGAATGATTGTGAGAGTTCCAAAGTCTCATTCCACAATTGTTAATTTTTGAAATTTTTAAAAAAAATTTTATTGGCTAACAAAGTAATTATATATTTTTAAAAAAAACAAAAAATCACCTAAAATTTTGAATTACAAGTCCTAAAATCTCTCCCCCCAATATTTCTCTCTTTCCTAAATCTCATCTCATAACAAAGTAACTATACATTAAAAAAAATTATACATTAAAAAAAACACAAATCTCATCTCATAACAAAGTAATTATATATATATATATATATATATATATATATATTTTTATAAAAAAAAAATTATAGATTAAAAAGAACATAAAACCACAATTGTTGATTTTTATAATTTTAAAAATATTTTAAAATAGTACTATTGGCTATCAAAGTAACTACTGATTAAAAAAATAAATAAATAAAATTGCTAATTTTTGTAATTTTAAAATATTTAAAAATAATACTATTGGCTAACAAAGTAATTATAGATTTAAAAAAAAAATAATTGAATTACAAGTTCTAAAAATCTCTCCCCTAATATTTATCTCTTTCCTAAATCTCATAATCTATCTATCTATACTATATATAATACCAAAGTGACTTTTCATATTAGGGCCCTAAGTGTTTCAAAACCTTAAATCTAATCTTTTTAATTTTTAATTTTTATAAAAAAAGAAATTAAAACATTTATTAGTTATTTCAAGGACATAAATATCTATCAACCTTTAAAATTATTTAATGCAAATGTATTGCCATTAAAAAGAAAGAGAGAGATGGAGAGAGAGAGAGAGAAAGCACACAATTCTCAACCTCCCACTCCCTCTCAAAATAAATCAAGCCTGTATTTAAAAAGAATAAAAATCTCATACAATTTTCTCTCTTCTAAAATAAATCTAATGAAAAGGAAACTCTCTCACCTCCCATAAAATATATACTATTAGTATCTTTTACAACTGGTCTGAGCTATATAAACATAAAATTAAGCCTAACATAAAATAAAAATTAAACCTTATATCTAGATTCTCTCTCTATTCCGTAATTAAACACAATTTTATTCCCAAATAAATTTAAGTATATCTATACAATATATAATCTTTTAAAAATATCTCATAATTTATTATTTTTTATAATGATTCCATGATTTATAATTTAGAAAAGGAAAGATGAAAAAATCATTCTTATACACTATTTCTGTAACCAATTCTTTCTTCCATTAAAAAATCATAACCATCATATATTATACTTTTTTCAAGCCATTCATGTTTTCCTCGCCTTATAAATATTTCATTTATGGAACGATAAAACTCATTATCTTTTAACTTTCTTTTTATGAGACAATTTAGAGGTTAATTTTTGTTTAATCTATTGTATCATTTAAACAGACTATTTTATCCTTTAGGTACACCATTTTTTCTTCTTCTTTTTTTATCTATGACCTTTTTTTGTTTTTGTATTTCATATTTTGTGTGCCATTTCTCTCTCTCTCGACCAATCATTATCTGTTTTTTTATTATAACTATTTTTTGTTGGTTAATATTTTTTTACTAGAATTTTTATACTAAAATGGTGTGATATAGTCATTTGTATAATAAAAAATATGTCACTCATTATAAAGTGATAGATTAAAATCCAAACAAAATCATTATTAATAAGTTTTTTGTATTGATTTTATGTTTCTATATCATTACTGTTTAAAAAAAAAATTTACTTTTAATATTTTTTTTGATATCATGATATGTATTAATTGACAATTGGTGCAAAGTATTACTTCAAAGGCATATAATAGTTTCTGAAAACTATAAAAAGAAAATTTTAATTTTAATCAATTTTTTCAAAACTATTAAAGGTGTTAGTCAATTATTAAATTTATCTTTAATATGTGCAGCTCATCTCTTCCTTTATGATACTTCTCTCTCTACTCCACTGTGAGTTCATTTTTAAGAAAAAAAATCATATGTAATTTAAAATTTTGAATCTTTTACATTTTAGAACAAATAGAATATATTTATAAAAAATCAAATTAATCAGATATCGTTAACACTTTTATCTACTCACATCTGTATATATTTTAATATTTTAAATCACAATATCATTTATTTTTATAGATACAAATGTGAGTAGAAGAAAGGGTTAACGATATCCGATTAACTTAATTTTTTATAAGTATGTTCTACTTGGTGTACTCTAAGATACGAACGGTTCGGATTATTAAATCGGACCCCAAAATGAACCCATAAGGCCACATAGCAGTGCCTGCTGTGCTAGGTGCATAGCAGGCACCCCAGATTCGTTGAGAGACAAATAATGACCAACTTATGCAGTGTTTGGCACGTGGATTGGAGGTTGTTTTACTCACTAAAAGATAAAATAGAGTAAAAAATTAATAAAATAAAATGTTATATTCAAATCATAATCATTTTATTTTTTCTCTCACAAAAGTCAAAAAAGTTAAAAATCCCATCCTAAATGAGTTTTTTTAGCCTAAACTAAAATAACCAAAAAATTAAAAGACTAAAAAGTCAACTCACTTTCCAAATGAAAGTGTGAGCCTGTTTGATAACTATTTCGTTTTCAGTTTTCAGTTTATATTTACACAAAAATTAAAAAATTATCATAAAAACTTGTTTGATAATTTTTTTGGTTTATCAATGGTTGTCTCAATTTGTAAATTTGGAAAAAAAATGTAAACTCAAAAAATGAGTTTACGTTGGTTTTTAAACAGAAATTTATAAATTTGACTAACAAATTTTTTTTTTCAAATAATTTTTTTTTCCAATTAATTTTTTTTTTCAATTATAATGTGTGTGATCCCATTGCCATAAATAATAAAAAATAAATATAAATATTTTAGGCCTAAACAAACATGTTTTTTAATTTATATTTTTCAAAATCAAACACATTTGTAATTTATGTTTTTTTAAAAATAAACAAAAATCAATTTATAAAATTTTTATAAACATAAACTAAAAACGTAAACGTTACCAAATGCCATGTCTTGGGGTTTTTCATTTATTGCAAACACCATGTCAATGACGACATAATTTTTGCCTTTATTTTTCATTATTTATTTTTTCATAAATATTTACTTTTTAAGTGCATCTAATAATAAACTTTTTGATTAAAATATATTAAAAAAAAAAATTCGCTAAAGATACCAAACATGATAATTCAAAAACAACATAAACCAAATTGATACATTCTATAAATTATATAAACCATTTGCCCATTACATTATATATATATACGTTGGATCATATTGATGTGCTAAGTAGAATCAGTTTCACGGCAAGTATGGCCCATGAAAATCATTTCATTTTTCATCGGATTTTAGTCATCACCAATCAACAACTGATTTTTCGCTCTATTTAGATCTAATGAATGACATAATTATTTGGATATAATAATTTAAGTAATCATAAAAATAATAAAAAAATCTAATCAAGAGATGGTTCTAATCCCTCTTCGTTCAATTTTGTAAGGAAATTTAGATATTTAAAATTTTCCGTTACTTTAGGTGTCTTTGTTGCATCCATTGATTATTGTTGTTGTCATTTCTATTAAGATTATAATTCTTATCATTTAGGCAGATTTTTCCACTGTTCAAATTGAAATTTGATTTGGATTAACTAATTGATTAAAATTCTATAAAGGAAGACTCGGAAAATTACCAAGACTACGTCTAGCATTGTGTTTGAATCATAAATTTAGGTAAGAATTTGGGAAGAAAAATAAAATCGGTAGTTGAAATATGAATGAAATATATTTATATTTCACTAATCTTTTTATTTTTCTTTTTTTAAATCACTACATAAATTCATAATCCAAATATAATCTAAAAGAATTCAGAAAATAGGGGGAAATGCTAGGGAGACATCGTTACAACTAAATTTCACGATCTTTGAAGTTTCGAGGAAACTACATTGGGCTTCATTTTTCCTACTTTTGGAGGAAATTGCATGGATTGATTTTCAGAATTTATTTTGCTCAGAATTCATCAGATTGATTTTTTGGATGAAATGTTTCTACTTACAAAATTTACCACATAAGTTATTCTATTGACTCATATTTGTTAAATAGTTAAGAGATAAAAGATGACTAACATAGTGTCTATTATGATTTTTTATTTATTAAAAATACAATATAGATAATGTCATATAATATTCTCAAAATATTTCATAATTTTCAATTGAATGACCAAAGATTATGTATAAGAAAAAAAAGGTTTTATAATTATGCGAGCACGAAATATTCATTGCACGCATATTCCTTGTGATCAAGCTTAAGCCTCTTCCAAAGGACATAAATGATTGGTTTTTGTATGGGGATAGAGTATATCCATGTGGTACTTTCCACCATTATGATTGGTGGAAGTAGTGGAATATGGGTTATGTTGGGTGTTTGGGGAACACTAAAGGACATAAATATTTGTGATTGTTGAAAGAGTACTAGAGTAGTGCTACTTGGTACCCTATTGGTATACAAAACTTTTTCCTTCCAAATAATGTCGTATCTCTTGCAAAACAAATATGATGAGCTAACTTGAGGGTGTGCGCCGGAAAACCCCTCCGATGTTTAAGTCATAACTCAAAATCAATATGGGAAAAGCTCAAGGAATTCTATAAACAAAAAATGTGTTACCTTCTTTAGGGCTAACTCTAAGTTTTTATATGTTCTACATGGTAGAATCCTAGTAAGACTCTAATTTCTCTTTGTAGAGTCCAATCAGGAGTCCATCTCTTAAAGGATATGGCCTATCTTTTAACACCCTCATCATTGAAGTTTAAGTGAAACAACCGAACTCCCAAGCCAACAACCATGCCAAGAAAACCACTAGCCCGGCTGCACGTCAATTGCACAACTACATCGGTCTTACTAATTTCAAGTAAGACCACCGAACAAAAACACTAACTTCACACTAACTTTGCTCGGTGCACATCTCTGCCAAGTTCTCCACTTTGGTCAAAGCAAGGTCCAAAACAAAGGGTCATGTTGATTTAGCAAGGTCCAACTCAAAAGGCCATGTTGAATTAGCAAGGTCCAACTGAAAGGCCTATGCTGATTTCCCAAGGTCCAACTACAAAGGAAAAAAGAAAATCTCTCTCTAGTTGAGAGCTTCTCTCTCTACTTTTTTTCTCTTAGGGTTTCTAGAGGGTTGTGGCAGTTCGAGTGGGGAAGGGGGTTTCTAGCAACCTCCGGCCTCCTCTTCCCTCCTCCAACCCCTCTTTTCTCTTTCCTTTTCTTGCTTTGCTTTCCAATAACTTGGAAGCTTGGGCTTTCCATCCTTTCCCTCCTTTGTGAGGTGTTTCTTCTTCCCTTCGCTTTAACTCCGGCTGTGGATTTCACTAGATCCTCCATCTCACCTCTTTTCCACCTTCATTCGACGTTGCCTCCACGTCTACCTACTGTTTCAACCACTAGCGCCTGCTCGCAGCTCGTTCTCTGCCGGATTCACTGCCTTCCTTTCCTAGATGTATTGCTTTCACCATAGTTGAATTCGCCACCACCGTTGTTGGATATTGTTGGTTGTGGGTTGTGGATTTTGTTTTTTTATTTTTTATTTTCGTTTGTGTTCTGTTATGTTCTCTTGTTTGTTTGGTTATTTGGAGTCCATCAGTATATGATTGTTAAGCTTACCCTCTCTATGATTGGGATCTATAATTTATCTTAGACATGCTCTATTGTCGAACTCTTATGATCGACTCTACTATGTGGTACGAGCACGAGCACGAGCATGAGATGTGCATTTGAATATTTTCATAAATTCTTTCCTTGTGCTTCTTGCTATATTTTTACTATGTTTAGTGTAAGTTTTGAGTTAGATGGACTCTTGTAAGTGTTATTTAGCTTTCTTTAATGGATTTTTCTACGAATCAAAAAATAAATAAATAAGTAAATAACTGAAAGGGCCATATGCTGATTTAGCTAGGTTCAACTAAAAGGTCATGCTGATTTAGCTCGGTCCAATAATTTGGTGTAAATTACCCTCAAAATAATAATTGTACAAGACAAATGGGCGAAGACTTGGAAAAGGGAGAAGACTTTGGAAAATGACTCATTACTTGCTGATGAATTATTGTTTGAAAGGCTAAAAGGGATTCAGAAAAAAGAAGGACCACAGGGGGTAGTAGCTTTCATTTTCCTACTTGTGACTGCTTTGGTATGAAATGTTTCTATTCTAACGATCCGTGGAACTGGGGAGTGTGCACAGTGCTGTGAGGCCCATGGACCTTATCTTCAGTTTATGTCATCAATCCGAATGGTTCATATTGTAAACTTTGTCAAGTAAATTTTTCTTTGTTTAAAATTGAAAATAGATTTGGATTAACTAGTTAATTGAAATCTTATAAATGAAGACTTCAAAAATGCCAAGATTCTACCTAAAAGAATTGAGAACGTATTTGGAAAACGGGGGATAGTGGGACATCTTTACAGCTAGAGCCTAGATTCCATGATCTTTTGAAGTTTCCAGGAAACTACAGTGAGCTTCATTTTTCCTGCTTTCATTTGACTTTTGATGCAATGGGGATATGCTCCACTTTTGTCATATTTGATTGGATTGTTTTGGGTGAAATGTCTTTACCCCAAAATTTACCACACAATTTGTTTCTCTCTTCCATAGCGAAGAAGAAGAAAAAATACTTTACTTTTTTAGTTTGTATCTCAAGATATAATTTTTTTAAAAGAAATTTTAAAATTTTGTTTAGTTTAGATTTTTTAGAAAAAAATTCTAAAATTGTTTTATCTCTCTTATATATCAATCAATTATTTTTTCTCTCTTCTCTTTCATTCTCAATTATTTTTTCTTACACACACATTTACTCAATTACAACAAAATATTAAATCATTCCAAACTCCAAAACTATTTTCAAAACATACAACCGTACAAACAAACAAAAAAAAATTTCTAAACTCTCTTCTCAAATTTTTTTTTGAAAATTTATCTCAAAACACAAACCAAACACACCCTTAACAAACAAGAATATCCAAAGGGTGATTCTATTTACACACCACATATATTATCTCAGTATACACCACTTACTCTTTTTTCAGTGCACACCAAACACAATTTTGATTTTATTATTTTTGCTCACATCATCAATTTTCAAATATACCTAAAACATCATTATCTTCTTCAACCACCCCACCAACTCTAACCCTAACCCTAACCCTAGCTACCGTCACTTGCCTCCGGCAGTCACCTCTTCCTCATCCTTCTCTGATAAATCTCTTCCTCACTCCTTCATCCATCATTCCTTATGCTTCACCACCGCCATCCTCACTCCCAAACCCTTTTCCACCCCATCCTCCCTCTACCACTGGCTCAACCACCTCTCTGCCATCGCCGCCGCAACCTCTCATCCCATCCCATCTCGTATCCTACTTCTTCTTTTCTCTTTCTAAAAATTGTAAGATTTAATAATACATGTAACCATAATAATAATGCGGAATTATGCTTTACAGGACCTTGAATTCAATATAACTCATGAATAAAACGAACATACCTTTGTCAGCCATTGAATTTAGAGAAGTTGAGAAAATATCCCTAATAGTTGAACCCTTAATTCTTGGCTCACCTAATTAGGATGACTATAAAGCTTAGAGTGATGGAAAATACTTATGATATGTAAGGGGAGTCACCCATCCTTATATAGAGGAGAGAAGAGGGCCAGATAAACTCTATCAGAAGAATTCCTAATCCATCAAAGTTTCCTTCTTATCTTAGAAGAGTAATTATATTAAAATTCTAATTACTGAACTTGATCTCAAATATTGGCCTTATCTAATTGTGGAGTCCAAATAAAATAAAACATGTAAAAATATTTAGGCTATTGGGCCACACTAGAAAATAAATCCAACATTCTCCCACTTGGCCCATTAAGCCGATTATGATGCAATTATGAGTTTTTTAAAAAATATGCAACTTATAAAAAAATTTGACTCATTGGATTCCACACTAAAAACTTTGACACGTGATCACGAATTTTAAAAAATAGCCAATAAGTTCAGATATATTAGAAACTATAATACTGTGATTACTTTAGATCACCAATGTGAGTCATAGCGGTTATATAACATTTATGTCATATTTCCTTCTATGCACTACACCATTGATAACCTTCATGTCACGACCCAAACCCGTCCCTATGGGTTTAGCACCGTAACCGGCCAGTAATCTGAGATTACCGAAGGCTTGCTTAACAGTAATACAGAGTACAGGGGCCGGCAGAAGCCAAAACAATAATTAAAAGATGTCCAATGAGTTGGGACAGTCTGTATGCAAAAAGGATTTTTCATGACACATATACAATCAGTACAAAACAGTATATACAATCATCCAAATCAGAGACTGTACGGGGAGCAAATATTCAGGCAAGTCCGTACTCCCTTCTTCCAAGCTCCGCTTCTATTCGATCACCTGCGTACACAAAGGCGGTGAGCTACCCGGCGGTGTGTGGTCGGAAAACCCCTCCGATGGTCAAGTTAGAACACACACCAGGGGATAGATAGAGAGAAGGGAGAGAATTGAGTGTTTTTTGTATGTCTCACCAAATGTTCATCTGCCCAGCATGGGGGGCGCAAACTCGCTTATATACCTTCTGCGCCCCAAATCTACTCTCATCCGTCTCTCGACACGTGGTGCTGCTATCCCATCTGTCAGCACAAATCTTGCTGAACACCACCTAACCAAACTGCCAGCCCACTCTACTGGGAGCTCGGCAGCCGGGCTGCATCTTCTCGGCTATCAACGGCCGTGCTACGCAACTGGCCAGAGCGCTCTGCTCGCCGCGCTTAATGAGAACCGAGCTCGGTTGCATCTTGGCAGAGCCGAGCTCGGGACAGCTCATGCTGGTTTGCCGTCGGCCTTCCTACCGGGCTAACTCATGAACCCCGGTCCAACCACGCCTTTCCTAGCGCCGGACATCTCACTTGACTGGCCTCTATACCATGCAGCTATGTAGCTCGGTCTAACCACGCCTTGCCTTAACCAAGCAAATCCTTTCAGCACAGGACCGCGCTACCTCGGCCCAATCTTGTCTGGCCCAAATCTGTCCGGCCATTACCACGGCCCAATCTAGATCATAAATCTCCCTCTCCATTGCCCCTTAATTCCGTCCGCTGAAGCGTGACTGGGATTACCTATTCCAACCAGGGTATCACCTCATCGGTCCTCAATTTGCTAATCGGCAACCGAGCTAGTCGACATGCATGAATTCAAACTTGCCCAGTCTGACCTTCCTAGCTCTTCGGCTTGCTCGGTCGACGCCTCACCTGACCTTCCTGTCTCTTCAATTCTGACGCTGCCACCAATGGGACACATGGCATTCTCCCGTTGGTCCTCGAGTAGCCAACCAGCCGTCGCATGAAATTTGAATTTGGGCGGCAATTGGGGCTATATATGTGCCCCGTCTCTCTCTGTTTCATTCTTACTGACCATCTTCCGTCTCAAGCGTCCCAGAGCTGCTGCCTTTCTTCTCTCGCCATTCTTGAGCTCGTGCTCGAAGGAAAAGTCACTGCCCTTCACTGGTAAGTCCTTCAACTCCTCTTTTGTTGCTATCTTCTTTAATATTTCACACATTAGGGCACTAAAACATAGTTTCTAGGGCATTAGTCTTAAGAACCATCCCAAACCTCCCACTGTGAATGGTGTTCTTCATTTTTCCTGAAGAACACTGAAAATCTGGGGCGGACCGGGCTCCAGGTCTCCATTTGATCCAAAAGGCCAATCTGACCGAGCAAATAACCTGTTTGTCCCAACCTTAGTGGAAACCGGGGTAGGCAAAGGGTTTGGTCGATCGACCGGGCTAATATCTGGTCCGCTTGAACGACCGGGCTCCTTGGCTAACCTTCACAACCGAGGTGGTTTGGCACAATCAATGACCGAGCTAAAGTCAAGCTCCTTTCGCGCGACTTCCTTTTACAATTGACAACCTTTTCCTGCAGAGTCCAAGGGAACCCCTGACCATTTTTGAGGCTCTCAAAGACCGAGCAGCCAACAATCACCAGTCAGTGCCAAACCTCCTCAGCCGAGCTAATTTAGCCGGTCGTTCATGGGGAAATTTTGATTTCTTGTAGATACTCCTGCTGCCCTAGCTACGTTCAGGGAGGAGTACGGCATCCCGGCCGATGTCCACCTTGAGCTTGCAGAAATTGAGACAACGCCTTGGGGCAGAGAGGAGTGCCCCTTCACCGTGCTATCAATTGTCGAAAGAGGCCTTCATTTTCCACTCAACCCATTGATCACCGAGTTCCTGCGCCGCACCCAGCTTACACCCACTCAAGTGTCCACCAACACCTACCGAATAATAAACGGTGTGCACGAACTTAACAACCGGCTAGGCAAAAACTTAGGCTTAGCCGAGATATTGCGGCAGTACACTCTTGGGCACACCGACAATGGTCTCGCCTATTACCTTAAGATTAGGTCGAGCAAACAAAAAATAGTGACCGGTACACCGGACAAGGACCTGCACGATGACGATTTCTTCTAGGTGACTGGTAGTTATGAAACAGCCGAGGTACCGGGCTGGTTCATAAGCAAGAACTTCGGTTCCACATGTAAGCCGGTCTCCTTCTGCTCGGTCAATTGTTCCTCTACATTATTCTGTACTTAACCATTTTTTTTGTTTCTCCTGCAGCTATTCAAGCCTTGCAAGCCAACTACCAATACCCCAACGTTGAAGCCATCCGCACCGTGCTCCGTTACAACTACCGGGATTGCAACGAGTTGCTCGGCTACACACCAACCTACAAATACTCGGCACCACGCCGGAGTAGAGTAACAGACTTTCTCCGCACTCCATCACCACCTCCAGATCCAACTTTGCCTGACGTCCTACTAATTCGGTTGACCGAAGCCGATGAGATGGCAAAAAGAAGCCGCATCAAAAATTTGCTCACAGCTACCTCAGCCGAGATACCGAGCATCGCCACACGTTCTCTAGCTGTCGACCAATCAAGCGGCCCCATGGTCGCCCTGGCATCTTCAGCCGTCGGGCAAACCAGACAGGAAACCCGCCGGGCTGGCAAAAGGCCTCGCGCAGACCCATCTGCCGAGCTGACAACCGAGCAACCTGCCGACACGGTCGACCCCGTTCCAGCGTGGCCGCCGCAACTGAAGCACCGGGGCAAAGAGATCCCGGCAAATGCTTCGGTCAAAGGCGACAATGAGCACTTGCTTGCCTTCGACCTCTCAAAGGCGCTGTTGCTACCGAGCGACGTGGTTGGCAGCGACCACGTTCCTGACACCCAGCTGGTGAAATCAGCCGTGAAGCCTATGACTAGGGTAAGAATCTCAATCTTCTACTCAAATTTTCACAAGTGTTTGCACGGTTTCTTCTCTGATCGAATTATGTTTTTGCAGGCCATCCAAAAGCAGCACTTGGTCATGGAACGCATCCACCGACTTTGGCAGAAGGCCAGTGATACTGCTAGCCAAGTCCAGAGCCTCCAGACCGAGCTAGGCCGAGCAAAATCGTCACTCCAAGTTGCCAATGCTGACAACAACAAGTTGCTCGGCCAGCTTAGCGAAGCCGAGCAAAAGAGAGACGCACTCCAGGCCGAGCTGGACGAGCTCAAAAAGTCCAGGGAGAAAGAATGTGAAGACGCCAATAACGCCGATTTCAAAGAGGCAGAAGACAGCTATAAAAAACAAGTCTTTGCCACCCAGGACATCTATTTCAAAGCTGGATGGAAGGTTGCCTGTCAACAGCTCGGTCAAGGTCCTAACACCGACGTGTTTGCCTCTCCACCGGCTGTCTTCTTACTGACCTACCTCATACCATATGCCAACGACGTCTTCAGCGCGTTGCAGGTTGAGGCTGAGGGACGACTTGAGGGAGAAGTCGAGGCAGATGCTATGGGAGAGGACCAAACCGAGCAGGAGCAGACCGGCCAGACTGTGACCGGTGTCCAGGACCAGACAGCACCGGTCAACTTGGACTAGTTTTGCGTTTTATCTCTTTTTTGTCTACAAATGTAACCGGGCTAAGTTCCCCATCTTTGTATTTACTTTTTATCAATGAAAAGCTCCGATTTCATCTACTGTTTGCACGATTTTTTTCCAACTCTACCTTCAGCAAAACATCTCGGTTTAAATTACAAAGTTGAACAAATCACCAACTTCTTCAACCGGAATAACCATCGCGGTTGGAAATCCCAAGCTGAACAAGTCATCAACTCTTCCAACCGGAATAAGTTATCTCGGCTGGGAATCTTCAAAGTTGAACAAGTCTTCAACTCTTCCAACCGGAGTAAATCATCTCGGTTGGGAATCCCAAGCTGAACAAGTCATCAACTCTTTCAACCGGAATAAGTCATCTCGGCTGGGAAGCCTAAGTTTGAACAAGTCATCAACTCTTCGAACCGAAGTAAATCATCTCGATTGGGAAGCATAAGTTGAATAAGTCATCAACTCTTTTAACCGGAGTAAATCATCTCGGTTGAGTATTTAAAAAGCAAAGAACAAAATGCTAAAGGCAAAGAAGACACTTCTATATATTGACAAAGAGAATTACATTCTGAAGTGTAAGCCAAAAAATTCATTTGCACAAAAAGAAGGCTAAAGCTAGAAATAATACAGTTTGAGGTTGGCCGCATTCCACGGCCGGGGTATTGTTCTACCATCCAGATCCTCCAAGTGGTATGCCCCCTTGCCTGCCAGACCGGTTATCTTGTAGGGTCCTTCCCAATTTCCCCCTAGCTTGCCTTCTCCTGACACTAGGGTATTGCCCATGACCTTCCTCAAGACCCAATCACCACTTTGAACGGTCTGGGGTGCACCGTCTTGTTGTATTTCCTTGAAAGTTCTTGTTGATAGGCCGCCACGTGGATGAGAGCCTCATCCCGTCGCTCTTCCACTAGATCCAGTTCCAGGGCAATGGCCTCGGCGTTCAGCTTGGGCTCAAAACTTTCGCTTCTGAGTGTGGGCATGCCAACTTCCAAAGGTATGACCGCCTCCATGCCATAAGCCAAAGCAAATGAAGTTTCCCCGGTAGACCGCCGAGGGGTTGTTCGGTATGCCCAAAGGACGATGGGGAGTTCCTCAGCCCACTTTCCCTTTGCCTTCTCTAACCGCTTCTTCAAACCATCAAGTATGGTCTTGTTTGATGCCTCGGCTTGACCATTGGACTGCGGGTAAGCCGGAATAGAGTTGTAGAATTCAATCTTTAAATCCTCACAAAATCCTCTGAAAAGGCGACCGTCGAACTGGGTGCCGTTATCAGAGATCAGAATTTTGGGGACGCCAAACCGCGTGACTAAATTCTACCAGACAAAGCGCTTCACGTCCTTCTCCTTGATCGTTACCAAAGGCTCCGCTTCAACCCATTTGGTGAAGTAATCTGTGGCGGCGATGAAGAACTTCCGGTTGCCTGGTGCGGTGGGGAGCGGCCCCACTATATCTAGCCCCCACATCGCAAAGGGCCAAGGGCTGGTGAGGGGAAGAAGTTCCCTGGCCGGCTGGTGGATCTGGTGGGCAAACTTCTGGCACTTTTCACACTTGCGAACATATTTCTGTGCGTCGGCTTGCATGCATGGCCACCAGTAGCCTTGTGAAATAGCTCGGTAGGCCAAGGACCTGCCCCCTATGTGACTGCCACAGATGCCTTCGTGAATTTCGTACAAGAAAGTCTCCACGCTGCTTAGGTGCACACATTTTAGGTAGGGACCAGTGAAAGACTTTTTGTATAAAGCGCCGGATGGAGAGAGCCAAAACCACTCTGACTTCACCGGCACTTTATGTGCTTCCTTTTTGTCGGTTAGAAGAGTCCGTTCTCTAAGAAACAGGATGATAGGGTCCATCCAACAGGGACCTAACTCGGCGCATAGTACTTCTGTCTGCCCGGCTTCCTCAATGCTGGCTCTCGGAAGGAATTCAATCAAAAGAGGGTTGGGAGATGCGCTATCGACCATGGAAGCAAGGCCTGCCAACTCATCTACTCGACCATTTTCTTCTCGGCCAATCTGTTGGACCCTGATCGCTTGAAATTGCCTGATTTGGTCCCTAACCAAGGCTTGGTACTTTGCCATTCTGTCATCCTTCGCTTCGTAAACCCCAGAGACTTGGTTAACCACAAGTTGGGAGTCACTGTATACAATTAGCTCGGATGCTTGCATCTAAATCGCGCTCTTGAGCCCGGCCAAAAGCGCCTCATACTCGGCCTCATTGTTGGATGCTGGGAAGTCAAGGGTGATAGAGTGTTCAATAGTCAGGCCATCCAATGAGATAAGAACGATACCTAGCCTGGCGCCGTGACGGTTCGACGCTCCATCAATGAAAAGTTTTCACATCTCCCCGACAAAGAGCTTCCAACATTCTGAAGGGTCGTGAGAGTTTCGAAGGTCGATGAGATCACGGTTGTTCGGCTGTTCGGTTGCACGTTCTGTGCAGACTGGTTCCACTTCAGCCCCCCTCGGTGATTCGGCACCGGACTCAGCAAGTTGATCTCCAATGCCCAAGTTCATAGGTGAATCTCCAGGTTGCGGTATTATGCTGGCCGCAGGCTCTGCGCTGAATGCTTCCATTTCTTCCCCCCTTTATGATGCGGTACCGGATAGAGCAGGTTGGTCGGTGATACCCAATTCCGTCATCGCATCACCAGGCGGTGGATTTGTACAAACTGAGGGTGTTCCGGAGGGGCGTGCAAATTCCGCGTCGCCAACTCCACCAAGTTGTTGTGTCTCGGTTGTGCTTGCGTTCACCTCATCATCTGCCGCGGCAATGTCAACCGAGCACACCGGATGAGTTCCAGGTGAGAATTCCGCAACGAAATCGACCAAGGTCTGGGCTTTTATAACAGTGCGCAGCTGGAACTTAACATCAAATTGACCCAATTCGACCGCCCACTTGAGAATTCGGCCAGAGAAGTCTGCCCGTTCAAACAAGGCCTTAAGGGAAAACTCCGTCAGTACGATGATGGTATGGGCGTGGAAATAGTGCGCCAACTTCCTTGAAGCCATCATCAATGCCAACGCAAGCTTTTCCAACGGCAAGTATCTCGACTCTGCCGGCAGTAAGGTTTTACTAACGTAGAAGATTGGGAGGTGCTTAATTCCTTCAGCTCGGACTAGCACCGCACTGACTGCATGCTGTGAGACGGCAAGGTAAAGATAGAGTTCCTCGCCTGGCTTCGGTGTAACCAAGATTGGCAAAGAAGACAGATATTCCTTGAGCTCGGCCAAAGCCCGGTCACACTCTTCATCCCACGAGAACTTTGATTTCAATGCCTGAAAGAAAGGGCGGCAGCGATCTGATGATCGGCTTATAAATCGATTAAGCGCAGCGGCCATTCCGGCTAGATGCTGCACGTCCTTAACCGAACGGGGCTGTTTCAACTCCTGCACAGCTCTGATTTGAGAGGGATCTGCTTCTATGCCCGGGTTCGTGACTAGGAATCTCAAAAAAATTTCGAACCCCATACCAAAGGCACATTTAGACGCATTCAAGCGTAGCTTGTGCTTTTTGAGAATGGCGAACATCTCGGCCAAGTCAGACAAGTGGTCTGCTTGATGTCGGTTTTTAACCACCATATCATCAATGTAAGCCTCCATTGTTCGGCCAAGCAACAGAGCAAACATCTTAGTCACCATCCCCTGAAAGGTTGCCCCGGCGTTCTTCAAATCAAAAGGCATAACTCGGTAGCAGAAGAGTTCCCTTGGAGTCGTGAAGGAGGTGATCTCTCGGTCGGGCCCATGCATGGCAATCTGATGGTAGCCGCGATAGGCATCCAAGAAGCTGAGCCTATTATGTCCAGCCGTCAAGTCCACGAGCTGGTCAATGCGGGACAAAGGGAAGCTATCTTTCGGACAAGCTCGGTTGACTGTCTTGTAATCGACACAAACTCGCCACTTCCCATTCTTCTTGGGCACCACTACGGCGTTGGAAATCCACCGAGGGTAGTGCACTTCCTGAATTGCTCGTGCCTCGAGCAAGTTTTTCACTTCCTCCGCAACTATCTCGGCGTGATGCAGCGCTGACTTCCTTGTTTGCTGAATGACCGGCTTTGCTCCGGGGAAGACATTGAGGTGATGACAGATAAAACTTGGATCAAGGCCGGGCATGTCGTAAGGCGACCATGCGAAGACCTCGATGTTGGCCATTAAAAACTCCACAATTTCAGTCCTTTCTCGGGTAGTAAGGCTGGAGCCGAGCAGGAAGAACTTGTCTGGATGCTCTGTATCAATTTGCACTTCCACTAATTCCTCAACGGCTTTGTCCTCTGCCCTGGTGCCCACATCCTCAAGAACTCTCTGGTCTCCCGGTCCTTCTATCATTTGAACAAAGCCTTTGGCAGCCCGGCTCCCGTTGACCGCCATGAAGCACTGCTTTGACATGACTTGATCTCCCCAAATTTCTTCAATTGCCCCTATAGCTAAGGGGAATCTCATTACCTGATGGTAGGTTGACGCCACGGCTTGCATCGCGTGAAACCATCCCCTTCCAAGGATCAGGTTATAAGTGGATGGTACTTGCAGCACCCAAAACTCCACTTGCTTGACTACGGATCCCGCTTTGACCGACAAGATAATCTTTTCCAAAGGCCACTCCGGTTGCGAGTTGAAACCGACCAGGGACGAAGTTGCCGGAGAGAAATCTGTATCACGGAGCTTGAGCTGCTTGAATGCATCGTAGTACATGATCTCGACCGAACTTCCCTGATCGATCAAGATCCGTTTGACATCAAACTCCTTGACGCGGAGCGTCACTACTAAGGCGTCGTTGTGCGGTGTCTGAATGCGCTCTAGATCCCTCGAGGAGAAACTGAGCACATCTCTTTCTTCGGTCTTCCCCCTCTTGATTGCAGGCTGAACCGACAAGACTTCCCTCATGTGTTCTGCCTTCTTTATCATACCCCGAAGCTCGCTTACCCGCGCCAGTTCCATTATGCCGTGAATGACATTAACAACTCCTTGTGGGGGTGCATCACGGTCATCCGGTCCCCGCGGATCAACCGGCACTTGATTCGCCTTAACACCTCCATCGATGTAAAGGTCCAGGTGTCCAGCTGCGACTAACTCTTCCAAGTATTGCCTCAAAGGCAAACAATCCTCTGTCCGGTGGCCGCGCTCCCGGTGAAACGTGCAGCGGTACCGCGGATTGAAGCCCTTTTGACCGTCGCCCAACTTAGCAGGAAATCGGACGTACTCCTCGTCACGGATTTCACTAAGAATGCGATAGATCGGAATTTTGAAGACCGTGGTAATGCCCGTCCTGGCCTTCAATCTTCTATTTGCGTCGGCCACATCATCCCGGGGGTAGTCATCCCGGTCATTCCGACGTCCCCTACCCCAATTTTTACGATTTGAGCCACGGTCCGATTCCTCAGCGCGGTCACTTGATCGGCTGGACTCTTGTCCAACTGCGTGCACTTTGCCAGCTGACCTCTTGTCTGTTGCCACCGGAGTCGCCTTCGCGGTAGATGCTGACGCATCATCCTCTACTCGGATGTGCTCATTGATGCGCTGCATTAGCTGGCCCATGGACGTCGGTTGGTGCATGATAAGTGAGTCCCGCAGTCTATGTCTGACCGGGAGGCCCCGCTTGTACTGAGTGATTGCAAGGTTGATCGGGCAATCCAAGATCTCGTTGAAAGTCTCCCAATATCTGGAGTTGTATGCCTTCAATGTATCGCTCAGCTCCATCTTGACACTCAACAGGTGATCAACTTCTTTAGGTGTTTTAGTGTTGGTTTTGAAGCGCGTTACAAAGGCTTCGGCCAACTGATGCCACCTCTCAATACTCCCCTCCGGCAGCCGCTCGAACCATTTCAAGCCCAGCTCGCACAAACTTGACGGAAAGATGAGGCACATAAGAGCATCATTCCGCCTATGTCCGGCCATGACCTGTCGGAAGTGGCTTACATGCATGTAAGGATCGGTCTTTCTGTCGTAAAGCGTGAACTTTAGCTGGTGGAAGCCTGCCAAAAACGGTGTTGTTTTTATTTCCTGGGAGAAAGGGGTAGCGCTCAACCTTGCCAAGTCAGAATCCATAAGGAGTGGCGCCGCTAGGCGGGGTGGAGGCATTCCGACCTCCTCGCTGGCGTGAACCCCGTAGGATAACCGTTGGAAAGTCGGTATCCTCTGTGCCTCCCGCCGGCGAGCCCGTTCCTCCAAGACTGCCCGCAAATCTTCTGATCGAGCGGAATAGGTGTACCTCGACGTCGTCGCCGGACGTGAGGGCTAATAAGTGTTATCTTGCGCGCTGGACTTCTCTGCGCGCACATCGGAATCACCAACCTTGTAACTTCTAGTAATAGAGATGAACGGTGTGTGTCGCTGACTCTGACTACCTGAACAGTGGGGTTGGGTGCGCTCACTGTGGTCTCCCACTCCATCTACACCCTTCCCTTTGACATGCCGCTTCAGCTCCTCCATCTCCGCCGCCATTCGCCAGATGACGGCGTCCTGGTCCTTCAGCTTATTTTCCAGACGTCTGGCGTGTGAGCCTCTCCTCCGCCGGTGACCGTCTGGACTCCGTGAATGACCATGACTTCTTCCGCGCTTATCCCGCGCGTCTCCCGACTGTCCTCCTGGGAATGTCTCCAAGTCCCCCATCGGAGTAATGGTGGGGTGTCCCTCTCTCCGTCTGCCTGACTCCGGAGTGACTCCATCGATGGCGGACAGCGGAATCTCTTCGTTGTTCGCCATAGAAAGCTATCGGATGAGCTTGGAAGACAAGGTTTTATCTGCAAAGTTTCCCACAGACGGCGCCAATTGTACGGGAAGCAAATATTCAGGCAAGCTCGTACTCCCTTCTTCCAAGCTCCGCTTCTATTCGATCACCTGCATACACAAAGGCGGTGAGCTACCCGGAGGTATGTGGCCGGAAAACCCCTCTGACGGTCAAGTTAGAACACACACTAGGGGATAAATAGAGAGCAGGGAGAGAATTGAGTGTTTTTTGTATGTCTCACCAAATGTTCGTCTGCTTAGCATGGGGGGCGCAGACTCGCTTATATACCTTCTGCGCCCCAAATCTACTCCCATCCGTCTCTCGACACGTGGTGCTGCTATCCCATCTGTCGGCACAAATCTTGCTGAACACCACCTAACCAAACTGCCAGCCCACTCTACTAGGAGCTCGGCAGCCGGGCTGCATCTTCTCGGCTATCAATGGCCGTGCTAAGCAACTGGCCAAAGCGCTCCGCTCGCCGCGCTTAATGAGGACCGAGCTTGGCTGCATCCCGGCAGAGCCGAGCTCGGGACAGCTCATGCTGGTTTGCCGTCGGCCTTCCTGCCAGGCTAACTCATGAACCCCGGTCCAACCACGCCTTTCTTGGCGCCGGACATCTCACTTGACTGGCCTCTATACCATGCAGCTATGTAGCTCGGTCCAACCACGCCTTGCCTTAACCAAGCAAATCCTTTCAGCACAGGACCGCGCTACCTCGGCCCAATCTTGTCTGGCCCAAATCTGTCCGGCCATTACCACGGCCCAATCCAGATCATAAATCTCCCTCTCAGGGACTAAATCCCTATTTAAATAGTACGGTACAACATCATTCAGTCTATACAGAACATAAACAAAGATGGGGAAAATTAAAACACCCCAAACAGCCTCAGCTTGAACAGTTTTGGAACCTTAAAGTGAGGCACAACGGTTAACTTGACAAAAAGGGAGTTTAACCCAACGCTCCTAGCTTCGGTCCGGTACCTGTACACCTACATATATATATGAGCAGTGAGCTAAAGCCCAGTGAATAACATATATGTAAAAAGGTTAAGAATGAATGTCCATTCAATATTGAAAATAGTCATTAAACAGTAGATCAGTTATTCAGTTTGTGACTCATATTTAATGCCGTAGCAGTCACTCAGAAACTATAATAGTCATATATGGTACATCCAATAGCAAAACAGTACAGTAGGTCTTAACAGACCGAACAGTCAATTGATGGCCATCATATCAGTAAACAGTAGTGGTTCCAACATGGAAACCAACAGAGATCTCTGTAACAGTAGCAGTACAGTACAGTAACAGTAGGTTGCTATGCATGCCACGAATACAGTTCACAAATAGGACATCATTCATTCAGTAAGTAGTGTCATTTCATAAAGCAGTACAGTCATTATTCAGAAAATAATTTCAATTGAACATATCTTTACAACATTGTTACTCACAGAGTTCTAGGCTACAGATAAGCTATAGCATCCTTGGATGCCAACCCTACATAGTTACAGGATGAACACACACTAAGCTATACAGTTGGAAAAATAATAACTTAATCCCTAATTTGCCTCGGTGTGGTTCTACATCAATATCATCATTAAGATGCTTAAACTAGGCCTAAGAATGCCTAGAATGGAATGAGGATGCAAAGATGCACTATAAAAATATTTTCAGAATTTTCAGAAAATAGGGGTCCCGCTCGAGCGTGGGTTTCCCCGCTTGAGTGGACTTGCAAACAAAAGCCTACACTCGAGCGTCAACCTTCCCGCTCGAGTGGACTGCAAAAGTAATGGATGTATGAAAATCACGCTCGATGGGCGCTCGACACCCGCTCGAGCGTGTGACACAAGTCCTCGCTCGAGCGTGCAAAACCCCGCTCGAGCGGACTGTAAACACAACAGAAGTGCTGGATACACGAATTTCCCGCTCGAGCGCCACTTACCCAGCTCGAGCGGGAGTCCAAAATCTGGAATTTCCAGATTTGAACCTCAAGCTCAAAATCAAGTTTCAATATATCAAATTCGATCCTTCTGGGCTAATTTTCTAGAAAACACTTTAAAACTCATAATATAACATGATTCAAAGCTCAATTTGTAAAATCAAAACCCAAAGGTGAGTCAATTAAATACCAATTTCAAACCAACTTTCATGAACATGATGTACATGCAACATGCATGAATTGGAACAACTTCAAAGCTTCAAATACATGTCCTAATGAGCCAATTCTTCTCAAAACATGGTGAATTCATGGATTTCAACAATAATATGGACGTGCATGCAATAATTTTCATGAAAACAACTCTAAACTTCAAAATATGCACATGCATGCAAGGAATGAGCTTCAATTCAACAATCTAAACCAATTCTAGGCTCAACTCTTCAATTTAAATAAAACATGAAAGAACTAACTTAAATTCACAATTAAAAGGATGGACACACTACCTTAGGTCCTCAAACTCAAGAATATAAGCTCAATTGTACAAATCCTCTACAAATTCTTCAAGTCTCCAAGCAACTTCAGGTTGAATTCAATTCCTCTCTCACTCTCACTCTTAGTCGGTTTAGACTAAGAAAAAGGCTGAGGAAATGTTGATTCTAAGTCTCAAAATATGATATGGAGTGGGCCACTAAGTGGCAAAGTTGTAAATAAGACCAACTCTTATAATTTAGCTTCATTTAATCTAATTTAATCATACCAAATCGCATTTCAATTAAATATGCCATAAAATCACATTAATTCTGACTAGCATAAAACATAAATCAATTTCAGATTCGGCCGCCGATAAGGCCTTCAATTCGCAGTTTAAAACATAAAACATGAATAGGTAATTTAACAGTCAACAGATAGAATTGCATTCAAACTAGCACAATAAATCAATCGATTCAAAATTTCAGTCAGTCAGTCAATTAACATGCTTAATCATAAATTAGCACTAATCAGTGTTATTATCAGTAAACAGTGGTGAGGGTTGTCACACTTCACCAACCCAGTCCTTTATCGGGATATATAATTATTTGTCTGAAAGGCCCCTGTAATTTGTCTTGTTAAAACATTTCCTGTTTATCAATATTCAATTTAATGTGTACACACAGTTTTAGAAACAGGAAAAACAGAAACAAAATTATTATTATGGAAATAGTGTCAAATAAAAATAAGCACTCAAGATTAACCATACACATCAAGGGTTGCTTAAAAGACCCATCCTGATAACATGCTCTTTGTATGTCTTTGGTGGCAATCCCTTTGTGAATGGATCAGCAATCATAAGAAAGGTGCTTAAGTTTTCAATTAACACTTGTTGTTTCTGAACTCTTTCTCTAACGACTAAGTACTTTACTTCCATGTGTTTGGATCCACTGGAGTACTTTCCATTCTTAGAGAAGAAAACTGCTGCGGTATTGTCACAATATATCTTCAGCGGCCTGGCAATTGAGTCAACAACACCAAGTCCTGAGATGAAATTTCACAACCATAAAGCATGATTTGTAGTCTCAAAGCATACCACAAACTCAGCCTCCATAGTAGATGAAACAATAATGGACTGCTTCATACTCTTCCATGAAATTGCTCCACTAGCTAGTAGAAAAACAAAACCTGATGTAGATTTTCTACTATCAAGGCAACTAGCAAAATCTAAGTCTGAGTATCCAATAACTTCCAACTGTTCTGATCTCCTATAGGTGAGCATATAGTCCTTTGTTCCCTAAAGATATCTCATAACTTTCTTCACTGCTTTCCAATGTTCCATTCCAGGATTACTTTGGAATCTTCCCAACATTCTAACTGCAAAACTAATATCTGACCTGGTACATGTATGGGCATACATCAAGCTCCCTACAGCTGATGCATATAATGTCCTTCATTTGTTTTCTTTCCAAGTCATTCCTTGGACACTGTTTTTCACTTAATTTATCACCCTTTTTAATGGGTGCATCACTGGCTGAACAAAACTGCGTATTAAATCTCTCCAAAACACAATCAATATATCCTTTCTGAAATAGTCCTAGCAATCCTCGAGATCATTCCCTAAAAATCTCTATGCCAATAACATAGTTTGCCTCACCCATATCGACCATTTTAAAGTTTTTGGAGAGATATTCCTTGATTTTATGCAATAAACCAAGGTCATTACTTGCTAACAAAATGTCATCCACATATAGCACCAAAATAATGAACTTACTCCCACTAACCTTTAGATATATTCATTGATCAACTGCATTCCGAAGGAGGTAATGGTATCATTAAACCTTAAATACCCTTGCCAGGAAGCTTGTTTGAGGCCATATATGGATTTTCTTAATTTGCAAGCTAAATGTTCTTTACCTTTCTTTGCAAATCCTTCTGGATGCTCCATATAAATTTCTTCATCCAAATTTCCATTTAGAAAAGCAGTTTTCACATCCATTTGATGCAACTCTAAGTCATAATGAGTTACCAGGCTAAGATGATTCTAAGCGAGTCCTTCTTAGATACTGGAGAGAAGGTCTCCGTATAGTCTATGCCCTCTTTTTGAGTAAAACCTTTGGTAACAAGTCTGGCTTTAAATCGTTCGATATTACCTTTTGCGTCACACTTGGTCTTGAAGACCCATTTACACCCGACCTTTTTGCAGTTATTAGGCAATTCGACGAGATCTCAAACACTGTTTTGTTCCATGGATTTTAACTCTTCGTTTATAGCATTGACCCATTTAGAAGAATCATCACTATTCATGGCTTGTGAAAATGAGGATGGATCTTTGTTAATCCCAATATCAAAATCAGATTCCTGTAGATACACCATGTAATCATCTGTAATGGCAGACTTTCTTTCCCTCTGAGATCTTCTCAGAACTGCCGGTTGTGGTGGTTCTACAATATTTTCAATGGTGGTATCTTCATGAAGTGGTGAAACATGAGGTGGTGAAGGATTTTCATTATGTTGTCCGTTTCCCTCAGCCTGTGAAATAGTCTGAGGAACAACAATTTTTCGATAAGGGTCAAATGTTGGCACATCCACCCTAATTTCCTCGAAATTCACCACTCTTGTTTTCTCACTCCCACTAATTTCACCATTCTCTAGGAATTTAGCATTACCAGTCTCCATTATCCTTGTACTGTGATTAGGACAATAAAATTTGTACCCTTTAGACTTGTCTGGATAACCAATGAAATATCTAGATATTGTTCTTGAGTCCAACTTTTTCTCTTGTGGGTTGAAGATTCTTGCCTCTGTTGGACAACCCCAAATATGTAAGTGTCTTAAACTAGGTTTCCTACCAGTCCACAACTCAAAAGGAGTTGCTGGGATCGCCTTACTAGGAACCCTATTTAAGATATATATTACAGTCTTTAAAGCTTCACCCTACATTGAAATAGGTACGATTGAGTAACTTAACATATTCCTAACCATATCTTTAAGTGTACGATTACGCCTTTCAGCAACTCCATTTTGCTGTGACGTACCAGGCATTGTATATTGAGCACAAATGCCTTTCTTTTCTAAGAATTTGGCAAATGGGCCAGGATTTTGGCCTGACTTATCATATTTACCATAATATTCACCACCCCTGTCTGATCTCACTATTTTAACCTTTCTATTTAATTGTCTCTCGACTTCAGTTATGTACACCTCAAGGATGTCAACAGCCTGAGACTTTTCATGAATTAGATACACATATCCATAACGTGAGAAGTAATCTATAAATGTGATAAAATATTTTTCACCACTAAGACATGGGATGTTGAGTGGCCCGCAAATATCTATATGAATTATCTCAAGAAGCTCATTACTTCTTGTGGCACCTTTCTTGGTGTGTTTGGTTTGCTTTCCTTTAATGCAATCCACACATATCTCAAAATCAGTGAAGTCTAGGTTTTCCAAAATCTCATTCTTTACCAATTTTTCAATTCTATTTCCAGAGATATGCGCCAACCGTTATGCCACAAGATTAAGGATTTTTCATTAATTAGACCACGTTTTAAACCAATATTCGAATGCAGAGTTACTAATGATTGTGCAAACTCATGATTTAAGGTAATTTTATATAAACCATCACATAAATTACCAGAACCAATCACTGTTGAATTAAACATTAAATTGAGTTTTCCACAATTAAATAAAACTGAATATCCAACATGATCTAATTTGGATAACGAAACTAAATTCCTAGAAATTGAAGGAACATAAAAAGTGTCTTCTAGATCCATCTGATGACCCGTCTCTAAGATCAGTCGGTAGGTTCCTACAGCTACCACTTCAGCTTTGAGACGGTTCCCCATATAGACAAATCTTTCACTTTCCTTCGGCTTCCTGGTTGAGAGGTATCCTTGCATGTCATTTGTAATATGGGTCGTGGCCCCAGAGTCAATCCACCACGTATTAGAAGGTACTTCAGCAAGATTTGATTCATAACAAACTAAAGAAAATTTCTTACATTTCTTTTCGAACCAAGCCTTTCGCTTGCTGCAGTCTTTCTTCACATGTCCCTTCTTGCCACAAAAGTAGCACTTGACAGTGAAACCATTCTGCGTCTGATTTTCTTCCTCAGGATCATTCTTTTTCTTTGGTGGATTTTTCTTTGATTTTACAAACTTACCCTTGTTTTTCTTTATAGCTCCATGAGTTACAGCCAATGTAGTTTGACGTCCTTCCTCCTTCAACCTCACTTCCTTCTGAACACACATATTAGTTAGCTCATTCAAACTCCACTTATCTTTATTGGTGTTATAGTGAATTTTGAATGCGCCGAACTGTTATGGAAGTGAGTTGAGAGTAAACTGCACAAGAAAAATTTCGTCAACTTGCATTCCTAAAGTTTTAAGCTTTGCAGCTTTGTCAGCCATATTGAGGATGTGATCCTGAACTCCTCGGTTGCCATCATATTTCATTGTTGTCAATTCAGCCATAATATTGCCAGCAAGTGACTTGTCAGCAAATCTAAATCGATCTTCAACAGCCTTTAAGTATTCTAATGCATTAACAGTTTGAGGTAAGGAGGTCTTGATGATGTTATTTGCAATGGTCATCTTCATGAACATCAAACTGAGTCTATTGGACCTTTTCCAAGATTCAGAAAGGGCAACTTGTTTTGTAGTACTATATTCATTAATGTCTGCAAGTTTATCTTCAAGTAATGCCATATCGAGGTCCAACACACCCAGTGTAAACTGAACATGTTCATACCATTCCGAAAAATTCGAGCTAGTAAGTAGAAGGACACCCGATGCAAGAGAGTGCAATGAGGTGGGAACTATCACTGAATAAGATAAAAGAATATACATATTAAAGCTTTGAGAATTATGATGAACTATTGATATCACATAAGTCTTTCATTTGGGCAAAACTTAGGTATATCTATTGTCCACTCGTCAAGAATCACTCATGTAGGTCTAAAGTAATTTATGCAATTTTTCAGCTAGTTATGTTACCTTTGGGTATTCAATTCTAATCTGTCAAATTACATAAGTTTCATTATCCTACCCAGTTTATAATTATTTGAAAGTGACTCTCCTTTGGGCTAGTCTCAATCTCCTAATTATAACTGCAATTGAGAATATTATCGACGTTAATGTTACCCTTTTAACAATTCTTTTAGTAGTTCTATATTCATAAGTTTTACAAATCTAAGCCACTTTGGCAGCTACTAAATTAGTAAACCCTATGAATACGGAACTAACCAACAATATTTTCTATTCATTAATTTTGAGTTATTTAATTATCATTAATTTAATCACAATTTTAATGAAATCACTATTTTATGATTTCTAAAATTTATTTTATGTGATTGCAATTACCAATATAATAATAATAATAACTCTGGACGAACATGAATATTTATATATCAAAATCATGTAATATAACAATCATGAATATCTCATATAATGGTTAATAAGAATTACACCTAATATGAATTAACTACTTCAATATTTAATATTCAATGTCATAAAATTATATCATGATATCAAAAACTACATGTACAAACACCCAGACAACTACACTACATGCATGTGTGTATGCGCACGTTTATAGAAATATACAATATATATATATATATATATATATATATACGTAAATATGTACCATAACATGACTAACTAAATAGCAGTAGGTTGCGTATAAACATTCTGACGCAAACATGCAAGAAAATTAATAGATACAAGTATGCCAAGAATACAATATATATATATATATATATTGGGCTTAGGACATGTTATCAGCATGACAAAATCAATCCGCATAACAAAATCAAAAAAACAAAAATGGTGTATTATACGTTTGATCAACAAATTGAGATAATATTTTAAAATCAATACTTTTAATAAAACAAAGGTACCGTTTATTAATAACAGTATCATAAATATATCATTATTCCAAGGTGTATTGATTCACAAAACTAAAGCTCTGATACCACATGTAAGATTTAATAATACATGTAACCATAATAATAATACGAAATTATGCTTTACAGGACCTTGAATTCAATACAACTCATGAATAAAACGAACATACCTTTGTCAGCCATTGAATTTAGAGAAGTTGAGAAAATACCCCTAATAGTTGAACCTTTAATTCTGGGCTCACCTAATTAGGATGACTATAAAGCTTAGAGTGATGGAAAATACTTATGATATGTAAGGGAAGTCACCCATCCTTATATAGAGGAGAGAAGAGGGCCAGATAAACTCTATCAGAAGAATTCCTAATCCATCAAGGTTTCCTTCTTATCTTAGAAGAGTAATTATATTAAAATTCTAATTACTGAACTTGATCTCAAATATTGGCCTTATCCAATTGTGGAGTCCAAATAAAATAAAACATGTAAAAATATTTAGGCTATTGGGCCACACTAGAAAATAAATCCAACAAAAATTACCAAACCCACCCTCACCATCGTGACCCTCCCTCTACAACGATCTTCCCTAACCCATCGGAAAGAAGCTTCTCGCCAAAGGCAACTGCAGTGGCGAAGCTTCAAATCGAAGCTTCAAATCCTAAATCGGAGCTTTGAATCTGTTTTGCACGATCGAACTTCTGCTAACCCTAGATCTAGATCTGAAAACCCTAGGATTCTCACTCACTCTCTCTCTCTCTCTCTCTCTCTCTCTCTCTCTCTCTGTGATGAAAAAAAACGAGCCATGACCGAGGTGGGGAGGCTGGGTTGTTCACTGGTGAGGGGGAAGGGAGAAAGGTTTGCATAAGGGAAAGGGGTTGCCGGCAAGGTAGGGAGGTTGTGGGGGTTGCGATGCTGGCTGGGTTTCGATGACGGTGGCCGGAGGTGGAATTAGGCGGCAGAGAGTGGTGGTATGTGGGGGTGCCTAAAAGAGTAGGGTTTATAATTTTGTCCAAATGGTAATTTGATAAAGGGATATAAGTGTAATAAAAAAAATTATGAAAATAGTGTGTATTGAGAGGTTTTGTGATGTGTAAATAAAATTACTCATATTGAAATTAACCTTGTTACTTTTTACGGTAAATTATACTTTTAACGATTAAGCTTTTGTTCAAATTTTATTTTGATTCTTTAGTTTTTTAGAAAATAATTTCACGGTTCATTGAAGTTTTGGAAGAAACTACACGGGCTTCATTTTCATTTTCCTGCTAGGTATTAATGCAAGGGGGAATTGATTTTCATCAAAATTCGTTGGATTGATTTTTTGGGTGAAACATTTCTACTCACAACATTTACCACATAATTTATAAAAATTAATGAGAAAGTCAACAAATATACAAATTAATGGATGAGTTTATGTTCCAATTTTTTTATCCTATTATTTACATATATTGACAATTTCAATTATGTTATCTAGAGTGACATTATGGGTCAAAGTTCACATGAATCTGTCTGGAGTACTCTGTACTGATATCATAAAGACGTTAAAAGATGTTAAAAGATACAAGGCCACTAAGGGCATCTACGATGGATGTGTTAAAATTATGTGTTATATGATAAAAAGTGAGACCTAAAAATATGTATTAAAAGTTTGTTAATTTAGTCAGTGAATAGTGAATGAATGGCGATACAATAGATGTGTCAAAGGGTGTGTTAAAAAATATATATATATTAAAACAATAATTTAATCAAAAATTTTAAGCGAAAAAAAAAATCTTTCCGTTGACCGCCGGTTGACCAGTCGAACGTCCCGCTAGTCAACCGCTTAGACCAATTTTTCTTTTTTTTTGAAGGGGCTAGACGTCCAAGCGGACTTCCCCCAGGCACACATCGCTCTCTCATTCGTTGGTTAAATCGCTCGCCGCAATTAACACACATTAACATCTGACACTAACACAAAACACTAATACACCCATTAGCAGCTCCATTGTAGCCCCAAACAACACTTTGACCTAGCCAAAACTTGACATCTAACACTAACACAGTTTAGTGTGTCCATTGTGGATGTTCTAAGAGCACAAAAGATGTAAGTTTCCCACATTTAAAAAACATGTTGTAGTCTGATCTGTTAACTTAGATCATCACTAATTTTTAATTTTTTTTTTATCAATTTTAAAAATGATTAAAAATCAACCCCGTTATCATTAAATATATATCAAATCAAGGGAGAAAATACTTTTTTTTCATTAAATTAAAAATTTATTAAATCCTTCATCAAATTAGAATTTAATGAAAATTAAAAAAGACAAAGCAAGAAGATATTTTTTTTCAAATTACAATAATAGTCCCTGTATTTTAATCTTTATGTCATTTTAGTCCCTGTAATTTTATTTGACTCGATTTCGATCTTAAATTTATGATTTTGTTTCAATTTAGTCTAATTGATTACAATGTTTTTACAGGGCAAATTATGCAAATGGTCCTTGTAATTTACCCGTTTTGTCATTTTGGTCCCTATTGTTTCAATTTGATCACTTTTGCCATTGAATTTTACGGATTGTGTCATATTAGTCCAATAAATAACAGCGGTTAAGTTTGATGGATGGAAAATCAAATAATGTGTCAATTTGCTGCATGTAGTTTATAGGATGTGTCAATTTGATCCCTGTAATTTATAAGAAAATCAAAATAGCAATGACCAAATTGACACATTCTGTAAACTATAGGGACCAAATTGACATATCATTTGATTTTCCGTCCATCAAACTTAGCCATCGTTATTTATTGGACTAATACAACACAATCCGTAAAATTCAGGGGCAAAATTAATCAAATTGAAACAACAGGGGCCAAAATGATAAAACAAGTAAACTACAGGGATGACCGCTGTAATTTGCCGTTTTTTATATTTTTTATGAAAAAAACACATATAAGTGGAATATGTTATATTTTTAGAGTAAAATTATAAATTTACTTAATTCAGTGAGTTAACCTAAACTAATTCAATACTTATTTTTCGTCAAAACACTAACGACATTATTAATTGGGTTAAATTGACACAAAATTTAAAATTGAATCAATTGAAAATGGAGAGATCCAAATGATGCAATGGGCAAAATGTTGAGACCACTGCTATAATTTACTCAAACAAAAAAATTTAGGATAAGAGAAATAAATTTAAAAATATTTTGATAAAATAATTGGAACCAGTCATATCAAATCAAACATTTTATTTAAATTTAAAAATCAAATTAGATGAAAAAAAATTAATGAAGGGTTGGGATGGTCTTAAGGCCACGTTTGTTTGGCGGATTAGGTTGGATGAGATTGTTAGTGAAAGGATTGTTAGTGAAGGGATTGTTAATGTGGAGATTGATAATAAGGGGATTAAATAAAAGTATGTTTGTTTTGATGATAGTGTGGGAGATAATTAGTGATGAGATTGTTAAATTATTTTTGTATAAAATAAATAAATAAATTATTTCTATATTAAAAAAATTAAAACAAATATTAAAGTAAACAAGTGCACTTGGTAAAAAAAATGAAATTAAAAAAACAATTTTTTTGTATAAAATAGACTCAATCTCCTCACTATTTTCCTAATCCCACTCAAAATCTACCCAAACTAATCCCCTGTGTGATGTGTGAGAGTATTCATAATCCCATGAGATTACCAGTCCCCTCCTATTTTTTCCAACCAAACATTGTCTATGTAGGGCCCACGGGATTGGTAGTCCAATCTCCCCACCTATGGAACCAAACAAACATGGCCTAAAAGAGTTAAAATATCAAGGTTTTATTTGAAATAATAATAATAATAAATTTAAAATAAAAAATAAAAAGCAGAATTAAGGTAGTTACAAAGGGTTAAGACCTGGGAGTTTCTTTTGGGGACGAAAGACACGGAAAGCTCAATTAAAAGGACAATGGTGAATTTCCATCTTGCGAAGATTGACGAAACTTTTAAGCAGTTCTTGCAATGGTAGACCTCAATTTCACTTACATTTTCCAGAGCCAGAATCGGGAACCTTTTCAAGTTCAAGTTCAGATTCAAAGATATGTTTGTGATTCAGATTCAGCCAAATCATATTCCCAATTCAGTTTCAGACTCAGAGACTTCTCAGGTACGTCATGTTCTTTGGGCAATCTCTCATGTTTCCGACACTAGTCTAGAATTAATGTTTGCAAATTCCAGATTCTACAAATTGAATTAGGAACTCGCTTGCTTGATATTATATTAGTTAGTATGATTGAATGTCCAAATACCTCATTTGCTGGATGTTGTAGTTGGAATGTCTGTAAGGATACAACACTATGAAATGTGTCATTATAATTATATATCCCATCATCAACCAATGTTACACCTATAATCCACACAAAACTCATGACACAAGTAAAAGACTTCAAAATTAACATTCTCACAAATAGTTATAGCAGATATTGAACTCCAAATCATCACAAACAATAGAGAGCACGAAAAGAGGCCATGTAGAAGAAGGCTAGAGCCCCCAGTATCCCCCACACACTAACATTATTACACACTGACAAATAAGACCTGCATTTAATTTTTATTCTGCAGAAGAGAAACTAACACAACAGAGTCGGATAACAGAACAGCTGACTCAATCCACCTCCTATTAGTTAACCTCAAACCCATGAACAGCCCAAAACCTTCCTGCCGACAATGCTTCCGATGCCACAACTACTTCAAGCCTAGCAGCAGCCACCATCAGCACCTGCTATTACAAAAGCAATAAATTATTGTATATTTGAAAACGAATCAAATTACCCTGCAATGACACAAAGAAAAACAAAAGAAAACAAAAACCTATAAAGACGGAAAATTCAATCTCTAAATCATGGAGGACTCAATGCACTCTCAATCATGGGAGCTGTCTCAATGCGCTCAGAATCCTAGACATTGGCAATTCCTGTCATAGGTAAACCACAAATTCATACCGTCAACATAGAAAGTAATCTTTAGACATTTATGCTTCCAAGGCCATTTTGAAGCAAAACCAATTCGAATAGACCATCTTAGATTGCTCAGGTTTAAAAAAGTAAATGGTTTATGTTCTTCAAATATAACCAAGTTCAAAACAAATGATTCATCTTCTTCAAACCATTAGATAAGTTCTTTCAATTCGAGTAGTTCGGTTACACTTGAATGTGAAAATTTAGTTTCAGCAAGCTTTCTTGAAATAAATAAAAAATAAATAATAATAACAAAAAAAAAACACACAAAAACACAAAAACAATTAAAAGATAATAAGTAACCATTTTTAACCAATAATTGTGATTGACAATGGAAATTGAAGTTCAAATTATGAATCATGCCAAACAGCTCAAGTCCAATCAATTTTGTGACAAATCTTTGCCATGAGAGGTAGCCAAATCATCACACAAGTCCTGGTGAATGATTTCACCCAATGTATTAGGCGCCATTTGTTTCGCCATGAAATATCATGGTCAATACTATTCAAAGTACATATGAAGCCTCGTTGCTTTCATACACACTGGACGTCTTTGTTCTCTCTTGCTCTCTACATATATATATATATATATATACTTATACATATATTATGGTTGAACAATTGATCAAAATTAAGTTTTAGGATTATTGTTTTTGTTGCTTTCAATCATTATCTTATTTTATTCATTGAATAATGATATACAAACATAATTCGCATACAAAATTTCTATACATAATGATATGTTACATTTATATCCACTTAGTAAAAAACAAAATTTGCAGAGTGTCGTTGCCACATCATTTGTGTTCAATTCTATATGAATATCATTTTTCTTTATTCTTTTTATTTTTACTCTATAATTGGTTCTCTATTAAGATATTTTGTTGTAGAAAATATTTTAGTGTTAACCAAACATCATAAAATAAAAATAAAAATTTATTTTTGAGCAAAATCATCTTACATGAAAAATATTTTACAGCGAAACAAATGGAGCCTTAATGTTGAAATCTCAATCAAATTGAGATTAATTTGTTTAACAACTTTTGTGAATTGGAGAAAATATACAAATTCAAATTTAGATACTGAACAAATTTACGTGAATGTTAAATTCATCAAAGGTTAAAAAGTTAGGTTTGGCATAATTTATTTTTTGGAGAAAAAAAAAATTTGTTTTACATTATTTGTTTATAAGCGGGTTACCCCTTGACATTTTATTTAATCTAGTATATCACAGCTATAAACCAACTAGTGATACAGTGAGTAAAAGAACAATCATATACCTTAAAAAGATATTAAATAGAGACGTCTTGATGCAACATCTATTACATGGTTAAACAAGTACAATAGGATGTGGAAACCCAACACAAAATCTAAGGGTCCTATATTCGTCAAGAAGCCTTTTTGGTCCAAAAAGAAGTGTCCACGGTGGTGTTTAGTAGTTAAGGGTACTATGGTAACTTCAGTTTTGCTGGACATGGGTTGTAGGGTTGCCCATGGGTTTTATTTTGGGTCAAGTTATTAAATGGGTTATTAAATATGAGTTTTATTATGTCTAAAATAATCTTAGTGGTCAAAAGTCCAAGTTTCCTATTTTGATATTGAAGTAGAATTAGTAGTCATTAAAGTTTCCTATTATGATTAAAGTAGAATTTGAAGTCATAGTTGGTCTAGAATATTAGTAGTTGCTAAATATTTTTAGTTTCTAAATTTGAGAAATAGTCCTTATAAAATTAGGAAAGTTTTTAGTCTATAAATATATGTGTAATCTCAATGATTCAATAGCAGAGTTAATATTATGAAAATTTGAGATTGTGTTTGTGTGATTGGCCTATCCCTTGTAAGGGTGAAGCACTTCTCTTTCTTTCTCTCTTCTTCTTCTTTTTCTATCCAACAAGGTTACTGTTCACGTCACTGTTCACAGTGCTTAGAACAACCACCCAACTACCCCTAAACACTTGTTTTTTCATTCCCAAAACCCTACGCTTTTACAAACCCTTAAACTCTTATTCTTTTAAATATTTCTGCAGTCACAAAATCCCACCAAATCTAGCCCTATAACTCTATTGTTGTTGCTGCCAATATACTTAAACCAGGCTCACTACTTATAGGAAAGTAATCCCTACTCGTCCTACATCACGTTTGGTATGTGCGCAATTTTATACCAATCCTCCCCCTTTCCCTTCTCACATCACCTTTCTAGTTCAGGACTGCAATGCCAAATATCTATGCATTGGGAGTTTGGTAAGGCTTTGAATACTCGCGCGGAAGTGATGTAATCTTCGGGCAGTAGTTAATGTGCAACGATTAGAGAGATTCAAGGCCTCGTAGCCTTTTCTCTGGCAAAGACTTGAGCTTTGGACATCGTAGGATCTCCAATGACTTTAATGTGGCAAGGCTTGCGAGGTCTTCTGGCAACACTTTAAGCTCTTCACAATACTTGATCACTAGTGACTCATGAAGAGTAAGGTTCCTCATAAACTCTTTTGGAAAACAAACCGTCTCTTTATCATAACCAATAGTTAGGGAAGTGAGACTATTAAGATTTGATATTGAATTTAGTACCATGGTGCACTTGCTGCTGAACCACAATTCTTTAGGAGACGAAAGATGCGGCAAGCTCAATTTAGGACAATTACTAATGCATATCTTTTGAAGATGAGGGAACAACTCTCTTCCCTCCTCCCTTGACAAAGCTTTCAAATTTGGACAATAGTAAACATCAAATTCTACCAAAGACGGGAATCCCCCACCGCCAGGATATTCATTTTCAATATACTCCAGTACTTCATCCATTCCATGAATTTCAAGAATTTGTAGGAAAGGTAGTTGTCCAAATGGTGGAAGTTGTAAGCAGTTGTTGCACTTGTATAGCTGAGCATTAACTATATTTTTAAATTCAACATTTTCGGATGATTCAAATTCAACATTTTCTTGTGATTCAGCTTCATCAATTTCCTGTGATTCAGATTCATCATTTTCAGATTCAGATTCAGCCAAACTATATTCCCAATTTAGTTCCATCTGACTAAGATTTTGCTTTCCCACTAAATTGGCTTCTTTTGCATCCATCGGATTTCTCACTCTCTCAAGGTGCTCGATACAAAGTTTTCCACCAAGGTTTAAGCTTTCAGCTAGGAGATTACAATCAGTGCTCTTACCCACAACAAATACAGTTAATGTCTTCAGGTAAGTTAGCTGCCCAATTTTTTGGGGCATCTCAATTAACCGACACCACTTCAGAAAAACATGTCGGACACTTCTCAGGTACATCATGTTCTGGGGCAATCTCTCAAGTTTTTGACAGTTGTCTAGAATTAATGTTTGCAAATTCAAGAGACTACAAATTGAATCAGGAAGTTCCTTGATATGAGCATGGGAAAGGTTCAAATACCGATGTTTTAAGTTTCCAATTGAGGATGGCAACTCTGTCATTGGTCTCCTCCTTGCATCAAAAGTTCGTAGTGAACCAAACTTCCTGAAATCCCACAAAATTTTGTCGTCTTTTTCAAAGGAAGTCGGTTGATATTTCAGTCCTAATGTCCGTAAGGATACAACTTTCTGAAATGTGTTATTAAACTATCTGCAGGCCTGACAACCAATCTTACATGATGAACTATTTTGTTGGATATATTAATTGAACTGTTAAACTCCATCATTTGACATTCATCCTTCATAACTGATTGGGCAAGATCATGCACAAGATCCAACATAATTCATCTTTCTCCACGTCTTTGAAAAAAGAAATCCAACATAATTCATTCCAAATCTGATCACCAATATCTTCCAGCTCCCGTCCTCCTTTGCTTGAAATATAGCCACTAGCCATCCAAAGATGGATTAAATCTTCCTTTTCAATGCTAGAACCCTTTGCGAAAATGGCGCAATAAGCAAAACACCGTCTTGATTCTAATGGAAGATTAAAGTAACTTAATCTTAAGACAGGCAAAGATGGAATTTTTGTCCTGGAGTAAGTTCCAAATTTCACTTTCCAGAACATAAAGCCACTCCTTTTCCTCACTTTTGAAGCGCATTAACTCTCCAAGGGACTTTGTAGCTAAAGGCACATCGCCACACTTCTTCACTATCTCCTTCCCAATGGCCACAAGGTTTGGAAGTTTTTCATTTCCATGTCCAAACATTCGTTGCGTGAACCACAACCAACAATCTTTGTCGGATAAAAATGACAAGCGATGCGGTGGGATAGTTTCCATGATTGATGCAACCTTTTCAAGACGAGTAGTGATGATAACGGAAGCGCCTTTTGATCCACATGCTAGTGAATACTTGAGAGCATCCCACTTGTCTGGATCTTCATCCCACACATCATCCAATACAATCAAGTATCTTTTTCCTTCCAGCATGTCATGAAGCCTTCTCTCAGTGAGTCTAGGTCTACAGCCTTGCATCGAAGTGGTGTTTCACCCTCTCATCATTGAAGGCCATTTGCGCAAGGGTTGTCTTTCCAAGCCCTCCTATACCAAGTATAGGATACACAGAAACATCCTCACTATTGCATACATCCTTGACCAGAAAGTTGACAATCTTCTCTTTATCTTCGTCTCTTCCATAGAGTTGTGGTTGAGTTATAAAGGAGCTGGTTTCACGGCTTACATCATATTCATCTTGCTTCTTGTTCAAGTGAAATTTACTACGATTAGCAGCAATCGCATCAAACTTGTCTGTAATTTCTTTTATTTTATTCCCTACATTGTAACGAAACAGAATATTTGGGAGAGGCATAAGTAGTTGGCAAATAAGAGAGTACCTTCCTCTTGAGAGAAGCAGAGGGGGATCCTTGGCCTTCAGATTGGCATTGGAGTGCTTTGGTTGCACACTCAACCAAGTATGTATGGCTTTGTCTTGTAGTTGTTTTTGCTCGGCATCTTCGAGAACAGCATGAATGGTGGAGAAAGCGCTTGAAAACTTTTTCATCTCCTTGTCAACACCCCAAAGCAAGGCCACAGGGGGAAGAAGAAACGGGACAGCCTTGGTGACTTGCTAGCTAGCTATCTGTATTCAAAGGTAAGCTCTCAAAATTCCAAATGCTTTTTTGTCAAACTGAATGAGAAATGATATCAAAAATAAAGGTTTCCATAATCCGTACACTAGAATTAACTGTGCAAGAAGACAAATGACAGAATACTTTGTTAAACGGCCATAGACTTTAAAAAAATAACTTAATTCATTTCATTACCTGCCTAGTTAGGACCTTACCATACTCATATATCATATACCACATCATATTACATGTCTTCCTTATTGATAACGAATTCACAACGACCCAGTCCAGTTGGATTGGAGAGGTGCTATTTGGTTGGTGAGGTTGGTTATGGGTCTCGTTTTGATAATTCGGAACGTTCATTTTGTAAAATATTTTCATGTATAGTATCTACACAAAAAATTAGATCGATTTGGTAATCATAACTTATTCAATTTATTGTGTTTATCATTAAAAAAAAAATAGATGATTTATTTTTTAAAACACACTTATCTGGCTTTTTTTTAAAGATAAATGCAATAAATTGAATATATATGTTATAATTATTGGATCGACTTAATTTTTTTTATAAATAATATACATGAAATGACTAATAAAATAAAGAGATATTTAGTCTAACATCTCTCTCTAACTTTTAGTAATGGGAGAGGTTCATAATATATTTGTTTTTGTAACCTAAGGTCCCTCACCCACACCCATATACCACACCACTCTCTCATTCTCTCTCCTCTCTCCTCTCTATCTTCATCTTCTCTCCCGATCTAGAGCCGTCAACGCAGCAGCACCGTAAGGGCGGTGGTGCATGGTGGATGTCCTCATCATTGCCTCCACTCCGCTCTCTCTTTTCTCTCCATCGTCTTTTGTGTAGGTAGAGGGCCATGGAAAAGGAATACTCAGTTGAAGTTAGAGGGAAGGTTGTTGAGGCGAGAGATATGTCGGTGAACGGCAGCAAATAATAAAGAGCGAACCGAAAACATCACCACCACCACCACTCACTCCGATTGATTTCAATTTCTTCAAGGTAAAAATATGAGCTTTGTTCACTGATTCAATGGTGTGTTTGTTGATTTAAGATTTTAAAATGTATAGCAATTTGAAGAATTTATGTTGATGTATTGACAGTAGCATTTCTTTGTTCGAGTAGGCAGAAAGAGCTTCTAAGATTGAAGAAACTTTACCTCAACAACCACAAGATGACCTGAAACCCTAACCCAGCAAAAGCACCCGCTCTCCCTTCTATACTTTTTTTTTTTTTTTTTTTTTGTAAATATGCTCAATTTTCTCTGGTTTGGTCAAAACACAAAGACAGAGAAAATTGTGAGTAAATTAGAGAAATTTCAAACTATAGAAAATTGGTCAAAACACAGAGAAATTTATGAGCAAACCAGAGAAATTTCAACCCAAAAATTTCAAAACATAGAGAAAATCAGAGAAATTGAGCAAAGCAAAAAAATTTCAAAACACAGATAAATTTGTCTGTGTTTTGAAGTTTTTTTGGATCAAAATTTCTCTATATTGAAATTTCTCTGGAAAAATATTGAGAGACCTTAATCACTATGAAAATATTACATGTCATTTATCCAATAAAATCTTAATACTAGGGACTTTAAAAAAAATCTCCTAAAATAAATTGTTTAAATTATCAAAATAAAACACATAGTGAGCTTTATAAGTTCAGACAATACTCTCCAATCCAAGACCTATACTGAGATCTAATTGACAAAGTACATACATCGACCACATGGATGAGCGGTAGGGTAGTGGCTAATTGAGGGTTTTGACGAAACTGTGTGGGCTCCTTCCTCTTCATTTTCCACTGCCTGTCCCTAGTTGACCTAAAAAAAATGTTAAATTCGAAGATATAAAAATGAGATATACGAACGAAAGAAGGGTAAATTATAGTAATCTTCTTTCTCTTGTTTTTCTGAAATTACACTGACCTCACTTGTAACTAATGATATTAATGAGAGGATTAGTTTAATAATTTTAATGTTAAAGATATTTTTGTTGATAACCATTAAATATGAGATTATAATTTTAGTAATATCTTATATGGTATTTGGTTATGACTCATTTTTTTTATTATGACATTTGTAGTAATTAACATCACAAATGTTATAACTTGTATATGGTATAAATAAAATGGTATGTATTCTTGAATAACTAATTGTTATGACAAAAGTGATGATGAAATAAATTAATTAATTAATTATATAAATATAAGATAAGTTATTTGGTAAATGGGTTTTAGTCCAAAGTCTGAAGAATCCAACCATTCGTAACTTGACATATTGGGTTTCACTCCATAGGTTAAAGAATCCAACGATGCTTGAGCATAATTCAAAGATTAAATGATTGGCCCAGCTATTGATGTATTCTGTTAGGCTGTGTTTAGATCCAAAAATAATTTGGTGAAATACAAATGAAATATAATTAGTTATATTTCACTTAATTTTTTCTTTTCTCAATTTCTATTCAAATATATGATCCAAACATAAGTATAATGCTTAAGCTCAAATTGTCAACCAATCATAAAGTAAACCCTGGCACGGTGGGCATCACTCCACTCAAATGGTTAAAGAATCCAATTAGGAGCATATTTAATAAATAAGAATTATTACTATTATTGTTAAAAATTATTCCCATTCCATTCATTAAATGTATATCAAATCAAGGCAGAATTATTTTTTTTCATTAAATTGAGAATTTATCAAATCCTGAATTCATTAAATAATTCGTCAAACTAGAATATAATGAAAATTAAAAAAATGATGCATGGAGATGATTTTTTTGTTTCCCATCAAATTTGATGAAAAGAGAAATCTGAGATAAGAAAGAATTTTTTTTTTTTTAAAAAAAATTGATGAAAATTTGATTAAAGGATTGTAACAGTTCTTATCAAATCAATTTTTTTACTCAAATTTATAATTAAATTAGATGAAAAAAAATTAATAAAGGATTTTAAGTGCTCATATAAGTAGAAGTGAGGTTAAATTAAAAGAACTAGTAGAAAAATGTCCCATGCATTGCTTTAACTTTTCTTCCTTTAGTTAATTGATATGAACAGATAGTTGGAATCGTTAGAGCATCTCAAATCATCAGAGCATCTCTCTCTCTAGGTTTAGCCTAATCCCTAAAACTGTCACTTTTCTATATATTCCTTGGTAACAATTACCCTTCTTGTGTACCAATTTTCAATTTATGTGATTGATGACTATCTGGTTTACACATTGAATCTATGTTCAATCTTCTCATCTACTTATAGAAGTTCATTTTCAATGGGTCAATGCAAATTGAATCAAGTGTTCTTTCACAATTTCTTGCATGCTTACAGCAATCACTGTCTAATATGGAAGGGAAAGAAAAATTATGCTTGTTGTTTAATTTCTAAAGGCTTGGGTCAATTAATTGGCGATGTTTATTGATGTTGATTTTCCATGGTGCATTGGAAGCTGTCAGAATATTTTTAATGAGATGTCAAACTTTCATGATTGATTTTATAGCAAAAAATGCTAGATTTATAATAGATTATATTTTTATTATTTAATGAAAACTTATGAATCTCTGCAGACCACTGGAAAATGAAAGGATGCGGGATGAATTGGAGAAAGCTGTAAATATCATATGGAACTGTCGGCTACCATCACCAAGAGTAAGTAAAGCCATTTACTTATTTTTTATTATCCTCATCCCACCTGTTAACATTTATTTTAGAATTAATTACCTAAAAATCCTATTTACAAATGCTATGATAGCTCAAGTCCTATCTAAGATTTTTTGAACTAATAAGTCCTATTGAGTAAAATTGAGAATATTATCATTTTTTTCCAATTTTTAAAACTAAGAATATTATCAATTTTACATAGTAATATTCTAGATAATTGTCTCATTAACTGATGAAAAAAAATCAGAGCATAAGATTAAACGTTTCTGCCCTTCTACTTATTGGTTTGATTCAACTATCTAATAAAAATGAAAATATTATCAGTGTTTTTCATTTTTAAAGTTTATTTATTTATTTAATTTTTTTTTTTTTCAGTTTTGTATATCAATATTCCATCATCATACTCCTTCATAGACACAAATTTTTCAGTTTTGCACAAAAAATAATTCAATTTTTTCAAATTGCACATAATTTTTTTAGTTTCTTCAATTTGAAAGTTGATATTTTAAAGTTTTGAAAATCAAAATAAATGTCAAATCATCATGTTCTCTTATAGATAATCATAAATAATGAACAATCATTATTTGAAAGGTAATTCTGACTATTAAAAATTTAATAGGACTTGAAGGTGCAAAAATCTTAATTAGGACTTAATGAAGTATAAGTTCATAAATTAGGACTTGTATGTAAATGCCCCTTTATTTTATTTTCAACTACCAAACAGTGTGTTGCAATAGATGCTATTGTTGAGCTTGATTTGGTCTCTGCTCTACAAGTGTCCGTCTTCCCAGAGCTTATCTTCACTAAAGCTGGAAAGATCTTATACAGTGAGAAAGGTAAATTTTCTAGTAAATAAATTATATTCTTGACACAGCCTCATCCTTGAATCATAATAATTGTATTATAATTGATTTTTTCCTGGTATTCAGTGATTCGAACAGCAGATGAGTTGTCAAAAATAATGGCATTCTTTTATTACGGAGCAGCCAAACCGCCTAGCTTGAATACCATTGGAAAGAGTGAAGAACCAATCCCCACCATTTCAATCAACAGCAAATAGTGGCAGAATAAAAGTTGTACATAACTATATATATATATATATGTATGCTATGGTTTGGAGAATGAGAGTTTCTGGGTTAGCGATGTTGTGTTTACCATGTTGTTCCCCATACAGATCAATGGACACCATGAAAATTTAGCTCATATGTACATTTTAGGGGAGATTTATTATAACTACATTTAGCAATTGTTTGTTAGTTTCAGTGTGAAAACTGAAAATTTTGTTGTTTAGGTGCAAGATGAATAGAGTTTCTATTTTTTAATCCTTGATTTTGGTACCAATATAAATAATAGCTTGTTGCATTCTTCACATGACCAATTGGTGTATGGAGAGGGCTCACATGAAAGGCAATTTCTCAGGGCCTATGTTTACCCTTTGAGAGACACGGGAGCTTATGAGTTCATGTCAATTTAGACATTTATAGCTTTGAAAATCCAAGAGGGGATTCGTATTTTAGCTAGATAGTGTTAATATCATCGTTCTTCATTATAACAGCGAGTCCCAGCCTCGGAACATTGGCAGTCACCCCCCTAAAGAACACTTCATCAAGTGTGACCTGCACAAATGCGTTCCACGTGGAGTTCCATACACACTGACAATTAATTTGTAAGAGTTTATGCAAGCTATAATCCACAAAAAACTCATGACACAAGTAAAAGACTTCAAAATTAACATTCTCACAAATAATTATATGTAGAAATTGAACTTTAAATCATCGCAAACAATAAAAAGCACAAAAAGCGGTCATATAGCAGGCTAGAGCACTCAGTATCCACCACCACTAACATTATTACACATTGACAAATAAGATCCGTATTTAACCTTTATTCTGCAAAAGAGAAACTAACACAGCAAAGTCGGATAACAGAACAACTGACTCAATCCACCTCCTATTAGATAACTTCAGGCCCATAAACAGCCCAAAACCTTCCCACCAACAATGCATCCGATGCCACAGCCACTTCAATACTAGCAGCAGCCATCATGACCCAAGAGCATGGCAGCACCCTATTACAAAAGCAATAATATTACCTCCAATGACACAGAAAAACAAAAGAAAACAAAACCTATAAAGATGAAACGTACAATTTCTAAATCATGGAGGACTTAATGAGCTCTCAAGTTCCTGGGATAGGTCAACACCAAGCCAGTCATAGATAACCACAAATTCATACCATCAGTATAGAAAGTAAACTTCAGACATTTATGCTTCTAAGGCCATTCTGAAGCAAAACCAATCCGAATAGACCATCTTAGATAACTTTGGTTTAAAATAAATAAATGATTTATGTTCTTTGAACATAATCAGGTTCAAAAAAACAAATGATTTTCCTTCTTCAAATAATTTGTTACATCTGTCCTGCTTTGTATGAACTAGCTGAAGGTTAGATATGATGAAACATAGTCGAGATGAAGAGAGCTATAAAAAAGCTAAAGAAGCAGTTGACGATATTGAAGGAAAGGAGCTTAGAAGAAGAACATTTAGCTCAAATTTTGCTAATGTAAGGCCAGGTTTAGAACTGAATAAACCAATCATTAAATAAGTTCTTTCAATTCAAGAAGTTCGGATACACTTGAATGAGAAAATTTTCTTTGGGCAAGCTTTCTTTAAGAAACACAAAAAACAATTCAAAGAAAATAAGTAACTATTTTTAACCAATAATTGTGATTGACAATACAAATTGAAGTTCAAATTATGAATCATGTGAAACATGTCATGCCTAATCAATTTTATGACAAATGTTTGTCATGAGAGGTACTATTCATCACACAAGTCCTGGTGCATTATTACACCCAATGTCTTAGGATAGGGTTATTTCGCCATGAAATATCATGTTCAATACTATTCAACATATATATCAAGCCTCATTGTTTTCATACACGTTGAATGTCTTTGTTTCCTTTCTCTCTCTATATACATATATGTACATATATACCTATACATATATTATAGTTGAGCAATTGATCAAAATTAAGTTTTGGGATTATTATTTTTGTTATTTTCAATCCTTGTCTTATTTTGTTCTTGAATAGAGATAAAAGATAGTTTTAGTCCCTAAAGTATGCATTATTTTTCATTTTAGTCCCTTAAGTTTTAATTTTGTCATTTTAGCCCTTAAAGTTATCAATTTGAGTCAATTTGGTCCTAAGTCTAACATCCGTCTACATTGATAACAAGAATATGAATAAAAGATAGTTTTGGTCTCTAAAATATTCATTTATTGTCATTGGAGTCCCTCAAGTTTTAAATTTTGTCATTTTGGTCCTCAAAGTTGTCAATTTGAGTCAATTTCATAACTTAAATTAACAACTTTGGGGATCAAAATGACAAAATTTAAAATTTGAGGAACTAAAATAACAACAAAACAAATGCATACTTTAGAGACCGAAGTTGTCTTTTACCCAAAGATAAAATACTTTTCCCGTTATCAATGTAAACGAACGTTAGAGATAGGATTAAATTTACTTAAATTGGCAACTCTGTGGACCAAAATAACAAAATTAAAGGTTAAGAGATTAAATAACAAAAAATGCATACTTTAAGGATTACAACTGTTTTTTATCCCTTAAATAATGATATACAAACATAATTTGTATACAAAAAATCTATATATAATGGTATGTTACATTTATATCCACTCATTAAAAATCAAAATTTTCATTATTATAATTCATAATTGTGAGAGTATTGTTGTCACGTCATTTATGTTTAATTCTATACGAAAATTATATATATGAATATTATTTTTCTTTATTCTTCTTCTTTTTAAAGTTTACTCTATAATTGATCCTTAATTAATATTTTTGTTGTAGAAAATATTTTAGTGATAACCAAACATCTAAAAATAAAATTAAAATTAAAAATTTCTTTTTGGACAAAATCACCTAACTGAAAAAATATTTTATTGCGGAACAAACGAAACCTTATTGTTGAAATCTCAATCAAATTGAGATTAATTTGTTTAACAACTTTTACGAATTAGAGAAAATATACAAATTCAAATTTAGATACCAAACAAATTAAGGTGAATGTTAATTTATTATTTGGTGATTTTTTTTAAAAAATTATTTGTTTATAAGAGCATCCAAACCAGCCTCTTCAAATTTTTGGTCAAATTATAGCTAAAAAATCTATTTTACTATTTTAGCTAGTCACCTCTTTAGTATCTACTGTATCAAACTCTCTATTCTAACTTAATCTTATTAAAATATTATTTTCATATTGTGTTTGTTATTCTTTCCTTTTTTATAAATTGATGAGTTACCGAACCAAACAATTCTTAAAAAATGCAAAAAAAAAAAAACAAAAAAAAAAATGGCCATTGACCTGTTGACTGGCCGAACGTCCGGCCAGACTTCCGGGCGAACATTCGATAACACTAATCTTTGTGTTGTAGCGATGCACAGTACCTCGCTTGTTGTAACGAGGTACTGTAGCAATCATAAATTAGAGAGATACTGTAGCGAGACTAATGGATGTCCATTTTTTATGAACAGTATCATTGGTTTAGCTAAAATCCGATTTTAGCTAATTTGACGTGGATGCTCTAAGTGGGTTACCCTTGGCTATTTATTTAATATAGTGTGTCACAATTGTAAACCAACTAATAATACAGTGAGTAGAAGAATAATCGTATACCTCAGTAATAGAGACTTCTGGTATGTGCGCTATCTTATACCAATCCTCCCCCTTTCCCTTCTCACATCGCCTTCCCAGTTCACGACTGCAAGACACAATTTCTATGCGTTGGAGTTTGGTAAGGCTTTGAATACTCGCTGCAAGCGATGCAAGCTGCGGGCATTTATAAATGCGCAACGATTGGAGAGATTCAAGGTCTCGTAGCCCTTCTTTAGGAAACACTTTAAGCTCTCGCCAATCCGCCATCGATAGTGACTCAAGAAGAGAAAGGTTCCTTAGAAACTCTTTTCAAAAACAAACCGTCTCTTCATCATGAGCTATAGTTAGGGAAGTGAGACTATTAAGATTTGATACTGAATTTAGTACCATGGTGCACTTGCCCCACAACGACAATTCTTTAAGAGATGAAAGATGCGGGAAGCCCAATTTAGGACACTGACAAATTTCTATCTTACGAAGACGAGGGAACAACTCTCTTCTCTCCTCCCTTGACAAACCTTCCAATGTCGGACACCTGTAAACTGTGAGTTCTTCCAAAGATGGGAATCCTCCACCGCCAGGATATTCGTTTTCAATATACCCCACTACTTCCATTTCCCATATTAGAAGGCTTCGTAGCAAAGGTAGTTTGTCCAAGCGGTGGAAGTTGTAAGAAGTTCTTGCACCTGGAGAGCTTGATTTTAACTACATTTTGAAGACATGAACCCCTCATCCAGAGCGGGAATCGAGTACCTTCGTACCCTGTTACGTCCAACTCCTTTAGGTTTGGATGAGGTTGAAGGGCTTCAAGTACTAGTTCAGATTTAACATTTTCCTGTGCTTCAGATTCAACATTTCCCTGTGATTCGAATACAGGCAAACTAGATTCCCAATTTAGTTGCAACTGGCTAACATTCACTCTCTTAATGTGGTCGATATGAAAGCATTTCAATTCAGCTAGGAGACTACAATCAGTGCTCTTACCCACAACAAATGTATTTAATGTCTTCAGGTTAGTTAGCTGCCCAATTTTTTGGGGCATCTTAATTAACGGACAACCTAACAGATAGAGATGTTGGAGATCATCTTCTGGGGCAATCTCTCAAGTTTCCAACAGTAGTCTAGAATTAATGTTTGCAAATTCAAGAGACTACAAATTGAATCAGGAAGTTGCCTGATACGAGTAAAGTAAAGGTTCAGATACCTCAGATGTTTTAAGTTGCCAATTGAAGATGGCAACTCCTTCATTCCTCTGGCTTCTGCATCAAAAGCTCGCAGTGAACCAACTTTCTGAAATCACACAAAAACTCGTCATCTTCTAATGAGACAGTTGGTGGACATTGCAGTCGTAATGTCCGTAAGGATACAACTTTGTAAAATGTGTTATTAAAATTATCCCCAAGCCTGACAACCAATGTTGCATGACGAACTTTTTCGCTGGATATATTACTTGAACTGTTAAACTCGATCGTTATTCATCCTTCATAATTGATTGGGCAAGATCGTGCACAAGACCATGCATCTGGAACCTTATACTGTCTTTATAGTACCTCAACTCTAGGAAAAAAGATATCAAACATAATTCATTGCAAATCTGATCACCAATATCTTCCGGTCCCCATCCTCCTTTGCATGAAATATAGCCATTAGCCCTCCAAAGATGAATTAGATCTCTCTTTTGAATTTGAGAACCCTTTGGGAAAATGGCACAATAAGCAAAACATTGTCTTGATTCCAATGGAAGATAAAAGTAACTTAATCTTAAGGCAGGCAAGAGGGAATTTTTGTCCTGGGGTAAGTTCCAAATTTCACTTTCCTTAACATGAAGCCACTCTTTTTCCTGACTTTTGAAGCGCATTAGCCCTCCAAGGGCCTTTGCAGCTAAAGGCACACCACCACACTTCTTCACCATCTCCTGGCCGATGGCCACAAGGTTGGATGTTCTTCATTTCCACGTCCAAATGCTCGTTGCTTGAACAACTACCAACAATCTTTCTCGGATAAAATTGACAAGCGATGCGGTGAAATAGTTCCCATAATAGATGCAACCTTTTCAATACGAGTAGTGATGATTACGGAAGCGCCTTTTGATCCACATGCTAGTGAATACTTGAGAGCATCCCACTCGTTTGGATCTTCGTCCCACACATCATCTAATACAATCAGGTATCTTTTTCCATTCAGCATGTCACGAAGCATTCTCTGCAGGGAGTCTAGGTCTACAGCCTCGCATTCTTTTCCTATTGCAGATACTATTGTTTGTTTGATCACCCTCTTCACATCAAAATCTTGAGAAACATAAACCCAAATTTTAAGATCGAAGTGGTGTTTGACCCTCTCATCATTGAAGGCCATTTGAGCGAGGGTCGTCTTTCCAAGCCCGCCTATACCAAGTATAGGATAAACAGAAACATCCTCAATATCACATACATCCTCGACTAGAAATTTGACAATCTTTTCTTTATCTTCATCTCTTCCATAGAGTTGTGGTTCAGTTATAACGGAGCTGGTTTCACGGCTTACATCATATTCAACTCGCGTCTCCACCACAACTCTCTCGGTCAAGTGAAATTTACTACGATTAGCAGCAATTGCATCTAACTTCAGTGTAATCTCTTTTATTTTGTTCCCTATTTTGTGACGAAAAAGAATATTCTGAACAGGATAACAAGTTAACAAAGAAGTGCTTGCCTTCTTGAGAGAACCATAACCTAGGCCTTTTGATTCACATTGGAGGGCTTCGGTTGCGCACTCATCCAAGGTGTCATTTGCCTCGTAGGCTGCATCATTGAGCTCTTTCAACCAATTCTGTATATGTTTGTCTTGCAGTTGCTTTTGCTCTGCATCTTCAAGGACATCCTGGATGGTGGATAGAGTGCTTGAAAGCTTTTTCATCTCCTTGTTTACTCCACAAAGCAATCCCACCTCATTTCGGATCAAGGTGTTAAGATTTTGAAGCACAAATGGAAGAAATGGCACAGCCATGGTGACTTGCTAGCTATCTGGATTCAAATCAAGGTGAGCTCTCAAAATAGCAATTTGCTTTGCCAATTTGACCCAAGTTGAGATGTATCGTATCAAAAGAAAGGTTTCATAACAGGAAAATGCTATGACCCAGATAGTTTATTAAATTTTTTATATTACCTTGTGATTTATACAAATTTATATGCGTGTGAATTTTATATCAATATAAAATAATAAAAAAATTAATAAATTATTTGAGACCCTAACCTAACTCTTTATAAAATAATTGTGCGCTAGACAAAAGGGCCAAGACTTTGGAGAGCCACTTTTGGATTATTTTGAGAAATAAATTAAAAGTTAATTTTTTAATTTTTTTTAAAATAGTGTAAAAAATAAATAAATGATATGATTTATAAAAAATTAAAAAAATGTTGTTAATTTTTTTGTATAGGTTGTTGGCTTTTTAATTTTTTAAATAAATTTTTAACTTTTTGACTAAAAAAATTACTTGTCAAACGAGGCCTAATTTTGTCTACGTACATTTTAGAAAATTAACAAGTATTTCAAAATTATTAATTTTAACATTTAATTTAGACAAAAGAACTGAATTGAAAGTAAACTTAAAATGTTTAGACCAAATTGTTCAAATTAAAACTATCAAAATTAAATGTTGTATTGAAAAATTGGTTAAAATTTTATTTTTTGAGTTTTTTTGGAAAAACATATAAAAAATAAGTAATATGACCTAAAAGAGATTAAAAATTAAAAAATTACTTTTCACCTCTTTACTAAAAAAGGTCTAAATAAAATCAATCCCGGTTGGTAGCTCGAAATTCGTGGGTCGAATTTGGCTCGACACCAAAACGACATCGTTTTGGTGTCTATTTTTTTTTTTTTTTTTTGTGTTTAATCAAAAACGAAGAAGAAGAGGGGAGAAGAAAAAGAGGAAGAAAAAGAAGAAGAAGAGAAGAAGAGAGAAGACGAAGAAGAAGGGAAGAGAGAATTGGACAGGAGGGGGCATCAACCAGGGGCGGAGGCGCGGCGGAGGCTGAGCTGCTGCACGAGCACGAACTAGCACAAGCCTGTCGTCGGCAGAACCAGCACCCGCTGTCGTCCTCCGTCGTCGGCAGAACCAGTACGAACCAGCACGAGCCTGTCGTCGGCAGAACCAACACCAGCCCGCCATCGTCCTCCTTCTCTCTTCCTCTTCTTTTCTTCCTCTTCTCTCTTCTCTCTTCTCTCTTCCTCTTTTCTTCTTCTCTCTCTCTTTTCTCTCTCTCTCTGTATTCAAATGCCAGAAAAAAAAAAAAAAAATATTTCGACCCAAAATCGGGCCACAGACTTTCGAGCTACCACCTATTTTTCAAATACAATAAAGATGAAAAAGTGTAACTGATGACTTATGGACCGAAACTTTGTTCACACACTGACATATTCTAATGTAAAATAATACACATAATTTGATTAGTGTATAACTATATCTAAAAAATATATTAATTTTACTTTTAGGTCAAGTTTGGCATATTGTAAAAAAATCAAAAAGTTAAAAAGTTAATACTATTCACCAAAAGTTAACAATTACGGCTGCACAACTCCCAATCCTAATTTTTCCCTACAAATCAATTTTTACAATTTTTTATTACACATTTTTTCATAAAAAGTCAAAAAGTTAACCCAAATATTCATATTTTCTTCCTCTATTTTTTAGTCCAAAAAGACAAAAAGTGTACTTATTTAGGACACCCCAAACAACTCCTTAATCACTTGGGCTCTATAATTTTAAATCAATTAAAATTTATGTTTTGTTCACACATATAATAATGGGAAATTATTTTTAAGATTTTATAAGATAAATGACATATAATACTTTTATAATAGTTAAAATCCCTCAACATTTTTATAGGTAAAATTTGACTCAAATACAGAGTAATTTCAAAATTTCTCTATAAAAATTGAAATTTCTCTGAGTTGGGGAGAAATTTCTATGAATCTGATGAAATTTTTTTGAATCGAATTTTCTTTGTAAAAATATTGAGAGACCTTAGCTAATAAAAAAAAATATATCTTGGACTTCTCTTACTACGCAAAATTAGAGATGGATGTTTCACTAATTTTCGCATGATAATTAGATTATTTTGTACAACTAAGCTTTCGTTCGGGATGTGAGTTGGTTTTTTGACTATTTTATTCTGTTGCCAAAAAGCCTTGTTTGGAATAAGTGAGAAAAAATAAAATAATCATGATTTAAATGTGATATTTTGTTTTATTTGATTAAAATAGCCAATTTGATCCTATATGGCTATTTTAGCCCAAATGGACATGCCTTATGGCTAAAGATAACAAAACGTGATAATTCAAAAATTATTTTTAAACCAGACAGATTTGTACTAAAAAATTTACCACATCATTTCTTTATTGCCTCATTTGGATATGGGTTGGCTTTTTAATTTTTTTGGCTGTTTTAATATGAGGCTAAAAAGCCTCGTTTGAGATAGATTTTTTAGCTTTTTTGACTTTCGTGAGAGAAAAAATAAAATGAGTATGGTTTGAATGTGACATTTTGTTTTATTAACTTTTTAATCTATTTTGTCTTTTTGTAACTAAAATAGTCAAAAAGCTAAAAAAATTGACTGCCAAATGAAGGCAAAAGAAGCGGAAGAAGAGAAAAGAAAATAGTTTAAGGTATCTGATATTAAGATTTTTTATTTTTATTTTTATTCACATATTAAGATTTTATATGATAAATGACATGTAATATTTTCATAAAAGTTGAAATCTCTCAATATTTTCACAGAATTTTCATCTCGTCACAGAAAAATTTGTCAATGAGCTAAAATTTATCTAATAATATTATTGAGAGATCTTAACTAAAAAGAAAAAATTTATTACTCATCACAAGAAAATTTGTCAACGAGTCAAACTTTATCTAATAATATTATTGAGAGACATTAACTAATAAGAAAAAATATATTTGATCACTCCTACCACTACAACAAAAACATACTTTAGTGGCACTACATTAGTGGCATATTTTTAGAAAATGCCACAAAAAATGATATTTAGTGTCACATTTTTGAAAAATGGCACAAAACAACAAACATAAAAGGCTCTAGTGACATTTCAATGAATAAGTGTCACAAAACTACAACAAAAACATACTTTGGTGGCACTACACTAGTGGCATATTTTTTAAAAATGCCACAAAAATGATATTTAGTGGCACGTTTTTGAAAAATGTCACAAAACGACAAACATAAAAGGTTCTAGTGACATTTCAATGAACAAGTGTTACAACACTACAACAAAAACATATTTTAGTGACACCATACTAGTGGCATGTTCTTAAAAAATGTCACAAAAAGAATATTTGGTGGCATTTTTTAGAAAAATGTCATAAAGCTTGAAAAATCTAGAAACCCCCTAGATGTTGATTTGTGATTATGTATCAATTTTAAGCAGAATATAACAATCCCAATCAAACAATCAAGAGAAAGAGACAAAACGATTTAACGTGGAAAAACCACAATTGGACACCTCCAACTGTGATAAAAAAACCACGGGCAACAGCCACAAGACAATCCATTAAGAAGAATTAAAGGAATTACACAGGTATACTCTCAATTATCTAGCGAATCCACAACGCCTAATTGAACCAACCTCTATGTGCCTCTTCCAACCCCATCTTCACCACGGAATTGTCTTTCTGATGAGCCACTCCGGATTCCACCAAAGCTTCAGGCTTGAATTCTTCAGAATCCACAACTGAAGAACAACTCTCTCTTTTGTAGAACAAAACACAACCTTTGATGTACTCTCTTTAGATCATGAGTTGAATACTTAATAAAACATCAAAGAAAACTCACAAAAAATATCTCCAGATATAAACCTTAAGATCCAAAAAGAAGATCTGGAGAAGTTCAATCAATTGCCTAGTTTTGGGAGAAAACCAAGTATTTATAGAGAACCCAAAAGTAATCCTAGATTGGGATGAAAACAAACTCCTTGAGAAATCCGGATTCTGAGGCTCGCTCGAGCGAAGCTTTTCTGGCTCGAGCGAGGAGTGTATTTTTCATGATTTCTACTAGTGCCTTGGCTCGAGCGACGGATCCTTGGCTCGAGCGAGGAATACACTTTTTCAGGTTTTTGTATGGACGCAATCCGTGGCTCGAGCGCACATTCTTTGGCTCGAGCGAGCAATCCCTAGCTCGATCTAGAACTCCTTGGGTCGAGCGAGCAACGGCGGACATGCAATTTTGAATGCAATTTTGCAATTTTCTTCGGCCGCGAGCTGACCGGGCAGCTCGACCCCCGTAATAATCAGCGAAGTGGCAATCTTGAAAGCATTAACATCACAAACTTCTCTGAACGGCACAATTCGGGGTGGATTCGCATCTAACAACTCATAGCCTCACTGAAATAAAAGTGCGAAAATAAATACATCTGAAAGGAGTTTTGTCAAACGGGGTTGCCAAGAATAAAAACCTAACAAAGCTACAAACATACAAGGCTCTGGTGGCATTTTAATTAAAAAAAGTGTCACTTCACTCCAACAAAAATGTCACTACAACAAATTTACACTTTAGTGACACTACACTAGTAGCATGTTTTTAAAAAATGTCACAAAAATAAAAATTGACATTAAATGTTTTAGAAAAATGTCACAGAACCACAAAACATATAAAGCTCTAGTGGCATTTCAATAAAGAAATGTCACATCAATTTTATGACATTTTATAAAATAATGACACAAAAAATTATGTTCGTGACATTTACCAACAGATGCCACTAAACTTTAGTTGCAATGGCATTTTTTTAAAAATGTCAGGACACTAGGTAGGTGCAAATTACTTTTTATGACACTTAGGTGAAAAGTGTCATAAACAAATATTTTGTAGCATTTTGAGAAATACCACTAAGCCAAAAACTTTCCAAGCTTATAATGACATTTTTGAAAAACAAAAAATGCCAATATATTTTCTAAATTTTTAAAATGCAGTAAATGATTAAAAATAAATGAATTAAACTCAATACACACTACAGGAAAAAGTATATTTGGCGACTAAATTTCCTGACCAAAAAAATTTGGTCGCTGAAAGTATAGCTTTCAGCGACCAAAACAGCATTAGTTGCCAAAAGTAAAGCTTTTTGGCGACTAAACAATTTTAGTAGCCAAAAGTCTACAATTGGCGACTAAAACTAAGTTTGGTCACTGATTATATGAGTTTTAGTGACTAAAAAATTTTCAATAGCCCAAAGTAAAGCTTTTTGGCGACTAAAAAAATTTAGTAGCCAAAAGTCTACAATTGGCGACTAAAAATAAGTTTGGTCGCTGATTATATGGGTTTTACCGACTAAAAAAATTTTAGTAGCCAAAAATAAAGCTTTTTGGTGCCAAAAAAAATTTTAGTAGCCAAAAGTCTACAATTGGCGACTAAAAAATAAGTTTAGTCACCAAAAGTGGTCATTTTTAGCGCGGGAGAACTAAAATCCAAAGGTGGGAATAAAATTTTTTGGTGACCAAAATTTTGATAGCTGAAAGTGCATCTTCGGCGACCAAATCCGATTTTGGTCGACAAAAGTTAAGTTTTTTAGCAACTAAAAAATAATTAGTAGCCAAAAGCGGTCTTTTTTTTTTATTTTGGTAGTAAATAGTTTATTTTACATAAATTATGTTCAATAAAATAATTATGTTTATACATATACTTTTATATTAATATGGATGTATGTACTATATAAATAATATATGTTGTATATATAATCATGTGGTGCTATAGAGGTGTGGAAGGTTGGCGGTTCGAGTCTCGGCAAGAGCGGATCAAATTGTTCTACAACGAATTATCGTCATGAATTGCACTTGATAGCGTCACGAATAGTGCCTACTATGACATTAAAGTGTCACTGAAAGATTTTAGTCTTGATGGTGTAATGACACTTACAAGTGTCACTAACTCTTTTTTTAATGGCGCTTGATAGTGCCACAAATAATATCTACCATGATATTAAAATGTCATTGAAAGTTTTCAGCTATGATGGTGCAGTGGCACTTGCAAGTATCTACCGTGGCACTCATATCTACCGTGGCACCGATAGAAGTGGCACTTGTTCAAAATGCCACAAGACCAAAAAATGTCATTAGAATAATAGTTTTGTGGCATTTTCAAATGTCACTAAACTAAGAAAATGTTGTAGTGTACTATCAAAAGTTAAGAAATGATGTTTCACTAATTTATCCAAAAATAAAAGAAAAACAAACAGTAAATGTTATCAAATTACACTTAAATATTTTCAATTCAAATTGATGTTAGGATAACTAAACATTTTCAGTTCAAAAATTGGATGTGGGTTGGCTTTTTAACTTTTAGCTGTTTTAATCTGAGGCTAAAAGTCTCATTTGAGATAGATTTTTTTGCTTTTTTTACTTTCGTGAGAGAAAAAATAAAATGAGTATGGTTTGGATGTGACATCTTGTTTTATTAGCTTTTTAATTTATTTTGTCTTTTTGTAACTAAAATAGCCAAAAAGCTAAAAAAATTGACTGCCAAATGAAGGCAAAAGAAGCGGAAGAAGAGAAAAGAAAATAGTTTAAGGTATCTGATATTAAGATTTTATGTTTTTTTTTATTCACATATTAAGATTTTATGTGATAAATGACATGTAATATTTTCATAATAGTTGAAATCTCTCAATATCTTTACCGAATTTTCATCTCGTCACAAAAAAATTTGTCAATGAGCTAAAATTTATCTAATAATATTATTGAGAGATCTTAACTAATAAGAAAAAATTTATTGCTCATCACAGGAAAATTTGTCAACGAGTTAAAATTTATCTAATAATATTATTGAGAGACATTATCTAATAAGAAAAAATATATTTGATCACTCCTACTATCAAAAGTTAAGAAAGGATGTTTCACTAATTTATCCAAAAATAAAAGAAAAACAAACAGTAAATGTTATCAAATTACACTTAAATATTTTCAATTCAAATTGATGTTAGGATAACTAAACATTTTCAGTTCAAAAATTGGATGTTATTTCGTTTGGGAAGAGAGGGTTTGGGGCTAATTTAGTCATAAAATGACAAAATAGACTTTTTAATTCAATAAAATAAAACATTACATCCAACTTATAATTATTAAATTCTTTCTTCCACAAAAACTAAAAAATCTTTTTTAAACGGGACTTTTTAACTCCAAATTAAAAATATGCAAAAAAAAACTAAAAAACCAACCCCAAACGAATTACATGTGCTGTCTTAAAGCTCCGTTTGGCAAGAGCTAAACGGGATTTTTTTGGCTATTTTAGCCACAAAAGACAAAATAGGCTATTTTAGCCACAAAAAACAAAATATCACATCCAACCTATAATCATTATATTCTTCTCTCACAAAAAAAGTCAAAAAGTCAAAAAGCCCTTCCCAAACCAAACTTTTTAGCCCAGGCTAAAATAGCCAAAAAAACCAAAAAGCCAAAAAACCAACCCACTTCCCAAACGGAGGCTAAGTGGAACCAGGCATAAATTTTGCAGGAACAGACCTATTGGAATTTTCTTTTGTAATTTTTCATTGTTATCGTTATTAATTATTAATTTTGTAATCTTTGCTGGTCTACTCTCAGGTTTATTTTGGTAATTAAAAAAAAAAAAACTTATTAATTTATTTGAGTTGTATCATTTTTTTACTTTTTTATACATTTAAAAAAAATTAAAACAAATTAATAAACTGACTTTTTTTTTAATTATCAAAATAGGCCTTGATCTTGATTCAGTTTAGATTTAAAATGTAATTAATATCTCATTTCAATTAAATTAAACTATATGATATAATCAAGTAGAACACACTTACGATGAGAAACATCTTAAGCTCCGTTTGGAAAGTCGGTTGACTTTTTGACTATTTGAGCCTGAGCTCAAAAGCTTGGTTTGGAAAGAATTTTTTAACTTTTTGGCTTTTTTGACTTTTTTTGTAAGAGAATAGCGTAATAATTATGGGTTGGATGTGATATTTTATTTGTTGTGTCTCAAATAGCCTATTCTGTCTTTTGTGACTCAAAGAGTCAAAAGAGCCCAAACGAACCCTTCCCAAACGAAATGACACGGGATAAGGGGTCACTACTGTGCGTAAAGCACAGCAGTGACTGTGGTGCTTTCATTTGAAGTATATTATAATTTTATTTTTATGATTCAAACCGTTAATTTAATAGGGTTTGTTGAGTACTTCATACCTACCAAAAATCATATTAATCGGATATCAATAACTATATGATCAAATTGCATATTATTTATGTTGTTTCTCAAAATAAAACTTATTATTTATTTTTTTGGTTATCGATCGTATAGTTGTTGATATCCGATTAATATGATTTTTGGTAGGCATGAAGTACTCAACAAACCCTACAAAATAGACGGTTTGGATCATAACAATAAGACCATAATACACCTCAAATGGAGGCACTACAGTCGCACAGCAGTGACCCCTTATCCAATGACACGAGGTGAACCAAAAAAAAAAAATCGCAATAATTGATTTGTGCAAGAGAATTTCAATAATAAACAAAGAAATGGAAAATGGATGCAAGGACTTGGAAAAGACTCATCAACGTGTCGATATCATTACAAGTTCATCTTTACAGCTAAGATTCCCAGCAAGTTGATTGAATTTTTCAGGAAAATGCATCGTTGTACTTCCTGGGGTTCGAATCCATTTCACGGTCCGTTAAGAATTTTTCACTCACTTTATAACGCCCCGCTCGGAATAAACATTGGGATTAAAATAATCATAGAAGATAAAATAAGTAATTCTAATCAAATAGGATAAAGTATTACATTTAATTCATAATTATTTTATTTTTTTCTCACAAAAATAAACAAAAAAAAGTCAAAAAATTATCACAAACGAAACTTTTTAGCCCCGAACTAAAATAGTTAAAAAATCAAAAAATTAAAAAGTCAATTTATATTCCAAACGAATCCTAAGTATTTTATATTGACAAATTTTTAAGAAGTCTTGTTTTTAATGGAAGAATAACAAAATAATGTATATCCAATGTAAGGGTTGCCGTGGGTCGGTTGCGGTTACAGAATCTTTAATTCGTCATCTGTCTGCCAGATTGGCGAATTGAAAAAAATCAATCTGCATCCGTCTATCAATCCGGCAGATGTGAATTGAGCGGATTGGTAGATGGATGCGCATCGATTTGGCGGTTTAAAATTTTATAAATTTTCAAAATAATTCAACTTGTGCACTTCCTAAAAAAAAAATTACAGTCAATGACTTAAAAAAATATTACTATCATTGCATGTGAAAAATCTAAAAATCTCATAAATGTTGATTTGTGATTATGTATCAATTTTAAGCAGAATATAACAATCCCAATCAAACAATTAAGACAAAGAGACACAACGATTTTACGTGGAAAAATCACAATTGGACACCTCCAATGTGATAAAAAACCACGGCAACAGCCACAAAACAATCCACTAAGAATATTTAAAGGAATTACACAGGTATACTCTCAATTATCTAGCGAATCCATGCTTAATTGAACCAACCTCTATGTGCCTCTTCCAACCCGTCTTCATCTCGGAATTGTCTTTACAATGAGCCACTCCAGAATCCACCGAAGCTTCAGGCTCGAATTCTTCAGAATCCACCGAAGAACAACTCTCTCTTTTGTATAACAAACAAAACCTTTGATGAACTCTCTTTTAAACCATGAGTTGAATACTCAATAAAATATCAAAGAAAACTAACAAAATATCTCAAGATATAAATCTTAAGATCCAAAAAGAATATCTGGAGAAGTGTACTTAGCTTTGGGAGAAAACCAAGTATTTATAGAAAACCAAAAGCAATCCTAGATTTGGAAGAAAACCAACTCCTTAAGAAATCCGGATTTTGAAGCTCGCTCGAGCGAGGAGTTTAACTTTCGTGATTTCTACTAGTGCCTTGGCTTGAGCGACGAATCCTTGGCTCGAGCAAGCAATCAACTTTTTCAGGTTTTTTTGTGGACGCAATCTGTCGCTCGAGCGAAAACTCCTTGGCTCGAGCGAGCAAGCCTTAGCTCGAGCGAGCATTCCTTGGCTCGAGTGAACTTCACTCGAGCGAGCTTTCCTTGGCTCGAGCGAACATGGGCGGACATGCAATTTTGAATACAATTTTGCAATTTGCTTCGACCGAGAGCTGACCGGGCAGCTCGAACCCCGTCATAATTAGCGAAGTAGCAATCTTGAAAGTATTAACATCACAAACTTCTCTGAATGGCACGATTCGGGTTGGATTCGCATCTAACAACTCATAGCCCCACTGAAATAAAAATGCGAATAAAATTACAACTCAAAGGAGTTTTGTCAAACGGGATTGCCAAGAATAAAAACCTAACAGCATGTCTCATCCAAAGAAAGAAAGTTTGAAATTTTAGAATATTACAATCATTGCATGCCTCATCCACATATTATAAGCATAGCATGTCTTATCCACATAAAGTATTATATTCTGTGATTCTTAAAATATAAAATCATTCAAACCATCAAAACCATGAACAGAGCAATAGTAGAGCTTGTATGTCTTTATATTGTTACATTTATATCTGCTTTTTAAAACAAAAACCAACTAGCGTACATCATCTTTTTCATTTATTATTATTAGAGAAGATTTAAAAATAAAAAAATTATAGATAAATACTACATTTACTTTTTTTCAATTCAGAAAATATATTCAAGTTGAAAACTCTTTTTCAATAGAATATGTTCAGCAAAATATTTAAACTCTTTTTTAATTGAAAACACAAACAGAATATCTAAACAAATTGAAAACACAAAATCTTACAAATTACTAGGAGTGTTCGCGGTTTGGTGGTTCGGTTCCAATCAAAGGAATTTCAAATCTGTCATCCGTAAAAAACTATGAAGATTGAAAAAAATCAATCCGCAACCGTTCGCTCGTCATCATGAATCAGTCCAAAATGCTGTAGATCAGTTCGGTTTCGTCAATTTGAGCGGATCGGTATATCCGCTGCCCACGTCTAATCCAGTGGTATAAAGGTTTTATTTGAGATGTGGATTAGTTTTTTAGTTTTTTGATTATTTTAGTTTGGAAACAAAAAAAAATCTTGTTTGTGATGAATTTTTGAACTTTTTTTATTTTTGTAAAAAAAAAATTATTATTATAATTTAAATATAATATTTTATTTTATTAATTTTTTAGTCTCTTTTTTTTTTTGAAACTATTTTACCAAAAAGTCATATGTCAAACAATGGCAAAGCGGACAATATATTCAAAAAAAAATTTCTTTTAGGAGTAGCTTGCCTCCAGTCTAAGATCAGACTAAACGGTATTGTTCGACCTGTGGAGACTCATCATGAGTTTCGTTTTGATAATCTAAACCGTCAATGTGTAGAACTCGTCGAGTACATATGCCTGTAAAAAATCACGTTGATCGGATATCGATAACTATCTCATCGGATTAGTTTTTTGTTAACTGTTAATTTGTTCACCGTCAATTTTTTTTTATATAAAAACTGATTTGATTACATAGTTATCGATATTCAATTAACATAATTTTTACAAATATATAGTACTTAATAAAATTAAAATATTAAAAAATTTAAATTATCAAAACAGAACCTACGTGAATCTTACGAATTAAACAGGACAGTTGGTGCTCGGCTTTTTCGTACTTTTGTCGAAATTGATTGGATTGCTTTGGTAAAATGTTTCTAACCAAAATTATTATTAAATGAGTTTACCTTTTGCTTTTGCTAGTTTTGGTGGGGGTAAGTCAATGCACAATTAAGGTCTCTTTGACAATTAGATTGCAGGTAGTTTATTAATTTTTTAATTTTTTCTAATCACATTATCTCTTTATTATTAATTTTTTAATTTTTTTAGTCATACATTTTGTTTGGTTTTAATTTTTTAAAAATATTTTTCAAAAAAATTTACTTTCTTATTTTTCGTATTTTTTTTATTTTTACTGAATTTTTTTTAATATTTTAAGCAATTTTTTTAATTTTTAGACAAACCTAACATAAACACACTTAAAGAGTAATTTTTGTGAAAAAATCTTTAAAAAATTCACTAAATACCAAAAATGTAAAAAAAAAAAAAAAAATTAGTATATTTTTTATTTTTTTTATATTTATTAATTTTTTAAAATATTTTTTTACAAATATTTTATTTTTTAGATACATCTAAGTAAGATGCATCTAAAAAAGTAAAAAAAAAAATACTTAAAATTTTAAAAATATTCACTAAAAACAAAAAATAAAAACTCAATTTTCAAAAAACTTAATTCAGAAAACTAAAACCAAACACACTGATTATTATTTTTATTTTGTACACATTTTTATAAAAAAAATTAAAAATTAAATTTTAACCTATTTTCTAAGGGTGAGCAGCGGATATATCGATCCACCTAAACCGACCGAACCGATCCAATCCAATCCGTTGCATTTGGGACGGATGCATGATGACAACCGGACGATTACGGATTGATTTTTTTCAATCCGCCTAGTATTGGACAGATGGCAGATTTGAAATTTCTTTGGCTGCAACCGAACCGTCAAACCGCGAGCACCCCTAATAATTTGTAAGACTATATATTTTCAATTTGTTTAAATATTTTGTTATGTTTTCAATTGAAAAGGAGTTTAAATATTCTGTTGAGTATGTTCTGTTGAAAAAGAGTTTTCAACTTGAATGTATTTTTTGAATTGAAAATAATAAATGTATTATTTATCTATATTTTTTTGTTTTTAAATCTAACTTTAAAAATAATAAATAAATAATATGATATATGCTGGTTGATTTTTGTTTTCAAAAACTGAAATAGATATAACAATACAGAGACATACAATTTATGTGAATAAGGCATGCAGTGATTGTAATATGTGGGTGAGACATGTAGTGATTGTAATATTCTAAAGTTTCAAACTTTCTTTCTTTGGATAAGGCATGCAGTGATTGTAATATTTTTTTAAGTCATTGACTGTAATTTTTTTATTTTTTATTTTTTAGGAAATACACAAGTTGAATTATGTCGAAAATTTATAAAATTTTAAACCGCCAAACCGATTAGGATCCATCCGTCAATTCAACAATCCGCTCAATCCACATCCGTTGGATTAACGGACGGATGCGGATTGATTTTCTTCAATACGCTAATATAGTAGACGAATAACGAATTAAAGGTTCTATAACTACAACTGACCCACGTCCACCCCTACTACTTTCTGCCATAGGCCTAAGAAGTTGATTATATTTGCACAACTGTAAATTTTTTTCTTTTAAATTTAAATTATAAATTATAAATTATAGAAAATTTATATCTAATTTGACATTTAACTATAATAAAAATACTTCGAACCTAACAAAACCTTCAAACCAATAATAGGGAGAAAAAGTTTGGTAGTGTGGATTTAATTTTGGAATTGTGATTCAAATTAAGAAAAATTAAAATTATTTTCAAAACTTATAAATTTAAAAATTATTTTTAAAATAATCAAACATATAATTCAAAACTTAAAACCAAATTTTTTTAAAAAAAATTCAACAAAAATAATTTTTTTATTTTGATCTTTAAAATTATTTTTTATTTATTGAAAAAATATATTTTTTTATTTTTGAATTATTTTTTTATTTTTAAAATTTTTCGGAAAACTTGTTATTTTTTTTAAGTACTGGCCAACTAATTTGTTATGATTTAGATATATATGGGCGATCCAATTTTTTTTTTAAATTTTAAAAAATTTAAAAATATTACAAATATTAAAATATTTTAAAATAAATATTTTAACAAAATACAATGCACAAATTTAATAAATAGAACGCACATTAAAATAATAAATAAATATTTATAATAAAAAATATTTACCTTAAAAAAGTAAAATTAAGAAAAATTTTAAATATGTAAAAAAAATTCAAAAATTTTAAAAATACAACTCAAATTTCAAAACTCAAAATAAAATTCAAATTTTTTTTCAAAATTTATAATTAAATAAATTTTTTCTCTATAAAATTTAATTTAAAATTTATAACTCAAAATATAACAAGACGTCCAAATCATAATTTTAAAATTAAAATTAAATGTGTCCTTCGCCCTGTTTGGGAAGACTTGGAAAAGACACGTCAACATATCAATATCATTATTGTCCATCTTTACAGCTAAGATTCCCAGCAAGTTCATTGAATTTTCCAGGAAAAAATATCGTAGTATTTGGTAGAGTTTTAAAATTATGATTTAAGAATATAGTTATATTTTAAGTATGTGAGTTTTGAAATTATGATTCAAGTGTGAACAATTTATTTGGTTATGAGTTTTGAAAAATTTTAAATTGAGTTTCAATTGAATGATATAACATATGATATTTGATACAAAAATTAACAACTCATAATCAAACACATAATCCAAAATTTTCTTCAAAGCTCATAAAAAAAATTTAAAAAATTTCACAAATATATTTTTTTTATAATATAAAAATAACAATCGCAAAAAAAAGAAAAAAAAAATGAACACTGTTCCGGTCAACCGACTGGACGACCAGTTAGCCCAAATTTTTCCTCCTTAAAAAGAGTTTTCAAAAGTGAATGTTGAATTAATTTTTGAAGACGCTAAATAAACATCACACTCAGAAGTGAGTGTGGAATTGTATTTTGAAATCTCCACCAATTGGGGCGCTTCATTTTCTTAGCATTGGTTTGGTGTGGGTTAGGGGTGAATTGGCATTAAAATAGCAACAAAAAGATAAAATAAATTTTTTAATTCGTAAATTATAAGTCCGGTTTAGAAAACTTATTTAATCCTATGAATATTCTTTTAGAGTTTGAAATTCTATTTAAATAAGAATGTGTTCTATAAGGTCTTATGAGTTGTAAATAAATGATATTAATGTACTGTTATACTCTTAATTTGTTTTCACATTGTACCTTATTTTCTTATTCATCATATCACGTTTAAGAAGGTTTTTAGTAAAGACAAGTCTACAGGCAACGACAATGGAAGTTTTTTTTGCCTTGATCACGGGATTCCAGTGCATTTTTAAAAGGTTGCTTAAATAGATGTGGATATGGTTGATAATATGATGAAGTTTGAGAGTTGGTGTTGATTCCTTTGACAGATTTCAACTCCAATAGATTGAGGGGAAGAGGTATTTATTTTTATTTTTTTTAAGTGTGTTGCTGTTTTTTGAAGTGTGGATTGTTCATCTTTAATAGGGTATTGACAATTTATTACACTAATTGATAGGCATACTTTGGCCAACATTTTGATTGAATGTGTATATTTGACATTGTGATGGTTGATGTGTTTCAATATGTTCAATGTGTGGGGTGGTGTGTATGGGTTCAAGGGTTGGGTTAGGGGTATTTGGTTTTGGTTGTTAATTGGATATCGAACGTGAACAATATCGTAGGATAGTAATTGTACATTGAGACCTAAATGATCGTGTTACGATACATGTTACATTTAGTGTGTAACATTAATCTACATACACTATGTAGTAGATGACGTTTGTGTGTTTGTTCGGTTGTGTTGGGGCAATCCCACATCGCCTAGGAGGGACACTTGTAACCAACTTATAAGCGTACTGGCCCCCTCCACCTTGTACGAGCCCTTTTAAAGCCGTGAGGCCAACGGGCGTCGTTTCGCCACCTCGCCAGAGCAGACAATATCTTACTGGGGCGCGAGAAGCCAGTCACGTCAGTTTGGTGGCCCGTGCAGGTCGTCCCGCAAACTCTCTTGCTGTTCACGGCCCAGTCCGCTGGGGGGTTATGTTGGGGCAATCCCACATCGCCTAAGAGGGATACTTGCAACCAACTTATAAGCGTACTAGGCCCCTCCACCTTGTAAGAGGCCTTTTAAAGCCGTGAGGCCGACGGACGTCGTTTCGCCACCTCGCCAGAGCGGACAATATCTTACTGGGGCGAATAAAGCCAGTCACGTCAGGTTGTTTATGTGTTTGAATGTGTATCGTGTCTTTGTTGTAATCAGTGTTTACATACATATCACAGTACGGTACGCAAATTTATCAGGGATTTGGATTTGTAATTAAATGTGGATTGAATTCCATCACTCGATGTTTAAGTTACACAAGGTTGAGGGTGATGGTGGTTCAATACATGCATTGGGCTGGGTTGTTACATGTTACATTTAGGATATTACATTATGCATAATTCAATGTTGGGTTTGAGATGAGAATCATATGAAAATGTCACGGTGGGATTGAGATGTTACATGTTATATTTACATTGGGTTTGGGATGAGAAATATATGAGAATGCCACGTTGAGTTTGGGAATGTCACATTGGGTTTGGAATGTTATATGTTACATTTATGTTTTGAATTTCAAATTTTCAATCATATAAATATAATCACAATCTATAGTAATATTGGATTTTCCATATTTGATATTGCCATTAATCAAGTTATTTTGAATTTCAGAAGCATATGAAAATATCACGTTGGGTTTGAGAATGTCACATTAGGTTTGTAATGTTATATGTTACATTTACATTTTGAATTTTAAATTTCCTACCATATAGATATTATCACAATCTATGATAATATTAGATTTCCCATATATGGTATTGCCATTAATTAGGTTATTTTGAATTTTAAATTTCTAACTATATAGATATTATCACAATCTATGGTAATATTGAATTTTTCATATATAGTATTGTCATTAATTAGGTTATTTTGAATTTCAAATTTCTAACCATATAGATATAATCACAATCTATGGTAACATTGGATTTCTTATATATGGTATTATCATTAATCAAGTTATTAATTAATTAAGATTGGGGGTAGATGCGTCCACAAGAAAACCACAAGAGCTATTGGGTTATCAGTTTTTTCATAAGATCATATCTTGTATAAGTCTTCCAAATATGACTTATAAATAATTTGACCCTTTTTTAAGTAGTGGCCAACTAATTTGTTTTCTATTTTTTTTTTAAATTAAAAAAATATAAAATATTACAAATATTAAAATATTTAAAATTTTAAAATATTTAGAATAAAATTTATATATTTAAAAAAATAATTTTTTTAATTTTTAAATATTTAAAAATAAATATTTTAAATATTTTTAAAAAATACAATGCACAAATTTAATAAATAAAACGCACATTAAAAAAAATATATATTTATAATAAAAAATATTTACCTTAAAAAAATAATTTTTAGAATTTTTTAAATATGTAAAAAAATTCAAAAATTTTCAAAATATAACTAAAATTTCAAAACTCAAAATAGAACTCAATTTTTTTTTCAAAATTTATAAATAAATAATTTTTTTCTTTTTAAAATTCAACTAATAATTTATAACTCAAAACATAACTACACTCTCAAATCATAATTTTAAAATTAAGGAGTGGTTTTGAATGTTTTAAATAAGTGTATTTTTTTATTTTTTATAAAAAAATATGTAAAAAAAATAGAAAAAATGGATTAAAAAAATAGGAAAGAGATATTATTAGATGTTAATTGATATGATCTAAATAAATGTATACGAAGACTCGGAAAAGACTCATCAACATATCAATATCATTACTGTCCATCTTTACAGCTAAGATTCCCAGCAGGTTCATTGAATTTTCCAGGAAAAAAGCATAATTGTGCTTCCTTTTCTTAGCTTTGATTTGGCATGTGGGTTAAGGATGGATAGGGTTAAAATAGTCTTAAAAGATAAAATAATTTTTTTAATTTTTGGATTATAAGTTGTTATATTAATTCATAATTATATATATTTTTTTCTTATAAAAATTAAAAAGGTTAAAAAATTTATCCTAAACAAAACTATTTTAACCTCAATTTAAAATAACGGCTGTGATTGAGGCCTCAAAAATGAGGCTCGAAATTGCCTCGAATGCATTTTTTTTTTTTTTCTGGGCTAATACATTGCAGAAAAAAATAAATAAAAATAATAATAATAATAACAAGCAAAGCATCAACCCAGCAAAAAAAAAAAAAAAAAAAAAAAGAAGAAGAAGAAAATTCGAGGCAAATTTGAGCCAAAAAATTTGAGGCCTCAATCATTAATCAATAATTAAAAAATTAAAAAACTAACCTACATCCCAATCCAACCCTTACTTATCAAAAATTGATTGGATTGCTTTGCGGGTAAAATGTTTCTACCCCAAAATTAATAAGAATAATGATTTGTAGTTCAAATTTTCCTCTCCTAATCCCCCGAATGTCCAAAATGACGTCGTTTTGGGCATTCTTTTTTTTCTTTTCTTCTTCTTCTTCTTCGTCTTGCAGGTCTGAAACAGAGGGAGAGGAGAAGGAGAGGGAGAGGGAGAGAGAGAAAGAGAGAGAGAGAGAGGAGGCAGGTCGTCGTCGCAGCCCCCTCCGCCCGCCGTCGCAGCCCTCCGCCGTCGCTTCTGCCCATCGTCGCAGTCCCGCCTCCGCCGATCATCGTCGCAGCCTCTACCTCGCAGCCCCTCCTCCACCTCCGCCCCCGCCCTTCCTCTGCCTCCAGCCCAATTTGTTGGTCCCCTCTAGTCCCTCCTCCTCCTCCTCCTCCTCCTCCTCTTCTTCATTCTGATTTTCTTCTTCTTCTTCTTCTGAAAAAAAAAAAAAAAATGAAAACGCCGAAAACAGCATCGTTTTCGTTTCGGGGGGAATTCGGGAAAGCTCTTTCGAGCTACGTAGCATTACCGAATTAATAAATGAGTTTACCTTTTGCCTTTGTTAGTTTTGCTGGGGTAGTAGGGAAAGCACAATTATGAGAAGTTGGTACAAAATTAATTTTTTAGCTTTTTTATGACTTTTTGTGTAAAAAAATGGGGGTTTTTTTTGTGACTTTTTTATATAAAAAAATTAAAAATTTAAAAAATTAGTTTTTTTAACTTGTTGCCAAAACACCACTATGTCTGCACAACTATAATGTTTTTTTTTTTCAAAATTAAAATTATAAATTTTAGAAAATTTATATCAAATTTGACATTTGACTATAAAAAGTAAGTTAAACACAGCAAACCCAACAAAAACTTCAGAAGTTTTATGGAAAATTATTAGACTGTCCCACAACATATTAGCCTGTTTGTGAAGGAGTTAAAATAGTTAATAAAGATAAGAAATATTAAAATAGTTAATAAGATAAAATATTAAATTTAATTCATAAGAATTTTATTTTGTTCTCTTATAACCATCAAATCAACTTTAAAAAAATCAATTAATTTTCTAAATACAATTTTTTTAGCAGATTAAAATAAACAAAAAAAAAAAAAAACTAACTAAAATAAGATTCTGTGTATTGATATTTCTATATTATTTATCACAACTATATATGTCAACAAAGTATATAATATCAATGACTTTATTTTAAAATTGAAATCAAATAAATTATGTTATTTAGTAAATAGGACTAGTTTTGTAGATTTTATTTTTTATATTAATTTAAGTATGGGTAAAATTACAAGTTGGATCATATTAGAGTGCTAAGTAGAATCAATTTCCGGGTAAGAATGATCATGAAAATCGTCTCAATTTTTCATATAATTTTATTCATCACCAATCAACAACTGATTTTTTTTTTTTTTTTTGCTTTCTCTATTTGGATCTAATAAATGATAATGATTTGGGTATTGCATCCATAAATCACCACTTAAGTAACCACAAAATAATTAAAAAATCTAATCAATAGATGGTTCCAATTCTGTTCCATCAATTTTGAAAGGAAATTTAGATGTTTAAAGTTTGGGCTGAGTTTCCCTCCAATCCATATCGAATTGGAAGGTACTATTGGCTTCTTCAGTTCTACAATTTAAACGATTTAGATTATCGAAACGGGACCCGTAATAGACCCCACGAGGACTGGAGGGAAATCACCCCCTTAAAGTTTCCCATTACTTTGTATTTGTTGCATTCCATTGATTATTGTTTTTGTCGTTTTCATTAAGATTACAACTCTTAATCATTTCTTTTTGTCAACACAACATATAAGTAATTTATTAATTTATTTGAGTCACATTATCTCTTCATTTATTTTTATATCTTTTTTGCAATAAATAAAAAAAATCAAAAAATAAGTCGTACCCAAATCAAGCAGGCATATTTTTTCCCTATTCAAAATTGAAATTATTTGGATTAACTAGTTGAAATCAAGCAGCCATAATAGTATGTTTTTAATATTATAATAATTATTATTTTTATACTTTTTAAGTCCACTCAATCTAGAGATACTTAAAAATATATATATTTTGCATAAAAATCATTTAAAAATTCATTAAATATAAAAAAAGTCATATTTTTTAGTATTTATTAAAAAATTTAAATACTTCTTTCACAAGTAAATTATTTGAAAATAAATAATATTAAACATATTTTAATCTATTTTATTTAATAATTTAATCCATTAATCTCATCATTAGATATCTAATCCCATATGTTTTCCTTCCATGTTAGTCCAATTAAGTGTGCTTGATTTCAATTTTCTAAATTCAATTTTTTGGAAATTGAGTTTTTTGTTTTTGTTTTTGTTTTTAGTGAATATTTTTAAAATTTTAAGTAATTTTTTATTTTTTTAGATGTATCTAAATAGTAAAATATTTGTGAAAAAAATATTTTAAAAAATTAATAAATATACAAAAATATAAAAAATGTACTGAATTTTTATATATATATATATATATATTTTGTATTTAGTGAATTGTTTTTTAAAAAAATTCACAACTATTGTACTTTTTAAGTGTATTTATGTTAGGTGTGTCTAAAAATTAAAAAAAAAAATACTTAAAATATTAAAAAAATTCAGTAAAAACAAAAAAAATACGTAAAATGAAAAAGTGAATTTTTCAGAAAAGTGAATTTCGGATATGGAAGCCAAACAAAGTGATTGTTAGTCTATTGTGAGTGTTAATCCCATTACACCCTTCTACAATCAAACACTCTATATGGTCCTCCTTTACTATTAGTCCAATCCCCTCACTCGTGGAGCCAAACAAACACAGCCTTAATGTGGGGATTGTTAAATTATTTTATATACAATAATAAAACAAATAAAACTATGATTTTACTTAACAAAAAATACAAAAACATTAAACATGAATGTTCAAAAAAAAAATGGCGAACATGTAAAAAAAAAAATTGCACTTGGCCGGTTGACTGGCCAAATGTCCGGCCGGAGGTCTCTCGAATGACCAATAAAACTCTAAGCCAAACGGACTATTTTTTAATACTATCTTCTCGTTCAGACTATCAATCCCCTCACCTAAGACCTTTCATAATCCGAATGAACTATCAATCTAGAGCACCATAAACAAAAACAATCCTGATATATTGTTACTATTTCAATATCAGTCTGCTCCAAGACTGCTAGAGAGAAAAACAAACGGACCTTTACAGCTAGATTCCGTAATTTTTGAAGTTTTAAGGAAACTATTCAGCTGGTTTGCTTTGAATTTTCACTTTTCAGAAAATTATTTTGTTTTTTGTTTTCATTATTATTTTTTAGGGTAAAGCATCAATAAATCCCAAGTTTAGATCTTGTTAACCATTTAGTCTTGTCTTTTATTTGATGAACCCATAGGTCCCATTTCAATGTTAATGACATAATTGTACACCAATTACGCTCATATTGTACCAATATTAGGGGTATATGTGGGTTTGTGTAATGTGGAATTTACAAATTTGTCCAAAAAGCTTCTTGTATGTTTTTTGGGTTTCCCTCATTCCCGTTAAAACGAAGAAGACGAAGATGGAAGGTTTTGGTATTCCAATGTTGAAACCACAATGTTTTCTCCATTATTGCATTATTCGATTTTGGTAACGTTAATTCACAGTCTATATTGCCCAATTTAACATTTGTGTTTCATTCCAAACCCTAGAAGCACAAAAACCCCCTCGTGTACGTACATTTCTAGTGTCGATTAGGGTCCGACACAAAGTCGATTTGCCATTACAATTGACATTGCCTTTCACATTAGTTGGTGATTGTGTTCCGAATCCATGGCAGAAGGTACGTGCTCGTGATGTTGTTTTATTCTCTTTGTTTGATGTTTTAAGTTGTATGAGTAACATTGTAGATTGGGTTTGGCATTGATGGTGCTTACATAATGTTAATTAATCATCTGTGCTGTTGTTATATGTAAGTAAGTAATGTGGATTTGGAATTGGTTGGGGGTTAATGTCGTGTTATGTCCTTCAATTTTGGGGGTATTAGTTCTGCTAATGTAACAAGCCTTAAATGAAATTATTTTGCTGTTTGGGTTATTATGTGTTTGTGCGATGGTGTGTTTGTAAGTATTATGTGAAGTTATTGATGTATGTTCCTTGTTGGTTGTGTTGTTCTATTCGAATGTGGTCGGGAATCCCATGGTTTTTAGTGTGTATAGTTTGTAGGTGATATGTGATTGCAATGACATTCTTTTCAGTTAGGGTGTAACAATATTGTTGGTGTCCACGTTGACTAAATGCAATGTTAGTGTGTCGGTGCTTGCGTTTGTGTTGTTGTTGTGGTATTTTAATAGTTGGGTCCCCATGTTTGGGTTAGTTTGTTCATATTGTGTACACATCGTAGGTGTATAGTAGCAAAGAGAGCGGGCGAAAGAACCAAATATGTGGACACATCGTACGTGTATAGAAGTGTGTGTTCGGTATGTATTTGTAATTTCAAACACACCCCCCCTCTAAAAAAAACTGTGGGCTGCACCCGTTAATGTTTAATTTATGTGTATTGTTGTTGAACACGTGTAGGACATGATGAGGAATGCAAGTGTGCTGTTGCGTACCACACCAAAGCTGCACGAGGACACCGGTACACCCATTTCCTGGTCTACCATGTGAACTATTGGATTGTCATGGTGCATGATGTGGAAACCAGGACGTGGAAGCATTACAACTCCATGAGGTAGAGACGAGAAATGCGAGATGACCACTACAATGAGGCACTTAAAGTGGTAAGCACGTGAATGGTACCGGGTCTTAATTTAAATTTTATTGGTTTTGTTTATTAATTTGACGATTGGTTGACATACTCTTATACAATTATTCTCCTCGAGTGAATGATGTTAATGCTCCTATTATTATGTTGTATGTTACGTTGCTAAATAAATGTATGTATTGATTTGTCAAAAACAATGGGTGGTCGACCACCACACGAGCTTCGTGAAACCAAGGTTGGCAACCAACAATGTTCAGGTAACCAACAAGGTTAAGTCAACAATGATAGTTGCCCCAAATAATGTTTGGTTTGACGCCGAGACCCTAGAAATACGAAAAAATCTCTTAGCTTACACTGACATTGGATCATCGGGAACGTTTGGACCAATGTGATTGTGAGTTATTGGTTAACAATGGTATCAGGTATGTGGTCTGTGATGTTTCATTTCCCTGGTTTATGGTACATCATCGTTGTAATGGGTAGTGTTTGGCAATGTTGGAGCATGTATTGAGTGTGTGGCTGTATGTAATGGGTGTGTAGGGGTTTTTATTTGGCCTATCCGTTGTTTGATGTTATTGGTTTGGTGGGGTTGTAATTGAGCCGGAGTGAAGTCATGTACTGCGACATATCAGTTTGTGATTGTAATTATGGTAATGTAACATTGTGCATGAAATTATGTAGGTGTTTCTCTAGTGATATGTGTTTGTTGTCATTATATATTGGCCTGAGTGCAATGGTGGAGTCATTAATAAATGGGTTGTCATGTTTTGTTGCAATGTCGAAAAGAGTCCCCTGTTTGTTCCAGTTGCATGTGTGTATAGTAATGATGTGGATTGTGGTAGATGTCCATGTTAGTGGGAGGGAAATTTAATTGATGATGTAGATGCTTAGGATGTTTAATGAAAGCCTTCAGAAATGTGTTTTGTTTGAGTGGGGGTTCGTTGTATTGGTGGTGAAAGATTTTGTCGACTTTTGTGTAGAATTTGATTGCGATTGTCCACGTAAATGTTAGGACATGCGACTTCCATGTTAGTAAAAATTAACCAACTTCAATGGAAGCAATGAATCCATTATGTCAGTGTATTAATTGTAGGTATATTGAAGATTTTATGGAATGTTGATGACTCGCATGTTATTGGCGATGATTTGTTGGAGATGTACACGTTACTTACTGAAAGTGCATGGTAATGAAGGTGCATTTGTCAGAATCATGTATGTAGTGGGCCTTGTATGGGTGGTAGTGTTAAAATCAAACAAAATAAATAAATAAATAACAATCAACAACAACACCACGATTTCACATCAGCCCATCCGCGTCAAATGGCTAAACATTACTAACCCTACAAATCACTCCACGCAATCCTTTACAAAAATTTCAAAAATTAACACCATACTATAACCAATCTACCCAAACATCGGGAAAAAATCACTACCAAAATTACATTCAAAGGTAAACAAGTAAACTCCAGAATATACCATAAATAAAAGGACTAATTGGTTTGAAAGAAAACTTCGAAGACTAAATGGAGCAACATTTTCCCAAATGGGATATTTGGGTAATTTTTCCTATTTTTTAAATATTCTAAGCAATTTTTTTAATTTGTAGATACACTTAACATAAATACATTTAAAAAATATAATATTTGTAAAAAAAATCTTTAGGAAATTCACTAAATACCAAAAAAAATAAAAAATAAGAATTCAATATATTTTTCGTATTCTTGTGTATTTATTAATTCTTAAAATATTTTTTTTATAAATATTTTATTTTTTAGATATATCTAAGTAAAGTGCATCTAAAAAATTATTTAAAATTTTAAAAATATTCACTAAAAAAATATATATATATGAAAAAAAAAATTAATTTTAAAAAAATTAAATCCAAAAAATTAAAACCAAAGATACTCATTGGGCTTCATTTTTCCTGCTTTCATTTGACTTGTGATGCAATGAGGATATGCTGCGCTTTTATCAAATTTGATTGGATCGTTTTGGGTGAAATGTTTTTACTCCAAAGTATACCACACAATTTCTTCTCTAGTCAATAGAAAAGAAGAGAGAGAGGCGACATACAAGAAATATCCAAATTAGCTTTGTTATTTTTTAGTATAAATTATACTTTCAATATTCAAACTTTCATTCAAATTTCACTTTATTTTTTTTCTTTTAGAAAAGAATTCAACATTTGGTTAAACATTTCAAAAGAAAAAGAATTCAAAACTCATTGGATTGATTTTTTGGGTTAAACATTTCTACTCGCAAATTTTACCACATAATTTATACGAATTAATGAGAAAGTCAACAAATATACAAATTAATGGATGAGTTTATGTTCCAATGTTTTTTTTTATTTTTTTATTATTTACTTATATTAAGACAATTTCAATTATGTTACATAGGGTGACATTTTATGGGTCAAAGTTCACATGAATTTGAAATCTGATGTGGTGAACTTAGATCATCTTTAATTTTTAAAATTTTTTTTAATCAAATTTAAAAATAACTAAAAATTATCCCCGTTCCATTCATTAAAAGCATATCAAATCAAGTGATTTTTTTTTTTTTTGTTTAAATTGAGAATTTATCAAATTCTTCATCAAATTAGAATTTAATAAAAATTAGAGATGATTTTTTCTTTCCCATCAAATTTGATGAAAAGAAAAAAAAATTAAAATTTTTTTTGATACAAAGTTGGAACAGTTCATATCAAATGAAACTTTTTATTCAAATTTAAAATCAAATTAGATTAAAAATTAATGAAGGATTTAATAATTAAAAGTGACATTAAATTAAAAGGACTAGTAGAAAAATGTCACGTGTATTACTTTAACTTTTCTTCTTTTAGTTAAGTTAATTGATATGAACAGATAGTTGGAATTATTTCATCTCTACTCATTTTATCAAATTGAGAACTAATCAAATTTTACATCGAATTTAAATTTGATAAAAATTTAAAAAAATTGTACTGGGATGATATTTTTCATTAAATTTGATGAAAATGAAAATTTACAATAAAAGGGGAATTTTAAAAAAAAGTATAAACATTTGATGAAAAGATTGAAATAGTTCATATCAAACTAAAAAAATTAGTAAAATTTGAAATTAAATTAGGTGAAAAAATTGGTAAAAGGTTAAAAATGGTCTTACAGAGTTCAAATATTAGGATTTTATTTGAATTTTTTGAAAAATAAATCTGAATTTAATTGGTTACATGGGAAAAAACCTGAGAGTATTTATGTAATTTCTCCCTTTAATCAATTGGAAAATACTAGGGTGGGAATCATGCCGTGTCGTGTTGTTTTCGTATCGTGTCATATCAGGTTTGTATTCAAAACAATCTAACACTAACACGGTCTATTTAATTAAACGTATTAATTATCTTGACATTGACCTAACTTATAATCTTATTAATCCTAACACGACATACTTAATACGATCAGCAAAAATTTATATTTCAGATTATAATCAAATTGTACCGCCTATTTAATAAATTTTTTGTTTTTGACATCACATGCATAAGAATAAGTTGTTCAAACATTGACACAGAATGATAATATATGCCAATATCTATGAAAATAATTAAAAATATTCATCACTAATCCATTACACATTCAATGTAAACTATTGTTATTTATTAATATTTAAATATCCAATAAAATTTTAAAAGCAAGACAAGTTTTTATCTAATACCAAACTAATAATAATAATAATGTTGCAGCTCTATCCCATTTAAAGTAATATTAATTGTTGTGATTCTTTCATGTTAACTTCTGCCACAAAAACTATAGCGATCCCGGTTTTCCCTTCATTATTTAATTGTATTCCGGGCTCAGGGTCCGTGGACGTTGGTTGTTGTCTTATTCTCGTTTCCATCCTCTACTTTTTGTATTTGAGTCTTAGGTTGTGTTGGGCAGGTTTGAAACAGGTTGGTTGTGTTTAGAAACAAAGAGTTGATGCCTAGATTTTGGCCTTCACGCTCGAGCGGGCCCTTTGCTTTTGTTCCTCCGCTCGAGCGGGGACCTTCGTCTGCAGAACTTTTAGAAGTGTGCATTCGACGCTCGAGCGTCGCTTTTCACGCTCGAGCTTTTCACGCTCGAGCGGGGGCCTGTGTCTGACGTTCGAGTGGGGTGTTCCACACTCGAGCGGGGTGTTCCACGCTCGAGCGGACTGTGTTGTATATCAATCTGAATTTTGACATTTTGAATCACTTTTTCGGGCCATTCTCTCTCTCTAGCTTTTCAAAACCCTAATTTGAGAGCTCCTCTCTCTAGAACTCTCTCTCTCTCTAGTTCTTGATCTTGGTTTAGTGAGACCCAAGCCTTGTGCCTTTATTAAAGTGGTAGAGCTTTGCAAGCCTTCCGTTTTGATCCGAAAATCTTGAGGTTTGGAGCACTTTTGAGTTGGGTCATCATCTCATTTGGGTCTCTTCACTTGAGGTAGGAATAACTACTCATATTTATCGTCTTTGATATAAATTTGTGGTCATTTCGATTTAATGTTGAAGTTGGGAAATTTTGGGTGTTAGGGTTTCAAAATGTATAAAGAGGGGTTTCATCCTTTTGACCAATACACGGGTATTTTGGGTTTTAAAATAAGGTTATTGATGTTTATTGACGATATTTGAACCTTTAGGTCAATGTTGAGAAAAGGAAGAGAAAAACCCTAATTTATTGTGATGAATTAATTTGTATATTTAATTTGGGAAAGTTATGAAAATATGAAATTGAGTTGGAAATAATGAAATTTGGTAATTATGAGGTTTAATGGTGGAGTTGGATTGATTGATCACTCACCTTTGAAATTGTAGATAATTTATCTGTTTGATAATTTATTATCTGTTTAGAAATAATTGTTTGGGCTATCGGTGGAGGATAGTCTTGATTGTTGTAGACACTGCATGATGATTAGGTGAATTAAAACTAATCAATTGAGTACGTCATTGAATATGACGGATGAAATAACACATTGAATATGTGCTTGGTTTGATCATTGTATATGATAAGTGTTTAAATACATTGTATATGTATATTGTTTGAGAGGAGATAGGGGATGTACTTCAAGGTTTGGGAGGAGATAGGAGATGTACTCCTAAACCGGATTTGGGAGGAGATAGGGGATGGACTCTAGTAATAACTGAGTTGGTCGAAGTGTCCAGGATGAAAATCCCGAAATCCTAATTGCGTTTGTATAACGTAGATAAATTGAAGTATTGAAGTGTTGAAGTGTTGAAGTGTTAATTATGTGAGTTGTAGTCTCATGTTAATTGATCATAACCAAAGTATTATTGATATGAGCTGTAATCTCATTTGAACTGTCAGGATGAATAGAGAGCTATATCTATGAATTGGTTTGGATAATGAAATGGAAAGAGATGTATGTTTGTTTATATGAGTTAAACATTTATCAAATACTAATGTTTTAGTTATTGCTCATATTATGTTTAGCATATTTTTACTGGGCGTTGGCTCACCCTATATGGGATATCATTTTCAGGCTCAGGTGTTATGCCGCCCCCAAGGCCTTAGCTTGGATAGTTTTTGGAGTTGAAGACTCTTTTGGTTGTTTTAATATTTTGGTGATACATGTAAATTCAAGCCAAGGGCTTATTTGTGTAGAGAGTTAGGGCTTTTCTTTTGTTGTAACCAAGTGTTGACTTGGAAAGTTATAAGCCTATAGGACATTTACTTTTGTTGTCAACATGTATTACGTTTTGTAAGAATACTCTGATGAATGGAAATATGTTTTATTCCCTTATCTATGTATATCATGAATGTTGGGTTTATATATATTATTTTGAGGGCGTTACAAAAATACTGCTGTTACACATTAAAAAACTCTTTTTTTCTACCACTCTTGAATTCTACTAATTTATCATTAAGTTATGATTGGACTTCATTAGGTATATATATATTATATAGAGATTTAACTTTTAATCTAAAACATGAGAATGAATTATTCAAGCTTATATAGTTACTCTTGTATTCGACTTATATGCAAGTCAATAATGGTTCAACATATCAACACGAACATTTACGCATGTCAAACGTGTCAAGTTTTGACTTTACGTGTTTAATCCAAACATGCCCTATTTAATATTTGTATTTTCAAGTCGTATCATATTTGAATTTGAATAAAAAAAATAGTTAACCCTATCCCTTTAATTATTCGAATAATATTAATGAGTTACAAATTCCCACCCCTAGAAAATAACTCACCTCCTCATAACAATCAGGATTTAGGGTTAGGGTAGTGAGACTAACATAATAAGATTTGATAACCCATTGAATTTAGAAAAATGCTTGAGAGCTCTAGGAAATGAGCTCTAAACCATGCACTAATGACATGGAAGTGTGTGGCGTCCAGTTTGATGTGATGCTTTAGCTTGAATTTTTTTTTTTTTTTGGGACTGCCAGCTCAGTAGCATTGTTGTTGAATTTATTACCAAGTGGGTGCAATTGATGAAGGGAAATATAACCGGTTTGGGTTTCAGTCTTCCACCAAAAAAAAAATGAATTTTTAATTCATAATTTTATATTTTTAATAAAATTTTAAAATATTTTCATTAATTATTTTTAAATTTTTAAATTCATTTAATTTTAATATATTAATTTTTTAATATAAAATCTTTTTAAAAATTTATTAAATACAATAAAATACAAAAACGTGTTGAATTTTCATATTTCCTTATATTTTTTGTATTTAATGAATTATTATTTTTTTTCAGAAACAGTGTATATTTTAATATATTTAGTTTAGATGTATCTAAAAAAAATAAAAAAATTACATAAAATATTAACAAAATTCACTAAAAAAAATTTGAAGAACATAAAAATTCAATTTTACGAAAAGTAGTTCAATTTTCTGGAAGTAGTGAATAATTCTTTGTTGGGGACGAAAGACGCGAAAAGCTCAAATAAAGAGACGATGGTGAATTTACATCTTGCGAAGATTGACGAAACTTTGTAAGCAGTTTTTGCAATGGTAGCGCTCAATTTCAACTATATTTTTCCACAACTGAATCACTCCCTCACCTCATCCAGACCCGGGATCGGGAACTTTTTCAAGTTCCAGTTTCAGATTCAAAGATATGTTTGTGATTCAGATTCAGCCAAATCATATTCCCAATTAAGATTCAGATTCAGAGACTTCTCAGGTACTTCATGTTCTTTGGGAAATCTTTCATGTTTCCGACACTAGTCTAGAATTAATGTTTGCAAATTCCAGATACTACAAATTGAACTAGGAACTTGCTTGATATTATATTAGTTAGTATGATTGAATGTCCAAATACCTCATTTGGTGGATGTCGTAGTTGGAATGTCTGTATGGATACAACATTATGAAATGTGTCATTATAATTATATATCCCATCATCAACCAATGTTACACCTATAATCCACACAAAACTCATGACACAAGTAAAAGACTTCAAAATTAACATTCTCACAAATAGTTATAGCAGATATTGAACTCCAAATCATCGCAAACAATAGAGAACACGAAAAGAGGCCATGTAGAAGAAGGCTGGAGCCCCCAGTATCCCCCGCACACTAACATTATTACACACTCACAAATAAGGCCTGCATTTAATCTTTATTCTGCAAAAGAGAAACTGACACGACAGAGTCGGATAACAGAACAGCTGACTCAATCCACCTCCTATTAGTTAACCTCAAACCCATGAACAGCCCAAAACCTTCCTGCCAACAATGCTTCCGATGCCACAACCACTTCAATCCTAGCAGAAGCCTTCATCAGCACCTGCCATTACAAAAGCAATATATTATTGTATATTTGAAAATGAATCAAATTACCTCCAATGACAAAGAAAAAGAAAAGAAAACAAAAACCTATAAAGACGGAAAATTCAATCTCTGAATCATGGAGGACTCAATGCACTCTCAATCGTGGGAGCTGTCTCAATGCGCTCAGAATTCTAGACATTGGCAATTTCTGTCGTAGGGAAACCCCAAATTCATACCGTCCACATAGAAAGTAATCTTTAGACATTCATGCTTCTAAGGCCATTTTGAAGCAAAACCAATCAAATAGACCATCTTAGATTGCTCAGGTTTAAAAAAGTAAATGGTTTATGTTCTTCAAATATAACCAAGTTCAAAACAAATGATTCATCTTCTTCAAACCATTAGATAAACAAACCATTAGATAAGTTCTTTCAATTCAAGTAGTTCGGTTACATTTGAATGTGAAAATTTAGTTTTGGCAAGCTTTCTTAAAATAAAATATAAAAAAAAAAAAACAAAAAAAACACAAAAAACAATTAAAAGAAAATAAGTAACCATTTTTAATCAATAATTGTGATTGACAATGGAAATTGAAGTTCAAATTATGAATCATGCCAAACAGCTCAAGTCTAATCAATTTGTGACAAATCTTTGTCATGAGAGGTAGCCAATTCATCACACAAGTCCTGGTGCATGATTACACCCAATGTCTTAGGCGCCATTTGTTTTGCCATGAAATATCACGGTCAATACTATTCAAAGTACATATAAAGCCTCATTGCTTTCATACACGGACTGAACATCTTTGCTCTCTCTTGCTCTCTACATATATATATATATATATACACTTATACATATATTATGGTTGAACAATTGATTGAAATTAAGTTTTAGGGTTATTGTTTTTGTTGCATTCAATCATTATCTTATTTTATTCATTGAATGATGATATACAAACATAATTTGTATAAAAAATTTCTATACATAATGACATGTTACATTTATACCACTTAGTAAAAAACAAAATTTGCAGGGTGTCATTGCCACATCATTGGTGTTCAATTCTATATGAATATCATTTTTTTTTGTTCTTTTTATTTTTAAAGTTTCTCTATAATTGGTTCTCTATTAAGATTTTTTGTTGTAGAAAATATTTTAGTGTTAACCAAACATCAAAAAATAAAAATAAGCAAAATCATCTTACATGAAAAATATTTTACGGTGAAACAAATGGAGCCTTAATGTCGAAATATCGATCAAATTGAGATTAATTTGTTTAACAACTTTTGTGAATTGGAGAAAATATACAAATTCAAATTTAGATACTGAACAAATTTACGTGCATGTTAAATTCATCAAAGGTTAAAAAGTTAGGGTTGGTATAATTTATTATTTGGAGAAAAAAAATATTTTTTGCTTTGTACATTATTTGTTTATAAGCGGGTTACCCCTTGGGTATTTTATTTAATTTAGTATATCACAGCTATAAACCAACTAGTAATGCAGTGAGTAAAAGAACAATCATATACCTTAAAAAAATATTAAATAGAGACGTCTGGTATGTGCGCAATTTTATATCAATCCTCCCCCTTTCCCTTCTCACATCACCTTTCTAGTTTAGGGCTGCGATGCCAAATATCTATGCATTGGAGTTTGGTAAGGCTTTGAATACTCACCGAAAGTGATGTAATCTTCAGGCAATAGTTAATGTGCAACGATTGGAGAGATTCAAGGCCTCGTAGCCCTTCCTCTGGCAAAGACTCGAGCTTTGGACATTGTAAGATCTCCAATGACTTTAATGTGCCAAGGCTTGCAAGGTCTTCAGGCAACACTTTAAGCTCTTCACAATACTTAATCACTAGTGACTCGATGAGAGTAAGGTTTCTCAAAAACTCTTTTGGAAAACAATCCATCTCTTTATCATATCCAATAGTTAGGGAAGTGAGACTATTAAGATTTGATATTGAATTTAGTACCATGGTGCACTTGCCGCTGAACCACAATTCTTTAGGAGACGAAAGATGTGGCAAGCTCAATTTAGGACAATTACTAATGCATATCTTTTGAAGACGAGGGAACAACTCTCTTCCCTCCTCCCTTGACAAACCTTTAAAATTCAGACAATAGTAAACATCAAGTTCTACCAAAGAGGGGAATCCTCCACCGCTAGGATATTCGTTTTCAATATACTCCAGGACTTCATCCATTCCATGAATTTCAAGGATTTGTAGCAAAGGTAGTTGTCCAAATGGTGGAAGTTGTAAGCAGTTGTTGCACTTGTAGAGCTGGATATTAACTATATTTTTAAGATCTGAACCCCTCATCCAGAGCGGGAATCGAGTACCTTTGTACCCTCTTACGACCAACGCCTTTAGGTTTGGATGAGGTTGAAGGGCTTCAAGTACTAGTTCAGAATTTAACATTTCCTGTGATTCAGATTCATCATTTTCCTGCGATTTAGATTCAACATTTTCAGATGATTCAAATTCAACATTTTCTTGTGATTCAGATTCATCAATTTCCTGTGATTCAGATTCATCATTTTCAGATTCAGATTCAGCCAAACTATATTCCCAATTTAGTTCCATCCGACTAAGATTTTGCTTTCCACTAAATCAGCTTCTTTTGCATCCATCGGATTTCTCACTCTCTCAAGGTGCTCGATACAAAGTTCTCCTCCAAGGTTTAAGCATTTCAATTCAGCTAGGAGACTACAATCAGTGCTCTCACCCACAACAAATAAAGTTAATGTCTTCAGGTAAGTTAGCTGCCCAATTTTTGGGGGCATCTCAATTAATCGACACCAGTTCAGAAAAACATGTCGGAGACTTCTCAGGTACATCATGTTCTGGGGCAATCTCTCAAGTTTTTGACAGTTGTCTAAAATTAATGTTTGCAAACTCAAGAGACTACAAATAGAATCAGGAAGTTGCTTGATATGAGCATCGGAAAGGTTCAAATACCTCAGACGTTTTAAGTTTCCAATTGAAGATGGCAACTATGTCATTGGTCTCTGTTGAATGTATAGATGATGAGAAGAAGAAGAAGAAGAAGAAGAAGAAGAAGAAGAAGAACAACGAGAGAGAGAGAGCTGTTGTATATTCCTTAATTCAAAAGCATAGGGTTTCCCCTTTACACACAACTATTTACACTAATAAAAATAATACATAAAGACCAAACTACCCCTAACGCTTAACACTCCCCCTCAAGTTGGTGCAAATATGTCTCTCATGCCCAACTTGCAACAAATAGGGTGAAAGACTTTACTACTAAGACCCTTAGTAAAACCATCAGCCAGTTGATCTTCAGACTTCACAAAAGGCATACATATCACGTCCTTATTCAACTTCTCCTTAATGAAATGTCTGTCAATCTCAATATGCTTAGTCCGGTCATGTTAAACAGGATTGTGTGCAATATTAATAGCAGCCTTGTTGTTGCAATACAAAATCATGGGATCGCTCCAATCAAGCCCTATATCACTCAACAAAGATTGAAGTCACACTAGTTCACATGTTCCATGTGCCATAGCCTTGTATTCAGCTTCAGCTTCAGCACTAGATTTGGAAACTACCGCCTGCTTCTTATTACGCCATGTGACTAGATTTTCCCCCACAAAAGCACAGTAACCGGAGGTAAAGCGTCTGTCATCTATAGAGCCTATCCAATCTGCATCTGTGAACGCTTCCAACCTCAAGTGACCATGATTAGAGAACAAAATTTCTTTTCCAGGGGCAGATTTAAGGTACCTCAAAATGCGATAGACTGCATCCAAATGAGTTGCACGAGGATCATGCATAAACTGACTCACTATCCCAACTGCATAGACAATATCTGGACGAGTATGAGAGAGATATATCAGTCTTCCCACAAGTCTTTGGCAACTTTCCTTCTCCACAAGCTCACTAACCCCACTACAAAGACGATGATTAGTCTCAATCGGTGAATCAGCTGGTCTGCAACCTAACATGCCTGTTTCCTTAAGAAAATCTAGAATGCACTTCCTTTGAGATATGAAGATGCCTTTATCAGATCTGGTAACTTCAATCCTAAGAAATATCTCAATGGACCAAGATCTTTTATCTCAAACTCCTTGGCTAACTGCATCTTGAGATGGGTCACCTCCTCCTTATCATTACCTGTCACAACTATGTTATCAACATATACAATAAGCATTGTTGCCTTATGTACATTGCGTTTGATAAACAAGCTGTGATCTTCATTGCTTTGCTCATATCCAAATCCTAACATTGCCTTTAGGAATCTACCAAACCAGGCTCTAGGAGATTGTTTCAAACCGTACAAAGCCTTCTTCAATCTACGAACCTTTCCAACTGTAGACTAAGATGAGAAACCTGGAGTTATATCCATATATACCTCCTCCTCCAAATCCCCATGAAGAAAAGCATTCTTCACATCTAGTTGCTGTAGATGCCATCCCAAATTAGCAGCACACGACAGAATAGCTCAAATAGAATTCATCTCTGCTACTAGGGCAAAAATTTCTTGATAGTTTATTCCATATGTCTGGGTAAATCCCTTGGCCACTAGTCTCGCTTTATATCGTCCAATCGTCCCATCTGCATTGTACTTAATGGTGAACACCCACTTACATCCGACTGGTTTTTTCCCATTAGAAAGAGACAACAACTCCCATGTGTTATTTTTGCTCAAAGCTTGCATCTTTTCTACCATAACTACCTTCCACTTAGGATCATTGATGGCTTCTTTCCAACCCTGCGGAATACACACAGAAGAAAGAGACGAAACAAAAGCACGATATGGAGAAGATAACGAATCATATGACACGAATTTAGAAATGGGGTGTTGAGTACAAGCTCTAACCCCCTTTCTGAGAGCAATATGAAGACTCAAATCATCAGTAATAGGACTATCAACAACAGGTGAAGAAATAGGTTGAGGATCATTACCTGTAGAGTCAGTGGAAACTGGGTATGAAATTGGCATAGGAGATGATGATTGACTTGGTGGCACAAGAGAAGCCTGCTCTTTCTGATGCTGTGAATGAGTCTTAAGATCAGCTCTGTCCAAACGACCACCGATATCCGACTCCTCATCAACAGAACTGCTAGCCTCCCCCTCACCACAGATAACAGCCCGCTGATTAGGAAGGAAAAAAGACAACTCATGCTAATATGATGCTGTCTCATCCGCAATCTCATCGATACCACTCTCTCCCTGAGGAGATAGCGGATGACTAGAAAAAAAGGACTCAGATTTACGGAAAGTGACATCCATACTTACATATAGCTTATGAGTGTGAGGGTCATAGCATTTGTAGCTCTTCTGAGTAGTAGAATAACCAAGAAAGACACACCGGACAGCCTTAGGATCAAGCTTCCCACGAGTACAAGGTTGAAGATGAACAAAAAAGACGCTACCAAAAACTCAAGGCGGAAGGGAAGAAGTGGGATAAGTCACAGGAAGAAACTAAAGAGGAATCTGGAATTGGAAGACACTAGAGGACATACGGTTAATAAGGTAAGCCGCGGTCAAAACAACATCCCCCCAAAAAGACTTAGGAACGTTCATGGTAAACAAGAGAGAGCGAGCAACCTCAAGGAGGTGGCCATTCTTACGTTTAACAACTCTATTCTGTTCAGGAGTGCCAACACACTAGTCTGATAAAGAATGCCATGCTGCTCGAGGTATGCCCTGAAAACTCCATCAATATATTCAGTCTCATTATCACTCCTAAGAATTTTGATAGTAGCATTGAAGAGATTGGATACCATTTTATGAAAACTTTTGAAGCACAAGAAAACCTCATTTTTAGTACGAAGTAAATAAATCCAAGTCACACGGGAATAACAATCAATAAATGTGACAAACCATCGATAACCAAAGGTAGAAACCACAGGGGAAGGACCCCACACATCGGTATGAATAAGCATAAAAGGAAAAGTACTTTTATTAATTGAAGGATAACAAGTACGTTTATGCTTAGCGAGCTCACAAGCATCACAAACAAAGTTATTCCTAGGACAATCTCGAACTAATGAAGGAAAAAGTTTCTCTAAAATGCTAAAGGAAGGATGTCCTAAATGGCGATGCCACTGATGAAGAAAACGAAGGGAGGAGCCAGAAGTGCATTGAAGAGCCTGAGAGGACAAAGTTGATGCAAGAATGGCATCCAGAAAGTACAGTCCACTTTGTGCTCTACCACTGTCAATTATTTTCCCAGTAGCCAGTTCCTGAAAGACACAATGAGTCGGAAAAAAGGTTACAGAGCAGTGGTAAGGCTACTAACAGAAAGTAAGTTAGTTGAAAAATTAGGAACATGAAGAACAGAGGAAAGCGAAAGTAAAGAGGTGCAATGAACAGAACCCTTGCCGGAGATAGAAGATAAAGTGCCATCAGCCACTCTAACCTTATCTCGCCCAGAACCAAGTGAATAAGATTGGAAAAAACTAGAAGTACCCGTCATGTGATTGGTAGCACCAAAATCAATGATCCAAGGATCCGACGAAGAGTTACTAAGTGCACTAGCAGAAATACTTGTGTGGGCAAAGTTGGAAGAGGCAGAAGAGGAAGGAGCTAAGGCAGATAAAGAATCAAGTCGAGCCATCAAACGTCTAAGAGTGTGAAACTCATCCTGGGAAATAGAACCAACATCATCTGAGGCACTAGCAGTAGTCTCAGAAACATGTGCTTGAGGACGAACACCATGACCACAGCCACGACCACGTCCTCGAGTAGGTCGGCCATGCAACTTTTAACAGTGTTTTTTATCATGTTTATCTTTCCCACAATAATCACACTTCAACCAAACCCGATCAACCACTGGACCCTTATCACCACCTTGAGGTTGACAAGGCGGAGTATCACGTGACTTGGGGCCGACAACCATCGCTGACCGATCCTGAATAGGGGCATGCACCATAGCACTACGACGACTCTCCTTCTGCTGAACTAGTGCATAAGCCTCACGCAATGTAGGAAACGGAGAGCGACCCAACATCTGAATCCATATCTGATCATACTCCAAATTCAGGCCAGTAAGAAAGTCATACACCCGCTTCTTCTCCACAGCTTGCTGAAACATAGTGGCATCCGTGGAGCAAACTAGCTGGAAACTCTGGTAGAAATCTAGCTCCTGTCATAAACCACTCAACTTAGTATAGTAGACTGCCAGAGAGCGATCCTTTTGATCCAAACCCCTAATCTTCTTTCGCAATTCATAGGCCTGTGCATCATTCCCTTATTGAGAATACATTTGAGAGGCAACTATCTAGATTTTGTGAGCAGTATCCATCAAGAGAAAAGTCTGACTAATGGTAGGCTCCATAGAATTGATGAGCCAGGTCATAACTAAAGCATTCTCAGAAATCCATTGAGCAGATAAAGTACTATCCTCAGTAGGTTGCTGGGTACTACCCGTAATATAGCTAGTCAACCGCCAAGCGGCAATGGCAAGACTGCAGGAGCGGGACCAAATCAAGTAATTGGTACCATTAAGCTTGACTGGACTAATCTGGAGAGACGGACTATCACCAAGAGTCATATCACGACTCAGTCCACTCTCCTCCTTGCCTTACCCTCGCTGGCAGCCATGAGATGTGAGAAAGATGGTGCAGAAACACAAGCAGGATATCACACAAATCTAGAAAACACTGAACTAGCACAGTAACTCACCTTTTAAGGCTAAAACAGGGCAAGATTATCCCAGAACAAAGCAACCAGATCACCTATAAGCACAAAAATTGAAGCAGACCATCCAAAATGCAGGAAAAAGCCAAGGTAGGGCCAAAATACCTCAAACCAGGGACTGTAAACCCTTTAAAGGTTCTAGTCGGTTCCCATAGAAGTGAGAGAAAAGGACAAAACCAATCAAAAAGGATTCCAATAAGAACTTTTGAAAAATCACCCAATTTTGACAAAAAATCAAAAAAATTGGAAAAAGTAATCAAGAATGACCAAAACATCAAAAGGAGATTACAGGGTGGATAACCATTAAATTTCAAGCATATTGATATTTTTTTTTTTTTTTTTTTTTTTTTGCAATAGACGTACCTACCTACAAGAACAAGGAGAGAAGAATGAGAGGGATGATCTTCAAGGAGGAAGATATTGGTTTGATACCATGTTGAATGTATAGATGAAGAAGAAGAAGAAGAAGAAGAAGAAGAGGAAGAAGAAGGAGAGAGAGAGAGAGAGAGCTGCTGTATATTCCTTAATTCAAAAGCATAGGGTTTCCCCCTTACACACAGCTATTTATACTAATAAGAATAATATATAAAGACCAAACTACCCCTAACACTTAATAGTTTCCTCCTTGCATCAAAAGTTCGAAGTGAACCAAACTTCCTGAAATCCCACAAAATCTTATCATCTTTTTCAAAGAAAGTTGGTTGATATTTCAGTCGTGATGTCTGTAAGGATAGAACTTTCTGAAATGTGTTATTAAAACTATCTGCAGGCCCGACAACCAATCTTACATGGTGAACTGTTTTGTTGGATATATTAATTGAACTGTTAAACTCCATCATTGGACATTCATCCTTCATAACTGATTGGGCAAGATCATGCACAAGATCATGCATCTTGCTCCATATCTCGCCTTCATCTTTCTCCACGTCTCAGAAAAAAGAAATCCAACATAATTCACTCCAAATCTGATCACCAATATCTTCCGGCTCTTGTCCTCCTTTGCATGAAATATAGAAATTAGCCATCCAAAGATGGATTAAATCTTCCTTTTCAATGCTAGAACCCTTTGCGAAAATGGCACAATAAGCAAAACACTGTCTTGATTCTAATGCAAGATTAAAGTAACTTAATCTTAAGACAGGTAAGATGGAATTTTTGTCCTGGGGTAAGTTCCAAATTTCACTTTCCAAAACATAAAGCCACTCATTTTCCTCACTTTTGAAGCGCATTAACCCTCTGAGGGACTTTGCAGCTAAAGGCACACCGCCACACTTCTTCACTATCTCCTTCCCGATGGACACAAGGTTTGGAAATTCTTCATTTCCACGTGCAAATGCTCGTTGCTTGAACAACAACCAACAATCTCTGTCGGATAAAAATAACAAGTGATATGGTAGGATAGTTCCCATGATTGATGCAACCTTTTCAAGATGAGTAGTGATGATAACAGAAGTGCCTTTTGATCCACATGCTAGTGAATACTTGAGTGCATCCCACTTCTCTGAATCTTCATCCCGCACATCATCTAATACAATCAGGTATCCTTTTCCTTTCAGCATGTCATGACACCTTCTCTGCAGTGAGTCTAGGTCTACAGCCTTGCATCTTTTTCCATTTGCAGATTCTATTGTTGCTTTGATCATCCTTTTCACATCGAAATCTTGAGAAACATAAACCCAAATTTTAGGATCGAAGTGGTGTTTGACCCTCTCATCATTGAAGGCCATTTGCGCAAGGGCTGCCTTTCCAAGCCCTCCTATACCGAGTATAGGATACACAAACATCGTCACTAATGCATACATCCTTGACTAGAAAGTTGACAATCTTCTATTTATCTTTCGTCTCTTTCATAGAGTTGTGGTTGAGTATAGAGGAGCTGGTTTCACGGCTTACATCATATTCAACTTGCTTCTCGTTCAAGTGAGATTTACTACGATTAGCAGCAATCGTATCAAACATGTCTGTAATTTCTTTTATTTTATTCCCTACATTGTAACAAAACAGAATATTGGGCGAGGCATAAGTAGTTGGCAAATAACAGAGTACCTTCCTCTTGAGAGAAGTAGAGGGGGATCCTTGGCCTTCAGATTCGCATCAGAGTGCTTCAGTTGCACACTCATCCAAGATGTCGTCTGCCTCATAGGCTGCATCGTTGAGTTCTTTCAACCAAGTCTGTATGGCTTTGTCTTGCAGTTGTTTTTGCTCTGCATCTTCGAGGACAGCATGGATGGTGGAGAGAGTGCTTGAAAGCTTTTTCTTCTCCTTGTCAACACCCCAAAGCAAGGCCACTTTATTTTGGAGCAAGGAGTTCAGATTTTCAGTCACAGGGGGAAGAAGAAACGGGACAGCCATGGTGACTTGCTAGCTAGCTATCTGTATTCAAAGGTAAGCTCTCAAAATTGCAAATGCTTTTTTGCCAAACTGAATGAGAAATGATATAAAAAATAAAGGTTTCCATAATCCCTACACTAGAATTAACTGTGCAAGAAGACAACTGACATAACACTTTGTTAAACTGCCGTAGACTTTAGAAAAATAACTTAATTCATTTCATATCATTTCATTACCTGCCTAGTTAGGACCTTACCATACTCATATATCATATACTACATCATATTACAAGTCTTCCTTATTGATAACCAATTCACAATGACCCAGTCCATTTGGATTGAAAAGGTGCTATTTGGCTGGTGAGGTTGGTTACGGGTCTCGTTTTGATAATTTGAAACGTTCATTTTGTAAAATATTTCGTGTATATTATCTACACAAAAAATTAGATCGATTTGATAATCATAACTTATTCAATTTATTGTGTTTATCATTAAAAAAAAATAAATGATCTATTTTTTAAAACACACTTATCGGGCTTTTGTTTAGAAGATAAATGCAATAAATTGAATATATATGCTATAATTATCGGATCAACTTAATTTTTTTTATAAATAATATACATGAAATGTGTGACACCCCAAATTTTGGGAACATCGATAATATAATACAACAATACACCGGAGTTTAACTAGCGGATGCACAACATTATACAAATAATTAAGCACGAAATATAAATAATTACACAAAAAGGAAATAATAATAATAGTTACAGATAAAATTCTTCAAGTCATTAAATACAGATTAGTTTCTTGATACAAAAGATTATCCAAAATACAGGAAATAAAAAATCTAATCTCTAGGGCAGGCATGGTTCCTCAAAACTTTTAGGGATTTTGTTCTTGTTATAAAACTCGCCTTCACCTGGCATAAAACGCCATGAGTTTGGAATGCCCAGTAAACATGCACACCTCGTCCATTTTTCCATTCTAAATACACAAGTAAAATAATGGCATGATCATAACATACAACAAAAATAATAATTAAGCTAAGCTTATAATTAAATTTTGGTTCTCAAGAATAACAGTCAATTAAGTTAGTTCTAGGCAACTCTCCGCGAAATGCCATTCCTACCCAACCACTGACACTGGCCATGGGCAATTCTGACTCCCCCTTGGTTAATATATTACCAATACGTCGCTTACCGCATAACCACCAGTGCGTCACTTAACACACAATTGCCAATGATGCCCATGCACCTAGGTTACATACCCAAGTGATGACGTCACGGTCTATCCTAAGGGAACGGGCTTCCAGGGATACTCTCCCTGTGTGAGACCCTCACTGTCACCCTTATGCTTTCTAATTCCGTTAAAACAACCGGAATATCTCCCGTGCCATGTTAGGGTTCGAGAACACACTTGTGCAAGACTTTATAAAAATAGAACACATTCCACTATATTTTACTTTTGCATCCATCATTCATTATCCCATAAAATTTACTATAATGATCGCAACCCATTACCACCCCATTTGATTTCCCATTTATTAAGTGCATTATGTTCTCGGTTATAGTAAAGCATGGTCAAGATAATTACGAATCCAAACTAAACATAAAGTAATTTATGCATGGTAAAATAAATTCATAATTTATCGTAGTTTACATATCAAAACTTAAACATTCAAGGAACATAGTATATAAGGGTTACAAGCCAATTAAGAGCACATTAACACAAATTTTCAGAATTTCATATTTGATCTAGTTGGAAAATAGTTATGGAAAAAATACTTTTATTGGTCTTAAGTACTTGGCCTCATGTGAGTTAGTAGATAAATGACTCTAGTTTCAAACTCAATTTACAAAAGTAGGATAGATATTTGAGATTTTAAGATAATTCAGAATTATCAAGATTTATCCAGATTCGTTGAGTGTTACACAAATCGATTTTTCTCTCAAACGTCTAACTTGAGTTGAAACAAATCTTAGTTGGAATATAACACCAAGATTAAGATTTTGACATAAAAGTGGACTCAAGACTATTTTTCTGGAATTTTCTAAAACTAAAAAATTGTGTAGGTTATAAAAATATATCCTTAGGTCCTACAAAAATTATCACATACTCTAGACATACCAAATATTACCCCATAAAAACAGATTTTGAGTTTATAGAGTTTTGATAGGAAAATAAATTCAAGAAAGGGAAAAGAATTACTGCTGGAAATTTAAGAAAGAAAGAGGAACACACCATTTCTTGATTAATATACATTTATACAAGAGTGTAGGCCTAGACTACAACATATATATACAAATAGCATATATTAAGAGGGGAAAAGCAAGTAGTAAAAGAACTTGAGAGAAGAGGTGATGTAGGTTTACCTTTGTTGTACAAGATTCAACACAATTATTCTTTTTCTTCTTCTCTCCTCTCCCTCTTTTTTTTTTCCCAAGATCACTCTCTCTCACTTCTCTAGTGCATGGCTGAAAAATGTGTAAAATGAGGGGGAGAAGTATGCATATATCTAGAGAAAGGATTGGAAGGTTTCTTAGGGACTAAGTTCCATAAGTACAATTTGTCAAAGTTGTCCATCAAAGCCTTTCATCCATCACATGGCCAAGTACTTGGGCTCCAAGAAATATATATATATATATATATAGGAGAAATTTGTATTTATAAACATAAAATAATAGGCACAAGTACATTAATTAATAAAATATTACAGTTAAGGTTTGGCATGAAATAAAATAGAAGTATATAGGGATCAAGTCTAAATTTAGGAAACCTTGATATTTATTATTAATATACTAATATTAGAAAATAGTTAAAATAATGACTTCGGATCCCGTTAAATTAAAGTGCCAAAGGCGAGAAACTGAGCGAAAACGGTATTATCGGGAATTAAGATTTTAAAGTAATTAATCTATAATTACAGGGTCGAATAATTAATACTAGGGTTTTAAGGGTGATTATTAATCTACCGGGATTGGTTAGGGTTTACTCGCATTAATCTGCGATGCTTCCTGATTCTAGGGTTTAAAACGCAATTAAGTGAAAATTCAAGGGCGTTATTAAAAGAAACTCAAGATTAGGGATTTAAAGGTAATTAAAAAAATTAGTCTCTACAAAATGACCGATAAAATAAAGGGATATTTAGTCTGACATCTCTCTCCAACTTTTAGTAATGGGAGAGGTCCACAATATTTTTTTTTTGTAACCTAAGGTTCCTCACCCACACCCATATATCACACCACTCTCTCATTCTCTCCTCTATCTTCGTTTTCTCTCCAAATCTGGGGCCGTCAACGAAGCAGCACCATAGGGGCGGCGGCGCGTGGTGGATGTCCTCATCATTGCCTCCACTCCGCCCTCTCTTTTCTCTCCATCGTCTTTTGTGTAGGTAGAGGGCCATGAAAAAGGAATACTCAGTTAAAGTTAGAGGAAAGGTTGTTGAGGCGAGACATGTGTCGGTGAACGGTAGCGAATGGCAAAGAGCGAATCGAAAACACCACCACCACTACTTACTCCAATTGATTTCAGTTTCTTCAAGGTAAAAATATGAGCTCTGTTCACTGATTCAATGGTGTGTTTGTTGATTTAAGATTTGAAAATGTATAACAATTTGAAGAATTTATGTTGATGTATTGGCATTAGCATTTCTTTGTTCGAGTAGGTAGAAGGAGCTTCTAAGATTGAAGAAACTTTACCTTAACAACCACAAGGTAACTTGAACCCTAACCCAGCAAAAGCACCCCCCTCTTTTCTATACTTTTTTTTTTTTGGTAAATATGTTCAATTTTCTCTGGTTTGGTCAAAACATAGAGACAGAGAAAATTGTGAGTAAATCAGAGAAATTTCAAACTAGAGAAAATTGGTCAAAACACAGAGAAATTTGTGAGCAAAATTTCAACCCAGAGAAAATTGACCAACACACAAAAATTTATGAGCAAACTACAGAAATTTCAATCCAAAGAAATTTCAAAACACAGAGAAAATCAGCAAATCAAAAAAAATTCAAAACACAGATAAAGTTGTCTGAAATTTCTCTGTGTTTTGAAGTTTCTTTGGATCAAAATTTCTCTAGAAAAATGTTGAGAGACCTCAATTACTATGAAAATATTACATGTTTATCCTATAAAATCTTAATATCAGGGCCCTTAAAAAATTTTTCCCTAAAATAAATCGTTTAAATTATCAAAATGAGACACATAGTGAGCTTTATAAGTCCAGACGATACTCTCCAATCCAAGACCTGTATTGAGGGGAGATCCAATTGACGAAGTACAAACAGCGACCACATGGATGAGTGGTAGGGTAGTGGCTAATTGAGGGTTTCGAGGAAACTGCATGGGCTCCTTCATCTGCATTTTCCACTACATGCCCTTAGTTGACCTAAATAAAATGTTAAATTCGAAGATATAAAAATGAGATATATGAAAGAAAGAAGGGTAAATTATAGTAATCTTCTCTCTCTCTCTTCTTCTTCTTCTTTTTTTTTTTTTCCCTGAAATTACGCTGACCTCACCTATAACTAACGATACTAATGAGAGGATTAGTTTCATAATTTTAAGTTAAAGATATTTTTGTTGATAACCATTAAATATGGGATTATTATTTTGGTAATATCTCATATGGTATTTGGTTATGACTCATTTTTTTTATTATGACATTTGTAGTAATTAACATCACAAATGTTATAACATGTATATGGTATAAATAAAATGGTATGTGTTCTTGAATAACTAATTATTATGACAAAAGTGATGATGAAATAAATAAAAAAATTAATTATATAACCATGAGATAAGTTATTTGTAAATGGGTTTTAGTCCAAAGTCTAAAGAATCCAACCATTCGTAACTTGACATATTGGGTTTCACTCCATAGGTTAAAGAATCCAACGATGCTTGACCATAATTCAAAGATTAAATGATTGGCCCAACTATTGATGTATTCTGTTAGGTTGTGTTTAGATCCAAAAATAATTTGGTGAAATGCAAATGAAATATAGTTAGTTATATTTCACTTACATTTTTCTTTTATCAATTTCTATCCAAATATATGATCCAAACACAAGTATAATGCTTAAGTTCAAATCGTCAACCGATCATAAAGTAAAACCTGGCACGGTGGGCATCACTCCACGCAAATGGTTAAAGAATCCAATTAGGAGCATATTTAATAAATAAGAATTATTATTATTGTTAAAAATTATTCCCATTCCATTCATTAAATGTATATCAAATCAAGGCAAAATTTTTTTCATTAAATTGAGAATTTATCAAATCCTGAATTCATCAAATACTTCATCAAACTAGAATATAATGAAAATTAAAAAATAATGCATGGAGATGATTTTTTTGTTTCCCATCAAATTTGATGGAAAGAGAAATCTGAGATAAGAGAGAATTTTTTTAAAAAAATTTTGATTAAAGGATTGAACAGTTCTTATCAAATCAATTTTTTTACTCGAATTTATAATTAAATTAGATGAAAATAATTAATAAAGGATTTTAAATGCTCTTATAAGTGGAAGTGACATTAAATTAAAAGAACTAGTAGAAAAATGTCACGGGCATTGCTTTAACTTTTCTTCCTTTAGTTAATTGATATGAACAGATAGTTGGAATCGTTAGAGCATCTTTAATTGTTAGAGCATCTCTCTCTCTCTCTCTCTCTCTAGGTTTAGCCTAATGCCTAAAACTGTCACTTTTCTATATATTCCTTGGTAACAACTACTCTTCTTGTGTACCAATTTTCAATTTATGCGATTGGTTTACGCATTGAATCTGTGTTCAATCTTCTCATTCTACTTATAGAAGTTCACTTCCAATGGGTCAATGCACATGGATTAATTGGTCTTCTGACCTTTCACACTTTTCTATATTGTTACTTACGACTACTTAAGTTGAGTGTTCTTTCACAATTTATTGTATGCTTACAGCAATCACTGTCTAATAAGAGAGGGAAAGAAAAATTCTGTTTGTTATTTGATTTCTAAAGGCTTGGGTCAATTAATTGGCGATGTTTATTGATGTTGATTTTCCATGGTGCATTGGAAGCTATCTGAATATTTTTAATGAGATGTCAAACTTTCATGATTGATTTTATAGCAAAAAATGCTAGATTTATTAGAGTATATTTTTATTATTTAATGAAAACTTATGTATCTCTGCAGACTACTGGAAAATGAAAGGATGCGGGATGAATTGGAGAAAGCTGTAAATATCATATGGAACTATCGGCTACCATCACCAAGAGTAAGTAAAGCCATTTACTTATTTTTTATTATCCTCATCCCACCTTTTAACATTTATTTTATTTTCAACTACCAAACAGTGTGTTGCAATAGATGCTGTTGTTGAGCTTGATTTGGTCTATGCTCTACAAGTGTCCGTCTTCCCAGAGCTTATCTTCACTAAAGCTGGAAAGATCTTATACCGTGAGAAAGGTAAATTTTCTAGTAAATGAATTATATTCTTGACACAGCCTCAACCTTGAATCATAATAATTGTATTATAATTGATTTTTCCTGGTATTCAGCGATTCAAACAGCAGATGAGTTGTCAAAAATAATGGCATTCTTTTATTACGGAGCAGCCAAACCGCGTAGCTTGAATACCATTGGAAAGAGTGAAGAACCATGTAATAACCTGACCCTCGTATCTATTTCTGGTATATTTTCAGTTCCTTATTCTGAGCATTTAAATGCTTACTGTGAAATTTTATGTGAAATTGAGTTTCATTAAGTGAATCCTATGATTATGGATGTATATCTGTACAATAAGAAAAATATCTGTCACAATTACGGTGTTTGGATCAGAAATTAAGAGCCTTAGAGGCTTGATAATCTGAAATTGATTTTACATTTGAGATCAGCATAATTTTTAAGTCATAATATGATTTTCTGTGAAATTTCAATTTGGAATGATTAAACTGATTAATTTTCGTCCTTATTCACCTTTAATATATATATGTCCATATTCTCTAATCCTTTGACTTAGAGAGCCATTATATCCCCTGAGAAGAAAATTAGAGAAGAGAAGGGTTTGAAAGGGAGAAAAGAAGTTCAACAGGGAAGGAAATTTGGGAAATTGAGAAGTTATCTGGAGATTAAGGTTCAAGGTGAGTTTAACCCACCTAGTTCTATTCCTTTTCTTGCTTTAGAGTAGGAATCCCTTGGTGTTGTGTGACTTAGAGTTGTAATGGAAGTTGTGTGTGTGTGTGTTGAAGAATTAACATGATAATTTTACCATTTATTTATTTTGCTTCAACTTAAGTTATCTAGTGGGAAGATACATCCTATTCCCTTGATTACCAAGCTTGGATTTGTATGTATGAGTGTGTGAGTGTACAAATGGAATATTATGTAATTGAAGTTGTTATAAGCTTTAGGAATTAAAGATTCGAATCATAGTTAGATTGTTGTGTGTTTGTGAATCTTGTACATGCTTTTTGAACCATATTCTAACAATTAAAGAACCTATTTTGAGCCTTGAAAAAGTGTACCAAAAATTGGGTTTTGCTGAATTTTCGAATTGCAATCTGCCCAGAATCGCCGCACGTGCGGGGATCACTGCCGCACGTGCGGGAAGCCTTGCCGCACATGCGGCCCAAGCTGGAAAAAAATGTTCTGCTCCGTTTCGCGTGCTTAACCCTCTGGTATTTTTGAAACTTATGTTTGATGTTCCTAGGATGCCTGTAAATTCGTTTGAAGTAAAATGAAGCAGGAAATAGTGAAAGAAAGAAAAAGAACTAATGTATAACTTGTGTACATGTGTAGGTCATAACCCGGGAGGGTCAAGCGCTCCGCTATAGCACTGTGAGTAGTAGTACGGAGATCGTGCATTCACTTACCGTTAATGATTCTTATTCTTAACACTTTGTTCCTTGCAAGTAATTATATTAACATTTATGCTGATTGGAAATCGGTGCGAATGTATGGGAACGTTGAAAGACTTGTGTACATCGGTATGACTCTGAAACTAATCTGCATTCCGGTTATGGTTAATGGTTGTCGATAATGTGCCATAATCTGTAAATTATCTATGACTTCGCATGAGGAGTTCATACGAATTATTAACGTTGAATTAGTTTAAAGATAAATTTAACTGGGTTCATTATGATAAAAAGTGACTTGTATTATACAAAAACAGGAGTGATGTGTTTTAAGAGAATTGTTGTACTGTGTTCTGTATTCGGGAGTTAATACTGTGGAATTGGTTAACAGGAAGAAATGGTAAATGTAAACCTCGCTTACTGGGAACATGATATTCTGAATGGCCTATCAAAGGCTACTATAGTTCATTTGGCTCAACACATGTTTTATGGCATAAATATCTACCCAGAGTGGATCATCAGAATGAATAATTGGATAAGATCACGGGTTGTTTTATACGTTAATAACTGTTAAGAATTATGATAAACATCGGATTGACTTACGAATGACTCAACCTGAAGATAGAATTAAATATCAATGACATTGTCATGTAACTCACATTATGAGGTAAACTGTTCCGTCTCTGTTTAGTGTACCGTAATGACATGATATGACAAGAAGTACTCTATTTTCTGATATATTACGTTTTGAATCAACGAATGATTGGTCATATATGTAAAAGTATTCATGGCATCCTTAGCACAAGGCCCTTACCCGGGGGTAATAATACCGTGGCCTTATGGCCCTTGCCCGGGGGTAATAATACCGTGGTTCAAGTATGTTACAAGTTCCTAATACCGGAGGTTCTTTTATGGAACTAACAAGTATGCTCTATATTGATTTATTAGCGTTATAGGATGTACCATGTATAATCAAACATGAATTTTGATTTCTATTTGTGATTCAAGCATAATTAAAAATATGTATGAATATGTTTCTGTTTGTCCGTTCCGTTTACGCTATGTTATGATATGATATGGATTGACCGGTCTTTAAGACCTAATGATTTCTGGTATGGAACGAAGTGCTGTACGGAACTAAGTGCTGCAATGCGAGCCACCTCTAGAATCCGTAGGAGTCACCTCTTGAGTCCATGCATATGTGAACTGGGCTTAAAGCTGATGTGAAAGTTATGAGGCCTATGGCCGTTCTGTGAAAGTTATGAGGCCTATGGCCGTTCTGTGAAAGTTATGAAGCTTACAGCCATTCTGTATGATCTGTTAGTATGAAACAAAGTGCTGCACCTCTAGAATCCGTGCGAGCCACCTCTTGAGGTTATACATGCATGAAAGGGCTTAATGCCGTCTGTTTAAAGGCTTAATGCCATTCTGTTTAAGGGCTTAATGTCAATCTGTTTAAGGGCTTAATGTCATTCTGTTTAAGGGCTTAATGCCACTCTGTTTAATCTGGGTGTAGTACCACTCTGTTTAACATGGGCTTAATGCCACCCTAAGTAAAGACTGGGCCCAAGGCTGTTCTCGAAAAAAATTACAGTGTCAGATAATTACATGCCTTTTGCATTTATGTACGCATGGATATGCATTATAATTCAAGTTGATTATTCAATTAATTAAGTGTTGTTATTCACTGAGCTGGTTTCACTCTGTATTTTGTCTGATTCTGTAGGTAATCAATCTGGAGGTCAAACTTAACCCTTGATGTTCGTCTCCCTTTTGTCAGCCTCAGGGAGTCCAGGCACTTAAGTGAAGCCCGTGCATTTTTGTTGAGCGTGTTAAGCTCCCGGTCTTGTGCTTTAATTGTTGGCCTAAGGTTGAAATGTATATAACACTCTCTCCTCCAATGCTTTTGTTATACGCCCAATTATAGCGCTGGGTCTGTATATGTATATGTATATAACTATATGTATATGTATATAACTAGCTCTTAAGTGTATGTCACTGTATGTTTATTCGCATCATGCAATGTTTGTGATCCTGGCATAGTAGATATAGCTCAATGGATGTTATTTTATGTTATTGAAGGATATTAGATGCTTCCGTTTAGACTCCATATGCTATGTATACCAGGTTCAGTGTCTGTTTCTGAAGTGATCATGCCCAAACTTTTAGGGGCGGGTTTGGGGCGTGACAAACCAATCCCTACCATTTCAATCAACAACAAACAATGTCAGAATAAAAGTTGTACATAACTATATATATATGTATGCTATGGTTTAGAGAATGAGAGTCTCTGGGTTAGCGATGCTGTGTTTACCATGTTGTTCCCATACAGATCAATGGATACCATGAAAATTTAGCTCATATGTACATTCTAGGGGAGATATTTATAACTACATTTAGCAATTGTTTGTTAATTTCAGTGTGAAAACTGAAAATTTTGTTGTTTATGTGCAAGATGAATATAGAGTTTCTGCTTTCGTTTGTTTTTTTTTTTTTTCAAATAGTTTGTACTGTTATTTAATTCTTGATTTTGGTACCAATATAAATACTAGCTTGTTGCATTCTTTACGTAACCAATTGGTGTATGTAGAGGGCCAACATGAAAGGAAATTTCTCAGGGCCTATGTGTATTCCTTGATTTTAGACATTTTCAATATGTTGTGCAGAGTTTCTAGTTCATGTCAATTTAGACATTTATAGTTTTGAAAATCCAAGAGGGGGTTCGTATTTTAGCTAGATAGTGTTAATATCATCGTTCTTCATTATAACAGCCTTGAAATAGGTCCCTACCAACTTGGCATTGGTACATTGGCAGTCGCCCCCCTAATGAACACTCCATCAAGCGACCTGTGCAAATGTGTTCCACGTGGAGTTCTAGACACTGAATTAATTTGTAGAGTTTATGCAAGCTATAATCCACACAAAACTCATGACATAAGTAAAAGACTTTAAAATTAACATTCTCACAAATAATTATAAGCAAAAATTGAACTTCAAATCATTGCAAATTATAAAAAGCACAAAAAGAGGTCATATAGCAAGCTAGAGCCCTCAGTATCTACCACCACTAACATTATTACACAGACAAATAAGGTATGTATTTAGCCTTTATTCAAAGTCGGATAACAAAACAATTGACTCAATCCACCTCCTATTAGATAACCTCAGACCCATAAACAGCCCAAAACCTTCTCACCAACAATGCATCCGATGCCACAGAAACTTCAATACTAGCAGCAGCCATCATGACCCAAGCGCATGGCAGCACCTGCTATTACAAAAGCAATAATATTACCTCCAATAACACACAAAAACCAAAGAAAACAAAAACCTATAAAGATGAAATGTACAATCTCTGAATCATCAATGACTCAATGAGCTCTCAAGTTCCACCGAACGGTACCTGTAAGACTATCATAGGTAACCACAAATCCATACCGTCAGCATAGAAAGTAAACTTTCGACATTTATGCTTCTAAGTCTATTTTGAAGCAAAACCAATCCGAATAGACCATCTTAGATAGCTCAGGTTAAAAATAAATAGATGATTTATGTTCTTCAAACATAATCAAGTTCAAAAAAACAAATGATTTGCCTTCTTCAAATAATTTGTTACATTAATTTGTCCTGCTTGTATATGAACTAGCTGAAGGTTAGATATGATGACCACCATTTCGTAACGATTGTTCACAAACTATGTATGTATGCATCATTGATGAAACATAGGTAAGACGATGAGAGCTATAAAAAAGCTAAAGAAGCAGTTGACGATATTGATGGAAAGGAGCTTGGAAGAAGAACATTTAGCTTAGATTTTGCTAATGTAAGACCAGGTTTAGAACTGAATAAACCAACCATTAGATAAGTTCTTTCAATTCAAGTAGTTCGGATACACTTGAATGTGGAGATTTTCTTTGGGCAAACTTTCTTTTAAAAAACACAAAAAACAATTAAAAGAAAATATGAAACTATTTTTAACTAATAATTGTGATTGACAATGGAAATCGATGTTCAAATTATGAATCATGTGAAACATGTCAAGCCTAATCAATTTTATGACAAATGTTTGTCATGAGAGGTACTATTCATCACACAAGTCCTGGTGCATTATTACACCCAATGTCTTAGGATAGTTTTATTTCGCTATAAAATATCACGGTCAATTCTATTCGACATATATATCAAGCCTCATTGTTTTCATACGCACTGAATGTCTTTGTTTCCTTTCTCTTTCTACATATGTATAAGTATATGTATACCTATACATATATTATGGTTGAGCAATTGATCAAAATTAAGTTTTGGGATTATTATTTTGTTATATTCAATCCTTGTCTTATTTTATTCTTGAATAAAGATAAAAGATAGTTTTAGTCCCTAAAGTATGCATTATTTTTCATTTTAGTCCCTTAAGTTTTAATTTTGTCATCATGGTCCTTAAAGTTATCAATTTGAGTCAATTTGGTCCTAAGTCTATCATCCGTCTGCATTGATAACAAGAATATGAATAAAAGATAGTTTTGGTCCCTAAAATATTCGTTTATTGTCATTTTAGTCCCTCAAGTTTTAAATTTTGTCATTTTGATCCTCAAAGTTGTCAATTTGAGTCAATTTAGTCATAACTTAAATTAACAACTTTGATGATCAAAATGACAAAATTTAAAATTTAAGGAACTAAAATGACAACAAATGCATACTTTAGGGACCAAAGTTATCTTTTACCCAAAGATAAAATACTTTTCCCGTTATCAGTGTAAACAGACGTTAAAGATAGGACTAAATTTACATAAATTGACAACTTTGAGGACCAAAATAACAAAATTGAAGGTTGAGGGATTAAAATAACAAAAAAGGCATACTTTAAGGATTAAAGCTATTTTTTATTCCTTGAATAATGATATACAAACATAATTTGTATACAAAAAATCTATACGTAATGGTATGTTACATGTATATCCACTCATTAAAAATCAAAATTTTCATTATTATAATTCATAATTGTAAGAGTATTGTTGTCGCATAATTTATGTTTAATTCTATACGAAAATTATATATATGAATAATACTTTTCTTTATTCTTCTTTTTTTTTTATTTATAAATTTACTCTATAATTGGTTCTTTATTGATATTTTTGTTGTAGAAAATATTTTAATGATAACCAAACATTCAAAAATAAAAATAAAAATAAAAATTTCTTTTTGGACAAAATCACCTAGCATGAAAAATATTTTATAGCGGAACAAACGGAATCTTATTGTTGAAATCTCAATCAAATTGAGATTAATTTGTTTAACAACTTTTACGAAATGGAGAAAATATACAAATTCAAATTTAGATACTAAACCGTTGGCTTTTTTGCCTTTCGAAAGTTAGAAATGTAATTCGAGCGTGCCAGTAAGGATCAATAAGTCCTTATAGAGATTAGTAAATGCCAACCAATTAGTCAGATGATTGCGCCTCGAAATTCTTTTAGCCTCAATGAAAAGGATTTTTACTAGTGGCTTGATTTTTAGGAGAAAATTAAGAAGACTAATTAAAGTAAAAGAAATAGGGAAAAACAGTGTCAGAAATCAAACTTCATTAAGTAAACAAGAGTTTACAATTGTACCTTCACATTTTCACAGCTTCGAAGGGGATTACAGCAACAGACTAATTTAGAATTACTCCTAAGAATTTGAAGTGTAGTACAAGAAAGTAAAGACTAGAACTTAAAGGACTGGAAAATATAAAATAAATAAGCTGGTTTTTTGATCTGGTTCTGGATCCATGCATTATCAGCACTCTCTTCTATTTATAGGCTTTGAAGATAATTGTTGAAGTGACTGATAACCACCAAAATAGGTGATAATTGTTAAAGTGATCTCCAGGATCACCGGGTATGGCTTTGAACAGTTTGCTTCCACTATACCACTTTCACGATTGGGCTTCCTTCTGGAATTTGAATTTAAATTGTAAGCAACCGTTTGGCCACGTCACCTTTGGTATCTTCACTGTTCTCATGCCTCGCAGATCCATCGCCATTGATACAACTTACCACGTGTCCGTTGATGGCTGGAGATCTTCATTGATTCCCCAAACTACCCCTTGTGAACTACATGTCAAGCTGTGATTGGTGGTATATAAAATATACCGCCAACATAAACAAATTAAGGTGAATGTTAATTTATTATTTGGTGATTTTTTTTTTAAAATTATTTGATTATAAGTGGGTTACCCCTTGGCTATTTATTTAATATAGTAATACAGTGAGCAAAAAAGAATCACATACCTTAATAACAGAGACTTGTGGTATGTGCGCAATCTTATACCAATCCTCTCCCTTTCCCTTCTCACATCGCCTTGCCAGTTCATCGCAAAACTGAATGTTTAGGCGTTGGAGTTTGGTAAGGCTTTGAATGCTTGCCGGAAGTGATGCAATCTTAAAGCAGAACAAAATGAACAGTGATTGGAGAGATTCAAGGCCTCGTAGCCCTTCCTCTGGCAAAGACTCGAGCTTTCGACATCCTATGATCTTCAATGACTTCAATGTGACAAGGCTTGCAAGGTCTTCAGGCAACACTTCAAGCTCTGGAAAATCGCAAATGCTTAGTGACTCAAGAAGAGTAAGGTTCCTCAAAAACTCTTTTGGAAAACAATCCGTCTCTTTATCATCACGAATACTTAGGGAAATGAGACTATTAAGATTTGATATTGAATTTAGAACCATGGTGCACTTGCCTTCCAACAACAATTCTTTCAGAGACGAAAGATGTGGGAAGCTCAATTTAGGACAATCACTAATTTTTGTCTTACGAAGACGAGGGAACAACTCTCTTCCCTCCTCCCTTGACAAACCTTCCAATTTCGAACAATTGTAAACATAGAGTTCTTCCAAAGATGGGAATCCTCCACCGCCAGGATATTCGTTTTCAATATACCCCAATACTTCTTCCATTCCATGAATTCGAAGGCTTTGGAGCAAAGGTAGTTGTCCAAGCGGTGGAAGTTGTAAGCAGTTCTTGCACCCGTAAAGCTCGATGTTAACTACATTTTGAAGATCTGAACCCCTCATCCAGAGCGGGAATTGAGTACCTTTGTACCCTCTTACGACCAACTCCTTTAGGTTTGGATGAGGTTGAAGGGCTTCAAGTACTAGTTCAGATTTAACATTTTCCTGTGCTTCAGATTCAACATTTCCCTGTGATTCGCGTTCAGCCAAACCATGTTTCCAATTTAGTTGCAACTGACTAAGATTTTGCTTTCCCACTAAATTGGCTTCTTTTGCATCCATCGGATTATTCACTCTCTCAAGGTGCTTGATACGAAGTTCTCCTCCAAGGTTTAAGCATTTCAATTCAGCTAAGAGACTACAATCAGTGCTCTTACCCACAACAAATGTATTTAATGTCTTCAGGTTAGTTAGCTGCCCAATTTTTTGGGGCATCTCAATTAACGGACAATCTAACAGATAAAGATGTCGGAGACTTCTCAGGTACATCATGTTCTGGGGCAATCTCTCAAGTTTCCGACAATAGTTTAGAATTAATGTTTGCAAATTCAAGAGACTACAAATTGAATCAGGAAGTTGATTGATAAGAGTATAGCAAAGGTTCAGATACCTCAGATGTTTTAAATTGCCAATTGAAGATGGCAACTCCTTCATTCCTCTGGCTGCTGCATCAAAAGCTCGCAGTGAACCAAACTTTCTGAAATCACATAAAAACTCTTCATCTTTTAATGGGGAAGGTTGTGGATATTGCAGTCGTAATGTCCGTAAGGATACAACTTTGTGAAATGTGTAATTAAAATTATCCCCACGCCCGAGAACCAATGTTACATGACGAACTTTTTCATTGGATATATTACTTGAATTGTTAAACTCAATCATTTCACATTCATCCTTCATAATTGATTGGGCAAGATCATGCACAAGATCATGCATCTTGAAACATATACCGCTTGAATAGTTCTTCACCTCTTGGAAAAAAGATATCAAACATAATTCATTCCAAATCTGATCACCAATATCTTCCGGTTCCCATCCTTCTTTGCATGAAATATAGCCATTAGCCATCCAAAGATGAATTAGATCTCTCTTTTGAATTTCAGAACCCTTTGGGAAAATGGCACAATAAGCAAAACATTGTCTTGATTCCAATGGAAGATAAAAGTAACTTAATCTTAAGGCAGGCAAGATGGAATTTTTGTCCTGGGGTAAGTTCCAAATTTCACTTTCCTTAACATGAAGCCACTCTTTTTCCTGACTTTTGAAGCGCATTAGCCCTCCGAGGGCCTTTGCAGCTAAAGGCACACCGCCACACTTCTTCACTATCTCCTTCCCGATGGCCACAAGGTTTGGATGTTCTTCATTTCCACGTCCAAATGCTCGTTGCCTGAACAACAACCAACAATTTTCTTGGGATAAAAATGACAAGCGAGGCGCTGAAATAGTTCCCATGATTGATGCTACCTTATCAACACGAGTAGTGACGATAACGGAAGCACCTTTTGATCCACATGCTAGTAAATACTTAAGCCCATCCCACTTCTCTTGATCTTCATCCCACACATCATCGAATACAATCAGGTACCTTCTCCCATTCAGCTTGTCTTGAAGGGTTCTCTGCAGAGAACCAAGATCCAAGTCTTGAGAAACTTCTCCAGATGCAGATTTTATTGTTTCTTTTATCACCCTTTTCAAATTAAAATCCTGAGAAACATAAACCCAAATTTTAGGTTCAAAGTGGCCTTTCACCCTGTCATCGTTAAAGACCATTTGCGCGAGAGTTGTCTTTCCGAGCCCTCCTATACCAAGTATAGGATACACAGAAACAGCATCGATATCACGTACATTCTCAACCAAAACTGTCACAATCTCTTCTTTTTCTTCACCTCTTCCATAGAGTTCTGGCTGAGTTATCAAGGAGCTGGTTTCACGGCTTTCATCATATAAAACTCGAGTCCCCACATCTCCCACGTTCAAGTGAAATTTACGCTTAGCAGCAATTTCATCAAATTTCTCAGTTACCTCTTTTATTCTATTCCCTATTTTGTGACGAAACAGAATATTCTGAAGAGGATAACAAGTTAACAAAGAGGTTCTTACCTTCTTGAGAGAACCATAACCTTGGCCTTTTGATTCGCATTGGAGGGCTTCGGTTGCGCACTCATCCAAGATGTCATCTGCCTCGTAGGCTGCATCATTGAGCTCTTTCAACCAATTCTGTATATGTTTGTCTTGCAGTTGCTTTTGCTCTGCATCTTCAAGGACATCCTGGATGGTGGAGAGAGTGCTTGAAAGCTTTTTCATCTCCTTGTTTACTCCAGAAAGCAATCCCACCTCATTTTGGATCAAGGTGTTAAGATTTTGAAGCACAAATGGAAGAAATGGCACAGCCATGGTGACTTGCTAGCTATCTGGATTCAAATCAAGGTAAGCTCTCAAAATAGCAATTTGCTTTGCCAATTAGACCCAAGTTGAGATGTATCGTATCAGAAGAAAGGTTTCGTGATAATTGTATGCTAGACAGAGGGGCCAAGACTTTGGAGAGCCACTCATTACCTACTGGTGAATTATTGGTTGTAAGCTGAGCAAGAAAAATCGAAAGTATTAAGAAAGGCCCATTTTGGGAACTTTGGTTTTTTTTTTTTTTAGTTTTTTTTTTTTTAAATTTTTTTTAGTCACATTAATTCTCTATTTTTTATATATATATATATTTAGTTCATTTTTTTGGGTCAAGTTGTTTTCCAGTTCTGGTTTAATATTTTTAGTTAATTTTTTAATATTTAATTAAATTTTTTCATTTTTTAGATTCACTTAAAAATTATAAAATTTGTTAATTATCTTTTATAATTTCTCAAATATTTATTTTTCAAATACATTTAGATTAGATACATCTAATAATAATTTTTTTCTGACTAAAATATGGAAAGAAAAAAAAAAGGTTCAAAATTCATTAAAGACAACAAAAGGATAAAAAAAAAAAAAAAAGGTTCAAAATTCATTAAAGACAACAAAAGGATCAATTAACATAATCACTTAGCCTTTGGGTCTTTGTCCTATTTTTTGATTGGATTGTTTTGTTTTGGATTAAATGTCTTTATTCCAAGATTTACCACACAATTTATTCTGTGGTCTATAGAGAAGAAGAAGAAGAGGAGAAGAAAGGTAACAGATGAGAAATATCCAAATTAGCTTTGTTAATTTTTAGGATAGATTATACTTTTAACTTTTATATTTTTATTTAAATTTCACTTAATCTTTTATTTTTTAAGCATAATTCCACGGTTCATCAAAGTTTGAGGAAACTGCATTGGCTTCGTTTTCATTTTCCTAATTAAGGTTGTGTTTGAAGTATGGATCTGAATAAAAATTTGTTTGGTAAAAAAAAATATAAGTAAAATATAAATAAAATATAACTACATTTTATATATATATATATATATATATTTTCCTTCCAAATTATTCCCCCGAATTTATACTCTAAATATAGCCTAAGTATTTGACTTTGATGCAAGGTAAAAGCATCCACAATGAACGTACTAGTGAGTGCGTTAGTGTCAATGGCCAAAATTTAGAGGAGACACAGTAACTTTTGGGTTCGCTATAGAAGTGTTAAGGAGTGTGTTAGTGAGTTGTGTTAGTGTCAGTTATTAACTTCTTTGTTAAATGTGGCTAGCGTTTTAGCCAGCGAGAGGGAGAGAGAAGGGGACGTGAAAAGTGCTATCGGGTCGTCCGGCTGGATGTCCCATCGCTCGTCCCTCAAGACGTCCAACTGGTTGTTCCCCTGGACGTTTGGACCCTTCAAGAATCGGATGTCTGGACCCTTCAAGAAAAAAAATAAAATAAAAAAATTACATTGATCGATTGACCGGCCGAACGTCCGGCCCATTTCCTTGCTGCATTCATCTTCAACAAATTCATTGCACTTGACACACACAATATATATATTTATTTATTTATAATATATTTACTTATTTTATTTATTTTTTTCACCCAATTTTTGCAAAGATAATATATTTATTTATTTTATTTATTATTTATATATATAAATATATACACTTAACACGTCCATTATACTACCACTCACTCTTTAAAATTAACAAACTCTTAACACACCTTAACACATACTTTTGGGCCTCACTTTTATCACTTTTTGTCATATAACACACTTTAACAAACAATTTTAATCATCCCGTTGTGGATGCTCTAAGCTCTCAAAATTGCAAATGCTTTGCCAAACTGACCCAGGTTGAGATGTATCAGAAAAACGAGGTTACATAACTTCGTTTGGGAAGAAGGGTTGGGTTGAGTTTGGGGTTATTTTAGCCCCAAAAAGATAAAATAAGTCCTTCTCAAACGAAACTTTTTAGCTCCAAGGTAAAATAGCTAAAAAGTCAAAAAATCAACCCATTTTCCAAACGAACCCTATGGCATAAGCTAAAATGAGGATTTTTGGCTAAAATAATCACAAAAAGACAAAATAGACTTTTTAGCTTAATAAAACAAAATGTTATATCAAAACCGTAATCATTTCATTTTTTCTCTCACAAAAGTCAAGAAAGTCAAAAAGCCTATCTCAAACAAAGCTTTTTAGTCCCAAGCTAAAATAGCCAAAAAAATTAAAAAGTTAAAAAATCAACCCACATCTTGGATGAACCCTAAATAAATGATTTTATTTTTATTATTCTTTTGATGAAGACTTGGAAAAAATTAGCAAAGACTCAAATAAAATGACTTTTCACTTGCCAAAGACCAATTTTTATTTTATATACATTTTTAAAATTCCCTATTGAAGGTAATGCAGACAGTTGGCTATAAAATGTGTAAATTACATTGATTTTTTTAAGTTTATGACAATTACATACATATCTTCTCAGGTTTTTAAAATGATAATTACTTTCTTTCTAACTAGGGTCCACCAGTGTTATGTATGAGTTGTATTTATAATTATTTATATATATGTGAATTTTGATTTTTTAATATCTTTTTTTTTTTTTTTTACACAAAAAAAGGAATATAACAAATGCAGCATATCTTCTATCAATTATTTTATGTTTGCTTTTATTCAAAATTTTAAAAATAATGTACGGGGAAAATTTATAACTAAATTAAGGAAAAAATTATTCCTAACGATATTTTTTTACTTCTATATACTTCTTAAAAAAATAAACCTAAAAAAGATAGTCAATATAAATATTGTACATTAAGTAAAAAAATGTGGTTAGCAATTATGCTTACATAAATTTACTGTAGTTTTAATTTCAAATTTTTTTTAAAAAAAAACTATTTTAAAAACATTTTATTTAGCTAGAACTAAATAAAATTTTCTTAGCAAAAAATATTCTATTATACTTGCTTGTTTATTTGCTTGCTTACTTTGGGAGTTTTGATCTTTGATTTTTACTCCACATTCATCGTATTATTTTATTTGTTTCTCTTCTTCTTACTTGATTTTCGCATGATACTTCTTTCATAGTGTATTCTTCTTGCTTGCTTTAGGAGATTTGATCTTTGATTTTTGCACCACATTTATTGTATTTTTTTTTGTTTCTCTTCTTCTTGCTTGATTGTCGCATGATACTTCTTTCATAGTGTATATCCGAGTGTATTAGTAAAAACATCATGCACTTAAAATGCACAAAATTACAATATATGGAAAAAAAAAAAAAAAGAAAGAAAAGGGAACTCCTTGCCCAAAACTAAAACTACTTTAAGAAAAAATAAAAAATAAAAACAAAATGAAATTGTTTGAAATAGAAAATTATTTATTTATTTATTAATTTTTAAAAATAAACTTTTAAAGAAAATAAAGAAAACTATATGAAAAAAAGTACATAAACCAAACATAAAATATAATACAAAAATAAATGAATTATAGAATTTTCAAAAAGTGGGACTGACAAATAAATTTTGTAAAATCTTATCTATTCATATGCTTTTTGTATATATTTTTTGTACTTCCAATCCTGATAATGATATTGAAATAGTTTGCACTTTTTTCATTATGTCCATCTAATAGTTTTAGCAAACACAGATGTAATAAATTTCATAACACAAATCTAAAAAAAAAAAAAAAAAGCAATGTTCAATAATAATGTAGAAGCACACCTGGCGTTTTAATTGGAGGTATAACCAAATAAATCGTCATAGAAGGGGAATACAACCTTTATTTTTCATCACAATAATTACATAACTCAATATATAATTTTAATGTCTCTCACTCTTCCACACATCCAATTCTCTATCAATGTTAGAATGAATGCATGAACCAAAAAAATAAAACATTTGAGAAGGTAAAGAGATGTGGTTTGAAACCTTTCAATTGTTAAATTCTATTAATTAATAGTTATTTGTCTACAATGGTTGAGTTTCTAATATTTGTTAGCCATTAAAGTTGACTTCAGGATCTCAAACCCATTTGACATGGACAAAGCTACACTTTTACCCTTGAAAGGGTCGCTGGGCCGAAAACCCGAAAGGGCGACCCAGGCAAAAGTTAGAGCAAGAAAAAGAAGAAAAAGAACAAAAAAAAGAAAAAGAAAAAAAGCAAAGAATGAAAAAAAGAAAAGAAGAAAAATGAAGAAAATGAAAAGAAAAGAAAAGAAGAAAAATGAAGAAAATGAAAAGAATTGAAAAAAAAGAAGAACAAAGCTCGCAAGGTTGAAAACTCATAAAGGGCGGCCTTGGCAAAAGTTAGAGCGCAAAAGGAGAGGTTAATACCCGAGTGTACCTTAACCCCGAACTACGTAAGGCTTGATTCCCATCTTTGGGATACGTAGGCAACTTCATTCTGAAGTCCAGCTGTAAAACACTTCAAATTCGACTGAGTCCATGTGATGGTTCTGGTAATCTTTGTCTTCTCTGGATTCAAGAATTTGGTTGTAATTGTCACTGTGAGGACTGGTGGCCACGTGCTGCGGTGCTATTCAAACAAGGGGCAACTTTCCGTTACCGTACAAAACGCTGCGGTGTCATTCAAACAAGGGGCAACTTTCCGTTGCCATGTAACTTTCCTCAAGCAAGGGGCAATTTTCCTTCATGTCTGAGGTCGCGCATCTCAAGAGTAGGTTCCATGCTCGTTGAGCAGTGGCCATTTGCAAAAATAGTTCTTGGACCCAAAAAAGGAAAATTTTCAGTGCTCACAACCTGACTTGCATGATTTCAAATCAGAAAATCGAACAAGCGTGTTAATCTAACTCTCATGTTGGTTAAAATTGTTTTAACAGAATGTCAAAAACAAAAAATGGTCAACATAATGAACTAGGGGCACAGTTAAGTTAGGTGTTCTGTCTTTTCCCCATTGTCAATATACTTGCCAGAAAGGGCACTCTACTTGCTAGAAAAGGGCACAACTGAAGCTAACAACAAAAGGCCGAAAATGTCTCTCATCCTCCAAGCAGCGAGGTATCAAGCCAAGTGCGAAGCACGAATTGGAATAGAGCAGGATATTCCATTCCCTTATCTGGACAGATCTGATCATGTCCAAACTCCCCAGCAGAGCATCATCAACCGATGTCAATTGCAGATCTGCTGCACATCTAGCCGCATCACAACCCCTCTGTGGGGGAAGTTCACTGTTGTGAGCAGAAGAAGGAGAATCTAGCAGAATGCCAGGGGAAAGAGCCCGCAACTTCTTGTTTGCCCATCAACCACCCAGGAGAGGGATAAAAAATGAGAGATTGAAGAATAGAGAGATGTGCGCTGAGAGAAAAAGTGAGGAAAAGGGCTTTTTCAGAAAAACAGAGCCTGAGGGCCGAGTGATGCGAGAATCACAAATAAGAAAGGGTGGGAAACAATACCCGGAGAAACTGGCTCCTCTTGCACTGAGAGGTCTCTTTCCATTGGAACACGTCTGTGTGTCGTGTCAGTCGTTTTGTTTGTCTCGATTCTCGTCTTGAGTCGTTTCGGGTGCCTATAGATGTGTTTAGGTTGTTTTACCTTGTTTTTCTGTTGTTGTGTTGTGTTTAGGTTGTTCTACCTTTGTTTCCCGTTATTGAGTCATTTTGGCTATGGTCAGTTATAGGCTCAATACCCGGTTGAGAACCATTTTCCCATTTCACTTTCAAAAAAATCGGTTTGTGCTCAAAGTGCCGTGCCATTCTCCACATTTGTGCAAAACAAAATTTGTTCTTTCATAAAACCGCAGGGTTCAACCCAGGTCATGCGGGAACCGTAAAACCAAGACCTATTTGAAGCTATATAGGTTCCAGACTTCGAAGCAAAAGAAAAAAGCGAAAATGTCGGGTATCTGAGTTGGTTTCAATTTCTACAAGTTCCGTCGTCGCATCCTGTATGTTCAGAGTGAGCTGTGTGTTCAAAATTAAAAGACTACTGCGTTATGAGCCGTGTGTTCAGATCGAGCAGAGTTGTGTTATGAGCTGTGTGTTCAAAATTAAAAGACTACTGTGTTATGAGCCGTGTGTTCAGATCGAGCAGAGTTGTGTTATGAGCTGTGTGTTCAAAATTAAAAGACTAATGTGTTATGAGCCGTGTGTTCAGATCGAGCAGTGTTGTGTTGTGAGTTGCGTGTTCAAAATTGAAAATTTATGAGCTACGTGTTCAGAATTGAAATGTGTGAGCTGTGTGTTCAAAATGAAGTGAATGAGCTGTGTGTTCAGATATGAAAATTTATGAGCTGTGTGCAAATGAAAATGTATGAGCTGCATGTTCAGAATTAAATTGTGTGAGCTGCGTGTTCAAAATGAAGTGAATGAGCTGTGTGTTCAGAATTAAGAATGAGCTGCGTGTAAATGAAAATGTATGAGCTGCGTGTTCAGAATTGAAATGTGTGAGCCGCGTGTTCAAAATGAAGTGAATGAGCTGTGTGTTCAGACATGAAAATTTATGAGCTGCGTGTTCAGAATTAAGAATGAGCTGCGTGCAAGTGAAAATGTATGAGCTGCGTGTTCAAAATTGAAATGTGTGAGCTGCGTGTTCAAAATGAAGTGAATGAGCTGTGTGTTCAGACATGAAAATTTATGAGCTGCGTGTTCAGAATTGAAATGTGTGAGCTGCGTGTTCAAAATGAAGTGAATGAGTTGTGTGTTCAGACATGAAAATTTATGAGCTGCGTATTCAGAATTAAGAATGAGCTGCGTGCTCAGAATTGAAATTTGTGAGTGTAGACGTCCCCGAACGCCCCGGGAGGATGAGTCCTGTTCTGTTCCTTTTGGGCTCACTACAGTTCGGACTCTCAAATTGTCACGGTTCTTAGTCTGAACCAAAGAGTCCAAATCCGGCAAATCATTTTGAGAAAACAGATTTTTAGAAAAGAAGTGCCAAACATGGACTGCTTTGCCAGATACAGAGTCGCTACCTAAATATTTTTTTTAATGGGGGAATTTAGGAAACCCTGACTCGTTTGCGTAAGGCCACGTGTTCGTCATTACCAAAGTTGCCTCGGCTCGGGAACTTGTGTACGATTGGGGAAGGTCAGCTATGAGCACCCCCTCTAGCCCGATCTGAAGATCGGCCTCTACCAACCATGATATCCAATTTTGAAAACGTTATGTGTTCTTATTTCGGTTAATTATCTAGAATTACTATGTGATGCGCACAGCAAAACAAGTATAGACTAGATCGTCTAATTTGGAACAAAGCATCGCATATCCGTTTGTTTGGAAAATGTTTTGAAATTTGCTACTCGCGAGTAGGCTAAAACACGGATTTTGATGAGTTGTTCCAACTCAAGCAATCCAGCCTTTACCCACAGGCATTCAGACAGTTCATATCACATAAGCATCTAGCCACATGGTAAGCATACTGTCATGTTAAAATTCACACTCGTGCGAGATGCTAAAGCACAAAATACTTACAGTGTACTCCAAGCCAAAACAAAGAACTCGTTAGCAATCAATGTATGATCCAAGTCCATGTTAAGTGCCTAATACAACGCATACAGAATGCAATTAGGATAGACTCGGCTAATCCTAGGATGGCATGTGAAATGCAACCATTTGATGCACATATTCAAGTTAGAGTTGAAATACTATGCAGTTAGTATGATACGCCGAGTCCGATGCATGCAATGCTGATGAATGATGCACGCATGCATAGCATAAGGGTGCTAAATTAAATATGCCCTAGCACTAACCATCAAAGCAGGTAAGTAAAAAGGAGAAAGAAGTGGGGGTTGGAAGACATGCACACACGCACCCACACTTATTACAAATTTTCCCTCGCTCGGAGGGACCGAAAGAATAATACAGATTGAACTAACCTACAAGCTAATTAGATATTACAGACCAATTAAACTAGTTAAGAAAATTAACTAATCTAATAAAAAAGTAAACAGCCTCGGGAAGAGGGCTCAATGCAATGCGTACTCGGCTCTGCTCGGAAGTCCATTGCCATGCACAAGTTGCCTCTGTCCGCACTGTTTTCCTTCTCTGATCATTGCAAAATTCCCAAGGTGCACTCTATGAACCCTGTAGGATACCACCGGTCAAGGGAAATGGTCACCGGCCAAAGGAAATGATCACCGGCCATTGGTTAAGCTATCGGCCACAAATTGTTGGTCGGTCGGCACTAAAGATGGCCGGCCGGCCAAATCTTCCTGCAGAATCCTGTTTTGACAGCAGCAGAGGGCAAAACAAGGCATGGCAATGCATTCCAAGCAAATGTGTGCACGAACACATCCCTTATCATGTTTATGACTCAAAGGGACATGGTTCTCGGTTCTCGGGCCACCAATCGCGCATTTCGATGCGTGATGGCCCAAGAAACCAAGTTATGCACTTTGATTTCAAATGAAATGCACATAAACAAGCAAGGAGCTCAACCTCCATCATACTCAATTCAAGAGGCTAAGCATGCATGTCAATGCAATGCAATCTAGACATATGAGCTAGTATGCAACATGAACAATGCGAACAAGCATTCAAGGCATGTGACAATCATGCTAACCAATAAGTATGCCCAATACAATGGGGATGTTCAAGCATGGGAGCAAGCATGTGATTTCATTCAATCATGCCACAACACATGGAGCAAACATGTTAAACAACCTAAACATGTGACAACACACAAGTATGCAACAACACACAAGGTGAGCATGCAACAACATGCGAACTATGGACTTAAACTAATTTGGGCAGCTCTATACTAAGCCCAAAACAGTGGCCAACATGCTCAAGAATGAAGGCAAAATGACATGCAAACATGCGTGCACACAAGGACCAACACTTAGGCATATAGAAACAACTCTCAAGCACACTTAAGAGGATGCAAACATGGACAAATGGCATGCGTTATAAGCTCTGAAAATCATGTTAGAGAAGGTGCCAAACCAATCTACAATGCAAGCTAGGCATGCCACCAAGCCCAAGGACTTAAACCATGGCCATATGACATATGAAGCAAATGACCAAAATGAACTAAAACAGTCCTAAATCATGCAAAAGTAAGCCCCAAAAACCACTTAGATGGCATCTAAATGATCTAATTCTAGAGGCATACACAATGGCACAAACATGGAGCAAGAAACACCAACCTTTTAAAGCATGAAAGGGGCATCAAATGCAAACATACGAGCATATCATGAGGACTAAAGTGACATGACAAGTGGTTCCAAACCACTGAAATGATGCAAGGATGGCATGCTAGAGGGGTCAATGCTTAAGGCATACAAGAGAGGTTACATGGTAGCTATACAAAGCAAAGCATGGACAACCCAAATGACCAAAAACAGACCTTTAGCATGCTAAAACAAGCATAAAAGCTTTACAAAGCTAAGCCAAAAGCATGCTAGAAACAAGGCTCAAAGCACAAGACATGTTAAGGCAATTCATGGCATTACAAGACATGTATGCAAGGCAAGCATGGTGTGTCTAAACCAAGTAAAAACAGAGGTAATATATGGCAAAATGCTACACAATAACACTTAAGACATGGCCAACATGCACTTAAAAATAATGCTCACACATGAGGCTATAATGACACACATTGAAGGCAACAAGGAGAGGGGATGGCCCTCTCCTTCTTAGGACCTTAAAGCACCATCCCCACCACTGAAATCACTCAAGATTTCAGTGGTGAGGAGGCCCAAACAAGGTGATCCCGGAGCTCACCAAAATAGCACAAAATGGGGGCCAAACAAGGCCTAAGAGGGGTCAAACAACCCTAAAGCTCAAAGCAACCTTAAACAACTATTTTAAGTAGGTAAAAATAGAACTTTTATATGTTATATGCAAAGCCTAAAAACAGTTCCAAGATAGTCAAAAAAGCTATGCAAAAATGGGGAATAAAGGGCAATAATACTCACCATTGAAGAACACTCCCAAGATCACAAGACCAGACCTCTTCTTGGATCAACACCAGCTCAAAAAGTCCAAGATCAACCCTCCAATGCCTCAGCAACTAAGGAAAGGTGTAAGACTAGGTGTTTGTGTGCAATAGTAAGACTAAACACACACACAAGGCAAAAAGAGAGAGAGATATAGAGATGGAATAGATACAAACTCAAACCCTAATCTCAGAGCTCTTCTGAAAATTTTGTAACCCTAATGGGGGGAGAAGAGCCTCCTTCTTATAGAGCTCACTCTTGCAAAGTTTCTCAAGTAAGCTAGTCAAGAGGGAGATCCCTCCATACACGTGTATGGAGGGGAGCAAAGTGTATGCCAGCTAGCACAGCTGACATAAAAATATTTGCAAAAGCAGATGAACAGTGGTCGGCGAACCAAAAATGCAATTTGACCAAAATAGATGGCTGGTCGACCATCTAGAGTGCCGGTCGGCCAAACATTTGGCCGATGGCAACAAAACACAGCCGGTGGCCTCAAGCCATGGCCGGTGGAGTGTGGGGATGGCCAACAAGCCATTCCCTGCCCTCCAAAGCAAAAACACAAGTGTTTGGTGCAAACCCAAACACAAAACAGTCGAGTCGAGAGATCTTGAGGCAAGGCGCGTAGCCGAGACCTCCGAGAACTCAAGACGAACACAAACAAGGATGATCACCGAGTGTTCAAACGGTGGCGTCCAAGTCTTGAGGACGGTCAAAAATGGGGTGTCTACAGTTGCCCCTCTTTGACAGAACTCAAAAGTCATAAGAATGAAGGAAGTGAGTGTCAAAGCCCAGAGACGACCCATTTTTGACAAGGCTGAAGACTTAGACAAAACATACGAGTTGCAGATAAAGGTATGCGCCCGAAGGTAGGGGCAAAATGCAACTGACAATGCAAGAAGCCGTGCATAACTTATGATCATGCAAAGAAAGCTGTAATGAAGCATAACATGCAACAGTTTTAAGCTAGCATACAACAATCTAACTACACTACAATACAGAAAGGATGTAAGAGAACTATGCAATTCTCGATACGTCTCACTCGAAGAATACAATACCTGTGCGGTTCGTCTGGTTGCACCAGCTTCAAATGAACCGTACATACAATATCGTGCCTGAAAGAGAGCGAAAACTCAACAGGTACAATATTGTTAGCAACATGCATAACATGCAAAATGAATGCAAAATGATATGCGATATATACAAAACTATGTATAATAATGCAAATGAAAATGCAATGTAATTGAATCATAATCGAACCACAAGCGGTACAAAACCACACAAATGTCAAAAGGATGATGGAGATGCAAAGTCTGTCTACCATAGAAAAGGTGCCGCAACCCTCAAACCAACATACCAGCGTGGAATAGGCGCGTACACATGCAGAACTATGAGTGATGTAGGCGGACACAAGAACAAGTAATTGGGTGGAATGACATAAGTGGGGAAGTGACCCGCTGAGGAAAGACCATGACCTTAATACTGGATGCGAAAATTACACTACAATGTAATATATACAATGGATATGGCATGCAGCCAAACCAAATCTTGCCTAGGAAAGGCATGGACACATACAAACCGCGTCTAACACAGATACGGTGCCGTCACCCTCAAACCAATATACCAGCGTGGAATAGGTGCGTACACATAATATCATAACTGTGCTTCGATGTGAAAGATATGGGCACATACCAGACCAAGCTCAACATGGAAAGGCGCAAGCCATAGATGGAGGTGATGCAACGAATGCATGCAGGCTACAATGCAATATTTACAATATGCAATGGGATGTATGTATGTACAATGCATTATATACAATGAATGCTATGTACAATGCGATCTTCCGGGGAGAATGCAATGGATGCAGTGAATAAGGCCTGCGGCCAAACCGTATTTTGCCTAGGAAAGGCATGGACACATATAAGCCGCGTCTAACACAGAAACGGTGCCATCACCCTCAAACCAACATACCAGCGTGGAATAGGTGCGTACACGTAATATCATAACTGTGCTTTGACGTGAAAGATATGGGCACATACCAGACCAAGCTCAATCATGGAAAGGTGCAAGCCATAGATAGAGGTGATGTAACGAATGCATGCAAGTTACAATGCAATATTTACAATATGCAATAGGATGTATGTATGTACAATGCATTACATATGCATTATTTACAATAAAAATGCATGACATATGCACTATATACAGTGGATGCATGACAAATGCATGAAAATGCATGCTATTTACAGTGCATGACATATGCACTATTTACAGTGAAATGCATGACATATGCATGTTTGTTTTTTGAATGCATGACAATGCATGATGAAGGGAAAATGCATGATAATGCATGTTTTTTTTTTGTGTTTTTGTTGTTTTCTTTTTTTTGAAATGCAAATGCATGATGATGCATGTTGTTTTTGTTGTTTTCTTTTGAAACGCGCGACAACACGCGGCTTTTGAGACGCCTGACAATGCAAATGATCTTGGAATGCGCGACAACATGCGGCTTTTGAAATGCATGTGAACTCGAATATGCGATGACGCGCGTCGCTTAAAATGCATGATAATGCATGTGGACTCAAATGTGCGACGACACGTGTTGCTTGAGATGCATGATAATGCATGTGAGCAGTGCACATCAATGCTAGTTGTGCTTGTTACGACGTGTGTATGCATGAAAAAACCAAAGGTCTTGCATCTTTGGAGGGTTTAAGGTCTCCTAGACCGAGCGTGTTTAAGGTCTCGCCAGACCGTGCGGGGTGCATACAATGCAAGCATAATGACGTATAACCCAACGCGCGTTCACGTCAAAGCGTTGTAAAGCAACGCATGTGGGGCAACTTTCAAATCTTGAAAGGGACAAAAGGATACAAAAAGGATACACCTTGCACATATTCAAGTGCTGTGCACAAAAGACACAGTCTGAGGTCAAAACGGAGGCCGGTTGAGCTTCGGAAATGCACTGTCTTGCACTGTCTTGAGCAATGAAGGCCACAAACCACATATCTGACCCAAACAAGGTTGTAGGAGGCTCACCGGCCATCAGAGGAGGTCACCGGCTGCCCACCAGCTATCGAAAGGTTCCATCGGCCAAATATTTGGCCGACCGGCCAAAAGTGCCTGAATTGGGACAGTTTGGTCTTTTGGCCTCGGGTCTTTTAAAATAGGGCTTCAAACCCTATTTTGGCACTTACTTCTTGTGTGAAAATCCTTCCCCTCTCTCTTTAGAGCATTTTTCTCTCTTCCATTCACCGTTTTCTTCGATTTTCGTGCCCGTTTCGTCATTTGATTCGCGAATACCTTCGCGTTTCGGACGTTTTGAACCGAACGAAACTCTGTTTCGGTGTCTCTTTCTTGATTTTCACCACTCAGGGCTTGTTTCTCTCGAGTTTTTCTTGATTTCTGTGCCTTTTTCACATTCCGACTTTCCCGGCCATTTTCCGTCTTCTCGGGGTTGACTTTCCGTTGACTTTTCGTATTCTAGCTCGATTTTATCTCTTCTTGCCATTTTCACACCACTCTTGACATGACAGACAATCTACCACAGGGCGTGACTCCCCCAGATCAGGAGATGGATCCCGAGGCCGAGCTCTTGCCCTTGAGCGTCCGCCCATTCGACCCGGCGACCTATCGGTCGGTGATTCACATACTTCCTCCTGACGGACTTCGCCAGTTCAGGAGTTTCGATAGGACGGTGCCTCCAGAGCTTCTCCTGCGCGAGTCGGAGTCACATCTATCATACGATGCTTCTGAGGTATATTCTTCTCCATTTCATTTTCTGCAATGTAGAACTCTTAACTACCATAGTTGATTCGGTTCTTTAACTGCTTAGCTCGGATACACCGATACACTGTACGTTATAGTTGACTGTGAACACACTTGCACTTGACGTCTGTTTGAATCTGAACACGTGCACACACGCTGTATTGTCACTGAACCACTCAAACACACTGGCACATCGCATGTTGTAGTTCACTGTAAGCACACCGGCACCCGATGTTTGTTTGAACTTGAAACGTGCACACACGCTGTATCTGTACTGAACCACTCGGAAACACTGACACATCATATGCCGCAGTTCACTTCGAGCACACCGACACCCGATATTTGTTTGAACTTAAAACGTGCACGCACGCTGTATTGTCACCAATTCTGAATGCTCTTCAAAACTGTACATTTTATATTGCTGCGCAACTGTTTTGCTTGAACACAGGGAGATTCCCATGCCTTCCGGGGGTATGGGAATGTCGCCCCCCGCGATTGGTACATGGAGTTGCCTGATGCGGTCCGCCACATCGTAGACCAGGCCGGCTTCGGCGCCTTCTGCAGAGGACTCTCCCGACTTACTGCGAGCAGGCCTCTTCTCGCCGTTCTGGTGGAGAGGTGGTGGGACATCCCCGACTCATTCTACTTCTCGGTCGCGAGAGACATGACGATGACTCCCTATGACTTCTCGATGCTCACCAGCATCGGGGTAGGGGGTGATCCGATCCCTTTCGACACCGACATGGATGAGTGGGAGGCCGCTCAAATTTACTTGCTGGGCGAGATGCCGCCTCTCACACGCCCCAGCTTCGTCAGATATTCATGGTTCGAGGTCCAGTTTAGGGTTCAGCTAGCCTTGGCTGAGGAGGCACTGATGACCCAGGAGGAGGTGGAGCAGTACGCCTGCGGCTTCCTGATGTTTCTGCTGGGGACGACCATTTTCACCGATCGGGCGAACACCGTGCCTCTTTGTTTGTTGAGTGCGCTAGTGAACGTCATGCGGATCCTGCGCTACGACTGGGGTGACGCCGCCTTGGCCACTCTGTATGGATACATGAGCTCAGCCTCCCGTTGCAACGGGCAATTGCTCAGAGGCTACTGGCGGGCTTGGGAGGTACGTCTTCTTCTTCTGTTTTTCATTTCTACTCTACACTTTCTGTACTCTGTACACTGCACACATTGTGGTCTGCTTCATGCTGACTGTACACTGCACACACGGCACACATATACTCTGTTTTACACTGACTGTAACACACTGTACACTTTGCACAATACACTGCACATTACAAGGTTCTGCAATTTTTGCTTTATTCTGTATTCCACTTTATCTGATAAGCATACTGATACTTACTCTGCAGTTGTGGGTCTACGCCTACTTTTTGAGGCTCGCACCAGTGCCTGACGAGGAGACCCCTATTGTCATTCCATTCTCCCGACGCTTCGACGTGAGATGCGTGCGGAGACCGCGGGAGACATTCATCTTTTACACTGTATTTTCAATAACAGTAGATAACAAACTGCATGCCATTTACAGATCACCTGGCAGCCTTGGGCTCCATTGCCAGCTGCGATATGGGAGCGATTTGCCGGTGCGGAGGAGACTGCTCACTTTAGGATTTTGCTGGAGGGGCCGGTCTGTTAGGCCTGGTGTCTGGGTGAGCGTTTCCTACGCCAGACCCTGGGTTTACCAGAGCAGATAGTCCCTGTTCATTCTCCTGAGCACATGAGGGATACCGAGAGGTTCACCCCTGAGCAGATGGCCGACTACACGATCGGCTAGGATGCGATATGCTTCAGAGGCATAGGCGACTACTCAGAGTACGTTTAGACGTATATCATGCGGCCTTTGAGCAGCGGCCGCCAAGCCGAGAGAGAGAGAGGCCTGCGGCTGGAGTAGGGGCAGGAACGGGAGCACCGAGGGTGGCTCGGGCCCGTGGCAGGAGCGGAGCTCGGAGAGGACGGGGGGCTAGTTGTGCAGCACTGCCCACGACGATGACGTGCATAGGGCGGGGTGGGGCGACTTACCAGATCCCCATTGCTCCCCCTCCGGCTGATCATGAGTTAGTCGGCTTCTATGGCTTGCCTCCGGTATGTACTACTGCATTTTGCATTCTGCACAGTCATTTCATTTCAATTCATTTGATATTCTGCAGAATACTGAGACTTCTAACACTTTTGCAGGCTTTCTCCGAGTACACTCGCCAGTCCCTGGAGTTGACCGCTTCGGTGATGGGGATGCTTCAGCAGAGCCTCGACCTTCTGGCCATTTACAGTATTCCGGTATGTTCTTCTGACCACGGTCTCAAACCATACATAAACTGTTTCACACAATCTGATGCACAACACAACACTTGATACACGGCCCTCACGGCATCTGATATACTGTACTCATACACTACATTCTGCACTGACACACTGTTCACAGCATTCACACACTATATTCATACACTGCATTCTGCACTGATACACTACTCACGGTATTCATACACTGTATTCATATACTGCATTCTGTAGCATACTGATGCGTTTGCCATTTGTACTTTTCAGCATCCCTTCCAAATTCCTACTGTAGGAGGTGCTCCAGTTGGACCATCCGTTCCTATTCAATGGGGAGATGGAGAGGGCAGAGTATACCCCTGTACCAAGGTGGGGCGCACTCATGTTGGAAGTAGCTCACGGGCACCAGTCCCCGATGACGATGAGTCTGAGGCGGAGACGGAGGCGGAGGTAGAGGCGGAGTCATCTGAGGAGGAGATCGGAGATGGCACTGACTCAGGCTTAGATGACGGCGCTGATGACGATGCTCCTGGACCTTCGTCCAGGAAGAGGACGAGGACAGACCCTTAGGCCTGAGGTCGCTTGACATTGATCCAGATTTTTGCTGCTTTTCTTCTTCTTCTTTTTTTTTTTTTTCCTTTTTTGCTAGTAGCTAGAGTACCTTGTACTGTCGCAGGTAGGTTTTATTTTTTCCAAAACTTTGTACTTGAAAAAGATGATGAAATGAAACAAAGCTTTTTATTTGAAAAAGTGTTACATTTGTACATTTCATGCTTCGCATTACATTACATCACATCATATAACAATGTAAATGGAATTGATCTCCTGTCTGAAAGTCAAATATTTGTATTGTAATAACGAACCAGCCAACGGCAAAACAACTCATACAACCCACTGCTTAGTCTGAACACTCGGCCCATACTCTGCTGGGAATTAATCTACATACAGGCCATTCTGTTTATTCTGCACACGGCAAACCCTGAACAAACAGTCTAATTTGACAAGACGGAATACAATGGTAGAATCAGCTGAAGTTGAAGCACACTCAGATGCCCCAAATTTTCCCTTTCTTCTTTTGCTTCGCATAAATGTGGAGAATGGCACAGCACTCTGAGCACAACATGATTAAAATTTTTTGAGATTGAAAAAGGGTTTTTCAAATCGGGGTATTGAGCCTACAACTGAACACAGTAAAAAAGACTCAAATAGAAAGTACACAACCTAATCACAACGAGACACGCTTGGAAAAGACTCAAAACAAAAGTTGAGGTAAACAAAACAAAAGACACGACTGTAGACACCCCATTTTTGACCGACCTTAAGACTCAGACGTCACCGATTGAGCGCTTGGTGATGTTGCGTAACGTGCTCGTTCAGAAGCTTCAGAGTTGCGGCCGTGAGCCTTGCCTCCGGACTTCCGAACCCTCTCCTGTGCCTTGTCTCGGTTTGCGAACCAGACTCGATTTTTCTCTATTTCTTTTCTTGAGGGGAGGGAGAGGTCCCGTAGACCATCTCTCAGTGGCCGTAGGCTACATTTGGTGGCCGTAGGCCATTTTTCCCATTTCGGAGTCCGGTTTCCGGTTTTCGGAGCCGTCAGGCCGTGTACCTCGGTTCGGGACCGCTTAATCATCTCCTATTGCTCTAATTTTTGGCATACATCCTTTTTAATCCCTTTTGAGGCACACTGGGGTCTGAGAAACCCACTTCGTGGCCGAATGCCACTTTCGGTGCTTAACAGCCCATTTTCGGGACCTCGAACTGCGCGTTTTGGTCCCCGAGCGTTCGTTTTGCAACGGTTTTCGTTCATTTTTGGCAGGTACCTCTGTTTTATCACCGGGGAGGTCACTGAAGGGTGGGAGGCCAGCAATTGTTGCAGTAGCCAGTTATACATCCTCCGACGCCCTCCGACGCCCGTTTTTCGCACTTCCGGGCTAATGTTGAACACCTTGGGCCCTTTTTCTTGAACTTTGAATCACATATTTGTGATGTACACACATGAGAGGACCCTAAAAGTTCATGGCCGGCCATTAATTCAACTTGACCCTTTTGACCCCCTCCTTCCGGGCTAATGTTGAACCCCTTGGACCCTTTTTCTTGAACTTTGAACCACATATTTGTGATGTACACACATGAGAGGACCCTAAAAGTTCATGGCCGGCCAGTAATTCAAATTGACCCTTTTGAACCCCTCTTTCCGAGCTAATGTTGAACCCCTTGGACCCACTTTCTTGGACTTTTAACCACATGGTTGTGTTGTACACACATAGGAGTACCTCACCAGTTGCTGGCCGGCCAGAAAATATGATTGAACCTTTTGACCCCTAGCCGGCCGGCTAGGGGGTGTGGCCGGCCGGCCACCTGGAGCAAAAGTAATAGGCCGGCCGTGTTCCTTACACTGTGCAATTTACAGCTGTGGGGCAATATCCCCCAGAAAAGATCTTTACCCGGGGGATATTTTGTGGGGGAATTTTGCTCTCCTTTTCCCCCACCTTTACACCCCCTTTTGAACCCTTATAACCAGCTGGTGGCTTCACTTACGAGGGTTAGAAAAATTGTTCTTCAAGTCTCCATACACAACTCCATCTCCATAGCTCTCATTTCTTTAAAAAAACCTAAGTCCCTAACCATCATTCCTTCTACACCACCAAGCTCTACCACCACCACCTCATTTCCAGCAACAAGGAAGGTTTCTCAAAGGCCAAAGAAGCTGCAAATTCATCCAAGAAGCAACAAAAGTTTGAGTCTTCAAGGGTAAGTAATACTTTTACCCTTTTGACCCTTTTTCTTGATTTATTTGTAAGCCCCACTTGATTTTTGTTTCAAGCTCCGGCCCTAACTGAAAAGGGCCCTCTTTTGAGCTCAACTTCACTTTTCATTAAGGGCTCAACCCTGTTTGAGCCCTCCATGACACACTTGCTTCATTGATCCTCTTATATGTCACAATCTTGCATGCTATTTTTGGCCCATGAGAAATTTGTTTTCGAGCATGTTGTAAACTGATATTAGGCTTATTTTGAGTCCCTCTTCAACATTGAAGAAGGGCTCAACATTGTTTGGTGTCTCCATGTGTCACTTGTAGTTATATCCCTTATTTGGCCCCATTTTTGCATAAATTGGCAGCCCCCTTTGCTTCTGTTTTTGGACCTTGGTCCGAACTGAAAGTGGCCTTATTTTGGCCTATAATTCGTGTTTCATTAACACTTTTTTTATGTTTGGTGATTATTTTATATACTTCATGTTATAGCACCTTTTGAGCCTCATTTTGCATCACATTTTTAGCATGTTTGTATACTGATTTTGAGGCTGCCATATACTGTAAATATTCATATTTTTGGTCCCTATTCAGTGTTGTAGAAGGAAATTTTTCATTTTGGGTTTTTCTTATACCACTTGCTTCATTACCCCTCTTTTGGCCCCTATTCTTGCATGCTATTTTTCCCCTACCTATGCTTGCTGTTTGGCCATGTTTATAGCTGTGAAAGTGCCTTTTTTGGGACTGTCTAGCTTCTGTCTTTGCATTGCATGTCCATATTGTGCATGTTTGGCATAGCTATAGGCCATTTTGGGTGCCTAATGTTGCATTTCGGGACAATTCCGTGCATTTCATGTCATTTCGCCTCATTTCGGGACTGTTTTCCCCCATATTTTACTGCTGAAATTCCATTAGAATGATTGCTATCATTTCCATGTCATTTCATCATATTTTGTCATCGCCTCGGTTTGCGTGCCCGTGTGCACGCATTTCGAGGCACTCCATTTTTATCCACCGGCATCCTATGTGAGTGTGGCTGAGGCTCACTCATGTTGGTATAAGCCCATTTGTCATTTCCATGTCATTTCATCATATTTTGTCATCGCCTCGATTTGCGTGCCCGTGTGCACGCATTTCGAGGCACTCCATTTTTACCCGCCGGCATCCTATGTGAGTGTGGCTGAGGCTCACTCATGTTGGTATAAGCCCATTTGTCATTTCCATGTCATTTCATCACATTCCGTCATCGCCTCGGTTTGCGTGCCCGTGTGCACGCACTTCGAGGCATCTCATTTTCATGTCATTCGCATTGTTTCTGCCATCGCCTCGGTTTGCGTGCCCGTGTGCACGCACTTCGAGACATCTCATTTTCATGTCATTCGCATTGTTTCTGCCATCGCCTCGGTTTGCGTGCCCATGTGTACGCATTTCGAGACATCTCATTTTCATAGCATTTTATCATTACCTCGGTCTGCGTGCCCGTGTGCACGCATTTCGAGGCATCTCATTTTTATTACATAACATTTTGCCATTGCCTCGGTTCGCGTGCCCGTGTGCACGCATTTCGAGGCACCTCACTTTCATAGCATTTTATCATTACCTCGGTTTGCGTGCCCGTGTGCACGCATTTCGAGACATCTCATTTTCATAGCATTGTGTATGTTAGGATTGCATCTTAGTTGCATTTCATGCATATCATGCATATTGCATCGTGTCCGGAATAGGAGTTAGCCCGGGCACGGGAAACGAGGTACATTTCGTACTCCGAGTGACGGAATGTGTCTCAATTCCCCCAGTCACCGACACTCCGGATTATCCATGATGGAGTTAGGTTTTAGCTGTAGTTTCATGTGCATTCATCCTATATTGAGTTGTGCATTTCGACTCCTCAGCCATCATGCCTCGGTATGCGTAATTGGTGGCACGAGGATCGAGACATGCATATATCTGTGCAAATACATTGCTATGCCCCTTTCCTGCTCTTTGTTGCAGCAAAACGAAGAATCAGCAACCTTTTGGGGCTTGGCACGCATTTCAAGAACAGGTGTAAACAGAGGCTAATTGGGGCATTCCGGTGGATTTCCGCGCAAGACAACCCGGACATGCATCATTCATCAGAAGCAAGGCAGTCCCTGGCTTGCACGCCAGTTTTATTTGCTTTCTTAGTTAATTCATTAATTAATTAGAATTTTGTAATATTTTGGACTGTAATATTTGGACTGTATATTTATTCGGACCCTCCGAGTGAGGGCACAACTGTAATAAGTGTGTGTGAGTGTGATGTATGTCTTCCAACCCCACGTCTTTCTCCCTTTTATTTATCCGCTTTTGATGGTTAGATTAGGGCATGTTTAAATTAGCATACAGTACGACAGCATGTTTGCATCATTCATCTGTATCGCATGCACCGGGCTCGGCGCACCATACTAACTGCATTGTACTTTCAATTCTAAATTGAATACATGATAGTTGTAGCATTTCATATACCATCTTAGAGTAGCCGAGCCTGCTATAGTTGCATTTTGCATGTGTTGCATTAGGCATTTCTGTATACTTAGGATCATGCATGATTTCTAATGTAGTTTCTATTTTGGCTTGGAGTACTCGGTGAGTTTTATGCTTTAGCATCCTTGCATGCGTGTGAGTGTTGCCATGAATAGCATGCTTACCATGAGGCTATGTGCTTATGTGATATAACTGCCTGAATGCCTGTGGGTGAAGGTTGGGTTATCTGAATTGGAATAAATCATCAATTGTTTCAAGCCTACCTGCGGGTAGCAAACCATTTTCAAAAACAAGCATGAAATGTTTTGTTCCAATTTGGGCGACCCGGTCTATACTTATATGTTGTGAGCATCACATAGTAACCTAGGCTAATAACCGGTTTAAGGACATAAAAAGTTTTCAAAAATTGATATCATGGTTAGTAGAGGCCGGTCTATGACCGGGCGAGCGGGGGTGCTCACGAAGTGACCATCCCCAATCGTACCCAAGTTCCCGAGCCGAGGCAACTTTGGTGATGACGGACACGTGGCCTTTTGGCACCGAGTCAGGGTTTCCTAAATTTCCCAAAATAAAATATTTAGGTGGCGACTCTGTATCTGGCAAAGCAGTCCATGTTTGGCACTACTTTTTCAAAAATCTGTTTCTCAAAACGATTTGCCGGATTAGGACTCTTTGGTTCAGATTAGGAACCGTGACATTCAAGAGTCCGAGCTGTAGTGACCCCAAATGAACAGAACGGGAGCTAACCCTCCCGGGGCGTTCGGGGGACGTCTACAACGACATACCGACCTGTTTACAAAAATGAGAAACCTCAAATCACGAAGAGTCAGTTCCTTCGGGCATTGTTCCCACCCTTTCTGATTTGTGATTCTCACATCACTCGGCCCTCAAGCTCGGTTTTTTCTCTCAAAAACGCTTTTGCTCACTTTTCTCTCAACTTACACTTCTCTATTCTTTATTCTCTCATTTTCCATCCCTCCCCAGGGTGGTTAGTAGATGAATAGGAAGTTGTGGGTTCACACCCAACACTATTAGCTCGCGGCTATTTCCTCCCGGGACGTCTAGTCGATGTTTCGGATGGAGTATCTTGATCCATTCCAATTTGTGCTTTGCACTTGGCTTGATACCTCGTTGCTTAAAGGTTGTTGAGAGCTTTCAGCCCTTTACTGATAGCTTCAGTTGTGTCTTCTTCTGGTGAATAGAGTGCCCTTCTGGCAAGTATTTGACAATCGGGGGAAAGACAGGGAGCCTGACTCAACTGTGCTCCTAATTCATCATTTTGACCATTTTTTGCTTTGGTTTTCTACTAAAACAGGTTTGACCAATATGAGAGTTAGATTAACATACTAGTTCAATTTTTGATTTGAAAGCCATGCGAGTTAGGCTATGAGCACTGAAAATTTTCCTTTCTTGGGTCCAAGAAAATGGTCCAGTTTTGGAAAAGATAGAATAATTTTTGAAAAAATAGTCAGCCTCAGTAAAAATTCTCAAAAACCATTTTTGCGAACGGCCACTGCTCAACGAGCACAGAATTTACTCTCGAGATGCACAACCTCGGATCAGAGGCAATGGAAAATTGCCCCTTGTTCCAAATGGCATAGCACGGTAATGGAAAGTTGCCCCTGGTTTGGATGGCGACTCATGGCAACGGAAAGTTGCCCCTTGTCTGGATAACGCCGCAGCATACTGTAGTCAGTCCTCATTAGTGATGATCGCAACCGAACTCTCGGATACAGAGAAGACGAAGATGGTTAAAACCAATATATGGACACAGTCACTTTGAAAGTGTTGGTGGCTGGACTTCAGGATGAAGTTGCCTACGTATCCCAAACATGGGAATCAAGCCTACGTAGTTCATGTGTCACAACCGAACTATCAGATTCAGAGAAGGCAAGGATGATCAAAACCATTACATGGACTCAGTCACTATAAATGCGTTGGGGGCTGGACTTCAAGATGAAGTTGCCCACGTATCCCAAACATGGGAATCAAGCCTTACGTAGTTCGAGTTAAGGTACACTCGGGTATTTTAACCTTCACTTTTTTTAGGCTCTAACTTTTTCCAAGGCGCCCGTTGCGGGTTTTCGACCTTGCGAGCTTTGTTCTTCTTTCCTTTTTTTAATTCTTTTCTTCTCTTATTTTTTTTTTTCTATTTTTCTCTTTTCATTTCTTTTGCATTTTTTTTTGTATTTTCTCTTGCTCTAACTTTTGCCTGGGTTGCCCTTCTGGGTTTCCGGCCCAGTGAGCCTCTCAAATGGTAAAAGTGTAATAAGTCCATGCCAAATGGTTTTGAGATCTTGAAATCATCTGAATCCAGGAAAATGACTGTTGTATTGATTTGCTGAAGGACCCATCTTCGGCTCTTCGAGCACATCGGACATTTTTGCCCCTAGTTGGATGGGTGCTTCTGTTCTAGCTTCACAAGCTTTTTCTGATGAGATCTAATCTTCTTGATCTGACTTTGGTGCCTCTTGTTCGAGGGCTGCTTCCAATCTGGTTACACAGGCCTCTCTTGATGGTCGATCATTGAACACTCCGAATTGTGGTTCAAGGTTTTAAAGCAAGGGCTCAAGTCTTGAGGCTGAGAGTGATCCTAAGCTGCACAATCTCAAGAGCGATTCCACACAGGTCTTCGCAGGACCGCGCAAAACATTTTGTTTTTGAAAGTTTTTAAAGAAGCGACAAATCGCTCGCGCCGAAGATAGCGTGGAACCAGTCTGGATCAAGCCAGGGTCCTTCTCAGTACTTACGCTGACAAGCATGATTTCAACCATTAAGGGCTTAGCACGCCTCTCTTTCTCTCAATTTGATCAAAGTTTTACAAATCCCGAGGAATTCCTTCCCCTTTGTTTTCACCGCAGTGTTCAAAAAGGTTTTGAAAAACTTAGGTCAATGTAATGATTTTGAGGGCACAAGAGAGCAGGTGGAATGTACTACTATTCCATTCAAATCCTCTGGCACAACTAGCTCAAAATAGCAATAAGCACGGAAACATGATAGCCGCAGCTGTTTCATTTAGATTCCCTGGTTGCAATTGGCTCCACGACAGAGACAGACTTAAAAGAAAGCAAAAGGGTAATTACAAAACAAAAGGGTGTTCAAGGCAACAACCCCGAAATCACTCGACATTCTATACAATGGGACTGACTCGACGTGACAAGACAGACCCTTAAGCAAAAATACTGACTCAAAACAAAGAGACAGACTCAAAACAAGACCACCGAACTGACTCAACACCTAAGTCAGAAACCACAAAAAAAGGGCATTTGCAGATGCTCAAAAGTGCGTGCCAGACGCCACATCCAAAATGCACCGAGCGCCGCCCGTAGGTGCTCCAACCCCTGATCACAAACTTGCAGTATCCTCGAAGTCCAATAGCTCAGTAGTGACAGACTTTGCTGAGGTAGGTGGGAGGATGACCTCATTGTCGATCAAATCTTGCACTTCATGACAAAGGCGGAAACAACCATCGGTGCTGTGGCCGGACTGTTGGTGGTACGCGCAGTACAAGGTAGCATCATGTGAGAGAGGGAGATTCTTCGGGAGAGGCCGAGGCTCGAGGGGTTTAAGATGCCCCTTTTTAGCCAAAATTTGAAATGCCCTAGACAAAGGCATGTAGAGGGCGTGAAAGACTCTGCGCCCTTGAGGCAGGTACTTCGAAGTCTGAGGGTTCTTGCTAGACGCACTAACGAAAGGGTCGGCAGGCACTGCCTTGGCTTTCTGATCCTTTCTTGGTGCAGGGTTAGGAATGAAAGGAACTGTCTTGGCATGACGGGGCCTATCTCGATTTTTCGCCTGGCTTGAACTGCCTTCGATTGGAGTGGGGAAAGCATCATCCACAGCTTTAGTCATGACTGCGAACACTTGCTGCTTATTCATTCCCCCGACTTTCAAAACCTCGATTGCCCACAGCAGTTATCCAACGGGATTAGCATTTGTTCCCACTTTGTTCTTACCTCTAGCCTCAGCCTGATCGAGGGTTTGGGTTATTACATCAGAGCGAAACCCGGTTGTTGTTGACATGTCGTTGCTGTAGCTGGAGGCAACCTCTGGTTGGCTGAGCTCGATCACAATCTGCCCCAGTAGTGGGGGCTCCTGTGGTACAAAATTCTCGGCATATGATGTGGCTGGTGGTAAAGCCGACATTCCATAGGCCAGATCGGCCACGGATCTCTGGAGGTCGCCGATTATTCCCATTAACTCAAACGTGGTGGGCTCACGAGCCTGATACAACTGGGGGGGGGTCCAGATCAGGTGTGCAGCAGGCGACCTGGGCGGATGCGGTACATCAACATCGGTCTCATCCTGCAAGATGATCCCTTGGTCTAACGTGACTGTCATAACCATAATTTCCTCTGAACTTTGGGTCGTCATAAGTTCGTTGAACCAAACGGAGACGATGCAGTCGGTGATCGATGGATCCGATATCTGTCTTGCCTCAGCGAGGAAGAACACCAAATCTCTGAACCCAAATCTCTGAACTGAAAGGGAAAGCAAACAGTATTTCAACCCAATTGAACAGACATAAGCGTAGCCGAATAACTGTACTCTACTACTGATCACTGTTCCACAAAATCACTACCCCGAAACACTGAATCTGATATTCACGGATATAACCGATTCTCAAATTCTGATATTGATGCCCTTAGGCCTGATGCCCCAGACTTGCAAACTGGTATGTACGTTCCTGTAGAGATACACTCTAAAAGCACATAGCAAGTAAGAGAGAGCCAAAACACCCCTATGTTGGGGTAAGGTTTCCCTGTCTTATTTTGTCAGAAGCTAGGGTTTCACTATGCACACAGCGGTTTCAAACAACCTAACATCGGGTAAGCAACCTGTCTTAGCTTGGAATGGTCACTACGGATTTCAATATGCACTAGGTCGAATGGTCAAAAGGGTGCCCCGGTAAAAACTGGGGTTTGTGTTCCCATACTGTCAGAGCCTATAACCGGTCAGCCTTATGGTCATGCCTTAACAAGACAAGCCTCCAACAAACCATTCAGGAATGGCAGATGGCAAACACGGTGTCCTAGGCGCACCAATACACATGCAATGCAAAGAAACACATAAGTGAAAGCAAAAACAGGATATCACGAGTTCGAGTCAAGCTCTCTAACTCCCCAGCAGAGTCGCCAGAAACTGTAGACGTCCCCGAACGCCCCGGGAGGATGAGTCCCGTTCTGTTCCTTTTGGGCTCACTACAGTTCGGACTCTCAAATTGTCACGGTTCTTAGTCTGAACCAAAGAGTCCAAATCCGGCAAATCATTTTGAAAAAATAGATTTTTAGAAAAGAAGTGCCAAACATGGACTGCTTTGCCAGATACAGAGTCGCCACCTAAATATTTTTTTTAATGGGGGAATTTAGGAAACCCTGACTCGTTTGCCTAAGGCCAGGTGTCTGTCATTACCAAAGTTGCCTCGGCTCGGGAACTTGGGTACGATTGGGGAAGGTCAGCTATGAGCACCACCTCTCGTCCGATCCGAAGATCGGCCTCTACTAACCATGATATCAAATTTTGAAAACGTTATGTGTTCTTATTCTGGTTAATTAGCTAGAATTACTATGTGATGCGCACAGCAAAAAAGTATAGACTAGATTGCCTAATTTGGAACAAAACATCGCATATCCGTTTGTTTGGAAAATATTTTGAAATTTGCTACTCGCGAGTAGGCTAAAATACGGATTTTGATGAGTTGTTCCAACTCAAGCAATCCAGCCTTCACCCACAGGCATTCAGGCAGTTCATATCACATAAGCATCTAGCCACATAGTAAGCATGCTGTCATGTTAACATTCACACTCGTGCGAGATGCTAACACACAAAATACTTACAGTGTACTCCAAGCCAAAACAAAGAACTCGTTAGCAATCAATGTATGATCCATGTCCATGTTAAGTGCCTAATGCAACGCATACAGAATGCAATTAGGATAGGCTCGGCTAATCCTAGGATGGCATGTGAAATGCAACCATTTGATGCACATATTCAAGTTAGAGTTGAAATACTATGCAGTTAGTATGATGAGCCAAGTTCGATGCATGCAATGCTGATGAATGATGCACTCACGCATAGCATAAGGGTGCTAAATTAAATATGCCCTAGCACTAACCATCAAAGCAGGTAAGTAAAAGGGAGAAAGAAGTGGTGGTTGGAAGACATGCACACACGCACCCACACTTATTACAAATTTTCCCTCGCTCGGAGGGACCGAAAGAATAATACAGATTTAATTGACCTACAAGCTAATTAAATATTACAGACCAATTAAACTAGTTAAGCAAATTAACTAATCTAATAAAACAGTAAACAGCCTCGGGAAGAGGGCCCAATGCAATGCGTACTCGGTTTCGCTCGGAAGTCCACTGCCATCCACAAGTTGCCTCTGTCCGCACTGTTTTCCTTCTCTAATCATTGCAAAATTCCCAAGGTGCACTCTATGAACCCTGTGGGATACCACCGGCCAAGGGAAATGGTCACCGGCCAAAGGAAATGATCACCGGCCATTGGTTAAGATATCGGCCACAAATTGTTGGTCGGTCGGCACTAAAGATGGCCGGCTGGCCAAATCTTCTTGCAGAATCCTGTTTTGACAGCAGTAGAGGGCAAAACAAGGCATGACAATGCATTCCAAGTAAATGTGTGCACCAACACAGCCCTTATCATGTTTATGACTCAAAGGGACATGGTTCTCGGTTCTCGGGCCACCAATCGCGCATTTCGATGCGTGATGGCCCAAGAAACCAAGTTATGCACTTTGATTTCAAATGAAATGCACATAAACAAGCAAGGAGCTCAACCTCTATCATACTCAATTCAAGAGGCTAAGCATGCATGTCAATGCAATGCAATCTAGACATATGAGCTAGTATGCAACATGAACAATGCGAACAAGCATTCAAGGCATGTGACAATCATGCTAACCAATAAGTATGCCCAATACAATGGGGACGTTCAAGCATGCGAGCAAGCATGTGACTTCATTCAATCATGCCACAACACATGGAGCAAACATGTTAAACAACCTAAACATGTGACAACACACAAGTATGCAACAACACACAAGGTGAGCATGCAACAACATGCGAACTATGGACTTAAACTAATTTGGATAGCTCTATACTAAGCCCAAAACAGTGGCCAACATGCTCAAGAATGAAGGCAAAATGACATGCAAACATGCGTGCACACAAGGACCAACACTTAGGCATATAGAAACAACTCTCAAGCACACTTAAGAGGATGCAAACATGGACAAATGGCATGCATTATAAGCTCCGAAAATCATGTTAGAGAAGGTGCCAAACCAATCTACAATGCAAGCTAGGCATACCACCAAGCCCAAGGACTTAAACCATGGCCATATGACATATGAAGCAAATGACCAAAATGAACAAAAACAATCCTAAATCATGCAAAAGTAAGCCCCAAAAATCACTTAGATGGCATCTGAATGATCTAATCCTAGAGGCATATACAATGGCACAAACATGGAGCAAAAAACACCAACCTTTTAAAGCATGAAAGGGGCATCAAATGCAAGCATACGAGCATATCATGAGGACTGAAGTGACATGACAAGTGGTTCCAAACCACTGAAATGATGCAAGGATGGCATGCTAGAGGGGTCAATGCTTAAGGCATACAAGAGAGGTTACATGGTAGCTATACAAAGCAAAGCATGGACAACCCAAATGACCAAAAAAATACCTTTAGCATGCTAAAACAAGCATAAAAGCTTCACAAAGCTAAGCCAAAAGCATGCTAGAAACAAGGCTCAAAGCACAAGGCATGTTAAGGCAATTCATGGCATTACAAGACATGTATGCAAGGCAAGCATGGTGTGTCTAAACCAAGTAAAAATAAAGGTAATATATGGAAAAATACTACACAATAACACTTAAGACATGGCCAACATGCACTTAAAAATGATGCTCACACATGAGGCTATAACGACACACATTGAAGGCAACAAGGAGAGGGGATGGCCCTCTCCTTCTTAGGACCTTAAAGCACCATCCCCACCACTGAAATCCTTCAAGATTTCAGTGGTGAGGAGGCCCAAAAAAGGTGATCCCGGAGCTCACCAAAATAGCACAAAATAGGGGCCAAACAAGGCCTAAGAGGGGTCAAACAACCCCAAAGCTCAAAGCAACCTTAAAAAGCTATTTTAAGTAGGTAAAAACAGAACTTTTATATGTTATATGCAAAGCCTAAAAATAGTTGCAAGATAGTCAAAAAAGCTATGCAAAAATGGAAAATAAAGGGCAAGAACACTCACCATTGAAGAACACTCCCAAGATCACAAGACCAGACCTCTTGTTGGATCAAAACCAGCTCAAAAAGTCCAAGATCAACCCTCCAATGCCTCAGTAACTAAGGAAAGGTGTAAGACTAGGTGTTTGTGTGCAATAGTAAGACTAAACACACACACAAGGCAAAAAGAGAGAGAGATATAGAGATGGAATAGATACAAACTCAAACCCTAATCTTAGAGCTCTTCTGAAAATTTTGTAACCCTAATGGTGGGAGAAGAGCCTCCTTCTTATAGAGCTCACTCTTGCAAAGCTTCTTAAGTAAGCTAGTCAAGAGGGAGATCCCTTCATACACGTGTATGGAGGGGAGCAAAGTGTATGCCAGCTAGCACAACTGGCATAAAAATATCTACAAAAGCAGATGAACTGTGGTCGGCCAGCCAAAAATGAAATTTGACCAAAAAAGATGGCCGGTCGACCATCTAGAGTGCCGGTCGGCCAAACATTTGGCCGATGGCAACAAAACACAGCCGGTGGCCTCAAGCCATGGCCGGTGGAGTGTGGGGATGGCCAACAAGCCATTCCCTGCCCTCCAAAGCAAAAACACAAGTGTTTGGTGCAAACCCAAACACAAAACAGTCGAGTGGAGAGATCTTGAGGCAAGGCGCGTAGCCGAGACCTTCGAGAACTCAAGACGAACACAAACAAGGATGATCACCGAGTGTTCAAATGGTGACGTTCAAGTCTTGAGGACGGTCAAAAATGGGGTGTCTACAGTGAGCTACGTGTTCAAAATGAAGTGAATGAGTTGTGTGTTCAGAGATGAAAATTTATGAGCTGCGTGTTTAGAATTAAGAACGAGCTGCGTGCCCAAAGAACGAGCTGTGTGCCCGGAAAACGAGCTGTGTGCCCAAAAAGTGAGTCGTGTGCCCGAAAATGAGCTGTGTGCCCAGAAAATGAGCTATGTGCCTGAAAACGAGCTGTGTGCCCGAAATAAGCCGTGTGCCCGAAAAATGAGCTGCGTGCCCAAAGAATGAGCTACGTGCCCAAAGAACGAGCTGTGTGCCCAAAAAGTGAGCTGTGTGCCTGAAAAATGAGCTATGTGCCCGAGAACGAGCTGTGTGCCCGAAGAATGAGCTGCGTGCCCGAAATAAGCCGTGTGCCCGAAAAAATGAGCTGCGTGTCCAAAGAAAGAGCTGTGTGCCCAAAAAGTGAGCTGTGTGCCCGAAAAACGAGCTGCGTGCCCGAAAACGAGCTACGTGCCTGAAAATGAGCTGCGTGCCCGAAATAAGCCGTGTGCTCGAAAAAATGAGCTGCATGCCCAAAGAATGAGTTGCGTGCCCAAAGAAAGAGCTGTGTGCCCCAAAAAGTGAGTTGTGTGCCTGAAAACGAGCTGTGTGCCCGAAGAAGGAGCCGTGTGCCCGAAAATGAGCCGTGTGTCCGAAGAATGAGCTGTGTGCCCGAAAAATAAGCTGTGCGCCCGAAATGAGCTGCGTGCCCGAAATGAGCTGCGTGCCCAAATGTGCTATGTGCCCCAAATGTGCTGTGTGCCCAAATGTGCTATGTGCCCCAAATGTGCTGTGTGCCCAAGTGAGCTGTGTGCCAAATTAACAAAATGTTATGTTGTGAGCTGTGTGCCAAGTCAGCATTGTGTTATGAATAAGCTACGTGCCAAGTCAGTATTGTGCTACGTGTGAGCTGTATGCTAGAATGAGCAGAAATACTGTGTATGTGAATGTGTCCAGAACGAGCAGATAGAATACATAGCAAAAACATAAAGTGTGCAAGAAATGCAAAATGCATCGCCATGCACATCTTCCTCGCATTGTTATGCACATTTTAAGTGCTTTGTTATGCACCTTACTTGCATTGTTCATGCATTTTATCACGCTATTTTGCGCATCGCACTATTTTGTGCACTTTACTTACATTGTTCATGCATTTTATCGTGCTATCTTGAGTACCTTACATGCACTTGTTAGTGCATTGCATTGTTCGCGCTATTTTGCGCATCGCACTGTTTTGCGCACCTCCCTTGCACTTGTTAGTGCATCTTCATTCGCATTGTCTTGTACACCTTTCGCTGGTCTGGGAGACCTTAAATCCTCTGGTCTAGGAGACCTTAAATCCTGCATCTTTATCACACTATCTTGTGCACTCACCTGGTCTAGGAGACCTTAAATCCTCTAAAGGTGCAATTCCTTCGGTGTTTGTCGTGCCCGAACGACTTCCGGTGGTCTGGTATAGCCACCTGCCTGTGTTTGTGGTGAGTTCCTAGGAGACTAACTGAGACGGTAGAAACTAGAGTTCGAATGGCTCTTGCCTAGAACGCAAAGGTTCGGGATTTCCGAGACTAAAGTCTGGTTTAAATACCCAGGGGTCTATCCTTGGCTTTAAATCTGTATGGCAGCCCCATAGATTGAGATAGCATGTGTATGCGCCACAATTCTGGATACCGAATCAACCTAGTCTGTCACCCTGTTGGAGAATAAAGAAAGTTGCGACCATAGTCAGGGAGAAAAGTAGTACCTGTGGTTCAACTGAAAAGAAGGGGAAGATTCCCACATCAACATGACGTAGGACATTGTTGAGGTAGGTCATTGCCAAATGCCTCTGTAAGGTACCTTCGCTTCCTAACTATTACAACGTCTAGTATGTCCATTACATTGCATATAGAATACATTTCATTATAGTTTGCATGCATTTACTGCATTATCCATCTATGGCTTGCGCCTTTCCATGTTGGGCTTGGTCTGGTATGTGTCCATACTTTTCACGTCAAAGCATGGTTATGAGATTTTGTGTACGCACCTATTCCACTAATGGGAGTGTGGTTTGAGGGTGATGGCACCATTTCCGTGTTAGATGTGGTTTGTTTGTGTCCATGCCTTTCCTAGGCAAGATACAGTTTGGCCGCGCTCCTTATCCATTGCATTCATTGCATTGTAGTATAGGGTGTTGCATCCAGTATTTAGGATCATGACCTTTTCTCAGCAGATCATTCATCACTTATATCATGCCACCCAATTACTTGTATTTTGTGTTCCGTCTACACACACATAGTTCTGCATGTGTACGCACCTATTCCACTGATGGGATTGTGGTTTGAGGGTGTCGGTACCTTTTCTATGGTAGACAGAGTTTTATTGTTGCATCTCCATCTTTTTCGTGATATTTGTGAGGTTTTGTACTGCTTGTGGTTTGATCGTCTCAAATACATTGCATATTATTTGCATTGTTTCAATACATTATATATTATTACATTGTTTTGTAATATTGCATATCATTTTGCGTCTTTTATCCACATTGTTATACGGCACACTCAGGTTGCATTGTCATGCATCCACACTCCACTTGCGTGGTCACGCACTTTTCACTTGCATTGCTATGCATGTGTCTAACAGTATTGTACCTATTAAGTTTCTTTCTTTTACAGGCACGATATTGTATGTACGGTTCATTTGAGGCTGGCGCGACCAGACGAACCGGACAGGTATTGTGTTCTCCGTGTGAGATGTAGCGAGAATTGAATAATTCTCTTACATCCTTTCTGCATGAAATGTAGTTAGATTTGTATATGCTTGCTCAAAACTGTTGCATGATATGCTTCATTACAGCTTTCTTTGCATGATCATAAGTTATGTTCGACTTCTTGCATTGTCAGTTGCATTTTGCCCCTGCCTGCGGGCACATCTCTTTGTTTATCTCGCCTGTTTGTCTAAGTCTTCGGCCATGTCAAAAATGGGTCGTCTCTGGGCTTTGACATTCACTCCCGTCACTTATGACTTCCGAGTTCTGTCAAAGAGGGGCAACTGTAGACACCCCATTTTTGACCGACCTTAAGACTCAGACGTCACTAATTGAGCGCTCAGTGATGATGTATATTGTGCTCGTTCTGAGGTTGCGGAGTCTCGGCTGAGAGCCTTGCCTCTAGACTTCGGGACTCTTTTGTGCTTTGCCTCGGTTTGCGAACCAGGTCCTGTTTTCTCCGTTTTCTCTTCCTGAAGGGAGGGAGAGGTCTCGTAGACCATCTCCTAATGGCCGTAGTCTACATTTTGTGGTGGTAGGCCATTTTGCCCGTTTGGAGATCAATTTTCGATTTTCGGAGCCATCAGCCGCGTGCCTCGGTTCGGGATCGCTTAACTACCTCTGTTTGCTCTGATTTTTGGCACACACCTTGTTTCCTCTCCCTAGAGGGACACTGTGGCCCGGGAGACCATCTTCGTGGTCGCACGCCACTTCCGGTGCTTGATAGTCAGTTTTCGAGGCCCTCGGCTACGCGTTTTGGTCCCCGAACCCTCGTTTTGCATCTATCAGGGTTCATTTTTGGCATGGACCCTATTTTCATTGTTAGAAAGGTGGTAGTATGGTGGGAGACCACCTTTTTCCCTTGGAAACCAGCTTTCTCCTCGGAGACCACTTTTCTCTCTCCTCCGGCCAGTTTTCTTGTCGGGAAACTGGTCTCCCTCACTTTTAGGCCATAATTTCTGGTCTCCCATACCACCATTGTGTTGCATTCATCTGGGAGACCACCTATTTGGTATGGCCGACCACCTTTGGTGATTGACCCTTTTGAACCTTCTTTGAAAGCTGGTTTTCCTTACGTTTGAGCCACATTTTCTGGTCTCCCATACCACCACTGTGTTGCACTCATTTGGGAGGCCACCAATCTGGTATGGCCGACCACCTTTTCAACTTGACCCTTTTGACCCCTGGTCGGCCGACCAGGGGGAGTGGTCGGCAGACCACCTTGGCTGGTCGGCCAGCTTTCTACTTTTTGGTCTTTTTGAGTGCATTACAGCTGTGCCAGCTGGGAGGCATTTGCCCCATCCTACGAGATTTGACCCTTTTGCTTGTCTTCTTAAGGAAGATTTGGCCCCTTTTGCTTAGCTTCTAAGGGAAGCTTGACCTTTTGTCAAGCTTGACCCCTTTGGTCTAGCTTCCTCAAGAAGCTTGACCCTTTTGGTTTAACTTCTTTTAGAAGCTTGCACCCTTTACTTGAGGCTTCTCCAAGAAGCCTTGGCCCTTTGTCTTCTATAAGAGAGGCTTTCCTCTCCATTTGCAAAGGTTAGAAATTTTTGGCTGAGGCTTATACACTTCTCCCTCCACAGCTCTCTTCTTTAAGCTCCAAACCCCATTATTCTTGCACCCATTACACTACACCTCCTAGCACAACACCTCCACCATCCATCCAAGCACCTTGGAACTGATTTTTGGAGGTTGAAGGCTCATTACCTTGGTCCAGAAGTTGCCGAGGGTCGGCTCTACAAGGGTAAGCCTCTATTTCCTCTTTTTTTTTTTTTGCATTATTTTGCTTCATATTTTAGCCCTATTTGCAAGCATTTTTGGATTTCGACATAAACTGAAAAAAGTTTTCTTTTGAGCTTATAAACATGTTTTCTTAAGGTCATTTTTCTGTTGGGGGTCATCTACTCCCTTCCATGCTTCATTTCCTCATGTTTTGAGCTATGCATTTGAGCATTTGCATTGGCCTTGGTTTGGCCTTTTAGCCATTGAAATCCAGTGGATTTTTAGTGGCTAACATGGGTCTTTGAGCTTCAAAATCATAGAGGGGTGACCCTCTCACCCCTTGTTCTCTTTACTAGCTTTGTTGGCCTTCCAAAGGGCCCCTTATTTGCATGTTTTGAAGTCATGTTTCAGGGCCTTTTTGGTGGGTTTTAGGACCCTCATAACCTCTGTCCAAAGGTAGTTTTGCCATTTTGTGTGTCCATCATACATGTGTAGAGTAACCTCTTGCATGGCCTTTCAAAGGAGCACTTCATTCTTGCATGTGTTGACTAAGTTTCAGTGGTTATTTGGGCATATTTTGGCATGGCAAACTTTTTTTTTTTGGTTGGTTTGGTGAGCCCTCATGTGCTTCATATACATGTAGTGTAAATCATGGTTCACTAGCTTACTTCGCATGCTTTGTTGACCCTTCATGTTAGCACTTTTTGGCCGTGCCTTAAATTGATATTGTGCATATTTTGGACTGCCCTAGCTCTGTTTTTGGGTCTCATGATTGAATGATGTTGTTTCTGCATGCTTGTAGTTCAATACCCATGCTTAACTTTGAGTTTTGAGGTCCATTCCATGCATATATTGAGGTGTGTTCATGTTTTGGGCCCATTATACATCATATTTCAGAGTTTGTTTGAATGTCATATTGCCATGTTTTGTACTCTTTAAATGTGTTCGAGAGTCGGGCTTGTATGCCTCATTTACCGATCATTGAATGAGCTATATTTCTTTGCATTCCGAACCATCATTTTAGGCCATTTCCCCACTATTTCAGACCTGCCTAGGGTCTGTTTGGGGTTGGTTTTTCCATTTGTGCATTGCTTTGGGTACCTCTAGTGTAAATGCACTTCACTAGTTTCGGTACTCGGGTCATCTAGCATGCATTGGGTGACATATTTTCATGTTTTGGGACCATCTTTTATGCCATTTTAGAGCTGTATCATGTGCCATTCTATGCCATATTTCATCATTTACCATGCTTAGTTAGAGTTGCATGTTGTGCCTTAGGATCGGTCCATTGCATTCGTGCATGCTTGCATGTATTTCGATTGTCTCATTTTCATCATATGGCCACTGATTTGAGTGTGGCTAAGGTCCACTCATATTGGTTTAAGTCCACCTTGCATTGTGTATGCCATTTGGTTCATGTTGTTGCATGTTTGACCATCGCATTGTGTATGCTTTGATTATGCCTTTGTGTATGTCCATCTTCGTGTGTGCATTGCGTATGTTAGGTTGTTAGTCGCATTGTGTATGCCATATAGTTTATAGCATTGTGTATGCTAGTAGCATGTTTGCATCTCATCCTTGCATGTTTGCATGGTTAGGTCGCATTGCATTAGGATTGCATGCTAGTTGCATTTGTGCATGTCATGCATATTGTATTGTGTTTGGAGCAGGAGTTAGTCCAAACACGGGAAACGAGGGACGTTTCATACTCCAAGTAATGAAATGTGCCTCGATCCCCAGTCGTCGGCATTCTTGATTACCCATGATAGAATTGTTGGCTTCATGTGTTCATACTTGCATTCATTCTATTGAGTCGTGCAATTCGACTACTCGGCCATCATGCATCGAGATGAGTGATTGGTGGCACGAGGATCGAGGTCTACACTCCCTTGAGCTTGTGCAAGGACGGGGAGAGTGGTCTTGCACACATATGTTGAAAATACCGTGCTTTCTCTCCCATTTGCCTTTGTTGCAGAAAAACCAGAATCTGGGGGCAGAAAGTGGTCGGTCGACTAGGTTTTCTGGCAGGCCGACCACCTTTTTTGGTTTCCACCACAAAGGGTGGTCGACAGGTGTTTCCCAAGCCAATAATTGGTCAGTGGCCTTCCCAAGGTGGAGTTTCAGCCTTCTGGAGCTTTGTGCAAGTTTTTGAAATCAATTGCAAACAAAGGCGAGGCGAGGCATCGCGATGGAATTTACTGACAAGGCGACTTGAGCATGCATACACCCTTCGCCATCTGAAACAGAGCTGAGGCAGTCCATTGTATTTAGTTAGCATGCTAGTTTATTGCTTACTTAGTTAATTTGTTGATTAATTAATGTTGTGTAATAATTAGCTGTAATTTGTTATTTAGCTTAGATTAGCTAGATGGTTTGTACTATTCATTCGGACCCTCCGAGCGAGGGCACAATAGTAATAAGTGTGCGTGTGTGTGATGTATGTCTTCCAACCCCACGTCTTTCTCCCTTTTATTTACCAGCTTATGATGGTTAGTTTAGGGCATGTTTCAATTAGCATACTTATGATAGCATGTTTGCATTCATTCATCTATCTTGCATGCATCGGGCTCGGCGCATCATACTAACTGCATTGTATTTCAATTCCGAGTTGAATACTTGTTAGTTGTAGTATTTCACATGCCATCCTTAAGATAACCGAGCCTATTTCTAGTTGCATTTTGCATGTGTTGCATTAGCCATCTTAACATGAACTAGGATCATGCATTGATTACTAACTAGTTTCTGTTTTGGCTCGGAGTACTCGGTAAGTGTTTATGCTTTAGCATCCTTGCATGCGTGTGAGTGACTGCCATGATAGCATGCTTACCATGAAGCTATGTGCTTATGTGATATATCTGCCTGAATGCCTGTGGGTGAAGGTTGGGTTATCTGAATTGAAATAATGCATTGACTGTGAGTTTTAAGCCCACTTAAGAGTGGCAAATCATTTTGTTTTCTAAGCCCACCTGAGGGTGGTAAATTCGCATTTTAGCCTACTTGCGAGTAGCAAACCGTTTCAAAAGCAAGCATGAGGTGTTTTGTTCCAATTCAGGCGATCCAATCTATACTTGTATGCTGTGTGCATCACGTAGTAAACCTAGGCTAATAACCGGAATAAAAATGCATAATGTTTTCAAAACTCGATATCATGGTTAGTAGAGGCCGATCTTTGATCGGGCGAGCGGGGGTGCTCACGAAGTGACCTTCCCCAATCGTACCCAAGTTCCCGAGCCGAGGCAACTTTGGTGATGACGGACACGTGGCCTTCGGCACGAGTCAGGATTTCCTAAATTCTCCCAAAAATAAAATATTTAGGTTGCGACTCTGTATCTGGAAAAGCAGTCCATGTTTGGCACTTCTTTCAAAAAAATCTGTTTTCAAAAATAATTTGTCGGATTTGGACTATTTGATAATTCATCGGTCTTGTATTGCACTCTGCGAGATTAGATACAGGACCGTGAAATTTGAGTCCTAAACTGTAGTGAGCCCCAAATGAACAGAATGGGATTTCCCTCCCGGGACGTTCGGGGATGTCTACAGGCATGTACATGCTTCAGTTGAAAAAACAAATGGGTTCTTCTACATAAGGACGTTGAACAATGAACATACGTGTGGTGTGGCGGTTCGTACGAGTAAACATGCTAGGATGACTTCCAGTTTAGTTTCTGGGCTGATACTTGAAGAGGTAAGTGCAAAACCTTTAACTCGTCCTGTGGATGCTGTCAAAGAAATGAAAGACAAGTGTGGGGTCTCAATCAGTTATAACTGTGGTTGGTTGGGTGTTGAAAAAGCAAAATGTAGTACATATGGGGATTCTTGTTTGTCATTTGATCAATTACGGTGGTATTTTGATGAGGTATTGAAGAACAATCCAGGTAGTCGTTTTAAGTTAGATTTTGAAGATAACAAGCGTTTCAAAATAGTGTTTGTGGCTTTTCATGTATGCATTGCTAGTTTCAAATATTGTCGGTCATTTCTTTTTCTTGATGGAACATTTTTGAAAGGACGATACAAAAGAGTTGTGCTTGCTGCAACGGGGAAAGATGGGAATGAAGGTAATTGTAAATATATCTAATTTTATCTAAGTATGTGAATTTTCTATACATGTAGGAATTGAGTGAATATGATTTTTCTCTGACACTTTGAATTTTCTCTAGTTTTGGCCACTGTTTGGATTTTCTATGGCTGTGGCCACTGTGAGAATTTTCACTGGATTTTGGTCATTGTGTGAATTTTCTCTGGATGTTGTCATTGTGTGAATTGTATCTGTAGGTGGTCACTAAGTGAATTTTCTATGGATATTATGATTGTGTGAATTTTCTCTGTAGTTGGTCACTAAGTCAATTTTCTCTGGATGTTGCCAATGTGTGAATTTTCTTTAGAGTTGGGCACTAAGTGAATTTTCTCTGGATGTTGGCAGTGTCAAACTTCTCTGGTTGTTTATTGTTCTATTTTTCTCTGCATGTGTATATCTAATATGCTTGTTCCTATTTATTTTGTAGGTTTTTTTCCTATAGCTTTTACTGTTGTTGATGCTGAGAATAAAGACAATTGGTGTTGGTTTCTTGAACATTTATGTGGAGTATTGAGATCAGAAATGGTGATAAGTTTTATATCAGATCGACATTGTGGTATTGTGGAGGGAATTGCTGGGTTTTTCCCTAACTGTTTTCATGGATTTTGTCTTGAACATCTAAAGAGAAATTTGAGGGATAAGTTATCATGTGGAAACACAAATTTGGTTAGGGAGACGATTGTGTCCAAGTTTTCAAAATGTGCATATGCTCCAACAAAGACATTATTTCATTTCAAGTTAAATGAATTAAAAAGTGAGGGAGGAGACATTGTGAGTGTTTTCTTGAGAAGTTTACCATATGAAAATTGGAGTGATGCATATTTTGCGGGGAAACATTATGGTGAGATGTATTCAAATGTTGCTGAGTCATTCAATTCATGGATAGGAGAAGCTCGGCACTTGCCAATAACAAATTTGGTGGACATGATACGGTTGCAAACCATGAATATGAGGTTTGATAGGAGGCTGTTCTATAGGAGGCTGTTCTCTAGTAAATGGAATAAAGTTCTGTGTCCTCGTATGGATAGTGTGTTGAAGAAGTCTTTTTTGGATGGGAGGACATGGAATGTAAATTTATCATCTGATAATGTCTTTGAAGTGTATTGTTTTCCTTCGGTTATGGTTGATCTTGGGTTAAGAACTTGTTAATGTCGAAAATGGGAAATAAATGGGTATCCATGTCAACATGCTGTTGTTGCAATTTTTATGAGTGGAAAGAATTTGAATTCATTTGTTGAACCATTTTTTCATGCTGATATGTATCGTCAAGCATACTCGTTTTCGATTGGCCCAGTTCCAACTGTTGAAAAACCTGTGTGCAGCATTGAAGATGCTATGATTTTACCTCCATTGAGCAAGAGACCAGCTGGGAGGTCGAAGAAGAACATAATTGCTTCTACTGGAGAGTTTAAAAGGGTGATTAAGTGTAGTCGTTGTGAGAGTATTGGTCACCATAATAAGAGGACATGCAAGGAACCTTTGTTAAATAGTTGAGGATTATACATTTTATTGATTGAATAATACATTTGATGATTACTTTGTGTATTTTGTTTTGTGAAGTGTATTTTTTAGACAGTGTATATAATAATATCAATCAAATTCATCTAGAGAAATTTTCCAATATCAGTTAAAGTGTGCATTGTGTTTGTTGATATATACTATAGGCAGTGGGTTTGTAATACCTATCAAATTCATCCAGAGAAATTTTCCTATGGCAGAGAAAATTCTGTGCATTGTGTTTTGAAGTTTCAAATTCATCCACATAAATTTGACAATGGTAGAGAAAAGTACTGTGGATTGTGTTTTTTGAATTTGATAATTGTTTTGTACTAACACAGTGCATTAGAGATTGAATGATCATATAGGCACCTTCTTTGGCGAGATATGAGTTAAATTTCTCTGTGAATTTCTGGTAACTTCATATCAGTCATTTCAAGAAATGTGCACACCAGATAGAGCATACAAAAAATTATTGTACAACCAATAAACAAAATTAAGCTCTTTTGAAATTTCTCTGAGTTGAGAATTTCTCTGGACTCGCTTCAACTCAAAATTTTTTGTCAAAGCCAAAGAAATTTTCCTCACCAACTCGGAGAAATTCCTCCTCTCCAAATCACTCAACCTAGAGAAATTCATAACTCAGAAATTTCATTTTCTGTCACTATTCAAATCCGTCAATTTCATCCAGAGAAATTTTCCACTATCAGAAAAAACTATCTGGGCATTGTGTTTTGAAATTTGAAATTCATCCAGTGAAATCTTCCAGTTGCAGATAAAATTACTGTGCGCTTTGTGTTTTGTTGAGTTTGATGATTGTTTTGTACCAACACAAAGTATTACAGATTACATGATCATATAGGCATCCCCTTGGGACGATACAAGTTAAATTTCTCTGTGAATTTCTGGTAATTCATACCAGAGAAATTTCTGTAGACAATTTTCTCTGTGTGGATTGTATTGACAATCACAATAAAAATATATATATATTTAACCATCAATAGGTATGAAATTTACATTAGTCGAAATAAAAAAAAATGAAATTTACATTAGTTAAGAAAGGATATATTCATATATGTCAAGGATCATCATTCCTTCAATGTATCAACAAAAAACTGAATGGTTAATACTGTATGGATATATACATATATGTGAGACAATTTTCTCTGTGTGGATATGTACATTGTTTTTCTTTCACTAGTTTGACTATTACATTTGTGGTTCTTCTTGAGGTATTTCAATTGGTTCAGTCCATGACCGGCCAACTTCGGTCACAAATCTCTCTATGAGTTCTGCCCTCATCAACCTTATCTCTTCTGTGGACAATTTGGAGCTGATAGGTTCATGCTTGCTATATTGTTTCATTATATAGCAAACAAAAAGGCCACAATCCAGACTGCATACAAATTATAGGTATGGTTAGTTTAAAGAAACATGCAAATCAGATTATCTTATTTATAGATGTATGAAACTTACGAATCACTTTCTTGTTGTGGAGCATTGTTGACATACTCAAAGTCGTAACTTGTGTTTTGTGAGTGTATTAATTTGAAAGAGGGTTGTGATTGAGTGTCTCTTTCAAGGAAAGCTTTCAAAAAATTCTCCACGTAATCTTGCTGCAAAAAAAAAAAAAAATTTAAATAACAGAGAAATTTACAGACAAATCAATGAGATTCCATGAAAATTATCATCACATAAAGATTATGATGGAACAGAGAAATTTGCACTCGTTACCAATTGTTTTGCATCTTTGACATATTTGTCTTTTGCATCATCCCTCCTTGGCCTCAGTGAGTTGTAGAACCTTCGTAAATTGTCTTGTTTGTCCAGGATAAGCAAGGTCTAGTGATTTTCATGTGTGGACTTCTTATTACCTCCAGTATTTATTGGGAAATGGAGGAACCTGTAGTTCCTCCATGCTGTTTCATATGCTTGTCAAATAAGGACACTCGAAAAGATTGATTTTCTGTCATCTTGATGAAATTCTGTGTTCAGAGAAAATCAAAAAATGGTTTTGTTATGACTAGTGACACAACTGGCTTCAAGAAGTATCTTAAGAAGAGAAAGCAGTAAGTAAATTTCAGAGAAAATCAAATAAAATAGTAGTAACATACTAAGCTTATGGATGTGAAAAAAAATGAGGTTGGTTGTTGTCTTTTTCTCATTTGGTCAGCCAAAAGGATCTCTTCATAGCCATCAATGACCTGAAAAATATGATTTATAATTGTAATATTGGTTTATAAAGGCTGATGGAACATTGCAGAGAAATTTTGATGAAAGGGAAAGACTTACATTGTTGGCAATTTCTTTTTGCTTTATTAGGTTTCCAATGTCTTCAAAGGTAATGAGATTCAACTCACTTGTCCAAATTAAAGCCCTACAAGATGACAAAGAAGGAATTTAATTGTTGTTAATGCAATATAAGTTTGTAATTTGTTGTTTGTTATCTTCTATTTTGTTTGTTGTACTTACTCAAGTCCAGACACATTTGATATGTGCTGCAAGATGTCTTTTACATGATCTTTTATCAATCTTGAAATCGGAAGAGTTTGTGGAAAGACCCAAGATTCTCTGATGTTTATAGGTTGAGGCAAGACGTACGCATCAGCATCAAGCACTTCTTTGTCCTTCGTGCTTTGCTCAGCTTGCTTTGTAGCTTGTTTTGAAGCTTTAGTCACTTTCGCAACTTTGGGATATTGGAATTCTGGATTGTGCTGCTTTTCTTTCCTTTCTTTTGCCTTTAAATTTTTTATCATTGACGTCGGATCTTTTTTGACTGTAGACAGTGAAAATATTAGTAAAAGTGAAATTTCTCTGAAGTAACAGATGATATTTCAATATGTAAATTTATTTTATTCAATATTTTCCAGTTACCATAGACTTTTGTCTTTTGTTTCGGTTGTTTTTTGTGTGCCATTTGTTCTTGTTGGGTTGTTGGTTGTTGTTCCACTTGCATTCCAACTATACAAAGTGAAAATCAAACAAGCCCCAAAAATGGAATAAGAAAATATACAGAGAAAATGAAATGAGCAGTAGAAATATAACTAATGTGTTTAGAGAAATATAACTTCCAGAGAAAATTACCAAAGACAGAGAAAATTATAATAAATAGAAATTTCTCTGAGTTATGTTGACACAAGGACATAACTTTTTGTGGCTCAAGATTTTCACTGACCTTGTGGTTGAAGTTGTGTTAGTGTTCAGTATGGTTGTGTTGCTAGTTGGACGAATAGTTCTTGAACTTGTTCATGCAATTTAGCATTTTCAGTTTTAAGCTCCGAATTTGAACACCTCAACTGTTGAATTGTTTTTGTATCGTCTGTTTTTTCAACCTCCAACATCCTTAGTTTCATTTGGATTGTGCTTTCTTTTTCTTGAAGTTCTGAGTTAAGTGATGTCAGGATTCTTATTGCAATATCGTTTTCAGCAAGTAATTCAATCTAATTTCTCTCTTCTTCTTTTTTAGATTGAGAAAGTGCCTTCAGTCTTTCACGTAGATCAGCAATTTGGGCATCCTTTGATTCCTCAAATTCTTGAGGCTGATGCATTGTTGAGCCATAAATGCTATTACGTTGTTGGTTCATCGGCTCATTATGTTCTTCTTCATCACTTTCCTCTTTGTTTTCTTCTTGCTATTCATCTTCTTCTTCATCTTCTTGTTCACTGTCTTCTTCTTTCTGTTCATTTTGTTCTTTGTCTTCTGCTTCTATTTCTTCACTTTCTTCTCTGGTTTCTTCTTCTCCACTGCTTGCTTGATGTTCTTGTCCATTGCTGGCTTCGTATTCTTCTATGTTGCCTTCTGCTTCTTCATTCCCTCCATCTTCAGATGGATCTTGTAATGTCTCCTTGAATTTGACAATTGCCTTTTTTTATTCTTTCTTTGTCTTTTTACCAAGACAGAACTCCTCTGATAGGTTTTTGACTAGTTGCTTGTTATCTATCTGTAACAAGAGACTCTTTTATTAGAGAAATGTTACAAAATTCACTGAGAGAAAAAAATTTAAATAAAGAAAATAAAATTCATCTAAATGATACTAATGGGGAACAAACTTCAGAGAAAATTGTCTGGGCCAGAGAAAATTAGAGACAAGGAGTTAATTTTATGAGGCAGAGAAAATTATGAAACATGCAACATAATTTAGATATCAGAGAAAATCAATCAAGGCATATACGTAAATGTTTGACTATAATTGTGTCAGAGAAATTTGGAATCCAGAGAAAATTCATTGGAAGGGTAGAAATAAACAGTGTTTATCAAAGATGCAAGGCACATAAGTTATGGGCAAAGAAAATTACACAAAAGGAGATAAAATTTTATGGGCCAGAGAAAATTATGAAACAACCAACATAATTCAGATATTAGAGAAAATCAATTAGGGCATATAAGTTAATGTGTTACAATTGTGGTCAGAGAAATTTGGATGGCAGAGAAAATTGATTACAATGGCAGAAATAGACCAGTGGTAACCAAAGAAGAAAACATAAATTGATAGTTCAGAGAAAATTGATCTTAATCAATCAATGCACAAGGAGGGAAACAAAACAATGGTCAGAGAAATTTTAGAATTTCACTGAGATTTCAGTAGCAATAGGAATCTAACCTGTCGAGGTGCAAGAGAGTGGACTGGTGTCTTCTGCAGCTGTTTCGTCAAGGTTTGCAGGTTCCACTTGGCACATCTTGGGAAGTCAGTTGTGTTACTGTCTTCCGAGTCAATGATAGTTGCATGTTCACATAGCCAATACTGTGATGAAAATTAAAATAAATAAAATTTTCTAAATGCACAAATTTGTAAGTATGATAACTGTAAATTTGAATGGATATTATATTTACCAGCAATGCAATGACACACCCCGTAACTTTTTCTGGAGTTTTGTGCAATGCCATGATAGAATCAATCAATGTTGATGTGAATGCTTCTGGCCAATCATATTGTTTCATTGATTCAAGAGGTTCCACATACTTTATAAAAACCCAACCTATTGAATTCCCACTTGTTGCAAAAAATAGGATGAGACACAAGTACAATGTAGCAATGATTGCTCATCTTTGAAGTTAGTTGGTTGCTTGCCTTTCATTGCTTTGACCAAGGCATTTTTAAGAACAGGACCAGTGAGCCTTGTGTCCTTTTGGAATCTTCTCTTGAGGAATGCAGATTTTGGCTTTTTAGAGTATTTTAATGACATGGCTCCTTCACCTCCTTCCAAACCAAAAATCAAAGTCATGTCATTTGTTGTAAAGGTCAGGTTCTTCTTACCAACTGTGAATGCTTTTGTTTTTTCATTGCAACATTGGATTATGGCAACTACATCATCATCGGATTTCCTAGATTTCTTTGGATCCATCCTTCCAGTGGTTAAAGCTTGATCAAATACCAGAATGGGGTCTTTTGAAGCTCTAGAAGTTGTTTTGAATTGAATTTAAGTGTTTGAAAAAAGGAGACGACAGATGAGAGGTTGGATCGGAATTGAATGCTGTAGTGAGCTCTCTTTCTGTGGAGTTTAACAGGTTTTTTCCCCTTGAGCTTGAGTCTTTTGAAGTTGGGGTACTCATCTGGATGCTAGTTGCTTCATCACCCTGGAGTTTTGGTGAGGAGTTTGTGGTGTTTTGTTGCTGGTTTTTGATCTTAGATCATAAAAAGACTGGGAGAGTTGTTCTTTCTTGCTTGGTGTTTCTAGTGTTTTGCTGCTGGTTTTTGATCTTAGCCTATAAGAAGACTGAGAGAGTTTTTGTTTTTTGCTTGGTGTTTCCGGTGTTTCGCTGCTTTTACGTTTTGCCATTTCTAGACAATGATTAAAACATAAAGGTGTCAACATTAAATCCTAGAGAAAATTGAACATGCCAGAGAAAATTGGACATGTCAGAGAAAATTACAGATAAGAGAGAAAATTACAGAAAAGAGAAAATTGGAGATGCCAGAGAAAATTACAGATAAGGAAAAATTACAGAAAATTGGACATGCTAGAGAAAATTGGATATTAAAAATTAAATGTCAGAGAAAATCAACACAGCATCATAAACATGGGAGAGAAATTTTCAATAATTGTTAAAATTACAATAAAAGTAAACATACCAGAGAAAATGAATGATAGAAAAAAGTAAACATAGCAAGCGAAAGAAAACTTCCATTCCACAATTAACAAGATAAAATAAACAAAGTAATGTAAACATGCCACTGAAAATTACACCACATTGAAACCAAGAATTGAACAAAAATGCTAGAGAAATTTACATACACAACAAGAGAAAATTAACCATGATAGAGACACACAAGGGAGGAAAGTGGTGTGATGTGGTCAGAGAAAATTATAAATACCAGAGAAACTTAGACAGGCAAGAGAGTAATAGACATTCCAAAGAAAAATACATATTCCAGAGAAATTTACAAAGCAGAGAAATTCATAGACAAAATCACAGAAACATGTTCAAGAATAAGATCAAAATACAGAGAAATAACTTTTTCTCAAAATACACATGGCAGAGAAAATTCAAAGAAGAAACATTCATTCCAGCCCATAATATTAAAATTCCAGAGAAAATTAAAAATGATAGAGACACACAAGGGAGGAAAGTGATGTGATGTGGTCAGAGAAAATTATAAATACCAGAGAAACTTAGACAGAGGCAAGAGAGTAATAGACATTCCAGAGAAAGATAGACATTCCAATTAAAAATACATATTACAGAGAAATTTACAGAGCAGAGAAATTTATAGACAAAATTACAGAAACATGTTCAAGAATAAGATAAAAATATAGAAAATTGTTTTTTTGAAAATAAACATGCCAGAGAAAATTGAAAGAAGAAACATACATCAAGCAAAAATCAGAGAAATTCAAATGCCAAAAAAATTTACAGATAAAATCACACAAACATGTTCAAGAATAAGTTCAAAACACACAGAAATAACTTTTTCCAAATTCAGGTAGCTTTTTATTACGAAATTGAAACCCTAATTTATGGAAGGTTAATATAAAATGCTATTAATTGTGTTTCCAGAGAAAATCGAGTTGTATTGTAGAAAAACTGACCAGAGTTAGGATGAAACTTGAATGATGAGCTGATATGGCCTGAGATGAAGATGCGACGTGACAAAGATGGACTGAGATGCCGATGAGCAGTGAAAACGAAGCTTTAACGAAGGTCAGAGAAATTTGTGAGGAAGGAATGGGAATGATTTTTGCAGAAGATAACGAAACTCTAATGTTGATGGTGAAGATGATGTTGAAACCCTAATTCTGCTGTTCTTCTGTTCGTGAAGATGCTGCATGCTTGGAATGGAACTCAGACGTCGGAATGAGTTTCGTTTCTGTGTTGATTTTGGCAAGGGTATTTTGGTCCACAAAATAATTAAAAACGCGCGCCAAGTTGTTCAGGGACCTGATACATCACTATTTTTTTGGGTGTCCTTTATCCTCTAAATTATTATTATTAGGGACCTTAAAAAAAATTCCCTATATTTGTGTTATTATATTATATGTCCCTATTGAAGTACAACTTAAAACTGCTGTTGGCTAATGGTGTCTTTCGGGAAGAGTAGCTTTTTAGCTTTTTTATATTTTTTAGTTTTTTATCACATTATTTCTCTATTTTTTTACATAAAAAAATTAAAAAAGTTACAAAAAAATAATTTTTTTATTATCTTTTCAAAACACCACGATATATATATGTGTGGGGGGGGGGGGTGTTTTGAGTTAGTAAATTGTCAAATCCAAATTGATGTTTAGTTATATTTTAAAGTGGTGCATATATATTTCATATGGGTTAATAAATTTTCAAATCAAAGTTGGCGTTTAATTATTTTTTAAAGTGGTGTTCGTTACACATAATGGTACAAATATATGAGTAATGTTAGAGATTTTAAAAATTTTATTAAAAATTCTATCAAATGTCTTATATGGGTGTGGGACCCACACAATGTGGATCCTATGTGAATCCCACATCCATGTGAAATATTTGGTAGAACTTATCGTAGAATTTTTGAGGTGCAATATTTTTGCAAATATATTTCTTTCCAAAATTCAAGTTTTACAATGCATACTATGATGGTGGAGAAAATAAATGAGTGTATTTAGAAGCTTTTTGTATACGTTAGGCGCTTCTAAATACTAGGAAGCGAAATTTCATATCATTTGGGTACTAAGTAATATGAAGTACATAAGTGTAATAAATTAAATATATAAAAGAAAAAAATTCATGCCAATGGTTTTTGTCCCCCACCATTTATGTCCGAAAATTTAACTACACAATTCCTTGAGATTAAATTACCTCTTTTTCATTCTTTAATTTTTAACAATCCCTTTGACATTACCTCGAAGGTCTCAGTTAACACAATCAAATCAGTGGAGCAATATTTCTAATCAAATGAAATGGCAACTTCAAAATTGAAATCTTTAACCATTTCTCAGTGATTTAAAAGTCTTGCAACCGTGGGATATGTCCATAAAGGTAAGCTCTCAAAATTGCAAAATTAGCGATTTTTTTTGTTATTATTTTTATAAATTGTCGCTAAAATTTACAATTAGTGACTTTTTTTATGAGAAATTTTTCTCATAAGACTTATTAGACAATAAATCCACTTGTTAGGACTTACATGAAAGTCCTCCTTTGCCAAACGGATGACCATCAAAAAGAATGGTTTCATAATACAGCAATTAATTGTGCAAGTAGACAACTTGGCTAAATACTTTGGAAAAAAACTCATATCATTACCTGCCTAGTTAGGACCTTACTCATATATATCATACTAGCCTATCACCCATGTTATGCACGGGATAATTATAAATATTTGTATTTATTTTAATTTTTTTTAATATATAAATTATGTTTTTTAAGATTTTTTATAAAAATAATTTAACAATCTTATCACTAACCATAGTGTACAGGAGAAATTAAAAAGGCTACTGCAGTAACTAAGCACGGGCTGTATTTATAATTATTTGCATGATGGAATTTTAAATGCTAATAAGGTATTTTGATCAAATCAATAAATGCAGGCATGTGGATTGAAAAAAGTTAATAAATACTGATCAGAGAATTGTCAAATCCAAATTGATGTTTAGTTATATTTTAAAGTGGTGCATATATATTTCATATGGGTTAATAAATTTTCAAATCAAAGTTGGCGTTTAATTATTTTTTAAAGTGGTGTTCGTTACACATAATGGTACAAATATATGAGTAATGTTAGAGATTTTAAAAATTTTATTAAAAATTCTATCAAATGTCTTATATGGGTGTGGGACCCACACAATGTGGATCCTATGTGAATCCCACATCCATGTGAAATATTTGGTAGAACTTATCGTAGAATTTTTGAGGTGCAATATTTTTGCAAATATATTTCTTTCCAAAATTCAAGTTTTACAATGCATACTATGATGGTGGAGAAAATAAATGAGTGTATTTAGAAGCTTTTTGTATACGTTAGGCGCTTCTAAATACTAGGAAGCGAAATTTCATATCATTTGGGTACTAAGTAATATGAAGTACATAAGTGTAATAAATTAAATATATAAAAGAAAAAAATTCATGCCAATGGTTTTTGTCCCCCACCATTTATGTCCGAAAATTTAACTACACAATTCCTTGAGATTAAATTACCTCTTTTTCATTCTTTAATTTTTAACAATCCCTTTGACATTACCTCGAAGGTCTCAGTTAACACAATCAAATCAGTGGAGCAATATTTCTAATCAAATGAAATGGCAACTTCAAAATTGAAATCTTTAACCATTTCTCAGTGATTTAAAAGTCTTGCAACCGTGGGATATGTCCATAAAGGTAAGCTCTCAAAATTGCAAAATTAGCGATTTTTTTTGTTATTATTTTTATAAATTGTCGCTAAAATTTACAATTAGTGACTTTTTTTATGAGAAATTTTTCTCATAAGACTTATTAGACAATAAATCCACTTGTTAGGACTTACATGAAAGTCCTCCTTTGCCAAACGGATGACCATCAAAAAGAATGGTTTCATAATACAGCAATTAATTGTGCAAGTAGACAACTTGGCTAAATACTTTGGAAAAAAAACTCATATCATTACCTGCCTAGTTAGGACCTTACTCATATATATCATACTAGCCTATCACCCATGTTATGCACGGGATAATTATAAATATTTGTATTTATTTTAATTTTTTTTAATATATAAATTATGTTTTTTAAGATTTTTTATAAAAATAATTTAACAATCTTATCACTAACCATAGTGTACAGGAGAAATTAAAAAGGCTACTGCAGTAACTAAGCACGGGCTGTATTTATAATTATTTGCATGATGGAATTTTAAATGCTAATAAGGTATTTTGATCAAATCAATAAATGCAGGCATGTGGATTGAAAAAAGTTAATAAATACTGATCAGAGAATTTTGACTAAATCAATAAATGCTGAGGTTTTTTTTTAAATCAAAAATTTTTACAGGAAAAATTAAAAAAGGCTACTGCAGTAACTATGCACGGGCTGTATCTATAATTATTTGTATGAGGGGATTTTAAATGCTAATAAGGTATTTTGATCAAATCAATAAATGCAGGCATGTGGATTGAAAAAAGTTGATAAATGCTGATCAGGGGATTTTGACCAAATCAATAAATGCTGAGTTTTTTTTTTTAAAATAAAAAATTTAGAAAATTAAGATTGAGAGATTGGAGTTCCCATAAGGCTTGGGGTTTAGAAACCCCATTTTCCTTAATATATTTACAATTATCTATATATGTGAATTGGAATTTTTAAATGTCTTTTTTTTTTTTTTTAAATGTCTTCTTTTTTTTTCTTTTTTATATTATATTAAAGTTTAATATTTTGACAAGAAAATTAAGATTGAGAGATTGGAGCTCCCACAAGGTTTGGGGTTTAGAAACTCCATTTTCCTTAATATATTTATAATTATCTATATATGTGAATTGCGATTTTTAAATGTCTTTTTTTTTTAAGTCTTTTTTTTTTCCTTTTTTATATTATATTAAAGTTTAATATTTTGATAATAATCATATGTGTTGGACTTTCAAGAAATTAAATGTCTTCTTTTTTTTATTATATTATATTAAAGTTTAATATTTTAATAATAATCATATGTGTTGGACTTTTCAAGAATTTTTTTCTATGCTTGTTCTTAATGCATTAAAGTGTTATTATGAGGGTAAGACTTGGGGGTTGGGAGAAGTTAATAAATGTTAAGGTTTTTTTTTTTTAAAATCAAAAAATCAGAAAATTTAGATTGGGAGATTGGAGCTCCCACAAGGCTTGGAGTTAAAAACCCCTTTTTGCTTAATGTATAGTATAGACTAGCATATCACCTGTACTATGCACGGATTGTGTTTACAATTATCTATATATGTGAATTGGGATTTTAAAAAAAATATATATATATTTTTTAAATGTCTTATTTTTTTCCTTTTTTTATATTATATTAAAGTTTAATATTTTGACAATAATCATATGTGTTGAACTTTTTAAGGAATTAAATGTCTTTTTTTTATTATATTATATTAAAGTTTAATATTTTGATAATAATCATATGTGTTGGACTTTTTCAAAAAAAAAAAAAATTTATGCTTGTTCTTAATGCATTAAAGTGTTATTATGAGAGATAATAATCATATGTATTGGGACTTTTCAAGGAATTCATATGTGTTGGATCTCAAATTTTTTTTTTTTATGCTTGTTCTTAATGCATTAAAGTGTTATTATAAGGATAAGATTTGAGAGTTGAAAGAAGTTAATAAATGCTAAGATTTTTTTTTTAAATCAAAAAATCAGGAAATTTAGATTGCGAAATTGGAGCTCCCACAAGGCTTAGGGTTAAAAATCCCCTTTTGCTTAATATATAGCATAAATTTAATATTTTAATAATAATCATATGTGTTGGACTTTTTAAGGAATTAAATGTCTTCTTTTTTTTTATTATATTATATTAAAGTTTAATATTTTGATAATAATCATTTGTATTGGACTTTTCAAGAAATTTTTTTTTATGTTTGTTCTTAATGCATTAAAATGTTATTATGAGGGATAATAATCATATGTGTTGAGACTTTTTAAGGAATTCATATGTGTCAGATTTCAAAGAATTTTTTTCATGCTTGATCTTAATGCATTAAAGTGTCATTATGATGGTAAGACTTAGGGGTTGGGAGAAGTTAATAAATGTTAAGATTTTTTTTTTAAATCAAAAAATCAAAAAATTCAGATTGAGAGATTGAAACTCTCACAAGACTTGGGTTAAGAATCCCCTTTTACTTAATATATAGAATAGATTACATATCTTCCTGTTGATAAAGAATTCACAAAGTACATACAGCGAGCGAACACATGGGTGGAGTTCATAAATGAGTTTGTGTTTCCAACATTGCTTTGTTAATTGTAAGCACGTGTGCACGCCACTGGTTTCATGGTAAGACTGTCCTGCTCCTGCAGCAGTTCATTTTCACTTGTCTAGCAAAGAATTAAACAATCTTTTATTTCTTTGAGAGGCAATCTTGATATTAGAATCATTGAATTTACAGGCACATCAAAATTGAATTAACTATTAACATTTTCAATGCAAAATGGGTGCAATTTACTGCATTTGCTACCTAACTCCCGAGTAGAACCAGTGCTACTGATAAGTTAATTCTATTGGATTCATTATGCTCAAGCAAGCTTCCAAAAGAGCTTTGGTCCTTTAGGCATGTGGTGCTTTTAGCAAGACAGTTGAGCCCTATTTTTCAACATGATTGACCCATTTTTTTCAAGAAAAATGATTCATGAATTGTATTTTTACACATAATATTTATCCAAAATGATATTTTTGTAATTATAGATCATAACAGCAGGTGTGTTTGTCTTTAAAAAATAAAAAATAAATAAACAAAAAATTGCAAGACGGGACATCATGATGTTTGCATCCCACATTGGTTGTAGATGATGTCCAAGATAACGGTGCAAAATACCTCTATTATGAGGATGCCTTTTGAGTTAGAGCTCAAAGGAACAAGTGCCTGAAGTTGATTGTTGGGTTGGATCATAGCCAACAGTAGTGTGAAAATGGAGAAGTCTCTGGCATTTTGGAAATGGCAGTGATTGTATTAATTAATGAGTCAATGTTCCAACATTGCTTTGTTAATTTTGCATGAAAACTGCATCCCATTGGTTTCATGTGCACCCTACCCTTGCATCATGGCACTGTCAGTGATTATATTAATAGATGTGCACCCTACACTGCCATTTTGGCAATATTAGTGAGAACTAATTAGAAATGGGAGGCAATGTGATGGACAATGTACACCAGATAAGGATTTTCTATCATGATTTTTGTACAAGGATTAATTTGTAATTTTTATCACAATAAGACATGTCATGAGTTTAAAACTGAAGTAGGATTAATTCTAGTGATAAGTAGAATTACGTTCTAGTGATAAGTTTAATCACATTGATGTGGCAAGTATAATAAGTTTCAATGACAAGTATGATCATGAAAACTACGTCATTTTTTATCAAGTCTTAATCATTATTAATCAACAGTTGGTTTTTTATTTATTTGGATCTAATGATAGGTTGATTTATTGTATCCAAAAACCATACCATTTGCACAAAATAAAAATGTAATCAAGAAATGGTTCTTATGGTCTACCTTCAATTTTGTAATGGCAGTTTGGATATTTAAAATTTTCCATTACTTATTAGTTATGTTCGTTGCATCCACTGATTATATAAATTTCCTTCCTTTGTCAGAAAATCTCAAGCCTTGAGCCCATACACTGACACAGAGGAGTCCGAGAATACAACTACTTACTAAAACCCCTTCCCACTAGCCTCTGATCAAGCCCCAAAACCAAACAAATATCATTTCTATTGAAGTTGTTAATCACAAACCAGGGTTGTACTCAACGCATGAGGGTCTCGCTTACAGAATGGTCTTGGACAATAATCAACTTCAAGAGTGAACAACAATAATAAACACCAAACGCAAGTAAAAGATCAAAAAAGAAATTAAAAAAATTAAAAAAAATCTTACCATTAATTACGATAGTGTTTGCACCATAAATTATTTTTTGTCCATTGTGGCCAAATCTAATCTCATTGATTGTGGCCAGTTGATTTTGGTTTGTCGATTTAGACCATAAATTATTTTTAATATAAAGTTATGGCCGCATATATTTATATTTATATTTATTATCATTATTATTGTTATTTTTTGTTTTTTACTTCATTGCAAAACATGGTTAGCAGTTCATGGAAGTTGCAACTATTTTCAAAGATTGGATTGGGACATGAATGCCACGTGTCATACAGTAATTGAAATGAAGATCCACATCCCATAAAACAAGCTATATGGATGGAAACTAGGGGCAGTTATCTTGAATGGAAACTGCCTCATGGAGACTGATAAATAGGCAGGAGGAAGAAAGAAAAGTGGTGTCAACAACTCCACAACACTTGACTTTTAAATTTAGGAGTAGTTTCTCTGGAAATTGTGCTTTGTGAAATTTGATAGTTTTATTCTGAATTACCTTGTGTTTACTTTGTTTACTCCATCCCTCTTGTAAATTATAATTTGTTTCAAAGAAATCATTGTACTTTCAAGGCAATTTGAACTAAATACATAGTCACTTGATCTGTTTGTTAAATTGTTTGTGTGAATTATTGTTTAATTCCTGTTGATTGGGAATAAGTATAATTTTTACTAACAGATAGACAATAGAAACTTGACATCAAATTATTGAAAGCAACAGGGAACACAAAGTCGCCATAATATGGGGGGGCTCCAACCCTCTAACCTCAGAAGGCCAGAGCCCCATGTCCATCACACACTAACATTATTACACACTGTCAAATAAGGCCTACATTTAATCTTTATTCTGCAGGAGAGAAACCAAGTGGGCACAAATCTCTTGCCCTGAATGGTGAGTGGTGGGAGAACAGAACAGCTTACTCAAACCACCTTCTATATAGAAAAATAGGTGGTAGCTTGAAATGGGTGAGGGTCGAATGGTCCGAAATTTGAAAACCATGTCGTTTTGCGATTTTCTTCTTCTTCTTCTTCTTCTTCTTCTTCTTCTTCGTTGAACTTCGTTGAACACAGGAGAACAGAGGGCAAGAGGAGGAGAGAGGGAGAAAGAGAGCGGAGAGGAGAGAAGAGCTCGTCGCCTCCGCCGCCTCGGCCCGCCGTCCTCGTCGTAGCTCGCAGCTTGTTCGTCGCCTCCGCTCGCCGTCGCAGCTCGCAGCTCGTCGCCTCCGCCCGATCGTGCCTCCGCCTCCAACCTTAATAATTGGGCCCCCTCCAGTCCTTCTCCTCCTTCCTCCTCCTCCTCCTTTCTTCCTCCTCCTCCTCTAATTTTCTACTTCTTCTGAAAAAAAGAAAAAAAAAATGACACCAAAGGGAGAGGATGAACGGAGCTGTGTGTGTGTGTGTGTGTGTATGTGAGTTTTCCAGAGGGAGGGGATGAACAAAGGAAGGATGGGTGTACAAAGAAAAGAGGTGGGTGTATAAAGCAATTCGGGTCTTTCGACCCACGCCATTTCGAGCTACGAAATGGGGTTGTTCTATATATTAGCCAACCTCAAACCCATAAGCAGCCCAAACCCTTCCCCTGCCATCATGCTGTCATTATGACCCCGAAGCATGGCATCAGCACCCGCCATGACAAAAACAATACAAGAGAATATGAGTCAAATAGCCTTCTATGGAACAAAAAAAAAAAAAAAAAACACAAACCTACAAAGGTGAATAGAAATAAATATATGTAAATAAATATAGAAGATACATACAATCTCTGAATTATGGAGGACTCAATGCGCACTATCATATCATAATGCTATTAGGGAAAATATGTGATTCCCCACAAGTAAATCAATCAATGAGAATAAAAACTACTGCAGAAAAATTAAATCAAAGCAACACAAGAATTTTACGTGGTTCCCTCAATGTAAGGTACGTCCACGGGATCGAAATCCGATTCCACTATCAACCAAAGAGTTTCCAAACGATTACAAACAAGACACGAATGGTCTCACAAAATCACCCTTAGGTGAATTCCAAATAATCACAAATAAACAAGAGGAAAGACCTCACCAAATAGATGAACAAAAATCTTCAAAACCAGAGTTGTAGAAGACCCAAAATAATGCACCCAAAACAAAACCGAAAGCTGAACCAAGCGAAGCAACCCAACAGCCAAAAATAGCCTCTTTGACCCAAAACTTTTGCACTCCACTGAATTGATTTTTCCAATCAATTATTCTATAGCAGCCACACTTTCGGAAGAAGAGAACAATGTGTATGTAGCAGCCGTACAAACCACTTTTCTTGGGAGAAACACTACCAAATATATATATTGTGAATCTAGGGTTTTTTTTTTTATCAAAACCTTAGTTGTTTCCAAACTAAATTAGGTCTCCACAAATTAGATATAATATATTAAAATATATTATACCTAAACCAAGCCAAATTAAAATTCTTTTTCCAAAACCAATTGGGTCTCAAACTCCAATAAGGAGATATACCCCAACAATTCTACCCCTATCGACTTAGGTGGAGACATCAACCATACCTGCCAAAGTTCGACACTTCAAATGTTTGTCCCCCGACAAAGTCTTAGTCAACATATCCGAAATATTATCATCCGTGTGAACCTTTTCGAGTTGTAACAGTTTCGAATCTAACACATCGCGAATCCAATGGTATCTCACATCAATGTGTTTCGATCTTGAATGAAAAGTAGAATTTTTGCTCAAGTGAATAGCACTTTGACTATCACAATAAAGCACATATTTTTCTTGCTTCAAACCCAACTCTTGCAAAAATTTCTTCAACCATAACTCTTCTTTCCAGGCTTCCGTAATGGCAATAAATTCAGCTTCGGTAGTTGAGAGAGCAACATATTTTTGTAATTTCACTACTAGAAAAAACACTTTCCGTGACGAACATGTTTGGTCGCGAAAAGTACCATATTTGGTCGCTAAAACCTTTTCGCGACCAAAATATGTTGGTCGCTAAAGCCTCGTCACAGATAGTTTTCTGCGACCAAAAAAGCCTTTGGTCGCTAAAAGTGACAATTCGTGACCAACTTTTTTGGTCGCGAAAAGTCCAATTCATATTAGCCAAAAGTAAACTTTTAACGACCAAAGATAAGTTGGTCGCCAAAAGTCAGCGCCTTGACCCAAAAAAAATAATTCTTTTGTGCTCCCTGGGACTTGAACTCCTGACCAAGGAGTCACCATGCACCCAATCCACTCTGCCACTCTGCCAATAACATACTTCTTGTTCATATTTGACAAAAAAAATATATAACCCAAAAAAATTGGGTTATATATTATTTTATAAAACTTTTAATGTCTAAATAGAAAAATAGCATGTAATTACTATAGTATCATTTTTTAAAAAATTTATCCCGCCATAACTTTCCGCGACCAACTTTTTTTTTTTGGTCGCCAAAGGGTAATCTTCCGTGACAAAAAAAGCCTCTGGTCGCCAATAGTAGACTTTTCGCGACCAACTTTTTTTTTTGGTCGCCAAAAGGTGATCTTCTGCGACCAAAAAAGCCTTTGGTCGCCAATAGCATACTTTCCGCGACCAACTTTTTTTTTTGGTCGCCAAAGGGTAATCTTCCGCGACCAAAAAAGCCTTTGGTCGCCAATAGTATACTTTCCGCGACCAACTTTTTTTTTTGTCGCCAAAGGGTATACTTTCTGTGACCAACTTTTTTTTTGGTCGCCAAAAGGTGATCTTCCGCGACCAAAAAAGCCTTTGGTCGCCAATAGTATACTTTCCGCGACCAACTTTTTTTTTTTGGTCACCAAAAGGTGATTTTCCGCGACCAAAAAATTGTGGTCGCCAAAAGTTAAATTTTAGTCGCAGAAAGTGGACTATTTGCGACCAAAAAAAATAGGTGGTCGCCAAAAGTGTTTTTTCTTGTAGTGTTTAGATTGCCATGCCACAGCTCCCCCTGCAAAAGTCATCAAGTACCCCGAAGTAGATTTCCTAGAATCAACATCACCCGCCATGTCAGAATCTGTGATCCCATCAAGCATCGGCTTACCATCCCAAAAACACAAACACATCTTCGAAGTCCCTTGAAGATATCTTAGAATCCATTTTACCGTTGCCCAATATTCTTTACCCGGATTAGAAAGAAACCGACTCACCACACCAACAACATGAGCAATATCCGGCCTTGTACAAACCATGGCGTACATCAAAGAACCAACTGCTGAACCATAAGGAATTTTCAACATCTCTTCCTTGTCTTTCTCACTTGTAGGACATTGATTCGAACTAAGCTTGAAGTGACCTGCAAGTGGACAATCAACCGGCTTTGCTTTGTCCATGTTGAACCTCTCAAGAACTTTCTCAATGTAGCTTTCTTGAGACAACCAAATCAGTCCCTCTTTGCGATCACGAACAATTTTCATACCAAGTATTTGCTTTGCCGGTCCCAAATCTTTCATAGCAAAAGATTTACTCAATTTTAACTTCAACTTGTTAATCATGGTAGAATCTTGACCCGCAATTAACATGTCATCAACATAAAGCAAAAGAATAATAAATTTACCATCCGGAAAATTTTTCACAAACACACAATGGTCCGAAGTGGTTTTAGAAAAACCATTATTCATCATGAAAGAGTCAAATTTTTTGTACCATTGCCGCGGGGCTTGCTTGAGGCCATACAAACTTTTCTTCAATTTGCAAACAAATTTCTCTTTCCCTTTCTCCACAAAACCTTCTGGTTGCTCCATGTAAATTTCTTCTTCAAGATCACCATGAAGAAATGCTGTCTTCACATCAAGTTGCTCAACTTCAAGGTTCATACTTGCAGCCATGCCAAGTACAACCCGAATAGAAGACATCTTCACAACCGGCGAGAAAATCTCGTTAAAGTCAATGCCTTTATTTTGCCTAAAGCCTTTCACAACAAGACGTGCTTTGTACCTCAGATTCTTGCTATCATTCTTCAATTTGAAAACCCACTTATTTTTTAGAATTTTCCTCCCCTTAGGCAACTTCACTAAATCACTAAATCATAAGTCTGGTTTTCAAGTAAGGAATTTATCTCCTCGTCCATGGCCTTTTTCCAATCACCTCTCTTTGCATGCTCAATTGCTTCTTGGTAGCTCTCGGACTCCCCTTGATTAGAAATCAATACAAATTCATTGGGAGGATAATTTCTTGAAGGTTGTCGGTCCCTTGTAGATGAGGTTGGACTCGAATAAGATGATAATTTACCACCAGACCTTGGATCTGTTAATTCCTCGGTTTGAGAAGCTAACTTTCACTCATCTAGTAAGAAAGAACAACAGGTTTGCAGATTCACTAGCAACTCTATCTTCCATGATAGACATCCCGTCTGGAGTCCGGATGCGTCTAGTCATCATCGATCAGAAATTCGTGCCACCCTATGAGTCAATCAGAAGAATGGCCATCCAGTTCATCATCTATGGGGGTAAGCTGTATAAAAGAGGTCATCTGAGAATGCATAAGCTATGTGTTGAAACCGAAGAATCGAAGCGCCTGATGGAGGCCATCCATCGGGGAGAATGCGGTGCGCATATGAATGGAGTAATGCTAGCACGGAAGATCCTCAGACAGGGTTACTACTGGTCCACCATGGAGGAGGATTGTATCAGTTTTGTTCGGTGATGCCACAAATGTCAGATCCATGCAAACCGCATGAACATCCCGCCGTCGAAGCTGTACAACATGACTTCGCCATGGCCATTTTCAGTTTGGGGAATTGATGTGATCGGGGCTGTCACTCCGAAGGGGTCGAATGGGCATGAGTTCATCTTGGTCGCGATAGATTACTTTACAAAGTGGGTCGAGGCCCAATCATATGCGGTGTTGAAAGCGTCGCACGTTGCAAAATTTATCAGAAACAATATCATCTGTCACTATGGGGTCCCAAACGAGGTCATTTCAGATAATGGTTCCCACTTTAAGAAGGAAGTGATTGACTTGTTGGAGAAATACAACGTGGCTTTTCATAAGTCATCCACATACCGGCCGCAAACCAACGGAGCGGTCGAGGCCGCCAATAAGAATATCAAACACATATTGCAGAAGATGGTGGAAACCTACCGAGATTGGCCGGATAAGCTGCCGTTTGCTCTGTGGGGCTACAGGACTTCAATTAGAACTTCTACCGGAGCAACTCCGTATTCATTGGTTTATGGAATGGAGGCCGTTCTACCTATCGAAATTGAGGTTCCGTCATTGTGAGTATTGGCTGAGTGTCAAATAACCGAAGCAGATTGGCAGCAGAGCAGATTTGAGGAACTCATGCTCTTTGATGAGAGAAGACTGAAAGCACTGTACCATGTTCAAGGCTATCAGCGCAGAATTGCCCAGGCTTTCAACAAGAAAGTTAAGTCTAGGAATCTAAAGGAAGGAGATTTGGTGCTCAAAGACAACCGAGCCCCCATCCACGACCCAAGGGGCAAGTTCAGACCCAATTGGACTGGTCCCTACATCATCAAAGCTATCTGATCAGGTAGAGCTGTGGTTCTGATAGACCTAGATGGCCTGGAATTTTCCCAACCGATCAACATGGACAAGTTGAAGAAATATTACCCCTGAGAGGCTCGCTAGGCCGAAAACCCGAAAGGGCAACCTAGGCAAAAGTTAGAGCACAAAAAAATTGGAAAATATAAAAACTGAACTCGCAAGGTTGAAAACCCGTAAAGGGCGACCTTGGCAAAAGTTAGAGCATAAAAGGAGAGTGAAAATACTCGAGTGAACCTAAGCCTGAACTACGTAAGGCTTGATTCCCATCTTTGGGATACATAGGCAACTTCATCCTGAAGTTCAGCCATAAACTTTTCCCCGATCGACTTTGTCCATTTGATCATCTCGGCCATCTTTGTCTATTCAGCATTCAAGAGTTCGATTATAATCTCCGGTGCAGTGCTCTTCAGACTAGGGGCAACTTTCCGTTGCTGCACAGTGCTGCGGTACTCTTCAGACTAGGGGCAACTTTCCAATTGCTGGGATCCGGGGTTGTACACCTCAGTGACAGATTTCAGACATGTCCAGTTCTGATCCATATCGAAAATGGTTTTGAAAAGTTTTAATAAAAATTGACTTTGTTCAAAATTAATCTTTTTACAACTTAGACCATTTTTGGACCAAAGCGGAGAATTTTCAGTTTCCACAACCTTCAATTTCATTGATTTCAATACAGAGTTCTCCTACTCTTGCATACAAATTGAAGTTGCTTTTTATTACATTCATAAAGAAAACTTGAAAGTTCTAATAAAGCAATAAATCCGGGGCATAGCTAAGTCAGGAGTTCCTGCGCCCCCTCCCAGAGCTGGTCGAAGCCTCTGATGCCAAGCTGGGCCCTTCTTGTGCCTCTTCATTAAGCCAATCCAAGCACTCATCAGACAAAGTGCAACTGAAAGTAGGAGCGGGGGCCAGGAGTTCTCTCGTCCTCCACGCGGTGGCCTGCCGAGCAAGCTGTGCGCCTCAGGCTGGGAATGCAGCAGGATACTCTATCCCCTCTGGTGGGCAGGTCTGATCATGGCCAAATTGGCGTCGAATCTGGAATGGAAAGTAGAATACACAGTGAGTGAGACCAATCAATTGAATCCCAGTCTGCCGGGACATGTTGTAACTCATTGCCGGAAGGCTGAGCCAAAAGCACTGCCAAGCAATACGGTCTGCGGACAAGCGGCACATCCAAGCGAACCACCATCCCTCATCAAGGGCATTGACTAGATGGTGCCGGAAGAAGTAGCCGCGAGCTGAATATGCTGGGCAAGAGTCCACAACCTGCAGTTTGTCCATCAACCATACCTGGGAAGGGATGAAAAATGAGAGAATAAAGAATACAGAGATGTACGATGGGAGAAAAGTGAGAATAGGGTTTTTGTGAGAAAAATCGAGCTTGAGGGCCGAGTGATGTGAGCGATACATATATGAGATTGGGTGGGAAACATTACCTGTAGTAGTAGTGGACTCTCTGCTAATCTGGTCGTCTCACGACGATAAAAGGCGTCTAAGCCCATCAACGTCTCAGCCAGAGTCATGGCAATACAGCTCTTGCCCTCCTTCAAGCCTTGGGCAACCTCGGTCAGCCGGACACTAGACCCTCCGGAGCCTGAGACAAACAGAAAATGAGATAGCATGCACAAACAGAGGGCGTGTCGCCAGAAGCCTTGCCAATGATAGTTGTTGCGATCACCGGCATCAGAAAACCGATCGATCAAACTCGGAATATCCAGCATCCCGTCACAAATCAAAGACCGAGCGTCACGCATAATGAGTCCACACATTCGCCCTAAGGATTGGGCATGGCCAAAATTAAGTTGGGGCAGGAGCTCCTCGTCGCGCTCGGACTCCATTAAGGCTCGGAAGTCTTCGAAGGTAGGACATATCTCTTGCCCAGCGAAGCTAAATACATGCGTCACCGGATTCCAAAACCTCGCCGCGGCATGGAGAAACGGAAGGTGCAACGGGGTACGACCCAGAGTGAATAGTGCATTTATGCCGAAACCCCGGAAATTCAACTTTTCCGAGCCATCCAAGCTAGCAATCCAAGCTGTGAGATTTTGAGCAAGAAACTCTTCCATTAGAGCAAATCAGTGTGGAATTGAGAAAAACTACGAAGCTGAGGTCTTTTGTAGGAGATAAGGTTGAGTGGAGGACAGGTGTCAACATTCTGGTGATTCCTTTATTAATGGCCGGTCGGCCAAATTTTGTGCCGACCGGCCATCACTTTTTGCCGACCGAACAAATTTCTGGCCGATGGCCATCTCTTGTGGCCGACGGCCTCTACCCCTGGCCGATGGTCTTCCTCCTTGTTCCCTGAGCTGTTTATGCTAGGGATTGGAGAACTCCATCGCCTCCAACCCCCCCCGGTGATCGATTCTTGCGAAGTCACACCTGTCTGCTTATCGATTTATTGTACATTTGCTTATCGAGTTGTATTTCACTCTCTTTAAGCCTTTGATTTGTTTATCGAGTTGTACTCACGCTTGATTGGTTATATCATGCCTTTGTTTTGCTTATCGAGTTGTAAGTCGGTTCACTGCCTGATTATTACGATGCAAGTACTCAATGTTCAAAACAAGTTCAATTTTGCTCACAGTGTGGTGTGATACCTTGCGATGCGATGCATAGAAAATTTACAAATGCAACATCTTTTGAACAAAATGGTCGTTTCATTCCCATCACGTGTTTTGCAAAATATGTAATTTTAAGAAAGAATAAAACCTGCTCGAGGCAGTGCAACGTGCTTAGACTACCAGTAAAAAGGAAAGTAAAGCGTAAAATAGCAGGGTAGCAAAGTGTCGGAATTGATACCAGTAAAACTCCCCTTGCGGTCAACGCACCTTCCGCACCTTTGTTCGGGTCAACTACATGGTTTGGCACCTTCATCACTCGATACAATGCGGGAAAGCACACTTTTGAAACGTGAACCTTCGAGTTGACCTCAGGCCACAACTTCTACGAGCGATGCTCGGTACGTACGAAGAACGTCCCTTCCCGTATCCTTTTCATGTCTTGTGGATTCCACAAATCGTTTCAATTATGCTGTGTTACAGTACTTTACATTCCAGCATCGTGAATAACATGTTTTTACTTACATGTGTACATTCAACTCTTCTCATACACTATTTGCGTAGACCGCATGTTTGTAATCAATTTCATTACTTGCGTAGACTGCATGTTTTGTTTGCGTAGACCGCATGTTTATAATTAATTTCATTACTTGCGTAAACCGCATGTTTTGCTTGCGTAGACCGCATGTTTATAATTAATTACGTTACTTGCGTAGACCGCATGCTTGTAATCAATTTCATTACTTGCGTAGACTGCATGTTTTGCTTGCGTAGACCACATGTTTGTAATCAATTTCATTACTTGCGTAGACCGCATGTTTTGTTCGCGTAGACCGCATGTTTTACTTGCGTAGACTGCATGCTTTACTTGCGTAGACCGCATGTTCTGCTTGCGTGGACCGCATTCTTATGTTCAAATTCATTACTTGCGTAGACCGCATGTCCTATTTGCATATACCGCACGTTTGAAACCAATTTCATTGCTTGCGTAGACCGTATGCTTATGATCAGTTTCGTTGCCTGCGTAGACCGCGTGCTCCACTTACATGTCTGTGCCTTCACAGCATTGTTATGCTTCCCACTTGCTTTGCGTTGTCACGCATTTTCAAGTACATTAATATGCATGTTGTTAATCACATTGTGCCTGTTAAGTTTGTTTTCTTTGCAGGCGCGATATGGTATGTACGGTTCATTTAAGGCCGGTACAACCCGACGAACTGGACAGGTATGGTATACTCCGAGTGTGACATATCGAGAATCGCATAATTCTCTTACATCCTTTCTGCATTATAGTGTAGTTTGGTGTATGCTAGCTTAAAACTGTCGCGTGTTATGCTTCGTTACAGCTATCTTTGCATGATCATAAGTTATGTTCGGCTTTGTGCATTGTCTTGCATTTTACCCCTGCATTCGGGCACATATTCTGCTTGTCTTGCATGTCTGTCTAAGTCTTCGGCTTTGTCAAAAATGGGTCGTCTCTGGGCTTTGACATTCACTCCCGTTATTGTTATGACTTTCGAGTTCTATCAAAGAGGAGCAACTGTAGACACCCCATTTTTGACCGTCCTCAAGACTTGGACATCACCGTTGGAACACTCGGTGATCATCCGTGCTTGTGTTCGCCCCGAGTTCCTGGAGGTCTCGGCTGCGTGCCTCGCCTCAGGATCTCTCGACTCGACTTTTCGGTGTCTGGTTTTGCACCTAATACTTGTGTTTTTGCCTTAAGAGGCAGGGAATGGCTTGTTGGCCATTCCCACACCCCATCGGTTGTCTCCTCGCATCACCGGCCGTTTATTGGTGCCATCGGCAGTGGTTTCTTAAAATCAATAGCTGATCGGCACTATATTTTGCCGACCGGCACTTTGTTTTGGGCCGGTGACCTATTTTGCTGGCCGGTGTGCCCCTTTTGCACCCTTGAGACTTGGTGCATGCCAGCTGGAATGCACCAACACTCCTCCCCGTGCATGAAGTGGCTGTTTTGCCCCTTTTGCCCCCCTTTTGGTCAAAGCTTCTTGAGGAAGCTTGACCCTTTGTCAAAGCTTCCTCAAGAAGCTTGGCCAGCTGTCTTAGCTTCCTCAAGAAGCCTTGACTCCTTTGCCCCCTTTGCCCCTTTCATTTAGCTTCTTTGAGAAGCTTAAATCATTTCCCTTTTGCCTATTTAAGCACCTCTCTTCTTCCATTGTTGGGGTTAGAGTTTTGAACATAAAAAAACCAGAGCTTATATACATATACATCTGATATATACACACTCTCTCTCTATATTTCCCTCTCTCTCCTCCCTTGTGTGTGTTTTCTTGGCCTAAAAGTGCATTTTGACCTTACTTTTGCACTAATACACACACCATTACACCTTGCTACGAGATTGAGAGGTTTTGAGGGTTGTTTTTTGAGGTTTTGGACTGATTTTGCTCAGTAGAGTGTGGCTGGACCAACTGTTCTTGAAGTGTTCTTCAAGGGTAAGATTTTCACTTTAGTTTCCCTAATCTTGCATTGGTTTTTGACCTATCTTGCATATTGATTCAAGCTTTGAGTATAACATAAAAAAGTCTTATATTTTCCTGCTTAAGAACTTTCATTAAGGGTGTTTTGGCATTGGGGGTCGAACTCACCCTCTTAGGCCTTGTTTGGCCCTTTTGGTGCTTGCATTGTTAGGCTTTATTTGCTTGAGTGTTTGGTTCTTTTCACCACTGAAATCCAGTGGATTTTCAGTGGTAAAGAAGAGGGTTTGAAGTCTTGCATAGAGGAGGGACACCCCTCTCCCTTGGTCTCTCTCTTGTTTGCATATTTGGCTCAATGTGGTAGTATGCATGCCTAATCTTGTTTAGCTTCATTTCAGAGCTTATTTGGTGTTTATACAACATGTTTTACCTCTGTCTCATGTGGGTTTGTTGTTCTCTTTCATGCATATTATACTTGCTTTATATCTTCTCAAGGTTGCCTAGAGGTATGCCATACATTAAGGCCATGATTCTAGCATGATCTAGCCTAATATTATGAAGGTATTAGCATCATTTTGCCATGTTCAAGATCTGTTGGCCACTGTTTCAGTCATGCTTGCCATGTTTGGTGTCACCTCTTTGCATTTTGGCTCGAGAGCCTTAAGGGTATGGGTCATGAACATGCATTGGTTAGGCTATTTCGGTGATTTGGAATCACTTAGCATATCATTTCAGTCCCTAAACCATGCTTGTATACTTGCATTCATTGCTCCTCTCATGCTTTGAAGTTGTACCCTCTTATGCCTTGAAACGTGCATTGTGTATGCCTAGGTGTTTGTTTCATTTGGGATGCCATATGTGTGGGTTTTTGGAGCTCTTTTGCATGCTGAAATTCTGTTTTTTGGTTGTATAGTTCATGCCATGTTTGTTTGGGTTAGTGGTGGTAGAATGCCCTTTGTTATGCCTTAGCTTTGACCCCTCTTTTGGCTTGCATGTTTGTAGTGCATTTTGTCCATCACTTGAGGCACTTTTAGCCACTGTTTTTGGGGGTGTTTGAGGCCTCCCATTTCAGTCTAAGTCCCTTCTTGGACATGGTTGTATGTTTGACTTGTTGCCTCTAATTGCATGCGTGCATTGTACCATATTAACATTATGCGATGAGTTGCATTGTAGCATTGCATATTAGGAACATTGTATGCTTGCCATGATATGTTGCATTACATGTGGCATGCCTTGTTTTTTTTGTGATGTGTTGCATTTTCGAGCCATGTTTACATAACATGCATTGCATTACTTGGTTTGGGGTGTCAAACCAAGTGTGAGGGCTAAGAAGTGTTCATACTACAAGTGACGTAACGCGTCTCAACTCTCGGTCACCGAGGCCCTTGACTTTGGCATGATTGGGTCTTGGTCTTCATTTATATGTTGCATGCATTTTCATTAAATTGCAACCTTGGCTCCTTAGGCCATCACGCATCAAAATGCATGATTGATGGCCCGAGGGTCGAGGGTCATGCTCTCTTGAGTCCCTTGCATGATAGGGAGTGTGCCCGCGCATACATTTGCTTGAAGTTCCATGTCTGTCCTTGTTGCTGTCAAAAACCAGTTTCTGCAGGGAGTTTCTGCCGACCGGCACTATAGAGTGCCGACCGACCATGTATTTGTGGCAGATAATGTGAAACCCCAGCCGATGGATAAGTTACATGGCCGGTGGGCATTCCCTTTAGCCGATGGTGTCCTACAGCGTTCAGGGAACCTATCCCAGGATTTCGGTAGTTTTCAGAGAAGCAGGGCAGTGTAAACAGAGGCAGCAGTGGTATAGTACGGGCTTTCGGGGCAAGATAAATCCGAGACGGGGGGGGGCTGCGGCCGTCTTCTCTTTGCATTTAATTTGTTAATTAGATTAGAAATTTTGTAATATTTAATTTAGTATTATTTATTCAGACTGTAATATTTATTCGGACCCTCCGAGCGAGGGCAATTGTGTAATAAGTGTGTGTGAGTGTGTGTATGTCTTCCAACCCCACGTCTTTCTTCCCTTTTATTTACCCGCTTATGATGGTAGACTAGGGCAATTAGCATACCTTATGCTTAGCATGCGTGCATCCATGCATTTGTCTTACACGCACCAGGCTCGGTACATCATGCTAACTGCACTCGTATTTCAATTCCAAGTTGAGTATTTGTTAGTTGCAGCATTTCACATGCCATGTTTAGGATAGCCGAGCCTGTTTGGATTGCATCTTTGCATGTGTTTGCATTAGCCATTTCAAATATGAACTAGGATCATGCATGTGATTACTAACTGGTTTCTGTTTTGGCTTGGAGTACTAGGTGAGCTTTTATGCTTTAGCATGCCGCATGCGTGTGAGTGTTGCTATAATTGCATGATTACCATGAGGCTAGCTGCTTATGTGATATAACTGCTTGAATGCCTGTGGATGGAGGTCAAATTGCTTAAATTGGGATAACGCATTAAAACTGTAGATTTTAAGCCCACTAGATAGTGGCAAAACCATCTTTTCTAAAATCCCACTCGAGGGTGGCAAAACCTGCATTTTAGCCTACTTGCGAGTAGCAAACCATTTTCAAAACAAGCATGAAATGTTTTGTTCCAATTTAGGCGATTTGGTCTATACTTGTTTGCTGTGCGCATAACATAGTAATTCTAGGCTAATAACCGGAATAAGAACACATAACGTTTTCAAAAAAGGATATCACGGTTAGTAGAGGCCGATCTTTGGATCGGGCGAGAGGGGGTGCTCATAGCTGACCTTCCCCAATCGTACCCAAGCTCCCGAGCCGAGGCAACTTTGGTGATAATGGACACGTGGCCTTTGGCACCGAGTCAGGGTTTCCTAAATTCCCCCATAAAAATATTTAGGTGGCGACTTTGTATCTGGCAAAGCAGTCCATGTTTGGCACTTCTTTTCAAAAATCTATTTCTCAAAACGATTTGCCGGATTTGGACTCTTTGGTTTAGATTAAGAACCGTGACACAAATCGAGTCCGAACTGTAGTGCGGTCCCTCGCGGACGTGCTACAGCCGCTTATGCCACAATTCGGTAGAAGTATCATCTTCAAGTGCATTGATAACACCTTTACAAATTTTTCCTTGCATTGAATAAAGTGTATGAGTCTTCTTGCACTTAGCCACCACCAAAGAACCCTTTGTGAGCTTCCATATTCCACCACCAAATTTGTTGTTGAAGCCTTCATCATCTAACTTCCCAGTAGAGATCAAATTGAGGCGAATGTCGGGAACATGCCTCATATCTTTAAGCAACAACTTGCAGCCCAAATTGTTTCCAAGCAAATATCACCCATGCCAATAATCTTGGACAAACCTTCATTACCCATTCGAACAGAACCATAATCTCCTTTGGTATAGGTAGTGAAGAAATCAACTCGAGAAGTCACATGAAAAGAAGCACCCGAATCAATCACCAAATTGCTCTCTAGGCCCACAAAATTGATACAATCATCTTCGCAAACGACCATGAGATCATCGGTAGTAATTGCCGTTGTGTCTTCTTACTTCTTATCCACACTTTTGTCACGCCTTTTCTCTTTGTTCTTGAGCTTTCGGCATTCCCGCTTCATGTGCCCTTTCTCATGGCAATAATAGCACTCAATGTCTTTCTTTGAAAAAGAACCATCTTTTGATTTGTCACGGCTTTGATCATGACCATGAGGAGTCTTACTCCTCCCCCTTGTTTTGCTTCGGCCTCTCACAACAAATGCTTCCGAATGATGGGAACCCGCTGATTTTCTTCTAGTTTCTTCATTCAACAAGCTGCTAGTGACTTGGACCATTGTGACAACTCCATCAAGTGCCGAATTACTAATCGTCACAACCAAAGTCTCCCAACTTTCGGGCAAAGAACTAAGTAGCGTCAAAGCCTGCAACTCATCATCAAAAACAATTTTCATAGAAGCAAGTTAGTTAACAATACTCTTTATTTCATTCAGATGTTCCGGAATAGGGATGCCCTCTTTATATTTTAAATTAACCAACTTACGAAACAGAAAAGCTTTATTTGTGGCTGATTTCCTATCATAAAGGCCTTCTAATTTTTTCCATAAATCATGTGCTGAAATTTCAGTAGCAACATGATGAAACACACTGTCATCAATCCATTGACGGATAACACCAACGGTTTTTCGATTAAGCCTATTCCATTCATCATCTTTCATACCCTCGGGTTTGCCACTATCACCCTTAATGGGTCCATACAAATCTTTACAAAATAATAGGTCCTCCATTTTAGTTTTCCAAGTTACCCAATTGCTTCCATTGAAGCTAGACATACGACCCACATTCCCCTCCATTGATTTACACAAATAAATTGACCCAAATAAACCGTAAGCTCTGATACCAGTTGTTAGGGAAAATATGTGATTCCCCACAAGTAAATCAATCAATGAGAATAAAAACTAACACGTAAAATTCTTGTGTTGCTTTTGATTTAATTTTTTCGCATTAGTTTTTATTTCCATTGATTGATTTACTTGTGGGGAATCACATATTTTCCCTACCAAATGCAGCTGCTTCATTCCTTGTCATGGCTAACCACAAATTCATACCATAGCATGTAAAGTAATTTTTAGACATTTAGGCTTTGCAGTCCATTTTAAACCTCTAACCATTTGAATAGACTATCTTAGATAGATAAGTTTCAAAGCAACAAATGATTTATGTTCTTCAAATAATTGGGTTTAAAAAAAAACACATTTTATCTTCTTCAAACAATTTTTTACATTAATTTGTGCTGCTTCTATATGAACTAGTTGAAGGTGAGACATGCTGATCACCATTTAGTAACTATTATTCTCACAAAATATGTATCTATGCATTATTGATGAACCAAAGGTAAGGCGGAGAGAGCTATAAAAGTTAAAGAAGCAGTCACTGATATTGATGGAAAGGTGGAGCTTGAAAGAAGAACAGTTAGCTCAGATTGCTGAAGTAAGGCCAGGTTAAGAACTGAATAAACCAGCCATTAGATAAGTACTTTTAATTCAAGTAGTTCGGATACATTCGAATGTCAAAATTTGTTTGGGAAGCTTTCTTTAAAAAGCACAAAAAAAACAATTAAAATAAAATAAAATAACCTTTTTAACAAATAATTGTGATTGACAATGGAAATTGAAGTTCAAATTATGAATCATGTGAAACATCTGCCACCTAATTAGTTTCGTGAAAAATCTTTGTCGTGAGAGGTAGCCAATTCATCACGCAAGTCCTGGTGCATGATTACACCCAATGACTTGACGTTGAAATCTCGATCAAATTGAGATTGGCCTGTCAAATTGAAATTCAATTTAGATATTGAACAACTTAACGTGAATGTTAACTTGGTCAGAGGTTAAAAGGTTACGTCTGGTATAATTTGTTATTTAGTGAAGAAAAAAAAGGTTTATTTTTAGAGTATCTATTTATAAGTTGATTGCGACTTGGGCTATTATGTTGCAGTTGTAAACGAACTAGTAATACAACAAGTACAAGAAGAATCATATACCTTATAAAGACTTCTGGTGCATGCGCAATCATATACCAATCCTCCCCCTTTCCCTTCTCACATCGCCTTGCCAGTTCAAGACTGCAACCCCAAATGTCTATTCTTTGGAGTTTGGTAAGATTTTGAATACTCGCTGGAAGTGATGCAATCTTCGGGCAGTTTTCAAAGTGCAATGATTAGAGAGATTCAAGGCCTTGTATCCCTTTCTCTGGCAAAGAAAGCTCTGGACAGTCGACAATAGATAAAGAAATTAATGCAACGAGGCTTGTAAGGTCTTTAGGCAACACTTTAAGGTTTGAAAAACTCACAATCCTCAGTGACTTAAGAAAAGTAAGGTTTCTCAGCACCTCTTTTGGAAAAGAAATCGCCTCATGATTAACACTAACGCGTAGGGAAGTGAGACTAATAAGTTTTTGCACTCGTCATAAAGAAATAGTTTTTGGGGATGAAAGATGCGGAAAGCCCAATAAAGGACAATTTCCAATCTCAATATTGCAAAGACGAGGGAACAACTCTCTTCCCTCATTCCTTGACAAACCTTTCAAATTCGGAAAACTTCCAATATGGAGTACGTCCAAAGATGGGAATCCTTTCACTGGGCCTCCACCAATAGGAAAGTCATTATCAAGATACTCCAGTACTTTATCCATTCCATCAATTCGAAGGCTTTGTAGCAAAGGGAGTTGTCCAAACGGTGGAAGTTGTCAGCAGTTTTTGCAACCGGAGAGCTGGATTTTAACTATATTTTTTAGAACTGAATCCCTCATCTAGAGCAGGAATTGGGAACCTTTATAACCTTGTATGACCAATGCCTTTAGGTTTGGATGAGGTTCAAGGGCTTGAAGTACTAATTCAGATTCAACATCTTTTCGTGATCCAGATTCAGCCAAATCATATTCCCAATATAGTTCTAACCGACAAAGATTTTTCTTTTCCACCAAATTGGCTTCTTGGCATCCATTGGATTTCTCACTCTCTCACACTCTCAAGGTTCTTGATACGAAGTTGTCCTCCAAAGTTTAAGCATTCAATTCAGCTAGACTACAAACTTTGCTCTGACCCACAATAAATACATTTAATGTCTTCAAGTAAGTTAGCTGCCCAATATTTGGGGGCATCTCAATTAATGGACAACCTATCAGATAAAGATGTCAGAGACTTGTCAGGTACTTGATGTTCTTGGGCAATCTCTCAAGTTTTCGACAGTAATCTAGAATTAATGTCTGCAAATTCCAGAGACAACAAATTGAATTAGGAAGCTGCTTGATATCAGTATTATGAAGGTCTAAATACCTCAGATGTTTTAAGTTTCCAATTGAAGATGGCAACCTTGTCATGCCACTGCTGCTTTCTTGGAAAACTCGCAGTGAACCAAACTTCCTAAAATGTCACAAAAAATTGCCCCACTTGCTGTAGGAAAATGGTGGATATTGTAGTTGGAATGTCCTTAAGGATACAACATTACAAAACGTGTCATTAAAATTATCTATCCAATCATTAACCAATGTTACATGATGAACTTTTTTGTTGGATATATTACTCAAACTTTTAAACTCCATCGCCAGATACTTATCCTCCATAGCTGATTGGGCGAGATCATGCATTTTGAACCATGTCATTCGAAAAATGTCATCGTTGTTCACATCTTGAAAAAAAGATCTCCAACACAATTCGTTCCAAATTTGATCGTCAATATCTTCCGGCTCCAGCCTTCCTTTGCATGAAATGTAGCCATTAGCCATCCGAAGATGGATTAGTTTTTCCTTTTCAATTGTAAAACCCTTTGGGAAAACTGCACAATAATTACTTAATCTCAAAGCAGGCAAGATCGAATATTTATTTTGGGATAAGTTCCAAATTTCACTTTCTTTAACAAATAACCACTCATTTTCCTCATTTTTGAAGCGCATTAGCCCTCCGAGGGCCTGCAGCTAAAGGCACACCCCTACGCTTCTTCACTATCTCCTTTCCAATAGCCACAAGATTCGGACGCTCTGCATTTCCATGTCCAAATGCTCGTTGCCTAAACAACATCCAACAATCTTCATCAGATAAAAATAACAGGTGATGCGATAGGATAGTTCCCATGATTGATGCAATAGTTTCAAGACGAGTAGTGACGACAATTGAAGCACCTTTCGATCCGCTTGCTAGTAGATACTTCAAATTCACCCGCTTCTCTTGATCGTCGTTCCATACATCATCTAATACAATCAGGTACCTTTTCCCACTCAGCTTGTCTTGAAGGGTTCTCTGCAGAGAACCTAGATCTAAGTCTTGAGAAACTTCTCCAGATGCAGATCTTATTACTGCTTTTATCATCGTTTTCACATCAAAATCCTGAGAAACATAAACCCAGATTTTAGGTTCAAAGAGGCGTTCCACCCTCTCATCATTGAAGGCCATTTGCGCAAGGGTTGTCTTTCCAAGCCCCCCTATACCAATTATAGGGTACACAGAAACGTCCTCGCTATCACATACATCCTGAACCAAAACTTTGACAATCTTTTCTTTATCTTCATCTCTTCCATATAGTTCTAGTTGAGTTATAAAGGAACTGGTTTCACGGCTTTCGGAATATTCAACTCTCTTCTCCACAGCTCCCTCGTGCAAGTGAAATTTACGATTAGCAGCAATTGCATCTTACTTCACTATAATATCTTTTATCCTATTCCTTATGTTGTGACGGAACATAATGTTCTCAATAGGATTAAAAGTCAATAAACAAGTACTTACCTTCTTCTTTAGAGAACCAGAACTCTGGCCTTTAGATTCACATCAGAGGGCTTCAGTTGCACAATCATCCAAGATGTCATCAGCCTCATAGGCTGCATCATTGAGCTCTCTCAACCAATTTTGAATTGCTTTGTCTTGCAGTTGCTTTCGCTCTGCATCTTCAAGTACAACCTTGATGGTGGAGAGAGTGCTTTTAATTGTCTCCATCTCCTCATCAACCCCTCAAAGCAAGCCCACCTCTTTTCAGATCAAGGAGTCCAGATTTTCAAGCACAAGTGGAAGAAATAATGAAGCCATGGTGAACTTGCTAGCTATTTGGATTCAAGGTGAGATCTCAAAATTGCAAATGCTTTCCCAAAACTGAATGCATCAAGTGCAAAGTATCAGAAAGGAATAATTGTCAGAAGACAAATAGGAGAATAATTGGAAAAAAGAAGACTTTGGAAAATGACTCATTACCAACTGATGAATTATAAGAGTTTGAATGCTGCTCTTTGTAGATAACTACTTGCATTTAGGTTTTGATGCAAGGGGGTGGACTTTTATTAGAATTCATTGGATTGATTTTTCTATAACGTTACTACTCCGAAATTTATCAGGAAATTCTTCAATTCACATGATGCCTCACTCGGATCATTAATTATAGTGACATTATCTTGTAACAACACAATTTTAGGACATAATAATCAAAACCAAAGCCATGATAATAACCAACACCATTTTGGACATAACAAAATACCATAAGATCCATTTCTTGGAATTAGTTTATATCATCGATTATTTACAAATGCATTCTGACAAGCATTTATCAAGCATTATTCATAAGAAGAAAATAAATATATGAGAAGTTCATAAACAATTCGTAATTATTTGCTGCATTTCAATAGAAGAAAATAACCAAGAAGACAAAATATCCAAAATTTTGAGTGTTTCATCCTACACGTAACCGTCAACCAACCATAACCTAATCTCTTTGGGTTCCATAGATCAAGGTGGAAACAATGAGCTCCAAGTCATTCTAGATCTCTCTTCAGGTTGTTAATGTACAAAGACCCTCACCAATGGGTACTGGTTGATGAGTTAAAATAGGGAAAGACTCAATAATAGCATTCAAGTTGTATCTAATTAGTACCAACAACAAATATAAGATACTGAGGGTAACATGTATAACCCTATGTTTTCAATTTTAACTCCCATATGCAAGTGTCTTCTTCACTTCCAATTCTGATCCATTTGCTCCAAAGAAGTCATAGCTCCCTCTGGTATTCAAATCAAAATTTATGCAACTACCTTCAACTTTAAACTTGATGTCCTTCTTTTCCTGTTCCTCTCCCAAGCATAGAGACCCATTTGATTTCCTTTGAATAAAAAAAATGTTCTTCTCTGAAATGTTTTCATTTCTTGATTCCCCATCCATATTCACCATAAGATTTGACAGAGCCAAATTGAAATTGGTAAGTTGATCTCTAGTGGCTTCAAGATTGATTGTGTTGTTCATGTCAAGTGTTAGGCTTTTTTGAGCTTTCTCTAATATCGATTGCAAGTACTTCCCTTGTGCCTCTATTCTCATCTGCAACTTCTTTTGTACCTATTACATATTGAGAGAAGAAAAAAAAAAAAAATCAGACAATGGCCAAAATCCTTGGCATGAATTAGCAAACATTATGTGACATAATACAAAGAAGAGGCCTATGGAGGAAAATTGATCATAGAACTGTCAAACAAGAGAGAGACCTCAAGATGCTCCTGTAATCTCTTCTGTACTTCAATCTGACACCTCAGTGCCTCTGCAATTGGCACTTCTCTGTTCAGAACAGAATGTTCATTAGCTACAAGATGGGCAGATCAAAAATGAATTTATACATTCCGTCTTATATTTTTATTTTAAATTGAATTTGAACTCTTAAAACAAAACTTTTCAAACTATATTTAAGGCTGTATTCATAATTTTTTTACTCAAACTCCAAGAAAAACTAGTTACTCCAAACATACAAAGAGACTACTTGGTTTCAAAGAATACCCTGGTTCACTTTTAACTCCTGATGAATTGGTAGTAGCACCTGAGGAATGCATATGGTAGTCTCTGTAAAAACCACCTGGACAAAGAAAAATATGATTTTTATAATTTCATGCATTATTGAAAATTCAGAAGTGACATTAACAGAGATTCCTTACTGCAAAATCATTTCGTTTCCTCTTTAAAGAACTCAATTGAGGATTTTCATGTAAAATATGATTTTAACTATTTCAATCACTATTAAAAAAAAAAAAAAATTAATCAAAACAAAGCAAAAGAGAATGAGATGTATTCAAAGAGATGGTGCAAAATCATTTTGTTTCCTCTTGAAAGAACTGAATTGAGGGTGTACTCACGAGAGTTAAATTTCAACTGGAGGAGGAGCTGTTGGCAAGAGGTTGAACTATCTGTGGTGAAACTACATAACTTTTTGTACATGTTATAATGTACTCACCATTGCTCTCTTTGTTTTGTTCTAAAGTGTTCTGTTGCTTGGCCTGCTGCCCAAGTCCATACTTCTAAGCAAAAAATGTGAACATCAGTAGTTCATAGAAAGCATAATGGACAAGGATGGCCAAAAAAAACAAAACACACCTGCAAATGGCTCTTTAAATGATACAATGTCAAGCCCTTTAAGTCCATTACTCTCAGCACTGACTTGGGAGTCGCTTCTGCAAATTGAAACTCTTCTCTGAGTTGAGTTTGTATTAAGCTTGTAATTACAAAAATAACTCGCTCTTTATAAATAAATAAGAAAATTCCCTCCCATTTGTCTATAGCAATAATTGTCACATAATTCATGTCCATGGTTCAGAATGAAACATATTAGATGCTACGGAAGTTGGATACATTCTTCATTTCCTTTTATAGACAGGATTTAATGTAACAAGAATAGGCACTACCAGAAAAGGATCACATCAATGCGGTTAATTAACAAGCAGTCTAACCTGAACCATGCTACCATAATAAATCTAATATGTAGTTATATACTATTAAATTGACAATTTGGATAAAGTGAAATGAATATGGACATAACCCTACTACTAATGAAAGAGTGAGACTATGATTTGCTGAACTACAATCAACCTCCTAAAATTACAATGTAAAACATGGATTTAGCAAAACTATTTGTTACATACCATTCACCACTTAGTTTTTTGACATTCACAACATGCCAAAAACAGATTAACTCCACTTCGGCCAATAATATCATTTTTCATACAATCAAAGGACTACCCCCATCACTTGTCTTTGTTCTATTGATTATAAATTTTGTGTAGCTACAAGTATACAACCAAAGACCAAATTTGGCCCCAATTTCAATGCTTTGAATGACCTTATCCATTTCAAATTTCTTCTAAATTTATTGGATTAGGAAGAAACCCAAAGACAAAATAACTCAAGCTTAAATATTCTATATAATGCAATTGTTTTGTTAAGCTATTTGGCTAACAGCAGTTTTGAAGACCTATATTCATCAACGGACAAATGGATAGTGCATCTCTCAGTCTTGTATGAATGTGACTAATAGCACTAATTAGAGACGAATATGAACCACAGCAAAAAGGGAAACCAATTACATTTTATGGTAAAACAATTTCTTCAAGTGGGTGTAGCTAAAATATGGAAATTATGGGATATTAATAATTTTCTGTGCGAACCAATCAATTCAGACCCAACCAAAAATAGGAAAACAAGTCAATTTTCAGAAAAAATATTCTCCCTCTATAAAATGTTTTTAGTCAAAAACCATTGAAACACAATGTCCAACAAAAAACCAAGGACGGACCAATATAGAAAACAAATGCCGTTGTGCTGATATGCTGTGCTCTTTTGGTTTGATTTGCTGCTGTGCTGATCCGCTGCAATCTGTTGTGTTGTTGTGTTGTTGTCTTGTCTAGCTGTGCTCTTTTTCATCTGTATCTTGTTTTTTGTTCAGGATGCCTATTTTATGTTAGATATGGTTTTTGAACAGAAGTATGGGTTAGATAGTTTAAGACTGCTTTGTGTCTAGATGCTAGCCTTTTGTCTTAGCCTTTTCTTTTGGTTTTATCTATTCGTCTTTTGCTTTGTATAGTTCTGCCGGGCCCGGGGCTTCCCCTTGTAATCTTGTAATTTTTCTGTTTTTATTTTATGACTTATTCGCCCAAAAACAGTAAATTGAAACCAGAACTACTAATTGCTAGCAAACATCAAATAATGGAAGTGCCAATCCCATTGTGTGTGTGTGTGTGAGAGAGAGAGAGAGAATCACTGTTAGGGCCACCCAGCTTGGTGACTGCATCAACAAATCGGTCATGAAGATTCGCCGTCCACCTCAGCCTCGGCTTTGGGTCTCTCGACATCACCATCCCACTCTCCATCATCCCCACCACCACACCCAAATCGTCAAATTCTCTCTCTCTCTCTCTCTCTCTCTCTCTCTAACAAAGAGAAGAAATCAGAATTGAATTTCAACTAAGCAAGCACCATTGAATTGAAAAAGGTATGGATCAGAATTCAATTCTTTTAAAGCTTGAAACTTTCAATCTAAAACACTCAGAATCAACTGTTTTTGCCTCAAATTTCAACTTACAGACATTCAAGAATGTGTCTAGAGGTCGGTTGCATGTAAAGGGAAGAAATCAGAATTGAATATCAACTGAGCAAGCACACACCATTGAATTGAAACGGGTATGGATCATAATTGAACTATTTCGATGCTTGAAATTTTCAATTTAAACACTGAAGATCAAATTGTTTTTGGCATCAAATTTCAACTTTGCAGACATTCAAGAATGTGTGTAGAGATCGATTGTGTATAAAAAAAACGACACGAAGAGAAAAGATCGGAGACGAATCTGAAGGAACATGATTAACCGAAAAATTTTACTATTAAATATTCAGAGCAATGACTGGTGATTGTTCAGGAGGATATGATAGATTTCGTATTGGACCGTGGGATTGAAGAGATGTGCGATGTTCTGCTATTGGGCGTTGGATGGACGTTGTGGAGAGAGGGGGAAACCGATTGGACAGAGGGGTGGGGTGTAGGGGAGGAAAAGGATGGAGTGACACGTGGGATGCCAGCGTGGAATATTCGCCGCAAAATTCACGGGGATGGAATAGGAAAATAGTATAGACCTCGAATGTTAACGGAAAATGAGTGGGAGTACTAATTAGTGCTATCATTAATGATATGGTAGTGAGTCTCATCATGAAGATTTGATGTTTTTGACTTTGGTGTTGTATTTTTTTTCTTTTTTTATTGAGTGCCATGTCATTAGTGATCTTTTTAGAGTTCTAAAATTAGTGGTCTCTATCATTGTTGAATGTTAAATGGGTTTGAGATAAGTGTATTTTTTTGACTTTGTATGAAATATGAGTTGGATTTGAAGTGATATGTTAAATGATATAATTTAAATAGAATAATAATTTTTTGATTTTTTAATTTTTTTAATCCATACCAAACAAAACGTTAATAATTTATTTAGGATGCTTAGCCTGACTCGATAGAATATTTGCGAAAATTCACTTACTTTCCATGAAGAGAGAGAGACAAATTGATAATAACTTTTATCTATTGGATCATATTTTGACTTCGCTTTAGATTTTTGCATATTTTAAAAATTAAAAATACTTAAAAAAAAATAAAAAAACACATAAAATTTTTAAAGATTAACCGATAACACTGATCAGCTTTGGCTTCAGTCATTTGTGTTTGGTAACTTGTACAAATTCAGTTTTTTTTCTTAAGTAAAAAAAATCAAAAGTCTATTTACTAAACAAGTTTTAAAAGCTACCAAAAAAAAAAAAAAAACAATTTTCAAAAATATGCTTTTAATAATTATAAAAGCACTACTTTTTTAACTTCTAAAATGTGCAATAAAAAAAAATTAATTATCAAATTCCACCTTAATTGGCCATAAGTGGATTAGTTATAAATACGAGACGATTGGTTCTATTTTTCCCTGGGCAATTGATTATGAATTATTTGAGACCATACCAAATGTAATGGTTGGAGATAAACTAATAATTATCAAGTACTTATGTTAACTTTAGTCTCACTAATTCATTATGATTAAAATAAATTTGAAAAAAAAGCGAAATTGAAAACCTTGACAGTGAAATTAGGAAAATGAGATTCTCATTTTTTCTTTAAAAATATAATATAAACAAGAAAATTATAAATTAACGTAACACTAATAATGTCTCGATACTTTGAAAGAAACTACTTGAAAATTCTCTTTTTTTTTGTTTTTGTTTTGAGAATGACTTGAAATTAAATGATAAAAACAATTCAATTACCACCTCAATTTTTAAATTAAATTTATAAAAACAAAATATTTATTTCTTCAACTTCTTCTTCTTCTTCTTCTTCTTCTTTTTTTTTTTTTTTTTGGATTGAACATTGAAATAATTACTAGAGAATGTGTATGGATGACTTTTTGTGAAGTGGTCCATCCAGGAAAAAGAGGTAGGGGAGATGAGGACACGAAGTGTTAGACAATTTTCACTGTATTAAATATATTAATTCTCTTGTATACTTAACAACAACTAGAATATAAAAGAAATAAAGGAAAGAAGAGAAAATATTTAATTACAAAAATCAAACTAGAAATAAAAATAAATAAATAAAAACAGATTTTATTTTGTTACAAAAATAAAATTAAAATCTGATTTAAATAATAATAATAACACCGAAAATAAATTAAATAACTTACTTAATTAAATCTTGAATAAAATTTTGACCAAGTCCAGTGTTTGATACTGTGTCCTTAAGACAGATTTGTCCTCTCCCAGGATGAAATAATCAACTACAAACAATAGCAGCACTACAAATTGTTTGCCTAACGAACACACTAAGTGTTTATACTCTTTCTCACAAAAAATTAAACGCAGCAAAATGAAGAATAAATTTGCAAAGGTGAAGTACAAAATTTCTGAATCTAAAACATCAAATGAGGGTTGTCCTATGTATAGATGTATTGGTGGCTGCAGGTTTTGAATTAAACAGGTGCAAACCTGTTTGGTTTTGAATTTAAACAGATTTGAATATGTTGGGTTCACAATTCAAACAGATAAAAAACGGAAAGGGCCTTGTTTGGGTGTACAATAAAACCAGACCAGTTTATTTCCGGAATTAATTTGAATTATGGATTTTATTTTACCAAAAAATAAAATTAAATTCAAATGTTTTTGGCCCAAAAAGATAAGTATTGGGCCGAACAAGCCAAGCCAAGCCCAGCTCGGACGGCGGCGGCGGCGCGTGCGTGTTGATTTTTGGGTCCAATGGGTCTAGCCCATTTTGCCCACAACCTCCCTCTCTAAAACACTTGGGTACCCCTTGGGGCACACCCCAACTTCCGATCCCATGCCTTATAAACTTATTCAAAACTTCCCACCAAATCAATGTGGGACAAGCCTTATTCAAACCTTTAAGGATTTTTCACCAAAATTCTATTTCCATGGAGCATACTTTGGCTTCAATTTTCCATTCACTCGGTAATGGTTTTGAGTAACCAAATATACTACGTGAATCACAACGCGGCATAGAACGCGTTACCACTTTGACTCGCGAAAATCGATGCTCGGGTCCCACCTAAATAATAGACCAAGGTTAGGAAAAAATTCTGATTTTATCCAGAATTTTCCAACCATTTCCGACAGGCGAAGCTAACAACAAAGGCCGGCCAAAAGGTGAAATTTTTATATTATCATTTTTCTTTTCAAAGCTAGTGAAGATAATTGTCATGAATTTATCACATCTAATAATAAACTAAATATTATATAAAAAATAATTAATATACAATATTATTTGCAATATCTTTGGTTGGATCAACAACAAATCTTTTAGCTCTCAGCTTCAAGAATTTGGTTTTTGTTGATGAGTGAACAAATACTAACAGAATGATATCTTTCAATTTGATCTCAACATGATATCAAGTAGATGAAAAGGGCAAGAACCATATACAATTGGAGAAAAAATAACACAAGAATGAGTGGAACTTCCATAAAACTCATGGTTTCTCTTTATGCTCAATCTCAACAATTTTACATATATATATATATAGAGAGAGAGAGAATCCATACTTCTCTTGAACCGAACATGTACAGTTTGATGTGCATACATGACTAAGTTGTCGGCTAACTCTGTTCATCGCCAAACCAGACCAGCGGATGAAACAAACAAATGCATCGATGATGATGACTAGAAGTGTCATAGCCTGGTGGCTTAATTTGTGAAGTTCATTCATTGTTTACTCATATGTGTTGGACAATCTTTACTGTATTTAAATAAATTAAATTCTGTTGTGTATTAAACAACAACCAGAATATAAAAGAAATAAAAGAGAGGAGAGAATTCGTTTGATTACAAAAATCAAACTAGAAATAAAATATATAAATAAAAACAGATTTTATTTTGTTACAAAAACAAAATTAAAATATGATTTATACAAACAAATAAAACAGAAAATAAATTAAACAACTTACTTGATTAATTTCTTCGAATAATAATAATTTGATCAAGTCCAGTGTTTGACACTGTGTTCTTAAGACAGATTTGTCATTTCCACGGTGCTTTTCAGAAAATGGACGTCTATCTCCCAGGATGAAATGATCAATAACGAATAAATGCAGCACTACAATTTATTCGTACGACGAACACACTAAGTGTATATACTCTTTCTCACAGAAAAATAATGCAGCAATATGTAAGAATAATAGCAGAATTATTATGAACGAAAATTGTGAATCGAATGTTTCAAATGAAGGGCTAGTCTATTTATAGATGTAGTGGCACCCATTTATTTTAAATTGAACAGGTAGCACCTATTTGAACAAGTACTGACCCTGTTGGGTTTGAATTGGTATTGATTGGGTTCAAATTTGAACAGATAAAACTGGAACAACACAGATTTGAATCTGTCCGAGTTGTTTGAAATCTAAACAATTTCAATTCTGTTCGGGTGGAAGAAAACTGGACCCAATTTTGAATTTAAATTCTGAAAGTCAAATTGGAAAAATTAGAATTTAATTTTAGAAAATAAAATTCAAATGTTTTTGGCCCAAACAAGCCCAACCCAACCTCACACCACGCATCCAAGCCCAGCCCGCCCGACCGGACGGATGCGGCGGCGCGCGCGCGTGTGTGGTGATTTTTGGGTCCAATGGGTGTAGCCCATTTTGCCCATAACCTCCCTCTCTACAGCACTTGGATAACCCTTGGGGCACACCCCAAGTTCCAATCCCATGCCTTAGAAACCCACTCAAAACTTCCCACCATATCTCCCATTTTTCAAACCTTTAAGGATTTTCTACCAAAACTCCATTTCCATGGAGCACACTTTGGCTTCAATTTCCCATTCACTCGATAATGGTTTTGAGCAACCAAATATACCACGTGAATCACAACGCAGCATAGAACGCGTTACCACTTTGACCTGGGAAAATCAACGCACGGGTCCCACCTAAATATTAGATCAAATTTAGGAAAAAATTTTGTTTTACCCAGAATTTTTCCAACTATTTCCAACAATCCCCCACATGAATGGAATTTGATGACAACGGAAATGCAACAATATGCAGAATTTGTCGAAAGAGTATAAATCGAAAATATCTTGCATTATGATAGGTAGCTTTCGGCTTTGAACCTTCCCTAGTGATAACCTATCGGACTTACTGGCTAATCAATGGACGTGATGCCTTGAATTGTTCAGCCGTTTGTGTAAGCCAAGACAATAGATTTCACACAAAATATTTTCTAACACATCGTAGTTCTCACTGTTGTGTTCATTTTGGCCTTGAACGCTCCTGGTTTTCATGAGTGTTTCTAGAGAATGTAGCCTCTTTATTCTCATAGAACCGGCCCCAGTATGACACTCATGTAGGTGATTCTTATTATGAGTATCTCTTTATACTCATCTTGATTTTATGCCTTAATCAAGATATAAGTAATCAGTAAAAGCAAAAGAATGGGTAAGGAATTTTAATCAAGGCATAAAATGTTAAGGAATTTTAATCACCAAGGAATTTTAATCAAGTATAAGTAATCAGACAACACTTGTTGCAGATATCACTCTCACCATAAGAATGGGTAAAGAATTTTAATCCCTTGGTGATTTCTGGCGAGCCACACATAACTTAGTTGTTCCTTTGAACTTAGTTTTTGGGATCTCCAGTCATATAAGTAGGGTTACCATTATGATGACTCTTATGTAATAGGCTTTAATCCCATCCCCTTCGATAAACTATACACTTGATCTTTTGTCAAACCTTTTGTTAACGGATCCACAATATTCTCTTTAGATTTTATATAATCTATTGAGATTATTCCATTTGAGAGCAATTGTCTTACGGTATTATGTCGACGACGAATATATTGTGACTTACCATTATACATATGATTTTGTGCCCTGCCTATTGCAGATTGACTATCACAATGAATGCAAATAGCTGACACAGGTTTTGGCCACATTGGAATGTCTTCTAAGAAGTGACGTAGCCATTCTGCTTCTTCTACTGCTTTGTCTGAAGCAATGAACTCGGATTCCATTGTGGATCGTGCGATGCATGTTTGTTTCGTGGACTTCCAAGAAATAGTAGCGCCTCCCAGAATAAAGACATATCCACTAATAGATTTTGAATCTTTAGTATCCGATATCCAATTGGCATCATAATAACCTTCGAGTACTGCTGAATATCGAGTAAAGTTCAAACCATGATCACAGGTAAATCTTAGATATCTAAGAACCCGTATGATCGCCTTCCAATGGTCTTCTCCGGGATTACTAGTGTACCTACTCAATTTACTGACAGCATAATCTATATCAGAACGAGTACAATTCATTAGGTACATTAGGCTTTCAATGATTTGGGAGTATTTCAACTGAGACACCGCATCACCTTTATTTTTCGATAAATAAAGACTGATGTCTACAGGTGTTCTTGCTAAATTCATATCATCCTTGATAAATTTACCAAGAATTTTCTCAATATAATGTGATTGAGATAATGCATATCCGTCAGATGTTTTAGTAATTTTCATTCCTAATATAACATCTGCGACCCCAAGATCGTTCATATCAAATCTTTTGTTAAATATTTGCTTAGTTGATTTGAACATGTTTTGACTGCTTCCAATGATAAGCATGTCATCCACATAAAGACAAACGATGACATATCCTTGGTTAGTGTTTTTAACATAGACGCATTTGTCACATTTGTTTATCTTAAACCCATTAGTAAGCATAGCATGATCAAATTTTTCATGCCATTGCTTAGGTGCTTGTTTTAATTCATAAAGAGATTTCACAAGCCGACAAACTTTCTTTTCTTGCCCTGGTACTACAAACCCTTCGGGTTGCTCCATATAGATCTTTTCATTTAGATCACCGTTTAAGAAAGCTGTCTTAACATCTATTTGATGTATTTCTAAATTAAACAACGCTGCTATAGCAATAAGCATGCGGATGGATGTTATTGTTGTCACAGGAGAATATGTGTCAAAATAATCTAGACCTTCCTTTTGTCTGTAACCTTTAACTACAAGTCTTGCTTTATACTTGTCAATTGAACCATCTGCTTTCATTTTTCTCGTGAATATCCATTTATATCCAAGAGGTTTAGAACCTGGCAAAAGATCCACCAATTCCCAAGTATGATTTTGCATAATGGATTCAATTTCATTATTAACAACCTCTTTCCACAAAGGCGCTTCAGGACCTGTCATTGCTGCCTTAAAGCTTTGAGGTTCATTTTCTAACAGGTATGTCAGAAAATCTGGACCAAAGGATTTTGATGTTCTCGCTCTGTTACTTCGTCTTGGTTCATCATTAGTTAAATCCTGTTGGTCGAGACCATTACTAGTCTCTTGTGTTTGATTGTCATTAGTCTCTTAACTTTGAGTACAATCATAAGTTCTTTTCTATGAACTTAATTCTTGTCCTTTCTTGTAAGGAAAGACATGTTCAAAAAACACAACATTCCTTGACTCTATAATAGTGTTCATATTTATATAAGGTATTTCTGATTTATAAGTCAGAAACCGATATGCACTGCTATTCTGAGCATAACCAATAAACACACAATCTACTGTTTTTGGTCCAATCTTGGTCTTTTTAGGAACAGGAACTTCAACTTTTGCCAAGCACCCCTACACTTTTAAGTATTTGTAGGAAGGCGGTCGACCTTTCCACAATTCATAAGGAGTGCTGTTGGTTTTTTTGTGGGGTATTCTGTTAAGAACATAATTAGCAGACAAAATTGCTTCCCCCCACAAGTTCTATGGTAATCCTGAACTTAGTAACATGACATTCATCATTTCTTTTAGGGTTCTATTTTTCCTTTCAGCAATTCCATTTTACTGAGGAGAATAGGGTGTTGTAGTTTGATGAATAATGCCATGTTGTGCACAAAATTCATTTAATAGTGCATCATATTCACCACCGTTATCACTCCTAATCATTTTTGTCACGACCCGAACCCGCCCCCATGGGTTAAGGACGTAACCGGCCAGTAATCCTAAGATTACCTACGGCCTCAAACCAAAACAGACTTAACACATCAGAGTAAAGGGGCCAAAAGGGAAGCAAAATTTAAAACTTTGTCCATAGAGCTGTGCTTACATGGCACATCAAAACAAACCATACATATGTACGTTAATAACTCACAACAGAAACATAGCGACATAGGTTCTGTACAGACAGGATCATCCAAAACTAAGTCAACCCAGAAAAACTATAAGCAGACATATACAAAACTTCGCCAACCTGACAAAATATAAATACATAACAAAAGGGCGAAGACGGGTCTCATGCGTGAGACACAAGGGCTGACTCTCTCAAAACCTTAGTTGTTCCATACAAACTTCACTGAGGCTGGGTCTGGACTTCTCTTGGCTCACCTACAAACACATGAATGAGCGTGAGCGATAGCCCAGTGAATAATATCAAATCAAATACAGAAGTTACATAACAAGGTAGAACAACATGTTCCAAACGGCTTTAGGCCCAATTCATATTTCAATTTAACAGATATATAACTATACGAAATTCAAATCAAGTGACTGTAGTTCTAAACATTCTGGCCTTTGGCCCATTCAGATTTCCATTCACGTCTGTAGACACCCCATTTTTGACCGACCTTAAGACTCAGACGTCACCGGTTGAGCACTCGGTGATATTGCATGTTCTGCTCGTTTAGAAGTTTCAGAGTCGCGGACGTGAGCCCTGCCTCCGGGCTTCCGAACCCTCTTCTGTGCCTTGTCTCGGTTTGCGAACCAGACCCGGTTTTCTCTGTTTCTTTTCCTAAGGGGAGGGAGAGGTCCTGTAGACTATCTCTCAATGTCCGTAGGCTACATTTGGTGGCCGTAGGCCATTTTGCCCATTTCGGAGTCCGGTTCCCGATTTTCGGAGCCGTCAGGCCGTGTGCCTCGGTTCGGGACCGCTTAACCATCTCCTATTGCTCTGATTTTTGGCATACTTCCTATTTCATCCCTTTTGAGGGACACTGGGGGCTGAGAAACCCACTTCGTGGCCGAACGCCACTTTCAGTGCTTAACAGCCCATTTTCGGGATCCCGAACTGCGTGTTTTGGCCCCGGAACTTTCATTTTGCAACGGTTTTCGTTCATTTTTGGCAGGTACCTCTGTTTTATCACAGGGAAGGTCACTGAAGGGTGGAAGGCCAGCAATTGTTGCAACAGCCAGTTATCTCTCCTCCGGAGCCTCCCGGCGCCCGTTTTTCTGACTTCCGGGCTAATGTTGAACACCCTAGGGTTAGTGTTGCCAACTTTCAACCACATATCTGTGATCTACACACCTGGGAGGCCACTAAAAGTTGGTGGCCGGCCATTAAGGTCACCTGACCCTTTTGACCCCTTTCTTCCGGGCTAATGTTGAACCCCTTGGACCTTTTTTCTCAAACTTTGAACCACATATCTGTGATCTACACATCTGGGAGGCCACTAAAAGTTCATGGCCGGCCAGTAATTCAACTTGACCCTTTTGACCCCCTCTTTCCGAGCCAATGTTGAACCCCTTGGACCCACTTTCTCGGACTTTTAACCACATGGTTGTGTTGTACACACATGGGGGTACCTCTCCATTAGCTGGCCGGCCAGAAAATCACCTTGACCCTTTTGACCCCTAGCCGGCCGGCTAGGGGGTGTGGCCGGCCGGCCACCTCCAGCAAAAGTGAGAGGCCGGCCGTGTTCCTCGCACTGTGCACTTTACAGCTGTGGGGCAATATCCCCCAGATATTTTCTGTATCCGGGGGATATTTTGGGGGGGAGTTTTGCTCTCCTTCTCACCCACCTTTACACCCCCTCTTTAATCCTTATAACCAGCTGGTGGCCTCCTTTCTAAGGGTTAGAAAATTTACTCTTCAAAGCTCCATAGCCAACTCCATCTTCTTCCTTCTCTATTCTTCAAAAAACCCTAAGTCCCTAACCATCATTCCTTCTACACCACCAAGCTCTACCACCACCATCTCATTTCCAGCAGCAAGGAGGGATTCTTGAAGGCTAAAGAAGCTGAAATCCATCCAAGAAGCAACAAAAGTTCGAATCTTCAAGGGTAAGTAACACTTTTACCCTTTTGAACCTTTTTCTTGATCTATTTCTAAACCCCACTTCTTTTTAGTTTCAAGCTCCGGCCCTAACTGAAAAGGGCCATCTTTTGAGCTCATCTTCACTTCTCATTAAGGGCTCAACCCTGTTTGAGCCCTCCATAATATACTTGCTTCATTGATCATCTTGTATGTCATGATTTTGCATGCTATTTTTGACCCATGAGCAATTTATTTTCGAGCATGTTGTAAACTGATATAATGCTTATTTTGAGCCCCTCTTCAACATTGGAGAAGGGCTCAACATTGTTTGGTGTCTCCATGTGTCACTTGTAGTTCAATCCCTTATTTGGCCCCATTTTTGTATAAATTGATAGCCCTCTTTGCTTCTGTTTTTGGACCTTGGTCCGAACTGAAAATGGTCTTGTTTTGGCCTATACTTCATGTTTCATTCACACTTTTTTTCTGTTTGGTGATTATTTTGTATACTTCATGTTTTAGCACCTTTTGAGCCTCATTTTGCATCATATTTTTAGCATGTTTGTATACTGATTTTGAGGCTGCCATATACTGTAAATGTTCATGTTTTTGGTCCATCTTCAGTGTTGTAGAAGGAAATTTTTCAGTTTGGGTTTAGCTTATACCACTTGCTTCATTCCCCCTCTTTTGGCCCCTATTCTTGCATGCTATCTTTCCCCTACCTATGCTTGCTGTTTGGCCATGTTTATAACTGCGAAAGTGCATCTATTGGGACTGTCTAGCTTCTGTCTTTGCATTGCATGTCCATATTGTGCATGTTTGGCATGGCTATAGGCCATTTCGGGTGCCTAATGTTGCATTTCGGGACATTTCCTTGCATTTCATGTCATTTCGCTTCATTTCGGGACTGTTTTCCCCCATATTTTACTGCTGAAATTCCATTAGAATGATTGCTATCATTTCATGTCATTTTATCATTGCCTCGGTTTGCGTGCCCGTGTGCACGCATTTCGAGGCACTTCATTTTTATCCGCTGGCATCCGATGTGAGTGTGGCTGAGGCTCACTCATGTTGGTATAAGCCCATTTGTCATTTCCATATCATTTCATGTCATTTCATCACCGCCTCGGTTTGCGTGCCCGTGTGCACGCATTTCGAGGCACTTCATTTTTATCCGCCGGCATCCGATGTGAGTGTGGCTGAGGCTCACTCATGTTGGTATAAGCCCATTTGTCATTTCCATGCCATTTCATGTCATTTTATCATTACCTCGGTTTGCGTGCCCGTGTGCACGCATTTCGAGGCACTTCATTTTTATCCGCCGGCATCCGATGTGAGTGTGGCTGAGGCTCACTCATGTTGGTATAAGCCCATTTGTCATTTCCATGCCATTTCATGTCATTTTATCATTGCCTCGGTTTGCGTGCCCGTGTGCACGCATTTCGAGGCACTTCATTTTTATCCGCCGGCATCCGATGTGAGTGTGGCTGAGGTTCACTCATGATTGGTATAAGCCCATTTGTCATTTCCATATCATTTCATGTCATTTCATCATTGCCTCGGTTTGCGTGCCCGTGTGCACGCATTTCGAGGCACTTCATTTTTATCCGCCGACATCCCATGTGAGTGTGGCTGAGGCTCACTCATGTTGGTATCAGCCCATTTGTCATCTCCATATCATTTCATGTCATTTCATCACCGCCTCGATTTGCGTGCCCGTGTGCACGCATTTCGAGACACTTCATTTTTATCCGCCGGTATCCGATGTGAGTGTGGCTGAGGCTCACTCATGTTTGGTATAAGCCCATTTGTCATCTCCATATCATTTCATCTCATTTCATCACCGCCTCGGTTTGCGTGCCCGTGTGCACGCATTTCGAGGCACCTCATTTTTATTCGCCGGCATCCGATGTGAGTGTGGCTGAGGCTCACTCATGTTTGGTATAAGCCCATTTGTCATTTCCATGTCATTCCATAGCATTTATCATCGCCTCGGTTTGCGTGCCCGTGTGCACGCACTTCGAGGTACCTCATTCCATAGCATTTATCATCGCCTCGGTTTGCGTGCCCGTGTGCACGTACTTCGAGGTACCTCATTCCATAGCATTTATCATCGCCTCGGTTTGCGTGCCCGTGTGCACGCATTTCGAGGCATCTCATTTTCATAGCATAGTGCATACTAGGTTGTATCTTAGATTGCATTCTGTCATTTCCTCGGTTTGCGTGCCCGTGTGCCCGCATTTCGAGGCACCTCATTTTCATAGCATTCTGTATGTTAGGATTGCATCTCAGTGGCATTCCATGCATATCATGCATATTGCATCGTGTCCGGAATAGGAGTTAGCCCCGGGCACGGGAAATGAGGTACATTTCGTACTTCGAGTGACGGAGTGTGTCTCAATTCCCCAGTCACCGACACTCCGGATTATCCGTGATGGAGTTAGGTTTTAGCTGTAGTTTCATGTGCATTCATCCTATATTGAGTTGTGCATTTCGACTCCTCGGCCATCATGCCTCGGTATGCGTGATTGGTGGCACGAGGATCGAGACATGCATATATCTGTGCAGATACATTGCTATGCCCCTTTCCTGCTCTCTGTTGCAGCAAAACAAAGAATCAACAATCTTTTGGGGCTTGGCACGCATTTCAAGAACAGGTGTAAACAGAGGCTAATTGGGGCATTCCGGTGGATTTCCGCGCAAGACAACCCGGACATGCATCATCCATCAGAAGCAAGGCGGTCCCCTGGCTTGCACGCCAGTTTTATTTGCTTTCTTAGTTAATTCATTAATTAATTAGGATTTTGTAATATTTTGGACTGTAATATTATTTTATTCGGGACTGTAATATTGAGACTGTATATTTATTCGGACCCTCCGAGTGAGGGCACAACTGTAATAAGTGTGCGTGTGTGTGATGTATGTCTTCCAATCCCACGTCTTTCTCCCTTTTATTTATCCGCTTATGATGGTTAGATTAGGGCATATTTACTTTAGCATACAGTATGACAGTATGTTTGCATCATTCATCTGTATTGCATGCACCGGGCTCGGCGCACCATACTAACTGCATCGTACTTTCAATTCCAAAGTTGAATACACGGTAGTTGTAGCATTTCATATACCATCTTAGAATAGCCGAGCCCGCTATAGTCTGCATTTTTGCATGTGTTGCATTAGGCATTTCTGTATACTTAGGATCATGCATGATTTCTAATACAGTTTTTGTTTTGGCTTGGAGTACTCGGTGAGTTTTATGCTTTAGCATCCTTGCATGCGTGTGAGTGAATGCCATGATAGCATGCTTACCATGAGGCTATGTGCTTATCTGATATAACTGCCTGAATGCCTGTGGGTGAAGGTTGGGTTATCTGAATTGGAATAAATCATCAAATGTTTTCAAGCCTACCTGCGGGTAGCGAAACCTCTTTCAAAAACGAACATGAAATGTTGTGGTTCCAAATCAGGTGACCCAGTCTATACTTGTATGCTGTGCGCATCACATAGTAACCTAGGCTAATAAACCGGAATAAGAACTCACAATGTTTTCAAAAATTGATATCATGGTTAGTAGAGGCCGGTCTATGACCGGGCGAGCGGGGGTGCTCACGAAGTGACCTTCCCCAATCGTACCCAAGTTCCCGAGCCGAAGCAACTTTGGTGATGACGGACACGTGGCCTTTTGGCACCGAGTCAGGGTTTCCTAAATTTCCCAAAAATAAAATATTTAGGTGGCGACTCTGTATCTGGCAAAGCAGTCCATGTTTGACACTTCTTTCCAAAAATCTGTTTTCCTAAAACGATTTGCCGGATTTGGACTCTTTGGTTCAGATTTAGAACCGTGACATTTAAGAGTCCTGAGCTGTAGTGACCTCAAATGAACAGAACGGGACTCATTCCTCCCGGGGCGTTCGGGGACGTCTACAGTTTCTGGCGACTCTGCTGGGGATTTAGAGAACTTGACTCGAACTCATGATATCTGTTTTTGACTACATTTGCGTGTTTCTTTGCATTGCATTTGCATTGGTGCGCCTAGGACACCGTGTTTGCCATCTGCTATTCCTGAACGGTTTGCCGGAGGCTTTTCTTGTCAAGGCATGACCATAAGGCTGACCGGTTGTGGGCTCTGCCAGTATGGGAACACAAACCCCGGTTTTACCGGGGCACCCTCTTTGACCATTCGACCTAGTGCATATTCGGATCCATAGTGACCATTCCAAATTAGGACAGGTTGCTTACCCGTTTATAGGTTGTTTTGAAACCGCTGTGTGTGTAGTGAAACCCTAGTTCCTGACACAATAGGACAGGGAAACCCTACCCCAACATAGGGGTGTTTGGCTCTCACTTATCTGTTATGTGCTTTAAAGTGCGTCTCTACAGGAATGCATGTATCAGTATATGAGTGTGGGCATCAAGCCTGCGGGCTTCAATTCAGAATTGTCAGTATCAGGCCTGCGGGCATCAGATCAGTATATGAGTTTGAGTATCAAGCCTGCGGGCATCAGTACAGTACCATCAGCATCAGGCCTGCGGGCATCAGTTCAATATTATGGGTATCAGGCCTGCGGGCATCAGCCAGTATTTGAGGGTTAGCTATCTGCGGATATCAGATCCTGTTTGGGGGACAGTGATACAGGGATAATAATCAGTGTTTGAGGACAGTGTGTATTTCAGCTTATTGACTGTGTGTTGATTATGCCCGACTGTGTGTCATGCATTTTATTTTAAGCTGTTGTGCTGTCCGTTTATCTGTTTATTTATTTCCTTTTCGCTTTATTTATCTTTTGCTAGGTCAGTTTTTAGCACGATTGCTTCCGACCCAACAGGCATTTCCCAAGCACCTTGGACACGAGGTCGTCGACTTCACCGATCTGAGGATCTAATCGACGGACAGCCAGTGTTCTATTCTCTACCCCCTGTTATCAGAAGGAAGCCGAAAAGGCGCAGTGTGTCGGAACAGAGGTTGTCAGGGCAGTGGGTTACTTCATCAGAGGACTATAGGACTGAGGTCTCAATTACTGCTCCAGAAATAGACATACCAGTTAGACAGATGGAGCAACAGAATACATCAGGGATAGAGGCCCTAATGCGCCAAATGCAGGAGAGCATGAAACAGATGCATGACGATGCCGCCCGTCAAGCAGAATTCTCCAAACAGCAGGCCGCAGTCATGGCCCAACAGGCTGAGCTGATTACCAGATTACAACAGCAGAATACAGCATCTGCTTCACAACAAATCCCTCCTCCGGTAGGGGCCCCATTACCCGAGAAGGCTCCTGCTATTCAGGACGTTCCTCCGAACACCCAGAATACTGTACCGACTGTCCAAAATTTACAAGAGGACACGAGTCTTCCAACGGGGCCAGCTCCGCCCCCGCCTCCACCACAACTGTCCAAGGTCCATACATCCAATCACCCGGACTCTCCATCCGAGGTCGAGGTTGATCATACGGCTCTGAAATTGAGCAAACTGGAGAAGCTCTTTAAGAAATCCCAAGGGGCCAAGGCTATGCCGGATATCGGAGATGGGTATACCGAGGAGGCCGTAACACTCCCCGATAGGTTCAAAATGCCACAAATCGACCGTTTTGACGGGACCGGCGACCCCATGGTCCATATCCGATTGTTTGCGGATGTCTTACGACCAATGGGCCTTACGCGACCACAGAAGCTCTCGCTATTCGGCCGAACCCTGTCGGGTGTGGCCTCCCATTGGTACGCAAGATTACCAGATGAAGTGAAGAAGAATTGGGATGAGATGGCTGAGGCCTTTGTCACACAATATTCATATAACACTCAGATCGAGATCACAACCCGTGATCTTGAAACGACGAGGCAAGAGCCCAAGGAATCTTTCTCGGACTTTGTGATCCGATGGAGGGCAAAGGCGTCAACAATGACTTTAAGGCCTACTGACAAAGATCAGATTCGGATGATTGTGCGCAATCTCCACCCGAAGTTAATGCAGAGGATGATTGTAGTCCCCTTCCCTACTTTCGCAGACTTACATGATATGGGGGTGCAAATAGAAGATGCTATGAAACAAGGTCTGTTTGACCAGGACAGAGAACAATCGAGGAGGACGTTTAACCGTAACAACAACGCAGGCCCGAGTGGCGCTGCAAATACGAGAGCCTCGGAAGTTGGTATGGTCACCACCACTCCCCCTCCCCCTCCAAGGCCCATGACTGCCACACCATTCTCCGGCGCGTCCGGAAGCAACGCACAAAACAGATTCCAACCACGCGGCCAAAGAACCTTTACCCCACTCTATATGCCTCTGACCAAGGTTCTGGGAATACTGATCAGAAAGAATCATTTAAAACCCCTAGAACCAAAGCCATTACCAAATCCACTCCCCCCCTCATATGACCCGTCAAAGTACTGTGCATACCACCAACAACACGGTCATGACACCGACCGCTGTTATAGATTACGTCATGAGATCCAAGATCTTATTGACAAACAGGTGATCGCACCTCCTGATAAACCCAATGTTACAACCAACCCTCTCCCACCACATAACCAAGCCCCTCCTCCCAAAAAAATTAACTTTATCCAGACTGGGGTCGCGTCTTACGATCCTAGCATCTATATTACCCCCACCCACCTACCCAAGCCGGAGGTGTTCCTCCCCGATTGCACTGATTTCTTGTGCATGGTGGACATCTCCAAAACCCAACCAGAATCGGTGGTGGTGACCGTCGAAGACAGGGCAGAGCAGATTTTGGGAGAGACTGAGTCTGTTGAATCTGAGACTAGGCAGAATTTTGCTGGAAGAGTCTATGATCCAAGCAAGTACATCCTATCAACGAGCCGAATTGGGCTAAGTGTAGAATTGCCAGAGACAGGAGAACTATGCATGATCCGGGGGGATGGATCTGGGTTATGGGCAGATGAGCTGACAGCCGTCGAGGAGGATTTGGCCAACCTGCAATTTCTCGACGACCAGGGACTGGGGGAAGCGTCGATTAACTGGTATGATTATGAGGGATCAGAGGAGGCCACGGGATGGCTCGAAGATCAACCGGATGCAGTGGGGGAAGCCCAACCAGAACAGAGCCCGGCAGGGGCAGAAATATCAGTTATGGCCGGAACGGCCGAAAATCAGGTTGTACCGCCGGAGAGCGCCGGTGTAAAGAATTTCGCTCAGGACATGGGCATTATGGATGCAGGAATTGTTAAACAACCAGCTGTACTGACGCAGTTGGAACAAGAACAGTTTGAGGAGACTGAGAGAGCCAGGAAGGCAAAGGGCCCTGAGGGGACTGAAAGTGTAGTGTGCACAAAGACAGACAATGCTGCGAGCATATGGACAGAGAGCACTGAGAGTGCAACTAAACCGGAGCCAGATAGGTGTCTGTTGGCTGCCAGTGGAATGTGGTGGGAAGATGACGATTTGTGTCTTGCCCACACCGATGAAGACTGGGGGAATAACCAGCCGGATGATACTTGGTACCTCGATGAGGTTGACCATATGACGAGAAGTGGGCGGTATTTTAAGCCCCCACACCTGGACCAACCCGAGGCGTCCGGGAAAGATAGAGAAGTGGAGAAACAGAAGGAGAAGCAGATTGAGGAGGAAGCTGTGCTGAAACAGTTAAAGAAAATACAAGCAGACATCTCCATCTGGGGACTGCTAATGGCATCACGAGTGCACAGAGAAGCTGTCCTATCTGCTATGGACAAGTCCAAACTCTCCATAGACACCACGCCTGAACAGTTGGTTGGGCTGGTTTTTCCGGGAGGAGGTTCCCCGGCATTAACCTTTTCGGACAAGGAGCTACCGCCTGAGGGCACAAACCATAACAAACCTCTCTATATTTCTGTGGAATGTAGAGATAAGTGGATACCGGTGGTACTTGTTGATACCGGGTCTGCGATTAATGTCTGCCCGACCAGAACGGCATATGCAATTGGGTTGAAACCCGTGGACTTCGTCCCAACCACCCAAGTGATCAGAGCATACGACAATACCAGCAGAGAAGTGATGGGGACTGTTAAAATTCAAACCAAGGTTGGTCCAGGACAACACAGCATTGAATTTCATATCTTGGACGTTCCCGCAACCTTTAACTTGCTTTTGGGGCGACCGTGGTTGCACCAGGTCAAAGCAGTCTCTTCCACCCTACATCAGATGTTGAAGTACCCCCACGGGAAAGGGGTAGCAATTGTTTTTGGGAATTCATCCATCCATCCGCCGCCGGAAGTATCTACACCTGTTTTGGAGATCGAGCACGGCACGGAGGATGTGTTTTTGTCGGGGTTCACTTTGGCCGAGGCTCAAGTGGTGCAGAATGTCATGGCTGTGAATGAAGGCATGTATGTTAGTGCTCAATCTATCTACCTCATGAACAAGCTAAAACATACCCCCGGGATGGGATTAGGGAGAAGCGGCCGGAAGGGCGTCTCAGTATTGGCCGAAGTGCCACACAACCCCCACGCCTTTGGATTGGGTTACCTGCCCACCAAGGAGGATTGGGTAAGGAAAGGAAAAGAAATGGCCGGAAGGGCCAGAGCAAAGAAGGCCGGGAAGCCATTTGAGTTAATGCACAGGCCCATCTGGGGTACCTTAAACGGACGTTTCGTCCGGGAGGGGGAAGATTTTCCATTCTGCGGCTTCCCGGAGCCATGGCTAAACGCGGAGGGGACGCGCGTGCCCGGTTTTGAAATCTTCTTCGACATACAATTATCTGGGGATGACGTCACCGAAGCGCAGACAGACCCACCAACTGAGGTTGAACAATGTGAAACAGTGGATCCTGAGAGTACAGAGCTTGAAATGGGGGTAGCACTGGCGAGTCTACTATCAGATCCTCCGATCGGCCAAGAGTGCTTGGGGGATAACTCTTCGGTTTCTGTGATTGGAGATGAAATAGCTGCGGGCTTTCCAGCGCCGATCTTGGATGCATCTATCGCACCTTCTCTCATCTGGCAATATGAAGAAGGCTTTCTATCTAGCAGTTCCGGGTCAGGTAGTGAGCCGGAATCTGATTCTTCCGAATCTTGTACGTCGGAATCAGATTCCAGCTCGACTGAGTCTGAGTCCGGTATTCTTGGGGGTGATAACCCGGATACCACAGTCCTGTCTAGGTCGTCTTTTTCATTTTCTTTTGAGTCTGTTGTAACAGAGGAATCTGACGGCTTGGAAGTATTTAATGAGAATGATGTGGATGTGGTTTCTGAGTATTTTTCTGTGCCTTTGATTTGTTGCTTAAATCAGGATTTTCAAAATTTTGATGAAAACAGCGAGGAAGAAATTCCCCCAGTTTTGCAACGATTAATTGATCAAGAGCAGGAAAGATTTGTTAAACCTTTAATGGATGAAATCACTACTGTGAATGTTGGTACTGAGAAGGACCCGCGGCTGGTCCAGATCGGGTCCACGTTGTCTTCAGAGGAGCAAGAGCGCTTAGTCGCTTTATTAAAAGAGTTCAAAGATGTTTTCGCGTGGTCCTATGAAGACATGCCTGGAATCGATCCTGAGATTGTACAGCACCGGATACCTCTTGATCCAGAGGCCCGCCCTGTCAAATAGAAGCTCAGAAGGATTCGCCCGGACTGGGCTCTCAAAATTAAGGAAGAGGTCACCAAGCAAATTGACGCAGGGTTCCTGCTGGTATCTGAATATCCAACTTGGTTGGCCAACATTGTTCCGGTGCCAAAGAAGGACGGCAGAATTCGGGTCTGTGTAGACTTCAGAGATTTGAACAGGGCCAGTCCGAAGGACGACTTTCCCTTGCCACACATTGACGAATTGGTGGATTTCACGGCAGGACATGCCTTGCTTTCATTTATGGATGGTTTCTTAGGCTATAACCAGATAGTGATGGCACCCGAAGACCGGGAGAAGACTACGTTCACTACCCCGTGGGGGACATATTGTTATCGAGTGATGCCATTCGGGTTGAAAAATGCAGGGGCTACGTATCAACGGGCAGCGACTACAATATTGCATGATATGATCCATAAGGAGGTCGAGGTGTATGTGGACGACATGATTGTCAAGTCCAAAGATAGAGAGGGCCACTACACTGCCTTACAAAAATTCTTTCAAAGGATCAAAGAATTTCGGCTGCGACTGAATCCCCAGAAATGCACGTTTGGTGTTACAGCAGGGAAGATGCTAGGGTTTCTGATCACACAGAGGGGCATCGAGGTCGACCCTTCCAAAATCAAGGCCATCTTAGAAATGCCACCACCAAGGACTGAAAAGGAGGTGCGAGGCTTTCTGGGTAAAGTGCAATTCATAAGACGGTTTATTTCTAAATTAACCTTGACTTGTGAACCACTTTTTGGCCTCCTGAAGAAAGGAAAGAAATTCCAATGGGACGGCCGATGTCAAGCAGCTTTTGAGCAGATCAAAGAGTGTCTACAGAACCCACCCGTGTTGTCGCCACCAGAGCCGGGGAGACCGTTGATACTGTACCTTTCGGTAACTGAGACCACCATGGGCTGCATGCTCGCGCAGGAGTCAGAAGACAAAGTGGAAAGGGCCATATACTATTTGAGCAAAAAGATGCTGGATTACGAGACCCGCTATACACCGCTGGAAAAGGCTTGTTTGGCCTTGGTATGGGTGACCAGGAAGCTGCGGCACTACCTGTTAGCCCACTCAGTAATGTTGGTTTCGCGTTTGGATCCCATCAAATATCTTTTCGAGAAACCAGCACTTACGGGTAGGCTAGCTCGTTGGTTGCTGTTGCTCTCCGAATTTGATTTGAAGTATGTAACGCGCAAGTCAGTAAAAGGTAGAGCGGTAGCGGAGTTCCTTGCCGACCACCCGGTTGAGGGGGATGAAGCGGTTGAGTATCTATTCCCAGATGAAGCTATTCTGCACGTCGAAGATGAAACTTGGACAATGTACTTTGACAGAGCGTCAAACCAGTATGGGTATGGGATAGGGGTGTTGCTGATAGCGCCTGATGATTCCCGTATTCCTTTAGCATTCAAGCTCCGGTTCAAAGTTTCCAACAATGAAGCAGAGTATGAGGCATGTATCGCTGGCATGGAAGCAGCCCTAGAATTAGGGGCAAGACGGTTGGACGTCATTGGGGACTCGAACCTTGTTGTGTCTCAAGCAAAAGGAGATTGGAAAGTCAAGGAGGAAAGGATGATAATCTACCACCAAACCTTGGATCTGTTAATTCCTCGGTTTGAGAAGCTAAATTTCACCCACCTCGTAAGAGAGAACAACAGGTTCGCAGATTCATTAGCAACTCTATCTTCTATGATAGACATCCCGTCCGGAGTCCGGATGCGTCCAGTCATTATCGATCAGAAGTTCGTGCCAGCATACGAGTCAATTTCCGCCATAGAAGAGGTTTAAGACGGCAACCCCTGGTATTACGACATCTGGAACTTCTTGGAAAAGGAGACATACCCACTAGGGGCAAATGCCAAGGATAAGAGGGCTGTCAGAAGAATGGCTGCTCAGTTTAGTATCTGCGGAGGAAAGCTGTACAAAAGGGGCCATCTGGGAATGCATAAGCTCTGTGTAGAAGCTGAAGAGTCAAGACGCCTGATGGAAGCCATCCATGGGGGGGAGTGCGGTGCACACATGAATGGAGTAATGCTGGCCAGAAAGATCCTCAGACAGGGCTACTACTGGTCAACCATGGAGGAGGATTGTATTAGCTTTGTTCGGCGATGCCACAAATGTCAAGTTCATGCAAATCGCATGAACATCCCGCCGTCAAAACTGTACAACATGACTTCGCCGTGGCCTTTTTCAGTCTGGGGGATTGATGTGATCGGAGCTGTTACCCCGAAGGGGTCAAACGGGCATGAGTTTATCCTAGTAGCGATAGATTATTTCACAAAGTGGGTCGAGGCCCAATCATACGCAGTGTTGAAGGCGTCGCATGTCGCAAAGTTCATCAGGAACAACATCATCTGTCGCTACGGGGTGCCAAACGAGATAATTTCAGATAATGGTTCCCACTTCAAGAAAGAAGTGATAGACTTGTTGGAGAAATACAATGTGGCTTTTCATAAGTCATCTACATACAGGCCGCAGACCAACGGAGCAGTTGAGGCCGCCAACAAGAATATCAAGCATATACTGCAGAAGATGGTAGAAACCTATCGAGATTGGCCAGACAAGCTGCCATTTGCTCTGTGGGGCTACAGGACTTCAATCAGAACTTCTACTGGAGCAACTCCATATTCACTGGTCTATGGAATGGAGGCTGTTCTACCCATTGAGATTGAGGTTCCGTCGTTACGAGTATTGGCTGAATGCCAGATAGCCGAAGCAGATTGGCAGCAAAGCAGATTCGAAGAACTCATGCTATTTGATGAAAGAAGACTGAAGGCACTGTACCACATCCAAGGCTATCAACGCAGAATTGCCCGGGCTTTCAACAAGAAGGTTAAGTCCCGGAATCTGAAAGAAGGAGATTTGGTGCTCAAAGACAACCGAGCTCCCATCCACGACCCAAGGGGCAAGTTCAAACCCAATTGGACTGGTCCTTACATCATCAAAGCTATCTGGTCAGGTGGAGCTGTGGTTCTGATGGATCTAGATGGCTTGGAGTTCTCACAACCGATCAATATGGACAAGTTGAAGAAATACTATCCTTGAGAGGCTCGCTAGGCCGAAAACCTGAAAGGGCGACCTAGGCAAAATTCAGAGCACAAAAAAAATTAGAAAATATAAAAACTGAGCTCGCAAGGTTGAAAACCCGCAAAGGGCGGCCTTGGCAAAAGTTAGAGCGTAAAAGGAGAGTGAAAATACTCGAGTGAACCTTAGCCTGAACTACGTAAGGCTTGATTCCCATCTTTGGGATACGTAGGCAACTTCACCTTGAAGTTCAGCCATAAACTCTTCCCCGATCAACTTTGTCCATTTTGATCATCTCAGTCATCTTTATCCATCAGCATTTATCGTGATCTCCGGTACAGTGCTGTTCAAACTAGGGGCAACTTTCCGTTGTCACGACGGTGCAAAGTTACTCTGACTAGGGGCAACTTTCCGTTGCTGTGCAGTGCCGCATTGTTCTTCAGACTAGGGGCAACTTTCCAGTTGCGGGGATCTGGGGTTGTGCATCTCAGTGACAGATTTTCGGCGTGTCCAATTTTAATCTACATCGAAAATAGTTTTGAAAAGTTTTAATAAAAGTTGACTTTGTTCAAATCAATCTTTTTACGACTAAGACCATTTCTGGACCAAAAGCGGAAAATTTTCAGTACCATAACTCTCAATCTCATTGATTTCAAAACTGAGTTCTCCTGCTCTTGCATCACAATCGAGGTTGCTTTTGTTTTTGGTACATTCAGAAAGAAAACTTGAAAATGCTAAATAAGCAATAAATTTGAGGCATAGTTGAATCAAGTATCTCCGCGTCCCCTCCCGGAGCTGGACGAAGCATCTGATGCCAAGCTAGGCCCAACCTGTGCCTCCTCATTGAGCCAATCTAAGCACTCATCGGATAAAATGCAACTGAAAGTTGGAGCAGGGGCCAGAAGCTCTCTAGTCCTCCATGCCGTGGCATATCGGGCAAGCTGTGCACCCCGGACCGGGAAAGCAGCTGGATACTCAATCCCCTCCGGTGGACAGGTCTGATCATGACCAAACTGACGGAGGAACCGGAACGGAAAATAGAATACGCAGTGGGTTAGACCAACCAATTGAATCCCTGTCAGCCGGGACATACTATAGCTCATCGCCGGGAGGTTGAGCCAAGGACAACGCCAAGCAATGCCGTCTGAGGACAAATTGCACATCCAGTCGAACCACCACCTTTCATCAAGAGCATTGACTAGGTGCTGCCGAAAGAAGTAGCCTCGAGTTGAATAGGCCGGGCAAGAGTCCATGACCTGCAACTTATCCATCAACCATACCTAGGGGAGGGATGGAAAATGAGAGAATAAAGAATAGAGAGATGTACGATGAGAGAAAAGTAAGACAAAGGTTTTGTGAGAAAAATCGAGCTTGAGGGCCGAGTGATGTAAACAAATATATATGTAAAGTCGGGTGGGAAACATTACCTGCAGTAGCAGTGGGCTCCCAGCAAACCTAGTCGCCTCCCGGCGATAGACAGAATCTAAGCCCATCAATGTCTCGGCCAAGGTCATGGCAATACAGCTCTTTCCTTCCCTCAAACCTTGGGCGACTTCAATCAGGCGAATGCTAGCCCCGCCGAAGCCCGAGGAAAGCAGAAAGTGAGACAACATACATAAGCAGAGGGCGTGTTGTCGAAAACCCTGCCAATAATGGTTGCTGCGGTCACCGGCGTCGGAAAAACGTTGGATCAAGCCGAGGATGTCCAATTCCCCACTACAGATCAGAAATCGAGCGTCATGCGCTGTGAGCCCACACATCCGCCCTAAAGCCTGGGCATGACCAAAACGGAGCTGGGGCAAGATCACTTCAGAACATGCAGACTCCATCAAAGCCTGAAAATCTTCGAAAGTGGGGCACATCTCTTGGCCGCCAAAGCTAAAAACATGCGTCACTGGATTCCAGAACCTTGCCGCGGCATGGAGAAAAGGAAGCTGTAGCGGAGTACGGCTCAGCGTGAATAGTGCATTCAAGCCGAAACCCCAGAAATTCAACTTTTCCGAGCCATCTAGAGAAGAGATCCAAGTTGTGATGTTTTCTGCAAGAAACGCCTCCATCTTTGGCTAAAACTAAGGTGAAATGAATGTTCCCGAAGTTGAGGCTTTTATAGAAGGAAAAACACTATTCACGGGGACACGTGTCAAAAATCTGGTGGCTGCGGGACTGAATGGCCGGCCAGCTACTTTTTCTGGCTGGCCAGCCATTTACTTTTTCAGAAATGGCCGGCCAGCTGTCTCTCTCCACCAAAAATGGCCGGCCAGCTCCCCGGGATGGCTGGCAATGCTGCAGTGTATCTCCCTGACCCTGTTTTACCCTTTGAGGAAAGTTCCAAGCGTTTCCATGCAACGGGAAAGTCAGAGGCCTTCATCTCTCTCCGTTTCGGATGCGTTCCGATGCCCAGATCGTCAGAAGTACACTTTGACGTTGATTGAGTTTTGGTTATCGAGTTGTTGCATTTTGCTTATCGAGTTGTTTGTCGAGCGGACGTGTTTGTGTTTTTGAGTCATTGCTCTCTGTTTAAGCAATTGTTGTTAAAGTCTTGTTTATTTGTGTTGTTGCATTTTGCTTATCGAGTTGTAAACTTTCTAAGGTCCTGTTATATCTTAGTAAGTTGAGTTGTTTAGTTTGTTGCGTCGGTTCACTACCTGACTTGGTGATTGCACAATGCACATTTCCATTCAATTTCATTTTTGTGCAAAATAAATGATGCGATACGATGCTAAAAATACAAACACCTTTTCAAAAGCTATTTCATTTCATCATGCTTTACAACAAACAAAGGTACAAGTTTTACAAAAAATAAAACTGCCTAATAATGTGCAAAGTGCTACAAACTACTAGTAAAAAGAAAAATAAAGCAGGAAATAGCAGCATCAAAATCCTCGGGAGCGGGAACGAAAAGCACGCCTCGTCCTCTTTTGCGGGACGACCTCCACACCATCATCTGAGTCGGAGCTGTCATCCTCAGGATCCTCCTCAGCCTCACCTCTGTTCCCCGAGACAAAACCGGAGCCTCCCTCCTCAACAGATGTCTCGAACTGACGGTCGGTAGCCTCATCCTCCTCCTCCTCCTCCTCATCAGGCTCCACCTCCACAACGTGAGCCCTGCGTCTGCGGACAGGCCCTCCTCGAACTCCTCGAAAAGGCCCAGATGGCCCGGCTCCTCGGGAAGGCCCAGATGGCCCCGCCCCCTGAAAAGGCCCAGATGGCCCAGCTCCCCAAGGAGGCCCAGGTGGCCTGGCCTGCGGCTGACCTGACCATGAAGGCATCTGAAAACAAAGAATTCAATTCAAATGCATCAGTCCAAATATATACATCAGACGCAGATACAAGCAAAGACTACATGAAATGGGTGCATGTAAATACAGAATATAAGTGAGGTGTGTGTCAGATGTGCTCTACACAAATAGTCTATCGATGCAGTAGAAATCAGCATGTCATCAGAAGTATGATAAATGCCAGAAAACTGAAGGGTACCTGAATACCCGCGACAGACAACTGTGCCTCCCTGCGCAGGACCATGCCCTCGAGTGTGGCCACCAGCCCGACCATCTCCTCTATGTACCCTCGCGATGGCTGCAAAAATGAGCTCATAATCATCAACGAACAGAAGAGTGTCTAAACCTCTGAATGACAAATGAAAAAGTGGAGCATACCGGCGGTGAGTCCGGATCAATGGCGTATCGGTCGCTAGGCATCAGAGGCTCTAGTGGAATCGGAATCGGAGAGCTAGCCCCGTACTGCCACGCCATCAACTCAGTGGGCATATCTGGCCATCCGACATGAGGATGAATCGACGGAGCCGGAGGAACTGGTCTACTCCCACCTCTAGATGTGCCAGCCCAGCTAGAAGAAGGGATGTCTGTAGCCCGAGCCTGAGCCTGGCCCGAGGATGACATACCGGCAGGCCTCATCATCGGGATACGAGCTTCCGTCAATGGAGGCATCAAATATATATGACGGTAAGTGGCGTAGTCCCCCTCCTCAACGTATAGTAAAGCATCAGTACCCAGCATGGCGCCGACTACCTCTGAGTAAGAGAGCCTGTCAGCGGTCCGCATACTAGCTGGAGGTACTGCCGGAATATCCTGAGAAAGATACCCCCGTACCTGGCGCAGAATGCGCTCCCCCAGGAACCAGGCCCTGCCAACCGGCCCTTCAAGCAAGACCCTGTACTGGGAGATGCCCGACGCCCCGGTGTACTGAAGTCGGACATCATCACCCAGGGGCGCCCAAGGCTGCCATGTAATCTGCGGATGATAAATGCATAAACCAATCAGAAATCGAGAATACACACAGCAAATCAAAGATGAAAATGAAAAGAACTGAAAGTTCTGGAGTACCTCTGAGTGTCGCACAGTGTTGAAGTACTGTCGCAGGCGAACGAGGGTCTCTCGAGGTCTCGGCCGGTGTGGGCCCTCGAATATCAATGAATACGGGGTCACGGGAATCCCTACCACCTCCAGCTCTGGGGCTAATGATGGGAAGTATACATAAGCCCATAGCTGAGAAAAGCAGTGCAGAATGTAAGTACGAAATGCTGAGAGCAAAATACAGACTGTAAAAGTGCGCTGTGTGTGTGCAAATGTACAAGTAATGAGAAGCAGAAATGTAAATCGAGGGGACAGAAAGTACCTCCCAAGCTCTCCAGTAGCCGCCAAGCAAATCGCCCCGCCCGCGGGAGGTCGCGCTCATGTAAAAATAAAGGGTAGCCAAGCCGGCGCCACCCCAATCATATCTCTGGACCTGTGATAGGTCGACTAGAGCACTCAGCAAATATAGTCCAACTGTGTTCCCTCTGTTGGCGAACAGGGTAGTCCCGAAGAGGAACATCAGGAAACCACGGGCATACTGCTCTGTCTCCTCGGGACTCTCAGGCACCATCTCCGCCCGCCGGAAATGGGAGGAGAACCAAGTGTATCTGACTCTCCCTGAAACCCTATCAACAGGTGGGCGAGCCCCCAACAAATACATCCAGGCGGCCTCCCACTCGCCCATATCCTCGTCGTAGGGAATGGACCAACCTCCGACGTCTAAACCGGTCAATACAGCGAAATCAAAAGGGGTCATAGTCATGTCCCCGGTAGCAGAGAAATGGAAGGAATTGGTGGTGTCCCACCATCTCTCTACCAGAGCTGCCATCAAGGTCCTCCTGGCAGGACAGCGTGATAACCCGACGCAGAAGGGTCCAAATCCTGCCAGATCCACTAAGTCTCTGACGCCCTCCGGGAGCTCAGCATACCAATCCCGCGCCATGATGGAACCATATCCTCGCACACTGCGGGAGCAAGCCTGCATTCAGAATGAATATATGTATCAATAATGAAATAAATGGGCTGTGTGCCAATGAAATAAATGGGCTGTGTGCCAATGCTAATGAAATGGGCTGTGTGCCAATGAGATGAAATGGGCTGTGTGCCGATGAAGTAAAATAAGCTACATGCAAACACTATCTACCTGGGCTGCGTGTTCAGAAAATTTGAAATTTGGGCTGCGTGTTCAACTTTCAGTTAATTTGTGGGCTGCGTGTTCACTATCTACTTGGGCTGCGTGTTCGGAAAATTTGAATTTTGGGCTGCGTGTTCAACTTTCAGTTAATTTGTGAGCTGCGTGTTCACTATCTACCTGGGCTGCGTGTTCAGAAAATTTGAAATTTGGGCTGCGTGTTCAACTTTCAGTTAACTTGTGGGCTGCGTGTTCACTATCTACCTGGGCTGCGTGTTCAGAAAATTTGAAATTTGGGCTGCGTGTTCAACTTTCAGTTAATTTGTGGGCTGCGTGTTCACTATCTACCTGGGCTGCGTGTTCAGAAAATTTGAATTTTGGGCTGCGTGTTCAACTTTCAGTTAATTTGTGGGCTGCGTGTTCACTATCTACCTGGGCTGCGTGTTCAGAAAATTTGAATTTTGGGCTGCGTGTTCAACTTTCAATTAAATTGTGGGCTGCGTGTTCACTATCTACCTGGGCTGCGTGTTCAGAAAATTTGAAATTTGGGCTGCGTGTTCAACTTTCAGTTAACTTGTGGGCTGCGTGTTCACTATCTACCTGGGCTGCGTGTTCAGAAAATTTGAAATTTGGGCTGCGTGTTCAACTTTCAGTTAAATTGTGGGCTGCGTGTTCACTATCTACCTGGGCTGCGTGTTCAGAAAATTTGAATTTTGGGCTGCGTGTTCAACTTTCAGTTAAATTGTGGGCTGCGTGTTCACTATCTACCTGGGCTGCGTGTTCAGAAAATTTGAAATTTGGGCTGCATGTTCAACTTTCAGTTAATTTGTGGGCTGCGTGTTCACTATCTAAATCTGGGCTGCGTGTTCAGAAAATTTGAAATTTGGGCTGCGTGTTCAACTTTCAGTTAACTTGTGGGCTGCGTGTTCACTATCTACCTGGGCTGTGTGTTCAGAAAATGTAAAAGTGTGGGCTGTGTGTTCACTTTCGAATTCGGGTTGTGTGTTCGACAAATCAGTGTTTGAACCGTGTGTTCTAATGTGGGCTGTGTGTTCGCAATTATTAATGAGCCGAGTGTTCAGAAATTCAGTGTTGAAACTACATGCTCAAGATGTAAGCAAAGTACTATGTCATAAGCTAAACAGCATGTTCAAGCAGGGCAAAGGTGCGAAGTGTAAAATACAGAAGATGAGGTAAATACCTCTCGGGCATCGTGAGAGAGATGCTGCTCCGGCTCTCTGAGAAGCAGATCCACGGGTGCTCTCTCGTCAAAACTGGTAAAATGACGGAAAACGGCACGAGGGAGGACGTGCACTGCCGGACGGTACCTCTCGGGCATGAAAGGTCGGGTCCTCGGAGGTAGAGTCATGGGATCGAAATCATCCCCGGCACCTGAAAAACCTCCACCGTGAGGAGAATTGCCCGCCATTTTCAAGAATCTGCAAAAGGGGAGCAAAAATGAGCAAAATGAGCAAAAATTTGAAAAAGCCAACAAAAGTCAAATCTCGGGAAACAAAAAGTCAACAAAAGTCAACTCCCGAGAAAATATTCTAAATATTAAGATAAACTTACCTCAAGTGGTGAAGATGCAAAAGAAGCTCCGAAGTCGGAATTTATTCACTCCAAAGTGCTTAAAACTAAGTGTTTTTGCGAAAACAATTTGCGCGGGGCGTTGGAAAACGCGCGTGAAACTCAAATCTGGAGAGAAAAGTGTTGAAAGAGGCAAGAAGTGAAGTGAGGATCGGCTTCCATTTATAGGCTTCAAGCCTTGGGTGAAAAGGCATGCAAAAAGGAGGGAAAAGGACCAAAATGCCCCTGGGAAAAGGGCATGGCCGGCCGGCCTCTATTTCTAGCTGGCCAGCCATCTGCTTTTTGCAGAAATGGCCGGCCAGCCATCTACTTTAATGGAAACCGGTTGGCCACCTCCCCTTGGGAAGATAAACGGCCGGCCATCATTCCCACATGCTCACCTAGCTCTCTGCAAATTTTGAGGAAGATCGGAGTTCCCGGGACCTGAAAAAGTTCAAGGAAAGTGCACTTCCGGTCGCGAAATTGTTCCGTCGGGACTTCGGCTTCAAGTTCTGACATGTGGCTCATCATCATTCATCGAAATCAAAGTGTATTCTTTTTGAAAGAGTTGTAACCCTTCAGGGAAGCGTATCGGAGGCCGTGGTCGAGTTGCCTTCGCCAGAACGCGCATTTCCGTACTCGTTGTTTCATAACAAATGGGCGCCCTGATTTACGCTCGTTTTGTACTATCGTGCACATAACTTGCATTCTCATGAGCATACTCGCATTGTCATGCACGTTTCTTGATGTTAATCATACTTCTGTGCTTGAGCGTGCGTTGTCACGCATATTCTGTTCTTGCATTGCGATGCATTCACTCACCGGCACTGCGTGTGTCGAACTTTCGAAATCACATTAAATACATGTTGTTAGCATATTGTGCTTGTTGCAATTTCTCTCTTTTGCAGGCACGATATTGTATGTACGGTTCAATTGAGGCTGGTGCGACCAGACGAATCGCGCAGGTATCGTATCTTCTCCGTATGAGACGTGGCGGGGATTGAATAATCCCCCGCATTCTTAACTGCATGAAATGTAGTTGTTGCTTTGCATTCTTACTTAAAACTGTTGCATCTATTTGCGAATACTTGCTTCATTACAGCTTGCTGCATTTGCACGATCATTGGGTTACCTTCGGCTTCTTGCATATCATTTGCATTTTGCCCCCTGCCTGCGGGCACATCTCTGTTTATCCTGTATGTTTGTCTAGGTCTTCGGCCTTGTCAAAAATGGGTCGTCTCTGGGCTTTGACATTCACTCCCGTCACTTGTGACTTCCGAGTTCTGTCAAAGAGGGGCAACTGTAGACACCCCATTTTTGACCGACCTTAAGACTCAGACGTCACCGGTTGAGCACTCGGTGATATTGCATGTTCTGCTCGTTTAGAAGTTTCAGAGTCGCGGACGTGAGCCCTGCCTCCGGGCTTCCGAACCCTCTTCTGTGCCTTGTCTCGGTTTGCGAACCAGACCCGGTTTTCTCTGTTTCTTTTCCTAAGGGGAGGGAGAGGTCCTGTAGACTATCTCTCAATGTCCGTAGGCTACATTTGGTGGCCGTAGGCCATTTTGCCCATTTCGGAGTCCGGTTCCCGGTTTTCGGAGCCGTCAGGCCGTGTGCCTCGGTTCGGGACCGCTTAACCATCTCCTATTGCTCTGATTTTTGGCATACTTCCTATTTCATCCCTTTTGAGGGACACTGGGGGCTGAGAAACCCACTTCGTGGCCGAACGCCACTTTCAGTGCTTAACAGCCCATTTTCGGGATCCCGAACTGCGTGTTTTGGCCCCGGAACTTTCATTTTGCAACGGTTTTCGTTCATTTTTGGCAGGTACCTCTGTTTTATCACAGGGAAGGTCACTGAAGGGTGGAAGGCTAGCAATTGTTGCAACAGCTAGTTATCTCTCCTCCGGAGCCTCCCGGCGCCCGTTTTTCTGACTTCCGGGCTAATGTTGAACACCCTAGCGTTAGTGTTGCCAACTTTCAACCACATATCTGTGATCTACACACCTGGGAGGCCACTAAAAGTTGGTGGCCGGCCATTAAGGTCACCTGACCCTTTTGACCCCTTTCTTCCGGGCTAATGTTGAACCCCTTGGACCTTTTTTCTCGAACTTTGAACCACATATCTATGATCTACACATCTGGGAGGCCACTAAAAGTTCATGGCCGGCCAGTAATTCAACTTGACCCTTTTGACCCCCTCTTTCCGAGCCAATGTTGAACCCCTTGGACCCATTTTCTCGGACTTTTAACCACATGGTTGTGTTGTACACACATAGGGGTACCTCTCCATTAGCTGGCCGGCCAGAAAATCACCTTGACCCTTTTGACCCCTAGCCGGCCGGCTAGGGGGTGTGGCCGGCCGGCCACCTCCAGCAAAAATGAGAGGCCGGCCGTGTTCCTCGCACTGTGCACTTTACAGCTGTGGGGCAATATCCCCCAGATATTTTCTGTATCCGGGGGATATTTTGGGGGGGAGTTTTGCTCTCCTTCTCACCCACCTTTACACCCCCTCTTTGATCCTTATAACCAGCTGGTGGCCTCCTTTCTAAGGGTTAGAAAATTTACTCTTCAAAGCTCCATAGCCAACTCCATCTTCTTCCTTCTCTATTCTTCAAAAAACCCTAAGTCCCTAACCATCATTCCTTCTACACCACCAAGCTCTACCACCACCATCTCATTTCCAGCAGCAAGGAGGGATTCTTGAAGGCTAAAGAAGCTGCAAATCCATCCAAGAAGCAACAAAAGTTCGAATCTTCAAGGGTAAGTAACACTTTTACCCTTTTGAACCTTTTTCTTGATCTATTTCTAAACCCCACTTATTTTTAGTTTCAAGCTCCGGCCCTAACTGAAAAGGGCCATCTTTTGAGCTCATCTTCACTTCTCATTAAGGGCTCAACCCTGTTTGAGCCCTCCATAATATACTTGCTTCATTGATCATCTTGTATGTCATGATTTTGCATGCTATTTTTGACCCATGAGCAATTTATTTTCGAGCATGTTGTAAACTGATATAAGGCTTATTTTGAGCCCCTCTTCAACATTGGAGAAGGGCTCAACATTGTTTGGTGTCTCCATGTGTCACTTGTAGTTCAATCCCTTATTTGGCCCCATTTTTGTATAAATTGATAGCCCTCTTTGCTTCTGTTTTTGGACCTTGGTCTGAACTGAAAATGGTCTTGTTTTGGCCTATACTTAATGTTTCATTCACACTTTTTTTCTGTTTGGTGATTATTTTGTATACTTCATGTTTTAGCACCTTTTGAGCCTCATTTTGCATCATATTTTTAGCATGTTTGTATACTGATTTTGAGGCTGCCATATACTGTAAATGTTCATGTTTTTGGTCCATCTTCAGTGTTGTAGACGGAAATTTTTCAGTTTGGGTTTAGCTTATACCACTTGCTTCATTCCCCCTCTTTTGGCCCCTATTCTTGCATGCTATCTTTCCCCTACCTATGCTTGCTGTTTGGCCATGTTTATAACTGCGAAAGTGCATCTCTTGGGACTTTCTAGCTTCTGTCTTTGCATTGCATGTCCATATTGTGCATGTTTGGCATGGCTATAGGCCATTTCGGGTGCCTAATGTTGCATTTCGGGACATTTCCTTGCATTTCATGTCATTTCGCTTCATTTCGGGACTGTTTTCCCCCATATTTTACTGCTGAAATTCCATTAGAATGATTGCTATCATTTCATGTCATTTTATCATTGCCTCGGTTTGCGTGCCCGTGTGCACGCATTTCGAGGAACTTCATTTTTATCCGCCGGCATCCGATGTGAGTGTGGCTGAGGCTCACTCATGTTGGTATAAGCCCATTTGTCATTTCCATATCATTTCATGTCATTTCATCACCGCCTCGGTTTGCGTGCCCGTGTGCACGCATTTCGAGGCACTTCATTTTTATCCGTCGGCATCCGATGTGAGTGTGGCTGAGGCTCACTCATGTTGGTATAAGCCCATTTGTCATTTCCATGCCATTTCATGTCATTTTATCATTGCCTCGGTTTGCGTGCCCGTGTGCACGCATTTCGAGGCACTTCATTTTTATCCGCCGGCATCCGATGTGAGTGTGGCTGAGGCTCACTCATGTTGGTATAAGCCCATTTGTCATTTCCATGCCATTTCATGTCATTTTGTCATTGCCTCGGTTTGCGTGCCCGTGTGCACGCATTTCGAGGCACTTCATTTTTATCCGTCGGCATCCGATGTGAGTGTGGCTGAGGCTCACTCATGTTTGGTATAAGCCCATTTGTCATTTCCATATCATTTCATGTCATTTCATCATTGCCTCGGTTTACGTGCCCGTGTGCACGCATTTCGAGGCACTTCATTTTTATCCGCCGGCATCCGATGTGAGTGTGGCTGAGGCTCACTCGTGATTGGTATAAGCCCATTTGTCATTTCCATATCATTTCATGTCATTTCATCATTGCCTCGGTTTGCGTGCCCGTGTGCACGCATTTCGAGGCACTTCATTTTTATCCGCCGGCATCCCATGTGAGTGTGGCTGAGGCTCACTCATGTTGGTATAAGCCCATTTGTCATCTCCATATCATTTCATGTCATTTCATCACCGCCTCGGTTTGCGTGCCTGTGTGCACGCATTTCGAGACACTTCATTTTTATCCGCCGGCATCCGATGTGACTGTGGCTGAGGCTCACTCATGTTTGGTATAAGCCCATTTGTCATCTCCATATCATTTCATCTCATTTCATCACCGCCTCGGTTTGCGTGCCCGTGTGCACGCATTTCGAGGCACTTCATTTTTATCCGCCGGCATCCGATGTGAGTGTGGCTGAGGCTCACTCATGTTTGGTATAAGCCCATTTGTCATTTCCATGTCATTCCATAGCATTTATCATCGCCTCAGTTTGCGTGCCCGTGTGCACGCACTTTGAGGTACCTCATTCCATAGCATTTATCATCGCCTCGGTTTGCGTGCCCGTGTGCACGTACTTCGAGGTACCTCATTCCATAGCATTTATCATCGCCTCGGTTTACGTGCCCGTGTGCACGCATTTCGAGGCATCTCATTTTGATAGCATAGTGCATACTAGGTTGTATCTTAGATTGCATTCTGTCATTTCCTCGGTTTGCGTGCCCGTGTGCCCGCATTTCGAGGCACCTCATTTTCATAGCATTCTATATGTTAGGATTGCATCTCAGTGGCATTCCATGCATATCATGCATATTGCATCGTGTCCGGAATAGGAGTTAGCCCCGGGCACGGGAAACGAGGTACATTTCGTACTCCGAGTGACGGAGTGTGTCTCAATTCCCCAGTCACCGACACTCCGGATTATCCGTGATGGAGTTAGGTTTTAGCTGTAGTTTCATGTGCATTCATCCTATATTGAGTTGTGCATTTCGACTCCTCGGCCATCATGCCTCGGTATGCGTGATTGGTGGCACGAGGATCGAGACATGCATATATCTGTGCAGATACATTGCTATGCCCCTTTCCTGCTCTCTGTTGCAGCAAAACAAAGAATCAACAATCTTTTGGGGCTTGGCACGCATTTCAAGAACAGGTGTAAACAGAGGCTAATTGGGGCATTCCGGTGGATTTCCGCGCAAGACAACCCGGACATGCATCATCCATCAGAAGCAAGGCGGTCCCCTGGCTTGCACGCCAGTTTTATTTGCTTTCTTAGTTAATTCATTAATTAATTAGGATTTTGTAATATTTTGGACTGTAATATTATTTTATTCGGGACTGTAATATTGAGACTGTATATTTATTCGGACCCTCCGAGTGAGGGCACAACTGTAATAAGTGTGCGTGTGTGTGATGTATGTCTTCCAATCCCACGTCTTTCTCCCTTTTATTTATCCGCTTATGATGGTTAGATTAGGGCATATTTACTTTAGCATACAGTATGACAGTATGTTTGCATCATTCATCTGTATTGCATGCACCGGGCTCGGCGCACCATACTAACTGCATTGTACTTTCAATTCCAAAGTTGAATACACGGTAGTTGTAGCATTTCATATACCATCTTAGAATAGCCGAGCCCGCTATAGTCTGCATTTTTGCATGTGTTGCATTAGGCATTTCTGTATACTTAGGATCATGCATGATTTCTAATACAGTTTTTGTTTTGGCTTGGAGTACTCGGTGAGTTTTATGCTTTAGCATCCTTGCATGCGTGTGAGTGAATGCCATGATAGCATGCTTACCATGAGGCTATGTACTTATCTGATATAACTGCCTGAATGCCTGTGGGTGAAGGTTGGGTTATCTGAATTGGAATAAATCATCAAATGTTTTCAAGCCTACCTGCGGGTAGCAAAACCTCTTTCAAAAACGAACATGAAATGTTTTGGTTCCAAATCAGGTGACCCAGTCTATACTTGTATGCTGTGCGCATCACATAGTAACCTAGGCTAATAAACCGGAATAAGAACTCACAATGTTTTCAAAAATTGATATCATGGTTAGTAGAGGCCGGTCTATGACCGGGCGAGCGGGGGTGCTCACGAAGTGACCTTCCCCAATCGTACCCAAGTTCCCGAGCCGAAGCAACTTTGGTGATGACGGACACGAGGCCTTTTGGCACCGAGTCAGGGTTTCCTAAATTTCCCAAAAATAAAATATTTAGGTGGCGACTCTGTATCTGGCAAAGCAGTCCATGTTTGGCACTTCTTTCCAAAAATCTGTTTTCCTAAAACGATTTGCCGGATTTGGACTCTTTGGTTCAGATTTAGAACCGTGACATTTAAGAGTCCTGAGCTGTAGTGACCTCAAATGAACAGAACGGGACTCATTCCTCCCGGGGTGTTCGGGGACGTCTACAACGTCAAAACGGCCTTCGGCCCATTCATTCATGTCAAAACGGCCTTCGGCCCATACATTCATGTCAAAACGGCCTTCGGCCCACTCATTCAGGTCGAAACGACCTTAGGTCCATTTATTTCTATCAAAACGACCTTCGGTCCATTTATTCATATCGAAACGACCTTCGGTTTACTCGTTTACGTAAAACGGCCTTCGGCCCATACATTCATGTCAAAACGGCCTTCGGCCCACTCATTCATGTCAAAACGACCTTAGGTCCATTCATATATGGCAAAACGACCTTCGGTCCACCCATTTCTATCAAAACGACCTTCGGTCCGTTCATATATGTCAAAACTACCTTCGGTCCATTCATATAGGTCAAAACGACCTTCGGTCCATTTATGTTTATCAAAACGACCTTTGGTCCATTTATGTTTATCAAAACGACCTTTGGTCCACAATCCCAATTAGCAACGTACAAAGCATATAAGGGAATAATAATTGGTCATTCACAATCATTCAAATATCAATATTACTCACAGTGATCGGCTTGTGGATTTGCTCTGGAGCTTGACCCTACACATTTCATGAACACAAAAAGGTCACTAACAGTTCAATCCGTTCTCTAATTCACATATTCCTCTTTAGGCTTTATTCTTAACTCGTTAACTCATTTACAATGCTCAATGCATGCCTAAGAGTGCTTACAAGTGAAAGAGGACGGAAAAATTATAACACAGAATGCATTTTCAAAGTTTCAGAAAACAAGGTCCCCGCTCGAGCATGGACTTCCCCGCTCGAGCGGACCCTTAAGCCTGTAAAAGTGCTGGTTACATCAAAAATACGCTCGAGCGTGAAATAGGACGCTCGAGCGGAAAGCCTGTCAAAATAGCTCCCCCGCTCGAGCGTGAATTACCCCGCTCGAGCGGACATCAAGTCTGCAAAAAGTACTGGGAGCACGCATTTCCCGCTCGAGCGTTAGGTTCCCCGCTCGAGCGGACCTCAAAATTCTGGAAAACCCAGAACTGTGTTCTTGAGCTCCAATTCGATTTTCCAGCTACATTACTTGCATGCAATGGCTCAAATCTCAAATATAATCATACCAACATGGTACCAATGCAAGATTATAACATTATGAAGCTCAATTTCTTGATTTATCTACATGCATGGCCCAAAATATGCCAAACTCAACACCAACATAACAAATCCATGCATTCAAGCTCATATCTTCTCAAATTGTACATGCATGTGATGAATTAGCCACATTCTCAACTTGGATAACCCAAATGGTGATCAAAACATGAGTTTCCTTTAACATTACATATGGATTACACACATTTGTGCTTAAACATGCAATTTCACAGTAATTTCTTACATGCATGTACATATTAAGCTTCAATTCAACAATTCCAACACAATTTCATTTCAATCTTACTCTTGATCACCAAATTAGCTTGAACACACAAAATTACGAACTATAATCCAAGAATTACTCACCTAGAGGTTTTGATCTTCTAAGCTCTAGTCAATTCTTGAGCTAAATCCCCAAAATTTCCAAGCTTTAAGCCAAATTGCACAATTTCTCCCCCTTTCTCTCACTAAGGCCAGCCCTCACTCTCTCACAATTGAATCCCTCAGATTTTTGAATTCATAAGAGTTAAAGGGGAGTGTAGTGCTATCATACAACAAGCCCCACTAATATAATATTTTAATATAAAATATTTTGGCACTTAATTCATCAATTTAATCAGTTTAATCTGACCAGAATCAATTTCTAATTAAATTTCACCGTAGGCTCCAAAAATTATGCCAATCACAGTGGCGTAATCAATTTCGGGTTCTGTGGCCGATAAGGCCCTCAATTTAATTTCCAGAGCAGATTATTCAAACAGATATTCCTACGGTGAACAGGTAGAATTCCAAAGTCGCATATATTCACATAAGGGCATACAAAAATCATATCAAAACATATAATCACATACGTATTAGGGACCAATTAGCATATTACGGAACAGGGGCATCACAATTTTAATGGTTTTTCCAAGTTGATTTTCAATTTCTGTTTTGTAGAGTTTAAACATTTCTAAGGCTTCATTTTTACTTCGAAGTAAATAAACATAACAATATCTTGTGCAATCATCGATAAATGTTTTGAAATACTTTTTGCCTCCTTCAGTTTGAACAAATTTAAGATCACATACATCAGTATGAATTAATTCTAGAGGTTCGGTTTTCCTTTCAACCAATTTAAATGGAGCCTTAGTTAGTTTCGCTTCTACACAAATTTCACATTTATGATTATGACCAATTTCAAACTTTGTTGTATAATCTAAACCAATTAATCTACGCAAAGCATCAAAATTCACATGTCCTAATCTACCATGTCATAAATTCGACTCAAGAATATAAACAAAAGATGTGTTATTCTTATTCATAGCAACTTTTGGTACAACTGTCATTACATTTAATTTGAAGAGACCATCACTCATGTATCCCTTACCAACATACATACCACTCTTTGTTAATACAAATTTATCAGACTCAAAAACAAGCCTAAAACCATTTTTACTTAACAAAGAGCCAGAAACCAAATTCTTCCTGATGTCAGGTACATACAGTACGTTGTTGAGGGTCAGTTCTTTCCCTAATGTCATCTTCAAGATCACATTTTCTTGTCCAGCCACAGTAGAAGTAGAAGAATTTCCCATGAAAAGTTGTTCACCATTTGTAGCCTCATTATAGGTAGTGAACATCTTATTGTATGCACATATGTGACGAGTTGCTCCAGTGTCAACCCACCACTCCTTGGGATTTCCTACCAAATTAGCCTCAGACACCACAGCAAAGAGGTTAATGTCATTCACCCCGTCAGAGATATAATCTAGTTCTGTTACATTGGCCTGATTGGTAATCTTCTTGCTTGTACTTCTGCGATCCTTCTTAGGGCGGCGGCAGTCAGAAGCTCGATGTCCAGTCTTGCCACAGTTATAGCATTTTCCTTTGAACTTCTTATTGCCATTGTTGTCACCTTATTTTAGGACCATTTCCAGTAAACTTCCTCTTTTTATTATGTGGCTTGTGAACTTTTTCAACCACGTTAGCGTTGGACGCAATAGGATTTTTCCCATTCCTCTTTTCAGCGTTTCGGTTATCTTCTCAATTCTCAATCTTACAATCAATTCATCCATGGTCATCTCCTTCCGTTTATGTTTTAAATAATTTTTGAAATCTTTCCAAGTCGGTGGTAACTTTTCCACTAGAGCAGCGACTTGGAAAGACTCGCTAAGAGATATACCTTCTGAATAAATATCATGCAAAATTATTTGAAAATTTTGAACTTGAGAAATTACCGTTTGGGAGTCTAACATAACAAAGTTTAGAAATTTACCGACAATAAATTTTTTCATGTCGGCATCCTCTGTCTTGTACTTCTCCAACGAATCCCATAATTCTTTTGCTGACTTCAGAGGGCTGTAAACATTATACAACATCAAGGCCATTGAGGATGTAGTTTCTGCATAGGAAATCTAAATGTTTCCAAGCATCTACAGCGACAACAACTTGCCGATCACTTTTACCCTCTTTAAGTGCTGAAGCCTCTTCATGGAAAAACCGGGCCAAATTTAGAGTTGTAAGATAGAACAGCATTTTCTGCTGCCATCTCTTAAACTCAGTACCGTTAAATTTTTCCCCTTTTTCTCCATGATTTATTGGTACTTGAACATTGTTCTGGATAAGGATCGGTGTTGGTGTAACATTTGGAGTACCACTTCCAGTTGCAGTTTCAGTTGGAGTGGCCATAATATCTGATTACAAAAATCAGAAAACAAACCACAAATTATTTTTCTAGTTACTAAAACCAGAAAATAAATTATAACACAAAATAATTTTATTTTCCTTATTACTAAAACTAAAAAAATAAAATACCACAATAATTTTCTATAACACTAAATAATATTCTGCAATTGTTAATGATACCAGTATATTACTACTAGTTGTCAAAGAAAATAGACAGTATATTACTACTATCTGTCAAATAGTTTATAAATACTATTTGTATTTTCCAATCAAAATATCACTTTGTGAAACACAGAAAATTAAGTACAATAAAGATACAAAAAATTAGTCTGTCTTAAGATTGTTGGACAATCTTTACTATATTTAAATAAATTAAATTCTCTTGTATACTTAACAACAACCAGAATATAAAAGAAATAAAAGAAAGGAGGGAATTCGTTTGATTACAAAAATCAAACTAGAAATAAAATATATAAATAAAAAAAGATTTTATTTTGTTACAAAAAACAAAATTAAAATCTGATTTATACAAATAAATAAAACAGAAAATAAATTAAACAACTTACTTGATTAATTTCTTCGAATAATAATAATCTGATCAAGTCCAGTGTTCGACACTGTGTCCTTAAGACAGATTCGTCCTCTCCACGGTACTTTCAGAAAATGGACGTCTATCTCCCAGGATGAAATGATCAACAACGAATAAATGCAGCACTACAATTTATTCGTACGACGAACACACTAAGTGTATAAACTCTTTATCACAGAAAAATAATGTAGCAATATGTAAGAATAATAGCAAAATTATTATGGATGAAAATTTTATTCGTACGACGAACACACTAAGTGTATATACTCTTTATCACAGAAAAATAATATAGCAATATGTAAGAATAATAGCAGAATTATTATGGACGAAAATTGTGAATTGAATGATGGGCTAGTCTTTTATAGATGTAGTGGCACTCATTTATTTTGAATTGAACATGTACTGTTGGGTTTGAATTGGTATTGATTGGGTTCAAATTTTAGAAAATAAAATTCAAATGTTTTTGGCTGAACAAACCCAACCCAACCTGACACCACGCACCCAAGCCCAGCCCAACCTGCCCAGGGCCGGACGGCGGCGCGCGTGATGATTTTTTAGTCCAATGGGTCTAGCCCATTTTGCCCATAACCTTTCTCTCTACACTTGGGTACCCCTTGGGGCACACCCCAAATCCAATCCAATGCCTTATAAACCCACTCAAAACTTCCCACTAAATCAATGTGGGACAAGACATTTTTCAAACCTTTAAGGATTTTCTACCAAAACTCCATTTCCATGGAGCACATTTTGGCTTCAATTTTCCGTTCACTCGATAATGGTTTTGAGCAACCAAATATAACACGTGAATCACAACGCGGCATAGAACGTGTTACCACTTTGACCCGCGAAAATTGATGCACGGGTCCCACCTAAATTTTAGACCAAAGTTAGGAAAAAATTCTATTTTACCCAGAATTTTTCCAACCATTTCCGACAATATGTCGCATCCCAACTTGTACTCACACTACACAACCATTGAAACCTTTTCTGAGTGCAGTTTCGTCCAAGTTCCGACCTATAAATACAAGTTTATTTATCCTCTTCTCATCAGGTCCCCAAGCTTTGCCAGGGCAACCATCCAAACTGGACTGCACTCCCTGAAGGAAACAAGTAAACACAACACATTTGATTAAGTTTGATTTCTACTCAAGGAACTAAGTAAACAAGTAAAATGATGGTGAAAAATCCAATGCAATAAAATGGATTTGAACCTGAAAAACATAACACTCATCAGAACCGTTCACAGATAAAACCCCCTTCATCCTGTACAAGTCGTCCCCCTTTTCTTCAATTATTCGTTCAAGCCAATCATCAACCTAACAGAATGGATTAGAGCATAAGTTGAAACAACCTAAACCAGTCTATAAAAGAATTGTAGTTACTAAAAACTCATTTGGAACACTAGACATGGACTCCAATGCTTCGCCAATTACAAGCTCTCTGCTATTTAACAGCAAACTCAAAAAGAGAGCCACCAAAAAACAGGAATTAATTTGATTTCATATAGAGTATAGAATGCCGTACATATATTTCACCTAATCATGAAAAGATATATAAAAATGTTCAGTAAACATTTGACAACTATTTAACAATCCTGATAGTACTTCTTACCTCGTCAAGATCAAGTGTATCCTCAGAAACAATACTGACACTGGAGACAGCAGAATCATGTTTATGGTCATGATGATGTCCTTTGTGGTGTTCTGTTGAGAAGAAATAAACCAAAAATGAGTTGATAAAATATATGAGAACTGGAATTCTGTCTCTAGAAGCTCATTCCAGATTGTATAGTACGACTTGATAATTTACTACAAAGTCATTAATGAATAAATTACAACTGGACATCCACTAAGGTTACGAAAACCCTACCAACAGGCTAAACAAATAAATCATCAGAAAGGTTCCAGTCATGATATATTCTGCACAATAGCTCTTCTTGTAAATTGATTTGAAAGGACAACAATTCAAGCTTGGACCACAAAACAATCAGTCAAAAATATTTTAACCAATACAAAGTACACTAACCCAGTTCACATCACCGTATTAAAAATTGTCAGAAAATGCTACAGACGGTAATACTGATACTAATACCACAAGGGACATATTTATCATTAGTCCTACAGTCTTGAACATACAGGGCAATGGAAATAATAATGCCCCACCCCACTACCTTACTTGATACTGGAGGGGGAGCAAAATAACAATAGTCAAAGTACTGTAGTCTGTCTGTACTCAAAATGAAATGTGTTTAACCAAAGCCCACCAAAAATTCACAAAACAAACATAATGAGGACTACAAGAGAAATTCAAATTGCACATAAGCTTGCAGGATATGCAGCCAACCTGAGATGCAGCAGACGTCTCTGTTACAAAAGAACTCAACGTTTAGAATAGATCTGCATTCAACAACATGAATATTTTAAAACATGTATTACTACCATTCTTTTTTCAAAATCAGAAGGAAGAATGAAGATGATACCACCCCTCAAAAAAAAAAAAAAAAAAAAAAAAAAAAAAAAAAATAATAATAATAATAATAATTGGTGAGAGAGAGAGAGAGAGAGAGAGAGAGAGAGTGATGGAGAGGAATAATTTCAAAATAGAAGATGATACCATGCCCACTGTCATGTTGGTGTGTAGCACAAGGAGAACTGTCTAACTGGACTTCTGAATCAATTCTGCAACACCCAATTTATGTTTACATGTCAAACAATATGATTTCACAGTACACTAATGAAATGGATAAATATGCATAAAATTTGTCTTTGCTGACCACATAAGGGAACGGAGAAAACAGCTATGCATAAACTTCCTTCGTTTCTTTTTTACCAAAATAAGAATGAAAACAAAAGATCACAATCACCTTTCAAGATCATAACCACCCACTCCCAAAACAAAGTCCATGTCAACAACACCATAGTTAGCAAGCTATATTTGTGCCATCCCATTGATACGCTGGAAAGAGCACCAAAAATCCAGAAGTTGTAAAATGAATAGCATGTCTAAAGAAGTGGGTGCAGGAATCACTGTACATTAAAAGCACACAAATGGGAGAATTAGTTCATTTAATCTTGTGCAAAGACCCTAGAAGTTTCTCATACTTGTCCAGGCAATAGGCATGCATGCCCCGTTTGTGTTTGAAGGATGTCCAATTTTTAAAAGTTCTAAAAATTAGAATATGTTTGGATGTATCTAATGCTTGTAAGCACAAGTCCAAATTTCAATTATGAAGGATGTCCAATTTTTAAAAGTTCTAAAAATTAGAATATGTTTGGATGTATCTAATGCTTGTCAGCGCAAGTCCAACAAGTATCACTGCTGGACACGTTTACTATACTTCATAATTGAAATTTTATTGTACTTCTTTTTAATATCCCATTTACAGTACAAACATTTTTTTCCCCTTTTCTTGGATAGGCAAACAGGGAGACTTTCATCAGCCAGTTGACATATTACATGAATATTTTGAACTATTTGTGCTCAAAAAGTTGTATATGTGTGTTTGGACATAATCATAAACTATGCACTTTCATAGAAATAGGATATTACCAGAAGCACTATTTTCATGGAGTCGAAAAAACTATAGACAGCAACTGCTTTCTACTACATTTCACACCAGACCAAAGCAGTTTCTCTAAACATAGACTTAGAAAGCTGCCAGGGCTCCCACTTCACTGCAGAGTTCATATTGAAAATATAGGACAAATCTATATAGGCACAGAGAGAAAATCTACCTTAATTCGATTAGTCAAACTCTCCAACTCAGCCTCTGTCACCAAATCTATCTGCCAACATTGGTTAAAAAAAGAAAAGGCAATAAAGGCATCAATATAGGAGCAGAGTGTCCACGTGGATACCAAATATAAGTCTTGAATCAGATTGAGCAAAGGAAAGTAAGGGATCTGATTGTTGAGTGGAAGAAATCTAATTTTACCTTATTCAATATAATACGGTCTGCATAAGCAATTTGTTCCACTGCCCCATTCACCACAAATCTTGGTTTCATCTCATTCAAACGTTGCATGACATGCTTAGAGTCAACCAAAGTAACAACTCCATCAAGTTTCACATAACGTGAAACCAGTTCATCAGTGCAGAATGTTTTGATGACAGGAGCAGGCTTTGCAAGGCCTGTAAAAAGTGTGTTAATGAATAAATGTACCAAAACCGTTAATACCAGCCTCTGGGGAAGTAAGCAAGTGTACTTTTAAGTATCACCCAATAGTGCCAACAGGATGTGATAATACTAATCGTCATAAAACCAACTTCAACTTCAACTTCAAGTGTACTTTCAACTAGCTTGAGGGGGAAATTAAATCTTCAGATTTCTTCAAGTTTATATGCCTTCATCAAGAATAATGAAAAACAATTATTTTTTACAAACTGCAAAGCAGAAACAATTTTAAAATAAATATCAAGATCCATCATAGAAAGCCTTTTTTGGATTCAGTCAGGTTGCCCATTCAAGGGGCCATATATAGAAATGTGGCAGTCAACTATAAGACCTAGTCTAGTTGGCCACCATGACTCTCCTAAGGACTTAGGCCTCGTTTGGTAAGTGGTTGTTTTGGCCAAAAAGTCAAAAAGTCACTAAAAAAATCAAAAAGCCAACAACCCATACCAAAAAGTCAAAGATTCTTTTTTCTCTCTACTTTTTGCACATCTTTTTCGTAAAAAGCCAAAAAGTCGTCCCAAACATACTAATTTTTTTTAGCTCATATTTTAGTCAAATAGCCAAAAAGTTACTAAATTAGCCTGTTCCCAAACGAGGCCTTAGTCCCAAAGGGGAGGTCATGAGTTCAGCTCTCCCTAAGACAGAGTTGAATTAGGAGGTAAGCACTTCACACTTTGCAAAGGTGGAGACGCTAACTCCCATAAGTGTTAATCCAACTACTAACAATTGACTTTTACTTATAAAAGAAAAAACTACTATAATTTGTACAAATACAAGGGAGGCTAAATAATACATACATATATGAGAACTTGCGGACAAATAAACTGTTAGAGGATGTGTATGCCAAAGCCTTTGTATTTGGATAGAAAATTAAGATACCTGTTGTTTCTATTACAATGTGATCAAATTTGTCTCGCTTCTTCTTAACCAACTCCAAAAGCATTTTAACAAGATCACCATGCACAGTACAACACAGACAACCATTATTAACCATAATGATTTCTTCATTGGCAGAGGAATGACTAGCAACTAATGAACCATCAATATCCACCTCACCAAACTGCAATAGAATAAACAATAAGAAAAATAAGAAAGGAAGTCAGGAACAAAGGAATACCAAGAACAAAATAAGAACTATTTATATAGTATTATACTAAAGCACATAGCTGTCATTAGTCGCTACATGCTCAGCGGAATTGCTTAAAAGATATCTTTAAAACAACTACCTTCACACCTCCAATAATGCTAATCTTTTCATCAAACAAGTTGTTTAAAGTAATATATACTACCAAAGCATAGCCAGCCTTCCTTACAAGAAAAAAAAGAAAAAGAAAAAAGAACCAAGATAGAAAATCACCAAACATACAGCTTTGAATTTGGAACTAGCCAGCAGTAAAGTAATAACTTCATTTTTGGGAGAACAAGAAATTGGTCTCTGCCGATGATGTATGCATTTTCTCCACAAACTTAATCGACAATCAAACTTGTTTAAAGTTGTATGAGAGGGTCCGAGAATGTTGCCGGAAAATTCGAAGGCTTGTCGGAAAATTCAAAGATCTTCAAAGATCGTCGGAAAATCTGAATTCTCTAGAAATGGTGAGAGGCTTAGATACTTCAACGGTCGCAACTAAAAACACAATAGCAAAAAGATGATGAAGATAGGAAATTGGGTGAAGAAGAAAGTTAGAGAGCAAATAATGGCAAAGCTCTCTCATGGATCTCCCACTTTCACTCTCAAGGTGGATAATGGAGAAGGGAAGTTAGTTCTTTCCCAAAAAATTTATCTCCAAAATCCTCTCTTGTAAAGCTATGGGTGAATGCTATTTATAGGCGCCTCATGATGTAGGATGGAGTCCATGTGCAAGACACATGGGGAATATTCTCTCTAATTACTTTGTCCAATGAGGTGACCTCTCCGAGGATGAGAAAATCTCGAAGAGGAGATCAACCTCTCAGCGAACCTTTCTTCTTAGCCACACCTAACCAATGATCCCCAATCATCCCAAGGGGTCTGGGGTAGTCCCAAAGGACACCCTACCACAAAAAGGTCAGGAGTAGTTCAAGAGAATGCCCTACCACAAATATTGCCTAGTCTCAGGGACCTCCTAGATCGTGCCACCTTGACCCAGGTATAGGCTAGTTTAACCGAAAAGTGAATTTATCTCCACTCACGGACCTCAAGATCGGGTACTTTGTTCGGACTCCGTCACACATATGGTTCTGGTGCGTCGATCCGAGGAAACTCCAAACCCGCAAGTGTTCTGAGACTCATTAACGGAGCGGCTTCTAAATTGCGATCGAATCCGTTCGAAGCCGAATGCTTCGAATCTCTAAATTCGTGGATCCGAACCCTTTTGAGTCCAAGATCAAATAGGTCTCTAGGTTCATGGTTCTAAACCCTTTCAAAACTAAGCAAATACCTCAGAGAATGGATCTCCTTCAAGGGTTTCATCTCTTTTGAAAGCAATGGTTAACCTCCCTGGACGCCTGTATGATCTGGGCCTCCTCGGATGGGCTTGTTGGGCTCTTGTTAGAGATATATGCTTGTAGGTCCTCCTCGGCCCAATTTGTTGACTTTCTTGTGAACCCATTCAATAGACTTCACTTGGGTCTATTTGGTAATAATTTCTCCAGACCCATTAATTTTTGGGATTTCCAATTGGGCTCCAATTGGATCCAATTAATTTAATGGGCTCAAGTTAACCCCTCTACAAAAGTAAATAATGACAACTCACAAGAGCATCTTCTTTTCTTTCCCTAGTTGGGCGAATGGAAACATTGCCCATGACACCATCTCCAAGTGGCTAGATGATGCATTGGTGCCCATTATTATACAGGCAACAAATCACTAAAAGCTGTATCTTTGGCTAGTTTCAAATTCTATTGTTTTTCTCTATGGGGAAAACCATGTGGACACTATGGGATTTTTTTGAAGTGGATCTGGAGTAGTTAAACGGGTCCTCAGTTGTAGCTCCTTTAAAGCTTCAGCAACAAAGCGCCAAACACCCTTAGCTTCAAAAAATGCAGTTACACAAAACTGAATCTTAACTTCTTTTAGAGATTTTTGAAGTTCCTATGGACTACCAAGTTTCATCGGCACAGTCACAACTTGAAAAAAATACATAAAACTAATTGTCAATTCCCTATCTCTTTTCTTTTCAATAGAGAAACTCTTTTGCATATGAAACAAGTTTTCCTTTCTCTTTTCTTCTTCCTTTAAAGCAGTCAACAGGGAGAAAGTTGTTAAATATTTTCTCATCAATGATTTTGCAAGAAAATGTGTAGATGTAAAGTTTTATACTTACACTCATGAATGAGTTTCCCAAAATCAAAGATACAGTAATTCTCAAAAGGAGAGGGGGAATCTTGGGAGATTAACAATTATAAGTACTCCACATCCACAAATTTTGAGTTTGAATACAGATAAACCTGGTACCTCATTTTCAATGACAGCAATCCGTTTTCCATGTTGAGCTGTGAGGATATGATTCAACAAAGTGGTCTGCCATATTAAAAAACTTTATTTGAGAAAAGTAGGAACACAAGATATCAATTCAAAAAAAGTCCTTTGTTAAGCAAAAAGACCTACAACAGCGAAAAAATATATATATTTCTAAAAACCATTCCTTTTTCATTTCCCAATTTTCGCATCAACCAAACACAAATTTGAATTCATAAATCCAGAATCTCAAAAGTAAACATAAATCAAGGAAAAAAACTCATACATTTTCGGAGCTGAGAAAGCCGATGATGATGGCAGCGGGGATGCGATTATCGAGGTTCAGTGTGGCGGCGAGGGATACAGCGGAGTCTTCAGGCTCGTAGTTGGGGGCGGAGGACATGGCCCTAGAATTTTCATGATGGAATTTGTGGGAATCTAATTGGAATTCTCGGGAAACGAAGGAATGTAGGCTTCTGAGGAATTGGGAAACAACGGGAGAATCAGTGGGAAAACAAGGTTAGAGTGATTGGCAGAGACTTCAGATTGTGTTTCTCGATAGCAAGAGCCTGGTGAGATTGGTAATTGATGGGGAAGAGAGTGAATTGTAGAGAATTGAGAGTGTTGTGAGGAGTGATTGGCAGAGACTTCGGATTACGGCACCCTCAGGAGTCATAATCACTACTCCGGCCCCGCAACCACACTAGTTGGATGAACCATCGCAGTACATTTGCCAAATATCTCCAATATACACTCTCCACTCCTGTTGGGATTGGAAGGCTGGTTGCTTTGGTTTATAGTCGGCGTGACAACCAGTAAATTCGGCAACAAAGTCGGCCAAAACTTGCCCCTTGATAGCCGTTTTGGGAGAGAATTGAATGTCATATTGGCCGAGTTCTAACGTCCATCTAGAGACACGCCTTGATGATTCTGCACTGCGAAGTACTGTTCTGAGAGGGTAGTTCGTCAGTATGGTTATTGTATGGGCCTAGAAATAGTGCATTAATTTCCTGGCGGCCACCACCAGGGCCAAAATTAGCTTTTCCAGTGGTAGGTATTGCGTCTCGGCATCCACCATTGCCTTACTAATGTAGAAAATGGGCCATTGCTCTCCTAGCTCTTCTTTAAGCAGTACGACGCTGACTGCACAATCTGAGACCGCAATGTACAGGATGATTGTGTCGCCTGGTGACGGAGTTGTCAAGAGCAGTATTGAAGTATTGATCTGGCACTCGGGGGTCCAAAGGAATGCTTTCCCCTGTCGAAGGGTGCGAAAAAACAGTCGGCAACGATCCAAAAAACGGCTAATGAATCTGTTGAGGGTCGTGGCCATCCCCATCAACTTCTGTACTTCTTTGTCTGACTGAAGGGAGTTGAGTTCCAAGATTTTTGTAATTTGTTTCGGGTTAGCCTCTATTTCGTAATAGTTCACAATATAGCCCAGGAATGTGCCAGATCCGATACTGAACGTACACTTTGAGGCGTTAAGTTTCATCTTGTATTTTCAGAGGATGTCGAAGGTTGTGGTCAAGTCGGCTAAGTGGACATGCTTTTCTTTGGACTTTACCACCATACCATCGATGTACACCTCCATGGTACGGCCGAGTTGCTCCTTAAACATGGTGGTGACAAGCCTTGCCTCGGCATTCTTCAGGTCGAAAGGCATGACTTTGTAACAATAAGTGCCCCTCGGGGTGAGGAATGCCATTTTTTCCTGATCCTCAAGATGCATGGCTATTTGATGGTATCCCCTGCATGCATCCAAGAAGCTCATACACTGATGATGTGCAATTGCGTCCACCAGTTGGTCAATTCTAAGGAGAGGGAAGCAATCATTGGGACATGCCTTATTTAGGTCTGTCAAGTCCACGCAGACACGCCAAGACCCATGTTTCTTCTTTACAACAATAGTGTTGGACAACCAAGTGGGGTAATTCACTTCGCGGATTGCGCTGGCCTCTAGGAGCTTGCTAACTTCTTCGACAACGGCCGAAGTATGCTCGGTTGCCGATCGACGACTCTTCTAGATGATGGGCTTAACCTTTGGGTCCACATTCAAACAATGCTGTGCTATGCTGGGGTCCACTCCCGACATTTCATAAGGCATCCAAGCAAATACATCACTATTGCCGAGTAGAAACGAAATCAACTCCTGGCATTCATCGACATTCAGACAGGCATCGATCAAGAAGAATTTATTTGGTTCATGCGCGAGTTCAATCCGCATGAGATAAGGCGACTGAGGATCTTGTGCAGATTGATTTTGGTTGACTTTGTTGCTGAATTTACTGCCCTGGTGGCCACCGCCAGGAAATTAATGCACTATTTCTAGGCCCATACAATAGCCATACTGACAGACTACCCTCTCCGAACAGTACTTCGCAGTGCAGAATCATCAGGGTCTGTCTCCAAATGGACGTTAGAACTCGGTCAATATGACATTCAATTCTCTTCCAAAACGGCTATCAAGGGGCAAGTTTTGGCTGACTTTGTTACTAAATTTACTGGCTGTCACGCTGACTATAAACCAAAGCAACCGGCCTTCTAATTCCAACAGAAGTGGAGGGTGTATGTTGGAGATATTTGGCAGATGTACTGCGACGGTTTATCTAACCAGCGTGGTTACGGGGCCGTAGTAGTGATTATGACTTCGGATTATGGCACCCTCAGGAGTCATGAATGTTGAGCTCTCTCTTTTAGAGAAGCTTTCTCTCTCTTGAGCTCTCTCCCTCTCTCGGTTCTCTCCCTTCCCCTCAGATATTTTTAGGCCCAAAAATGATGAGTTCAACTCATATATATATATATATATATATACACATAAGCTTATCACAATTAGGGAGGGCCAAACACACCCTTACGAATCGAACGAAAATCAAATTTCAATTAAACTTCCCAATTGACTCTAAAAATCATGCTGATCATAACTATGTACTTCGTTATGGTTTCTGAAGCCTCTTCGGCCTTCAATTCGCAGCGCAAAGTTAACCACCCAAATGTATCTTAACGAATTAGATGAAATAAATTTTCAATTAACTTTCCCAAATAGCTCTAAAAATTCCCATTAACATACCCATGTACTTAACTTCGGTTTCTGAACTCTTAAAAGTTGGCAATTTCAGTTTTAAGGTCGTAACTTAATAGATAATTCCTCAATTCAAATAGATATAATTAAATCAAAAAACATTAACCCATAATTAAATAAAGATAATTTCTGATACGCATTTTCGGGTCATTACAAATGAAACCCTTATCAAGTAATTCCTGGAGTTGAATCTTCAACTCACTCAACTTAGCAGGTGCAAACCAATACGGTGCCATAGAAATCGGTGCCATGCCAGACACTAAATCAATAGAGAATTCGATTTCGCGGTGAGGTGGTAAACTAGTAAGATCCTCGGGAAAGACATTGGGGTATTCGCAAACTAAGTTCACTCCATCCACGTAGATCATGTACCGGTGATAAGACTTTATCCACTCGCCCCCCCAAGAAATAAAAGCAATCAACGCTCAAGGTACATACAGTAACCCTATGACGGTAGCAATCTATAATAGCCCGATATGACGATAACTAGTCCATACCCAAAATGACATCAAAACTAGACTTATCAAGACATACAAATGCAAAAGGTAATCGGTGACCGGCAACCTCGATGTCACAACCCCGACATCCCTGTTTCAAGATAATCTCACCACCAACAGGTGACTCTACACAAATAGGAGTTGTGAACCGTGCCAACTCCAACCCCAACACTGATGCAAATGTAGACGAAATAAATGAATGGGATGCACTTGTATCAATTAACGCATTAGCAACTGAATTGCAAAACAAGAAGGTATCTCTCACTACTAAAGGAGTAGGTACAAGATCCGGCACTGTAACAGCATACACACGCCGCGTAGGTCTTTGAGCATATGCTTGGTGCACTGATTGAGCCTAAGAGGCTCCCTGATTGGCCCTCGAGGCCTATGTTGACTATGCAGGTTGATGGCTCTATGTCTACCTCGAACTAGACGCACTAGATGTGCCACCTAACTGTGGGCAAAACCTCTTCATGTGCCCCGCCTGCCTACACTGATAACAAGTGAGCTGCTAGCCTCTCTCTTGACTTTGGCCCTGAGATTGAGCAGAAGATAATGCTACTTGCTGCCCTCCTCCTTTCTGCGGCAAGTTGGAGACTGTGGGCTCGCCTTTTTCCGCACCCTTGCCTTTCAAAAAGGGTTTGAAAAGAAAGGCCTCACAGTTCGGACTCTACTTGTGGTTCTGAATCTAGTCTCACAAGTGCAATGTGAAATTGATAAACACCAAAGAGTCCAATCTAGCAAATCATTTTGAAAAATCAATTTTAAATCCAATAATGCCAAAATTAGATTGCTTTGCCAGATTACAAAGTCGCTACCTAAATATTTTATTTTTGAAAAATTTAGGAAACCCTGACTCGTGCCAAAAGCCATGTGTCCGTCATCACTAAAGTTGTCTCAGCTCGGGAACCTGGGTACGAGAGGGGAAGGTCCTGAAATGTGCACCCCCGTTGAAAGATCGGCCTCTACTGATCATGATATGTTCTTTTATAAACATTATGTGTTCTTGTTCTGATTATTAGCTAACTTTACTATGTGACACACACATAAGCAAGTATAGACTAAATCGCAAGACTCGGAACAAATTCAACTCATGTTTGTTTTTGAAAATGGCTTGAAGTTGCCACCCTCAAGTGGGCTTAATGATGCAGATTTGCCACCTCAAGTGGGCTTAAAACACGCATTCATTGAATTATTCCAATTCAAACAACAAAGCCTTCATCCACAGACATTCATGCAGTTTAGCATTTAAGCACATAGCCTCATGGCAATCATGCGAAACATGGCAATATGGCAATCGCACTCATGCAAGTATGCTAAAGCGTAAAACTCGTCGAGTACTCCTAGCCAAAACAAAAAAAAACTAGTTAGAAAAATGCATGATCCTAACTATACTAAGATGCCTAATGCAACACATGCAGTAATGCAATTAATAGGCTTAGCTACTAATATGGCATATGATTCGATTTGATAACATGTTGTTAAACACGTATTCAAAGAAGTATTGAAATTGTGATGCAGTTTGAATGATGCGCTGAACCTCAGTGCATGCAAGACAAATGAATGAATGCAAACATGCAAGCATAAGGTATGCTAATTGAAAATGTCCCTAATCTAACCATCGAAAGCGATTGCATAAAAAGGAGAAAGACGTGGGGTTGGAAGACATGCACACACGCATGCGCGCACACTAATTACAATATCATGCCCTCGCGAAGGAGGGTCCAAATGAATAAGAGCTAAGCTAACTAGCTATGCTAATTAAGCTAAGCTATTACAACACAATTAATTAACTATTCTAGCTAATCAAATATTACAAACCGAATTAAGCTAATTAATTACAACACTTGTATGAATGAATTAGCTACGACTAACTAATTAAACAAAGCAAGTAAATGGCCTCGAGAGCGAGGGACGCATGCATGCTTGGTTGGTTTCCTCCCGAAAATCCACCGCCTTGCCATCAAACACCTCTGTTTGCACTTGCTTGAACACCAATAGTGCTACCAACTTCCAGAACATCTCTGCTCCAACTCAGGAACACACTTGTGCATAATTTCATTTCTGGCCGGTCGGCCACCCCTTCCCTAAACTTTTTTTTTTTTTTTTTTGTTGCAACAGAGAGCAAACAGAGGAAAAACAGTGTATTCTCAAGGAGTGTATGTACTACTACCCTCCTTATCATCACACATGCTCAAAGGAGTGTAGCTCTTGGCTCTCAAGCCATCAACCAAACAATTTTCATGCATGATGGCCAAAAAACCAAGCTTGTACAAGCTTAATGAGTGCAAAACAAGACTCAACAAAACCACAACCCTATCATGCATGATCAAGGGTGATGGTGACCAAGAAAAGTGGCACGTTTCATCACTTTGAGTATGAAGCGTCCCATATTTCTAGTGTTCGAATTAACGTCCGATCCGAACACATGCAATGCAACATGAAAGATACTTATCTTGCCTTTTTTACTTGTCATGTTTTATTTACCCATTTTAGCTTACCAATCCATTCTTTAATTGATTAGTCCAAAAGGTGAGTGTCCTCTAATGGAAAGTAGGCTTAAACCACAAGTGCCTTGAGCATGAAAGAGACCTCATGCCGTTGGTTAGTAGAAACCCTCAAAAGAGGATTGAAACCATTAAGCACAAGTGTCTCAATTTCACACTTAAGCCAACAAGGGGTTCAAAGACACTTTCAAAATAAATGAAAGAGTGAAGAATAAAGGGAGATTGCAGAGATTTCAATGCTGAAATGGAGTGCAAAACGACACTAAAACATATAAGCAACTTATGCAATTCATGCCAAAAGGCCTAAAACATTAAGCAAGTGAAGCCTCTTTACACTACAACCACACAATACAAACCTCAAAGGACCAAACTAGCTCAAAATAGAGCTAAAACCAATCAAAGCACTAGCAAAAACATGTTGAGATTAAGGTACAAAATGCTAGAAAAACATTCTTACATGTTAAGTTATCTAGGCTCGCAAACAAGACACAAGGAGGGGCGGCTACCCCCCCCAATTTCGGACTCCAAAACAAGGTTTTTGCCACTGAAATAACTCTGAATTTCAGTGGTTTTAAGGGCCAAAAAGTTTGATTTGAAAGCCTTAAAAGATGGCACAAAAGCTTACATAATTAAGCAACAAGAAAGGTGGATTACCCCTTTACACAAAATGGCCTCAAACCACCATGTTAAACCCCAAAAACGAGAGTTTTTTTGTAGTTGAAAACCAGCTAAAAAATAGTACAAAAAGATGGCAAGACAAGTGTGCACAATAAGCTTAAATGAAATAAGTTCTCTACCTTTGAAGCACAACACAAAACAGCCACAATTTCAGGCTCAAACCTCCTTCCAAAGCTCAAACTAGGCTCCAAGGGACCTTAGCTCCAAGATGGTCAAGTTTGGTTATAGGTTAGTGTGTAAAAGTGTAGAGAAAACTAACTATCAAGCACAAAATAAGAAGAGAGAGAGAGAGAGAGAGAGAGAGAGAGAGAGAGAGAGAGAGAGAGAATTCTAGAGAGAGAGGAGAATTTTGATCCAAATTTTCTAACCCTCCAAAATGGGGGAGAGCAACTCCTATATATAGAAAATTAAGATTAAGGCTTGAATTCATCCTACCATACACGTGTACGGAGATGCACTTTAGTGAACAACAGCTGGCACATCTGGCAAATAAATATCTGAAAAATGAGAAAAATGGCCGTCGGCCATCAATGTGGCCGACCGACCACCACTGATGGCCGGCAGGCACAAGCCATGGCCAATGGACTGTAGGGATGGCCGACAGGCCACCCTCTCCTCCAGACTTGAAACAATAAGCTCTTGGTCCACAACCAAGCTAAGCACAAAATAGACAGGTTTAGAGGCTCAAAGGCAAAGCACTCGGCCGAGAACTTCAGGCACTCAAAACGAACACAAGCATACAAAAGCATCGAGTGTTCAAACGATGACGTCTAAGTCTTGAGGACGGTCAAAAATGGGGTGTCTATAGAGACTTGTGGCCCAACTGACAACATTTGAAACAAGTAAAGTCTCCTTGTCCACACCTCCCAGAACACGAACTTGGCACTGGAAAAGTGGACCTCGATTGAGCTACTTGGGACGACTGAGGGTTAGAACCCCTCTGCCTCTTATTGTCCCCCTGACTGTGTTAACTCCTCCTGGAGCCCTTCATTCTCTCTTCCTCTACCTGCATGATAATCTCAAGATGGGCTACAGCCTCCACAAGGCGCCCATAATCCTTAATCATGGATTTAGCCAATCTAAACATGAGTTCTGTCCTCAACCGCTTCTCGAACTCCAGACAATGGCGCTTCTCAGTCGCCACGAGTTTTGGTGCAAACCTTGACAAACTAGTGAATGTGGCCTCAAACTCAGCCATCGGTGTATTCTGCTGCACCAACTTGGAGAACTGGTCTCTCAACTTCTCTCTAACAGTGGGAGGCAAAAACTTGTCCTGGAAGGCATCGACAAAAGCCTCTCAAGTCACTCCAATGCATCCTTGTGCATACTTTCACCATTGACCCGCATCTCCCTTCAGTTGGAAAGACACCAAGGTCGCTCTCAAACCCCTGTCTTCGATACCGAGCATCTCAAACGTCTTCACCATTTGCTCTAGCCACTTATCTGCCTTCAGTGGCTCCTTGGGATCACCTAAAAACTTATCTGGATTCTACTAGAAAAACTACCACTTCAGAAAAGATGGCCCTGCCTCAGCGACTTGGGCATGGATTTGATTCTCAGCCTTGAGAATGTCCATAGATTCCCACAAAGCTCCGACCATTTTGAGGGCCAAGGTGCCCATTGTAGACACCCCATTTTTGACAGTCTTCAAGACTTGGATGTCATTGTTTGCACACTCAATGATTATGACTATTTGTGCTTGTTTTGGTGCCCAAATTCCTCGGCGGAATGTCCTGTACTTGAGCCCTCAAATTTTATCCATTCTGTGCCCTGTTTTGGACCAAAAGTTTCTAGCTTGCAACCCCTGGTGGCTGCCGACCACCAATTTGAGGCTGCCGGCCACCAAGTGATCCTGCCGGCTACCCAAGTGGCTTGATGGCCATCACTATTGGTCTGTTGGCCACGTTAGTGGCCTACCGGCCACCAATGCCTTTTTTCAGATATTTTGTTGACAACTGTTACAACTGTTGGCACAATTGGTTTCATCACCGTACACGTGTATGGATGGATATAACTCAGCTAAAAGCTTGTTTTCTATAAATATGGGACCTTCTCCCCTATTGTAAGGGTTAGAGAATTTTGGAGCAAAATTCTCTATCTCTCTCTCTCTCTCTCTCTCTCTCTCTACATTTCTCTCTCTCTCTTGAAATTTTGCGCAAACTTGTCTAGTTTCTCTACACTGTCGCATATACATCCTAAACCAAATCCTCTCACCTTTGAGCTGAGGTTCCTTGCGGCCTTTTTGGAGCTCTTGAAGGTGGTTTTAGCTTGGATTTGTGACTAGAATTGTTCTTTGCTTCAAGAGATATAACACTTGTCCTTTAAGCTTGTTTTGTACACTTGTTTTGCCATCTTTTCCAACTATTTTTGGGCTGATTTTGAATTGAAAAAAACTTTGTTTTGTGGCCTACAAGTGTTATCTTGAGGCCATTTTCAGTTAAGGGGTGGTTCACCCTTCTTGCTTCTTTGTTTGTAAAGCTTTTGTGCCTTTGTTCACAACTTTCAAATCAACTTTTTTAAGCTTTTTAAACACTAAATTTCTGAGGTTTTTCAGTGGCAAAAACTCATTTTGAAGTCCAAATTTTCAGGGGTTAGCCTCCCCTCCTTGTGTCTTGTTTGCATGCCTAGTTAGCCCTATGTATCAGCTTAATGTTTTAGCTTTTTGTGGCTCAAGTGCAGCAGGTTTTAACCTCTGAAATAACCTATTTTAGCTCTGTTTTGGGCTGGTTGGCTCTTGTGGACCTTGTTTTACATAGTTGTAGTGTAAGTCCTTTCACTAGCTTGGTGTTTTAAGGCTTTAACCATCACTTGGTTTGAGTTGATTGCATGTTTTAGTGCTTTTTCTCACCTAATTTCAACACTTATAATCTCTGCAATCTCTCTAATTTCTTCACTTTTTCATTTTCTTTGAGGGTTGTTTCAACCTTAGGGCTGTTTAAGCTTGAGATTGAGGCTCATGCTTAATGGTTTAATCCTCCATTGAGGGTTCATTACCAACGGCATGAAGCTTCTCTCATGCCTTAAACTATCCCTTGGTTGACACTTCTTTCATCTTAGAAGACACTCACCAAAGGACAAATTGATTAAGTAACGGTTGGTAAGTAAAATGTGCAAACAAAATTGGCAAGTAAAAGAGGCAAGATGAGCATTCTTCATGTTGCATTGCATGTATTCAAATCAGATGTTAATTTGAACACAAGGAAAATGGGACAGTTCATACTCATAAGTGATGAAATGTGCCACTTTCCTAGGTCTCCGTCGCCCTTGATCATGCATGATAGGGTGGTGGCCTTCAATTCTCATTTTGCATTCATTGAACTTGTACAAAATTGGTCCCTTAGCCATCATGCATGGAAATTTCTTGATTGATTGTTTGAGGGCCAAGTGTATCACTCATTGAGTTTGTTTTGATGATAAAAGGTGATACAAAGTACAAACAACCTGTGAGAATACCCTTTCTTTGTCCTGTATGCTCTTTGTTGCAGCTTAGGATGGTGTATCATCAGTGGCCTGCCAGCCACTGTTATTGGCCTGTCGGCCACCAGTGATGGACGACAACCCCTCAGTGGTGGTCGGCCGGTCACCACCATGGCCTGCCGGCCACCAATGAATTTTGAGCAGTGTGCTTGTAAGGCATGGCAGAGTTGATCTGGAGAAGGAAATGGTTCAAGGGTTATGCAAACAGAGGCATTCGGGGGCAGACAGAGGATGTTCTTCGAGTGGAAACCAAGCATGCATGCATCCTTCGCATCCCGAGATGAGTTATTTTGTTAAGTAGTTTAATTTAGCCTATGATTAGACGATGTTGTAATTCAATTAGTTTGTGTTGTAATTATTTAATTAGTTAGTTGTAGTTAATTAACTTGTGTTGTAATAATTAGTTCATCTAGTTCAGTTAATTAATTAAAGTGTTGTAATAATTAGCCTAATTAGCTTAGTCTAGTTAGCTTAGTTAGCTTTTATTCATTCGGATCCTCTTTCATGAGGGCATAATGTTGTAATAAGTGTGTGTGCGTATGTGTATGTTTTCCAACCCCGCGCCTTTCTCCTTTTTACTTAATCGCTTTTGATTGTTAGATTAGGGGCATGTTTCAATTAGCATACCTTATGCTCACATCCATCCATTTTGTATTCCATGCACCGAGGCTCGGCGCATGATTCAAACTGTATTGCCATTTCAATTACATTCATTGAATATGTGTTTAACCGCATGTTATCAAATCGCTTCATATGCCATATTAGTAGCTGAGCCTATTAAATTGCATTATTGCATGTGTTGCATTAGACATCTTGCATAGAATCATGATTAGACGATGTTGTAATTCAATTAGTTTGTGTTGTAATTATTTAATTAGTTAGTTGTAGCTAATTAACTTGTGTTGTAATAATTAGTTCATCTAGTTCAGTTAATTAATTAAAGTGTTGTAATAATTAGCCTAATTAGCTTAGTCTAGTTAGCTTAATTAGCTTTTATTCATTTAGATCCTCTTTCATGAGGGCATAATGTTGTAATAGTGTGCGTGCGTATGTATATGTTTTCCAATCGCGCGTCTTTCTCCTTTTTACTTAATCGCTTTTGATTATTAGATTAGGGGCATGTTTCAATTAGCATACCTTATGCTCGCATCCATCCATTTTGTATTGCATGCACCGAGGCTCGGCGCATCATTCAAACTGCATTGCCATTTCAATTACATTCATTGAATATGTGTTTAACCGCATGTTATCAAATCGCTTCATATGCCATATTAGTAGCTGAGCCTATTAAATTGCATTATTGCATGTGTTGCATTAGACATCTTGCATAGAATCATGCATATTTCTCTAACTCATATTTTCTTAACTTGGAGTACTAGGTGAGTTTTAATGCTTTAGCATACTTGCATAAAGTGTGAATGTTGCCATGATTAGCATACTTGCTATGAGGCTATGTGATTAAATGCTAAACTGCATGAATGCCTGTGGATGAAGGCTTGTTATTGAAATTGGAACGATTCAACGAATGTATGCTTTAAACCCACTTTGTTGAGTGGCAAATCATGTTTTAAGCCCACTTTGTGGTGGTAAATTCGCAAACTTTAAGCCCATTGAGGTGGAAAATTCAAACCCTTTTCGTAAACAAACATGAAATTGAATTGTTCCAATTCTTGCAAACTAGTCTATACTTGGATGTGCGTATCAAATAGCAAGGTTAGATTAATATCCGAATCAAGAGCACATAATGTTAATAAAAAGCATATCATGATTAGTAGAGGCCGATCTTTGATCGGAGGAGCGGAGGTTCTCAATTCATGACCTTCCCCTCTCGTACCTAAGTTCCTGAACCGAGTCAACTTTGGTGATGACGGACACGTGGCCTTTGGTACTAGTTATGGGTTTCCTAAATTTCCCAAAAACAAAATATTTAGGTGGCGACTCTGTATCTCGCAAAGCAGTCCAATTTTGGCATTATTTGATTTAAAATCGATTTTTCAAAAAGATTTGCCGGATTTGGACTCTTTGGTGTTTATCAATTTCACATTGCACTTTGTGAGATTAGATTGAGAACCATGGGAGTCCGAGCTGTAGCGCTTCTTCTGAGTTCTCCGAAAGGAGGCACGAAAAAGTGAGCTAGAGTTTCTGGCGACTTTGCTAGGGACTTAGAGAAGTTGACTCGAACTCATGATATGTTATTTTATCTACACTTATGTGTTTCTTTGCATTTGCATTTGCATCGGTGTGCCTAAGTCATTGTGTTTGCTATCTGCTATTCCTGAACAGTTTGCCGGAGGCTCACTTGAAAAAGTTTGCCAGAAGGCTGACCGGTTGCGGGCTCTGCCATGATGGGAACACAACCCTTGGATCTGGACTACCGCTGTAACGCTTGATCCTCCTTTCACTTCTCGGTGTTAGGTGTGAGAGGTATATTAGGTAGTCTTGCTGAGGTACCTTTTTTGACTAATCGGCCTAGTTGCATATCGGAAACCATAGAGATTGTTCCAAATTAGGACATGATGCTTACCCGAGTGCAGGATTGTGGTGAAACCACTTTGTTTGAATAGTTTGCCCTAGCTCCTGGCGAAACTAGGACAGGGTAACCCTACCTCATCATAGGAGTGTTTTGGCTCTCACTTGCTTGATATATGCTTTTAGAGTGAAACTCGATAGGAATGTATATATCAGTTGCAAGTTTGGGTATCTGTTTTGGAAGGCAGAATTCAATGTTTGAGCATGGTCCTACAACTTTGATTACATCAGTTTATTGATTAGAATCTGAGCTGAGGTACTTGATATATGCTTCTGATTTTTGTTTTCCTTTTGCTTTATTTCTTTTTGCAAGGTAGTTTATCACCATTGCTTCGGACGATCCTATTAACCCCCAAACACTCTGGACTAGAGTGAGAAGGATTTGTAGATTCGAGGATCTTGTTAGGGGACATCTAGTGTTTGTTTCACTCCCACCAGTTACTAGATGAAAGAGGATCAGGCAAAATCCACCAATCCAGCAGTCACCTTTTACTTCGTCTGTGCCCAGTCAGGCCCAGTCTTCTACTTTTACTCCAGAAAGAGAGTATTCGCTAGTTCTGATAGCTCAACATCCTCTAGTCAACATGGAAAATATGCTTCGTCAGCTCCAGTAGACCATTGAAACTATGCAACTAGATGCTGCCCGCCAAGCTGAATTGATAGATAGACTTCAACAATAGCAACCATAACCAGCAGTAGCCTCTGCATCCCATGCACCCCCAGCGGGTATGCCGGCACCTGGGGTCACAGTCAATGTTCAAGAGCATATGGGCATTCCGGCAGATCCGATCCCACCTCAGACCTCTAAGGCACCAGTTTATCAAGTGAGGACAGGGTGTGACTTCAAACCGAGATATTGAGGATGGCTATACTGATGCAGCAGTGACTCTACCAGACAGATTCAAGATGCCGTATATAGACCGGTTTGATGGTTCTGGGGATCCCATGGTCCACTAACGGCTTTTCTCAGATACTCTGCGGCCTATGGGCCTATCTAGGCTTCAGAAGCTCCTCTTCGGTCGGATCCTATCGGGTATAGTGGCCATTTGGTATGCCAAGCTCGAGGACGCTGTGAAAAGAAGTTGGGAGGAGATGGCTGAGGCCTTTATAGTACAATACTCCTACAACACCCAGATCGAGGTCACAACACGTGATCTTGAAGCGACCCGTCAGGAGCCGAAGGAGGGTTTCTCGGACTTTGTGACCTGATGGAGGGCCAAGGCCTATATGATGATAATCCAACCGTCTGAGAAGAATCAGATCCGAATGGTGGTCCGTAATTTGCAAGGAAGATTATTACAAAAAATGATAGTCTTGCCTTTGTTTACATTTGCTGAGCTCCATGAAATAGGGGTTCAAATTGAGGATGCGATAAAGCAGGGGCTGATAGACCATGAGAAAGAACAGCCCAAGAGGCCCTTTACACGCAGCTCCAATGCAAACGCGAGTGGTAGTACCTCTACAAGGCCTTTGGATGTGAGCATGGTCACCACCACACCCAAGACCGCCAATCCCTTCGCTGGTACATCCAACCCGACCTCACAAACCTCAAGTTACCATGCTTGAAACAAAAAGGTCTTCACCCCACTATACATGTCCTTATCCAAAGCCTTAGGGATCTTGATTAGAAAGGGGCACCTTAAGCCGCTAGAACAACGCTCTCTACCCGATTCTCTCCCCGTGAAACACAACCCGGCCAAATACTGTGTTTTTCACCAGCAGTACGGTCAAGACACTGATCAGTGCTATAGGTTGCGTCATGAGATTCAAGATCTCATTGACAATAAGGTGATAACACCTCCTCAAAAGCCCAACATTACTACAAATCCTCTCTCACCACATAATCATGTCCCGCCACCCCGGCATATAAACCTCATACATACACTGGCCATCCCTTACGACCCCAGTATATATATCACCCCTTTCCACCTATCTAAGACGGCATTGTTCATCCCTGAGAGCACAGACTTGTACATGATGAGCATGTCTACACTCCAACCCGAACTTGTGGTGTCGACAATGGTAGATGAAGGGAGATTAGCCTTGGTGGAGAATGAGAATGTCAGTCTACTGCCTGAGTGCTTCGTGGACTTATCTGAGGAGGAATACAACACGTGCTGCTGTAGACACCCCATTTTTGACCGTCCTCAAGACTTGGACGTCACCGTTTGAACACTCGGTGATCATCCTTGTTTGTGTTCGTCTTGAGTTCCCGGAGGTCTCGGCTACGCGCTTTGCCTCAGGATCTCTCGACTCGACTGTTTTGTGTTTGGGTTTGCACTAAACACTTGTGTTTTTGCTTTGGAGGGCAGGGAATGGCTTGTTGGCCATCCCCACACTCCATCGGCCACGGCTTGAGGCCACCGGCTATGTTTTGTTGCCATCGGCCAAATGTTTGGCCGACCGGCACTCTAGATGTTCGACCGGCCATCTATTTTGGTCAAATTGCATTTTTGGCTGGCCGACCACTGTTCATCTGCTTTTGCAGATATTTTTATGCTAGCTGTGCTAGCTGGCATACACTTTGCTCCCCTCTATACACGTGTATGGAGGGATCTCCCTCTTGACTAGCTTACTTGAGAAGCTTTGCAAGAGTGAGCTCTATAAGAGGGAGCCTCTTCTCCCTCCATCAGGGTTACAGAAAATTTTCAGAAGAGCTCTAAGATTAGGGTTTGAGTTTGTATCTATTCCATCTCTATATCTCTTTCTCTTTTTGCCTTGTGTGTGTGTTTAGTCTTACTATTGCACACAAACACCTAGTCTTACACCTTTCCTTAGTTGCTGAGGTATTGGAGGGTTGATCTTGGACTTTTTGAGCTGGTTTTGATCCAAGAAGAGGTTTGGTCTTGTGATCTTGGGAGTGTTCTTCAAGGGTGAGTGTTCTTGCCCTTTATTCCCCATTTTTGCATAGCTTTTTTGACTATCTTGCAACTATTTTTAGGCTTTGCATATAACATATAAAAGTTCTATTTTTACCTACTTAAAATAGTTGTTTGAGGTTGCTTTGAGCTTTGGGGTTGTTTGACCCCTCTTAGGCCTTGTTTGCCCCCATTTTGTGCTATTTTGGTGAGCTCCGGGATCACCTTGTTTGGGCCTCCTCACCACTAAAATCTTGAGGGATTTCAGTAGTGGGGATGGTGCTTTAAGGTCCTAAGAAGGAGAGGGCCATCCCCTCTCCTTGTTGGCTTCAACGTGTGTCATTATAGCCTCATGTGTGAGCATCATTTTTAAGTGCATGTTGGCCATTTATTAAGTGTTATTGGGTAGTATTTTGCCATATATTACCTCTGTTTTTACTTGGTTTAGACACACCATGCTTGCCTTGCATACATGTCTTGTAATGCCATGAATTGCCTTAACATGCCTTGTGCTTTGAGCCTTGTTTCTAGCATGCTTTGGGCTTAGCTTTGTGAAGCTTTTATGCTTGTTTTGGCATGCTAAAGGTCTGTTTTTGGTCATTTGGGTTGTCCATGCTTTGCTTTGTATAGCTACCATGTAACCTCTCTTGTATGCCTTAAGCATTGACCCCTCTAGCATGCCATCTTTGCATCATTTCAGTGGTTTGGAACCACTTGTCATGTCACTTCAGTCCTCATGATATGCTCGTATGCTTGCATTTGATGCCCCTTTCATGCTTTAAAAGGTTGGTGTTTCTTGCTCCATGTTTGTGCCATTGTGTATGCCTTTAGGATTAGATCATTTAGATGCCATCTAAGTGGTTTTTGGGGCTTACATTTTCATGATTTAGGACTGTTTTAGTTCATTTTGGTCATTTGCTTCATATGTCATATGGCCATGGTTTAAGTCCTTGGGCTTGGTGGCATGCCTAGCTTGCATTGTAGATTGGTTTGGCACCTTCTCTAACATGATTTTCAGAGCTTATAATGCATGCCATTTGTCCATGTTTGCATCCTCTTAGTGTGCTTGAGAGTTGTTTCTATATGCCTAAGTGTTGGTCCTTGTGTGCACGCATGTTTGCATGTCATTTTGCCTTCATTCTTGAGCATGTTGGCCACTGTTTTGGGCTTAGTATAGAGCTGCCCAAATTAGTTTAAGTCCATAGTTCACATGTTGTTGCATGCTTACCTTGTGTGTTGTTGCATACTTGTGTGTTGTCACATGTTTAGGTTGTTTAACATGTTTGCTCCATGTGTTGTGGCATGATTGAATGAAGTCACATGCTTGCTCGCATGCTTGAACATCCCCATTGTATTGGGCATACTTATTGGTTAGCATGATTGTCACATGCCTTGAATGCTTGTTCGCATTGTTCATGTTGCATACTAGCTCATATGTCTAGATTGCATTGCATTGACATGCATGCTTAGCCTCTTGAATTGAGTATGATAGAGGTTGAGCTCCTTGCTTATTTATGTGCATTTCATTTGAAATCAAAGTGCATAACTTGGTTTCTTGGGCCATCACGCATCAAAATGCGCGATTGGTGGCCTGAGAACCGAGAACCATGTCCCTTTGAGTCATAAACATGATAAGGGATGTGTTGGTGCACACATTTGCTTGGAATGCATTGTCATGCCTTGTTTTGCTCTCTGCTGCTGTCAAAACAGGATTCTGCAGGAAGATTTGGCCGGCCGGCCATCATTAGTGCCGACCGACCAACAATTTGTGGCCGATAGCTTAACCAATGGCCGGTGATCATTTCCTTTGGCCGGTGACCATTTCCCTTGGCCGGTGGTATCCCACAGGGTTCATAGAGTGCACTTTGGGAATTTTGCAATGATCAGAGAAGGAAAATAGTGCAGACAGAGGCAACTTGTGCATGGCAGTGGACTTCCGAGCGGAGCCGAGTACGCATTGCATTGGGCCCTCTTCCCGAGGCTGTTTACTGTAGACACCCCATTTTTGACCGTCCTCAAGACTTGGACGTCACCGTTTGAACACTCGGTGATTATCCATGTTTGTGTTCGTTTGGAGTTCCCGGAGGTCTCGGCTCGCGCGCCTTGCCTCAGGATCCCCGAACTCGACCGTTTAGTGTCTGGTTTTGCACCAAACACTTGCATCTTGCCCTTGAGAGGCAGGGTGGGGCTTGTAGACCATCCCCACCCACTACCGGCAGTGGCTAGAGGCCACCGGCTGGTTTTTGTCTCCACCGGCAATATAGTTTGCCGGCCGGCACTTTTTGTTGCTGGTCAGCACTATTTTGTGCCGGTCGGCACTCTTTTTGGCCAAGATGGCATTTTTGGCCGGCCGATTGCTGTTCATCTGCTTTTGCAGATATTTTTAGACAGCTGTCTTACTTTTGCATCCCTCCATACACGTGTATGGAGGGATCTCCCTCTTATGAAGCTTGTCTTGTAAGCCTTACAAGACAAGAAGCTTCTATATAGAGGAGGTCTCTCTCTTGTTGCAAAGGTTAGAGATTTTAGACATTGGAGGGAGAGAAAAATACAGACCAAGCTCTGGTTTTAGGGTTAGGATTAGATACACATCCTATCTCTCTCTTTTTTCCCTCTTGTGTGTGTAAAATAGTGTTTAGTTCATACTATTGCACACAAACACCTAGTGTTTCACCTTCCTTTGGCTCTTGAGGTTCTAAGGGACTGATTTTGAAGTTTTGGTGTTGGATCCAAGCTAAAGGAGGCCATTGGAGCACCATTTGTGAAGGGATCATCAAGGGTAAGAAACTTACACCTTTATTTCTCATTTTTGCATTGATTTTCTACCTATCTTAGAGCTGTTTTTGTGCTTATTGTATAACATAAAAAAGTTCTTTTTTTAGGCCCTTTTTATTGTTTATTAAGAGTGTTTTGTTGTTTGAGGGTGGTTGACCCCCCTTAGGCCTTGAAAGGCCTCATTTTGGGCCATTTTGTGCTAGCTCCGGGATTTTGGTGTTGGGGTCTCTTCACCACTGAAATCTTGAGGGATTTCAGTGGTGAAGATGATGCCTTGAAGTCCCAAGAAGGAGAGGGCCACCCCCTCTCCTTGTTGTCCTTGAAAAGGGCATGTTTTGGCCTCTTGAGAGAGCATTATGTTTGAGTGTGTGTTGAACATGTTTAGGCTGTTTTTCATGCTTATATATCCATAATATAACATGATTTCAAGTTGGTTTTGGTACTCCATGCATGCTTAGCATAGTTGCCATGTAATGCCTTGTTTATGCCTTAACATGTCTTAGGTTGTTAGCCTTTGTTGGAGCATGTTTTAGGCTTAGTTTTGTGAAGATTATGTGCATATTTTGCCATGTTTTAGGTCTGTCCATAAGTGTTTGGGTTGATTTTGGCATGCTTGATATAGCTCCTTTGTATTTGGGCTTGTTGGCCTTGAGTATGTGCATGTGTAGCATGACATCTTTGCATCGATTTGATGATTTGGGGTCACTTTATATGTTATTTCAGTCCCATTTCCATGCTTGTTTGATTGCCTTGCATGCATCTTTAATGCCTCTTAAGCTTGTGTAGCAATGCTCCATGTTTCGGTGTTTATGCATGCCTTTGTATTTGAGTCACTTAGATGCCATCTAAGGAGTCCTTTGGCCTTGTTTTGACATGCTAAAAATCTGTTTTAGTAGTTTAATGCATGCCGTGTTTGTTGTGATAAACATGCTTCAAAGCTTCATGACTTGCTTCAAGTACTTGGACCATGCTTGCATGCACTTGCTTGTCTTGTTTAATATGATTTGGCATCATTTTATAACATGATTTTAGAGCTCATGTTGCATGCTAATTGTTCATGATTGTCCCTTTCAAGTGTGCTTGAGGGTTGTCTAATTTGTGCCTAAGTGTTGGCCTTCCAACATATGTATGTGTGCATGTGTTTTGGTCTCCATTTTTGGGCATTAATGGCTACTGTTTTAGGCCTATTTAGAGTTGCCTAATTCATGCATAAGTCCATCTTTGCATCTATTTGCATGCCCCTATGTTTGCTTGTATGCTTGCATAAGCTTGTCACCATGCCATGTTGCATCCTTAATTTGTATGCTTAGGTTGCATTGCATCTTGCATGCATGCCTTGTTCCTTGACTTGATGATAGGAATTGGGCCTTGTTTGGTTTGATTGGTTTGCATTGCATTTGAAATCAAAGTTGCATACTTGGTTCTTTGGGCCATCATGCATGGAAATGCGTGATTGGTGGTCCGAGAATCGAGGCACATGCCCCTTTGAGTCATTATCATGATAAGGGACATGGTTGGTGCATATATGCCTTGAATTGTGCTGCCATGCTTTGCCTTGTCCTCTGTTGCTGTCATTTGCAGATTCTGCAGGAACATTCTGCCGACCGGCAGTGTAAGGTGCCGGCCGGCAACAATTTCTCTGCCGACAGCTTCATTTTGTGCCGATGGATACACACCAGTGCCGGTGGTGATTCCACTCAGCCGGTGGCACTCCCCAGTGTCTAGGGATGCAGTCCTGAGGTTTTGACAGCCTCCAGAGGAGTGAAGGAAGGAAAACAGAGGCAGCCTATGCATGGCGGCGCGTTTCCCGAGGCAGTTTACTGTTTTTTTCTTTAGCTTAATTTAATTTGTTAATTAAATTAATTAATTTGTAATTATTAATTAGCTTGCGTAGTTAATTAATCTGTAATATTTATTTGGTCCCTCCGAGCAAGGGCAAATCTGTAATAAGTGTGCGTGAGTGTGTGTATGTCTTCCAACCTCACGTCTTTCTTCCCTTTTATTTACCTGCTTATGATGGTAGATTAGGGCACGTTTAAGTTAGCATACCTTATGCTATGCATGTGTGCATCCATGCATTTGTATTGCATGCATTAGGCTCGGTACATCACGCTAACTGCATTTGTATTTCAAATTCTAAACTGAATATGTGATAGTTGTGCATTCTCACATGCCATGTTTAGGATAGCCGAGCCTATTCTAGCAACACTTTGTATGCGATGCATTAGGCACTTAACATGGACTTGGATCATGCATGTTTGCTAACGAGTTCTTTGTTTTGGCACGGAGTACGATGTAAGTATTTCCGCTTTAGCATATCGCATGAGTGTGAATGTTGCCATGACAGCATGCTTAACATGTGGCTAGATGCTTATGTGTTATAAACCGCTTGGATGCCTGTGGGTGAAGGTTGGATTGTTTGAGTTGGAAGAACTCATTGAAATCCGTGTTTTAGCCTACTTGCGAGTAGCAAATCCAAAACATTTTCCAAAACAAACGGATATGCAATGCTTACTTCCAAATTAGACAATCTAGTCTATACTTGTTTGCTGCGCGCATAACATAGTAATTCTAGGCTAATAATTGGTTTAAGAACACATAAAGTTTTCAAAAACGGATATCACGGTTAGTAGAGGCCGGTCTTCGGACCGGACGAAAGGGGGTGCTCATAGCTGACCTTCCCCGATCGTACCCAAGCTCCTGAGCCGAGACAACTCCGGTGATGACGGACATGTGGCCTTCGGCACCGAGTCAGGGTTTCCTAAATTCTCCCATAAAAAATATTTAGGTGGCGACTCTGTATCTGGCAAAGCAGTCCATGTTTGGCACTACTTTTTCAAAAATTTGTTTCTCAAAACGATTTGCCAGATTTGGACTCTTTGGTTCAGATTAAGAACCGTGACACAAATCGAGTCCGAACTGTAGCAGTGAGGCCCCTCCGCGGGCGCTGTTACATTTACTGTTTTATTAGATTAGTTAATTTGCTTAACTAGTTTAATTGATCTGTAATATTTAATTAGCTTGTAGGTTAGTTAAATCTGTATTATCCTTTCGGTCCCTCCGAGTGAGGGCAAATTTGTAATAAGTGTGGGTGCGTGTGTGCATGTCTTCCAACCCCCACTTCTTTCTCCCTTTTACTTACCTGCTTTGATGGTTAGTGCTAGGGCATATTTAATTTAGCACCCTTATGCTATGTATGCGTGCATCATTCATCAGTATTGCATGTATCGAACTCGGCGCATCATACTAACTGCATAGTATTTCAACTCTAACTTGAATATGTGCATCAAATGGTTGCATTTCACATGCCATCCTAGGATTAGCCAAGCCTATCCTATCCTAATTGCATTCTGTATGTGTTGCATTAGGCACTTAACATGGACTTAGATCATACATTGATTGCTAACGAGTTCTTTGTTTTGGCTTGGAGTACACTGTAAGTATTTCGTGCTTTAGCATCTCGCACGAGTGTGAATGTTAACATGACAGTATGCTTACCATGTGGCTAGATGCTTATGTGATATGAACTGCCTGAATGCCTGTGGGTGAAGGCTGGATTGCTTGAGTTGGAACAACTCATCAAAATCCGTGTTTTAGCCTACTCGCGAGTAGCAAATTTCAAAACATTTTCCAAACAAACGGATATGCGATGCTTTGTTCCAAATTAGGCGATCTAGTCTATACTTGTTTTGTTGCGCGCATCACATAGTAATTCTAGCTAATTAACCGGAATAAGAACACATAACGTTTTCAAAATTGGATATCGTGGTTATTAGAGGCCGATCTTCGGATCGGGCGAGAGGGGGTGCTCATAGCTGACCTTTCCCAATCGTACCCAAGTTCCCGAGCCGAGGCAACTTTGGTAATGACGGACACGTGGCCTTAGGCAAACGAGTCAAGGTTTCCTAAATTCCCCAATTAAAAAAAATATTTAGGTGGTGACTCCGTATCTGGCAAAGCAGTCCATGTTTGGCACTTCTTTTCTAAAAATCTATTTTCTCAAAATGATTTGCCGGATTTAGACTCTTTGGTTCAGACTAAGAACCGTGACAATTTGAGAGTCTGAACTGTAGTGAGCCCAAAACGAACAGAACGGGACTCATCCTCCTGGGGCATTCGGGGACGTCTACAGCTGCTATATTATGCCAATCAATCAAGCTAAGCCAAAGGTGGTGTTGTCGACAAGAATAGAGGTCAGTGTAGTTCGGGAGGATGGCGCAAGTCAGGGATTAGATGATTTGGCCGACCTGAAGGAGGACATAAACAACTTACAGTTCTTTGATGAGCAAGATCAGGGAGACGTGCATATTGTTTAGTTTGATCTAAACGGGTCAACAGACAATTCTGGGTGGCAAAGTGATGAACCCGATATAGATGACAAACTCGAACTGAAGCTCGAAGACCAGAAAGCTGGAACCGCTGCAAGGGCTGAAATGGCCGATGGAAAGGGTAAGCTGCTGGAAAACACCGGCCTGGAACAGTTGGCTCAGGAATTAGGCATTATTAGTACTGCTGATACAGAGCAAGAAGTCGCACTGAAGCAGTTTGAACAAGAAAGGCATGAGAACAATCGGAAAGCAAGAAAAGCCCAATCCCCTGTGGGGGATGATTATGATGTGAGGGTGATTACAACGGAACCGGACAATTGCTTGTCGGTTGCCGGAGAAATATGGTGGGAAGATGATGATCTGCATGTTGCCCACACTAACGAGGATTGGGGTGAACATCTACTAGATGATACCTAGTATTCTAAGGAGGTGGACAGTATGACTAGAAGTGGGCGGTACTTCAAACCCCCACATCTGGACCACCCCGAGGCATTCAGAAAGAATAGGGAAGCTGAGAAGCAGAGGGACAAGCAGTTGGAGGAAGAAACTGTAATGAAGTAGCTAAAGAAAATCCAAGTTGATATATCTATCCGGGCTTGCTCATGGCCTCGCGAGTGCACACGCAAGCTGTATTATCCGTGACGGATAAGGCCAAGCTGTCCATCGACACTACTCCGAAGCAATTAGTCAGACTAGTCTTCCCGGGAGGTGCTTCACCAACTCTAACCTTATCAGATAAGCAATTGCCACCTGAAGGCTCTACACATAACAAACCTCTATACATATTAGTTGAGTGTATAGAAAAGTGGGTGCTAATGGCATTGGTTGACATTGGGGTTGTAATCAACGTTTGTCTGTCTTGCACGGCTTATGCTATTGGCTTGAAGCCAACAAATTTTGTACCTACGGCCCAGGTGATTTGAGTATATGAAAATACGAGCAGAGAGGTGATGGGAACAATACAAATCAGGGTTCAAGTTGGTTCGGCTCAACAGGATATTGAGTTCCACGTCCTAGATGTTCTGGCCACTTTCAACTTACTACTTGGGCGACCTTGGCTACACCAAGTAAAAACTGTTTCTTCCACCCTTCACCGAATGCTGAAGTACCCCTATGAGAAGGGCGTGGCTATTGTGTTCGGAAATTCATCAATACATCCTCCGCCAGAGGTCACTACAATTGTGCTGGAGATTGTGCATGGTGAAGAGGATGTGTTCCTTTTATCTTTGTTGTTGATGAGGTTTTATACGTTAGTGCTCAATCCGTATATCTCATGAACAAGCTACAACGTATGCCGAGATGGGGCTGGGAAGGAGCGGTCGAAAGGGCGTTACTGCACTGGCCGATGTGCCGCATAACCCGCATAACCCGCATGCCTTTGGTCTTGGCTATATGCCCACCAAAGAGGATTGGGTTAGAAAACGGGAAGGAAATGACAGGAAGAGCCATAGCTAAACAAACTGGGAAGCACTATGAGCTTGAGCACAGGCCAATTCAGGGAATTCTGAATGGCCGCTTTCTCCAAGAGGGAGAAGACTTCCCATTTGTGGCTTTCCTGAGCCATGGTTGAATTTGGAGAAGCAGCGTGTTCCCGACTTCAAGATTTTCTTTGATCTGCAGCTGCAAGAAAGTGAAGTGTAGACACCCCATTTTTGACCGTCCTCAAGACTTGGACGTCACCGTTTGAACACTCGGTGATTATCCATGTTTGTGTTTGTTCGGAGTTCCCGGAGGTCTCGGCTCGCGTGCCTTACCTCAGGATCTCCGAACTCGACCGTTTAGTGTCTGGTTTTGCACCAAACACTTGTGTTTTGCCTTGGAGAGGCAGGGTAGGGCTTGTAGACCATCCCCACCCACCACCGGCAGTGGCTAGAGGTCACCGGCTGGTGTTTGCTGCCACCAGCAATGTTTATTGCCGGCCGGCACTATTTGTTGCCGGTCAGCACTATTTAGTGCCGGCCGGCACTCTTTTTGGCCAAGATAGCATTTTTGGCCGGCCGATTGCTGTTCATCTGCTTTTGCAGATATTTTTAGACAGCTGTCTTGCTTTTGCATCCCTCCATACACGTGTATGGAGGGATCTCCCTCTTGTAAAGCTTGTCTTGTAAGCTTTACAAGACATATAGAGAGAGGCTTGTCTCTTAGCTAGAGAGGTGAGAGGGTTGAGATTTTGGAGAGCAAAAACAGCCATTGTTGAGCTCTAGTTCTAGGGTTTTGAGTTAGATACATTTTCTGTCTCTCTTTCCCTCACTTTTGTTCACTAGGTGCTTTGTGTCTTACTATTGCACACAAACACCTAGTGTTTCACCTTCCTCTTGGAGCTGAGGTTCTAAAGGGTTTGTTTTGAAGTTTTGGTGTTGGATTCAAGCTAAAGGAGGCCATTGGAGCACCATTTGTAAAGGGGTCATCAAGGGTGAGAATCTAGTCCCATTTTCCCCCATTTTTGCATTGATTTTATACCTATCTTAGAGCTTTTTTTGTGCTTATTGTATAACATAAAAAAGTTCTGTTTTTAGACCCTCTTTATTGTTTATTAAGAGTGTTTTGTTGTTTGAGGGTGGTTGATCCCCCTTAGGCCTTGAAAGGCCTCATTTTGGGCTATTTTGTGCTAGCTCCGGGATTTTGGTGTTGGGGTCTCTTCACCACTGAAATCTTGAGGGATTTCAGTGGTGAAGATGATGCCTTGAAGTCCCAAGAAGGAGAGGGCCACCCCCTCTCCTTGTTGTCCTTGAAAAGGGCATGTTTTGGCCTCTCGAGAGAGCATTATGCTTGAGTGTGTGTTGAGCATGTTTGGGCTGTTTTTCATGCTTATATATCCATAATATAACATGATTTTAAGTTGGTTTTGGTACTCCATGCATGCTTAGCATAGTTGCCTTGTAATGCCTTGTTTATGCCTTAATGTGCCTTAGGTTGTTAGCCTTTGTTGGAGCATGTTTTAGGCCTAGTCTTGTGAAGATTATGTGCATGTTTTGCCATGTTCTAGGTCTGTCCTAGGTTGCTTGGGTCGAATTTGGCATGCATCATATAGCTCCTTTGTATTTAGGCTTGTTGGCCTTGAGCATGCGCATGTATAGCATGGCACCTTTGCATTGTTTTGGTGATTTGGGGCCACCTTACATGCTATTTCAGTCCCATTTTCATGCTTGCTTGATTGCCTTGCATGACTCTTTAATGCTTTGGAAGCATGTGTTGCATGCTCCATGTTTTGGTCATTGTGTATGCCTTTGCATTTGAGTCACTTAGATGCCACCTAAGGAGTCCTTTGGCCTTGTTTTGACATGCTAAAAATCTGTTTTTAGTAGTTTAATGCATGCCATGTTTGTTGTGATAAACGTGCTTCAAAGCTTCATGACTTGCTTCAAGTGCTTGGACCATTCTTGCATGCACTTGCTTGTCTTGTTTAATATGATTTGGCATCATTTTATAACTTGATTTTAGAGCTCATGTTGCATGCTAATTATTCATGATTGCCTCTTTCAAGTGTGCTTGAATGTTGCTTGCTTTGTGCCTAAGTGTTGGGCCTTAACATGTGTATGTGTGCATGCATGTTTAGCCTTCGTTTTTGGGCATTATGGCTACTGTTTTAGGCCTATTTAGAGTTGCCTAATTCATGCATAAGTCCATCTTTGCATCCATTTGCATGCCCCTATGTTTGCTTGTATGCTTGCATAAGCTTGTCACCATGCCATGTTGCATCCTTAGCTTGTATGCTTAGGTTGCATTGCATTTTGCATGCATTCCTTGTCCCTTGATTTGGTGATAGGGATTAGGACTTTGGTTTGATTTGGTTTGCATGCATTTGAAATCAAAGTTGCATACTTGGTTCTTTGGGCCATCATGCATGGAAATGCGTGATTGGTGGTCCGAGAATCGAGGCACATGCCCCTTTGAGTCGCAAACATGATAATGGACATGATTATTGCATACATGCCTTGAATTGTGCTGCCATGCTTTGCCTTGCCCTCTGTTGCTGTCAGTTGCAGGTTCTGCAGGAACACTCTGCCGACCGACAGTGTAAGGTGCCGGCCGGCAACAATTTCTCTGCCGACAGCTTCATTTTGTGCCGATGGCTACACACCAGTGCCGGTCTCCAGTGTCTAGGGATGCAGTCTTGAGGTTTTGACAGCCTCCAGAGGAGTGAAGGAAGGAAAACAGAGGCAGCCTATGCATGGCGGCGCATTTCCCGAGGCGGTTTACTATTTTTTATTTAACTTAATTTAATTTGTTAATTAAATTAATTAATTTGTAATTATTAATTAGCTTGCGTAGTTAATTAATCTGTAATATTTATTTGGTCCCTCCGAGCGAGGGCAAATCTGTAATAAGTGTGCGTGAGTGTGTGTATGTCTTCCAACCTCACGTTTTTCTTCCCTTTTATTTACCTGCTTACGATGGTAGATTAGGGCATGTTTAAATTAGCATACCTTATGCTATGCATGCGTGCATTCATGCATTTGTGCTACATGTATTATGCTCGGTACATCACGTTAACCGCATTTGTACTTCAAATTCTAAACTGAATATGTGATAGTTGTGCATTTCTCACATGCCATGTTTAGGATAGCTGAGCCTATTCTAGCAACACTTTGTATGCGATGCATTAGGCATTTAACATGGACTTGGATCATGCATGTTTGCTAACGAGTTCTTTGTTTTGGCACGGAGTACGATGTAAGTATTTCCGCTTTAGCATATCGCATGAGTGTGAATGTTGCCATGTCAGCATGCTTAACATGTGGCTAGATGCTTATGTGTTATAAACTGCTTGGATGCCTGTGGGTGGAGGTTGGATTGTTTGAGTTGGAAAAACTCGTTGAAATCCGCATTTTAGCCTACTTGCGAGTAGCAAATTCAAAACATTTTCCAAAACAAACGGATGTGCAATGCTTACTTCCAAATTAGGCAATCTAGTCTGTACTTGTTTGCTGCGCGCATAACATAGTAATTCTAGGCTAATAATTGGTTTAAGAACACATAAAGTTTTCAAAAATGGATATCACGGTTAGTAGAGGCCGGTCTTCGGACCGGGCGAAAGGGGGTGCTCATAGCTGACCTTCCCCGATCGTACCTAAGCTCCCGAGCCGAGACAACTCCGGTGATGACGGACATGTGGCCTTCGGCACCGAGTCAGGGTTTCCTAAATTTCCCCATTTTAAAATATTTAGGTGGCGACTCTGTATCTGGCAAAGCAGTCCATGTTTGGCACTACTTTTTCAAAAACCTGTTTCTGAAAACGATTTGCCAGATTTGGACTCTTTGGTTCAGATTAAGAACCGTGACACAAATCGAGTCCGAACTGTAGCATGAGGCCCTCCGCGGGCCTGCTACAGTTTCTGGCGACTCCGCTGGGGATTTTTAGAGAGCTTGACTCGAACTCGTGATATCCTGTTTTGATCTCATTTATGTGTTTCTTTGCATTGCATGTGCATTGGTACGCCTAGGAACACAGTGTTTGCCATCTGCCATTCCTGAACGGTTTGCCGGAGGCTTGTCTTGTCAAGACATGTCCGTAAGGCTGACCGGCTATGGGCTCTGACAGCATGGGAACACAAACCCCGGTTTACCGGGGCACCCTTTTTGACCATTCGACCTAGTGCATATTCGGAATCCATAGTGACCATTCCAAGTTAGGACAGGTTGCTTACCCGATGCTAAGTTGTTTGAAACCGCTGTGTGCGTAGTGAAACCCTAGCTCCTGACAAAATAGGACATGGAAGCCCTACCCCAACATAGGGGTGATTTGGCTCTCACTTACTTGCTTTGTGCTTTTAGAGTGTATCTCTACAGGAACGCATATACCAGTTTGCGAGTTTGAGTATCGGGCCTGAGGGCACCAGAATCAGTATTGTTGAGAATCAGTTATCAGGAACCAGTTATCCGCGGGTATCAGATTCAGTATTTTGGGAGCAGAAATCTGGGAACAGTGATCAGCAGTAGGGTACAGTTGTTTGGCTACGCCCGTGTGTGATCAGTTTGGGCTGAAATGCTGTTTATTTCTCCTTTCAGGTTCAGAGAGTCGCAGAGTTGATACAGAATAGCCAGTGTCTCGCCCTTGCTGAGGCAAGATTTATGGCGGCACAAAATTCAGAAGAAATTGTGGTTATGACGGCTGCATTGGAGCAGGGGACCGCTCCGCAGAGTGAGGCCAGCATCAGTATGTCATACCCGCCCAGGTCGCCCGTTGTGCACCCGGTTTGGGCTCCCCAGTTATACCAGGCTCGTGAGCCCATCACCTTCGAATTGATGGGAATGATAGGCGATCTCCAAAGGTCTGTGGCAGACCTCGCCTATGGAATGTCGGCTTCGCCGCCAGCGGCGCCATATGCCGGGAATTTCGTACCACAGGAGCCCCCGCTACTGGGGCGGATTGTGATAGAGCTCAGCCAGCCAGAGGTGGCTTCCAGCTACAGCCACGACATGCCAGCACCAACCCAGACCCTTGATCAGGCTGAGGCTAGAGGAAAAGACAAGGCAAAGGTAGATGCTGATCCTATTGAACAACTGCTGTGGGCAGTCGAGGCTTTGAAAGTCAGAGGGATGAATAAGCAACAAACATTTGCAATAGTGACCAAAGCTGTAGATGATGCTTTCCCCGCTCCAATCAAAGGCAGTTCAAGCCAGACAGAAAACCGGGATGGGCCCCGTCATGCCCAGACAATGCCTGTAGTTCCCAACCCTGCACCGGGAAAGGTTCAAAAGGCTAAGGCAGCGCCAGCCGATCCTTTCGCTAACGCATCTGGCAAGAATCCTCAAACTGCAAAGTACCTGCCCCGAGGGCGCAGGGTCTTTCACGACCTCCACATGCCTTTGTCTAGGGCATTGCTAATATTGGCGAAGAATGGGCATCTTAAGCCTTTGGAGCCCCGGCCACTCCCGAAGAATCTCCCCACCACTCATGATGCTACCTTGTACTGCGCGTACCATCAACAGTCCGGTCACAGTACCGATGGATGTTCCCGCCTTCGTCATGAAGTGCAGGATTTGATTGATAACAAGGTTATCCTACCACCCACCTCAGGCAAGCCCGTCACCACTCAGTTGTTGGATTTCGAGGGCTCAGATACTGCGAGTATGTGAAGTGGACCGCCTGCAGGCAACATTTGGTATATTTTGGATGAAGCGTCTGGCACGCATTTTTGAGCATCGGTGAAACCGAGTTTTGTAAATCCTGGCTTGGATATCGAGTCAGTCTTTTGTTTTGAGTCTGTCTCTTTGTCTTGAGTCAGTCTTTTTTGCTTAAGGGTCTGTCTGGTTGTATCGAGTCAGTCCCCGTTGTATATAATACCAGGTGATTCAGGGGTTGTTGCCTCGAACACCGTTTTTTTTTGTAATTATTATATGTTTTTGTTTTGAGTCTGTTTCTGCCGAGGAGCCAGTTACACCAACAAAGCCGATTGAAACAGCTGTTGCTATCTCAAACTTCATGCTTGCTTTCAGCATAAGTGCCAGAGAATTTGATTGGGTCGACAGTACATCTCTCCTGCTCTCCTGCGCGCCAAACTCATTGCATTAACCTAAGTTTTCCAAAAATAAACTTTTTGAACACTGCGGTGATGAAAACGAAGAGGAAGGAATTCCTCAGGTTTTGCAAAATTTTGATCATTTTGAGAGAAAGAAAGGCGTGCTAAGCCTTTTAATGAGTGAGATCATGCTTGTCGGCATGAGTACTGAGAAGGATCCTGGCTTGATCCAGATTGGTTCCACACTATCTTCGGCGCGAGCGATTTGTCGCTTTCTTAAAAACTTTCAAAAGCAAATGTTTTACGCGGCCCTGTGAAGACTTGTGTGGAATCCCTCTTGAGGTCGCGCAGCCTAGGATCGCTCTCAGCCTCAAGATTCAACCTATTTGTTTTCCGACTTTGAACCCGTTCAGAACGTTCAGAAAGTTCAACGGACAAATGCCGCGAAAGGCCCGTGTGGCCAGTTTTGAAGTAGCCCTCGAGCAAGAGGCACCAAAAACCAAATCAGAAGGAGTAGATCTCGTCGGAAGAAGCTCGTGGAGCAACCGGGATGGATTCTCCGCAAATCAGTACAACAGCCGTTCTCCTAGACACAGAGAGGCTTCAACTTCAAAAAAACCATTTGGCATGGACTTGTTGCACTTTTACCCTTTGAGAGGCTCGCTGGGTCGAAAACCCGGAAGGGCGACCCAGGCAAAAGTTAGAGCAAGAGAAAAATACAAAAAAGCAAAAAAATACAAAAAAGAAGAAAAGAAAAGAAAAAGACAAAAAATGCAAAAAAGAAAAGAAAAAGAAATGAAAAAGAAATAGAAAATGAAAAGAAGCTCGCAAGGTCGAAAACCCGCATTGGGCGCCTTGGCAAAAGTAAGAGCCAAACAAAGTGAAGGTTAAAATACCCGAGTGTACCTTAACCGGAACTACGTAAGGCTTGATTCCCATGTTTGGGATACGTAGGCAACTTCATCATGAAGTCCAGCCCCCAACGCTTTCATAGCGTCTCAGTCCATGCAATGGTTTCGATTTCATCCCCAAAGTCCAGTGGCCGACACCCTTCAAGGTGGTTGTGTCCATATATTTGTTGTGACCGTCTTCGTCATCGCTGTGTCCAAGAGTTCGACCACTGCCAATGAAGACTGTTTACAGATTGCTGCGGCACCATCCCAAACAAGGGACAATTTTCCGTTGCCGCGAGCCGCCATTCAAACTAGGGGAAACTTTCTGTTGCCTCCCACCTCCCTTCAAACCAGGGGCAATTTTCCATTGCCTCCGATCCGAGGTTGCGCATCTCGAAGGGTAAGCTCCATGCTTGTCGAGCATCAGCTGTTTGAAAAATAGTTTTTGAAAATTTTTACTAAGGTTGACTATTTTCTCGAAAACTATTCCATTTTCCAAAACTGGACCATCATCTTGGACCCAAAAAGGAAAATTTTCAGTGCTTACATGCTTGACTTGCATGCTTTTCAAATCAAAAATCGAACAAGTACGTTAATCCGACTCTCATTTTGATCAAACCGTTTTAGTAGAAAGCAAAAACAAAGAATGGTTAAAATGATGAACTAGGGGCACAGTTGAGCCAGGCGTTCTGTCTTTCCCCCGTCATCGACGTACTTGCCAGAAGAGCGCTCTACCCGTCAGAAGAAATAGCCGTGAGCTAACGGTGTTGAGCATGAACCCACACCTTTCTATTTATCCATCAATCACCCCGGGGAGGGATGAAAAATGAGAGAATGAAGAATAGAGAGGTGTAAGTTGAGAGGAAAGTGAGGAAAAGGGTTTTGAGAAAAAAATCCGAGCTCGAGAGCCGAGTGATGTGAGAATCACAAATCAGAAAGGGTGGGAAACAATGCCTAGAGAAACTGGCCCCTCGTGATCTGAGGTCCCCCATCTTCGTTCACGCGTCTGTATGTCGTGTCTTTGGTTTTGATTATCTCAACCTTTGTTTTAGGTCTTTTCCGAGCGTGTCTCGTTATGTTTAGGTCGTGTACCTCTTTATTTGAGTCCTCCCTGCTGTGTTCAGTTGTAGGCTCGATATCCCGGTTTGAAAAACCCTCATTCGATTTCAAAAATCATCTATGCTCAGAATGCTGTGCCATTCTCTACATTTGAACGTGTTTTGACTCCAACCGGTTCCACCTTTGAGGTCCGTCCTGTTAGATTGGGCCGTTTGTTCAGAATTTGCTGTGTGCAGGATGAACCGAATGCTGTGCTAAGGGCTGTATACAGATTAATCCCCAGTAGAGCAAGGGCTGTGTGTCCAGAATCAGGCAGTGGGCTGCTTGGGTTATTTTGCTGTTGGCTGTTTTAGTTATCTGATTATTATAGTGCAAGTGTTCAATTTTCAGACAACCAATCAGTTCCATTTACATTGAGGTGTAACATGATGAGATGCGATGCAATGCATGAAATGTGTAAATGTAAACACTTTTTCAGATAAAAAGTCCGTTTCATTTCATTATCTTTTCAAATGTACAAGTTTTGGAAACAAAAATCTGCCTGCGGCAGTACAAGGTAATCTATCTACCAACAAAAAGAAAAGTACAAAAAAGAAGAAGATAGCAAAAATCTGCATCCATGTCAAGCACTCCGGGGGGCCGTCAGTCCGTCCTAGTCCTCTTCCTGGACGAGGGTCCAGGAGCATCATCAGCGTCGTCATCAGAGCCCGAGCTGGAACGCCTCCGGTCTCCTCCTCCGATGACTCGGCCTCCGCCTCGGCCTCCGCCTCTGACTCCTCAACATCATCATCGTCCGGGACTGGAGCTCGCGAGCTACTCCCGACATGAGTACGCCCTCCCCTGGTACAGGGAAATATCCTGCCCCCCTCATCTCTCCCCCAAGCAGGGACAGAAGGTCCGGCTGGAGCACCTCCCGCCATGGGAATCTGGAAAGGAGGCTGAAAAAGTACACAAAAAGGGAAATGCATCAGTATACTGTGAACAGTTTATCAGTGCAGAATGCAATGCAGAGTACAGTGTATGAATGCCGTGAGCAGTTTATCAGTGCAGAATGCAGTATATGAGTGCAGTGTGAGAATGCCGTGAGCAGTTTATCAGTATAGAGTACGGTGCAGAATGCAGTGTATACAGTGTGTCAGATACTGTGAGATCAGTGGATCAGGTGTCATGCCGTGCATCAGATTATGCGAATCAGTACATAAATGGTTTGAGGCCAGTGTCAGAAGGACATACCGGTATGCTGTAGAGGGCTAGGAGATCAAATGTCCGCTGGAGCATCCCCATCATCGAGGCATTCATCGCCAACGACTGACGGGTGTACCCAGAAGAAGCCTGCAAAAGTGTCAGATGCATCAGTATTCTGCGGAATATCAAGTAAACTGAAATGAAATGACTATACAAAAGTGCAGTAGTACATACCGGAGGTAAGTCGGGGACGTCAACGAACTCGTGCCCAGCTGGTGGAGGGGCGAAGGGGATCTGATAGGTCGACCCACCCTGCCCCTGGAAAGTCAGTACAGCGGGCAGGGCAGGCCAGCCAACTCCCCGTCCTCCCTGCACTCCGCCCCTGCCACGGACCCGGGCTCTCCTCGCAGCCCCTACTCCAACTCCCGCTCCGGCCCCAGCCGCCGATGCCACAGGCCTGGCCCCCTCTGCTCGACGGCCGCTCAGGGGGCGCATCAGGTACGTCCGCACGTACTCCTGATAGTCTCCAGTGCCTCGAAAGCCGGCCTCCTCCCAGCCGATGGAGTAATCATCTAGCTGCTCAGTGGTGAGCCCCTCGGTCTCCCTCATATCTGCAGGAGGGGGAACCGGGACTATCTGCTCAGGTAACCCAAGGGTCTGGCGTAGAAAACGCTTCCCCAGGTACCAAGCCCGACAGACCGGGCCCTCAAGCAAAATCCGAAAATGCGAGGTCTCCTCCGCACCAGGGAACCAACCCCGCATCGCCGCCAGCATAGGAGCCCACGGCCGCCAAGTGATCTGAAAATGACAGACAGTTTGTTATCTACTGTTATTGAAATATACAGTTGGAAAGCGAAGCTTAAATGAACTGAAAGTAAAGCATACCTCCGCGGGGGTGATGGTGTCGAAATATCGGCGGAAGAAGCCGAATGTCTCCCGTGGTCGCCGGGTGCATCTCCCGTCGAAGCGACTCGAAAAGGGGACGGCCAGGGGAGTCTCCGCAACTGGCACGGGGGCAAGCCTAGGAAAGTAGGCGTAAACCCACAACTGCAAAACAGATGTCAGTATGACCGTCAGATAAAGCAGAAATGGCAGAGCCGTGTGTTGTGCAGTGTATTGTGTGCAGTGTACAGTGTGAGCAGTGTACAGTCAGTGTAAAGCAGAATGTATGTGTGTTCCGTGTGTATAGTATACAGCAAGTGTAAAGCAGACTACAGTGTGTGCAGTGTACAGAGTACAGAAAGTACGAGACAGAAATGAAAAAGCGGAGAAGAAATGTACCTCCCAAGCCCGCCAATAGTCTCCAAGCAGCTGGCTGCTGCTTCGCGAAGCCGAGCTCATGTACCCGTAAAGGGTGGCCAGAGCAGCGCCGCCCCAATCATAGTGCAAGATGTCCCGGACATCCACCAGTGCGCTGAGAAGACAGAGAGGCACGGTGTTCGCCCGGTCGGCGAAGATGGTAGTCCCGAACAGGAACATGAGGAAGCCGCGAGCATACCTCTCCACGTCCTCCGGGGTCATCTGCGCCTTCTCCTCCAACACGGGCTGGACTCGAAACTGGACCTCGAACCAGGAGTATCGGACGAAACCTGGGCGAGCTAGGGGTGGCACCTCTCCCAGTAGATAGACCTGAGCGGCGGTCCACTCATCCATCGCGATGTCAAAAGGGATCGGATCACCCCCCACCCCGATGCCTGTGAGCATCGAGAAATCATGAGGGGTCATCGTCATATCCCCTGCAGCAGAGAAATGAAAAGAATCGGTGGTGTCCCACCACCTCTCCGCCAGAGCGGTGAGGAGAGGTCTGCATGTGGACAATCTGGAGAGCCCTCGGCAGAAGGTGCCGAAGCCCGCCCGGTCCACGATGCGTCGGACTGCGTCAGGGAGCTCATCATACCACTCCCGTGCACCAATATTCCCATACCCGCGAATGGTATGGGAACCCTCCTGTAAACAGAAAATAACAATTGCAAGACAACATTCAAAATGCAGTTTTTGAAAAAGCAGATATAGCATGTGTGCAAGTTTGACAAGTTTCAGGCAAATACCGGGTGCCGATGTGCTTGCAGTGAAATAATACGTGTGATGTGTCAGCGTGTTTGGGTGTTTCAGAACAGATATAGCATTGTGTGCAAATCTAACAGATTCAGACAAATACTGGGTGCTAGTGTGTATGCAGTGGAATACAGTGAGTGCAGTGTGTTTGAATGATTCAGGGCTAGTGCAGTGTGTGTGCATGTGTCAGTCTCAAGCAGATATCAGTTGTATGTATGTTTACAGTCAACTACGGTCTATGGTGTATCAGATTTCAGCAGTTAAAGAGTACAACTAGCTACGGCAGTTTTTTTTTTGTATCCTACATTGCGGAAAGTAAAGCAGAAGAAAGAGAGTTACCTCGGAAGTGCCGAATGAAAGGTGGGAGGTAGGCTCACGCAGTAGTAGCTCAGGCGCCACGTGCCTCTCGAAGCTCCGAAACTGACGCAGGCCGTCGGGGGGCAGAACATGGATCGCCGGCCGGTAGGTTGCCGGGTCGAACGGGCGCTCGCTCAACGGTAGGAGCTCGACCCCGGGATCCATCTCGTGGTCCGGGGGAGTCCCGCCACGTGGAATGTCATCCGCCATATCAAAAATGATGAGAAAATGGCTGGAGGAAGGAAAACCGGGCCGGAATACCAAGAGTCAACCGAAAAGTCGACTCCCGAGAGGGTCGGGAATGGCCGGGAAGGCCGGAATGTGAAAAGGCACAGGAATGAAGAGGAAAGTAGGGGGAACAAACCCCGAAAAGGCGAGAACGCCAAACGAGGCACCGAAACAAAAATGTGATCGGTGGAAAATGTCCGAAACGCGAAGAAAATCGCGAATCCGACGACAAAAAGGGCGTAGAACGTGAAGAAACGGGCAAAAAATGAGAGAGAAACACTCTAGAGAGAGAGAGCAAGGGGTTTCGGCGGTGGAGAAGTGAAGAAATAGGGCTTGAAGCCCTATTTTAAAACACCCAAGGTGAAAAGTCAAAACTGCCCCACATCAGCAACTGTTTGCCGGTCGGCAATGTTTTGTGCCGGCCGGCACTTTTTTGTGCCGATAGAATTGTTTGGATGCCGATGGCCAGCCGGTGGCCTCCCCTCCCGGCCGGTGATGTTCCCACAGCCTTGTTTAGGCCATATGAGGAGTTTTTGGTCTTCATAGCTCAAGAAAGTGCAAGAAAGTGCATCTCCGTCGCTCAACCGGCCTCCGTTTTGACTTCAGACTGCATCTGCCGTGCGTAGCACTTCAACCCATGCAAGGTGTATCCTTTTCATATCCTTTTGACTTTTATAGGGTCCAAAAGTTGCCCCATGTATATTGCATATCCATCGCACTGTTTTGTGCATTTCAAATTATCGCACTGTTTTGTGCATTTCAAACAATCGCACTGTTCTGTGCATTTCAAACCGTCGCACTGTTTTGTGCATTTCAAACCGTCGCACTGTTTTGTGCAATTTGAATCATTCCACTGTTTTGTGCATTTCAAACCTCGCTCTTTTCTACGCATCGCATTGTTTTGTGCATTTCAAACCTCGCGCTGTTCCGCGCATCGCACTGTTTTGTGCATTTCAAATTTCGCGCTATTTTGCGCATCTCATTGCATTTTGCATGCATTCTATCGCACTGTCCTGTGCACTCGCGTTGCCTAACGCATTGCGCTATTTTGCGCATCATACCGTCGTGCAATACCACGGTCTGGCGAGACCTTAAACACGCACGGTCTGGCGAGACCTTAAACACGCCCGGTCTGGCGAGACCTTAAACACGCCCGGTCTGGCGAGACCTTAAACACGCACGGTCTGGCGAGACCTTAAACACAGACCGTGAGACCTTAAACACGCACGGTCTGGCGAGACCTTAAACACGCACGGTCTGGCGAGACCTTAAACACGCCCGGTCTGGCGAGACCTTAAACACGCACGGTCTGGCGAGACCTTAAACACGCACGGTCTGGCGAGACCTTAAACAGGCGAGACCTTAAACACGCACGGTCTGGCGAGACCTTAAACACGCCCGGTCTGGCGAGACCTTAAACACGCCCGGTCTGGCGAGACCTTAAACACGCCCGGTCTGGCGAGACCTTAAACACGCACGGTCTGGCGAGACCTTAAACACGCCCGGTCTGGCGAGACCTTAAACACGCACGGTCTGGCGAGACCTTAAACACGCCCGGTCTGGCGAGACCTTAAACACGCCCGGTCTGGCGAGACCTTAAACACGCACGGTCTAGCGAGGCCTTAAACACGCCCGGTCTGGCGAGACCTTAAACACGCACGGTCTGGCGAGACCTTAAACACGCTCGATCTGGGGAGACCTTAAACACGCACGGTCTGGCGAGACCTTAAACACGCACGGTCTGGCGAGACCTTAAACACGCATGGTCTGGCGAGACCTTAAACACGTACGGTCTAGGAGACCTTAAATCCTTGGAAGGTGCAAGACCTTTAATGCATTGGTGTGCACACTATTGCTCTGTACATATCTTAAGCCGCGTGTTGTCGCGCATTCCATGCAACATGCATCACTTGCATCATTTGCATTTCAAAAAACAAAAAAAACATGCATAGTCATGCATACATTTTGCATCCCGGTCTAGGAGACCTTAAATCCTCTAAAGGTGCAACTCCTTTGGTGTTTGTCGTGCCCGAACGACTTTTGGGGGTCTGGTAAAGCCACCTGCCTATGTTCGCGGTGAGTTCCTAGAAGACCAACTGGGATGGTGGAAACTAGAGTTCGAATGGCTTATGCCTAGAACGCAAAGGTTCGGGAGTTTCGAGACTAAAGTCTGGTTTAAATACCCAGGGGTGTATCCTCGGCTTGAAATCTGTATAGAAGCCCCATAGATTGAGGCAGCTTGTCTGCGCCTCAGTCCTGGATACTGAACCAACCTAGTATATCGCCCTATTGGTAAGATAGGGAAAACTGCAAACATAGTCATTGCATCATAGTGCATTGTCATGCATTTGCATTGTAGATTGCATGCATTCACTGCATCGCCTTTCGCCTATGGCTTGCGCCTTTCCAGGTTGAGCTTGGTCTGGTATGTGCCCTTACTTTTCATGTTAAAACACAGTTCTGCATGTGTATCGCGCCGATTCCACGCTGATATGTTGGTTGAGGGTTGCGGCACCTTTTCTGTGTTACACATGGCTCGTACGTGTACATGCTTTTCCTAGGCAAAATTTGGTTTGGCTCGCGCGCCATATCCATTGTATCTATATCCACTCCATTGCATATTTGTAGATATTGCATTGTAGATTGCATGCATTCATTGCATCACCTTCCGCCTGTGGCTTGCGCCTTTCCAGGTTGAGCTTGGTCTGGTATGTGCCCTTACTTTTCATGTTAAAACACAGTTCTGCATGTGTATCGCGCCGATTCCACGCTGATATGTTGGTTGAGGGTTGCGGCACCTTTTCTGTGTTACACATGGCTTGTATGTGTACATGCCTTTCCTAGGCAAGATTTGGTTTGGCCTGCGTGCCATATTCATGTATTACACTGTAGTGTAATTTTTGCATCCGGCATTAGGATCGTAGTCCTTTCTCCAGCGGGTTGTTTCCCCACTTATGTCAATTCCACCCAATACTTGTTCTTGCGTCTGTCTACAATGCTCATAGTTCAGTTGACCGTTCTATGGTAGACAGACTTGTTATCTCCATCAATCTATTTGACATAGGTGGGGTTTCGAACCGCTCATGATTGGATCATGATTCAAATGCTTTGCATGTAGCTTGCATTGTTTCAATTACATTGCATCTTCATTTGCATTGTTTATACATTGTTTTGTATATATTGCATTTCGTTTTGCATCCACATTTGCATTGTCATGCATGTTGCTAACAATATTGTACCTGTTAAGTTTGTTTTCTTTTCAGGCACGAAATTGTATGTACGGTTCATTTGAGGTTGGTGCAACCAGACGAGCCGCACAGGTATTGTATCCTCCGAGTGAGACGTATCGAGAATTGCATAATTCTCTTACATCCTTTCTGCATTGTAGTGTAGCTTGGTGTATGCTAGCTTAAAACTGTCGCATGTTTGCTTCGTTACAGCTTTCTTTGCATGATCATAGGTTATGCTCGGCTCTGTGCATTGTCTTGCATTTTGCCCCTGCCTTCGGGCGCATATCTTGTTTGTCTTGCATGTTTGTCTAAGTCTTCGGCCTTGTCAAAAATGGGTCGTCTCTGGGCTTTGACATTCACTCTCGTCATTGTTATGACTTTCGAGTTCTGTCAAAGAGGGGCAACTGTAGACACCCCATTTTTGACCGTCCTCAAGACTTGGACGTCACCGTTTGAACACTCGGTGATTATCCATGTTTGTGTTTGTTCGGAGTTCCCGGAGGTCTCGGCTCGCGTGCCTTGCCTCAGGATCTCCGAACTCGACCGTTTAGTGTCTGGTTTTGCACCAAACACTTGTGTTTTGCCTTGGAGAGGTAGGGTAGGGCTTGTAGACCATCCCCATCCACCACCGGCAGTGGCTAGAGGCCACCGGCTGGTGTTTGCTGCCATCGGCAATGTTTATTGCCGGCCGGCACTATTTGTTGCCGGTCAGCACTATTTAGTGCCGGCCGGCACTCTTTTTGGCCAAGATAGCATTTTTGGCCGGCCGATTGCTGTTCATCTGCTTTTATAGATATTTTTAGACAGCTGTCTTGCTTTTGCATCCCTCCATACACGTGTATGGAGGGATCTCCCTCTTGTAAAGCTTGTCTTGTAAGCTTTACAAGACATATAGAGAGAGGCTTGTCTCTTAGCTAGAGAGGTGAGAGGGTTGAGATTTTGGAGAGCAAAAACAGCCATTGTTGAGCTCTAGTTCTAGGGTTTTGAGTTAGATACATTTTCTGTCTCTCTTTCCCTCACTTTTGTTCACTAGGTGCTTTGTGTCTTACTATTGCACACAAACACCTAGTGTTTCACCTTCCTCTTGGAGCTGAGGTTCTAAAGGGTTTGTTTTGAAGTTTTGGTGTTGGATTCAAGCTAAAGGAGGCCATTGGAGCACCATTTGTAAATGGGTCATCAAGGGTGAGAATCTAGTCCCATTTTCTCCCATTTTTGCATTGATTTTATACCTATCTTAGAGCTTTTTTTGTGCTTATTGTATAACATAAAAAAGTTCTGTTTTTAGACCCTCTTTATTGTTTATTAAGAGTGTTTTGTTGTTTGAGGGTGGTTGATCCCCCTTAGGCCTTGAAAGGCCTCATTTTGGGCTATTTTGTGCTAGCTCCGGGATTTTGGTGTTGGGGTCTCTTCACCACTGAAATCTTGAGGGATTTCAGTGGTGAAGATGATGCCTTGAAGTCCCAAGAAGGAGAGGGCCACCCCCTCTCCTTGTTGTCCTTGAAAAGGGCATGTTTTGGCATCTCGAGAGAGCATTATGCTTGAGTGTGTGTTGAGCATGTTTGGGCTGTTTTTCATGCTTATATATCCATAATATAACATGATTTTAAGTTGGTTTTGGTACTCCATGCATGCTTAGCATAGTTGCCTTGTAATGCCTTGTTTATGCCTTAATGTGCCTTAGGTTGTTAGCCTTTGTTGGAGCATGTTTTAGGCCTAGTCTTGTGAAGATTATGTGCATGTTTTGCCATGTTCTAGGTCTGTCCTAGGTTGCTTGGGTCGAATTTGGCATGCATCATATAGCTCCTTTGTATTTAGGCTTGTTGGCCTTGAGCATGCGCATGTATAGCATGGCACCTTTGCATTGTTTTGGTGATTTGGGGCCACCTTACATGCTATTTCAGTCCCATTTTCATGCTTGCTTGATTGCCTTGCATGACTCTTTAATGCTTTGGAAGCATGTGTTGCATGCTCCATGTTTTGGTCATTGTGTATGCCTTTGCATTTGAGTCACTTAGATGCCACCTAAGGAGTCCTTTGGCCTTGTTTTGACATGCTAAAAATCTGTTTTTAGTAGTTTAATGCATGCCATGTTTGTTGTGATAAACGTGCTTCAAAGCTTCATGACTTGCTTCAAGTGCTTGGACCATTCTTGCATGCACTTGCTTGTCTTGTTTAATATGATTTGGCATCATTTTATAACTTGATTTTAGAGCTCATGTTGCATGCTAATTATTCATGATTGCCTCTTTCAAGTGTGCTTGAATGTTGCTTGCTTTGTGCCTAAGTGTTGGGCCTTAACATGTGTATGTGTGCATGCATGTTTAGCCTTCGTTTTTGGGCATTATGGCTACTGTTTTAGGCCTATTTAGAGTTGCCTAATTCATGCATAAGTCCATCTTTGCATCCATTTGCATGCCCCTATGTTTGCTTGTATGCTTGCATAAGCTTGTCACCATGCCATGTTGCATCCTTAGCTTGTATGCTTAGGTTGCATTGCATTTTGCATGCATTCCTTGTCCCTTGATTTGGTGATAGGGATTAGGACTTTGGTTTGATTTGGTTTGCATGCATTTGAAATCAAAGTTGCATACTTGGTTCTTTGGGCCATCATGCATGGAAATGCGTGATTGGTGGTCCGAGAATCGAGGCACATGCCCCTTTGAGTCGCAAACATGATAAGGGACATGATTATTGCATATATGCCTTGAATTGTGCTGCCATGCTTTGCCTTGCCCTCTGTTGCTGTCAGTTGCAGGTTCTGCAGGAACACTCTGCCGACCGGCAGTGTAAGGTGCCGGCCGGCAACAATTTCTCTGCCGACAGCTTCATTTTGTGCCGATGGCTACACACCAGTGCCAGTGGTGATTCCACTCAGCCGGTGGCACTCCCCAGTGTCTAGGGATGCAGTCTTGAGGTTTTGACAGCCTCCAGAGGAGTGAAGGAAGGAAAACAGAGGCAGCCTATGCATGGCGGCGCATTTCCCGAGGCGGTTTACTATTTTTTATTTAGCTTAATTTAATTTGTTAATTAAATTAATTAATTTGTAATTATTAATTAGCTTGCGTAGTTAATTAATCTGTAATATTTATTTGGTCCCTCCGAGCGAGGGCAAATCTGTAATAAGTGTGCGTGAGTGTGTGTATGTCTTCTAACCTCACGTCTTTCTTCCCTTTTATTTACCTGCTTACGATGGTAGATTAGGGCATGTTTAAATTAGCATACCTTATGCTATGCATGCGTGCATTCATGCATTTGTGCTACATGTATTAGGCTCGGTACATCACGTTAACCGCATTTGTACTTCAAATTCTAAACTGAATATGTGATAGTTGTGCATTTCTCACATGCCATGTTTAGGATAGCCGAGCCTATTCTAGCAACACTTTGTATGCGATGCATTAGGCATTTAACATGGACTTGGATCATGCATGTTTGCTAACGAGTTCTTTGTTTTGGCACGGAGTACGATGTAAGTATTTCCGCTTTAGCATATCGCATGAGTGTGAATGTTGCCATGTCAGCATGCTTAACATGTGGCTAGATGCTTATGTGTTATAAACTGCTTGGATGCCTGTGGGTGGAGGTTGGATTGTTTGAGTTGGAAAAACTCGTTGAAATCCGCATTTTAGCCTACTTGCGAGTAGCAAATTCAAAACATTTTTCAAAACAAACGGATGTGCAATGCTTACTTCCAAATTAGGCAATCTAGTCTATACTTGTTTGCTGCGCGCATAACATAGTAATTCTAGGCTAATAATTGGTTTAAGAACACATAAAGTTTTCAAAAATGGATATCACGGTTAGTAGAGGCCGGTCTTCGGACCGGGCGAAAGGGGGTGCTCATAGCTGACCTTCCCCGATCGTACCTTAGCTCCCGAGCCGAGACAACTCCGGTGATGACGGACATGTGGCCTTCGGCACCGAGTCAGGGTTTCCTAAATTTCCCCATTTTAAAATATTTAGGTGACGACTCTGTATCTGGCAAAGCAGTCCATGTTTGGCACTACTTTTTCAAAAATCTGTTTCTCAAAACGATTTGCCAGATTTGGACTCTTTGGTTCAGATTAAGAACCGTGACACAAATCGAGTCCGAACTGTAGCGTGAGGCCCTCCGCGAGCTTGCTACATGAAGCCACAGAGGAAAGGGCAAAGTCAATTATTGTTGAAGCTGAGCGGAGCATAGAAAATGACCCGGACAGCGATGAAATCAAAGTAGGGACAGCATTGGCATGTCTCCTTTTGGATCCTCAGATCAACTCAGAGAGCTTGGGGGACGACTAACCATTTCCATAATCGGGGACCATTCAGGTGTGAACCCAGTGAGCAGTATTCTGGATGTATCCGACGCATCCTCTAATGCTTGGCAGCTAGAGGAGGGCTACTTGTCCAGCAATTCCGAATCGGGTAGTGAACCAGAATCTGATTCCACAGAGTCTGTGGAGTCGGAGTCAGATTCCGATTCCTCTGAGTCTGAGTCTGACATTCCTGGGATTGATAATCCGGATGTCACTGTTTTGTCTCGATCATCTTTTTCCTTTTCTTTTGAGTCCGTTGTAACTGAGGAATTAGATGCGCTGGACCTTTTGAATTAGAATGCCACTGCAGATTTTGAGTATTTCTCTGTGCCTCTTGTTTATTGCATCGATCATGATTTTCAAACTTTTGATAAAAATGACAAGGAAGGAATTCCTCTGGTTTTGAAAGATTTGATTAATTGAGAGGAGGAGAGGTTTGTAAAACCCCTTGTTGATGAAATCGTTGCAATTAATGTGGGTACTGAGAAGGATCTGCATCTGGTCCAGATAGGGTCCACGTTGTCTTCGGAGGAGCGCGAGTGCTTAGTCGCTTTATTAAAAGATTTCAAAGATGTTTTCACGTGGTCCTACGAAGACATGCCTGAAATCGATCCTGAGATTGTAAAGCATCGGATCCCTCCTGATCCTGAGGCCCGACCCATGAAGCAGAAGCTGCGGAGAATACGCCCGGATTGGGCCTTGAAAATCAAAGAGGAGGTCAGCAAGCAGATAGACGCAGGGTTCTTGCTAGTATCTGAGTATCCAACTTGGTTGGCCAACATTGTTCCAGTACTGAAGAAAGATGGCAGAATCCGGGTGTGTAGACTTTAAGGATCTAAATAGAGCCAGTTCGAAGGATGACTTTCCCTTGCCGCACATCGATAAATTGGTAGACTTCACCGCGGGTCATGCATTGTTCTCCTTCATGGACGGATTTTCCGGGTATAACCAAATTCTGATAGCGCCCGAGGACAGGGAGAAGATTGTTTTTACTACGCCGTGGGGAACCTACTGCTACAGGGTGATGTCGTTTGGGTTGAAGAATGCTGGGGCTACCTATTGATGGGCTACAACCACTATTTTGCATGATATGATCCACAAAGAGGTAGAGGTGTACGTGGACGACATGATTGTCAAGTCCAAGGAAAGAGAGGGCCACTACACCGCGTTGAAGAAATTCTTCCAACGGATCAGAGAATACAAATTGAGGTTGAATCCATAGAAGTGTACTTTTGGCATAATGGTAGGGAAAATTTTAGGTTTCTTGATCACACAGAGGGGCATCGAGGTTGATCCTTCCAAAATCAAGGCCATACCAAAAATGCCACCACCGAGGACAGAAAAGGAGGTGTGAGGCTTTCTGGGTAAAGTGCAATTCATAAGACGATTTATTTCAAAATTAACCTTGACTTGTGAACCATTATTTGGTTTCCTAAAGAAAGGAAAGAAGTTCTGATGGGATGATTGATTTCAAGTTGCTTTTGAGCAGATCAAGTAGTATCTTCAGAATCTGCTAGTGTTGTCGCCGCCAGAGTTGGGGAAGCCTCTGATTCTGTATCTGTCGATCACTGACACAATGATGGGCTGCATGCTTGCTCAAGAATCTGAGGGTAGGGTGGAGAAAGCCATCTATTGCCTGAGCAAGAAGATGCTGGAGTATAAGACCCGTTACACCCTGCTGGAGAAGGCTTGTGTAGCCTTGGTATGGGCTACCAGGAACTTGAGGCACTACTTGTTAGCTCACTCTGTAATTCTGGTTTCGAGATTAGATCCCATCAAATATCACTTTGAGAAGCTAGCGCTTATGAGTAGGCTAGCTCATTAGTTGCTTCTTCTCTCCGAATTTGATTTGAAGTATGTCACTCGCAAGTCAGTCAAGGGGAGAGCTGTAGCAGAGTTTTTGGCGGATCACCTAATGGAAGGGGATAAAGAGGTAGAATACCTGTTCCCAGATGAAGCTATTCTGCGAGTTGAGGAAGAGACTTGGACAATGTACTTTGATGGAGCCTCTAATCAATACGATTATGGGATAGGGGTGTTGCTGATAGCACCCGACAATTCCGATATACCTTTAGCGTTCAAACTCCAGTTCAAGGTATCCAACAATGAAGCAAAGTACGAGGCATGTATCGCTGGTTTGGAAGCTGTCCTGGAACTAGGGGCAAAAAGGTTGGACATCATCAGGCACTCAAACCTAGTTATTTCTCAAGAAAATGGAGATTAGAAGGTCAAAGAAGAAAAGATGAAGATTTACCACCAAAGCCTGGATATTCTGATTCCTAGGTTTGACAAACTGACTTTCACGCATCTACTAAGAGAGAACAACAGGTTCGCTGATGCTTTATCAACTCTATCTTCTATGATAGACATCCCTCTGGGAGTCTGGATATGCCCGATCATCATTGAGCAGTGGTATACGTCGGCCTACGAGACCATCGCCGTAATAGATGAGGTTCAAGATCAAAACCCTTAGTATTTCGATATCTGGAACTTCTTGGAAAATGAGGTGTATCCACCAGGGGCAAATGCTAAAGATAAGAGGGCAATATGGCGGATGGCCGTTCAATTTATCATCTATGGAGGTAAACTGTACAAGAGGGGCCATCTGGGAATGCACAAGTTGTGTGTTGATGCAGAGGAATCAAAGCGCCTGATGGAGGCCATCCATGGAGGAGAGTGTGGAGCGCACATGAATGGAGTAATGTTAGCCTAGAAGATTCTCAGGCAAGGTTATTGCTGGTCTACTATGGAGAAGGATTGTATCGGTTGTATTCGGCGATGCCATAAATGCCAGATCCATGCGAATCGCATGAATATCCCGCCGTCGAAGCTGTACAACATGACTTCACCATGGCCTTTCTCAGTTTGGGGAATTGATGCCATTGGGGCAATTACCCAAAAGGGTCGAATGGGCATGAATACATTCTGGTGGCAATTGTTTACTTCACAAAGTGGGTAGAAGCTCAGTCTTATGCAGTGTTGAAGGTAGTGCATGTGGCTAAGTTTATCCGAAACAACATCATTTGCTGTTATGGAGTCCCGAACGAGATCATTTCAGATAATGGCTCCTATTTCAAGAAAGAAGTAATTGACTTGTTGGAGAAATGCAACATGGCTTTCCATAAGTCATCTGCATACTGGCCACAAACTAATGGAGCTGTTAAGGTCGCCAACAAGAACATCAAGCATATTCTGCAGAAGATGGTTGAGACCTACAGGGACTAGCCAGACAAATTGCCATTTGTACTCTAGGGCTATAGAACTTCAATCCGGACATCTACTGGAGCAACCCCGTACTCTTTTGTTTGTGGGATAGAGGCTGTTTTGCCGATCAAAATAGAAGTCCCGTTGCTGCGAGTCATGGCTGAGTGTTGGATAGCAGAGGCGGACTGGCAACAAAGCAAGTTCAAAGAGCTGATGCTGTTTGATGAGAGAAGGCTAAAAGCATTGTACCACGTTCAGGTTATCAACGCAGGATTGCCAGGGCTTTTAACAAGAATGTGAAGTCCAGGAATCTCAAAGAAGGGGATTTGGTGCTGAAAGACAACCGAGCTCCCATCCATAACCCTAGGGGCAAGTTCAAACCCAATTGGACTGGTCCTTACATCATCAAATCTATCTGGTCGGGTGGAGTTGTTATTCTCATGGACCTGGATGGACCAGAATTGGACCAGAATTTTCCCAACCGATCAACATGGACAAGTTGAAGAAATACTATCCCTGAGAGGCTTGCTAGGCTAAACCCAGAAGGGCGACCTAGGCAAAAGTTAGAGCACAAAAAATTGGAAATAAAGAAAAACTGAGCTCGCAAGGTTGAAAACCCTAAAGGGTGGCCTTGGCAAAAGTTAGAGCGCAAAATGAGAGTGTTAATACTTAAGTGAGCCCGAACCGAACTACATAAGGTCTGATTCCCATCTTTGGGATACGTAGGCAACTTCATTATGAAGTTCGGCCGTAAACACTTCCAACTCAATTGTCCTGTCCATGTGTTTGATCAGTTCATCTTTGTTCATTCTTTACCTGAGAGTTTGATTGTGATCTTCTTTGAGAGCTGGTTACAGTGCTGAGCAGTGCTATTCAGACAAGGGGCAATTTTCCATTTTGGATTCGGGTTTGTACATCTCGAGGATTGATTCCATGCGTATCAGGTGGTGATCCTTTTCGAAAATGGTTTTGGAAAGTTTTAATAAATGTTGATTTTGTTCATATTTATCTTTTTACAACTTTGACCAGTTTGGACCTAAGGAAAATTTTCAGTGCTCACAACTCTAATTTCATTGATATTAATACAAAGTTCTCCAACTCATGATACAAATCAAAGTTGCTTTTTTATTACATTCATAAAACTTGAAAAGTACAGATCAAAGAAAAAACTCGGGGCATAGCTCAGTCAGGTGTTCATGTGTCCCCTCTTTGAGCTCGTGGAAGCTTCTGATGCTAAAATAGGCCCGGTCTGTGCCTTATCTTCAAGCCAAGCCCGGCACTCGTCAGAAAGAGCGCAGTTGAAACTGGGAACAGGAGCCAAAAGCTCTTTCGTCCTCCAAGCACTGGGGTATCTAGCCAATTGTGAGCCGTGGATGAAGAATGAAACCGGGTACTCTACCCTTTCTTCTGGACAAATTTGGTTGTGACCAAACTAATGCCTGAACCAGAATAGAAAGTAGAATACATAGTGTGTCAGGCCAATCAGCTGACTGCTAGGTTGCAGAGTCATGCTGTAGCTCATCTCGGGTAGATCAAACCAGGGGCAACGCCAAGCAATGTCAACAGCAGATCTGTTGCACATCCAGTGGCACCACCGTCCTTCGTTTGGGAAATCCACTAGACGGTGGCAGAAGAAATAGCCTTGTGCTGAGTATTCCGGGCAAGCATCCACTATCTTCTGCTTGTCCCTTAACCAAACCTGGGAAGGGATAAAAGAAAAAAGTGATTAAAGAATAGAGAAATGAATGTTGAGAGGAAAGCGAAAAAGGATTTTGAGAGAAAAACAGAGCATGAGTGCCTAGCGATGTGAGCAATACATATTAGAGAAGGTGGGAAACATTACTTGCAGAAGTAGTGGACTCCCTGTGAATTTGGTCGTCTCTCGCCGATGAAAGGCGTCTAAGCCCATCAAAGTCTCGGCTAGCACCAAGCCAATACAACTCTTGCCCTCTTTCAAACCTTGGGCTACTTCAACCAATCAAATGCTGAATCTACCAAAACCAGGGGCAAAAAGAAAATGAGCTAACATACACAAAGGGTGTGTTGCCAAAAACCCTGTCAGAGAAGGTCGGCTCGGTCACTGGTGTTAGAAAATCGATGAATCAGACTGGGAATGTCTAGCTCTCCGTTGTGAAGCAAAGATCGAGCCTTGTGTAGAGTGAGCCCACACATCCATCTTAAAGCTTGGATGTGGCCAAAACGAGACTGAGGCAAGATTTCCTCTTCGCGCTGGGATTCCATTAACACTTGGAATTCTTCAATTGTCGGGCATATTTCTTGTCTCCCGAAGCTAAAGACATGTGTAATCGGGTTCCAACACCTAGCTGTGGCATGAAGAAACGAAAAGCAAAGCGGAGAACCCCATAAATTTATGCCAAAACCCTAGAAATTTACCTTTTCTGAGCCATCTAAAGTTGCAATCGAATTTGAGAGTTTTTTTGACGAAGAATGGCTCCATTTGTGAAGAATTTACAGCTAAAATGAAGAAATCATGAAGCTCCAACCTTTTGTAGGAGATAGGGCAGTAAGTGCAAGCCAGCTGTCACAAACTGGTGGTTCTGCACATTGGTGGCCGGCAAGCCATTGTTTGTGGCTGGCCATATCCATCAATGGCCGGCATGTGGCCGACAATCTTTGTTTGTGGTCAGCAGCTCTCTTGTCTATCTTGCTGTCCACTGGTGTGTTGAGAGTGCTGAGAACCTGTGTTTTGTTCTGCTCTTTGTGCATGTTAAGGTCTTGTTTTGAGTCCTTTTTCTTAGTAAGATTTGTTGAGTTGTATTTAAGTTGTTTCAATTTGTTTATTGAGTTATTTTGTTTTGTTTATCGAGTTGTTGTTGATTTGTTTATCAAGTTGTATACCGCATTTTGTTTTTTAGTTGTTGGTCGATTCATTACCCGATGAACATTGTGCCAATACAAGTGTTCAATTTTCAATATCAAAATTCAATCTCATTTCCATGCTGTGGGGTGTTCATGATGCAAATTATAACACTTTTTGAAAAGAGGAAACTAGTTTTCACTCTGATCATGGTTTGTTTTTACAAAAAAGGGGTACAAATTTCAAATAAAACCTGTCTGAAGCTATACATATGCTAGTACTACTAACAAAAAGAAACTAAGCAAAACAAAAACTACGAGATAAATCAGCGCCAGCTATCTCAGGCTTGAGAGGCCCTCTTCGTCCTCTTCTTGGGTGGGAACTCAGAGCTTTCTCCATCAGCACTGCTATCTGACTCAATTGTCGAACCATAACCGGACTCATTGCCGCTCCCTGCCTCCGAACCCAACTCAGTGTCATCTCCACTCTCAGAGGACTCTGACTGTAGACTCACTGCCTCTGCGGAGCCACTGGTCTCGAGATCATCATCGCTCAGCACTGGCCCTTAAGGACTTCTCCGGCCTCGACCATGACGTCCCTCTCGGCTGCGTGTTAGGGCTTGTCTCTCCCTCCCTTCTACTGCTGGAGGAGGTGGTGATGGTGTAGGCGCAGCTGTTGCCGCTGGTGCTCTCAGTATGGCTAGAACCTGAAAAGATACAGTATTGACACATTAGATACAAAGTATAGTTGCAAATGTAGTATGATGAAAATGGTGGAAGGCAAAGAGCCAGATATAATACAAGTATAGTATAGTGTGTCAGTGCAGCATAGCAGTGTGATGTGACAAGGGGCAAAATGAATACCATGAGATGAGTATCAATGCTTCAGTCAGAATGTAGTGCACAACTGTGTGGAGCATGTTGAAATGCGGGCAGAAAGTAGGAAGGAATACCTGAATGCCATGGAGACTGAACAGTGCCTCCCTTCTCAGAATCATGCTCTCGAATGAGGCTATAAGCTCGAGTAGTCCCTTAGTGTACCCCGGGGGAGCCTGCAAATGCATTGGGAATGATTAGTATTCGAAAAGAATGAATATCAAAAAGAACATGGAAAACTAGAGAAAATGTGGTACATACTGGAGGTGCATCGTGAGCTCGGATGTATCTATGCCCGGCCTCTGCTGGCTCAATCGGAATCTGATACGACGTCCCAGTTGGCCTTCAACATGTCAACTCAGTCAGACGCTTTGGCCAACCAGTACCCTGTCTAGCGGGAGGGACTCCTTTAGCTCTGGCCCTCGTCACCCGAATCCTACTTGTTGAAGGGGCATCTGCTACTCTGTCTACATGAGCACGAGTACTCGTCAAGGGAGGCATAAGATGTGTCAAGATGAATGTCGCATAATCTCTCTCCCCAAGGAAGTAGTCAGCTTTCAAGCCTCGGGTAAACCAATTCACCTCCTAGGAGGTGAGGAGCTCTGTAGCTCTTATAGATGGTGGGGGAGGCATGGGAACTACTGGCTGAGGCAAACCCAAAGTCCGGCATATGAAACGCTCACCTAGAAACCAGGCTCGGCAAACTGGGCCCTCAAGCACAAGCCAAAAATGGGAAGCTCCTTGGGCTCCGGCATACTGGTCCTGGACTCCGGCATACTGGTCCCGGACTCCATCAGGTATCGTCGCCCAAGGCTGCCAAGCAATTTGCAAACAGAGAATGCACAAATTATTAGTTGCCATCAGATATTGTAATATAAGTTGAAGTAAAGCAAGAACAACTATGAGTTTTGAGTTATCTCTGCTGCCGTCACAGTATTGAAGTACCGACAGAAGAATGCAAAAGTCTCCTGGGTCCTCTGTAAACATCTGCCATCATACCGGTAAGAATACAACACAATAGGGGGCATCTCTACCTCTGGCTCCAGAGCGAGGGTAGGGAAATATGCATATACCCAAAGCTGCAGGAAAAAGCAACAGTGAGTATATAGCGTGCAGTATATAGAGAATGCAGAGAGCATAATGTGTGTGCAGTGTACAGAGAATGCAGAATGCAGAACGTGAAAAATAGAATGAGTGTACCATGTATAGAATGTAGATGGCACAGTGTATAAATGTAAAGACTACGGTGTATGATGTATAGAAAATGCAATGCAAAAAGCACTGAAAGGGAAGGCAGAAAGTGCAATGTAGAGATGTAAAGCATATCTCCTAGGCTCGCCAATAGCTTCCGACCCTGTTCCCACTCCTGCGGGATGTCGAGCTCATGTAGCCGTACAATGTGGCTAAACGAGTGCCACCCCAATCACAGAGCTGGACCTGAGATAAGTCCACCAAAGCGCTTAGAAGATATAACCCGACAGTGTTCCACCTATTTGCGAACAAGGTGGTGCCGAGCAAGAACATCAAAATGCCTCGAGCGTAGTGCTCGGTCTTTTTTGTTGTCTGAGGCTCGCTCCCACGAAAATGATCCACAAACCAACTATATCGCGTCATGGTTGGTTAGAACAATGGTGGGCATGCTCTTAGTAAGTATAGCCAGGCGATCTCCCACTCACCCATGTCCATATCGTAAGGGATCAGATGACCCCCTACCTCTATGCCAGTAAGCATCGAGACGTCATAAGGAGTCATCGTCATCTCCCTAGTAGCAGAGAAATGGAAGGAATTGATGGTATCCCACCACCTCTCTACTAATACTCTGAGTAAAGGCCAAAGTTGGCCTCAGAACAATGACATGCAAAGAACAAGCAGATGAAAAACTAGTGTAAGAAATACAGTACAAAGGTGTGATTAAGGCAAGAAATGCAGTAAGTAACAAAAGTGCAGTGTGACTGTCCAGTTGAAGTAGTGAATACAGTGAAAGCAAGAAATACAGTGCCAAAATGCAGAAAAACATGAGAGAGTAATGTATACCTCAGTGGCATCGTAAGAAAGGTGGGACTCTGGCTCCCTAAGCAGGAGGTCGTCAGGTACGCACCGTGCAAATGCGCTAAAATGTCTGATGCCCCCGACTGGTGGTAGCACGTATGTCTCAGGATGATATGTAGTTGGATTAAAGGGTCGAATCTTGGATGGCAACGGTAGTGGCGCTGGCTCAGGCTCTGGAATGAACTTCGCCTCGAGAATAGGCGGGAATGTAGATGGAAGCTCGGGAGAAGCTCTGTCATAGGGTACGTCGTCTGCCATCTGGATAGAAGATGAGAAGAAGGATGAAATAAGAAGGGTGAAAAGTGAAGAAAAATGAAGAAAAAGGGCAAACTTTGCAAAAGTCAAACCCTAGGAGAGAGAAAATGGAGGAAAAAGTCAAAGCCTGGGAAAAGGCACAAAACCCAAGAGGAACTCGAGGGGAACAAGCCTCAAAAGACGAAACTCCAAGAAAAAGCACCAAAATCAAATTTCAATTGGTTCAAAATGAAGGAAATCAAGAGGTTTTAGCGACTCAACTTCACGTGGGGCGTTGGAAAATGCGTAGAAAGCACAGATCTAGAGAGAAAGAGTGTCTAGAGAGAGGGAGAAAGATTTTGGCCCTAGAAAAGTGAGGAAATGATGTGTGGAGGTACGTACTTGAAGACCCAAGGCAAATTGACCGATTTGCCCCGAATCTGCAACAGGTGGCCGGCAGGCCACATTGGTGGCCAGCAGTGAGCACCGGCAGCTGACATGTGGCTGGTAAGAGTTCTGAGGCTTCCCTTGGAGTTCTAATTTGTGTCCTTGGTTTTCAAGAGTTGAAGGGATTAATTACTGTCGGGTTCGATATGTCTCTACGGAAGCTCAAAGCTATGGTTTCCAGTGTGCGATGTTTGCCCCTTGTCAATATGAGCGGGGTGTATCCTTGTGAACATATTGTAACTTTTCCGAGAGGTAAATCGGAAGTTGCTCCTGAATTGGTTTTGTTAAATATCGCTTTTGTCGTTGCATGTAATAGGCATTTCTTTTGCCGTTGCATATAATATGCATTTCTTTTGTTGTTGCATGTAATATGCATTTCTTTTGTCGTTGTATGGAATATGCATTTCTTTGTCGTTGCATAGAATATGCGTTTGCTCTTGCTGCATAGAACATGCTCTTGCTCTTGTCGCATAGAATTTGCTTCCCTTTTGTTTCATGCGTAGAACATGTTTTTTTGTTCTCGTTATGTGTATAGAACATGCCTTAATTCTTAATTGTTATCATGCATAGAACATGCACTATTACTATGATTTGCTTGTTGCGTTTCTTTCTTATGCAGACGATATTGTATGTACAGTTCATTCAGAGATGGTGCAACTAGACGATATTATATGTACGATTCATTTAGAGATGGTGCTACCAAACGCATTGTGTGTACAGTTCATTTGGAGGAATTCCAGGTGAAATCCTTTGTTCCTTTTTCAGGTTGCATCCCACCCTCTTCCCCTCTCACGTGCGGCGCGTTAGGACGCTTTGGTTAAAAACATTCGGGTGCGTCCTGGTGTTCACACCACCCTTTTCTTCTCTCACGTGCGGCGCATTAGGACGCTTCGGTTAAAACCATTCGGGTGCATCCCGGTGTTCACACCACCCTCTTCTCCTCTCGCGTGCAGCGCATTAGGATGCTTCGGTTAAAAACATTCGGGTGCATCCTGGTGTTCACACCACTTTTTCTCCTCTCGCATGCAGCACGTTGGGACGTCTCAGTTAATAACATTCGGGTGTGTCTCGGTGTTCACACCCTCTTCTCCTCTCGTGTGAGGCGTGTTAGGACGCTTCGGTTAAAAAATTTGAGTGCATCTCGGTGTTCACACCACTTTTTCTCCTCTCGCATGCGTTGCGTTGGGACGTCTCGGTTAATAACATTCGGGTGTGTCTCGGTGTTCACACCACTTCTTCTCTTCTCATGTGCGGCACGTTAGGACGCTTTGGTTAAAAACATTCAGGTGCATGCCAGTGTTCACACCACTTTTTGTCCTCTCGCATGTGGCGCGCTGGGACGTCTCGGTTAATAACATTCGGGTGTGTCCCGGTGTTCGCACCACTTCTTCTCCTCTCACGTGCAGCGTGTTAGAATGCTTCGGTTGAAAACATTCGGGTGTGTCCTGGTGTTCGCGCCTCCCTTTACTCATCATGCGTGCAACGCGTGTTAGGGTCTTGTTTCAACTTCAAGTGCGCCTGATGGTTGTGTCGTTCTTCGCCTTTCCTGCATGATGTGTAGTTAAGCTTACATAATTTTCTTACATCCTTTCTGCATGAAATGTAGTTTGGGCTTATGATTCCCAAGCGTGCCATGTTTACATACTGCTTTTCATGAGTGAAATTGTTGTACCTTGTTTTGGTTTGTTCGAATATGGCATGTCATTGCATTGCATTTGCATTCAAATGTTTTAATGCAGCGTCATTGCATGATCATAAGTTATGTTCCTGCATCGTGCATATTACTTGCATCTTGCCCCAGAACTATGCTGGTTTGATTCCTTACAAAGGGATACGTAGGCAGCCTGTAGGCCCAACCATTTGTTTTGGACTTGTTTATTTGTCCAAGTCTTCGGCCTTGTCAGAAATGGGTCGTCTCGGGGCTTTGACATTCACTGACGTCATTTCATGACTTTCGAGTTCTGTCAAAGAAGGGCAACTGTAGACACTCCATTTTTGATCGTCTTCAAGACTTGGACGTCATCGTTTGTGCACTCGATGATTGTGACTATCTGTGCTTGTTTTGGTGCCCAAAGTCCTCGGCGGAATACCCTGTCTTTGAGCCCTCAAATTTTATCCATTCAGTGCCCTGTTTTGGACCGAAACTTTCTAGATTGCAACCCTTGGTAGCTGTTGGCCACCAATTTGAGGCTGCCGGTGTAGACACCCCATTTTTGACCGTCCTCAAGACTCGGACGTCACCGCTTGGAACACTCGGTGATTATCCATGTTTGTGTTCATTTGGAGTTCCCGGGTGTCTCGGCTCGCGCGCCTTGCCTCAAGATCTCCGAACTCAACTGTTTAGTGTCTGGTTTTGCACCAAACACTTGCATTTTGCCTTGGAAGGGCAAGGAATGCCTTGTGAGGCATCCCCACACACAACCGGCAGTGGCTAGAGGCCACCGGCTGGTTTTTGCTGCCAATTTGTTGTCGGTCAGCACTATTTAGTGCCGGTCGGCACTCTTTTTTTCCAAAATGGCATCTTTGGCCGGCCGACTACTGTGCATCTGCTTTTGCAGATATTTTAAGACAGCTGTCTTGCTTTTGGCTCCCCTCCATACACGTGTATGGAGGGATCTCCCTCTTTAAAAGCTTGTCTTGTAAGCTTTACAAGACAAAAGCCTCTATAAAGAGAAGCCTTGTCTCTTGGCTTTAGGGTTAGACACTTGAGATATTTTAGGGAGCTTAGACAGCCATTTTTAGGGTTTGAGTTCTAGGGTTAGGGTTTGATACACATTATCTCTCTCTTTTCCCTTTTGTGTGTGTTAAAGTGTGTTTGTGTCTTACTATTGCACACAAACACATAGTGTTTCACCTTCCTTTGGCTCCTGAGGTTCTAAGGGGCTGATTTTGGTGTTTGGTGTTGGATTCAAGCTAAGGAGGGCCATTGGAGCATCATTGTTGAAGAGGTCTTCAAGGGTGAGAATCTTACCCCTTTTTACCCCAATCTTGCATTGTATTTTTACTTGTCTTAAATTCGTTTTTGAGCTTGGTGTATAATACAAAAAAGTTCTTTTTTTTAGCCCTCTTGATTGTTTATTAAGGGTGTTTTGTGGTTTGAGGGTGTTTGACCCCTCTTAGGCCTTGAAAGGCCTCATTTTGTGCTATTTTGAGCAAGTTTCGAGACTTTGGTACTTGGGCCTCTTCACCACTGAAATCTTGAGGGATTTCAGTGGTGGAGATGGTGCCTTGAAGTCTCCAAAAGGAGAGGGCCACCCCCTCTCCTTGTTGTCCTTAAAATGGACCATTTTTGGCCTCTTGAGGGAGCACCATGTTAGAGTGTGTATTGAGCATGCCTTGGCTGTTTTTTGTGCTTAATATGTCATATTATACCTCTGTTTTTTGTTGGTTTTGGTACACCATGCATGCTTAGCATACCTACAATGTAATGCCATGATATTGCCTTAATATGCCTTAGGATGTTAGCCTTAGTTCTAGCATGTTTTAGGCCTAGTCTTGTGAAGCTTTTGTACATATTTTGCCATGTTTTAGGTCTGTCCATGGTTGTTTGGGTCGGATTTGGCATGCATCATATAGCCCCTTTGCATTTTGGCTTGTTGGCCTTAAGTGTGTGAGTGTGTAGCATGACATTTTTGTCTTGATTTGGTGATTTGGGATCATCTACCATGTCATTTCAGTCCCATTTGCATGCCTATATGTTTACCTTGGACGCATCTTTAATGCTTTGGAAGCTTGTGTAGTATGCTCCATGTTTTGGCACTTGTGCATGCCTTTGAATTTGAGCCATTTAGATGCCATCTAAGTGGTCTTTTGGGCTTTATTTTATGTGCTAAAATTCTGTTTTTAGTCATTTAGTTCATGCCATGTTTGGTCTTGCTAAGTGTAGTTCAATACTCCATTGGTTTACTTTGAGTACTTGGACCATTTGCATGCTAATGTTTAGCTTATCTTGTTGCTTGGTTTGACATCATCCTAACATGATTTACAATGCTTACCTTGCATGCTAATTGTCCATGATATCCTTCTTTCAAATGTGTTTGAGAGTTGTCCAATTTGTGCCTAAGTGTTGGCCTTTCAACATGTGTATGTGTGCATGTGTATTTGGTCCCTCATTATAGCACTTTGGCCCCTTGTTTTAGGCCTAATTAGAGCTGCCTAAATCATGTATAAGTCCATCTTTTCATCGGTTTGTATTGCCACATGTATGCTTGTATGCTTGCATAAGTGCCTTGCCATGCCATGTTGCATTCTTAGCTCGCATGCCTAGGTTGTATTGCATCTTGCATGCATGCCTTGTTCCTTGACTTGGTGATAGGAATTGGGCCTTGGTTTGTTTGTTTGGTTTGCATTTCATTTGACATGAAAGTTGCACTCTTGATCCTTTGGGCCATCATGCATGGAAATGCGTGATTGGTGGTCCGAGAATCGAGACACATGCCCCTTTGAGTTACAAACATGACAGGGAACATGATTAGTGCATACATGCCTTGAATTGTGCTGCCATGCTTTGCCTTGCCCTCTGTTACTGTCAATTGCAGATTCTGCAGGAACACTCTGCCGACCGACAATTTCTAGTGCCGACCGGCAATCATTTCCCTGCCGATGGATTTATTTTGTGCCGGTGATCACATGATACTGCCGGTAGGATTTCCATTCAGCCGGTGGTGTTCCCCGATATCCAAGGAAGCAGTCCTGAAGTTTTGACAGCTTCCAGAGGAGTAAAGGAAGGAAAACAGAGGCAGCCTATGCATGGCGGTGTGTTTCCGAGCAGGACCGAGCATGCATTGCATCGAGCTCTCCTCCCGAGGCGGTTTACTGCTTTTCCTAGATTAATTAATTTGCTTAGTTGATTAGGCAATTTATAATATTTAATTAGCTTGCGTAGTTAATTAATTTGTAATATTTATTCGGTCCCTCCGGGCGAGGGCAAATCTGTAATAAGTGTGCGTGAGTGTGTGTATGTCTTCCAACCTCACGTCTTTCTTCCCTTTTATTTACCTGCTTATGATGGTAGATTAGGGCATGTTTAATTTAGCATACCTTATGCTATGCATGCGTGCATTCATGCATTTGTGTTGCATGCATTAGGCTTGGTACATCACGCTAAATGCATTTGTACTTCAATTCCAAGTTGAATACGTGCATCAAATTGATCGCATTTTCACATGCCACGATTAGACTAGCCGAGCCTATTCTAACTGCATCCTGTATGTGTTGCATTAGACAATTGACATGAACTAGGACATGCATGTTTGCTAACTAGTTTATTGTTTTGGCACGGAGTACGATGTAAGTATTTTCGCTTTAGCATCTCGCATGCGTGTGAATGTTGCCATGACAGTATGCTTACCATGTGGCTAAATGCTTACGTGATATTACTGTTTGAATGCCTGTGGATGAAGGTTGGATTGCTTGAGTTGGAAAAACTCATTGAAATCCGTATTTTAGCCTACTTGCGAGTAGCAAATTCCAAAGCGCTTTTCAAAACCGAACGGATATGCAATGCTTATTTCCAAATTAGGCAATCTAGTCTATACTTGTTTGTTGCGCGCATAACATAGTAATTCTAGGCTAATAAATGGAATAAGAACACATAACATTTTCAAAAACGGATATCACGGTTAGTAGAGGCCGATCTTCGGATCGGGCAAGAGGGGGTGCTCATAGGTGACCTTCCCCAATCGTACCCTAGCTCCCGAGCCGAGACAACTCCGGTGATGACGGACATGTGGCCTTCGGCACCGAGTCAGGGTTTCCTAAATTCCCTCATTTTAAAATATTTAGGTGGCGACTCTGTATCTGGCAAAGCAGTCCATGTTTGGCACTTCTTTTCAAAAAAATCTGTTTCTCAAAACGATTTGCCGGATTTGGACTCTTTGGTTCAGATTAAGAACCGCAAACAAAAATCGAGTCCGAACTGTAGCAGCGAAGGCCCCACGCGGGCGCGTCTACAGTTTCTGGCGACTCTGCTGGGGATTTTAGAGAGCTTGACTCGAACTCGTGATATCCTGTTTTGATTTCATTTATGTGTCTCTTTGCATTGCATGTGCATTAGTGCGCCTAGGAACACAGTGTTTGCCATCTGCCATTCCTGAACGGTTTGCGGGAGGCTTGTCTTGTCAAGGCATGACCATAAGGCTGACCGGCTATGGGCTCTGACAGTATGGGAACACAAACCCCGATTTTACCGGGGCACCCTTTTAACCATTTGACCTAGTGCATATTCGGATCCATAGTGACCATTCCAAGTTAGGACAGGCTGCTTACCCGATGTTAGGTTGTTTGAGAACTGCTGCGTGCATAGTGGAACCCTAGTTCCTGACAAAATAGGACAGGGAAACCCTACCCTAACATAGGGGTGTTTTGGCTCTCTTTACTTGCTATGTGCTTTTAGAATGTATTTCTACAGGGAAAGTATATAGCAGTTTGCAAGTTTGAGTATCAGATCTGAGGACACCAGTATCAGTGTCAGTTATGAGAATCAGTTATCTGCGGGTATCAGGGTTCAGTTTTCGGGAACAGTGATTTCTGGGAACAGTGATCAGCAGTAGAGTACAGTTATTCAGCTACACCCATGTTTGATCTGTTTGGGCTGAAATGCTGTTTGTTTCTCCTTTCAGTTCAGAGTGTCCAGAGCCGGTACAGAATAGCTAGTGCTCCCCCTTGCCGAGGCAGGGCTTATGATGACGTAGAATTCAGAAGAGATCGTAGTTATGACGGCTGCATTGGAGCAGGGGATCACTCTACAAAGTGAGGCCAACACTGATGTGTCACATCCACCCAGGTCGCCTGTTGTGCACCCGGTCTGGGCCCCCCAGCTATACCAGGCTCGCGAGCCTACTACATTTGAGCTAATGGGGATGATAGGTGACCTCCAGAGGTCTGTGGTGGATCTCGCCTACGGAATGTCAGCTTCACCCCAGCGGCACCGTATGCCGGGAATTTCATACCCCAGGAGCCCCCGCTGTTGGGGCGAATTGTGATTGAACTTAGCCAACCGGAGATGGCCTCCCACTATGGCAATGACGTATCAACATCAACTCAAACCCTCGATCAGGCTGAGGCCGGAGGAAAAGACAAAATGAAGGCAGATGCCAATCCTATTGAACAACTGCTGTGGGCAGTCGAGGCTTTGAAAGCCGGGGGGATGAACAAGCAACAGATATCCGCAGTTGTGGCATAAACTGTGGAGGATGCTTTCCCCACTCCACCTGAGGGTAGTTCAAGCCAGTCAGAAAATCGGGATAGGCCCCGTCATGCCAAGACAGTTCCTCCTATTCCCGCCCCTGCACCCGAGAAAGATCAGAAAGCTAAGGTGGCGCCTGCCGACCCTTTCGCCTATGCGGCTAGTAAGAATGCTCAGACTCCAAAGTACCTGCCCCGGGGGCGCAGGACTTTTCATGCTCTCTACATGCCTCTGTCCAAGGCACTTCAGATCCTTGCCGAGAGGGGACACCTTAAACCCTTGGAGCCTCGGCCTCTCCCGAAGAATCTCCCTGCTACGCATGATGCTGCTCAGTACTGCGCGTACCACTAGCAGACAGGCCATGCCACTGACAATTGCTTCCACCTCCGTCATGAGGTGCAAGATTTGATTGACAATGAGGTTATCCTCCCACCCACCTCAGCGAAGTCTGTTACCACCGAGCTGTTGGACTTTGAGGATACTGCAAGTATGTAATCAGAAGTTGAACCACCTGCGGGCGGCATCTGGATGTGTTTTGAATGTAGCGTCTGGCACGCATTTTTGAGTGGCTATGAACGCTAGCTTTGTAAATCCTGGCTTGGGTATCGAGTCAGTCTTTTGTTTTGAGTCTGTCTCTTTGTCTTAAGTCAGTCTTTTTGCTTGAGGGTCTGTCTTGTTGTATCGAGTCAATCCCCTTTGTATAGAATACCAGGTGATTCTGGGGTTGTTGCCTCGAACACCATTTTGTCTTGTAATTACCTGTTTTTGTTTTTGAGTCTGTTTCTGCCGAGGCGCCAATTGCACCAACAAATCTGAATGAAACAGTTGTTGCTATCTCACTTTCATGCTTGTTTTCAGCATAAGTGCCAGAGAATTTGATTGGGCTGATAGTACGTCTCGCCTGCTCTCTTGTGCGCCAAACTCATTGCATTAACCTAAGTTTTTCAAAAAGAAAAACCTTTTGAACACTGCGGTGATGAAAACGAAGAGGAAGGAATTCCTTGGGTTTTGCAAAATTTTGATCGTTTTGAGAGAAAGAGAGGCGTGCTAAGCCTTTTAATGAATGAAATCATGCTTGTCGGCGTGAGTACTGAGAAGGATCCTGGCTTGATCCAGATTGGTTCCACACTATCTTCGGCGCGAGCGATTTGTCGCTTTCTTAAAAACTTTCAAAAACAAATGTTTTACGCGGCCCTGTGAAGACTTGTGTGGAATCGCTCTTGAGATTGCGCAGCCTAGGATCGCTCTCAGCCTCAAGATTCAACCCGTTCGTTTTCCAACTTTGAACCCGTTCAGAACATTCAGAAAGTTCAACGGTCAAACGTCATGTAAGGCCCGCACGGCCAGATCAGAAGCAGCCCTCAAGCAGGAGGCATCAAAGCCGAATCAAAACGAGTAGATCTCACCAGAAGAAGCTCGTAGAGCAACCATGATGGATTCTTCTGCAAATCAGTGCAACAGCCGTTCTCCTAGACACAGAGAGGCTTCAACTTCAAAAACCATTTGGCATGGACTTGTTACACTTTTACCCTTTGAGAGGTTCGCTGGGCCGAAAACCCGGAAGGGCGACCCAGGCAAAAGTTAGAGCAATAGAAAAATACAAAAAAATACAAAAAAAGAAAGAGCAAAAAAAGAAAAGAAAAAAAAATATGTGAAAAAGAAAAGAAAAAGAAATGAACAAAAGAAAATGAAAAGAAGCTCGCAAGGTCGAAAACTCACATCGGGCACCTTGGCAAAAATTAGAGCCTGAAAAGTGAAGGTTAAAATACCCGAGTGTACCTTAACCGGAACTACGTGAGGCTTGATTCCCATGTTTGGGATACGTAGGCAACTTCATCATGAAGTCCAGCCCCCAACGCTGTCATAGCGTCTCAGTCCATGCAATGGTTTTGATTTCATCCCAAAGTCCAGTCGCCAACACCTTCCAAGGCGACTGTGTCCATATATTTGTTGTAACCATCTTCGTCATCGCTGTGTCCAAGAGCTCGACCACCGCCAATGAAGACTGTTTGCAGATTGCTGTGGCACCATCCAAACAAGGGGCAACTTTCCGTTGCCACGAGCCGTCGTGAGCCGCCATTCAAACCAGGGGCAACTTTCCGTTGCCTCCCCCCCCCTTTCAAACCAGGGGAAATTTTCCATTGCCTCCGATCCGAGGTTGCGCATCTCAAAGAGTAAGTTCCATGCCCGTTGAGCATTGACTGTTTGAAAAATAGTTTTTGAAAATTTTTACTGAGGTTGACTATTTTCTCGAAAACTATTTCATTTTCCAAAACTGGACCATTGTCTTGGACCCAAAAAGGAAAATTTTCAGTGCTTACAGCCTGACTTGCACGGTTTTCAAATCAAAAATCGAACAAGTACGTTAATCTGACTCTCATTTTGATCAAAATTGTTTTAGTAGAAAACCAAAACGAAAAGAATGGTTAAAATGATGAACTAGGGGCACAGTTGAGTCAGGCGTTCTGTCTTTCCCCCGTCATCGACGTACTTGCCAGAAGAGCACTCTACCCGCCAGAAGAAATAGCCGTGAGCTAACGGCGTTGGGCATGAACCCGCAACTTCCTATTCATTCATTAAACACCCCAGGGAGGGATGAAAAATGAGAGAATGAAGGATAGAGAGGTGTGAGTTGAGAGAAAAGTGAGGAAAAGGGTTTTGAGAGAAAATCCGAACTTGAGAGTCGAGTGATGTGAGAATCACAAATCAGAAGGGGGTGGGAAACAATACCCAGATTGAACTGGCTCCTCGTAATCCGAGGTCCCCCGTCTTCGTTAACGCGTCTGTATGTCGTGTCTTTTGTTTTGTTTATCTCAACCTTTGTTTTAGGTCTTTTTCGAGCGTCTCTCGTTGTGTTTAGGTCGTGTACCTTTTTGTTCGAGTCCTCCCCGCTGTGTTCAGTTGTAGGCTCGATACCCCGGTTTGAAAAACCCTCATTTAATTTCAGAATTGCTTATACCCAGAATGCGGTGCCATTCTCTATATTTGAGCGTGTTTCAACTCCAACCGGTTCCATCTTTGAGCTCCGTCTTGTCAGATTGGGCCATTCACTCAAGTTTGCTGTGTGCAGAATGAACCGAATGTTATGTCACGGGCTATATGCAGAATTAATCCATAACAGAGTAAGGGCTGTGTATCCAGAATCAGGCAGTGGGTTGCTTGGGTTATTTTGCCGTTGGCTGTTTAGTTATCTGATTATCACAGTGCAAGTGTTCAATTTTCAGACAACCAATCAATTTCATTTACATTGAGGTGTAATATGATGGAATGCGATGCAATACATGAGATATGTAAATGTAACACTTTTTAAGCAAAAATCTGTTCATTTCATAATCTTTTTCAAGTACAAAGTTTTGAGGAAAACAAAATCTGCCTGCGGCAGTACAAGGTAATCTAACTACCAACAAAAAGGAAAAGTACAAGAAAGAAGAAAAACAACAAAAATCTATATCAAGCGACTCCAAGGGCCATCAGTCTGTCCTGGTTCTCTTCCTGGATGAGGTTCCAGGAGCATCATCAGCATCGTCGTCAGAGCCCGAGCTAGAACCGCCTCCGGTCTCCTCCTCCGATGACTCGGACTCCGCCTCTACCTCCGCCTTTGACTCCTCGTCATCGTCATCATCCGGGACTAGAGCTCGCGAGCTACTCCCGACATGAGTGCGCCCCGCTTTGGAGCGGGGGAATACTCGGCCCTCCTCATCTCTCCCTCGGGCAGGGACGGAAGGTCCAGCTGAAGCACCTCCTGCCATAGGAATCTGGAAAGGAGGCTGAAAAAGCACATAAAAAGGGAAATGCATCAGTATGCCGTGAACAGTTTATCAGTGCAGAATGTAGAGTGTGAGTACAGTGTGTGAATGCCGTGAACAGTTTAACAGTGCAGAATGCAGTGTATGAGTACAGTGTGTGAATGCCGTGAACAGTTTAACAGTGCAGAATGTAGTGTATGAGTACAGTGTGTGGATGCCGTAGGCAGTTTAACAGGGCAGAATGCAGAGTACAGTGTATGAATGCCGTGAGCAGTTTACCAGTGCAGGGTACAGTGCAGAATGCAGTGTATGCAGTGTGTCAGATGCTGTGAGATCAGTGTATCAGGTGTTGTGCCATACATCAGATTATGTGAAGCAATATATGAATGGTTTGAGGCCAGTGTCAGAAGAACATACCGGAATGCTGTAGAGGGCCAGGAGATCAAAGGTCCGCTGGAGCATCCCCATCATGGAGGCATTCATCTCCAATGACTGCTGGGTGTATGCAGAAGAAGCCTGCAAAAGTATCAGATGCATCAATATTCTGCGGAATATCAAATAAACTGAAATGAAATGACTATACAAAAGTGCATTAATACATACCGGAGGTAAGTCGGGGACACCGACGAACTCGTGATCAGCTGGCGGAGGGGCGAAGGGGATCTGATAGGTCGCCCCACCCTGCCCCCGGAAAGTCAGTACAGGAGGCAGGGTGGGCCAGCCAGCCCCCCGTCCTCCCTGAGCTCCGTCCCTGCCACGGACTCGAGCCCTCCTCGAAGCTCCTGCTCCAGCTCCCGCTCCTGCCCCAGCCGCTAGCGCCACAGGCCTGGCCCCCTCCGCTCGACGGCCGCCGCTCAGAGGTCGCATCAGGTACGTCTGCACGTACTCTCGGTAGTCACCGGTGCCTCTGAAGCGGGCCTCCTCCCAGCCGATAGTGAAATCGTCCATCTGCTCGGTCGTGAGCCCCTCGGTCTCCCTCATATCCGTAGGAGGGTGAACTGGGACTATTTGCTCAGGTAACCCTAGGGTCTGGCGCAAGAAACGCTCACCTAGGTACCAAGCCCGACAGACCAGGCCCTCTAACAAGATCCGAAAACGTGAGGTCTCATCGGCACCGGCGAACCGATCCCGCGTCACAGCTGGCAACGGAGCCCACGGCTGCCAGGTGATCTGAAAATGCCATACAGTTTGTTATCTACTGTTTTTGAAATATGCAGTGGAAAGGCGAAGCTTAAACAAACTGCAAGTAAAACATACCTTGGCGGGGGTAATGGTATCGAAGTATCGGCGGAAAAAGCCGAATGTCTCTCGTGGCCTCTGGGTGCATCTCCCGTCAAAGCGACGTGAAAAGGGGACGACCAGAGGAGTCTCTGTGACTGGTACGGGAGCAAGCCTAGGAAAGTAGGCGTAAACCCACAACTGCAAGGTAAATACCAGTGCATTTATCAGATAAAGCAGAATACAGAATAAAGCAGAAATGGCAGAGCCGTGTGTTGTGCAGTGTATTGTGTACAGTGTACAGTGTGAGCAGTGTACAGCCAGTGTAAAGCAGAGCGTATGTGTGTGCCGTGTGTACAGTATACCGCAAGTATAAAGCAGACTACAGTGTGTGCAGTGTACAGAGTACAGAAAAGATAGAAAAGCAGAAATGAAAAGCGGAGAAGAAATGTACCTCCCAAGCCCGCCAATAGCCTCCGAGCAACTGGCCGCTGCCGCGGGAAGCTGAGCTCATGTATCCATAGAGGGTGGCCAGAGCGGCGCCACCCCAATCATAATGCAGGATGTCTCGGACGTCCACCAGTGCGCTGAGAAGGCAGAGAGGCACGGTGTTCGCCCGGTCGGCGAAGATGGTCGTCCCGAATAAAAACATGAGGAAGCCGCGGGCATATCTCTCCTCGGCCTCCGGGGTCATCGGATCTGCATCACCGAGAGTAGGCTGGACCCTAAACTGTACCTCGAACCAAGAGTACCGTACAAAACCTGGGCGAGCGAGAGGTGGGGCCTCCCCCAACAGATGGACCTGAGCGGCGGTGCACTCGTCCATATCAATATCAAAGGGGATCGGATCACCCCCTACCCCGATGCCTGTGAGCATCGAGAAGTCGTAAGGGGTCATCGTCATGTCCCCTGCTGTGGAGAAGTGAAATGAATCGGTGGTGTCCCACCACCTCTCCGCCAGAGCGGCGAGTAGAGGTCTGCAAGTAGTGAGTCGCGAGAGCCCTCGCCAGAAGGTGTCGAAGCCCGCCCGGTCCACTATGCGGACCGCGTCAGGGAGCTCGTCGTACCACTCCCGAGCGCCAGTGTTCCCATACCCGCGGATGGTATGGGAATCCTCTTGTAAACAGAAAATAACAATGGCAAGACAACATTCAAAATGCAGTTCTAAGAAGTATACAAGTATAGCATGCGTGCAAGTTTAATAGATTTAAACAAATACCGGGTGTCGATGTGCTTACATTGAACTACAGCGTGTGACGCGTCAGCATGTTCAGATGGTTCAGTACAGTATAGCATGTGTGCATAGTTTGACAGATTCAAGCAAATGCTGGGTACCAGTATGTATGCAGTAAAATACAGTGTGTTTGGGTGATTCAGGGCCAGTGCAGTGTGTGTGCATGTGTCAGTTTCAAGCAGATACCAATTGTGTGTATGTTTACAGTCAACTACGGTATGCGGCATATCAACTAAAGCAGTTAAAAAGCATAAATAAGCTACGACAGTTTTTGTGCCCTACATTGTAGAAAGTAAAGTAGAGGAAAGAGAGTTACCTCGGAAACGCCGAAGGATAGGTGGGAGGTAGGCTCGCGCAGCAATAGCTCGAGTGGCACGTGCCTCTCGAAGCTCCGAAACTGGCGGAGTCCGTCGGGGGGCAGAACATAGATCGCCGGCCGGTAGGTCGCCGGATCGAACGGGCGCTCGCGCAAGGGTAGGAGCTCGACCTCGGGATCCATCTCGTGGTCCGGGGGAGTCCCACCGCGTGGAATGTCGTCTGCCATGTCGAGAATAATGAGAAAATAGCCGGAGGAAGGAAAACCGGGCTAGAATACGAAGAGTCAACCGAAAAGTCAACTCCCGAGAAGGTCGAAAATGGCCGGGAAGGCCGGAATGTGAAAAGGCACGGAAATCAAGAGGAAAACAAGGGGAACAAACCCCGAAAAGGTGGGAACGCCAAACGAGGCACCGAAACAAAGTTTTGTTCGGATGAAAATGTCCGAAACGCGAAGGAAATCGCGAATCCGATGACGAAACGGGCGTAGAACGCGAAGAAACGGGCGAAAGAGGAGAGAAAAACACTCTAGAGAGAGAGGGTTTGGGTTTTCGGCGGTGGAGGAAATGAAAAATAGGGTTTGGAAGCCCTATTTCAAAACACCCGAAGTGAAATCTCGAAACTGCCCCGACTCAGCAACTTTTTGCCGGTCGGCAATGTTTTGTGCCGGCCGGCATAATATTGTGCCGATGGAGTTATTCTGCAGCCGGTGGACAGTCGGTGGCATCCCCTCCCGGCCGGTGGTGTTCCCACAACCTTGTTTAGGCCATATGAGAAGTTTCTGGTCTTCATAGCTCAAGAAAGTGCAAGAAAGTGCATCTCCGACGCTCAACCGGCCTCCGTTGTGACCCCGGGTCGTGTCTTCTGCGCGTGGCGCTCGAATTCGTGCAAGGTGTATCCTTTTTGTATCCTTTTAAATTCGGAAGTTGCCCCATGTGCGTTACACGCGTTCATTGCACTATTTCGGTGCATTACATCGCGCTGTCATGCGCCTCACAGTTGCATTGTTATGCACATACTACATGCGTCGTAACACGCACCCCTTGCATTGTCATGCATATCTCTCATGCATTGTCATTGCATTTTTATTTCATGCATTGTCATGCATTCCGAAACATGTGCGTTGTTACGCATTTAAAGTCCATTTACATTCCGTGTGGCACGCGTGTCACGCTTGCATCATTTTACATTTCGTGTGGCATGCGTGTCACACTTAGCATCATTTTACATTTCGTGTGGCATACGTGTCGCACTGAGCATCATTTTGCATCTTGTGAGGCATGCGTGTCTCATTTATATCATTTGGCATCCTGTGGGGCATGCGTGTTTCATTTTGTGTCATTTTCATCGGCCTGTGCGCCTCGTTTGCATAGAACATGCATTCACTCGCACTATCTTGTGCATTTACACTTTGTAGCGCATCACACTGTTTTGTGCATTGCATTTCAATCGCGCTGTTTTGCGCACCGCATCGCACTGTCTTGTGCATTTTAAAATCCCTCGCGCTGTTTTGCGCATCGCACTGTTTTGTGCATTTCAAAATCAATCGTGCTGTTTAGCGCATCGCACTGTTTTGTGCATTGCATTTCAATCGCGCTGTTTAGTGCATCGCACTGTTTTGTGCATTTCAAAGTCACTCGCGCTGTTTAGCGCATCGCACTGTTTTGTGCATTGCATTTCAATTGCGCTGTTTAGCGCATCGCACTGTTTTGTGCATTTCAAAATCAATCGCGCTGTTTAGCGCATCGCACTCTTTTGTGCATTGCATTTCAATCGCGCTGTTTTGCGCACCGCATCGCACTGTCTTGTGCATTTCAAAATCCCTCGCGCTGTTTTGCGCATCGCACTGTTTTGTGCATTTCAAGTCACTCGCGCTGTTTAGCGCATCGCACTGTTTTGTGCATTGCATTTCAATCGCGCTATTTTGCGCACCGCATCGCACTGTTTTGTGCATTTCAAATCACTCGCGCTGTTTTGCGCATCGCACTGTTTTGTGCATTTCAAAATCAATCGCGTTGTTTAGCGTATCGCACTGTTTTGTGCACCTTACTTGCATCTTGCATGTACCCTATCGCGCTATCTTGCGCACCTTACTTGTACTTGTTAGTACATTGCATTGTTTTGAATACAGAACCGGCTTCGCGTGGCGTATAAGTCCAATTTTCAAAATTTTGCATTCCGTGTGGCATGCGTGTCACACTTGTATCATTTTTGCATCTTATGAGGCATGTGTGTCTCATTTGTTTCATTTTGCATTCCGTGTGGCATGTGTGTCACACTTGTATCATTTTGCATCTTATGAGGCACGCGTGTCTCATTTGTATCGTCTTGTATCATGCTTCATTTGCATCGGCATGCGTGTCACATTTTCGCTGGTATGTGTGTCGTCATTAGCATTGGCATGCGTGCCTCATTCTTGCATTGTCGTGCATGTTGTTACTCGGTCGGGCGAGACCTTAAACACGCGCGTTGGTCTGGCGAGACCTTAAACACGCGCGGTCTAGGAGACCTTAAATCCTTGGAAGGTGCAAAACCTTCGGCACATTGATGTGTGCAGTTCATTTGCATTGTCATGCATATTGCTAACAACATTGTACCTATTAAGTTTGTTTTCTTTTCAGGCACAATATTGTATGTACGGTTCATTTGAGGCTGGAGCAACCAGACGAACCGCGCAGGTATCCTCGGTCTTGGAGACCTTAAATCCTCTGAAGGTGCAATTCCTTCGGTGTTTGTCGTGCCCGAACGAATTTCGGTGGTCTGGTAAAGCCATCTACCTATGTTTGCGATGAGTTCCTAGAAGACCAACTGGGACGGTGGAAACTAGAGTTCGAACGGCTTATGCCTAGAACGCAAAGGTTCGGGAGTTCCGAGACTAAAGTCTGGTTTAAATACCCAGGGGTGTATCCTCGGCTTGAAATCTGTATGGAAGCCCCATAGATTGTGGCAGCATGTCGGCGCCTTAGTTCTGGATACTGAACCAACCTAGTATATCGCCCTGTTGGTGAGATAGGGAAAGTTGCAATCATAGCCATTGCATCATAGTGCATTGTCATGCATTTCCATTGTAGCTTGCATGCATTCATTGCATTTTCCCCAGTAGATCGCATCATACTGCATTGTCATGCATTTTGTAAATATCCATCCATTTCCATTGCATATTTGTAAATATTGCATGGTAGTTTGCATGCATTCATTGCATCACCATCCGCCCATGGCTCGCGCCTTTCCATGTTGAGCTTGGTCTGGTATGTGCCCTTACTTTTCACGTTAAAGCACAGTTCTGCATGTGTACGCGCCTATTCCACGCTGGTATGTTGGTTTGAGGGTTGCGGCACCTTTTCTGTGTTAGACATGGCTCGTATGCGTACATGCCTTTCCTAGGCAAGATTTGGTTTGGCCCGCGTGCCATATCCATTGCATCGTAGATCGCATGCATTCATTGCATCACCTTCCATCTATGGCTTGCGCCTTTCCATGTTGAGCTTGGTTTGGTATGTGCCCATACTTCTCGTGTCGATGCATAGTTCAGTAGACCGTTCTATGTTAGACGTGGCTTGTATGCGTACATGCCTTTCCTAGGCAAGATTTGGTTTGGCCCGCGTGCCATATCCATTTTCATCTCCCCAACATTATCCATATATATATTACATTGTAGTGTAATCTTTTGCATCCGGCATTAGGATCATTGTCCTTTCTCCAACGGGTTGTTTCCCCACTTATGTCAATCCCCCCCAATACTTGTTCTTGTGTCTGTCTACGATGCTCATAGTTCAGTTGACCGTTCTATCGTAGACAGACTTGTTACCTCCATCAATCTATTTGACATAGGTGTGGTCTCGAACCACTCGTGATTGGATCGTCATTCAATTGCTTTGCATATAGTTTGCATTGTTTCAATTACATTGCATCTTCATTTGCATTGTTTATACATTGTTTTGTATATATTGCATATCATTTTGCATCCATTTCTGCATTATCATGCATGTTGCTAACAATATTGTACCTGTTAAGTTTGTTTTCTTTCCAGGCACGATATTGTATGTACGGTTCATTTCAGGCTGGTGCAACCAAACGAGCCGCACAGGTATTATATCCTCCGAGTGAGACGTATTGAGAATTGCATAATTCTCTTACATCCTTTCTGCATTGTAGTGTAGTTCGGTGTATGCTAGCTTAAAACTGTCGCATGTTTGCTTCATTACAGCTTTCATTGTATGATCATAAGTTATGTCTGGCTTCGTGCATTGTCTTGCATTTTGCCCCTGCCTTCGGGCGCATATCTTATTTGTCTTGCATGTTTGTCTGAGTCTTCGGCCTTGTCAAAAATGGGTCATCTCTGGGCTTTGACATTCACTCCCGTCATTGTTATGACTAATTTCGAGTTCTGTCAAAGAGGGGCAACTGTAGACACCCCATTTTTGACCGTCCTCAAGACTCGGACGTCACTGCTTGGAACACTCGGTGATTATCCATGTTTGTGTTCATTTGGAGTTCCCGGAGGTCTCGGCTCGCGCGCCTTGCCTCAGGATCTCCGAACTCGACTGTTTAGTGTCTGGTTTTGCACCAAACACTTGCATTTTGCCTTGGAAGGGCAAGGAATGCCTTGTGAGGCATCCCCACACACAACCGGCAGTAGCTAGAGGCCACCGGCTGGTTTTTGCTGCCACCGGCAATGTACATTGCCGGCCGGCACTATTTGTTGCCGGTCAGCACTATTTAGTGCCGGTCGGCACTCTTTTTTGCCAAAATGGCATCTTTGGCCGGCCGACTACTGTGCATCTGCTTTTGCAGATATTTTAAGACAGCTGTCTTGCTTTTGGCTCCCCTCCATACACGTGTATGGAGGGATCTCCCTCTTTAGAAGCTTGTCTTGTAAGCTTTACAAGACAAAAGCCTCTATAAAGAGAAGCCTTGTCTCTTGGCTTTAGGGTTAGACACTTGAGATATTTTAGGGAGCTTAGACAGACATTTTTAGGGTTTGAGTTCTAGGGTTAGGGTTTGATACACATTAGCTCTCTCTTTTCCCTCTTGTGTGTGTTAAAGTGTGTTTGTGTCTTACTATTGCACACAAACACATAGTGTTTCACCTTCCTTTGGCTCCTAAGGTTCTAAGGGGCTGATTTTGGTGTTTGGTGTTGGATTCAAGCCAAGGAGGGCCATTGGAGCATCATTGTTGAAGAGGTCTTCAAGGGTGAGAATCTTACCCCTTTTTACCCCAATCTTGCATTGTATTTTTACTTGTCTTAAATTCGTTTTTGAGCTTGGTGTATAATACAAAAAAGTTCTGTTTTTTAGCCCTCTTGATTGTTTATTAAGCGTGTTTTGTGGTTTGAGGGTGTTTGACCCCTCTTAGGCCTTGAAAGGCCTCATTTTGTGCTATTTTGAGCAAGTTTCGAGACTTTGGTACTTGGGCCTCTTCACCACTGAAATCTTAAGGGATTTCAGTGGTGGAGATGGTGCCTTGAAGTCTCCAAAAGGAGAGGGCCACCCCCTCTCCTTGTTGTCCTTAAAATGGACCATTTTTGGCCTTTTGAGGGAGCACCATGTTAGAGTGTGTATTGACCATGCCTTGGCTGTTTTTTGTGCTTAATATGTCATATTATACCTCGGTTTTTTGTTGGTTTTGGTACACCATGCATGCTTAGCATACCTACCATGTAATGCCATGATATCGCCTTAATATGCCTTAGGTTGTTAGCTTTAGTTCTAGCATGTTTTAGGCCTAGTCTTGTGAAGCTTTTGTACATATTTTGCCATGTTTTAGGTCTGTCCATGGTTGTTTGGGTCGGATTTGGCATGCATCATATAGCCCCTTTGCATTTTGGCTTGTTGGCCTTAAGTGTGTGAGTGTGTAGCATGACATTTTTGTCTTGAATTGGTGATTTGGGATCATCTACCATGTCATTTCAGTCCCATTTGCATGCCTATATGTTTACCTTGGACGCATCTTTAATGCTTTGGAAGCTTGTGTAGTATGCTCCATGTTTTGGCACTTGTGCATGCCTTTGAATTTGAACCATTTAGATGCCATCTAAGTGGTCTTTTGGGCTTTATTTTATGTGCTAAAATTCTGTTTTTAGTCATTTAGTTCATGCCATGTTTGGTCTTGCTAAGTGTAGTTCAATACTCCATTGGTTTACTTTGAGTACTTGGACCATTTGCATGCTAATGTTTAGCTTATCTTGTTGCTTGGTTTGACATCATCCTAACATGATTTACAATGCTTACCTTGCATGCTAATTGTCCATGATATCCTTCTTTCAAATGTGTTTGAGAGTTGTCCAATTTGTGCCTAAGTGTTGGCCTTTCAACATGTGTATGTGTGCATGTGTATTTGGTCCCTCATTATAGCACTTTGGCCCTTGTTTTAGGCCTAATTAGAGCTGCCTAAATCATGCATAAGTCCATCTTTTCATCGGTTTGTATTGCCACATGTATGCTTGTATGCTTGCATAAGTGCCTTGCCATGCCATGTTGCATTCTTAGCTCGCATGCCTAGGTTGCATTGCATCTTGCATGCATGCCTTGTTCCTTGACTTGGTGATAGGAATTGGGCCTTGGTTTGTTTGTTTGGTTTGCATTTCATTTGACATGAAAGTTGCGCTCTTGATATTTTGGGCCATCATGCATGGAAATGCGTGATTGGTGGTCCGAGAATCGAGACACATGCCCCTTTGAGTTACAAACATGATAGGGAACATGATTAGTGCATACATGCCTTGAATTGTGCTGCCATGCTTTGCCTTGCCCTCTGTTGCTGTCAATTGCAGATTCTGCAGGAACACTCTGCCGACCGGCAATTTCTAGTGCCGACCGGCAATCATTTCCCTGCCGATGGATTTATTTTGTGCCGGTGATCACATGATACTGCCGGTAGGATTTCCATTCAGTCGGTGGTGTTCCCCGATGTCCAAGGAAGCAGTCCTGAAGTTTTGACAGCTTCCAGAGGAGTAAAGGAAGGAAAACAGAGGCAGCCTATGCATGGCGGTGCGTTTCCAAGCAGGACCGAGCATGCATTGCATCGAGCTCTCCTCCCGAGGCGGTTTACTGCTTTTCCTAGATTAATTAATTTGCTTAGTTGATTAGGCAATTTTTAATATTTAATTAGCTTGCGTAGTTAATTAATTTGTAATATTTATTCGGTCCCTCCAGGTGAGGGCAAATCTGTAATAAGTGTGCGTGAGTGTGTGTATGTCTTCCAACCTCACGTCTTTCTTCCCTTTTATTTACCTGCTTATGATGGTAGATTAGGGCATGTTTAATTTAGCATACCTTATGCTATGCATGCGTGCATTCATGCATTTGTGTTGCATGCATTAGGCTCGGTACATCACGCTAAATGCATTTGTACTTCAATTCCAAGTTGAATACGTGCATCAAATTGATCGCATTTTCACATGCCACGATTAGACTAGCCGAGCCTATTCTAACTGCATCCTGTATGTGTTGCATTAGACAATTGACATGAACTAGGACATGCATGTTTGCTAACTAGTTTATTGTTTTGGCACGGAGTACGATGTAAGTATTTTCGCTTTAGCATCTCGCATGCGTGTGAATGTTGCCATGATAGTATGCTTACCATGTGGCTAAATGCATACGTGATATTACTGTTTGAATGCCTATGGATGAAGGTTGGATTGCTTGAGTTGGAAAAACTCGTTGAAATTCGTATTTTAGCCTACTTGCGAGTAGCAAATTCCAAAGCGCTTTTCAAAACCGAACGGATATGTAATGCTTATTTCCAAATTAGGCAATCTAGTCTATACTTGTTTGTTGCGCGCATAACATAGTAATTCTAGGCTAATAAATGGAATAAGAACACATAACGTTTTCAAAAATGGATATCACGGTTAGTAGAGGCCGATCTTCGGATCAGGCGAGAGGGGGTGCTCATAGCTGACCTTCCCCAATCGTACCCTAGCTCCCGAGCCGAGACAACTCCGGTGATGACGGACATGTGGCCTTCGGCACCGAGTCAGGGTTTCCTAAATTCTCCCATTTTAAAATATTTAGGTGGCGACTCTGTATCTGGCAAAGCAGTCCATGTTTGGCACTTCTTTTCAAAAAAATCTGTTTCTCAAAACGATTTGCCGGATTTGGACTCTTTGGTTCAGATTAAGAACCGCAAACAAAAAATGAGTCCGAACTGTAGTAGCGAAGGCCCCACGCGGGCGCGTCTACAGCCGGCCACCAAGCGATCCTGTCGGCCACCCAAGTGGCTTGCCGGCCATCACTAGTGGCCTGCCGGCCACATTAGTGGCTTGTCGGCCACCAATGCCTTTTTTCAGATATTTTGTTGATAGCTGTTACAACTGTTGGCACAATTGGTTTCATTACCATACATGTGTATGGATGGATAAAACTTAGCTGAAAGCTTGTTTTTCTATAAATATGGGACCTTCTCCCCCATTGTAAGCGTTAGAAAATTTTGGAGCAAAATTCTCTCTCTGTCTCTGTCTCTACATTTCTCTCTCTCTCTCTTGAAATTTTGTGCACATTTGTCTAGTTTCTCTACACTTTTGCATATACATCCTAAACCAAATCCTCTCACCTTTGAGCTAAGGTTCCTTGGGGCCTTCTTGGAGCTCTTGAAGGTGGTTTTAGCTTGGATTTGTGCCTAGAATTGTTCTTTGCTTTAAGAGGTATAACACTTGTCGTTTAAGTTTGTTTTATACACTTGTTTTGCCATCTTTTCTAACTGTTTTTGGGCTGATTTTGAACTGTAAAAAACTTTATTTTGTGGCCTAAAAATGTTAGCTTGAGGCCATTTTCAGTTAAGGGGTGGTTCACCCTTCTTGCTTCTTTGTTTGTAAAGCTTTTGTACCTTTGTTCACCATTTTCAAATCAACTTTTTTTGGGCCTTTTAAACACTGAATTTCAGAGGTTTTTTAGTGGCAAAAAACTCATTTTGAAGTCCAAAATTGGAGAGGTTAACCTCCCCTCCTTGTGTCTTGTTTACATGCCTAGTTAGCCCCATGTATTAGCTTAATGTTTTAGCTTTTTGTAGCTCAAGTCCGACATGTTTTAGCCTATGAAATAACCTGTTTTAGCTCTGTTTTGGGCTGGTTGGCTCTTGTGGACCTTGTTTTGCATAGTTGTAGTGTAAGTCCTTTCACTGGCTTGGTGTTTTAAGGCTTTAACCATCACTTGGTTTGAGTTGATTGTATATTTTAGTGCTTTTTCTCACCTAATTTCAGCACTTATAATCTTTGCAATCTCTCTAATTTCTTCACTTTTCATTTTCTTTGAGGGTTGTTTCAACCTTAGGGTTGTTTAAGCTTGAGATTGAGGCTCATGCTTAATGGTTTAATCCTCCTTTGAGGGTTCATTACCAACGACATGAAGCTTCTCTCATGCCTTAAACTATCCCTTGGTTGACACTTCTTTCATCTTAGAAGACACTCACCAAAGGACAAATTAATTAAGTAACGGTTGGTAAGTAAAATGTGCAAACAAAATTGGCAAGTAAAAGAGGCAAGATGAGCATTCTTCATGTTGCATTGCATGTGTTCAAATTGGATGTTAATTTGAACACAAGGAAAATGGGACATTTCATACTCATAAGTGGTGAAATGTGCCACTTTCCTAGGTTTCTGTCGCCCTTGATCATGCATGATAGGGTGGTGGCCTTCGAGTCTCATTTTGCATTCATTGAACTTGTACAAAATTGGTCCCTTAGCCATCATGCATGGAAATTGCTTGATTGATGGTTTGAGGGCCAAGTGTATCACTCCTTTGAGTTTGTTTTGATGATAAGGGGTGATACAAAGCACAAACAACCTGTGAGAATACCCTTTCTTTGCCCTGTGTGCTCTCTATTGCAGCTTGGGATGGTGTATCATTAGTGGCTTGCCGGCCCCTGTTACTGGCCTGCCGGCCCCCAGTGATGGACGGCAACCCCTTAGTGTTGGCCTGCCGGCCACCAATGAATTTTGAGCGGTGTGTTTGTAAGGCATGACAGAGTTGATCTAGAAAGGGAAATGGTGCAAGGATTGTGCAAATAGAGGCATTCGGGGATAGACAGAGGATGTTCTTCGGGTGAAAGCTGAGCATGCATGCAACCCTTGCATCCCGAGACGAGTTATTTTGTTAAGTAGTTTAATTTAGCCTATGTTGTAATTCAATTAGTTTGTGTTGTAATTATTTAATTAGTTAGTTGTAGCTAATTAATTTGTGTCGTACTAATTAGTTAATCTAGTTCAGTTAATTAATTAAAGTGTTGTAATAATTAGCCTAATTAGCTTAGTCTAGTTAGCTTAGTTAACTTTTATTCATTCGGATCCTCCTTCGTGGGGGTGTAATGTTGTAATAAGCGTGTGTGCATGTGTGTCTGTATTCCAACCCCGTGTCTTTCTCCCTTTTACTTAATCGGTTTTGATGGTTAGATTAGGGGCATGTTTCAATTAGCATACCTTATGCTCGCATCCATCCATTTCGTATTGCATGCATTGAGGCTCGGTGCATTATTCAAATTGCATTGCCATTTCAATTACATTCATTGAATATGTGTTTAACCGCATGTCATCAAATCACTTCAGATGCCATATTAGTAGCTAAGCCTATTAAATTGCATTATTGCATGTATTGCATTAGACATCTTGCATAGAATCATGCATATTTCTCTAACTCATATTTTCTTAGCTTGGAGTACTAGGTGAGTTTTAACGCTTTAACATACTTGCATAAAGTGTGAATGTTGCCATGATTAGCATACTTGCCATAAGGCTATATGATTAAATGCTAAACTGCATGAATGCCTGTAGATGAAGGCTTATTGCTTGAATTGGAACAATTCAACGAATGTATGTTGTAAGCCCACTTTATTGAGTGGCAAATCATGTTTTAAGCCCATTTTGTGGTGTCAAATTCGCAAACTTTAAGCCTCTTTAGGTGGCAAATTCAAACCCTTTTCGCAAACAAACATGAAATTGAATTGTTCCAATTCTTGCAAACTAGTCTATACTTGTATGTGTGCATCACATAGTAAGGTTAGATTAATAACCGGATCAAGAGCACATAATGGTAATAAAAAGCATATCATGATTAGTAGAGGCCAATCTTTGATCGGGCGAGCGGGGGTGCTTAATTCATGACCTTCCCCTCTCTTACCTAAGGCCCGAGCCGAGGCAACTTTGGTGATGAAGGACACATGGCCTTTGGCACGAGTCATGGGTTTCCTAAATTTTGCCAAAACAAAAATATTTAGGTGGCGATTCTATAACTGGCAAAGTAGTCCAATTTTGGCATTATTTGATTTGAAATCAATTTTCCAAAAATATTTGTCAGATTTTGACTCTTTGGTGTTTATCAGTTTCACATTGCACTTTGTGAGATTAGATTCAAAACCGCGAGAGTCTGAACTGTAGAGCTTCTTCCGAGTTCTCCGAAAGGGGGCGCGAAAAAGCGAGCTACACCCATGGCTTGTTGACCAACTGGTTAGGCCACATTGGCCTAACCTACTCTTTCTTCCTATGTCGAAATATCATCCGGTAGAGGCATCTAGTTTCTAGGTCTACCACGCCTACCACCACTATGTCGACGTCCTGAGATCCTAATAAAGGTAACGAAAGAGATTAGCACATTTACAAATGTGCCGAAGCTAACTCACTCACGTCCTAATGCAATGGACAACAGTAAATCACTCCATATAAGCACGTAATCACATAAACACATACGAATTTCCTTCCTAGATAATGACCGTTTCGCGGCGTTGATATAGTTCCAATTAGAAACAACAGTGATCAAATGCTCTTCTAATAAGACTTCCAGAAACTCGTAGACCCGATCAATATCTTAAGAACTAAATCTCATACCCTTATAATGATATAAGCATGTTATCATGTAAGCATACAATGAATACTAACGTCTCAACCAAGCGAGACAAACCCATTGTGGTACCAACCACTTCCCACGTACCCAAAGTATTCAAATCCGGAATGCTCTGATACCAAGTTGTAACGCCCCAAAATAATATAATAGATCCAACTCATAAGCGGAAGAATAATAGAAGTAAAATTCTTCCATTGACCAGTGTTCATTTATAAAGGTTAACACATGCGATATTGTAGACAGGCCCGTGGGCCTCGCGCTACAGCTCGGACTCGATTTTTGTTGTCACGGTTCTTAATCTGAACCAAAGAGTCCAAATACGGCAAATCGTTTTGAGAAAACAGATTTTTGAAAGAAGCGCCAAACATGGACTGCTTTGCCAGATACATAGTCGCCACCTAAATATTTTATTTTGGGAAATTTAGGAAACCCTGACTCGGTGCCAAAAGGCCACGTGTCCGTCATCACCAAAGTTGCCTCGGCTCGGGAACTTGGGTACGATTGGGGAAGGTCACTTCGTGAGCACCCCCGCTCGCCCGATCAAAGATCAGCCTCTACTAACCATGATATCTATTTTTGAAAACATTGTGAGTTCTTATTCCGGTTTATTAGCCTAGGTTACTATGTGACGCTCACGGCATATAAGTATAGACTGAATCGTCTGAATTGGAACAAAACATTTCATGTTTATTTTTGAAAGAGGTTTGCTACCCGCAGGTAGGCTTGAAACATTCGATGATTTATTCCAATTCAGATAACCCAACCTTCACCCACAGGCATTCAGGCAGTTATATCAGATAAGCACATAGCCTCATGGTAAGCATGCTATTCATGGCAGTCACTCACACGCATGCAAGGATGCTAAAGCATAAAACTCACCGGGTACTCCAAGCCAAAATAGAAACTATATTAGAAATCATGCATGATCCTAATTATACAGAAATGCCTAATGCAACACATGCAAAATGCAACTATAGCAGGCTCGGCTATTCTAAGATGGTATATGAAATGCTACAACTATCAGGTATTCAATTTGGAATTAAAAATACAATGCAGTTAGTATGATGCGCCGAGCCCGGTGCATGCGATACAGATGAATGATGCAAACATGCTGTCATACTGTATGCTAATTTAAACATGCCCTAATCTAACCATCAAAAGCGGATAAATAAAAGGGAGAAAGACGTGGGGTTGGAAGACATACATCACACTCACCCACACTTATTACAGTTGTGCCCTCATTCGGAGGGTCCGAATAAATGTACAGTCCGAATATTACAGTCCAAATTATTACAAAATTCTAATTAATTAATGAATTAACTAAGAAAGCGAATAAAACTGGCGTGCAAGCCAGGGACTGCCTTGCTTCTGATGGATGATGCATGTCCGAGTTGTCTTGCGCGGAAATCCACCGGAATGCCCCAATTAGCCTCTGTTTACACCTGTTCTTGAAATGCGTGCCAAGCCCCAAAAGGTTGCTGATTCTTCGTTTTGCTGCAACAGAGAGCAGGAAAGGGGCATAGCAATGTATTTGCACAAATATATGCATGTCTCGATCCTCGTGCCACCAATCACGCATACCGAGGCATGATGGCCGAGGAGTCGAAATGCACAACTCAATATAGGATGAATGCACATGAAACTACAGCTAAAACCTAACTCCATCATGGATAATCCGGAGTGTCGGTGACTGGAGAATTGAGACACATTCCGTCACTCTGAGTACGAAATGTACCTCGTTTCCCGTGCCCGGGCTAACCCCTATTCCGGACACGATGCAATATGCATGATATGCATGAGATGCAACTAAGATATAATCCTAACATACACAATGCTATGGAAATGAAATGCCTCAAAGTGCGTGCACACGGGCACGCAAACCGAGATGCCTCGAAATGCGTGTACACGGGCACGCAAACTGAGAAAATGATAGAATGCTGTCTAAGATACAACCTAATATGCACAATGCTATAAAAATGATATGTCTCGAAATGCGTGCACACGGGCACGCAAACCGAGGCAATGACGGAATGTGATGAAAATGAGATGCCTCGAAACACGTGCACACGGGCACGCAAACCGAGGCAATGAAAGAATGCAATGAAAACGAGGTGCCTCGAAGTGCGTGCACACGGGCACGCAAACCGAGGCGATGGCAGAATGCAATGTAATGACATGGAAACATGACAAATGGGCTTATACCAACATGAGTGAGCCTCAGCCACACTCACATAGGATGCCAGCGGATAAAAATGAAGTGCCTCGAAATGCGTGCACACGGGCACGCAAACCGAGGCGGTGATAGAATGCAATGAAATGGCATGGAAATGACAAATGGGCTTATACCAACATGAGTGAGCCTCAGCCACACTCACATGGGATGCCGGCGGATAAAAAAATGGAGTGCCTCGAAATGAGTGCACACGGGCACGCAAACCGAGGCGGTGATAGAATGTGATGAAATAACATGGAAATAACAAATGGGCTTATACCAACATGAGTGAGCCTCAGCCACACTCACATAGGATGCCGGCGGATAAAAAGGAGTGCCTCGAAATGCGTGCACACGGGCACGCAAACCGAGGCAATGATGAAATGTGATGAAATGACATGGAAATGACAAATGGGCTTATACCAACATGAGTGAGCCTCAGCCACACTCACATAGGATGCCGGCGGATAAAAAAGAAGTGCCTCGAAATGCGTGCACACGGGCACGCAAACCGAGGCAATGATAAAATGTGATGAAATGACATGGAATGGATGGAAATCATTCTAACAGAATTTCAGCAACAAAATATGGGGGAAAATAGTCCCGAAATGAAGCGAAATGATGCCAAATGCAAGGAAATGTCCCGAAATGCAACATTAGGCACCCGAAATGGCCTATAGCTATGCCAAACATGCACAATATGGACATGAAATGCAAAGACAGAAGCTAGAAAGTTCCAAAAAATTCACTTTCACAGTTATAAACATGGCCAAACAGCAAGCATAGGTATGGAAAAAATGGCATGCAAGAATAGGGGCCAAAAGAGGGGTAATGAAGCAAGTGATATAAGCAAAACGCAAACTGAAAAATTTCCTTCTACAACACTGAATATGGACCAAAAATATGAACATTTACAGTATATGGAAGCCTCAAAATCAGTAAACAACTATGCTAAAAATGTGATGCAAAACAAGGCTCAAAAGGTGCTATAACATGAAGTATACAAAATAATCACCAAACAGAAAAAAAGTATTAATGAAACATGAAGTATAGGCCAAAATAAGGCCACTTTCAGTTCGGACCAAGGTCCAAAAACAGAAGCAAAGGGGGCTGCCAATTTATGCAAAAATGGGGCCAAATAAGGGATATAACTACAAGTGACACATGGAGACACCAAACAATGTTGAGCCCTTCTCCAATGTTGAAGAGGGGCTCAAAATAAGCGTAATATCAATTTACAACATGCTCGAAAATAAATTGCTCATGGGTCAAAAATAGCATGCAAAACTATGACATACAAGAGGATCAATGAAGCAAGTGTGTCATGGAGGGCTCAAACAGGGTTGAGCCCTTAATGAAAAGTGAAAATGAGCTCAAAAGAGGGCCACTTTCAGTTAGGGCCGGAGCTTGAATTAATAATCACGTATGGCTTAGAGATGGTGCAAAAATGAGCTAGAAAAGAGGGAAATTGGACTTACCTTTGAAGACCAACACTTTTGTTGCTTCTTGGACCAGATTTGGTGACTCTAAGCTGCTGGAATTCTTCCCCTTGCTGCTGGAATGGAAGGGTGGTGGTAGAGCTTGAAGATGATGAAGAAATGGAACCCAAAACTTGAAGGAAATGGGGTGCTATCTATGTATCTCCTCCAACCAAGCCTTGTAACCCCTTTTCTTGAGTTGGGAGGCCAGCAAAATTCAAGAGAGAGAGAGAGAAGAGCCTCCTCCAAAGTGTAGAGAAAAATGAGCCTTTTTCTTCTTTCAAAAGGGTCCCCGGATGTAGATATTTTTTGGGGGAAAACCAAGGCACAGCTGGAATGCACTCAACCTGAAGAAGCAGGCCGGCCAGTTACTTTTTCTGCAGGTGGCCGGCCAGCCACTTAACATAGTCGGCCGGCTAGGTCAAAGAAAAAAATGGCCGGCCGGCCATAAAAAGTGGCCGGACACCCCCTAGGATGAAGCCCCAGAAGTCAGCTTTCCAATGGCGTAAACCTTGCATTAAAATTCCTCCTGTAGAAAACGTTATGCCCTTTTCCGTGAAGCCGCGCAGATTCAGTCCAAGCGGACTTCAACCAACCACATCTCTCCACCCCGGACTTGGACTTGGGAGATTCTTGAGTGCAAAATGAAGCCCCGGAAGTAAGCTTTCCAATGGTGGTGGCCTCATATCTTAATTCCTCTTGTGCAAAGAGTTAGGCCCGTTTCGGTGAAGCCGCGCAGCTTTTTCTCCTTCCCGGATTCATGCTGAACCACTTTTGACCAAAAAGAAGTTGGCTTTTCGGCAAAATTACTAGCCTCCCACCAACTTTTGGTGTCCTCTCATGTGTGTAGATCACATATATGTGGTTTGGGGTTGGCAACAGTGACTCCAGGGTGTTCAACATTGGCCCGGAAGAGGAGGGGCAAAAATGGAAAGAAAAATTAATGGCCGGCCATAAACTTTTAGGGTCCTCCCAAGTGTGTACATCACAGATATATGGTTTGGGGTTGAAGGAAGTGGCCCCAAGGTGTTCAACATTGGCCAGAAAGAGAGGGGTAAAAAAGTAATTTTACAATTACTGGCCGGCCATGGGTTTTCAGGGTCCTCCCAGGTGTGTAGATCACAGATATGTGGTTGAAAGTTGGCAACACTAACCCCAGGGTGTTCAACATTGGCCCGGAAGTCAGAAAAACGGGCGCCGGGAGGCTCCGGAGGAGAGATAACTGGTTGCTGCAACAATTACTAGCCTCCCACCCTTCAGTGACCTTCCTGGTGATAAAACAGAGGTACCTGCCAAAAATGAACAAAAACCGATGCAAAACGAAAGCTCGGGGGCCAAAACACGCAGTTCGGGGTCCCGAAAATTGGCTGTTAAGCACCGAAAGTGGCGTTTGGCCACGAAGTGGGTTTTTCAGACCCCAGTGTCCCTCAAAAGGGAGCAAATAAGAAGCATGCCAAAAATCGGGGCAAACGGAGATGGTTAGACGGTCCCGAACCGAGGCACACGGCCAACAGTCCCGAAAAACCGGAACCGGGCTCCGAAATGGGCAAAATGGCCTACGGCCACCAAATGTAGCCCACGGCCACTGAGAGATGGTCTACGGGACCTCTCTCTTCCCTCAGGAAAAGAAACAAAGAAAACCGAGTCTGGTTCGCAAACCGAGGCAAGGCACAGAAGAGGGTTCGGAAGTCCGGAGGCAGGGCTCACGGCCGTGACTCTGAGACTTCTGAACAAGCACAATATGCAATATCACCGAGTGCTCAACTGGTGATGTCTGAGTCTTAAGGTCGGTCAAAAATGGGGTGTCTACAGTTGCCCCTCTTTGACAGAACTCGAAAGTCATAAGTGACGGGAGTGAATGTCAAAGCCTAGAGACGACCCATTTTTGACAAGGCCGAAGACTTAGACAAACGTACAAAATAACTCAGATGTTCCCGCAGGCATGCCCGCAGGCAGGGGGCAAGATGCAAAATGATATGCAAGAAGATTTTGAAGATTGGACTTATACGCTACGCGAAGCCGGTTTTGAAAGTTGGACTTATACGCTACGCGAAGCCGGTTTGAAAGTTGGACTTATACGCTACGCGAAGCCGGTTTGATAGTTGGACTTATACACTACGCGAAGCCGGTTTGAAAGTTGGACTTATACGCTACGCGAAGCCATTTTTGAAAGTTGGACTTATACGCTACGCGAAGCCGGTTTTGAAAGTTGGACTTATACGCTACGCGAAGCCGATTTTGAAAGTTGGACTTATACGCTACGCGAAGCCGATTTTGAAAGTTGGACTTATACGCTACGCGAAGCCAGTTTTGAAGAGTGGACTTATACGCTACGCGAAGCCAGTTTTGAAAGAGTGGACTTATACGCTACGCGAAGCCAATTTTGAAAGTTGGACTTATACGCTACGCGAAGCCGATTTTGAAAGTTGGACTTATACGCTACGCGAAGCCAGTTTTGAAGAGTGGACTTATACGCTACGCGAAGCCAGTTTTGAAGAGTGGACTTATACGCTACGCGAAGCCAGTTTTGAAGAGTGGACTTATACACTACGCGAAGCCAGTTTTGAAGAGTGGACTTATACACTACGCGAAGCCAGTTTTGAAGAGTGGACTTATACGCTATGTGAAGCCAGTTTTGAAGAGTGGACTTATACGCTACGCGAAGCCAATTTGAAAGTTGGAGATTCATGCAATGCACTGTAATGTAGTGGCTAAAATGCAATGTAATAGCTAAAAAGTAAAGGTACCTTACAGGGGCAATTGGCAATGACTTACCTCATGCTGCTGGGGATCTTCCGCTTCTTCTTGGTTGAACTGCAGGTACTACTTTTCTCCCTGACTATGGTCGCAGCTTTCCCTATTCTCCAACAGGGTGACAGACTAGGTTGGATCAGTATCCAGAATTGAGGTGCATACAGATGCTATCTCAATCTATGGGGCTGCCATACAGATTTCAAGCCGAGGATATACCCCTGGGTATTTAAACCAGAATTTAGTCTCGGAAATCCCGAACCTTTGCGTTCTAGGCATATGCCATTCGAACTCTAGTTTCCACCGTCTCAGTTGGTCTCCTAGGAACTCACAGCAAACACGGGCAGGTGGCGATACCAGACCACTGGAAGTCGTTCGGGCACGACAAACACCAAAGGAATTGCACCTTTAGAGGATTTAAGGTCTCCTAGACCGGGGGTGCACAAGATAGTGCGATGAAATGCAAGTGCGATGTGCAGAACAGCGTGAATGATGATGCAGGACTTAAGGTCTCCTTAGACCAGGGAATTTAAGGTCTCCTAGACCAGATAATAAAACAGATACGATGCAATGGATGTAACAGATGTGATGCAATAGATAAAAGATGCGATGCAACAGAGAGTACAACAGACGCAAAGAGCGACACATTCCAACCACGCTGGACTCGTGAGCGGAGGCAGAACAAAGAAAATCAAACAGGAGCGCGTTCTACGCAACCTAAGATAAGTTCCAAACACGCTAAAATCGCGTAAGGAAAGGAACACTCTAACCACGCTGAAATCGTGAGAAGAGGTCCAAAAACCACCGCCTAGGTGCGTACACAACGCAACCTAGGATAAATTCCAAACACGCTGAAATCATGTAAGGAAAAGAACACTCTAACCACGCTAAAATCGTGAGAAGAGGTCCGAAACCGCTCGGGCTCGCGCTTCACGCGTCTCGAGGTATAAAAGAAAGGTACGAGACTGTGCCACAATTATAATGAAAGTGTGCGCTAGATGTACAAAGTGAAAGAGTGCGATAGATACGCAAAATGAATGAGGAAAGATGGTGTGAACACCTGGCGTACCTGGTGTTTCTAACCCAGTGAATCAGCGACCTAACGCGTCTCACGCGAAAGGCGAAAAGATGGAACTATAAGATCCAAACGCGTTTCATGCGACTGCAGGAAAATGAACACGAAATCCTAACACGTTTCACGTGAAAGGTGTGAAGGTGGTGTAACCAGCAGGCATATCTCAACGTATTTCATACGGAGAGAGGGAAAGTTTTAACCGGAGAGAAAAACAATGGTGTAACCAACAGGCATATCTCACCGTATTTCATACGGAGAGAGGGAAGGTTTTAACCGGGGAGAATAACAATGGTGTAACCAACAAGCGTATCTCAACGTATTTCATACGGAGAGAGGGAAGGTTTTAACCAGGCGAGAATAACAATGGTGTAACCAACAAGCGTATCTCACCGTATTTCATACGGAGAGAGGGAAGGTTTTAACCAGGCGAAAATAACAATGGTGTAACCAACAAGCGTATCTCACCATATTTCATACGGAGAGAAGGAAGGTTTTGACCAGGCGAGAATAACAATGGTGTAACCAACAAGCGTATCTCACCGTATTTCATACGGAGAGAGGGAAGGTTTTAACCAGGGAGAATAACAATGGTGTAACCAACAAGCGTATCTCACCGTATTTCATACGGAGAGAGGGAAGGTTTTAACCAGGGAGAATAACAATGGTGTAACCAACAAGCGTATCTCACCGTATTTCATACGGAGAGAGGGAAGGTTTTAACCAGGGAGAATAACGATGGTGTAACCAACAGGCGTATCTCAACGTATTTCATACGGAGAGAGGGAAGGTTTTAACCAGGGTAAACGTCACATCCTAATACGTTTCACGTGAAAGGAGGAAAGGTGGATTCGAAATCCAAATGCGTCTCACGCGAGTGGAAGAATGGTAAAATGATTTCTTGCGGACAAAGGGTGAACTCTACATGTAAAAGCCACGGATGTTGCTTTTATTTCTGATCATATTCACAACTTCCCTTATTACAAACAAAAGCCAAGATACCTCTGATGGGGAATGGTACTCGGGGAGAGCACTTCTGATCGTCATTCTGGCTTGAGACAGTGAAATAGTCAACATACTAATCTGTTCACTTTGAACACACAGCTCATATCAGCACACTGCTCATTCTGAACACGCAGCTCATAACACAGTATTTGGTTTATTCGGCACACAGCCCATTCTGAACAGACAATCTGATCTGAAAAGACAGGACGCAAAACGGAACCTGTAGAAGTTGAAACAAACTCAGATACCCGACATTTTCCTCTTTTGCTTTTGCTTTGCAGTCCGGAACCATATATAGCTTCAGATAGGTCCTGGTTCTACTGTTCTCACATGACCTGGGTTGAATCCTGCGATTTTATGAAAGAACGAATCTTGTTTTGCACAGATGTGGAGAACGGCACGGTACTCGGAGCGCAAAACGATTTTATTTTGAAATTGATAAATAAGTTCTCGACCGGGTATTGAGCCTACGCCTGAACACAGCAAAACGACTCAACAAGGAAATAAAAGGCACACAACCTAGACACATCGAGTAACACTCGAAACGACTCAAAACAAGCATCAAGATAAAACGAAAAGACACGACACTCAGACGTGCACAGGGAGCCTGTTTCGCCGGGTAGTGTTTCCCACCCTCTTTCATTTGTGGTTCTCACATCACTCGGCCCTCAAGCTCTGTTTTTCTGAAAAAGCCCTCTTCTCACTTTTCCTCTCATCGCCCATCTCTCTATTCTTCAATCTCTCATTTTTCATCCCTCCCCCGGGTGGTTGATGGATAAACAGCAAATTGTGGGGTCACACCCAACATAATCAGCTCGCGGCTATTCCCTTTTGTGACATCTGTCGATGCGCCGGATGAGGGGATGGAGCATCTCGACCCATTCCAATTCGTGCTTCGCACTCGGCTTGATACCTCGCTGCTTGGAGGATGTGAGAGCTTTCTGCCCTTTGTTGTGCCCTTTTCTGGCGAATACGGTGCCCTTCTTGGCAAGTATGTTGACAACGGGAAAGACAGGAAGCCTGACTCAACTGTGACCCTAGTTCATCATTTTGACCATTTTTGTTTTAGTTTTCTCCTAAAAAAAAAAAAAAAAAAAACAAAAAATTCTGACCAAAATGAGAGTTAGATTAGCATGCTTGTTCAATTTTTTGATTTAAAATCATGCAAGTCAGGCCATGAGCACTGAAAATTTTCCTCTTTTGGGTCCAAGAAATGGTCCAGTTTTGAAAATGGAATACTTTTCGAGAAGATTAGTCAACTTCAGTAAAAAAAATCTCAAAAACTATTTCGCAAACGGCCACTGCTGAACGAGCACGGAACCTACTCTTGAGATGCACAACCTCGGATCCATAGCAATGGAAAATTGCCTCTTGTCTGAAGGACACTGCATGGCAACGGAAAGTTGCCCCTTGTTTGAAATGACACTGCGGCGTTTTGAATGGCAACGGAAAGTTGCTCCTTGTTTGAACGGCGCCACGGCGCATTGAATGGCAGCGGGAAGTTGCCCCTTGTCTGAATGGCCTTGCAGCGTATTGAGTGGCAACGGAAAGTTGCCCCTTGTTTGGATGGCACCGCAGCCCATTGTAGTCAGTCCTCAGAGCGACGAACACAACCAGACTCTCAGATACAGAGAAAACGAAGATGATCAAAACCATTACATGGGCACAGTCGATTTGGAAGTGTTTATGGCTGGACTTCAGAATGAAGTTGCCTACGTATCCCAAAGATGGGAATCAAGCCTTACGTAGTTCGGGGTTAAGGTACACTCGGGTATTAACCTCTCCTTTTTATGCTCTAACTTTTGCCAAGGCGCCTGTTGCAGGTTTTCGACCTTGCGAGCTTCGTTTTTCTTTTCTTTTCGATTCTTTTCATTTCTTTTCTTTTGATTTTCTTTTTTTTTTTCTTATTTTCTTTGCATTTTTCTTCATTTTTCTTTCCTTTGTTTTCTCTTCTTTTTTTTTTTGCATTTTTTTGCTTCTTTTCTTCTTTTTTTTTTGTATTTTTCTCTTGCTCTAACTTTTGCCTGGGTCGCCCTTCCGGGTTTTCGGCCCAGCGAGCCTCTCAAGGGTAAAAGTATAACAAGTCCATGCCAAATGGTTTAGAGATCCTGGAGTCATCTGAATCCAGGAGAATGGCTGCTGCTTTGCTTTGTAAGCTTCTTCTAATGAGATCTGATCTTCTTGACCTGACTTTGGTGCCTCTTGTTCGAGGGCTGCTTCAAATCTAGCCACACAGGCCTCACATCGTAGTTGACCGTCGAACATTCTGATTTCAAGTTCAAGGTTTGGAAGCGAAGGGGTTGAGTCTCGAGGCTGAGAGCGATCCTAAGCTGCACAATCTCAAGAGCGATTCCACACAGGTCTTCGCAAGACTGCGCAAAACATTTTGTTTTTGAAAGTTTTTAAGAAAGCGACAAATCGCTCGCGCTGAAGGTAGTGTAAAACCAGTCTGGATCAAGCCAGGGTCCTTCTCAGTACTCACGCTAACAAGCATGATTTCATTCATTAAGGGCTTAGCATGCCTCTCTTTCTCTCAAATGATCAAAGTTTTGCAAATCCCGAGGAATTCCTTCCTCTTCGTTTTCACCGCAGTGTTCAAAAAGTTTTGAAAAACTTAGGTTAAATGCAATGATTTTGGGGTGCAGAAGAGAGCAGGTGGAATGTACTGCCTTTTCATTCAAACTTTCTGGTACAATTGGCGCATGGCCGAGGCAACCACAAGAGTGTGAAAATCACTGCTGTTTTATTCAAATCTGTTGGCACAACTGGCTCCCCGGCAGAAACAGACTCAAAAGAAAACAAAAGGACAAACACAAAACAAAATAGTGATATCCGAAGTAACACCCCCGGAATCACCCGACTCTAACAAAACAGGACTGACTCGATACAATCAAGACAGACACTTAATCAGAAAGACCGACTCAAAACAAAGAGACAGACTCAAAACAAAACAACAAGACTGACCCAATACCTAAGTCAGAATGTACAAAAACTGGTATTTGCAAATGCTCAAAACAGTGCGTGCCATACACCATATCTGAAATAAACTGAACGCCGCCCGCAGGTGGTTCATCCCTCGATCACATCACATTATCCCCTACAAGTTCACTGATCAAGTGCCGATAGACTTTGCAGGACCTGGTGCGGGGATAACCCCATTGTCAAATAGATCATGTACTTCATGGCGAAGACGGAAGCAGTCGTCAGTAGTATGGCCAGTTTGTTGATGGTACGCGCAGTACTGGGTAGCATCATGTGTAGCCGGAAGAGGGTTCGGGAGAGGCCGAGGCTCAAGGGGTTTGAGATGGCCTTGTCCAACAATGATTTGGAAAGCTTTGGACAAAGGCATATAGAGGGCATAGATGACCCTCCGACCTCGGGGTTGGTACTTCTGGGTTTGTGGATTTTTGCTGGACGCACCAAGAAAGGGATTGGCAGGTGCTGGCCTGGTTCGCTGATCTCTTCCGAGTGGAGGACTAGAGCTAACAGGATTGCCTCTGGTATAGCGACCCTTCTCCCGGTTTTCCCTTTGATTCAGACTGCTCCCAACTTGAGTAGCGAAAGTGTCATCCACAGCTTTTGCAACAACTGTGAGGACTTGCTCTTTGTCCAGTCCCTTGGCTTTCAAAGCCTCAACAGCCAACAGAAGATGTTCATTGGGATCCATGTCCGCCCCTATCTTGTTCCTTCCACTCACCTCCACTTTGCCAAGGGATTGGCCTTCCTCAAATGTAGCCCGTCCCAACATCAGGGAGCCTTTTGACATGAAGTTCCCGGTATGTGGTGTGGTTGATGATGGAGCCAATGTCCCGAAGGCCAGATCTGTCACAGTTCTCTGAAGATCTTCAATCATTCTCTTCAGCTCAGAAGTAGTGGGTTCACGGGCTTGAGATGATTGAAGTTCAGGTGCACCCATCATGCATAAGTCCATACTTTCTGGGATAAACACCTTAGGTTTGGGTAGATGGGCCGGGGTGATGTATATGCTGGGGTCATAGGTGGATGGCAGTATATGGTTGAGATTGAGGTAGGCAGGAGATGTTTGGTCATTGGGGTCTGAAGGTGGAGCTATCGTCCGGTTGCCGATGAGATTTTGGACCTCATGACGAAGGCGGTAGCAACGGTCGGTGCCATGACCGCGCTGCTGATGGTACATACAGTACTTGGCGGGGTTATGTCTGGCAGGGAGTGGATTTGGCAAAGGTTGAGGACTAAGGGGTTTGAGATGCCCTCTTTCCATCAGAACTTTGAATGCGCTGGTTAGGCTCATATGGAGGGGGGTGAAAAATCTACCCTGAGCTCGGGCTGGGCTGGTTATTTGTAGGCTGGCCTTGACAAAAGGGTCGGCTATGGCGACTGTATTGATTTTAGCAGGTTTGGAAATAGTGCTACCGCCAGCATTGGTACTCTCGACTGGGAGCCTTACGGCAACCTCGGTGGACCAATCCTCGATGTCGTGAATGGAGTTAAGGTCCTGTGCCCTTTTGAATTGCTTCTCAAGGTTCACAATTTTCACTGTAGTCGGATCGAGCTCATTAACATCGGAGAGACGAAGCCTCTCAGTAGGCTGCACCAGGGTTGTGGAAACTCGAACTTGAGTCAACCTTTCTCGGGGATCTGGACCCTGCAAATCTTCAGCTAGTAGAAGTGGGTCGAAGTTCGGCTGGGGTCCCAAAGCTGGATACAAAACAGATGCCCCAAATGGGCGTTGCATTTTAGCACTGGTCTGATCCTGCATTGCAATTCCCTGTTTTAATATTGCTATCATGGCCACAAATTCTTCTGAACCCTGTGCCATCGCGGGTCTGCTGATGATGTGACTGGTGACTGTCGGATCAGATGCACAAAATGAACCCTATCTGGCCCTCCTTTGCCTTACCTCAGCGAAGGAACACTGATTTGCCTTTGAACTGAATTTCCGACCTGACAAAGTCTATCAACACGGATCCAATGTACCCGGGGGATATCGGAGCCTTCTGAAGCTATAGTTCCAGGATTACCCTAGCAAAAGAGAAAACGTGCAGCATCTCAGCCTGATTTCACCTGAACAGATATGAACATAGTTGAATGAGTGTGCTCTCTACTGAATTCTGCCCAAAATTCTGCCGGTGAATTGATACCCTCAGGCAAAACTGATTCCCAGATACTAATTGATGCCTGCAGGCCTGATGCCCAAACTCGTACACTGATACATGCATTCCTGTAGAGACGCACTCTAAAGCACATAACAGATAAGTGAGAGCCAAAACACCCCTATGTTGGGGTAGGGTTTCCCTGTCCTATTTTGTCAGGAGCTAGGGTTTCATTACGCACGCAGTGGTTTCAAACAACTTATAAACGGGTAAGCAACCTGTCCTAGTTTGGAATGGTCACTATGGATCCGAATATGCACTAGGTCGAATGGTCAAAAAGGGTGCCCCGGTAAAACCGGGGTTTGTGTTCCCATACTGGCACAGCCCACAACCGGTCAGCCTTATGGTCATGCCTTGACAAGACAGGCCTCCAGCAAACCGTTCAGGAATAGCAGATGGCAAACACGGTGTCCTAGGCGCACCAATGCAAATGCAATGCAAAGAAGCACACAAGTGTAGTAAAAAACAGATATCATGAGTTCGAGTCAAGTTCTCTAAATCCCCAGCAGAGTCGCCAGAAACTGTAGACAGGCCCGTGGGCCTCGCGCTACAGCTCGGACTCGATTTTTGTTGTCACGGTTCTTAATCTGAACCAAAGAGTCCAAATACGGCAAATCGTTTTGAGAAAACAGATTTTTGAAAGAAGCGCCAAACATGGACTGCTTTGCCAGATACATAGTCGCCACCTAAATATTTTATTTTGGGAAATTTAGGAAACCCTGACTCGGTGCCAAAAGGCCACGTGTCCGTCATCACCAAAGTTGCCTCGGCTCGGGAACTTGGGTACGATTGGGGAAGGTCACTTCGTGAGCACCCCCGCTCGCCCGATCAAAGATCAGCCTCTACTAACCATGATATCTATTTTTGAAAACATTGTGAGTTCTTATTCCGGTTTATTAGCCTAGGTTACTATGTGACGCTCACGGCATATAAGTATAGACTGAATCGTCTGAATTGGAACAAAACATTTCATGTTTATTTTTGAAAGAGGTTTGCTACCCGCAGGTAGGCTTGAAACATTCGATGATTTATTCCAATTCAGATAACCCAACCTTCACCCACAGGCATTCAGGCAGTTATATCAGATAAGCACATAGCCTCATGGTAAGCATGCTATTCATGGCAGTCACTCACACGCATGCAAGGATGCTAAAGCATAAAACTCACCGGGTACTCCAAGCCAAAATAGAAACTATATTAGAAATCATGCATGATCCTAATTATACAGAAATGCCTAATGCAACACATGCAAAATGCAACTATAGCAGGCTCGGCTATTCTAAGATGGTATATGAAATGCTACAACTATCAGGTATTCAATTTGGAATTGAAAATACAATGCAGTTAGTATGATGCGCCGAGCCCGGTGCATGCGATACAGATGAATGATGCAAACATGCTGTCATACTGTATGCTAATTTAAACATGCCCTAATCTAACCATCAAAAGCGGATAAATAAAAGGGAGAAAGACGTGGGGTTGGAAGACATACATCACACTCACCCACACTTATTACAGTTGTGCCCTCATTCGGAGGGTCCGAATAAATGTACAGTCCGAATATTACAGTCCCAAATAAAAGAATATTACAGTCCAAATTATTACAAAATTCTAATTAATTAATGAATTAACTAAGAAAGCGAATAAAACTGGCGTGCAAGCCAGGGACTGCCTTGCTTCTGATGGATGATGCATGTCCGAATTGTCTTGCGCGGAAATCCACCGGAATGCCCCAATTAGCCTCTGTTTACACCTGTTCTTGAAATGCGTGCCAAGCCCTAAAAGGTTGCTGATTCTTCGTTTTGCTGCAACAGAGAGCAGGAAAGGGGCATAGTAATGTATTTGCACAAATATATGCATGTCTCGATCCTCGTGCCACCAATCACGCATACCGAGGCATGATGGCCGAGGAGTCGAAATGCACAACTCAATATAGGATGAATGCACATGAAACTACAGCTAAAACCTAACTCCATCATGGATAATCCGGAGTGTCGGTGACTGGGGAATTGAGACACATTCCGTCACTCTGAGTACGAAATGTACCTCGTTTCCCGTGCCCGGGCTAACCCCTATTCCGGACACGATGCAATATGCATGATATGCATGAGATGCAACTAAGATATAATCCTAACATACACAATGCTATGGAAATGAAATGCCTCGAAGTGCGTGCACACGAGCACGCAAACCGAGATGCCTCGAAATGCGTGCACACGGGCACGCAAAACGAGAAAATAATAGAATGCTGTCTAAGATACAACCTAATATGCACAATGCTATAAAAATGATATGTCTCGAAATGCGTGCACACGGGCACACAAACTGAGGCAATGACGGAATGCGATGAAAATGAGATGCCTCGAAACACGTGCACACGGGCACGCAAACCGAGGCAATGAAAGAATGCAATGAAAATGAGGTGCCTCGAAACGCGTGCACACGGGCACGTAAACCGAGGCGATGGCAGAATGCAATGAAAATGAGGTGCCTCGAAACGCGTGCACACGGGCACGCAAACCGAGGCGATAATAGAATGCAATGAAAATGAGATGCCTCGAAGTGCGTGCACACGGGCACGCAAACTGAGGCGATGGCGGAATGCAATGTAATGACATGGAAACATGACAAATGGGCTTATACCAACATGAGTGAGCCTCAGCCACACTCACATAGGATGCCAGCGGATAAAAATGAAGTGCCTCGAAATGCGTGCACACGGGCACGCAAACCGAGGCGGTGATAGAATGCAATGAAATGGCATGGAAATGACAAATGGGCTTATACCAACATGAGTGAGCCTCAGCCACACTCACATGGGATGCCGGCGGATAAAAAAATGGAGTGCCTCGAAATGCGTGCACACGGGCACGCAAACCGAGGCGGTGATAGAATGTGATGAAATGACATGGAAATGACAAATGGGCTTATACCAACATGAGTGAGCCTCAGCCACACTCACATAGGATGCCGGCGGATAAAAAGGAGTGCCTCGAAATGCGTGCACACAGGCACGCAAACCGAGGCAATGATGAAATGTGATGAAATGACATGGAAATGACAAATGGGCTTATACCAACATGAGTGAGCCTCAGCCACGCAAACCGAGGCAATGATAAAATGTGATGAAATGACATGGAATGGATGGCAATCATTCTAACAGAATTTCAGCAACAAAATATGGGGGAAAACAGTCCCGAAATGAAGCGAAATGATACCAAATGCAAGGAAATGTCCCGAAATGCAACATTAGGCACCCGAAATGGCCTATAGCTATGCCAAACATGCACAATATGGACATGCAATGCAAAGACAGAAGCTAGACAGTTCCAAAAAATTCACTTTCACAGTTATAAACATGGCCAAACAGCAAGCATAGTTATGGAAAAAATGGCATGCAAGAATAGGGGCCAAAAGAGGGGTAATGAAGCAAGTGATATAAGCAAAACCCAAACTGAAAAATTTCCTTCTACAACACTGAAGATGGACCAAAAATATGAACATTTACAGTATATGGAAGCCTCAAAATCAGTAAAAAAATATGCTAAAAATGTGATGCAAAACAAGGCTCAAAAGGTGCTATAACATGAAGTATACAAAATAATCACCAAACAGAAAAAAAGTGTTAATGAAACATGAATTATAGGCCAAAATAAGGCCACTTTCAGTTCGGACCAAGGTCCAAAAACAGAAGCAAAGGGGGCTGCCAATTTATGCAAAAATGGGGCCAAATAAGGGATATAACTACAAGTGACACATGGAGACACCAAAAAATGTTGAGCCCTTCTCCAATGTTGAAGAGGGGCTCAAAATAAGACTAATATCAATTTACAACATGCTCGAAAATAAATTGCTCATGGGTCAAAAATAGCATGCAAAACTATGACATACAAGAGGATCAATGAAGCAAGTGTGTCATGGAGGGCTCAAACAGGGTTGAGCCCTTAATGAAAAGTGAAAATGAGCTCAAAAGAGGGCCACTTTCAGTTAGGGCCGGAGCTTGAATTAATAAGCACGTATGGCTTAGAGATGGTGCAAAAATGAGCTAGAAAAGAGGGAAATTGGACTTACCTTTGAAGACCAACACTTTTGTTGCTTCTTGGACCAAATTTGGTGACTCTAAGCTGCTGGAATTCTTCCCCTTGCTGCTGGAATGGAAGGGTGGTGGTAGAGCTTGAAGATGATGAAGAAATGGAACCCAAAACTTGAAGGAAATGGGGTGCTATCTATGTATCTCCTCCAAGCAAGCCTTGTAACCCCTTTTCTTGAGTTGGGAGGCCAGCAAAATTCAAGAGAGAGAGAGAAGAGCCTCCTCCAAAGTGTAGAGAAAAATGAGCCTTTTTCTTCTTTCAAAAGGGTCCCCGGATGTAGATATTTTTTGGGGGAAAACCAAGGCACAGCTGGAATGCACTCAACCTGAAGAAGCAGGCCGGCCAGTTACTTTTTCTGCAGGTGGCCGGCCAGCCACTTAACATAGCCGGCCGGCTAGGTCAAAGAAAAAAATGGCTGGCCGGCCATAAAAAGTGGCCGGCCACCCCCTAGGATGAAGCCCCAGAAGTCAGCTTTCCAATGGCGCAAACCTTGCATTAAAATTCCTCCTGTAGAAAAAGTTATGCCCTTTTCCGTGAAGCCGCGCAGATTCAGTCCAAGCGGACTTCAACCAACCACATCTCTCCACCCCGGACTTGGACTTGGGAGATTCTTGAGTGCAAAATGAAGCCCAGAAGTAAGCTTTCCAATGGTGGTGGCCTCATATCTTAATTCCTCTTGTACAAAGAGTTAGGCCCGTTTCGGTGAAGCCGCGCAGCTTTTTCTCCTTCCCGGATTCATGCTGAACCACTTTTGACCAAAAAGAAGTTGGCTTTTCGGCAAAATTACTAGCCTCCCACCAACTTTTGGTGTCCTCTCATGTGTGTAGATCACATATATGTGGTTTGGGGTTGGCAACAGTGACTCCAAGGTGTTCAACATTGGCCCGGAAGAGGAGGGGCAAAAATGGAAAGAAAAATTAATGGCCGGCCATAAACTTTTAGGGTCCTCCCAAGTGTGTACATCACAGATATATGGTTTGGGGTTGAAGGAAGTGGCCCCAAGGTGTTCAACATTGGCCCGGAAGAGAGGGGTAAAAAAGTAATTTTACAATTACTGGCCGGCCATGGGTTTTTAGGGTCCTCCCAGGTGTGTAGATCACAGATATGTGGTTGAAAGTTGGCAACACTAACCCCAGGGTGTTCAACATTGGCCCGGAAGTCAGAAAAACGGGCGCCGGGAGGCTCCGGAGGAGAGATAACTGGTTGCTGCAACAATTACTAGCCTCCCACCCTTCAGTGACCTTCCTGGTGATAAAACAGAGGTACCTGCCAAAAATGAACAAAAACCGATGCAAAATGAAAGCTCGGGGGCCAAAACACGCAGTTCGGGGTCCCGAAAATTGGCTGTTAAGCACCGAAAGTGGCGTTCGGCCACGAAGTGGGTTTTTCAGACCCCAGTGTCCCTCAAAAGGGAGCAAATAAGAAGCATGCCAAAAATCGGGGCAAACGGAGATGGTTAGACGGTCCCGAACCGAGGCACACGGCCAACAGTCCCGAAAAACCGGAACCGGGCTCCGAAATGGGCAAAATGGCCTACGGCCACCAAATGTAGCCCACGGCCACTGAGAGATGGTCTACGGGACCTCTCTCTTCCCTCAGGAAAAGAAACAAAGAAAATCGAGTCTGGTTCGCAAACCGAGGCAAGGCACAGAAGAGGGTTCGGAAGTCCGGAAGCAGGGCTCACGGCCGTGACTCTGAGACTTCTGAACAAGCACAATATGCAATATCACCGAGTGCTCAACTGGTGATGTCTGAGTCTTAAGGTCGGTCAAAAATGGGGTGTCTACAGATATACATTCACAAATATTCATCCTGAATCTACAACATGTGTTACAACGATGAGAGAATTAAAAACTAAAATGGTAATAATATGCCCTATAGGCTTACATCTTTCCAAGTCAATGTTTGGTTACACAAAAATAAGCCTAGCTCAATACAATTTAAAGCCCTTGGCTATACGAAATATAACAAAAGTGAAGAAGCTTTTGCTCCCAAAGTCCCTCCAAGCTATTGCCCTGGTGTAGGTAGGTCACCAGCACCTGAAAATGGTTTTCCCTAAATAGGGTGAGCCAAAGCCCAGTAGAAATAATCTAACATAGTATATGAGCTTTGACAAAGATATAAGTACAATGTGTATATACAATGCTAGTAACAAAATCTCCACATTTTATATAATTGAAAGATGCCAAGGTTCGTATCCCATTTCATTTTATTCCAATTCATTACAAGTTCATTCAGTATTCTCAATTCATGAGTTGATTTCATCGTTTTCAATAACCCTACTGAGACTACAACTCAGTGGTTTTCCAATTCAATATACTACCACACAAACACTTCAAATCTGTTATTTTACGAAAATTTCGTCCGTGGTATCGGCACCCATGTATACACAAGATTTCGGGACATTCACTCTGGACATTCCGACCAACTTAATTTCAATGGACTCCATCCCTTATCTCCTCCAAAACAATGGAGTACATTCCCTTTCACCTTCCAAACATCATACATATACAATGTATATAAAACATAGTCATATTCAATGACAACCAACGTTAGATTAGTTTCAATTTACCTAATCCACATGCAATGTCTACAACAATCATAGCTATCCTCCACCGATAGCCCAATATAGATATTTCTAAACAGATATACAATCTTCTCAAGAGATAGGTTATTCAAATTTCCATAGATGAGAGACAACACGTGTCCAACTCCACCATTTACATCAACAATCATCCAATTGCACATTATCATTATCAATATTAATTATTTGTACAAAATAACAATTTAATTCAATTAGGGCGAAACCTCTCTTCCCTTTTCATATATCAACCCAAAATGGTCCAAATCAAGTATTTGATTACAATGCAACCTCACATTCAATCCCATAACCGTTTATTTCACATTCAATTAGAAATCCCTCTTTTTATTTCACACCCCAAACCCTAGGTTTGCTCAAACTACTCCCAAATCCCACCATTGTTACACAACGACAAATAACTAAGATAAAAACTATATGAAAGTGTAGAAAACCCTTACCTCAAAGAGAAAAGACGAGCCAAGCAAGAGTGGAACTTCAATGATGCCCAAATCCAACTCTAATCGGATCAAAATGGAGATCTCGAGATGGTCTACCTTTTTCTCAAAGGGATTATGGTTAGGAAATCACTAGAACTAGGTGGAAATGTAGAGAGAGAGTGTGTTTTAGAGAGAGAGGGCCTCAACTTTAGGTTTTATGGAGAAAAGATCTGAAAAAGTGATGTACAAAGTCATTTTCACAATCTGATATATACACAATCTGCTCGAGCGGAAGAGTTGACACTCGAGTGTCAGACACAATAAGTTGTTCCGCTCGAGCGCAAGAAAGGCCGCTCGAGCTCCGAGACACAATCGACAAGACACTCACCGCTCGAGCGCAAGAAGTGACGCTCGAGCGTGGAAAACACACATCCAGTAGTTTTGCAGGCAACAGACCAACGCTCGAGCGCCCACCCGCTCGAGCGTAGGAAATGCCGCTCGAGCGTAGAAATCACCCTCCCAGCACTTTTGCAGACCTGCAAAAGTACTGAGTGTTTGCAAAGCCCTCTCGAGCGCAGGAAGTGCCACTCGAGCGGAGAACCAAAATTTTGGGCAACACAAGGTTTGAAAAACAAGCGACCAACCTGCCCAAACATAATGATAACAACCCAAAAGCTAATTTCAAAGAGATACATGGGAAGAAAGAGGTAAACAACAATATGAATACATCAAACTCGAATACGGGATGCCGCAAGAGTTGGGTCAAAATCGGGATCGCTATATATATATTTATATAAATAACAGCATGAATCAGAATATATTGTTCTTTCATTTCATAGAGTTAATGATACAAAAGAGCTTAGCAAAAACAAATGCCCTATAGGCTTATACCTTTTCAAGTCTTGTCTTGGTTACAACAAAAGTGAGACTAACTCATACAAATAAAGCCCTAGGCTATGCAAAAGAGAATACAACAAAAAGAAGGTCTTGCTCCCAAAAGTCCCTCCAAGCTATTATCTTGGCGGAGGCATGTCGTTAACACTTGAAAATGGTTTTCCCAAATAGGGTGAGCCAAAGCCCAGTAAGAATAATCTAAAACAATATATGAGGTTTAGCAAAGATATAACTACAATGTGCATAAACAGTGATAAAACATTCATAAATTTGTATAATCACAAGATACCAAATTCAAATCTTAATCCGTTTTCCTTTAATTCATCTCAATACATGAATCGATTTCATTATCTTTCACAACACAACTGAGACTACAACTCAGTGGTTTTCCAATCACACAATTATACACAAACACTTCAATCTGCCATTTTATGGATATTTCATCCGCGGGATCGGCACCCTTGTATAATTTCAGGACTTTCCCCGAGGACACTCCGGCCAACTTAATTTCAATGGAGTCGATCCCCTTTCTCCTCCCAAACAATGGAGTACATCCCTTTTCTTCTCTCAAACAATCATACATATACAATGTATTTATAGATATAATCATACATGGAGTACATCCCCATTCTTCTCCCAAACAATCATACATATATAATGTATTTAAAACATGATAATATTCAAACGCAACCAATACTGGATTAGTTTTAATTCACCTAATCCTCATGTAATGTTTACAACAATCATAGATATCCTCCACTGATAGCCTAATACAGTTATTTCTAAATAGATATTCAATATCAAAACAAATAGTTTATTCAAAAATAGCCAAAAGATGTGAGATAATGCATATCTAACTCCACCATTCATTTCAATATTCGTCCAATTTCATATTACCAATGTCAATTTCAATTATGTATACAAAATAACAAATTGATCTATAATGATTCCGATTTTGACCTAACATTTGTTGTATTCCAAACCAGGATTTCGTGGTTTAATATGTTATTCATGTTTTTTTCCCTCTTTCCCCCTTTTTATTTGAGTATTGGAATGCCTTGGGCATGTTCGGGACAGGTTGGTTACTATTTGTTTAAGCTGTTATTGTCCAGAAATTTGCTTTTTCAGTCGAGCGAGGCTTATTACGCTCGAGCGAGCTTTGTGAGTTCCTAGTATTTTTGCGGACCTACAGAGATTCTGGGAAGGTAATGTTCTTCACTCGAGCAAGGCTTCTTGCGCTCGAGCGACAGTGTGCATTTGTAAAACATCTGAAGGTATGCATTCTACGCTTGAGCAACGCTTCTTGCGCTCGAGCGAGGTCACTTATTGTGTCTGGTCGCTCAAGCGGCAACTCCTTTGCTCGAGCAAGCCTCACGTATAACAGTTCGCAGCAGCTCATTTTTACATCACTTTTTGATATCTGTTCTCACAAAAAACCCTAGACCAGCTCTCTCTCACTCTAGAAGTCAACTTCTCTCTACAAATACACTAGGATCTAAGGATCTCTCTACCCTACTCCCTTTGATAAAAAGTTAGAGCATCCTGTAGGCTTTCATTTGATCTGAATAAAGTCAAGTTTAGGCGCCTTTGAGGTTTCTCCACTTCTCCTTTGAGCTTCTACACTTGAGGTGGGGATATTCTACACTTTGTTATGACTTTTAACCTAGTTATTTGTTGTTATGTATATATGGTGAAATTTTGGGTGTTTGGAGAAAACCTAGGGTTTGGGTTCATGTTTTAGAAAAAGAGGTTTCTATGTGGTGTTATATAATTGACCATGGGGTTTGGATATGAGATTATCTTGTGATAAAATGATTGATTTTAACTTTTGGGTTAATATTTGAAAAAATGGGGAAATTTTCCCTAATATGGGTTAAATAATTATTTTGTATAAATAATGAAATTGGTGTGAGAAATGTGAAATTGGGGGAAGGTATAAATGAATGGTGTAGTTGGATTTGTTTAATCACTCACCTATGGGAATTCAATGAATTATCTGTTATAAAGATTGTATATCTTTTAGAAATATTTGTGTTGGGCTATCAGTGGAGAATAACTATGATTGTTGTAGAAATTGCATGAGGATTAGGTGAATTGAAACTAATCATTTAACTATGTCATTGAATATGACGGTATGTTGAGACATTGAATATGTGTGATTGAATGTCATTGAATATGACGGTGTCTTTAAATACATTGTATATGTATAACGTTTGAGGAGAAGAAAGGGGATGTACTCCTTGATTTGGGAGGAGATAGGGGATGGACTCTATTGAAAATTAAGCTGGCCGGAGTGTCCTGGGTGAAAGTCCCAAAATCTTATATATACATGGGTGCCGATCCCGCGGACAAAATTTCCATAAAATGGAAAGATTGAAGTGCTTATATGATTGTTATGTTGATTGGGAAACATTGAGTCGTAATCGCAGTTGGGTTATTTGGAGAATTATAAACTTGGCCTATGAGTTGATATGAAATGAACTAATTTGAAATGAATAAATGGAAATGGATCTAGATGTGAATGTCGGTATCGAGTGGTTATGTAAAAAAGATGTGTTCTTGTTAGAAGTATTGAATATATAACTGACACTTATATCTTAGTTAAACCTCATATATATTGTGATAGACTGTTTCTATTGGGCTTTGGCTCACCCTACGTGGGAAACCATTTTCAGGTACCAGTGACATGCTTCCTCCAAGGATGTAGCTTGGGCGGACTTAGGGGCTGGAGGCACTATTTTGTTATATAAATGTCTAATGTTTATTCAAGCTGAGGGCTTAATATGTATAGAGCTTATGACTCTCTTTTGTTATAACCAAGCAATGTCTTGGAAAGATGTAAGCCGTAGGGCGTTTATTTCATTGCTATCGACTAGTGATACATGCTGTAGATTCAAGATGAACATTTATGAATGTATAATACATGTAATACCCTTTTGTAATACGAACAATGATATATGAAAGTATACCAATTCTATCATATTCATTTCTCTTCTGAGTTGGACTAATTGTATTTTTTTGGGGGCGTTACATGATCCAATTAGGGAAAAATTTCCGTCTTTTCCAAATAACAACCCAATTACCAAAATTTACAATTTTGACACAATATAACATCACATTCAAACCCCATACCCATTTATTTCACATTCGCCAAAAACCCCTCTTTTGACTTCACACCAAACTCTAGGTTTGTCCAAACTACTCCCAAATCCCACCATTTTTACACAACAACAAATAACTAAGCAAAAGGCCATATGAAAGCATAGAAAAATCCCTACCTCAAGTTAGAAGACCAAGCAAAGCGAAGTGGAACCTTTAACAACACCGAAACCAAGTTCCAATTGGATCAAAACAGAGTTCTTAGAATGTTCTAACTTCTTCTCAAAGACATTAGGGTAGAGAACCCAAAGGATCTAAGTCAATATGTAGAGAGAGAGAGAGAGAGAGAGAAAGAGTGTTTTAGAGAGAGAGGGTCAAGATCTAGGTTTTTGGAATGTTTTAGAGAAAGAGAGTAATGAAAAAGTGAACCAAAAAGTCATTTTCACGGACTGTTATACACGTAGTCTGCTCAAGCGTGGAAAGTGACACAAAGTTTCACTCGAGCTCGAAAAGTGACGCTCGAGCGTCAGACACAAAGTTCTGCTCGAGCGCAGAATACATACTTCGAGAAGTTTTGCAGACGAAGGACACCGCTCGAGCACAAGACTGGACGCTCGAGCGTGGGAAACGCCGCTTGAGCGTAGAACACACTCTTCTAGTATTTGCAGGTCTGCAAAAATACTGAGAATTGGCAAATCTTGCTCGAGCACGAGAATGCCCGCTCGAGTAGAGGAGCCAAAATCTGAGTAACAAAGGTTTGGAAAAACAAGCAACCAACCTGTTCCAAACACACCATCACAATCCTATATCCAAAATTGGGTGAAGATAAGGGAAACAAGATACGAATAACCATTCAAAACCATGCAAACCCGAGTCCGAAATACAACAACTGACGGGTCAAAACCGAAATCGCTATATATTATAAGTGACCTGAAAGCTAGTTGACTAAATATTTATGCCAATGTGACATTGTAACGCCCCCAAAATAATACAAATAATCCAACTATAAAAGAGAAATGAATCTAATAGAATTAATATATTTCCTTTCATCGGAGTTCATATTACAAAAGATAATACATGCATTACATATTCATAAATATCCATCCTGGATCTATAACATGTAATATCGATTAATGATAACAAAAGAATGCCCTACGGGCTTTCATTTTCCCAAGATATTACTTGGTTACAACAAAAGAGAGTCATAAGCTCTATACATGTAAAGCCCTCGGTTTGAATAAACATTTAAACATTTAAAACAACAAAATGGAGCCTTCAACTCCTAAGTCCTCCCAATCTACGTCCTTGGAGGGGGCATGTCACCGGTACTTGAAAATGGTTTCCCAAGTAGGGTGAGCCAAAGCCCAGTAGAAACATTCTAACACAATATATGAGATTTAACTAAGATATAAGTGCCAAATACATGTTCAATATACATGACCAACTTACATTCTTCCTATGACCTTTAAATATTGATATTCACATCTCAATCCATTTTCACTTATTCATTTCCAATTAATTCATTTCATTTCAAGTCATATGACAAGTATACATAATTTTTCAAATAACCCAACTAAGACTACAACTCAATGGTTCTCAATCAACATAACTATCACATAAGCACTTCGACTTTGCCATTTTTCGAAAATTTCGTCCGTAGGAACCAGCAACCATGTATACATAAGATTTCGGGACTTTCACCCTGGACAATCCGGCCAACTTAATTCTCAATGGAGTCCATCCCTCATCTCCTCCCAAACAATGGAGTACATCTCCTTTCTTCTCCCAAACAATATACATATACAATGTATCTAAAAGCATCGTCATATTCAATGACTATCAATTATGCATATTCAATGCCTTAACACACCGTCATATTCAATGACACAATTAAATGATTAGTTTCAATTCTCCTAATCATCATGCAATTTCTACAATAATCATAACTATCCTTCACTGATAGCCCAATACAGATATTTCTAAACAGATGTACAACCTCTATAACAAGAAATTTATCAAATTTCCATAGGTGGGTGATTTAACAAATCCAACCACACCATTCATTCATATATCCTCTCAATTTCACATTTCTCATATCAATTCCATTATTTATACAAAATAATTATTTAACACGTATTAGGGCAAATTTCCACATTTTTCAAATATCAACCCAAAGGCTAAAATCCACCATTTTAACATATGATAACCTCACATTCAAAACCCCATAACCATTGATGGAACACAACATAGAAACCCCTTTTTTCAATTTAATCCAAACCCTAGCTTAACACAAATTACTCCCAAATCTCACCATTTATACAAAGCTCATTCGAGCACAAGAAGCCTCGCTCGAGCGAAGAAGCAAATCACCAAAGCTCGCTCGAGCACAAGAAGCCTCGCTTGAGCGAAGAAGCAAATTTTTGGACAGCAACAACTTGGACAACTAGCAACCAACCTGTCCCAAACATGCCCAAGACAGTCCAAACTCCAACTCAAGACAAATGAGGGAAAACAAGGCATGGATAAAATATTAAACCACGAAACCCCGATTCCGGAATACATCAAAGGTCAGGTTAAAACCAAAATTGCTATAATCTCCCCCCCTTCAGGAATTTCATCCCCAAAATTTTGTCATCAAGGCTCATTCTCCGATCATCCATTCTCATTAACTTGATGCACAAGTTTCAACAGTGAACTACAATTCATATATTTCCAAAACATTTACAATGTTTATGATCAACTCAAGTTTCCAAAATTTATACAACATATACAATGTTCCATATCTTCAAGACATATGCAATGCTTATTTCAATGCAAGTTCCCAAGACATCCATAACATATACAATGTTATTGACCTGTGTTTCCAAAACATATTCAAACAATTTTCTCATACTTTAAATGTATACAATGTTTTTACATTTTATTAACAAAATTAAAATCACAACATATGCTCAAGCATCAACAAATAAGTCTAGATATTTCTCACGGACTTCCAATTCATGCTCCCAAGTTGCTTCCTCAACGCTGTGATGTTTCCATAATACTTTGACCAAGGGAATTGTCCTGCCTCGCAAGACTTGATCCTGTCTATCTAAGATCCTCACCGGTCTTTCCTCATATGAGGCATCCTCATCTATGCGATGGATTCGGCTTATACTTCCGAAGCATACTAATATGAAACATGCCATGCACTCCAGAAAGTTGTGGCGGTAACGCCAAATGATAAGCAACCTCTCCAATCCACTCACGGATCTCAAAAGGGCCAATAAATCGAGGGGACAACTTCCCACTCTTCCCAAATCTCATTAAATCCTGTCTAGGTGATATTTTCAAAAAGACATGATCACCCATGTCAAAAGACAAAGGTCTCCTCCTACGATGGGTATAACTTTTCTGGAGACTCTGGACTGTAACCAACCTCTTACGGATAAGTGCAACTTTCTCCGTCGTTTTCTAAACCAACTTTGGGCCCAATAAAGGTGCATCACCCACCTCGGCCCAACACACTGGAGATCTACACGGTCGGCCATACAAGACCTCAAATGGTGCCATGCCAATACTCGACTGGAAACAGTTGTTGCAGGCAAACTCCACTAAGGGCAAGTGCCTCTCCCACGACCCCTTGAAGTTAAGGACACAACCTCGAAGCATATCCTCAAGGATCTGAATAGTACGCTTAGACTGCCCATTAGTCTGAGGGTGATACTAAAGGTCAATCTAGTGCCCAAGGCACTCTGTAAGCTCTACCACAACCGAGCTGTGAAACCCGGATCTCTATCCAAAACAATCGTCATAGGGACCCCGTGCAACCTCACTATGTCCCTACTGTAAAGATTAGCAAGATAATTTACCGAATCACTTACGCGCATAGAAATGAAATGCGCTGACTTAGTCAACCGGCCAACTACCACCCAAATGGCATCACTACCCTGTTGAGTCCTTAGAAGGCCCACAACAAAATCCATCATAACATGCTTCCATTTTCACTCGGCTATAGGCAAGGTTTGCAACAAACTCGCTGGCCTCTGATGTTCGGCCTGCACTTGATGATAAGTAAAGCACTTCGATACAAACACGGGTACATCCTTTTTCATACCCCTCCACTAAAACTGGCAACTAAGGTCGTGATACATTTTTGTGCCTCCCGGATGCACCGCAAGGCGTGAATGGTAAAACTCTCGGAGTACTTCCTCTCGGCAAGACTTCGGCACGAACAAACAGTCTCGGTACCTCACACTTAGGTCAGGATACACAGTCAAGCCCTTCTCTACCTTCCCACTGGAGATCTTCTCCCGGAGGGATTCTACCTCAAGGTCACCCTTCTGCGCTTCTAACACTTGACTCACAAGTGTAGGTTGTGCAACAACTGAAAATAAGGCTGCAAACTCAACAGACTCGGCTAGATGCAAGTCAAACTCCCCAAGAGTAGCCAACATTTCCCACTCCCGAATGGGGATACAAGCGACACTGCTAATTGACTTCCTACTCAAAGCATCGGCTATCACATTGGCCTTCCCTAGATGGTAATGCAGCTCGAAATCATAGTCCTCTATGAACTCCATCTACCTTCTTTACCTCAAATTCGTGTCCTTCTATGTAAACAGGTACTTTAGACTCTTATAATCAGAAAACACCTCAAATCTCGCACCATACAGATTGTGCCTCCAAATCTTTAAGGCAAAAATCACTACTGCTAACTCTAAGTCGTGAGTAGGGTAGTTCCACTCGTGGGTTTTCAACTGTCGTAAGCCATAGGCTACTACCTTCCCCTCTTGCATCAAAACACAGCCCAAACCTTCTCGTGAAGCATCACAGTATACTGAATAGCCCAAACCCCTCTCCGAAATAATCAAGACAGGAGCAGTGGTAAGTCTAACCTTAAGCTCTGGGAACGACTTTTCAAAAGTCTCATTCCACACAAATTTAGCTCATTTCCTCATCAATCTAGTTAATGGTGAAGCTAACCTAGAGAAGTCCTTCATAAATCTTTGATAATACCCGGCTAACCCCTGAAAACTACGGATTTCAAAGGCTTTCTTAGGCTATTCCCAATCTTGCATTGCCTCTATCTTGGATGAATCTATAGTCATCCCTTCCTTGGATACCATATGGCCTAGGAATTTAACTTCTTTCAACCAGAATTCAGACTTTCCAAACTTAGCATATAGCTTATGGCCTCTAAGAAACTCAAGCACCACTCGTAAGTGTTCCTCGTGCTATTCCTCAAAAGGTGAGTAAATCAAAATGTCGTCCACGAAGACGACCACAAAACGGTCTAAGAACTCTCGGAAGATTCGGTTCGTCAGATCCATAAACACAACTAGAGCATTAGTTAGCCCAAAAGGCATCACTAGAAATTCATAATGGCCATATTGGGTACAGAATGCCGTCTTTGGAATATCCTCCTCCCGTACCCTCAACTGGTGATAACTCGATCTCAGGTCTATCTTAGAAAAACAACAAGATCTCTTCAACTAATCAAACAAATCATCTATACGAGGCATCGAATACTTATTCTTAACAATAACCCGGTTCAACTTTTGGTAATCGATACAAAGTCGCAAGGCTCCATCTTTCTCTTAGCAAAGAGAGCTGGTGTTCCCCAAGGTGATGTACTAGGGCGGATAAAGCCGTTGTCCAACAATTCTTGGAGTTGAATTTTCAACTCACTCAACTCAGTAGGTGCGAACCGATATGGAGCCATAGAAATTGGTGCCGTGCTAGTTACTAAATCAATAGAAAACTCAATCTCTTGGTGGGGTGGCAAACTAGTAAGGTCCTCGAAAAAAAATATCGGGGTATTCACAAACTACCCTTGGCAACTCAACCCGGACCTCATCACACTCACTACTCTGAAAGCTAGCAAGAAGACAACTAAGTTCACTCTGTCCACGCAGATCATATATCGGTGATAAGACCCTATCCACCAGGTCTCCCAAGAAATAAAAACAATCACTGCTCAAGGTACATATAGTAACCCTCTGACGGTAGCAATCTATAATAGCCCGGTATGACGATAACTAGTCCATACCCAAAATGACATCGAAACTAGTCATATCAAGCAAAACAAATGCAAAAGGTAATTGATGACTTGCAACCTCGATGTCACAACCCCAACACCCCTGTTTTAGAATAACCTCACCACCAATAGGTGACTTTACACAAATAGGAGATGCTAACTGTGCCAACACTAACCCCAAAACTGATGCAAATACAGACGAAATAAATGAATGGGATGCACCCATATCATTTAACACGCTAGCAACTGAATTGAAAAACAAAATGGTGCCTTTCACTACTGAAGGAGCAGGTACAAGATCTGGCGCTGTGGCAGTATAAACACGCCCAGTAGGTCTCTGCTCACCCTGCTCACCCCTTGGAGCATACGTCTGATGCAGTAACTGAGCCAAAGAGGCTCCCTGATTGGCCCTCAAAGCCTATGCTGATTGTGCAGGTTGGTGACTCTGTGTCTGTCTCAAACCAGACGCACCAGATATGCCACCCAACTATGGAAAAAATCTCTTCAAGTGCTCGGCCTACCCACACTGATAACAAGTGAGCGACTGGCCTCTCCCTTGACCTTGGCCCTGAGAACGAGCCAATGACGATGCTGCTCGTTGTCCTCTTCCCGTCTGTGCATAAGCAGGTGACTTGTGGCCCAATTGACGACATTTTAAATAGGTCACATCACCCTGACACCTCTTCTAGAACTTAAACTCGGTACTAGAAAAGTGGACCTCAACTGAGCTCCCTGGGACTATTGGGGATTAGAACCCCTCTGTCTCTTATTGTCCCCCTGGTTATCCTGACTCCTTTTGGAGCCCCTCATTCTTTCTTCCTCTGCGTGCATGATAGTCTCAAGATGGGCTGCAGCCTCCACAAGGTGCCCATAATCCCTAATCATGGATCCGTCCTGGAAGGCATCGACAAAAGCCTCCCAAGTTCTTTCAATGTGCCCCGCGCATACTTCCACTACTGACCCGCGTCTCCTTTTAACAGGAAGGATGCCAAAGTCACCCTCAAACCTTCATCTTCGATGCCAAGCATCTTAAACATCTTCACCATTTGTTCTAGCCACTCATCAGCCTTCAGTGGCTCCTTGGGATCACCCAAAAACTTGTCCAGATTTGACCGGAAGAACTCTCTCTTAAAGAAAGATGGCTCTGCTTCAGCTACTTGGGCCTGGACTTGATTCTCAGCCCTAAGAATGCCCATGGATTCCCACAATGCTCTGGCCAATTCACGGGCTAAGGCGCCCATGGCCTATTGACCAACTGGTTCGGCCACATTGGTCTAACCAACACCTTCCTCTTGCACTAGAATTTCATCCAGTATAGGCATCTCATGCCTTCTAGGCCTACCACGCCTACCACCATAACCACGTCCTGACATCCTAATGAAGGTAACAAAAGGCATTAGCACATTCAGAAATGTACCGAAGCTAATTTAGTCACATCCTAATACGATGGACAATTGTAATTCACTCCAGATAAGCAAATAATTGCATAAACACATACGAATTTCATTCCTAGATAATGACTATCCCATGGCGTTACTAGAGTTCCAATTAGAAACAACAGTGATCAAGCGCTCTTCTAATAGGGCTTTCAGAAACCTGTAGACCCAATCAACATCTTAGAAACTAAATCCCATACCCATATAATCACATAAGCATGTTGTCATATAAACACATATCATCTATACCTAAGTCTCTAACAAGCGAGACAAACCCATTGTGGTACTAACCACTTCTCACGTACCCAAAGTATTCAAACTTGGTACACTCTGATACCAAGTTGTAACGCTCCCAAAATAATACAAATAATTCAACTGTAAAAGAGAAATGAATCTAATAGGATTGATATATTTCCTTTCATTAGAGTCCGTATTACAAAAGATAATACATGCATTACACATTCATAAATATCCATCCCAAATTTATAACATGTAATATCGATTAATGATAACAAAAGAATGCCCTACGGGCTTACATCTTTGCAAGATATTACTTGGTTACAACAAAAGAGAGTCATAAGCTCTATATATGTAAAGCCCTTGGCTTGAATAAACATTTAAACATTTAAAACAACAAAATGGAGCCTTCAACTCCTAAGTCCTCCCAAGCTACATCCTTGGAGGAGGCATGTCACTAGTACCTGAAAATGGTTTCCCAAGTAGGGTGAGCCAAAGTGTAGCTCGGCTTTTCGCGCTCCCTTTCAGAAGAATAACTAGCCCTTACAGTTCGAACTCTACTTGTGTGGTTCTGAATTTGATTTCACAAGTGCAATGTGAAACAGTGGATACACAAAAAGAGTCCAAATCTGGCAATTTCTTTTGAAAAATTGATGTTTTGAATCAAATGCCAAAAATAGACTACTTTGCCAGATATCAAACTCGCCACCTAAATATTTATTTTGGGAAATTTAGGAAACCCGTGACTCATGCCAAAGGCCATTAGTCCGTCGTTACCAAAGTGTCTTGGTTCGGGAACTTAGGTATGAGAGGGGAAGGTCAATAATGAGCACCCCACTCTCTCGATCAAAGATCGGCCTCTGCTAATTATGATGTGATTCTTATGTACAGTTATGTTCTTATTTTATCTTTAACATAGAAGTATAGACTAATTTCACGAACAATTGGAATGTTTGATTTTGTGTTTGTTTTGAAAACAAGTGTTTGGCATATGTACCACTTGAAAAAGTGATCTCATATATATACATTAATCAAAGTATCCTAATGTTAGTGAATAGCCTTCATCCACAGGCATCCAAACAGGTATATCAAGTAAGCATTTAGCCTCATGGTAGTATGTTTGATATGGCAGTAATCACACTCATGCAATATACTAAAGCAAAAATGCTTACCTTATGTCCGAAGGCGAGTCAAAAGAAAGCAAATAGTTAGAAAAAATGCATGATCCTAATTAATGTAACATGACTAATGCAATACATATGACGTGCAAGTAATAAGCTCGACTACTAGCATGGTATGCGAGTCAATTCAAGGCATGTGATAGCGCACGTATTCAAGTAAAGAGTTTGAATTTGACATCTGAATAATATGATGAGCCAAACTTTTATGCATGCAAAATGAACGGATGCAAGTCATGAAAATGCTATGGAAAATATGATGTCCCTATTCTAACCACCATAAGCAAATAAATAAAAGGGAGAAAGAATGGGGGTTGGAAGACATACAACTTATTACATATTTGTCCTCGCGAATGAGGGTCCGAATGTCCAAGTGTTCGAATAAACTACTTATTATAGATGCAAATGAAAAATAAATGAAGGGGCTGTCTAATTGTTACAACAATAATATGTAATGATTGCGCGATGCTGCTCAGGAATTACCCTGTCTGCCTTGCTGGGAACTGTTCTGTTTCACCCTTAGTCATTGCTTCCAACCAAAAGTATACTGTTTGCCATTTATTAGAGCTTGGCCAACCCACAATGAGAGCTAGTCGGGCCCAAATAAATCCAATCATGCCTTATTTCTTTGCAAAAAACTGTTTTTATGCCTGAGGTGAAACAGTGCAAGCAGGGTATTCCTAGCCATGTTTGTCTCTTCTACCATTCTCTATCATAGGAAATGCTCAAGAGAGAAGTGAACTCGGTTCCCAAACCATCTATGGTTGCAAGTTGATTTACAAGATGATTTTGGACACGAGGGGACAGAGATCAATAAATGCAATGCATAACAACCACCCCTCCCTCCTATCATGAAGTGAATTCAAAAAGGGAAGTAGAGACGTTTCAAGGTTCATCAAAATATCATGAATTGATGTAAGACAAGCCTTGACACAATAGACTCTGGCATAGCGTCTGGCCGTAAAGACGCTTCAAGATTCATCAAAACATCACGAATTGATGTAAGACAAGCCTTGACACAATAGACTCGGTATAACGTCTGACCAAATCCAATAAATCATATCAGTTCTTTATGTCAGTTGATTCATTTTATACTCAATTTCATTAGCCTCTTTTATATTACCTTTCCTTTTCTTTAATCCATTAAGTCCACGGTGATATTTACATCCAGTAAGTCCAAAACACAACAAAGGGAAACAAGTGTCAACTTAACCCGAGGAAATAAACCTTATTTTCTTTGGGAGAAATTACAAAGGAAGAGTCAAACTTTTTTACAAGTTAGGGATTTCAAGTCAAACCCAAGATGCACAACAAGGACTAGTTAAACTCAGAAGAGTGATAATGACTTAGAAAAACCCAAAGTGAGCGATAATGACTTGAAATCCAAACTTGATAATAAGCTATAATGACACTTTCCTTGGTGATTTCTAAGGGTCAAGTAGTCCTTTAAAAGTAAACACACTGGTGATAAAAAAAATAAAAATAAATAAAAGATTGGCTTTAGTATAAGAAAGATGTATGCCTTTGGCAATGAACCTTCGAAGAGATTAAACCATTAAGCATGAAAAAGTTTTATGCCTTTGGTAATGAACCTCTGAAGAGATCCATTAAGCATGGAAAAATTTCTTTCTTATACTTGAATAACAACCTTAATTTTTCACAACTTTTTAATCAAAATAATCAAAGAATGGAGGGAGATTGCAAAGATGATTATGAAAAGTTGATTAATTGGTTATTATAAAACAAACATAATATGAAAAACAAAATTATTGAAATAAATAAAACAACCCTATAAATAGCATGAAATAGTGATGAAATTAAGCTATAAAAGGTACACAATCATAAAGAGATTAAAGCTAGTAAACAAGTATAAGGGAGGGTGGCCACAATCATAAAGAGATTAAAGCTAGTAAACAAGTATAAGGAAGGATGGCTAACCCCTCCACTTTTACAACTTCAAATCACATAGTTTAGATGTTGAAAAACAACCCCAAAACAGTCCCAAATCAACCCCAAAACAGTGGCAAAAATTGGCGAAATCAAGTGGGAAACACAAGGATTTAAGCTAGGAATAAGGTTCAAGCAAGGGGGATTAACCCTTCCACCTTTGGGTAACTTTTAATCACAAGTTTCAGCCCTCAAAATAGTCCAAAAATAATATGAAAAGACAAGAAAAAAGATGAACAAAGATTGAAATAAAAGCAAGAAAGCTTTACATCTTGTAGAGAAGGTGTTTTTGTTGTAAATCAAACTTGTTTCCAAAGCACCCTCAAGTTTGAGTATGATTTTCAATTCTCAAATCAAGTTCAAGTTCAAGCTCTTGTATGGTATGTATGGATGATATGAGAGCTTCAAGACTATGGAAGGACAAAGATGAACTCAACTAGTGTATAGTTCTCACATCTCTTTGATATTTCTATATTTGATCTTTGTAACTAATATCTCTCATTCTTCATAGTAATCTCTAACCCTTCATACAACAGTTTCAGCCCTGTATTTATAGGCCTCGAACTGCTGCTGCTCAAAATATCAGCACATTTGGGCAGCTGGCAGATTGATATACAATCTGTTTGAAAAGTCAAGAAATCTAGTCGGACCTTGGTGTCTCCAGCTTGATTTCACTAATATCCAGTCGGACTTCAGTGTATTTCCACGATCTCTTACTTTTAGGTTCAACACAGGTTGGTACAAGGTGCAATACTAAAATTCTGGGGTAGAAATACACTGGGTATGGCAGGTTGGAATTGTTTAGAGCTCAAACTCGGATTCTTTTATTGAGAATTTAAACCACTAACTCAATGTAATCGTCATCATCTAGTGCTCGGAGTAAAGCGCCTAAATCTTACGAGCGGTCAAAATTGGGTGTCTGCAATTGCCCCTCTTTGACAGAGCTTGAAGTCATTTCACGACGTGAGTGAATTTCAAAGCCCAAAGACGACCCATTTGACAAGATCGTAAGACTTTGGCAAAAACAAACAAGTGCATACACAATTGGTTGAACTCGAGGGTACATATCCCGTTTGCAAGGAATCAAACCTGCGTAGTTCAGGGGCAAGATGCAAAATGATATGTGAAACACAACTTATGATCATGCAATGAAATGCAAAACATAACTTATGATCATGCAATGAAATGCAATCAAGACAATGATGTGACACTGAACGAAAGCATAAATTAGAGAAAAACAACTCCAGTATTGTCTCACAAAAAAGGAGAAAAGGTGAATTTGAGATCCAATCGCGCCGTATGTGAGAGGAGGAATAGTGAACTTTGAGATCCAAATGCGCCGTATGCGAGAGGAGGAATGTGAATTTTGAGATCCAAAAGCACCGTATGCCAGAGGAGGAATAGCAAATTTTGAGATCCAAACGCGCTGTATGCGAGAGAAGGAATAATGAATTTTGAGATACAAACGCACCGTATGCGAGAAGAGGAAAGTGAATTTTGAGATCCAAACGCGCTGTATGCGAGAGGAGGAATGTGAATTTTGAGATCCAAGCGCACCGTATGCGAGAGGAGGAATAGCGAATTTTGAGATCTAAATGCGTTGTATGCGAGAGGAGGAATGTGAATTTTGATATCCAAACGCGCCGTATGCTAGAGGAGGAATAGTAAATTTTGAGATCCAAACGCACCGTATGCGAGAGGAAGAATAGTGAATTTTGAGATCCAAACGCACTGTATGTGAAAGGAGGAATAGTGAATTTTGAGATACAAACACACCGTATGCGAGAGGAGAAATGTGAATTTTGAGATCCAAACGCGCCGCATGCGAGAGGAGCAATGTGAATTTTGAGATCCAAACGCACTGTATGCGAGAGGAGGAATAGTGAATTTTGAGATCCAAATGCGCCGTATGCGAGAGGAGGAATAATGAATTTTGAGATTGAAGATCTTTTGACTACATAAACAAGAAATTCTAAATTTGAGGTCCAGACGCGTCTCATGCAAGTGGAAGAAGGTATAGTAGAACGATTACTTTCGTTTGATTTGATTTGATTGATTTTTTTATACACTAAAAAATAAACATATATTTTAGTTTCTTTTCTTTTGATTTGATTGATTTATTTTTGTTTTTTTTTTTGTTTTTGTGTTTTTTTTTTGTTTTTTTTAAATAATAGTTAATAAAACAACACAGGAAAAATGATTTGCTTATATATATATACTCAGAGAAATATAAAGTAAAAACATATTTTGTCTTTTTTTTTTTCATCAAAGCCCGGCCGGATGTAGAAGAAGCTCGGCCGGATATACGGAGGTCCGGCCGAACTTCAATGGGGGAAGGGGCTATTTTGAGCAGTTCCGCGACATTCCTTTTTAAAACAAAACAAACCCCTCACTAATCACACACCACATCAAAAAAACCTTCCCTCTCTCTCTCTCTAGGATTCCTCTCTCTCTAGATTTCTCTCTTTTCTCGCAAACCCAACAACCCTCACTATTTTTCCTTTGAAACCCTTTTTATTCACTACATTTTGAACATATTGAATGTCGATTTGGTGGAGTTTGGATTTTCTCTTTGTTTTTCTCACTATTACCCACATTTTCCTCTTTCTCCCTTTGATTTTCACACACTTTCTTTATTTTCTCTCTCATAGGGTTTTGAAATTTGGGATTTCTGCCCATTTTCCCTTATTTTCCCACATTTTTCTTCACTTTTCTCTATTTTTCCTCATGGCTAGTGACGAGGTTCCCCTTCCTGACCCAGCCATAGATATTGGTGCCGCCTTTGGTACGGATATGAAGGCCGAGGATGCTTCTACTTTGCTTCTCCTTACAGATAGGCCATTTGATGCGGCTTCTTACCAGCCGCACACTCACATTCTCCTGCCAGGCGAGATCTTACGATTCATGGGCTTCATCCCTAGGCTGGAAGAGGACACACTATTGCTTGAGCGCACGGAGCACTTATCTGCCAATGCCTCCACGGTACGCCTTTCCTTTATTTTGTACATGTGTTGAAACTGATAAACAGACCATTCGCCTCTACTGTATATATTGATACAATTCCCCATTTTACAGGTTGTAGCCAAGAGGATTAGCGGTTATGGGACCATATCGGGCCCCCGACGCTAGTACTAGTGGCTCCCCGCAGAGTTGTGCACATTGGTTGATGTTGCCGGCTTTAGGCCCTTCTCCTCCGGGTTCATACAGATGCAGGCTGAGTCAGTGTTATATGGAGCTTTAGCAGAGAGGTGGTGGGACACCACAGACTCGTTCCACTTCTTTTCGACCGGGGAGATGACATTGACGCTGTATGACTTCTCCATGCTAACTGGCCTGCGAGTTAGAGTTTGTGGCTCGATCCCATTTGATCCAGATATGGCGTAGTGGAGAGCTGCATAGCTCTAGTTTCTTGGAACGATCCCGGACATCAGCAGCCAGGGGATGGTGCGCTACAGCTAGTTCTACGATCACTTCATCGACATTCAGCCAGTTACTGCAGATGAGATTTCCCGGTACCCTCGTGGCTTCCTTAGGTCTCTTCTCGGTACTACCCTGTTTGCAAACAGGGAGAATACCATGGGGATGTATCTTCTTGGAACACTATTGCACCTACCTCAGGTGGTAGAGTATAACTGGGGTGGCGCCAGCTTGGCCACTTTGTATTGCTACATGAACTCCGTGTCCCGCCACAAGGCGGATTTACTCGGTGGCTGCTGGAGGGTTTGGGAGGTATGCATCTCACCCCCCTCGGGCCACCAATCACGCATTTCGATGCATGATGGCCGAGGAGCCGAATTGCACGACTCAATGTGAAATGAATGCACATACAAGCACCTAAAGCCAACAACTTCATCATGGGTAGTCAAGAATGTCGACGACCAGGAATCGAGGCACGTTTTGTCACTTTGAGTACGAGACACCCCTCGTTTCCCGTGTTCGGACTAACTCCTATCCCAAACACAATGCAAAAAACATGGCATGCACAAATGCAACTCTAGGATGCAATCCTAATGCAATGCAACTAAGTGATGCAAACATGCAAGGGATAATATGTAAACAAGAAACTAGCATACACAATGCTATAAGCTACATGGCATGCACAATGCTCATGACACTAGCATACACAATGCACATGGAACTAATATACACAATGAGATGAACAAGGCATGCACAATGCAATGATCAATCATGCGACAACGTGGCATACTCAATGCTATGAACTACAATGGCATACTCGATGCAAAATGGACTTAAACCAAAATGGATGGGCCTCAACCACACCCAAATCAGTGGCCAAAGATGATGAAAACAAGGCTCCAAAACTCATGCAAACATGCCCGATGCAATGGCCCCAAGCCTAAGGCATGAAACACAACTTTCCAAACACATTGAAAAGGATGAAATATGGAGTGCAAGGACACATGTTCCAACTCTGAAATGGCATACAAAATGACTCCAAAATGATGTAAACAACTCACACAATGCATGTTGAATGGCTCAAGCACCGAAGCTAGTGAAGTGTATTACACTATAGGCATGCAAGGCAATGCTCAAATGGCCAAACCAACTCCAAACAGATCCTATGCAGGCCAGAATAGGGGCAAAAGTGAACTAAGATAATGGCTTGAAAGGCACAAAAATGAAGCTCATGTAATGGCTCACAAATGGGGTATAATGATGCAACTCTCAAGCACATTGAAAGAGTGACAAACATGAGAATATGGCCAAGAAATAAGCTCTAAAATAACATTCCTCATAATGCCAAAACATGCAAATACCTCTAGCTAAGCATGCAAGGGACCTCAAAAACTCAAAGCTAGGCAAGGCTATTACACTACAAGCATGCATGGCAAGAATCATTCGACTAAGAGGGCTTAAAACAAAGCTAAGGCAGCCCAAAATATGAACAAAATCAGTTTGGATCAAGGCCAAAATATGCTAGAATAGAGGGCCAAAACATCATGCATTTCAAGCTAGTAAACATGATTTACACTACAAGAATATGAGGCATATGAGAGGCTACCAAACTAGCCAAAAATAGAATCATGGCATGCCAAATGATGGCCAAAAACCCACTGAGACATGACCAATACATGCAAGAATGAGGTGCTACTTTGATAAGCCATCAAAGGGATTATTCTACACATGCAAGAGGCAAACACAAGGTGACCAAACCAGCCATAGAGAGAGTCTAGGCAGGTCCCAAAAGTCACCAAAAAGGGCCTGAACCAAGCCTTGGAAGTATGAAAGTATGTGCTCCTTTGAAAGGCCAAAAGAGAAAGGGTCTCCCCTCTCTAATTTAGGCCCTCAAAACCACATGCCAACCACTGAAAATCCTCTAGATTTCAGTGGCTAAAAGGCCAAGCAAAGATCAACACAAAGGTCTCATGGCATGGCACAAAACAAGGCTAAATAGAGCATGCAAGAGGGTAGATGACCCTCAACACCAAAAGAGCCTTGAACAAATATGAAAAACACTTAAATATGAAGCTTTTTTTAGTTGACAACAAAGCCTAAACATGCATTCAAGTATGGCTAAGAGAATGATCAAGATAGAGCTTAAAAAGAGGGAAAAGGAGTTACCCTTGAAGCTCATCAAAACCAGCAAGTTTTGGGACCAAAAACCAACTCTTCAACCTCTGAAAATACCCTCCAAGAACCTCAGATCATTGGTGGAGGTGTATGGCTATGAGGTGTGGTGCAATAGGTCAAGAACAATACACACTTTGAGCCACAATATAGAGATATAGAGAGGGATATGTATTTTGCCTTCAACAAAATTCTGAACCTCTGCAAAGGAGAGGGAGGGCCTCTCTTATAGAGGTTTGAAGCTAAAGCTTCCTCAAGAAACTAAAATCTTGGATGAACATGTATGGAGGATATAGTCTGTACCTTCCAGCTGGCACAGCTGGCATCCACACAATCTGACAAAATAGAAGGAGACCAGCCGACCAGAAAAGGTGGTCGGCCGACCACTTTCCCTGGTCGGCTGACCAGGGCAAGTGGTCAACCAGATTAAAAAGTGGTCGGCCAAGGGTAATGGTGGTTTCCACACTGAAAGCAAGTCAATGGTGGGGTGAGAAACCAGAAAATGTGGCCCAAAGACCAAGAAAACCAGTTTCCTGACTAGAAAATCGACTGGCAGGGAGAAAAGTGGTTTTCAAGGAGAAAGCTGGTCTCCCACCCTTGTACCACCTTCCAAACAAGGAAAACAAAGTTCGTGCCAAGAATGAACCAACACGGATGCAAAACGAGAGTTCGGGAGGCAAGACGCGTGGCCGGGGGCCTCGAAAACTGGCTGTTGAGCACAAAAAGTGGCGTATGACAACAAAAGTGGTCTCCTAGACCACAGTGTCCCTCTAGATAGAGGAAACAAGGTGTGTTCCAAAAAACGTGCCAAACGGAGAATGTTAAGCGGTCCCGAATCGAGGCGCACGGCCGACGGCTTCGAAAATTAGATACTAGTCTCCAAAAGGGAACAGTGGCCTACGACCACGAAAAGTAGTCTACGACCACTGAGAGATGGTTTACAAGACCTCTCCCTCCCTCCAGGAAAAGAAAACAAAACTCGGTCCGGGGATCGAGTTAAAGTAGAAAGGGTCCTGAGGTCCCGAGGTGAGGCTCTCAGCCGAAACTTCGAAATCTCAGGACAAGTAGAACATGCACCATCACCGAGCACTCAATCGATGACGTCTGAGTCTTAAGGTCGGTCAAAAATGGGGTGTCTACAACATGCTTCTGGGTTGCAGACCTAAAGCTTTGCATTGTTGGCTCGAGCGAGGCTTTCTACGCTCGAGCAAGAGTTCTTTCTGTCTGGTCGCTCGAGCGACCAATCCTTCGCTCGAGCGAGCCTGTGTTATATCAGTAGACAGCAGCGGGATTAAACTTCACTTTTTCATCTCCTCTTTTGTATAAACCCTAGATCTGGCTGCTCCTCTCTCTACACTTACCTTCTCTCTAGGGTTTCATCTATTTTTAGTGTGTTTCTACCCTAAGTTCTTTGTAAGAAAGATAGAGGGTTGTTTGGGCTACGTTTTAATCTAAAAATTTATGGATTTGGAGCACTTTGAATTTTCACCATCTTCTCCATTTGAGCTCTCAATTTCGAGGTAGGGATACCTTACTCCATCTTATGAGTTTCGTCTTTAATTTTGGCAATTTTGATTAGTTGGTGATGTTGGGTAATTTTGGAAAAAGTTAGGGTTGTTGTGTAATTTATAAAAGAGGGTTTTCAAATATTAAAAACCCATATGTATGTAAGACTTGGAAAATGGCATTATTACTGTCAAATTGAGGAAATTGAACCTTAGGGTTGATTTTTGGTAAAATGGGAGAATGCCCTAATTATTGTGATAAATTAATTGGTATAATTAATTTGGGAAAACATGAAATTGAGTTGAAATCCATGAAATTGGGAATTATGGGATTGAATGGTGTAGTTGGATTAATTTATCACTTACCTATGTAAATGATGATATTATATCTGTTGATGCATTTATCTTCTGTCTAGAAATAACTGCTTTGGGCTATCGGTGGAGGATAGTCTTGATTATTGTAGATACTATATGTTGATTAGGGAAAACTGAAACTAATCACATTGAATATGTCATTGAATATGACGGTTGGAACAATACAGCAAATAGGTGTATTGATTACTTATTGTATATGACAAGTGTTTTATTACATTGTATATGCATATTATTTGGGAAGAGATAGGGGATGTACTCCATGGTTTGAGGGAAGATAGGGGATGGACTCTCAAACCCTTTTTGGAAGGAGATAGGGGATGGACTCCATTAATACAACAAATATGTGTATTAAATTGAAGTATTGATACAGCAAATCTGTGTATCATTTGTGAAGTATGAAAGTGTTTTAATATGATAATGATGCATCAAATATGTGTATCTATTGTGGAATATGGAAGTGTTGGTATATCAGTTATAGTCTCATTAAATTGCTTGGCTAGGTTCTGAGCCATGTATATGAAATGATTTGGATAAGTAAAAGAGAGTGGATTGTAACATGGACATAATTGTCATGGGACTGTACTGTGATATAACTGGTTTATAAGTGTTAACCATTTATCAAAAGCTATTGTTTTAGTTATTGGTTATATTTGGTTTAGCATCTCTCTACTGGGCTGTGGCTCACCCTATATGGGACATCATTTTCAGGTACAGATGGTATGCCACCTCCAAGGACGTGGCTTGGAAGGCTAAAGGCTGAAAGACTTTTTGTGATATCTTTTATGTATTACATGTAAATTCAAGCCAATGGTTTAATGTGTTTTGAGTTAGTACTCTCTTTTTGTGTAACCAAGTGTTGGCTTGGAAAGTTGTAAGCTCGTTGGGCATTTACTTTTGTTGTCAACATGTAATACATTTGTAAGGAATACTCTGATGAATGGAATTAAGTTTTGTTTACTTATGTCTATGCATGTCAATAATGTGGGTTTCTATGTATTATTTTGAGGGCGTTACAATCAAGTCTTGCGAGGCAAGACTATTCCCTTGGTAAAGGTTTTGTGGAAACATCACAGAGTGGAGGAAGCCACTTGGGAACGTGAATTGGAGGTCCGAGAGAAATATCTGGATCTATTTGTGGATGTTTGAGCATATGTAGTATATTTTGTTGCATGGATAAACTTTAAGAACATTGAATATGTCTTAAGTTGTAAAACATTGTATATGTTTGGTTTATGGAAAATATTGTGAAGGTTGAGTATGCCTTGAGAATGGAAGTTTATTTTTAACATTGTATATGTTAAATATGTTATAGAACTGCAAGTATGTTATTAACATTGAATATGTTATAGAATTGTGGAATATGATATTGAAACTTGTTGAAATTCAAAAGAATGCATGTTGGACCGTATATTGTAAATTGCCTCTTGAATAGAGATGGGATGACTGGTAATGGTCAGGATGTGAAATGTTGGTTGGTAATGTTATTGAGAATTGAGAAAAACTTGCTTTTGAAAACTTGTACTTAATTTCGAGGACGAAATTCTTTAAGGGGGGAGGTTATAGCGATCCCGGTTTTCCCTCCTTTGGTTGTTGTATTCCGGGCTGAGGTTCCGTGGAGTTGGTAATGTTTATATCTTGTTTCCGTCCTTTAATTCTTCGAATATGAGTTTTAGGATGTGTTGGGCAAGTTTGTAACAGGTTGGGTGTGTTGGGAGCAAATGGTTGCTGCCCAGATTTTGGTGTCTTCGCTCGAGCGAGGCTTTTGTCACTCGAGCGAGCTCTTTGTTTTAGCTCCTTTGCTCGAGCCAGGGTTCCTTCACTCAAGCGAGAGTTGAGTTTTGTGTCTAGTGGCTCGAGCGAGAAGTCTTGTGCTCGAGCTTGCGTCTGCGTCTGGTTCTGGACCTGAGAGTTTAATTCCTTGGCTCGAGCGAGCCTTCCTTCGCTCGAGCGAGCGAGGTCTGTGTTTTGAGTTTCTTCGCTCGAGCGAGCATTCTGTAGCTCGAGCGTGCTTCTTGGTTGTAGACCTGAAGCTTCGAATTGTTGGCTCGAGCGAGACTTTCTACGCTCGAGTGAGGATTCTTTGTGTCTGGCCACTCGAGCGACCGCTTCTTCGCTCGAGCGAGCATCATATATTTCAGTTCACAGCAGTCTCTTCTTCTACACTTTTTCTTCATCTCTTTTTCTAAAAACCCTAGAACGGCTGCTCTTTCTCTCTCTACATACCTTCTCTCTAGGGTTTGATCTAGTTCTTGAGTGTTTCTACCCTAATCTCTTTGTAAGAAAGATAGAGGGTGGCGTGGGCTTCACATTAATCTAAAAAGTTGTGGATTTGGAGCACTTTGGGTTTCATCATCTTCTCCATTTGGTCTCTTCATTTCGAGGTAGGGATAACCTACTCTAATCTATGAGTTTTGACATAAATTTTAGTCATTTTGATTAGTTGGTGTTGTTGGGTAATTTTGGAAAAAATTAGGGTTTGATTCGTAATTTATAAAAAGGGGGTTTTCAAAATATTAAATCCCATGTGTTTATGAGACCTTGAAAAAAAATGGAATTATTGTTGTTATATTGAGGAAATTGAGCCTTAGGGTTGATATTGAGAATTAGGGAGAAATGCCCTAATTATGTGATAAATTAATTTGTGGGAATATGAAATTAAGTTGGGAATTATGAAATTGGGGAATTATAAAGTTGAATGATGGAGTTGGATAATTTAATCACTCACCCATGAGAATGTTAATATTCTATTGGTTTAATGCGTTTATTTTCTGTTTAGAAATAACTACTTTGGGCTATCGGTGGAGGATAGTCTTGATTGTTGTAGGCACTGCATGTTGATTAGGGAAAACTGAAACTAATCACATTGAATATGTCATTGAATATGACGGTTAGAATAATACATCAAATATGTGTATTGATTGATCCTTGTATATGATTAGTGTATATATACTTGGAATATGTGTATTGTGTAGGAGGAGATAGGGGATATACTCCAAGGTTTGGGAGGAAATAGGGGATGGACTCCTAAACCGGATATTTGGGAGGAGATAGGGGATGGACTCCATTGATACAGCAAATCTGTGTATTATTTGTGAGGTATAGAAGTGTTTTAATATGAGTTATAATCTCATGTGAATTATGAAGTATGGAAGTGTTTTAATATGAGTTATAGTCTCATTAAATTGTTTGGCCAGGTTCTAAGCCACGATTATGAATTGAAATGGTATAAGTAAAGTAAAGTGGAATGTAACATGGACATGATTGTCATGGAACTGTATTGTGATATATGTATTAGTTTATAAGTGTTAACAATCTATCAAATGCTAAATGTTTTAATTATTTCTCATACTTGATTTAGTATATCTCTATTGGGCTTTGACTCACCCTATATGGGACGTCATTTTCAAGTTCAGGTGATATGCCACCTCCAAGGACTTAGCTTGGGAGGTTCTGAGAGTTGAAGACTCCTTTTGTTGTTTTGTTATTTTGGTATTACATGTAAATTCAAGTCAAGGGCTTAATATGTATGTGAGTTAGTACTCTCTTTTTGTAACCAAGTGTTGGCTTGGAAAGTTGTAAGCCCATAGGGCATTTACTTTTGTTGTCAACATGTAATATCTTTTGTAAGAATACTCTGATAAATGGGAATTACGCTTTATTCTCGTATGTCTATGAATATCTTGAATGTTGGGTTTATGTATTATTTTGAGGGTGTTACATCCTATGTCTATGGATGTCATGAATGATGGATTTATGTATTTATTTTGAGGGCGTTACAACTCAAGTTGTTTTGGTTGAGCTCACCTAAATTTGCAATTCTAGCAAGGGGGTTGAAAGTTACATGGTTAAATTTGTAACAAATTAAAAAATGATAAATAAATTGTGATAAAATTGTAGGACCTAAATTGTAAATTTCAATTATCTTTGATTTCATAATTTACATGTAAAAATTTAATTATTTATATTATTTTGTATAAAAATATATTTCTAATTTTTTTACATGCCATGCATAGCACGGGTTACCACTAGTGATTACATATCAATTATGGATATTGTTGCCCATTTGGGAAAGTGAGTTAAAAGTCACTTTTCAACTTTTAACCCACTTTTCTCTTTTAAAAAAAAATTTAAAAAGTTAAAAAATAACTATTAACTATCTTCTCAAAACACTACTGTTTGTAAAAAAAAAAAGCAAGACAATGACTTTTAGCCTTCGTTTGGCTAACTGTATGAAAAAAATAAAATAAGTTAAAAAAATTAATAAAATCAAATATCATATTTTAATTATAATTATTTTAATTTTTTTTTTCACAAAAGTCAAAAAAATAAAAAAAAACCAAATCAAGCGAACTTTTTAATCCCAAGTTAAAAATGTCTCAACTTGAAAAAGTCAACTAAAAAACCAATGCCAAACGGCGACTTAGGCCTCATTTGGGAACAAGCTATTTTAGTAACTTTTTGACTTTTCGGCTAAAATATGAGGTAAAAAAATCAGTATGTTTGGAATGACTTTTTTAATTTTTTACAAAAAGATGTGGAAAAAGTAAAGAGAAAATAAAATTTTTAACATTTTGACTTTTAAACTAAATCTGTTGTATGCCAAATGAGGCCTTATTTACCTCCTCCTCATTCTTCTTTCATTTTCTTTTTCTTTTCTTCATTTTTTCTTTTGGCTTTCCTTTAATTTTCTTTTTAATGGGCTAGATGATTAACATTGTGTTTAAAATATTTCTTTTTTAGTGTTTAGAATCTCTCCATTTTTTTTTAATAGTTGAGTATTCGAATTAATTTACATACATTTCGACTAATCCCATAATAACTTCTATTGAAATAATATAATGATTTGGACCAAAAAAAAATTATTTCAATTTTTTATATATCAATTTAATCTAATTGATAACATTCATTTAAAAATTAAATTGAACAGACTTTATTCATTATTTTCAAAATGATTGAGGGATTTACATATAATTCTAAAAGTGATCCATTCCCTTTGAATGGACTATTTTGTTTTTAATTTTTGTCATTTCTCTTAATGAATATTATCAATTGTACTAAATGGATACAATATGTAAAATTAATACAATTAAAGTTATAGAGACTAATATAAGAATCAAATTAATACGATCACATAAATAACTTGCCCAAAATTAATAATAATTTCACCATTAGGATTATTAATTTTTAACGTTTAAGTAATGTTTGCAAAATTATCATTGGAGATGCTCTGAACCACAAATTCAAAGCAAACAAATGTTGAATCCAACCTTATAGTTGGAGCAACTTTTGATGATTTTATTTTGAAAAATAAGAGTAATAGTGAGAAAGGAAATTCATTCATTAGTAGTGATTAGAAGCAGTATTTGTCTTTGTTGCTCATGAAGCAAATTACCCATTGCCAGAAAGAAATATAAGATTAATAGTCAAATAATAAAGATAGTTTGGCTGCACTCAATTCTGCTATGGCAATGTGTATTTGTTTATCAAGTAATTTTTTTTTTTCAAAATTGTTATACAATTATAACCATCTTATTTCAAACGAAAATATTTATTATTACTATATCTCATAATTTTAGAAATGTTACTAAATTAAAAACACGTATAAAATATATATTTTTTATATACAAAATAAGACTGCCATTGCAAATATCTGTATAGCCATTGCATGCGCAAAATTCATTGCTTCCATGGACAGAAAGACAGGCGGGATATTGTTAGTACAAATATCAACTGCCAGGTAAGTGTACATAAATATATGAATAATACTATATGTAATAATTTGTAACGCCCTCAAAATAATAACATTAAACCCAACAAATAAGACATGCATTGATACTCAAAAGTTCCACATTCTTTTACTCATTAGAGTTCCATTACATAAGTATTACATGTTAACATCAAAGCAAAATGCCCTACGGGCTTACAGCTTTCCAAGTTAACACTTGGTTACAACAAAAGAGTACTAACTCGTTTACACATTAAGCCCTTGGCTTGAAGTTACATGTAATACATCAAAAGTTAAGCGACAAAAGTATGTCCGCCTCTAGCCTCCCAAGCTATGTCCTTGGAGGTGGCATGCTTCCAGCACCTGAAAATGATATTCCCATATAGGGTGAGCCACAGCCTAGTAGAAATACACTAAACCAACCATGAACAATGACTAAAATATTAGCAATTGATAGATGGTCAACACTGATACAATCACATAAATCACATATTTATGTCATACGACTTATGAGTCCAAGTTTCCTTTCATTTTCTCTTTTTCAACAGATAAGCATGCTAGCTCTATCATCATCTCCACAGATATGTATAAAAACTATATCCCATATTCAGATAAGCATATAAGCTATATCCACATTCTACAACAGATAAGTGTAACCACAATATCCACAGATAAGCATATGAGCTATATCCACATTCTACAACAGATAAGTGTAACCACAATATCCACAGATAAGCATATGAGCTATATCCACACATCACAAAGATAAGCATATAAGCTCTATCTTCACTTCTTTAGACAAGCATATGAGCTGTATCTACGGAGTTCATCCCCTATCTTCTCCCAACACTATCCGGTTTAGAGGTACATCCCCTATCTTCCCCTAAACCGCGGAGTACATCCCCTATCTCCTCCTCTACACATAACGTATACAAACACAATGGTTCTATATACAATCACTCAATACATATAGTTAATGTATTCTATCAACCGTCAAATTCCATGACGCATTTCATTGATTAGTTTCAGTTTGCCTAATCATCATGCATTGTCTACAACAATCACGACTATCCTCCACCGATAGCCCAAAGCAATTATTTCTAAACAGAAAATAAATGCACAATGGATATTCAATCAACATTTCATTTCCTCATTCTTCTCAATTAATTATCCCAATTAATTAAACAATGTAATTAGGTCAATTCCCATAATTAACATTTCAACCCTTAGGTCCCATTTCATCAATGATTCAACATTTATTCCATTTCTCTATGCCAAACATGCATTTAGGTTTATTATGAATAAAACCCCAACTTTTGTAAAATTGCACAAAAGCCCCAAACTTTCACAAATTACCAAACCAACCCCAACATCTCAAAATACTAAAATTTAAAGACAAAATCCATAGAGAGGAGTAGGATATCCCTACCTCGAAGTTTGAGCCAAAAAGGAGATGAAGACTCGAAGATCAACTTGCTCCAAATCCAAACTTTTTCAGATTAAATCAAAGCTCTCAACGCCCTCTATGTTTTAAACAAAGGCTCTAGGCTAGATTCACACTCTAGGGAGATCGAATCTTAGAGAGAATATAAGTGTAGAGAGAGAGAGTCTCGGATCTAGGTTTTAATCAAAAAGAGAAATGAAAAACTGAAGTTCAAAATCGCTACTGTCCGCTGATATAAAACACGCTCGCTCGAGCGAAGACTTGGTCGCTTGAGCGACCAGACACAGAAACTCTCGCTCGAGCCAAGATGTTCTCGATCGAGCGAGGAAAAACCCAGACCGCTCGAGCCAAGAAAGGCAACTCTCAGGTCCAGAACCAGACGCAACACTCGCTCGAGCAAAACCACCCTGGCTCGACCCACCAGACACGAACTCCACTCTCGCTCGAGCGACAAACTCCTGGCTCGAGCGAAGAGCCAAAAATCTGGGCAGCAACACTAGGCTCCCAAACACAACCAACCTGTAACAAACCTGCCCAACACATCCCATACTCAATATACAAAGTAAAAAGGATGCAAACAAGATAATAAACAACTACCAACATCCACGGACACATGTCCGGATCACTGTACAACAAGAGTAAACCCGGGATCGCTATATAATTAGTGTACTAATTGATAATGTGATATAATTTAGTAGATTTTTAATATTTATAATTTGTATAATGAGGGAAGTTAATAATAATGTCATAAGTAGTATTGGTACATTAGTTAGTACACTAATTAATACTACCTAATGCATATATCATCCTTTTTTAAAAGTGATCCATTCCCTTTGAATGGACTATTTTGTTTTTAATTTTTGTCATTTCTCTTAATGAATATTATCAATTGTACTAAATGGATACGATATGAAAAATTAATACAATTAAAGTTATAGAGACTAATACAAGAATCAAATTGCTACGATCACATAAATAACTTGACCAAAATTAATAATAATTTCACCATTAGGATTATTAATTTTTAACATTTAAGTAATGTTTGCAAAATTATCATTGGAGATCACTACAAGAAAATACAGCTTTGGCGACCACTTTTGCCGACTAAAAATATTTTGGTTGCCAAAAGTTGTGGAATTGGCAACCAAAAATTATGTTAGTCGGTAAAAGTACAATATTTAGCTACTAAATTTTTTTAGTCAGGGTATATTAATTTTTGGCGACTAAAAAAAAATTTAGTCACTAAAAATCTCACAATTGGGGACTAAAAAAATTTAGTTGCTAAATTTTCCACAATTGGCGACTAAAAAAATGTGTTAGTCGCCGTATAGATAGTTTTGGTGACTAAAATAATTTAGTCGCTGAATGAAAAAAAAAATTATTTTTTATCTTTGGCGACCAAAAGTTTGGTCGGCAAAAATTTAATTTCAGCAACTAAAAAATACGTTAGTCATGGTATAGATAGTTTTGGCGGCTAAAATAATTTAGTCGCTGAATGAAAAATAAAAATTTATTATTTATCTTTGGCGACCAAAAGTTTGGTCGGCAAAAATTTAATTTCAGCGACTAAAAAATATTTTGGTCGCTGTATATATAGTTTTGGCGACTAAAATAATTTAGTCGCTGAAAGAAAAAAAAAATTATTTTTGATCTTTGGCGACCAAAAGTTTGGCCGGCAAAATTTTAATTTCAGCGACTAAAAAATATGTTAGTCGCGGTATACATAGTTTTGGCGACTAAAATAATTTAGTCGCTGAATGAAAAATAAAATTTTATTTTTTATCTTTGGCGACCAAAAGTTTGGTCGGCAAAAATTTAATTTCAGCGACTAAAAAATATGTTAGTCGCGGTATAAATAGTTTTGGCGACTAAAATAATTTAGTCGCTGAATGAAAAATAAAAAGTTATTTTTTATCTTTGGCGACCAAAAGTTTGGTCGGCAAAATTTTAATTTCAGCGACTAAAAAATATGTTAGTCGCGGTATAGATAGTTTTGGCGACTAAAATAATTTAGTCGCTTAATGAAAAATAAAAATTTATTTTTTATCTGTGGTGACCAAAAGTTTGGTCGGCAAAATTTTAATTTCAGAAACTAAAAAATATGTTAGTCGCGGTATAGGTAGTTTTGGCAACTAAAATAATTTAGTCGTTGAATGAAAAATAAAAATTTATTTTTTATCTTTGGCGACCAAAAGTTTGGTCAGCAAAATTTTAATTTTAGCGACTACAAAATATTTTGGTCGCGGTATACATAGTTTTGGCGACTAAAATAATTTAGTAGCTGAATGAAAAATAAAAAATTATTTTTTGTCTTTGGCGACCAAAATTTTGGTCGGCAAAAATTTAATTTCAGCGATTAACAAATATTTTGGTCGCTGTATATATAGTTTTGGCAACTAAAATAATTTAGTCGCTGAATGTAAAATAAAAAATTATTTTTTATCTTTCACCCATCACTCTTTCTCTCTCTTTCTGTCTTCTGTCTCTTTCTTTCTTTATGTGTCTCTGTCTTATTCTCTCTTCTCTTTCTCTCTCTCTCTCTCTCTCTCTCTCATCACTTTTCTCTATCTGTCTGTCTGTCTCTCACTCTCTTTCTCTCCGTGTCTCTGTTTTTTTTCTCTGTCTCTCTTCTCTTTCTCTCTCTCTCACTCATCACTTTTCTCTGTCTGTCTGTCTGTCTCTCTCTCTCTATGTCTCTCGCTCATCTCTCTTCTCTCTATTTCTCTTATCTCTCTTCTCTCTCTGTCTCTCTTCTCTTTATCTCTCTCACTCTCTCGCTCATCTCTCACTGTCTCTCTCTCGTTTATCTCTTTTCGCTCTTTCTCTCTCTCTCTCTCTCTCTTTGTCTGTCTCTTTTCACCAATTTTTTCATTTTCCACTCTCTTTTGTCTTTCTCTCTCTTACTCATCACTCTTCTCTGTCTGTCTGTCTCTCTCTCTCTGTGTCTCTCACTTATCTATCTCTTCTCTCATCTCTTTTTTCTCTGTCTCTCTCACTCACCTCTCTTCTCTCTATCTCTCTCGTTCATCTCTCTTCTCTCTATGTCTCTCTTGCTCATCTCTCTTCTCTCTATCTCTCTCCTTGTCTCTCTCCTTGTCTCTCTCGTTCATCACTCCTCTCTCTTTGTCTCTTTTTCTGTCTCTCACTCTCTATCTCTTTCTCTCTTTGTCTCTCTCTCTCTCTCTCTCTCTCTCTCTCTTTCTCTTTTTCTCTCTCTCATTCATCACTCTTCTCTGTCTGTCTGTCTGTCTTTGTCTCTGTCTCTCGCTCATCTCTCTTCTCTCTATCTCTCTCATCTTTTTTCTTTCTCTATCCCTATCTTTTCCACTCATCTCTCTTCTCTCTATCTCTCTCTCTGTCTCTCTCACTCATCTTTCTTCTTTCTCTATCTCTCTCTTTTTCTATGTTTTTCTCTCGATCATCTCTTTTCACTCTCTTTCTTTCTGTCTTTGTCTATCTCTCACTCATCTTTTGTTTCTCTCTATCTCTGTCTCTATCTCTTTCTCTCTATGTCCCTCTCTCTCTCTATCTCTTTCCCTTTCTATCTCTTTCTCACTTATCACTCTTCTCTCTCTCTTTCTCTCTCTATGTCTGTCTAGCTGTCTCTCACTCTTTTATCTCTCTTTCTCTCTGTGTGTCTGTCCGCTTGTCTGTCTCTCTCCCCCATTGTGTTCACCTTGCTCACTCTCTCCCTCCCCTCTTCTATATTTACCGAGCTCTTCACTACAAGAAAATGCACTTTTAGTCTCTCTCGCTCATCACTCTGTCTCTCTCTATCTCTCTTCTCTATTTGTCTCTCACTCATCTCTCTCTCACCACCCATCTCCTCTACCACATTCACTACTACTGCAAATGTCATTCCACTACCAGCATTATTGCCATTGTTGCCACTCCACCTCTACGACTACTATTACTATCACCGTCGTTATCACTCCACTAACACTACCACCACTAGTACCACCACTACTACTATTATTACCTCTCATTTACCGACGCCACTTCATCTCTTCTACCACTACCACAACTTCACCACTAATCTCCTTTGCCACCACCATCACCTCTTATCCACCACCTTCACCACTACTGCCGCTCTCTCTCCTCTACCACAAAAGTTTGGTCGGCAAAAATTTAATTTCAGCAACTAAAGAATATGTTAGTCGCGGTATAGATAGTTTTGGCGACTAAATTAATGAAAAATAAAAATTCACTTTTTATCTTTGCACGACCAAAATTTTGGTCTGCAAAAATTTAATTTCAGCGACTAAAAAATATTTTAGTCGCGGTATAGATAGTTTTGGCAACTAAAATAATTTTCTAGAGGATGTTCAACTCTCCCTAAAAACAATTTGAGGTATAAATATCCCTCTCTTTCTATCTATCTCTCTCGCTCATCTCTCATCTCTCTATCTCTCATATCTCTTCTCTCTCTGTCTCTCTCGCTCATCTCTCTTCTCTCTATCTCTCTATCTGTCTCTCTCGTTCATCTCTCTTCTCTCTCTGTCTCTCACTCTCTATCTCTTTCTCTCTTTGTCTCTCTCTTTCTCTCTCTCTTCTCTTTCTCTCTTTCACTCATCACTCTTCTCTGTCTGTCTGTTTGTCTATCTGTCTTTGTCTCTTTCTCTATTTGTCTCTTGCTCATCTCTCTTCACTTTATCTCTCTTTATCTCTGTTCTTTCTCTATCTCTCTCGCTCATCTATCTTTTCTCTATCTCTGTTTCTATCTCTCTCGCTTATCTTTCTTCTCTCTCTGTCTCTCTCTTTTTCTATGTCTTTCTCTCGATCATCTCTTTTTGCTCTCTTGCTCTCTTACTCTTTCTCTCTTTCTATCTCTCGCTCATCTCTTGTTTTTCTCTCTTTTTCTGTCTGTCTGTCTCTCTATCTCTCTCTCTCTCTCTATATATATATATATCTTTCTCTCTCTCACTCATCACTCTTCTCTCTTTCTTTCTCTCTCCGTGTCTGTCTTTCTCTCTCCCCTATTGTGTTCACCTTGCTCACTCTCTCCCTCCCCTCTTCTCTATTTACCGAGCTCTCCACTACAAGAAAATGCACTTTTAGCGACCATTTTTTCTCTCTTTCTTTCTCTCTCACTCATCACTCTGTCTCTTTCTCTATCTCTCTTCTCTATCTGTCTCTCACTCATCTCTTTCTTACCACCCATCTCCGCTACCACCTTCACCACTACTGCAAATGTCATTCCACTACCACCATTATTACCACTGTTGCCACTCCATCTCTATGACTATCATTACTACCACCATCGCTACCACTACCACCACCACCACTGCTACCACCACCACCACTATTACTACCACCACTACTATTACCTTTCCTCCACCACCGCCACTCCATCTCCTCTACCATTACCACAACTTCACCACTAATCTCCTTCGCCGCCACCACCACCTCGCCTCTTATCCACCACCTTCACCACTACTGTCGCTCCCTCTCCTCTACCACAAAAATTAGCTCTTGATTTTTAGTAGCAAAAAAAAAAAAATGGGCCACAAAAAAAATTATTCATCGAACATAAAAAATTAACTTTATTTTAACGAAAAATATTTTTCATTAAAATATTACCTCTATTTCTATCAAATAAAAAAAAAATTCATTCAAATACAAATAAAACTAATTTCCTCTATTTCTATCAAATAAAAAAAATTCATTCAAATAAAAATAAAACTAATTCCCGCCCCCCCCGGTTTCACTTACTCACCGGACGGCTCGCCAAACTTATTTCCCCCCTTTTTTCCCTCTGCCTTTTCTTTCCCCCCCCCTTTTTTTTTTATTTCCTTTCAGGTTTGTAGAGCCCTTAATTTCACAACACTGTTTCAAAACAGTGTGCAAACCTTATTCTAAGAGAGAGAAGATAGAGGGTTTGAAGAGAGACTGGGGTTGAAGGGGAAGGGTTTCAGTCAACGGCGAGACTGGTCCAGCAGCCGCGAGACTAGTTCGGCGAGACTGGTTCGGCGGCGAGACGGTATGTTTCTTTTGACTCTTCTTTCCACTCTCTCTCTCCAGTCGGTTCCTCTATCGACTGGGTTGAATTGGTTCCTCTATATCTCTATGTGAATGTGTATCCTTGGAACAACAATGATGTAGTTTTATAATCCGAACATATCTTAAACCCTATGGCCATTCGGTTCATCTCCACTATGGCCAAAGACAAACCCATCTTCCCTGCGCTCTCATTCTTTTATTCTTTTATTTTTATTTTTTTGAATAGCCTTGCACTCTCATTCATGGCTCTCTAACTCAATGCAAATGATCTCAGATCCAAAACACTTAAATCCTCTTCTAATCAGTCAAATTGAAGAGCCGACTGGCCATAGGGTTTCAATTTATGAATAATCAAGCTTTGTGGGCTATATTTGGAAGAAACTTTCAATTGATTTTCACTTAGTACTAGAAGATATTTGGAAGATACTTTCAATTGATTTGTTTGATGTGAAATGCAATGGGGTTAGGAGAATTTGTTCATTCATTAGGCATTTTTGTTCATATTTGGAAGATACTTTCAATTGAATTTGTTCATTCAATTGATTTGTTTGAAGTGAAATGCAATGGAAGATACTATATCCTTCATTATAAGAATTTGGACATTGTTTCCCAAGTTTACAAGAAAGATCTTATAGTTGCACAAGGAGTTATTTCTGCACCTGTCATCTATAAAGAAAAGAGAAAGATAAATATTGTGCTTACATTGTTTGAAGTCCCCCCCAACCCGGTATATGTGGCACAAATCATTATGTGGAGTGATTGTAGCATGCTACGAGAAACCAAGGTTCTGCTTGGATCAATGCATTTCAAATGGAAGGATTTCAAATTAAATTTTATAAAAATATGGGAGTGTTGATTATTATATATAGATTGACAAAAGGGGAAGATGGAGTAGAGTAAGAAAACAAAAACTTAATTGTAAATTACCCAATAAGAAAATAACAGAAAAGAGAGAGAAGAGAAAAATAGTTAGGTTTCGAGTCACTATACCTTGGGCCAATGGTTTTCATCATATGATCTGTTAGAAAATTCTCATTCATGGGCAACTTTTAATTAAGTAGGATGTTCCAAGAGCTGGAGTAAAAGAAAATTTATTTAAGTGGAGCACATTGAATCTGAGGGTAATGTCGGTTTCCTCATTAGCTTTGTATAGGCTGGGAACTTGAAGGGAAAAATAACCAGGTACAGTTGAAAATATAAATGCTGAATTTTTTTTCCTTATTGTGATAAATGTATCAACTTGTGTCTTATATTTAGCCTATCACTTTGATTGCCTAATCATTTTAATGTTTTTGATAAAAATTTGTGTTATCCCTTTGGTTGGTTGTAGGTCAACCGCATTCTTCAAGATGTTCAATTTAAAGACCAGAAGTGGTTTAAGCAGTTTGTTTCCCAAAGCAAGGCTAGAACGGAGGTATATGTCTTGTAGTCTTTGAACAAATTGTCATCAAAAGTGAACTTTATTAATTATTAATTAATCTATTCCATGAGTTGTTTTATTTTCAGGAGCGATTAAGAGGCAGTGGTGATGATATTGTAGCCGCAAGGATGGGTGCAAAGTTAAATGTTGCAGGGTGGATTTCTAAACAAATGGGTGGCGTTAGGTTAGCTATCTGGACTGTTATCTATTGATTTAAATTGCTTGTTTTCACAATACAGTCGTGTAACCACCTTAAGTCTCAAGTCTGCAGTTAAATTCTATTTTGGTTTTTGTTGTTTTTAGATTAGTTTAATTGTTTTGGTTATTATGCTAAACCCCACTATGCATTTCAATGCATTGTAGTGCTTAGTTTTGGAAAACTCGTGTATCTGTAATTGAAGAGTGACTGAAAGAAAAGTTATGTCATCCTTCATTCTTAATAAGATTAAGTTTTTAATGCTTTACCTTATTCTTTCTGTTGAGAATGTAGACAAATATGTTTTGGAATTCGAAGGTGTTCACAGTCTGACACCTTGTATCTATTTCGGCACTTGTATCTGTATCCACAAATTATAGGCTAACAATTCTTTTTTTCAGGATTCAAGTCATCTGTTTTACTGTGGCAAAACTTCATTTGTTTATAATTTTTATGACCTTGCTATAGTTGGTTTTCAGGTTCAAGCCGTCACATGGAATCATCATGTGCCACAAGTTCTACTTAGTGGATCCTTTGATCATACAGTAGTGATGGTAATGGAAATGTTTTATCGGGTCTGTTTATTAATTATAAACTTCAAAATTATTGTTTTCCTGCATTTTGCTTCTTTTTTTTACTTTTTTTTTTGTGCGCACTCGTGCATTCACTTTGCTAAGTTGCGTTGCCTCAACATTATTTTGATTAAATTTATGTTTATGTGATTGCAGAAGGATGGAAGGATGCCTTCTCATACAGGATTTAAGTGGTCAGTTTCAGCAGATGTTGAAACTATAGCATGGGATCCACACACTGAGCATTCATTTGTGGTTTGTGTTTACACTATATCTATCTTGAGCTATTTTCATTTTTTGTTTTCCAAGTATGCAAAGCACAAGGGATTTCATTTTGAATTGGGAAGACATCGAGAGTGGCAATACACAAATTATGTCTATAGATACCAGTAACCATAAAAATACTGGAAATTTATTTACTTTTTCGTTTGATAGAACCTAAAGGTGCATCTTTAGCTCGATCTTCTTGCACTACAAAATATTATGTGGGTCGGTTGAATGAGTTATTGATAAATTAACTTTTTGATTGTGAAAAGGGGACAAGTGCTTAGTTAATGTTCATTTTCACTCATTTGATTAGGTAGCCACTAACTGGTCATTTTTGCGTTGTAAACTGTAAGATGTGTCCATATTATTGTTTCTTGCATTGTTTTGGTGGCATTTCGAGTTGCTTTTTAGGTTATTTCTAGGTGGAGAAGTGGGATGTCATGGCATATAGGTCAATATTAAGCTGTGTTGGGCCAAGCCATGCCATAAGCAATACCTATTTTGGAATCTTGTTCTTTGAGCTAGAATTTTTTGTTGGTTACCCTGCCAATTTTAATAAATATAAATGTCTGCAAAGTAGGTAGTAATTTTTGGCATAGAAGAAGCTTTTGTGCGACTTGATTTAATGTTGGTTGGTGTTTCAAGTACTTGGTTTATTCTTTCCATTTTTTAATGTTGTTATGTGCTTTCTTATGGAAGTCACCGAGCAGACTTTCACTTTGAGTTATCCTATATTGAGGCAAATGTTGCCAAATTTCCTAGGTCAGTGTATTTGAATTTAATGTTTATTCCTAGATATACTCTACACTACACATTTGATTGAGTGGTGGTCCTAACGATTTGGAAAAAGCATGTTGATTGTTAGCTGACATGTTAATTTGCACTTTCTTTCTTTGTTTGGGCCTATAAACGAAAGACTGGCTGGATGATGGGTCTGCTGCTGTTATTTTTATTGTGTATCATTAGTGGTGGTAATAAGCTTTCTGAATACAAAATAGTAACATCAATTAATGCTCCTGCTTGACTTTTGTTCTACTGTTTGCAGTGTTGGACCAATGGTAGGATAGAGTATGAGATGGATATGGTTGAGTCTGCGGTTAAATCACTCAGGTCATTGATGCCTACAAAGTAAAGGCATGAAAGGTAGAGCTTTGAATGATACTGTTTTGTTTCCTTTTTTCTGTTTTTTTTTCTTCTTTTATTTTTTTTTAAAACCATTTTTTTTATAAGTTATTTTGTTAAAGCATCTAAGTTTTTTTTTTAATTTTTATTTTTTTTCGTTCCTCATTCAAAATATTTCAATCATTATTTTATGAAATGCCTATGGTTATGCATATTGCGTTGGGTATGATTATTATACTACTTCTAGTTGTATACAACAGTTGTTTTCCATGGATTGTTATGACAAGCATTTAATGTTGTAATTATGGAAATGAATCTTTCATGCAAGGGATTTATACTTTTTGGACGGTTTTAAATTTTCTCCTAGAAAATCTTTCTCGATTTTTATGCATTGGCAGTAGCTAGTATGCATAATACATACAAGTATTCATCAGTTTGGGTTGTTCTATGTGAAGAACTAATTGGATAAACTAAATAGTGTTGATTTTTACTGTATCTGTTTATCAACTTTTGGTTATGATGGTGCAAACTTGTTTTATGTATTCATGTTTTTTTTAAATAGAGATTTTAATATTTGTTTCATTTCTAATTACGTGTTCGATAGAGAATAAATGATTAATCATGCAAAGTGGAATGCAGAATTATTGTTGTTCTTGTTTTTGGTCTTTGCTTTTTTCTAAAGAGGGATGGCGTAACAAGAATTAAATGGCGATTTGTGATTTAAGGGCTTATTTTGCCTTTGCCTTTTCTAGGCGTTTTGTCTCATTGTAGAGGACTTCTTGTTCTCTTGTTGTATCTTTGTTTTATATTAATAATTCTCTTTTGTATTTCTGATAATAGATGCTATGTCAGTGCTGTATATGTTCTGTATCTTCATTTTGTTTAAAATATAAATAGCAGAGTTAGTTCAGGTTTTCTGAAATTCAAATACTGCGTCATGTGATTCAGGGAGAATGGGTAGGAATTAGGATCCCAAGTAGAACTCAATATTTAAAATTTCTAGCTGGTTAAGAATATTGTTCTGAAATCTTTTTTAGAATATCGTAATAATAGTGGCAAAATGTTATTCTTTTTTCAGGCGAGCTGCTTTTGCACTCTGCCGAACCGATGTAGTTGCAGAGACTGTCAAAAACTATGAACTTGAGATTTCCACTCTTGCCGCTTTATCATCTCTGAAGGTATGTACACATTATCTTGTACACATTATCTGTTGTTTTGCGGGGTTGGTGTGATGTTTTCATATGGTATGCTAAGATAAAAAAAGGAGTCCAACTTCTCGAGTTTGGTTTGCTTAGAGCAAAGCTTGGTAGTATTCATGGGTCACGCTTGAGTCTAAAATTCATGGTTATTAAATGTTTGAACAAACCTCAATCATCTCCATACTCAGATTGATCTAGCTCGCAAGTACTGGTAATTTTGTAAAAATTGTAATTTAATAGATCCATTTTTGTTGGTAATGTGAAATTTCAACAAATTTCACTTGATTTTTTATTTTTTTATGCTTACTTGCTAAAGTTTCAGAAGACCTGATCCTTCCGTGAAATGCCTGGTTCATTTTCTTCTTTTGTTACATTATAATAGCTAAGTTTTGAAAGCTGTCTTGTACCTGAAAAGCGAAGTCTCAACTGAAGTACAAATGAAAATACTGTAACCATTGTACTTCTGAGTGTTGCCTATATACTCTAGTAAACTATAGCATCTTTTAAAGAAAGCAAATCAGGCTGAGCCATCTCAGAATCTCAATTTTTTGTTTTCCAATTTTTTGCCATATGGTTAAATGTTTTTTATGAATTCTAACTTCTCTTATTTTATTTGTAGGTGACTTCCAAAAACGATCAAGCACAAGGCTGATGCTTCAAAACCATATATATTCCTTCTTGCTTTAGAATTTTTTTTGGATTCCTTCATTGATTTTCCTTTTAATTTTTGTTCAATTACTTATTGGTTTTCAATGGATGGATGTTTAAAACTTGTCTCAATTAATGTTTTGAATGGAATGATTGTAAAGTTTGGGATTGAGCAGGAAAATGTGATGAATTTTAATGTTATATTTAGGTTGGGTTGAATGAATTTTGTTTAATATTGGATTGAATGTTTATAAACAAAAATTGATTGTTAAAAAAAATAAATAAATAAAGGAAGAGATTTGGCGACTAACTAATTAGTCATTGATTGTTTAATGTCTTTTGGCGACAAAATATTTGGTTGAGAAAAGTTTTGGCAACTAAATAATTGGTTGCCAAATTCTACACTTTTGCGACTAAAATAATTGGTTGGCAATTCCTTACCTTTTGGCGACGAAAATAGTTGGTTGTTGATTTTTTGCTTTTGGCGACAAACATATTTGGTGGGGAAAATATTATTTTTCGCGACCAAAGTGTTTTAGCGACTAAATGAATTAGTTGCGGTAATGATATATTTAGCGACCAAAAATTTAGTCGGCAAATCTAACTTTTTCCTGACTAACAAAAGTTTTGGTCGCCAATTACCTTTGCCGACCCTCAATTGGCGACCAAAGTGGCAACCAAAAAAATTAGTTGCGAATGACTTTTGCCGACTAAAAATAGATTTTTGCCGACAAAATATTTAGTCGGCAAAAGTGTAATTTCTTGAATATTAATATTGTCGACCAATCTTTTTGGTCGTGGAATGTATTGCCGACCAAATTTTTTGGTCGCGGAATGTGACAATTGGCGACCAAATTAGTTGGTCGTGGAAATGGGCGGCAATTGCCGACCAAACTATTTGGTCGTTGAATGTGCGAATTGGCGACTAACATGTTTGGTCGGGAAAATATGACTTGTCGCGACTAAAGTGTTTTAGCTACTAAATGGATTAGTCGCAGTAATTATATATTTAGCGACTAAAATTTAGTCGGCAAATATAACTTTTTCGCGACTAAAAATTGTTTTAGTCGCTAATTACTTTCCGCGACCCTCAATTGGCGACCAAAGTGGCGACCAAAAAAATTAGTCGCGGATAACTTTTACCGACTAAAAATGGACTTTTGCCGACCAAATTTTTAGTCGGCAAAAGTGTGAATTCTTGTAGTGGATGCTCTCAACCACAAATTCAAAACAAGCAAATGTTGAATCCAACCTTGTAGTCGGAGCAACTTTTGATGATTTTATTTTGAAAAATAAGAGTAATAGTGAGAAAGGAAATTTATTCATTAGTAGTGATTAGAAGCAGCATTTGTCTTTGTTGCTCATGAAGCAAATTAGCCATTGCCAGAAAGAAATTTAAGATTAATAGTCAAATAACAAAGATAGTTTGGCAGCACTCAATTCTACATGTCAAAAATTATAATAATGGTTTTTAATTATAGTAGTGATTAGAAGCAGTATTATAATAATGGTTTTTAATTTTTTTCCACACGTCAAAAATAAATTTTTAAACACTGACAGTATTTAAGTGACACCAACATTGAAGCGAAGGCCGAATTAAGGTGGCTGAACGAAGAAGACATCGCAGATGCGAACAACGCCAAGGCTGAACACTACAACAAAAACTTCATTTAGTGGCACTATGTTAGTGTCATTTTTTATAAAAATGACACAAAAATTCATTCTAATGACATTTCATAAAAAAATTTCACTCAACCACAAATAAATCAAAATTCTTTTATGTTATATTTTCAAAGGACGCCACTAAATATAAGCAGTAGTCATTTACTTAAAAAACGCCATTTAACTACAAAAGGAAAATATGTAGTGGCATCAATCTAGTTGCACTTTTTGACAAAGTGCCATAAAAGCGTCATTTAATCGCATAAATGTCATTGAACCAATTCGTCAAAAATGCACGAGAAAAATTTACCCAAATCGCTCTCTATCTCTCTCTCTCTGTGACATATCTTTGCAATTTTCGTGTTTTTCTTTCTCCAATCTCATCCATTCTGTGCTTTGTCACTCTTGGTTAGGGTTTATGGTTTTTCAACTTGCAATTCTTGCTCTAGATGGATCATGATTTGTTTGTTTCAAGAAAATATTCTCAGAAACCAATTAACAGAAGACTCCTATCAAGAATGGAGTCCTAGGGTTAATATTGATTGTGTATGCTGAGCCTAAGAACCAACCATTGATTGATCAACAAGCTCTAATTCCTTTCCAATCCAAGGTAAGGGTTAGAAAACTCAATGGCTTACAATTTATACTTATCTTATTTTCCATTCACACACACACACAAGCATAGATTGCTACTTTCTTCAGATTAATTTTTCTTTAACACTTAAGTTCGCTGTTTCTATTTGCAACTTCCATGGGCAATGCATAATCGTCATGTTCTATATTACCGCCCAATTACATTTTATACTTATCTTATTTTCCATTCAGACACACACACATAAGCACAGATTGCTGCGTTCTTCAGATTAATTTTTCTTTAACACTTAACTTCTCTGTTTCTATTTGCAACTTCCGTGGGCAATGCATAATCATCATGTTCTATATTACAGCCCAATTGGCCTGTCAAAATGTTCTCATTTTTACTTAGAACCAAACTGAAACCACAAGGCTGTTTAGTTATTGTTTTATGTATTTGTTTATTATTATTATTATTTTTTTTTTACAGTGAACAAAGCAAAACATTGGGTTCCATTGGTTGTTTCATGATTTTTTTTTTCTTTTTTTTTTTTTTTATCAATTGCTGAACTTTTTTCATTTCTTACCTTCATCAGCACTTAATGGTATCTCGATTGCACAAATTCCTAATCATATCAGCAGTAAAATTGGTTTTCATCAGTCAACAATCCACCATTACATTGCAGGGAAGCTATAAATAACTTATTCCCTACTAAGTCCTTTTCTTGAAGTGTCGTTCCTAGTTTTCACATCCATCTTAACACCCATACCTTAGCTACACAGATTACAATAGCATCTTTACCATTAGCTCAGAAAAAGAAAGAAAAAAATTCTAAAAATTATTGATTTTTTTTTTTTTTGATCAGCAAATGTAAGTTGTTAGTTTAATACTTATGGGAAAAAATCTCCCCACCCTTGACGAAGGGTCTAAATGCTTGCACTCCCTCTTGCTTAGTTGGTTGATGGTATCATTGCCATCAATTATTGATGGTATCATTGCCATCAATATAATTTTTCCTTTAGTAAAGATAGAGCAGTCAAGAGGGAAATCTATTGATCCATTAAACGTAAACTATAGAAGCTAACAAATTCAATCAAATTTTCACACAATAAGCAAGAGGAAAAAAAAACTGAAATAATTGGAAATGGAGTTGCATAAAATTTACCCTTTTCATAACTGATTTTCCACAAAAAAAAAAAAAAAAAATAGTATTCAAAAAATGAAGATTAGACAAAAGCATCACAGAAATTAATACCTCAAATCCCGAGTTAGAACCACAATACAAAGCAACAAGTTGGCGACGATTTGTGGCACCAACATCTTTTGTCTCATCCAACAGGGTTATATCACCCACTTCAAATATCTAGGACCAAACCTTATGTTAGAAAAACTTCAACACATAAATACATAATAAATGAGGGGGAAAGAAGTAAGGATATTCTTGCAAAGAAGGAAAGATAGAAAATCTTAAGCCATTAAACCACCAAAAGTTTCTAATAAAAATCACTGTCACGCCCCACTTTTTATTACTCGAAGTCATTACCAAATTCATTAACTTAATTCAATTTCAAGGATAACATGCGGAAATAAACTCATACATTCAATCCGTAGAAGTGATTAACATTACTCTCATTCGTATGCAAAGTAAACATTACATGAACATACTTAACAAATTGCCCTTGGGCTTACAACACTGAAGGTACAAGAAGAAGGGTGTAACCCTTTTACAACAATGGCATTCCGCTCACATAAGAAAGGCCCCATGGCCAACTGATGAGTAGAACCAAATCTTGCAGCTCAACCTGCTTAATACCTGAAAGAAAAATTCAACAACGTGGGATGAACATATAGTCCAGTAGGGAACTCAACATGATCCTCAACAATAACAACTTACAGATAGCTATGATCATGAACACTCATTCTCGTACTAGAATAGTAATGTGACAGTTTATACAAAATATATATATATATATATAAACTTTCCTTGAAAACAACCGTTTCATTCAACGCTATAAGCGATTCATCTTTCCTTATTCCTTTCATTAATTCCCATTCCCATTCTTTCATAACATTAACAATACCTTAGGAATTTAATTCACTAAGCCCACTACTCTCTTCCATTCTCCCAACATACACAAATACCCCTTCTCAAAATTTATAATTTCTTTAAATAAAAATCTGTTTTCCTTCACACTTTCCAAAGTACACAGATGACATTTTGGCTTCTTCCCGATACAATCAAATTTATACATGCACTGTTATAAAAGAAGATAACAACTCACCGACATGCATAAGATAAACCAATGAGGCAACTCAGCTTGCCAAAACCACAATCAACACAATCCATGATATTCCCAAACACACTGAAATATCAACAACAAACTTTGCTCTACTAGCTATGCGCATAGTAAGCCAAGGATACACCTCTCACAACAACATACCAGTTTACCAGGCGCTAGCTGGAAGGGTGTGGTACCTTAGATTCTCAGCGCAGTCAGTTTACCAGGCGCTAGCTGGAAGGTAACGGTACCTCTGATTATCAGCGCAGGGTATAACACCACCAATCGAAATGCAACAGGGCATAACCAACATGTATAACATATATACATAAACTATCCAAATACAAACCATGTGTTAAAATATATGAACACATAAGTGTGTGGAGTACATCCCCTATCTTCTCACACACACTGGAGTACAACCCCTCTCTTCTCCTTAACAAGTATGCGAATATAATGCATCTCAATATTTCATCACATAAAATGTTCAAACAACAATGGTGTAATGCATACATGACAATACAACACAACCACGTCATCCTCCACCGATGACCAAGGACAAAACCTCTAGATGTATGTATATTGTACATCTATTAACAGACTCAAATATCATGAGATCATCAACTTATCACCAATACTAACATAGTAGTATAAGATACAACAATCCAACATTCATACTCATTTCAAAGTACCTTTCCCATTTCACGAAACCAACTCTCTTTATTTTTCAAAACCGGTTTTATTCCTTTTGTTTTTCACAAAATCAAATCCAAGGACAATAAAGCCAAAGCTCATTTTAATCTACTACATTCATCTCCAAGCCATTCCAATTTAATTATACAAATTAAATCATAATCATTAAAATAGGATTTCCCTCCCCTTTTCCCAATATTGATAAGAAGGTTCAATCATCTACAACAAATAACAATGGCTTCATTCAAAACCCACAATACCCAAGTATTTACCCAATGATCAAAACCCCTCTATTGAGTTATTAAACCAAATAAATATTAGGGTTTCCTCTCCTTACAACAACAACATGCTAATTAACACCCAATTAGCCCCAAAACACATCTAATGATAATAGATCTAAATCCAACAACTAACCCAAAGTTCAACCTCATGAATTTATACAAAAATCCAACATAAAATGGTTTTCATGCAATACAAAAATTACCACATGTCTATCTATAGACGAAGTATTGAAAAAGAACAAGGAGAATCCCTACCTCAAGGGAGAACTCAAAACGAGATGATGACCCGAAATCAAAGTGCTCCAAATCCACAATTTTTCAGATTAGAACGAAGCCCAAGCCGCCCTCTATCTTTCTTGCAAAGAACTTAAGATGGATTCATACTAGAAGGAGATGAAATCTAGAGAGATAATAAGTTTAGAGAGAGAGACTCTCGGCTGCTAGGGTTTCAAGAATGAAAGAGGGAGAAAAATGATCTTTTTCCCCGCTGCTGCCTACTGAAATACGATAGGCTCGCTCGAGCGAAGACAAGCTCGCTCGAGCCAAGAATTCCAGTGTTCAGGTCCTAGTTCCAGACGCAACGCTCGCTCGAGCGAATCCGTCCTGGCTCGACCCACCAGAGACAAAACTCCACGCTCGCTCGAGCGACAAACAGCTCGCTCGAGCGAAGGACTAAAAACCTGGGCAGCAACCACCTGCTCCCAATCACACCCAACCTGGAACGAACAAGTCCAAAACATTCTATAACTCAAATTTAAAGAATTGAAGGATAGAAACAATTTCAAAACAACAACCGGAATCCACGGAACTAAGTCCGGATACAACAACCAAAGGAGAAAGAACCAGGATCGCTATAATCACTGTTAGAACTACACATTATTGTGACACTAAAGCACATACTATGGACAAAATTCTCACAATTGGGCTTTAACATCAACTTTTCCTTAAAATGAATCACTACTACAAATCTAGTTCTATTCAAAATTAAAAAATGCACACTACTACAATGTAGTCCGATTCAAAATTAATAAATCAAACCATTTTGAGTAACAAATTATTTTTAAATATTATTTATTAATTGTAAATATATAATTACTTAAATAGTTAAATCTTGATTTACAAGTGAGAGATATAGGTTGTGCCTATAAGGTACAACGCCAACCCCAAGTTACGATTAGGTACATCTAAAAAAAAATATTTAATTAAAATATGAATTTTTGTTTTTAACTTAAAATAACAAAATATGAAAATAAATAGTGAAGTCCATTAAAACAACAGATAAGTGACATGCATTAATATCACAAATAAGTATAAAAAATCTTCAAGAGTAATTATTATATCAAATTTCAAATCAACTAAATCTAATCTCAAGATAAATTGCAACTTTACCTAATTAATACTAATAACCCTTTTTAAAAAATGATATACAAGCTCACTTTTAAAACCTATTTTCTAGACTGAATAATGTATAAGTGAGATGATTGGCTAATAATTAGATCAAATATAAGAGAGCCAAATAATACATGAGAATAATTAGTTAGTTGATCATTAAACTTGAGAAATGAATCTAAATTTTTGATTAGAATAGCACTACTCCTTTCCTTTTGGAGGTTAAGACTTGCCCTTTCATAGGTATCAAATGAATGGTGTTATTTTACCTTCAAATGAGATTTTTAGTGGTTCAAAAAATTGCATAATGCCCAATTGAAGATCATATCATCCAAGGAAAATGATTTACAAATTCACTTTCTAAGCTCAATCATGTGTAAATAAGATGATCGGTGAACAATTAAAAAAGATATTTGAGAGAGATTTGCTTTAAATATTTTAATACATTTGTCACATCATTAAATTTAAAAAATAGATCTAATTCTTGAACTTGAATAAAAACAACTCAACATCTAATAGTTTGAAGCTCAATTTAAAGCACCTTAACATGTTAAATGATATGCCATCTGGTTGATTAAGCTACCAATTTTTTTCCTCTAAATAAAAGGACACATCCCATTTAAAATAAAAATAAAAAATAAAAGGACACATAATAACATAATATTAAAAAAAAATCATAATAAAGGATTTTGTGCACTATTATTGTGTTGTCACATTCTATCATTTAAAAATCATAATAAACTTAATCAATTATAAGTAAACACACATTTTGAAGACACCAATGAATAACACTGTAGTTGGTGAAGTGAACCCTATATATTGGCATTTAATATTTTATTATTTTTATGTATCTATACAATATATATAAAGCACGGATGCAAAGTGAACAGTAGTTTCACCCAAATATGAACAGTATTTTCTGAATAACTGAAAAGTCAATTTTGGCCTTATGCTTTATAACTTTTCTTCTTTGGATGCAAGGGTATTGATGGAAAACTGCCTTCAAAATTTGTTTGCTCGCTTTTTATGAAAATGAAAAGATCCATAAACACACAGCTGTCTCAGAGAACCCCCCTCCCCTCTCTCCTCTCCTCTCCTCTATGCTCTTCCCAACGGTGATCTCCCTCCACCGATGACGATGTTCGACCGCCTCCTCTCTCCTCTCTCCTCTCACCGACCACCGATCTCTTTCGCCATCCTCCCACCTCTGCCCTCTCACCGATCTCTTTATTTTGCCCCTTTACTTATAAAGCCTAAAAGCAAGACCAACAAGACACAAATAACACTTGTGTTCCCTGGAGAAGACGGAGAGAAGAGAGAGAGAGAGAGAAGAAGAAGTCGAAGGAGACGAAGTAGGAAGGCCAGAGTTGTCACACTCCCCTCTACCATCGTTCAGGTTCGTTTTTCAGAAGTTAGGGTTTTCATACATACAAATCTAATTTTTTTTTTTTTTTTTTTTTTTTTTTTTTGAGTTGTAAAAAAAATTGCAAGGACCAAACCCTAATTTTACCTTTTTTTTTGGGGATGTTTTATACCTAAATCGACTAAAGAGGATGCAATTCAAAATAGAAAGAAAAAAAAAATTTGTGTTGATTGTTTTTGGGATTTTGCCTAATAAAATTAGGGTTTCTTCATATTTATATCTTTAGGGTTTATATTGTATTTATTCTGGAATTCAATCTTATATGGGTAAAGGGTAAGGGCTAGAGATGCTCGTCGTTGTTTTTTCTTCTGCAAGGTTGTGGGGAGCAAAAAATTCTATTCATATTATGATGTTATGTTAATTGTTGTTTCTCTGGTTCGACCTTTTTATATGTTTTTAAATTTATTCGTATTAGTTTGTAGGTATTTATAATAAATACTTATGATGTGAAGGTAATGTTTAGAGTTGTAATACTTATCTATGATTTTAGTTTTTGTGCTATTATCGTGCTTGATATATTTCTTTAGTTGGTTTTTGCTTTTCTTGGTGAGTATAATATTTTTAACTTACAAGGGTTGTCTTTTTTATCTTTTCATTTATGTTATCTATATAATTATGAAATCTATCAATTTTTTAAGACTTTATAGTGGTAAATTTATGACATTTATGATTTATATTCAATGTTTATTAATACTAAGTTTTATTACTAAACACATTTGAGTCAAAACTAAGTATTTTACTCATTAAATGCTTTATGATATTAATAGAAATATAAAACCTTCCAATTGCAATATTAGTCATAGAAAGGTTAAAAAAATGCACAAGCTTTGCTTTCTCATTTTTAGTTCTCTAAACCTGAAAGAGAGAGTCATATGTGTGAAAAATGATAATCATTCCTCCCTGTAGAGAGTTTTGAATGTAATATGTTTTTCACAAAATTTTAGATTATACTTTGATTACATTGGGGAAATATAAAAAAAAATCCTTGAAAGTTATGGCTTTTCTTTATTTTTATTTTTATTTTTTTTTTCCTACAAGGTACTAGCCCACCATCTACGGAATTTATTATTTTTTAAACCATAAGCACATCACCTAACCTTGATTTTTCCAATCGTAAATTGATATATATACTTCCACTTTCCCATCCCCAAATTGATTTTTACACAAAAAAAATAAAAATAAATAAATAAATAAAAATTATGCCTATATGTTATACTCTTGACATTAATGGTTTTGTATTATATTTTTGATCTACAAATACTCCATGAAAAGATTAAATATGCCTTGGTAAAGTTTTTCGGTATCTGCAGACTAGCCCAACTACATAATTGTAGACCTGAATAACTAACTAATAATATTTTTGTATTTTCATCGATTTTATGGTGCAGGCAAGGCATGTAGAACATGCGACGCTATTTTGATCCAGAAATTGACATAGAGGAATTCTTCAGGTTAGGTGTTGAAACTATAATTTTGAGTCTGGTACATATCATTTGGATTCATTTGCAAAAATTTATGTTGCAACTTTTGACAGATTTTTTAGCTATTGTTTGGATTCATTTGGAAAAAATTTAAGTTGCAACTTTTCACAGATTTTTTAACTACCATTTGGTTGTGTCGTGACATTCAAAATCAATCAAGAATTATTTTCTCTTTGGTTGCCATGTGAGAAATTTCTGTTTAGTTGAACCCTCATGTTGTTCCTTTTGTTGGTGTGTTGTCGTATGCTTAAGAGTAATTACTAAACATTGGATTTGGAATCTCTATTTGAAGCTCACTCTCCCGTGAATTAGACAATTCTTGACTTGGTTTGGGAAAGGAAAAAAAACATCTCAACTAATGATCTAACTAACATACAACATAATTTGGAAATAAAAAAAAATTACATTTCCATGCTTCAAATGAAAAGAGATCTGTTAAAATCAATCCTAAATTTGTTATTATTATTAGTATTATTATTTTTCTTCATGGTTGGATACATAGTTATTGCCATTGCGGGAACTACTATTCATCTTCAAGTGAAGGAAGATAATAGATTTTACGCAAAATTTGCAAAATTTGATTGATTCTTCGTTCTTGGTTATGTGAAGATAAAATGTTCTTTTATTATTTTTTTTTTATACCCATGTATACTTTTGGGTTTTTGTTTTTTATTCTTCTATTCCTTTTGGAGCGTTATTTAATTGTTCCTCATTGGTTTTCAACATTTGCTGGGCAGAAGAGATCTTGTTGGGTTGGATTTAGCTCAGCATGTGTCATCTTTGTATATTTTCTTTGTTATTTGTTCTTTATTATTTTTCTCACTACTTTTCTTTTTATTTTATTTTGGATATTGTTTCATCAATACACTGGTAGAGATAAAATTATACACAAGATTCATACCCAAATCTACTATTCTATAATCTTTTGGCTGTACTCATGTTTTGAGGTTGTAAATGTAATAGAAAACTTGATCAAGTTCGTAGAAATTCCCTTATAAGTAATGATATTTGCACACCTTTTTAATGTTTTTATTTCCTTTGTAGATCACAAGGTTAGTATTTTTTTTTTTTGTTATTTTTTTGGAACTCTAGAAATTACAATAAGTGTAGGAACCCATAAATCAAATACAAAATCAAACATAGAATACATGTTTTAACATGACTTTACAAGGTGTGGCCATACCTAAAAAAATTTGTTGATTAATATATTTTGTGTCCAATACTATATTTGGTTTTTATGTTCTTAGATTCATTGTTAAAAGATAGGTGATGGGTATGGCCCTGGTGAAATAGTGTTAGTGTGGGTGTGGGTGTGGGTGTGGGTGTGTATAATATCGCATGGGGGCAAAATTTTCATCATGAAAGGTATAGTTGACCTTTTACTCTTTGCCTTTGGGCTTCGGTTGAAATCTTGATAATAATAGTGCATTTGATTTGATTTGTACTACAATAGAAGCAGCTTTTAATAACATGTGTTCACATCATTTTTCCCCCAAAACGCTTTAATTTATTAACGTCTATAGCATTTTTTTTTCAAAAGCTATCAAAAATTATAATTAATAGAAATATTTTCTTTTTAACCTGTTAACCCAACATATTTTCCCATTTTTAAAAAAATAATGTGAAAACTTCTCCCACACGACAATCTCTGTCAATTTCAAATCTTCAAATATTTCTCCCTCTATCTTTCACGATTTGCTAGGATTGCTCTCCCCAAGTCTTCTATGGTTCCATTTTTGTTTTTCTTCAATTCAAAAGGTTTGTTTATTCTTTTTGCCTTTTTTTTCATATAATATTTACGTGTATCAAGATTGACCTTTTCTCTCTTGTTTGTTGTTTCTATGTTTACCCCCTCCCTATTTGGTGAAGAAACATTGCCATATTGTTGCATATTTCATGGTTGAAGGGTCATTTCATTATCTTGTGTGGAGAATCCTCAGTTCACTAGGTTTGAGTTGTTATGTTTGAAAAAATTTCCTTCTCAAGACCTGCATTTCAATTCTCCTTCATTACAATGTAAAATTGATTTTTTTTATTTTTTTATTTTTTTATTTTTTTATTTTTCGTTTTTTGAAGGTATTCTATGGCTTAATATTGATTTCTTCTGTATTGTTATGCATGGGGTATTAAGATACATTGACCCATGTTTGCAAACTATGTTTAATTTCCTCTAATTTGTTTTAATATCATTGAAAGTAGCTGATCATGATGCTAAATTTTTGTAAAGAATTTTGCAAAGTATTTTGATGAAATGTTATGGCAACACTTGATAATCTAAATGTCATTGGAATTGTGCATCTATTTCTTTGACAATTGTGTAGGTTCTAATTAGAAATTTCATTATTTATTGTTTTATTTCATTTCTACGTACACATCCTATTGACTTTGGCAATTAGATTTTGTTACACTTGGAGGCCTTCATTATCAATTCTTCAATTGCTAGATTTTAAGAGTTCTATTTAATCATGACAAGTTATCAGGAAGTTTATGTTTTAGAATTTTGAATTGTAGCAATTGACTTGAAGTGAGATAGTGTCTGCTTCCCACACTTGAATATCCTTTAGTAATTACATGATTATTATTATTACTATTATTATTAAAATAAAAATGTTGCTGCTTCTAATAGATCTATATCAATGTTAGTTTTCAAAAACCATTTAGCTCCTTTACTACTTAGTTGTATCCAAAATGTGAAATCAAAAATCACATTGACATTGGTAGAGGATTAAAAGAGATTGAATATATTTCCATCAAACCTTTTGATTTGGATATTATTTTTATGAATTGGTAATACCAGAAACAAGCTACATTGCGGTATTATGATGATAGACAAAGATTGGGTGCATCTTAATTGAAAACACTTTTTTTTTCTTTTCTTTTTTGTGTTTTTTTCTTGTAAATTGCTTGAGCCACACAATTACATGGCAACCACAATTACATGGCAACCATACGAAATTTTGTGAATGTGGCTACAAGAATGCAGAGTATCCTTACCAGATTCTATGTATTTGCAAAGATTGTCAACATTCATTTCACCATTTTGTTGAATTTGTTTGAGCACGAGGTTATTAAGGGAATGGTTCTTAGTACATAAATATATTAAGAATGAACAGGTAAATTCACGGCTTGGGAATTTATGAGCTTCCTTTCCTATTAACACCTTTTGATTCAAAGTTTTTCATTGACCTTGTTACTTTGTTTTCTGCTTAACTAACAATATTCATTTCCTGTTTACTGATTAATCATTAGTTTTGAAATCATTAGTTTTGAAATTACTAATCCTATTGATTGTTGAATTATATTGGGTGTGAGATTCAGATAATCTCCATTACATAGTTGTAATGGAAGATTTCCAATCCGTATGTCTAACCCCTTTATATTGTCTAGGGATTTAATTTACTTTCTGCAGTTGATGCCTTTGGAAAGAAGTGGAGACTAAACTTATTAGATAAGAAAGCTTGAAGAATGGAAAGTTTGTAGATGAAAAAATGGTGCATTTGAATGAATTGGTTATTTTCTATAGTACATGGTTACATTGTCTTTAGCATTGTTTATAAGTTGTGTTATGTGGATAATGGAGATTACAAATCCAGCACACTTCTATTTATAGATAGTCGATAAGCATTTCTTTTTGTAAGTTTTGTTTTAATCTTCTTTTCAAGTAGTTTTAGCCTATTTGTATGAATTATTTTCCCAGTGTTCATTCTTCTATGACACTCGGCTATCTACATTTTCCAAGTAGGCTTATATCTATGCATCCATCTTTCGTGATTTCTGTAAATTAAATTTTTCTTGTAATGGGCACCAATAAACGCCAATAATGGGCATTTGTTAGCGTGCCTTGCACGCGGCCAATTCACTAGTATATATATATATATTTTTTTTTTTATACTATGTCAATTTTAATGTGATGCTATTGATAAGAATGTGAATTATTTTATAAAAAAAAAAATCATAATATGACCCGATTTAAATCAAATTGTATAATTTGATTGGTTGTCACAATTTAGTCTTACATTTTAAAGGAGGTGAATTGAATTTTACAGATTGATTAAGGATTTTATAATTATGATTTCAATTTGGAATTGAATTGGACCATAGGGAGCCAAAAATAAAAAATAAAAATAAGAATATGAAATTTATGATTGACATTTGAAGTTAGTGTTGTGGACCTGTTACCTTAAGTAAATCTGTAACGCCCTCAAAATAATAACATTAAACTAACCACATTCCTTTATTTCATTGAGTTTCATTACATAAGTATTACATGTTAACCTCATAACAAAATGCCCTACGGGCTTACAGCTTTCCAAGTTAACACTTGGTTACAACAAAGAGTTCTAACTCGTTTACACATTAAGCCCTTGGCTTGAAATTACATGTAATACATAAAAAGTAAAACAACAAAACTATGCCCGCACTAGCCTCCCAGCTATGTCCTTGGAGGTGGCATGCTTCCTGCACCTGAAAATGATATTCCCATATTGGGTGAGCCACAGCCCAGTAGAAATACACTAAACCAACCGTGGACAATGACTAAAACATTAGCAATTGATAGTTGGTCACCACAGATACAATCACATAAATTACATGTTTATGTCAACGACTTACAAGTCCCAATTACTTTTCATTTTCCCTTTTTCAACAGATAAGCATGCTAGCTCTATCATCATTTCCACAGATATGTATAAAGACTATATCTCACATTCAGATAAGCATAAAAGCTATATCCACACTCTCAACAGATATGTATATCAACAATATCCACAGATAAGCATACAAGCTGTATCCACACTTCACAACAGATATGTATAACAACAATACCCACAGATAAGCATACAAGCTGTATCCACACTTCACAAAGATAAGCATATGAGCTCTATCTTCACTTCTCTAGACAAGCATATGAGCTCTGTCTACGGAGTACATCCCCTATCTCCTCCAAATACCTATCCGGTTTAGAGGTACATCCCCTATCTTCCCCTAAACCGCGGAGTACATCCCCTATCTCCTCCTCTACACATAACGTATATAAACACATTGGTTCTATATACAATCACACAATACACACAATTAATGTATTCTATTAACCGTCAAGTTCCATGACACATTCCATTGATTAGTTTCCGTTTACCTAATCATCATGCATTGTCTGCAACAATCTCGACTATCCTCCACCGATAGCCCAAAGCAGTTATTTCTAAAACAGAAAATAAATGCACAAATGGATATTCAATCAACATTTCATTTCCTCATTTCTCACCAATTAATTATCCCAATTAATTAAACAATGTAATTAGGCCATTTTCCATAATTACCATTTCAACCCTTAGGTCCCATTTTCATCAATGATTCAACAATCATTCCATTTTTCTATGCCAAAAATGCATCTAGGTTTATTATGAATAAAACCCCAACTTTTGTAAAATTACACAAAAGCCCCAAACTTTCACAAATTTACCAAACCAGGCCCAACATCTCAAAATACCAAAATTTAAAGACAAAACCCATAGAGAGGAGTAGGTTATCCCTACCTCAAATTCGGAGTCCCAAAGGAGAAGACGACAAAACCCAACGTGTTCCAAAACCCGAGATTTTCAGATTAAAATGAAGCCCTCGACGATCAACAACTTTTTTGTAAAGGCCAAAGGTGAGTAAATCACTCCTACTAGATCAAAACCTAGAGAGAAGGTAGAGTCTAGAGTGAGAGGCTCAACAATGGTGATTTTGGAAAAGTAAGAGAGAGAAGAGAAAGTAAAAAGTGATTTGAAAAGTCACAATTTCGGGATTTAAACCCAGTCTTCCGCTCGAGCGTAAAACACCCCGCTCGAGCGGCCACTCACAGACTTCCGCTCGAGCGGCCAACCTCCCGCTCGAGCGCAGAATGCACTCGCTCAGCACTTTTGCAGAACCAGGCCTCCGCTCGAGCTCCCAACCCTACGCTCGAGCTCACAACACTGCACAACAAGATACTGGATGGATGTATTCCCCGCTCGAGCGCCAACACCTCCGCTCGAGCGGACAGGCCAAAAATCTGGGCAACTGGTTTTGGTTTCTAAACTCAACCAACCTGAAACAAACCTGCCCAACACATCCCATAACTCAAATACTAAGTAAAAAGGATGCAAACAAGATGATAGACAACTACCAACATCCACGGACACATGTCCGGATCACGGTATAACAAGGGTAAACCCGGGATCGCTATAACCTCCCCCCCTTAAAGAATTTCGTCCCCGAAATTTAAACACAAGTTTTCAAAAACAAGTTTTCCTCCATTTTAACCAATGTTACATTATAACATTCAACAATTCGACCCATTACCGGTCATCCCATCCCTTTAACAAGAGACATATCACAATATGTAAACAACATATGTATGCCAACATGCATCAACATTATGCACTATCTTTCCAATTTCAACAATATATTCAACACATATAATGTCACATTCAACTTCCATATGAGGCAAGTTCCAAAACATACTTTCAATAAACCAAACATTTTCAATGTTTCACAACTTAAGACATATATAAAAGCTCTTAAGTTCAACAAAACGTAAAATTTAAATACAAGATCACACATCAACAAACAAGTCCGGATATTTCTCACAGACTTCCAACTCACGTTCCCAAGTGGCTTCCTCCACTCCGTGATGTTTCCACAAGACTTTCACCAAAGGAATGGTCTTGCCACGCAGGACCTGATCCCGCCTATCCAAGACCCGAACCGGTCTCTCCTCATACGAGGCATCCTCATCTACCTCTAAATCAGTCCAATCCAACACATGTGATGGATCTGGCTCATACTTCCGAAGCATACTCACATGAAACACGTCATGCACTCCGGACAACTGCGGCGGTAAGGCTAACCGATAAGCAACCTCACCTATCCTCTCTAGGATCTCAAAAGGACCAATAAACCGAGGGGATAACTTCCCACTCTTCCCAAACCTCATCAAGCCTCGCCTAGGTGATATCTTCAGAAAGACATGATCACCTACCTCAAACGCCAAAGGCCTCCTCCTACGGTCGGCATAACTCTTTTGTCGACTCTGGGCTGTAACAAGCCTCCTACGGATAAGCTCAACTTTCTCCGTCGTCTCCTTAACCAACTCCGGACCCAACAAAGGTGCATCACCCACCTCGGCCCAACAAACTGGAGACCTACACGGTCGGCCATACAAGGCCTCAAACGGTGCCATACCGATGCTAGACTGAAAACTGTTGTTGTAGGCAAACTCTACCAATGGCAAGTGCCTCTCCCACGTCCCACTGAAGTCCAGGACACAACCCCGAAGCATATCCTCGAGGATCTGAATAGTACGCTCGGACTGCCCGTCAGTCTGAGGATGATAAGCCGTACTAAAGGTCAACTTAGTGCCCAGGGCACTCTGCAAACTCTGCCACAATCTAGCAGTAAAACGAGGATCTCTATCTGAGACGATCGTCACTGGGACCCCGTGCAATCTCACTACGTCCCGGACATACAAATCGGCAAGATGATCCACCGAATCTCTCACGCGCATAGGAATAAAGTGCGCCGACTTAGTCAACCGGTCTACAACCACCCAAATAGCATCACTACCCCGCTGAGTCTTCGGAAGACCTACAACGAAGTCCATAGTGACATGCTCCCACTTCCACTCGGCAATAGGCAAGGGTTGCAACAAACCCGTTGGCCTCTGATGCTCGGCCTTCACTTGCTGGCAAGTAAGGCACTTCGATACGAAAACAGCCACATCTCTCTTCATACCCCGCCACCAAAACTGGCGACCCAAATCCTGATACATCTTAGTACCTCCCGGATGCACCGCAAGGCGCGAATGGTGAAACTCTCGGAGTACTTCCTTTCGGCAAGACTCCGGTACAAACAAACGGTCTCGGTATCTCACACTCAGGTCGGGATACACCGTCAAACCCTTCTCAACTTTCCCACTGGAGATCTTTTCTCGGAGGGATTCTACCTCAAGGTCACCTCTCTGTGCCTCTAACACTCTAATCACAAGTGTAGGCTGCACAACGACAGAAAACAAGGCCGCAGCCTCAACAGATTCGCCCAGTAGCAAATCAAACTCGCCAAGTGCTCCCAACATCTCCCATTCCCGGATGGCTATACTAGCAACATCACTAATGGTCTTCCTACTAAGGGCATCGGCCACAACATTGGCCTTTCCCGGATGATAATGCAACTCAAAATCATAATCCTCGATGAACTCCATCCATCTCCTCTGCCTCAAATTCAAGTCTCTCTGTGTAAACAGATACTTCAAACTCTTATGATCTGAGAATACCTCGAACCTCTCACCATAAAGGTAGTGCCTCCAGACTTTCAAGGCAAAGATCACAGCTGCTAACTCTAAGTCGTGTGTGGGGTAATTCTTCTCGTGTATTTTCAACTGACGTGAGCCATAAGCTACCACTTTTCCCTCTTGCATCAACACACAACCCAAACCCTCTCGTGAAGCATCACAATAAACCGCATAACCCAACCCTCTCTCCGGAATAATCAACACCGGAGCGGTGGTCAATCTAATTTTCAACTCTTGGAACGACTTTTCACAAGTCTCACTCCACACAAACTTGACTCCCTTCCGAGTCAGTCTAGTCAACGGTGACGCTAACCTGGAGAAATCTTTCACAAACCGACGGTAATACCCAGCTAATCCCAGAAAACTGCGGATCTCAAACACACTCTTAGGCTGTGTCCAATCTTGCACTGCCTCAACCTTGGATGTATCAACAGACACCCCTTCCCCGGATACCACGTGGCCTAAGAATTTGACTTCCCCCAGCCAGAACTCACACTTCCCAAACTTGGCATACAGCCTATGGGCTCTAAGTAACTCAAGCACCACTCTCAAGTGTGCCTCGTGCTCCTCCTCAGAAGACGAATAGATAAGGATATCGTCCACGAAAACAACCACAAATCGGTCTAAGAACTCCCGGAAAATTCGGTTCATCAAGTCCATAAAGACTGCCGGTGCATTGGTAAGTCCGAATGGCATCACCAAAAACTCATAATGGCCATACCGCGTACGGAATGCCGTCTTAGGAATATCTTCCTCCCTGACCCTCAACTGATGGTAACCCGATCTCAAGTCTATCTTAGAGAAACAATGGGAACCCTTCAACTGGTCAAACAAATCATCTATACGGGGCATAGGATACTTATTCTTAACCGTAGCCCGATTCAACTTCCGGTAGTCTATACACAATCTCAAGGCACCATCTTTCTTTTTAACAAAGAGGGCCGGCGCTCCCCACGGTGAAACACTAGGGCGAACAAAGCCCTTATCGAGCAATTCCTGGAGCTGAACTTTCAACTCAACCAACTCTGCTGGAGCAAAACGGTAAGGTGCCATAGAAATCGGCGCCGTACCAGGCACTAAATCAATAGAGAACTCTATCTCTCGGTGAGGTGGCAAACTAACAAGATCTTCGGGAAAGACATCCGAATACTCACAAACCACCCTCGGCAATACATGCTGGGTCTCACCACTCTCACCATTCTCGAAGCCAGCAAGTAGACTACTAAGCTCACTTCGCCCTCGCGAATCATACCCCGGTGGCAAAACACTACCAACCCGGTCTCCCAAGAAATGGAACCACTCCCCGCTCAAGGTACACAATGTAACCCTCTGGCGGTAGCAATCAATAACAGCCCGGTATGACGATAACCAGTCCATACCCAAAATAACATCAAAACCCTTCATGGGCATGACAACAAACGGAAAAGGAAGCCTATAGTCGGCGACCTCTATATCACATCCTCTAACACCCTGTTTCAGGATCAACTCACCGCCCAAAGGCGATACTACACAAATAGGAGATGCTAACTGTGCTAACTCCAATTCCAAAACAGATGCAAATGCAGCAGATACAAAAGAATGAGATGCACCCGTGTCTATCAACACATTAGCAACTGAGTTGCAAAACAGAAAAGTACCTCTCACTACTGATGGAGCTGGTACTAAATCCTGCGCGGTAACAGCATACACGCGCCTCGTAGGCCCCTGGTCTACCTGCTCACCTCTCGGAGCAAAAGACTGCTGCACAGACTGGGATGACGAAGCTCCCGGATTGGCCCTCGAGGCCTGCACAGACTGAGCTGGCTGAAAACCCTGCGTCTGCCTGGAACCAGACGCTCCCGAAGTGGCACTCAACTGTGGGCAAAACCTCTTCATGTGCCCAGGTTGTCCACACTGATAACAAGTCAAGAGCTGCCCCCTGCCCAAACTCTGACTCTGCGGTCTAGCTGAAGAAGAAGCAGCTTTCTGACCCCCACCCTTCTGCGGGCAAACAGATACCTTGTGACCCAGCTGGCCACACTTGTAACAGGTGAAATCCCCCTGACCACCTCTCCCGGAGCCTGCACTCGGCACTGGGAAGGTCGATCTAGCAACACCACCCTGCGACTGCTGAGGGTTAGAACCCCTCTGCCTCCTGCCATCACTCTGACTATCCTGGCTCCTCTTGGAGCCTCTCTGGCCCTCATCCTCCTCCTGCATCATAAGCTCTATATGAGCTGCAGCGTCCACTAGGTGTCTATACTCTCGAATATAAGACCCACCAATTCTCAACTTGAGGCCCCGCCTCAACTTCCGCTCAAACTCATAGCAACGGCGTTCCTCAGACGCCACCAGTTCAGGTGCAAACCTAGACAAACTGGTAAAAGTAGCCTCAAACTCGGCCACTGACAAGCCCTGCTGATTAAGCCGGCTAAACTGATCCCTCAGCTTTTCCCTAGCTGCTGCTGATAAAAACCTCTCCTGAAAAGCATTCACAAACGCCTCCCAAGTACCACCAACACGAGCTTTCTCGTATTTCCACCATTGACCCGCATCTCCCTTCAATTGGAAGGATGCCAAGGTCACTTTCAGTGCTCCGTCCTCGATGCCAAGCATCTCAAACGTCTTCGTTGTCTGTTCGAGCCATTCATCTGCCTTAAGCGGCTCTTTAGGATCCCCGATAAACTCGTCCGGATTACACCGAAAGAACTCCCTCTTCAAGAAGGAAGGCCCTGCCTCAGCTGCCTGATTCCCAGCTCTAAGAATACCCAAAGCTCCTGCTATCTCTCTGGCCAAGGCACCCATGGCCTGCTGACCCACTGGCTCGGCCACAGTGGCCTGCCCAACCCCCTCCTGCACTGCTGGAATCTCACCCTGTAACGGTACTTCCTGCCTCGCAGGTCTACCACGCCTAACACCTCTTCCTCGTCCTGACATCCTAATAAAGGCAACTCAGAACGTTAGCACATTCATAAGTGTGCCAAAACTAAACACTCACGTCCTAATGCATGGACAAGTGTAATTCACTCCACATAAGCACATAAACACATAAGCACTTACGAATTTCATTTCCGGATAATAATAGTCCCGAGACGTTACTAGAGTTCCGGTTAGAAACAGCATTGATCAAGTGCCTTTCCAACAAGACTCCCAGAAACTCAAGGATCCAATCAACATCCCAGAAATTAAATCCCATACCCACATAGTCACATAAGCATGTTATCAATTAAGCACATAGCATATGATACTACATCTAAGTCTCTGTCAAGCGAGACAAACCCATTGTGATCCTAATCACTTCCCACGTACCCAAAGTATTCGAACCCGGTACGCTCTGATACCAAGTTGTAACGCCCTCAAAATAATAACATTAAACTAACCACATTCCTTTATTTCATTGAGTTTCATTACATAAGTATTACATGTTAACCTCATAACAAAATGCCCTACGGGCTTACAGCTTTCCAAGTTAACACTTGGTTACAACAAAGAGTTCTAACTCGTTTACACATTAAGCCCTTGGCTTGAAATTACATGTAATACATAAAAAGTAAAACAACAAAACTATGCCCGCACTAGCCTCCCAGCTATGTCCTTGGAGGTGGCATGCTTCCTGCACCTGAAAATGATATTCCCATATTGGGTGAGCCACAGCCCAGTAGAAATACACTAAACCAACCGTGGACAATGACTAAAACATTAGCAATTGATAGTTGGTCACCACAGATACAATCACATAAATTACATGTTTATGTCAACGACTTACAAGTCCCAATTACTTTTCATTTTCCCTTTTTCAACAGATAAGCATGCTAGCTCTATCATCATTTCCACAGATATGTATAAAGACTATATCTCACATTCAGATAAGCATAAAAGCTATATCCACACTCTCAACAGATATGTATATCAACAATATCCACAGATAAGCATACAAGCTGTATCCACACTTCACAACAGATATGTATAACAACAATACCCACAGATAAGCATACAAGCTGTATCCACACTTCACAAAGATAAGCATATGAGCTCTATCTTCACTTCTCTAGACAAGCATATGAGCTCTGTCTACGGAGTACATCCCCTATCTCCTCCAAATACCTATCCGGTTTAGAGGTACATCCCCTATCTTCCCCTAAACCGCGGAGTACATCCCCTATCTCCTCCTCTACACATAACGTATATAAACACATTGGTTCTATATACAATCACACAATACACACAATTAATGTATTCTATTAACCGTCAAGTTCCATGACACATTCCATTGATTAGTTTCCGTTTACCTAATCATCATGCATTGTCTGCAACAATCTCGACTATCCTCCACCGATAGCCCAAAGCAGTTATTTCTAAAACAGAAAATAAATGCACAAATGGATATTCAATCAACATTTCATTTCCTCATTTCTCACCAATTAATTATCCCAATTAATTAAACAATGTAATTAGGCCATTTTCCATAATTACCATTTCAACCCTTAGGTCCCATTTTCATCAATGATTCAACAATCATTCCATTTTTCTATGCCAAACATGCATCTAGGTTTATTATGAATAAAACCCCAACTTTTGTAAAATTACACAAAAGCCCCAAACTTTCACAAATTTACCAAACCAGGCCCAACATCTCAAAATACCAAAATTTAAAGACAAAACCCATAGAGAGGAGTAGGTTATCCCTACCTCAAATTCGGAGTCCCAAAGGAGAAGACGACAAAACCCAACGTGTTCCAAAACCCGAGATTTTCAGATTAAAATGAAGCCCTCGACGATCAACAACTTTTTTGTAAAGGCCAAAGGTGAGTAAATCACTCCTACTAGATCAAAACCTAGAGAGAAGGTAGAGTCTAGAGTGAGAGGCTCAACAATGGTGATTTTGGAAAAGTAAGAGAGAGAAGAGAAAGTAAAAAGTGATTTGAAAAGTCACAATTTCGGGATTTAAACCCAGTCTTCCGCTCGAGCGTAAAACACCCCGCTCGAGCGGCCACTCACAGACTTCCGCTCGAGCGGCCAACCTCCCGCTCGAGCGCAGAATGCACTCGCTCAGCACTTTTGCAGAACCAGGCCTCCGCTCGAGCTCCCAACCCTACGCTCGAGCTCACAACACTGCACAACAAGATACTGGATGGATGTATTCCCCGCTCGAGCGCCAACACCTCCGCTCGAGCGGACAGGCCAAAAATCTGGGCAACTGGTTTTGGTTTCTAAACTCAACCAACCTGAAACAAACCTGCCCAACACATCCCATAACTCAAATACTAAGTAAAAAGGATGCAAACAAGATGATAGACAACTACCAACATCCACGGACACATGTCCGGATCACGGTATAACAAGGGTAAACCCGGGATCGCTATAAAATCTAAACGATTAATATTAGATTCTGAATTTTTATGTTTGGGATTGTATAATTGTTCATACATATCTATCTACAACAATTGTAATGTAAAATGATTTAAATTGAAGAAAAGTAGGATATAACTATACTTACAAGCATGTTGATGTACATTAGTAGAACATGCTCTAAATAATTTATATAATTTTTGTTTAAAAAATGATGACATGTTATTTGATATTTGAATAAGTCGAGAGTAATGTTACATGAACTTGTGTTGTGAATGATGAAATGTTCTTAGAAGTCGTAATTCTAATCCAAACTGCATGAGTTTTATTGATACTATTTGATTTTTTGTTCTTTTAAGTTAATTTTAAATCTTACAAAACTGTAATTAATGTTTAATCATTAATTTTTTCTTAAATCATATTAAATCAAACAAAAAAACTTGGGTCTCAGAATTTATTCAGACTGAATATATATAGTGAAAATTAAACTTGGGTCTCGAAGTTTGGAATTTTCTTGTGATTTTTCATAGATCCTCGCACTTTTATCCAAACTTTTCTCCCTTGATTTTCTATCCCCTCTTTACTTTCTCTCTCCTAGGGTTTTAGTTTCGAAAAACATCTGACCACTCACTTTTTCTTCACTTTTCAGCTCCTTTATGGCTAGCGATGAAGTACCTATTCCCGACCCCACCGTAGGTATTGGTGTTGCCATTGGTGCAGACATAGAAGCGGAGGTAACTGCTGCATTGCTTTCCCTTATCGAGAGGCCTTTTGATGCGGCCACATACCAGCTGCGTACACATGTGCCACCCCCTGGTGGCATCTTGAGATTCGAGGGCTTCATTTCAAGGTTAGATAAGGACACTCTACTGCGAGAGCGCATGGAGCATATATCTGTCGACGCTTCCACAGTACACAACTTTTTCCCTATTTTACTTTGCATACATGTTGAACTTGATGAACAAACCACTTATCTATGTTGTACATATACTGATAAAACTTCCAATTAATAGGTGATCGCTAGGAGGATAGGCGGCTACGGCTCTATATCCGGCCCCCGACGTTGGTACGAACGGCTTCCCGCAGAGGTCCGCACTTTAGTAGATGCTGCTGGCTTTGGGCCCTTCTGCTCTGGGCTCATACAGATGAAGGCCGATCCTTTGCTTTATGGGGCCCTGGTAGAGAGATGGTGGGACACCACAAACTCATTTCACTTCTCTTCTACCGGAGAGATGACACTGACCCCATATGACTTCTCGATGTTGACCAATTTACCAGTTAGGGTCGGCGGCCCAGTCCTCTTCGATCCAGATATGACTCAGTGGATAGATGCATAGCTCCAACTTCTTGGGGCGATCCCAGACACTACCAGCCACGGGATGGTGCGCTACAACTGGTTCCTAAAGCACTTTTCAGGCACTGAGCCAGCTATTGCAGGTGAGGTTGCCCAGTACGCCCGCGGCTTCCTCATATATCTTTTCGGTACTACCCTATTTGCGAACAGGGAAAATACCGTGGGATTATATATTCTAGGGGCACTGGTACACCTTCATCGGGTGGCGGAGTACGACTGGGGTGGCGCAGGCCTAGCCACCCTATACTGCTATATGAGCTTCGTTTCCTGCCGCCAGGCAAATTCACTCGGCGGTTATTAGAGGGTTTGAGAGGTACACCCTACGCTCACCTTTCTAATATGCTTTAAATTCTGTTTGTTGTTGCATTTCTGGCTTATTTAATTTATTTTCTCATTTAATTCATGCTTTTGGTTTGCAGCTTTGGGTCTACACATTATTCACATCGTTGGCTTCAGTTCCAGTGAGGCCGATCGAGTTGTCTGTACCCCACTCTCGGTACTACAACTCGCAGTTCGAGCGACGTCGCCTTGTAGATCGCACTTTCCCATATTTCCGTCGCTTCTTTGACACTATCACAACAGATAAGGTATTGCATTGTTTCCCACACTATATGGTCACCTTTATACTATTGTACTGCTGTGTCTGTACTATATTTCCATTCTCATACTGCACTGACTTTTGACACTGCACTAATTTTCTGACACCGTACTAATATCTGACACTGCACTGATTTTCTCATACTACACTGATATCTGACACTGAACTAATTTTCTTAGGTTGACTGGCATCCTTGGGCAGGCATTCCCCAAGTGTTGAGGGCGACCTACACCGCTGCCTGGCATGCTTCCACAATGAGGATCCTGTTCGAGGGCCCCTTTGGTCGAGCATACTACTTGGGAGAGAGATTCATCCGCCAAACGTGGGGCATTGCTGACCCTGATATTCCACATCCTCCTCCTCCCGACATGAGAGTGGGGGATAAGCTACAGGATGGTCTTAAGCTTGACCTCTTGATGATAGGTAAGGACGGCGATCGCTACCACAAGCCCGGCGACTTTACTACTATCTTACACACTCAGGTGATGGCGCCTCTTACTCCAGGCGTGGCTCGAGCTATGCCAGAGATTGCTGTTGTTCCTACTGCTAGGGTTGGCGATATGCCCGTTGGAGGTGCCCCTGTCGTTGCTCCCATTCCTGGATTGCCTGTGATTCCCACCGAGATCATACATGCATCTAGATGGAGTGATCGAGCAGATCCCACTTGAGCCCATCGAGGAGAGGGACTGCAGACTTGTGTTTGCCCCTGGTGTTGAGCAGGTAAACTTTCTTCTTATGCTAGTCCATGCTGCACTTTAGCTTATTTTCAGCCATTACTGTTCATTGTTCAATTACTTCTATCTATTTTTCTCTGTATCTGTTCTTTTGCAGATTCCCCGGGCGTACAGTGATGAGCTCCTTCGGACAATCGACCGCCTACTCATCATGGTACGGAGGAGGCAGATTGCCTTAGTCACTCATGGGATCGAGGTACATTCTATGTATAGCCTACTGTCGTTGCCATACTGTACACTTCTGATCACTCTTACTAATATCTGTCCTCTTTTTAGCTTGGGCTGGCACCAGTAGGACCTTCTGCAGCCAGTAGGCAAAGACGGGACCCAGTGAGAGGCCGAACAGACGCCGATCGGAGAAGAGGTCGAGTGAGGCAGCGCTCGCCTTTCGAGGACTACGACCCCTGAGGATGAGGGAGAGGAGATTGACCTATAGTCGAGCAGCCCCAGCGATGACAGTGATGCACCTCCTCTACAGCCGAGGAGGAAGAGAGCAAGGATGGGCTACTGATGACGATGATGATTTTGCTTTTATTTTGCTTTCGTTTCCGTTTTGTTATGTAGTCATAAAACTAGATTTGGATAGACCTTTTGTTTTTCAAAACTTGCTTTTGTTTTGGTTGTGTAAAATGATGATCAGGGTTGGCCAGTTATGAAAGGCAAGTTTTGTTGAATGATCTCTTTGCACAATATGATGAACTGCATTACCCCTGCATTTGTAACCTTTGGAACTGTGAATGCTTTGCTCTTGAATTGATTCATGAATCGGATAATGACTTATAACTAGTCAAAACATAAAATACAACTCGATAATAGAAAAATGAAATGAAAACAACTCGAAAAAGCTAACAAACACTTGGCACAAACAAAGCAAACTCAAAAGTACAGTCGAAGTCCATCCGAACAAAGGTCAGCTTTCGCTGCAACAGATCTGCACTGGGCCAGCACCAAGACCCAGCCGGGTTTCACTGATGCACGGCCGGCTATCACTAATGCATGACCGGCCATCAGTGTGATGTCGGTCAGTGTTGTCCAGCTGTCATGCTCAGCTCCTTCTCAGACTCTATAAACAATGCTCCGAGGCTATTTTTCTAGCAAACTCACAAGTCCTTGATATTTTCCTCTCAAAATGGAGATATTACTTGTCAGCAGGCTTCAGGACTGGGTAGCCTCTTTAGATGGCTCAGAAAAGGTGAATTTTCGTGGCTTCGGCCTAAATGCCCTTTTTGATTTGAGCCGCACTTCTCTTTGCTTTCCATTCCTCTATGCTGCGGTTCGATGTTGGAACCCAATCTGTAACGCCCTCAAAATCAACCCATAAATCATACATTCATGATACCCATAGACATAAGAGAATGAAGCATAATTCCATTTATTAGAGTATTACGCGCAAAAGTATTACATGTTGACATCAAAAATAAATGCCCTATGGGCTTACAACTTTCCAAGTCAACACTTGGTTACAACAAAAGAAGAGTTCTAACTCTTTGTACAAATTAAGCCCTTGGCTTGAATTTACATGTAATACCAAAAAGATAACAACAAAAGGTCTTCCGCCTCTAAGCCTCAAACAGTGCCATACCAATACTCGATTGGAAACTGTTGTTGTAGGCAAACTCCACTAAGGGCAAGTGCCTCTTCCATGACCCACTAAAGTCAAGGACACAGCCTCGAAGTATATCCTCAAGGATCTTAATAGTACGCTCAGACTACCCGTCAGTCTGAGGATGATAAGCCGTGCTAAAGGTCAATCTAGTGCCCAAGGCACTCTGCAAACTCTGCCACAACTTATTAGTAAAATGTGGATCTCTATCTGAGACGATCGACACTGGGACCCCGTGCAACCTCACTATATCCTGAATATACAAGTCGACTAGATGGTCTATCGAATCTCTCACGCGCATAGGGATAAAGTGCGCCGACTTAGTCAACCGGTCTATAACCACCCAAATAGCATCACTACCCCGTTGAGTCCTCGGAAGGCCTACAACGAAGTTCATCGTGACATGCTCCCACTTCCACTCGGCAATAGGCAAGGGTTGTAACAAACCCGCTGGCCTCTGATGCTCGACCTTCACTTGCTGAAAAGTAAGGCACTTAGATACGAAAACTGCCACATCTTTCTTCATACCCCGCCACCAAAAACTCACGATACATCTTAGTGCCTCTCGGATGCACCACAAAGCGTGAATGGTGAAACTCTCGGAGTACCTCCTCTCGGCAAGACTCCGGCACAAACATACAATCTCGGTACCTCACACTCAGGTCTGGATACACAGTCAAACCCTTCTCAACCTTCCCACTGGAGATCTTCTCCCGGAGGGATTCTACCTCAAGATCACTTCCCTGTGCCTCTAACACCCGATTCACAAGTGTAGGCTGCGCAACTATAGAAAACAAGGCCGCAACCTCAACAGATTCACCCAGAAGCAAATCAAACTCGCGAAGTGCACCCAACATTTCCCACTCCCGGATGGCTATACAAGCTACATCACTAATGGCTTTTCTGCTAAGGGCATCGGCCACAACATTGGCCTTCCCCGGATGGTAATGCAACTCGAAGTTGTAATCCTCAATGAACTTCATCCACCTCCTCTGCCTCAAGTTCAAGTCTTTCTGTGTAAACAGATATTTCAGACTCTTATGATCCGAGAATACCTCGAACCTCTCACCATAAAGATAGTGCCTCCAAATCTTCAAGGCAAAAATTACAGCTGCTAACTCTAGGTCATGTGTAGGGTAGTTTCTCTCATGTGTTTTCAACTGCCGCGAGCCATATGTTACCACTTTCCTCTCTTGCATCAACACACAACCCAAACCCTCTCGTGAAGCATTACAATAAACTGCATAACCCAAACCCCTCTTCGGAATAATCAAAATTGGAGCGGTAGTAAGTCTAACTTTAAGTTCTTGAAACGACTTTTCACAAGTCTCACTCCATACAAATTTGACCCCTTTTCACGTCAATCTAGTCAATGGCGAAGCTAGCCTGGAGAAATCCTTCACAAACCGACGGTAATATCCAGCTAATCCCAGAAAACTATGGATCTCAAAAACACTCTTAGGCTGTGCCCAATCCTGCACTGCCTCTATCTTGGATGTATCAACAGATACCCCTTCCCCGGAGACTACATGGCCTAAGAATTCAACCTCTCTTAGCCAGAACTCACACTTCCCAAACTTAGCATACAACTTATGGGCTCTAATCAACTCCAGCACCACTCTCAAGTGTTCCTCGTGCTCCTCCTCAGAAGGTGAATAAATCAGAATGGCATCCACAAAGAAGACCACAAAACGATCTAAGAACTCCCGGAAGATCCGGTTCATCAAGTCCATAAACACTGCCGGTACATTGGTGAGCCCAAAAGGCATCACCAGAAACTCATTGTGGCCATACCGCGTACGGAATGCCGTCTTCGGGATATACTCCTCCCTGACCCTCAACTGATGGTAACCCGATCTCAAGTTTATCTTAGAGAAACAACGAGATCCCTTCAACTGGTCAAACAGATCATCTATACGAGGCATAGGGTACTTGTTCTTAACCGTAGCCCAATTCAATTTTTGATAATCAATACAAAGTCTCAAAGCCCCATCTTTCTTCTTAGCAAAGAGGACTGGTACTCCCTACGGAGAAGTATTAGGGCGAATAAAGCCCTTATCTAACAACTCCTGGAGTTGAATCTTCAACTCACTCAACTCGGCTGGGGCAAAGCGATACGGTGCCATGAAAATTGGTCCCATGCTGGGCACTAAATCAATAGAAAACTCCACCTCTCGATGGGGTGGCAAACTAACAAGATCCTCGGGAAAGACGTCCGAGTACTCACAAACCACTCTGGGTAACTCAATTTGGTTCTCATCACAGTCACTACTCAAAAAGCTAGCGAGAAGACCACTAAGCTCACTCCGCCCTCGTGGATCATACACTGGTGGCAACACTTTACCAACCCGATCCCCCAAGAAATGAAAACAATCCCCGCTCAAGGTACATACAGTAACCCTCTGGCGGTAACAGTCAATAACAGCCTGGTATGACGATAACTAGTCCATACCCAAAATCACATCAAAACCCGACATAGCCATAACTACAAAAGAGAATGGAAGCCGGCAGTTGGCGACCTCAATATCACAACCTCTACACCCTTGTTTCAAAACCAACTCACCTCCAACAGGTGATACAACACAAATAGGAGAAGCTAACTGCGCCAACTCCAACCCCAAAACAGATGCAAATGCAACAGATATAAAGTAATGGGATGCACCCGTATCAATCAACACATTAACAACCAAGTTGCAAAACAAAAAGGTACCTCTCACAACAGATGGAGTTGGTACTAGATCCTGCACGGTAACAGCATACACACTCCCTGAAGGTCTCTGATCTACTTGCTCACCTCTCGGAGCATAAGACTACTGCACAGACTAAGACGATGAAGCTCCTTGATTGGCCCTCGAGGCCTGAATTGACTGAGCTGGCTGATGGCTCCGAGTCTACCTCGAACCAGATGCACCAGATGTGCCGCTCATCTGCGGGCAAAACCTCTTTAGGTGCCCCGCCTGACCATACTAGTAACAAGAGAGCGGCTAGCCTCTGCCCTGACTCTGGCTCTGAGGTCGAGCCGAAGATGAAGCTGCTCTCTGTCCTCCTTCCCTCTACAGGTAAGTTGGAGACTTGTGGCCCAGCTGGCCACATTTGTAACAAGTAAAGTCTCCCTAATTGCCTTTCCCAGAACCTGAACTCGGCACTGGAAAGGTAGTTCTCACAAAAGCACCCTGGGACTGCTGAGGGTTAGAACCCCTCTGTCTCCTACCATCCCCCTAGCCATCCTAACTCCTCTTGGAGCCCCTCATTCTCTCATCCTCCTCATGCATGATAATCTCAAGATACATCGCAGCATCCACAAGGCGTCCATACTCCCGAGTCATGGACCCAACAACCCTAAGCTTGAGCCCGTGTCTTAACTTCTTCTCGAACTCAAGACAACATCGTTCCTCAAACACCACTAGCTCAGGTGCAAACCTAGATAAACTGGTAAATACGGAATCAAACTCGACCACTGGTGTGCTCAGCTGCTTGAGCTGATAGAACTGATCCCTCAACTTCTCCCTGACAGCGGGAGACAAAAACTTCTCCTGAAAGGCACCAACGAAAGCCTCCCAAGTCCCTCTAATACGACCTCATACGAACTTCCACCACTGACCCGCATCTCCCTTCAATTGGAAAGACGCCAAGGTCACCTTCAATGCCCAGTCTTCGATGCCAAGCAACTCAAACGTCTTCGTCATCTGCTCAAGCCACTCATCTGACTTCAGTGGCTCTTTAGGATCCTCTACAAACTCATCTGAATTCAACCGGAAGAACTCTCTCTTCAAAAAGGACGACCCTGCCTCAGTTACATGGGCCTGGACTTGATTCTCAGCTCTGAGAATGTCCATGGATTCCCTCAAAGCTCCTACCATTTCGCGGGTTAAGGCGCCCATGGCCTGCTGACCTACTGGCTCGGCCACATTGGCCTGACCAACACCCTCTTGCTGCGCCGGAATCTCATCCGGTATAGGCATCTCTTGCCTCCTAGGCCTACCTCGCCTACCACCACGTCCTTGTCCTGACATCCTAATAAAGGTAACGAAAACGTTAGCACATTCACAAATGTGCCGAAGCTATTTCACTCGCGTCCTAATGCATTGGACAACAGTAATTCACTCCACGTAAGCACATAATCACATAAGCACTTACAAATATCATTTCCGGATAATGATAGTCCCGAGGCGTTGCTAGAGTTTCGGTTAGAAACAACATTGATCAAGTGCTTTTCCACCAGGACTCCCAGAAACCCAAGGATCCAATCAACATCCTAGAAACCAAATCTCATACCCATATAGTCACATAAGCATGTTATCACATAAGTACATAACATTACATCTAAGTCTCTAACAAGCGAGACAAACCCATTGTGATACTAACCACTTCCCACGTACCCAAACTATTCAAACCCGGTACGCTCTGATACCAAGTTGTAATGCCCTCAAAATCAACCCATAAATCATACATTCATGATACCCATAGACATAAGAGAATGAAGCATAATTCCATTTATCAGAGTGTTACGCACAAAAGTATTACATCTTGACATAAAAAATAAATGCCCTATGGGCTTACAACTTTCCAAGTCAACACTTGGTTACAACAAAAGAAGAGTTCTAACTCTTTGTACAAATTAAGCCCTTGGCTTGAATTTACATGTTATACCAAAAAGATAACAACAAAAGGTCTTCCGCCTCTAAGCCTCCCAAGCTATGTCCTTGGAGGTGGCATATCACCTGAACCTAAAAATGATGTCCCATATAGGGTGAGCCAATGCCCAGTAGAGATATACTAAACCAAATATGAGCAATAACTAAAACATTAGCATTTGATAAATGGCAAACACTTGTAAACCAACTTACAACACAATCCAGTTCCATGACAAATATGTCCATGTTTCATTCCACTTTCCTTTATTTATCCAATTTTCAATTCATAAGCATGGCTCATTATCTAGCCAAATAGTTAAATGAGACCACAACCCATATCAAAACACTTCCATTATCCACAATTCAAATGAGACTACAACTCATATTAAAACACTTCCATTACTTCAATTATCTACGTTATGCAAACGTAATTAGAATTTCGGGACTTTCACCCTGGACGCTCCGGCCAACTTAGTAATCAATGGAGTCCATCCCCTATTCTCCTCCCAAACGGGTTTGAGAGTACATGCCCTATCTTCCCTCAAACCATGGAGTGCATCCCCTATCTCCTCCCAAACAAGATACATATACAATTTATTTAAATACTCAATCATATACAATGATCAATCAATACATATATTCATTGTATTATTCCAACCGTCATATTCAATGACACATTCCAGGTGATTAGTTTCAGTTTTTCCTAATCACCATACAGTGTCTACAACAATCAAGACTATCCTCCACCGATAGCCCAAAGCAGTTATCTCTAAACATATAATAAATTTATCGAACAAATAAAATACCAACATTTTCATAGGTGAGTGATTAGTTTATCCAACTACACCATTCAAGCTCGCAACTCCCCAATTTCATGAATTTCAACTCAATTACACAATTCCCCAAATTAATTATTCAACATAATTAGAGCATTATCCCCCTTTTTCAAATATCAACGCTAAGGCTCAATTTCATTAATTTAACAACAATGATCCCATTTTCTAAGGTCTCACATACACATAGAGTTTAACAATTTAAAACCCAATTTTTTATAATTTCAACTTGAAACCCTAACTTCCCAAAATTACCATAATCCACCATTTATACAAAATACATAATATCTATGTCAAAACTCATAGAAAGGAGTAGGTTATCCCTACCTCAAATGAAGAAACCAAATGGAGAAGATGATGAAAACTCGAGATGCTCCAAATCCAAAGATTTTCAGATCAAAGCGAAGCCCACACCGAGCTCTAACTTTTATACAAAGGAAAAAGTATAGGAGAACCCTAGATCAAGAGTTCTAGTAGAGAGAAGTGGTGGTTTGGAGAGAGAGGCAGCCGTCCTAAGGTTTGTGTAAAGAAGATGATGAAAAAGTGAAGTGTAACCCGCTGTTGCCAACTGATATACTCGAGGCTCGCTCGAGCGAAGGAGTGGTCGCTCGAGCGACCAGACACAAAGGAACCTCGCTCGAGCGCACAAAGCCTCGCTCGAGCCAATAATTTGAAGCTTCAGGTCCGCAACCCAGAAGCACGCTCGAGCGTAAGAATGCTCGCTCGAGCGAAGAAACACAAAACATAGTCCTCACTCGCTCGAGCGAAGGAAAGCTCTCTCGAGCCAAGAAACACAACCTTCAGGTTGAAAACCAGACGCAGACGCACACTCGAGCGACGGAACCCTGGCTCGAGCGAAGGAACTAAAACACAGAGCTCGCTCAAGCGAGGACAAAAGCCTCGCTCAAGCGAAGAAACAAAATTCTGGGCAGCAACCATTGGTTGAAACTCAGTACCAACATGTAACAAACCTGCCCAACACAACCCAAAACTCGAATACAAAGAATTACAGGATGAAAACCAGATATATACAATAACCAACACCACGAAACCTAAGTCTAGAATACAATAACCAATGGAGGGAAAACCGGGATCACTATACAATCACACATATCTTTAGCTTCAGGGGACAAGAAATATGCCCAATAATTGAAGAATTTTAGGCATTAATGGAATCCCAGTGCGATGAGAAAATCATACCTCAACCCCGTTTTGGCCACGTCCAAGCTTTGGGACAGATGTGTGGGCTCACTTTACACGAGGTTCGATCTTTGGTCCCCAATGGAGAGGTGGATATTCCCAGTCTGATTTATTAAATTTCTGACATTGGTGACCGAGGCAACCTTCTCTGGCGGGGCTTTCGGCAACATGCCCTCTGCTTGTGTATGTTGGCTTGTTTCCTTTTTGCCCCTTATAGCGATCCCGATTTTCCCTCCATTGGTTTTGTATTCCGGACTCGGTTCCATGGATGTCTGTTGTGGTATATGTTTCAATTCCATCCTTTAATTCTTTGAACATGAGTTTAGAAATGTCTTGGGCGTGTTTCGAACAGGTTGCTTGAGCTTGGTCTCTACTCTTGTTGTCCAAATTTTTGATGATCCGCTCGAGCAGGTCTTGTTGCGCTCGAGCGGAGTTTGCATCCTTTCAGCATTTTATGCGTCTACAAAAATACTGCAGGCGTGCTTTTCACGCTTGAGCAGAGTTCATTACGCTCGAGCGGGTATCTTTGTGCTCAAGCGGGTGTTCGAAGTCTGTAAAAGTACTGGGTGAGTGTATTCTACGCTCGAGCGGGTCCCTTTGCTCTCAGGCCGGCAATGCTTGATATTGTACCTTGGCGCTCGAGCCGGTATTTTTACACTCGAGCGGGTTAAATTTTTGTGTCTTATGCTCGAGCGTACTATTCTCCGCTCGAGCAGACTATATGTATATCAGTTAGCAGATGGGTCATTTTGAATCACTTTTTCAGTTCTTCCTCTCTCTAAAACGTTTCAAAACCCTAGTTTGAGAGCTTCTCTCTCTAGAATATGCTCTCTCTCTCTACATTTTGGCTAAGATCAAGTGATCTCTTCACCCCCCCTTCCTTCATTAAAAAGCTTGAGCTTCGCGTGGGCTCCATTTTGATCCGAAAAGTTGTGGGTTTGGAGCACCTTCGAGTTTCTTCATCATCTCCTTTGGGTTTCTTCTTTTGAGGTAGGGATACCCTACTCCATCTTATGGGTTTTGACATAAGTTTTAGTCATTTTGATAAAATGGTGAGTTATGGTAATTTTGGGAAAGTTAGGGTTTGATTTGAGGTTATAAAAAGGGGGTTTCAAATGTAGACTCCATGTGTGTGTGAGACCTTGGGAAAATGGAATTATTATTGTTAGATTGATGAAATTGAACCTGGGGTTGATATTTGAAAAGGGGGGGCAAAATGCCCTAATTATGGTGAATAATTAATTTGTAATTGAGTGGAAATTCATGAAATTGGGAAGTTGTGAAATCGAATGGTGTAGTTGGATAAATTAATCACTCACCTATGAAAATGTTGGTATTTTATCTGTTTGATAAGTTTATTATCTATTTAGAGATAACTGCTTTGGGCTATCGATGGAGGATAGTCTTGATTGTTGTAGACACTGTATGTTGATTAGGGAAAACTGAAACTAATCACATTGAATATGACGGTTGGGATAATACATTGAATATGTGTATTGATTGATCATTGTATTTGATAAGTATTTAAATACATTGTTTATTGTTTGAGAGGAGATAAGGGATGGACTCCATGGTTTGAGAGGAAATAGGGGATGGACTCTCAAACTTCTTTTGAAGTATTGAAGTGTTATAATATGAGTGGTAATCTCATGTGAATTGTGAAAAAAAAAAATGAAAGTGTTTTAATATGAGTTATAGTCTCATTTAAATTGTTTGGCCAGGTTCTGAGCCATGTTTATGAATCAAAGTTGTATAAGTAAAGGAAAGTGGAATGAAACATAGACATATTTGCCATGAAATTGGATTGTATTGTAAGTTGGTTTACAAGTGTTAGCCACTTATCAGATGCTAATGTTTTAGTCATTTCTCATAATTGGTTTATTATATCTCTACTGGGCATTGGCTCACCCTATATGGGACATCATTTTCAGGTTCAGGTGATATGCCACCTCCAAGGATGTAGCTTGAGAGGCTTAGAGGCTGAAGGATCTTTTGTTATTCTCTTTTTGGTATTACATGTAAATTCAAGCCAAGGGCTTATTTTGTATAAAGAGTTAGAACTCTTCTTTTGTTGTACCCAAGTGTTGACTTGGAAAGTTGTAAGCCCGTAGGGCATTTACTTTTGATGTCAACATGTAATACTTTTGTACTTAATACTCTGATAAATGGAATTATGCTTTATTCTCTTATGTCTATGCATGTTAAGAATGTGGGTTTATATGTATTATTTTGAGGGCGTTACACCCCTAGTTTTGGTGGATCCAGTATTCGATTGGTTGAAGTGGCCTAAGGTTTGAAAGAAAGCAAGAGTTACATTGGCTTGGTGCTGGCCGAGACTTTGATGGGCTTAGACGCCTTCCATCGACGAGAGACTACAAAATTCACAAGGAGTCCACTACTTCTTCAGCTAATGTTCCCACCCTTTCTCATATGTCTTTCTCACATCACTGGGTACTCATGCTCTGTTTTTCTCTCAAAGTCTTTTTCTCGCTTTTCTCTCAACATACATCTCTCTATTCTTTAATCTCTCTTTTCTTTCATCCCTCCCCATATGTGGCTTATGGATAAGCTAAAGGTAGTGGACTCTTGCCTTGCATACTTAGCTCGAGCATACTGGATATGGATTTTCCCAACGAGGGGTGGTTGTGCCACTGGATGTGCAAATCTTCTATAGCTCTCATTCAAGCTATATATATATATATATATATATAATATCTCTGTATTTATGACTTTCAAATGAAAAGTTTATTGAATATATAAAATAAAAAATAGAAAGTATACTTGTCACGCCCCACTTTTTATTACTCGAAGTCATTACCAAATTCATTAACTTAATTCAATTACAAGGATAACATGCGGAAATAAACTCATATATTCAATCCGTAGAAGTGATTTAACGATACTCTCATTCGTATGCAAAGTAAATATTACATGAACATACTTAATAAATTGCCCTTGGCCTTACATCACTTAAGGTACAAGAAGAAGGGTGTAACCCTTTTACAACAATGGCATTCCGCTAACATAACTGAGGCCCCGTGGCCAGTAAATAAGTAGATCCAAATCTTGCAGCTCAACCTGCTTAATACCTGAAAAAGATTCAACAACGTGGGATGAACATATAGTCCAGTAGGGAACTCAACATGATCCTCAACAATAACAACTTACAGATAGCTATGATCATGAACACTCATTCTCATACTAGAATAATAATGTGACAGTTTATACAAAATATATATATATGAACTTTTCTCGAAAACAACCGTTTCATTCAACACTACAAGTGGTTTATCTTTCCTTTTTCCTTTCATTAACCCTCATTCCCAATCTTTCATAGCATTAACAAATACTTAGGAAGTAATCTCACTAAGCCCGATACTCTCTTCCATTTCCTATACATACTCAGATGTACCTTTTCAAACATGTTTATCTTTAAGACATTCGTTCCCCTCCACACTTTCCAAAAGACAGAAATGACATTTTGGTCCGTTTCTATTACTATCATAACTATACATGCATATCTTTGTAAAAATATAAATTTACAACCCACCAACATGTATACAATCAACCAATGGAGTAACTCGGTCCTCCGAACTGTAACCAATCAAATCCATGATATTTTCAGTTACAACGAAACAACAACAATCCCACTTTGCTCTACTAGCTATGTGTTTAGTAAGCCAAAGATATACTAAAATAACTACAACCAACTTCGCTCTACTAGCCATGTGCGTAGTAAGCCAACAATACACCCCATTCAACAACATTAACAACAAGCCAGTTTACCAGGCGCTAGCTGGAAGGGTATGGTGCCTCCGATTATTAGCGCGGTCAGTTCTCCAGGCGCTAGCTGGAAGGTAACGGTACCTTTGATTCTAAGCGCGGGGTATAACACCAACAATCACAGCACATAAAGGCATAACCAACATGTATAATGCATATACATAAACTATCAAGACACCAGCGATGTGTTAAAGTATATGAACACATGACTATCTCCTTCCGAGCAAATATACATATTTATAATGTATCTAGCACTTCATCACATACGATGTTCAATTAATCAATGGTAAAATGCATACCCGACAATTCTACACAACCGTGTCATCCTCCACCGATGACCAAGGACAAAACCTCTAGATGCAAATAGTTAGTACATCTATTAAAAGACTCAAATATCATGAATCACAAACCCAACAACAATATTAACATGGTAGTTAAAGATACAACTTCTACATATGTGTTCAACACTCAAGATACAACAATCCAATTCTCAAACTTATTTCGAAAATACTTCCCTTATTTTCACAAAAACGATTCCATTTCCTTTTTGTTATCACAAAACCAACTCCACTAATCTTGTTTCCATAAAATCAACTCCAAAGCCATGGTTAATCCCTTAGGCATTAACACCCTTACCACACTCATCTTGACAAAGAGATTTACACACAATGGTCAACAAACCCCCATTTTTTTATTTACCCAACCAAAATATAATTTAGGGCTTTTCTGCATTTAACTACAACATGCTAATTTATATTTTAATTAACCAAGACAACAATCAATGAAGCCAAAACCATTCTCCACACAACCAACCCTAGGTTTATTTCATGATTTTCAAACAAATCCAACATGATACAATTTTCATGCAATACAAAAATTACCACATGTCTATCTATAGACGGAGTATTGCAAAAGAACAAGGAGAATCCCTACCTCAAATGGAGAACTCAAAAGGGGAAGATGACCCGAAATCAAAGTGCTCCAAATCCCAAATTTCTTGGATCACAACGAAGCCCTCGACGATCAACACACTTCTTACAAAGGCCCAAGATGAGGAAAACACTCTAGCTAGATCAATCCTAAGAGAGAATTTAGGTTTTAGAGTGAGGTGCTCTCCAATGGCTTTTTCGGAAAAGTAAGAGAGAGAAAGGAAATCAAAAAGTGAACAAAAAGGTCGGATCTCGGCTTTATATAAAAGTCGCCCCGCTCGAGCGTCGAACTCCCCGCTCGAGCGTCACTCACAGATCCCCGCTCGAGCGTCCAATCCCCCGCTCGAGCGTCAGATGCACGCTCCCAGAACTTTTACAGACATGGTGCCCGCTCGAGCGTCAAACTCCCCCGCTCGAGCGTATACCACTTCAGACGAAATACTGGATGGGTGATTTCCCCGCTCGAGCGCCAACACCCCCGCTCGAGCGGACAAGCAACAACAGAGTCCCGCTCGAGCGTCAAAAGAGCCGCTCGAGCGGAGGGACAAAAAAAACTGGGCAAGGATTTCTAAGTTTTAAAACATCACCAACTTATTCCCAACAAGTCCAACACAACCCAAAACTCTAACACAAAGAGTAAGGGATAGAAATGAGGATAAGACAACAACGAATCTACGAAACCGAGTCTGGATTACAGTTAAACAACAATAGGGAAAACTGGGATCGCTATAATACTAATCTATTTCAAAATTTAAATTTGAGGGGGCACCAAACATAGAAAGTATTCAATTAATTTAAATTTTAAATTATAATGATTTATCCCATAGTATATAAGTTTTAAATAATGATCTATTTTATGATTTATCTATATATCTATATATCTATATACTATTATAATTTTAAAATATTGTCATTTGAAAGTTATAATTCTTTTTTCTCATTTTTTTAATATATATTTTTTAATTTTTGGTTAATACGTGTTACAATATGATTGGTCTATAAATTAATTTTATATTTTTAAAATAAAATTTCAAATCTGGATTCTTACTTAAATTATGTTACTATATATAATTGGAATAAGATCAATATTCGTCCATTAAATTTTGCATCCTTTATTAAATTATAAAATAAAATTTCAAATTTAAATTCTTCTTCAAATTATATTACTACAATTAGAATGAGATCAATATTCACATGTGTCATAATAGTATTGGTTTAAATATAATTTGTTTTAAATATATGTGTTCAAATTATTGATCGCTATTATTTTTTTTCTTTTTTTGTTTTAAATTTTATAAAAAAATTATATCCTTCTAAACTATAAGGACTTGAACAATAATATTTTTTAATATAATTTTTTTTTTTTTTTGACAAAAGAACAAAACATAACTTTTTTAGTACTTACCAAATATGGTGAATTTTGTTAGATTTTTTTTTTTTTTAATCTCAATTGTCAATTAAAGAAATTAAAATAAAGAATTTGGCTCAGATTGTTAAAAAGTTACTTTTGCTAAAATAAATTAGAAAGAAATGTTCATTTATTTTTTTATTAAAAGTGATATTTCGTGAAACTTTTTTTATTTTTTTTAAAAAAAAGTGGGTTGTAGGTGATAATTTATTCTTCATCTAAATTATTTTCAAATTAAATGAAAATACCATATTAAATTTTCTTCATACCTTTATTATTCAAATACTTTTATTTTGTAAGAATTTTTTTTTATTTTATTTAATATTTTATTGTAATTTTTAAATTAAAAATAATTTCTAAAAAATCATATTTAAATTATTTATGCCGTTATAAAAACTTAAAATTTTTTAATATCAACTTAAATATTTGAAAGAAAAATTCTATTGGAAATTTTAAGTATATTGCATTTCCTTTTGTTTGTTAATATTAAATTTTTAATTAATTTTATTTATTATTTTAAAAATAAATTAACAAATAATATATATATAATTTTGTTTTGGTTTCACAGGTTATTTGATATTTCTGCCCAAGTCCACTCAAATTTAATTTGAATTTTTAAATTTTTGCATAAGTCCTCACTTAATTAAAAAAAACTATAGTTTTCAATCTTCAAAAAATTTAAAGCTCGACTCAAGTTGTTTTGATTGAGCTCACCTAAATTTGCAATTCTAGCAAGGGGGGTTAAAAGTTACATGGTTAAATTTGTGACAAATTAAAAAATGATAAATAAATTGTAATAAAATTGTGGGACTTAAATTGTAAATTTTAATCTTCTTTGATTTCATAATTTACATATAAAAATTTAATTATTTATATTATTTTGTATACAAATATATTTCTAATTTTTTTACATGCCATGCATAGCACGGGTTATCACTAGTGATTATAGATCAAAAATGGATATTGCTGCCTATTTGGAAAAGTGAGTTAAAAGTCACTTTTTAACTTTTAACCCACTTTTCTCTTTTAAAAAAAAAAAATTAAAAAGTTAAAAAATAACTATTAACTATCTTCTCAAAACATTACTATTTGTAAAAAAAGCAAGACAATGACTTTTAGCCTTCGTTTGGCTAACTGTACGAAAAAAATAAAATAAGTTAAAAAAATTAATAAAATAAAATATCATATTTAAATTATAATTATTTTAATTTTTTTTTTCACAAAAGTCAAAAAAGTTAAAAAAACCAAATCAAACGAACTTTTTAATCCCAAGTTAAAAATGTCTCAACTCAAAAAGTCAACTAAAAAACCAATGCCAAACGACGACTTAGGCCTCATTTGGGAACAAGCTATTTTAGTAACTTTTTGACTTTTTGAGTAAAATATGAGGTACAAAAATTAGTATGTTTGGAATGAATTTTTTAATTTTTTTATAAAAAGATGTGCAAAAAGTAAAGAGAAAATAAAATTTTTAACATTTTTATATCGATTATAGATTTTTTTTTTTTGATTTTTTTAATAACTTTTTGACTTTTAAACTAAAACTGTTGTATGCCAAATGAGGCCTTAGTTACCTCCTCATTCTTCTTTCATTTTCTTTTCATTTTCTTCATTTTTTCTTTTGGTTTTCCTTTAATTTTCTTTTTAATGGGCTAGATGATTAACATTGCGTTTAAAATATTTCTTTTTTAGTGTTTAGAATCTCTCCATTTTTTTTAATAGTTAAGTATTCGAATTAATTTATATACATTTCGACTAATCCCATAATAACTTCTATTGAAATAATATAATGATTTGGACCAAAAAAAAATTACATCAATTTTTCATATATCAATTTAATCTAATTGATAACATTCATTTAAAAATTAAATTGAACAGATTTTATTCATTATTTTCAAAATGATTGAGGGATTTACATATAATTTTAAAAGTGATCCATTCCCTTTGAATGGACTATTTTGTTTTTAATTTTTGTCATTTCTCTTAATGAATATTATCAATTGTACTAAATGGATACAATATGTAAAATTAATACAATTAAAGTTATAGAGACGAATATAAGAATCAAATTAATACGATCACATAAATAACTTGCCCAAAATTAATAATAATTTCACCATTAGAATTATTAATTTTTAACGTTTAAGTAATGTTTGCAAAATTATCATTGGAGATGCTCTCAACCACAAATTCAAAACAAACAAATGTTGAATCCAACCTTGTAGTCTATAATGATCCCAGTTTTCCCTCTCATGTTTACTGTATTCCGGACTCGGTTTCGTTGATAGTTGTTGTTGTCTGTATTTCATTTCTGTCCTCTAACTCTTTGTATTTGAGTTTGGAATTGTCTTGGGCGCGTTTCGAACAGGTTGGTTGAGCTTTTGTCCCAACTCTTATTGCCCAAATTTTTGGTGATCCGCTCGAGCGGGTCTTCTTGTGCTCGAGCGGGGTTTGCACACCTTCAGTAGTTTGTTCGTCTGCAAAAATACTGCAGATGTGTTTTTCACGCTCGAGCGGATTTCCTTACGCTCGAGCGGGTTGCGCTCGAGTGGGTATCCTTGCGCTCGAGCAGGTGTTCGTTGTCTGTAAAAGTACTAGAAGAGTGTAATCTACGCTCGAGCGGGTGTTCCTTTGCGCTCGAGTGGGTGGAGTTTTGCAATTGTGTCTTGGCGCTCGAGCGGGTATCCTTGTGCTCGAGCGGGTACAGTTTTTGTGTTTGACGCTCAAGCGTCCTATTCTCCGCTCGAGCAAGTCATACGTGTATCAGTTGGCAGCTGGGTCATTTTAGATCACTTTTTTTCAACTCTCACTCTCTCTCTTACTTTTCAAAATCTATTTTGAGAGCTTCTCTCACTACATTTCACCTTCTCTCTAAGGTTTGATCTAGTTCTAGTGTGTTTTTAGCCTTATCCCTTTGTAAAAAGTGTGGGATTTTGCTTGCTCTTCATTTTGATTCGAAAATCTTGAAGTTTGGAGCACTTTGGAAATTCTCCATCATCACTTTTGGTCTCATCTTTTGAGGTAGGGATAACTACTCATATTTATGGTCTTTGACATAAACTTGTAGTCATGTTGATGTAATGTTGTAGTTAGGAAAGTTTAGGAGTTAGGGTTTCTAACCCTTAAAATGTAAAAAGAGCGCTTTTCGTTTCATTGAACTATATATGTGTATGTGAGCCTTAAAATGAAGTTATTGAAGTCTATTGATGATATTGGGACCTTTGGGTCAATATTGGGAGAAATGGAAAAAATGCCATATTTGGGTTTTATTGGGTCATTAGTGTAATTAATGACTCTCATTGTGAAATAGTGAAATTGGGAAGTTATGAGAAAGAATGGTGGAGTTGGATTGATTAATCACTCACTTTTGAAAATATTGAAAACTTATCTGTTGATGCATTTATTATTTGTTTAGAAATAATTGCTTTGGGCTATCGGTGGAGGATAGTTTTGATTGTTGTAGACACTGTATGTTGATTAGGGAAAACTAAAATTAATTGCGTTGAATATGTCATTGAATGTGATGGTTGGAATAATACATCGACTCTGTGGATTGATTTATCGTGTATATGATAATTGTTTATATACATTGTTTTGTGTAGGAGGAGATAGGGGATATACTCCATGGTTTAGGGGAAGACAGGGGATGGACTCCTAAACCAGATTTTATTTGGGAGGAGATAGGGGATGGACTCCATTGATACAGCAAATCTGTGTATCATTTATAAGTATGGAAGTGTTTTAATATGACATTGATATAGCAAATATGTGTATCTATTGTGAAGTATGGAAGTGTTTTATTATGAGCTAGAGTCTCATTTAAATTGTTTGGCCAGGTTCTGAGCCATGATTATGAATTGAAAATTTGTTAAGTAAAGGAAAGTAGAATGAACATGGACATATTTGTCATGGAACTGAAATGTGTTATGAGTTGATTTATATGAGTTAAACATTTATCAAATGCTAATATTTTAGTTATTGCTCATATTATGTTTAGTATATCTCTACTGGGCATTGGCTCACCCTATATGGGTCATCATTTTCAAGTTCAGGTGACATGCCACCTCCAAGGAAGTAGCTTGGGAGGCTTGAGGCTGATAACCCATTTTTGTTGATTATCTTCTGGTAGTACATGTACATCAAGCCAATGACTTATTTTGTGTAAAGAGTTAGAACTCTATTTTTGTTGAACCCAAGTGTTGACTTGGAAAGTTGTAAGCCTTTAGGGCATTTACTTTTGTTGTCAACATATAATATTTTTTGTAAGAATACTCTGATGAACGGCATTATGTTTCACTCTCTTAAGTTTATGGATGTAATAAATGCATGATTTACGGGCTTATTTTGAGGGCGTTACATAGTCGGCGCAACTTTTGATGATTTTATTTTGAAAAATAACAGTAATAGTGAGAAAGGAAATTTATTCATTAGTAGTGATTAGAAGCAATATTTGTCTTTGTTGCTCATGAAGCAAATTAGCCATTGCCAGAAAGAAATTTAAGATTAATAGTCAAATAATAAAGATAGTTTGGCTGTACTCAATTCTGCTACGACAATGTGTATTTGTTAATCAAGTAATTTTTTTTTTCAAAATTATTATATAATTATAACCATCTTATTTCAAGCCAAAATATTTATTATTACTATATCTCATAATTTTAGAAATGTTACTAAATTAAAAACACGTATAAAATATATATTTTTTATATACAAAATAAGACTACCATTGCAAATATCTGTATAGCCATTGCATGCACAAAATTAATTGCTTCCACGGACAGAAAGACAGGTGGGATATTGTTAGTACAAATATCAACTTGTAAGTAAGTGTACATAAATATATGAATAATGCTATATGTATTAATTAGTGCATTAATTGATAATGTGATATAATTTAATAGATTTGTAATATTTATAATTTGTATAATGAGGAAAGTTAATAATAATGTCATAAGTAGTATTGGTACATTAGTTAGTACACTAATTAATGCATATAATAATGTCATAAGTAGTATTGATACATCAATATATGCATTAATTAGTGTAATAACTAATGTACCAATACTACTTATGACATTATTAACTAATGCACCAATACTAACTAATGCATATATCATCCTTTTTTTAAAAGTGATCCATTCCCTTTTAATGGACTATTTTGTTTTTAATTTTTGTCATTTCTCTTAATGAATATTATCAATTGTACTAAATGGATACGATATGAAAAATTAATACAATTAAAGTTATAGAGACTAATATAAGAATCAAATTGCTACGATCACATAAATAACTTGCCCAAAATTAATAATAATATCACCATTAGGATTATTAATTTTTAACATTTAAGTAATGTTTGCAAAATTATCATTGCAGATGCTCTCAACCACAAATTCAAAACAAGCAAATGTTGAATCCAACCTTGTAGTCGGAGCAACTTCTGATGATTTTACACTACAACATTTTCTTAGTTTAGTGACATTTGAAAGTGTCACAAAACTATTCTTCTAATGACATTTTTTTGGTCTTGTGGCATTTTGAACAAGTGCCAATTCTATCGGTGCCACGGTAGATACTTGCAAGTGCCACTGCACCATCATGGCTGAAAACTTTCAATGACATTTTAATGTCATGGTAGATATTATTTGTGGCACTATCAAGCGCCATTAAAAAAAGAGTTAGTGACACTTGTAAGTGTCATTACACTATCAAGACTAAAACCTTTCAGTGACACTTTAATGTCATGGTAGGCACTATTCGTGATGCTATCAAGTGCCATTCATGACGATAATTCGTTGTAGAACAATTTGATCCGCTCTTGCAGAGACTCGAACCGCCAACCATCCACCCATAAACCTTATACACCACACTCTTCCCACTACACCTCTATACCACCACATGATTATATATGCAACATATATTATTTATATAATACATACATCCCTATTAATATAAAAGTATATGTATAAACATAATTATTTTATTGAACATAATTTATGTAAAATAAACTATTTACAACCAAAATAAAAAAAAGACCACTTTTGGTGACTGAAAATATTTTTTAGTCGCCAATTCTATACTTTTGGCTACTAATTGTTTTTTAGTTGCTAAAAAACTGAACTTTTGTCGACCAAAATCGGATTTGGTCGCCGAAGATGCACTTTCAGCTACCAAAATTTTGGTCACCAAAAAATTTTATTTCCGCCTTAGGATTTTAGTTCTCCCGTGCTAAAAATGACCACTTTTGGCGACTAAACTTATTTTTTAGTCACCAATTGTAGACTTTTGGCTACTAAAATTTTTTTTTGGCACCAAAAAGCTTTACTTTTGACTACTAAAATTTTTTTAGTCGGTAAAACCCATATAATCAGCGACCAAACTTATTTTTAGTCGCCAATTGTAGACTTTTGGCTACTAAATTTTTTTAGTCTCCAAAAAGCTTTACTTTGGGCTACTAAAAATTTTTTAGTCACTAAAACCCATATAATCAGCGACCAAACTTAGTTTTAGTCGCCAATTGTAGACTTTTGGCTACTAAAATTGTTTAGTCGCCAAAAAGCTTTACTTTTGGCAACTAATGCTGTTTTGGTCGCTAAAAGTAGCTTTCAACGACCAAATTTTTTTGGTCAGGAAATTTAGTCGCCAAATATACTCTTTCCTGTAGTGTATATTGAGTTTAATTCATTTATTTTTAATCATTTACTGCATTTTAAAAATTTAGAAAATATATTGGCATTTTTTGTTTTTTCAAAAATGTCATTATAAGCTTGGAAAGTTTTTGGCTTAGTGGCATTTCTCAAAATGTTATAAAATATTAGTTCATGACACTTTTCACCTAAGTGCCTTAAAAGGTAATTTGCACCTACCTAGTGTCCTGAAAGTTTTTAAAAAATGCCATTGCAACTAAAGTTTAGTGGCATCTGTTGGTAAATGTCACGAACATAATTTTTTGTATCATTATTTTATAAAATGTCATAAAATTGATGTGACATTTCTTTATTGAAATGCCACTAGAGCCTTATATGTTTGTGGTTCTATGGCATTTTTCTAAAACTTTTCATGCCAATTTTTATTTTTGTGGCATTTTCTAAAAACATGCTACTAGTGTAGTGTCACTAAAGTGTAAATTTGTTGTAGTGACATTTTTGTTGTAGTGAAATGACACTTTTTTAATTGAAATGCCACTAGAGCCTTGTATGTTTGTGGCTCTATGACATTTTTCTAAAAAATGCCACCAAATATTCTTTTTGTGACATTTTTTAAGAACATGACACTAGTATGGTGTCACTAAAATATGTTTTTGTTGTAGTGTTGTGACACTTGTTCATTGAAATGTCACTAGAGTCTTTTATGTTTGTCGTTTTGTGGCATTTTTCAAAAACGTGCCACTAAATATCATTTTTGTGGCATTTTCTAAAAATATGCCACTAGTGTAGTGCTACTAAAGTATGTTTTTGTTGTAGTTTTGTGACACTTGTTCATTGAAATGTCACTAGAGCCTTTTATGTTTGTCGTTTTGTGGCATTTTTAAGAAACGTGCCACTAAATATCATTTTTTGTGGCATTTTCTAAAAATATGCCACTAGTGTAGGGCCACTAAAGTATGTTTTTGTTGTAGTGTTATTTTGAAAAATAACAGTAATAGTGAGAAAGGAAATTTATTCATTAGTAGTGATTAGAAGCAGTATTTGTCTTTGTTTCTCATGAAGCAAATTAGTCATTGCCAGAAAAAAATTTAAGATTAATAGTCAAATAATAAAGATAGTTTGGTAGCACTCAATTCTACATGTCAAAAATTATAATAATGGTTTTTAATTTTTTTCCACATGCCAAAAATAAATTTTTAAACACTGACAGTATTTAAGTTACACCAACGTTGAAGCGAAGGCCGAATTAAGGTGGTGTAGACGCGCCCGCATAGGGGGCCCTCGCTGCTACAGTTCGGACTCGATTTGTGTCAGGATTCTTAATCTTGAACCAAAGAGTCCAAATCCGGCAAATCGTTTTGAGAAACAGATTTTTTGAAAAGAAGTGCCAAACATGGATTGCTTTGCCAGATACAGAGTCGCCACCTAAATATTTTTTTATGGGGGAATTTAGGAAACCCTGACTCGGTGCCGAAGGCCACATGTCCGTCATCACCAGAGTTACCTCGGCTCGGGAGCTAGGGTACGATTGGGGAAGGTCAACTATGAGCACCCCCTCTCGCCCGATCCGAAGATCGGCCGCTACTAACCGTGATATCCGTTTTTGAAAACATTATGTGTTCTTATTCCAATTATTAGCCTAGAATTACTACGTTATGCGCACAGCAAACAAGTATAGACTAGATTGCCTAATTTGGAAATAAGCATTGCATATCCGTTTGTTTTGGAAAAATGTTTTGGACTTTGCTACTCGCAAGTAGGCTAAAATACGGATTTCAACGGGTTTTTCCAACTCAAACAATCCAACCTTCACCCATAGGCATTCAAATAGTTTATCACATAAGCATCTAGCCACATGGTAATCATGCTGTTATGGCAACACTCACACGCATGCGGTATGCTAAAGCATAAAATACTTACATCGTACTCCAAGCCAAAACAATAAACTGGTTAGCAAACATGCGTGATCCTAGTTCATGTTAAAGTGGCTAATGCAACACATACAGAATGTGATTAAGATAGGCTCGGCTAATCTAAACATGGCATGTGAAATGTTACAACTATCACGTATTCAATTTGAAATTGAAGTACAAATGCAGTTAGAATGATGTGCCGAGCCTAGTGCATGCAAGGCAAATGTATGAATGCACGCATGCATAGCATAAGGTATGCTGATTTTAAATATGCCCTAGTCTACCATCATAAGCAGGTAAATAAAAGGGAAGAAAGACGTGGGGTTGGAAGACATACACACACTCACGCACGCTTATTACATAATTACCCTCACTCGGAGGGTCCAAATAAATATTACAGTCCGAATATTAAACGCATAAATTATTACAGAATTTCTAATTAATTGACTGAATGAATGCAAAAAGAAAGGTGGCCACAGCCCCTGCCTTGGGATGTGCGAATGATGCATGCTCGAAGCCGTCTCGCCCGGAGAGTCCGTACCATACCACTGCCGCCTCTGTTTACACTGCCCTGCTTCTCTGAAAATTGCCAAAGTTCTGGGATAGGTTTCTTGCACACTGTAGAATACCATCGGCTAGAGGAGATGCCCACCGGCCATATGTAATTTCCATCGGCTTCTGATGGAGTTATCGGCCATTCACAAATGACTGGTCGGCATTGGATGCTGCCGGTCGGCAGAAGCTTCCTGCAGAAGACAGTTTTGACAGCAACAGAGAACAGACAGTATATGGCATGGGATTTCAGGCACATGTGAGCATGGTCATGTTTCCCATCATGCTTTGAACTCAGGGAAGCATGGCCCTCGATCCTCGAGCCATCAATTGTGCATGATAGCCTAAGTGTCACGCCCCCAAACCGCCCCTAGTAGTTTGGTGCCGTGATGGCCAGTAATCCAAGATTACCGAAGGCCGACTTACAAAATCACACACAATCAGAGTATAAAATAGGGGGCTTACAAGTGCGGAAGTAATATATATACATATACAGAATCTAAATAGTCCATGAGAGCCGTGCTTAAGTCCAATGAATGACATACATTTTTACAAGGTCTTACAACTTAGATACAATAAGGAAATGAGATACAAAATACATCTTGACCAAAAGGCTTCTCAAGCCGACATATACAAGTACACATGAGATATAGACTAAGAAGCATAATCTTCAAGATGGTACAAAATGCTAATCCAAAACACGTCGGCAATGCACCCAAAAACACATCGGCTACACGTCTAGGCCTCATTGCCTTCTTGCTCATCACCTACATATATATAGAGAGGGTGAGCTTGGATACTCAGTGAATGATATTAGAAATAAAGGTTTTTGCATGATTGATATCCAAGATTCTTTCAAAACAATACGTAGCATACTTTACAATCAAGGGGGAAATCAAGTTCATTGCTGGCCTTTCAAGTTCCTTGGATGTTATTACATCTACATATTACAAGTGCGATGACATATCAAGACAAGAGTGCAGTTACATTATAGTCCCCTGCAACTAAGGACTTTCAAGACAAGAGTGCAGTTGCATTATAGTCCCCTGCAGCTAAGGACTTTCAAGACAAGAGTGCAGTTGCATTATAGTCCCCTGCAGCTAAGGACTTTCAAGACAAGAGTGCAGTTGCATTATAGTCCCCTGCAGCTAAGGACTTTCAAGACAAGAGTGCAGTTGCATTATAGTCCCCTGCAACTAAGGACTTTCAAGACATGTCATCAAAACAAGATAGTGTTTAATATACAAGTAGGGATAGTCATTCATGCTAGATCAAGTACTTTTCAAAACAAGGCAAGACGAGATTTATGAAAGCAAGTGTAACATAGCTTTATTAAAAATACAACTCACATAGTTTCTTCACACGTCGGGGTCGAGACGAGCCCAAGTCCTACAAACACAGGGCAAGCCTATTGAATGCACTTCAACAAGTTTCGTATGTATACAAATGATTTCGGAAAACATGCTGGGCACCAACCAGGTCTAGGCCGAGGTTCCACACCTCCTCGCCGAGGTGTGTTCCCGAGGGCCACATGCAAGGAAAAGAGGTCGGGAAACTCTGGGTTTCGCTCTGCTGATGAACACGAAGAACATGAGTGTGAAAACATGAAAAATACGAATGTTCAATCATAATCTGTCATCACAAATCTGGGATTTTCGTGCTATGAGTTTGAAAACATGGACCTGGGTACCCGTACTTGGAATTCTTGCGGGAATAAACACAAAAACATGATTCTTTATGCAAGTTTTCGGATCAAAACAAGACTTTCTTGAAGAACACATGAATGTCATTTTCTCTTTCTAAAATCGAACTTCAAAACAATGCATGGCTTACAAATCATACCCGATCATGCAGTGCAATAACATGAACATAGAGAACATCATGAGCAGATCAAGAATCTAACCTTAGAACACGGGTCTAACGGTTCGATCTCTAGGAATCAAGCTTGAAGATCTACTTCCTCACTCTAAAACTCCTTCTTCCTCCTAGAGCTTCTCTCTCTACAAGGCAAGGTTATGATACCAAATGATAGTTTTCTTTACCCAGTTCTGGGGTTAACCCTCTGCTGAGACACGTGGCGGCGACTGGTTGGGTTTTTCTGAAAAGGTGGCTGACAGGCCAGACAAAGTATGGTGGAAGGGTGTTCAACAAGTAAAGCGGTATGGGCTCTCTGACGGGGCAATGACATCGGCTAACAACAAGGCGTATCTAACAAACTACATGGAATGGCACTTCGGCAAGGGGTGACATCGGCTAACAAAGGACTTCGGCAACTAAGGTGACAATGACCTCAGCTAGGAAGGACAACACTTGACTAAGCTGTGCCACATCTTGGCCTAGATGCGCCACACCTCGGTCTAGGTCATACCACTCCAGGACGAGATCACTTGGGCGCAAGGTAACATCTCGGCTAATGTGGCAAGGTGAGAACGGAGGTCAACAAGGGGTTCCAAGATACTTCTAGACTGATGATGACCTCGGCTTGGGATAACATCGGCTAGCGTAACTCAGGCAAGGCGTGACCTAAGTTTCACATCAAGGAAGGAACAAGACAAGCATACTACACTTAGACAAATCACAAGGCTTCAAAACAAGGCATGGATCACATTCGCTCAAGCGAAACAAGTCACAAACATACACATGCAAGCTTAACAAGTCATAATCATACAGATGCTCATGAACATGATGAGAACATAAAATGTGGGTTCTTACACTAAGTGATCAAGCTTGCCATTTGATGTAAAAATGCTTGCAACACACAAATGAGAACCAAGACCCTATCATGTCTAAGTCAAGGGCCCTGGTGACCGAGAGTTAAGACGCGTTACATTACTTATAGTATGAACGCTCCTTAACTCTCGCACTTGGTTTGACACCCCAAACCAAGTAATGCAATGCATGTTATGCAAACATGACTAAAAAATGTAACATGAGATTTAAGATGCAAGGCATGCCAAATGCTATGCAACTACCATGGCAAGTATGCAATGCTAGGCATGCAAGATGCAAATGCCATGCAAACATAGATGGTTTAAGCAATGGGATCATCATGTTACAATACCCTATGAAGCAATTATGCAACAAACATGAGACAAGCATGCAAGGGTGGCCTTAAACCATAAAGGGGCAGACCTCAATCCACCTCAAAACAGTGGCCAAAAGTGCCCAAAAAGGTGGACCAATACTCATGCCAACATGCAAGCCAATGGACCTAAGGCTAAGGCACAAAAGGGGGGGACTTTACATCCACTTGCATGACCATTCATGGCATGAATTAGACAACCAAAAACAAAAACTTAGCATGCAAAAATGGACTCCAAAACCCACTAATATGGTAGCTTAAGTGGCTCCGATGAGATGCATGCACCAAGACTCATGTTTAGGCATAAAAGGGCACATCTTCAAAGCATGAAAGAGGTCACATATGCAAACATGCAAACATGATTTATGGGCTGAAATACGATCCTGATGCCAAATCATGAGGATGGTCATAGCTACGCATGCTAGAGGTCAATATGCTCAAAGCTTACAAGCCAAAACACAAAGAGATGACACCAAACAAGGCAAGCATGAGTGAAATAGATGGTCAACAGGCCTTAAACATGGTAAAGTAAGACCAATACCTTCATGAAATTAGGCTAACACATGCAAGAATCATGACCTAAACATGGGATGCATTTCTAGGCCAAATGGAGGAATGCAAAGCAAGTATGTTAAGCAGGCAAAAGGCTACAAATCCGACCAAAAACAGAGATGACATGTGACCTAGAGACACCAAAAAAACTCTGAAATAGGGCCAAAATTAGTCAAGCATGCATGTTGCCCTTTAAGCCAAAAGGCAAGGAAATAAAGCAATGAAGGGAGAGGGGTGTCCCTCCCCTATACAAGACTTCAAACCACCTTCCTCACCACTGAAAATCCACTGGTTTTCAGTGGTGAGAAGACTAAAACACTCAAGCAAGCAAGGCCTCACCAAGGAAGCACCAAAAAGGCCAAATAAGGCCTAAGAGGGTGAGTTTGAACTCAAACCACAAAACAATCTTAATGAAAGTTCTTAAGCATGAAAATATAAGCCTTTTTTATGTTATGCACGAAACCTAAATCAGCAAGCAAGATAGGTAAAAAACTAGTGCAAGTTTGGGGAAACTAAAGCAAAGTGATTACCCTTGAAGAACCTTTGAAGAACAGATGATCCAGCCACCTTCTATTGGCCAAAACCAGCCCAAAACCTCAACAAACAACCCTCAAAGTGCCTCAAAGTCGAAGCAAGGTGTGGTAGTGTGTGTGTTAGTGCAATACTAAGGTAGAAATACACTTTAAGGCCACCAAACACACACAAAGGAGGAGAGAGGGGGAAATATAGAGAGAGAGTGTATGTATATCTATAAGCTCTGGTTTTCTCTTCAAACTTGCTAACCTAGAAGAAGGAGGAGAGCCTTCCTCTTATAGCAGTCCCCCTTGCAAAGCTTACACAACAAGCTTGCTTAGAGGGAAATCCCTCCATACACGTGTATGGAGGGAAATAGAGTTGGTGCCAGCTATCACAGCTGGCACAAAATATCTACCAAAAGTAGATGAACAGTAGTCGGCTGCTCAAAATGCCATTTTGACAAAATTTAGTGCCGACCGGGAGAAAAGAATGCCGACCGGCAATATAGATTGCCGATGGCAGCAAAACACCAGCCGGTGGCCTCTGGCCATGGCCGGTGATGTGTGGGGATGCCTCACAAGGCATTCCCTGCCCCTCTAAGGCAAAACACAAGTGTTTGGTGCAAAACCAGACACTAAACAGTCGAGTTCAGAGATCCTGAGGCAAGGCGCGTAGCTGAAACCTCCGGGAACTCCAAACGAACACAAACCTGGATGATCACCGGGTGTTCAAACGGTGACGTCCAAGTCTTGAGGACGGTCAAAAATGGGGTGTCTACAGTTGCCCCTCTTTGACAGAACTCGAAAGTCATAACAATGACGGGAGCGAATGTCAAAGCCCAGAGACGACCCATTTTTGACAAGGCCGAAGACTCAGACAAACATGCAAGATAATCAAGATATGCGCCCGAAGGCAGGGGCAAAATGCAAGACAATGCACAGAGCCGGACATAATTTATGATCATGCAAAGAAAGCTGTAATGAAGCACACATGCGACAATTTTAAGCTAGCATACACCAAACTACACTACAATGCAGAAGGGATGTAAGAGAATTATGTAATTCTCAATACGTCTCACTCAGAGGATACAATACCTGTGCGGCTTGTCTGGTTGCACCAGCCTCAAATGAACCGTACATACAATATCGTGCCTGCAAAGAAAACAAACTTAACAGGTACAATATCGTTAGCAACATGCATAATAGTGTACTCAAAATGCGTGACAATGCAAAGCAAGTGGGGAGCATAACAATGCTGTGAAGGTACAGATGTGTAAGTGGAGCATGCGGTCTACGCAGGCAATGAAATTGATCATAATCATGCAGTCTATGCGAGCAATGAAATTGGACATAAGAATGCGGTCTACGCAAGTAGAATATGCGGTCTACGCAAGTAATGAAGTTGGTTTCAAGCATGCGGTCTACGCAAGCGAAAATATGCGGTCTACGCAATTAATGAAATTAAACAATCAAGCGGTCTACGCAAGCAAAACATGCGGTCTACGCAAGTAATGAATTTGAACAATTATGCGGTCTACGCAAGCAAAACATGCGGTCTACGCAAGCAAAACATGCGGTCTACGCAAGTAATGAAATTGAACAAACATGCGGTCTACGCAAGCAAAACATGCGGTCTACGCAAGTAGAATATGCGGTCTACGCAGGTAATGAAATTGAACATGCGGTCTACGCAAGTAATGTAATTGACATGCGGTCTACGCAAGTAACGTAATCAACATGCGGTCTACGCAAGCAATGAAATTAATTACAAACATGCGGTCTACGCAAGAAAAACATGCGGTCTACGCAAGCAATGAAATTAATTACAAACATGCGGTCTACGCAAGTAACGTAATCAACATGCGGTCTACGCAAGCAATGAAATTAATTACAAACATGCTGTCTACGCAAGTAACGTAATTAATATGGGGTCTACGCAAGCAATGAAATTAATTACAAACATGCGGTCTACGCAAGTAACGTAATCAACATGCGGTCTACGCAAGCAATGAAATTAATTACAAGCATGCGGTCTACGCAAGTAACGTAATCAACATGCGGTCTACGCAAGCAATGAAATTAATTACAAACATGCGGTCTACGCAAGTAACGTAATCAACATGCGGTCTACGCAAGCAATGAAATTAATTACAAACATGCGGTCTACGCAAGTAACGTAATCAACATGCGGTCTACGCAAGCAATGAAATTAATTACAAACATGCGGTCTACGCAAGTAACGTAATCAACATGCGGTCTACGCAAGCAATGAAATTAATTACAAACATGCGGTCTACGCAAGTAACATAATTAATATGTGGTCTACGCAAGCAATGAAATTAATTACAAACATGCGGTCTACGCAAGTAACGTAATCAACATGCGGTCTACGCAAGCAATGAAATTAATTACAAACATGCGGTTTACGCAAGTAACGTAATCAACATGCGGTCTACGCAAGCAATGAAATTAATTACAAACATGCGGTCTACGCAAGTAACGTAATTAATATGCAGTCTACGCAAGCAATGAGATTAATTACAAACATGCGGTCTACGCAAGTAACGTAATTAATATGCGGTCTACGCAAGCAAAGGGTATAAAGAGAAACTTGAACACATGTGAGTGAAAACATATCATTCATAATGCAGGGATGTAAAATACTGTAACACAGCGTAGTTGAAGCGATTTGTGGGAATCCTCAAGACATGAAAAGGATACGGGAAGGGACGTTCTTCGTACATATCGAGCATCGTTCGCAGAAGTTGTGGCCTGAGGTCAACTCGAAGGTCCATGTTTCAAAGGTGTGCTTTCCCGCATGGTCTCAAGTAATGAAGGTGCCAAACCATGTCGTTGACCCGAACAAAGGCACGGAAGGTGCGTTGATCGCAAGGAGAGTTTTGCTGGTGTCCATTCCGACACTTTGCTACCCTGTCATTCTATGTTTTACTTCCCTTTTTACTGGTAGTTTAAGCACATTGCACTGCCTCGGGCAGGTTTTATTCTTTCTCAAAATTACACATTTTGCAAAGCACGTGACAGGAATGAAACGACCATTTTGTTCAAAAGATGTTGCATTTGTAAACTTTCTATGCATCGCATCGCAACATATCACACCACAATGTGAACGAAATTGAACTTATTTTGAACACCGAGTATTTGCATCGTAATAATCAGGCAGTGAACCGACTTACAACTCGATAAGCAAAACAAAGGCATGATATAACTAAACAAGTGTGAGTACAACTCGATAGACAAATCAAAAACTCAAAGAGAGTGAAATACAACTCGATAAGCAAATGTTCAGTAACTCGACAAGCAGACAGGCGTGACTCCGCAAGAATCGATTACCGGGGGAGGGATTGGAGGTGGTGGAGTTCCCCAATCCCTGCATAAACAGCTCGGGGAACCAGGAGGAAGCCCATCGGCCAGGGGTAGAGGCCATCGGCCGCAAGGAATGGCCATCTGCCAGAAATTTATTCAGTCGGCAAAAGGTAATGGCCGGTCGGCAGGATATTTGGCCGGCCGGCTATTAATGAGGGGAATCACCAGAATGTTGACACCTGTCCTCCACCCAACCTTATTTCCAACAAAAGACCCCAACTTCGTAGTTTTTCTCAATTCCACACTGATTTGGTCTGATGGAAGAGTTTCTTGCCCAAAATCTCACAGCTTGGATTGCTAGCTTGGATGGTTCGGAAAAGTTGAATTTCTGGGGTTTCGGCATAAATGCACTATTCACTCTGGGTCGTACCCCGCTGCACCTCCCGTTTCTCCACACCGCGGCAAGGTTTTAGAATCCGGTGACGCATGTCTTTAGCTTCGCTGGGCAAGAGATATGTCCTACCTTTGAAGATTTCCAAGCCTTAATGGAGTCCGAGCGCGACGAGGAGCTCCTGCCCCAACTTAATTTCGGCCATGCCCAATCCTTAGGGCGAATGTGTGGACTCAGCATGCGTGACGCTCGGTCTCTGATTTGTGACGGGATGCTGGACATTCGAGTTTGACCGATCGGTTTTCTGATGCTGGTGATCGCAACAACCATCACTGGCAAGGCTTCCGGCGACATGCCCTCTGTTTGTGCATGCTATCTCATTTTCTATTTGTCTCAGGCTCTGGAGGGTCTAGTGTCCGGCTGATTGAGGTTGCCCAAGGCTTAAAGGAGGGCAAGAGCTGTATTGCCATGACTCTGGCTGAGACGTTGATGGGCTTGGACGCCTTTTATCGTCATGAGATGGCCAGATTAGCAGGGAGTCCACTACTACTACAGGTAATGTTTCCCACCCAATCTCACATTATGCATTGCTCACATCACTCGGCCCTCAAGCTCGGTCTTTTCTCACAAAACCCTATTCTCGCTTTTCTCTCCTTGTACATCTCTCTATTCTTTATTCTCTCATTTTTCATCCCTCCCCAAGTATGGTTGATGGACAAACTGCAGGTTGTGGACTCTTGCCCAGCATATTCAGCTCGCGGCTACTTCTTCCGGCACCGTCTAGTCAATGCCCTGGATGAGGGATGGTGGTTCGCTTGGATGTGCCGCTTGTCCGCAGACCGTATTGCTTGGCGGTGCCCTTGGCTGAGCCTTCCGGCAATGAGTTACAATATGCCCCGACAGACCGGGATTCAATTGGTTGGTCTCACTCACTATGTATTCTACTTTCCATTCCGGATTCGACGCCAATTTGGCCATGACCAGACCTGCCCGCCAGAGGGGACAGAGTATCCTGCTGCATTCCCAGCACGAGGCGCACAGCTTGCTTGGCAGGCCACCGCGTGGAGGATGAGAGAACTCCTGGCCCCCGCCCCTACTTTCAGTTGCACTTTGTCTGATGAGTGCTTGGATTGGCTTAATGAGGAGGCACAGGTCGGGCCCACCTTGGCGTCAGAAGCTTCGACCAGCTCTGGGAGGGGGCGCAGGAACACCTGACTTGACTATGCTCCAGATTTATTGCTTTATTAGTACTTTCAAGTTTTCTTCATGAATGTAATAAAAAGCAATTTTGATTGTATGCAAGAGCAAGAGAACTCTGTTTTGAAATCAATGAAATTGAAGGTTGTGGTACTGAAAATTTTCCGCTTCGGTCCAAAAATGGTCAAAGTTGTAAAAAGATTATTTTGAACAAAGTCAGCTTTTATTAAAAACTTCTCAAAATCATTTTCGATGTGGATCAGAACTGGACACGCCTGAGATCTGTCACTGAGGTGCACAACCCCGGATCCCTGCAACTGGAAAGTTGCCCCTAGTCCGAAGAGCACCGCAGCACTGCACAGCAACGGAACGTTGCCCTAGTCTGAAGAGCACTGCACCGGAGATCATAACCGAACCCTTAAATGCTGAATAGATAAAGATGGCCGAGACAATCAAATGGACAAAGTTGATCGGGGGAGTGTTATGGCTAAACTCCAGGATGAAGTTGCCTACGTATCCCAAAGATGGGAATCAAGCCTTACGTAGTTCAGGCTTAGGTTCACTCGAGTATTTTCACTCTCCTTTTGCGCTCTAACTTTTGCCAAAGCCGCCCTTTACGGGTTTTCAGCCTTGCGAGCTCAGTTTTTATATTTTCTAATTTTTTGTCCTCTAACTTTTGCCTAGGTCGCCCTTTCGGGTTTTCGGCCTAGCGAGCCTCTCAAGGGTAATATTTCTTCAACTTGTCCATGTTGATCGGTTGGGAAAATTCTAGGCCATCTAGGTCCATCAGAACCACAGCTCCACCTGACCAGATAGCTTTGATGATGTAGGGACCGGTCCAATTGGGTCTGAACTTGCCCCTTGGGTCGTGGATGGGAGCTCGGTTGTCCTTGAGCACCAAATCCCCTTCCTTTAGGTTCCTGGACTTAACCTTCTTGTTGAAAGCCCGGGCAATTCTGCGTTGATAGCTTTGAACGTGGTACAGTGCTTTCAGTCTTCTCTCGTCAAAAAGCATGAGTTCCTCAAACCTGCTCTGCTGCCAATCTGCTTCGGCTATTTGACACTCAGCCAATACCTGTAACGACGGAACCTCAATTTCGATAGGTAGAACGGCCTCCATTCCATAAACTAATGAATACGGAGTCGCTCCGGTAGAAGTTCTAATTGAAGTCCTGTAGCCCCACAGAGCAAACGGCAACTTATCTGGCCAATCCCGGTAGGTTTCCACCATCTTCCGCAGTATATGCTTGATGTTCTTGTTGGCGGCCTCAACTGCTCCGTTGGTTTGCGGCCGGTATGTGGATGACTTATGAAAAGCCACGTTATATTTCTCCAACAAGTCAATCACGTCCTTCTTAAAGTGGGATCCATTATCTGAAATAATCTCGTTTGGAACCCCGTAACGACAGATGATGTTGTTTCTGATGAACTTTGTGACGTGCGACGCCTTCAACACCGCGTATGATTGGGCCTCGACCCACTTCGTGAAATAATCTATCGCTACCAAGATAAACTCATGCCCATTCGATCCCTTCGGGGTAACAGCTCCGATTACATCAATTCCCCAAACTGAAAATGGCCATGGGGACGTCATGTTGTACAGCTTTGACGGCGGGATGTTCATGCGGTTTGCATGGATCTGGCATTTGTGGCATCGCCGAACAAAGCCGATACAATCCTCTTCCATGGTAGACCAGTAGTAGCCCTGTCTGAGGATCTTTCTGGCCAACATTACTCCATTCATGTGTGCACCGCACTCTCCTCCATGGATGGCCTCCATCAGGCGCTTCGATTCCTCAGCTTCTACACAGAGCTTATGCATTCCCAGATGACCTCTCCTATACAGCTTACCCCCGCAGATGATGAACTGAACAGCCATTCTTCTGATTGCCCTTTTATCCTTGGCATTTGCCCCTGGTGGATACGCCTCCTTTTCCAAGAAGTTCCAAATGTCGTAATACCAGGGGTTGTCGTCCTGAACTTCGTCTATGGCAGCGATTGATTCATACGCCGGCACAAACTTCTGATCAATAATGACTGGACACATCCGGACTCCGGACGGGATGTCTATCATGGAAGACAGAGTTGCTAGTGAATCTGCGAACCTGTTGTTCTCTCTTACTAGGTGAGTGAAATTTAGCTTCTCAAATCGAGGAATTAACAAATCCAAGGTTTGGTGGTAAATTATCATCCTTTCCTCTTTGACTTTCCAGTCTCCTTTTGCTTGAGATACAACAAGGTTCGAATCCCCAATGACGTCCAGCCGTCTTGCCCCTAGTTCTAGGGCTGCTTCTAGGCCAGCAATACATGCCTCATATTCTGCTTCATTGTTCGAGACTTTGAACCGGAGTTTGAATGCTAAAGGGATACGGGAATCGTCCGGCGCTATCAGCAACACTCCTATCCCATACCCGTATTGGTTGGACGCGCCATCAAAGTACATCGTCCAAGTTTCATCTTCGATGTGCAGAATGGCTTCATCTGGGAATAGGTATTCAACCGCTTCGTCCCCTTCAACCAAGTGGTCGGCAAGGAACTCTGCTACCGCTCTTCCTTTTACTGACTTGCGTGTTACATACTTCAAATCAAATTCAGAAAGCAACAGCAGCCAACGAGCTAGCCTACCCGTAAGTGCCGGTTTCTCGAAAAGATATTTGATGGGATCCAAGTGTGAAACCAACATTACAGAATGAGCTAACAAGTAGTGCCGCAGCTTCCTAGTAGCCCATACCAAGGCCAAGCAAGCCTTCTCCAGTGGAGTGTAGCGGGTCTCGTAATCCAGCATCTTCTTGCTCAGATAGTAGATGGCCCTTTCCACTTTGTCCTCTGACTCTTGTGCAAGCATGCAGCCCATGGTGGTCTCAGTTACTGAAAGGTACAATATCAACGGTCTCCCTGGCTCTGGCGGTGACAACACGGGCGGGTTCAGTAAATATTCTTTGATCTGTTCAAAAGCTGCTTGACATCGGTCGTCCCATTGGAACTTCTTTCCTTTCTTCTAGAGACCAAAAAGTGGTTCACAAGTCAAGGTTAATTTTGAGATAAACCGTTTTATGAATTGCACTTTACCTAGAAAGCCTCGCACCTCCTTTTCAGTCATTGGTGGTGGCATTTCCAAGATGGCCTTGATTTTGAAAGGGTCGACCTCGATGCCCCTTTGTGTAATCAGAAACCCTAGCATTTTCCCCGCTGTAACACCGAATGTACACTTCTGGGGATTCAACCGCAGCCGAAACTCTCTGATCCTTTGAAAGAACTTTTGTAAGGCGATGTAGTGGCCCTCTCTTTCTTTGGACTTGACAATCATGTCGTCCACGTACACCTCGACCTTTTTATGGATCATATCATGCAATATTGTGGTTGCTGCCCGTTGATAAGTAGCTCCATCGTTCTTCAACCCAAATGGCATCACTCTGTAGCAATATGTCCCCCACGGGGTAGTGAATGCAGTCTTCTCCCGGTCTTCGGGTGCCATTACTATCTGATTATAGCCTGAGAAGCCATCCATAAACGAAAGCAAGGCATGTCCTGCCGTGAAATCTACCAATTCATCAATATGCGGCAAGGGAAAGTCGTCCTTCGGACTGGCCCTGTTCAAATCTCTGAAGTCTACACATACCCGAATTCTGCCATCTTTCTTCAGCACCGGAACAATGTTGGCCAACCAAGTCGGGTATTCGGATACCAGCAGGAAGCCTGCATCGATTTGCTTGGTGACCTCTTCCTTGATCTTAATGGCCCAATCAGGGCGGATCCTTCTGAGTTTCTGCTTGACAGGCCGGACCTCGGGATCAAGAGGGATCCAGTGCTGTACAATCTCAGGATCGATTCCAGGCATGTCTTCGTAGGACCACGCGAAAACATCTTTGAAATCTTTTAATAAAGCGACTAAGCGCTCGCGTTCCTCCGAAGACAACGTGGACTCGATTTGGACCAGCCGCGGGTCCTTCTCAGTACCAACATTCACGGTAGTGATTTCATCTATTAAGGGTTTAACAAATCTTTCCTGCTCTTGATCAATTAATCGTTGCAAAACCGGAGGAATTTCTTCCTCGTTGTTTTCATCAAAATTTTGAAAATCCTGATTTAAGCAATAAATCAAAGGCACAGAAAAATACTCAGAAACCACATCCACATCGTTCTCATTAAATACTTCCAAGCCGCCTGATTCTTCTGTTACAACAGACTCAAAAGAGAAAGAAAATGACGACCTAGACAGGACTGTGGCATCCAGGTTATCACCCCCAGGAATACCGGACTCAGACACAGTCGAGCTGGAACATGATTCCGACTCACAGGACTCGGTGGAATCAGATTCCGGCTCACTACCTGACCCGGTGCTGCTGGACAAAAATCCTTCTTCATATTGCCAGATGAGAGAGGGTGCGATGGATGCATCCAAAATAGTTGCTGGTAGGCTCACAGCCGTTTCGTTCTCGATCACGCATACCGAGGAGTTATCTCCCAAGCACTTCTGTTCGATCAAAGGATCTGAAAGTAGACATGCCAGTGCTACCCCCATTTCATTTTCAGCGTCCTCAGACTGCACTTCCTTACTGTGTTCAGCCTCAGCCGATAGATCTGCTTTCCCTTCGGCGACGTCATTCTCAGGTAGCTGCAGGTCAAAGAAGATCTCGAAACCTGGCACGCGTTTCTTCTCCGCGTTCAACCACGGCTCTGGGAAGCCACAAAACGAAAAGTCTTCCCCCTCCCGGACGAAGCGTCCGTTTAAGGTACCCTGAATGGGCCTATGCATCAACTCAAAAGGCTTTCCAGACTTCTTTGCTCTGGCTCTCCCAGCCATCTCTTTACCCTTCCTTACCCAGTCTTCTTTGGTGGGCATATAACCCAAACCAAAGGTATGAGGGTTGTGTGGCACTTCGGCCGATGCTGCGACGCCCTTCCGGCCGTTCTTTCCTAATCCCATCCCGGGGATGTGTTGAAGCTTGTTCATGACGTAGACGGATTGGGCACTGACGCACACCCCCTCATTCACAGCCATAATATTCTGCACCACTCGAGCCTCAGCCAAAGTGAACCCCGATAAGAACACATCTTCAGTGCCATACTCAATTTCCAAAACTGGTGTGGACACTTCCGGCGGCGGATGGATTGATGAATTCCCGAAGATGATAGTCACCCCCTTCCCGTGAGGGTACTTCAGCATCTGATGTAAAGTGGAAGAGACTGCCTTTACTTGGTGCAACCACGGCCACCCCAAGAGCAGATTGAAGGTTGTGGGAACGTCCAAGACATGGAATTCAATGTTGTGTTGTCCGGGACCAACCTGGGTCTGAATTTTTGACAGTCCCCATCACTTCTCTGCTAGTATTATCATATGCTCTGATCACCTGAGCAGTCGGCACGAAGTCCGCGGGTTTCATCCGGATTGCATATGTTGTTCTGGCTGGGCAGACATTGATGGCGGACCCGGTATCAACAAGTACCACCGGTATCCACTTGTCTCTACATTCCACGGAAACATAGAGGGATTTGTTGTGATTTGTGCCCTCAGACGGTAGCTCTTTGTCTGAAAAGGTTAATGCCGGGGGACCTCCTCCCGAAAAAACTAGGCCCACCAGCTGTTCGGGCGTGGTGTCTATAGAAAGCTTGGCTTTGTCCATGGCTGAAAGGACAGCCTGTCTATGTACTCGAGAAGCCATAAGCAGCCCCCAGATGGAGATGTCTGCTTGTATCTTCTTCAATTGTCTCAATACGGCCTCATCCTCGAGTTGCTTTTCTTTTTGCTTCTCTGCCTCCTTATCTTTTCCAAACGCCTCTGGTTGATCTAGGTGTGGAGGCTTGAAGTACCGTCCACTCCTAGTCATGTGATCGACATCGCCGATATACCAGGTATCATCTGGTTGGTTACCCCCCCAATCCTCGTCTGTGTGGGCAAGACATAGATCATCATCTTCCCACCACATTCCATCTGCAGCTGACAGGCACCTGTCCGATTCCGGCATGACTGTTCCGATACTTGCAGTACCTTTTATTCCTATGCTCGCGGCATTCTCCATTTTTGTACTTGCGGCAGTCTCAACCCCCATGTGGGCTTTTGCCTTCCTGATTCTCTCGGAATCTCCGAATCTTTCCTGTTCTGACTATGTCAATGCAGTGGATTGTTCAATAATCCCTGTACTCAAAATGCTCCATTCCCGAGCGAAACTCTTGACACCGGCGCTCTCCGGCGATGTACTCTGTTCTTCGACCCTCTCGGCTGTTACTGACATTCCTGCCCCTGCCAGGCCTTGTTCTGACTGAAACTCTCCTACCATATCTGGCTGATCGTCCAACCATCTTGTGGCCTCTATCGATTCCTCATAATCGAACCAGTTGACGGCTGAGTCTCCTGGATCTTGGTTACTATAAAACTGGAACTTGGCAAGGTCCTCTTCCACAGCCGTCAAATCATCCGTTCCTTGTCCTGGGCTGTCCCCTTGGATTGCACACAGCTCTCCTCCAGTTGGAAATTCCACATCTGGTCTATTCTGGGCTATCGGTGAAATGTAGTCACTCGGACTATAAGCATTCCCAAAATCACTCCCAGATTCCGCAGACTCTGGCTCAACAACCCCCTTTTCCTTTGGAGTCTTCTCTCTCCTGCTCTTGATAGTCACCACTGCTGGCTCGGGTTGGGTTATGGAGACGTCCATCATGCACAAATCGGTGCAATCGGGAAGGAAAACCTCCGGCTTAGGCAGATTGGAAGGTGTGATATAAACACTAGGATCGTAGGGCACGACCCTAGTATGGATGAGATTGATTCTTTTGGGTGGCGGAGCTTGGTTATGTGTGGGGAGAGGATTTGTAGTAACATTGGGTTTCTCAGGAGGTAAAATCACCCCGTTATCAATGAGATCTTGAATCTCATGACGTAATCGAAAACACAGATCGGTGTCGTGACCGTGCTACTGGTGAAATGCACAATATTTGGCTGGGTTGTGGGCAGCGGGGAGTCTTTCCAGTAAGGGCCGAGGCTCTAGGGGCTTCAGATGCCCTTTTCTAATCAAAACCCCCAAAGCTTTGGACAGGGGCATATAAAGCGGAACGAAGGTTCTGGTATTTTTTGGAGGGTATTTGGCTGTTTGTGGGTTGCTTCCGGACGCACCGGAGAATGGTGTGGCTGCCATAGTTCTCGGGGAAGGGTTGGTGGTGACCATACTCACTTCGGAGGTCCTGGTAGTTATAGCGCCACTCGGGCCTGCATTAGTATTACGATTGAAAGTTCTACAGGGTTGCTCCCGGTCATTATCAATCAAGCCTTGTTTTAAGGCATCCTCGATTTGCACCCCCATTTCATGCAGATCAAAAAAAGGGGAGTATAATCATCTTTTGCATTAACTTCGGCTGAAGATTGCGCACAATCATCCGAATCTGGTCTTTGTCCGTGGGTCTTAAGGTCATCATCGAAGCCTTAGCCCCCCATCTGGTTACGAATTCTGAGAAGCTCTCCTTGGGTTCTTGCCTTGTTGTCTCGAGATCCCGGGTCGTGATCTCGATTTGCGTATTGTATGAGTACTGCAAGATGAAGGCCTCAGCCATCTCGTCCCAACTTCCCTTGACGTCATCCTCCAATTTGGCATACCATATGGCCGCTACACCCGATAGGGTCCGGCCAAATAGAGACAGCTTCTGCAGTCTAGTGAGGTCCATTGGCCTTAGGTGTAGACACCCCATTTTTGACCGTCCTCAAAACTTGGACGTCACCGTTTGAACACCCGGTGATCATCCATGTTTGTGTTCGTTTGGAGTTCCCGGAGGTCTCGGCTACGCGCCTTGCCTCAGGATCTCCGAACTCGACCGTTTAGTGTCTGGTTTTGCACCAAACACTTGCATTTTGCCTTGGAAGGGCAGGGAATGCCTTGTGAGGCATCCCCATACACCACCGGCAGTGGCTAGAGGCCACCGGCTGGTTTTTGCTGCCACCGGCAATGTACATTGCCGGCCGGCACTATTTGTTGCCGGTCAGCACTATTTAGTGCCGGTCGGCACTCTTTTTTGCCAAAATGGCATCTTTGGCCGGCCGACTACTGTGCATCTGCTTTTGCAGATATTTTAAGATAGTTGTCTTGCCTTTTGCTCCCCTTCATACACGTGTATGGAGGGATCTCCCTCTTGTGAAGCTTGTCTTGTAAGCTTTACAAGACAAGAAGTTCCATAAAGGGAGGGTCTCTCTCTTGTTGCAAGGGTTAGAGACTTGAAACACTTGGGAGATATTTAGACAGCCATTGTTAGGGTTTGAGTTCTAGGGTTAGGGTTTGATACACCTTATCTCTCTCTCTTTCCCTCTTGTGTGTGTTTTAGTGTGTTTAGTCCATACTATTGCACACAAACACATAGTGTTTCACCTTCCTATAGCTACTGAGGTTCTAAGGGACTGATTTTGAAGTTTTGGTGATGGATTCAAGCCAAGGAGGGCCATTGGAGCACCATTTGTGATGGGGTCTTCAAGGGTAAGAATCTAGCCTTTTTATTCCCCAATCTAGCATTGTATTTCTACCTATCTTAAAATCGTTTTTGAGCTTAGTGTATAATACAAAAAAGTTCTGTTTTCAAGCCTTCTTGATTGTTTATTAAGAGTGTTTTGTGGTTTGGAGGTGTTTGACCCCTCTTAGGCCTTGAAAGGCCTCATTTTGTGCTATTTTGTGCTAGTTTCGGGACTTTGGTGTTTGGGCCTCTTCACCACTGAAATCTTGAGGGATTTCAGTGGTGGAGATGGTGCCTTGAAGTCTCCAAAAGGGGAGGGCCACCCCCTCTCCTTGTTGTCCTTGAAAAGGGCATGTTTTGGTCTCTAAAGGGAGCCTATGTTTGAGTGTGTGTTGAGCATGTATAGACTATTTTTCATGCTTGTATTTCCATAATATAACATGATTTTAAATTGGTTTTGGTACTCCATGCATGCTTAGCATAGTTTCCATGTAATGCCTTGTGATCCCTTAACATGTCTTAGGTTGTGTGCCTTTGTTTCTAGCATGTTTTAGGCTTACATTTGTGAAGATTTTGTGCTTATTTTGCCATGTTCTAGGTCTGTCCTAGGTTGTATGGGTCGGATTTGGCATGCATCATATAGCCTCTTTGCATTTTGGCTTGTTGGCCTTGAGTATGTGAGTGTGTAGCATGCCACTTTTGCATTGATTTGGTGTTTTGGAATCATCCACCATGTCATTTCAGTCCTATTTGCATGCCTATATGTTTACCTTGGATGCATCTTTAATGCCTCATAAGCTTGTGTAGCAATGCTCCTTGTTTTGGTACTTGTGCATACCTTTGAATTTTGAGCCACTTAGATGCCATCTAAGTGATCCTTAGGCCTTGTCTTAATGTGCTAAAACTCTGTTTTTGGTCAATAAGTTCATGCCATGTTTGGTCTTGCTAAGTGTAGTTCAATACTCCATTGGTTTGTTTTGAGCACTTAGGCCATTAGTTGCATGTTTGGCTTGATTTATTGCTTAGTTTGGCATTATGTTTTAACATGATTTTAATGCTCATGTTGCATGCTATATGTCCATGATTACCTTCTTTCAAATGTGTTTGAGAGTTGCCCCATTTATGCCTAAGTGTTGGCCCTTAATCATATGTATGTGTGCATGTGTTTTGGTCCTCTGTTTTGGTCATTTTAGCCACTGTTTTGGGCCTATTTAGAGCTTCCCAAATCATGTTTAGGACCACCTTTGCATCCATTAGCATTGCCTCATGTTTGCTTGTATGCTTGAGTAAGTGCCTTGCCATGCCATGTTGCATCCTTAGCTTGCATGCCTAGGTTGCATTGCATCTTGCATGCATGCCTTGTTACTTGACTTGATGATAGGAATTGGGCCTTAGTTTGTTTGATTGGTTTGCATTTCATTTGACATGAAAGTTGCATACTTGATTCCTTGGGCCATCATGCATGGAAATGTGTGATTGGTGGTCCGAGAATCGAGGCACATGCCCCTTTGAGTCATTACCATGATAAGGGACATGGTTGGTGCATATATGCCTTGAATTGTGCTGCCATGCTTTGCCTTGCCCTCTGTTGCTGTCATTTGCAGATTCTGCAGGAACACTCTGCCGACCGGCAGTGTAAAGTGCCGACCGGCAATCATTTCTCTGTCGACAGCTTCACTTTGTGCCGGTGGCCACATCCCACTGCCGGTGGCAATTCCATGCAGCCGGTGATGTCTCCCAGCATCCAAGGGAGCAGTTCTGAGGTTTTGACAGCCTCCAGGGGAGTGAAGGAAGGAAAACAGAGGCAGCCTATGCATGGCGGTGCATTTCCCGAGGCGGTTTTACTGCTTTTCTTAGCTTATTTAATTTGTTAATTAATTAGGCAATTTGTAATATTAATTAGCTTGCGTAGTTAATTAATTTGTAATATTTATTCGGTCCCTCCGAGTGAGGGCAAATCTGTAATAAGTGTGTGTGAGTGGTGTGTATGTTTTCCAATCCCCACTTCTTTCTTCCCTTTTACTTACCTGCTTTGATGGTTAGTATTAGGGCACGTTTAATTTAGCATACCTTATGCTATGCATGCGTGCATCCATGCATTTGTATTACATGCATTAGGCTCGGTACATCACGCTAACTGCATTTGTATTTCAATTCCAAATTGAATACGTGCATCGTTTGATTGCATTTCACATGCCATGTTTAGGATTAGCCGAGCCTATCTAGTTGCATCCTGTATGTGTTGCATTAGTCAAATTGACATGAACTAGGACATGCATGTTTGCTAACTAGTTTATTGTTTTGGCACGGAGTACGATGTAAGTATTTTCCTGCTTTAGCATCTCGCATGCGTGTGAATGCTACCATGACAGCATGTCTACCATGTGGCTAGATGCTTATGTGATGAACTGTTTTAATGCCTGTGGATGAAGGTTGGATTGTTTGAGTTGGAAAAACTCGTTGAAATCCGTATTTTAGCCTACTTGCGAGTAGCAAATTCCAAAGCGCTTTCCAAAACCGAACGGATATGCAATGCTTATTTCCAAATTAGGCAATCTAGTCTATACTTGTTTGCTGCACGCATAACATAGTAATTCTAGGCTAATAAATGGAATAAGAACATATAACGTCTTCAAAATCGGATATCATGGTTAGTAGAGGCCGGTCTTCGGACCGGGCGAAAGGGGGTGCTCATAGCTGACCTTCCCCGATCGTACCCAAGCTCCCGAGCCGAGACAACTCCGGTGATGACGGACATGTGGCCCTCGGCACCGAGTCAGGGTTTCCTAAATTTCCCCATTAAAAAATATTTAGGTGGCGACTCTGTATCTGGCAAAGCAGTCCATGTTTGGCACTACTTTTTTTAAAAAATCTGTTTCTCAAAACGATTTGCCAGATTTGGACTCTTTGGTTCAGATTAAGAACCGCGACAACAAAATCGCGAGTCCGAACTGTAGTAGCATAAGGCCCCCCTCCGCGGGCGCGTCTACATTAGGATGTCTGAAAATAGTCGCAGGTGCACTATGGGATCCCCAGATCCGTCAAAACGATCAATTTGTGGCATCTTAAACCGATCTGGCAGCGTCACGGCTGTGCCGGTGTATCCATCTTCAATGTCCGGAATGGACTTCACACCTTGAGATTTCTTGAACAGCTTTTCAAGCTTGCTCATTTTTAATGCCATGGGGTCCACCTCAGACTCGAAGGGAGAATCCGGTTGATTGATAGGAGTGGGTGCCTTGGATAGTTGAGGTAGAATCGGGGGTGGAGCCGGCCCCGTTGGGATGTCTGTATCTTCTTGGACATTCCGGGCATTTGGCGTCTCTTCGGGTATCGGAACCCTTAGTGGGGGAGGGACTTGCTGTGAAGCAGATGCTCCAGTTTGCTGCTGTAATCTCACGATTAACTCTACTTGCTCATTCATAACTGTGGCTTGTTGTTTGGCGAATTCTGCCTGTCAGGCAGCATCCTGCTGCATCACTTTCATGCTTTCTTAGAGTTGGCGCACCATCTCTTCTAAACTAGCCATGCTGTTCTGTTCTGACTGAATTGTCAGTATATGTTCTCTTTCTATGGGTGAAACAGGATCCTGATCCCTACTGTACACAGGTGGGGTAGATAAAGCCCTCTGTACTGACTGTTGAGCTGATGCCCTCTGCCTAGTTGTCCTCCGTCTAGTAACCGGGGGTAGAGAGTGGTACACTGGTTGTCCGTCTACCAGATCCTCAGATCGATGGAGCCGACGACCTCTAATCCAGAGTGCTTGGGGAATATCTACCGGGTTGGAAGCAATGATGCTAAACTACCTAGCAAAAAGATAAATAAAGTAGTAAATAAACTAACAATCGGACAGCACAACGGCATAAAATAAACACATACAACGCACAGTTGGGTATCCATAATACACAGTTGGTAAGCCAAACACACTGTTCCTCGATACTGATCACTGTTCCCCATAATCACTGTTCCCAAAACTGAACCTGATACCCGCAGATAACTGATTCTCATAAACTGATACTGATGCCTTCAGGTCTAATACTCAATCTTGCAAACTGATATGTACGTTCATGTAGAGAAACACTCTAAAAGCATATAGCAAGTAAAGAGGGCCAAAACACCCCTATGTTGGGGTAGGGTTTCCTGTCCTATCTTGTCAGGAGCTAGGGTTCCACTATGCACGCAGCGGTTTCAAACAACCTAATATCGGGTAAGCAGCCTGCCCTAACTTGGAATGGTCACTATGGATCCGAATATGCACTAGGTCGAATGGTCAAAAGGGTGCCCCGGTGAAAACCGGGGTTTGTGTTCCCATACTGTCAGAGCCCATAACCGGTCAGCCTTATGGTCATGCCTTGACAAGACAAGCCTCCGGCAAACCGTTCAGGAATGGCAGATGGCAAACACGGTGTCCTAGGCGCACCAATGCACATGCAATGCAAAGAGACACATAAATGGAATCAAAATAGGATATCACGAGTTCGAGTCAAGCTCTCTAAATCCCCAGCAGAGTTGCTAGAAACTGTAGACGCGCCCGCGTGGGGGGCCCTCGCTGCTACAGTTCGGACTCGATTTGTGTCACGATTCTTAATCTTGAACCAAAGAGTCCAAATCCGGCAAATTGTTTTGAGAAACAGATTTTTTGAAAAGAAGTGCCAAACATGGACTGCTTTGCCAGATACAGAGTCGCCACCTAAATATTTTTTTTATGGGGGAATTTAGGAAACCCTGACTCGGTGCCGAAGGCCACATGTCCGTCATCACCAGAGTTACCTCGGCTCGGGAGCTAGGGTACGATTGGGGAAGGTCAGCTATGAGCACCCCCTCTCGCCCGATCCGAAGATCGGCCTCTACTAACCGTGATATCCATTTTTGAAAACATTATGTGTTCTTATTCCAATTATTAGCCTAGAATTACTACGTTATGCGCACAGCAAACAAGTATAGACTAGATTGCCTAATTTGGAAATAAGCATTGCATATCCGTTTGTTTTGGAAAAATGTTTTTGACTTTGCTACTCGTAAGTAGGCTAAAATACAGATTTCAACGAGTTTTTCCAACTCAAACAATCCAACCTTCACCCACAGGCATTCAAACAGTTTATCACATAAGCATCTAGCCACATGGTAATCATGCTGTTATGGCAACACTCACACGCATGCAGTATGCTAAAGCATAAAATACTTACATCGTACTCCAAGCCAAAACAATAAACTGGTTAGCAAACATGCGTGATCCTAGTTCATGTTAAAGTGGCTAATGCAGCACATACAGAATGCGATTAAGATAGGCTCGGCTAATCTAAACATGGCATGTGAAATGCTACAACTATCACGTATTCAATTTGAAATTGAAGTACAAATGCAGTTAGAATGATGTGCCGAGCCTAGTGCATGCAAGGCAAATGTATGAATGCACGCATGCATAGCATAAGGTATGCTGATTTTAAATATGCCCTAGTCTACCATCATAAGCAGGTAAATAAAAGGGAAGAAAGACGTGGGGTTGGAAGACATACACACACTCACGCACGCTTATTACATAATTACCCTCACTCGGAGGGTCCAAATAAATATTACAGTTCGAATATTAAACGCATAAATTATTACAGAATTTCTAATTAATTGACTGAATGAATGCAAAAAGAAAGGTGGCCGCAGCCCCTGCCCTGGGATGTGCGAATGATGCATGCTCGAACCCGTCTCACTTGGAGAGTCCGTACCATACCACTGCCGCCTCTGTTTACACTGCCCTGCTTCTCTGAAAATTGCCAAAGTTCTGGGACAGGTTTCTTGCACACTGTAGAATACCATCGGCTAGAGGAGATGCCCACCGGCCATATGTAATTTCCATCGGCTTCTGATGGAGTTATCGGCCATTCACAAATGACCGGTCGGCATTGGATGCTACCGGTCGGTAGAAGCTTCCTGCAGAAGACAGTTTTGACAGCAACAGAGGACAGACAGTATATGGCATGGGATTTCAGGCACATGTGAGCATGGTCATGTTTCCCATCATGCTTTGAACTCAGGGAAGCATGGCCCTCGATCCTCGAGCCATCAATTGTGCATGATAGCCTAAGTGATCAAGCTTGCCATTTGATGTAAAAATGCATGCAACACACAAATGAGAACCAAGACCCTATCATGTGTAAGTCAAGGGCCCCGGTGACCGAGAGTTAACACGCGTTACATTACTTATAGTATGAACGCTCCTTAACTCTCGCACTTGGTTTGACACCCCAAACCAAGTAATGCAATGCATGTTATGCAAACATGACTAAAAAATGCAACATGAGATTTAAGATGCAAGGCATGCCAAATGCTATGCAACTACCATGGCAAGTATGCAATGCTAGGCATGCAAGATGCAAATGCCATGCAAACATAGATGGTTTAAGCAATGGGATCATCATGTTACAATACCCTATGAAGTAATTATGCAACAAACATGAGACAAGCATGCAAGGGTGGCCTTAAACCATAAAGGGGCAGACCTCAATCCACCTCAAAACAGTGGCCAAAAGTGCCCAAAAAGGTGGACAGATACTCATGCCAACATGCAAGCCAATGGACCTAAGGCTACACAAAAGGGGGGGACTTCACATCCACTTGCATGACCATTCACGGCATGAATTAGACAACCAAAAACAAAAACTTAGCATGCAAAAATGGACTCCAAAACCCACTAATATGGTAGCTTAAGTGGCTCCGATGAGTTGCATGCACCAAGACTCATGTTTAGGCATAAAAGGGCACATCTTCAAAGCATGAAAGAGGTCACATATGCAAACATACAAACATGATTTATGGGCTGAAATACGATCCTAAATGATGCCAAATCATGAGGATGGTCATAGCTACGCATGCTAGAGGTCAATATGCTCAAAGCTTACAAGCCAAAACACAAAGAGATGACACCAAACAAGGTAAGCATGAGTGAAATAGATGGTCAACAGGCCTTAAACATGGTAAAGTAAGGCCAATACCTTCATGAAATTAGGCTAACACATGCAAGAATCATGACCTAAACATGGGATGCATTTCTAGGCCAAATGGAGGAATGCAAAGCAAGTATGTTAAGCATGCAAAAGGCCACAAATCTGACCAAAAACAGAGATGACATGTGACCTAGAGACACCAAAAAAAATCTGAAATAGGGCCAAAATTAGTCAAGCATGCATGTTGCCCTTTAAGCCAAAAGGCAAGGAAATAAAGCAATGAAGGGAGAGGGGTGTCCCTCCCCTATACAAGACTTCAAACCACCTTCCTCACCACTGAAAATCCACTGGTTTTCAGTGGTGAGAAGACTAAAACACTCAAGCAAGCAAGGCCTCACCAAGGAAGCACCAAAAAGGCCAAATAAGGCCTAAGAGGGTGAGTTTGAACTCAAACCACAAAACAACCTTAATAAAAGTTCTAAAGCATGAAAATATAAGCCTTTTTTTATGTTATGCTGTAGACACCGCATTTTTGACCGACCTTGAGACTTAGACGTCACCAGTTGAGCACTTGGTGATATTGCATAATGTGTTCGTTCAGAAGTTTCAGAGTCTTGGCTGCGAGCCCTGCCTCCGGACTTCCGAACCCTCTTCTGTGCCTTGCCTCGGTTTGCGAACCAGACTCAGTTTTCTCTGTTTCTTTTCCTGAGGGAGGGAGAGGTCCAGTAGACCATCTCTCAGTGGCCGTGGGCTACATTTTGCGGCCGCAGGCCATTTTGCCCATTTCGGAGTCCGGTTTCCGGTTTTTCGGGACCGTTGGCCGTGTGCCTCGGTTCGGGACCGCCTAACCATCTCTGTTTGCTCTGAATTTTGGCATACGTCTTATTTGCTCCCTTTTGAGGGACACTGGGGTCTGAGAAACCCACTTCGTGGCCGAACGCCACTTTTGGTGCTTAACAGCCCATTTTCGGGACCCCGAACTGCGTGTTTTGGCCCCCGAGCATTCGTTTCGCATTCGTTTTCGTTCATTTTTGGCAGGTGCCTCTGTTTTATCACCAAGAAGGTCACTGGAGGGTGGGAGGCCAGCAATTATCTTGGCAACCAGTTATATTCCATTTTCGCCCTCCGACACCCGTTTTTCTCGCTTCCGAGCCAATGTTGAACACCTTGGGGCCACTTCCTTCAACCCCAAACCACATATTTGTGATGTACACACATGGGAGGACACCAAAAGTTGGTGGGAGGCCAGCAATTTTGCCGAAAAGCCAACTTCTTTTTGGTCAAAAGTGGTTCAGCATGAATCCGGGAAGGAGAAAAATCTGCGCGGCTTCACCGAAACGGGCGTAACTCTTTGCACAAGAGGAATTAAGATATGAGGCCACCACCATTGGAAAGATTACTTCCGGGGCTTCATTTTGCACTCAAGAATCTCCCAAGTCCAAGTCCGAGGGGGGGAGATGTGGTTGGTTGAAGTCTGGTTGGACCGAATCTGCGCGGCTTCACGGAAAAGGACGTAACGTTTTCTACAGGAGGAATTTTAATGCAAGGTTTGCGCCATTGGAAAGCTAACTTCTGGGGCTTCATCCTAGGGGGTGGCCGGCCACTTTTTTTCTTTGACCTAGCCGGCCGGCTAGGGGAAGTGGCCGGCCGGCCTGCTTCTTCAGGTTGAGTACATTCCAGCTGTGCCTTGGTTTTCCCCCAAAAATATCTACATCCGGGGGACCCTTTTGGAGGGAAAAAAGGCTTCATTTTCCCTCCACCTTTGCTAGACTTTTCTCTCCATCTCTTATCCATATAGAGAGCCTCCCAACTCTAGAGAAAGGGTTACAAGAGTTGCTTTGAAGATATACATACATATCACTCCATTTCCTTCAAGTTTTGGCTCCATTTTCTTCATCATCTTCAAGCTCTACCATCACCACTCCATTCCAACAGCAAAGGAAGGGATTTCAGCAGCTTAGAGTCATCAAATCTGGTCCAAGAAGCAACAAAAGTGATGGTCTTCAAGGGTAAGTAGACTTTCCCCCTTTTGTAGCTCATTTTTGTGCCAATTTCTTAGCCAAGTTGCTTATTGTTTTGAGCTCCGACCAAAACATAAAATGCCATTTTTTTGAGCTATATTCCATGTTTCATTAAGGGCTCAACCCTGTTTGAACCCCCCATCTTGCACTTGCTTCAATATCTTCCTTGAATGCTGTTTTCTTGCATGCTTTGGCAGCCCATTATGCTTCCATTTTTGGTCATTTTACAGAGCTATAAATAGTCTTATTTTGGCTCATTCTTCATGTTTCATTAAGGGCCTTTGGCTGTTTGATGGATATTTAGTATACTTTGTGCTTTGGCCATCTTTTGGCCCATTTCTTGCATAAGAGCTTAGCCATATCTATATTTGTTTTTGGGGTTTTTATAGTTCTGTAAATATGCATATTTTTGGTCCCTCTTCAATGTTGTAGAAGGGAATTTTTCAGTTTGGGCTTTGCATATACCACTTGCTTCTTTGGCCACCTTTTGGCCCATTTTCTTGCATAAGAGCTTAGCCATATCTATGTTTGTTTTTGAGGTTTTTATAGTTCTGTAAAGTGGCTCATTTTTGGCCCCACTTCAATGTTGTTGAAGGGCGCTAACCTATTTGGAGTTAGCAGCTGTGAGTTGCTTCATAATCTCATGTTTAGGGCCATTTTTGCATGCCATTGTTGCCCTATCTTTGCTTTCTGTTTGGCCATGATTTGTACTGTAAAAATGCTTATTTTGAGGCTTCCTTGCTTCCGTCTTTTCATCTCGTGTACCAATTATGCATGCTTTGTATAGCTGTAGTTCATTCTATGCGCCTAATTTGCATTTCGGGAGAGATTCCATAAATCGGGTGTGTTTTCGCCTCATTTCGGGGCTGTTTTCCCCCACATTTCATTGCTGAAAATCCATTAGCATGCTTGCATATCATTTTCCATGCCATTGCATTGCGTATGCCATTGCCTCGGTTTGCGTGCTCGCGTGCACGCATTTCGAGGCACTTCATTTTCATCCATCATGTGAGTGTGGCTGAGGCTCTCTCATGTTAGTATAAGTCCATGTTGCATTCTATATGTCATTTCCATGCCATTGCATTGCGTATGCCATTGCCTCGGTTTGCGTGCTCGCGTGCACGCATTTCGAGGCACTTCATTTTCATCCATCGGCCTCTTATGTGAGTGTGCCTGTGGCTCTCTCATGTTAGTATAAGTCCATGTTGTATTCTATATGTCATTTCCATGCCATTGCATTGCGTATGCATTGCCTCGGTTTGCGTGCCCGCGTGCACGCATTTCGAGGCACTTCATTTTCATCCATCGGCCTCTTATGTGAGTGTGGCTGAGGCTCTCCCATGTTAGTATAAGTCCATGTTGCATTCTATATGTCATTTCCATGCCATTGCATTGCGTATGCCATTGCCTCGGTTTGCGTACCCGCGTGCACGCGTTTCGAGGCACTTCATTTTCATCCATCGGCCTCTTATGTGAGTGTGGCTGAGGCTCTCTCGTGTTAGTATAAGTCCATGTTGCATTCTATATGTCATTTCCATGCCATTGCCTCGGTTTGCGTGCCCGTGTGCACGCATTTCGAGGCACTTCATTTTCATCTATCGACCTCTTATGTGAGTGTGGCTGAGGCTCTCTCATGTTAGTGTAAGCCCATATCATATTTCCATGTCATTTGCATTGCGTATGTCATTTTTTCGGTTTGCGTGCCCGTGTGCACGCATTTCGAGGCATCTCATTTTCATAGCATTGTGCATACTAGGTTGTATCTTAGATCGCATTTATGTATTTTCTCGGTTTGCATGCCCGTGTGCACGTATTTCGAGACATCTCATTTTCATAGCATTGTGCATGCTAGGCTGTATCTTAGTTGCATTCATGCATATCATGCATATTGCATTGTGTTCGGGATAGGAGTTAGCCCGGGCACGGGAAATGAGATGCGTTTCGTACTCCGAGTGACGGAACGTGTCTCAATTCCCAGTCACCGACACTCCGGATTACCCATGATGGAGTTAGGTTCTTGTTGTGTTTATACGTGCATTCATTCTATATTGAGTTCCACATTTCGACTCCTCGGCCATCATGCCTCGATATGCGTGATTGGTGGCACGAGGATCGAGGCATGCATATATCTGTGAAAATACATTGCCATGCCCCTTTCCTGCTCTCTGTTGCAGCAAAATAAAGAATCAGCAACTTTTCGGAGTCTGGCACGCTTTCCAAGATTAACTGCTAAACAGAGGCTAATTGGGGCATCCCGGTGGATTTCCGCGCAAAGCAGCCTAACATACATCATACATCAGAAGCGAGGCAGTCCCTGGCTTGCACGCCAGTTTTACAGCTTTCTTAGTTAATTTGTTAATTAAGTAAGAATTTGTATATTTTTCGGACTGTAATATTTGGACTGTACTATTCTTTCATTTGGGACTGTATTATTTATTCGGACCCTCTGCGCGAGGGCATAACTGTAATAAGTGTGCGTGTGTGTGTTGTATGTCTTCCAACCCCACGTCTTTCTCCCTTTTATTTATCCGCTTATGATGGTTAGATCAGGGCATATTTCAATTAACATACAGTATGATAGCATGTTTGCATTCATTCATCTGTATTGCATGCACCGGGCTCGGTGCATCATACTAACTGCATTGTACTTTCAATTCCAAATTGAATACATGATAGTTGTAGCATTTCATATGCCATCTTAGAATAGCCGAGCCTGCTATAGTTTGCATTTTTGCATGTGTTGCATTAGGCATTTCTGTATACTTAGGGTCATGCATGATTTCTAATGTAGTCTCTTTTTTGGCTTGGAGTACCCGGTGAGCTTTATGCTTTAGCATCTTTGCATGCGTGTGAGTGAATGCCATGATAGCATGCTTACCATGAGGCTATTTGCTTGTGTGATATAACTGCCTGAATGCCTGTGGGTGAAGGTTGGGTTGTTTAAATTAGAACAAATCATTGACTGTGAGTTTTAAGCCCACTAGATAGTGGCAAAACCATCTTTTCTAAGCCCACCCGAGGGTGGCAAAATCTGTATTTTAAGCCTACTTGCGAGTAGCAAACCATCTTTCAAAAACAAACATGAAATGTTTTGTTTCAATTCGGGTGACCCAGTCTATACTTATATGCTCTGTATATCACATAGTAACCTAGGCTAATAACCGGAATAAGGACACACAAAGTTTTCAAAAATAGATATCATGGTTAGTAGAGGCCGATCTTTGATCGAGCGAGTGGGGGTGCTCACGAAATGACCTTCCCCAATCGTACCCAAGTTCCCGAGCCGAGGCAACTTTGGTGATGACGGACACGTGGCCTTTGGCAACGAGTCAGGGTTTCCTAAATTTCCCAAAATAAAATATTTAGGTGGCGACTCTGTATCTGGCAAAGCAGTCCATGTTTGGCACTTCTTTCAAAAATCTGTTTTCTCAAAACGATTTGCCGGATTTGGACTCTTTGGTTCAGATTTAGAACCGTGACTACAAATCGAGTCCGAGCTGTAGCGAGGTCCCCCCCGCGGACTTCTTACAGTTTCTGGCGACTCTGCTGGGGATTTAGAGAACTTGACTCGAACTCATGATATCTGTTTTTGACTACACTTGTGTGTTTCTTTGCATTGCATTTGCATCGGTGCGCCTAGGACACCGTGTTTGCCATCTGCTATTCCTGAACGGTTTGCCGGAGGCTTGTCTTGTCAAGGCATGACCATAAGGCTGACCGGTTGTGGGCTCTGCCAGTATGGGAACACAAACCCCGGTTTTACCGGGGCACCCTCTTTGACCATTCGACCTAGTGCATATTCAGATCCATAGTGACCATTCCAAACTAGGACAGGTTGCTTACCCGTTTATAGGTTGTTTGAAACCGCTGCATGCGTAGTGAAACCCTAGCTCCTGACAAAATAGGACAGGGAAACCCTACCCCAACATAGGGGTGTTTTGGCTCTCACTTATCTGTTATGTGCTTTAGAGTGCGCCTCTACAAGAATGCATGTATCAGTTTACAAGTTTGGGCATCAGGCCTGCGGGCACCAGTTCAGTATTTGGAGTCAGCTTTACCTGTGGGTATCAGACTCAGATTTGGGGCAGAATTTTGGGACAGAATTCAGTAGAGGGCACACTCATTCAACTATGCTCGTATCTGTTCAGATAGAATCAGGTTGAGGTGCTGTCTGTTTTCTCTTTTGCTAGGTAGTCTTGGAACTATAGCTTCAGAAGGCTCCGATATCCCCCGAGGTTCATCGAACTTGTGCTGATAGACTTTGTCAGGTCAGAGATTCAGTTCAAGGGCGATCAGTGTTCCTTTGCCAGAGGCAGGGTAAAAGGGCCAGTCAGGCACAAATCACCAGTTCAGCAGTTACCAGATCAGTGGCCCTTATCCACCCCACCAGTGAACAGTCAGGCTGAGGTCTCAGTTTCTACTGCAGGGATAGATACCAGTCAGTTAGATGGATCAGCAGAACACATCAGAGATGGAGGCAATGCTGCGCCAGATGCAAGAAAGTATGAAACTCATGCAGCAAGATGCTGTCCGCCAAGCTGAATTCGCCAAACAGCAGGCTGCGGTCATGGCCCAACAGGCAGAGCTAATCACCAGATTGCAACAGCAAAGCGGTGCGTCCGCTTCACAACAAGTTCCTCCCCCAGCAGGAGCTCCAGCACCTGGGGAGACGCCAAACGTCCAGGATGATACGGACATTCCAGGCGGGCCGGCTCCGCCCCCAATTTTACCTCAACTATCCAAAACACCTACCAATCTACCGGACTCTCCCTCCGAGTTCGAGGTTGACCCCACAGCGTTGAAGTTGAGCAAGCTCGAAAAGCTGTTCAAGAAATCCCAGGGGGTAAAGTCCACCCCGGGCATTGAGAACGGGTACACCGACGCAGCTGTAACTCTGCCGGACAGGTTCAAGATGCCTCACATCGACCGTTTTGATGGGTCAGGAGATCCCATGGTCCACCTGAGCTTGTTTTCAGATGTTTTACGCCCGATGGGCTTGACAAGATTACAGAAGCTCTCCCTTTTTGGCAGGACCCTGTCAGGTATTGCGGTCACCTGGTATGCCAAATTGGAGGATTCAGTAAAACGAAGCTGGGAGGATATGGCCGAGGCCTTCGTCGTGCAATATTCATACAATACCCAAATTGAGATTACGACCCGTGATCTTGAGATGACGAGACAGGAGCCTAAGGAGAACTTCTCAGAATTCGTAGCCCGTTGGAGGGCCAAGGCTTCAATGATGACCCTTAGGCCCACTGACAAAGATCAAATTCGGATGATTGTGCGCAATCTCCAGCCCAAACTAATGCAGAAAATGATCATAATCCCCTTTCCTACTTTCTCAGATTTACACGAGATGGGAGTGCAGATCGAGGATGCTATGAAGCAGGGCCTTTTTGACCAGGAGAAGGAGCAGCCCAGGAGGGCGTTTTCCCGCAGTTCGAATGCGACCACCAGTGGTGATGCAGCTGCAAGATCTTTTGATGTGGGCATGGTTACTACCACCGTATCAAAAATAGCTACCCCATTCACCGGTGCATCCGGAAGTAGCCCGCAAGGAACCAAGTACCCACCTCGAGTCAAGAGGGTTTTCACCCCGCTTTATATGCCTTTGTCAAAAGCTCTAGAGGCCTTAATCTGAAAAGGACATCTGAAGCCATTGGAACAACGGCCTTTACCTGATCCTATCCCTGCAAAGCATGATCAGACTAAATACTGCGCCTACCATCAACAAACCGGTCATGACACCGACAGTTGCTTTCGTTTGCGCCATGATGTACAAGATCTGTTTGACAACGGGGTCATTCCCGCGCCAGTCCAGCAAAGTCTATCGGCACTCGATCAGTGAATTTGTGGGGGGATAATGTGATCTGATCAGAGATTGAACCGGCTGCGGGTGGCACTCGATTTACTCCAGATGGGGGAAGGACAGGCACTGTTTTGAGCATTTGCGAATGCCAGTTTCTGACTTGGGTATAGGGTCAGTCTTGTTGTTTTATTTTGAGTCTGTCTTTTTGTTTTGAGTCAGTCTCTTTTTGGTTTTGGGTCTGTCTTGTTGTATCGAGTCAGTCCTGTTGTATAGGAGTCGGGTGATTTCGGGGGTGTTACCTCGGGCATCACTTGCTTGTTTTCTATTTGTCTTTTTGTTTTCTTTTGAGTCTGTTTCTACCAGGGAGCCAGTAACACCAAAAGATTTGAATGAAACAGCAGTAATTTTTGCACTTCTGTGTTCGCTTCTGCCGTGTGCTAGTTGTGTCGGAATCTGAATGAAACGGTAGTACTTTTTGCCTACTCTTCTGCACCCCAAAATCATTGCATTGACCTAAGTTTTTCAAAACTTTTTGAAAACTGCGGTGAAAACGAAGAGGAAGAAATTCCTCGGGATTTGCAAAACTTTGATCAATTGAGAGAAAGAGAGGCGTGCTAAGCCCTTAATGAATGGAATCATGCTTGTTAGCGTGAGTACTGAGAAGGATCCTGGCTTGATCCAGATTGGTTTTACACTGTCTTCAGCGCGAGCGACTGGTCGCTTTCTTAAAAGATTTCAAAAACGTTTTGCGCGGTCCTGCGAGGACCTGTGTGGGATCACTCTTGAGATTGTGCAGCCTAGGATCGTTCTCAGCCTCGAGACTCAACCCCTTTGCTTCCAAACCTTGAAACTTGAATTCAGAAGGTTCAACGATCAACTATGATGTGAGGCCTGTGTGGCCGGATTTGAAGCAGCCCTCGAACAAGAGGCCAGGAAAGTCAGGTCAAAAAGATCAGAAGATCAGAAGAAGCTTGCAAAGCTAGAACAGAAGTACCCCTCGAACTAGGGGCAAAGATATCAGACATGCTCGAAGAGCCGAAGATGAGTCTTCTTGCAAAACAACGGCCATTCTCCTGGATTCAGATGACTTCAGGATCTTAAAACCATTTGACATGGACAAAGCTACACTTTTACCCTTGAGAGGCTCGCTGGGTCGAAAACCCAGAAGGGCGACCCAGGCAAAAGTTAGAGCAAGAAAAAGAACAAAAAAAGAAGAAAAATGAAGAAAAATGCAAAGAAAAGAACAAAAAAAAGAGAGAAGAAAATCAAAAGAAAAGAAATGAAAAGAATTGAAAAAGAAAGAAGAACAAAGCTCGCAAGGTCGAAAACCCGCGACGGGCGCCTTGGCAAAAGTTAGAGAATAAAAGGGAGAGGTTAAATACCCGAGTGTACCTTAACCCCGAACTACGTAAGGCTTGATTCCCATCTTTGGGATACGTAGGCAACTTCATTCTGAAGTCCAGCCGTAAAACAATTCGATTGTGTCCATGCGATGGTTCTAGTTATCTTTGTCTTCTCCGTATCTGAGGATTTGGTTGTGTTTGTCGCTCTGAGGACTGCCTACAATGCACTGCGGTGCCATCCAAACAAGGGGCAACTTTCCGTCGCCATTCAACGCGCCGCGATGCCGTTCAAACAAGGGGCAACTTTCCGTTGCCATGCAGTTCCCCTCAAGCAAGGGGCAATTTTCCTTTGAATCCGAGGTTGTGCATCTCGAGAGTAGGTTCCGTGCTCGTTGAGCAGTGGTCGTTTGCAAAAATAGTTTTTGAGAATTTTTACTGAGGTTGACTAATCTTCTCGAAAAGTACTCAATTTTTTCAAAACTGGACCATTTCTCGGACCCAAAAAAGGAAAATTCTCAGTGCTCATAGCCCAACTTGCATGATTTTAAATCAAAAAATCGAACAAGCGCGTTAATCTAACTCTCATGTTGGTCAAAACTGTTTTAGTAGAAAGCAAAAATAAAAAATGGTCAAAATGATGAACTAGGGGCACAGTTGAGTCAGGTGTCCTGTCTTTTCCCCTTTGTCAAAATACTTTCCAGAAAGGGCACTCTATTTGTCGGAAAGGACACCATATTCGCCAGAAAAGGGCACAACAAAGGGCAGAAAGCTCTCACATCCTCCAAGCAACGAGGTATCAAGCAAAGTGCGAAGCACGAACTAGAATGGGGCAAGATATTCCACTCCATCATCTGGACAGATCTTATCACGTCCAAACTCCCCAGCAAAGCATCATCAACTAATGTTAGCTGCAGACTTGCTACACACCCAGTTGTAGCACAACCTTTCCGTGAGAGGAATTCACTAGCTGTGAGTGGAAGAAAGAGAATCTAGCAGAATGCTAGGGGCATGAGCTCACAATTCGCTGTTTATCCATCAACCACCCAGGGGAGGGATGAAAAATGAGAGATTGAAGAATAGAGAGACGTGCGATGAGAGGAAAAGTGAGAAGAGGGCTTTTTCAGAAAAACAGAGCTTGAGGGCCGAGTGATGTGAGAACCACAAATGAGAAAGGGTGGGAAACACTACCCGGTGAAACAGGCTCCCTGTGCACGTCTGAGTGTCGTGTCATTTTGTTTTATCTCGATTCTTGTTTTGAGTCGTTTCGAGTGTTACTCGATGTGTCTAGGTTGTGTGCCTTTTATTTCCTTGTTGATTCGTTTTGCTATGTTCAGTCGTAGGCTCAATACTTGGTCAAAAACTCATCTATCAATTCCAAAATAAAATCGTTTTGCGCTCCGAGTGCCGTGCCGTTCTTCACATCTGTGTAAAATAAGATTCGTTCTTTCATAAAACCGCAGGGTTCAACCCAGGTCATGTCAGAACAATAAAATCAGGACCTATCTGAAGCTATATGGGTTCCAAACTGCAAAGCAAAAGAAAAGAGGAAATGTCGGGTGTCTGAGTTTGTTTCAACTTCAGTAAGTTCCGAGACTACATTCCGTGATATACCTCTTCAAGTCTTGCCAAAGCTCCGAAGTATGAGTGTGCCTCTACCTCAAGCTCAAGATCAAGTCTGCTTCAAGCCAAAATGGCAATCAGAAGTGCTCTTCTCGAGTACCATTCCCTGCCAGAGGCATCTTGGCTATGTTCGCAATGAGTTCCTAGGAGACCAACTGCGACGGTAGAAACTAGAGTTCGAATGGCTGATGCCTAGAACGTAAAGGTTCGGGATTTCCGGGACTAAAGTCTGGTTTAAATACCCAGAGGCGTGTCCTCGGCTTGAAATCTGTATGGAAGCCCCATAGGTTGAGATAGCGTGTATGCACGTCAATTCTGGATACTGAACCAACCTAGTCTGTCACCCCATTGGAGAATAGGGAAAGTTGTGAATATGATCAGGAAGAAAGGCAACATCCAAAGTGTTCTACGTGTAGAATCCTTGTCAGTATTTCAGAGCCTTTGTACTGTGAGTTGAAGGTAACTGTTCGAAGAGCACGAGGGGAGATCCCCGTCAGAGTAGAGCAGTTCATCGCCACTCACCCCATGAGGTGCATTCTAAAACGCCGTTATGCTTGTTTATTGCGTTCCTTAAACATCATGCATTGTATTGCATTGTACCTATCAAGTTTGTTTCTCATTCATGCACGATATTGTATGTACGGTTCATTCAAAGAAGTTCCGTTTAAGATCATTTCTTTAGTGTATCCATCACACTTTCTTCACTTTTGTGTATCTATCACACACATTCTCATTTTGTGTATCTACCATGCGCATATTCACATTGTGCATCTATCACACTTTGTGTTCACTTTCAGTATATCAATCATACTTTGTTCACATTGTGCATCTATCACACTTTGTGTTCACTTTTAGTATATCAATCATACTCTGCTCACATTGTGCATCTATCACACTTTGTGTTCCCTTTTAGTATATCAATCATACTTTGTTCACTAAGTGCATCTATCACACTTCGTGTTCACATTTAGTATATCAATCATACTTTGTTCACTAAGTGCATCTATCACACTTCGTGTTCACATTTAGTAAATCAATCATACTTTGTTCACATTGTGCATCTATCACACTTTGTGTTCACACTTTGTGTTCACTTTAAGTGTATCAATCATACTTTGTTCACATTGTGCATCTATCACACTTTGTGTTCACTTTTAGTATATCAATCATACTTTGCTCACATTGTGCATCTATCACACTTTGTGTTCACTTTTAGTATATCAATCATACTCTGCTCACATTGTGCATCTATCACACTTTGTGTTCCCTTTTAGTATATCAATCATACTTTGTTCACTAAGTGCATCTATCACACTTCGTGTTCACATTTAGTATATCAATCATACTTTGTTCACTAAGTGCATCTATCACACTTCGTGTTCACATTTAGTATATCAATCATACTTTGTTCACATTGTGCATCTATCACACTTTGTGTTCACTTTTAGTATATCAATCGTACTTTGTTCACTAAGTGCATCTATCACACTTTGTGTTCACTTTAAGTGTATCAATCATACTTTGTTCACATTGTGCATCTATCACACTTTGTGTTCACTTTCAGTATATCAATCATACTTTGTTCACTAAGTGTATCTATCACACTTTGTGGTCACTTTTCGTATATCAATCATACTCTGTTCACTAAGTGCATCTATCACACTTTGTGTTCACTTTCAGTATATCAATCATACTCTGTTCACTAAGTACATCTATCACACTTCGTGTTCACATTCAGTATATCAATCATACTTTGCTCACATTGTGCATCTATCACACTTTGTGTTCCCTTTTAGTATATCAATCATACTTTGTTCACTAAGTGCATCTATCACACTTCGTGTTCACATTTAGTATATCAATCATACTTTGTTCACTAAGTGCATCTATCACACTTCGTGTTCACATTTAGTATATCAATCATACTTTGTTTACTAAGTGCATCTGTCACACTTTGTGTTCACCTTTAGTGTATCCATCACACCTTGCTCGCTTCACCCTTTGTATATCAATTACACTTTGCTCAAATAGTGTATCAATCACACACTCTCTCTTTGTGTATCTATCATACTTGTTCACTTAGTGCATCTATCACACTTTGTGTTCACCTTTTTGTGTATCAATCACATGTTCGCTCTGTGTATCTATCACACATGCACACTGTATTTGCAGGGAGAATTCCATAATTTTCTTACATCCTTTCTGCACGAGGTGTAGTTTGGCTCGAGTTTACTTGCTTGCCTAGCATTCACTTAAAATGTTGCATTTATTTCGCATAATTGCTTCATTATAGCTCTCTTTGCATGATCATGAGTGATAACCGGCTTCGCGTAGCGTATAAGTCCAACTCTCAAAACCGGCTTCGCGTAGCGTATAAGTCCAATCTTCAAAATCTTCTTGCATATCATTTGCATTTTGCCCCTGCCTGCGGGCATGCCTGCGGGCACATCTTTGTCTATCTTGTCTGCTTTGTCCAAGTCTTCGGCCTTGTCAAAAATGGGTCGTCTCTGGGCTTTGACATTCACTCCCGTCATTCTTATGACTTCCGAGTTCTGTCAAAGAGGGGCAACTGTAGACACCCCATTTTTGACCGACCTTGAGACTCAGACGTCACCAGTTGAGCACTTGGTGATATTGCATAATGTGCTCGTTCAGAAGTTTCAGAGTCTTGGCTGCGAGCCCTGCCTCCGGACTTCCGAACCCTCTTCTGTGCCTTGCCTCGGTTTGCGAACCAGACTCGGTTTTCTCTGTTTCTTTTCCTGAGGGGAGGGAGAGGTCCAGTAGACCATCTCTCAGTGGCCGTGGGCTACATTTTGCGGCCGCAGGCCATTTTGCCCATTTCGGAGTCCGGCTTCCGGTTTTTCGGGACGTTGGCCGTGTGCCTCGGTTCGGGACCGCCTAACCATCTCCGTTTGCTCTGAATTTTGGCATACGTCTTATTTGCTCCCTTTTGAGGGACACTGGGGTCTGAGAAACCCACTTCGTGGCCGAACGCCACTTTTGGTGCTTAACAGCCCATTTTCGGGACCCCGAACTGCGTGTTTTGGCCCCCGAGCATTCGTTTCGCATTGGTTTTCGTTCATTTTTGGCAGGTGCCTCTGTTTTATCACCAAGAAGGTCACTGGAGGGTGGAAGGCCAGCAATTATCTTGGCAACCAGTTATATTCCATTTTCGCCCTCCGACACCCGTTTTTCTCGCTTCCGAGCCAATGTTGAACACCTTGGGGCCACTTCCTTCAACCCCAAACCACATATTTGTGATGTACACACATGGGAGGACACCAAAAGTTGGTGGGAGGCCAGCAATTTTGTCGAAAAGCCAACTTCTTTTTGGTCAAAAGTGGTTCAGCATGAATCCGGGAAGGAGAAAAATCTGCGCGGCTTCACCGAAACGGGCGTAACTCTTTGCACAAGAGGAATTAAGATATGAGGCCACCCCCATTGGAAAGCTTACTTCCGGGGCTTCATTTTGGAGGGTGGCCGGCCACTTTTTTTCTTTGACCTAGCCGGCCAGCTAGGGGAAGTGGCCGGCCGGCCACCTGCAGCCAAAATACCTGGCCGGCCTGCTTCTTCAGGTTGAGTACATTCCAGCTGTGCCTTGGTTTTCCCCCAAAAATGTCTACATCCGGGGGACCCTTTTGGAGGGAAAAAAGGCCTCATTTTCCCTCCACCTTTGCTAGACTCTTCTCTCCATCTCTTATCCATATAGAGAGCCTCCCAACTCTAGAGAAAGGGTTACAAGAGTTGCTTTGAAGATATACATACATATCACTCCATTTCCTTCAAGTTTTGGCTCCATTTTCTTCATCATCTTCAAGCTCTACCATCACCACTCCATTCCAGCAGCAAAGGAAGGGATTCCAGCAGCTTAGAGTCATCAAATCTGGTCCAAGAAGCAACAAAAGTGATGGTCTTCAAGGGTAAGTAGACTTTCCCCCTTTTGTAGCTCATTTTTGTGCCAATTTCTTAGCCAAGTTGCTTATTGTTTTGAGCTCCGACCAAAACATAAAATGCCATTTTTTTGAGCTATATTCCATGTTTCATTAAGGGCTCAACCCTGTTTGAGCCCCCCATCTTGCACTTGCTTCAATATCTTCCTTGAATGCTGTTTTCTTGCATGCTTTGGCAGCCCATTATGCTTCCATTTTTGGTCATTTTACAGAGCTAGAAATAGTCTTATTTTGGCCCATTATTCATGTTTCATTAAGGGCCTTTGGCTGTTTGATGGATATTTAGTATACTTTGTGCTTTGGCCATCTTTTGGCCCATTTCTTGCATAAGAGCTTAGCCATATCTATATTTGTTTTTGGGGTTTTTATAGTTCTGTAAATATGCATATTTTTGGTCCCTCTTCAATGTTTTAGAAGGGAATTTTTCAGTTTGGGCTTTGCATATACCACTTGCTTCTTTCGCCACCTTTTGGCCCATTTTCTTGCATAAGAGCTTAGCCATATCTATGTTTGTTTTTTAGGTTTTTACAGTTCTGTAAAGTGGCTTATTTTTGGCCCCTCTTCAATGTTGTTGAAGGGCCCTAACCTATTTGGAGTTAGCAGCTGTGAGTTGCTTCATAATCTCATGTTTAGGGCCATTTTTGCATGCCATTGTTGCCCTATCTTTGCTTTCTGTTTGGCCATGATTTGTACTGTAAAAATGCTTATTTTGAGGCGGCCTTGCTTCTGTCTTTTCATCTCGTGTACCAATTATGCATGCTTTGTATAGCTGTAGTTCATTCTATGCGCCTAATTTGCATTTCGGGAGAGATTCCATGCATCGGGTGTGTTTTCGCCTCATTTCGGGGCTGTTTTCCCCCACATTTCATTGCTGAAAATCCATTAGCATGCTTGCATATCATTTTCCATGCCATTGCATTGCGTATGCCATTACCTCGGTTTGCGTGCTCGCGTGCACGCATTTCGAGGCACTTCATTTTCATCCATCGGCCTCTTATGTGAGTGTGGCTGAGGCTCTCTCATGTTAGTATAAGTCCATGTTGCATTCTATATGTCATTTCCATGCCATTGCATTGCGTATGCCATTGCCTCGGTTTGCGTGCCCGTGTGCACACATTTCGAGGCACTTCATTTTCATCTATCGGCCTCTTATGTGAGTGTGGCTGAGGCTCTCTCATGTTAGTGTAAGCCCATATCATATTTCCATGTCATTTGCATTGCGTATGTCATTTTCTCGGTTTGCGTGCCCGTGTGCACGCATTTCGAGGCATCTCATTTTCATAGCATTGTGCATACTAGGTTGCATCGTAGATCGCATTAATGTATTTTCTCGGTTTGCGTGCCCGTGTGCACGCATTTCGAGACATCTCATTTTCATAACATTGTGCATGCTAGGCTGTATCTTAGTTGCATTCATGCATATCATGCATATTGCATCGTGTTCGGGATAGGAGTTAGCCCGGGCACGGGAAATGAGATGCGTTTCGTACTCCGAGTGACAGAACGTGTCTCAATTCCCAGTCACCGACACTCCGGATTACCCATGATGGAGTTAGGTTCTTGTTGTGTTTATACGTGCATTCATTCTATATTGAGTTGCACATTTCGACTCCTCGACCATCATGCCTCGATATGCGTGATTGGTGGCACGAGGATCGAGGCATGCATATATCTGTGAAAATACATTGCCATGCCCCTTTCCTGCTCTCTGTTGCAGCAAAATAAAGAATCGGCAACTTTTCGGAGTCTGGCACGCTTTCCATGAATAACTGCTAAACAGAGGCTAATTGGGGCATCCCGGTGGATTTCCGCGCAAAGCAGCCTAACATACATCATTCATCAGAAGCGAGGCAGTCCCTGGCTTGCACGCCAGTTTTACAGCTTTCTTAGTTAATTTGTTAATTAAGTAGGAATTTGTATATTTTTCGGACTGTAATATTTGGACTGTACTATTCTTTCATTTGGGACTGTATTATTTATTCGGACCCTCTGCGCGAGGGCATAACTGTAATAAGTGTGCGTGTGTGTTTTATGTCTTCCAACCCCACGTCTTTCTCCCTTTTATTTATCCGCTTATGATGGTTAGATCAGGGCATATTTCAATTAACATACAGTATGATAGCATGTTTGCATTCATTCATCTGTATTGCATGCACCGGGCTCGGCGCATCATACTAACTGCATTGTACTTTCAATTCCAAATTGAATACATGATAGTTGTAGCATTTCATATGCCATCTTAGAATAGCTGAGCCTGCTATAGTTTGCATTTTTGCATGTGTTGCATTAGGCATTTCTGTATACTTAGGGTCATGCATGATTTCTAATGTAGTCTCTTTTTTGGCTTGGAGTACCCGGTGAGCTTTATGCTTTAGCATCTTTGCATGCGTGTGAGTGAATGCCATGATAGCATGCTTACCATGAGGCTATTTGCTTGTGTGATATAACTGCCTGAATGCTTGTGGGTGAAGGTTGGGTTGTTTAAATTAGAACAAATCATTGACTGTGAGTTTTAAGCCCACTAGATAGTGGCAAAACCATCTTTTCTAAGCCCACCCGAGGGTGGCAAAATCTGTATTTTAAGCCTACTTGCGAAGTAGCAAACCATCTTTCAAAAACAAACATGAAATGTTTTGTTTCAATTCGGGTGACCCAGTCTATACTTATATGCTGTGTATATCACATAGTAACCTAGGCTAATAACCGGAATAAGGACACACAAAGTTTTCAAAAATAGATATCATGGTTAGTAGAGGCCGATCTTTGATCGGGCGAGTGGGGGTGCTCACGAAATGACCTTCCCCAATCGTACCCAAGTTCCCGAGCCGAGGCAACTTTGGTGATGACGGACACGTGGCCTTTGGCAATGAGTCAGGGTTTCCTAAATTTCCCAAAATAAAATATTTAGGTGGCGACTCTGTATCTGGCAAAGCAGTCCATGTTTGGCACTTCTTTCAAAAATCTGTTTTCTCAAAACGATTTGCCGGATTTGGACTCTTTCGTTCAGATTTAGAACCGTGACTACAAATCGAGTCCGAGCTGTAGCGAGGTCCCCCCCGCGGACTTGTTACATATGCACGAAACCTAAATCAGCAAGCAAGATAGGTAAAAAACTAGTGCAAGTTTAGGGAAACTAAAGCAAAGTGATTACCCTTGAAGAACCTTTGAAGAAAATATGATCCAGCCACCTTCTATTGACCAAAACCAGCCCAAAACCTCAACAAACAACCCTCAAAGTGCCTCAAAGTCAAAGCAAGGTGTGGTAGTGTGTGTGTTAGTGCAAAACTAAGGTAGAAATACACTTTAAGGCCACCAAACACACACAAAGGAGGAGAGAGGGGGAAATATAGAGAGAGAGTGTATGTATATCTATAAGCTCTGGTTTTCTCTTCAAACTTGCTAACCTAGAAGAAGGAGGAGAGCCTTCCTCTTATAGAAGTCCCCCTTGCAAAGCTTACACAACAAGCTTGCTTAGAGGGAAATCCCTCCATACACAAATAGAGTTGGTGCCAGCTATCACAGCTGGCACAAAATATCTACCAAAAGTAGATGAACAGTAGTCGGCCGCTCAAAATGCCATTTTGACAAAATTTAGTGCCGAGCGGCATAAAAGAATGCCGACCGGCAATATAGATTGCCGATGGCAGCAAAACACCAGCCGATGGCCTCTGGCCATGGCCGGTGATGTGTGGGGATGCCTCACAAGGCATTCCCTGCCCCTCCAAGTCAAAACACAAGTGTTTGGTGCAAAACCAGACACTAAACAGTCGAGTTCGGAGATCCTGAGGCAAGGCACGTAGCCGAAACCTCCGGGAACTCCAAACGAACACAAACCTGGATGATCACCGGGTGTTCAAACGGTAACGTCCAAGTCTTGAGGATGGTCAAAAATGGGGTGTCTACAGGTGGCTAAACGAAGAAGACATCGCAGATGCGAACAATGCCAAGGCTGAACACTATAACAAAAACTTCATTTAGTAGCACTATGTTAGTGTCATTTTTTATAAATGACACAAAAATTCATTCTAATGACATTTCATAAAAAAATGTCACTCAACCACAAATAAATCAAAATTCTTTTATGTTATATTTTAAAAGGATGCCACTAAATATAAGCAGTAGTGTCATTTACTTAAAAAATGCCATTTAACTACAAAAGGAAAATTTGTAGTGGCATCAATCTAGTTGCACCTTTTGACAAAGTGCCATAAAAGCGTCATTTAATCGCATAAATGTCATTGAACCAATTTGTCAAAAATGCTACGAGAAAAATTTACCCAAATCCCTCTCTCTCTCTGACATATCTTTACAATTTTCGCATTTGTCTTTCTCCAATCTCGTCCATTCTGTGCTTTGTCACTCTTGGTTAGGGTTTATGGTTTTTCAACTTGCAATTCTTGCTCTAGATGAATCATGATTTGTTTGTTTCAAGAAAATATTCTCAGAAACCAATTAACAGAAGACTCCTATCAAGAATGGAGTCCTAGGGTTAATATTGATTGTGTATGCTGAGCCTAAGAACCAACCATTGATTGATCAACAAGCTCTAATTCCTTTCCAATCCAAGGTAAGGGTTAGAAAACTCAACGGTTTACAATTTATACTTATCTTATTTTCCATTCACACACACACACAAGCATAGATTGCTACTTTCTTCAAATTAATTTTTCTTTAACACTTAAGTTCTCTGTTTCTATTTGCAACTTCCATGGGCAATGCATAATCATCATGCTCTATATTACAGCCCAATTACATTTTATACTTATCTTATTTTCCATTCACACACACACATAAGCGCAGATTGCTGCTTTCTTCAGATTAATTTTTCTTTAACACTTAACTTCTCTGTTTCTATTTGCAACTTCCGTGGGCAATGCATAATCATCATGTTCTATATTACAGCCCAATTGGACTGTAAGAATGTTCTCATTTTTACTTAGAACCAAACTGAAACCACAAGGCTGTTTAGTTATTGTTTTATGTATTTGTTTGTTATTATTATTAATTTTTTTTTTACAGTGAACAAAGCAAAACATTGGGTTCCATTGGTTGTTTCACGATTTTTTTTTGTTTTTATTTTTTTTTATCAATTGCTGAACTTTGTTCATTTCTTACCTTCATCAGCACTTAATGGTATCTCGATTGCACAAATTCCTAATCATATTAGCAGTAAAATTGGTTTTCATCAGCCAACAATCCTCCATTACATTGCAGGGAAGCTATAAATAACTTATTCCCTACTAAGTCCTTTTCTTGATGTGTCGTTCCTAGTTTTCACATCCATCTTAACATCCATACCTTAGCTACACAGATTGTAATAGCATCTCTACCATTAGCTCAGAAAAAGAATGAAAAAAAATTCCATAAATTATTGATTTTTTTTTTTTTATCGGCAAATGTTAGTTGTTAGTTGTTAGATTAGTACTTATGGGAGAAAATCTCCCCACCCTTGGCAAAGCACCTAAATGCTTGCACTCCCTTAATTCAACCCCTCTAAGGGTAATTGAACCCATGACCTCCTTGGGACTAAGCCCTAAGGAAGGCATAGTGGCCAACTAGGCTAGGCCTAGTTGGTTGATGGTATCATTGCCATCAATATAATTTTTCCTTCAGTAAAGATAGAGCAGTCAAGAGGGAAACCTATTGATCCATTAAATGTAAACTATAGAAGCTAACAAATTCAATCAAATTTTCACACAATAAGCAAGAGGAAAAAAAACTGAAATAATAGGAATTGGAGTTGCATAAAATTTACCCTTCTCATAACTGATTTTCCACAAAAAAAAAAATTGTATTCAAAAAATGAAGATTAGACAAAAGCATCAGAGAATTAATACCTCAAATCCTGAGTTAGAACCACAATACAAAGCAGCAAGTTGGCGACGATTTGTGGCACCAACATCTTTTGTCTCATTCAACAGGGTTATATCACCCACTTCAAATATCTAGGACCAAACCTTATGTTAGAAAAACTTCAACACATAAATACATAATAAATGAGGGGGAAAGAAGTAAGGATATTCTTGCAAAGAAGGAAAGATAGAAAATATTAAGCCATTAAACCACCAAAAGTTTCTAATAAAAATCACTGTTAGAACTACACATTATTGTGACACTAAAGCACATACTATGGACAAAATTCTCACAATTGAGCTTTAACATCAACTTTTCCTTAAAATGAATCACTACTACAAATCTAGCTCTATTCAAAATTAAAAAATGGACACTACTACAACGTAGTCCGATTCAAAATTAATAAATCAAACCATTTTGAGTAACAAATTATTTTTAAATATTATTTATTGATTGTAAATATATAATTACTTAAATAGTTAAATCTTGATTTACAAGTGAGAGAAATAGGTTGTGCCTATAAGGCACAACGCGAACCCCAAGTTAAGATTAGGTACATCTAAAAAAAAAATATTTAATTAAAATATGATTTTTTTTTTTTTTTTACTTAAAATAACAAAATATGAAAATAAAAAGTGAAGTCCATTAAAACAACAAATAAGTGACATTCATTAATATCACAAATAAGTATAAAGAATTTTTAAGAGTAATTATTATATCAAATTTCAAATCAACTAAATCGAATCTTAAGATAAATTGCAACTTTACCTAATTAATACTAATAACTCTTTTTAAAAAATGATATACAAGCTCACTTTTAAAACCTATTTTCTAGACTGAATAATGTATAAGTGAGATGATTGACTAATAATTAGATCAAATATAAGAGAGACAAATAATACATGAGAATAATTAGTTAGTTGATCATTAAACTTGAGAAATGAATCTAATTTTTTTATTAGAATAGCACTACCCCTTTCCTTTTTGGAGGTTAAGACTTGCACTTTCATAGGTATCAAATGAATGGTGTTATTTTACCTTCAAATGAGATTTTTAGTGGTTCAAAAAATTGCATAATGCCCAATTGAAGATCATATCATCTAAGGAAAATGATTTACAAATTCACTTTCTAAACTCAATCATGTGTAAATAAGATGACCGGTGAACAATTAAAAAAGATATTTGAGAGAGATTTGCTTTAAATATTTTAATACATTTGTCACATCATTAAATTTAAAAAATAAATCTAATTGTGGAACTTGAATAAAAACAACTCAACATCTAATAGTTTGAAGCTCAATTTAAAGCACCTTAACATGTTAAATGATATGCCATGTGGTTGATTAAACTACCAATTTTTTATCTCTAAATAAAAGGACACATCCCATTTAAAATAAAAATAAAAATAAAAAATAAAAGGGCACATAATAGCATAATATTAAAAAAAAAAACATCATAATAAAGGATTTTGTGCACTATTATTGTGTTGTCACATTCTATCATTTAAAAATCATAATAAACTTAATCAATTATAAGTAAACACATATTTTGAAGACACCAATGAATAACACTGCAGTTGGTGAGGTGAACCCTATATATTGGCATTTAATATTTTATTATATATATATATATATATATATATTTTATACTATGTCAATTTTAATGTGATGCTATTGATAAGAATGTGAATTATTTTATAAAAAATAAATAAATCATAATATGACCCGATTTAAATCAAATTGTATGATTTGATTGGTTGTCACAATTTAGTCTTACATTTTAAAAGAGGTGGATTGAATTTTACAGATTGATTAAGGATTTTATAATTATGATTTCAATTTGGAATTGAATTGGACCATAGGGAGCCAAAAATAAAAAATAAAAATAAGAATATGAAATCTATGATTGACATTTGAAGTTAGTGTTGTGCACCCTTTACCTTAAGTAAATCTAAACGATTGATATTAAATTATGAATTTTTATGTTTGGTATAGCGATCCCGGGTTTACCCTTGATATACAGTGATCCGGACATGTGTCCGTGGATGTTGGTAGTTGTTTATTATCTTGTTTACATCCTTTTTACTTAGTATTTGAGTTATGGGATGTGTTGGGCAGGTTTGTTACAGGTTGGTTGAGTTTAGAAACCAAAACTAGTTGCCCAGATTTTGACCTGTCCGCTCGAGCGGGGGTTTTGGCGCTCGAGCGGGAATTGCACCCATCCAGTATTTTTTGTGCAGTGTTGGACGCTCGAGCGTGGTATTGGCCGCTCGAGCGGGGTTGTGTGAGTTCTGCTCGAGCGGGGAGTTGGAAGCTCGAGCGATGGCCTGGTTCTGTAAAAGTTATGGGAGTGTGTATTCGCCGCTCGAGCGGGATTGTTGGCGCTCGAGCGGGAGTCTGTGAGTGACGCTCGAGCGGGGTGTTTGACGCTCGAGCGGGTCGACTGGGTTTAAGTTCCGTGTTTTGACTTTTCAAATCACTTTTTCACTTTCTCTTCTCTCTCCTACTTTTCCAAAAACACCATTGTTGAGCCTCTCACTCTAGAACTCAACCTTCTCTCTAGGTTTTGATCTAGTAGGAGTGATTTGCTCATCTTTGGCCTTTACAAAAAAGTTGTTGATCGTCGAGGGCTACATTTTAATCTGAAAATTTCGGGATTTGGAGCACGTTGGGTTTTGTCATCTTCTCCTTTGGGGCTCCGAATTTGAGGTAGGGATATTCTACTCCTCTCTATGGATTTTGTCTTTAAATTTTAGTATTTTGAGATGTTGGGGTTGGTTTGGTAATTTGGTGAAAGTTTGGGGCTTTTGTGCAATTTTACAAAAGTTGGGGTTTTATTCATAATAAACCTAGATGCATGTTTGGCATAGAGAAATGGAATAAATGTTGAATCATTGATGAAAATGGGACCTAAGGGTTGCAATGTTAATTATGGAAAATGACCTGATTACATTGGTTGATTAATTGGGATAATTAATCGTGAGAAATGAGGAAATGAAATGGAATTGTCGAGATTGGGAATGTATGGGGTTAAAGGGTGTAGCTGAATTGTTTATCGCACACCGAAATGAAATGTTGATTGAATATCCATTTGTGCATTTATTTTCTGTTTAGAAATAACTGCTTTGGGCTATCGGTGGAGGATAGTCGTGATTGTTGTAGACAATGCATGATGATTAGGAAAACGGAAACTAATCAATGGAATGTGTCATGAAATTTGACGGTTGATAGAATACATTAACTGTATGTATTGAGTGATTGTATATAGAACCAATGTGTTTGTATACGTTATGTGTAGAGGAGGAGATGGGGGATGTACTCCGCGGTTTAGGGGAAGATGGGGGATGTACCTCTAAACCGGATAGTATTGGGAGAAGATAGGGGATGAACTCCGTAGATACAGCTCATATGCTTGTCTAGAGAAGTGAAGATAGAGCTCATATGCTTATCTTTGTGAAGTGTGGATATTGTTGTTATACATATCTGTTGAGAATGTGGATATAGCTTATATGCTTATCTGTGAATGTGGATATTGTTGTTATACATATTTGTTGAGAAAGTGGATACAGCTTATATGCTTGTCCGTGAATGTGGGATATAGTTTTTATACATATCTGTTGAAATAATGATAGAGCTTATATGCCTATCTGTTGAAAAAGGGAAAATGAAAAGTAACTTGGACTCATAAGTCGTATGACATAAATATGTCATTTATGTGAATGTATCTGTGTTGGCCATCTATCAATTGCTAATCTTTTAGTCATTGTTCATGGTTGGTTTAGTGTATTTCTACTGGGCTGTGGCTCACCCTATATGGGAATATCATTTTCAAGTACAGGTAGCATGCCACCTCCAAGGACATAGCTTGGGAGGCTAGAGGCGGACATACTTTTGTCGTTTTACTTTTTGATGTATTACATGTAAATTCAAGCCAAGGGCTTAATGTGTAATGAGTTAGTACTCTTTTGTTGTAACCAAGTGTTAACTTGGAAAGCTGTAAGCCCATAGGGCATTTGCTTTTGTTGTTAACATGTAATACTTATGTAATAGAATTCTGATAAATGGAAGAATGTGGAACTTTTACATATCAATGCATGTCTTATTTGATGGGTTTAATGTTATTATTTTGAGGGCGTTACATTTGGGATTGTATAATTGTTCATACATATCTATGTGCAACAATTGTAATGTAAAATGATTTAAATTGAAGAAAAGTAGGATATAACTATACTTACAAGCATGTTGATGTACATTAGTAGAACAAGCTCTAAATAATTTATATAATTTTTGTTTAAAAAATGATGACATGTTATTTGATATTTGAATAAGTCGAGAGTAATGTTACATGAACTTGTGTTGTGAATGATGAAATGTTCTTAGAAGTCGTAATTCAAATCCAAACTGCATGAGTTTCATTGATACTATTTGATTTTTTGTTCTTTTAAGTTAATTTTAAATCTTACAAAACTGTAATTAATGTTTAATCATTAATTTTTTTCTTAAATCATATTAAATCAAACAAAAAAACTTGGGTCTCAGAATTTATTCAGAATGAATATATATAGTGAAAATTAAACTTGCGTCTCGAAGTTTGGAATTTTCTTGTGATTTTTCATAGATTCTCGCACTTTTATCCAAACTTTTCTCCCTCGATTTTCCATCCCCTCTTTACTTTCTCTCTCCTAGGGTTTTAGTTTCGCAAAACATCTGACCACTCACTTTTTCTTCACTTTTCAGCACTTTTATGGCTAGCGACGAAGTACCTATTCCCGACCCCACCGCAGGTATTGGTGCTGCCATTGGTGCAGACATAGAAGCGGAGGTAGCTGTTGCATTGTTTTCCCTTGTTGAGAGGCCTTTTGATGCGGCCACATACAAGCCGCGTACACCTGTGCCACCCCCTGGCGGCATCTTGAGATTCGAGGGCTTCATTTCAAGGCTAGATAAGGACACTCTATTGCGAGAGCGCATGGAGCATATATCTGCCGACGCTTCCACAGTACACAACTTTTCCCCTATTTTACTTTGCATACATGTTGAACTTGATGACCAAACCACTTATCTCTGCTGTACATATACTGATAAAAATTCCAATTGATAGGTGATCGCCGGGAGGATAGGCGGCTACGGCTCTATATCCGGCCCCCGACGTTGGTACGAACGGCTTCCCGCAGAGGTCCGCACTTTAGTAGATGCTGCTGGCTTTGGGCCCTTCTGCTCCGGGCTCATACAGATGAAGGCCGAGCCTTTGCTTTATGGGGCCGTGGTAGAGAGATGGTGGGACACCACAAACTCATTTCACTTCTCTTCTACCAGAGAGATGACACTGACCCCATATGACTTCTCAATGTTGACCAGTTTACCAGTTAGGGTCGGCAGCCCAGTCCCCTTCGATCCAGATATGACTCAGTGGATAGATGCACAGCTCTATCTTCTCGGGGCGATCCCAGACACTACCAGCCACGGGATGGTGCGCTACAACTGGTTCCTAGAGCACTTTTCAGGCATTGAGCCAGCTACTGCAGGTGAGGTTGCCCAATACGCCTGCGGCTTCCTTATATATCTTTTCGGTACTACCTTGTTTGCGAACAGGGAAAATACCGTGGGATTATATATTCTAGGGGCACTGGTACACCTTCATCTAGTGGCGGAGTACGACTGGGGTGGCGCATGCCTAGCCACCCTATATTGCTATATGAGCTCCGTCTCCCGCCGCCAGACGAATTCACTCGGCGGTTACTGGAGGGTTTGGGAGGTACACCCTACGCTCACCTTTCTAATATGCTTTAAATTTCGTTCGTTGTTGCATCTCTGGCTCATTTAATTCATTTTCTCATGTCATATGTCTGCCTTTGGTTTACAGCTTTGGGTCTACACATATTTCACTTCATTGGCTTCAGTTCCAGTGAGGCCGATCGAGTTGTCTGTACCCCACTCTCGGTACTACAACTTGCAGTTCGAGCGACGCCGCCTTGTAGATCGCACTTTCCCATATTTCCGTCGCTTCTTTGACACTATCACAGCAGATTAGGTATTGCATTGTTTCCCACACTATATGGTCACCTTTATACTATTGTACTGTTGTGTCTGTACTATATTGCCATTCTCATACTACACTGACTTCTGACACTGCACTAATTTTCTGACACCGTACTAATATTTAACACTGCACTGATTTTCTCATACTACATTGATATCTGACACTGAATTGATTTTCTCAGGTTAATTGGCATCCTTGGGCAGGCATTTCCCAAGTGTTGAGGGCGACCAACACCACTGCCTGGCATGCTTCCACAATGAGGATCCTGTTCGAGGGCCCCTTTGGCCGGGCATACTACTTAGGAGAGAGATTCATCCGCCAAATGCGGGGCATTGCTGACCCTGATATTCCACATCCTCTTCCTCCCGACATGAGGGTGGCAGATAAGCCACAGGATGGTCTTAAGCTTGACCTCTTGATGATAGGTAAGGACGGCGATCGCTACCATAAGCCCGATGACTTTACTACTTTCTTACACCCTCGGGTGATAGCGCCTCTTACTTCAGGCGTGGCTCGAGCTATGCCAGAGATTGCTGTTGTTCTTACTGTTGGGGTTGGCGATGTGCCCGTTGGAGGTGCCCCTGTCGTTGCTCCCATTCCTGGATTGCATGTGATTCCCACCGAGATCATAAACATGCGTCCATATGGAGTGATCGAGCAGATCCCACTTAAGCCCATCAAGGAGAGGGACCGCAGACTTGTGTTTGCCCCTGGCGTTGAGCAGGTACACTTTCTTCTTATGCTAGTCCATACTGCACTTTAGCTTATTCTCAGCAATTACTGTTCATTGTTCAATTACTTCTATTTGTTCTTTTGCAGATTCCCTGGGCGTACAGTGACGAGCTCCTTTGGACAATCGACCGACTACTCATCATGGTACGGAGGAGGCAGATTGCCTTAGTCACCCATGGAATCGAGGTACATTCTATGTATAGCCTACTGTCGTTGCCATACTATACACTTCTGATCACTTTTACTAATATCTGTCCTCTTTTCAGCTTGAGCTGGCACCAGCAGTGCCTGCAGGACCTTCTGCAGCCAGTAGGTGAAGACGGGACCCAGTGACAGGCCGGGGAGACGCCGATTGGAGAAGAGGTCGAGTCAGGCAGCGCTCGCCTTCCGAGGACTACGACCCCTGAGGATGAGGAAAAGGAGATTGACCTATAGTCGAGCAACCCCAGTGATGACAGCGATGCACCTCCTCCACAGTTGAGGAGGAAGAGAGCAAGGATGGGCTACTGATGACGATGATGATTTTGCTTTTATTTTTGCTTTCGTTTTCGTTTTGTTATGTAGTTATAAAACTAGCTTTGGATAGACCTTTTTTTTTTTCAAAAACTTGCTTTTGTTTTGGTTGTGTAAAACGATGATCAGGGTTGGGCCCGCCAGTTATGAAAGGCAAGTTTTGTTGAAAGATCTCTTTGCACAATATGATGAACTGCATTACCCCTGCATTTGTAACCTTTGGAATTGTGAATGCTTTGCTCTTGAATTGATTCATGAATCGGATAATGACTTATAATTAGTCAAAACATAAAATACAACTCGATAATAGAAAAATGAAATGAAAACAACTCGAAAAAGCTAACAAACACTTGGTACAAACAAAGCAAAACTCAAAAGTACAGTCGAAGTCCATCCGAACAAAGGTCAGCTTTCGCTGCAACAAATCTGCACTGGGCCAGCACCAAGACCTAGCCAGGCTTCACTGATGCACGGCCGGCTGTCACAAATGCACGACTGGCCATTAGTGTGATGTCGGTCAGTGCTGTCCAGCTGTCATGCTCAGCTCCTTCTCAGACTCTATAAATAATGCTCCCATGCTATTTTTCTAGCAAACTCACAAGTCCTTGATATTTTTCTCTAAAAAATGGAGATATTACTTGTCAGCAGGCTTCAGGACTGGGTAGCCTCTTTGGATGGCTCAGAAAAGGTGAATTTTCACGGCTTCGGCCTAAATGCCCTTTTTCCTTTAAGAAGCACTTCTCTTTGCTTTCCATTCCTCCATGCCGTGGTTCGATGTTGGAACCCAATCACACATATCTTTAGCTTCAGGGGACAAGAAATATGCCCGATAATTGAAGAATTTTAGGCATTAATGGAATCCCGGTGCGATGAGAAAATCATACCTTAACCCCGTTTTGGCCACGTCCAAGCTTTGGGATAGATGTGTGGGCTCACTCTACACAAGGTTCGATCTTTGGTCCACAATGGAGAGCTGGATATTCCCAGTCTGATTTATCGAATTTCTGTCATTGGTGACCGAGGCAACCTTCTCTGGCGAGGCTTTCGGCAACATGCCCTCTACTTGTGTATTTTGGCTTATTTCCTTTTTGCCCTTAGTTTTGGTGGATCCAGTATTCGATTGGTTGAAGTGGCCCAAGGTTTGAAAGAATGCAAGAGTTACATTGGCTTGGTGCTGGCCGAGACTTTAATGGGCTTAGATGCCTTCCATCGGCGAGAGACTACCAAAATCGCAAGGAGTCCACTACTTTTTCAGGTAATGTTCCCACCCTTTCTCATATGTGTTTCTCACATCACTTGGCACTCATGCTCTGTTTTTCTCTCAAAGTCCTTTTCTCGCTTTTCTCTCAACATACATCTCTCTATTCTTTAATCTCTCTTTTCTTTCATCCCTCCCCATATGTGGCTTATGGATAAGCTAAAGGTAGTGGACTCTTGCCTTGCATACTTAGCTCGAGCATACTTCTCCCGCCCACAGCTAGTGGATTTTCCCAACGAGGGGTGGTTGTGTCACTGGATGTGCAAATCTTCTATAGCTCTCATTCAAGCTATATATATATATATATATATATATAATATCTCTGTATTTATGACCTTCAAATGAAGAGTTTATCGAATATATAAAATAAAAAATAGAAAGTATACTAATCTATTTCAAAGTTTAAATTTGAGGGGGCACTAAATATAGAAAGTATTCCATTAATTTAAATTTAAAATTATAATGATTTATCCCATAATATATAAGTTTTAAATAATGATCTATTTTATGATTTATCTATATATCTATATACTATTATAATTGTAAAATATTGTCATTTGAAAGTTATAATTCTTTTTTCGCATTTTTTAATATTTTGTTTAATTTTTGGTCAATACGTGTTACAATATGATTGGTCTATAAATTAATTTTATATTTTTAAAATAAAATTTCAAATTTGGATTCTTACTTAAATTATGTTACTATATATAATTTATAGCGATCCCGGGTTTACCCTTGTTGTACAGTGATCCGGACAAGTGTCCGTGGATGTTGGTGGTTGATTATTATCTTGTTTACATCCTTTCTTAATTTGTATTTGAGTTATAGGATGTGTTGGGCAGGTGTGTTGCAAGTTGGTTGAGTCTAGAAACCAAAACTAGTTGCCCAGATTTTGGCCTGTCCGCTCGAGCGGGGCTTTTGACGCTCGAGCGGGGAAAACACCCGTCCAGTATTTCCTGTGCAGTGTTGGACGCTCGAGCGTGGGATTGGACGCTCGAGCGGGAGTGTTGTGTGTGACGCTCGAGCGGGGGAAGTTGGCGCTCGAGCGAAGGCCTGGTTCTGTAAAAGTGCTGGGAGTGTGTATCCGGAGCTCGAGCGGGAGTTTGGACGCTCGAGCGGGAGTCTGTGAGTGACGCTCGAGCGGGGGTTTTGACGCTCGAGCGGGGCGACTTTTATATAAGTCCGAGATCCGACTTTTGGATCACTTTTTCAAGATCTTTTCTCTCTCTTACTTTTCCAAAAAGCCATTTTCAGAGCTTCTCACTCTAAACCGGCCCTTCTCTCTTAGATTTGATCTAGTAGGGATCGTTTGCTCACCTTTTGTCTTCACGAAAGTTGTGTTGATCGTCGAGGGCTTCCTTTTGATCTGAAAATTTCGAGATTTGGAGCATTTTGATTTTGGTCTTCATCTTCTTTGGGGCTCCGAATTTGAGGTAGGGATAACCTACTCCTTTCTATGGTCTTTGTCTCTAAATTTTAGTATTTTGAGATGTTGGGTTTGGTTGGGTAATTTTGCGAGAGTTTGGGGCTTTTGTGTAATTTTACAAAAGTTGGGGTTTTACTTATAATAAACCTAGATGAATGTTTGGCATAGAGAAATGGAATAATTGTTGAATCATTGATGAAAATGGGACCCTAAGGGTTGAAATGTAAATTATGGAATTTGACCTAATTACATCGTTTGGTTAATTGGGATAATTAATCGTTAGAGAAGAGGAAATGAAATGGAAATGTTTATATGGGAATATACGGGGTTAAAGGGTGTAGTTGAATTACTTATCACTCACCGAATTGTAATGTTGATTAAATATCCATTATGCATTTATTTTCTGTTTAGAGATAACTGCTTTGGGCTATCGGTGGAGGATAGTCGTGATTGTTGTAGACAATGCATGATGATTAGGCAAACTAAAACTAATCGATTGAATGAGTCATAGTGTATGACGGTGAATTGAATACATTAAATTTATGTATTGGTTGATTGCATATAGAACCATTGTGTTTATATGTGTTGTGTGTAGAGGAGGAGATGGGGGATGTACTCCGCGGTTTAGGGGAAGATGGGGGATGTACCTCTAAACCGGATAGTGTTGGGAGGAGATGGGGGATGAACTCCGTAGACAGAGCTCATATGCTTGTCTAAAGAAATGAAGATAGAGCTAATATGCTTATCTTTGAGAAGTGTAGATATAGCTCGTATGCTTGTCTAGAGAAGTGAAAGATAGGGCTAACCTGCTTATCTTTGTGAAATGTGGATGTAGCTTATATGCTTATCTTTGTGAAATGTGGATGTAGCTTATATGCTTATCTGTGAATGTGGGATATAGTTGTTATACATATCTGTTGAAATGACGATAGAGCTAACATGCTTATCTGTTGAAAAGGGGAAAATGAAAAGTAACTTGGACTCATAAGTCGTTTGTCATATAATGTAATTTATATGGATGTATCGGTGTTGGCCATCTATCAATTGCTAATCTTTTAGTCATTGTTCATGGTTGGTTTAGTGTATTTCTACTGGGCTGTGGCTCACCCTATATGGGAATATCATTTTCAGGTACAGGTAGCATGCCACCTCCAAGGACATAGCTTGGGAGGCCAGAGGCGGACTTTTTGTGTTGTCTTTACTTTTGATGTATTACATGTAATTTCAAGCCTAGGGCTTAAATTGTAAATGAGTTAGAACTCTTTTGTTGTAACCAAGTGTTAACTTGGAAAGCTGTAAGCCCGTAGGGCATTTGCTTTTGTTGTTAACATGTAATACTTTTGTAAGGATTAATTCAGATTAATAGAAGGATGTGAGTACTTTTACTTATCAATGCATGTCTTTATTGTTGGGTTTAATGTTGTTATTTCGAGGGCGTTACAACTTGGTATCAGAGCGTACCGGGTTCGAATACTTTGGGTACGTGGGAAGTGATTAGTATCACAATGGGTTTGTCTCGCTTGGTAGAGACTTAGATGTAGTATCACATGCTATGTGTTTAATTGATAACATGCTTATGTGTTTATTTGGGTTTGGGATTTAATTTCTAGTATGCTGATTGGATCCTTGGGTTTCTGGGAGTCTTGTTGGAAAAGCACTTGATCAATGCTGTTTCTGACCGGAGCTCTAGTAACGCCTTGGGACTATCACTATCCGGAAATGAAATTCGTAAGTGCTTATGTGTTTATGTGCTTACGTGGAGTGAATTACAGTTGTCCATGCATTAGGACGTGAGTGTTTAGTTTCAGCACATTCATGAATGTGCTAATGTTCTGCGTTACCTTTATTAGGATGTCAGGACGAGGAAGAGGTGCTAGGCGTGGTAGGCCTGCGAGGCAGGAGGTACCTGTACCGGATGACGTTCCGGTAGTACAGGAAGGAGTTGGTCAGGCCAATGCGGCCGAGCCAGCGGGTCAGCAGGCCATGAGTGCCTTGGCCCGGGAGATAGCAGGAGCTTTGGGTATTCTCAGGGCTGGGAGTCAGGCAGCAGAGGCAGGGCCTTCCTTCTTGAAGAGGGAGTTCTTCCGATCTAATCCGGACGAGTTTGTCGGGGATCCTAAGGATCCACTGAAGGCTGATGAGTGGCTTGAGCAGATGAGTAAGACGTTCGAGATGCTTGGCATCGAGGACGGAGCATTGAAGGTGACCTTGGCATCCTTCCAGCTGAAGGGAGATGCGGGTCAGTGGTGGAAGTATGAGAAGGCTCGTGTGGGTGGTACTTGGGAGGCATTTGTGAATGCTTTTCAGGAGAGGTTTTTGTCTGCAGCAGCTAGGGAGAAGCTGAGGGGCCAGTTTAGCCGGCTTAATCAGCAGGGCTTGTCAGTGGCCGAGTTTGAGGCTACTTTTACCAGTCTGTCCAGGTTTGCACCTGAACTGGTGGCGTCTGAGGAACGCCGTTGTTATGAGTTCGAGAGGAAGTTGAGGCGGGGCCTCAAGTTGAGGGTTGGTGGATCTTTCATCCGTGAGTATAGGCACCTTGTAGATGCTGCAGCTCATATGGAGCTTTTGATGCAGGAGGAGGATGAGGGGCAGAGAGGCTCCAAGAGGAGCCAAGATGGCCAGGGTGATGGCAGGAGGCAGAGGGGTTCTAACCCTCAGCAGTCGCAGGGTGGTGTTGCCAGATCGACCTTTCCAGTGCCGAGTGCAGGCTCGGGGAGAGGCAATCAGGGGGAGTTTACTTGTTACAAATGTGGCCAGCTGGGTCACAAGGTTTCAGTTTGCCCGCAGAAGGGTGGGGGTCAGAGAGCTGTTTCTTCTTCAGCTAGACCGCAGAGTCAGAGTTTGGGCAGGGGGCAGCCCTTATCTTGTTATCAGTGTGGTCAGCCCGGGCACCTGAAGAGGTTTTGCCCGCAGTTGAGTGCCACTTCGGGGGCGTCTGGTTCTAGGCAGACGCAGAGTTTTCAGCCAGCTCAGTCTGTGCAGGCCTCGAGGGCCAATCCGGGAGCTTCGTCATCCCAGTCTGTGCAGCAGTCGTTTGCTCCGAGGGGTGAGCAGGTAGACCAGGGGCCTACGGGGCGCGTGTGTGCTGTTACCGCGCAGGATTTAGTACCGGCTCCATCAGTAGTGAGAGGTACTTTTCTGTTTTGCAACTCGGTTGCTAGTGTGTTGATAGACACGGGTGCATCTCATTCTTTTGTATCTGCTACATTTGCATCTGTGTTGGAATTGGAGTTAGCACCTTTGGCATCTCCTATTTGTGTTGTGTCACCTGTTGGGGGTGAGTTGGTTTTGGAACACGGATGTAGGGGTTGTGTTATAGAGGTCGCCGACCATAGGCTTCCTTTTGCTTTTGTTGTCATGCCCATGAGGGGTTTTGATGTTATTTTGGGTATGGACTGGCTATCGTCATACCGAGCTGTTATAGATTGTTACCGTCAGAGGGTAACTGTGTGTACTCCGAGCGGGGAGTGTTTCCATTTCTTGGGAGACCGGGTTGGTAGTCTTTTGCCACCGGGGTGTGATCCGCGAGGGCGGGGAGAGCTTAATGGTTTACTTGCTAGCTTTGAGAGTAGTGAGTGTGATGAGACCCAGGTTGTGTTGTCGAGGGTAGTTTGCGAGTACTCGGACGTCTTTCCCGAGGATCTCGTTAGTTTGCCACCTCATCGGGAGATCGAGTTCTCCATTGATCTAGTGCCTGGCACAGCACCGATTTCTATGGCACCTTATCGTTTTGCTCCAGCAGAGTTGGTTGAGTTGAAAGTTCAGCTTCAGGAGTTGTTAGATAAGGGTTTTGTACGCCCTAGTGTTTCACCGTGGGGAGCACCGGCCCTCTTTGCTAAAAAGAAAGATGGGGCCTTGAGATTGTGAATTGACTACCGGAAGTTGAATCGGGCTACGGTTAAGAATAAGTACCCTATGCCCCGTATAGATGATTTGTTTGACCAGTTGAAGGGTTCCCGTTGTTTCTCTAAGATAGACTTGAGATCGGGTTACCACCAGTTGAGGGTCAGGGAAGAGGATATTCCGAAGACGGCATTCCGTACGCGGTATGGCCATTACGAGTTTCTGGTGATGCCATTTGGGCTTACCAATGCACCGGCAGTCTTTATGGACTTGATGAACCGGATCTTCCGGGAATTCTTAGATCGATTTGTGGTCGTTTTCGTGGACGACATTCTTATCTATTCGCCTTCAGAGGAGGAGCACGAGGAACACTTGAGAGTGGTGCTTGAGTTACTTAGAGCCCATAGGCTGTATGCCAAGTTTGGGAAGTGTGAGTTCTGGCTAGGAGAAGTCAAGTTCTTAGGCCATGTGGTATCCGGGGAAGGGGTGTCTGTTGATACATCCAAGGTTGAGGCAGTGCAAGATTGGGCACAGCCTAAGAGTGTGTTTGAGATCCGCAGTTTTCTGGGATTAGCTGGGTATTACCGTCGGTTTGTGAAGGATTTCTCCAGGTTAGCGTCACCGTTGACTAGGTTGACTAGGAAGGGAATCAAGTTTGTGTGGAGTGAGAATTGTGAAAAGTCGTTCCAAGAGCTGAAAGTTAGGTTGACCACCGCTCCGGTCTTGATTATTCCGGAGAGAGGGTTAGGTTATGCGGTTTACTGTGATGCCTCACGAGAGGGTTTGGGTTGTGTGTTGATGCAAGAAGGGAAAGTGGTAGCTTATGGCTCACGTCAGTTGAAAATACACGAGAAGAATTACCCCACACACGACCTAGAGTTAGCAGCAGTGATCTTTGCCTTGAAAATCTGGAGGCATTACCTTTACGGTGAGAGGTTCGAGGTGTTCTCGGACCACAAGAGTTTGAAGTATCTGTTTATACAGAGGGACTTGAATTTGAGGCAGAGGAGATGGATGGAGTTCATCGAAGATTATGATTTTGAGTTGCACTATCATCCGGGAAAGGCCAATGTTGTGGCCGATGCCCTTAGTAGGAAATCCATTAGTGATGTAGCTAGTATAGCCATCCGGGAATGGGAGATGTTGGGAGCACTTGGCGAGTTTGATTTGCTACTGGGCGAATCTGTTGAGGCTGCGGCCTTGTTTTCTGTTGTTGCACAGCCTACACTTGTGACTAGAGTGTTAGAGGCACAGAGAGGTGACCTTGAGGTAGAATCCCTCCGAGAGAAAATCTCAGGTGGGAAGGTTGAGAACGGTTTGACGGTGTATCCCGACCAGAGTGTGAGATACCGGGACCGTTTGTTTGTGCCGGAGTCTTGCCGAGAGGAGGTACTCCGAGAGTTTCATCATTCGCGCCTTGCGGTGCATCCGGGAGGTACTAAGATGTATCAGGATTTGGGTCGCCAGTTTTGGTGGCGGGGTATGAAGAGAGATGTGGTTGTTTTCGTATCGAAGTGCCTTACTTGCCAGCAAGTGAAGGCCGAGCATCAGAGGCCAGCGGGTTTGTTGCAACCCTTGCCTATTGCCGAGTGGAAGTGGGAGCATGTCACTATGGACTTCGTTGTAGGTCTTCCGAGGACTCAGCAGGGTAGTGATGCTATTTGGGTGGTTGTAGACCGGTTGACTAAGTCGGCGCACTTCATTCCTATGCGCGTGAGAGACTCGGTAGATCATCTTGCCGACTTGTATGTTCGGGACATAGTGAGGTTGCACGGGGTCCCAGTGACGATCGTCTCAGATAGAGACCCTCGTTTCACTGCCAGGTTGTGGCAGAGTTTGCAGAGTGCCCTGGGCACTAAGTTGACCTTTAGTACGGCTTATCACCCTCAGACTGATGGGCAGTCCGAGCGTACTATTCAGATCCTCGAGGATATGCTTCGGGGTTGTGTCCTTGACTTCAGTGGGACGTGGGAGAGGCACTTGCCATTAGTGGAGTTTGCCTACAACAACAGTTATCAGTCTAGTATCGGTATGGCATCGTTTGAGGCCTTGTATGGCCGACCGTGTAGGTCTCCAGTTTGTTGGGCCGAGGTGGGTGATGCACCTTTGTTGGGTCCGGAGTTGGTTAGGGAGACGACGGAGAAAGTTGAGCTTATCCGTAGGAGGCTTGTTACAGCCCAGAGTCGACAAAAGAGTTATGCCGACCGTAGGAGGAGACCTTTGGCGTTTGAGGTAGGTGATCATGTCTTTCTAAAGATATCACCTAGGCGAGGTTTGATGAGGTTTGGGAAGAGTGGGAAGCTATCCCCTCGGTTTATTGGTCCTTTTGAGATCCTTGAGAGGATTGGCGAGGTTGCTTATCGGTTAGCTTTACCGCCGCAGTTGTCCGGAGTTCATGACGTGTTTCATGTGAGTATGCTTCGGAAGTATGAGCCAGATCCATCACATGTGTTGGATTGGACTGATTTAGAGGTAGATGAGGATGCCTCGTATGAGGAGAGACCAGTTCGGGTCTTGGATAGGCGGGATCAGGTCCTGCGTGGCAAGACCATTCCTTTGGTGAAAGTCTTGTGGAAACATCACGGAGTGGAGGAAGCCACTTGGGAACGTGAGTTGGAGGTCCGCGAAAAGTATCCGGACTTGTTTGTTGTTGTATAATCCTTGTATTTACATTTTGGGCTAATTGTTGAACTTAAGAGCTTTTGTATATGTCTTAAGTGTAAAACATTGAAAATGTTTTGATTTCTTGAAAGTATGTCTTGGAACTTGCCTAATATGGAAGTTGAATGTAACATTATATATGTTGAAAAATATTGTTGAAATTAGAAAGGAAATGCGTAACGTTGATGCATGTTGAAAGTACATATGTTGTTTACATATTGTGAAATGCCTCTTGATAAGAGATGGGATGACCGGTAATTGGTCGAATTGTTGAATGTTAATAATGTAACATTGTTAAAAAAAAATGGAGGAAAACCTGTTTTTTTTTGAAAACTTGTGCTTAATTTCGGGGACGAAATTCTTTAAGGGGGGGAGGTTATAGCGATCCCGGGTTTACCCTTGTTGTACAGTGATCCGGACAAGTGTCCGTGGATGTTGGTGGTTGATTATTATCTTGTTTACATCCTTTCTTAATTTGTATTTGAGTTATAGGATGTGTTGGGCAGGTGTGTTGCAAGTTGGTTGAGTCTACAAACCAAAACTAGTTGCCCAGATTTTGGCCTGTCCGCTCGAGCGGGGCTTTTGACGCTCGAGCGGGGAAAACACCCGTCCAGTATTTCCTGTGCAGTGTTGGACGCTCGAGCGTGGGATTGGACGCTCGAGCGGGAGTGTTGTGTGTGACGCTCGAGCGGGGGAAGTTGGCGCTCGAGCGAAGGCCTGGTTCTGTAAAAGTGCTGGGAGTGTGTATCCGGAGCTCGAGCGGAAGTTTGGACGCTCGAGCGGGAGTCTGTGAGTGACGCTCGAGCGGGGGTTTTGACGCTCGAGCGGGGCGACTTTTATATAAGTCCGAGATCCGACTTTTGGATCACTTTTTCAAGATCTTTTCTCTCTCTTACTTTTCCAAAAAGCCATTTTCAGAGCTTCTCACTCTAAACCGGCCCTTCTCTCTTAGATTTGATCTAGTAGGGATCGTTTGCTCACCTTTTGTCTTCACGAAAGTTGTGTTGATCGTCGAGGGCTTCCTTTTGATCTGAAAATTTCGAGATTTGGAGCATTTTGATTTTGGTCTTCATCTTCTTTGGGGCTCCGAATTTGAGGTAGGGATAACCTACTCCTTTCTATGGTCTTTGTCTCTAAATTTTAGTATTTTGAGATGTTGGGTTTGGTTGGGTAATTTTGCGAGAGTTTGGGGCTTTTGTGTAATTTTACAAAAGTTGGGGTTTTACTTATAATAAACCTAGATGAATGTTTGGCATAGAGAAATGGAATAATTGTTGAATCATTGATGAAAATGGGACCCTAAGGGTTGAAATGTAAATTATGGAATTTGACCTAATTACATCGTTTGGTTAATTGGGATAATTAATCGTTAGAGAAGAGGAAATGAAATGGAAATGTTTATATGGGAATATACGGGGTTAAAGGGTGTAGTTGAATTACTTATCACTCACCGAATTGTAATGTTGATTAAATATCCATTATGCATTTATTTTCTGTTTAGAGATAACTGCTTTGGGCTATCGGTGGAGGATAGTCGTGATTGTTGTAGACAATGCATGATGATTAGGCAAACTAAAACTAATCGATTGAATGAGTCATAGTGTATGACGGTGAATTGAATACATTAAATTTATGTATTGGTTGATTGCATATAGAACCATTGTGTTTATATGTGTTGTGTGTAGAGGAGGAGATGGGGGATGTACTCCGCGGTTTAGGAGAAGATGGGGGATGTACCTCTAAACCGGATAGTGTTGGGAGGAGATGGGGGATGAACTCCGTAGACAGAGCTCATATGCTTGTCTAAAGAAATGAAGATAGAGCTAATATGCTTATCTTTGAGAAGTGTAGATATAGCTCGTATGCTTGTCTAGAGAAGTGAAAGATAGGGCTAACCTGCTTATCTTTGTGAAATGTGGATGTAGCTTATATGCTTATCTTTGTGAAATGTGGATGTAGCTTATATGCTTATCTGTGAATGTGGGATATAGTTGTTATACATATCTGTTGAAATGACGATAGAGCTAACATGCTTATCTGTTGAAAAGGGGAAAATGAAAAGTAACTTGGACTCATAAGTCGTTTGTCATATAATGTAATTTATATGGATGTATCGGTGTTGGCCATCTATCAATTGCTAATCTTTTAGTCATTGTTCATGGTTGGTTTAGTGTATTTCTACTGGGCTGTGGCTCACCCTATATGGGAATATCATTTTCAGGTACAGGTAGCATGCCACCTCCAAGGACATAGCTTGGGAGGCCAGAGGCGGACTTTTTGTGTTGTCTTTACTTTTGATGTATTACATGTAATTTCAAGCCTAGGGCTTAAATTGTAAATGAGTTAGAACTCTTTTGTTGTAACCAAGTGTTAACTTGGAAAGCTGTAAGCCCGTAGGGCATTTGCTTTTGTTGTTAACATGTAATACTTTTGTAAGGATTAATTCAGATTAATAGAAGGATGTGAGTACTTTTACTTATCAATGCATGTCTTTATTGTTGGGTTTAATGTTGTTATTTCGAGGGCGTTACATAATTGGAATAAGATCAATATTCGTTCATTAAATTTTGCATCCTTTATTAAATTATAAAATAAAATTTCAAATTTAAATTCTTCTTCAAATTATATTACTACAATTAGAATGAGATTAATATTCACATGTTTCATAATAGTATTGGTTTAAATTTAATTTGTTTTAAATACATGTGTTCAAATTATTGATCGCTATTATATTTTTTTTCTTTTTTTGTTTTAAATTTTATAAAAAAAAAATTATATCCTTCTAAACTATAAGGACTTGAACAATAATATTTTTTAATATAATTTTTTTTTTTGACAAAAGAACAAAACATAACTTTTTTAGTACTTACCAAATATGGTGAATTTTGTTAGATTTTTTTTATTTTTTTTTTTTGTAATCTCAATTGTCAATTAGAGAAATTAAAATAAAGAATTTGGCTCAAATTGTTAAAAAGTTACTTTTGCTAAAATAAATTAGAAAGAAATGTTAATTTATTTTTTATTAAAAGTGATATTTCATGAAACTTTTTTATTTAAAAAAAAAAAGTGGGTTATAGGTGATAATTTATTGTTCATCTAAATTATTTTCAAAATAAATGAAAATATGATATTAAATTTTCTTCTTAACTTTTTTATTCAAATACTTTTATTTTGTAAGAATTTATTTTATTTTATTTAATATTTTATTGTAATTTTTGAATTAAAAAAAAATTCTAAAAAATCATATTTAAATTATTTATGCCGTTATAAAAACTTAAACTTTTTTAATATTAACTTAAATATTTGAAAGAAAAATTCTGTTGGAAATTTTAAGTTTATTGCATTTTCTTTTGTTTATTAATATTAAATTTTTAATTAATTTTATTTATTATTTTAAAAATAAATTAGCAAATAATTTATATATATAATTTTGTTTTGATTTCTCAGGTTATTTTATATTTCTGCCCAAGTCCACTCAAATTTAATTTCAATTTTTAAATTTTTGCATAAGTCCTCACTTAATTAAAAAACTATATTGTTCAATCTTCAAAAAATTTTAAGCTCGACTCAAGTTGTTTTGGTTGAGCTCACCTAAATTTGCAATTCTAGCAAGGGGGTTGAAAGTTACATGGTTGAATTTGTGACAAATTAAAAAATGATAAATAAATTGTGATAAAATTGTGGGACCTAAATGGTAAATTTCAATCTTCTTTGATTTCATAATTTACATATAAAAATTTAATTATTTATATTATTTTGTATAAAAATATATTTCTAATTTTTTTACATGCCATACATAGCACGGTTTATCACTAGTGATTACAGATCAAAAATGGATATTGTTGCCTATTTGGGAAAGTGGGTTAAAAGTCACTTTTCAACTTCTAACCCACTTTTCTCTTTAAAAAAAAAAATTAAAAAGTTAAAAAATAACTATTAACTATCTTCTCAAAACACTACTGTTTGTAAAAAAAGCAAGACAATGACTTTTAGCCTTCGTTTGGCTAACTGTATGAAAAAAATAAAATAAGTTAAAAAATTAATAAAATAAAATATCATATTTAACTTATAATTATTTTAATTTTTTTTCCACAAAAGTAAAAAAAGTAGAAAAACCAAATCAAACGAACTTTTTAATCCTAAGTGAAAAATGTCTCAACTCAAAAAAGTCAACTAAAAAACCAATGCCAAACGACGACTTAGGCCTCATTTAGGAACAAGCTATTTTAGTAACTTTTTGACTTTTTGGCTAAAATATGAGGTAAAAAAAATCAGTATGTTTGGAATGACTTCTTTAATTTTTTACAAAAAGATGTGCAAAAAGTAAAGAGAAAATAAAATTTGTAACATTTTTATATAGATTATAGATTTTTTTTGATTTTTTTAATAACTTTTTGACTTTTAAACTAAAACTGTTGTATGCCAAATGAGGCCTTAGTTACCTCCTCCTCATTCTTCTTTCATTTTCCTTTTCTTTTCTTCATTTTTTCTTTTGGTTTTCCTTAATTTTCTTTTTAATGGGCTAGATGTTTAACATTGTGTTTAAAATATTTCTTTTTCGACTAATCCCATAATAACTTCTATTGAAATAATATAATGATTTGGACCAAAAAAAAATTATATCAATTTTTCATATATCAATTTAATCTAATTGATAACATTCATTTAAAAATTAAATTGAACAGACTTTATTCATTATTTTCAAAATGATTGAGGGATTTACATATAATTTTAAAACTGATCCATTCCCTTTGAATGGACTATTTTGTTTTTAATTTTTGTCATTTCTCTTAATGAATATTATCAATTGTACTAAATGGATACAATATGTAAAATTAATACAATTAAAGTTATAGAGACTAATATAAGAATCAAATTAATACGATCACATAAATAACTTTCGCAAAATTAATAATAATTTCACCATTAGGATTATTAATTTTTAACGTTTAAGTAATGTTTGCAAAATTATCATTGGAGATGCTCTCAACCACAAATTCAAAACAAACAAATGTTGAATCCAACCTTGTAGTCGGAGCAACTTTTGATGATTTTATTTTGAAAAATAACAGTAATAGTGAGAAAGGAAATTTATTCATCAGTAGTGATTATGTAACGCCCTCAAAATAATACATATAAACCCAACATTCACGGCATTCATAGACATAAGAGAATAAAGCATATTTCTATTTATCAGAATATTCATTACAAAAGTATTACATGTTGACAACAAAAGTAAATGCCCGACGGGCTTACAAGTTTCCAAGCCAACACTTGGTTACAAAAAGAGAGTACTAACTCAAAACACATTCAGACCTTGGCTTGAATTTACATGTAATACCAAAAAGATAACAACAAAAGATCTTTCAGCCTCTAAGCCTCCCAAGCTACGTCCTTGGAGGTGGCATATCACCTGGACCTGAAAATGATGTCCCATATAGGGTGAGCCAATGCCCAGTAGAGATATGCTAAACATAATATGAGCAATAACTAAAACATTAGCATTTGACAAACGTTCAACTCATATAAACAAACGTACATCTCTTTCATGACCAATCCATATTCACAAATATGTTTCAACCCCTTTCCATTTCATTATCCAAACCAATTCATAGATATGGTTCTCTGTTCAACCGGACAGTTTATAATGAGACTACAACTCGTGTTAACAAATGTAACGCCCTCAAAACAATGCATATAAACCCACATTCTTGACATCTATAGACATAAGAGAATAAAGCATAATCTGTTAGAAATTGGGCGCCCATGTGGCATGACCCTTAGAACCTTTTGAACCTCATCCAAATGGGTTTTGAATTTGAATTCAAACCTATTTGGATAGCCACTCAGGATATATATCTATCATATCATGATATGGATAGATGATATAGATATCAGATATTATCTCATTTAACAAATGGATAAATGAGATAAATAGATTATATATCTGATATATGGGATATGGGTGATTAAGTGGAAAAACAACGTATGTTTGTTTTTTTTCAAGATACTGACTCTCTCCCAAAATAACGATCAAAGCCATTTGCACTGTGGTTTGTGTGGGTGATATTCAATATTGTAATATCACTTCACTGCTGGGTTGATTGACTAGATTCAGGAAGCACGTGATTTATCCATTACGTTTTAGATCAAAAAAGGTATGATCTAAACATTTTATTCCGCTGCATGTTTTATACTTTGATTTACATTGGTATCAGAGCCATTGATGGATATTTTCGTGTTTCCTTTAATCATGTGTATATTTTTACATGTGTATGTTTACATTATATACATGAATGTTTGTAAAGGAGGAAAAAATCTACTTTGATTAGATTAAGAGCATAAATATTTTTTATGTTCATTAATGTCTTTTTTTCATACCATAAACGGTTTTATTTTGAAAAAAGGAGTCCGGCAGTACAAAAATCGGACCAGAAAACACCTGGGAAGGCGGCGCGTGTGATTCACGCGCTGTATGACGCCTCCCAGCAGCGCCACGTGCCACCACGCGCCGGATGCCCTGCTAACGCGCTTGCACGCGCCATCACGCGCGCGTCAGCGACGCTGTCCACGCGCACGCCGTTCGCGCCTCGCACGCGCGCCGCGTGTTGGAGCCGAGCACCGAGCAGCGGGCTGAGCCGCGCTCCGAGCCGCGCCGAGCCGCTCCTTGAGCCGACTCGCGCCGAGTTGCGCTGAGCGGCGGCGAGCCGAGCCGAGCCGTTTTTCACGCCTAGCTTGGCTCTAAGGCTCTGTTTGTTTGTTTTTAATTCTAAATTGCGTTAATTGGCCATAATTTATTCGTTATAGCTTTGTTTTAAGCATAGTTGGTACCGTTATACTCAGAATTAAATTTTATATCTTTTGTAAAATTTTGAAAATTTTACGAAAATAAAAAATATTTTTTCTGTGTTAATAATTCATTTTTTATGCTTTAAAATGATTCTGGTATTGCATAAATAATTTTCTGGGGTTGAAATTTTTATTGTGGACTTCTGAAATGTTTTACTATCTACTGGTAATATTGTCTCAGTTTATCAGTTTCTGGATTTTTTATTTCTAATTTTATGTGTGTTTATTAGTTATTTAAAATTCCAGAATATTTCAGAAAAATTCCAGAAAATTCCAAAATGATGTACACTTTAATTATGGCATAATCTGAATATTGAATACAGCATATTTTTTTTGGGTTTGTAATATGTTGTAATTAGAAGAGCATGATTATTTATTTATTTATTAGAATTCCATTATTAAATAAATATAGCATGAGTTATTTGTAGATTTACATTAAAATGCTATTGTATGGAATTTATCATGCTTTGTATATGCCATAGTCAGTGGGAGGTTATTCGGTTGAGAGAAATCTTTGTAGATTAACTCCCGAAAACCAATATTTTGCGCATAAATTAAACTAAATTTTGGATAATTGTCACTTGTGGCGCAAGAGATGATTACGAGCATAGCGGATTTTCGATCTTGCGACTTGTGTAATATTGTCACTATTTAATTTAGATTTTTGCGGCAAAATTATATTATGCTAATCAAATTAATCCCAATGCGAATTTCTCTCTAAATTGATTTAGCTTATGGAAGTTAATTTGGTTGACCTAGACTTAGTAGAGATGTTCAAAAGTGAACAAACTAATCCCATTCTTTAAATGAGCAAAAGTCTTGGAGACTTTAGGTCAAACCTTAATTGAGCCAAAGTAAGGAAACATGACTCAAAGTCGCCGTGGTTTTGTTGCCTTGTTTGGCACAATAAAAACTAATGTGTGCGCTATAGTTAGCGGCACGCTACATAGTTTTGGTTGGCAAGTTTTGGAGTTATGAAATTAGTAAGCCCTCAATAGATCTGTATATGATCTTGACTAATGAGCTGGGCGGATTGACTTTGTAATTTGACTTGTAAATAATGTTACATCATTGGATGAAGTAACATTCAAGAGTCACGTCATCCAAGAAATGCGAGCTTAAATAAATTAGTCATTAAGTGTAAGACGAGTAGCCAGTTTAAGCAGTGTTTTGCTCTCTACCCAATTATTGGGAGTGGATATAAAAAAAAAAAAATTTATGCACTATAATAGTGTGCGTTAAAGTATCACTTGAAGATTAAAAGATTAGTGCTTAGTAGCAGCAAAATCTATTAACACTAAGTGAAAAGATTAGCGCCAAGTGACTGCAAAATCTATTAGCATTGCTAACTTGTCTAAGTCTGGACACTTTGTTTCCACACTTAAGTGTGAGACATGGATGAGGTGCTTCTTTGTGTGATTCCTTTACTAGGCTAACATTTTGAATAATGTTTACCACTAAGCGCAAACGTTGCAGCATAGTAATGAAAAGGTCAAGGCTGACAAAGTTGTTATGACTCTAAGAATTTGACGCATGGCTCGTGAGAGCAAGAGCATTGTGTTGAATTAGACTATTTAGCCTAATTTGCGCTTAAGTTACTTCAGGAGCTGTCATAGTTGATAGCTTATTCTCTCCTTCTTGTGGATAGTAGAATTAATTGCAAGTAACTATGAAGCGAGAAATAGATATGGCAAGAGGAGTATCGTCATCTTTCAACTAGATGTATGTAGACACCCCATTTTTGACCGTCCTCAAGACTTGGACGTCACCGTTTGAACACTCGGTGATTATCCATGTTTGTGTTCGTTTGGAGTTCCTGGAGGCCTCGGCTACGCGCCTTGCCTCAGGATCTCCGAACTCGACCGTTTAGTGTCTGGTTTTGCACCAAACACTGACATCTTGCCTTTGAGAGGCAGGGTAGGGCTTGTAGACCATCCCCACCCACCACCGGCAGTGGCTAGAGGCCACCGGCTGGTTTTTGCTGCCATCGGCACTGTAGTTTGCCGGTCGGCACTATTTGTTACCGGTCGACACTTTTTAGTGCCGGTCGGCACTCTTTTTGGCCAAGATGGCATTTTTGGCCGGCCGACTACTGTGCATCTACTTTTGCAGATATTTTAAGACAGCTGTCTTGCTTTTGGCTCCCCTCCATACATGCGTATGGAGGGATCTCTCCCTTGGAAGCTTGTCTTGTAAGCTTTACAAGACAATAAGCCTTTATAAGAGAGAGCCTTGTCTCTTGGCCTTAGGGTTAGACACTTGAGATATTTTGAGAGCTTAGACAGCCATTGTTAAGCTCTGGTTTTAGGGTTGGGGTTAGATACACATCCTACCTCTCTTTCCCTCTCTTTTGTGCTCTAGGTGTTTTGTGTCTTACTATTGCACACAAACACCTAGTGTTTCACAGTTTGTCTAGCTACTAAGGTTCTAAGGGACTGATTTTGAAGTTTTGGTGTTAGATTCAAGCCAAGGGAGGCCAATGGAGCACCATTGTTGAAGGGGTCATCAAGGGTAAGAAACTAACACCTTTATTCCCCATTTTTGCATTGATTTTCTACCTATCTTAGAGCTATTTTTGTGCTTATTGTATAACACAAAAAAGTTCTGTTTTTAGGCCCTCTTGATTGTTTATTAAGAGTGTTTTTGTGGTTTGAGGGTGTTTGACCCCTCTTAGGCCTTGAAAGGCCTCATTTTTTGCTATTTTGTGCTAGTTTCGGGACTTTGGTGTTTGGGCCTCTTCACCACTGAAATCTTGAGGGATTTCAGTGGTGGAGATGGTGCCTTGAAGTCTCTAGAAGGAGAGGGCCACCCCCTCTCCTTGTTGTCCTTGAAAAGGGCATGTTTTGGTCTCTAAAGGGAGCCTATGTTTGAGTGTGTGTTGAGCATGTATAGACTGTTTTTCATGCTTATTTTTTCATAATATAACATGATTTTAAATTGGTTTTGGTACTCCATGCATGCTTAGCATAGTTGCCATATAATGCCTTGTGATTCCTTAACATGTCTTAGGTCGTGTGCCTTTGTTTCTAGCATGTTTTAGGCTTACATTTGTGAAGATTTTGTGCTTATCTTGACATGTTTTAGGTCTGTCCATAAGTGTTTGGGTTGATTTTGGCATGCATCATATAGCCTCTTTGCATTTTGGCTTGTTGGCCTTAAGTATGTGCATGTATAGCATGACATCTTTGCATTGATTTGGTGATTTGGGGCCACCATACATGTTATTTCAGTCCCAATTTCATGCTTGCGTGACTGCCTTGCATGCCTCTTTAATGCTTTGTAAGCTTGTGTAGCAATGCTCCTTGTTTTGGCACTTGTGCATGCCTTTGTTTTTGAGTCATTTGGATGCCATCTAAGTGATCCTTAGGCCTTGTATTAATGTGCTAAAACTCTGTTTTTGGTCAATAAGTTCATGCCATGTTTGGTCTTGCTAAGTGTAGTTCAATACTCCATTGGTTTGTTTTGAGCAGTTAGGCCATTTGTTGCATGCTTGGCTTGATTTATTGCTTGGTTTGGCACCATGTTTTAGCATGATTTTAGAGCTCATGTTGCATGCTAATTGTCCATGAAATCCCTTTGCGAGTGTGCTTGAATGTTGCTTGCATAATGCTTGAGGTTTGGACCATAACATGTGTATGTGTGCATGTGTGTTTAGCCTCCATTTTGGGGCATTTTGGCTACTGTTTTGGGCCTTATTAGAGCTGCCCAAGTCTTGTATAAGTCCATCTTTACATCCATTTGCATGGTCCCATGTTTGCTTGTATGCTTGCATAAGTTTGTTGCCATGCCATGTTGCATCCTTAGCTTGCATGCCTAGGTTGCATTGCATCTTGCATGAATGCCTTGTTCCTTGACTTGATGATAGGAATTGGGCCTTAGTTTGTTTGATTGGTTTGCATTTCATTTGACATGAAAGTTGCATACTTGATTCCTTGGGCCATCATGCATGGAAATACGTGATTGGTGGTCCGAGAATCGAGACACATGCCCCTTTGAGTCATTACCATGATAAGGGACATGGTTGGTGCATATATGCCTTGAATTGTGCTGCCATGCTTTGCCTTGCCCTCTGTTGCTGTCATTTGCAAATTCTGCAGGAACACTCTGCCGACCGGCAGTGTAAAGTGCCGACCGGCAGTGTAAAGTGCCGACCGGCAATCATTTCTCTGCCGACAGCTTCACTTTGTGCCGGTGGCCACATCCCACTGCCGGTGGCAATTCCATGCAGCCGGTGATGTCTCCCAGCATCCAAGGAAGCAGTCCTGAGGTTTTGGCAACCTCCAGAGGAGTGAAGGAAGGAAAACAGAGGCAGCTCACGTATGGCGGCGCATTTCCCGAGGCGATTTACTGTTTTCTTAGTTTAATTAAATTTGCTTAGTTGATTAGGCAATTTGTAATATTTAATTAGCTTGCGTAGTTAATTAATTTGTAATATTTATTTGGTCCCTCCGAGTGAGGGCAAATCTGTAATAAGTGTGTGTGGGTGGTGTGTATGTCTTCCAATCCCCACTTCTTTCTTCCCTTTTATTTACCTGCTTATGATGGTAGATTAGGGCATCTTTAAAATTAGCATACCTTATGCTATGCATGCGTGCATCCATACATTTGTATTACATACATTAGGCTCGGTACATCACGCTAACTGCATCTGTACTTCAATTCACAAATTGAATATGTGGTAGTTGATCGCATTTCATATGCCATGCTTAGGTTAGCCGAGCCTGCCTAGATTGCATTTTTGCATGTGATGCATTAGCCATTTTTAACATGAACTAGGACATGCATGTTTGCTAACTAGTTTACTGTTTTGGCACGGAGTACGATGTAAGTATTTATGCTTTAGCATCCCACATGTGTGTGAGTGTTGCCATGACAGCATGTTTACCATGTGGCTAAATGCTTATCTGATAAACTGATTGAATGCCTGTAGGTGAAGGTTGGATTGTTTGAGTTGGAAGAACTCATTGAAATCCGTGTTTTAGTCTACTTGCGAGTAGCAAATTCCAAAGCACTTTTCAAAACAAACGGATATGTAATGCTTATTTCCAAATTAGGCAATCTAGTCTGTACTTGTTTGTTGCGCGCATAACATAGTAATTCTAGGCTAATAAATGGAATAAGAACACATAATGTTTTCAAAAACGGATATCATAGTTAGTAGAGGTCGGTCTTCGGACCGGGCGAAAGGGGGTGCTCATAGCTGACCTTCCCCGATCGTACCCAAGCTCCCGAGCCGAGACAACTCCGGTGATGACGGACATGTGGCCTTCGGCACCGAGTCAGGGTTTCCTAAATTTCCCCATTTAAAAAATATTTAGGTGGCGACTCTGTATCTGGCAAAGCAGTCCATGTTTGGCACTACTTTTCAAAAATCTGTTTCTCAAAACGATTTGCCGGATTTGGACTCTTTGGTTCAGATTAAGAACCGTGACAAATTTGAGAGTCCGAGCTGTAGTGACCCCACAAATGAACAGAACGGGACTCACCCTCCCAGGGCATTCGGGGACGTCTACAATGTATTAAAGTGTATGGAGAATAAAATTGGCTTGAAGGTGCAGGGGATTAGCACTTACTAGTTAAATTTGCGACTTAGGCGCAGTTGATATCTCCATGACATCTTTTTATGATCTAATGAAAATGAATTAGTCCTGAGTCATTACCTAGTTGGGCCTAAACCTTTTAAACTTATCTTTGAGAACTCACACATTAAGATGATTGGAATTAGTTTATGACATTGGTCATGAACCAGTGGCTTATTATACTTAATCACATTAATGAGATGATGACACGATGGTTTGAGTAGGCCTTCTCGGGCCCACTTGCTTATGACATCCTGCTCTCATGTGAATGTGTAACTTTGTTCGCAATGGGTGCGCACAAGTGAGTAGGAAAGCCGTAGAAGGTCATTTGTTTTGGCGCATTTAGTCCACTATGATATTTGTGACTAGATATGTGTAAGGGTATGATAGCTAAGTCTCAATCTCGACATATTTATAGATCACGATACGCATCTGAGTCAAGACTATTTGATCTCCCATAAGTCAAAGGTTTTGAGATGATTTTTGACATTGCACATATGAGGTTGAGATCAATTAGAAAAGAGCTTTTGTGCTTTTAGTTTTGACTAAGGTGGCGAGTATCTATTTGAGTTATTTTTAGAAAACTCTGTGAAGAGAGATGGATGCTTAGAAAATTGATTATTCCTAGTACTCAACAACACAATGGTGTAGTAGAGAATAAGGAATTAAATATTGTTAATGTTAGGTGGATAATGGCGCAAAATGTTTCCCAATTGGAAATTGCACTAGTTTGTTTCCTATATCCCTAACTAAGAGCCCTCCATATCAGATTTTACACTCCAATTTTGAGTAATAGGTTAGTGGAGAGCCATCTATGGGCGATCTGTAACCGTTAAGCAGCTTATCTTTATGTTACTTCTCATAAGATTGTGAAGTTAAGACCTAGGGTTCTATAGCGCATTATTGTATGCTGTCTTGTAAACACAAAGGGTCGTATGGCGCATTATTGTATGCGGTCATGCAAATCCTCCGGGTCATGTGCATATAGGTAAGCAGCTTTGTGGTAGTGTAACTAAGTCACATAAAGTTTTATTAGTAAAGGTGACGTGAATAGAGTTTTCGGAACTCTATAAGATGGAGAATTCCAAGCATAGCGCTCTATGTAACCTAGTTGAGAATGGAAAGAAATTTCCAATATCCTAGGGACAGTGGGAGCGATGTGCCTACTAATGGATTACTCCATTAGAGAAGAATACTCTACATTCTTAGTTGCGTGGTAGCAAATGTGAAAATTTTCCACGTCATCACTGGGTGATTGAGAGGGAAACATTCATGATTGCTCCGCAAGATGATAAAGAGCCTAGGATAATGCCTAAGGCTCTAGTCCCCTATTTTAAAAAAGTGGATCAATGTTGCGCAGTTTAAGACAAAGTCTTTGAGGATTAACCATTTTTTATAATTTGGTTGACTTTCCATTATGACGCAAAACTGTTATAAAGTTATGCGTAATTTGGATAGTCATTGTTGAGGCATAAGGCTCGCTAGATACTGAAAAGTCGCACCATTGAGGAAAGTGTAGACCATGAGAAGACTTCCTCCTGGGGAGTGAGGTTATTTTGACTTAGGCTATAATTGACATAAGTTCGGAACATTGATTTGTGGACATTGTGACCCGATTTCTCATTAGAGAATTGGATAAGTAGATCCGTAGGGATTTACCTTCTGCTTTTATGGTGAAAAGTTAGGAGCGCAAAAAGGTTGCTAGTTCCAATAAATCTTTTACAGCCTAAAGCAGTTATCCAAACAGTGGTTCTTAGATTTTGTCAAGCCATGATAGGGCAACGATGATCAATGAAGACCACTGAGGCATGATCAATGGTCCAAAAGAAGTTTTTCCTTACTTAGTCATTATGAGCCAGGAATTTATAAGGTTGTCGCCACCTAGGGTGGGCAGTCCTCTATTTTAGATATGATGGACATGGGTGATGTAATTTATATGCTCGGATGTACGATCCTTAGGGATTGTTTTAGGAAAATTCTCAGTTTGTCTTCGATGACTTACATAGAGAATATCCTAGAATGATTCTAGATGCAAAATTGAAAATCCATTGACTTACCTATCGGTAAAAGCCAGAGCCTTAGCTATTGAGTGAATCCTCGGATTGTCTTTGGGAGGACCTATATTCCTTGATTTTCTTTGTTGTGGGAGCCTAAAGTACGTTATGTGGGCGTATTCGGCATGATAAGTGTTATCTTTGGTAAATGGTCAACTGAGTTGTTTAGACATTGACCTTGCTCATTAGACTGTGGATAAAATGCTTTATTAGAAGCATATTAATTTGCTCCTTGTAAAATTCAATGCGCTAGTTGGGCGCATCTGCGCTAGTTGGGCGCATTAAGAATGAACGCAAATTAGTCACCAAAAATATCTTTAGAGAGGTTATTGCGCAAGAGGTAGTGATCTTAAATCATTTCATGTGAGGTGCACATGGTGGATTCCGTTGTATATACTTATCGCAAGAGGTGCTGATAAGGCTTATGTTTGGAATCTATAATTGCGCAAGCTGTGGTCATTTTTTTTTTTTAAATCGATCACTTATTTTGAGATGATGGGATGTTGACACTATTATGGTTTGTGTCATAATGATTAGCAAATGATGATGTCAGCAGGCAAGATTGGCTCACTCACACGAGCAATCGCCCTTGGCGCTTGGGAGCGAGCAAGGATGAGACTGGTGGTTTATTTTTATTCGGAGCCAAGAGAGGCTTAAATCATCCACTATGTATGTCGCCTTGGTTATAACCAAGATGAGGTCGTGTTAAGGACCAAACATGGATGTTAGTACCCACTTTCCATGTTGTGCCTGTTATGGTTAGCCAGATTCGAGATCTCATTTGGCGCCTAGAAGGCGAGCAAATAGAGAATTCGGGTTAGGCGCTAGAAAGCGACTAGACTAATATCTGTACGGTGTATCGAGTATGACGTCACTCTTTATGGAAGAGTTACTCCACCGTAGCATGTATTCATACTATATGTGCTTGGCGACCGAGTAATGAGGTGAGAGAATGGATCCCTGCTTCCTCACCGTGTGAGTCTTACGTGTCATTATTGATATGACTTTCATTTATGTACCCTTTTGTGACTTTTGACTATGTCATAAGGTAAGGGGTTGATGTTCTGCTACTTTGGTATGTTGCCTGCGGTCATGCATGATTCGGCCTTAAGGGACATCACTGGGAAAGCGGTCAGTCCTAAACTAAATGGCATGAGTGCAAAGGGAAGATCATCTAGTATTACACCACTGTTGTATATTCACTGCCGGCAACTCACATCGCTCTGTATGAGAGGCGAATTGAGTGTGAATATATTGCAAGAATTGAGAGGGTCAAACATGCTCTTTTTTTGAGGGATTAGAGATGTTTTTTGGACCGGTGTAATTAGATGGGTCTGGGGTACATGAGACACTATTTCTTTTCTTTTTGGGTTGATGTCTCTATGCTGGCTCATTTTGAGTTTCTAGTATAGAGCTCCCACATGCAGGTGTTCTCAGCAGTCGCACGGTGCAGTGGCTAGTATGAGATTGTTTATTTTTGGGGAGATTGAGATTGAGACGTGGCAGTGTCATGCCAACTCATGTCCGAGTGGGAGATGTTAGAAATTGGGCGCCCATGTAGCATGACCCTTAGAACCTTTTGAACCTCATCCAAATGGGTTTTGAATTTGAATTCAAACCTATTTGGATAGCCACTCAGGATATATATCTATCATATCATGATATGGATAGATGATATAGATATCAGATATTATCTCATTTAACAAATGGATAAATGAGATAAATAGATTATATATCTGATATATGGGATATGGATGATTAAGTGGAAAAACAACGTATGTTTGTTTTTTTTCAAGATACTGACTCTCTCCCAAAATAACGATCAAAGCCATTTGCACTGTGGTTTGTGTGGGTGATATTCAATATTGTAATATCACTTCACTGCTGGGTTGATTGACTAGATTCAGGAAGCACGTGATTTATCCACGAGGTTTTAGATCAAAAAAGGTATGATCTAAACATTTTATTCCGCTGCATGTTTTATACTTTGATTTACATAATCCCATTCATCAAAGTGTTAAGTACAAAAGTATTACATGTTGACATCAAAAGTAAATGCCCTACGGCTTACAACTTTCCAAGTCAACACTTGGGTACAACGAAAGAAGAGTTCTAACTCTTTACACAAAATAAGCCCTTGGCTTGAATTTACACATAATACCAAAAAGAGAATAACAAAAGATCCTTCAGTCTCTAAGCCTCTCAAGTTACGTCCTTGGAGGTGGCATATCACCTGAACCTGAAAATGATGTCCCATATAGGGTGAGCCAATGCCCAGTAGAGATATACTAAACCAATTATGAGAAATGACAAAGACATTAGCATTTGATAAGTGGCTAACACTTGTAAACCAACTTACAATACAATCCAATTTCATGACAAATATGCCTATGTTTCATTCCACTTTCCTTTACTCACACAACTTTGATTCATAAACATGGCTCAGAACCTGGCCAAACAATTTAAATGAGACCATAACTCCTATTAAAACACTTCCATTATTCACAATTCAAATGAGATTACCACTCATACTATAACACTTCAATACTTCAAAATAGGTTTAAGAGTCCATCCCTTATCTTCTCTCAAATCATGGAGTCCATCCCCTATCTCCTCCCAAACAATATACAATGTATTTAAACATTTATCAAATACAATGATCAATCAATACACATATTCGATATATTATCCCAACCGTCATATTCAACGACATATTCAATGTGATTAGTTTCAATTTTGCCTAATCAACATGCAGTATCTACAACAATCAAGACTATCCTCCACCGACAGCCCAAGCAGTTATCTCTAAACAGATAATTAAATTGTCAAACAGATAAAATACCAACATTTTCATAGGTGAGTGATTAATTTATCCAACTACACCATTCAATTTCACAACTTCCAACTCAATTTCACCATTTCCAAATTAATTATACAAATTGATTTATCACAATAATTAGGGCATTTACCCCCTTTTTTCAAATATTGATCCTAAGACCAATTTCCACCAATTTAACTCACAAACCCATATTCCCAAGGCCTTATATGCACATGGAGCCTTTAAACACAAAACCCCTCTTTTTTTTTTTAAATTACAAACCAAACCCTAACTTTCCCAAAATCCCCAAATACCACCATCAAATCAAAATACATAATATTTATATCAAAACCCATAGAAAGGAGTAGGTTATCCCTATCTCAAATGAAGAGACCCAAAGGAGATGATGAGAAATCCCCAAAGTGCTCCAAAACCCAAGATTTTTGGATCAAAATGGAGGTCTTGCAAAGCACTACCTCTTTAATGAAGGCACAAGGGTTGGGTCTCACTAAACCAAGATCAAAATGTAGAGAGAGAGAGAGAGAGTTCTAGAGAGAGGAGCTCTCAAATAGGGTTTTGGAAAGCTAGAGAGAGAGAATGGCCCGAAAAAGTGATTCAAAAAGCTGCTTTTCGAACTGATATAAAAACCAGTCCGCTCGAGCATGGAGGGCCCCGCTTGGGCGTCAAACACAGACTCACGCTCGAGCGTGAAAAACTTCGTTCAAGTGTCGAATGCACACTTCCAGAAGTTTTGCAGACGAAGCTCCCTGCTCGAGCGTGAAAGTGGATGCTCAAGCGTCCAATGACCTGCAGAACAAAATACTGAGTGATGTAAAATCCCGCTCCAGCGTCAGAACGCCCACTCGAGCGGAGGAGCAAAAGCAAAAGGCCCGCTCGAGCGTGAAGGCCAAAATCTAGGCATCAACTTTTGGTTTCCAAACACAACCAACCTATTTTAGACCTGCCTAACACAACCTAAGACTCACATACAAAGAATAAAGGATGGGAATGAGAATAAAACAACAACACATCCACGGAAAGGATGGGAATGAGAATAAAACAACAACACATCCACGAAATCGAGTCCGGAATACAATAAACAAAGAAGGGAAAATCGGGATCGCTATAACCTCCCCCCCTTAAAGAATTTCGTCCCCGAAATCAGTTACAAGTTTCAAAAACACTATTTCTCAATTCCTAACAATATTACAATTTGATATTCCACATCCTGATCCATTACCGGTCAACCCATCGCTATTCAGGAGGCAAATTACAATATATGTCACAACATGCGTTATCAACATGCATCCCTTGAAATTCGACAAATTCCAATACCATAATTCACAATTCTATAACACATTCAACATGTACAATGCTAAATTAAACTTCCATTCTCAAGGCATATTCCATAACACTTTCATAAGCCAAAACACATACAATGTTTTACAACTTAAGACATATTTAATGCTCTTAAAGTTTATCAATACAACAAAATTCCCAATACATGGTTACACATTAGCAAATGTAACGCCCTCAAAATAATAACATTAATCCCATCAATTTAGACATGCATTGATATAAGAGATAAACATCATTCTATTCATCAGAGTAATTCTTTACAAAAGCATTATATGTTAACAACGAAAGCAAATGCCCTACGGGCTTACAGTTTTCCAAGTTAACACTTGGTTACAAAGAGGAGAGTACTAACTCAAATACACATTAAGCCCTTGGCTTGAAATTACATGTAATAAAACAAAATATAACACAACCACAAACGTCTGCCTGCCTCTAGCCTCTCAAGCTATGTCCTTGGAGGTGGCATGCTTCCTGTACCTGAAAATGGTGTCCCATATAGGGTGAGCCATAGCCCAGTAGAAATACACTAAACCAACTATAAGGAATGACTAAAAGATTAGCAGTTGATAGATGGTCAACACTTGTACACTCGCTTACCTCACATTACTGTTCCATGACATTCGTGTCCGTGTTACAATTCACTTTCCATTTCTTATTCAACTTAGAGTTTGAAAACAAGACTTAGTGCCCTGGCCAAATCATTTGATGAGATCATAATTCCCCACTAGAACACTTTCAAAATTCATGATGGATATACATGTTGGTGTCATATCTAAGTCAAACAAAACATTTCCATATTTCTCAACGATATACATTTTAGTGTTATATCAAATCAAACAAACAATTCCGTATTTCACGAATGGTAATGATATACATTTTAGTGCTATATCAACTCAAAACAAACAATTCCATATTTCACGAATGACAATGATATACAATTTAGTGCTATATCAAATCAAAACAAACACTTCCATAAGTCTCAAATAATACACATTGTAGTGCTGTATTAATGAAACAAAAACACTTCTAATTCACAGCCTGATACACATTGTAGTGCTGTATCACTGTCACAAGATTCGGTTTAGAGGTTCAGTCCCATTCTTCCAATAAACCGTGGAGTACAGCCCCTTTCTCCTCCCACACAATACAATGTATATAAACAATTATCATATACAAATTCAACCTATCAATACAACATTTTGATGTATTAAACCAATTACCATATTCATTAGCATACTCAATAGATTAGCTTTAGTTTGCCTAATCATCATACATTGCCTACAACAATCAAGACTATCCTCCACTGATAGTCCAATACAGTTATTTCTAAATAGGAAATAAATGCACCAATTTGATATATTATCAACAGTTTAACTAGGTGAGCGATAAGTGAGTCCAACTACACCCTTTAACCCCATATCTTTCTAATTTGAATATTTCCTATTCAATTTCTCAATTCCCTAAATTTCTTGTACAAATTGGTTTATCAATGTAATTAGGGCTTTACCCATAATCTACATAACAACACTAAGGTTCCATTTTCTTCAATAGTTCAACATTAGCCTCATTTCTCTTTATCAAACATGCATGTAGGTTTACATATAACAAACCCCCATCTTTTGTAAAATTACACAAAGACCCAAACTTTCTCAAAAATACCCAACAACCCCCAACATATCAAAATGCTAAAATTCAAAGACAAAAATCATAAGAAGGAGTAGGATATCCCTACCTCAAATTCGGAGCTCAAAGGGAGAAGATGGCGAAACCCAAAGTGCTCCAAAACTCAATATGCTCGGATCAAAACGTAGCCCTCGACGATCAACACAACTTTTGTAAAGGCCAAAGGTGAGGAAATCACTCCTACTAGATCAATACTTAGAGAGAAGTTGAGTTTTAGTGAGAGAAGCTCTCAAATGGCTTTTTCGGAAAAGTAAGAGAGAGAAAGGATGTTAAAATGTGATTAAAAAATGCACAGCTGCCAACTGATATACACATGATCCGCTCGAGCGGAGAATAGAACGCTCGAGCGTCAAGCACAAAAACTGGACCCGCTCGAGCGCAAGAATGGCCCGAAAAAGTGAGAGAGAGAGAGAGTTCTAGAGAGAGGAGCTCTCAAATAGGGTTTTGGAAAGCTAGAGAGAGAGAATGGCCCGAAAAAGTGATTCAAAAAGTTGCTTTTCGGACTGATATAAAAACCAGTCCGCTCGAGCGTGGAACGCCTCGCTTGAGTGTCAGACACAGACTCATGCTCGAGCGTGAAAAGCTCCGCTCGAGCGTCGAATGCACACTTCCAGAAGTTTTGTAGACGAAGCTCCCCGCTCGAGCGTGAAAGTGGATGCTCGAGCGTCCGATGACCTGCAGAACAAAATGCTGAGAGATGGAAAATCCCGCTCGAGCGTCAGAACGCCCGCTCGAGCGGAGGAGCAAAAGCAAAAGCCCTGCTCGAGCATGAAGGTCAAAATCTGGGCATCAACTTTTGGTTTCCAAACACAATCAACCTGTTTCAGACCTGCCCAACACAATCCAAGACTCATATACAAAGAATAAAGGATGGGAATGAGAGTAAAACAACAACACATCCACGGAACCGAGTCCGGAATACAATAAACAAAGAAGGGAAAATCGGGATCGCTATAACAAAGGTTCGATCATGATCAATTAATATGAGACTACAACTCATATTATTAACATTTCAACACTTCAATTTCAAATGAGACTACAACTCATATTACCATCATTTCAATACTTCAATTTATCTACGTTATACAAACGCAATTACGATTTCGGGACTTTCACCCTGGACACTCCGGCCAACTTAGTTATTACTGGAGTCCATCACCTATCTCATCCCAAGTCCGGTTTAGGAGTACATCTCCTATCTCCTCCCAAACCTTGGAGTACATTCCCTATCTTCTCCCAAACAATATACATATACAATGTATTTAAACACTCATCATATACAATGATCAAGCAAAGCACATATTCAATGTGTTATTCCATCCGTCATATTCAGTGACATGCTCAATTAATTAGTCTTAATTCACCAAATCATCATGCGGTGTCTACAACAATCAAGACTGTCCTCCATCGATAGCCCAAAATAATTATTCTCTAAACAGTTAATAAATTCATCAAACAGATAAATTATCTTTAATTTCAAAGGTGAGTGATTAATCAGTCCAACTCCACTATTAAATCTCATAATTTCCCAATTTCTTTCTTTTCAACTCAATTTCATATTTTCATAACTTTCCCAAATTAATTCTACAAATTAATCCATCACAATAAATTAGGGCCTTTTTCCCCTTTTTCTCAACATTGACCCAAAGGTCCATATATCATCAATAAACATCAATAACCTCATTTTAAGACCCAAATACACATGTATGATTCAAAGGAACAAAACCCCTCTTTATACATTTCAAGTTTTGAAACCCTAACACCCAAAGTCCCCCAACTTCAATATTAAATCAAAATGACTACATGTTTATGTCAAAGACCATAAATATGAGTAGTTATCCCTACCTCAAATGGAGAGACCCAAAGGTGATGATGAGGAAACTCGAAGGTGCTCCAAACCTAAAGATTTTCGGATCCAAACGTTGCCCACACCAAGCTCTACACTTTTTACAAAGGGACAATGGTGGAAGATCACTAGAGCTAGATGATTTCGTAAAGAGAAGATGTATTCTAGAGAGAGGAGCTCTCAAATGAGGGTTTTGAAAAGCTAGAGAGAGAGAGAGGGTCGAAAAAGTGGTTCAAAAAGCTTCATCTCAGACTGATATACATCACAGTCCGCTCGAGCGTGGAACGCCCCGCTTGAGCGTCAGGCATAGACTCCCTCTCGAGCGTGAAAAACGATGCTCAAGCATCGAATGCACACTTTCAGAAGTTCTGTAGACGAAGGTCCCCGCTCGAGCGTGAAAATGGACGCTCAAGCATCCAATGACCAGCAGGAAAAGTATTGAAGGTGGAATAATCCCGCTCGAGCGTCAAATTGCCCGCTCGAGCATAGGAGCAAATGCAAAAGAGCCCACTCGAGCATCAAAAGCCCCGCTCGAGCGTGAAGGCCAAAATTTAGGTGTAAACCAATTGTTTCTAAACACAACCAACCTGTTTCAAACTTGCCCAACACAACACAAAACTCAAATACAAAGAGTAAAGGATGGAAATGAGAATAAGACAACAACAAATGTCACGACCCCATTCCACCCCTAGTGGAATGGTGCTGTGATGACCAGTAATTTGACATTACCAAAGGCCAATTTACGAGGATTCACACACAATCAGAGTATACATATGGGGCTTATATGTGCAGAAGCAATATATTTAAATCTAATTAGTCCATAAAAGCTGTGCATAGATCAAATGAAATGACATATATTTTAACACGGTTTACAACTTGGATACAAATAAAATAAAGTACATATTACATCTTGATCAAAAGGTTTCTCAAGCCGACATATACAAAAGACATAACCAAAAGCTAAGAAGCATAATCTTCAAGATGCTAACAAAACATGAATCCAAAACATCTTGCAAAATATATCAAGGCATCATCGCCTTCTTGCTCGTCACCTACATAGATATAAGGAGAGGGTGAGCTTGGATACTTAGTGAATGATATAATTAATAAAGGTTTGAATGAATGATATCCGAGATCTTTATCAAAACAATACATATCATAGCTTGTAACAAAACATGGGATGAATCAAGTTCATCAATCAAAGTCTTTCAAATCTTCTTGGGATGTTTAATAACATCTACATAATACAAGGGATGACATTCCTGACAAAACAAGGGAATAATCAACCCGGAATCGATTAGACAAACCCACCCGTACAAGACCGTCGATGGCGAGGGAGATATCTCAAACAAGGGTGCTACATGCGCTTAAAGTCCCCTAGCGCAAAAGGACTTTCCAAGAATGTCATTAAAACAAACGTAATACTTGATACAAAAATTAGAGGACAATCATTCATGCTTGATCAAATACTTTTCCAAAACGAAGCAAAGCTTTATCAAAACTTTATAACATAGCTTTATTAAAAATACCACTCACATAGCTCTTCGGGTGTAGGGATTAAGGCAAGGATCCAAGACCTACAAATACATAATAAATCTCATTGAATGCACTTCAAGAAGACAAGAAGAGGTGCTTAAAGATGGATATGAAATGCATTCTTAAAAACAAGCTTTACATGAATAAAAATGATCCCGGCATTTCTTTCCAAAACCAAGTCAAGACAAAGTAAAACATGTACTGGAAGTCAAAATACTCTTTTTCTTCTTGGAAAAGCATGTTGGGTACCAACCAGGTCTTGGAATGGATGCACAGAAATGATCTAGGCAAAAATGACCTAGCTGGGTGAACTCAGGAGGTCTTGGCCGAGGTCCCACACCTCTTGGCTGAGGTGTGGTTACCTAGGCTTCGGTGTGCAGCTGCCTGCCGAGGTGTTATAAGGTGCCGGCAAGGGTGTACCATGGTTGGCCTAGGCGTGCAGTGGTTAGCCTAGGTGTGCATGCAAGATAGGCTAAGGTGCAAGTGATCATGCAAGGTAGGCCAAGGTGAGATACGATGCTTGGCCTAGGTTTGAGATCTAGGCAAGAGTGGTTTCAGTGACCACACCTAGGGAAATGAGGTCTGGAAATCTGGGTTTCCCTCCTGATGAACATGAAGAACATGAAGGACATGAACATGAAGAACATGAATGCTAAAATCATAACTTCTTTATTCAAAATCTGAGATTTCATCAGATGAGTTCGAAAACAAGGAGCTGGGTACCCATACTTGAAGATTTTATGAAAACAAACACAAAAACATGGATTTTGATACAAACTTTCAGATTAAAACATGATTTTTCATGAAGAACACAAGAACATCATTTTCTCTTTCTAAAACCAAACTTTAAATCAATGCATGGCTCATGAATGATGCTAGATCATGCAATGTGATCGGATCAACATAAAGAATAACAAGAGTAGATCAAGAATCTAACCTCAAAACATGGATCTAACGGTTCAAGGTGTGAAGTTCAAGCTTGGAATCTAACTCTCTCACTCTAAGAACTTCTCTTCCTCTTCATAGAGCTTCTCTCTCTAAAAAGGAAAAGATATGACAAAGTGATGTGGGTTTCTCTACTGCCAGTAGACTTAACCCTCTACTAGGACACGTTGCATCGCCGGATTGGGTCTCCTCAAAAAGGTGCCTGAGTGACCAGACAAGGATATGACAAAGTGTGTACAACAAGTAAAATGACATGGGCAGTCCGGCAGGTAATGATCTCGGATTAGGACATAGGCTTCGGCAAGTAAGGTCTCAATGATCTCGGCTATGAAGGATAGCACTTGACCTAGCTGTGCCACACCTCGGCCTAGATGTGCCACACCTCGGTCTAGGTCATACCAGTCCAGGAACAAGATCACTAGGTGCAAGGATCAAAGATCTAGGACGCCTAGATGATAACATCTCGGCCTAGATGATGCACATCTCGGCCTAGGTGATGCACACGTCGGCCTAGATGATGACATCTCGACCAATAAGCCTAGGTGATGGTGGAGGTCAACTCAAGTGGTTCCAAGATGGTCCTTGGTGTAAGAGGTTCAAAGGTGTGACCTAGGCTTGACATGACCTAGGCTTCGCATGACCTAGGCTTAACATGACCTAGGCTTGGCACGACTTGGGATTAACATGACCTAGGCTTGGCATGACCTCGGCTTAACATGACCTAGGCTTGGCATGACCTAGGCTTAACATGACCTAGGCTTGGCATGACCTAGGCTTAACATGACCAAGGCTTAACATGACGTAGGCTTGAGACAACAAGGAAGGAACAAAGCATGCATACAACACTTAGGCAAATCACATAAGCACAAAACAAGACAGGGACCTTTACTTAGGCAAAACAAGTCAAAGTCAACAAATGCAAGCTTAACAAGACAAAATCATGCAAATGCACATGAACATGACTAGGACATGAATGTTGGTTATTACAACAAACATTCACGGAACCGAGTCCGAAATACAATTAAACAATGAAAGGAAAATTGGGATCGCTATAACCTCCCCCCTTTAAAGGATTTCGTCCCCGAAATTAGATAAATTAATTTCAAAAACATGATTTCTCAATTCTCAACAATATTACAATTCAATATTCAATCATATTGACCCATTACCGGTCATTCCATCTCTTTTCAAGAGGCAACTTACAACAGAACTTTCAACATGCACTATCAACATACATTCCTTTGAATTTCAACAAGTCCCAATAGACATGCTTCACAATTTCATAACATATTCAATGTTAATGATATATTTGCATCTCTACAACATTTTCAGCATATACAATGTTAAATTTAAACTTCCATTTTCAAGGCATATTCAACAATACTTCCATAAATCAAAACATAAACAATGTTTTATAACTTAAAACATATACAATGTTTTTAGATTTCATCAAGACATAAAATTTCCAATACATGGCTAAACATTAACAAACAAGTCCGGATATTTCCCACGGACCTCCAACTCATGTTCCCAAGTGGCTTCTTCCACTCCGTGATGTTTCCACAAGACTTTTACCAAAGGAATCGTCTTGCCTCGCAAGACTTATTCCCGCCTATCCAAGACTCGTACCGGCCTCTCCTCATACAAGGCATCCTCATCTACCTCTAAGTCGGTCCAATCCAATACATGTGACGGATCCGGCTCGTACTTTCGAAGCATACTAATATGAAACACGTCATGAAACTCAGACAATTACGACGGTAAAGCTAAACGGTATGTGTAGACACCCCATTTTTGACCGTCCTCAAGACTTGGATGTCACCGTTTGAACATTCGGTGATTATCCTTGTTTCTGTTCGTTTGGAGTTCCCGAAGGTCTCGGCTACGCGCCCTGCCTCAGGATCTCCGAACTCGACTGTTCAATGTCAGGTTTTGCACCAAACACTTGCATTTTGCCTTGGAGGGGCAGAGAATGCCTTGTGAGGCATCCCCACACACCACCGGCCATGGCCAGAGGCCACCGGCTGGTTTTTGCAGCCATCGGCAATGTATATTGCCGGTCGGCACTGTTAGTTGCCGGTCGGCACTCCCTTTTGCCAAAATGGCATTTTTGGCCGGCCGACTACTGTACATCTGCTTTTGCAGATATTTTATTACAGCTGTCTTGCATTTGGCTCCCCTCCATATGGAGGGATCTCTCTCTTTAGAAGCTTGTCATGTAAGCTTTACGAGACAAAAGGCTCTATAAGAGAGAGTCTTCTCTCTTGGCCTTAGAGGGTTAGACACTGGAGAGACTTTAGAGAGTTTAGACAGCCATTTTTAGGGTTTTGAGTTCTAGGGTTAGAATCCATACACATTCTATCCTTATATCTTCCTCTTGTGTGTGTTAAAGTGTGTTTGTGTCTTACTATTGCACACAAACACATAGTGTTTCACCTTCACTTAGCTACTGAGGTTCTAAGAGGTTGCTTTTGAAGTTTTGGAGCTGTTTTCAACCTAAAAGGAGCTGTTGGAGCACCATTGTTGAAGGGGTCTTCAAGGGTAAGAAACTAGTCCATTTATTCCCCATTTTTGCATTGTATTTTTACCTGTCTTAAAATTTGTTTTTGAGCTTGGTGTATAATACAAAAAAGTTCTGTTTTTTAGCCCTCTTGATTGTTTATTAAGAGTGTTTTGTGGTTTGGAGGTGTTTGACCCCTCTTAGGCCTTGAAAGGCCCCATTTTGAGCCATTTTGAGTGAGTTTCGAGACTTTGGTGTTTGGGACTCTTCACCACTGAAATCTTGAGGGATTTCAGTGGTGGGGATGGTGCCTTGAAGTCTCCAAAAGGGGAGGGCCACCCCCTCTCCTTGTTATCCTTGAAAGGGACCCTTTTTGGCCTCTTGAGGGAGCATCATGTTAGAGTGTGTATTGATCATGTCTTGGCTGTGTTCCATGCTTATTATGCCATGATATAACCTTGTTGTGTGTTGGTTTTGGTGCACCATGCATGCTTAGCATACCTACCATGTAATGCCACTTTATTGCCTTAACATGCCTTAGGTTGTTAGCCTTTGCTCAAGCATGTTTTAGGCTTAGATTTGTGAAGCTTTTGTGCATATTTTACCATGCTAGAGGTCTGTCCTAGGTTGTTTGGGTCGGCTTTAGCATGCATTATATAGCCCCTTTGCATTTTGGCTTGTTGGCCTTAAGTGTGTGAGTGTGTAGCATGCCATTCTTGCATTGATTTAGTGGTTTGGAACTATCCACCATGTAATTTCAATCCCCTTTGCATGCCTATATGCTTGCCTTGGATGTCTCTTTGATGCCTTATAAGCTTGTGTAGTATGCTCCTTGTTTTGGCATTTATGCATGCCTTTGAATTTAGGTCATTTGGATGCCATCTAAGTGATCTTTAGGCCTTGTCTTAATGTGCTAAAACTCTGTTTTTGGTCAATAAGTTCATGCCATGTTTGGTCTTGTTAAGTGTAGTTCAATACTCCATTGGTTTACTTTGAATGCTTGGGCCATTTGTTGCATGCATAGCTTGCATTGGTAGGTTAGTTTGGCATCACATTAACATGATTTTCAATGCTTACCTTGCATGTTATATGTCCATGATTACCCTCTTTCAAATGTATTTGAGAGTTGTCCCATTTGTGCCTAAGTGTTGGCCCCTTTAACATGTGCATGTGTGTATGTGTTTGGTCCTTTATTTTGGTCACTTTGGCCACTGTTTTGGGCCTTATTAGAGCTGCCTAAATCATGCATAAGTCCACCTTTTCATCAGTTTGCATTGCCTCATGTTTGCTTGTATGCTTGTATAAGTGTCTTGCCATGCCATGTTGCATCCTTAGCTTGCATGCCTAGGTTGTATTGCATCTTGCATGCATGCCTTGTTCCTTGACTAGGTGATGAGAATTGGGCCTTGGTTTGTTTGTTTGGTTTGCATTTCATTTGACATGAAAGTTGCACACTTGATTCTTTGGGCCATCATACATGGAAATGCATGATTGGTGGTCCGAGAATCGAGACACATGCCCCTTTGAGTCACAAACATGATAGGGGACATGATTGGTGCATACATTGCTTGAATTGTATTACCATGCAAGTTTTGTCCTCTGCTGCTGTGAGTTGCAGGTTCTGCAGGCATTCTTTGCCGACTGGCAGTATATATTGCCGACCGGCAATTATCCTTCTGCCGATAGCTTCACAGATGGCCGGTGACCACATACAACTGCCGGTGGTAATTCTACTCAGCCGGTGGTGATCCCCAGTATCTAGAGAGGCATCCTTGAGACTTTGGCAGTCTTCAGAGAGGCAGAGCAGGGAAAATAGAGGCAGACTATGCATGACCGTGCACTTCCGAGCAGGACCGAGCATGCATTGCATCGAGCTCTCCTCCTGAGGCGATTTATCTGTTTTTCCTAGCTTAGTTAGTTTGTTAATTGATTAGGCAATTTGTAATATTTAATTAGCTTGCGTAGTTAATTAATTTGTAATATTATTCGGTCCCTCTGAGTGAGGGCAAACTTGTAATAAGTGTGGGTGAGTGTGTGCATGTTTCCCAACCCCACTTCTTTCTTCCCTTTTACTTGCCTGCTTATGATGGTAGATTAGGGCATGTTCAAATTAGCATACCTTATGCTATGCATGCGTGCATCCATACATTTGTCTTGCATGCACCGGGCTCGGTACATCATGCTAATTGCATTTGTACTTCAATTCCAAATTGAATACGTGCATCAATTGACTGCATTTCACATGCCATGCTTAGGTTAGCCGAGCCTACTCTAATTGCATTTCGCATGCGTTGCATTAGCCACTCTAACATGAACTAGGATCACGCATGTTTGCTAACTAGTTTATTGTTTTGGCATAGAGTACTATGTAAGTATTTTCCTGCTTTAGCATACCGCATGCGTGCGAGTGTTGCCATGACAGTATGCCTGCCATGCGGCTAAATGCTTACGTGATATAATTGTTTGGATGCCTGTGGGTGAAGGTTGGATTGTTTGAGTTGGAAAAACTCGTTGAAATCCGTATTTTAGCCTACTTGCGAGTAGCAAACTCCAAAGCGCTTTTCAAAACAAACGGATATGCAATGCTTGTTTCCAAATTAGGCAATCTAGTCTATACTTGTTTGTTGCACGCATAACATAGTAATTCTAGGCTAATAACCGGAATAAGAACACATAACATTTTCAAAATCGGATATCACGGTTAGTAGAGGCCGATCTTCGGATCGGGCGAGAGGGGGTGCTCATAGCTGACCTTCCCCAATCGTACCCTAGCTCCCGAGCCGAGACAACTCCGGTGATGACGGACATGTGGCCTTCGGCACCGAGTCAGGGTTTCCTAAATTCCCCCATAAAAAATATTTAGGTGGCGACTCTGTATCTGGCAAAGCAGTCCATGTTTGGCACTTCTTTTCAAAAATCTGTTTCTCAAAACAATTTGCCGGATTTGGACTCTTTGGTTCAAGATTAAGAACCGCAACAATTTAAGAGTCCGAGCTGTAGTGACCCCAAAATGAACAAAACGGGAGCTCACCCTCCCGGGGCGTTCGGGGACGTCTACATTTTCTGGCGACTCTGCTGGGGACATAGAGAGCTTGACTCGAACTCGTGATATCCTGTTTTGATTACACTTATGAGTTTCTTTGCATTGCATGTGCATTGGTGCGCCTAGGAACACAGTGTTTGCCATCTGTCATTACTGAATGGTTTGCCGGAGGCTTGTCTTGTCAAGGCATGACCATAAGGCTGACCGGTTATGGGCTCTGACAGTATGGGAACACAAACCCCGGTTTTACCGGGGCACCCTTTTTGACCATTCGACCTAGTGCATATTCGGATCCATAGTGACCATTCCAAGTTAGGACAGGTTGCTTACCCGATTATAGGTTGTTTGAAAACTACTGCGTGCATAGTGGAACCCTAGCTCCTGACAAAATAGGACAGGGAAACCCTACCCCAACATAGGGGTGTTTTGGCTCTCTTTACTTGCTATGTGCTTTTAAAGTGTATCTCTACAGCGGAAAGTACATATCAGTTTGCAAGTTTGAGTATCAAACCTGAGGACACCAGTATCAGTATCAGTTATGAGAATCAGTTATCTGCGGGTATCAGGTTCAGTTTTGGGGGCAATGATTTCTGGGACAGTGATCAGCAGTAGAGTACAGTTGTTCTGCTACACCCGTGTTTAATCTGTTTGGGCTGAAATGCTGTTTGTTGTCTCTTTCAGTTCGGACAGCTGGTACATAATAGCTAGTGCTTCCCCCTTACCGAGGCAGGACTTATGATGACGCAGAATTCAGAAAAGATCGTGGTTAAGACAGCTGCATTAGAGCAAGGGATCACTCTGCCAAGTGAGACCAACATCGATATGCCACATCCACCCAGGTCGCCTGTTGCGCACCCTGTTTGGGCCCCCCAACTATACCAGGCTCGCGAGCCTACCACATTTGAACTAATGGGGATGATAGGTGATCTCCAGAGGTCTGTGGTGGATCTCGCCTACGGAATGTCAGCTTCACCGCCAGCCGCACCATATGCCGGGAGTTTTGTACCCCAGGAGCCCCCGCTGTTGGGACGGATTGTGATCGAACTTAGCTAACCGGAGATGGCCTCCAGCTATGGTAATGACATATCAACATCAACTCAAACCCTCGATCAGGCTGAGGCCAGAGGAAAAGACAAAATGAAGGCAGATGCCGATCCCATTGAACAACTGCTGTGGGCAGTCGAGGCTTTGAAAGCCGGGGGGATGAATAAGCAACAGGTATCCGCAGTTGTGGCAAAAACTGTGGACGATGCTTTCCCTACTCCACCTGAGGGTAGTTCAAGCTAGTCAGAAAAAAATCGGGATAGGCCCCGTCATGCCAGAGCAGTTCCTCTTGTTCCCGCTCCTGCACCCGGGAAAGATCAGAAAGCTAAGGTGGCGCCTGCCGACCCTTTTTCCTGTGCGGCTAGTAAGAGCGCTCAGACTCCAAAGTACCTGCCCCGGGGGTGCAGGACCTTTCATGCTCTCTACATGCCTCTGTCCAAGGCACTTCAGATCCTTGCCGAGAGGGGACACCTTAAACCATTGGAGCCTCGGCCTCTCCCGAAGAATCTCCCTGCTACGCATGATGCTGCTCAGTACTGCGCGTACCACCAGCAGACAGGCCATGCAACCGACAATTGTTTCCGCCTCCGTCATGAGGTGCAAGATTTGATTGACAACGAGGTTATCCTCCCGCCCACCTCAGCCAAGTCCGTTACCACCCAGTTATTGGATTTTGAGGACACAGATACTGTAAGTATGTAATCAGAAAGTGAACCACCTGCGGGCAGCATCTGGTATATTTTGAATGTGGCATCTGGCACGTATTTTTGAGCATTTGTGAACGCTAGCTTTGTAAATTCTGGCTTGGGTATCGAGTCTGTCTTTTGTTTTGAGTCTGTCTCTTTGTCTTGAGTCAATCTTTTAGCTTAAGGGTCTGTCTTGTTGTAGCGAGTCAGTCCCCTTTCTATAGAATACCAGGTGATTCCGGGGTTGTTGCCTCGAACACCATTTTGTCTTGTAATTACCCGTTTTATTTTGAGTCTGTTTCTGCCGAGGGGCCAGTTATACCAACAAATCTGAATGAAACAGCTGTTGCTATCTCACTTTCATGCTTGCTTTCAGTATAAGTTAGTTGTGCCAGAGGATTCGATCGGGCTGACAGTACATCTCGCCTGCTCTCCTGCGCGCCAAGCTCATTGCATTAACCTAGGCTTTTCAAAAACTCCTTTTGAACACTGCGGTGATAAAAACGAAGAGGAAGGAATTCCTCAGGTTTTGCAAAATTTTGATCATTTTGAGAGAAAGAGAGGCATGCTAAACCTTTTTATGAATGAAATCATGCTTGTCAGCGTGAGTACTGAGAAGGACCCTGGCTTGATCCAGATTGGTTCCACACTATCTTCGGCGTGAGCGATTTGTCGCTTTCTTAAAAACTTTCAAACAAATGTTTTGCGCAGTCCTGTGAAGACCTGTGTGGAATCGTTTTTGAGATTGTGCAGCCTAGGATCGCTCTCAGCCTCAAAATTCGACCTGTTCGTTTTGAACCTCGAACTCATTCGGAACATTCAACGGTCAACTATCAGAGGAGGCCCGTGTGGCCAGTTTTGAAGCAGCCCTCGAGCAATAAGCACCGGAGGCCAATCAAAAAGATTAGATCTCACCAAAAGAAGCTCGTAGAGCAACTATGATGGATCCTTCTACGAATCATCGCAACAGCCGTTCTCCTAGACACAGAGAGGCTTCAACTTCAAAAACCATTTGGCATGGACTTGTTACACTTTTACCCTTTTGAGAGGCTCGCTGGGCCGAAAACCCGGAAGGGCGACCCAGGCAAAAGTTAGAGCAAGAGAAAAATACAGAAGAGTAAAAAATGCAAAAAAAAAAGAAAAGAAAAAGAAAAAGAAAAGAAAAGAAAAGAAAAGAAAAGAAAAGAAAGAAAAAATTCAAAAAAGAAAATGAAAAGAAGCTCGCAAGGTCGAAAACCCGCATCGGGCGCCTTGGCAAAAGTTAGAGCCTGAAAAGTGAAGGTTAAAATACCCGAGTGTACCTTAACTGGAACTACGTGAGGCTTGATTCCCATGTTTGGGATACGTAGGCAACTTCATCATGAAGTCCAGCCCCCAACGCTTTCATAGCGTCTCAGTCCATGCAATGGTTTCAATTTCATCCCAAAGTCCAGTTGCCAACACCTTCCAAGGCGACTGTGTCCATATATTTGTTGTAACCGTCTTCGTCATCTCTGTGTCCAAGAGTTCGACCACCACCAATGAAGACTGTTTGCGGACTGCTGCGGCGCCATCCAAACAAGGGGCAACTTTCCGTTGCCAAGAGTCACCATGAGTCGCCGTTCAAACCAGGGGCAACTTTCCGTTGCCATCCACCCCCTTTAAGCCAGGGGCAATTTTCTATTGCCTCCGATCCGAGGTTGCGCATCTCAAAGAGTAAGTTCCATGCTCGTTGAGCATTTACTGTTTGTAAAATAGTTTTTGAAAATTTTTACTGAGGTTGACTATTTTCTTGAAAACTATTCCATTTTCCAAAACTGGACCATTTTCTTAGACCGAAAAAGGAAAATTTTCAGTGCTTACAGCCTGACTTGCATGGCTTTCAAATCAAAAATCAAACAAGTACGTTAATCTGACTCTCATCTTGATTAAAACTGTTTTAGTAGAAAGCAAAACAAAAAATGGTCAAAGTGATGAACTAGGGGCACAGTTGAGTCAGGCGTTCTGTCTCTCCCCCGTCGTCAACATACTCGCCAGAAGAGCACTCTACCCGCCAGAAGAAATAGTTGTGGGCTAACGGCATTGGGCATGAACCCGCAACTTCCTATTCATTCATTAATCACCTTGGGGAGGGACGAAAAATGAGAGAATAAAGAATAGAGAGGTGTGAGTTGAGAGAAAAGTGGGGAAAAGGGTTTTGAGAGAAAATCCAAGCTTGAGTGCCAGAGTGATGTAAGAATCACAAATGAGAAAAGGGTGGGAAACTATGCCCAGATTGAACTGGCTCCTTGTGATCCGAGGTCCCCCGCCTTCGTTAACGCGTCTGTGTGTCGTGTCTTTTTGATTTGTCGGTCTTGTCTTTTTGTTTTTTTTCCCGGGCGTGTCTCGTTGTGTTTAGGTCGTGTACCTTTGTTGAGTCTTTTTCCGCTGTATCCAGTTGTAGGCTCAATACCCTGGTTAAGAAAACCCCTTCTTCCGAAAGTTAACCATTTACGCTCGGAGTGCTGTGCCATTCTCTACATTTGGGCGAACCAAAAGAAGGAAGGGAAAATTCGGAGCTTCCGAGCATGTTTCAACCCTAGCCGGTTTCACCTTTGAAGGCCGTCTTGTCAGATTGGGCTGTTGTGTTTAAAGTTTGCTGTGCGCAAAATGAACCAAATGCTGTGTTACGGGCTGTATCAGATTAATCCCCAGTAGAGTGAGGGTTGTGTGTCCAGAATTAGGCAGTGGGTTACTTGGGTTATTTTGCTGTTGGCTGTTTAGTTATCTGATTATTACCGTGCAAGTGCTCAATTTTCCAGACAACAGATCAATTCCATTTACATTAAAGTGTAATATGGTGTGATGCGATGCAATACATGAGATATGTAAATGTAACACTTTTTTGAGCAAAACATTTGTTCATTTCATAATCTTTTTCAAGTACACAAGTTTTGAGGGAAACAAAAATCTGCCTGCGGCAGTACAAAGTATCTAACTACCAACAAAAGAAAAAGTACAAAAAAAAAAGAAAAAGAAAAGCAGCAATCTGGGTCATCCTTAGTAGTCTCGGGCCCGGGGATCTGCTCTCGCCCTCTTCCTGGACGAAGGTCCAGGGGCATCATCATCAGCGTCGCCATCTGAGCCTGAGTCTGAGTCGTCTCCAGCCTCCTCAGATGACCTGGCCTCTGCCTCCGCCTCGGACTCATCATCGTCATCATCATAGTCATCAGGGGTCGGCGCCCGAGAACTACTGCCGCCATGAGTACGCCCTCCCCTAGTATGGGGACGTGTAGTGTCTCCACGCCCTCCTCGAGCAGGAAAAGAAGGCCCAGCCGGAGCACCACCCACCGGAGGAATCTGGAAGGGAGGCTGAAAATCACAAAGGACAAATGCATCAGAATACAGTGTATGTAGTGTATCAGTGCAGAATGCAGTGTATGAGTACAGTGTGAGAATGCCGTGAGCAATTTGTCAGTGCAGAATGCAGTGTGCAGCGTGTGAATGCCGTGGGCAGTCTATCATTGCAGAGTACAGTGTATAAATGCAGTGTATAGAGTGTATCAGATGCTGTGAGATCAGTGCGTCGGGTGCGGTGTCATGCATCAGATTATGTAAATCAGCTTATAAATGGTTTGAGGCCATTGTCAGAAGAACATACCGGGATACTGTAAAGGGCCAGGAGGTCAAAGGTCCGCTGCAGCATCCCCATCATGGAGGCGTTCAGCTCCACGGACTGCCGGGTGTACTCGGAGGACGCCTGTAAGAGTATAAGATACATCAGTATTCTGCAGAATATCAAATAAACTGAAATGAAACATGCAAGATGCAAAATGAAGTAAAACATACCGGAGGCAAGACAGGGATACCGGCTAACTCATGACCAGCTGGGGGAGGAGCAAAGGGGATCTGATAAGTCACCCCATCCTGCCCTCTATATGACAGTGCAGTGGGCAGGGCAGGCCAGCCAGTCCCCCGTCCCCCCCGAGCTTCGCTCCTGCCGTGCGCTCGAGTCCCTCCTCGATGTCCCCGCTCCAGCCCCAGCTCCAGCTCCAGCTCTAGCTGCCGGCGCCGCTGGCCTCTCCCCCTCAGCTCGGCGACCGCCGCTCAAGGGTCGCATAATGTAGGTCCGGACGTACTCTGTGTAGTCGCCCTCGCCTCTGTGATGCTCCTCACCCCAGCCAATGGTGTACTCCCTCATCTCCCGGGCAGTGAACCTCTCTGTATCCCTCATGTGGCCAGGAGGTGGACCCGGCACTATCTGCTTCGGTAAGCCTAGGGTCTGACACAAGAAGCGCTCGCCCAGGTACCAAGCCCGATAGACCAGGCCCTCCAACAAAATCCGACTACGGGCGGTCTCCTCTGCGCCCTCATAGTCCTCCCTCACCACGGCCGGCAACGGAGCCCAGGGCTGCCAGGTGATCTGAAAATGAAATGCAGTTTATTATCTACCGTTATTGAAAATATACGGTGCGAAGCAAAGCAAAAATAAACTATAAAAGTTGAACATACCTCCGCGGCGGTAATGGTGTCGAAGTATCGGCGGAAGAAGCTGAATGTCTCTCACGGCCTCCGGGTGCATCTCTCGTCAAAGCGACGCGAAAAAGGGACGACCAGTGGAGTCTCCGTCTCCGGTACGGGAGCGAGCCTAGGAAAGTAGGCATACACCCATAACTGCAGAACAGACATCAGTATGACTATCAGATAAGGCAGAATACAGAGTAAAAGCAGAAGTGGCAGAACCGTGTGTTGTGCAGTGTATTGTGCATATTTTGCAGAGTGTGCAGTGTGAGCAGTGTACAGTCAGTGTAAAGCAGAATGTATGTGTGTGCCGTGTGTACAGTATACAGCAAGTATAAAGCAGACTACAGTGTGTGCAGTGTACAGAGTACAGAAAATATAAAGTAGAATGAAAAGCGGAGAAGAAACATACCTCCCAAGCCTGCCAGTAGCCTCCGAGCAACTGTCCGCTGCCGCGGGAAACTGAGCTCATATACCCATAGAGAGTGGCCAGAGCGGCGCCACCCCAGTCGTAATGCAAGATGTCTCGGACGTCCACCAGTGCGCTGAGCAGGCAGAGAGGCACTGCGTTCGCCCGGTCAGCGAAAAGGGTTGTCCCAAACAAGAACATGAGGAACCCGCGTGCGTATCTCTCCACGGCCTCCGGAGTCATCGGGGCCGCATCAACAAGGGTGAGCTGGACTCTGAACTGCACCTCGAACCAGGAATATCGGACGTAGCCTGGACGAGCGAGGGGTGGCACCTCACCGAGCAAGTAGATCTGCGCGGCAGTCCACTCGTCCATGTCAGTATCAAAGGGGATCGGATCACCCCCTACCCCGATGCCTGTGAGCATCGAGAAATCGTAAGGGGTCATCGTCATGTCCCCTTCCGCGGAGAAATGGAATGAATCGGTGGTGTCCCACCACCTCTCCACCAGAGTAGCGAGGAGAGGTCTGCATGTAGTGAGCTTGGAGAGTCCCCCGCAGAAAATGCCAAAGCCGGCCTCGTCGACGATGTCGCGAACCGCACCTGGCAACTCGTGGTACCAGTCCCGAGCGCCGGTATTCCCATACCCACGGATGGTATGGGAATCTCCCTGTAAACAGAAAACAACAATCGCAAGGCAACATTCAAAATGCAGTTCTAAGAAGCATATAGATGTAGCATGTGTGCAAGTTTAACAGATTCAAGCAAATACCGGGTGCCGGTGTGCTTACAGTGAACTACAACGTGTGATGCGTCAGCGTGTTTGAGTGGTTCAGTGCAAATGTGGCATACGTGCATATTTTCAGATTCAAACAGGTATCGGGTGCCGGTGTTTGCAGTGGAATACGGTGTGTGCCGTGTGTTGAGTGGTTCAAGGCTAGTGCAGTGTGTGTGCATGTGTCAGTCTCAAACAGATAATCAGTTGCAAGTGCATTTGCAATCAACTACAATATACAGAGTATCGGTGTATTGGAACTAAGCAGTTAAAGACTGTAATCAGTTATGGCAGTTGACAGTTAAGAAATTCTACATTGCAAAAAGTAAAGCAGAGAAAGAAAGTTACCTCGGAAGCGCCGAAGGACAGGTGGGAGGTAGGCTCACGCAATAATAGCTCGGGTGGCACGTGCCTCTCGAAACTCCTGAACTGGCGCAGTCCGTCAGGGGGCAGAACATGAATCGCCGGCCGGTAGGTCGCCGGGTCGAACGGGCGCTCGCTCAAAGGTAGGAGCTCGACCCCGGGATCCATCTCGTGATCCGGGGGAGTCCCGCCGCGTGGAATCTCGTCCGCCATGTCAAGAATGATGAGAAAATAGCCGGAGGGAGGAAAACCGGGCTAGAATATGGAAAGTCAACCGAAAAGTCAACCTCCGAGAAGGTCGAAAATGGCCGAAAAGGGCAGAATGTGAAAAGGGTACGGAAATCAAGAGAAAAGCAAGGGGAACAAACCCCAAAAAGGTGGGAACGGAAAAAGAGGCACCAAAACAAAGATTTGTTCGGTTGAAAATGTCCGAAATGCGAAGAAAATCGTGAATCCGACGACGAAACGGGCGTAGAACGCGAAGAAACAGAGAAGAGAGGAGAGGAAAACACTCTAGAGAGAGAGGGTGTGGAATTTCGGCGAAGGAGGAAGTGAGAAATAGGGTTTAGAAACCCTATTTTAAAACACCCATGGTGAAATGTCGAAACTGCCTCGACTCAGGAACTTTTTGCCGGTCGGCAACATTTTGTGCCGGCCGGCAGAATATTGTGCCGATGGAATTATTTTGCAGCCAGTGGCTTCTCCTCTCGGCCGGTGGTGTTCCCACAACCTTGTTTAGGCCATACGAGTAGTTTTTGGTCTTCATAGCTCAAGAAAGTGCAAGAAAGTGTATCTCCGACGCTCAACCGGCCTCCGTTTTGACCTCGGACCGCGTCTTCTGTGCGTAGCACTCTAACTCATACAATGTTGTATCCTTTGGTATCCTTTTTGCCTTTTACAAAATCCAAAAGTTACCCTGTGTGCGTTGCACGCGTTCATCGCACTATTTCGGTGCATTACATCGCGCTATCATGCGCCTCACAGTTGCATCGTTATGCACATGCTACATGCATTGTAACACGCACCCCTTTGCATTGTCATGCACATCTCTCATGCATTGTCATTGCATTTTTATTACAAGCATCGTCATGAATTTCAATACATACGTCGCCTCGCGCATCGTTCGCGTTGTCATGCATTCCCGTACCATGCATTGTCATGCATTCCGAAACACGTGCGTTGTTACGCATTTAAGTCCGCTTGGCATCATTTTACATTCCGTGTGGCATGCGTGTCACACTTGCATCATTTTGCATTTTATGAGGCATGCGTGTCTCATTTATATCATTTTGCATCTTATGAGGCATGCGTGTCTCATTTGTACCATTTTACATCTTATGAGGCATGCGTGTCTCATTTATATCATTTTGCATCTCATGAGGCATGTGTGTCTCATTTGTACCATTTTGCATCTTATAAGGCATGCATGTCTCATTTGTATCATTTTGCATCTTATGAGGCATGCGTGTCTCATTTGTATTATTTTTCATCTTATGAGGCATGCGTGTCTCACTTGCATCATTTTGCATCTTATGAGGCATGCGTGTCTGTAGCACGCGCCCGCGAGGGACCCCGCTACTACAGTTCGGACTCGCGATTTTTGTTGTCGCGGTTCTTAATCTGAACCAAAGAGTCCAAATCTGGCAAATCGTTTTGAGAAACAGATTTTTTGAAAAAGTAGTGCCAAACATGGACTGCTTTACCAGATACCGAGTCGCCACCTAAATATTTTGAAATGGGGAAATTTAGGAAACCCTGACTCGGTACCGAAGGCCACATGTCCGTCATCATCGGAGTTGTCTCGGCTCGGGAGCTTGGGTACGATCGGGGAAGGTCAGCTATGAGCACCCCGTTTCGCCCGGTCTGAAGACCGGCCTCTACTAACCGTGAAATCCGATTTTGAAAACTTTACGTGTTCTTATTCCAATTATTAGCCTAGAATTACTATGTTATGCACGCAGCAAACAAGTATAGACTAGATTGCCTAATTTGGAAATAAGCATCGCATATCCGTTTGTTTTGAAAAGCGCTTTGGAATTTGCTACTCGCAAGTAGGCTAAAAACACGGATTTCAATGAGTTTTTCCAACTCAAACAATCCAACCTTCACCCACAGGCATTCAAACAATTTAATCTCACATAAGCATTTAGCCGCATGGCAAGCATACTGTCATGTTAACATTCACACGCATGCGAGATGCTAAAGCGAAAATACTTACATTGTACTCCGTGCCAAAACAGTAAACTAGTTAGCAAACATGCGTGTCCTAGTTCATGTTAAATTGCCTAATGCAACACATACAGGATGCAATTAGATAGGCTCGAATAACCTAAGCATGGCATATGAAATGCGATCAACTATCACATATTCAATTTTTGAATTGAAGTACAAATGCAGTTAGCGTGATGTACCGAGCCTAATGCATGCGATACAAATGCATGGATGCACGCATGCTATCATACTGTTATGCTAATTTAAATATGCCCTAGTCTACCATCATAAGCAGGTAAATAAAAGGGAAGGAAGACGTGAGGTTGGAAGACATACACACACTCACGCACACTTATTACATATTTACCCTCACTCGGAGGGACCAAATAAATATTACAAATTAATTAACTACGCAAGCTAATTAATAATTACAAATTGCCTAATCAACTAAGCAAATTAACTAAAACTAAGAAAATAGGAAAGACGCCTCGGGAAATGCGCCGCCATGCATAGGCTGCCTCTGTTTTCCTTCATTCACTCCTCTGGAGGCTGTCAAAACCTCAAGACTGCATCCCTGGACACTGGGGAGTCCCACCGGTTGAGTGGAATTACCACCGGCAGTGGTGTGTGGCCATCGGCACAAAATGAAGCTGTCAGCAAAGGAATTTTTGCCGGTCGGCACCTTACACTGTCGGTCGGCAGAGTGTTCCTGCAGAATCTGCAAATGACAGCAACAGAGGGCAAGGCAAAGCATGGCAGCACAATTCAAGGCATATATGCACCAACCATGTCCCTTATCATGAAAATGACTCAAAGGGGCATGTGCCTCGATTCTCGGACCACCAATCACGTATTTCCATGCATGATGGCCCAAAGAACCAAGTATGCAACTTTGATTTCAAATGCATGCAAACCAAATCAAACCAAACAAGGCCCAATTCCTATCACTAAGTCAAGGAACAAACCATGCATGCAAAATGCAATGCAACCTAGGCATGCAAGCTAAGGATGCAACATGGCATGGCGATACACTTATGCGAGCATGCAAGCAAACATGAGGCAATGCTAGCCAATGGAAAGGTGGTCTTAAACATGATTTGGGCAGCTCTAATAGGGCCCAAAACAATAGCCAAAATGCTATAATGAGGGACCAAATACACATGCACACATACACATGTTGAAAGGCCAACACTTAGGCACAAATTGAACAACCCTCAAACACATTTGAAAGGGGGTAATCATGGACTAATTAGCATGCAACATAAGCATTAAAAATCATGTCATAAAATGATGACAAATCATGTTTAAACAAGACAAGCAAATGCATGCAAGCATGGTCCAAGTACTTGAGGCAAGTCATGAAGCTTTGAAGCATGTTTATCACAACAAACATGGCATGCATTAAGCAACTAAAAATAGGTTTTTAGCATGTTAAAACAAGGCTAAAGGACTACTTAGATGGAATCTAAGTGGCTCAAATTTAGAGGCATGCACAAGTGCCAAAACAAGGAGCATTGCTACACAAGCTTATGAGGCATTAAAGATGCATCCAAGGTAAACATATAGGCATGCAAATAGGACTGAAATGACATGGTGGATGATCCCAAATCACCAAATCAATGCAAAGATGTCATGCTATACATTCATATGCTCAAGGCCAACAAGCCCAAATACAAAGGAACTATACCAAGCATGCCAAAATCAACCCAAACACTTATGGACAGACCTAAAACATGTCAAGATAAGCACAAAATCTTCACAAATGTAAGCCTAAAACATGCTAGAAACAAAGGCACACAACCTAAGACATGTTAAGGCATAACAAGGCATTACATGGCAACTGTGCTAAGCATGCATGGAGTACCAAAACCAAGTAAAAACAGAGGCATAACATGACATATTAAGCATAAAAAGCAGCCAAGTCATGGTCAATACACCCTCAAACATAATGCTCTCTCAAGAGGCCAAAACATGCCCTTTTCAAGGACAACAAGGAGAGGGGGTGGCCCTCTCCTTCTTGGGACTTCAAGGCATCACCTTCACCACTAAAATCCCTCAAGATTTCAGTGGTGAAGAGACCCCAACACCAAAATCCCGGAGTTCACACAAAAGGGCACAAAATGAGGCCTTTCAAGGCCTAAGGGTATTCAAACTTACCCAAACCACAAAACACTCTTAACAAACAAGCAAGAGGGTCTAAAAACAGAACTTTTTTGTATTATACACTAAGCTCAAAAACGAATTTAAGATAGGTAGAAATACAATACAAAAATGGGGTAAAAGGGGGTGAGATTCTTACCCTTGAAGCCTTCTTCGACAATGATGCTCCAATGGCCTTCCTTAGCTTGAATCCAACACCAAAACCTCAAAATCAGTCCCTTAGAACCTCAGTTCCAAGAGGAAGGTGGAACACTAGGTGCTTGTGTGCAATAGTATGGACTAAAACACACACAAGAGCACAAAAGAGAGGGAAAGAGAGATAGAATGTGTATCTAACCCTAACCCTAGAACTCAAACCCTAACAATGGCTGTCTAAGCTCTCAAAATATCTTAAGTCTCTAACCCCTTAAGCCAAGAGACCCACCCCTCTCTATATGGCACTTCTTGTCTTGTAAAGCTTACAAGACAAGCTTCATAAGAGGGAGATCCCTCCATACACGTGTATGGAGGGGAGCAAAAGCAAGACAGCTGTCTTAAAATATCTGCAAAAGCAGATGCACAGTAATCGGCCGGTCAAAAATGCCATCTTGGCCAAAAAGAGTGCCGGCCGGCACTAAAAAGTGCTGACCGGCAACAAATAGTGCCGGCCGGCAATGTACATTGCCGGTGGCAGCAAAAACCAGCCGGTGGCCTCTAGCCACTGCCGGTGGTGGGTGGGGATGGTCTACAAGCCCTACCCTACCTCTCAAAGGCAAAACACAAGTGTTTAGTGTGAAACCAGAAACTAAACAGTCAAGTTCGGAGATCCTGAGGCAAGGCGCGTGAGCCGAGACCTCCGGGAACTCCAAACGAACACAAACATGGATAATCACCGAGTGTTCAAACGGTGACATCCAAGTCTTGAGGACGGTCAAAAATGGGGTGTCTACAGTTGCCCCTCTTTGACAGAACTCGAAAGTCATAACAATGACGGGAGTGAATGTCAAAGCCCAGAGACGACCTATTTTTGACAAGGCCGAAGACTTAGACAAACATGCGAGACAATCAAGATATGCGCCCGAAGGCAGGGGCAAAATGCAAGACAATGCACAGAGCCGGACATAACTTATGATCATGCAAAGAAAGCTGTAACGAAGCATACATGCGACGGTTTTAAGCTAGCATACACCGAACTACACTACAATGCAGAAAGGATGTAAGAGAATTATGCAATTCTCAATACATCTCACTCGGGAGATACAATACCTGTGCGGCTCGTCTGGTTGCACCAACCTCAAATGAACCGTACATACAATATCGTGCCTGAAAAGAAAACAAACTTAACAAGTACAATATTGTTAGCAACATGCATGACAATGCAAAATGGATGCAAAACGGATGCAAAACGATATGCAATATATACAAAACAATGTATAAACAATGCAAATGAAGATGCAATGTAATTGAAACAATGCAAGCTACATGCAAAGCAATTGAATCACGATCCAATCACGAGCGGTTCGAAACCATACCTATGTCAAATAGATTGATGGAGATAACAAGTCTGTCTACCATAGAACGGTCAACTGAACTATGAGCATTGTAGACAGACGCAAGAACAAGTATTGGGTGGAATTGACATAAGTGGGGAAACGACCCGCTGGAGAAAGGACTATGATCCTAATGCCGGATGCAAAAATTACACTACAATGTAATATATATGGATATGCTAGGAAGATGGCAATGGATATGGCACGCAGGCCAAACCAAATCTTGCCTAGGAAAGGTATGTACGCATACAGGCCGTGTGTAACATAGAAAATGTGCCGCAACCCTCAACCAACATATCAGCGTGGAATCGGCGCGATACACATGCAGAACTGTGTTTTAACATGAAAAGTAAGGGCACATACCGGACCAAGCTCAACCTGGAAAGGCACAAGCCATAGGCGGAAGGCGATGCAATGAATGCATGCAATCTACAATGCAATATCTACAAATATGCAATGGAATGGATATGGATACAATGGATATGGCATGGAAGCCAAACCAAATCTTGCCTAGGAAAGGCATGTACACATACGAGCCATGTGTAACACAAAAAAGGTGCCGCAACCCTCAACCAACATATCAGCATGGAATCGGCGCGATACACATACAAAACTGTGTTTTAACATGAAAAGTAAGGGCACATACCGGACCAAGCTCAACCTGGAAAGGCGCAAGCCATAGGCGGAAGGCGATGCAATGAATGCATGCAATCTACAATGCAATATCTACAAATATGCAATGGGATGGATGTTTACAAAAATGCATGACAATGCAGTGCGATGCGACTACTGGGAAAAATGCAATGGATGCATGCAAGCTACAATAGAAATGCATGACAATGCACTATGATTGTTTTTTGTTTTTTTTTTAGATGCACATGATGCAAGTGCGACACGCGTGCCATACGGAATGTAAGGTGATACAAATGAGACACACATGCCTTATAAGATGCGAGAATGATATGAAAGAAGATTTTGACAATTGGACTTATACGCTACGCGAAGCCGATTTGTGTTCAAAACAATGCAATGTACTAATAAGTACAAGCGAGGTGCGCAAGATAGTGTGATAGGATGTATGTAAAGTGCAAGTAAGGTGCACAAAACAGTGCGATGCGCAAAACAGCGCGATTGAAATACAATGCACAAAACAGTGCGATGCGCAACACAGCGCGATTGAAATACAATGCACAAAACAGTGCGACAATTCGAATTGCACAAAACAGTGCGACAATTTGAAATGCACAAAACAGTGCGATGATTGGAATGCACAAAACAGTGCGGCGGTTTGAAATGCACAAAACAGTGCGCCGATTTGAAATGCACAAAACAGTGCGATGATTTGAAATGCACAAAACAGTGCGATGGTTTGAAATGCACAAAACAGTGCGCCGGTTTGAAATGCACAAAACAGTGCGGTGATTTGAAATGCACAAAACAGTGCGATGGTTTGAAATGCACAAAACAGTGCGACGGTTTGAAATGCACAAAACAGTGCGATGGTTTGAAATGCACAAAACAGTGCGCCGATTGATATGCGATATACATGGGGCAACTTTTGGACCTTGTAAAAGTCAAAAGGATACGAAAAGGATACACCTTGCATGGGTTGGAGTGCTACGCACGGCAGATGCAGTCCGAAGTCAGAACGGAGACCGGTTGACCATCGGAGGTACACTTTCTTGCACTTTCTTGCACTTTCTTGAGCTATGAAGACCAAAAAAACTCCTCATATGGCCTAAACAAGGCTGTGAGAACATCACCGGCTGGGAGGGGAGGCCACCGGCTGTCCACCGGCTGCAAAATAACTCCATCGGCACAAAAAAGTGCCGGCCGGCACAAAACATTGCCGACCGGCAAACAGTTGCTGAATCGGGCCAGTTTTGACAATTCACCTTGGGTGTTATAAAATAGGGTTCCAAACCCTAGTGCCTCACTTCCCTACCGCCGAAATCCTTCACACTCTCTCTCTAGAGCATTTTTCCTTCCCCGTTTCTCCGTTTCTTCGCGTTCTACGCCCGTTTCGTCGTCGGATTCGCGATTTTCTTCGCGTTTCGGACATTTTCCACCGATCACATTTTTGTTTTGGTGCCTCGTTTGGCGTTCCCGCCTTTTCGGGGTTTGTTCCCCTTGCTTTCCTCTTCATTTCCGCGCCTTTTCACATTCCGGCCTTTCCGGCCATTTCCGACCCTCTCGGGAGTTGACTTTTCGGTTGACCCCTCGTATTCCGGCCCAGTTTTCCTTCCTCCGGCCATTTTCTCATCATTTTCGATATGGCGGACGACATTCCACGTGGCGGGACTCCCCCGGACCACGAGATGGATCCCGGGGTCGAGCTCCTACCTTTGAGCGAGCGCCCGTTCGACCCGGCGACCTACCGGCCGGCGATCCATGTTTTGCCCCCCGACGGCCTGCGTCAGTTCCGAAGCTTCGAGAGGCATGTGGCCCCTGAGCTACTACTGTGCGAGCCTACCTCCCACCTTTCATTCGGCACTTCTGAGGTAACTCTCTTTCATCTGCTTTACTTTCCGCAATGTAGGATACAAAACTGTCATAGTTAGTTGTACTCTTTAACTGCTTGAATCTGATATACCGTAGACTGTAGTTGACTGTAAGCATACATACAACTGATATCTGCTTGAGACTGACACATGCACACACACTGCACTAGCCCTGGATCACTCAAACACACTGCACTCACTGTATTTCACTGCATACACACTGGCACCCAGTATTTGTCTGAATCTGACAAACTTGCACACAATGCTATATCTGTTCTGAAACACCCAAACGCGCTGACACATCACACGTTGTAGTTCACTGTAAGCACACCGACACCCGGTATTTGTCTGAATCTGACAAACTTGCACACATGCTTTATTTGCTTTTTCAAAACTGCATTTTGAATGTTGTCTTGCAATTGCTATTTTCTGTTTACAGGAGGGTTCCCATACCATTCGCGGGTATGGGAATACTGGCGCTCGGGAGTGGTATGATGAGTTCCCTGATGCAGTCCGACGCATCGTGGATCGAGCGGGTTTCGGCGCCTTCTGCCGAGGACTCTCCAGGCTCTCCACATGCAGACCTCTCCTTCCCGCTCTGGCGGAGAGATGGTGGGACACCACCGATTCTTTTCACTTTTCTACTGCAGGGGACATGACGATGACCCCTTACGATTTCTCGATGCTCACTGGCATCGGGGTAGGGGGGGATCCGATCCCTTTTGACATCGACATGGATGAGTGGACCGCCGCTCAGGTCCATCAACTGGGAGAGGCCCCACCTCTTGCTCGTCCAGGCTTCGTTCGATACTCCTGGTTCGAGGTACAGCTTCGGGTCCAGCCCGTGTTGGAGGAAGAGGCGCAGATGACCCAGGAGGACGTGGAGAGGTATGCTCGCGGCTTCCTCATGTTCCTGTTCGGGACTACCATCTTCGCCGATCGGGCGAACACCGTGCCTCTCTGTCTTCTCAGCGCACTGGTGGACGTCCGGGACTTCCTGCATTATGACTGGGGTGGTGCCGCTCTGTCCACTCTCTACGGGTACATGAGCTCGGCTTCGTGCAGTAGCGGCCAGCTACTCGGAGGCTACTGGCGGGCTTGGGAGGTACACTTCTTCTCGACTTTTTCATTTCTGTCTCGTACTTTCTGTACTCTGTACACTACACACACTGTAGTCTGCTTTACACTTGCTGTATACTGTACACACGGCACACACATACATTCTGCTTTACACTGACTGCACACGGCTCACACTGTACACTGCACACAATACACTACACAACACACGGCTCTGCCATTTCTGCTTTATTCTGTATATTCTGCTTTTTCTGATAAATGCACTGGTATTGACCTTGCAGCTGTGGGTTTACGCCTACTTTCCTAGGCTTGCCCCTGTGCCAGTTGCGGAGACTCCTCTGGCCTTCCCGTTTTCGAGTCGCTTCGACGGGAGACGCACCCGGCGACCATGGGAGACATTCGGCTTCTTCCGCCGATACTTCGATATCATTACCCCTACCGAGGTATGTTTTACTTACAGTTCATTTAAGCTTCGCTTTTCCACTGTATATTTCCAAAACAGTAGATAACAAACTGTCTGTCACTTTCAGATCACATGGCGGCCGTGGGCTCCCTTGCCGGCGGCGATGCGGGATCGGTTCGCTGGTGCGGAGGAGACCTCGCGTTTCCGGATCTTGCTTGAGGGCCCGGTCTGTCGGGCTTGGTACCTGGGGGAGCGTTTCCTACGCCAGACCCTGGGGTTACCTGAGCAGATAATCCCGGTTCACCCTCCTGCGGATATGAGGGAGACCGAGAGGCTCACTAGCGAGCAGATGGATGACTGCACCATTGGCTGGGAGGAGGCCGGCTTTAGAGGCACCGGAGACTATCGGGAGTACGTGCAGACGTACCTAATGCGACCTCTGAGCGGCCGTCGAGCGGAGGAGGCCAGGCCTGTGGCATCGGCGGCTGGGGCCGGAGCGGGAGTTGGAGTAGGGGCCGCGAGGAGGGCCCGAGTCCGTGGCAGGGGCGGAGTTCAGGGAGGACGGGGAGCTGGCTGGCCTGCCCTGCCCGCTGTACTGACTTTCCAGGGACAGGGTGGGGCGACCTATCAGATCCCCTTCGCCCCTTCACCAGCTGGTCACGAGCTCATCGGCGTCCTGATTTACCTCCGGTATGTATTACTGCATTTTGTACAGTCATTCATTTCAGTTTATTTGATATTCCACAGAATATTAATGCATCTGACACTTTTGCAGGCTTCTTCTGGGTATACCCGTCAGTCGTTGGCGATGAATGCCTCAATGATGGGGATGCTTCAGCGGACTTTTGATCTCCTAGCCCTCTACAGCATACCGGTATGTTCTTCTGACACTGGCCTCAAACCATTCATACACTGCTTCACATAATCTGATGCACGGCACAACACCTGATACACTGATCTCACAGTATCTGATACACTGCATACACTGCATTCTGCACTGTACTCTATACTGATAAACTGCTCACGGCATTCTCATACTGTACTCATATACTGCATTTTGCACGGATAGACTGCTCACGGCATTCATACACTGTACTCTGCATTGCATTCTGTACTGATAAATTGTCCACAGTATATTGATGCATTTCCCTTTTGTGTACTTTTTCAGCCTCCTTTCCAGATTCCCATGGCAGGAGGTGCTCCAGCTGGACCTTCTGTCCCCGTTCGAGGGAGAGATGAGGAGGGCAGAGTATTCCCCCGCACGAAGGCGGGGCGCACTCATGTCGGGAGTAGCTCGCGAGCTCCAGTCCCGGACGATGATGATGACGAGGATTCAGAGGCCGAGACGGAGGCGGGGTCAGAGTCATCAGAGGAGGAGACCGGAGGCGGCACTAGCTCGGGCTCTGACGACGATGCTGATGTTGCCCCTGGACCCACGTCCAGGAAGAGGACCAGGATAGACTGACGGCCCCCCCCCCGGAGTGCTCGACATGGATGCCGATTTTTGTAATTTCCCTTCTTTCTTGTACTTTTGCCTCTTTTGTCGGTAGATAGATTACCTTGTACTGCCGCAGGCAGATTTTGCTTTCTTCAAAATTTTGTACTTGAAAAAGACTATGAAATGAACAGATTTTTGCTTAAAAAAGTGTTACATTTACATATCTCATGCATTGCATCGCATTCCATCATGTTACACCTCAATGTAAATGAAATTAATTGGTTATCTGAAAATTGAACACTTGCACTTGTAATAATCAGATAATTAAACAGCCAACAGCAAAATAACCCTAAGCAATCCACTGCCTGATTCTTGGACACACAGCCCTTACTCTGTTGGGGATTAATCTGCATACAGCCCATAACACAGCATTCGATTCATTTTGCACATAGCACGCCCCGAACAAACAGCCCAATCTGACAAGACGGAGCTCAAAGATGGAACTGATTGGAGTCGAAACACGTTCAAATGTAGAGAATGGCACAGCATTCTGAGTGTAAATGATTTTTGAAATCGAATGAGGGTTTTTCAAACCGGGATATCGAGCCTACAACTGAACACAGCGGGGAGGACTCAAATATAGGTACACGACCTAGCACAACGAGACACGCTCGAAAAAGACCTAAAACAAAGGTTGAGATATACAAAACAAAAGACACGACATACAGACGCGCTGACGAAGACAGGGGACCTCAGATCACGAGGAGCCAGTTTCTCTAGGCATTGTTTCCCACCCTTTCTGATTTGTGATTCTCACATCACTCGGCTCTCGAGCTCGGATTTTTTTCCTCAAAACCCTTTTCCTCACTTTTCTCTCAACTTACCCCTCTCTATTCTTCATTCTCTCATTTTTCATCCCTCCCCGGGGTGATTGATGGATAAATAGAAAGGTGTGGGTTCATGCTCAATGCTGTTAGCTCACGGCTATTTCTTCTGGCGGGTAGAGCGCTCTTCTGGCAAGTACGTCGATGACGGGGGAAAGACAGAACGCCCGGCTCAACTGTGCCCCTAGTTCATCATTTTAACCATTCTTTGTTTTTGCTTTCTACTAAAACAATTTTGATCAAAATGAGAGTCGGATTAACGTACTTGTTCAATCTTTGATTTGAAAAGCATGTAAGTCAGGCAGCAAGCACTGAAAATTTTCCTTTTTTGGGTCCAAGACAATGGTCCAGTTTTGGAAAATGGAATAGTTTTCGAAAAAATAGTCAACCTCAGTAAAAATTTTCAAAAACTATTTTTCAAACAGCTGATGCTCGACAAGCATGGAACTTACTCTTCGAGATGCGCAACCTCGGATCGGAGGCAATGGAAAATTGCCCCTGGTTTGAAGGGGGGTGGGAGGCAACGGAAAGTTGCCCCTAGTTTGAATGGCGGCTCACGGCGGCTCGTGGCAACGGAAAGTTGCCCCTTGTTTGGGTGGTGCCGCAGCAGTTCGCAGACAGTCATCATTGGCGGTGGTCGAACTCTCGGACACAGCGATGACGAAGATGGTCACAACAAATATATGGACACAGTCGCCATGGGAGCGTTGGCGACTAGACTTTTGGGATGAAATCGAAACCATTGCATGGACTGAGACGCTATGAAAGCGTTGGGGGCTGGACTTCATGATGAAGTTGCCTACGTATCCCAAACATGGGAATCAAGCCTCACGTAGTTCCGGTTAAGGTACACTCGGGTATTTTAACCTTCACTTTGTTTGGCTCTCACTTTTGCCAAGTTGCCCGATGCGGGTTTTCGACCTTGCGAGCTTTTCTTTCTCTTCTTTTTTTGAATTTTTCGTCTTCTTTTTTTTTTTGTATTTTCTTTTCTTTTCTTTTTTTTTGTATTTTCTTTTCTTTTTTCTTTCTCTTTTTGTATTTTCTTTCTTTTCTTCTTTTCTTTTTTTTTCTTTTTGCTCTAACTTTTGCCTGGGTCGCCCTTCCGGGTTTTCGGCCCAGCGAGCCTCTCAAAGGGTAAAAGTGTAGCAAGTCCATATCAAATGGTTTTTGAAGTCGAAGCCTCTCTGTGCCTAGGAGAACGGCTGTTGCAATGATTTGCAGAAGGATCCGTCCCGATTGCTCCACGAGCTTCTTCCGGCGAGATCTACTCCTTCTGATTCGGCTTTGGTGCCTCTTGCTCGAGGGCTGTTTCGAAACTGGCCATACAGACCTTTCATGGCGTTTATCCGTTGAACTTTCTGAACGGGTTCAAGGCTTGAAAAGGACGGGTCGGGTCTTGAGGCTGAGAGCGATCCTAGGCTGCACAATCTCAAGAGTGGTTCCACACAGGTCTTCACAGGGCCGTGTAAAACATTTGTTTTTTGAAATTTTTTTTAAAAAGGCGACGAATCGCTCGCGCCGAAGATAGTGTGGAACCAATCTGGATCAAGCCAAGGTCCTTCCCAGTACTCACGCCGACAAGCATGATTTCATTCATTAAGGGCTTAGCATGCTTCTCTTTCTCTCAAAGTGATCAAAATTTTGCAAAACCCAAGGAATTCCTTCCTCTTTGTTTTCATCACCGCAGTGTTCAAAAGGTTTGTTTTTGAAAAACTTAGGTTAATGCAATGAGTTTGGCGCGCAGGAGAGCAGGTGAGATGTACTGTCAGCCCAATCAAATTCTCTGGCACTTATGTTGAAAGCAAGCATGAAGTTGAGATAGCAACAGCTGTTCCGTTCGGATTTGTTGGTGCAACAGGCCCCTCGGCAGAAACAGACTCAAAACAAAAACAGATAATAACAAAACGGCGTTCGGGACAACAACCCCAGAATCACCTAGTATTATATACAAAGGGGACTGACTCGATACAACAAGACAGACCCTTAAGCAAAAGACTGACTCAAGACAAAGAGACAGACTCAAAACAAAAGACTGACTCGATATCCGAGCCAGGATTTACAAAACTCAGTTTCACCGATGCTCAAAAATGCGTGCCAGACGCTACATCCAAAATATACCAAATGTCGCCCGCAGGCGGTTCACTTCACATACTTGCAGTATCTGAGCCCTCGAAATCCAACAACTGGGTGGTAACGGACTTGCCTGAGGTAGGTGGGAGGATAACCTTGTTGTCGATCAAATCCTGCACTTCATGACGAAGGCGGGAACAACCATCGGTACTGTGACCGGACTGTTGGTGGTACGCGCAGTACAAGGTAGCATCATACGTGGCGGGGAGATTCTTCGGGAGTGGCCGAGGCTCCAAAGGTTTAAGATGCCCATTCTTCGCCAATATTAGCAATGCCCTAGACAAAGGCATGTGGAGGTCATGAACGACCCTGCGCCCTCGGGGCAGGTACTTTGAAGTTTGAGGATTCTTGCCAGATGCGCTAGCGAAAGGGTCGGCTGGCACTACCTTGGCTTTTTGACCCTTTCCCGGTGCAGGGTTGGGAACGACAGGAATTGCCTGGGTATGACGGGGCCCATCCCGATTTTCTACCTGGCTTGAACTGCCTTTGATTGGAGTGCGGAAAGCATCATCCACAGCTTTGGTCACGATCGCAGATGTTTGTTGCTTGTTCATCCCTCTGACTTTCAGAGCCTCGACTGCCCACAGCAGTTGTTCAATAGGATCGGCATCTACCTTTGCCTTGTCTTTTCCTCTAGCCTCAGCCTGATCAAGGGTCTGGGTCAGTGCTGGCATGTCGCGACTGTAACTGGAAGCCACCTTTGGCTAGCTAAGCTCTATCACAATCCGCCCCAGTAGCGGGGGCTCCTGTGGTATGAAATTCCCGGCATATGGTGCCGCTGGCGGTGAAGCCGACATTCCATAGGCCAGATCGGCCACGGACCTCTGGAGGTCGCCTATCATTCCCATCAATTTGAAGGTGGTGGGCTCACGAGCCTGATATAACTGGGGAGCCCAGACCGGGTGCACAACGGGCGACCTGGGTGGATGTGACATACTGATGCTGGCCTCATTCTGCGGAGCGGTTCCCTGCTCCAATGCAGCCGTCATAACCACAACTTCTTCTGAATTTTGTGCCGCCATAAATCCTGCCTCGGCAAGGGGAGACACTGGCTATTCTGTATCAACTCTGCGACTCTCTGAACCTTGAAAGGAAAAACAGACAGCATTTCAGCCCAAAACGGATCAAACACGGGTGTAGCCGAACAACTGTACCCTACTGCTGATCACTATTCCCAGAAATCACTGTTCCCAAAAACTGAACCCGGTACCCGCAGATAACTGATTCTTATAACTGACACTGATACTGGTGTCCTCAGGTCTGATACTCAAACTTGCAAACTGACATGTACTTTCCCTGTAGAAATACATTCTAGAAGCACATAGCAAGTAAAGAGAACAAAAAACACCCCTATGTTGGGGTAGGGTTTCCCTGTCCTATTTTGTCAGGAGCTAGGGTTTCACTACGCACACAGCGGTTTTCAAACAACCTAACATCGGGTAAGCAACCTGTCCTAACTTGGAATGGTCACTATGGATCCGAATATGCACTAGGTTGAATAGTCAAAAGGGGTGCCCCGGTAAACCGGGGTTTGTGTTCCCATGCTGTCAGAGCCCATAGCCGGTCAGCCTTATGGACATGCCTTGACAAGACAAGCCTCCGGCAAACCATTCAGGAATGGCAGACGGCAAACATTGTGTTCCTAGGCGCACCAATGTACATGCAATGCAAAGAAACACATAAGCGAAATCAAAACAGGATATCATGAGTTCGAGTCAAGCTCTCTAAAACTCCCCAGCAGAGTCGCCAGAAACTGTAGCACGCGCCCGCGAGGGACCCCGCTACTACAGTTCGGACTCGCGATTTTTGTTGTCGCGGTTCTTAATCTGAACCAAAGAGTCCAAATCTGGCAAATCGTTTTGAGAAACAGATTTTTTGAAAAAGTAGTGCCAAACATGGACTGCTTTGCCAGATACAGAGTCGCCACCTAAATATTTTGAAATGGGGAAATTTAGGAAACCCTGACTCGGTGCCGAAGGCCACATGTCCGTCATCACCGGAGTTGTCTCGGCTCGGGAGCTTGGGTACGATCGGGGAAGGTCAGCTATGAGCACCCCCTTTCGCCCGGTCCGAAGACCGGCCTCTACTAACCGTGATATCCGATTTTGAAAACTTTACGTGTTCTTATTCCAATTATTAGCCTAGAATTACTATGTTATGCGCGCAGCAAACAAGTATAGACTAGATTACCTAATTTGGAAATAAGCATCGCATATCCGTTTGTTTTGAAAAGCGCTTTGGAATTTGCTACTCGCAAGTAGGCTAAAAACACGGATTTCAATGAGTTTTTCCAACTCAAACAATCCAACCTTCACCCACAGGCATTCAAACAATTTAATCTCACATAAGCATTTAGCCGCATGGCAAGCATACTGTCATGTTAACATTCACACGCATGCGAGATGCTAAAGCGAAAATACTTACATTGTACTCCGTGCCAAAACAGTAAACTAGTTAGCAAACATGCGTGTCCTAGTTCATGTTAAATTGCCTAATGCAACACATACAGGATGCAATTAGATAGGCTCGGCTAACCTAAGCATGGCATATGAAATGCGATCAACTATCACATATTCAATTTTTGAATTGAAGTACAAATGCAGTTAGCGTGATGTACCGAGTCTAATGCATGCGATACAAATGCATGGATGCACGCATGCTATCATACTGTTATGCTAATTTAAATATGCCCTAGTCTACCATCATAAGCAGGTAAATAAAAGGGAAGGAAGACGTGAGGTTGGAAGACATACACACACTCACGCACACTTATTACATATTTACCCTCACTCGGAGGGACCAAATAAATATTACAAATTAATTAACTACGCAAGCTAATTAATAATTACAAATTGCCTAATCAACTAAGCAAATTAACTAAAACTAAGAAAACAGGAAAGACGCCTCGGGAAACGTGCCGCCATGCATAGGCTGCCTCTGTTTTCCTTCCTTCACTCCTCTGGAGGCTGTCAAAACCTCAGGACTGCATCCCTGGACACTGGGGAGTGCCACCGGCTGAGTGGAATTACCACCGGCAGTGGTGTGTGGCCATCGGCACAAAATGAAGCTGTCGGCAGAGGAATTGTTGCCGGTCGGCACCTTACACTGCCGGTCGGCAGAGTGTTCCTGCAGAATCTGCAAATGACAGCAACAGAGGGCAAGACAAAGCATGGCAGCACAATTCAAGGCATATATGCACCAACCATGTCCCTTATCATGATAATGACTCAAAGGCGCATGTGCCTCGATTCTCGGACCACCAATCACGCATTTCCATGCATGATGACCCAAAGAACCAAGTATGCAACTTTGATTTCAAATGCATGCAAACCAAATCAAACCAAACAAGGCCCAATTCCTATCACTAAGTCAAGGAACAAAGCATGCATGCAAAATGCAATGCAACCTAGGCATGCAAGCTAAGGATGCAACATGGCATGGCGATACACTTATGCGAGCATGCAAGCAAACATGAGGCAATGCTAGCCAATGGAAAGGTGGTCTTAAACATGATTTGGGCAGCTCTAATAGGGCCCAAAACAGTAGCCAAAATGCTATAATGAGGGACCAAATACACATGCACACATACACATGTTGAAAGGGCACAAATTGAATAACCCTCAAACACATTTGAAAGGGGGTAATCATGGACTAATTAGCATGCAACATAAGCATTAAAAATCATGTCATAAAATGATGCCAAATCATGTTTAAACAAGACAAGCAAATGCATGCAAGCATGGTCCAAGTACTTGAGGCAAGTCATGAAGCTTTGAAGCATGTTTATCACAACAAACATGGCAAGCATTAAGCAACTAAAAACAGGTTTTTAGCATGTTAAAACAAGGCTAAAGGACTACTTAGATGGCATCTAAGTGGCTCAAATTTAGAGGCATGCACAAGTGCCAAAACAAGGAGCATTGCTACACAAGCTTATGAGGCATTAAAGATGCATCCAAGGTAAACATATAGGCATGCAAATAGGACTGAAATGACATGGTGGATGATCCCAAATCACCAAATCAATGCAAAGATGTCATGCTATACATTCATATGCTCCAGGCCAACAAGCCCAAATACAAAGGAACTATACCAAGCATGCCAAAATCAACCCAAACACTTATGGACAGACTTAAAACATGTCAAGATAAGCACAAAATCTTCACAAATGTAAGCCTAAAACATGCTAGAAACAAAGGCACACAACCTAAGACATGTTAAGGCATAACAAGGCATTACATGGCAACTGTGCTAAGCATGCATGGAGTACCAAAACCAAGTAAAAACAGAGGCATAACATGACATATTAAGCATAAAAAGCAGCCAAGTCATGGTCAATACACCCTCAAACATAATGCTCTCTCAAGAGGCCAAAACATGCCCTTTTCAAGGACAACAAGGAGAGGGGGTGGCCCTCTCCTTCTTGGGACTTCAAGGCATCACCTTCACCACTAAAATCCCTCAAGATTTCAGTGGTGAAGAGACCCCAACACCAAAATCCCGGAGTTCACACAAAAGGGCACAAAATGAGGCCTTTCAAGGCCTAAGGGTATTCAAACTTACCCAAACCACAAAACACTCTTAACAAACAAGCAAGAGGGTCTAAAAAAAGAACTTTTTTGTATTATACACTAAGCTCAAAAACGAATTTAAGATAGGTAGAAATACAATGCAAAAATGGGGTAAAAGGGGGTGAGATTCTTACCCTTGAAGCCTTCTTCGACAATGATGCTCCAATGGCCTTCCTTAGCTTGAATCCAACACCAAAACCTCAAAATCAGTCCCTTAGAACCTCAGTTCCAAGAGGAAGGTGGAACACTAGGTGCTTGTGTGCAATAGTATGGACTAAAACACACACAAGAGCACAAAAGAGAAGGAAAGAGAGATAGAATGTGTATCTAACCCTAACCCTAGAACTCAAACCCTAACAATGGCTGTCTAAGCTCTCAAAATATCTTAAGTCTCTAACCCCTTAAGCCAAGAGACCCACCCCTCTCTATATGGCACTTCTTGTCTTGTAAAGCTTACAAGACAAGCATCATAAGAGGGAGATCCCTCCATACACGTGTATGGAGGGGAGCAAAAGCAAGACAGCTGTCTTAAAATATCTGCAAAAGCAGATGCACAGTAATCGGCCGGCCAAAAATGCCATCTTGGCCAAAACGAGTGCCGGCCGGCACTAAAAAGTGCTGACCGGCAACAAATAGTGCCGGCCGGCAATATACATTGTCGGTGGCAGCAAAAACCAGCCGGTGGCCTCTAGCCACTGCCGGTGGTGGGTGGGGATGCTCTACAAGCCCTACCCTGCCTCTCAAAGGCAAAACACAAATGTTTGGTGTGAAACCAGACACTAAACAGTCAAGTTCGGAGATCCTGAGGCAAGGCGCGCGAGCCGAGACCTCCGGGAACTCCAAACGAACACAAACATGGATAATCACCGAGTGTTCAAACGGTGACGTCCAAGTCTTGAGGACGGTCAAAAATGGGGTGTCTACAGTGTCTCACTTGCATCATTTTGCATCTTATGAGGCATGCGTGTCTTATTTGTATCATTTTGCATCTTATGTGGCATGCGTGTCTCATTTATACCATTTTGCATCTTATGAGGCATGCGTGTCTCATTTATATCATTTTGCATCTCATGAGGCATGCGTGTCTCATTTGTACCATTTTGCATCTCATGAGGTATGCGTGTCTCATTTGTACCATTTTGCATTTCATGAGGCATGCGTGTCTCATTTATATCATTTTGCATCTTATGAGGCATGCGTGTCTCATTTGTATCATTTTGCATCTTATGAGGCATGCGTGTCTCATTTGTATTATTTTGCATCTTATGAGGCATGCGTGTCTCACTTGCATCATTTTGCATCTTATGAGGCATGCGTGCCTCATTTGTATCATTTTGCATCTTATGAGGCATGCGTGTCTCATTTGTATTATTTTGCATCTTATGAGGCATGCATGTCTCATTTGTATCATTTTGCATCTTATGAGGCATGCGTGTCTCATTTATATCATTTTGCATCTTATAAGGCATGCGTGTCTCATTTGTATCATTTTGCATCTTATGAGGCATGCATGTCTCATTTGTATCATTTTGCATCTTATGAGGCATGCGTGTCTCATTTACATCATTTTGCATCTTTTGAGGCATGCATGTCACACTTGCATCATGCCTCATTCCCATTCGCACGTGTGCCTCATTTGCATTGGCACGTGTGCCTCATTTTCATTGGCACGTGTGCCTCATTTGCATCAGCACGTGTGCCTCATTTTCATCGGCAGGCGTGTCTCGTTTCCATTGGCAGGTGTGCCCTATCTTCCTCATTGGCATGTGTGTCACATTTTCATTGGCATGTGTGTCGTCATTTGCATTAGCATGCGTGCCTCATTTGCATTGTCTTACATTCCTTGCGACCTGCGTTGTCTTGCTTTCATTTGCATTGTCATGCATGTTGCTAACAACATTGTACCTGTTAAGTTTGTTTTCTTTGCAGGCACGATATTGTATGTACGGTTCATTTGAGGCTGGTGCAACCAGACGAACCGCACAGGTATTTGACACGGTCTAGGAGACCCTAAATCCTCTGAAGGTGCAAGTCCGTCGGTGTTTGTCGTGCCCGAACGACTTTTGATAAGTTGCATTATACATGCATATTTTAAGTCGCATGTTGTTGCGCATTTCAAGTTCACTTGCATTGTTATGCATTTCTCGTGCAATATACACGGTCTAGGAGACCCTAAATCCTCTGAAGGTGCAAGTCCTTCGGTGTTTGTCGTGCCCGAACGACTTTCGATAAGTTGCATTATATATGTATTTTAAAGCCGCGTGTTGTCGCGCATTCCATGCATTTCAAAAAGAAAAACAACAAAAAAAAAACATGCATTGTCATGCATCATCTTAAATAGTTGCATTATCATGCATCATTAGAACATAGTGCATATTGCATTGTAGTTTTCATGCATTCATTGCATCACCTTCCATCTATGGCTTGCGCCTTTCCATGTTAAGCTTGGTCTGGTATGTGCCCATACTTCTCGTGTCGAAGCATAGTTCAGTGGACCGTTCTATGTTAGCCGCGGCTTGTATGCGTACATGCCTTTCCTAGGCAAGATTTGGTTTGGCCTACAGGCCATATCCATTATATTCCATTGTATCCATTTCCATTGCATATTTGTAGATATTGCATTGTAGTTTCATGCATTCATTGCATCATCTTCCATCTATGGCTTGCACCTTTCCATGTTAAGCTTGGTCTGGTATGTGCCCATACTTCTCGTGTCAAAGCATAGTTCAGTGGACCGTTCTGTGTTAGCCGCGGCTTGTTTGAGTACATGCCTTTTCTAGGCAAGATTTGGTTTGGCCCGCATGCCATATCCACTGCATTGTAGTTTGCATGCATTCATTGCATCACTTCCATTTATGGCTCGCGCCTTTCCATGTTGAGCTTGGTCTGGTATGTGCCCATACTTCTCGTGTCAAAGCATAGTTCAGTGGACCGTTCTATGTTAGATGTGGCTTGTATGCGTACATGCCTTTCCTAGGCAAAATTTGGTTTGGCCTGCAGGCCATATCCATTATGTTGCATTTCCATTTCCATTGCATATTTGTAAATATTGCATTGTAGTTTGCATGCACTCATTACATCACCTCCGCCTATGGCTTGCGCCTTTCCATGTTGAGCTTGGTCTGGTATGTGTCCATACTTCTCGTGTCGAAGCATAGTTCAGTGGACCGTTCTATGTTAGTCGTGGCTTGTATGTGTACATGCCTTACCTAGGCAAGATTTGGTTTGGCCCGCGTGCCGTATCCATTGCCATCTCCCCAGCATATCCATACATATATTGCATTGTAGTGTAATTTTTGCATCCAGCATTAGGATCATTGTCCTTTCTCCAGCGGGTCGTTTCCCCACTTGTGTCAATTCCCCCACTTGTGTCAATTCCCCCCCAATACTGGTTCTTGTGTCTGTCTACGTTGCTCATAGTTCAGTAGACCGTTCTATGGTGGACAGACTTGTTACCTCCATCAATCTATTTGACATTTGTGTGGTTTCGAACCACTTGTGATGGGTTCGTGGTTCAATTGCTTTGCATATAGTTTGCATTGTTTCAATTACATTGCATCTTCTTTTGCATTATTTATACATTGTTTTGTATATATTGCATGATCATAAGTTATGTTTGGCTTTGTGCATTGTCTTGCGTTTTGCCCCTGCCTTCGGGCACATATCTTGTTTGTCTTACATGTTTGTCTGAGTCTTCGGCCTTGTCAAAAATGGGTCGTCTCTGGGCTTTGACATTCACTCCCGTCATTGTTGTGACTTTCGAGTTCTGTCAAAGAGGGGCAACTGTAGACACCCCATTTTTGACCGTCCTCAAGACTTGGACGTCACCGTTTGAACATTTTGTGATTATCCTTGTTTGTGTTCGTTTGGAGTTCCCGGAGGTCTCGGCTATGCGCCCTACCTCGGGATCTCCGAACTCGACTGTTCAATGTCTGGTTTTGCACCAAACACTTGCATTTTGCCTTGGAGGGGCAGGGAATGCCTTGTGAGGCATCCCCACACACCACCGGCCATGGCTAGAGGCCACCGGCTGGTTTTTGCTGCCATCGGCAATGTATATTGCCGGTCGGCACTCCCTTTTGCGAAAATGGCATTTTTGGCTGGCCGACTACTACTGTGCATCTGCTTTTGCAGATATGTTATCACAGCTGTCTTGCATTTGGCTCCCCTCCATACACGTGTATGGAGGGATCTCTCTCTTTAGAAGCTTGTCATGTAAGCTTTACAAGACAAAAGGCTCTATAAGAGAGAGTCTTCTCTCTTGGCCTTAGAGGGTTAGACACTGGAGAGACTTTAGAGAGTTTAGACAGCCATTTTTAGGGTTTTGAGTTCTAGGGTTAGAATCCATACACATTCTATCTCTATATCTTCCTCTTGTGTGTGTTAAAGTGTGTTTGTGTCTTACTATTGCACACAAACACATAGTGTTTCACCTTCACCTAGCTACTGAGGTTCTAAGAGGTTGCTTTTGAAGTTTTGGAGCTGTTTTCAACCTAAAAGGAGCTGTTGGAGCACCATTGTTGAAGGGGTCTTCAAGGGTAAGAAACTAGTCCATTTATTCCCCATTTTTGCATTGTATTTTTACCTGTCTTAAAATTGTTTTTGAGCTTGGTGTATAATACAAAAAAGTTCTGTTTTTTAGCCCTCTTGATTGTTTATTAAGAGTGTTTTGTGGTTTGGAGGTGTTTAACCCCTCTTAGGCCTTGAAAGGCCCCATTTTGAGCCATTTTGAGTGAGTTTCGAGACTTTGGTGTTTGGGCCTCTTCACCACTGAAATCTTGAGGGATTTCAGGGGTGGGGATGGTGCCTTGAAGTCTCCAAAAGGGGAGGGCCACCCCCTCTCCTTGTTATCCTTGAAAGGGACCCTTTTTGGCCTCTTGAGGGAGCATCATGTTAGAGTGTGTATTGATCATGTCTTGGCTATTTTCCATGCTTATTATGCCATGGTATAACCTTGTTGTGTGTTGGTTTTGGTACACCATGCATGCTTAGCATACCTACCATGTAATGCCACTTTATTGCCTTAACATGCCTTAGGTTGTTAGCCTTTGCTCAAGCATGTTTTAGGCTTAGATTTGTGAAGCTTTTGTGCATATTTTACCATGCTAGAGGTCTGTCCTAGGTTGTTTGGGTCGGCTTTAGCATGCATTATATAGCCCCTTTGCATTTTGGCTTGTTGGCCTTAAGTGTGTGAGTGTGTAGCATGCCATTCTTGCATTGATTTAGTGGTTTGGAACTATCCACCATGTAATTTCAATCCCCTTTGCATGCCTATATGCTTGCCTTGGATGTCTCTTTGATGCCTTATAAGCTTGTGTAGTATGCTCCTTGTTTTGGCATTTATGCATGCCTGTGAATTTAGGTCATTTGGATGCCATCTAAGTGATCTTTTGGCCTTGTCTTAATGTGCTAAAACTCTGTTTTTGGTCAATAAGTTCATGCCATGTTTGGTCTTGTTAAGTGTAGTTCAATATTCCATTGGTTTATTTTGAATGCTTGGGCCATTTGTTGCATGCATAGCTTGCATTGGTAGGTTAGTTTGGCATCACATTAACATGATTTTCAATGCTTACCTTGCATGTTATATGTCCATGATTACCCACTTTCAAATGTATTTAAGAGTTGTCCCATTTGTGCCTAAGTGTTGGCCCCTTTAACATGTGCATGTGTGTATGTGTTTGGTCCTTTATTTTGGTCACTTTGGCCACTGTTTTGGGCCTTATTAGAGCTGCCTAAATCATGCATAAGTCCACCTTTTCATCAGTTTGCATTGCCTCATGTTTGCTTGTATGCTTGCATAAGTGTCTTGCCATGCCATGTTGCACCCTTAGCTTGCATGCCTAGGTTGTATTGCATCTTGCATGCATGCCTTGTTCCTTGACTTGGTGATGGGAATTGGGCCTTGGTTTGTTTGTTTGGTTTGCATTTCATTTGACATGAAAGTTGCACACTTGATTCTTTGGGCCATCATGCATGGAAATGCGTGATTGGTGGTCCGAGAATCGAGACACATGCCCCTTTGAGTCACAAACATGATAGGGGACATGATTGGTGCATACATTGCTTGAATTGTATTGACATGCAAGTTCTGTCCTCTGCTGCTGTGAGTTGCAGGTTCTGCAGGCATTCTTTGCCGACCGGCAGTATATATTGCCGACCGGCAATTATCCTTCTGCCGATAGCTTCACAGATGGCCGGTGACCATATACCACTGCCGGTGGTAATTCTACTCAGCCGGTGGTGATCCCCAGTATCCAGAGAGGCATCCTTGAGACTTTGGCAGTCTTCAGAGAGGCAGAGTAGGGAAAACAGAGGCAGACTATGCATGGCCGTGCACTTCCGAGCAGGACCGAGCATGCATTGCATCGAGCTCTCCTCCTGAGGCGATTTATCTGTTTTTCCTGGCTTAGTTAGTTTGTTAATTGATTAGGCAATTTGTAATATTTAATTAGCATGCGTAGTTAATTAATTTGTAATATTTATTCGGTCCCTCCGAGTGAGGGCAAACTTGTAATAAGTGTGGGTGAGTGTGTGCATGTTTCCCAACCCCACTTCTTTCTTCCCTTTTACTTACCTGCTTATGATGGTAGATTAGGGCATGTTTAAATTAGCATACCTTATGCTATGCATGCGTGCATCCATACATTTGTCTTGCATGCACCGGACTCGGTACATCATGCTAACTACATTTGTACTTCAATTCCAAATTGAATACGTGCATCAATTGACTGCATTTCACATGCCATGCTTAGGTTAGCCGAGCCTACTCTAATTGCATTTCGCATGCGTTGCATTAGCCATTGTAACATGAACTAGGATCACGCATGTTTGCTAACTAGTTTATTGTTTTGGCACAGAGTACTATGTAAGTATTTTCCTACTTTAGCATACCGCATGCGTGCGAGTGTTGCCATGACAGTATGCCTGCCATGCGGCTAAATGCTTACGTGATATAATTGTTTGGATGCCTGTGGGTGAAGGTTGGATTGTTTGAGTTGGAAAAACTCGTTGAAATCCGTGTTTTAGCCTACTTGCGAGTAGCAAACTCCAAAGCGCTTTTCAAAACAAACGGATATGCAATGCTTGTTTCCAAATTAGGCAATCTAGTCTATACTTGTTTGCTGCGCGCATAACATAGTAATTCTAGGCTAATAACCGGAATATGAACACATAACATTTTCAAAATCGGATATCACGGTTAGTAGAGGCCGATCTTCGGATCGGGCGAGAAGAGGTGCTCATAGCTGACCTTCCCCAATCGTACCCTAGCTCCCGAGCTGAGACAACTCCGGTGATGACGGACATGTGGCCTTCGGCACCGAGTCAGGGTTTCCTAAATTCCCCCATAAAAAATATTTAGGTTGCGACTCTGTATCTGGCAAAGCAGTCCATGTTTGGCACTTCTTTTCAAAAATCTGTTTCTCAAAATGATTTGCCGGAGTTGGACTCTTTGGTTCAAGATTAAGAACCGCAACAATTTAAGAGTCCAAGCTGTAGTGACCCCAAAATGAACAAAACAGGAGCACACCCTCCCAGGGCGTTCGGGGACGTCTACAGTATGCAACCTTCCTAATCCGCTCAAGGATCTCAAAGGGGCCAATAAATCGAGGGGACAATTTCCCACTCTTCCCAAACCTCATCAAACCCCACCTAGGTGATACGTTCAGGAAGACGTGATCACCCATCTCAAATGACAAAGGCCTTCGCCTACGGTCGGCATAACTCTTTTGACGACTCTGGGCCGTAGCTAACCTCTTACGGATAAGTTCAACTTTCTTCGTTGTTTCTCGCACCAACTCTGGGCCCAACAAAAGTGCATCACCCACCTCGGCCCAATACACTGGAGATATACACGGTTGGCCATACAACGCCTCAAACGGTGCCATAGCAATGCTCGATTGGAAACTATTGTTGTAGGCAAACTCCACTAAGGGCAAATGCCTCTCCCACGACCCACTAAAGTCAAGGACACAGCCTTGAAGCATATCCTCAAGGATCTGAATAGTACGTTCGGACTGCCCGTCAGTCTAAGGATGGTAAGCCGTTCTAAAGGTCAAACTAGTGCCCAAGGCACTCTGCAAACCCTGCCACAACCTAGTAGTAAAATGTGGATCTCTATCTGAGACGATCAACATTGGGACCTCGTGCAACCTCACTATGTCCTGAATATACAAGTCGGCAAGATGATCTACTGAATCTCTCACGCGCATAGGAATAAAGTGCGCCGACTTAGTCAACTGATCTACTACCACCCAAATGGCATCACTACCCCATTGAGTCCTCGGAAGACCTATAACGAAGTCCATCATGACATGCTCCCACTTTTACTTGGCAATAGGCAAGGGATGTAACAAACCCGCTGGCCTCTGATGTTCGGCCTTCACCTGCTGACAAGTAAGGCACTTAGACACAAAAACTGCCACATCTTTCTTCATACCCCGCCACCAAAACTGGCGACCCAAATCACGATACATCTTAGTGCCTCCCGGATGCACCGCAAGGCGTGAATAGTGAAACTCTCGGAGTACTTCCTCTCGGCAAGACTCCGGCACAAACAGACGGTGTCAGTACCTCACACTCAGGTCGGGATACATAGTCAAACCCTTCTCTACCTTCCCACTAGAGATCTTCACCTGGAGGGATTCTACCTCAAGGTCACTTCTCTATGCCTCTAACACTCGATTCACGAGTGTAGGCTGCGCAACTACAGAAAACAAGGCCGCAGACTCAACAAATTCACCCAGAAGCAAATCAAACTCGCCAAGTGCACCCAACATTTCCTACTCCCGGATGGCTATACAAGCTACATCACTAATGGATTTCCTACTAAGGGCATTGGCCACAACATTGGCCTTCCCCAGATGGTAATGCAATTCAAAGTCATAATCTTCTATGAACTCCATCCATCTCCTCTGCCTCAGGTTCAAGTCCTTCTGTGTAAACAAATACTTCAGACTCTTATGATCCGAGAACACCTCAAATCTCTCACCATAAAGGTAGTACCTCCAAATCTTCAAGGCAAAAATTATAGCTGCTAACTCTAGGTCATGTGTAGGGTAATTCCGCTCGTGTGTTTTTAATTGTCGTGAGACATTGGCTACCACTTTCCCCTCTTGCATTAACACACAACCTAAACCCTCTCGTGAAGCATCACAATAAACTGCATAACCCAAACCTATCTCCAGAATAATCAAAACTGGAGCTGCGGTAAGTCTAACTTTAAGTTCTTGGAACGACTTTTCACAAGTCTCACTCCACACAAACATGACCCCTTTCTGCGTTAATCTAGTCAACGGGAAAGCTAGCCTGGAGAAATCTTTCACAAACCAACGGTAATAACTGGTCAATCCCAGAAAACTGTGGATTTCAAAAACACTCTTAGGCTGTGCCCAATCTTGCACTGCCTCTATCTTGGATGTATCAACAGACACCCCTTCCTCGAAGACTACAGGCACAGCGATCCCAGTTTTCTCTCTATTGGTTATTGTATTCCGGACTCGGTTTCGTTCATGTTTGTTGTTGTATGGTTTTCATTTCCATCCTTTAATTCCTTGTATATGAGTTTTAGGATGTGTTGGGCAGGTTTGTAACAGGTTGGGTGTGTTTCAAAACAAATGGTTGTTGCCCAGATTTTGGTGTCTTCGCTCGAGCGAGCTCTTTGTTTTAGTTCCTTCGATCGAGCCAGGGTTCCTTCGCTCGAGCGATAGTTGAGTTTTGTGTCTGGTGGCTTGAGCAAGAAGTCTTGCACTCAAGCTTGCGTCTGCGTCCAGTTCTGGACCTGAGAGTTGCATTTCTTGGCTCGAGCGAGCTTTCCATCGCTCGAGCGAGAGAGGACTATGTTTTGGGTTTCTTTGCTCGAGCGAGCATTCTTTTGCTCGAGCGTGCTTCTGGGTGGCAGACCTGAAGCTTCGAATTGTTGGCTCGAGCGAGGACTTCTACGCTCGAGTGAGGTTTCTTTTTTTCTGGTCACTCAAGCGACCACTCCTTCGCTCGAGCGAGCTTTGATTATATCAGATTGCAGTAGCTTCTTGTTCTTCACTTTTTCTTCATTTCTTTTTCTAAAAACCCTAGAACGGCTGCTCTTTCTCTCTATACATACCTTCTTTCTAAAAATCCACCTAGTTCTAGTGGTCTCCTATCCTAGTCCCTTTGTAAAAAGTGTGGAGCTTGGTGTGGGCTTCGTTTCAATCCGAGAAAGTTGGTGTTTGGAGCAATTCAGGTTTTCACCCTCTTCTCCTTTGGTCTCTTCATTTGAGGTAGGGATAACCTACTCTAATCTATGAGTTTTGACATAATTTTTAGTCATTTCGATTAGTTGGTGTTGTTGGGTAATTTTGGAAAAGTTAGGGTTTGTTGTGTAATTTATAAAAGGGGTTTTCAAATGTTAAATTCCATATGTATGTGAGACCTTGGAAAATGGTATTATTGTTGTTAAATTGGTGAAATTGAACCTTAGGGTTGATATTGAAAAAGGGAGAAAAATGCCCTAATTATTGCGATAAATTAATTTGTATAATTAGTTTGGGGAAATATGAAATTGAGTTGGGAATTGTGAAATTGGGAAATTATGAGATTGAATGGTGTAGTTGGATAGTTTAATCACTCACCTATGAAAATGTTGTTATTTTATCTTTTTGATAAATTGATTATCTGTTTAGAGATAACTGCTTTGGGCTATCGGTGAAGGATAGTCTTGATTGTTGTAGACACTGTATGTTGATTAGGGAAAACTGAAACTAATCGAACGGGTTATGTCATTGAATATGACGGTTGAAATAATACATCGAATATTTGTATTGATTGATCATTGCATGTGACAAGTGTTTAAATACATTGTATATGCATATTGTTTGGGAGGAGATAGGGGATGTACTCCATAGTTTGAGAGGAGATAGGGGATGGACTCTCAAACCTGTTTGGGAGGAGATAGGGGATAGACTTCATTAATACAACGAATATGTGTATTAATTGTGAAGTATGGAAGTATTTTTAACATGAGTTGTAGTCTCATTTGAATTGTTGACATTGGAGGTGTTTTTATATGAGTCGTTGTCTCATTTAATTGTTCGGCCAGGTTCTGAGCCATGTTTATATAATTTGAAAACTAGATAAGTAAATGAAAGTGAAATGAAACATGAACTTTTTGTCATGGAACTGAATTGTGTTACAGGTGGTTTTATAAGTGTTAGCCATTTATCAAATGCTAATATTTTAGTTAATTCTCATACTTGGTTCAGTATATCTCTACTGGGCATTGGCTCACCCTATATGGGACATCATTTTCAGGTTCAGGTGATATGCCACCTCCAAGGATGTAGCTTGGAAGGCTTGAGGCTGATAGATCTTTTCTTGTTCTCTTTTTGTTATTACTTGTAAATTCAAGCCGAAGGCTTAATGTGTATGAGTTAGTGCTCTCTTTTTGTAAGCAAGTGTTGGCTTCGAAAGTTGTAAGCCCATAGGACATTTACTTTTGTTGTCAACATGTAATACTTTTGTAATGAATACTCTGATAAATAGATATATGCTTTATTCTCTTATGTTTATGCATGTCAAGAATGTGGGTTTATATGTATTATTTTGAGGGTGTTACAACTTGGTATCAGAGCGTACCGGGTTTGAATACTTTGGGTACGTGAGAAGTAGTTAGTACCATAATGGGTATGTCTCGCTTGTTAGAGACTTAGATGTAATGTTATGTGCTTATGTGATAACATGTTTATGTGGCTATATGGGCATGGGATTTAGTTTCTAGGATGTTGATGGAATCCTTGGGTTTCTGGGAGTCCTGTTGGAAAAGCACTTGATCAATGCTGTTTCTAATCGGAACTCTAGCAATGCCTCGGGACTGTCATTATCCGGAAATGAAATTCGTAAGTGCTTATATGATTATGTGCTTACGTGGAATGAATTACAGTTGTCCATGTATTAGGACGTGAGTGAAATAGCTTCGGCACATTTGTGAATGTGCTAATGTCTTTGTTACCTTTATTAGGATGTCAGGACGAGGACATGGTGGTAGGCGTGGTAAGCCTAGGAGGCAGGAGATGGCTATACCAAATGAGATTCTGGCGTAGTAGGAGGGTGTTGGTCAGGCCAATGTGGCCAAGCCAGTAGGCCAGCAGGCCATGGGCGCCTTAGCCCGCGAGATGGCAGGAGCTTTGAGGGAATCCATGGACATTCTCGGAGCTGAGAATCAAGTCCATGCCCATGTTGCTGAGGTAGGGCCTTCTTTTCTGAAGAGGGAGTTTTTCCGGTCTAACCCAGACAAATTTCTGGGGGATCCTAAAAAGCCACTTAAGGCTGATGAGTGGCTTGAGCAGATGATGAAGACGTTTGAGATGCTTGGCATCGAAGACAGGGCTTTGAAGGTGACCTTGGCGTCTTTCCAGTTGAAGGGAGACGTAGGTCAATGGTGGAAGTTTGTGCGGGGTCGTATTGGAGGGACTTGAGAGGCTTTTGTTGGTGCCTTCTAGGAGAAGTTTCTGTCTCTCGCTGTCAGGGAGAAGTTGAGGGATCACTTCTGTCAGCTCAAGTAGCTGAGTTCATCCGTGGCCGAGTTTGAGGCCGCATATACCAGTTTATCTAGGTTTGCACCTGAGCTAGTGGCGTCTGAGGAACGCCGTTGTCTTGAGTTCGAGAAGAAGCTGAGACACGGGCTCAAGGTTAGAGTTGTTGGGTCCATAACTCGAGAGTATGGACGCCTTATGGATGCTGCAGCGCATCTAGAGATTATTATGCATGAGGAGGACGAGAGGAAGAGGGGCTCCAAGAGGAGTCAGGATGGCCAGGGTGATGGTAGGAGTCAGAGAGGTTTTAACCCTCAGCAGTCCGAGGGTGCTTTTGCAAGATCTACCTTTCCAGTGCCGAGTTCAGGCTCTGGGAAAGGCAGTCAGGGAGACTTTACTTGTTACAAACGTGGTCAGCTGGGCCACAAGTCTCCAGCTTGCTCGCAGAGGGGAGATGGGCAGAGAGCAGCTTTATCTTTGGTTCGACCTCAGAGCCAGAGTCAGGGCAGAGGCCAGCCGCTCTCTTGTTACCAGTGTGGTTAGGCGGGGCACCTGAAGTGGTTTTGCCTGCAGTTGAGTGGCACAACTGGTGCGTCTGGTTCGAGGCAGACTCAAAGCTATCAACTAGCTCAGTCAGTTCAGACCTCGAGGGCCAATCAGGGGGCCTCATCGTCCCAGTCTGTGCAACAGTCTTATGCTCTGAGGGGTGAGCAGGTAGACCAAAGACCTTCAGGGCGCGTGTATGTTGTTACCGCACAGGACCTTGTACCGGCTCCATCTGTTGTGAGAAGTACCTTTTTGTTTTGAAACTCGGTTGCTAGTGTGTTGATTGATACGGGTGCATCTCATTCCTTTATATCTGCTACATTTGCATCTGTTTTGGGGTTAGAGTTGGCGCAGTTAGCATCTCTTATTTGTGTTGTATCACCTATTGGGGGTGAGTTGATTTTGAAACAAGGGTGTCGGGGCTATGATATAGAGGTTGCCGACCGCCGGCTTCCATTTTGTTTTGTAGTTATGGCTATGTCGGGTTTTGATGTGATTTTGGGTATGGACTGGCTATCGTCATACCGGGCTGTTATTGATTGCTACCGCCAGAGGGTCACTGTATGTACCTTGAGCGGGGATTGTTTCCATTTCTTGGGGGATCGGGTTGGTAGTGTTTTGCCACCAGTGTATGATCCGCGAGGGCGGAGTGAGCTTAGTGGTCTTCTCGCTAGCTTTATGAGTAGTGAGTGTGATGAGTTCTAGATTGAGTTACCCAAAGTGGTTCGTGAGTCCTCGGACGTCTTTCCCGAGGATCTTGTTAGTTTGCCACCCCATCGAGAGGTGGAGTTTTCTATTGATTTAGTGCCCGGCACGGTGCCGATTTCCATGGCACCGTATCGTTTTGCCCCAGCCGAATTGCGTGAGTTAAAGATTCCACTCCAGGAACTGCTAGATAAGGGTTTTATCCACCCTAGTACTTCACCGTGGGGAGCACCAGCCCTCTTTGCTAAAAAGAAAGATGGGGCTTTAAGACTTTATATTGATTACCAGAAATTGAATCGGGCTACTGTAGACGTCCCCGAACGCCCCGGGAGGGTGAGTCCCGTTCTGTTCATCTGTGGGCTTACTACAGTTCAGACTCGATTTGTTGTCACGGTTCTAAATCTGAACCAAAGAATCTAAATCCGGCAAATCGTTTTGAGAAAAACAGATTTTGAAAGAAGTGCCAAACATGGACTGCTTTGCCAGATACAGAGTCGCCACCTAAATATTTAAAAATGGGAGAATTTAGGAAACCCTGACTCGGTGCCAAAGGCCACGTGTCCGTCATCACCAAAGTTGCCTCGGCTCGGGAACTTGGGTACGATTGGGAAAGGTCAGCTATGAACACCCCCTCTCGCCCGATCCGAAGATCGGCCTCTACTAACCATGATATCCATTTTTGAAAACGTTATGTGTTCTTATTCCGGTTATTAGTCTAGAATTACTATGTTATGCGCACGGCAAACACGTATAGACTAGATTGCCTAATTTGGAAATAAGCATTGCATATCCGTTTCTTTTGGAAAATGTTTTGGAATTTGTTACTCGCAAGTAGGCTAAAATACGGATTTCAGCGAGTTTTTCCAACTCAGACAATCCAACCTTCACCCACAGGCATCCAAGCAGTTTATCACATAAGCATCTAGCCACATGGTAAGCATGCTGTTATGATAACATTCACATGCATGCGATATGCTAAAGCATGAAAATACTTACATCGTACTCCGTGCCAAAACAATAAACTAGTTAGCCAACATGCATGGTCCTAGTTCATGTCAAATTGACTAATGCAACACATGCAGGATGCAATTAGAGTAGGCTCAGCTAACCTAAACATGGTATGTGAAATGCAATCAATTGATGCACGTATTCAATTTGGAATTGAAGTACAAATGCAGTTAGCATGATGTACCGAGCCCGGTGCATGCAAGACAAATGTATGGATGCACGCATGCATAGCATAAGGTATGCTAAATTAAACATGACCTATTACTAACCATCAAAGCAGGTAAGTAAAAGGGAGAAAGAAGTGGGGATTGAGAGACATGCACACACACGCACCCACACTTATTACAGATTCGCCCTCGCTCGAGGGGACCAAATAAATGTGACAGACAATTTACCTACAAGCTAATTAATTATTACAAATCACCTAATTAATTAACAAATTAATTAAGCATAAGAAAAGCAATAAAAGGGGCCTTGGGAAGAGGGTTCGATGCGCTCGTGCTCGGTCCTGCTCGAAAGTGCACTGCCATGCGCAAGCTGCCTCTGTTTTCCCTACTCTGCCTATTTGAAGACTGCCAAAGTCTCAGAGTTGCTTCCTTGGACATTGGGAGACACCACCGGTTGAGTAGAATGTCCACCGGCAGTGGCATGTGGTCACCGGCTGTTGGTGAATCTATCGGCCCAGGAAGGATTGCCGGTCGGCACTGGACACTGCCGGTCGGCAGAAAGTTCCTGCAGAATCTGCATTTGACAGTAACAGAGGGCAAGGCAGAGCATGGCAATGCAATTCAAGCCATATATGCACCAATCATGTCCCTTATCATGTTAATGACTCAAAGGAACATGCTCCTTGGTTCTCAGACCATGAATCGCGCATTTCCATGCGTGATGGCCCAAGGGACCGAGTGTGCACATTTTGATGTCAAATGCAATGCAAACCAACAAACCAAAGCCCAATTCCTATCACTAGATCAAGGAACAAGACATGCATGCTAGATGCAATGCAACCTAGGCATGCAAGCTAAGGATGCAACATGGGAATGCAAAATGTACATGCAAGCATGCAAACAACATGCAAGGTAAGCATGCAAGCAAGCAAAGTATGGACTTATACATGACTTGGGCAGCCCTCACTAAGCCCAAAAACAGTGGCCAAAGTGCCCAAAATGAAGGACCAAACACACATACACACATGCACATGTTACAGGGCTAACACTCAAGCACAAAAGGGAAACTCTTAAGCACACTTGAAAGAGGCATAACATGGACTAATGGCATGCAAGGTAAGCATTGAAAATCATGTTACAAAAGGTGCTAAGCCAATTTAAACAAGATAGACAAGACATGCAAACAAAGCCAAAAACCCAAGACCAGCCAAGAGGCTTAAACCAAGACTAAATCAACCAAACCTCACAAGGCTAAGAGGACTTAAAATAGGTCTAAGGCAGGCCTAGACAACACCCAAGGGACACCTAGATGGCATCTAAGCGGCTCAAATTCAAAAGCATGCACAATGACCAAAACATGGAGCATGCAAGACAAGCTTCCAAAGCTTCAAAGAGGCATCTAAGGGAAACATACAAGCATGTTAAAGGGACTGAAATAACATGACAAATGGTCCTAACCCACTAAATTAAGGCAAGGATGCATGCTATACATTCACACACTTAAGGCCAACAAGCCAAAAATGCAAAGGGGCTTTACTAAGCATGCCTTGGTCGATCCAAACAACTAAGGACAGACCTCTAGCATGGCAAAATAAGCATAAAAGCTTCACAAAGCTAGACCTAAAACATGCTTGAACAATGGTTTACAACCTAAGGCATGTTAAGGCCTAAACATGGCATTACAAGGTAGGTATGCTAAGCATGCATGGTGTACCAAAACCAACAAAAAATATAGGCATATTATGACATAATAAGCACAAAAATCAGCTAAGGCATGGTCAACATGAAGCTTAGCTAGGTGCTCCCTCAAGAGGCCAAAAATGGTCCTTTTCAAGGACAACAAGGAGAGGGGGTGACCCTCTCCTCCCTAGGACCTCAAGGCACCATCCTCACCTCTGAAATCCCTCAAGATTTCAGTGGTGAGGAGGCCTAAACACCAAGGTCCCGAAGCTTACTCAAAATAGCACAAAATGGGGCCTCCTGAGGCCTAAGAGGGGTCAAACACCTCCAAACCACAAAACACTCTAAACAAACTATTTAGAGGACCTAAAAAAAGAAATTTTTTATATTATACACTAAGCTCAAAAACAGTTCTAGGATAGGAAAAAATAGTATGCGAAAATGGGGAATAAAGGAGTAAGATTGTTACCCTTGAAGACCCTCTTCACAAATGAAGCTCCAGCAGCTTCTTTGAGCTCAAAACCACCCAAGAACCTCAAGAACAACCTCTTAGAACCTCAGTAGCCAAGGGAAGGTGTAACACTATGTGTTTGTGTGCAATAGTAAGACACAAATACACTTATACACACACAAGAGGGAGATATAGAGATAGGATATGTATGAAACCCTAACTCTAGAACTCAAACCCTAAAAATGGCTATCTAAGAAAGTCCAACCCTTTCAACAAGAGAGAAGGGCTCCTCTTATAGAGCTTTTTTGTCTTGTAAAGCTTACAAGACAAGCTTCTAAAGAGAGAGATCCCTCCATACACGTGTATGGAGGGGAGCCAAATGTAAGACAACTGTATTAAAATATCTGCAAAAGCAGATGAACAGTAGTCGGCTGCTCAAAATTGCCATTTTGACAAAATATACTGCCGACCGGCAACAAATAATGCCGACCGGCAATATACATTGCCGATGGCAACAAAACACCAGCCGGTGGCCTCTGGCCATGGCCGGTGATGTGTGGGGATGCCTCACAAGGCATTCCCTGACCCTCCAAGGCAAAACACAAGTGTTTGGTGCAAAACCAGACACTAAACAGTCGAGTTCGGAGATCCTGAGGCAAGGCGCGTAGCCGAGACCTCCGGTAACTCCAAACGAACACAAACATGGATGATCACCGAGTGTTCAAACGCTGACGTCCAAGTCTCGAGGACGGTCAAAAATGGGGTGTCTACAGCTACGGTCAAGAACAAGTACCCTATGCCTCGTATGGATGATCTATTTGACCAGTTGAAAGGGTCCCATTGTTTCTCTAAGATAGACTTGAGATCAGGTTACCATCAGTTGAGGGTCAGGGAGGAGGATATTCCGAAGACGGCATTCTGTACGCGGTATGGCCATTATGAGTTTCTGGTGATGCCTTTTGGGCACACCACTGCACCGACTGTGCTTATGGACTTGATGAACCGGATCTTTCGGGAGTTCTTAGATCGTTTTATGGTCGTCTTCATGGACGACATTCTGATTTATTCACCTTCTGAGGAGGAGCACGGGGAACACTTGAGAGTGGTGCTTGAGTTGCTTAGAGCCCATAGGTTGTATGCCAAGTTTGGGAAGTGTGAGTTCTGTCTAAGAGAGGTTAAGTTCTTAGGCCATGTAGTCTCCGGGGAAGGGGTGTCTGTTGATACATCCAAGATAGAGGCAGTGCAGGATTGGGCACAACCCAAGAGTGTTTTTGAGATCCGCAGTTTTCTGGGATTAGCTAGGCATTACCGCCGGTTTGTGAAGGATTTTTCCAGGCTAGCTTCGCCGTTGACTAGATTGATGCGGAAAGGGGTCAAGTTTGTATGGAGTGAGACTTGTGAAAAGTCGTTCCAAGAGTTGAAAGTTAGACTTACTACCGCTCCAGTTTTGACTATTCTGGTGGGAGGTTTGGGTTATGCAGTTTATAGTGATGCTTCACCAGAGGGTTTGGGTTGTGTGTTAATGCAAGAGGGGAAAGTAGTAGCCTATGGCTCATGGTAGTTAAAAATACACGAGAGGAATTACCCTACACATGACCTAGAGTTAGCAGCTGTGATTTTTGCCTTGAAGATTTGGAGGCACTACCTTTATGGTGAGAGATTCGAGGTGTTCTCGGATCATAAGAGTCTGAAGTATCTGTTTACACAGAAAGACTTGAACTTGAGGCAGAGGAGGTGGATGGAGTTTATTGAGGATTACGACTTCGAGTTGCATTACCATCCAGGGAAGGCCAATGTTGTGGCCGATGTCCTTAGTAGGAAATCCATTAGTGATGTAGCTTGTATAGCCATCCGAGAGTGGGAAATGTTAGGTGCACTGGGTGAGTTTGATTTGCTTCTGGGTGAATTTGTTGAGGCTGCGGCCTTGTTTTCTGTAGTTGCGCAGCCTACACTTGTGACTCGAGTGTTAGAGGCACAGAGAGATGACCTTGAGGTAGAATCCCTCCGGGAAAAGATCTCTAGTGGGAAGATTGAGAAGGGTTTGACTGTATATCCTGACCAGAGTGTGAGGTATCGGGACCGTCTGTTTGTGCCGGAGTCTTGCCGAGAGGAAGTACTCCGAGTGTGTCACCATTCACGCCTTGCAGTGCATCCGAGAGGCACTAAGATGTATCATGACTTGGGTCGCCAGTTTTGGTGGCAGGGTATGAAGAAAGATGTGGCAGTTTTTGTGTCTAAGTGCCTTTCTTGTCAGCAAGTGAAGGCCGAACATCAAAAACCAGCGGGTTTGTTACAACCCTTGCCTATTGCCGAGTGGAAATGGGAGCATGTCACTATGGACTTCGTTGTAGGTCATCCGAGGACTCAACGAGGTAGTGATGCTATTTCGGTGGTTGTAGACCGGTTGACTAAGTCGGCGCACTTTATTCCTATGCACGTGAGAGATTCGGTAGATCATCTTGCTGACTTGTATGTTCGGGACATATTGAGGTTGCACGGGGTCCCAGTGTCGATCATCTCAGATAGAGATCCACATTTTACTGCTAGATTGTGGTAGAGTTTGCAGAGTGCCTTGGGCACTAGATTGACCTTTAGCACGGCTTGTCATCTTCAGAATGACGGGCAGTCCGAGCGTACTATTCAGATCCTTGAGGATATGGTTCGAGGTTGTGTCCTTGACTTCAGTGGGTCGTGGGAGAGGCATTTTCCCTTAGTGGAGTTTGCCTACAACAACAATTTCCAATCGAGTATTGGCATGGCAGCGTTTGAGGCCTTGTATGGCCGACCGTGTAGGTCTCCAGTTTGTTGGGTCGAGGTGGGTGATGCACCTTTGTTGGGCCCGAAATTGGTTTGGGAAACGACGTAGAAAGTTGAGCTTATCCGTAGGAGGCTTGTTACAGCCTAGAGTCGTCAAAAGAGTTATGCCGACCGTAGGAGGAGGCCTTTGTCATTTGAGGTGGGCGATCATGTATTTCTGAAAATATCACCTAGGTGGGGTTTGATGAGGTTTGGGAAGAGTGGGAAGTTGTCCCCTCGGTTTATTGGCCCTTTCGAGATCCTTGAGAGGATTGGCGAGGTTGCCTACCGTTAAGCTTTACCGCCGCAGTTGTCCGAAGTACATGGCATGTTTCATGTTAGTATGCTCCGAAAATACGACCTGGATCCGTCGCATGTATTGGATTGGACCGACTTAGAGGTAGATGAGGATGCCTCGTATTAGGAGAGATCGGTACGGGTCTTGGATAGGTGGGAACAGGTCTTGCGAGACAAGACGATACCCTTGGTGAAAGTTTTGTGGAAACATCACAGGGTTGAGGAAGCCACTTGGGAACGTGAGTTGGATGTCCGTGACAATATCCGGACTTGTTTGTTAATGTTTAACCTTGTATTGGAAATTTTGTTTTGTTGATAAACTTTAAGAGCATTGAATATGTCTTAAGTTGTAAAACATTGTATATGTTTTGGTTTATGGAAGTATTATTGAATATGCCTTGAAAATGGAAGTTTAATGTAACATTGTATATGTTGAATGTGTTATAGAAATGCAAATATATCATTAACATTGAATATGTTATGGAATTGTGAGGCATGTATATTGAGACTTGTTGAATTTCAAAGAGATGCATGTTGATAATGCATGTTGACTTATATTGTGATTGCCTCTAGAATAGAGATGGGATGACCGGTAATGGGTCAGGATGTTGAATAATGAGTTGTAATGTTTTTGACACTTATATCTAATTTCGGGGATGAAATTCTTTAAGGGGGGGAGGTTATAGCGATCCCGGTTTTCCCTCCATTGGTTATTGTATTCCGGACTCGGTTCCGTAGATGTTTGTTGTTGTATAGGTTTCATTTCCATCCTTTAATTCCTTGTATATGAGTTTTAGGATGTGTTGGGCAGGCTCGAAACAAATGGTTGCTGCCCAGATTTTGGTGTCTTCGCTCGAGCGAGCTCTTTGTTTTAGTTCCTTCGCTCGAGCCAGGGTTCCTTCGCTCGAGCGAGAGTTGAGTTTTGTGTCTGGTGGCTCGAGCGAGAAGTCTTGCGCTTGAGCTTGCGTTTGCGTCCAGTTCTGGACCTGAGAGTTGCATTTCTTGGCTCGAGCGAGCTTTCTTTCGCTCGAGCGAGCGAGGACTATGTTTTGGGTTTTTTCGCTCGAGCGAGCATTCTTTCGCTCGAGCGTGCTTCTAGGTTGCAGACTTGAAGCATTGAATTGTTGGCTCGAGCGAGGCCTACTACGCTCGAGCGAGGTTTCTTTGTGTCTGGTCGCCCGAGTGACCACTCCTTCACTCGAGCGAGCTTTGATTATATCAGATCACAGCAGCTTCTTCTTCTTCACTTTTTCTTCATCTCTTTTTCTAAAAACCCTGGAACGACTGTTCTTTCTCTCTCTACATACCTTCTCTCTAAAAATCCATCTAGTTCTAGTGGTCTCCTACCCTAGTCCCTTTGTAAAAAGTGTGGAGCTTGGTGTGGGTTTCGATTCAATCCGAGAAAGTTGGTGTTTGGAGCATTTCGAGTTTTCACCCTCTTCTCCTTTGGTCTCTTCATTTGAGGTAGGGATAACCTACTCTAATCTATGAGTTTTGACATAAATTTTAGTCATTTCAATTAGTTGGTATTGTTGGGTAATTTTGGAAAAGTTAGGATTTGTTGTGTAATTTATAAAAAGGGGTTTTCAAATGTTAAATTCCATATGTATGTGAGACCTTGGAAAATGGTATTATTGTTGTTAAATTGGTGAAATTGAACCTTAGGGTTGATATTGAAAAATGGGGGAAAATGCCCTAATTATTGTGATAATTAATTTGGGGAAATATGAAATTGAGTTGGGAATTGTGAAATTGGGAAATTATGAAATTGAATGGTGTAGTTGGATAGTTTAATCACTCACCTATGAAAATGTTGTTATTTTATCTGTTTGATAAATTGATTATCTGTTTAGAGATAACTGCTTTAGGCTATCGGTGGAGGATAGTCTTGATTGTTGTAGACACTGTATGTTGATTAGGGAAAACAGAAATTAATCGAACGGGTTATGTCATTGAATATGACGGTTGAAATAATACATCGAATATGTGTATTGATTGATCATTGCATGTGACAAGTGTTTAAATATATTGTATATGCATATTGTTTGGAAGGAGATAGGGGATGTACTCCATGGTTTTAGAGGAGATAGGTGATGGACTCTCAAACCTGTTTGGGAGGAGATAGGGGATAGACTCCATTAATACAGCGAATATGTGTATTAATTGTGAAGTATGGAAGTATTTTTAACATGAGTTGTAATCTCATTTGAGTTGTTGATATTGGAGATGTTTTAATATGAGCCGTTGTCTCATTTAATTGTTCGGCCAGGTTCTGAGCCATGTTTATATAACTTGAAAACTTGATAAGTAAAGGAAAGTGAAATGAAACATGGACTTTTTGTCATGGAACTGAATTGTGTTACAGGTGGTTTTATAAGTGTTAGCCATTTATGAAATGCTAATGTTTTAGTTATTTCTCATACTTGGTTTAGTATATCTCTACTGGACATTTGCTCACCCTATATGGGATGTCATTTTCAGGTTCAGGTGATATGCCACCTCCAAGGACGTAGCTTGGGAGGCTTGAGGCTGATAGATCTTTTGCTGTTCTCTTTTTGGTATTACTTGTAAATTCAAGCCGATCGCTTGGAAAGTTGTAACCAAGTGTTTGCTTGGAAAGTTGTAAGCCCATAGGGCATTTACTTTTGTTGTCAACATGTAATACTTTTGTAATGAATACTCTGATAAATAGATATATGCTTTATTCTCTTATGTCTATGCATGTCAAAAATGTGGGTTTATATGTATTATTTTGAGGGTGTTACAACATGGCCTAAGAATTTTCCCTCTCTTAGCCAAAACTCATACTTCCCAAACTTAGCATACAACTTATGGGCTCTAAGCAACTCAAGCACCACTCTCAAGTGTTCCTCGTGCTCCTCCTCAGAAGGTGAATAAATCAGAATGTCGTCCACAAAGACGACCACAAAGCGATCTAAGAACTCCCAGAATATCCGGTTCATCAAGTTCATAAACACTACCGGTGCATTGGTGAGCCCAAAAGGCATCACCAGAAACTCATAGTGGCCATACCACGTACGAAATGGGATATCTTCCTCCCTGACCCTCAATTGATGGTGACCCCATCTCAAGTCTATCTTGGAGAAACAATGGGACCCTTTCAACTGGTCAAACAGATCATCTGTATGAGGCATAGGGTACTTGTTCTTATCCGTAGCTCGGTTCAACTTCCTGTAATCAATACAGAGTCTCAAAGCCCTACCTTTCTTTTTAGCAAAGAGGGCCGATGCTCTCCATGGTGAAGTACTAGGGTGAATAAAGCCCTTATCTAGCAACTCCTAGAGCTGAATCTTCAACTCACTCAACTCGGTTGGGGCAAAACGATACGGTGCCATGGAAATTAGTGTCGTGCCAGGCACTAAGTCAATAGAGAACTCGATCTCTCGATGAGGTGGTAAGCTAACGAGATCCTCGGGAAAAACATCCGAATACTCACAAAACACTCTCGACAACTCAGCCTGGGTCTCATCACACTCACTACTCACACAGCTAGCGAGAAGACAACTAAGCTCACTCCACCGTCGCGGATCATACACTGGTGGCAGGACACTACCAACCCGATCCCCCAAGAAATGAAAACAATTCCCGCTCAAGGTACATAGAGTAACCCTCGGGCGGTAACAATCAATAACAGCCCGGTATGACTATAACCAGTCCATACCCAAAATGACATCAAAACCCGACATAGCCATAACTACAAAAGAAAATAGAAGCCGGCAGTCGGCGACCTCAATATCACAACCTCTACACCCTAGTTTCAAAATCAATTTACCCCCAACAGGTGATACAACACAAATAGGAGATGTTAACTGTGCCAACTCCAACCCCAAAACAGATGCAAATGCAGCAGATATAAAGGAATGGGATGCACCCGTATCAATCAACACAATAGCAATCGAGTTACAAAACAAAAAGGTACCTCTCACGATAGATGGAGCTGATATAAGATCTTGCGCGGTAACAGCATACACACACCCTAAAGGTCTCTGATCTACCTGCTCACCTCTCGGAGCATAAGACTGCTGTACAGATTGAGCCAAAGAGGGTCCCTGATTGGCCCTCGAGGCCTGAACTGACCGAGCTGGCTAATAACTTTGCGTCGACCCAGATGCACCAGATGTGCCCCCCAACTGCGGGCAAAACCTCTTTAGGTGCCCCGACTGACCACACTGGTAACAAGAGAGCGGTTGGGCTCTACCCTGACTCTAGCTCTGACGACGAGCCGAAGATGAAGCTGCTCTCTGTCCTCCTCCCCTCTGCGGACAAGCTGGAGACTTGTGGCCCAGCTGACCACATTTGTAACAAGTAAAGTGTCCCTAACTGTCTCTCCCAGAGCCTGAACTCGGCACTGGAAAGGTGGATCTCACAAGCACTCCCTGGGACTGTTGAGGGTCAGAACCCCTCTGCCTCCTACCATCCCTCTGGCCATCTTGACTCCTCTTGGAGCCCCTCATCCTCTCCTCCTCCTCGTGCATAATAATCTCAAGATGGGCCACAGCATCCATAAGGTGCCCATACTCCCGAGTCATGGACCCAGCAACCCTAAGCTTGAGCCCGGTCCTTAACTTCTTTTTGAAGTTAAGACAACGGCGTTCCTCAGACGCCACTAACTCAGGTGCAAACCTCGATAAACTGGTAAATGCAGCCTCAAACTTGGCCACTGGTGTCTTCAGCTGCTTGAGCTGACAGAACTGATCCCTCAACTTCTCCCTAACAGAAGGAGGCAAAAACTTCTCCTGGAAGGCATCAACGAAAGCCTCCCAAGTCCCTCCAATACGACCCCGTACGAACTTCTACCACTGACCCGCATCTCCCTTCAATTGGAAAGATCCCAAGGTCACCTTCAAGGCCCCGTCTTCGATACCAAGCATCTCAAACGTCTTCATCATCTGCTTAAGCCACTCATCAGCCGTAAGTGGCTCCTTTGGATCACCCACAAACTCGTCCAGATTCGATCGAAAAAACTCTCTCTTCAAAAATGACGGCCCTACCTCAGTTACATGGGCCTGGACTTGATTCTCAACTCTGAGAATGTCCATAGATTTCCTCAATGCTCCTGTCATCTCATGGGTAAGGCGCCCATGGCCTGCTGACCTACTGGCTCGGCCACATTGGCCTGACCAACACCCTTTTGCTGCATTGAAATCTCATCCATTATAGGCTTCTCCTGCCTTCTAGGCCTACCTCGCCTACCACCACATCCTCGTCTTGACATCCTAATAAAGGTAACAAAGACATTAGCATATTTACAAATGTACCGAAGCTATTTCACTCGCGTCCTAATACGTTGGACAATAGTAATTCATTCCACGTAAGCACATAATCACATAAGCACTTACGAATTTCATTTCCGGATAATGACAGTCCCGTGGCGTTGCTAGAGTTTCGGTTAGAAATAGCATTGATCAAGTGCTTTTCCAACAGGACTTTTAGAAACCCAAGGATCCAATCAACATCCTAGAAATTAAATCCCATACCCATATATTCACATAAGCATGTTATCAAATAAACACATAACATCATAATTAAGTCTCTAACAAGCCAGACAAACCCATTGTGGTACTAACCACTTCCCACGTACCCAAAGTATTCAAACCCGGTACGCTCTGATACCAAGTTGTAACGCCCTCAAAATAATACATATAAACCCAACATTCACGACATCCATAGACATAAGAGAATAAAACATATTCCTATTTATTAGAGTATTCATTACAAAAGTATTACATGTTGACAACAAAAGTAAATGCCCGACGGGCTTACAACTTTCCAAACCAACACTTGGTTGCAAAAAGAGAGTACTAACTCAAAACACATTAAGCCCTTGTAGACGTCCCCGAACGCCTCGCGAGGGTGAGTCCCGTTCTGTTTATTAAAGGGGTCACTACAGCTCGGACTCTCAAATTGTCACGGTTCTTAATCTGAACCAAAGAGTCCAAATCCGGCAAATCGTTTTGAGAAACAGATTTTTGAAAAGAAGTGCCAAACATGGACTGCTTTGCCAGATACAGAGTCGCCACCTAAATATTTTTTTACGGGGGAATTTAGGAAACCCTGACTCAGTGCCGAAGGCCACATGTCCGTCATCACCGGAGTTGTCTCGGCTCTGGAGCTAGGGTACGATTGGGGAAGGTCAGCTATGAGCACCCCCTCTCGCCCGATCCGAAGATCGGCCTCTACTAACCATGATATCCGTTTTTGAAAATGTTATGTGTTCTTAAACCAATTATTATCCTAGCATTACTATATTATGCTCACAGCAAACAAGTATAGACTAGATTGCCTAATTTGAAAATAAGCATTGCATATCCGTTTGTCTTAAAAAAAAGTACTTTGGAATTTGCTACTTGCAAGTAGGCTAAAATACGGATTTCAACGAGTTTTTCCAACTCAAACAATCCAACCTTCACCCACACGCATTCAAACAATTTATAACACCTAAGCATCTAGCCACATGGTAAGCATGCTATCATGTTAACATTCACACGCATGCGAGATGCTAAAGCATAAATACTTACATCGTACTCCGTGCCAAAATAATAAACTAGTTAGCAAACATGCGTGATCCTAGTTCATGTTGAATTGACTAATGCAGCACATACAGGATGCAATTAGATAGGCTCGGCTAACCTAAACATGGTATGTGAAATGCTACAACTATCACGTATTCAATTTGAATTTGAAGTACAAATGCAGTTAGAATGATGTACCGAGCCCGGTGCATGCGAGACAAATGTATGGATGCACGCATGCATAACATAAGATATGCTAATTTAAACATGCCCTAATCTACCATCATAAGCAGGTAAATAAAAAGGAAGAAAGAAGTGGGGGTTGGAAGACATTCACACACTCACCCACACTTATTACAGATTCATCCTCGCTCGGAGGGACCAAAAGAATAATACAGATAATTAACCTACAAGCTAATTAATTATTACAAATTGCCAAATTAGTTAACAAACTAACTAAGCTAGGAAAAATAGTAAACTGCCTCGGGAAGAGAGCCCAATGCAAAGTGTGCTCGGGTCTTGCTCGGAAGTGCACCGCCATGCATAGGCTGCCTCTGTTTTCCTTTCTTTACTCCTCTGGAGGCTGCCAAACCCTCAGGATTGCTTCTCTGGACACTAGGGAATGCCATCGGCTGGGTAGAATGCCCACCGGCAGTGGAATGTAATCACCGGCCATTAGTGAAGCTATCGGCAGAGGGAGGATTGCCGGTCGGCACTTATCACTGCCGGTCGGCAGAAAGCTCCTGCAGAATCTGCAATTGACAGCAACAGAGGGCAAGGCAGAGCATGGCAATACAATTCAAGGCATGTATGCACCAATCATGTCCCTTATCATGTTAGTGACTCAAAGGGACATGCTCCTTGGTTCTCGGACCATCAATCGCGCATTTCCATGCGTGATGGCCCAAAGGACCAGGTGTGCACATTTTGATGTCAAATGCAATGCAAACCAACAAACCAAGGTCCAATTCCTATCACTTGATCAAGGAGCAAGACATGCATGCTAAATGCAATGCAACCTAGGCATACAAGCTAAGGATGCAACATGGAAATGCAAGATGCACATACAAGCATGCAAACAAACATGCAAGGCAAGCATGCAAGCAAACAAATAATGAACTTAAACATGATTTGGGCAACTCTAATAAGGCCCAAAACAGTGGCCAAAGTGACCAAAATAAAGGACCAAACACATACACACATGCACATGTTAAAGGGGCCAACACTTAGGCACAAATGGGACAACTCTCAAACACATTTGAAAGAGGGTAATCATGGACATATGGCATGCAAGGTAAGCATTGAAAATCATGTTAATATGGTGCCAAACCAAGCAAACAAAATGGACTAAGCATGCAATAAATGGCCCAAGTACTTGAAGCAAGTCAAAAGGGCTTGAACCATGACCAAGTCAACCAAGCCTCACAAGGCTAAGAGGACTTAAAATAGGTTCAAGGCAGACCTAGACCATGCAAAGGGGGGCCCCTAGATGGCATCTAAGTGGCTCAAATTCAAAGGCATGCACAATGGGCAAAACATGGAACATGCTACACAAGCTTTCAAAGCATTAAAGAGGTACCCAAGGCAAGCATACAAGCATGTCAAAGGGACTGAAATTATGCTATAAATGATGCCAAATCATTAGAATAAAGCAAGTAGTACATGCTACACACTCACACACTTGAGGCCAACAAGCCGGAATGCAAAGGGGCTATACTAAGCATGCCAAATTCGACCCAAACAACCTAGGACAGACCTCAAACATGGCAAAATATGCATAAAAGCTTCACAAAGCTAAGCCTAAAACATGCTAGAACAAGGGTTTACAACCTAAGACATGTTAAGGCAATAAAGTGGCATTACAAGGTAGGTATGCTAAGCATGCATGGTGTACCAAAACCAACAATAAACAGAGGCATATTATGATATAATAGGCACAAAAAACAGCCAAGGCACGGTCAACATGAAGCTTAGCTAGATGCTCCCTTAAGAGGCCAAAAATGGTCCATTTCAAGGACAACAAGGAGAGGGGGTGGCCCTCTCCTTCCTAGGACCTCAAGGCACCATCCTCACCTCTGAAATCCCTCAAGATTTCAGTGGTGAGAAGGCCCAAACACCAAGGTCCCGGAGCTCACTCAAAATAGCACAAAATGAGGCCTTTCAAGGCCTAAGAGGGGTCAAACACCTCCGAACCACAAAACACTCTAAACAAACTACTTAGAGGGCCTAAAAACAGAACTTTGTTATATTATACACCAAGCTCAAAAACAATTTTAAGATAGGTAAAAATACAATGCAAAAATGGGGAATAAATGGACTAGTTTCTTACCCTTGTTGACTTTCTTCACAAATGGTGGACCAGCTGGTTCTTCAAGCTCAAAACCACTCAAGAACACCAAGAACAACCTCTTAGAACCTCAGTAGCTAAGGGAAGGTAAAACACTATGTGTTTGTGTGCAATACTAAGAACAAATGCACCTAGAACACTCAAAGGAGAGAAAGAGAGATAGAATAGCTACAACTATACTAACCCTAGAACCAGAGCTCTCCTCTGTATTTTTTGTCTCTAAAATGTCTAACCTAGAGCCAAGAGGGGAGGGCTCCTCTTATAGAAATCCCCCTTTCAAAGCTTATCAAACAAGCTTACTTAGAGGGAAATCCCTCCATACACGTGTATCGAGGGAAACAGAGTTGGTGCCAGCTATCACAGCTGGCACAAAATATCTACAAAAAGTAGATGAACAGTAGTCGGCTGCCCAAAAATGCCATTTTGGCAAAATGGAGTGCCGACGGGCAACAAAGAATGCCGACCGGCAATATAGATTGCCGATGGCAGCAAAACACCAGCCGGTGGCCTCTGGCCATGGCCGATGATGTGTGGGGATGCCTCACAAGGCATTCCCTGCCCCTCCAAGGCAAAACATAAGTGTTTGGTGCAAAACCAGACACTAAACAGTCGAGTTCGGAGATCCTGAGGCAAGGCGCGTAGCCGAGACCTCCGGGAACTCCAAACGAACACAAACATGGATGATCACCGAGTGTTCAAACGGTGACGTCCAAGTCTTGAGGACGGTCAAAAATGGGGTGTCTACAGTTGCCCCTCTTTGACAGAACTCGAAAGTCATAACAATGACGGGAGTGAATGTCAAAGCCCAGAGACGACCCATTTTTGACAAGGCCGAAGACTTAGACAAACATACAAGACAAACAAGGTATGCGCCCGAAGGCAGGGGCAAATGCAAGGCAATGTACGAAGCCGAGCATAACTTATGATCATGCAAAGAAAAGCTGTAACGAAGCATAACATACGACAGTTTTAAGCTAGCATACACCAAACTACACTATGATGCAGAAATGATGTAAGAGAATTATGCAATTCTTGATACGTCTCACTCGGAGGATACAATACCTGTGCAGCTCGTCTGGTTGCACCAGCCTCAAATGAATCGTACATACAATATCGTGCCTGTAAAGAGAACAACTCAACAGGTACGATGTTAGCAACATGCATGATAATGCAAAAATAGATGCAAAATGATATGCAATATATACAAAACAATGTATAAACAAATGCAAATGAAGATGCAATGTAATTGAAACAATGCAAACCATATGCAAAGCAATTGAATCACGATCCAATCACGAGTGGTTCGAAACCACACCTATGTCAAATAGATTGATGGAGGTAAAAAGTCCGTCTACCATAGAACGGTCTACTGAACTATGAGTAATGTAGACGGACGCAAGAACAAATATTGGGGGGGAATTGACATAAGTGGGGAAACGACCCGCTGGAGAAAGGACTATGATCCTAATGCCGGATGCAAAAATTACACTACAATGTAATATATATATGGATATGCTGGGGAGGTGGCAATGGATATGGCACGCGGGCCAAACCAAATCTTGCCTAGGCAAGGCATGTACGCATATAAGCCACGTCTAACATAGAACGGTCTACTGAACTATGCTTCGACACGAGAAGTATGGGCACATACCAGACCAAGCTCAACATGGAAAGGCGCAAGCCATAGGTAGAAGTGATGCAATGAATGCATGCGATCTAAAATGCAGTGGATATGGCACGCGGGCCAAACCAAATCTTGCCTAGGAAAGGAATGTACGCATACGAGCCGCGTCTAACATAGAACGGTCTACTGAACTATGTTTCGACGTGAAAAGTATGGGCACATACCGGACCAAGCTCAACATGGAAAGGCGCGAGCCATAGATGGAAGAGATGCAGTGAATGCATGCAAACGAAAATGCAAGGGATATGGCACGCAGGCCAAACCAAATCTTGCCTAGGAAAGGCATGTACACAAACAAGCCGCGGCTAACATAGAACGGTCCACTGAACTATGTTTCGACGTGAAAAGTATGGGCACATACCAGACCAAGCTCAAACATGGAAAGGCGCAAGCCATAGACGGGGGGCGATGCAGTGAATGCATGCAATCTACAATGCAATAGCTATAAATATGCAATGGAATGGAAATGATACGATGGACAAGGCACGCATGGCCAAACCAAAATCTTGCCTAGGAAGGGCATGTACACGTACAAGCCGCGTCTAACATAGAACGGTCCACTGAACTATGCTTTGACACGAGAAGTATGGGCACATACCAGACCAAGCTCAGCATTGAAAGGCACGAGCCATAGGTGGAGGATGATGCAGTGAATGTATGCGACCTACAATGCAATATACACTATATTACAATGATGCATGACAATGCAACTATTTACGATGATGCGTGGCAATGCATGTGTTTTTTTTTTTTGTTTTTGAAATGCAAATGATGTATAAAATGCATGTTGCATGGAATGTGCGACAACACGCGGCTTTTGAGACGCACGTGAACTTGAATATGCGACAACACGAGTCGCTTGAAATACATGTATAATGCAACTTATCAAAAGTCGTTCGGGCACGACAAACACCGAAGGACTTGCACCTCCAGAGGATTTAGGGTCTCCTAGACCATATATTACCTATGCGGCCCGCCTGGTTGCACCAGCCTCAAATGAACCGTACATACAATATCGTGCCTGTAAAGAAAACAAACTTAATAGGTACGATGTTATTAGTCAATATGCGTATATTTGAAAATGCGTGACAACGCAAAGCAAGTGGGAAGCATAACAATGCTGTGAAAGCACAGTGATATAAGTGGAGCATGCGGTCTACGCAGGTAACAAAATTGATTATGGGCATGCGGTCTTCGCAAGCAATGAATTCGAACATAAGCATGTGGTCTACGTAAGCAGAACATGCGGTCTACGCAAGTAAGGGAATTGATTGCAAACATGCGGTCTACGCAAGTAAAACATGCGGTCTACGCAGGTAATGGAATTTGAACAGACATGCGGTCTACGTAAGCAATGAATTTGAACCAACATGCGGTCTATGCAAGCAATACATGCGGTCTACGCAAGCAATACATGCGGTCTACGCAAGTAATGAAATTGAACAATTATGCGGTCTGCGCAAGCAAAACATGCGGTCTACGCAAGTAATGAAATTGAACAATTATGCGGTCTACGCAAGCAAAACATGCGGTCTACGCAGGTAATGAAATTGAACAATCATGCGGTCTACACAAGCAATACATGCGGTCTACGCAAGCAATGAAATTGAACAATTATGTGGTCTACGCAGGTAAAACATGTGGTCTACGCAAGTAATGAAATTGAACAATCATGCGGTCTACGCAAGCAAAACATGCGGTCTACGCAGGTAATGACATTGAACAATTATGCGGTCTACGCAAGCAAAACATGCGGTCTACGCAAGTAATGAAATTGAACAAATATGCAAAATGCAAGCAAAACATGCGGTCTACGCAGGTAATGAAATTGAACAATTATGCGGTCTACGCAAGCAAAACATGCGGTCTACGCAGGTAATGAAATTGAACAATCATGCGGTCTACGCAAGCAAAACATGCGGTCTACGCAGGTAATGAAATTGAACAATCATGCAAAATGCAGCAAAACATGCGGTCTGCGCAGGTAATGAAATTGAACAATTATGCGGTCTACGCAAGCAAAACATGCGGTCTACGTAGGTAATGAAATTGAACAATTATGCGGTCTACGCAAGTAATGAAATTGAACAACTATGCAAAATGCAAGCAAAACATGCGGTCTACGCAGTTAATGAAATTGAACAATCATGCGGTCTACGCAAGCAAAACATGCGGTCTACGTAGGTAATGAAATTGAACAATCATGCAAAATGAAAGCAAAACATGCAGTCTACGCAGGTAATGAAATTGAACAATCATGCAAAATGCAAGCAAAACATGCGGTCTACGCAGGTAATGAAATTGAACAATCATGCAAAATGCAAGCAAAACATGCGGTCTACGCAGGTAATGAAATTGAACAAGTATGCGGTCTACGCAAGCAAAACATGCGGTCTACGCAGGTAATGAAATTGAACAATTATGCGGTCTACGCAAGCAAAACATGCGGTCTACGCAAGTAATGAAATTGAACAAATATGCAAAATGCAATGAGATGTGCAACACAGCCCGATGCGTTAGACAACGCGAGTGCACAAGACAGGGCCATGGTTTGAAATGCACAAGACAGTGCAATGCGCGAGATAGCCCGATGGAATGCATGTAAAATGCAATGAGATGCGCAAAACAACGCGATGCATTAGACAACACGAGTGCACAAAACAGTGCGATGCGCAAGATAGCGCGATGGAATGCATGTAAAAAGCAATGAGATGCGCAAAACAGGGCGATGCGTTAGACAACGCGAGTGCACAAAACAGTGCGATGCACAAGATAGCGCGAATGATTTGCAATGCACAAAACAATGCGATTGATTTTGAAATGCACAAAACAGTGTGATTGATTCGAAATGCACAAGACGGGGCAATTGATTTGAAATGCACAAGACAGTGCGATTGATTTTGAAATGCACAAAACAGTGCGATTGATTTTGAAATGCACAAAACAGTGCGATTGATTCGAAATGCACAAGACAGTGCGATTGATTTGAAATGCACAAGACAGTGCGATTGATTCGAAATGCACAAGACAGTGCGATTGATTTGAAATGCACAAGACAGTGCGATAATTTGAAATACACAAAACAGTGCGATTGTTTGAAATGCACAAAACAGTGCGATTGATATGCGATGCACGTGGGGCAACTTTTGAATTTTGTAAAAGCCAAAAGGATACGAAAAGGATACACCTTGCACGAATTCGAGCGCCACGCACAGAAGATACAACCCGAGGTCAAAACGGAGGCCGGCTGAGCGTCAGAAGCGCACTGTTTTGCACTGTTTTGAGCACTAAAGGCCCTGGACCCCACACATAACTCAAACAAAGGGTTCATGAGGCTCCAAAATCACTGTAGAAGGCCACCGGATGTCCACCGGTCATTAGAATGAGTCACCAGCCGTCCATCGGCACTGATACAATACCATCGGCACAATATTTTGCTGACCGGCAAAGAGTATGGCCGACCGGCAAAGAATTGCTGAGTCGAGGCAGTTCTGTCATTTCGGCACGGGTCTTTTAAAATAGGGTTTCTAACCCTATTTTTTCACTTCTCCTTTGGTCGAAAATTGCCCCCCTCTCTCTCTAGAGTGTTTCCCTCCCTTGATTCTCTCCTTTTCTTGCGTTTTAGCTCCCGTTTCGTCGTTCGATTCGCGATCTCCTTCGCGTTTTGGACATTTTTAACCGAATAAAACTTCGTTTCGGTGTTTCTTTTTTGATTTTCGCCACTCGGGGCATGTTTCCCTCGAGTTTTTCTCGATATCCGTGCCTTTTCCGTATTCCGACTTTTTCGGCCTTTTCCGACCCTTTCGGGGTTCGACTTTTTGTTGACTTTTTGCCTTCTCGCTCGATTTTTCGCCTTCCGGCCATTTTCACACTTTCTTCGAGATGGCGGATGATCTTCCACAGGGTGGGGCTCCTCCAGAGCACGAGATGAACCCTGAGGCCGAGCCCTTGCCACTCCGCATCCGCCCGTTCGATTTGGAGACCTACAGGCCCGCGACTCAAGTGATGCTCCCCGACGGACTACGTCAGTTCAGGAGCTTTGATAGGCACGTGCCTCCCAAGCTACTACTGCGTGAGCCTACCTCCCACCTGTCCTTTGGCGCTTCCGAGGTAACTTTCTTTCTCTGCTTTACTTTCTGCAATGTAGGATGCAAAACTACCGTAGCTAGTTAAGCTCCTTAACTGCTTTAATTCTGATATACTGTATACCGTAGTTGATCGTAGATACACGTGCAACTAATATCTGTTGAGATCTGACACATGTACACACACTGCACTGACCCCGAATCACCAGAACACACGGCACACACTGTATTTCACTGCATACACACTGGTACCCGGTATGGGCTCGAGTCCGAAAACATGCATGCATGCCATATTTGCACTGAACCATTCGAACACACTGACGCGTCACACGTCGTAGTTCACTGTAAGCACACCGGCACCCAGTATTTGAATCTGTTTAAAACTTGCATGCATGCTACATCTGCCCTGAACCACCCAAACACGCTGACACATCACACGTTATAGTTCACTGTAAGCACACCGGCACCCGGTATTTGAATCTGTTTAAAACTTGCACGCATGCTACATGCCCATATGCTTCTTAGAACTGCATTATGAATATTTCCTTGCAATTGTTGTTTTTGATTACAGGGGGATTCCCATACCATTCACGGGTATGGGAACACCGGCGCTCGGGACTGGTACCACGAGTTGCCAGATGCGGTCCGTGACATCGTCAACGAGGCCGGCTTTGGCATCTTCTGCAGGGGGCTCTCTCTGCTGACTACCTGCAGGCCCTTGGTTGCTGCTCTGGCGGAGAGGTGGTGGGATACCATTGATTCCTTCCACTTCTCCGTCGCAGGGGACATGACGATGACCCCTTACGACTTCTCGATGCTTACTGGCATTGGGGTAGGGGGTGATCCGATCCCCTTCGACATGAATATGGACGAGTGGGGCGCTGCCCAGCTGTACTTGCTTGGCACTCGGCCTCCCCTCGCTCGAGCGGGGTTTGTTAGGTACTCGTGGTTTGAGAGCCACTTTCGGATCCAGCCGGTCATGGCCGAGGAGGCGCAGATGTCTCCAGAGGAGGTGGACCAGTATGCTCGGGGCTTCATCATGTTCCTCTTCGGGACGACTCTCTTCGCCGATCGGGCGAACACCGTGCCCTTATGCTTGCTGAGTGCGCTGGTGGACGTCAGGCAAATCCGCCATTACGACTGGGGTGGCGCCACTCTGGCCACTTTGTACGGTTATATGAGCTTTTCTTTCCGCCTCAGCGGACAGCTCTTTGGTGGCTACTGGCGAGCCTGGGAGGTACGTCCTCTTCCCTTTTATATTTCTGCCTTCTGCTTTCTGTATTCTGTATTCTGTACACTGCACATATACTGTACACTGCCCCACACTGACTGTACACTGCACACCCGGCACACCTATACTCTGCTTTACACTGACTGTATACTGCACACATTGTACACTCTGCACAATACACTGCACAACACACGGTTCTGCCGTCTCTGCTTTATTCTGTATTCTGCCTCATCTGATAGTCATACTGATATCTGTTCTACAGTTGTGGGTGTACGCCTACTTCCCTAGGCTTGCCCCAGTACCCGATGAGGAGATCCCATTCGGCGTCCCCTTGTCTCATCGCTTCGACGTGCGATGTGTACGGAGACCACGGGAGTCTCTCGTTTTCTTTCGCCGATACTTCGACACCATTACCGCAGCAGAGGTATGTTTAACTTTAGAGTTTATTATTTTTTTTTGGCTTTGCTTAGCACTATATGTTTTCAATAACAGATGGATAATAAACTGCATTTCATTTTCATATCACCTAGCAGCCCTCGGCTCCGTTGCCGGCCGTGGTGAGGGATCATTATGAGGGCTCGGGGGAGACTGCCCGCTGTCGGATTTTGCTGGAGGGCCCGGTCTGTCGGGCTTGGTACCTAGGCGAGCGCTTCTTGTGTCAGACCCTAGGTTTACAGGAGCAGATAGTGCCGGGTCCGCCTCCCGGCCACATGAGAGACACAGAGATATTCACTGCCCGGGAGATGAGGGAGTACACCACCGGCTGGGGCGAGGAGCATCATAGAGGCGAGGGCGACTACTCAGAGTACGTCCGGACCTATATTATGCGACCCTTGAGCGGTGGTCGCCGAGCTGAGGGGGAGAGGCCAGTGGCGCCGGCAGCTGGAGTGGGAGCTGGGGCTGGAGCAGGCATATCGAGGAGGGCTCGAGCGCACGGCAGGAGCGGAGCTCGGGGGGGACAGGGGACTGGCTGGCCCGCCCTGCCCACTGCACTATCTGTAGACGTCCCCGAACGCCCCGGGAGGGTGAGTCCCGTTCTGTTCATTTGTGGGGTCACTACAGCTCGGACTCTCAAATTGTCACGGTTCTTAATCTGAACCGAAGAGTCCAAATCCAGAAAATCGTTTTGAGAAACAGATTTTTGAAAAGTAGTGCCAAACATGGACTGTTTTGCCAGATACAGAGTCGCCACCTAAATATTTTTTAAAATGGGGAAATTTAGGAAACCCTGACTCGGTGCCGAAGGCCACATGTCCGTCATCACCGGAGTTGTCTCGGCTCGGGAGCTTGGGTACGATCGGGGAAGGTCAGCTATGAGCACTCCCTTTCGCCCGGTCCGAAGACCGGCCTCTACTAACCATGATATCCGATTTTGAAAACGTTATGTGTTCTTATTCCAATTATTAGCCTAGAATTACTATGTTATGCGCGCAGCAAACAAGTATAGACTAGATTGCCTAATTTGGAAGGAAACATTGCATATCCGTTTGTTTTGAGAATGCTTTGGAATTTGCTACTCGCAAGTAGGCTAAAACACGGATTTCAATGAGTTTTTCCAACTCAAACAATCCAACCTTCACCCACGGGCATTCAAACAATTTAATCTCACATAAGCATTTAGCCGCATGGCAAGCATACTGTCATGTTAACATTCACACGCATGCGAGATGCTAAAGCATAAATACTTAGATTGTACTCCGTGCCAAAAAGGTAAACTAGTTAGCAAACATGCATGTCCTAGTTCATGTTGAATTGCCTAATGCAACACATACAGGATGCAATTAGATAGACTCGGCTAACCTAAGCATGGCATCTGAAATGCGATCAACTATCACATAGTCAATTTTTGAATTGAAGTACAAATGCAGTTAGCGTGATGTACCGAGCCTAATGCATGCAATACAAATGCATGGATGCACACATGCATAGCATAAGGTATGCTAATTTAAACGTGCCCTAATCTACCATCATAAGCAGGTAAATAAAAGGGAAGAAAGACGTGAGGTTGGAAGACATACACACACTCACGCACACTTATTACAGATTTTCCCTCACTCGGAGGGACCAAATAAATATTACAAATTAATTAACTACGCATGCTAATTAATAATTACAAATTAATTAATTTAATTAACAAATTAAATTAAGCTAAGAAAACAGATAAACTGCCTCGGGAAACGCGCCGCCATGCATAGGCTGCCTCTGTTTTCCTTCCTTCACTCCTCTGGAGGCTGTCAAAACCTCAAGACTGCATCCCTGGACACTGGGGAGTGCCATCGGCTAAGTGGAATTACCACCGGCAGTGGTGTGTGGCCATCGGCACAAAATGAAGCTGTCGGCAGAGGAATTGTTGCCGGTCGGCACCTTACACTGCCGGTCGGCAGAGTGTTCCTGCAGAATCTGCAAATGACAGCAACAGAGGGCAAGGCAAAGCATGGCAGCACAATTCAAGGCATATATGCACCAACCATGTCCCTTATCATGATAATGACTCAAAGGGGCATGTACCTCGATTCTCAGACCACCAATCACGCATTTCCATGCATGATGGCCCAAAGAACCAAGTATGCAACTTTGATTTCAAATGCAATGCAAACCAATCAAACCAAACAAGACCCAATTCCTATCATCAAGTCAAGGAACAAGGCATGCATGCAAGATGCAATGCAACCTAAGCATGCAAGCTAAGGATGCAACATGGCATGGCGACTAACTTATGCAAGCATACAAGCAAACATAGGGGCATGCAAATGGATGCAAAGATGGACTTATGCATGAATTAGGCAGCTCTAAATAGGCCTAAAACAGTAGCCAAAGTGCTATAAAATGAGGGCTAAATGGCATGCAAACATGCATGCACACAAGGACCGACACTTAAGCATAAAAAGGCGACTCTCAAGCACACTTGGGAGAGGCATAATGTGGGCTAATGGCATGCAAAGTAAACAATGAATATGCATGAATTAGAGGCTCCGAAACTACCAATTAACACAAGCAATGCATGCTAGCACGATCAAAGCTCAAAGCAAGCTAAAGGGAGTATTGAACTACTCTTAGCAAGACCAAACATGGCATGAACTCATTGACCAAAAACAGAGTTTTGGGATATTAATACAAGGCCTAAGGACCACTTAGATGGCATCTAAATGACTAAAAAACAAAGGCATGCATAAACACCAAAACATGGAGCTACACAAGCTTCCAAAGCATTAAAGAGGCATGCAAGGCAATCAAACAAGCATGGAAATGGGACTGAAATAACATGTGGGGGGACCCCAAATCACCAAATCGATGCAAAGATGTCATGCTACACGTGCACATACTTAAGGCCAACAAGCCCAAATACAAAGGAGCTATATCAAGCATGCCAAAATCAACCCAAACAACCTAGGACAGACCTAGAACATGGCAAAACATGCACATAATCTTCACAAGACTAAGCCTAAAACATGCTCCGACAAAGGCTAACAACCTAAGACATGTTAAGGCATAACAAGGCATTACAAGGCAACTATGCTAAGCATGCATGGAGTACCAAAACCAACTTAAAATCATGTTATATTATGGATATATAAGCATGAAAAACAGCCTAAACATGCTCAACACACACTCAAGCATAATGCTCTCTCAAGAGGCCAAAACATGCCCTTTTCAAGGACAACAAGGAGAGGGGGTGGCCCTCTCCTTCTTGGGACTTCAAGGCATCATCTTCACCACTGAAATCCCTCAAGATTTCAGTGGTGAAGAGACCCCAACACCAAGATCCTGGAGCTAGCACAAAAGGGCTCAAAATGAGGCCTTTCAAGGCCTAAGGGGGGTCAACCACCCTCAAACAACAAAACACTGTTAATAAACAATAAAGAGGGCCTAAAAACAGAACTTTTTTTGTATTATACAATAAGCACAAAAACAGCTCTAAGATAGGTAGAAAATCAATGCAAAAATGGGGAAAAAGGAGACTAGGTTCTCACCCTTGAAGACCCCTTCACAAATGGTGCTCCAATGGCCTCCTTTAGCTTGAATCCAACACCAAAACTTCAAAATCAGTCCCTTAGAACCTCAGTTCCAAGAGGAAGGTGAAACACTAGGTGTTTGTGTGCAATAGTAAGACACAAAACACCTAGTGCACAAAAGAGAGGGAAAGAGATATAGGAAGTGTATCTAACTCAAACCCTAAAACCAGAGCTTAACAATGGCTGTCTAGCTCTCAAAATATATTAAAAAATGTCTCTCTCAAGCCAAGAGACCACCCCTCTCTCTATATGGCACTTCTTGTCTTGTAAAGCTTACAAGACAAGCTTCATAAGAGGGAGATCCCTCCATACACGTGTATGGAGGGGAGCAAAAGCAAGACAGTTGTCTTAAAATATCTGCAAAAGCAGATGCACAGTAATCGGCCGGCCAAAAATGCCATCTTGGCCAAAAAGAATGCCGGCCGGCACTAAAAAGTGCCGACCGGCAACAAAAAGTGCCGACCGGCAACAAAAAGTGCCGGCCGGCAATATACATTGCCGGTGGCAGCAAAAACCAGCCGGTGGCCTCTAGCCACTGCCGGTGATGGGTGGTGATGGTCCACAAGCCCTACCCTGCCCTTCCAAGGCAAAACACAAGTGTTTGGTGCAAAACCAGACACTAAACGGTCGAGTTCGGAGATCCTGAGGCAAGGCACGCAAGCCGAGGCCTCCGGGAACTCTAAACGAACACAAACATGGATAATCACCGAGTGTTCCAAGCGGTGACGTCCAAGTCTTGAGGACGGTCAAAAATAGGGTATCTACAGTTGCCCCTCTTTGACAGAACTCGAAAGTCATAACAATGACGGGAGTGAATGTCAAAGCCCAGCGACGACCCATTTTTGACAAGGCCGAAGACTTAGACAAACATGCAAGACAAACAAGATATGTCCCCGAAGGCAGGGGCAAAATGCAAGACAATGCACGAAGCCGAGCATAACTTATGATCATGCAAAGAAAGCTGTAACGAAGCATACATGCGACAGTTTTAAGCTAGCATACACCGAACTACACTACAATGCAGAAAGGATGTAAGAGAATTATGCAATTCTCAATACGTCTCACTCGGGAGATACAATACCTGTGCGGCTCGTCTGGTTGCACCAACCTCAAGTGAACCGTACATACAATATCGTGCCTGAAAAGAAAACAAACTTAACAGGTACAATATTGTTAGTAACATGCATGACAATGCAAAATGGATGCAAAACGATATGCAATATATACAAAACAATGTATAAACAATACAAATGAAGATGCAATGTAATTGAAACAATGCAAACTACATGCAAAGCAATTGAATCATGATCCAATCATGAGCGGTTCAAAACCATACCTATGTCAAATAGATTGATGGAGATAACAAGTCTGTCTACCATAGAACGGTCAACTGAACTATGAGCATTGTAGACAGACGCAAGAACAAGTATTGGGTGGAATTGACACAAGTGGGGAAACGACCCGCTGGAGAAAGGACTACGATCCTAATGCCGGATGCAAAAATTACACTACAATGTAATATATATGGATATGCTAGGAAGATGGCAATGGATATGGCACGCAGGCCAAACCAAATCTTGCCTAGGAAAGGCATGTACGCATACAGGTCATGTGTAACACAGAAAAGGTGCCGCAACCCTCAACCAACATATCAGCGTGGAATCGGCGTGATACACATGCAGAACTGTGTTTTAACATGAAAAGTAAGGGCACATACCAGACCAAGCTCAACCTGGAAAGGCGCAAGCCATAGGCGGTAGGCGATGCAATGAATGCATGCAATCTACAATGCCATATCTACAAATATGCAATGGAATGGATATGGATACAATGGATATGGCACGCAGGCCAAACCAAATCTTGCCTAGGAAAGGCATGTACACATACGAGCCATGTGTAACACTGAAAAGGTGCCGCAACCCTCAACCAACATATCAGCGTGGAATCGGCGCGATACACATGCAGAACTGTGTTTTAACATGAAAAGTAAGGGCATATACCAGACCAAGCTCAACCTGGAAAGGCGCAAGCCATAGGCGGAAGGCGATGCAATGAATGCATGCAATCTACAATGCAATATCTACAAATATGCAATGGGATGGATGTTTACAAAAATGCATGACAATGCAGTGCGATGCCACTACTGGGAGAAATGCAATGGATGCATGCAAGCTACAAAGGAAATGCATGACAATGCACTATGATTGTTTTTTGTTTTTTTTTTTTTGAGATGCACATGATGCAAGTGCGACACGCGTGCCATACGGAATGTAAGGTGATACAAATGAGACACGCACGCCTCATAAGACGTAAAAATGATATGCGAGAAGATTTTGACAATTGGACTTATACGCTACGCGAAGCTGGTTTGTGTTCAAAACAATGCAATGTACTAACAAGTACAAGTGAGATGCGCAAGATAGCGCGAATGGATACATGCAGGATGCAAGTGAGGTGCACAAAACAGTGCGATGCACAAAACAGCGCGATGCACAAAACAGCGCGATTGAAATACAATGCACAAAACAGTGCGACGATTTGAAATGCACAAAACAGTGCGACGATTTGAAATACACAAAACAGTGCGACGGTTTGAAATGCACAAAAGAGTGCGATGGTTTGAAATGCACAAAACAGTGCGATGGGCAAAACAGCGCGAGCAATAAACTGCACAAAACAGTGCGATAATTTGAAATGCACAAAACAGTGCGATTGATATGCGATATACATGGGGCAACTTTTGGACCTTTGTAAAAGTCAAAAGGATACGAAAAGGATACACCTTGCATGGGTTGGAGTGCTACGCACGGCAGCCGCAGTCCGAGGTCAAAACGGAGGCCAGTTGAGCGTCGAAAATGCACTTTCTTGCACTTTCTTGAGCTATGAAGACCAAACACTTCTCAAATGGCCTAAACAAGGTTGTGGGAACACCACCGGCCGGGAGGAGAGGCCACCGGCTGTCCACCGGCTGAAAAATAACTCCATCGGCACAAAAAAGTGCCGGCCGGCACAAAACATTGCCGACCGGCAAACAGTTGCTGAATCGGGGCAGTTTCGACTTTTCACTTTGGGTGTTTTAAAATAGGGCTTCAAACCCTATTTCCTCACTTTTTCACCGCCGAAAACTCTAACCCTCTCTCTCTAGAGTGTTTTGCTCTCATTTTTCGCCAATTTCTTCGCGTTCTACGCCCGTTTCGTCGTCGGATTCGCGATTTCCTTCGCGTTTCGGACATTTTCAACCGATCACATTTTTGTTTTGGTGCCTCGTTTGGCGTTCCCGCCTTTTCGGGGTTTGTTCCCCTTGTTCTCCTCTTCATTCCTGTGCCTTTTCACATTCCGGCCTTCCCGGCCATTTCCGACCATCTCGGGAGTTGACTTTTCGGTTGACTTTTCGTATTCCGGCCCGATTTTCCTTCCTCCGACCATTTTCTCATCATTTTTGATATGGCGGACGATATTCCACGTGGCGGGACTCCCCCGGACCACAAGATGGATCCCGGGGTCGAGCTCCTACCACTGAGCGAGCGCCCGTTCGACCTAGCGACCTACCGGCCGGCGATCCATGTTCTGCCCCCCGACAGCTTGCGTCAGTTCCGGAGCTTTGAGAGGCACGTGGCGCTTGAGCTACTACTGCGTGAGCCAACCTCCCACCTTTCATTCGGCACTTCCGAGGTAACTTTCTTTCTTCTGCTTTACTTTCCGCAACGTAGGATACAAAACTATCATAGTTAGTTGTACTCTTTAACTGCTTGAACTTGATATGCCGTAGACTGTAGTTGACTGTAAACATACATACAACTGATATCTGTTTGAGACTGACACATGCACACACACTGCACTAGCCCTGAATCACTTAAACACACTGCACTCACTGTATTTCACTGCATACACACTGGCACCCAGTATTTGTCTGAATCTGTTAAACTCGCACGCATGCTATATCTGCTTTTTCAAAACTGCATTTTGAATGTTGTCTTACAATTGTTATTTTCTGTTTACAGGAGGGTTCCCATACCATCCATGGGTATGGGAATACTGGCGCTCGGGAGTGGTACGGTGAGCTCCCTGATGCGGTCCGACGCATCGTGGATCGAGCGGGTTTCGGCGCCTTCTGCTGAGGACTCTCCAGGCTCTCCACATGCAGGCCTCTTCTTGCCGCTCTGGCGGAGAGATGGTGGGACACCACCGATTCTTTTCATTTTTCCACTGCAGGGGACATGACGATGACCCCTCATGACTTCTCGATGCTCACTGGCATCGGGGTAGGGGGGGATCCGATCCCATTCGACATCGACATGGATGAGTGGACCGCCGCTCAGGTCCATCTACTGGGGGAGGCGCCACCCCTAGCTCGCCCAGGTTTCGTCCGATACTCCTGGTTCGAGGTCCAGTTTCGAGTCCAGCCCGTGTTGGAGGAGGAGGCGCAGATGACCCCGGAGGACGTGGAGAGGTACGCTCGCGGCTTCCTCATGTTCCTGTTCGGGACTACCATCTTCGCCGACCGGGCGAACACCGTGCCTCTCTGTCTTCTCGGCGCACTGGTGGACGTCTGGGACATCCTGAACTATGATTGGGGTGGCGCTGCTCTGGCCACCCTTTATGGATACATGAGCTCGGCTTCTTGTAGCAGCGGCCAGCTACTCGGAGGCTACTGGCGGGCTTGGGAGGTACACTTCTTCTCCATTTTTTCATTTCCGCCCTGTACTTTCGGTACTTTGTACACTGCACACACTGTAGTCTGCTCTACACTTGCTGTATACTGTACACACAGCACACACATACATTCTGCTTTACACTGACTGTACACTGCTCACACTGTACACTGCACACAATACACTGCACAACACACGGCTCTGCCATTTCTGCTTTATTCTGCATTCTGCTTCAACTGATAAATGCACTGGTATTTATCTTGCAGTTGTGGGTTTACGCCTACTTCCCGAGGCTCGCTCCTGTGCCAGTTGTGGAGACTCATCTGGCCGTCCCGTTTTCGAGCCGCTTCGACAGGAGATGCACCCGGCGATCACGGGAGACATTCGGCTTCTTCCGTCGATACTTCGATACCATTACCCCTGCCGAGGTATGTTTTACTTACAGCTCATTTAAGCTTCGCTTTTCCACTGTATATTTTCAAAACAGTAGATAACAATCTGTCTGTCACTTTCAGATCACATGGCGGCCGTGGGCTCCCTTGCTGGCGGCGATACGGGATCGGTTCGCTGGTGCGGAGGAGACCTTGCGTTTCCGGATCTTGCTTGAGGGCCCGGTCTGTCGGGCTTGGTACCTAGGGGAGCGTTCCCTACGCCAGACCCTGGGGTTACCTGAGCAGATAGTCCCGGTTCCCCCTCCTGCGGATATGAGGGAAACCGAGAGGCTCACCAGTGAGCAGATGGACGACTACACCATTGGCTGGGAGGAGGCCGGCTTCAGAGGCACCGGAGACTATCAGGAGTACGTGCGGACGTACCTGATGCGACCTCTGAGCGGCCGTCGAGCAGAGGGGGCCAGGCTTGTGGCATCGGCGGCAGAGGCCGGAGCGGGAGTTGGAGTAGGGGCTGCGAGGAGGGCCCGGGTCCATGGCAGGGGCAGAGTGCAGGGGGGACGGGGAGCGGGCTGGCCTGCCCTGCCCGCTGTACTAACTTTCCAGGGGCAAGGTGGGGCGACCTATCAGATCCTCTTCGCCCCTCCACCAGCTGGTCACGAGTTCATCGACGTCCCCGACTTACCACCGGTATGTACTACTGCACTTTTGTATAGTCATGTCATTTCAGTTTATTTGATATTCCACAGAATACTAATGCATCTGACACTTTTGCAGGCTTCTCCTGGGTATACCCGTCAGTCGTTGGCGATGAATGCCTCGATGATGGAGATGCTTCAGCGGACTTTTGACCTCTTAGCCCTCTACAGCATACCGGTATGTTCTTCTGACACTGGCCTCAACCATTCATACACTGATTCACATAATCTGACGCACGACACAACGCCTGATACACTGATCTCGCAGTATCTGACACACTGCATACACTGCATTCTGCACCGTACTCTGCACTGATAAACTGCTCACGGCATTCACACTGTACTCATACACTGATAAACTGCTCACGGCATTTACACACTGTACTCATACACTGCATTCTACGCTGATAAACTGCTCACGGCATACACACTGTACTCACACACTGCATTCTGCATTGATGAACTGTTCACAGTATACTGATGTATTTCCCTCTTATGTACTTTTTCAGCCTCCTTTCCAGATTCCCATGGCAGGCGGCGCTCCAGCTGGACCTTCTGTCCCTGCCCGGGGGAGAGATGAGGAGGGCCGGATATTTCCCCGTACCAGGGGAGGGCGTACTCATGTCGGGAGTAGCTCGCGAGCTCCAATCCCGGACGATGACGATGACGAGGAGTCAGAGGCGGAGGTAGATGCGGAGTCCGAGCCATCGGAGGAGGAGGCCGGAGGCGGTTCTAGCTCGGGCTCTGACGACGATGCTGATGATGCTCCTGGACCCTCGTCCAGGAAAAGGACCAGGACAGACTGACGGCCCTTGGAGTGCTCGATACAGATGCGGATTTTTGTCATTTTTCTTCTTTCTTGTACTTTTGCTTTTTGTTGGTAGATAGATTACCTTGTACTGCCGCAGGCAGATTTTGTTTTCTTCGAAACTTTGTACTTGAAAAAGATTATGAAATGAACAGATTTTTGCTTAAAAAAGTGTTACATTTACATATCTCGTGCATTGCATGGCATCTCATCATGTTACACCTCAATGTAAATGAAATTGATTGGTTATCTGAAAATTGAACACTCGCACTGTAATAACCAGATAATTAAGCAGCCAACAGCAAAATAACCCAAGCAACCCACTGCCTGATCCTCGGACACATAGCCCTTACTCCGTTGGGGATTAATCTGCATACAGTCCATAACACAGCATTCGATTCATTCTGCACATGGCACACCCCGAACAAACAGCCCAATCTGACAAGACGGAGCTCAAAGATGGAACCAGTTGGAGTCGAAACACGTTCAAATGTAGAGAATGGCACAGCATTCCAAGTGTAAATGATTTTTGAAATCGAATGAGGGTTTTTCAAACCGGGATATCGAGCCTACAACTGAACACAGCGGGGAGGACTCAAATATAGGTACACGACCTAAACACAACGAGACACGCTCGAAAAAAAGACCTAAAACAAAGGTTGAGATAAACAACAAAAGACACGACACACAGACGCGTTGAACGAATACGGGGGACCTCAGATCACGAGGAGCCAGTTTCTCTAGGCATTGTTTCCCACCCTTTTTGATTTGTGATTCTCACATCACTCGGCTCATCGAGCTCGGATTTTTTTCTCAAAACCCTTTTCCTCACTTTTCTCTCAACTTACACCTCTCTATTCTTCATTCTCTCATTTTTCATCCCTCCCCGGGGTGATTGATGGACGAATAGGAAGTTGCGGGTTCATGCCCAATGCTGTTGGCTCACGGCTATTTCTTCTGACGGGTAGAGCGCCCTTCTGGCAAGTACATCGATGACGGGGGAAAGACAGAACGCCTGGCTCAACTGTACCCCTAGTTCATCATTTTAACCATTCTTTGTTTTTGCTTTCAACTAAAACAGTTTTGATCAAAATGAGAGTCGGATTAACGTACTTGTTCGATTTTTGATTTGAAAAGTATGCGAGTCAGCCTGCAAGCATGGAAAATTTTCCTTTTTGGGTCCAAGACAATGGTCCAGTTTTGGAAAATGGGATAGTTTTCGAGAAAATAGTCAACCTCAGTAAAAATTTTCAAAAACTATTTTTCAAACAGCTGATGCTCAACGAGCATGGAACTTACTCTTTGAGATGCGCAACCTCGGATCAGAGGCAATGGAAAATTTCCCCTGGTTTGAAAAAGCGGGGGGGAGGCAACGGAAAGTTGCCCCTAGTTTGAATGGCGGCTCACGTCGGTTTGCGGCAACGGAAAGTTGCCCCTTGTTTGGGTGGTGCCGCAGCAATCCGTAGACAGTCTTCATTGGTGGTGGTCGAACTCTTGGACACAGCGATGACGAAGACGGTCACAACACATATATGGACACAATCACCTTGAAAGCGTTGGCGACTGGACTTTGAGATGAAATCGAAACCATTGCATGGACTGAGACGCTATGAAAGCGTTGGGGGCTGGACTTCATGATGAAGTTGCCTACGTATCCCAAACATGGGAATCAAGCCTTACGTAGTTCCGGTTAAGGTACACTCGGGTATTTTAACCTTCACTTTGTTTGGCTCTCACTTTTTCCAAGGCGCCCAATGCGGGTTTTCGACCTTGCGAGCTTCTTTTTATCTTCTATTTCTTCTTTTTCTTTTCTTTTTCTTTTTTTCTTTTCTTTTTTGCATTTTTTTGTCTTTTTCTTTTCTTCTTTTTTTGTATTTTTGCTTCTTCTTTTTTGTATTTTTCTCTTGCTCTAACTTTTGCCTGGGCCGCCCTTCCGGGTTTTCCGCCCAGCGAGCCTCTCAAAGGGTAAAAGTGTAACAAGTCCATACCAAATGGTTTTTGAAATTGAAGCCTCTCTGTGTCTAGGAGAACGGCTGTTGCAATAATTTGTGGAGAATCCATCCCGATTACTCCACAAGCTTCTTCCGGTGAGATCTACTCCTTCCGATTCGGCTTTGGTGCCTCTTGATCGAAGGCTACTTCAAAACTGGCCACACGGGCCTTTCATGGCGTTTGTCCGTTGAACTTTCTGAACGTTCTGAATGGGTTCAAAGTCGAAAAACAAATGGGTTGAATCTTGAGGCTGAGAGTGATCCTAGGCTGCGTGACCTCAAGAGGGATTCCACACAAGTCTCCACAGGGCCGCGCAAAACATTTGCTTTTGAAAGTTTTTAAGAAAGCGACAAATCGCTCGCGTCGAAGATAGTGTGGAACCAATCTGGATCAGGCCAGGATCCTTCTCAGTACTCACGCCGACAAGCATGATTTCATTCATTAAAAGGCTTAGCACGCCTCTCTTTCTCTCAAAATGATCAAAATTTTGCAAAACCCGAGGAACTCCTTCCTCTTCGTTTTCATCACCGCAGTGTTCAAAAGGTTTGTTTTTTTTTGAAAAACTTAGGTTAATGCAATGAGTTTGGCGCGCAGGAGAGCAGGCGAGATGTACTGTCAACCCAATCAAATTCTCTGGCAATTATGCTGAAAGCAAGCATGAAGTTGAGATAGCAATAGCTGTTTCACTCGGATTTGTTGGTGCAACTGGCCCCTCGGCAGAAACAGACTCACAACAAAAACAGATAATTACAAAACAAAATGGCGTTCGGGACAACAACCCCAGAATCACCTGGTATTTTATACAAAGGGGACTGACTCGATACAACAAGATAGACCCTTAAGCAAAAGACTGACTCAAGACAAAGAGACAGACTCAAAATAAAAGACTGACTCGATATCCAAGCCAGGATTTACAAAACTCGGTTTCACCGATGCTCAAAAATGCGTGCCAGATGCTTCATCCAAAATATACCAAATGTCGCCCGCAGGCGGTTCACTTTACATATTCGCAGTATCTGAGCCCTCGAAATCCAACAACTGGGTGGTAACAGACTTGCCTGAGGTGGGTGGGAGGATAACCTTGTTATTGATCAAATCCTGCACTTCATGACGAAGGCGGGAACATCCATCGGTACTGTGACCGGACTGTTGGTGGTACGCGCAGTACAAGGTAGCATCATGAGTGGCGGGGAGATTCTTCGGGAGTGGCCGAGGCTCCAAAGGTTTAAGATGCCCATTCTTTACCAATATTAGTAATGCCCTAGACAAAGGCATGTGGAGGTCGTGAAAGACCCTACGCCCTCAGGGCAGGTACTTTGAAGTTTGGGGATTCTTGCCAGATGCCCTGGCGAAAGGGTCGGCTAGCACTGCCTTGGCTTTGTGGCCCTTTCCCAGTGCAGGGTTGGGAACGACAGGAATTGTCTGGGCATGACGGGGCCCATCCTGGTTTTCTACCTGGCTTGAACTGCCTTTGATTGGAGTGGGGAAAGCATCATCCACAGCTTTGGTCGTGACCGCAGATGTTTGTTGCTTGTTCATCCCTCTGACTTTCAGAGCCTCGACTGCCCACAGCAGTTGTTCAATAGGATCGGCGTCTACCTTTGCCTTGTCTTTTCCTTTGGCCTCAGCCTGATCAAGGGTCTGGGTTGATGCTGGCATGTCGCGGCTGTAGCTGGAAGCCACCTCTGGCTGGCTGAGCTCTATCACAATCCGCCCCAGTAGCGGGGGCTCCTGTGGTATGAAATTCCCGGCATATGGCGCCGCTGGAGGTGAAGCCGACATTCCATAGGCCAGATCGGCCACGGACCTCTGGAGGTCACCTATCATTCCCATCAATTCAAAGGTGGTGGGCTCACGAGCCTGGTATAACTGGGGAGCCCAGACCGGGTGCACAACGGGCGACCTGGGTGGGTGTGACATACTGATGCTGGCCTCACTCTGTGGAGCGGTCCCCTGCTCCAATGCAGCCGTCATAACCACAACTTCTTCTGAATTTTGTGCCGCCATAAATCCTACCTCAGCAAGGGGAGACACTGGCTATTCTGTATCAACTCTGCGACTCTCTGAACTGAAAGGAGAAACAAACAGCATTTCAGCCCCAATCGGATCAAATACGGGTGTAGCCGAACAACTGTACCCTACTGCTGATCACTGTTCCCAGAAATCATTGTTCCCAAAAAGTGAACCCGATACCCGCAGATAACTGATCCTTATAACTGACACTGATACTGGTGTCCTCAGGTTTGATACTCAAACTTGCAAACTGACATGTACTTTCCTTGTAGAAATACATTCTAGAAGCACATAGCAAGTAAAGAGAACCAAAACACCCCTATGTTGGGGTAGGGTTTCCCTGTCCTATTTTGTCAGGAGCTAGGGTTTCACTATGCACACAGCGGTTCTCAAACAACCTAACATCGGGTAAGCAACCTATCCTAACTTGGAATGGTCACTATGGATCCGAATATGCACTAGGTCGAATGGTCAAAAGGGTGCCCCGGTAAACCGGGGTTTCTGTTCCCATACTGTCAGAGCCCATAGCCGGTCAGCCTTATGGACATGCCTTGACAAGGCAAGCCTCCAGCAAATCGTTCAGGAATGGCAGACGGCAAACACTGTGTTCCTAGGCGCACCAATGCACATGCAATGCAAAGAAACACATAAGCGAAATCAAAACAGGATATCACGAGTTCGAGTCAAGCTCTCTAAACTCCCCAGCAGAGTCGCCAGAAACTGTAGACGTCCCCGAACGCCCCGGGAGGGTGAGTCCCGTTCTGTTCATTTGTGGGGTCACTACAGCTCGGACACTCAAATTGTCACGGTTCTTAATCTGAACCAAAGAGTCCAGATCCGGCAAATCGTTGTGAGAAACAGATTTTTGAAAAGTAGTGCCAAACATGGACTGTTTTGCCAGATACAGAGTTGCCACCTAAATATTTTTTAAAATGGGGAAATTTAGGAAACCCTGACTCGGTGTCGAAGGCCACATGTCCGTCATCACCGGAGTTGTCTCGGCTCGGGAGCTTGGGTACGATCGGGGAAGGTCAGCTATGAGCACCCCCTTTCGCCCGGTCCGATGACCGGCCTCTACTAACCATGATATCCGATTTTGAAAACGTTATGTGTTCTTATTCCAATTATTAGCCTAGGATTACTATGTTATGCGCGCAGCAAACAAGTATAGACTAGATTGCCTAATTTGGAAGGAAACATTGCATATCCGTTTGTTTTGAGAATGCTTTGGAATTTGTTACTCGCAAGTAGGCTAAAACACGGATTTCAATGAGTTTTTCCAATTCAAACAATCCAACCTTCACCCACGGGCATTCAAACAATTTAATCTCACATAAGCATTTAGCCGCATGGCAAGCATACTGTCATGTTAACATTCACACGCATGCGAGATGCTAAAGCATAAATACTTACATTGTACTCCGTGCCAAAAAGGTAAACTAGTTAGCAAACATGCATGTCCTAGTTCATGTTGAATTGCCTAATGCAACACATACAGGATGCAATTAGATAGACTCGGCTAACCTAAGCATGGCATCTGAAATGCGATCAACTATCACATAGTCAATTTTTGAATTGAAGTACAAATGCAGTTAGCGTGATGTACCGAGCCTAATGCATGCAATGCAAATGCATGGATGCACACATGCATAGCATAAGGTATGCTAATTTAAACGTGCCCTAATCTACCATCATAAGCAGGTAAATAAAAGGGAAGAAAGACGTGAGGTTGGAAGACATACACACACTCACGCACACTTATTACAGATTTGCCCTCACTCGGAGGGACCAAATAAATATTACAAATTAATTAACTACGCAAGCTAATTAATAATTACAAATTAATTAATTTAATTAACAAATTAAATTAAGCTAAGAAAACAGATAAACCGCCTCGGGAAACGCACCGCCATGCATAGGCTGCCTCTGTTTTCCTTCCTTCACTCCTCTGGAGGCTGTCAAAACCTCAGGACTGCATCCCTGGACACTGGGGAGTGCCATCGGCTGAGTGGAATTACCACTGGCAGCGGTGTGTGGCCATCGGCACAAAATGAAGCTGTCGGCAGAGGAATTGTTGCCGGTCGGCACCTTACACTGCCGGCCGGCAGAGTGTTCCTGCAGAATCTACAAATGACAGCAACAGAGGGCAAGGCAAAGCATGGCAGCACAATTCAAGGCATATATGCACCAACCATGTCCCTTATCATGATAATGACTCAAAGGGGCATGTACCTCGATTCTCGGACCACCAATCACGCATTTCCATGCATGATGGCCCAAAGAACCAAGTATGCAACTTTGATTTCAAATGCAATGCAAACCAATCAAACCAAACAAGACCCAATTCCTATCATCAAGTCAAGGAACAAGGCATGCATGCAAGATGCAATGCAACCTAAGCATGCAAGCTAAGGATGCAACATGGCATGGCGACTAACTTATGCAAGCATACAAGCAAACATAGGGGCATGCAAATGGATGCAAAGATGGACTTATGCATGAATTAGGCAGCTCTAAATAGGCCTAAAACAGTAGCCAAAGTGCTATAAAATGAGGGCTAAATGGCATGCAAACATGCATGCACACAAGGACCGACACTTAAGCATAAAAAGGCGACTCTCAAGCACACTGGGGAGAGGCATAATGTGGGCTAATGGCATGCAAAGTAAACAATGAATATGCATGAATTAGAGGCTCCGAACCTACCAATTAACACAAGTAATGCATGCTAGCACGATCAAAGCTCAAAGCAAGCTAAAGGGAGTATTGAACTACTCTTAGCAAGACCAAACATGGCATGAACTCATTGACCAAAAACAGAGTTTTGGGATATTAATACAAGGCCTAAGGACCACTTAGATGGCATCTAAATGACTAAAAAACAAAGGCATGCATAAACACCAAAACATAGAGCATTGCTACACAAGCTTCCAAAGCATTAAAGAGGCATGCAAGGCAATCAAAAAAGCATGGAAATGGGACTGAAATAACATGTGGGGGGACCCCAAATCACCAAATCGATGCAAAGATGTCATGCTACACGTGCACATACTTAAGGCCAACAAGCCCAAATACAAAGGAGCTATATCAAGCATGCCAAAATCAACCCAAACAACCTAGGACAGACCTAGAACATGGCAAAACATGCACATAATCTTCACAAGACTAAGCCTAAAACATGCTCCGACAAAGGCTAACAACCTAAGACATGTTAAGGCATAACAAGGCATTACAAGGCAACTATGCTAAGCATGCATGGAGTACCAAAACCAACTTAAAATCATGTTATATTATGGATATATAAGCATGAAAAACAGCCTAAACATGCTCAACACACACTCAAGCATAATGCTCTCTCAAGAGGCCAAAACATGCCCTTTTCAAGGACAACAAGGAGAGGGGGTGGCCCTCTCCTTCTTGGGACTTCAAGGCATCATCTTCACCACTGAAATCCCTCAAGATTTCAGTGGTGAAGAGACCCCAACACCAAAATCCTGGAGCTAGCACAAAAGGGCTCAAAATGAGGCCTTTTAAGGCCTAAGGGGGGTCAACCACCCTCAAACAACAAAACACTGTTAATAAACAATAAAGAGGGCCTAAAAACAGAACTTTTTTTGTATTATACAATAAGCACAAAAACAGCTCTAAGATAGGTAGAAAATCAATGCAAAAATGGGAAAAAAGGAGACTAGGTTCTCACCCTTGAAGACCCCTTCACAAATGGTGCTCCAATGGCCTCCTTTAGCTTGAATCCAACACCAAAACTTCAAAATCTGTCCCTTAGAACCTCAGTTCCAAGAGGAAGGTGAAACACTAGGTGTTTGTGTGCAATAGTAAGACACAAAACACCTAGTGCACAAAAGAGAGGGAAAGAGATATAGGAAGTGTATCTAACTCAAACCATAAAACCAGAGCTTAACAATGGCTGTCTAGCTCTCAAAATATCTTAAAAAATGTCTCTCTCAAGCCAAGAGACCACCCCTCTCTCTATATGGCACTTTTTGTCTTGTAAAGCTTACAAGACAAGCTTCATAAGAGGGAGATCCCTCCATACACGTGTATGGAGGGGAGCAAAAGCAAGACAGCTGTCTTAAAATATCTGCAAAAGCAAATGCACAGTAATCGACCGGCCAAAAATGCCATCTTGGCCAAAAAGAATGCCGGCCGGCACTAAAAAGTGCTGACCGGCAACAAAAAGTGCCGGCCGGCAATATACATTGTCGGTGGCAGCAAAAACCAGCCGGTGGCCTCTAGCCACTGCCGGTGATGGGTGGGGATGGTCCACAAGCCCTACCCTGCCCTTCCAAGGCAAAACACAAGTGTTTGGTGCAAAACCAGACACTAAACGGTCGAGTTCGGAGATCCTGAGGCAAGGCACGCGAGCCGAGGCCTCCGGGAACTCCAAACGAACACAAACATGGATAATCACTGAGTGTTCCAAGCGGTGACGTCCAAGTCTTGAGGACGGTCAAAAATGGGGTGTCTGCACTATCATATAGAGGGCAGGATGGGGCGATCTACCAGATCCCCTTTGCTCCTCCCCCGGCTGGTCACGAGTTAGCCGGCATCCCCGACTTGCCTCCGGTATGCATTTACTTTATTCTGCATCTTGCATCTAGCATTTCATTTCAATTTATTTGATATTCCGCAGAACACTGATGTATCTTATACTCTTGCAGGCGTCCTCCGGGTACACCCGGCAGTCCGTGGAGTTGAACACCTCCATGATAGGGATGCTGCAGCGGACCTTTGACCTCCTGGCCCTTTGCAGTATTCTGGTATGTTCTTCTGACAATGGCCTCAAACCATTCATACACTGCTTCACGCAATCTGATGCATGACACAACACCTGGCACACCGATCTCACAACATCTGATACACTGTATACACTGCATTCTGCATTGTACTCTGCTCTAATAAACTGCCCACGGCATTCACACACTGTATTCTGCACTGATAAACTGCTCATGGCATTCTCACACTGTATCTATACACTGCATTCTGCACTGATACACTGCATACACTGTATTCTGATGTATTTACTTTTTGTGCTTTTCAGCCTCCCTTACAGATTCCTCTGGTAGGTGGTGCTCCGGCTGGGCCCTCTATTCCTGCTCGAGGAGGGCGTGGAGACACTGTACGTCCCCGTACCAGGAGAGGGTGTACTCATATCGGGAGTAGTTCTCGGGCGTCGACCCCTGATAACGATAATGATGACGACGATGAGTCCGAGGCAGAGGCAGAGGCCGGGTCATCTGAGGATGCTGGAGATGACTCAGACTCAGGCCAGACGGCGATGCTGATGATGCTCCTGGACCCTCGTCCAGAAAGAGGGCGAGAGCAGATCCCCGGGCCCGAGACTACTGATGATGACCCAGATTGCTGCTTTTTTTCTTCTTTTTTGTTTTTTTTGCTGGTAGTTAGATTACCTTGTACTGCCACAGGCAGATTTTTGTTTTCCTCAAAACTTTGTACTTGAAAAAGATTATGAAATGAAACGAACTTTTTGCTTAAAAAGTGTTACATTTACATATCCCATGTATTGCATCGCATCACATCATGTTACACCTCAATGTGAATGGAATTGACATGTTGTCTGAAAAAAATTGAACACTCGCATTGTAATAATCAGATAACTAAGCAGCCAATAGCAAAATAACCCAAGCAACCCACTGCCTGATTCTGGACACACAGCCCTTACTCTACTGGGGATTATTCTGCATACAGCCCGTAACACAGCATTTGGTTCGTTTTGCACGCAGCAAATCCTGAACAAACAGCCCAATCTGGCAAGACGGACTACGGAGGTGAAACTCGCTGGAGTTGAAACACAATCAAATATAGAGAATGGCACAGCATTCTGAGCATAAACGATTTTTGCAATTAAATAAGGGTTTTTCAAACCGGGGTATCGAGCCTACAACTAAACACAGCAGGGAGGACTCAAACAAAAGGGTACACGACCTAAACACAACGAGACACGCTTGGAAGAGACTCAAGACAAAGGTTGAGGTAATCAAAACAAAAGACACGACATACAGGCGCGTTAACGAAGACGGGGGACCTCAGATCACGAGGAGCCAGTTTCTCTGGGTATTGTTTCCCACCCTTTTCTCATTTGTGATTCTCACATCACTCTGGAAACTCAAGCTCGGTTTTTCTCTCAAAACCCTTTGGCTCACTTTTTCTCTCAACTTACACCTCTCTATTCTTTATTCTCTCATTTTTCGTCCCTCCCCAAGGTGATTAATGAATGAATAGGAAGTTGCGGGTTCATGTCCGATGCCGTTAGCTCACAGCTATTTCTTCTGGTGGGTAGAGTGCCCTTCTGGTAAGTATGTTGACGACGGGGGAAAGACAGAACGCCTGACTCAACTGTGCCCCTAGTTCATCATTTTGACCATTTTTTATTTTTGCTTTCTACTAAAACAGTTTTGATCAAGATGAGAGTCGGATTAACGTACTTGTTCAATTTTTGATTTGAAAATCATGCAAGTCAGGCTATAAGTACTGAAAATTTTCCCTTTTGGGTCCAAGAAAATGGTCCAGTTTTGGAAAATGGAACAATTTTCGAGAAAATAGTCAACCTTAGTAAAAATTTTGAAAAACTATTTTTCAAACAGTCACTGCTCAACGAGCATGGAACTTACTCTTTGAGATTCGAAACCTCGGATCGGAGGTAATGGAAAATTGCCACTGGCTTGAAAAAGGGGGGGATGGCAACGGAAAGTTGCCCCTGGTTTGAATGGCGTCTTGCGACGACTGGTGGCAACGGAAAGTTGCCCCTTGTTTGGATGATGCCGCAGCGATTAGCAAGCAATCTTCATTGGTGGTGGTCGAATTCTTGGACACAGAGATGACGAAGACGGTCATAACAAATATATGGACACAGTCGCCTTGGAGGCGTCGGCGACTGGACTTTGGGATGAAATCGAAACCATTGCATGGACTGAGACGCTATGAAAGCGTTGGGGGCTGGACTTCATGATGAAGTTGCCTACGTATCCCAAACATGGGAATCAAGCCTTACGTAGTTCCGGTTAAGGTACACTCGGGTATTTTAACCTTCACTTTCCAGGCTCTAACTTTTGCCAAGGCGCCCGATGCGGGTTTTCGACCTTGCGAGCTTCTTTTTTATTTCTCTTTTTCAATTTTCATATCTTTTCATTCTCCCTTTTTTTTTGCATTTTTTTTTTGCTCTTTTCTTTTGCATTTTTTTGCTTTTGCTTCTTTTTTTTTGTATTTTTCTCTTGCTCTAACTTTTTCCTGGGTCGCCCTTCCGAGTTTTCGGCCCAGCGAGCCTCTCAAAAGGTTAAAGTGTAACAAGTCCATGCCAAATGGTTTTTGAAGTTGAAGCCTCTCTGTGTCTAGGAGAACGGCTGTTGCAATGATTTGTAGGAGACTCCGTCATGGCTGACCCACGAGCTTCCTTTGGTGAGATCTAGTCTTTTGATTCGACTTCGGCGCTTCTTGGTCGAGGGCTGCTTCAAAACTGGCCACACGGGCCTCCTCTGACAGTTGACTGTTGAATGTTCCGAACGCGTTCGAGGTTCAAGACAACAGGTCGAATCTTGAGGCTGAGAGCGATCCTAAGCTGCACAATCTCAAGAGCGGTTCCACACAGGTCTTCACAGGGCCGTGTAAGCATTTGTTTTTGAAAATTTTTAAGAAAGCGACAAATCGCTCGTGCCGAAGATAGTGTGGAACCAATCTGGATTAAGCCAGGGTCCTTCCCAGTACTCACGCTGACAAGCATGATTTCATTCGTAAAAAGGCTTAGCATGCCTCTCTTTCTCTCAAAATGATCAAAATTTTGCAAAACCCGAGGAATTTCTTCCTCTTCGTTTTTATCACCGCAGTGTTCAAAAGGGGTTTTTGAAAAACTTAGGTTAATGCAATAAGCTTGGCGCGTAGGAGAGCAGGCGAGATGTGCTGTCAGCCCAATCAAATTCTCTGGTACAAATAACTTACTCTGAAAGCAAGCATGAAAGTGAGATAGCAACAGCTGTTTCATTCAGATTTGTTGGTGTAACTGGCCCCTCGGCAGAAACGGACTCAAAAACAAAAACAGGTAATTACAAGACAAAACGGTGTTCGAGGCAACAACCCCGGAATCACCTGGTATTCTATACAAAGAGGACTAACTCGCTACAACAAGACGGACTCTTAAGCAAAAAGACTGTCTCAAGACAAAGAGACTGACTCAAAACAAAAGACTGACTCGATACCCGAACCAGAATTTACAAAGATAGCGTTCATAGATGCTCAAAAATGCGTGCCAGACGCCACATTCAAAATATACCAGATGCCGCTCGCAGGTGGTTCACTTTCTGATCACATACTTGCAGTATCTGTGTCCTCAAAATCCAATAACTGGGTGGTAACGGACTTGGCTGAGGTGGGCGGGAGGATAACCTCGTTGTCAATCAAATCTTGCACCTCATGGCAGAGGCAGAAGTAATTGTCGGTAGCATGGCCTGTCTGCTGGTGGTACGCGCAGTACTGAGCAGCATCATGCGTTGCAGGGAGATTCTTCGGGAGAGGCCGAGGCTCCAAGGGTTTAAGGTGTCCCCTCTCGATAAGGATCTGAAGTGCATTAGACAAAGGCATGTAGAGAGCATGAAAAGTCCTGCACCCCCGGGGCAGGTACTTTGGAGTCTGAGCGCTCTTACTAGCTGCACAAGCGAAAGGGTCGGCAGGCGCCACCTTAGCTTTCTGATCTTTCCCGGGTGCAGGGGCGAGAACAGGAGGAACTGTTCTGGCATGATGGGGCCTATCCTGATTTTCTGACTGGCTTGAACTACCCTCAGGTGGAGGGGGAAAAGCATCCTCCACAGTTTTTGCCACAATTGCGGATATCTGTTGCTTGTTCATCCCCCCGGCTTTCAAAGCCTCGACTGCCCACAGCAGTTGTTTAATGGGATCGGCATCTGCCTTTATTTTGTCTTTTCCTCTGGCCTCAGCCTGATCGAGGGTTTGAGTTGATGTTGATATGTCATTACCATAGCTGGAGGCCATCTCCGGTTGGCTAAGTTCGATCACAATTCGCCCCAACAGCGGGGGCTCCTAGGGTACAAAACTCCCGGCATATGGTGCGGCTGGAGGTGAAGCTAACATTTCGTAGGCGAGATCCGCCACAGACCTCTGGAGATCACCTATCATCCCCATTAGTTCAAATGTAGTAGGCTCGCGAGCCTGGTATAGCTGGGGGGCCCAAACCGGGTGCGCAAAAGGCGACCTAGGTGGATGTGACACATCAATGTTGGCCTCACTGTGCAGAGTGATCCCTTGATCTAATGTAACTGTTATAACCACGATCTCTTCTGAATTTTGCGTCATCATAAGTCCTGCCTCAGCAAGGGGGAGCACTAGCTATTCTGTACCAGCTGTCCGAACTGAAAGAGACAATAAACAACATTTCAGCCCAAACAGATCAAACACGGGTGTAGCTGAACAACTGTACTCTACTGCTGATCACTGTTCCCCAGAAATCACTGTCCCCAAAAACTGAACCTGATACCCACAGATGACTGATTCTCAACAACACTGATACTGGTGCCCTCGGGCCCGATACTCAAACTTGCAAACTGATATGCACGTTCCTGTAGAGCAACACTCTAAAAGCACATAGCAGGTAAAGAAAGCCAAAACACCCCTATGTTGGGGTAGGGTTTCCCTGTCCTATTTTGTCAGGAGCTAGGGTTTCACTATGCACGCAGCAGTTTTCAAACAACCTAACATCGGGTAAGCAGCCTGTCCTAACTTGGAATGGTCACTATGGATCCGAATATGCACTAGGTCGAATGGTCAAAAGGGTGCCCCGGTGAAAAACCGGGGTTTGTGTTCCCATACTGTCAGAGCCCATAACCGGTCAGCCTTATGGTCATGCCTTGACAAGACAAGCCTCCGGCAAACCGTTTAGGAATGGCAGATGGCAAACATTGTGTTCCTAGGCGCACCTATGCGCATGCAATGCAAAGAGACACATAACTAAAATCAAAACAGGATATCACGAGTTCGAGTCGAGCTCTCTAAATCCCCAGCAGAGTCGCCAGAAACTGTAGACGTCCCCGAACGCCCCGGGTGGGTGAGTCCCGTTCTGTTCATTAAAGGGGTCACTACAGCTCGGACTCTCAAATTGTCACGGTTCTTAATCTGAACCAAAGAGTCCAAATCCGGCAAATCGTTTTGAGAAACAGATTTTTGAAAAGAAGTGCCAAACATGGACTGCTTTGCCAGATACAGAGTCGCCACCTAAATATTTTTTTACGGGGGAATTTAGGAAACCCTGACTCAGTGCCGAAGGCCACATGTCCGTCATCACCGGAGTTGTCTCGACTCTGGAGCTAGGGTACGATTGGGGAAGGTCAGTTATGAGCACCCCCTCTCGCCCAATCCGAAGATCGGCCTCTACTAACCATGATATCCGTTTTTGAAAACGTTATGTGTTCTTAAACCAATTATTATCCTAGCATTACTATATTATGCTCACAGCAAACAAGTATAGACTAGATTGCCTAATTTGAAAATAAGCATTGCATATCCGTTTGTCTTAAAAAAAAGTACTTTGGAATTTGCTACTCGCAAGTAGGCTAAAATACGGATTTCAACGAGTTTTTCCAACTCAAACAATCCAACCTTCACCCACACGCATTCAAACAATTTATAACACCTAAGCATCTAGCCACATGGTAAGCATGCTATCATGTTAACATTCACACGCATGCGAGATGCTAAAGCATAAATACTTACATCGTACTCCGTGCCAAAACAATAAACTAGTTAGCAAACATGCGTGATCCTAGTTCATGTTGAATTGACTAATGCAGCACATACAGGATGCAATTAGATAGGCTCGGCTAACCTAAACATGGTATGTGAAATGCTACAACTATCACGTATTCAATTTGAATTTGAAGTACAAATGCAGTTAGAATGATGTACCGAGCCCGGTGCATGCGAGACAAATGTATGGATGCACGCATGCATAACATAAGATATGCTAATTTAAACATGCCCTAATCTACCATCATAAGCAGGTAAATAAAAGGGAAGAAAGAAGTGGGGGTTGGAAGACATTCACACACTCACCCACACTTATTACAGATTCGTCCTCGCTCGGAGGGACCAAAAGAATAATACAGATAATTAACCTACAAGCTAATTAATTATTACAAATTGCCTAATTAGCTAACAAACTAACTAAGCAAGGAAAAATAGTAAACTTCCTTGGGAAGAGAGCCCAATGCAAAGTGTGCTCGGGTCTTGCTCGGAAGTGCACCGCCATGCATAGGCTGCCTCTGTTTTCCTTTCTTTACTCCTCTGGAGGCTGCCAAAACCTCAGGATTGCTTCTCTAGACACTAGGGAATGCCATCGGCTGGGTAGAATGCCCACCGGCAGTGGAATGTAATCACCGGCCATTGGTGAAGCTATCGGCAGAGGGAGGATTGCCGGTCGGCACTTATCACTGCCGGTCGGCAGAAAGCTCCTGCAGAATCTGCAATTGACAGCAACAGAGGGCAAGGCAGAGCATGGCAATACAATTCAAGGCATGTATGCACCAATCATGTCCCTTATCATGTTAGTGACTCAAAGGGACATGCTCCTTGGTTCTCGGACCATCAATCGCGCATTTTCATGCGTGATGGCCCAAAGGACCAAGTGTGCACATTTTGATGTCAAATGCAATGCAAACCAACAAACCAAGGTCCAATTCCTATCACTAGATCAAGAAGCAAGACATGCATGCTAAATGCAATGCAACCTAGGCATACAAGCTAAGGATGCAACATGGAAATGCAAGATGCACATACAAGCATGCAAACAAACATGCAAGGGAAGCATGCAAGCAAACAAATAATGGACTTAAACATGATTTGGGCAACTCTAATAAGGCCCAAAACAGTGGCCAAAGTGACCAAAATAAAGGACCAAACACATACACACATGCACATGTTAAAGGGGCCAACACTTAGGCACAAATGGGACAACTCTCAAACACATTTGAAAGAGGGTAATCATGGACATATGGCATGCAAGGTAAGCATTGAAAATCATGTTAATATGGTGCCAAACCATGCAAACAAAATGGACTAAGCATGCAATAAATGGCCCATGTACTTGAAGCAAGTCAAAGGGGCTTGAACCATGACCAAGTCAACCAAGCCTCACAAGGCTAAGAGGACTTAAAATAGGTTCAAGGCAGACCTAGACCATGCAAAGGGGGGCCCCTAGATGGCATCTAAGTGGCTCAAATTCAAAGGCATGCACAATGGCCAAAACATAGAACATGCTACACAAGCTTTCAAAGCATTAAAGAGGTACCCAAGGCAAGCATACAAGCATGCCAAAGGGACTGAAATTATGCTATAAATGATGCCAAATCATTACAATAAAGCAAGTAGTACATGCTACACACTCACACACTTGAGGCCAACAAGCCGGAATGCAAAGGGGCTATACTAAGCATGCCAAATTCGACCCAAACAACCTAGGACAGACCTCAAACATGGCAAAATATGCGCAAAAGCTTCACAAAGCTAAGCCTAAAACATGCTAGAACAAGGGTTTACAACCTAAGACATGTTAAGGCAATAAAGTGGCATTACAAGGTAGGTATGCTAAGCATGCATGGTGTACCAAAACCAACAATAAACAGAGGCATATTATGATATAATAGGCACAAAAAACAGCCAAGGCAAGGTCAACATGAAGCTTAGCAAGATGCTCCCTCAAGAGGCCAAAAATGGTCCATTTCAAGGACAACAAGGAGAGGGGGTGGCCCTCTCCTTCCTAGGACCTCAAGGCACCATCCTCACCTCTGAAATCCCTCAAGATTTCAGTGGTGTGGAGGCCCAAACACCAAGGTCCCGGAGCTCACTCAAAATAGCACAAAATGAGGCCTTTCAAGGCCTAAGAGGGGTCAAACACCTCCGAACCACAAAACACTCTAAACAAACTACTTAGAGGGCCTAAAAAAAGAACTTTTTTATATTATACACCAAGCTCAAAAACAATTTTAAGATAGGTAAAAATACAATGCAAAAATAGGGAATAAATGGACTAGTTTCTTACCCTTGTTGACTTTCTTCACAAATGGTGGACCAGCTGGTTCTTCAAGTTCAAAACCACTCAAGAACACCAAGAACAACCTCTTAGAACCTCAGTAGCTAAGGGAAGGTGAAACACTATGTGTTTGTGTGCAATACTAAGAACAAATGCACCTAGAACACTCAAAGGAGAGAAAGAGAGATAGAATAGCTACAACTATACTAACCCTAGAACCAGAGCTTTCCTCTGTATTTTTTGTCTCTAAAATGTCTAACCTAGAGCCAAGAGGGGAGGGCTCCTCTTATAGAAATCCCCCTTTCAAAGCTTATCAAACAAGCTTACTTAGAGGGAAATCCCTCCATACACGTGTATGGAGGGAAACAGAGTTGGTGCCAGGTATCACAGCTGGCACAAAATATCTACAAAAAGTAGATGAACAGTAGTCGGCTGCCCAAAAATGCCATTTCGGCAAAATGGAGTGCCAACCAGCAACAAAGAATGCCGACCGGCAATATAGATTGCCGATGGCAGCAAAACACCAGCCGGTGGCCTCTGGCCATGGCCGGTGATGTGTGGGGATGCCTCACAAGGTATTCCCTGCCCCTCCAAGGCAAAACACAAGTGTTTGGTGCAAAACCAGACACTAAACAGTCGAGTTCGGAGATCCTGAGGCAAGGCGCGTAGCCGAGACCTCCGGGAGCTCCAAACGAACACAAACATGGATGATCACCGAGTGTTCAAACGGTGACGTCCAAGTCTTGAGGACGGTCAAAAATGGGGTGTCTACAGCCCTTGGCTTGAATTTACACGTTATACCAAAAAGATAACAACAAAAGATCTTTCAGCCTCTAAGCCTCCCAAGTTACGTCCTTGGAGGTGGCATATCACCTGGACCTGAAAATGATGTCCCATATAGGGTGAGCCAATGCCCAGTACGGATATGCTAAACATAATATGAGCAATAACTAAAACATTAGCATTTGACAAATGTTCAACTCATATAAACAAACGTACATCTCTTTCATGACCAATCCATATTCACAAATATGTTTCAACCCCTTTCCATTTCATTATCCAAACCAATTCATAGATATGGTTCTCTGTTCAACCAGATAGTTTATAACGAGACTACAACTCGTGTTAACAAAGGTTCGATCATGATCAATAAATATGAGACTACAACTCACATTATTAACATTTCAACACTTCAATTTCAAATGAGACTACAACTCATATTACCATCATTTCAATACTTCAATTTATCTACGTTATACAAACGCAATTAGGATTTCAGGACTTTCACCATGGACACTACGGCCAACTTAGTTATCACTGGAGTCCATCCCCTATCTCCTCCCAAATCCGGTTTAGGGGTACATCTCCTATCTCCTCCCAAACCGTGGAGTACATCCCCTATCTCCTCCTAAACAATATACATATACAATGTGTTTAAACATTCATCATATACAATGATCAAGCAAAGCACATATTCAATGTGTCATTCCATCCGTCATATTAGTGACATACTCAATTGATTAGTTTTAATTCACCTAATCATCATGCGGTATCTACAACAATCAAGACTATCCTCCACCGATAGGCCAAAACAATTATTTCTAAACAGATAATAAATTCATCAAACAGATAAATTATCTTTAATTTCAAAGGTGAGTGATTAATCGGTCCAACTCCACCATTAAATCTCATAATTTCCCAATTTCATTCTTTTCAACTCAGTTTCATATTTTCATAACTTTTCCAAATTAATTCTACAAATTAATCCATCACAATAAATTAGGGCCTTTTTCTCCCTTTTTCTCCACATTGACCCAAATGTCCAAATATCATCAATAAACATCAATAACCTCATTTTAAGACCCAAATACACAAGTATGATTCAAAGGAACAAAACCCCTCTTTATACATTTCAAGTTTTGAAACCCTAACACCTAAAGTCCCCCAACTTCAATATTAAATCAAAATGACTACATGTTTATGTCAAAGACCATAAATATGTGTAGTTATCCCTACCTCAAATGGAGAGACCCAAAGGTGATGATGAGGAAACTCGAAGGTGCTCCAAACCCAAAGATTTTCGGATCCAAACATAGCCCACACCAAGCTCTACACTTTTTACAAATGGACAAGGGTGGAAGATCACTAGAAGTAGATGATTTCATAGAGAGAAGATGTATTCTAGAGAGAGGAGCTCTCAAATGAGGGTTTTGAAAAGCTAGAGAGAGAGAGAGGGTCGAAAAAGTGGTTCAAAAAGCTTCATCTCGGACTGATATACATCACAGTCTGCTCGAGCATGGAACACCCCGCTCGAGCGTGAAAAGCGACACTCGAGCGTCGAATGCACACTTCCAGAAGTTCTGCAGATGAAGGTCCCTGCTCGAGCATGAAAACGGACGCTCGAGTGTCCGATGACCTACAGGAAAAGTATTGAAGGTGGAATAATCCCACTCGAGCGTAAGAGCAAATGCAAAAGGGCCCGCTCGAGCGTCAAAAGCCCCGCTTGAGCGTGAAGGCCAAAATCTGGGCACAAACCAATTGTTTCTAAACACAACCAACTTGTTTCAAACTTGCCCAACACAACACAAAACTCAAATACAAAGAGTAAAGGATGGAAACGAGAATAAGACAACAACAAACATCCACGGAACCGAGTCCGGAATACAATTAAACAATGAAGGGAAAACCGGGATCGCTATAGATTAGAAGCAATATTTTCTTTGTTGCTCATGAAGCAAATTAGCCATTGCCAGAAAGAAATTTAAGATTAATAGTCAAATAATAAAGATAGTTTGGATGCACTCAATTCTGCTATGACAATGTGTATTTGTTAATGAAGTAATTTTTTTTTTCAAAATTATTATATAATTATAACCATCTTATTTCAAACCAAAATATTTATTATTACTATATGTCATAATTTTAGAAATGTTACTAAATTAAAAACATGTATAAAATATATATTTTTTATATACAAAATAAGACTGCCATTGCAAATATCTGTATAGCCATTGCATGCACAAAATTAATTGCTTCCACGGACAGAAAGACAAGTGGGATATTGTTAGTACAAATATCAACCGCTAAGTGTACATAAATATATGAATAACATTATATGTACTAATTAGTGTACTAATTAATGTATTAATTGATAATGTGATATGATTTAATAGATTTTTAATATTTATAATTTATACAATGAGGGAAGTTAATAATAATGTCATAAGTAGTATTGGTACATTAGTTAGTACACTAATTAATGCATATATCATCCTTTTTAAAAAGTGATCCATTCCCTTTGAATGGACTATTTTGTTTTTAATTTTTGTCATTTCACTTAATGAATATTATCAATTGTACTAAATGGATACAATATGAGAAATTAATACAATTAAAGTTATAGAGACTAATATAAGAATCAAATTACTACGATCATATAAATAAATTGCCCAGAATTAATAATAATTTCACCATTAGGATTATTAATTTTTAACATTTAAGTAATGTTTGCAAAATTATCATTGGAGATGCTCTCAACCACAAATTCAAAACAAGCAAATGTTGAATCCAACCTTGTAGTCGGAGCAACTTTTGATGATTTTATTTTGAAAAATAACAGTAATAGTGAGAAAGGAAATTTATTCATTAGTAGTGATTAGAAGCAGTATTTGTCTTTGTTGCTCATGAAGCAAATTAGCCATTGCCAGAAAGAAATTTAAGATTAATAGTCAAATAATAAAGATAGTTTGGCAGCACTCAATTCTACATGTCAAAAATTATAATAATGGCTTTTAATTATAGTAGTGATTAGAAGCAATATTATAATAATGGTTTTTAATTTTTTTCCACACGTCAAAAATAAATTTTTAAACACTGACAGTATTTAAGTGACACCAACGTTGAAGCGAAGGCCGAATTAAGGTGGTTGAACGAAGAAGACATCGCAGATGCGAACAACGCCAAGGCTGAACACTACAACAAAAACTTCATTTAGTGGCACTATGTTAGTGTCATTTTTTATAAAAATGACACAAAAATTCATTCTAATGACATTTCATAAAAAAATGTCACTCAACCACAAATAAATCCAAATTCTTTTATGTTATATTTTAAAAGGACACCACTAAATATAAGCAGTACTGTCATTTACTTAAAAAAAGGCCATTTAACTACAAAAGGAAAATATGTAGTGGCATCAATCTAGTTGCACTTTTTGACAAAGTGCCATAAAAGCGTCATTTAATCGCATAAATGTCATTGAACCAATTCGTCAAAAATACTACGAGAAAAATTTACCCAAATCCCTCTCTCTCTCTCTCTCTCTCTCTCTCTCTCTCTGTGACATATCTTTGCAATTTTCACATTTGTCTTTCTCCAATCTTGTCCATTCTATGCTTTGTCACTCTTGGTTAGGGTTTGTGGTTTTTCAACTTGCAAGTCTTGCTCTAGATGGATCATGATTTGTTTGTTTCAAGAAAATATTCTCAGAAACCAATTAACAGAAGACTTCTATCAAGAATGGAGTCCTAGGGTTAATATTGATTGTGTATGCTGAGCCTAAGAACCAACCATTGAGTGATCAACAAGCTCTAATTCCTTGCCAATCCAAGGTAAGGGTTAGAAAACTCAATGGTTTACAATTTATACTTATCTTATTTTCCATTCACACACACACACACAAGCATAGATTGCTACTTTCTTCAGATTAATTTTTCTTTAACACTTAAGTTCTCTGTTTCTATTTGCAACTTCCATGGGCAATGCATAATCATCATGTTCTATATTACAGCCTAATTACATTTTGTACTTATCTTATTTTCCATTCACACACACACACACATAAGCGCAGATTGCTGCTTTCTTTAGATTAATTTTTCTTTAACACTTAACTTCTTTGTTTGTATTTGCAACTTCCATGGGCAATGCATAATCATCATGTTCTATATTACAACCCAATTGGCCTGTAAGAATGTTCTCATTTTTACTTCGAACCAAACTGAAACCACAAGGCTGTTTAGTTATTGTTTTATGTATTTGTTTATTATTATTATTTTTATTTTTTTTTACAGTGAACAAAGCAAAACATTGGGTTCCATTGGTTGTTTCGTGATTTTTTTTTTCAATTGCTGAATACTAGTTTATTTTTTAAATATTATTTATTAATTGTAAATATATAATTGCTTAAATAGTTAAATCTTGATTTACAAGTGAGAGATATAGTTTTTCTAAAAAGTATCACTAGGGCAACAGAAATAATTGCAATTGGAATACTTAAAAGCACAGACGCATCTAAAGAAGTAGAAGAGGAAGAACTAGGACCTGACTATTGGGTGGTACATGTTCGAGTGCCAATCAAACCTAATGAGAGCTTGATCCGATCATATGGGCTTGTCAAAACAGATAGACAAGCAATTGGAGCTCATGTTGCTTGGTCTGCTCCATTTGTGGTATATATTTCTTTCGTAAATACTAATTTCATTAACAAATTTATATTAACTTAGTGGGTGTTTGGGAAGTGGGTTTTTTTGTAAGTTTTTTTAGTTGTAGGATATTATTGGTGAATTTTTTTTGTGTGTTTCAGAAGATAATTGGGTTTTTTTGTGGTTGGATGTGACGTTTCCGAGAGAAAAAGTGAAATGATTATAGGATTTGATGTGATATTTTGTTTGGATTGTTTTTTTTTTATATTGTAAAACATTTGTCTTGTAGTGAAAAAAATCAAAAAAAAAAAAAAAAAACCCAAAAACCAAGTTGCCAAACGCCGCCTTAATATAGTTTCAATTACCTTTATAAGTTTATCTTTTGGATGTAGATTTCGCAAGTTATGGATACTAGCCGAGAATATTTATACATGTGAGGTTGAGAATTTGAGAACTGATTTTGTTTTGACAATTTGTCTCTCCGGAAGATGGATATGACTATGGTTTTTTAGAACTTATGGTTGAAATAATTTTATTTTATTTTATTTTATTTATTTATTTTTTATTTTTTTGCTTTAACTTTGCAGTAGAATATTTTATAATTTTGGCAAGGGATTTTTATTGCAAAATAAATTTATATTTCAATAATAAATAATTAATTGTTGTTTGATTTTATTTTATTTTTATTTTTTTTTTTGTTTTTGATGTGATAATCCTATGGTGATAATATTTGCTTATTATTATGAAAATATTATAGGATGAATGGATGTCAAATTAATATAGGATGTGGCAATTGATATTCAATTGTTTATAAAATTGATTTGTTTTTTACAAGCATTTATGCATGCTTAGGTGTAGCTTTTAAAAGTGTCAGTGAAAAGAACATATAATTGGCATTTTGTAGTATTGATAGTAACTTTGCAAAGTGTCACTAAAATAAGTTCCAATGTCATTTATATCCATTTAGTGGCACAAATGAATTGAATTTAGTGGCATTTTTTAAGTTGTTATAAATATCAATTGTAAAATAACAAGCGTCATTAAAAATTCATATATTGACATTTTTTAGATTGCAAGTCTTTTTTAATGGCACTGGATAGTGTCACGAATAGTGTCTACCATGACATTAAAGTGTCACTGAAAGTGTGTAGCCTTGATGGTGTAATGGCATTTAGAAGTGCCACTGAAGTGGCACTAACTCTTTTTTTAATGGCGCTTGATAGTGTCACAAATAGTATCTATCATGATATCAAAATGTCATTGAAAGTTTTTAGCCATGATGGTGTAGTGTTACTTGCAAGTATCTACCGTGGCACTAGTATTTACCGTGGCATGGGTATAAATGACACTTGTTCAAAACGCCACAAAACTAAAAAATGTCACTGAAAGAGTAGTTCAGTGGCACTTTCAAGTGTCACTAAACTAAAAAAAAATGTTATAGTGGAAGTTTTGAGGTTCCTGTTTTGTTTTTATTTTTGTTTTTGTTTTTGTTTTTTTTTTCTAACTGCAGATCACCACTACCACCGCCACCAATGTAATTGTTAGTACATTAAATTTAAAGACGCAATTAAATAGTTTTTTGTAAAAAATATTTTCTATTGAAAAATATTTTACAAACGAAACCTAAATTATGTAGCTATTTGTGAGATTGAAGGATCCAATGCCTCTATCCATTTATAAGAGCGTTTCAATTTTGTCCAATTCAATCACTTTCTGTCCATTTATATGAGTTTCATGTGGATATTTGATTTCTAAATTTTTGAATTCCAAATGTATAATTGAATTGGAGGATAAACAAGCACTCTTAAAAATTGTTAGAATTTTGATTTCTAAATTTTTGAATTCCAAATGTATAATTGAATTAGAGGATATACAAGCAGTCTTAAAATTTGTTAGAACTACTTTTTTAAAATGAATGACAAAGGCTTAATTAATATAAAACTTTCACTGACTATAGCGATCCCGATTTTCGCTTCATTGTTTAATTGTATTCCGGACTCGATTATGTAGATGTTTGCTGTTGTCTTATTCTCATTCTCATCCTTTACTCTTTGTATTTGAGTTTTGGGTTGTGTTGGGCAAGTTTGAAACAGGTTGGTTGTGTTTAGAAACAATTTGTTTATACCCAGATTTTTGCCTTCACACTCGAGCGGGAATTTTGACGCTCGAGCCGGCCCTTTTGCATTTGCTCATATGCTCGAGCAGGCAGTTTGACACTCGAGTGGGATTATGCCACCTTCAGTACTTTTCCTGCAAGTCATTGGACGCTCGAGCGTCCATTTTCATGCTCGAGCAGGGACCTTCGTCTGCAGTACTTCTGGATGTGTGCATTCGACGTTCGAGCGTCGCTTTTCAAGCTCGAGCGGGAGTCTGTGTCTGACGCTCGAGCAGGGTGTTCCATGCTTGAGCGGACTGTGATGTATATCAGTCCGAGATAAAGCTTTTTGAACCACTTTTTCGACCCTCTCTCTCTAGCTTTTCAAAACCCTCATTTGAGAGCTCCCCTCTCTAGAATATATATTCTCTCTACGAAATCATCTAGCTCTAGTGATCTTCCACTCTTGTCCCTTTGTAAAAAGTGTAAAGCTTGGTGTGGGCTACGTTTGGATCCAAAAATCTTTGGTTTGGAGCACCTTCGAGTTTCCTCATCATCACCTTTGGGTCTCTCCATTTGAGGTAGGGATAACTACTCATATTTATGGTCTTTGACATAAACATGTAGTTATTTTGATTTAATATTGAAGTTGGGGGACTTTGGGTGTTAGGGTTTCAAAACTTGAAATATATAAAGAGGGATTTTGTTCCTTTGAATCATACATGTGTATTTGGGTCTTAAAATGAGGTAATTGATGTTTATTGATGATATTTGGATCTTTGGGTTAATGTTGACAAAAAGGGGGAAAAAGGCCCTAATTTATTGTGATGGATTAATTTGTAGAATTAATTTGGGAAATTTATGAAAATATGAAATTGAGTTGAAAAGAATGAAATTGGGAAATTATGAGATTTAATGGTGGAGTTGGACTGATTAATCACTCACCTTTGAATTGAAGATAATTTATCTGTTTGATGAATTTATTATCTGTTTAGAAATAATTGTTTTGGGCTATCGGTGGAGGATAGTCTTGATTGTTGTAGACACCGGATGATGATTAGGTGAATTAAAACTAATCAATTGAGTATGTCACTGAATATGACGGATGGAATGACACATTGAATATGTGCTTTGCTTGATCATTGTGTATGATGAGTGTTTAAATACATTGTATATGTATATTGTTTGGGAGGAGATAGAGGATGTACTCCACAGTTTGGGAGGAGATAGGGGATGTACTCCTAAACCGGATTTGGGAGGAGATAGGGGATGGACTCCAGTGATAACTAAGTTGGCCGGAGTGTCCAGGGTGAAAGTCCTGAAATCCTAATTGCGTTTTTATAACGTAGATAAATTGAAGTATTGAAATGATGGTAATATGAGTTGTAGTCTCATTTGAAATTGAAGTGTTGAAATGTTAATAATGTGAGTTGTAGTCTCATATTAATTGATCATGATCGAACCTTTGTTAACATGAGTTGTAGTCTCGTTATAAACTGTTTGGTTCAACAGAGAACCATATCTATGAATTGGTTTGGATAATGAAATGGAACGGGGTTGAAACATATTTGTGAATATGGATTGGTCATGAAAGAGATGTACGTTTGTTTATATGAGTTGAACATTTGTTAAATGCTAATGTTTTAGTTATTGCTCATATTATGTTTAGCATATCTCTACTATGCGTTGGCTCACCCTATATGGGACATCATTTTCAGGTCCAAGTGATATGCCACCTCCAAGGACGTAGCTTGGGAGGCTTAGAGGCTGAAAGATCTTTTGTTGTTATCTTTTTGGTATCACATGTAAATTCAAGCCAAGGGCTTAATGTGTTTTGAGTTAGTACTCTCTTTATGTAACCAAGTGTTGGCTTGGAAAGTTGTAAGCCTATCGGGTATTTACTTTTGTAATGAATACTCTGATAATTAAAAATATTCTTTATTCTCTTATGTCTATGGATGTCGTGAATGTTGGGTTTATATATATTATTTTGAGGGCGTTATAACTTGGTATCAGAGCGTATCGGGTTTGAATACTTTGGGTACGTGGGAAGTGGTTAGTACCACAATGGGTTTATCTCGCTTGTTAGAGACTTAATTATGATGTTATGTGTTTATTTGATAACATGCTTACGTGACTATATGGGTATGGGATTTAATTTCTACGATGTTGATTGGATCCTTGGGTTTTGGGAGTCCTGATGGAAAAGCACTTGATCAATGCTATTTCTAAGTGGAACTCTAACAACACCACAAGACTGTCATTATCCGGAAATGAAATTCGTAAGTGCTTATATGATTATGTGCTTACGTGGAATGAATTACTGTTGTCCAACGTATTAGGACGCGAGTGAAATAGCTTCGGCACATTTGTGAATGTGCTAATGTCTTTGTTACCTTTATTAGGATGTCAGGACGAGGACGTGGTGGTAGGCGAGGTAGGCCTAGGAGGCAGGTGATGCCTATACCGGATGAGATTCCGGCGCAGCAGGAGGTTGTTGGTCAGTCCAATGTGGCCGAGCCAGTAGGTCAGCAGGCCATGGGCTCCTTAGCCCGCAAGATGGCAGGAGCATTGAGGGAATCTATTGACATTCTCAGAGCTGAGAATCAAGTCTAGGCCCATGTAACTGAGGCAGGGCCGTCCGTTTTGAAGAGAGAGCTTTTCTGGTCGAATCCGGACGAGTTTGTGGGTGATCCAAAGAAGCCACTTAAGGCTGATAAGTGGCTTGAGCAGATGACGAAGACATTTGAGATGCTTGGCATCAAAGACGAGGCCTTGAAGGTGACCTTGGCGTCTTTCCAGTTGAAGGGAGGCACGGGTCAGTGGTGGAAGTTCATGCGAGGTCGTATTGGAGAGACTTTGGAGGCTTTCGTTGATGCTTTCCAGGAGAAGTTTTTGCCTCCCTCTGTTAGAGAGAAGTTGAGGGATCAGTTCTATCAGCTCAAGCAGCTGAATACACCAGTGGTTGAGTTTGAGGCCATATTTACCAGTTTATCGAGGTTTGTACCTGAGTTAGTGGCATTTGAGGAACGTCGTTGTCTTGAGTTCAAAAAGAAGTTAAGGACCAGGCTCACGCTTAGGGTTGCTGGGTCCATGACTTGGGAGTATGGGCGCCTTGTGGATGCTGTGGCCCATCTTGAGATTATTATGCACGAGGAGGAGGAGAGGATAAGGGGCTCCAAGAGAAGTCAGGATGACCAGGGGGATGGTAGGAGGCAGAGGGGTTCTGACCCTCAGCAGTCCCAGGGAGCGCTTGCGAGATCCACCTTTCCAGTGCCGAGTTCAGGCTCTGGGAAAGGCAGTTAGGGAGACTTTACTTGTTACAAATGTGGTTAGCGGGCCACAAGTCTCCAGCTTGCCCGCAAAGGGGAGGGGGACAGAGAGCAGCTTCATCTTCGGCTTGTCCTCAGAGCCAGAGTCAGGGCAGAGGCCAGCTGCTCTCTTGTTACCAGTGTGGTCAGGCAGGGCACCTGAAGAGGTTTTGCCCGCAGTTGGGTGGCACATCTGGTGCATCTTGGTCGAGGCAGAGTTATCAGCTAGCTCAGTCAGTTCAGGCCTCGAGGTCCAATCAGGGAGCTTCATCGTCTCAGTCTGTGCAGCAGTCTTATGCTCCGAGAGGTGAGCAGGTAGATCAGAGACCTTCAGGGCTTGTGTATGCTGTTACCGCGCAGGATCTTGTACCGGTTCCATCTGTTGTGTGAGGTACCTTTTTGTTTTGCAACTCGGTTGTCGATGTGGTTATTGATACGGGTGCATCCCATTCCTTTATATCTGCTGCAGTTGCATCTGTTTTGGGGTTGGAGTTGGCGCAGTTAGCATCTCCTATTTATGTTATGTCACTTGTTGGGGGTGAGTTGTTTTCGAAACAAGGGTGTAGAAGTTGTGATATTGAGGTCACCGACTGCCGACTTCCATTTTCTTTTGTAGTTATGGCTATGTCGGGTTTTGATGTGATTTTGGGTATGTACTGGTTATCGTCATATCGGGCTATTGTTGATTGTTACTGCCAGAGGATTACTGTATGTACCTTGAGCGGGGATTGTTTTCATTTCTTGGGGGATCGGGTTGGTAGTGTCTTGCCACCAGTGTATGATCCGCGAGGGCGGAGTGAGCTTAGTTGCCTTCTCGCTAGCTGTATGAGTAGTGAGTGTGATGAGACCCAGGCTGAGTTGCCGAGAGTGGCGTGAGTATTCAAATGTTTTTCCCGAGGATCTCGCTAGCTTACCACCTCATCGAGAGATCGAGTTCTCTATTGACTTAGTGCCTAGCACAGTACCGATTTCCATGGCACCGTATCGTTTTGCCCCAGCTGAGTTGAGTGAGTTGAAAATTCAACTCCAGGAGTTGCTAGATAAGGGCTTTATTTGCCCTAGTACTTCACCGTGAGGAGCACTGGCCCTCTTTGCTAAAAAGAAAGATCGGGCTTTGAGACTTTGTATTGATTATCGGAAATTGAATCGGGCTACGATTAAGAACAAGTATCCTATACCTCGTATAGATGATCTGTTTGACCAGTTGAAGGGATCATGTTGTTTCTCTAAGATAGACTCGAGATCGGGTTACCATCAGTTGAGGGTCAGGGAGGAAGATATTCCGAAGACGGCATTCCATACGCGGTATGGCCATTATGAGTTTCTGGTGATGCCTTTTGGGCATACCAATGCACCGGCAGTGTTTATGGACTTGATGAACCGGATATTCTAGGAGTTCTTAGATCGTTTTGTGGTCGTCTTTGTGGACGACATTCTGATTTATTCACCTTCTGAGGAGGAGCACGAGGAACACTTGAGAGTGGTGCTTGAGTTGCTTAGAGCCCATAAGCTGTATGCAAAGTTTGGGAAGTGTAAGTTCTGGCTAAGAGAGGGAAAATTCTTAGGCCATGTAATCTCCGGGGAAGGGGTGTCTGTTGATACATCCAAGATAGAGGCAGTGCAAGATTGGGCACAGCCTAAGAGTGTTTTTGAGATCCGCTATTTTCTGGGATTGGCCGGTTATTACCGTAGGTTTGTGACAGATTTCTCCAAGCTAGCTTCGCCGCTGACTAGATTGACGCAGAAAGGGCTCAAGTTTGTGTAGAGTGAGACTTGTGAAAATTCGTTCCAAGAACTTAAGGTTAGACTTACTACCGCTCCAATTTTGATTATTCCAGAGAGAGGCTTGGGTTATGCGGTTTATTGTGATGCTTCACGAGAGGGTTTGGGGTGTGTGTTGATGCAACAAGGGAAAGTGGTAGCCTATGGCTCACGGCAGTTGAAAACACATGAGAGGAATTACCCTACACATGGCCTAGAGTTAGCAGCTGTAATTTTTGCCTTGAAGATTTTGAGGCACTACCTTTATGGTGAGAGATTTGAGGTGTTCTCGGATCATAAGAGTCTGAAGTATCTGTTTACACAGAAGGACTTGAACCTGAGGCGGAGGAGATAGATGGAGTTCATAGAAGATTATGACTTCGAATTGTATTACCATCCGAGGAAGGCCAATGTTGTGGCCGATGCCCTTAGTAGGAAATCCATTAGTGATGTAGCTTGTCTAGCCATCCGAGAGTGGGAAATGTTGGGTGCCCTTGGCGAGTTTGATTTGTTTCTGGGTGAATCTGTTGAGTGTGAGGCCTTGTTTTCTGTAGTTGCGCAGCCTACACTCGTGAATTGAGTGTTAGAGGCACAGAGAAATGACCTTGAGGTAGAATCCCCCCTGGAGAAGATCTCCAGTGGGAAGGTGGAGAAGGATTTGACTGTGTATCCCGACCTGAGTGTGAGGTACCGAGATCGTCTGTTTGTGCCGGAGTCTTTCCGAGAGGAAGTACTTCGAGAGTTTCACCATTCACGCCTTGTGGTGCATCCAGGAGGCACTAAGATGTATCGTGATTTGGGTCGCCAGTTTTGGTGGCGGGGTATGAAGAAAGATGTGGCAGTTTTTGTGTCTAAGTGCCTTACTTGTCAGTAGGTGGAGGTCGAACATCAGAGGCCAGCGGGTTTGTTACAACCCTTATCTATTGCCGAGTGGAAGTGGGAGCATGTCACGATGGACTTCATTGTATGTCTTCCGAGGACTCAACGGGGTAGTGATGCTATTTGGCTGGTCGTAGACCGGTTGACTAAGTCGATGCACTTTATTCCTATGTCCGTTAGAGATTCGGTAGATCATCTTGCCGACTTGTATATTCGGACATAGTGAGGTTGCATGGAGTCCCAGTGTCGATCATCTCAGATAGAGATCCACGTTTTACTGCTAGGTTGTGGCAGAGTTTGCAGAGTGCCTTGGGCACTAGATTGACCTTTAGCACGGCTTATCATCCTCAGATTGACGAGCAGTCTGAGCGTACTATTCAGATCCTTGAGGATATGCTTCAAGGCTGTGTCCTTGACTTTAGTGGGTCGTAGGAGAGGCACTTTCCCTTAGTGGAGTTTGCGCACATCAATAGTTTCCGATCGAGCATTGGTATGGCACTGTTTGAGGCCTTGTATGGCCGACCGTGTAAATCTCCAGTGTGTTGGGCCGAGGTGGGTGATGCACCTTTGTTGGGCCCGGAGTTGGTGCGAGAAATGACGAAGAAAGTTGAGCTTATCCGTAAGAGGCTTGTTACTGCCAGAGTCGCCAAAAGAGTTATGCCGACAGTAGGCGGAGGCCTTTGTCATTTGAGGTGGGTGATCACGTTTTTCTGAAAATATCACCTAGGCGAGGTTTGATGAGGTTTGGGAAGAGTGGGAAGTTGTCCCCTCGATTTATTGGCCCCTTTGAGATCCTTGAGTGGATTGGGGAGGTTGCATACCGTTTAGTTTTACCGCCGCAGTTTTCCGGGGTGCATGACGTGTTTCATGTTAGTATGCTTCGGAAGTATGAGCTGGATCCGTCACATGTATTGGATTGGACCGACTTAGAGGTAGATGAGGATGCCTCGTATGAGGAGAGACCAATGCGGGTCTTGGATAGGCGAGACCAAGTCTTGCGAGGCAAGACAATACCCTTGGTGAAAGTCTTATGGAAACATCACGGAGTGGAAGAAGCCACTTAGGAACGTGAGTTGGAGGTCCGTGGGAAATATCCGGATTTGTTTGTTAATGTTTAGCAATGTATTGGAAATTTTATGTCTTGATGAAATCTAAAAACATTGTGTATGTTTTGAGTTGTAAAACATTGTGTATGTTTTGATTTATGGAAGTATTGTTGAATATGCCTTGAAAATGGAAGTTTAAATTTAACATTGTATATGTTGAAAATGTTTTAGAGATGCAAATATATCATTAACATTGAATATGTTACGAAATTGTGAAGCATGTATATTGGGACTTGTTGAAATTCAAAGGAATGCATGTTGATAGTGCATGTTGAAAGTTCTGTTGTAAGTTGCCTCTTGAAAAGAGATGGAATGACCGGTAATGGGTCAAGATGATTGAATATTGAATTGTAATATTGTTGAGAATTGAGAAATCATGTTTTTTAAATTAATTTATCTAATTTCGGGGATGAAATTCTTTAAGGAGGGGAGGTTATAGCAATCCCGGTTTTCCCTTCATTGTTTAATTGTATTCCGGACTCTGTTCCGTGGATGTTTGTTGTTGTCTTATTCTCGTTTCCATCATTTACTCTTTGTATTTGAGTTTTGGGTTGTGTTAGGCAAGTTTGAAACAGGTTGGTTGTGTTTAGAAACAATTGGTTTATCCCAGATTTTGGCCTTCACGCTCGAGCGAGGCTTTTGATGCTCGAGCGAGCCCTTTTGCATTTGCTCCTATGCTCGAGCGGACAGTTTGACGCTCAAGCGGGATTATTCCACCTTCAGTACTTTTCCTGCAGGTCATCGGACGCTCGAGCGTCCATTTTCACGCTCGAGTGGGGACCTTCGTCTACAGAACTTTTGGAAGTGTGCATTCGACGCTCGACCGTCGCTTTTCACGCTTGAGCGGGAGTCTGTGTCTGACGCTCGAGCGGGGCGTTCCACGCTCGAGCAGACTGTGATGTATATCAGTCCGAGATGAAGCTTTTAGAACCACTTTTTCGACCCTCTCTCTCTCTCTAGCTTTTCAAAACCCTCATTTGAGAGGTCCTCTCTCTAGAATACATCTTCTCTCTATGAAATCATCTAGCTCTAGTGATCTTCCACTCTTGTCCCTTTGTAAAAAGTGTAGAGCTTGGTGTAGGCTACGTTTGGATCCGAAAATCTTTGGGTTTGGAGCACTTTTGAGTTTCCTCATCATCACCTTTGGGTCTCTCCATTTGAGGTAGGGATAACTACTCATAATTATGGTCTTTGACATAAACATGTAGTCATTTTGATTTAATTTTGAAGTTGGGGGACTTTGGGTGTTAAGGTTTCAAAACTTGAAATGTATAAAGAGGGGTTTTGTTCCTTTGAATCATACATGTGTATTTGGGTCTTAAAATGAGGTAATTGATGTTTGTTGATGATATTTGGACCTCTGGGTCAATGTTGAGAAAAATGAGGAAAAAGGCCCTAATTTATTGTGATGGATTAATTTGTAGAATTAATTTGGAAAGCTATGAAAATAAGAAATTGAGTTGAAAAGAATGAAATTAGGATATTATGAGATTTAATGGTGGAGTTGGACCGATTAATCACTCACTTTTGAAATTGAAGATAATTTATCTGTTTGATGAATTTATTATCTGTTTAGAAATAATTGTTTTGGGCTATCGGTGGAGGATAGTCTTGATTGTTGTAGACACTGCATGAGGATTAGGTGAATTAAAACTAATCAATTGAGTATGTCACTGAATATGACGGATGGAATGACACATTGAATATGTGCTTTGCTTGATCATGTATATTGTTTGGGAGGAGATAGGGGATGTACTCCATGGTTTGGGAGGAGATAGGAGATGTACTCCTAAACCGGATTTGGGAGGAGATAGGGGATGGACTCCAGTGATAACTAAGTTAGCTGGAGTGTCCAGGGTGAAAGTCCCGAAATCCTAATTGCGTTTGTATAATGTAGATAAATTAAAGTATTGAAATGATGGTAATATGAGTTGTAGTCTCATTTGAAATTGAAGTATTGAAATGTTAATAATGTAACGCCCTCAAAATAAACCCATAAAGCATACAGTCAAGATACACGAAGGTGATATCATATTTCATACATCAGAGTGTTGTTACAAAAGATATTACATGTTAACAACAAAAGTAAATACCCTATAGGCTTACAACTTTCCAAGTCAACACTTGGGTTCAACAGAAGAGGAGTTCTAACTCTCATTACAAAATAAGCCCTTGGCTTGATTTACATGTAATATAAAAGATAACAACAAAAAGGTCTTTCAGCCTCTAAGCCTCCCAAGCTACGTCCTTGGAGGTGGCATATCACCTGTACCTGAAAATGATGTCCTATATAGGGTGAGCCAAAACCCAGTAGAGATATACTAAACCAAGTATGAGCAGTAACTAAAACATTAGCATATGATAAATGGCTACACTTGTAAACCAACTTACAACATAATCGAGTTCCATGACAAATATGTACATGTTTCATTACACTTTCCTTCACTTAACCAATTCAATTCATAAACGTGGCTCAGAACCTGGCCAACAATTAAATGAGATTACATCTCATATCAAAACACTTCCTTTATTCACTATTCAAATGAGATTACAACTCATAATAAAAACACTTCCAATACTTCAATCATCTACGTTATGCAAACGTAATTAGAATTTCGGGACTTTCACCCTGGACACTTCGGCCAACTTAGTTATCAATGGAGTCCATCCCCTATCTCCTCCCAAACAGGTTTGAGAGTACATCCCTATCTTCCCTCAAACCTTGGAGTACATCCCCTATCTCCTCCCAAACAATATACATATACAATGTATTTAAACACTTACCATATACAATGATCAATCAATACACATATTCGATGTATTATTGCAACCGTCATATTCAATGACATATTCCAAGTGATTAGTTTCAGTTTTCCCTAATCAACATACAGTGTCTACAACAATCAAGACTATCTTGCATCGATAGCCCAAAGCAGTTATCTCTAAACAGATAATAAATTTGTCAACAGATAAAATAACAACATTTTCATAGGTAAGTGATTAATTTATCCAACTACACCAATCAATCTCATAATTTCCCAATTTCATAATTTCCAACTCAATTTCATATTTTCAAAAATTAATTATTCAACATAATTAGGGCATTTTCCCCCTTTTTTTCATTATCAACCCTAAGGTTCAATTTCATCCATTTAACAACAATAATCCCATTTTCCAAGGTCTCACATACACATGGAGTTTAACATTTGAAAACCCCCATTTTATAACCTCAAATCAAAGCCTAACCTTCCCAAAATTACGAAATACTACCATCTAATCAAAATACATAACATCTATGTTAAAACCCATAGAAAGGAGTAGGTTATCCCTATCTCAAATGAAGAGACCAAATGGAGAAGATGGAGAAGACTCAAGATGCTCCAAACCAAGAGATTTTCGGATCAAAATGTTGCCCAAACCAAGCTCTACACTTTATACCAAGGAACTAGGGTAGGAGACCACTAGAATATGGAGCATTTGTGGAGAGAAGGTATGTAGAGAGAGAGGGAGCAGCCGGATCTAGGGTTTGAGTAAAAGAGGAGATGAAAAAGTGAAGTGTAATCCCGCTGCTGCCAACTGATATAATCGAGGTTCGCTCGAGCGAAGAAGTGGTCGCTCGAGCGACCAGACACAAAGAAACCTCGCTCGAGTGCACAAAGCCTCGCTCGAGCCAACAATTCGAAACTTCAGGTCTGCAACCCAGAAGCACGCTCGAGCGAAAGAATACTCGCTCGAGCGAAGAAACCCAAAACATATAGCTTGCTCGCTCGAGCAAAGAAAAGCTCGCTCGAGCCAAGAAACACAACCTTCAGGTCAAAAAGAGACACAGACGCACGCTCGAGCACAAGACTTCTCGCTCGAGCCACCAGACACAAAACTCAACTCTCGCTCGAGCAAAGGAACCCTGGCTCGAGCGAAGGAACTAAAACAAAGAGCTCGCTCGAGCGACAAAAGCCTCGCTCGAGCGAAGACACCAAAAACTGGGTAGCCACTATTGGTTTAAACGGACTACCAACCTGTAACACACCTGCCCAATACATCCTAAAACTCATATACAAAGAATTAAAGGACGGAAACAAGATATAAACAGTAACAAACACCACGAAACCTAAGTCCAACATCCTACAACCAATGGAGGAAAAACCGGGATCGCTATAACCTCCCCCCCTTAAAAAATTTTCTCCCCGAAATTAGTTACAAGTTTCAAAATTGTGATTTTTCAATTCTCAACAATATTACAATTCAATATTCAACACCCTGACCCATTATTGGTAATCCCATCTCTATTCAAGAGGCAAATTACAACATATGTTACAACATGCATTATCAACATGCATTTCCTTCGAAATTCAACAAGTCTCAATATATATATGCCTCAAAATTTCATAAAATATTCAATGTTAATGATATATTTGCATTTCTACAACACATCCAACACATACAATGTTAAATTAAACTTCCATTTTCAAGGCATATTCAATAATACTTCCATAAACCGAAACATATACAATGTTTTACAGCTTAAGACATATTCAATGTTCTTAAAGTTCATCAATACAACAAAATTCCCAATACATGGTCAAACATTGACAAACAAGTCCGGATATTTCTCACGGACATCCAACTCACGTTCCCAAGTGGCTTCTTCCACTCCGTGATGTTTTCACAGAACCTTTACCAAGGATATCGTCTTGCCTCGCAAGACTTGATCCCGCCTATCCAAGACCCGCACCGGTCTCTCTTCATACGAGATATCCTCATCTACCTCTAAATCGGTCCAATCCAATACATGTGACGAATCCGGCTCGTACTTCCGAAGCATACTAACATAAAACACGTCATGAATTCCGGACAACTGCGGTGGCAAGGCTAAACGGTAAGCAACCTCGCCAATCCTCTCAAGGATCTCAAAAGGGCCAACAAACCGAGGGGACAACTTCCCACTGTTCCCAAACCTCATCAAATCCCGCCTAGGTGATATTTTTCAGAAAGACGTGATCACCCACCTCAAATACCAAAGACCTCCTCCTACGGTCGACATAACTCTTTTAGCGACTCTGGGCTGTAACGAGTCTCTTACGGATAAGCTCAACTTTCTACGTCGTCTCCCGAACCAACTCCGGGCCCAACAAAATTGCATCACCCACCTCGGTCCAACAAACTGGAGACCTACACGGTCGGCCATACAAGGCCTCAAACGGTGCCATACCAATACTCAATTGGAAACTGTTGTTGTAGGCAAACTCCACTAAGGGCAAGTGCCTCTCCCACGACCCACTAAAGTCAAGGATACAGCCTTGAAGCACATCCTCAAGGATCTGAATGGTACGGTCGGACTGTCCGTCAGTCTGAGGATGATAAGCCGTGCTAAAGGTCAATCTAGTGCCCAAGGCACTCTGCAAACTCTGCCACAACCTAGCAGTAAAACGTGGATCTCTATCTGAGACGATCGACACTGGGACCCTGTGCAACCTCACTATGTCCCGAATATACAAGTTGACAAGATGATCTACCGAATCTCTCACGCGCATAGGAATAAAGTGCGCCGACTTTGTCAATCGGTCTACAACCACCCAAATAGCATCACTACCCCGTTGAGTCCTCGGAAGACGTACAACGAAGTCCATCGTGACATGCTCCCACTTCCACTCGGCTATAGGCAAGGGTTGTAACAAACCCGCTGGCCTCTGGTGTTCGGCCTTCATTTGCTGACAAGTAAGGCACTTAGATACAAAAACTGCCGCATCTTTCTTCATACCCCGCCACCAAAACTGGCGACCCAAATCTCGATACATCTTAGTGTCTCCCGGATGCACCACAAGGCGTGAATGGTGAAACTCTCGGAGTACCTCCTCTCGGCAAGACTCCGGCACAAGCAAACGGTCTCGGTACCTCACACTCGAGTCAGGATACACAGTCAAACCCTTCTCAACCTTCCCACTAGAGATCTTTTCCCGGAGGAATTCTACCACAAGGTCACCTCTTTGTGCCTCTAACACTCGATTCACAAGTGTAGGCTGCGCAACTACAAAAAACAAAGCCGCAGCTTCGACAAATTCACAAAGAAGCAAATCAAACACGCCAAGTGCACCCAACATTTCCCACTCCCGGATGGCTATACAAGCTACATCACTAATGGATTTCCTGCTAAGGGCATCGGCCACAACATTGGCCTTTCCCGGATGGTAATGCAACTTGAAGTCGTAATCCTCAATAAACTCCATCCACATTCTCTGCCTCAAATTCAAATCTTTCTGTGTAAACAGATACTTTAGACTCTTATGATCTGAGAACACCTCGAATCTCTCACCATAAAGGTAGTGCCTTCAAATCTTCAAGGAAAAAATCACAGCTGCTAACTCTAGGTCATGTGTAGGGTAATTCCTCTCGTGTATTTTCAACTACCGCGAGCCATAGGCTACTACTTTCCCCTCTTGCATCAATACACGACCCAAACCCTCTCGTGAAGCATCACAATACACCGCATAACCTGAACCTCTCTCCGGAATAATCAACACTCGAGCGGTAGTAAGTCTAACTTTCAACTCTTGGAACGACTTTTCACAAGTCTCACTCCACACAAACTTGACCCCTTTCCGCGTCAATCTAGTCAATGACAAAGCTAGCATGGAGAAATCTTTCACAAACCGACGGTAATATCCAGCTAATCCTAGAAAACTGCAGATCTCAAAAACACTCTTAGGCTGTGCCCAATCCTGCACTGCCTCAATCTTGGATGTCTCAACAGACACCCCTTCCCCAGAAACTACATGGCCTAAGAACTTAACCTCTTTTAGCCAGAACTTACACTTCCCGAACTTAGCATACAGCTTATGGGCTGTAAGCAACTCAAGCACCACTCTTAAGTGTTCCCCGTGCTCCTCCTCCGAAGGTGAATAAATCAGAATGTCGTCCACGAAGACGACCACGAAACGATCTAAGAACTCCCGGAAGATCCGGTTCATGAAGTCCATAAAACACTACCGGTGCATTGGTGAGCCCAAAAGGCATCACCAGAAACTCATAATGGCCATACCACGTACGGAATACCGTCTTCTAGATATTCTCCTCCCTGACCCTCAACTGATGGTAACCCGATCTCAAGTCTATCTTAGAGAAACAACGGGACCCTTTCAACTGGTCAAACAGATCATCAATACGAGGCATAGGGTACTTGTTCTTAACTGTAGCCCGATTCAATTTTCGGTAATCAATACAAAGTCTCAAAGCCCCGTTTTTCTTTTTAGCAAAGAGGGCTAGTGCTCCCCACGGCGAAGTACTAGGGCGAATGAAACCCTTATCTAGCAACTCCAGTAGTTGAATCTTCAACTCACTCAACTCGGCTGGGGCAAAACGATACGATGCCATGGAAATCAGCGCCGTGCCGGGCACTAAATCAATAGAAAACTCCACCTCTCGATGGGGTGGCAAACTAACAAGATCCTCGGGAAAGACGTCCGAGTACTCACAAACCACTCTGGGTAACTCAATCTGGATCTCATGACACTCACTACTCATAAAAGCTAGTGAGAAGACCACTAAGCTCACTCCGTCCTCGCGGATCAAACACTGGTGGCAAAACACTACCAACCCGATCCCCCAAGAAATGAAAACAATCCCCGCTCAAGGTACATACAGTCACCTTCTGGTGGCAACAATCAATAACAGCCCGGTATGACGACCACTAGTCCATACCCAAAATCACATCAAAACCTGGCATAGTCATAACTATAAAAGAAAATGGAAGCCGGCGGTCGGCGACCTCTATATCACGGCCCCGACACCCTTGCTTCAAAACCAATTCACCCCCAACCGGTGATACAACACAAATAGGAGATGCTAACTGTGCCAACTTCAACCTCAAAACAGTTGCAAATGCAGAAGATATAAAGGAATGGGATGCACCCGTATCAATCAACACATTAGCAACCGAGTTGCAAAACAAAAAGGTACCTCTCACAACAGATAGAGCCAGAACAAGATCCTGCGTGGTAACAACATACACACGTCCTGAAGGTCTTTGATCTACCTACTCACCTCTCGGAGCAAAAGACCGCTGTACAGACTGAGATGATGAGGCTCCCTGATTGGCCCTCGAGGCCTGAATAGACTGAGCTGGCTGATAACTCTGTCTCGACCCAGATGCACCAGATATGCCACTCAACTGGGAAAAGAACATCTTCAGGCGCCCCACCTGACCACACAGGAAACAAGAGAGCGGCTGACCTCTGCCCTGACTCTGGCTCCGAGGACGAGCCGAAGATGAAGCTGCTCTCTGACCTCCTCCCCTCTGCGGGCAAGCTGCAGACTTGTGGCCAAGCTGACCACATTTGTAACAGGTAAAGTCTCCCTGACCACCTCTCCCAGAGCCTGCACTCAGCACTGGAAAGGTAGATCTCACAAAAGCACCCTAGGACTGCTGAGGGTTAAAACCCCTCAGCCTCCTACCGTCCCCCTGGCCATCCTGACTCCTCTTAGAGCCCCTCAACCTCTCCTCCTCCTTATGCATAATAATCTCCATATCGGCCACAGCATCCACAAGGCGCCCATACTCCCGAATCATGGACCCCGCAACTCTCATCTTGAGCCCGGTCCTTAACTTCTTCTCAAATTCAAGACAGCGGCGTTCCTCAGACGCCACTAGCTCAGGTGCAAACCTAGATAAGCTAGTAAATGCGGCCTCAAACTCGACCACTAATGTATTTAGCTGCTTGAGCTGACAAAAGTGATCCCTCAACTTCTCTCTGAAAGCGGGAGACAGAAACTTCTCCTGAAAGGCACCAACGAACGCCTCCCAAGTCCCTCAAATACGGCCTCGCACAAGCTTCCACCACTGACTCGCATCTCCCTTCAACTGGAAAGATGCCAAGGTCACCTTTAAAGCCCCATCTTCGATGCCAAGCATCTCAAACGTCTTCGACATCTGCTCAAGCCACTCATCAACCTTCAGTGGCTCTTTAGGATCCCCTAGAAACTCGTCCTGGTTAGACCGAAAAAACTCCCTCTTCAGAAAGGAAGGCCCTGCCTCAGTCACATGGGCCTAGACTTGATTCTCAGCCCTGAGAATGTCCATAGATTCCCTTAAAGCTCCTGCCATCTCGCGGGCTAAGGCACCCATGGCCTGATAACCTACTGGCTCGGCCACATTGGCCTGACCAACACCCTCCTGCTGCTCCAGAATCTCATCCGGTATAGGCATCTCCTGCCTCCTAGGCCTACCTCGCCTACCACCACATCCTCGTCCTGACATCCTAATAAATGTAACGAAAATATTAGCACATTCACAAATGTGCCGAAGCTATCTCACCCGCGTCCTAAAGTATTGGACAACAGTAATTCATTCCACGTAAGCACATAATCACATAAGCACTTATGTTTAGCATATCTCTATTGGGCGTTGACTCACCCTATATGGGACATCATTTTCAGGTTCAGGTGTTATGCCACCTCCAAGGCGTAGCTTGGAAGGTTTTGGGAGTAGAAGACTCCTCTGATCTATTTTTTTTTTTGCTATTTTGCTGATACATGTAAATCAAAGCCAAGGGCTTATTTTGTATAAAGAGTTAGAACTCTTCTTTTGTTACAACCAAGTGTTGACTTGGAAAGTTGTAAGCCTACAGGGCATTTACTTTTGTCGTCAACATGTATTACTTTTTGTAAGAATACTCTAATGCATGAAAATATGTTTTACTCTCTTGTCTATGTATATCATGAATGTTGGGTTTATATGTATTATTTTGATGGCATTACAACTTGGTATCATAGCGTACCGGGTTTGAATACTTGGGTACATGGGAAGTGGTTAGTACCACAATGGGTTTGTCTCGCTTGTTAGAGACTTAGATGTAATGTTATGTGTTTATTTAATAACATGTCTACGTGACTATTTGGGTATGGGATTTAGTTTCTAGGATGTTGATTGAATCCTTGGATTTCTGGGAGTCCTGTTGGAAAGGCACTTGATCACTGCCATTTCTAATTGGAACTCTAGCAGCGCCTCGGGACTGTCATTATCCGAAAATGAAATTCGTAAGTGCTTATGTGATTATGTGCTTACGTGGAGTGAATTTCAGTTGTCCATGTATTAGGACGTGAGTGTTATAGCTTCGGCACATTTGTGAATGTGCTAATGTTCTCGTTACCTTTATTAGGATGTCAGGACGAAGACGTGGTAGTAGGCCAGGTAGGCCTAGGAGGCAAGAGATGCCTATACCGGATGAGATTTCAGCGCAGCAGGAGGGTGTTGGTCAGGCCAATGTGGCCGAGCCAGTAGGTCAGCAGGCCATGGGCGCCTTAGCCCGCGAGATGGCAGGAGCGTTGAGGGAATCTATGGGCATTCTCAAGGCTGAGAATCAAGCCTAGGCCCATGTAGCTGATGCAGGGCCTTCCTTTCTGAAGAGGGAGTTTTCCCGGTCTAATCCGGATGAGTTTCTGGGGGATCCAAAAGAGCCACTTAAGGCTGATGAGTGGCTTAAGCAGATGATGAAGACGATTGAGATGCTAGGCATCGAAGACGGAGCCTTGAGGGTGACCTTGGCATCCTTCCAGCTAAAGGGAGACGCGGGTCAGTGGTGGAAGTTTGTTCGAGGTCGTGTTGGTGGGACTTGGGAGGCCTTTGTATATGCTTTCCAGGAGAAGTTTTTGTCTTTCATTGTTAGGGAGAAATTGAGGGATCAGTTCTGCCAGCACAAGCAGCTAAACACACCAGTGGCCAAGTTTGAGGCCGTATTTGCCAGGTTATCGAGGTTTGCACCGGAGTTAGTGACGTCTGAAGAACGCCGTTGCCTTGAGTTCGAGAAGAAGTTGAGGCACGGGCTCAAGACTAGAGTTGCAGGGTCCATGACTCGGGAGTATGGACGCCTTGTCAATGCTGCGGCCCATCTTAAGATTATTATACATGAGGAGGAAGAGAGGTTGAAGGGCTCCAAGAGGAGTCAGGATGGTCAGAGGGATGGTAGGAGGTAGAGGGGTTCTAACCCTCAGCAGTCCCAGGGTGCGTTTGCGAGATCTACCTTTCCAGTTTCGAGTTCAGGCTTTGGGAGAGGCAATCAGGGAGACTTTACCTGTTACAAGTGTGGTCAGCTAGGCCATAAGTCGCCAGCTTGCCCACAGAAGGGAGGAGGGCAGAGAGCAGCTTCATCTTCGGCTCGTCCTCAGAGCCAAAGTCAGTGCAGAGGCCAGCCGCTCTCTTGTTACTAGTGTGGTCAGGTGGGCACCTGAAGAGATTTTGCCCGCAGTTGAGTGGCACATCTGATGCGTCTGGGTCGAGGCAGAGTTTTCAGCCAGCTCAGTCAGTTCAGGCCTCGAGGGCCACTCAGGGAGCCTCATCGTCTCAGTCTGTGCAGCAGTCTTTTGCTCCGAGAGGTGAATAGGTAGATCAGGGGCCTATAGGGCTCGTGTATGCTATTACCGCACAGGATCTTGTACCGGCTCCATCCATTGTGAGAGGTACCCTTTTGTTTTGCAACTCGGTTGCTAATGTGTTGATTGATATGGGTCCATCCCATTCCTTTATATCTGCTGCATTTGCATTTGTTTTGGGGTTGGAGTTGGCACAGTTAGCTTCTCCTATTTGTGTAATGTCACCTGTTGGGGGTGAGTTGATTTTAAAACAGGGGTATAGGGGTTGTGATATTGAGGTCGCCGACCGCTGGCTTCCATTTTCTTTTGTAGTTATGGTTATGTCGGGTTTCGATGTGATTTTGGGTATGGACTAGTTATCGTCATACCGGGCTATTATCGACTGCTACCACCAGAGGGTTACTGTGTGTACCTTGATCGGGGATTGTTTCCATTTCTTGGAGGATCGGGTTGGTAGGGTTTTGCCACCAGTGTATGATCCGTAAAGGCGGGGTGAGCTTAGTTATCTCCTCGCTAGCTGTATGAGTAGTGAGTGTGATGAGACCCGGACTGAGTTGCCAAGAGTGGTTTGTGAGTACTCGGACGTCTTTCCCGAGGATCTTCTTAGTTTGCCACCTCACCGAGAGATTAAGTTCTCTATCGACTTAGTGCCTGGCACGGCACCGATTTCCATGGCACCGTATCGTTTTGCCCCACTCGAGCTGAGTGAGTTGAAGATTCAACTCCAAGAGTTGCTAGATAAGGGATTTGTCCGCCCTAGTACTTCGCCATGGGGAGCACCGGCCCTCTTTGCTAAAAATAAAGATGGGGCTTTGAGACTTTGTATTGATTACCGGAAGTTGAATCGGGCTACGGTTAAGAACAAGTACCCTATGCCTCGGATAGATGACTTGTTTGACCAGTTGAAAGGGTCTCGTTGTTTCTCTAAGATAGATTTGAGATTGGGTTACCACTAGTTGAGGGTCAAGGAGGAGGATAACCCAAAGACGGCATTCCGTACGCGGTATGGCCATTATGAGTTTCTGGTGATGCCTTTTGGGCCCACCAATGCACCGACAGTGTTTATGGAATTGATGAACCGGATTTTTTGGGAATTCTTATATCGTTTTGTGGTCATTTTTGTGGACGACATTCTGATTTATTCACCTTCGGAGGAAGAGCACGAGAAACACTTGAGAGTGGTGCTTAAGTTGCTTATAGCCCATAAGTTGTATGCTAAGTTCGGGAAGTGTGAGTTCTGGCTAAGGGAGGTTAAATTCTTAGGCCATGTAGTCTCCGAGGAAGGGGTGTCTGTTAATACATCCAAGGTAGAGGCAGTGCAAGATTGGGCACAGCCTAAAAGTGTTTTTGAGATCCGCAGTTTTCTGGTATTGGCTGGTTATTACCGTAGGTTTTTGAAAGATTTCTCTAGGCTAGCTTCGCCGTTGACTAGGTTGATGCAAAAAGGGATCAAATTTGTGTGGAGTGAGACTTGTGAAAAGTTGTTCCAAGAGCTTAAAGTTAGACTTACCACCGCTCCAGTTTTGATTATTCCGAAGAGGGGTTTAGGTTATGCGGTGTATTGTGATGCCTCACAAGAAGGTTTGGGTTGTGTGTTGATGCAAAAGGGGAAAGTAGGTTCACGTCAGTTGAAAGTGCACGAGAAGAATTATCCTACACATGACCTAGAATTGGCAGCCATGATTTTTCCCTTAAAGATTTGGAGGCACTACCTGTATGGTGAGAGGTTCGAGGTGTTCTCAGATCATAAGAGTTTGAAGTATCTGTTTACACAGAAAGACTTAAATTTGAGGTAGAGAAGGTGGATGGAGTTCATTGAGGATTATGACTTTGAGTTGCACTATCATCTAGGAAAGGCCAATATTGTGGCCGATGCCTTTAGTTGGAAATCCATTAGTGATGTAGCTTGTGTAGCCATCCGGGAATGGGAAATGTTGGGTGCGCTTGGTGAGTTTGATTTGCTTCTGAGTGAATCTGTTGAGTCTGAGGCCCTATTTTCTATAGTTGCGTAGCCCACACTTGTGAACCGAGTGTTAGAGGCACAAAGGAGTGACCATGAAGTAGAATCCCTCCGAGAGAAGATCTCCAGTGGAAAGGTTGAGAAGGGTTTGACTGTGTATCCCGACCTGAGTGTGATGTACCAAGACCGTCTGTTTGTGCCGGAGTCTTGCCAAGAGGAGTACTCCAAGAGTTTCACCATTCATGCCTTGCGGTGCATCCGGGAGGCACTAAGATGTATCATGATTTAGGTCACCAGTTTTGGTGGCGAGGTATGCAGAAGGATATGGCTGTGTTTGTGTCTAAGTGCCTTACTTGTCAGCAAGTGAAGGCCAAGCATTAGAGGCCAACGGGTTTATTGCAACCCTTGCCTATAGCCGAGTGGAAGTGGGAGCATGTCACCATGGACTTCGTTGTATGTCTTCCGAAGACTTAGCGGGGTAGTGATGCTATTTGGGCGGTTGTAGACCGGTTGACTAAGTCGGCGCACTTTATCCCTATGCGCTTGAGAGACTCGGTAGATCCTCTTGTCGACTTGTATATTCGGGACATAGTGAGGTTGCACGGAGTCCAGTGTCGATCGTCTCAGATAGAGATCCACGTTTTACTGCTAGGTTGTGGCAGAGTTTGCAGAGTGCCTTGGGCACTAGACTGACCTTTAGCACGGCTTATCATCCTCAGACTGATGGGCAGTCCGAGCGTACTATTCAGATCCTTGAGGATATGCTTCGAGGCTGTGTCCTTGACTTTAGTGGGCCATGGGAGAGGCATTTTCCCTTAGTGGAGTTTGCCTATAACAATAGTTTCCAATCGAGTATTGGTATGGCACCGTTTGAGGCCTTGTATGGCCGGCCGTGTAGGTCTCCTGTGTGTTGGGCCAAGGTGGGTGATGCACCTTTGTTGGGCCCGGAGTTGGTGCGAGAAACGATGGAGAAAGTTGAGCTTATCCGTAGGAGCCTTGTTACAGCCCAGAGTCACAAAAAGAGTTATGCTGACCGTCGGATGAGGCTTTTGGCATTTGAGGTGGGTGATCACGACTTTCTGAAAATATCACCTAGGCTGGATTTGATGAGGTTTGGGAAGAGTGGGAAATTGTCCCCTCGGTTTATTGGTCCCTTTGAGATCCTTCAACGGATTGGGGAGGTTGCATACCGTTTAGCTTTACCGCGACAGTTGTCCGGAGTACATGACGTGTTTCATGTTAGTATGCTTTGAAAGTACGAGCCGGATTCATCACATGTATTGGATTGGACCGACTTAGAGGTGGATAAGGATGCCTCATATGAGGAGAGACCGGTGCGGGTCTTGGATAGGCGAGATCAAGTCTTGCGAGGCAAGACAATACCCTTGGTGAAAGTTTTGTGGAAACATCACGGAGTGGAGGAAGCCACTTGGGAACGCGAGTTAGGGGTCCGTGAGAAATATCCGGACTTGTTTATTAATGTTTAACCATGTATTGGAAATTTTATGTCTTGATGAAATCTAAAAACATTGTATATGTTTTGAGTTGTAAAACATTGTAGATGTTTTGATTTATGGAAGTACTGTTGAAAATGCCTTGAAAATGGAAATTTAATTTAACATTGTATATGTTGAATGTGTTATAGCAATGCAAATGTATCATTAACATTGAATATGTTATGGAATGATGGAATATGGCTTTGGGAATTATCGAATTTCAAAAAGAAGCAGGTTGTTAATGCATATTGAAAATATATTGTAAATTACCTCTTGAAAAGAGATGGGATGACCGGTATTGGGTCACGTTGATAAATGTTAAGTTATATTGTGTTGAGAATTGAGAAATCACACTTTTGAACACTTTTCATATCTAATTTCGGGGACGAAATTCCTTAAGGGGGGAAGGTTATAGCGATCCTGGTTTTCCCTTCCTTGTTTATTATATTCCGGACTTGGTTCCGTGGATGTGTTGTTGTCTCATTCTCGTTTCCATCCTTTACTCTTTGAATTTGAGTCTTGGGTTGTGTTGGGCAGGTTTGAAACAGATTGGTTGTGTTTTGAAACCAAGAGTTGATGCCCAAATTTTGGCCTTCACGCTCGAGCGGGGCTTTTGACGCTCGAGCTCAAGCTGGCCCTTTGCTTTTGTTCCTCCGCTCGAGCAGGCAGTTTGGCGCTCGAGCGAGATTATTCAGTCTCCAGTATTTTTCCCTGTAGGTCATCAGACACTCGAGCGTCCACTTTCACGCTCGAGCGAGGACCTTTGTCCGCAGAACTTTTGGAAGTTTGCATTCGACGCTCAAGCGGTGCTTTTGACGCTCGAGCGTGAGTCTGTGTCTGACGCTCAAGCAGGGCGTTCCACGCTCGAGCGGACTGTGTATTATATCAGTCCAAGTTTTAGCATTTTGAATCACTTTTTTGGGCCATTCTCTCTCTCTAACTTTCCAAAACCCTAATTTGAGAGCTCCTCTCTCTAGAACTCCCTCTCTTTCTACATTTTGATCTTGGTTTAGTGAGACCCAATCCTTGTGCCTTCATTAAAGTGATAGAGCTTTGCAAGATCTCTATTTTGATCCGAAAATCTTGGGGTTAGGAGCACTTCTGAGTTTGTTCATCATCTCCTTTGGGTTCCGAAATTTGAGGTAGAGATTACTACTCATATTTATGGTCTTTGACATAAACTTGTGGTTATTTTGATTTATTGTTGAAGTTGGGAAATTTTGGGTGTTAGGGTTTCAAAATGTGTAAAGAGGGGTTTTGTTCTTTTGACCCATACATATGGAATTTGGGTCTTAAAAATGAGGGTATTTATGCTTATTGATGATATTTGGACCTTTGGATCAATGTTGAGAAAAGGAAGAGAAAAGCCCTAATTTATTGTGATGAATTAATTTTTATAATTAATTTGGAAAAGTTATGGAAATATGAAATTGAGTTGGAAATAATGAAATTGGGTAATCATGAGGTTTAACGGTGGAGTTGGATTGATTGATCACTCACATTTGAAATTGTAGATAATTTATTTGTTTGATAATTTATTATCTGTTTAGAGATAATTGTTTTGGGCTATCAGTGGAGGATAGTTTTGATTGTTGTAGACACTACATGATGATTAGGTGAATTAAAACTAATCAATTGAATATGTCATTGAATATGACGGATGGGATAACACATTGAATATGTGTCTAGCTTGATCATTGTATATGATAAGTGTTTAAATACATTGTATATGTATGTTGTTTTGGGAGAAGATAGGGGATGTACTCCATGGTTTGGGAGGAGATAGGGGATGGACTCCTAAACCGGATTTGGGAGGAGATAGGGGATGGACTTCAGTGATAACTAAGTTGGCCGTAGTGTCCAGGGTGAAAGTCCTGAAATCCTAATTGCGTTTGTGTAACGTAGATAAATTGAAGTATTGAAATGATAATTATATGAGTTGTAGTCTCATTTGAACTTGAAGTGTTGAAGTGTTAATTATATGAGTTGTAGTTTCATTTGAACTGTCTAGATGAATAGGAAACCATATCTATGAATTGGTTTAGATAATGAAATGGAAGGAGATGCATGTTTGTTTATATGAGTTAAACATTTATCAAATGCCAATGTTTTAGTTATTGCTCATATTATGTTTAGCATATCTCTACTGGGCATTGGCTCACCCTATATGGGACATCATTTTCAGGTTCAGGTGTTATGCCACCTCCAAGGACGTAGCTTGGAAGGTTTTTGGAGTAGAAGACTCCTATGATCTTTTTTTTTTTTTTTTTGTTATTTTGGTGATACATGTAAATCAAAGCCAAGGGCTTATTTTGTATAAAGAGTTAGAACTCTTCTTTTGTTGCAACCAAGTGTTGACTTGGAAAGTTGTAAGCTTACAGGGCATTTACTTTTGTCGTCAACATGTATTACTTTTTGTAAGAATACTCTGATGAATGGAAATATGTTTTACTCTCTTGTCTATGTATATCATGAATGTTGGGTTTATATATATTATTTTGAGGGCGTTACTGTATATTTTATTAATATTAAGGCATATTTACGTTTGAAAACATTATTCAATATTAGACTGGGCATGTGCTATGCTTTTGGCCTAAAACTTGCTTAAGAGAAGTGCATTGTTAATTATTAATTTAAACTTTATATTTAAAATTATAAGTTTTAATTTCATATTTTCTTAATTGGATTATACTTGAATTTTATAACCCTTTATAAATTATTATTAAAATTTCATTTCGATTTTTCTTCTAAATTTTAAATTAGTTGTATGGTTAAGCATGGTTAAATTTTTGTTTCGAAATTCAATTTACATTTTTTTTTAAATTTAAAATTAGATATATGCCAATATTTTTATGCCACACATGTTTTATACCACATTTATTTTTTATTTTTAAAAGAAATACAAATATGTTGAAATTTTATAAGGATAAAAATACACTTGAAATATTATTTTACAATTTTTTAAATTTCTAATTAGATTTGACTTAGATTTTGATAAAAGATATGACTAAAATTCATTTTTTGACTTTTTATATTAGTAATTTTGAAAGTTAAAATTATAGATATACAGATAGTAATGATAATAGATACCATAAATAGTTCATAAATTAATGAATTTAAAATACTTTTCATATTAATCAAGGATTTAATTAAAATATTAAAATAAAAGAACCAATGATAAAATGCCGTGTGTATTTTTATAATTTTTTAATTCAAAAATTTATGAAAGTAGAGTTAGAACTTTGAGGCTCAATGAATCAATTATGTTTTTGCTTAAATATATAGTATAGATAAGTGTCAAAAAATTTAAAATGCAACCTCAACAATAGCAAATGGTTACATCATACACATCAATCAATTACTTTTTTGTATCATAACTTTTTATTCAACTAAAAAAACTACTGTATTAACAAACTCATATTCTATCTGTTTAGTTTGGAGTTTTCAAAAATAATTTTTAAATTTTGACTATGTATTTTTTTAATGATTTTTTAAATATTTTTATAGCGACCCCGGTCTTTTCCCATTTGATTATTGTATCCGGATTTAGGTTCCGTAGATTTTGTCATTGTATAATTGTTGTTGTTGTCCTTTATTTTCTCTTTTGGAATTATAGGATGTGTTGGGCAGGTTTGTTTCAGGTTGGTTGGGTTTAGAAACCAAGTGTTGCTGTCCAGGTTTTTGGTGTTTCGCTCGAGCGAGGAGTTGGTCGCTCGAGCGAGATGTCGTTTTGGTTCTTCGCTCGAGCTGGGGTTTGGTCGCTCGAGCGAGAGATGGCGTCCTGTATGGACCTGTAGCTTTGCATTCTTGGCTCGAGCGAGATTTTCTTCGCTCGAGCGAGTCAGTTCATCCTTCGCTCGAGCTATAGTTCCTTCGCTCGAGCGTGTGTCTGGGTTCAGACCTGAGGGTTTGAGTTCTTCGCTCGATCGAGTTTTCTTTCGCTCGAGCGAGCGTTTGGGTTGCTGGCTCAAGCAAGGCTTCCTTGGCTCGAGCGTAGTTTCTTGTGTCTGGTCGCTCGAGCGACCAAGTCTTCGCTCGAGCGAGCCTGTCCAGTTTATATACACAGCAGCGGGTTTTGAACAGTCTTTTTCATCTTCTTTTGATTCCAAACCCTAGGTCCGACTTCTCCTTCTCCCTACTCACCCTCTTTCTTAGATTTGATCTATTTAGAGGGTGTTTCTACCCTAGTTGCTTTATTAAATATATAGAGGGAGTCGAGGGCTTTCATTTAATCTGAGCATTTGGCGATTTGGAGCACATTGGTATTTGGGCACTCATCTCTGTCTTCACCATTTGAGTTATTTTTCTTCAAGGTAGGGATTTCCTACTCCATTTTATAGGTTTTGTTCTAAGTTTTGGTATTTTAACATGTTGGGGTTACTTTGGTAAATTTTGGGAAAAACCCTAGTTTTATTATTAAATTAAATTGTATAGTTAATTCATGAAATTGGAGAAATCATTGATTAAATGGCGTAGTTGGATCATTTGAATCAATTGTCTTTTGAATTGTTGACATGGTTATTTTCAGTTTAGAAATAACTGTTTTGGGCTATCGGTGGAGGATAGTCGTGATTGTTGTAGACATTGCATGTGGATTAGGAATAACTGAAACTAATCACATTGGTTAAGTCATTAGTTTTGACTATTGCATTGATACAGAAAATACGTGTATTGATTGAGCATTGCATATGCATACATTGTTTTGTGTGGGAGGAGATAGGGGATGTACTCCACGGTTTAGGGGAAGATAGGGGATGGACCTCTAAACCGGATTTTGTTTGGGAAGAGATAGGGGATGGACTCCATTAGCATCACTTTTATGTGTGCTTATTTATATAGAAGTGTTTTATTGGTACAGCACTAAAATGTGTATCAATCTGGAAGTATGAAGTGTTTTGAATTGAGCTTGAGTCTCATTTGTTATTGTTATTGGGAGAATGTGAAAATGATGTATATAATTCACTGTTGTAAGTTTGGCCAGGTTCTGAGCCATGTTGATAAAATTGGAAAGTAAAACATGTGTTAGACAATAGTGTCTTGAGACTGTAAAATGAAGTAATTGATTATCTTGGTTAACCATCTGTTGAATACTATTTCTTTATTCATTGCTTATATGTGGTTTAGTAGATCTCTACTGGGCTGTGGCTCACCCTTTATGGGAACATCATTTTCAGGTTCAGGTGATAAGCTACCTCCAAGGACTTAGCTTGGGAGGGTTCAATTTTTGGATTTTGAAGAAGACTATCTTTAGTTAATTGTCTTTATTAATTAGTACATGTAAACATTCAAGCCTAGGGCTTTTCTTGTATTGAGTTAGAACTCATATTTTGTATCCAAGTGTTGGCTTGGAAGGATGTAAGCCTGTAGGGCATTTTTTTTCGATGTTACATGTAATGCTTCTAATTAGTAATACTCCGATGAATGATTTAATAAATTGTTTACTTTAGATAATGCATGTCAATGATGTATATATAATGGGTTTATTTTTGAGGGCGTTACAACTTGGTATCAGAGCGTACCGGGTTTGAATACTTTGGGTACATGGGAAGTGATTAGTATCACATTGGGTTCGTCTCGTTTTGATAGAGACTTAGTGTAATGTTATATGCTTATGTGATAACATGTTTATGTGATTATGTGGGTATGGAATGTAGTTTCTAGGATGTTGATTGGACCCTTGAGTTTCTAGTAGTCTTGTTGGAAAGGCACTTGATCACTGCTGCTTCCAACCGGAACTATAGTAACGCATTGGGACTATCATTATCCGGGAATGAAATTCGTAGGTGCTTATGTAATTATATGCTTACGTGGAATGAATTATTGTTGTCCATTGCATTAGGACACGAGTGTTTAGCTTCGGCACATTTATTAATGTGCTAATGTCTTTGTTTCCTTTATTAGGATGTCAGGACGAGGACGAGGAAGCGGTAGGCGTGGTAGGCCGGGTAGGCGGGAGGTGCCTGTGCCAGAGGAGATTCCGGTAGTTCAGGAGGGAATTGGCCAGGCCAATGTGGCCGAGCCAGTAGGCCAGCAGGCTATGGGCGCTTTAGCTCGAGAGATAGCGGGGGCATTCAGGGAGTCAGTAGGCATCCTTAGAGCTGAGAATCAAGCTCGGGATGTTGCTGCTGATGCAGGACCTTCCTTTCTGAAGAGGGAGTTCTTCCGGTCTAATCTGGATGAATTTGTGGATGATCCTAAAGAGCCGCTTAAGGCAGATGAATGGCTCGAACAGACAACGAAGACGTTTGAGATGCTTGGCATCGAAGACGAGGGGTTGAAAGTGACCTTGGCATCTTTCCAGTTGAAGGGGGATGCAGGTCAGTGGTGGAAGTTTACTAAGGGGCGTATAGGAGGTACGTGGGAGGCTTTTGTGAATGCTTTCCAGGAGAAGTTTTTATCTCCGGCAGTCAGGGAGAAGCTGCGAGACCAGTTTTGTCAGCTTAAGCAGGCAAGTTCTTCAGTGGCCGAGTTTGAGGCTGCATTTACTAGTTTGTCCAAGTTTGCACCTGAGTTGGTGGCGTCTGAGGAACGCCGTTGTATTGAATTTGAAAAGAAGTTGAGACGTGGCCTCAAGCTGAGAGTTGGGGGAACTATGATTCAGGATTATGGGCGTATGGTTGATGCTGCAACCCACATGGAAATAATGATTGTGATACCCCTGTTCTGTATTATGCTAAATCGGTCCTTAATTTGTTTATGGTTACGTGTTTAGCATGATTTTGTGTGCCCTTATGTGATAATATGTGATTTGAATTTGTATCTGTTCACCGTAGGAATATCTGTTTGAATAATCCGCTTCAGGAATTAAATTGAAGGCCTTATCGGCCATAGAACCCGAAATTGATTACGCCATTGTGATTGGCATAATTTTTAGAGCCTACGGTGAAATTTAATTGAAAATTGATTTGGACCTGTTTCAGTTGATTAAGTGGGTAAAATGAGTACCCAATTACTCTATATTATTATATTTGCCTTAGTGGGTTTTGTTGTCAAGACTCTATACACTCAATACCCTCTTTATTATTTCCCTTGGCTGATCAAACGCAAAGAGAGAGAGAGGGGAGTCGGCTAGAGAGAGGGAAGAGAGGAGAGTTGGGTGTTTGGCTCAAAATTGTGAAGAATTGGAAGATTGAACTCAAGAATTGCTATACTTTGGAAGATTGAGCCTCTAGGTAAGCTTTTGGTCTTGAATTCATAAGTTTGAAATTGTAACCTTGTAAGTTCAAGGGTTGTTTGTGATCAAGAGCATGTAATGAGTTGATTTTTGTTGGGTTTGAAGTCTTAGAACTCATGCATGTAAGGGATTACTTTGAATTCGCATGTTTGAGCTTGAAATACATGATTCATGTAGAGTTTTGGTTAAAGCTCATGTAGTAATCACCATTTGTACCATATAAGTTGAGAATGATGAGCATCTCCCACATGCATGTACAATTCATGGGAGTATAAGTCTTGAATGTTCGAATTTGAGCATGTTGGTGATGGGTTTGTGATATTTTGAGACATGCATGTAGATGAATCTTGGAATTGAGCTTCATAATGTTATAATCTTGCATTGGTGCCATGTTAGTATGATTATATTGAGATTTGAGCCATTGCATGCAAGGAGTGTAGCTGGAAAACCGATTTGGAGCTCAAGAACACAATATGGGAAACCCAGAATCTTGATGTCCGCTCGAGCGGGGTAATGGCCGCTCGAGCGGGAAAATCGTGCTCCCAGCACTTTTGCAGAGTTGGATGTCCGCTCGAGCGGGACACCTCACGCTCGAGCGTGGAGTTTTGTAGATAGGCCTTCCGCTCGAGCGCTCTATTCCACGCTCGAGCGTAATTTTCATGCAACCAGTACTTTTGCAGGCCTCTCGGGTCCGCTCGAGCGGGTAAGTTCACGCTCGAGCGGGGACCCTAATTTCTGGAATTTTGTTCATGCGTTCTGTGTTTCGTTTTCCGTTCTCTTTCACTTGTAAGCACTCTTAGGCATATGTTAACCATTGTAAATGAGTTAATGAAATAGGAATGAAGCCTAAAGAGGAATATGTAAATTTAAAGAACGGTTTGAACTGTTAGTGACCCTTTTGTATTCATGAAATGTGTAGGGTCAAGCTCCAGGGCACATCCACAAGCCGATCACTGTGAGTAATATCGATATTCGAATGCTTGTGAATGTCCAATTGTCTATTCCCTTATACGCTTTATGAACTGCTGATTGGGATTAGGGACGTAAGTCTGATATGAATAAACATAAATGGACCCAAGGTCGTTTTGATAAACATAAATGGGCCGAAGGCCGTTTTGATACGAAAGTATGGGCCGAAGGCCGTTTTGATATGAAAGTATGGGCCGAAGGCCGTTTCGATACGAATGTATGGGCCGAAGGTCGTTTTGACATAAATGATTGGGCCGAAGGCCGTTTTGACATAAATGAATGGACCAAAGGTCGTTTTGATAAGAATGAATGGACCAAAGGTCGTTTTGATATGAATGAATGGACCAGAGGTCGTTTTGACATGAATGAATGGGCCGAAGGCCATTTGGACAGAAATGAATGGGCCGAAGGCCGTTTCGACATGAGTGAATGGGCCGAAGGCCGTTTTGCCACGAATGGAAACCCTAATGGGCCAAAGGCCAGAATGTTTAGAATTATAGTTACTCGATTTGAATCTTGTATAGATATATGTATATTCGTTAAATGGAAGCATGAATTGGGCCCAAGGCCGTTTGGAGTGTGTTGTTCTACATATTGTTATGTAACTGTCATGTTTGATATTATTCACTGGGCCATCGCTCACGCTCATTCATGTGTTTGTAGGTGAGCCAAGAGAAGCACAAACCCAGCCCCAGTGAAGCCTGCTAGGAACAACACGAGTTTTGGGGGAGTCAGCCTTGTGCCTCAATGTTGAGGCCATCCTTGCCCTTTTAGTATGTACTTACGTTTTGTCTTGTCGGCAGGGACTTTTTGTACCTATGTAAATAGTCTGTCATAGGTTGACTCGTTTTGGATGATCCTGTTTGTAATGAATTTTGTGAAACTGTACTTCCGATGTGGGTTATTAACGTATCCGAGTATGGTTCGTTTGTTGTGCATATAAGCACGGCTCTATGGACAAAGTTTTAAATTTTGCTTCCGTTTGGCCCCTTTTTCTCTGATGAGTTATATCTGTTTTGGTTTGAGGTCGTAGGTAATCTTAGGATTACTGGCCGGTTACGTCCTTAACCCATGGGGGCGGGTTCGGGTCGTGACAATGATGCAGGAGGAGGAGGAAGGACAGAAGGGCTCCAAGAGGAGTCAGGATGGTCAGAATGATGGTAGGAGACAGAAGGGTTTTAATCCCCAGCAGTCTCAGGGTAGCTTTTCTAGATCACTTTTCCTATACCGAGTGCTAGTTTGGGGAAAGGCAGTCAGGGAGACATTACCTGTTTCAAGTGTGGCCAGCTGGGCCACAAGTCTCCAGTTTGTCCTCAGAGGGGAGGAGTTCAGAGAGCAGCATCTTCTTCGGCTCGATCTCAGAGCCAGAGTCAGGGTAGAGGTCAGCCACTCTCGTGTTATCAGTGTAGTCAGCCAGGGCATATGAAGAGGTATTGCCCGCAGTTGGGTGGCACATCTGGTGCATCTGGTTTGAGGCCGATTCAGGGTCAGCAGCCAGCTCAGTCGGGTCAGGCCTCGAGGGCCAATCAGGGGGCTTCATCGTCTCAGTCGGTGCAGCAATCTTATGCTCCTAGGGTTGAGCAAGTTGATCAGAGGTCGTCTGAGCGCGTGTATGCTGTTACCGCGTAGGATCTTGTGCCAGCACCATCAGTTGTGAGAGGTACCTTCTTGTTTTGCAACTCGGTTGCTAATGTTTTGATTGATACGGGTGCATCTCATTCCTTTGTGTCTGCTGCATTTGCATCTGTTTTGGAGTTGGAGTTAGCACAGCTAGCATCTCCTATTTGTGTAGTGTCACCTCTTGGGGGTGAATTGATTTTGAAACAGGGTGTTAGGGGTTGTGATATAGAGGTTGATTATCATAGAATCCCATTTTCCTTTGTAGTTATGCCTATGAGGGGTTTCGATGTTATTTTGGGTATGGACTGGTTATCGTCATACCGAGCAGTTATTGATTGCTACCGCCAGAAGGTCACTTGTTGTACCGTGAGCGGAGAGTATTTTCATTTTCTGGGGGACCGGGTTGGTGATGTGCTACCACCGGGGTATGTTCCGCGAGGACGGAGTGAGCTTAGTGGGCTACTTGCTAACCTTTCGATTAGTGAGGATAATGAGACTCAGATTGTGTTGCCAAGGGTGGTTTGTGAGTACTCGGATGTCTTTCCCGAGGATCTTGTTGGTTTGCCACCGCATCGGGAGATTGAGTTCTCTATTGACCTAGTGCCCGGCACGGCGCCGATTTCCATGGCACCTTATCGTTTTGCCCCAGCCGAGTTAGTTGAGTTGAAGATCCAACTCCAGGAGTTGCTAGATAAGGGCTTTATACGTCCTAGTGTTTCGCCGTGGGGGGCACCGGCCCTCTTTGTTAAAAAGAAAGGTGGTGCTTTGAGACTTTGTATAGATTACCGGAAGTTGAATCGGGCTACGGTCAAGAATAAGTACCCTATGCCCCGTATAGATGACCTGTTTGACCAGTTGAAGGGTTCCCGTTGTTTCTCTAAGATAGACTTGAGATCGGGTTACCACCAGTTGAGGGTCAGGGAAGAGGATATTTCGAAGACGGCATTCCGTACGCAGTATGGCCATTATGAGTTTCTGGTGATGCCATTCGGACTCACCAATGCACCGGCAGTCTTTATGGACTTGATGAACCGGATCTTCCGGGAATTCTTGGATCGGTTTGAAGTCGTTTTTGTGGACGACATCCTTATTTATTCGCCTTCTGAGGAGGATAACGAGGCACACTTGAGGGTGGTGCTTGAGTTACTTAGAGTCCATAGGCTGTATGCCAAGTTTGGGAAGTGTGAGTTCTGGCTGAGAGAAGTCAAATTTTTAGGCCATGTGGTATCCGGTGAAGGAGTGTCTGTTGATACATCCAAGGTAGAGGCAGTGCAGGATTGGGCACAGCCTAAGAGTGTATTTGAGATCCGCAGTTTTCTGGGATTAGCTGGGTATTACCGTCGGTTTGTGAAAGATTTCTCCAGATTAGCATCACCGTTGACTAGACTGACTCGGAAGGGAGTCAAATTTGTATGGAGTGAGACTTGTGAAAAGTCGTTTCAGGAGTTGAAAGTTAGACTGACTACCGCTCCAGTATTGATTATTCCAAAGAGAGGGTTGGGTTATTCAGTTTATTGTGACGCCTCACGAGAGGGTCTGGGTTGTGTGTTAATGCAAGAGGGGAAAGTAGTTGCCTATGGCTCACGTCAGTTGAAAATTCACGAGCAGAATTACCCTACGCATGATTTAGAGTTAGCAGCTGTGATATTTGCCTTGAAGATTGGGAGGCATTATCTTTATGGTGAGAGGTTCGAGGTGTTCTCGGATCATAAGAGTCTGAAGTATTTGTTTACTCAGAAAGACTTGAACTTGAGGCAGAGGAGGTGGATGGAATTTATAGAGGATTATGACTTTGAGTTGCATTATCATCCGGGAAAGGCCAATGTGGTGGCCGATGCCCTTAGCAGGAAACCTGTTGGTGACATAGCTAGTATAGCCATCCGAGAATGGGAGATGCTGGGTGCACTTGGGGAGTTTGATGTACTTCTGGGCGAATCCGTTGAGGCTGCGGCCTTGTTTTCTGTTATTGCACAGCCTTCACTTGTGACTCGAGTGTTAGAGGCTCAGAGAGGTGACTTTGAGGTAGAATCTCTCCGTGAAAAGATTTCCGGTGGGAAGGTTGAGAAGGGTTTGACGGTGTATTCCGACCTGAGTGTGAGATACCGTGACCGTCTGTTTGTGCCGGAGTCTTGCCGAGAGGAGGTACTCCGAGAGTTTCATCATTCACGCCTTGCGGTGCATCCGGGAGGCACTAAGATGTATCGGGATTTGGGTCGCCAGTTTTGGTGGCGGGGTATGAAGAGAGATGTGGCAGCTTTCGTATCTAAGTGCCTTACTTGCCAGCAAGTGAAGGCCGAGCATCAGAGGCCAGCGGGTTTGTTGCAACCCTTGCCTATTGCCGAGTGGAAGTGGGAGCATGTCACTATGGACTTCGTTGTAGGTCTTCCGAGGACTCAGCGGGGTAGTGATGCTATTTGGGTGGTTGTAGACCGGTTGACCAAGTCGGCGCACTTTATTCCTATGCGCGTGAGAGATTCGGTAGATCATCTTGCCGACTTGTATATTCGGGACATAGTGAGATTGCATGGGGTCCCAGTGACGATCGTCTCAGATAGAGATCCTCGTTTTACTGCCAGGTTGTGGCAGAGTTTGCAGAGTGCCTTAGGCACTAAGTTGACCTTTAGCACGGCTTATCATCCTCAGACTGACGGACAGTCCGAGCGTACTATTCAGATACTTGAGGATATGCTTCGGGGTTGTGTTCTAGACTTTAGTGGGTCGTGGGAGAGGCACTTGCCGTTGGTGGAGTTTGCCTACAACAACAGTTTCCAGTCTAGTATCGGTATGGCACCATTTGAGGCCTTGTATGGCCGACCGTGTAGATCTCCTGTTTGTTGGGCCGAGGTGGGTGATGCACCTCTGTTGGGTCCTGAGTTGGTGAGGGAAACAACGGAGAAAGTTGAGCTTATCCGTAAAAGGCTTGTTACAGCACAGAGTCGTCAGAAATCTTATGCCGACCGTAGGAGGAGATCTTTGGTGTTTGAGGTGGGTGATCATGTCTTTCTGAAGATATCACCTAGATGGGGTTTGAAGAGGTTTGGGAAAAGTGGGAAGTTGTCCCCTCGGTTCATTGGACCATTTGAGATCTTTGAGAGGATTGGCGAGGCTGCTTATCGTTTAGCTTTACCACCGCAGTTGTCCGGAGTACATGACGTGTTTCATGTGAGTATGCTTCGGAAGTATGAGCCGGATCCATCACATGTGTTGGATTGGACCGATTTAGTGGTTGATGAGGATGTCTCGTATGAGGAGAGACCGGTTCGGGTCTTGGATAGGCGGGATCAAGTTTTGCGAGGCAAAACCATCCCTTTGGTGAAAGTTTTGTGGAAACATCACGGTGTGGAGGAAGCCACTTGGGAACGTGAATTGGAAGTTCGCCAGAAATATCCGGACATATTTGTTGATTTGTAATCTTATAACTAGATTCTGTTATATTGTTAAACTTAAGAGCTTTATATATATCTTAAGTTGTAAAATATTGAGTTTGTATTGGTAAATGGGTGTATCTTGAAAATTGCTTCATTATAGAAGTTTAGTATAGCATGGCATATGTTGATTACATTGCTGAGTGTGATATATATATCATGCAATTGAATATGATATGGGGATTGCTAACATTGGAAGGTATAATGCATAATATTGATACAGGTTGAAATATATGTTGTTCTATATATATGTTGTGAGATGCCTCTTGATAAAGAGATGAAGTGACCAGTATTGGGTCAAGCTTTTTATTATTGTTTTATAATATCATTGGGAATTGAGAAAAATCTGTTTTCAAAAACTTAAGCTTAATTTCGGGGACGAAATTCTTTGAAGGGGGGGAGGTTATAGCGACCCCGGTCTTTTCCCATTTGATTATTGTATCCGGATTTAGGTTCCGTAGATTTTGTCATTGTATAATTGTTGTTGTTGTCCTTTATTTTCTCTTTTGGAATTATAGGATGTGTTGGGCAGGTTTGTTTCAGGTTGGTTGGGTTTAGAAACCAAGTGTTGCTGTCCAGGTTTTTGGTGTTTCGCTCGAGCGAGGAGTTGGTCGCTCGAGCGAGATGTCGTTTTGGTTCTTCGCTCGAGCTGGGGTTTGGTCGCTCGAGCGAGAGATGGCGTCCTGTATGGACCTGTAGCTTTGCATTCTTGGCTCGAGCGAGATTTTCTTCGCTCGAGCGAGTCAGTTCATCCTTCGCTCGAGCTATAGTTCCTTCGCTCGAGCGTGTGTCTGGGTTCAGACCTGAGGGTTTGAGTTCTTCGCTCGATCGAGTTTTCTTTCGCTCGAGCGAGCGTTTGGGTTGCTGGCTCGAGCAAGGCTTCCTTGGCTCGAGCGTAGTTTCTTGTGTCTGGTCGCTCGAGCGACCAAGTCTTCGCTCGAGCGAGCCTGTCCAGTTTATATACACAGCAGCGGGTTTTGAACAGTCTTTTTCATCTTCTTTTGATTCCAAACCCTAGGTCCGACTTCTCCTTCTCCCTACTCACCTTCTTTCTTAGATTTGATCTATTTAGAGGGTGTTTCTACCCTAGTTGCTTTATTAAATATATAGAGGGAGTCGAGGGCTTTCATTTAATCTGAGCATTTGGCGATTTGGAGCACATTGGTATTTGGGCACTCATCTCTATCTTCACCATTTGAGTTATTTTTCTTCAAGGTAGGGATTTCCTACTCCATTTTATAGGTTTTGTTCTAAGTTTTGGTATTTTAACATGTTGGGGTTACTTTGGTAAATTTTGGGAAAAACCCTAGTTTTATTATTAAATTAAATTGTATAGTTAATTCATGAAATTGGAGAAATCATTGATTAAATGGCGTAGTTGGATCATTTGAATCAATTGTCTTTTGAATTGTTGACATGGTTATTTTCAGTTTAGAAATAACTGTTTTGGGCTATCGGTGGAGGATAGTCGTGATTGTTGTAGACATTGCATGTGGATTAGGAATAACTGAAACTAATCACGTTGGTTAAGTCATTAGTTTTGACTATTGCATTGATACAGAAAATACGTGTATTGATTGAGCATTGCATATGCATACATTGTTTTGTGTGGGAGGAGATAGGGGATGTACTCCACGGTTTAGGGGAAGATAGGGGATGGACCTCTAAACCGGATTTTGTTTGGGAAGAGATAGGGGATGGACTCCATTAGCATCACTTTTATGTGTGCTTATTTATATAGAAGTGTTTTATTGGTACAGCACTAAAATGTGTATCAATCTGGAAGTATGAAGTGTTTTGAATTGAGCTTGAGTCTCATTTGTTATTGTTATTGGGAGAATGTGAAAATGATGTATATAATTCACTGTTGTAAGTTTGGCCAGGTTCTGAGCCATGTTGATAAAATTGGAAAGTAAAACATGTGTTAGACAATAGTGTCTTGAGACTGTAAAATGAAGTAATTGATTATCTTGGTTAACCATCTGTTGAATACTATTGCTTTATTCATTGCTTATATGTGGTTTAGTATATCTCTACTGGGCTGTGGCTCACCCTTTATGGGAACATCATTTTCAGGTTCAGGTGATAAGCTACCTCCAAGGACTTAGCTTGGGAGGGTTCAGTTTCTGGATTTTGAAGAAGACTATCTTTAGTTAATTGTCTTTATTAATTAGTACATGTAAACATTCAAGCCTAGGGCTTTTCTTGTATTGAGTTAGAACTCATATTTTGTATCCAAGTGTTGGCTTGGAAGGATGTAAGCCTGTAGGGCATTTTTTTTTCGATGTTACATGTAATGCTTCTAATTAGTAATACTCCGATGAATGATTTAATAAATTGTTTACTTTAGATAATGCATGTCAATGATGTATATATAATGGGTTTATTTTTGAGGGCGTTATAATTTTAATTAGTTTTTTTTAATTATTATTTATATTCACTTATATTACAAAATTTGCACACACAAAAAAGTTATATTTAAAAATTCACTAAATACAAAAAATACAAAATAAATATAAAAATTTAGTTTATTTTCGTATTTATTGATTTTGTTTTTATTTTATAAATTTCTTCACAAATATTTTAATTTTTAAATATAGCGATCCCGGTTTTCCCTTCATTATTTATTGTATTCCGGACTCGGCTCCGTGGATGTGTGTTGTTGTCTTATTCTCATTTTCGTCCTTTAATTCTTTATATTTGAGTTTTGGGATCTGTTGGGCAGGTTTGTAATAGATTGGCCGTGTTTAGAAACAAATAATTCATGCCCAGATTTTGGCTTCCACGCTCGAGCAGGGCTTTTCACGCTCGAGCAGGCCCTTTGCTTTTGCTCCTACGCTCGAGCGGGATTCTTCAGTCTTCAGTACTTTTCCTGCAGGTCATCGGACGCTCGAGCGTCCACTTTCACGCTCGAGCGGGGACCTTCGTCTATAGAACTTCTGGAAGTGTGCATTCGGCACTCGAGCGGTGCTTTTCACGCTCGAGCGGGAGTCTGTGTCTGACGCTCGAGCGGGGTGTTCCACGCTCGAGCGGACAGTGATGTATATCAGTCTGAGATAAAGCTTTTGAAATCACTTTTTTTTGGCCCTCTCTCTCTCTAAAGTATTCCTAAACCCTAATTTGAGAGCTTCTCTCTCTAGAAGTCTCTCTCTCTCTGTACATTTTGATCTTGGTTTAGTGAGACCCAACTCTTGTCCTTTTGTAAAAAGTGTGGAGCTTGGTGTGGGCTACATTTTCATCCGAAAATCATTGGGTTTGGTGCATCTTGAGTTTTCTTCATCTTCTCCATTGAGTCTCTTCACTTGAGGTAGGAATACCCTACTCCTTCTTATGAGTTTTGACATAGATTTTAGTCATTTTGTATAAATGGTGGATTATGGTAATTTTGGGAAAGTTAGGGTTTGTTTTAAAGTTATATAAAAAGGGGTTTTCATTTGTTAAACTCCATGTATATGTGAGGCTTTGAAAAATGGAATTAGTGTTGTTAAATTGATAAAATTGAGCCTTAGGGTTGATATTTGAAAAATGAGAGAAAATGCCCTAATTAATGTAATAAATTAATCTGTATAATTAATTTGGGGAAATGTGGAAATATGAGATTGGGTTGAGAATCATGAAATTAGATGGAATTGTGGTTGAATGGTGTGGTTGGATTAATTTATCACCCACCTATGAGATTGTTGATTATTTATCTGTTTGATAAATTTATTTATCTGTCTAGAAATAACTGCTTTGGGCTATTGGTGGAGGATAGTTTTGATTGTTGTAGACACTGTATGTTGATTAGGGGAAATTGAAACTAATCACCTGGAATATGTCATTGAGTATGACGGTTGGAATAATACATCGAATATGTGTATTGATAGATCATTGTATATGATGAAGTGTTTAAATACATTGCATATGTATGTTGTGTGAGAGGAGATAGGGGATGTACTCTCAAACCTGTTTGGGAAGAGATAGGGGATGGACTCCATTGATAACTAAGTTGGCCGGAGTGTCCATGGTTAAAGTCCCGAAATCTTGATTACGTTTGTATAACGTACATGATTGAAGTATGGAAGTGTTTTAATATGAGTTGTAGTCTCATTTGAATTGTGAATGATGGAAGTATTTTAATATGAGTTGTAGTCTCATTAAATTGTTTGGCTAGATAATGAGCCAAGTTTATGAATTTGAATTGGATAAATAAAGGAAAGTGGAATGAAACACGGTGTGTTTGTCATGGAACTAGGAAATGTTATAAGTTGGTTTTACAAGTGTTAACCATTTGTCGAATGCTAATGTTTTAGTTATTTCTCATATTTGGTTTAGTATATCTCTGTTGGGCTTTGGCTCACCCTTTATGGGACATCGTTTTCATGTACAGGTGATATGCCACCTCCAAGAACGTAGTTTGGGAGGCTTAGGGGCTGGAAGACCCTTTTTGTTGTTATCATTTTGTATTGCGTGTAAATCAAGCCAAGGGCTTATTTTGTAAAAAGAGTTAGAACTCTTCTTTTGTGTAACCAAGTGTTGACTTGGAAAGTTGTTAGCCGTAGGGCATTTACTTTTGTTGTCAACATGTAATACTTCTTGTAAAAGCACTCTGATGTATGGAATATCATATATCTTTTCTTCTATCATGAATGTATGATTATGAGTTTATTTTGTGGGCGTTACATTAAGTATATCTAGTCTTTGTTATTTTTTCACAATCTATTTTAATTTCTTCACTAATTACAGCTCGTGTTGTCACATCCCGGGAGATTTATTCCGATCATATTTTGATAATCAAAATCGTTCATATTATAAGATTTGTTGAACATAACATTTACATAAAAAAATGAGGTTAATTGAATAAGTATAGCCCCATGATCAAATCCTAATTACTTTTTAAAAAAATATTAAAATCATACTAACTATTTATTTTTCTTAAACATAAACGTTATCTTGTTGTGAGTTATAGATGTCTCATTAACTTAAAAAGTTTCATGAATGATCTACTCGACGAACCCTACATTACAAACGGTTCAGATTATTAAAATTAAGGGTAAACTACCAATAGGTCTTAATAGTTAGAATTAATTCTTATCAAGTCCTATTTGAAAATAAATCTTAATAAAATCGTTGCTAAAAATATTTTTTTGGAATGATTTTTTGCATGTCGCTAAAAATTAACAATTGGTAACTTTTTTTGCCATAATTTTTATAAATTGTCGCTAAAATTTATAATTAGTGACGTGTTTCTATGACGAGTTTTTCAAACTGTCGCTGAAAGTTAAACATTAGTAACTTTTTTGTGACAATTTTTTTAAACTGTCACTAAAATTTATAATTAGTAATATTTTTTGTGATAAAATTTTCAAACTGATGTTGAAAACTAATAATTAGTAACGTTTTTTATTAGTGTCTGATGAAAAATGCATTAATTATCATAGGACCTATTTGATAATAAGTCCACCTATTATGACCTGCACATAAGTTCTCTAAAATAAATTCGTAATATGCCTTCATGGGCTTTGTGTTGTGCCTATAAGGTACAACGCCAACCCCAAGTTAAGATTAGGTATATCTAAAAAAACATATTTAATTAAAATATGAATTTTTTTATATTATGTCAATTTTTTTTATACTATGTCAATTTTAATGTGATGCTATTGATAAGAATGTGAATTATTTTATAAAAAAAAAAAAAATCATAATGGGATCCGATTTAAATCAAATTGTATGATTTGATTGGTTGTCACAATTTAGTCTTACATTTTAAAAGAAGTTAATTGAATTTTATAGATTGATTAAGGATTTTATAATTATGATGTCAATTTGGAATTGAATTGGACCATAGGGAGCCAAAAATAAAAAATAAAAATAAGAATATGAAATCTATGATTGACATTTGAAGTTAGTGTTGTGGACCCGTTACCTTAAGTAAATCTAAACGATTGATATTAAATTCTGAATTTTTATGTTTGGGATTGTGTAATTGTTCATACATATCTATGTGCAACAATTGTAATGTAAAATGATTTAAATTGAAGAAAAGTAGGATATAACTATACTTACAAGCATGTTGAAGTACATTAGTAGAACAAGCTCTAAATAATTTATATAATTTTTGTTTAAAAAATGATGACATGTTATTTGATATTTGAATAAGCCGAGAGTAATGTTACATGAACTTGTGTTGTGAATGATGAAATGTTCTTAGAAGTCGTAATTCTAATCCAAACTGCATGAGTTTTATTGATACTATTTGATTTTTTGTTCTTTTAAGTTAATTTTAAATCATACAAAACTGTAATTAATGTTTAATCATTAATTTTTTCTTAAATCATATTAAATCAAACAAAAAAACTTCGGTCTCAGAATTTATTCAGAATGAATATAGATAGTGAAAATTAAACTTGGGTCTCGAAGTTTGGAATTTTCTTGTGATTTTTCATAGATCCTCGCACTTTTATCGAAACTTTTCTCCCTTGATTTTCCATCCCCTCTTTACTTTCTCTCTCCTAGGGTTTTAGTTTCGAAAAACATCCGACCACTCACTTTTTCTTCACTTTTCAGCTCCTTTATGGCTAGCGACGAAGTACCTATTCCCGACCCCACCGCAGGTATTGGTGCTGCCACTGGTGCAGACATGGAAGCAGAGGTAGCTGCTGCATTGCTTTCCCTTGTCGAGAGGCCTTTTGATGCGGCCACATACCAGCCACGTACACATGTGCCACCCCCTGGTGGCATCTTGAGATTCGAGGGCTTCATTCCAAGGCTAGATAAGGACACTCTATTGCGAGAGCGCATGGAGCATATATCTGCCAACACTTCCATAGTACACAATTTTTCCCCTATTTTACTTTGCATACATTTTGAACTCGATGAACAAACCACTTATCTATGTTGTACATATACTGATAAAACTTCCAATTGATAGGTGATCGCCAGGAGGATTGGCGGCTACGGCTCTATATCCGGCCCCCGATGTTAGTACGAACGGCTTCCCGCAGAGGTCCGCAATTTAGTATATGCTGCTGGCTTTGGGCCCTTCTGCTCTGGGCTCATACAGATGAGGGTCGAGCCTTTGCTTTATGGGGCCCTAGTAGAGAGATGGTGGGACACCACAAACTCATTTCACTTCTCTTCTACCGAATTGATGACATTGACCCTATATGACTTCTTGATGTTGACCAGTTTACCAGTTAGGATCGGCAGCCCAGTCCCCTTCGATCCAGATATGACTCAGTGGATAGATGCACAGCTCCAGCTTCTCGGGGCCATCCCAGACACTACCAGCCACGGGATGGTGCGCTAGAACTGGTTCCTAGAGCACTTTTCAGGAACTCAGCCAGCTACTGCAGATGAGGTTGCCCAGTACGCTCGCGGCTTCCTTATATATCTTTTCGGTACTACCCTGCTTGCGAATAGGGAAAATACCGTGGGATTATATATTCTAGGGGCACTGGTACACCTTCATTTGGTGGCGGAGTACGAATGGGGTGGCGCAGGCCTAGCCACCCTATACTGCTATATGAGCTCCGTCTCCCGCCGCCATTCGAATTCACACGGCGGTTACTGGAGGGTTTGGGAGGTACACCCTACGCTCACCTTTCTGATATGCTTTAAATTCTGTTCGTTGTTGCATTTCTGGCTCATTTAATTTATTTTCTCATGCCATCTGTATGCCTTTGGTTTGCAGCTTTGGGTCTACACATATTTCACTTCGTTGGCTTCAGTTCCAGTGAGGCTGATTGAGTTGTCTGTACCCCGCTCTCAGTACTACAACTCACGGTTCGAGCAACGTCGCCTTATAGATCGCACTTTCCCATATTTCTGTCGCTTCTTTGACACTATCACAGCAGATCAGGTATTGCACTGTTTCCCACACTATTGGTCACCTTTATACTATTGTACTGTTGTGTCTGTACTATATCGCCATTCTCATACTGCACTGACTTCTGACACTGCACTAATTTTCTAACATCGTACTAACATCTGACACTGAACCGATTTTCTCATACTACACTAATATCTAACACTGAACTGATTTTCTCATACTACACTAATATCTAACACTGAACTGATTTTCTCAGGTTGACTGGCATCCTTGGGCAGGCATTCCCTAAGTGTTGAGGGCGACCTACACCGCTGCCTGGCATGCTTCCACAATGAGGATCCTGTTCGATGGCCCCTTTGGCCGGGCATACTACTTAGGAGAGAGATTCATCTGCCAAACGCAGGGTGTTGCTGACCCTGATATTCTACATCCTCCTCCCGACATGAGGGTGGCAGATGAGCTACAGGATGGTCTTAAGCTTGACCTCTTGATGATAGGTAAGGACGGCGATCGTTACCATAAGCATAGAAACTTTACTACTTTCTTACACACTCGGGTGATGGCGCCTCTTACTCCAAGCGTGGCTCGAGCTATGCCAGAGATTGTTGTTGTTCCTACTGCTGGGGTTGGCGATGTGCCCGTTTCCCAGGCTCTCCAGTAACCACCTACTATGGTCCCGCGCTAGCGGGAGGTCGCGCTCATGTAGCAGTAAAGGGTGGCAAGGCCAGGGCTGCCCCAATCATACTGACTGACCTGTGATAGGTCTACTAGAGCGCTCGGCAAATATAGTCTACTGTGTTCCCCTTGTTGGAGAACAGTGTGGTCCCGAGAAGGAACATCAGAAACCCCCAGGCATACTGCTCTATCTCCTCAACAGTCTCAAGCATAGTCCTCATGTACTGCTCGGCGAACCAGGTGTACCTGACCCTGCCTGATGATCTGTCGATCGGCGGACAAGCTCTGAGTAGATAAATCCAAGCGGCCTCCCTCTCACCCATATTCGCATCGTATGGGATCGGTCGGCCTCCCACGTCGAGGCCCGTTGACATGGAAAAGTGATACGGAGTCATCGTCATATCTTCGGTGGCTGAGAAATGAAAGGAGTTGGTGGTGTCCCACCATCTCTCTACTAGTGCACCCAGAAGGGTCTTGCTCGCCGGAAGTCGCGACACCCCTATACAAAACAGGCCAAACCCGGCCTCATCTACAATGTGCCGAACAGCATTTGGGAGCTCCATATACCACTCCCTAGCAATGATTGACCCGTAACCCCGTGTGAAACGGGAAAATACCTGCGTGTAAAATGAACAGATGTATTCAGTTTCAGAATAAACATAATGTTATGTTATGAGCCGTGTGTAAATAAATCAAATGTTGTGTTATGAACTGTGTGTTCAGATTGAGCAGTGTTATGAGTTGTGTGCAAATAAACAGAATGTTGTGTTATGAACTGTGTGTTCAGATTGAGCAGTGTTATGAGCCGTGTGCAAAGTAAACAGAATACTGTGTTATGGACTGCGTGTTCAGATTGAGCAGTGTTATGAGTCGTGTGCAAAGTAAACAGAATACTACGTTATGAACTGTGTGTTCAGATTGAGCAAAAACTGCGTTATGAACTATGTGTTCAGATTGAGCAAAAAAACTGCGTTATGAATTGTGTGTTCAAATTGAGCAAAAACTGTGTTATGAACTGTGTGTTCAGATTGAGCAAAAACTATGTTATGAACTGTGTGTTCAGATTGAGCAAAAAACTGCGTTATGAACTGTGTGTTTAGATTGAGCAAAAACTGCGTTATGAACTACGTGTACAGATTGAGCAGTGTTATGTACTATGTGCCGAAATGAGCTGTGTGCCCGAAATGAGTTGTGTTCCCAAATGAGCTGTGTGCCTGAAATGAGCTACGTGCTCGAAATGAGCTGTGTGCCCAAAATGTGTTGTGTGCCCAAATGTGTTGTGTGCCCAAAATGTGTTGTGTGCCTAAACGAGCTGTGTGCCAAATGAACAGAATATTGTGTTTTGAGTTGTGTGCCAAGTCAGCATTGTGCTATGTATGAACTGTGTGTTCAGAATGAGCAGAAGTACTGTGTATGTAAATGTGTTCAGAACGAGCAGACAGAATGCATAGTGAAAGCATGAAGTGTGCAAGAAATGCAAAACACATCGCAGAGAATGTAAAAATGAAGTACTCACCTCTCGCGCATGATGAGATAGGTGAGATTCAGGCTCCCGTAGCAGCAACTCTATGGGTGCTCGCCGTGCGAAGTTCGTGAAATGGTAGAAGGTGCTAGGAGGAAGGATACGCTCCTAAGGGTGGTACCCCTCCGGGTCGAACGGTCGCACCCTCGGTGGCAACGGTATAATGTCGGGCTCATCCTCGATTCTTGGGGAGCCCCCGTCATGCGGAATATGGTCGGCCATCTGAAGAAATCTGCAAAGATGAGCAAAAATGAGCGAAATGAGCCAAATTGCAAAAAGTCAACCAAAGTCAACTCTCGGGAAGAGAAAAAGTCAACAAAAGTCAACGCCTGAGAAAAGGTGCTAAACTTCAAGATAAAGATACTTCAAGTGGTGAAAATGGAGAAAAAAGCTCCGAAAACAAATTCTAATCAGTTCAAAACGAAGAGAATCGAAAGTTTTCGTGAAACAACTTCGCGTGGAGCGTTGGAAAACGCGTATAAAGTGCAGATCTGATAGAGAAAATGGTCTAGGGAGGAAGTGAAGTTGATTTTGGCCTTGTGTTTGTGAGAAAAAGTGATTTGGATGAGTATACTTAAAGATTCGGCCATCAAAAGACCAATCTGTCCCTGTTTTGCTAAATTGGTCGGCCAGCCTGTTTTTCTGGTCGGCCGACCACTTAAGTGGTCAACAACTGGTCGGCCACTGATCTAGGTGGTCGGCAAGCCTCCTAGATGGTCTCCAAGGTCCCTTTGTTCTCCCTGTGTATTTTGGTGATGATTGGAGTCATCGACTCTCGAGAAAGTGCAAGAAAAGTACACTTTTTGGCGCGAAATTGTCCCCGCTGGAACTTTAATTCAAGTCTTTCATGCTCGAATCATCGTCACTCGTCAAGAGCAAGGTGTATCCTTTTTGAATACGTTGTGACCCTTCCGGGAGGTAAATCGGAGGTTCCAGTTAAACTAGTCTCGTTAAGGCTTATATTTCTTTAACCAGCATTTTGTTTCAAGGCATGCTATTGAAGTCATACCACTCTCGCATTGTTATGCACACTTCCTCTCTTGCATTTGTTATGCACACCACTTGTTGCTTTGTTATGCACTCACTACTTGTGTTGTCACGCTCGTTTTACTTACATTGTTATGCACTCTTTCAGTTACATTGTTATGCATACTCCACCTGCATTGTTATGCATTCTTCACTTGAGTTGTCGCGCATGTTTCTCTTGAATTACTATGCACTCCACCCACGTTGCCACGCACACTTAGGTTGCATTGTCGTGCACCTCTTTACCCACGTTGTCACGCACACTTAGGTTGCATTGTCATGCATCCCCTTTATTTGCGTTGTCGCGCATGTTTTACTCGCATTGTTATGCGCACTTCGTTTGCATTGTTATGCACCCACACTCTACTTGCATTGTTGTGCACTTTTCACTTGCGTTGTTATGCATGTTTCCATTGGCATTGTATATGCACGCGTTTATCTTGTATTGAAATTATACCATGATTTAACGTGGAACATGTGTTTCTAACTATATTGTACCTGTTGAGTTCCTTTCTTTTGCAGGCACGATATTGTATGTACGGTTCATTTGAAGCTGGGGCGACCAGACGATATCGTATGTTGGGTTCATTCAAGAGAAGTTCCAATGTGGTGAGAATTGCATTAATTTTCTTACATCCTTTCTGTTGGAATGTGTGAGACTGTTATTTCTTATCCGCTTAAAATTGTTGCATTTATTGTGTATAATTGCTTCATTACAGCTTTCTTTGCATGATCATAAGTTATGCTTGGTTTTGTGCATGTCATTTGCATTTTGCCCCTGCCTGCGGGCGCATCTCTTTGTTATCTTGCCTATTTGTCTAAGTCTTCGGCCTTGTCAAAAATGGGTCGTCTCTGGGCTTTGACATTCACTCCCGTCACTTTTTGACTTCCGAGTTCTGTCAAAGAGGGGCAACTGTAGACACCCCATTTTTGACCGACCTTAAGACTCAGACGTCAATGATTGAGCGCTCGGTGATTGCGCATGTTGTGCTCGTTTTGAGGTTTCGGAGTTTTCGGCTAAGTGCCTTGCCTCCGGGCCTCTGAACTCTTTGTGTTTCAGCTCAATTTGCAGACTGAACCTTGTTTTCTCTTCCCTGAAGGGAGGGAGAGGTCTTGTAGACCACTCTTTTGTGGTCGTAGACCACTTTTCCCGCTTGGAGACTAGTTTCCGATTTTCGGAGCCTTCGGTCGCGCGCCTTGTCTCGGGACCACTTAACGTTCTTTGTTTGGCATGGTTTTTGAACCATACCTTGTTGCCTCTGTCTAGAGGGACACTGTGGTCTTGGAGACCACTTTTGTGGTCGTAGACCATTTTTGGTGCTCGTAGACTAGTTTTCGAGGCTCCCGACTGTGTGCCTTGCCTCCCGAACTTTCGTCTTGCATCCTTTTTGGTTTGTTTTTGGTACAAACCTTGTTTTCCTTATTTGGAAGGTGGTACAAGGGTGGGAGACCAGTTCTTCCCCTTGCAGACCACTTTGCTTCCTGTCAGCCAGTTTTTTGGTCTAGAAACTGGTTTTCTTGGTCTTTGGGCCGCCTTTTCTGGTCAGCCACCACACCATTGCCTTGCTTTCATGCTACAGACCGTCTCCCCCCATGGCCGACCACTTTTTGCCCTGGCAGACCGCTTCCACTAGTCGGCCGACCAGTAGAAGCAGCTAGCCGACCACTTTAAGTGGCCGACAGCTTTTCATCCCCTTTTTTGAGATATTTTTAGCCAGTTATGCCAGCTGGAAGGCATAAAAGCCATCCTCCATACACGTATGGGGGGATGGCCTTAGACCCTAAGCTTGTCCAACAAGCTTACACTTTGGTTCTCTATATAAGTGAACCTCCCCCCTCCTCCTCCAGGTTCAGAAAATTGTGCTTGAGAGTTATACATACATCTTTGTATCTATCTTGCATCTTCTCTTCATTTTTGTGTTCAAAAGTACATATTCTTCATACTATTGCACACAAACACACATTCAAACACCGTCCTTTTGTTGTTGAGGCTCTTAGAAGCTGGTTTTGGTGTTTTTGGTTTGGTTTGAGCTCAAAAAAGATGCTGGAGTTGTGGCTTCAAAGTTGTTCTACAAGGGTGAGCATCTAACCCTTAAAACCCTTGTTTTGGTTTAAGCTTTTGGACCTATTTGCATGCTTATTTTGGCTTAACCTTAAACTGAAAAAAGTTCTGATTTTGCATGCTTGTGTTATTTGTTTAAGGTCACTTTTGTGTTGGGGGTGGTCTACCCCATCTTAGGCCTTGTTTGGCCTTGTTTTTGTGCCATCTTTTTAAGCTATTGGGATCACCTTGTTTTGGCCTTCTCACCACTGAAACTCAGAGGAATTTTAGTGGTGAAAATGGTGCTTTGAGGTCCCAAATAGGAGAGGGTCCCCTCTCCTTGTGTTTTGAATGCTTGCTTTGAATGCCTTATGTTTGAGCATGTTTGTTAAGCTTGTGTTGGCCATATCTCAGCCTATTTTAGGCCTTATTTCAGCATGGCATACTACTATTTTGACTTGGTTTTGTCATTCCTTGCATGCCTTGTACACTTGTAGTGTAAATCTCATAAACTAGTCTTGTATGCTTCATGAAGTAGCATGTCATTCTACCTTGTTTTGAGTCCATCTCAGCATGTTCTTGGTGTTGTTTTGCCATGATATACCTCTTTTAAGGTTTGGTTTGATAGCCCCATGCATGCTCCATACACTTGTAGTGCAACTCCATGAACTAGCCTAACATGCATCATGTGTTTAGACCATCATTCTAGCATGTTTTGGCTTAACTCTAAGACGCTTTTGTCCTTGTTTTAGCATGCTCTAGCTCTGATTTGTGTTGTTTTGGTCATGCATGCCATGCTTTGTATAGCTATAACGCATTCTAGCTTGTTAGCTTTGTGTATCAAGTCCACTAGCATGCATTGCTTAGCCTATTTGAATGATTTGGCATCATTTGTTATGAGATTTCAGTGCATGTTTCATGTTCATACACTTGCATTTGTCACTTATTCAATACGTTGGAGGGTTTGCCCTTTATGCCTTAAACATTAATCATTGCGTATGCCTTCATGCCTAAGCTTGCGAGCTATCATTTCAGTGTGTTTTGGGGGTTATTTGGCCATGATATAACTCTGATTTTTGTTGGCGAAGCCATCTCATGCTTGGTTTTGGTAGGTGCAGTGTAACCCTCCCTTTTGGCCTTGCATATTCCATGCTTCATGCCCTTCATGCTAGCTTGTTTTGGCTTCCTTCCATACATGTTTTAGCATCATTTTGACATGTTCTAGGACCATTTTGGGTTACCTTTGCCATCTGCTTTATGTTTTGCATAGTTGTAGTACAAATGCCTATGCTAGCTTCAAACTTTGGGCACCATAGCATGTAGCATTGCTATGTTCCCACTTCATTCACTCTTTAAGTGCCTTTGAGTGTTATGCATTGTTGCCTTGGTTGTGGCCTAGCATGTATGCCCTCTTGCCTAGGTCCTTGAGCCTTCATCTTAGCATGTTTTGGTCTTTGTTTAGACCTAATTAAGCTCTGTCCATGGTTGGTTCATGCATTTGTGCCGCGTATTGCATGCCTTATTTGTGTTGTTTGAATGATTTGGCATCATTTCTTACTTAATTTCAGTGCATATAATGTTGTTACACTTCCATGCTTGTCACTCTTTGAGCACTCTTGAGAGTTGTGCTCTTATGCCTAGTTGATGGGCCATTGCATTGTACATGTTTGTCTTTATACTTCATGCCTTAGTTTCATCATCATGGCCACTAATTTGGGCATGACTGAGGTCTGTCCATTTTGGTTTAAGTCCGTCGAGCATGTTATGTGAATGTTGTTACAGTGCATCATGTTGTTGCATGCTTATATTGCCTTGCATTGTGTATGCATGCATTAACGTTGTTTGCATGTCATTAGCTTTGTTAAGTTGATCATCTTACATTGCATTGAGTATGCCATGTTATTCTTTGCATTGTGTATACCATGTAGTTGCATTGTGTTTTGCATGCCTTGCATTCCATGTTTGCATGCTTAAGTTGCATTGCATGTTTGCATGCTTGAGTTGCATTGCATTTGTTTGGATTAGGTGTTAGTCCAAACACGAGAAACGAGGGATGTTTCATACTTGAAGTGATGAAACGTGCCTCAATTCTCGGTCGCCGACGCACTTGATCATACATGATAGAGTTCTAGGCTTTATGTGTTTATGTGTGCATTCATTTTACATTGAATTGTGCAATTTGGCTTCTCGGCCATCATGCATCGAAATGCGTGATTGGTGGCCCGAGGGTCAAGAACCACACTCCCTTGAGCTTATGAAATGATAGGGAGGGTGGTTGTGCACACATATCTTGCAAATACATTGCCATGCCCTTTCTTGCTCTCTGTTGCAGCAAATTAAAGAAGTGCAGCAAGAACTGGTCTGCCAGCCAGAAAAACTAGCTAGCCGACCACTTTTTCTTGTCTGCAACAAAGAAAGTGGTCGGCCAGTGGCTGGAAACACCCCTAGGTGGTTGGCAGCCCTCCCACAGGTCCCCAAGGTGAGTTGGAAGCTTTCTGGAGCTTGGTGCAAGGTTTTGAGGACAGTTGCAAACAAAGGCAAGTTGGGGCATCACGACGGATTTCCAAACGAGGCAACCGGGCATGCATATACTTATCACCTCGAGGCTCCTGTTTTACTGCTTTCTTTAGCTAGCTTATGCTTTGGTTTGTACTTAATTAGTCAATGCATTTAACTATTCAATTCGTGTTGTAATAACTAGTTAGTTAACTTGTTAGTTAATTAGCTTCATTTTGTACTTAATTAGTTAGCTTGTTAGTTAATTAATTTTGTGATGTAATAATTAGTTTAATTAGCTTAGATTAGCTAGTTGGCTCATTATTCGGACCCTCCTGCGAGAGGGCGTATTTTGTAATAAGCGTGCGTATGTGTGATGCATGTCTTCCAACCCCCATTTCTTTCTCCCTTTTACTTACCCGCTTATGATGGTTAGTTTTAGGGCATGTTTTAATTAGCATCCTTATGCTTGCATGCATGCATCATTCATCTGTTTTGCATACACCGGGCTCGGCGCATCATACAAACTACATTGTATTTCAATTCCAATTTGAATACATGTTATCAAGTTGTGTTTTACATGACATCTTAGAATAGCCGAGCCTATTTTAGCTACATTTTGCATGTGTTGCATTAGCCATCTTAACATGAACTAGGATCATGCATGATTTCTAACTAGTTCTCTGTTTTGGCTCGGAGTACACTGTGAGTGCTTACGCTTTAGCATACTACATGTGTGTTAATGTTGCCATGAAAGCATGCTTACCATGAGGCTAATTGCTTAAGTGATTAACTGCTTGAATGCCTGTGGGTGAAGGTTGGATTACTTGAATTGGAACAATTCATCGAATCCCCGATTTAGCCTACTTGCGAGTAGCAAACTACAAAACATTTTCACAAACGAACATGCAATGTTTTGTTCCAAATTAGGCGATCTAGTCTATACGTGTATGCTATGCGCATCACGTAGTAAGATTAGCTAATTAACCGGAATAAGAGCACATTTGTTTTCAAAAACAATATATCATGCTTAGTAAAGGCCGATCTTTGATCGGGCGAGCGGGGGTGCTCAATGCATGACCTTCCCCTCTCGTACCCAAGTTCTCGAGCCGAGGCAGCTTTGGTGATGACAAACACGTGGCCTTAGCCACGAGTCAGGGTTTTCTAAATTCCCCCAAAATAAAATATTTAGGCGGCGACTCTGTATCTGGCAAAGCAGTCCATGTTTGGCACTTCTTTATAAAAATCAATTTTCCAAAACAATTTGCCGGATTTGGACTCTTTAGTGATTTATCAATCTTACATTGCACTTTGTGAGATCAGATTAAGAACTGTGACATTGAGTCCGAACTGTAGTAGCCTAAGAACAAAACGAATTCACGCCCTCGCGGCACGGAGAGCGGAGTTCTCCGGGCGGTCTACAAAACCCTTAAGGGTATTCATTTGTTTATTTACTTGTTGGATTAATGTATTGTTGCATGAAGAACTATTGTATCATGTAATGTAAGTTTGGAGATTTATATTCGGTTTTCCTTGAAAGAGTCATGATTGTTGTATTATCATTTGGGCTAGAAATTTGGGCTGTTACAATACGGCTGAACTGTGTGAACACCCAAAAATCATTTTTCCACTTTTGCTGGCTATTATACGGGGGGACTATGTGGACACCCAAAAATCATTTTTCCCACATTCGTCCAACGATAAGCCTAGACAGGGAAATTAGGCACCTTTAATTAAAAACCACCCCCATATTTGCTGGCTATTATACGGCGGGACGTGGGCCCAAAAAATCTTTTTCAACTTCCCCGCGATTACCAACACAACACCACCCAACACAACTCAACCCAACTCGACACAACCCAACACAACTCAACTCAACATAACTCATCAAAACCCAACACAACTCAACACGATCCAACACAACTCAACATGGTTCAACACAATTCAACATAGTCAACACAATTCAACATAATCAACACAATTCAACATAATTCAATACAATTCAATTCAACACCACTAAATGTATTTCAACATAATTCAAGGTGAACTCTTAAATCTCCATTTTATCATTTCATCCCAAGGCTCATGTCATCCATATCATTAGCAAATCTTTTTCCCCAAATTTCATTCAATATTATAGCATGATTTACAATGTCCATAATAAAGGCTCAATCGTCAATTTTTAACATAATTTTTAAACACTTCCAAAATTCAATTAAACTTGTATATATATAATTTAACCTCTCAATTTCATGATTCTACTTTCAATATAGGCAAAATCATTAATTATCAACATGAGTCAACTTAGGGTTTTCAAGGAAAATCAAGACTTTCAAGAAAAATTCAAACTTCTCACACCACTATTTTTTATTCCAATTTTCCCATTGATTGCACACCTAAGGTTCATAATCCACAAGCTTAACCCAACAATTGAACTCCAACACTTCAAACCTTAAGCCCTCAATCTCATGATGTAACACTATATGCTTGAAAATGTAGATTTTGTATTTATATAATCAAAATACCACAAATCTATCTATTAATGCAAGTATTGAAGAAGAACTAGGACTCCTACCTCAAGAATCAAGCAAAAGAGCAAAGCTTTGATGAGATTCCTTCACTAATCCAAACTTCAATTGGTTGAAAAGTAAGATCTTCAAGCCTCCTTCACTTTTTGGTAAGAGATCTTGGCCAAATCTTTGAGGAATGGAAGGTATTTGGGTCAAAAATTTAGGGTTTTCGGACTTAGGATGAGGGGGAGGAAGAAGGAAAAGGAAAGTGAAAAGAATGATCTAAAAAACCACTTTTTAAGTTGTTGAATTCGCGCAGTACGCTCGAGCGTCACTTTTCCCACTCGAGCGCGCTTGTTTCCAGCACAGATACTGAAACTTCAAACGGGTATAACTCTCTCATCCGAACTCCATTTTAGGTTGTTCTTGTGCCCAAATTGAAGCCCCAGAAACAAGCTTTCCAATGGTTCTAGCCTCACACCCATCACACCCAAATTCAAAGTGTGGAAAAAGAAAATGGTAAAAGAGTGACCGTTGTTCGTAGGAAGATTATCCGAATTAAAGTTTTTGGTCCAATCTTACTTTACCATCATGTTACCACTTCAATCAATGTCCCAAAATAAAATAGGGAGGCTCCAAACACAATAATAAAAGGTCAAAAACAATCCCACTAGTCTCAAAAATTCAAACTCAACCAGGCAGACCGCTCAAGCGCCTGATCTGGCGCTCGAGTGTGCAGACCAACAAAGCCAGCTGCTCGAGCGACCACTCCTATGCTCGAGTGGGAATTCACAACTCTCAGAATTTCGGACAGACTGCAAATGTACTGGAAGCCTCACAAGTCCGCTCAAGTGGAGGGAAAATTTCTGGATCGTTATATCTCAGGCCCAGTTGGGCCCACCCCAGGGGGGCGAACTTTGGGTGTGCCTCGAGCTCATGGGCCAGATTTACACCTTCATATGTGGGTAGTGGTTGTGAGATATGTAATGTTGGTTATGATCAAAGTGGCACGGTTATGAGCAAAATGATATTGCTTATGAGATATATAGGTAGTGGTTATAAGATATGTGATATTAGTTATGATCAAAATGGTGCGGTTATGAGTCAAAGGGTGTTGATTATGAGATATGTGATTAGTGGTTATGATATATGTGACGTTGGTTATGAGGCAAAGGGTGTTGGTTATGAGATGTGGCTATGACATATGTGGGTAAAGGTTATGAGATATGTGATTAGTGATTATGAGATATGTGATTTTGGTTATGAGCAGAGTGGTGTAGTTATAAGTCAAATGATGTTTGGTTATGAGATATGTGATTAGTGATTATGAAATATGTAATATTGGTTATGATCAAAGTGGTGTCGTTATGAGATATGTGATTTGTGATGTTGGTTATGCACCAAAGGGTGTTGGTTATGAGATATGTGGATAATGGCTATGAGATATTTGATTAGTGATTATAAGATATGTAATTTTGGTTATGAGCAAAGTGATGTGGTTATGAGTCAAAGGGTGTGTGATTATGCTATATATGTTAGTGGTTATGAGATATGAGATATTGGTTATGATAAAAGTGGTGTGGTTATAAGCAAAGGGGTGTTAGTTATAAGACATGTGATGTTGGTTATGACTCAAAGGGGTTGATTATGAGACGTGGTTATGATCCATGTGGGTAGTGGTTATGAGATATGTCATTAATGGCTATGAAATATGTGATATTGATTATGATCAAAGTGGTGTGGTTATAAGCAAAAAGGTGTTGGTTATGAAATATGTAATGTTGGTTATGACCCAAAGGGGTTGGTTATGAGATGTGGTTATGATTCATGTAGGTAGTAGTTATGAGATATGTGATGAATGGTTATGAGATATGTGATATTGGTTATGTTCAAAGTGGTGTGGTTATGAGCCAAAGGGTATTGGTTATGAGATATGTGATTATGGTTATGAAAAATGTGATTTTAGTTATGAACAAAATGGTGTTGGTTATGATATGTGGTTATGACTAAGTTATGATCAATTTGATTATAGTTATGCAGAAATATGATTTTGGCTCAAACTATAAAAAGTGACCTATTTATTAGGTCACTTTTAATGATGTGACTCAATCTTAGCCATTGATTTTTTATGTACTGTATATTTTTTGGACAAAATGTACTATCTATGCTCCAAATAACATCTAGGAGGACTAGCACGTACCTGCTTTCTTGGAGGAATTCTTTGAGCACTACTTTTAGATTATTGTAGTCCATAGTTTCCAAACTCTGGGGGAGAGGTCGTTTGACGAAGAGTTTTTGAATCAAAATTTTTAAGAGCTTCTTAAGCTTAAATGATTGAGAAACAGTGATCCAAGCATGGTTTTGCAAATGTCTCTTCACTTCCAGGTCGTCATAAACTTTCTTGATTAGGGTGGTTTTACCCAAGCCATCCATTCCCACCACCAAAATCACTTTGAGTCGAGAATCAACATCATCAAAGACCCAACCAATGAGTTTTTGTTTGGGCTTGTCGATGCCAACAAGATCATCTTCTTCTAGTAGAAGTGCATCACCTCTTCAATCATAACATCCTCCATTGTTTGCCACATTGGAGCTTAAGCCTTGCTTTGAGCCACTGAATTTGTAATTATACCTCTAATGGCTTTGTGCAATATCGTCAACTCTGCCTTTGATTTCCTGAATCTCAGAAGCAATTTGATGCCGAGCTTTCATATTCTTAATTTGATAATAAATCTTAGAAAAAGATCCGAAGAATCCATGCTGAGGATGGCGATGAGCAAAGTGAAGCATAAATGCATCAAGAAGGTCCTCGGTGTCATAACTGACTTCCCTGACTTGCTTAACCGATGCTTAGATCTCTAGATCAGTGTCTTCAATTGCATCAGCAACCCTCGGGAAGGCCCTCATGCTCTCCAGCTCGTCTCTGATGAACAAAAATTCACGCTTAACGCCACCCAACAATTTCAACTCTTCTTCAACCAAGCTTTCAAGCTTTCTAAGCAAGAATGTCACTGCACTTTCTGTCATTTTCTCTCTCTGTCTCTTAATTTTCTCTCGCAAGGAAAGATAAAAATTGATGAGCAACAGATCAGAGACTCAGAGCTACGAAGGACGAATTATTTGGTAACTGGTTATATGTCATGTATTTTATACCAAAAGTGACTACAAAATGTGAATCCTCTAGATAATTTTGTTTTAATAGAATAATTAGTTTGTAAATTGTTTCCCAAGAAAATATTGAGAAACGAAAACATGGAAGAAATTAATTAAAATAAAATAAAACAAAGCAGTGTTCCAACAGAGAAAGTGAAAGTTGTGGTGAAAAAAAAAAAGTGGGAAACCAAATGAACATGCGTAATTGGTGGATTAAAAGAAGAATGGTTACTACAGACACATTGTTGGAATAAAATGCAACGCAAAATTCGTTTGCTTCCTGTTAATGCATATAAGGTATATATTCCTATATATATTAGGTATTGATTTCCTAGATATATTAGGTATTGTCATAGTTAAGTCTCTTATAGGATACTCTTTCTCATAGTTAGATTTCTAGTAGGATACTCTTTCTCAGCCTATATATACAGGCCTTCTAATGTATAGGACAATTCATTCAATACAATACATATTATTTTCTCTCTCTATTATTCTAACATGGTATCAGAGCTATAAGTTAAGCTCTTGGTGTTCTTCGCCTCATCGGCGGGCAGCAGCCTTGCCTTGGCCACCCGCCGAACCTCATCCTATTTCGTTGCCATATTTTCCTTCTAGTACCGCTTCGTGGTGATCTCTTCCTCTGTCTGCTAGTTTCTATCTTCAAACCTATTTCAGTTTGAGGGGGGTATTATACCTATATCAAACCTACGCAAGCTGTCCCCTTTGGCGCACCACGCAAGCCGCCCCCTCTGATGCACAATCCAAGCTGCCCCCTCTGGCGCACAACCTCAACCGCCCACTTAACCCCAAACTACGACAAAATGCACCTTTGGCGACTAAAAAAAATTTAGTCGCCAAAAGTTGTGGAATTGGCAACAAAAACGTTTTTTAGTCGGCAAAAATACAATATTTAGCTACTAAAATTTTTTAATCGGGGTATATTGATTATCAGCGACTAAACAAAAATTTAGTTGCTAAAAATACTAGAATTGGCGACCAAAAAAAAATTTAGTCGTCGTATATTGAGTTTTGGCTACTAAAACCATTTAGTCGCTGAATGTAAAATAAAAAATTATTTTTATCTTTTAGTCACCGTATATTGAGTTTTGGCTACTAAAACTATTTAGTCACCAAATGTAAAATAAAAAATTATTTTTAATCTTTGGCAACCAAAATTTTAGTCACCAAAAACATATTTTCAACGACAAAAAAATATTTTAGTCGCTGAATATAAAATAAAAAATTAATTTTTATCATTGACGACCAAAAGTTTGGTCAGTAAGTTTTTTTTTTATATATACATAATAATTTTGCAAATGTTTGAATGAATGAGTAACAAATCCCAAAATCTGTTAACTGGATGATTTAATCTTAAATCAATGCAAAATTATTGTGATAAAAATTGAATTGGGAAGGTGTTGTTCGGACTAGTGGGGATTATCATGAATCTTTTTTAATGAACTCAATCATTTATTTTGTACAATCATTAGTATATATTATTTATATAAAAAAAATTAGGACGATTTGATATTCATAATCTATTCAATTTATTGTGTTTGTCACTAAAAAAATAGATAGTCTATTTTTAAAAATACAATTATCATTCATTTTTTGAAAACAAATGCGATAAATTTAATAGAATACGATTATCAAATTTACTTAGTTTTTTTGTGAATGATATATGCAAAGGGCCTGATAAAATAAATAATGTAGATTATTAAGACAGGAGCCATGATGTATCCCATGATCTACAGAGAAGTCAAGTCCTTCAAACCTATTGTAGAAAAACTTAATCTATTTATTTGATGAAAAATGATACATAAGTCCACTTAAGCGATATGGTTTATTGATAATTGTCTTTAATAGTTTAATTGATAGTTGGGTTTATAAAGTAGTCTAATTTTTTGTCTTCAATACTAATGCTCTTATTTGATTGGCATAGCATGTTTCCAAGCATGGCCAATATGTCAACTAAAAGTATATTTGGCAATTCACTAAAATAGTCAAAAAAAAATTATAAAAAAAAATCACTATAAAATGTTAATTATTTTCTCTATTTTTGTATATATTTTTTAAAAATTACTAAAAAGAATTAATTCCCAAACAGACCATAAATGACACTAGTAGCAACTAATAAGTGCATATATATATATATAGTTTTACTAATGTGTATGTTTTATTAATGTTTATTTGAAGTTATTGTTAAATTGTTTTCTGTTTTCTGTTTTCTATTTTGTATTATTATTACTATTGTAGTGCTACTTTTATTATTATTATTTTAGTGCTACTTCCTGCTTCCGTTCCCTTTTGTAACGCCCTCAAAACAAACCCATAATCATATATCCATGATACAAGAAAGAGATATCATATTCCCAACATCAGAGTATTCTTACAGGAGATATTACATGTTGACAACAAAAGTAAATGCCCTATAGGCTTACAATTTTCCAAGTCAACACTTGGGTTCAACAAGAATAGAGTTCTAACTCTTTACACAAAATAAGTCATTGGCTTGATATACATGTAATACACAAAATAATCACAAAAGTAAGCCTTTAGCTTCTACAACCTCCCATGCTACATCCTTGGAGGTGGCATATCACCTGCACCTGAAAATGATGTCCCATATAGGGTGAGCCAATGCCCAGTAGAGATATGCTAAACATAAAATGAGCAATAACTAAAACATTAGCATTTGATAAATGTTTAACTCATACAAACCAACGTACAACACCATCCAATTTCATGACAGATATGTCCATATTTCATTCCACTTTCCTTTACTTACCAAATTTTCAATTCATAACATGGCTTAGAACCTGGCCAACAATTTAATGAGACTACGACTCATATTAAAACACTTCCTTTTTAAATGAGATAACAACTCATATCAAAACACTTCCATACTTCACAATAGATACACATATTTGCTATATCAATGGAGTCCATCCCCTATCTCCTCCCAAATAATATCCGGTTTAGGAGTCCATCCCCTATCTCCTCCCAAACCGTGGAGTACATCTCCTATCTCCTCCTAGACAATACAATGTATATAAACACTTATCATATACAATGATCAATCGATACACATATTCGATGCATTATTCCAACCGTCATATTCAATGACATATTCAACGTGATTAGTTTCAGTTTTCCCTAATCAACATACAGTGTCTACAAAAATCAAGACTATCCTCCACCGATAGCCCAAAACAATTATTTCTAAACAGATAATAAATGCATCAACAGAAAAATTATCAATATTTCCAAAGGTGAGTGATTAACTTATCCAACTCCACCATTCATTCTCATAACTCCTCAATTTCATTATTTCCAACTCAATTTCATATTTCTTGATAAATGTCATTAATTTCAAAAATAACCCAATTAATCCCAACTAGGGTATTTTTTCCCTTTTCTCAATATTGACCCAAAGGTCCAAATATCATCAATAGACCTCAATAGCTTCATTTTGAGGCTCAAATACACATACATAGTTCAATGGAACAAAAGCCTCTCCTTACACATTTTAAGGTTTAAAACCCGAACTCCCAAACTTTCCCAACTACAACATTAAACCAAAATGACTACAAGTTTATGTCAAAGATCATGAATATGAATAGTTATCCCTACCTCAAAGTTTGAAGCCCAAAGGAAAAGATGAAGAATCCCAAAGATGCTCCAAATCAACACTTTTTCGGATCCAAAGATAGCCCAAACCAAACTCTACCTATTATACAAAGGAACTAAGGTAGAAACACTCTAGAACTAGATGGATTCTTAGAGAGAGAGAGTGTAGAGAGAGAGGCTTCCGAAATTAGGGTTTTGAAAAGTTAGAGAGAGAGAGAGAGAAAGTTGAAAAAGTGATTTAAAATGACCCAGCTACGATCTGATATACGTATGACCCGCTCGAGCGGATAATAGGACACTCGAGCGTCAGACACAAAAACTTAACCCCCTCGAGCGCAAAAAGACCCGCTCGAGCACCAATGCACAACAGCAAAACACTACCCGCTCGAGCGCAAAGGAACCCGCTCGAGCGTAGATTACACTCCTCCAGTACTTTTACAAACTCCGAACACCCGCTCGAGCGTCAGATACCTGCTCGAGCGCGACCTGCTCGAGCGTAAGGAAATCTGCTCGAGCGTGAAAAACACACCTGCAGTATTTTTGCAAACACGCAAAATGCTGAAAGGATGCAAACTCCGCTCGAGCGCAAAGGGACCTGCTCGAGCAGATCATCAAAAATCTGGGCAACAAGAATAGACACCAAAGCTCAACCAACCTGTTTGAAACACGCCCAAGACATTTCTAAACTCAAATTCAAAGAATTAAAGGACAGAATTAAAAGATATATCACAATAGACATCCACGGAATCGAGTCCGGAATACAAAACCAAATGAAGGAAGGAAAACCGGGATCACTATATCCTTCCCCCTTAAAGAATTTCGTCCCCGAAATTAGCAACATAAGTTTCAAAATTGTAATTTTCAATTCTCAACAACATTACAATTCAACATTTAACATTCTGACCCATTACCGATCATCACATCTCTTTTCAGGAGGCAAATTACAACATATGTTACAATCTGCATTATCAACATGCATTTCCTTGAAATTCAACAATTTCTAACGCCATATTCCATCATTTCATAACATATTCAATGTTAATGATATATCTGCATTTCTAAAACGTTATTAACATATACAATGTTAAAATAAACTTCCATTTTCAAAGCATACTCAACAATTATCATACTTCCCATAACGAAAACATATACAATGTTTTACACTTAAGACATATTCAATGCTCTTAAAGTTTATAAATACAACAAAATTCCCAATACATGGTTACACATTAACAAACAAGTCCGGATATTTCTCACGGACCTCCAGCTCACGATCCCAAGTGGCTTCTTCCACCCTGTGATGTTTTCATAAAACTTTTACTAAGGGTATTGTCTTGCCTCACAAGACTTGATCCCGCCTATCCAAGACCTGAACAGGTCTCTCCTCATACGAGGCATCCTCATCAACCTCTAAGTCGGTCCAATCCAATACGTGCGATGGATCCAGCTCGTACTTCCGAAGCATACTAATATGAAACACGTCATGCACCCCGGACAACTGCGGCGGTAAAGCTAAATGGTAGGCAACCTCACCAATCCTCTCAAGGATTTCAAAAGGGCCAATAAACCGAGGGGACAACTTCCCGCTCTTACCAAACCTCATGAAACCCCGCCTAGGTGATATTTTCAGAAAAACGTGATCACCCACCTCAAATGCCAAAGGCCTCCTCCCACGGTCAGCATAACTCTTTTGACGATTCTAGTCTGTAACAAGTCTCTTACGAATAAGTTCAACTTTCTCCATCATCTCCCAAACCAACTCCACGCCCAACAAAGGTGCATCACCCACCTCGGCCCAACAAACTGGAGACCTCAACGGTTGCCATACAAGGCCTCAAATACCAATACTCGATTGGAAACTATTATTGTAGGCAAACTCCACCAAGGGTAAATTCCTCTCCCACGACCCACTAAAGTCAAGGACACAACCTCGAAGCATATCCTCAAGGATCTGAATAGTACGCTCGGACTGCCCGTCAGTCTGAGGATGATAAGCCATGCTAAAGGTTAATCTAGTGCCCAAGGCACTCTGCAAACTCTGCCACAACCTAGCAGTAAAACGTGGATCTCTATCTGAGACGATCGACACTGGGACCCCGTGCAACCTCATTATATCCCAAACATACAAGTCGGCAAGATGATCTACCGAATCTCTCACGCGCATAGGGATAAAGTGCGTCGACTTAGTTAACCGGTCTACAACCACCCAAATAGTATCGCTACCCCACTAAGTCCTCGGAAGACCTACAATGAAGTCCATAGTGACATGCTCCCACTTCCACTCGACTATAGGCAAGGGTTGTAGCAAACCTACTGGCCTCTGATGCTCGGCCTTCACTTGCTGACAAGTAAGGCACTTCGATACGAAAACTGCCACATCCTTCTTCATACCCCGCCACCAAAACTGGCGACCCAAATCACGATACATCTTAGTGCCTCCCGGATGCACCGCAAGGCATGAATGGTGAAACTCTCGGAGTACCTCCTCTCGACAAGACTCCAGCACAAACAAACGGTCTCGGTATCTCACACTCAGGTCAGGATACACAGTCAAACCCTTCTCAACCTTCCCATTGGAGATCTTCTCCCAGAGGGATTCTACCTCAAGATCACCTCTCTGTGCCTCTAACACTCGATTCACAAGTGTAGGCTGCACAACTACCGAAAACAAAGCCGCAGACTCAACAGATTCACCAAGAAGCAAATCAAACTCGCCAAGTGCACCCAACATCTCCCACTCCCGGATGGCTATACAAGCTACATCACTAATGGATTTCCTGCTAAGGGCATCGGCCACAACATTGGCCTTCCCCGGATGATAGTGCAGCTCGAAGTCGTAATCCTCAATAAATTCCATCCACCTCCTCTGCCTCAAGTTCAAGTCTTTCTGTGTAAACAAATACTTCAGACTCTTATGATCCGAGAACACCTTGAATCTCTCACCATACAGGTAGTGCCTTCAAATCTTCAAGGTAAAAATCACAGCTGCTAACTCTAGGTCATGTGTAGGATAATTCCTCTCATGTATTTTCAACTACTACGAGCCATAGGCTACCACTTTCCCCTCTTGCATCAACACACAACCCAAATCCTCTCGTGAGGCATCACAATAAACCGCATAGCCCAAACCTCTTTTCGGAATAATCAAAACCGGAGCGGTGGTAAGTCTAACTTTCAACTCTTGGAACGACCTTTCACAAGTCTCACTCCACACAAACTTGACCCATTTCCGCGTCAATCTAGTCAATGGCGAAGCTAGCCTGGAGAAATCCTTCACAAATCGGCGATAATACCCAGCTAATCCCAGAAAACTGCGGATCTCAAAAACACTCTTAGGCTGTGCCCAACCTGTACTGCCTCTATCTTGGATGTATCAACAGACACCCCTTCCCCGGAGACTACATGGCCTAAGAATTTAACCTCTCTTAGCCAAAACTCACACTTCCCAATCTTAGCATACAGTCAATGGGCTCTAAGCAACTCAAGCACCACTCTCAAGTGTTCCTCGTGCTCTTCCTCAGAAGGTGAATAAATCAGAATGTCGTCCACAAAGACAACTATAAAACGATTTAAGAATTCCTAGAATATCCGGTTCATCAAATCCATAAACACTGTCGGTGCATTGGTGAGCCCAAAATGCATCACCAGAAACTCATAGTGGCCATACCGCATACAGAATGTCGTCTTCTAAATATCCTCCTCTCTGACTCTCAATTGATAGTAACCCAATCTCAAGTCTATCTTAGAGAAACAACGGGACCCTTTCAACTGGTCAAACAGATCATCTATACGGGGCATAGGGTATTTGTTCTTAACCGTAGCCCAATTCAATTTTCGGTAATCGATACAAAATCTCAAAGCCCCATCTTTCTTCTTAGCAAAGAGGGCTGGTGCTCCCCACGGCGAAGTACTAGGGTGAATAAAGCCCTTATCTAGTAACTCCTGGAGTTGAATCTTCAACTCACTCAATTCGGCTGGGGCAAAACGGTAAGGTGCCATAGAAATCGGTGCCATGCCAGGCACTAAGTCAATAGAGAACTCGATCTCTCGATGAGGTGGTAAACTAACAAGATCCTCGGGAAAGACGTCCAAGTACTCACAAACCACTCTGGGTAACTCAATCTGGATCTCATCACACTCACTACTCATAAAGCTAGCAATAAGACAACTAAGCTCACTCCGCCCTCACGGATCATACACCGGTGGCAACACTCTACCAACCCGATCCCCCAAGAAATGGAAACAATCCCCACTCAAGGTACATACAGTGACCCTCTGGCGGTAACAATCAATAATAGCCCGGTATGACGATAATCAATCCATACCCAAAATCACATCGAAACCCAACATAGCCATAACTACAAAAGAAAATGGAAGCCGGCAGTCGGCGACCTCTATATCACAGCCCTGACACCCTTGTTTCAAAATCAATTCACCCCCAACAGGTGATACAACATAAATAGGAGATGCTAATAGCGCCAACTCCAGCCCCAAAATAGATACAAATACAACAGATATAAAAGAATAGGATGAACCCATATCAATCAACACACTAGCAACCGAGTTACAAAACAAAAAGGTACCTCTCACAATAGATGGAGCCGGTACAAGATCCTGCGCGGTAACAGCATACACACTTCCTGAAGGTCTCTGATCTACCTTCTCACCTCTCGAAGCAAAAGGCTACTGCACAGACTGAGACGATGAGGCTCCCTGATTGGCCCTCGAGGCCTGAACAAACTGAGCTGACTGATAACTCTGCCTCGACCCAGATGCACCACGCAACTGCAGGCAAAACCTCTTTAGGTGCCCCGCCTGACCACACTGATAACATGAGAGCGGCTGGCCTCTGCCCTGACTCTGGCTTTGAGGACGAGCCGAAGAAGAAGCTGATCTCTGACCTCCTACCCTCTACGGGCAAGCTGGAGACTTGTGGCCCAGTTGACCACACTTGTAACAGGTAAAGTCTCCCTGACCGCCTCTCCCAGAACCTGAACTCGGCACTGGAAAGGTAGATCTCACAAAAGCACCCTGGGACTGCTGAGGGTTAGAACCTCTCTGCCTCTTACCATCCCCCTAGCCATCCTGACTCCTCTTGGTGCCCCTCATCCTCTCCTCCTCCTCATGCATGATAATCTCCATATGGGCTGCAGCATCCGCAAGGCGTCCATACTCCCAAGTCATGGACCCCGCAACTCTCATCTTGAGCCCGGTCCTTAACTTCTTCTCAAATTCAAGACAACGGCGTTCCTCTGACGCCACTAGCTCAGGTGCGAACCTAGACAAGCTGTAACACCCTCGAAATAAACCCATAAATCATGCATTTATTGCATCCATAAACTTAAGAGAGTAAAACATAATGCCATTCATCAGATTATTCTTAAAAAAGATATTACATGTTGACAACAAAAGTAAATGCCCTATAGACTTACAACTTTCCAAGTCAACACTTGGGTTCAACAAAAATAGTGTTCTAACTCTTTACACAAAATAAGCCCATGGCATGATATACATGTAATATACAAAAGAGACAATAAAAAGAGTTATCAGCCTTAAGCCTCCCAAGCTACTTCCTTGGAGGTCGCATATCACCTGAACCTGAAAATGATGTCCCATATAGGGTGAGCCAACGCCCAGTAGAGATATGCCAAATATAATTTGAGCAATAACTAAAACATTAGCATTTGATAAATGTTTAACCAATATAAGCCAACATACAACACAACCTAATTTCATAACAGGTATGTCCATGTTTCATTCCATTTTTCCTTTACTTAACAATTTCAATTTACAAACATGGCTCAGAACCTGGCCAAACAATTCCCATGAGACTACGGCTCATGTTAAAAACCTTTCCAATATCAACAATTTAAATGAGATTATAACTCATAATAAAACACTTCCATAATTCACAATTCACATGAGATAATAACTCATATTAAACACTTCCATATTTCACAAATGATACACAGATTTGCTGCATCAATGGAGTCCATCCCCTATCTCCTCCCAAATTATATCCAGTTTAGGAGTCCATCTCGTATCTTCTCCCAAACCGTGGAGTACATCCCCTATCTCCTCCCACACAATACAATGTATATAAACAATTATCATATATACGATCAATCAATATACACATTCGATGTATTATTCCAACCGTCATATTCAATGACATATTCAACCGATTAGTTTTAATTCACCTAATCATCATGCAATGTCTACAACATTCAAGACTATCCTCCACCGATAGCCCAAAGCAATTATTTCTAAACAGATAATAAATGCATCAACAAATAGGTTATCAACAATTTCAAAAGTGAGCGACTTATAAATCCAACTCCACCATTCAACCTTATTTTAAGCCAATTTCATCATTTCCAACTCAATTTCATATTTCCATAACTTTCCAAATTAATTATACAAATTAATTCATAACATTAAATTAGGGCTTTTCTCCCTCTTTTCTCAACATTGATCCAAAGGCTCAAATACCAACAATAAACAACAATAACCCAATTTGAGACCCAAAATACGCATGTATTGGCCCAAAGAACAAAACCCCTCTTATACATTTGAAACCCTAACATCCAAAATTATCCAACATCAACATTAAATCAAAATGACCAAAAGTTTATGTCAAAGATCATAAAAGTGAGTAGTTATCCCTACCTCAAAAGATGACACCAAATGGAGAAGATGAAGAATTTCGAAATGCTCCAAAACCCAAGATTTTCGGATGGAAATGTAGCCCAAGCCAAGCTCTACACTTTTTACAAAGACACTAAGGTAGGAGATCACTCAAACTAGATCAAACCCTAGAGAGAAGTTGAAGCTTAGAGTGAGGAACTCTCCAATGGAGGTTTTGAAAAGTTAGAGAGAGAAAAGGTACCGAAAAAGCGATCCAAAAAGTCAAAATTTGGACTGATATAAAAACAGGTCCGCTCGAGCGTGGGATTCCCCGCTCAAGCGTTAGACACAGACTTACACTCGAGCGTCAAAAGCGCCGCTCGAGCGCTGGATGCACACTTCCAGAAATTTTGCAGTCGATGGTCCCTGCTCGAGCGTGAGAGTGGACGCTCGAGCGTCCAATGACCTGCAGAACAAAATACTGAGAGATGAATATTCACACTCGAGCATCAAAATGCCCACTCAAGCGGAGAGGCAACAACAAAGGGCCCGCTCGAGCATCAAAAGCCCCACTCGAGCGTGAAGGCCAAAATTTGGGCATCAACTTTTGGTTTCTAAACACAACTAACCTATTCCCAACCTGCCCAACACAACCCAAGACTCAAATATAAAGAGTAAAGGATAGAAATGAGAATATGACAACCACACACTCACAGAACCAAGTCCGGAGTACAACAAACAAAGAAAGGGAAAACTGGGATCGCTACACAAGCTAGTAAATGCGGCCTCAAACTCGGCCACTGATGTACTCAGCTGCTTGAGCTGACAGAACTGATCCCTCAACTTCTCCCTAACAGCTGGAGATAGAAACTTCTCCTGGAAAACATCTACAAAGGCCTCCCATGTGCCACCAATACGTCATCGAACAAACTTCCACCACTGACCCGCATCTCCCTTCAACTGGAAAGACGCCAAGGTCACCTTCAATGCCCCATCTTCGATGCCAAGCATCTCAAACATCTTAGTCATCTGCTCAAGCCACTCGTCAGCCTTAAGTGGCTCCTTCAGATCTCCCAAAAACTCATTCGGATTAGACCAGAAAAACTCCCTCTTCAAAAAGGACGGCCCTGCCTCAGCAACATGGGCCTGGACTTGATTCTCAGCTCTGAGAATGTCCATGGATTCCCTCAATGCTCCTGCCATCTCGCGGGCTAAGGCGCCCATGGCCTGCTGACCTACTGGCTCGGCCACATTGGCCTGACCAACAACATCTTGCTGCGCCGGAATCACATTCGGTATAGGCATCTCCTGCCTCCTAGGCCTACCATGCCTACCATCACGTCCTCATCCTAATAAAGGTAACAAAGAACATTAGCACATTCACAAATGTGCCGAAGCTATTTCACTCGTGTCCTAATGCATTGGACAACAGTAATTCACTCCACATAAGCACATAATCACATAAGCACTTACGAATTTCATTTCCGGATAATGACAGTCCCGAGGCGTTGCTAGAGTTCCAGTTAGAAATGGCAGTGATCAAGTGCCTTTCCAACAGGACTCTCAGAAACCCAAGGATCCAATCAACATCCTAGAGACTAAATCTCACACCTAAATAGTCACGTAAACATGTTATCAAATAAATACATAACATTACATCTAAGTCTCTAACAAGCGAGACAAACCGATTGTGGTACTAACCACTTCCCACGTACCCAAAATATTCAAACCCGGTACGCTCTAATACCAAGTTGTAGCGCCTTCAAAATAAACCCGTAATCATACATCCATGATACAAGAAAAAGATATCATATTCCCAACATCAGAGTATTCTTACAGGAGATATTACATGTTGACAACAAAAGTAAATGCCCTATACGCTTACAACTTTCCAAGTCAACACTTGGGTTCAACAAGAATAGAGTTCTAACTCTTTACACAAAATAAGCCCTTGGCCTAATATACATGTAATACACAAAATAATCACAAAAGTAAGCCTTCAGCTTCTACAACCTCCCAAGCTACATCCTTGGAGGTGGCATATCACCTGCACCTGAAAATGATGTCCCATATAGGGTGAGCCAACGCCCAGTAGAGATATGCTAAACATAATATGAGCATTAACTAAAACATTAGCATTTGATAAATGTTTAACTCATACAAACCAATGTACAACACCATCTAATTCCATGACAGATATGTCCATATTTCATTCCACTTTCCTTTACTTATCAAATTTTCAATTCATAACATGGCTCAGAACCTGGCCAACAATTTAATGAGACTACGACTCATATTAAAACACTTCCTTTTTTAAATGAGATAACAACTCATATCAAAAAACTTCCATACTTCACAATAGATACACATATTCGCTATATCAATGGAGTCCATCCCCTATCTCCTCTCAAATAATATCTGGTTTAGGAGTCCATCCCCTATCTCCTCCCAAACCATGGAGTACATCTCTTATCTCCCCACACACAATACAATGTATATAAACACTTATCATATATAATGATCAATCAATACACATATTCGATGCATTATTCCAACCGTCATATTCAATAACATATTCAACGTGATTAGTTTCAGTTTTCCCTAATCAACATACAGTGTCTACAACAATCAAGACTATCCTCCACCAATAGCCCAAAGCAATTATTTCAAAACAGATAATAAATGCATCAACAGATAAATTATCAATGACATATTCAACGTGATTAGTTTCAGTTTTCCCTAATCAACATACAGTGTCTACAACAATCAAGACTATCCTCCACCGGTAGCCCAAAGCAATTATTTCTAAACAGATAATAAATGCATCAACAGATAAATTATCAATATTTCCAAAGGTGAGTGATTAACTTATCCAACTCCACCATTCATTCTCATAACTCCTTAGTTTCATTATTTCCAACTCAATTTCATATTTCATGATAAATGTCATTAATTTCACAAATGACCCAATTAATCCCAACTAGGGTATTTTTTCTTTTTTCTCAATATTGCCCCAAAGGTCCAAATATCATCAATAGACCTCAATAGCTTCATTTTAAGGCTCAAATACACATATATAGTTCAATGGAACAAAAACCCCTCCTTACACATTTTAAGGTTTAAAACCCTAACTCCCAAACTTTCCCCACTACAACATTAAATCAAAATGACTACAAGTTTATGTCAAAGATCATAAATATGAGTAGTTATCCTTACCTCAAAGTTTGAAGCCCAAAGGAAAAGATGAAGAAACCCAAAGATGCTCCAAATCAACACATTTTCGGATCCAAAGATAGCCCAAACCAAACTCTACCTTTTATACAAAGGAACCAAGGTAGAAGCACTCTAGAACTAGATGGATTCTTAGAGAGAGAGAGTGTGCAGAGAGAGAGGCTGCCAAAATTAGGGTTTTGAAAAGTTAGAGAGAGAGAGAGAAAGTTGAAAAAGTGATTTAAAATGACCCAGCTACGATCTAATGTACGTATGACTCGCTCGAGCGGACAATAGGATGCTCGAGCGTCAGACACAAAAACTTAACCCGCTCAAGCGCAAAAAGACCCGCTCGAGCGCCAATGCACAACAGCAAAACCCTACCTGCTCGAGCGTAGATTACACTCCTCTAGTACTTTTACAGACTCCGAACACCCGCTCGAGCATCAGATACCCGCTCGAGCGCGACCCGCTTGAACGTAAGGAAATTCGCTCGACCGTGAAAAACACACTTGCAGTATTTTTGCAGACGCACAAAATGCTGAAAGGATACAAACTCCACTTGAGCGCAAAGGGAACCGCTTGAGCGCAAAGGGAACCGCTCGAGCAGATCATCAAAAATCTGGGCAACAAGAATAGAGACCAAAGCTCAACCAACCTGTTTGAAACACGCCCAAGACATTTCTAAACTCAAATTCAAAGAATTAAAGGACGGAATTGAAAGATATATCACAATAGACATCCACGGAACCGAGTCCGGAATACAAAACCAAAGGAAGGAAAATCGGGATCGCTATACCTTTGGTATCAGAGCCAAGTTATGTTGCTATCTCTGGCTTACTACTTTGCTACTTCTATTGAGTCAACTCTATTTTCTGTTTGTTAATCTGTTTCTAGTCATCTTAATCTGTCAAAATTATATCTGTGTTTTCCACCTTGTTACTAGCCACCCAATCTTCGTCCTTGTCCTTGGTCAGTCCTTTGGTTTGGCAATGTTAGATTTTAAGGGTCCTCCGAAATGGGTATGTGTGAAAGCCTAGTATGTGAAAACATGATAAATTTAGACAATGTATTAAGATTCCTATATAACAGTTTAATTAAAGAAAAATGAGTCGATTATTTAGAAGTAACTCTTCAGTCAGTTCTAGGTACACCACTTTGCCCTCAATACCTAATCAAGGATTAGTAATTAATGAAGAAGAATTAGAAATACAAAATGATAAACTGGATTTAAGTTGGAATATACCAAAATTATCAGTTAAAGAGATTTATAAAACTACGTTTTCACAATCTGCTTTTGATGTTAATCTGCATGTTAAAACATTAGAACAAGTTTATGCTTTAGAAAAGCGTAGAGAAACCTGTCACTTATTTGATGCTAACACTATTAAACATCATTTAAAAACTGGTCACAATTTTATTCATTTATGATTAATTCAAGTTGGAATCAAACCATTAACTCCACAAGGTAAAAATGCTTATGTTTTATTATGTTTAAGAGATGCTCGTTTTATTGATTATAATGATAGTTTAATGGGCATGGTGGAAACTAGTCTTCACAAAGGAACTATTCATTTTAATTGTTTTCCTGATTTCACACTCAGTCTTAGAGATACACACATATTAGATGCATTAACTTTAAATATTCAATTAAATGGTTCATTTACTAATATGAAAGAAAAAACTCATAATATTGCTTTAATTTATCTTGTCCATTATAAATGTATTAAAACCAATTTAAATGTTCAAGCTTTACATAAAAGTCCTAAGGATAAAACATTACTGATTCAAACTAGTAACAATGATACTAATATAAATATCCCTCAAATGATAGAATGGAAAGATATTACTCTCCCTGATCAATGGGTTACGGTCAATGAAAATTACAAACATAATCAACAACAATCCACTAGTCAAGATATCCAAGATATTCAACAATTTACTGACAGTTCAGTCCGTATTAAATTTAATCGTAGTCAATCTTCTAGACATAGTACTTCTAGTATACCTACTAATGTTGAAACTAAAGATGAAATATTTAATACTCCTTTATTCCGAAAAAATAGTCAAATTAATCTTGGTCAACCCTCCCATAGTAAATTGAAAGGCATTGATAACTCTACAACTTCTCAAACTAGTAAACTTGTTTACTCTACTCACACACATTTACCTGAAGAAGATACTTGTAGACACCCCATTTTTGACCGTCCTCAAGACTTGGACGTCACCGTTTGAACACTCGGTGATTATCCATGTTTGTGTTCGTTTGGAGTTCCCGGAAGCCTCGGCTCGCGCGCCTTGTCTCAGGATCTCCGAACTCGACCGTTTAGTGTCTGGTTTTGCACCAAACACTTACATCTTGCCTTTGAGAGGCAGGGTGGGGCTTGTAGACCATCCCCACCCATCACCGGCAGTGGCTAGAGGCCACCGGCTGGTTTTTGCTGCCACCGGCAAAATAGTTTGTCGGTCGGCACTATTTGTTGCCGATCAGCACTTTTTTGTGCCGGTCGGCACTTTGTTTGGCCAAGATGGCATTTTTTGCCGGCCGATTGCTGTTCATCTGCTTTTGCAGATATTTTTGGACAGCTGTATCACTTTTGCTCCCCTCCATACACGTGTATGGAGGGATCTCCCTCTTGCAAAGCTTGTTTGATAAGCTTTACAAGAGGCTTATAGAGAGAGCTCTCTCTAAGGCAAGAAGAAGAGGCTTTAGACATTTTTGAGAGAGAAAAGACAGAGAAGAGCTCTGGTTTTCTAGGGTTAGGGTTAGACATACACAATCTCTCTCTCTTTCCCTCCCATTTTGCATACTAGGTGTTTTGTGCCTTACTATTGCACACAAACACCTAGTGTTTCACCTTCCTCTTGAGATTAGAGTTCTAAGGGGTTGTTCTTGAGTTTCTTGACTGATTTGGAGCCAAAGGAGGCCATTGGAGCATCCTTGTTGAAGAGGACTACAAGGGTAAGAAACTTACACCTTTATTCCCCATTCTTGCATCAATTTTATACCTATCTTAGAGCTGTTTTTGTGATTATTGTATAACATAAAAAAGTTCTATTTTTAAGCCCTCTTTATTGTTTGTTAAGAGTGTTTTGTTGTTTGAGGGGTGTTGACCACCCTTAGGCCCCAAAAGGCCTCATTTTAAGCCATTTTGTGTTAGCTCCGGGATTTTGGTGTTGAGGTCTCTTCACCACTGAAATCTTGAGGGATTTCAGTGGTGAAGATGATGCTTTGAAGTCCCAAGAAGGAGAGGGCCACCCCCTCTCCTTGTTGTCCTTGAAAAGGGCACATTTTGGCCCTCTTAAGGAAGCCTATGCTTGAGTGTGTGTTGAGCATATTTGGTTTGTTTTTCATGCTTATATATCCATGATATAACATGATTTAAAGTTGGTTTTGGAACTTCATGCATGTTTAGCATAGTTGCCATGTAATGCCTTATTTGTGCCTTAACATGTTCTAGGTTGTTAGCCTTTGTTGGAGCATGTTTTAGGCTTGTATTTGTGAAGATTATATGCTTATTTTGCCATGTTTTAGATCTGTCCACAGTCGTTTGGGTTGATTTTAGCATGCATTATATGGCTCCTTTGCATTTGGGCTTGTTGGCCTTGAGTATGTGCATGTGTAGCATGCCATCTTTGCATTGTTTTGGTGATTTGGGATCATTCTATATGTCATTTCAGTCCCATTTCCATGCTTGTTTGATTGCCTTGCATGACTCTTTAATGCTTTGAAAGCATATGTTGCAATGCTCCATGTTTTGGTGCCTTTGTATGCCTTTGTATTTGGGCCACTTAGATGCCATCTAGGGAGTCCCCTTTGCATGGTCTAGGTCTGTCTTGAACCTATTCTAAGCCCTCTTAGCCTTGTGAGGCTTGGTTGGCTTGGTCATGGTTCAAGTCTCCTTGACTCGCTCCAAGTACTTGGACCACTTTGCATGTTAATGTTAGTCCATCTTGTTGCTTGGTTTGACACCCTCTTGGCATGATTTTCAAAGCTTATGTTGCATGCTAATTGCTCCATGTTTCCTCCTTTCAAGTGTGCTTGAATGTTGTTCGATTTATGCTTAAGTGTTGGTCCTTATGTGCATGTGTGTGTGCATGCCATTTTGCCCTCACTTTTTAGCACAATGGCTACTGTTTTAGGCCTATTTTAGAGTCGCCTAATTCATGTTTAAGTCCATCTTTGCACTCATTTGTATTGCCATATGCATGCTTGTATGCTTGCATAAGTGTTTTGCCATGCCATGTTGCATCCTTAACTCGTATGCCTAGGTTGCATTGCATTTTGCATGCATGCCTTGTTCCTTGAATTGGTGATAGGAATCGGGCCTAATTTGTTTGATTGGTTTGCATGCATTTGAAATCAAAGTTGCATACTTGGTTCTTTGGGCCATCATGCATGGAAATGCGTGATTGGTGGTCCGAGAACCGAGGCACATGTCCCTTTGAGTCATCACAATGATAAGAGACATGGTTGATGCATACATACCTTGAAATATGCTGCCATGCCTTGTTTTGCCCTCTGTTGCTGTGAGTTGCAGGTTCTGCAGGAATACTCTGCCGACCGGCAGTTTAATGTGCCGACCGGCACAATTTTCTCTGCCGACAGACCCTATTTTGTGCCGATGGACATACTACACTGCCGGTGGAAGTTTCATTCAGCCGGTGATGATCCCTTCTGTCCAAGGATGCAGTCCTGAGGCTTTGACAGCCTCCAGAGGAGGAAAGGGAGGAAAACAGAGGCAGCTTGCGCATGGTGGCGCGTTTCCCGAGACGCTTTCCTGCTTTAATTAATTTAATTTAATTTGTTAATTAAATTAGTTAATTTGTAATATTTAATTAGCTTGCGTAGTTAATTAATTTGTAATATTTATTTGGTCCCTCCGAGTGAGGGCAAATCTGTAATAAGTGTGGGTGAGTGTGTGCATGTCTTCCAATCCCCACTTCTTTCTTCCCTTTTACTTACCCGCTTTGATGGTTAGTATTAGGGCACGTCTAATTTAGCATACCTTATGCTATGCATGTGTGCATCCATGCATTTGTATTGCATGCATTAGGCTCGGTACATCACGCTAATTGCATCAATACTTCAATTTTCAAACTGAATACGTGATAATTGTGCATTTTCACATGACATGTTTAGGATAGCCGAGCCTATTCTAGCAACATTTTGTATGCGATGCATTAGGCACTTCACATGGAATTGGATCATGCATGTCTGCTAACAAGTTCTTTGTTTTGGCACGGAGTACTATGTAAGTATTTCCGCTTTAGCATATCGCATGAGTGTGAATGTTACCATGACAGCATGCTTAACATGTGGCTAGATGCTTATGTGTTAAACTGTTTTGAATGCCTGTGGGTGAAGGTTGGGTTGTTTGAGTTGGAAAAACTCGTTGAAATCCGTGTTTTAGCCTACTTGCGATGTAGCAAAATTCCAAAGCATTTTCAAACCAAACGGATATGCAATGTTTATTTCCAAATTAGGCAATCTAGTCTATACTTGTTTGCTGTGCGCATAACATAGTAATTCTAGGCTAATAAATGGAATAAGAACACGTAAAGTTTTCAAAAACGGATATCACGGTTAGTAGAGGCCGGTCTTCGGACCGGGCGAAAGGGGGTGCTCATAGCTGACCTTCCCCGATCGTACCCAAGCTCCCGAGCCGAGACAACTCCGGTGATGACGGACATGTGGCCTTCGGCACCGAGTCAGGGTTTCCTAAATTCTCCCATTTTAAAATATTTAGGTGGCGACTCTGTATCTGGCAAAGCAGTCCATGTTTGGCACTACTTTTTCAATAAAATCTGTTTTCTCAAACGATTTGCCAGATTTGGACTCTTTGGTTCAGATTAAGAACCGTGACACAAATCGAGTCCGAACTGTAGCACGAGGGTCCCACGCGGGCGCTGTTACAATACTGAATCAAATAATTCTTCTACTCATATTGATTTCGAAGTAATACCTCCAATCAATCCTCAATTAATGACAATTAGTAAATCTTTTGCTCCTGATCTTCATAAATTACATGTTGAATTTAAATCTAACAAAATAGGACTAAAAGACATGCTTATCATGCTAAATATGATTCTACTCAACAATCTAAACTTACTAGAAAATGGTATGATTTCATGATTGAATATAGTATGAAAATTCCTTTCTTTGAATATTTAGACAACTATTACAAAAAGGTTAATACAATCACAAAACATAAATGGAAAACTTCTCCAAATACTTTTGTTAGTTCTAGTCATCCTTCATTAGCTAATGTAATTATTGAACACCAAGGATCTGATGTCCCAGCCGCTCCTTTTAAGCTGCCTGGTACTGACCCTGAAATTAGAAAAGTTATGGAACAAAATAATTATACTAATCAATGTTTAAAAACAATTGGCAAACGATTAGATAAAATAGAAACCAATTTAGATGATTATTCGGTTAACAATACATCTACTAAACAATCCTTAGATAAACCTTTGCTTAATCTACCTAGTAATCGTTCCAAACGAAATAGTTTAGTTACCCAAGATAATACTACTGTTAATGCCATAGAACAATTACTTACCAAATTAACTACTTCTGAGAAAGCCTCTCCTTCTACTGAAAAAGGTCTTACTGTATTAAATCAACAACCTAGTATCGATATTGTTTCTCATCAATCTGAATCTGATACAACTGATGATGAAATTAATCAATTAGCTCAACAATTTCAATCCTCTAATCTGAATAAAATTCATTATCCTAAGCCTAATCCTACATCTCTTACTAAAAACTGGTATTCTAGACCTACTCCTCCTGATCTCCAATATGAAGAAACTAATCTTAATAATCGATTTTTTGTATCTGCTAAAAAATTGTACGAATGGAATATTGATGGTCTTAGTGAAGATCAAAGATCAAATACTTCAAAAAGTAAATCATTTATCTATGGTTGCAAATAGTTATTTTAGTAACTACACTGATTACACTCAACCTGAAATTGCTTCTTTAATCACTTCTGGTTTTGCTGGTATGCTCAAATCTTGGTGGGAAAAATACTTAACTGAAGATCAAAGAGAATCTATTTTACATGCTAATCAAAAAGATGAAAATGATTTACCTATCTTGATGAAACTATTAGTTACTATAAACCTGATGGTGTTAACACATTAATCTATACCATAGTTAGACATTTCATAGGTACTCTTACTAATAAATATTCTGGCATACATGATCAACTTAGTAACCTTACTTGTCCAAAATTAAGTGATTTTAGATGGTATAAAGATGTATTCACCTCTAGAGTTATGTTAAGAGAAGATTGTACTAAATCTTTTTGGAAAGAAAAATTTATTAACGGATTACCTAGTTTGTTTGCTCACAAAATTAGAGATGTTCTTAGTCAACCTACTGGTATCATTGAATATGACAATTTAACTTATGGTGATATCATTAGCACTATTCAAAAAGAAGGATTAAGAATGTGTATTGATCTTAAACTCAGTCAAAAAGCTGCTAAAGATAAACATAAGGCAAAATATGAATTAGGTAATTTTTGTGAACAATATGGTTTACCTCCTGTCGCACCTTCCCATAGGAAAACACATAAAAAACATAGTAAATCCTATTACAAATATTCAAACAAGTATAAAAAGAATTATACACCTTCTAAATCAAATGATAAATTCTATACCAAACCTAAAAAGAAATATTACAAGAAATCACATCCAAAAGCTAAATCTAATAAAGATATTACTTGTTACAACTGTGGTCAAAAAGGTCATTATTCTAATAAATGTAAAGAAAAATAAAAATTAAAAGATAAAGTTAATCAACTTCAAATTAATGATGAATCAAAAAATCAATTATTTTAAATCTTTCAATTAAATCAATCTGTTAGTAACTCATCTTCTAATAATTCTAATACTTCATTTAATTACAATTCACCTAGTGAAGATTCTGATAATAATATAGAATTAGGATATAATGATGTTTGTTGTAAACCTGTTAAACAACTTACTGTTCTTACTAAACAAAATCAAGAAGAAACTGCTCTTATTGAATTAATTAGTAGACTTGAAGATTCTGAATTAAAAAAGAAATATACTGATAAATTAAAATCTTTGTTAATCAATACTAATCATAAACCTAAGTTTGATAAGCCTATTATTAGTCTATCTAAAACCTTAGAAAGATTTAAAAATAAACACAAAGAAGTTACCATACAAGATTTACAACAAGAAATTAATCAGATTAAACAAACCATTAAAGATTTACAAAATAAAGATCAACATTTAGAAGATGAAATTATTACGTTAAAACTTAATAAAAATTTAGATAATTTCCAAACCAATAATGTTTCTCCTAATGAATCTGAACATGAATCTGATGAACCTACTAACCCTGATAATCTTTTATTTGATAATCGATCACATCAATCTCAATCTCATAATCATGAAAATAATAGATTAAATCTCCTTAATAAAATCCATATTCAAAAATGGTATTCTAAAATTAAAATAGTTATTAATAATTTTGAATTAGATGTTATCGCTTTAATTGATACTGGTGCCGATCTTAATTGTATTCAAGAAGGATTACTCCCTACTAAATATTATGAAAAATGTCGTGAAAAATTAACTTTTGCTAATAGTAGTAAAATGCATATTAAATATAAAATACCTAAAGTTCATATATGTCAAAATAATGTTTGCTTTAAAACTTCCTTTGTTTTGGTTAAAAATATGACTAATAAAGTTATTTTAGCAACACCATTTATATTTTTATTACACCCATTTACCACCTCTAGTGAAGGAATAACTACTCATTATAACGCCCTCAAAATAATATATATAAACCAATCCTTCAAGACATCCACAGTCATAAAAGAATAAAACATAATTCCATTCATCAGAGTATTTAGTTCAAAAGTATTACATGTTGACAACAAAAGTAAATGCCCTACGGGCTTACAACTTTCCAAGTCAACACTTGGGTTCAACAAAAGAGAGTTCTAACTCTAAACATATTAAGCCCTTGGCTTGAATTACATGTAATACACAAAATAATCACAAAAGTAAGCCTTCAGCTTCTACAACCTCCCAAGCTACATCCTTGGAGGCGGCATATCACCTGTACCTGAAAATGATGTCCCATATATGGTGAGCCAACACCCAGTAGAGATATGCTAAACATAATATGAGCAATATCTAAAACATTAGCATTTAATAAATGTTTAACTCATATAAACAAACGTACATCTCTTTCATAACCAATCCATAATCATAGATACATATATATATATATATATATGATTTCCATTCCTTTTCATTCCATAATCCAAACCAAATCATAATCATGATTCTCTGTTCATCCAAACAGTATATAATGAGACTACAACTCATATCAACAATACTTCAATTCCAAATGAGATTACAACTGTCACGCCCCACATTTTAATACTCGAAGTATTACCAATTTCATTTACTTAATTCCATTTCAGAGATAACATGCGGAAATAAACTCATATATCCAACTCGTAGAAGTAAATAACATTGCTCTCATTCGTATTCAAGTAAATACAACATGAGTATAATAAATAAATTGCCCTTGGGCTTACATCATTAACAACAAATCAAGAAAAAGGGTGCAACCCTTTTGCACATATGGCATTCCGCCCATATAAGAGAGGCCCCGTGGCCAACAAATCAGAAGATCCAAATCTTGCAGCACATTCAGCTCAACACCTGAAAAAGATTCAACAACGTGGGATGAACATACAGTCCAGTAGGGATCTCAACATGGCCCTCAACAATAACAACATACAGATAGCTATGATCATGAATACCGAATCTCATACTAGAATAGTAATGTGACAGTTTATACAAAATATACATAAGTATGAACTTTTCTTGAAAACAACCATTTCAATCAACGCCATAGGCGATTCAATTTTGTTTTCTTTTCATTGATCCCCGTTCCCAATCTTTCATAACATTAACATTACCTTAGAAAACAAATTCACTAAGCCCACTACTCTCTTCCATTTTCCTAACATACACAAATATGCCTTTTGAAAACATATATCTCCTTAAAATATTCATTCTCCTTCATTCATTCCAAAAGACAAAAATGACATTTTGGCTTCTTCCCGGTACAATCAAATCTAGACATGCACCATTATAAAAAGGGAGATAACAACTCACCAACATGCATAAGATAAACCAACGAGGCAACTCGGCCCTCCAAAACTGTAACCGACACAATCCATGATATTTCCAGACGCACTGAAATATCAACAACAAAACTTTGCTCTACTAGCTATGTGCGTAGTAAGCCAAAGATACACCTCTCACAACAACATGCCAGTTTACCAGGCGCTAGCTGGAAGGGTATGGTGCCTTATATTCTCAACGCAGTCAGTTCTCCAGGTGCTAGCTGGAAGGTCACAGTACCTCTGATTTTTAGCGCAAAGTATAACACCACCAACCCAACACAACAGGGCATAATCAACATGTATAACACATATACACAAACCATCAAGATACAAGCAATGTGTTAAAGTATATGAACACATAACTACCTCCTCCCGAGCAAGCATACATATATAATGTATCTCAACACTTCATCACATACGATGTTCCATCAACAATGGTATAATGCATACTCAACAATTCAACACAACCGTGTCATCCTCCACCGACGACCAAGGACAAAACCTCTAGATGCAAATATTTAGTACATCTATTAAAGACTCAATTACTATGAGACCACAAACCCAACAACAACATTAACATGGTAGTTAAAGCTACAATCCTTCACATGTGTGTGTTCAATACTCAAGAAACAACAATCTAATTTTCATTTGTATTTCAAAAATACTTTTCCCATTTTATAAAACAAGTTCCGTTTCCTTTTGTTTTCACAAAACCAACTCCGTCCCTTTTGTTGTCGCAAAACCAAATCCGTGGATAATAAAGCCATAACTCATATTAGTCTATTATCTTCATTTCAAACCCATTCCACAACCATGGTTAATCCCTTAGGCATTAACACCTTCACACAACTCACAATAATAATAGAGATTTCCAACGTAGGTTAACTACCATCCATTTTAATTTATCAATCAAAATATAATTTAGGGCTTTTTCTTCTATCAACTACAACATGCTAATTTATACTCCAATTAGCCCAAAACAACCATCAATGATAACATAACCATTTTTCAAACACCGAACCCTAGGTTCTTTCTCATGATTTCAAACAAATCCAACATGGATATGATTTTCATGCAATACAAAATTACCACATGTCTATCTATAGATGAAGTATTGATAAAGAACAAGGAAATCCCTACCTCAAATGTAGAACCCAAGGAGAAGAAGAGCTAAACTCGGAAGTGCTCCAAACACCAAATTTCTCAGATCAAAATGTAGCCCTCAATGATCAACACACTTCTTACAAAGGCTCAAGGTGAGGAAAACACTCCTACTAGATCAAACCCTAGAGAGAAGTTAGGTTTCAGAGTGAGGAACTCTCAAAAATCGATTTTGGGAAAGTAAGAGAGAGAAAGGAAATGTAAAAAGTAATTTAAAATAGCCTAGCTGCCAACTGATATACGACTCTCCCGCTCGAGCAGAGAACACAACGCTCGAGCGTCAAGGACAAAAACTAGGTACGCTCGAGCGCAAGAAGGCCCGCTCGAGCGTCAAGACACAAGAATAAAGTACATCCGCTCGAGCGCGAAAACCAGTCCGCTCGAGCGTAGATTTCTCTCTCCCATAACTTACACAAAAAAGTACTACCCGCTCGAGCGCTAACAAGCCCGCTCGAGCGCGACCCACTCGAGCACAAGAAACCAGCTCGAGCGTAGAAAACCCATCTGCAGAAGTTTTGCAGAGGCATGAAACACTGAAATTGTGAAAACCCCGCTCGAGCGTAACCCCGCTCGAGCGCAAGAAGACCCGCTTGAGCGGACCATTCAAAAACTGGACAACAACAATGGGAGCTAAAGCTCTACCAACCTGTAACAACCAAACCCAACATATTCTAAAACTCAAACAAAAGAGTTTAAAGGTTGGCAACACGATAGGTACAACTACCAACCCCACGGAACCACGTCTGGAAAACAACAGAACAGTAAAGGGATAACCGGGATCGCTATAACAACTCATATCAACAATACTTCAATTTCAAATGAGATTACAACTCATATCATTAACACTTCAATACTTCCATTTATCTACGTTATCCAAACGCAATAAGGATTTCGGGACTTTCACCCTGGACACTCCGACGAACTTAGTTATCACTGGAGTCCATCCCCTATCTCCTCCTATACATCCGGTTTAGGAGTACATCCACTATCTCCTCCCAAACAACATACATATACAATGTATTAAACACTTATCATATAAAATGATCAAGCAAAGCACATATTCAATGTGTTATTCCATCCGTTATATTCAATGATATATTCAATTGATTAGTTTTAATTCGCCTAATCATCATGCAGTAACTACAACAATCAAAACTATCCTCCATCGGTAGCCTGAAGCAATTATTTCTAAACAAATAACAAATGCGTCAACAGATAAATTATCAACATATTCAAATGTGAGTGATTAATCAATCCAACTCCACCATTCATCCTCATAATATCCCAATTTCATTATTTCCAAACCAATTTCACCTTCCCATAATTAATTTCATTAATTACACAAATGACTCACTTATACCCAACTAAGGTATTTTCCCCTTTTTCTCAATATTGACCCAAAGGTCCAAATATGTAACGCCCTCAAAATAAACCTGTAAATCATGCATTCACGACATCCACAAATGTAGGAGAAATAAACATATTTCTATTCATCAGAGTGTTTAATCCAAAAGTATTACATGTTGACAACAAAAGTAAATGCCTTACGGGCTTACAACTTTCCAAGCCAACACTTGGTTACAAAAAAAAAAGAGTACTGACTCTACACAAAATAAACCCTTGGCTTGATATACATGTAATACACAAAAATAAACAAAAGAGTCTTCAACTCCCACAACTATCCAAGCTATGACCTCGGAGGCAGCATACTACCTGAACCTGAAAATGATGTCCCATATAGGGTGAGCCAACGTCCAGTAGAGATATGCTAAACATAATATGAGCAATAACTAAAACATCAGCATTTGATAAATGTTTAACTCACATAAATCAATTCATAACCCATTTCAATTACATGACAAATGTGCCCATGTTTCATTCTACTTTCCATTTCTTATCCAATTTCTCAATTCCTAACTATGGCTCAGAACCTGGCCAAACAATTTAAATGAGATTACATCTCATATCAACAGTACGTCCATTTCAATTGAGATAACCACTCAAATTAAACACTTCATACTTCACATTAGATACACATAATTGTTGTATCAATCTCAAATAAAACGCTCTCGTACTTCATATATGATACACAAATTTGCTGTATCAATACTTCAAAAGATACACATATTTGCTATATCGTTGGAGTCCATCCCCTATCTCCTCCCAAACAATATCCGGTTTAGGAGTCCATCCCCTATCTTTCCCAAAACCGTGGAGTACATCCCCTATCTCCTCCCACACAGTACAATGTATATAAACACATATCATATACATAATCACTCAATACATAAATTTGATGTATTATTCCAACCGTCATATTCGATGACATATTTAATTGATTAGTTTTAGTTCACCTAATTATCATGCATTGTTTACAACAATCAAGACTATCCTCCACCGATAGCCCAAAGTAGTTATTTTTAAACAGATAATAAATACCTCAACAGATATATAATTCTAACATTTTCAAAATGAGCGATTAATAAATCCAACTCCACCATTCTATCTCATAATAAGCCAATTTCATTATTTCCAAAATAATTGTCATTAATTACACTAATGACCCAAATATACCCAAACATGGCATTCTCCCCATTTTTCTCAATATTGACCCAAAGGTCCAAATATTACCAACAACATCAATAACCTCCTTTTTAGACCCAAAACACATAAGTTTGAATCAAAAGAACAAAACCCTACTTTCCAACATAACACATTACAAACCCTAACTTCCCAAACCAAACCATTTATACAAAAAGCCCTACATTTAGGTTAAAGATCATAAAGACGAGTAGGAATCCCTACCTCAAATTCGGAGCTCAAAGGAGGAAGACAAAGAAATCTCAAAGTGCTCCAAATTAAGAAATTTTCGGATCAAAATGTAGCCCTCGACAAACTCAACACTTTTTACAAAGGCCAAAGGGTAGAAGGTTACTCCTACTAGATCAAACCCTAGAGAGCAGGTAGAGTTTTAGAGTGAGGTGGTCTCTAATGGTGGCTTTCAAAAAGTAAGAGAGAGAAAGGAAATCAAAAAGTGATCCAAAAAGGTAAAACTCGGACTGATATAAAGGTCTCCCCGCTCAAGCGTGGAACGCCCCGCTCGAGCGTCAGACACAGACTCACGCTCGAGCGTGAAAAGCGCCGCTCGAGCGTCGATTGCACACCTGCAGAAGTTTTGCAGACATGGTCCCCGCTCGAGCGTCAAACTCCCCGCTCGAGCGGAGGGACAAAAATGAGAGGGTCATGCTCGAGCGTCAAAACCCCCGTTCGAGCGTATGAAGACCTGCAGAGAAAAGTACTGGGAGATGAAAATTTACGCTCGAGCGTCAAAACACCCGCTCCAGCAGAGAAGCAACAACAAAGGGCCCGCTCGAGCGTGTAGGCCAAATTCTGGGCATCAACTTTTGGTTTCAAAGCACAACCAACCTATTTCAAACCTGCCCAACACAATCCAAGACTCAAATACAAAGAGTAAATGATGGGAATGAGAATGAGACAACAACACATCCATGGAACCGAGTCCGGAATGCAATAAATAAAGAGAGGAAAAACCGGGATCGCTATAAAATATTATTAACAAACATCAATAAACTCATTTTAAGACCCAAATACACATGTATAGTTCAAAGGAACAAAACCCCTCTTTTATAATTTCAAGTTTCAAAACCCTAACTCCCAAAATTTCCCAACTTCAACATCAAACCAGAAAGACTACATGTTTATGTGAATGATCATAAATATGAGTAGTTATCCCTACCTCGAGTTTAGAAGGGAAAGAAGGAAGAAAAACCCAAAAGTCGATGGAGGAGAAACCAAGCTTTGCTCCGATCAAAATGAAGCCTTTGACAAGCTCTACACTTCATCTCAAGAGAGCAAGGTGAGTAGAGGTCTTCAATCAAGTAGATCTAAGGATCTTTGAGTGAAAAGTGCCTTGAGAGAGAGAGAGAGAGAGAGAGAGAGAGACAAGGTGTTTCACGGTTTAGAGAGAGGAAAGGGAAGAAAAAGTGAGAGAAAAGGTCAAGTGAGGGCCTTTATATAGTACTAAGTCAAAAATAGATATAAGCCCCAAAGTCAACTCAAAATATCTAGTCAAAATATCCCCAAAAAGTTGGCCCAAACCGGTAGAAAAATCTGGGAAAAAGTCACAGGTGTTATAGCGATCCCGGGTTTACCCTTGTTGTACAGTGATCCGGACATGTGTCCGTGGATGATAGTAGTTGATTATTACCTGGTGTACATCCTTTCTTACTTTGTATTTGAGTTATAGGATGTGTTGGGCAGATTTGTTACAGGTTGGTTGAGATTAGAAACCAAAACTAGTTGCCCAGATTTTGACCTGTCCGCTCGAGCGGGGGTTTTGGCGCTCGAGCGGGAGTTTCACCCATCCAGTATTTCCTGTGCAGCGTTCGACGCTCAAGCGTGGGATTGGCCGCTCGAGCGGGATTGTGTGAGTGCCGCTCGAGCGGGGAGTTGGAAGCTCGAGCGGGAGACTTGTCTGCAAAAGTTCTGGGAGTGTGAATCCGCCGCTCGAGCAGGATTGTTGACGCTCGAGCGAGAGTCTGTGAGTGACGCTCGAGCGAGGAGTTTGACGCTCGAGCGGGGCGACTTTTATATAAATTCGAGATCCGACTTTTGGATCACTTTTTCAAGATCTTTTCTCTCTCTTACTTTTCCACAAAGCCATTTTCAGAGCTTCTCACTCTAAAACCGGCCCTTCTCTCTTAGATTTGATCTAGTAGGAATTGTTTGCTCACTTTTGGTCTTTACGAAAGTTGTGTTGATCGTCAAGGGCTACATTTTAATTTGAAAATTTCGGAATTTGGAGCATTTTGGTTTTGGTCTTCATCTCCACTGGAGCTTAAACTTTGAGGTAGGGATAACCTACTCCTTACTATGGGTTTTGTCTTTAAATTTTGGTAGTTTGAGATGTTGGAGTTAGTTTGGTAATTTTGTGAAAGTTTGAGACTTTTGTGCAAATTTACAAAGTTGGGGTTTTAACTATATAAAAGCCTAGATGCATGTTTGGCATGGAAAAGTGGAATTAATGTTAAAACATTAATGAAAATGGAACCTAAGGGTTGAAATATTAATTATGAAAAATGCCCTGATTACATTGGTTAATTAATTTGTAAAATTAATTGTGAGAAATGAGGAATTGAATCGGAAATGTTGAGATTGGGAATACACGGGGTTAAAGGGTGTAGTTGGATTTTATGTCACTTACCTAGTTGGAAATGTCGATTTTATATCCATTTGTTGCATTTATTTTCTGTATAGAAATAACTGCTTTGCGCTATCGGTGGAGGATAGTCTTGGTTGTTGTAGACAATGCATGATGATTAGGCAAACTAAAACTAATCACCGGAATGTGTCATTGAGTATGACGGTTGAATGAATACATTAAATGTTATGTATTGGTTGATGATGTGTATAATTATTGTTTATATGCATTGTGTTGTGTTGGAGGAGATAGGGGATGTACTCCGCGGTTTAGGGGAAGATAGGGGATGGACCTCTAAACCGGATGTTGTTGGGAGGAGATAGGGGATGGACTCCGTAGATAAAGCTCATATGCTTATCTAGTGATGTATTGACAGAGCTCATATGCTTGTCATTGGAAGTGTGATAGTGCTCATATGCATATCTGTGGAAGTGATGATGTAGCTTGTATGCTTATCTGTTGTTGTGTGATATAGCTAGTATGCTTATCTATTATGAAATTGGAAGTGTTTGATATGAGTTACTGTCTCATATGAGTTGTTTGGCCAGGTTCTGAGCCATGGTTATAAATTGAGAATTTGAAAGGAATTGGAAAAAGAATGGTAATATGGACTTGTATGTCATGAAAATGTAAAGTGTGGTAAGGGAAAGTATCAGTGTTGGCCATCTATCAACTGCTAATCTTTTAGTCATTGTTCATATTTGGTTTAGTGTATTTCTACTGGGCTGTGGCTCACCCTATATGGGAATATCATTTTCAGGTACAGGTAGCATGCCACCTCCAAGGACGTAGCTTGGGAGGCTAGAGGCAGGTGGACTTTTGTTGTTTTATTTTTGATGTATTACATGTATATTCAAGCCAAGGGCTTAATGTGTAAATGAGTTAGCGCTCTTTTGTTGTAACCAAGTGTTAACTTGGAAAGCTGTAAGCCCGTAGGGCATTTGCTTTTGTTGATTAACATGTAATACTTTTGTAAAGAACTACTCTGATGAATAGAAGAATGTTTATCATTATTACCAGTGCATGTCTATATTGATGGGTTTAATGTGTTATTTTGAGGGCGTTACAACTTGGTATCAGAGCGTACCGGGTTCGAATACTTTGGGTACGTGGGAAGTGATTAGGATCACAATGGGTTTGTCTCGCTTGATAGAGACTTAGATGTAGTGCCATATGCTATGTGCTTAATTGATAACATGCTTATGTGACTATGTGGGTATGGAATGTAGTTTCTAGGATGTTGATCGGATCCTTGGGTTTCTATGAGTCTTGTTGGAAAGGCACTTGATCAATGCTGTTTCTAACCGGAACTCTAGTAACGCCTCGGGACTATCATTATCCGGAAATGAAATTCGTAAGTGCTTATGTATTTATGTGCTTACGTGGAGTGAATTACAGTTGTCCATGCATTAGGACGCGAGTGTTATAGCTTCGGCACATTTGTGAATGTGCTAATAGTCTTGGTTACCTTTATTAGGATGTCAGGACGAGGGCGTGGTAGACGTGGCAGGCATGGTAGGTAGGAGGTACCTGTACCGGATGACGTTCCGGCAGTGCAGGAGGGAGTTGGTCAGGCCAATGTGGCCGAGCCAGCAGGTCAGCAGGCTATGGGCGCCTTGGCCCGAGAGATAGCGGGAGCTTTGGGTATTCTCAGAGCTGGGAATCAGGCAGCTGAGGCAGGGCCTTCTTTCTTGAAGAGCGAGTTCTTCCGGTCTAACCCGGATGAGTTTGTTGGGGATCCAAAGGAACCACTGAAGGCTGACGAGTGGTTAGAACAGATGAGTAAGACGTTCGAGATGCTTGGCATCGAGGACGGAGCTTTGAAAGTGACCTTGGCATCCTTCCAGCTGAAGAGAGATGCGGGTCAATGGTGGAAGTACGAGAAGGCTCGTGTTGGTGGTACATGGGAGGCGTTTGTGAATGCTTTTCAGGAGAGGTTCTTGTCTGCAGTTGCTAGGGAAAAGCTGAGGGATCAGTTTTGCCGGCTTAATCAGTAGGGTATGTTTGTGGCAGAGTTTGAGGCCACTTTCACTAGTTTGTCCAGGTTTGCACCTGAGTTGGTGGCGTCCGAAGAACGCCGTTGCTATGAGTTTGAGCGGAAATTGAGGCAGGGCCTCAAGCTGAGAGTTGGTGGGTCTTACATTCGAGAGTATAGACATTTAGTGGATGCTGCAGCTCATATGGAGCTCATGATGCAGGAGGAGGATGAGGGGCTGAGGGGCTCCAAGAGGAGTCAAGATGGCCAGGGCGATGGCAGGAGACAGAGGGGTCCTAACCCTCAGCAGTCGCAGGGTGGTTTGGCTAGGTTGACCTTTCCAGTGTCGAGTGCGGGCTCTGGGAGAGGTAGTCAGGGGGATTTCACCTGTTACAAGTGTGGCCAACTGGGTCACAAAGTTTCGGTTTACCCGCAGAAGGGAGGGGGTCAGCGAGCTGCTTCTTCTTCAGCTAGACCTCAGGGCCAGAGTCAGGGCAGAGGCCAATCTTTGTCTTGCTATCAGTGTGGTCAACCTGGGCACCTGAAGAGATATTGCCCACAGTTGGGTGCCACATCGGGAGCGTCTGGTTCTAGGCAGACGCAGGGATTTCAACCAGCTCAGTCTGTGCAGGCCTCGAGGGCCAATCCGGGAGCCTCGTCATCCCAGTCAGTGCAGCAGTCGTATGCTCCGAGAGGTGAGCAGGTGGGTCAGGGGCCTACAGGGCGCGTATATGCTGTTACCACGCAGGATTTAGTACCGGCTCCATCAGTAGTGAGAGGTACTTTTCTGTTTTGCAACTCGGTTGCTAGTGTGTTGATTGACACGGGTGCATCTCATTCTTTTGTATCTGCTGCATTTGCACCTGTTTTGGAATTGGAGTTGGCACAGTTAGCATCTCCTATTTGTGTAGTGTCACCTCTTGGGGGTGAGTTGATCTTGAAACAAGGTGTTAGAGGTTGTGATATAGAGGTCGCCGACCATAGGCTTTCTTTTCCGTTTGTTATCATGCCCATGAAGGGCTTTGATGTTATTTTGGGTATGGACTGGCTATCGTCATACCGGGCTATTATCGATTGCTACCGCCAGAGGGTCACGTTATGTACCTTGAGCGGGGAGTGGTTCCATTTCTTGGGAGACCGGGTTGGTAGTGTTTTGCCACCGGGGTATGATTCGCGAGGGCGAAGTGAGCTTAGTGGTCTACTTGCTAGCTTTGAGAGTGGTGAGTGCGGTGAGACCCAGCTTGTGTTGCCGAGGGTGGTTTGTGAGTATTCGGATGTCTTTCCCGAGGACCTTGTTAGTTTGCCACCTCATCGAGAGATAGAGTTCTCTATTGATTTAGTGCCCGACACGGCGCCGATTTCTATGGCACCTTATCATTTTGCTCCAGCAGAGTTGGTTGAGTTGAAAGTTCAGCTCCACGAATTGCTAGATAAGGGTTTTGTTCGCCCTAGTGTTTCGCCGTGGGGAGCACCGGCCCTCTTTGCTAAAAAGAAAGATGGTGCCTTGAGATTGTGTATAGACTACCGGAAGTTGAATCGGGCTACGGTCAAGAATAAGTACCCTATGCCCCGTATAGATGATCTGTTTGACCAGTTGAAGGGTTCCCGTTGTTTCTCTAAGATAGACTTGAGATCAGGTTACCACCAGTTGAGGGTCAGGGAGGAGGACATTCCTAAGACGGCATTCCATACGCGGTATGGCCATTATGAGTTTCTGGTGATGCCATTCGGGCTTACCAATGCACCGGCAGTCTTTACGGACTTGATGAACCGGATCTTCCAGGAATTCTTGGATCGATTTGTAGTCGTTTTCGTGGACGACATCCTGATTTATTCGCCTTCAGAGGAGGAGCACGAGGCACACTTGAGAGTAGTGCTTGAGTTACTTAGAGCCCATAGGCTGTATGCCAAGTTTGGGAAGTGTGAGTTCTGGCTGAGGGAAGTCAAATTCTTAGGCCACGTAGTATCCGGGGAAGGGGTGTCTGTTGATGCATCCAAGGTTGAGGCAGTGCAAGATTGGGCACAGCCTAAGAGTGTGTTTGAAATCCGCAGTTTTCTGGGATTAGCTGGGTATTACCGTCGGTTTGTGAAAGATTTCTCCAGGCTAGCTTCGCCGTTGACTAGATTGACTCGGAAGGGAGTCAAATTTGTGTGGAGTGAGACTTGCAAAAAGTCGTTCCAAGAATTGAAGGTTAGGTTGACCACCGCTCCGGTTTTAATTATTCCGGAGAGAGGGTTGGGTTATGCGGTTTATTGTGATGCCTCGCGAGAGGGTTTGGGTTGTGTGTTGATGCAAGAAGGGAAAGTGGTAGCTTATGGCTCACGTCAGTTAAAAATTCACGAGAAGAATTACCCCACACACGACCTAGAGTTAGCAGCAGTGATCTTTGCCTTGAAGATTTGGAGGCACTACCTTTATGGTGAGAAGTTCGAGGTGTTCTCGGACCACAAGAGTTTGAAGTATCTGTTCACACAGAGAGACTTGAATTTGAGGCAGAGGAGATGGATGGAGTTCATTGAGGACTACGACTTTGAGTTGCATTATCACCCGGGAAAGGCCAATGTTGTGGCCGATGCCCATAGTAGGAAATCTATTAGTGATGTAGCTTGTATTGCCATCTGAGAATAGGAGATGTTGGGAGCACTTGGCGAGTTTGATTTACTACTGGGCGAATCTGTTGAGGCTGCGGCCTTGTTTTCCGTTGTCGCGCAGCCTACACTTGTGACTAGAGTGTTAGAGGCACAGAGAGGTGACCTTGAGGTAGAATCCCTCCGAGAGAAGATCTCAGGTGGGAAGGTTGAGAAGGGTTTGACGATGTATCCCGACCTGAGTGTGAGATATCAAGACCGTTTGTTTGTGCCGGAGTCTTGCCGAGAGGAAGTACTCCGAGAGTTTCACCATTCACGTCTTGCGGTGCATCCGGGAGGCACTAAGATGTATCGGGATTTGGGTCGCCAGTTTTGGTGGCGGGCTATGAAGAGAGATGTGGCTGTTTTCGTATCGAAGTGCCTTACTTGCCAGCAAGTGAAGGCCGAGCATCAGAGGCAAGCGGGTTTGTTGCAACCCTTGCCTATTGCCGAGTGGAAGTGGGAGCATGTCACAATGGACTTCGTTGTGGGTCTTCCGAGGACTCAGCGGGGTAGTGATGCTATTTGGGTGGTTGTAGACCGGTTGACTAAGTCGGCGCATTTCATTCCTATGCGCGTGAGAGATTCGGTAGATCATCTTGCCGACTTGTATATTCGGGACATAGTGAGATTGCACGGGGTCCCAGTGACGATCGTCTCAGATAGAGATCCTCGTTTTACTGCTAGGTTGTGGCAGAGTTTGCAGAGTGCCTTGGGCACTAGGTTGACCTTTAGTACGGCTTATCATCCTCAGACTGACGGGCAGTCCGAGCGTACTATTCAGATCCTTGAAGATATGCTTCGAGGGTGTGTCCTAGACTTCAGTGGGACGTGGGAGAGGCACTTGCCATTGGTGGAGTTTGCCTACAACAACAGTTTTCAGTCTAGTATCGGTATGGCACCATTCGAGGCCTTGTATGGCCGACCGTGTAGGTCTCCAGTGTGTTGGGCCGAGGTGGGTGATGCACCTTTGTTGGGTCCGGAGTTGGTTAGGGAGACGACGGAGAAAGTTGAGCTTATCCGTAGGAGGCTTGTTACAGCCCAGAGTCGCCAAAAGAGTTATGCCGACCGTAGGAGGAGGCCTTTGGCGTTTGAGGTAGGTGATCATGTTTTCTTGAAAATATCACCTAGGCAAGGTTTGATGAGGTTTAGGAAGAGTGGGAAGTTATCCCCTCGGTTTATTGGTCCCTTTGAGATCCTTGAAAGGATTGGGGAAGTCGCTTACCGTTTGGCTTTACCGCCGCAGTTGTCCGGAGTTCATGACGTGTTTCACGTGAATATGCTTCGAAAATATGAGCCGGATCCATCCCATGTGCTAGATTGGACCGACTTGGAGGTAGATGAGGATGCCTCGTATGAGGAGAGACCGGTTCGGGTCTTGGATAGGCGGGATCAAGTCCTGCGTGGCAAGACCATCCCTTTGGTAAAGGTTTTGTGGAAACATCACGGAGTGGAGGAAGCCACTTGGGAACGTGAGTTGGAAGTCCGCGAGAAATATCCGGACTTGTTTATTGATGAGTAATCTTGTATTTAGATTTTGTAATATTACGGGACTTAAGAGCTTTATATATGTCTTAAGTTGTAAAAATTGGTAATGTTTTGGTTTAATGGAAGTATGTTGTAGAACTTACCCTGATATGGGAGTTGATTATGATATTGCATATGTTGGCTATATTGTAGAATTGGAGTTGTATCTTGTATATTAATCATGATATGAACTGTGAACCATGTATGTTGAAAATGGTTGGAAATGGGAGAAAATTGCATGTTGATAATGCACTTGTAAATTATGCTGTGGAATACCTCAAAAAAAGGGGTGGAATTGACCGGTAATGGGTCGAAATGTTTAAATATCATGTCGTAATATTGTTGGACATGGGGAAAACCTATTTTTTGAACTTGTGTTTAATTTCGGGGACGAAATTCTTTAAGGGGGGGAGGTTATAGCGATCCCGGGTTTACCCTTGTTGTACAGTGATCCGGACATGTGTCCGTGGACGATAGTAGTTGATTATTACGTAGTGTACATCCTTTCTTACTTTGTATTTGAGTTATAGGATGTGTTGGGCAGATTTGTTACAGGTGGTTGAGATTAGAAACCAAAACTAGTTGCCCAGAATTTGACCTGTCCGCTCGAGCGGGGTTTTGGCGCTCGAGCGGGAGTTTCACCCATCCAGTATTTCCTGTGCAGTGTTCGACGCTCGAGCATGGGATTAACCGCTCGAGTGGGATTGTGTGAGTGCCGCTCGAGCGGGGAGTTGGAAGCTCGAGCGGGAGACCTGTCTGTAAAAGTTCTGGGAGTGTGTATCCGCCGCTCGAGCGGGATTGTTGACGCTCGAGCGGGAGTCTGTGAGTGATGCTCGAGCGAGGAGTTTGACGCTTGAGCAGGGCGACTTTTATATAAATCCGAGATCCGACTTTTGGATCACTTTTTCAAGATCTTTTCTCTCTCTTACTTTTCCAAAAAGCCATTTTCAGAGCTTCTCACTCTAAAACCGGCCCTTCTCTCTTAGATTTGATCTAGTAGGAATTGTTTGCTCACTTTTGGTCTTTACGAAAGTTGTGTTGATCGTCAAGGGCTACATTTTAATCTGAAAATTTCGGAATTTGGAGCATTTTGGTTTTGGTCTTCATCTCCACTGGAGCTTAAACTTTGAGGTAGGGATAACCTACTCCTTACAATGGGTTTTGTCTTTAAATTTTGGTAGTTTGAGATGTTGGAGTTAGTTTGGTAACTTTGTGAAAGTTTGAGACTTTTGTGTAAATTTACGAAGTTGGGGTTTTAACTATATAAAAGCCTAGATGCATGTTTGGCATGGAAAAGTGGAATTAATGTTAAAACATTAATGAAAATGGAACCTAAGGGTTGAAATGTTAATTATGGAAAATGCCCTGATTACATTGGTTAATTAATTTGTAAAATTAATTGTGAGAAATGAGGAATTGAATCGGAAATGTTGAGATTGGGAATACACGGGATTAAAGGGTGTAGTTGGATTTTATGTCACTCACCTAGTCGGAAATGTCGATTTTATATCCATTTGTTGCATTTATTTTCTGTATAGAAATAACTACTTTGGGCTATCGGTGGAGGATAGTCTTGGTTGTTGTAGACAATGGATGATGATTAGGCAAACTAAAACTAATCACCGGAATGTGTCATTGAGTATGATGGTTGAATGAATACATTAAATGTTATGTATTGGTTGATGATGTGTATAATTATTGTTTATATGCATTGTGTTGTGTTGGAGGAGATAGGGGATGTACTCCGCGGTTTAGGGGAAGATAGGGGATGGACCTCTAAACCGGATGTTGTTGGGAGGAGATAGGGGATGGACTCCGTAGATAGAGCTCATATGCTTATCTAGTGATGTATTGACAGAGCTCATATGCTTGTCATTGGAAGTGTGATAGTGCTCATATGCATATCTGTGGAAGTGATGATATAGCTTGTATGCTTATCTGTTGTTGTGTGATATAGCTAGTATGCTTATCTATTATGAAATGGGAAGTGTTTGATATGAGTTACTGTCTCATATGAGTTGTTTGGCCAGGTTCTGAGCCATGGTTATAAATTGAGAATTTGAAAGGAATTGGAAAATGAATGGTAATATGGACTTGTATGTCATGAAAATATAAAGTGTGGTAAGGGAAAGTATCAGTGTTGGCCATCTATCAACTGCTAATCTTTTAGTCATTGTTCATATTTGGTTTAGTGTATTTCTACTGGGCTATGACTCACCCTATATGGGAATATCATTTTCGGGTACAGGTAGCATGCCACCTCCAAGGACGTAGCTTGGAAGGCTAGAGGCAGGCGGACTTTTGTTGTTTTATTTTTGATGTATTACATGTATATTCAAGCCAAGGGCTTAATGTGTAAATGAGTTAGCACTCTTTTGTTGTAACCAAGTGTTAACTTGGAAAGTTGTAAGCCCGTAGGGCATTTGCTTTTGTTGATTAACATGTAATACTTTTTGTAAAGAACTACTCTGATGAATAGAAGAATGTTTATCTTTATTACCAGTGCATGTCTATATTGATGGGTTTAATGTGTTATTTTGAGGGCGTTACAAGTGTCGACCCCTATAACAGTGGTGTCGACACCAAAGAGGAAAAAAAATCTGGGAAAGCTTTGACTGCACTACAGGTGTCGACACCACCCTAGACTGGTGTCTACCTTATCTTCCAGCAACCAACACACAAACAGAAGAGGGTCGACCCTCTCCCAGTCTGGTGTCTACCCTATGTTCCAGCAACACTTCCAGAACTTCATCAACAGGTAAGGGTCGACCCTAGGAAGGCTGGTGTCGACCTTAGAATGGAATTTCTAAGTCTCCAAGGAACTTTTGACAAGAATAAGTGCGAACAACCAAACCCAACAAGTTTAAATCAATTTGTACTCCTCCAAAACTAAAGTACAACAACACCAAAGGTTAGCTATGAGAAGGTCAGCTATGAGCACCCCCTCTCGCCCGATCCGAAGATCGGCCTCTACTAACCGTGATATCCATTTTTGAAAACTTTATGCATTCTTATTCCATTTTATCAGCCTAGATTTACTATGTTATGCGCGCAGCAAACAAGTATAGACTAGATTGCCTAATTTGGGAAAAAGCATCGCATATCCGTTTGTCTTAAAAAAATGTTTTGGAATTTTGCTACTCGCAAGTAGGCTAAAATATGGATTTCAATGAGCTATTCCAGCCCAGGCAACCCAACCTTCACCCATAGGCATTCAAACAGTTTATCACATAAGCATCTAGCCGCATGGCAAACATACTGTCATGGCAACACTCACACGCATGCGGTATGCTAAAGCATAAATACTTACATCGTACTCCGTGCCAAAACAATAAACTAGTTAGCAAACATGCGTGATCCTAGTTCATGTCAAGTTGAATAATGCAACACATGCAAGATGCAATTAGAGTAGGCTCGGCTAACCTAAACAAGGCATGTGAAATGCAACCAATTGATGCACGTATTCAATTTGGAATTTGAAATACAAATGCAGTTAGCATGATGTACCGAGCCCGGTGCATGCAGGACAAATGTATGAATGCACGCATACATTGCATAAGGTATGCTAATTTTAAACATGCCCTAGTCTACCATCATAAGCAGGTAAATAAAAGGGAAGAAAGAAGTGGGGATTGGAAGACATACACACACTCACCCACACTTATTACAGATTTGCCCTCGTTCGGAGGGTACAAATAAATATTACAGTCCGAATGACAAATAAATTAATTATTACAGAATTTCTACTTAATTAATAGAAAGGATGCAAAATGAAGGAGAGAGATGGCCACAGCCTCCGCCTCGAGATACGCGAATGATGCATGCTCGAACCCGCCTTGCCCAGAAAGTCCGTACCATACCAAGGCTGTCTCTGTTTACACTGCCTTATCTTTCTGAAAAATTCCAAAGTGCTGGGACAGGTTTATTGCAAACTGCAGAGGGCCACCGGCTGGGGGAAATTCCCACCGGCAGTGTGTAATTTCCACCGGCTAATTCTGGACTTATCGGCCCTTCACCAATGGCCGGTCGGCACTGAATTCTGCCGGTCGGCAGAAACTTTCTGCAGGAGACAGTTTTGACAGCAACAGAGAACAGACAGTATATGGCATGGGATTTTCAAGCACATGTGAGCATGGTCATGTTTCCCATCATGTGTTGAACTCAGGGGAACATGGCCCTCGATATTCGAGCCATCAATGGTGCATGATAGCCCAAGAGATCGAGCTTGCCATTTGATGAAAAGAATGCATGCAACACACAAATGAGGTCCAAGGCCTTATCATTTCGAAGTCAAAGGCCCCGGTGACCGAGAGTTAAGGCACGTTACATCACTTATGGTATGAACGCCCCTTAACCCTCACACTTGGTTTGACACCCCAAACCAAGTAATGCAATGCATGTTATGCTAACATGGCTCAAAATGCAACATGATATCAAGATGCAAGGCATGCCAAGTGTCATGCAACTAGCATGGCAGGCATGCAATATTAGGCATACAAGATACAAATGCAATGTAAATATGGACACTTTAAGCAATAGAATCATCATGCTACAACACCTAATGAAGCAACCATACATCAAACATTAAACAAGCATGTAATGGTTGCTTAAAATGGTAAAGGGGCAGACCTTCACCCACCTCAAAACAGTGACCAAAAGTGTCCAAAAGGTGGACCAATACTCATGCCAACAAGCAAGTCAATGGTCCTAAGGCTAAGGCACAAAAAGGAAGCACTTCACTCCCACCAACATGACCACACATGGCATGACTAAGACAAGCCAAAACAGAAATTTAACATGCAAAAATGGACTTCAAAACTCATTAATATGGTAGCTAAAGTGGCTCCAAAGAGATGTATGCACCAAAGCTCATTCCTAGGCATAAAAGGGCACACCCTCAAAGCATGAAAGAGGTCACACATGCACACATATAAACATGATTCATGGACTGAAATATGGTCCTAAATGATGCTAAATCATGAGGATGGTCATAGTTATGCATGCTAGAGGTCAATATGCTCAAGGCTTACAAGCCAAAACACAAAGAGATGACACCAAACAAGGCAAGTATGACTGAAATGAATGGCCAACAGACCTTAAACATGGTAAAATAATGCCAACATCATCATGGAATCAAGCCAACACATGCAAGAACCATGGCCTAAGCACAAGATACAACTCTAGGCCAAATGGAGGAATGTAAAGCAAGTATATTAAGCATGCAAATGGGTACAAATCCGGCCAAAAACAGAGATCACATATGACCCAAAACACCCAAAAAACTTCTGAAATGGAGCCAAAAATGATCAAGCATGCATGTTACCCTTTTAAGCCAAAATGCAAGGAAACAAGACAATGAAGGGAGAGGGGTGTCCCTCCCCTATGCAAGACTTCAAACCACCTTCCTCACCACTGAAAATCCACTGGTTTTCAGTGGTGAGAAGACCAAAACACTTAAGCAAACAAAGCCTTACCAAAAAGGCAACAAAAAAGGCGAAATAAGGCTTAAGAGGGTGAGTTTGAACTCAAACCATGAAAGACTCTTAATGAAAGTTCTTAAGCATGAAAATACAAGACTTTTTTATGTTATGCACAAAAACTAAATCAGCAAGTAAGATAGGTAAAAAGCTAGTGCAAGTTTGGGGAAACTAAAGTAAAATGCTCACCCTTGAAGCACACTTCAAGAACAGCCAAGGCAGCCTCCTTCTCTTGATCAAAAATAGCCCAAAAACTCAAGAATCAACCCTCAAAGTCCTCAATCTCGGAGCAAGGTGTAATAGTGTGTGTATTGGTGCAAAAGTAAGGTAAAATCACACTTTTAGGCCAAGAAACACACACAAAGGAGGAGAGAGAGGGAGATATAGAGATAGGGTGTATCTATATGTGGAAGCTCTGGTTTTGCCTTCAAAGTCTCTAACCTAGAGCAAAGAGAAGGCTTCCCCTCTTATAGAACTCCCTCTTGCAAAGCTTATACAACAAGCTTGGTTAGAGGGCAATCCCTCCATACACGTGTATGGAGGGAAGCAGAGTTGGTGCCAGCTATCACAGCTAGCACAAAATATCTACATAAAGTAGATGAACAGTGGTCGGCTGCCCAAAAATGTCATTTTGACAAAATTTAGTGCCGACCGGCAACAAATAGTGCCGACCGGCAAAATATATTGCCCACGGAAACAAAACACAGCCGGTGGCCTGTGGCCATGGCCGGTGGTGTGTGGGGATGCCTCACAAGGCATTCCCTGCCCCTCCAAGGCAAAACACAAGTGTTTGGTGCAAAACCAGACACTAAACGGTCGAGTTCGAAGATCTTGAGGCAAGGCGCATAGCCGAGACCTCCGGGAACTCCAAACGAACACAAACATGGATGATCACCGGGTGTTCAAACGGTGATGTCCAAGTCTTGAGGACGGTCAAAAATGGGGTGTCTACAGTTGCCCCTCTTTGACAGAACTCGAAAGTCATAACAATGACGGGAGTAAATGTCAAAGCCCAGAGACGACCCATTTTTGACAAGGCCGAAGACTCAGACAAACATACAAGACAAACAAGGTATGCGCCCGAAGGCAGGGACAAAATGCAAGACAATGCACGAAGCCGAGCATAACTTATGATCATGCAAAGAAAGCTGTAACGAAGCACGCATGCGACAATTTTAAGTTAGCATGCACCGAACTACACTACAATGCAAAAGGGATGTAAGAGAATTATGTAATTCTCAATACGTCTCACTCGGAGGATATAATACCTGTGCGGCTCGTCTGGTTGCACCAGCCTCAAATGAACCGTACATACAATATCGTGCCTGCAAAGAAAACAAACTTACCAGGTACAATATCGTTAACAACATGCATAGTAGTGTACTCGAAATGCGTGACAACGCAAAGCAAGTGGGGAGCATAACAATGCTGTGAAGGTACAGATGTGTAAGTGGAACATGCAGTCTACACAGGCAACGAATTTGATCATAAGCATGCGGTCTACGCAAGTAGAATATGCGGTCTACGCAAGTAACGAAATTGCACAATCATGCGGTCTACGCAAGTAAATTAATTAACATGCGATCTACGCAAGTAAAACATGCGGTCTACGCACGTAATGAAATTGAGCAAACATGCGGTCTATGCAAGCAAAACATGCGGTCTACGCAGGTAATGAAATTGAACAAACATGCGGTCTACGCAGGCAAAACATGCGGTCTACGTAGGTAATGAAATTGAACAATCATGCGGTCTACGCAAGCAAAACATGCGGTTTACGCAGGTAATGAATTTGAACAAACATGCGGTCTACGCAGGCAAAACATGCGGTCTACGCAGGTAATGAAATTGAATAAACATGCAGTCTGCGCAGGTAATGTAATTAACATGCGGTCTACGCAAGTAAAGAAAGTGATTACAAACATGCGGTCTACGCAGGTAATGTAATTAACATGCGGTCTACGCAAGTAAAGAAAGTGATTACAAACATGCGGTTTACACAGGTAATGTAATTAACATGCGGTCTACGCAAGTAAAGAAATTGATTACAAACATGCGGTCTACGCAGGTAATGTAATTAACATGCGGTCTACGCAAGTAAAGAAAGTGATTACAAACATGCGGTCTACGCAAGTAAAGAAATTGATTACAAACATGCGGTCTACGCAGGTAGTGTAATTAACATGCGGTCTACGCAAGTAAAGAAATTGATTACAAACATGCGGTCTACGCAGGTAGTGTAATTAACATGCGGTCTACGCAAGTAAAGAAAGTGATTTCAAACATGCGGTCTACGCAAGTAATGTAATTAACATGCGGTCTACGCAAGTAAAGAAATTGATTACAAACATGCGGTCTACGCAGGTAGTGTAATTAACATGCGGTCTACGCATGTAAAGAAAGTGATTACAAACATGCGGTCTACGCAGGTAATGTAATTAACATGCGGTCCACGCAAGTAAAGAAATTGATTACAAACATGCGGTCTACGCAGGTAGTGTAATTAACATGCGGTCTACGCAAGTAAAGAAAGTGATTACAAACATGCGGTCTACGCAGGTAATGTAATTAACATGCGGTCTACGCAAGTAAAGAAATTGATTACAAACATACGGTCTACGCAGGTAATGTAATTAACATGCAGTCTACGCAAGTAAAGTGTATAAAGAGAGACTTGAACACATGTGAGTGAGAACATATCATCCATAATGCAAGGAAAGGGGTAAAATACTGTAACACCGCGTAGTTGAAGCGATTCGTGGGAATCCTCAAGACATGAAAAGGATACGGGAAGGGACATTCTTCGTACGTATCGAGCATCATTCGCAGAAGTTGTGGCCTGAGGTCAACTCGAAGGTCCACGTTTCAAAAGTGCGCTTCTCCGCAGGGTCTCAAGTAATGAAGGTGCCAAACCATGTCGTTCACCCGAATAAAGGCATGAAAGGTGCGTTGACCACAAGGGGAGTTTTGCTGGCATCCATTCCAACACTTTGTTACCCTGTCATTCTATGTTTTACTTTTCTTTTTACTGGTAGTTTAAGCACATTGCACTGCCTCAGGCAGGTTTTACTCTTTCTCAAAATTACGCATTTTGCAAAGCACGTGACGGGAATGAAACAACCATTTTATTCAAAAGATGTTTGCGTTTGTAAACTTTCCATGCATCGCATCGCAAGGTATCACACCACAATGTGAACGAAATCGAACTCATTTTGAACACCAAGTATTCGCATCGTAATAATCAGGCAGTGAACCGACTTACAACTCGATAAGCAAATGTACAAAGGCATGATAGGACCAAACAAGCATGAGTACAACTCGATAAATAAATCAAAAACTCAAAGAGAGTGAAATACAACTCGATAAGCAAATGTACAATAATTCGATAAGTAGACAGGTGTGACTCCGCAAGAATCGATCACCGGGGGAAGGATCGGAGGTGATGGAGTTCCCCAATCCCTAGCATAAACAGCTCAGGGATCCAAGAGGAAGCCCATCGGCCCGGAGGAGAGGCTGTCGGCCACAAGGAATGGCCATCGGCCAAAAATTTGTTCGGTCGGCAAAATATGATGGTCGGTCGGCATAATATTTGGCCGGTCGGCTATGAATGAGGGAATCACCAGAATGTTGACACCTGTCCTCCACCCAACCTTATCTCCTACAAAAGACCCCAACTTCGTAGTTTTTCTCAATTCCACACTGATTTGCTCTAATGGAAGAGTTTCTAGCTCAAAATCTCACAGCTTGGATTGCTAGCTTGGATGGCTCGAAAAAGTTGAATTTCCGGGGTTTCGGCTTAAATACACTATTCACTCTGGGTCGTACCCCGTTGCACCTCCCGTTCCTTCAAGCCGCGGCAAGGTTTTGGAATCCGGTGACGCATGTCTTTAGCTTCGCCGAGCAAGAGGTACGTCCTATCTTTGAATATTTTCGAGCTTTAATGGAGTCCGAGCGCGACGAGGAGCTCCTGCCCCAACTTAATTTTGGCCATGCCCAATCCTTAGGGCGAATGTGTGGACTCAGCATACGCGATGCTCGGTCTCTGATTTGTGATGGGATGCTGGACATCCCGAGTTTGACCAATCGATTTTCTGATGTTGGTGATCGGAACAACCATCACTGGCAAGGCTTCCAGCGACATGCTCTCTGCTTGTCCATGCTATCCCTTTTCCTATTCGTCTCAGGCTCTGGAGGGGCTAGTGTCCGGCTGATTGAGGTTGCCCAAGGCTTGAAGAAGGGTAAGAGCTGCATTGCCATGACTCTGGCCGAGACGTTAATGGGCTTAGACGCATTTTATCGTCATGAGACGACCAGATTAGCAGGGAGTCCACTACTACTACAGGTAATGTTTCCCACCCAATCTCGCATTATGCATTGCTCACACCACTCGGCCCTCAAGCTCGGTCTTTTCTCACAAAACCCTATTCTCACTTTTCCCTCCTCGTACATCTCTCTATTCTTTACTCTCTCATTTTTCATCCCTCCCCAGGTATGGTTGATGGACAAACTGCAGGTTGTGGACTCTTGCCCAGCATATTCAGCTCGCGGCTACTTCTTCTGGCACCGTCTAGTCAATGCCTTGGATGAGGGATGGTGGTTCGCTTGGATGTGCCGCTTGTCTGCAGACCGTATTGCTTGGCGATGCCCTTGGCTGAGCCTTCCGGCAATGAGTTACAATATGCCCCGGCAGACTAGGATTCAATTGGTTGGCCTCACTCACTGTGTATTCTACTTCCCATTTCGGATTCGACGCCAATTTGGCCATAATCAGACCTGCCCGCCAGAGGGGATAGAGTATCCTGCTGCATTCCCAGCCCGAGGCGCATAGCTTGCTTGGCAGGCCACCGCGTGGAGGATGAGAGAACTCCTGGCTCCCGCTCCTACTTTCAGTTGTACTTTGTTTGACGAGTGCGTGGATTGGCTCAACGAAGAAGCACAGATTGGGCCCAACTTGGCATCAGAGGCTTCAACCAGCTCTGGGAAGGGGCGCAGGAGCACCTGACTTGACTATGCCCTAGATTTATTGCTTTATTAGTACTTTCAAGTTTTCTTTATGAATGTAATAAAAAGCAACTTCGATTGTATACAAGAGCAGGAGAACTCTGTTTTGAAATCAATGAAATTGAAGGTTGTGGTACTGAAAATTTTCCGCTTTGGTCCAAAAATGGTCAAGGTTGTAAAAAGATTATTTTGAACAAAGTCGGCTTTTATTAAAACTTTTCAAAAGTCATTTTCGATGTGGATGAGAACAGGACACGCCTGAGGTCTGTCACTGAGATGCACAACCCCAGATTCCTGCAACTGGAAAGTTGCCCCTAGTCTGAAGAGCACCGCAGCACTGCACAGCAACGGAAAGTTGCCCCTAGTCTGAGTGGCACCGCACTGGAGATCATAACCGAACCCTTGAATGCTGAATAGACAAAGATGGCCGAGACGATCGAATGGACAAAGTTGATCGGGGAAGTGTTATGGCTGAACTTCAGGATGAAGTTGCCTGCGTATCCCAAAGATGGGAATCAAGCCTTACGTAGTTCAGGCCTAGGTTCACTCGAGTATTTTCACTCTCCTTTTGCGCTCTAACTTTTGCCAAAGCCGCCCTTTGCGAGTTTTCAGCCTTGCGAGCTCAGTTTTTATATTTTCTAATTTTTTTTTGCTCTAACTTTTGCCTAGGTCGCCCTTTCGGGTTTTCGGCCTAGCGAGCCTCTCAAGGGTAATATTTCTTCAACTTGTCCATGTTGATCGGTTGGGAGAACTCCAGGCCATCTAGATCCATCAGAACCACAGCTGCACCTGACCAGATAGCTTTGATGATGTAGGGACCCGTCCAATTGGGTCTGAACTTGCCCCTTGGGTCGTGGATGGGAGCTCGGTTGTCCTTGAGCACCAAATCCCCTTCCTTTAGATTTCTGGACTTAACCTTCTTGTTGAAAGCCCGGGCAATTCTGCGCTGATAACTTTGGACGTGGTACAGTGCTTTCAGTCTTCTCTCGTCAAAGAGCATGAGTTCCTCAAACCTGCTCTGCTGCCAATCTGCTTCGGCTATGTGACACTCAGCCAATACCCGTAAGGACGGAACCTCAATTTCGATAGGTAGAACGGCCTCCATTCCATAAACTAATGAATACGGAGTCGCTCCGGTAGAAGTTCTAATTGAAGTCCTGTAACCCCACAGAGCAAACGGTAACTTATCTGGCCAATCCCGGTAGGTTTCGACCATCTTCCGCAGTATATTCTTGATGTTCTTGTTGGCGGCCTCAACTGCTCCGTTGGTTTGCGGCCGGTATGTGGATGACTTATGAAAAGCCACGTTATACTTCTCCAACAAGTCAATCACTTCCTTCTTGAAGTGGGAACCATTATTTGAAATAATCTCGTTTGGCACCCCGTAGCGACAGATGATGTTGTTTCTGATGAACTTTGCTACGTGCGACGCCTTCAACACCGCGTATGACTGGGCCTCGACCCACTTCGTGAAATAATCTATCGCTACCAGGATAAACTCATGCCCATTCGACCCCTTCGGGGTAACAGCTCCGATCACATCAATTCCCCAAACGGAAAATGGCCATGGAGACGTCATGTTGTACAGCTTTGACGGTGGGATGTTCATACGGTTTGCATGGATCTGGCATTTGTGGCATCGCCGAACAAAGCCGATACAATCCTCCTCCATGGTTGACCAGTAGTAGCCCTGTCTGAGGATCTTTCTGGCCAGCATTACTCCATTCATGTGTGCACCGCACTCCCCTCCATGGATGGCCTCCATCAGGCGCTTCGACTCTTCAGCTTCTACACAGAGCTTATGCATTCCCAGATGACCTCTCTTGTACAGCTTACCCCCGCAGATGATGAACTGAACAGCCATTCTTCTGATTGCCCTTTTATCTTTGGCATTTGCCCCTAATGGATACGCCTCCTTTTCCAAGAAGTTCCAAATGTCGTAATACCAGGGGTTATCGTCCTGGGCCTCATCTATGGTGGAAATTGACTCGTACGTTGGCGCAAACTTCTGATCAATAATGACTGGACGCATCCAGACTCCGGACGGGATGTCTATCATGGAAGATATAGTTGCTAGTGAATCTGCGAACCTGTTGTTCTCTCTTACTAGGTGGGTGAAATTTAGCTTCTCAAATCAAGGAATTAACAAATCCAAGGTTTGGTGGTAAATTATCATCCTTTCCTCTTTAACTTTCTAGTCTCATTTTGCTTGGGATACAACAAGGTTCGAGTCCCCAATGACGTCCAACCGTCTTGCCCCTAGTTCTAGGGCTGCTTCTAGGCCAGCAATACATGCCTCATATTCTGCTTCATTGTTCGAGACTTTGAACCGGAGCTTGAATGCTAAAGGGATACGGAAATCGTCCGGCGCTATCAGCAACACTCCTATCCCATACCCATATTGGTTCGACGCTCCGTCAAAGTACATCGTCCAAGTTTCATCTTCGATGTGCAGAATGGCTTCATCTGGGAATAGGTACTCAACCGCTTCATCCCCTTCAACCGGGTGGTCGGCAAGGAACTCCGCTACTGCTCTTCCTTTTACTGACTTGCGTGTTACATACTTCAGATCAAATTCAGAGAGCAACAGCAGCCAACGAGCTAGCCTACCCGTAAGTGCCAGTTTCTCGAAAAGATATTTGATGGGATCCAAGCGTGAAACCAACATTACAGAGTGAGCTAACAAGTAGTGTCGCAGCTTCCTGGTAGCCCATACCAAGGCCAAGCAAGCCTTCTCCAGCGGAGTGCAGCGGGTCTCGTAATCCAGCATCTTCTTGCTCAGATAGCAGATGGCCCTTTCCACCTTGTCCTCTGACTCTTGTGCGAGCATGCAGCCCATGGTAGTCTCAGTTACCGAAAGGTACAATATCAACGGTCTCCCCGGCTCTGGTGGTGACAACACGGGCGGGTTCTGTAGATACTCTTTGATCTGTTCAAAAGCCGCTTGACATCGGCCGTCCCATTGGAACTTCTTCCCTTTCTTCAGGAGACCAAAAAGTGGTTCACAAGTCAAGGTTAATTTTGAGATAAACCGTCTTATGAATTGCACTTTACCCAGAAAGCCTCGCACCTCCTTTTCAGTCCTTGGTGGTGGCATTTCTAAGATGGCCTTGATCTTTGAAGGGTCGACCTCGATGCCCCTTTGTGTAATCAGAAACCCAAGCATTTTCCCTGCTGTAACACCGAATGTGCACTTCTAGGGATTTAACCGCAGCCGAAACTCTCTGATCCTTTGAAAAAACTTTTGTAAGGCGGTGTAGTGGCCCTCTCTTTCTTTGGACTTGACAATCATGTCGTCCACATACACCTCGACCTCTTTATGGATCATATCATGCAATATCGTGGTTGCTGCCCGTTGATAAGTAGCTCCAGCGTTCTTCAACCCAAATGGCATCACTCTGTAGCAATATGTCCCCCACGGGGTAGTGAATGCAGTCTTCTCCCGGTCTTCGGGTGCCATTACTATTTGATTATAGTCTGAGAAACCATCCATAAACGAAAGCAAGGCGTGTCCTGCCGTAAAATCCACCAATTCATCAATGTGTGGCAAGGGAAAGTCGTCCTTCGGACTGGCCCTGTTCAAATCTCTGAAGTCTACACATACCCGAATTCTGCCATCCTTCTTCGGCACCGGAAGAATGTTGGCCAACCAAGTCGGGTATTCGGACACCAGCAGGAAGCCTGCATCGATTTGCTTGGTGACCTCTTCCTTGATCTTAATGGCCCAATCAGGGCGGATCCTTCTAAGCTTCTGCTTGACAGGTCGGGCCTCGGGATCAAGAGGGATCCGGTGCTGTACAATCTCAGGATAGATTCCAGGCATGTCTTCATAGGACCACGGGAAAACATCTTTGAAATCTTTTAATAAAGCGACTAAGCGCTCGCGTTCCTCTGAAGACAACGTGGACCCGATCTGGACCAGTTGCGGGTCCTTCTCAATACCAACATTCACGGTAGTGATTTCATCCATTAAGGGTTTAACAAATCTTTCCTGCTCTTGATCAATTAACCGTTGCAAAACCGGAGGAATTTCTTCCTCGTCGTTTTCATCAAAATTTTGAAAATCCTGATTTAAGCAATAAATCAAAGGCACAGAAAAATACTCAGAAACCACATCCACATCGTTCTCATTAAATACTTCCAAGCCGTCTGATTCTTCTGTTACAACAGACTCAAAAGAGAAAGAAAATGACGACCTAGACAGGACTGTGGCATCCGGGTTATCACCCTCAGGAATACCGGACTCAGACTCAGTCGAGCTGGAACCTGATTCCGACTCACAGGACTCGGTGGAATCAGATTTCGGCTCACTACCTGACCCGGTGCTGCTGGACAAAAATCCTTCTTCATATTGCCAGACGAGAGAGGGTGCGATTGATGCATCCAAAATAGTTGCTGATAAGCTCGCAGCCATTTAATTCCCGATCATACATACCGAGGAGTTATCCCCCAAGCACTTCTGTTCGATCGGAGGATCTGAAAGTAGACATGCCAGTGCTACCCCCATTTCATTTTCAGCGTCCTCAGATTGCACTTCCTTACTTTGTTCAGCCTCAACCGATAAATCTGTTTGCCCTTCGGTGATGTCATTCCCAGGTAGCTGCAGGTCGAAGAAAATCTCAATACCTGGCACGCGTTTCTTCTCCGCATTCAGCCATGGTTCTGGGAAGCCGCAAAACGGAAAGTCCTCCCCCTCCCGGACGAAGCGTCCATTTAGGGTACCCTGAATGGGCCTATGCATCAACTCAAAAGGTTTTCCAGCCTTCTTTGCTCTGGCTCTTCCGGCCATTTCCTTTCCTTTCCTTATCCAGTCCTCTTTGGTGGGTAGATAACCCAATCCAAAGGTATGAGGGTTGTGGGGCACTTCAGCCAATGCTGCGATGCCTTTCCGGCCGCTCTTGCCCAATCCCATCCCGGGGATGTGTTGGAGCTTGTTCATGAGATAGATTGCCTGAGCACTGACATATACCCCTTCACTAGCAGCCATAATGTTCTGTACAACCCGAGCCTCAGTCAAGGTAAAACCCGATATGAACACATCTTCCATACCGTGTTCAATTTCTAGAACAGGCGTGGATACTTCTGGCGGCGGATGAATCGATGAATTTTCGAAGACGACGGCTACTCCCTTCCCATAGGGGTATTTCACCACTTGATGTAGGGTGGAGGAGACTGCCTTTGCCTGATGCAGCCACGGCCGCCCTAAAAGCAGGTTGAAAGTTGCAGGAACCTCCAAGACATGGAAATCTATCCCATGCTGTCCCGGCCCAACCTTTGTTTGAATCTTAACTGTTCCCATTACTTCCCGGCTTGTGTTGTCATACGCCCGAATCACCTGGGCCGTCGGCACAAAATCTGCGACTTTCAAACCGATCGCATAGGCTGTCCTTGCTGGGCAGACGTTGATGGCGGATCCCGTGTCGACGAGCACCACGGGTATCCATTTATCTCTGCATTCCACAGAGATGTAGAGCGGCTTGTTATGGTTCGCACCCTCAGGTGGCAGTTCTTTGTCAGAGAAGGTCAATGCCGGGGAACTTCCTCCCGAAAAAACTTGGCCCACCAGCTGTTCGGGCGTGGTGTCTATAGAAAGCTTGGCTTTGTCCATGGCTGAAAGGACAGCCTGTCTATGTACTCGAGAAGCCATAAGCAGCCCCCAGATGGAGATGTCTGCTTGTATCTTCTTCAATTGTCTCAATACGGCCTCATCTTCGAGTTGATTTTCCTTCTACTTCTCTGCCTCCTTATCTTTTCCAGACGCCTCCGGTTGATCTAGGTGTGGAGGCTTGAAGTACCGTTCACTCCTAGTCATGTGATCGACTTCGCCGATATACCAGGTATCATCTGGTTGGTTACCCTCCCAATCCTCCTCCGTGTGGGCAAGACATAGGTCATCGTCTTCCCACCACATGCCATCTGCAGCTGACAGGCACCTGTCCGGTTCTAGCATGACTGTCCCGAAACTTGCAGTACCTTTTACTCCTATGCTCGCAGCATTCTCCATTTCTGTACTTGTGGCAGTCTCAACCCCCACGTGGGCTTTTGCCTTCCTGATCCTCTCAGAATCTTCGAATCTTTCCTGTTCTGATTGTGTCAATGTGGTAGATTGTTCAATGATCCCTGTACTCAAAATGCTCCATTCCCGAGCGAAACTCTCGACACCGGCGCTCTCCGGCGATGTATTCTGTTCTTCGACCCTCCCGGCTGTTATTGACATTCTTGCCCCTGTCGGGCCTTGTTCTGACTGAAACTCTCCTATCACATCTGGCTGATCGTCCAACCATCCCATGGCCTCCGCCGATTCCTCATAATCGAACTAGTTGATGGCTGAGTCTTCTTGATCTTGGTTATCGTAAAACTGGAACTTGGCAAGATCCTCTTCCACAGCTGTCAGATCATCCGTTCCCTGTCCTGGACTGTCCCATTGGATTGCACACAGCTCTCCTTCTGCTGGAAATTCCACATCTGGTCTATTCTGGCCCATCGGTGAGATGTAGTCACTCGGACTATAAGCATTCCCAACATCACTCCCAGACTCCGCAGACTCTGGCTCAACAACCCCCTTCTCCTTTGGAGTTTTCTCTCTCCTACTCTCGATGGTGACCACCACTGGCTTGGGTTGGGTTATAGAGACATCCATCATGCACAAATCGGTGCAATCAGGAAGGAAAACCTCTGGCTTAGGCAGGTAGGAGGGTGTGATGTAGCTACTAGGATCGTAGGACACGACCCCAGCGTGGATGAAATTGACTCTTTTGGGTGGTGGAGCTTGGTTATGTGTGGGGAGAGGATTTGTAGTAACATTGGGTTTCTCAGGAGGTAAGATCACCCCGTTATCAATGAGATCTTGAATCTCATGACGCAATCGAAAGCACAGGTCGGTGTCGTGACCGTGCTGCTGGTGAAACGCACAATACTTGGCTGGATTGTGTGCAGCGGGGAGTCTTTCCGGTAAGGGTCGCGGCTCTAGGGGCTTCAGATGCCCTTTTTTGATCAAAACCCCCAAAGCTTTGGACAGGGGCATATAAAGTGGAGCGAAGGTTCTGGTATTTTTGGGAGGGTATTTGGCTGTTTGTGGGTTGCTTCCGGACGCACCGGAGAATGGTGTGGCTGCCATAGTTCTCGGGGAAGGGTTGGTGGTGACCATACTCACTTCGGAAGTCCTGGTAGTTGTAGCGCCACTCGGGCCTACATTAGTATTACGATTGAAAGTTCTGCGGGGTTGCTCCCGGTCGTTATCAATCAGGCCTTGTTTTAAGGCATCCTCGATCTGCACCCCCATTTCATGCAGATCAGCAAAGGTAGGGAAGGGGATTACAATCATCTTTTGCATTAGCTTCGGCTGAAGATTGCGCACAATCATCTGAATCTGGTCTTTGTCCGTGGGTCTTAAGGTCATCATCGAAGCCTTAGCCCGCCATCTGGTTACGAATTCTGAGAAGCTCTCCTTGGGTTCTTGCCTCGTTGTCTCGAGATCCCGGGTCGTGATCTCGATTTGTGTGTTATACGAGTACTGCAGGATGAAGGCCTCAGCCATCTCGTCCCAACTTCTCTTGACGTCATCCTCCAATTTTGCATACCATGCGGCCGCTACACCCGACAGGGTCCAGCCAAATAAAGACAGCTTCTGCAGTCTAGTGAGGCCCATTGGCCTTAGGACGTCTGAAAATAGTCGTAGGTGTACCATGGAATCCTCAGATCCGTCAAAACGATCAATTTGTGGCATTTTAAACCGATCTGGCAGCGTCACGGCTGCGTCAGTGTATCTGTCTCCAATGTCCGGAATGGACTTCACACCTTAAGATTTCTTGAACAGCTTTTCAAGCTTACGCATTTTTAATGTCACGGGATCTACCTCGGACTCGAAGAGAGAATCCGATTGATTGATAGGAGTGGGTGCCTTGGATTGTTGAGGCAGAATCGGGGGTGGAGCCGGCCCCGTTGGGATGTCTGTATCTTCTTGGACATTTCGGGCGTTTGGCGTCTCTTCGGGTATCGGAACCCTTAGTGGGGGAGGGACTTGCTGTGAAGCTGACGCCCCAGTTTGCTGTTGCAATCTCACAATTAACTCCGCTTGCTCACTCATAACTGTGGATTGTTGTTTGGCGAATTCTGCCTGTCGGACAGCATCCTGCTGCATCACTTTCATGCTTTCTTGGAGTTGGCACACTATCTCTTCTAAACTAGCCATCCTGCTCTGTTCTGACTGAATTGTCGGTGTATGTTCCCTTTTTGCGGGTGAAACAGGATCCTGATCCCTACTGTACACGGGTGGGGTAGATAAAGCCCTCTGTACTATCTGTTGAACTGATGCCCTCTGCCTAGTTGCCTTCTGTTTAGTAACCGGGGGTAGAGAGTGGTACACTGGTTGTTTGTCTACCAGATCCTCAGATCAATGGAGCCGACGACCTCTGATCCAGAGTGCTTGGGGAATATCTACCGGGTTGGAAGCAATGATGCTAAACTACCTAGCAAAAATAAATAAAGCAGTAAATAAACTAACAACCGGACAGCATAACGGCATAAAATAAACACACACAATGCACAGTCGGGTATCCATAATACACAGTTGGTAAGCCGAACACACTGTTCCTCGATACTGATCACTATTCCCCAAAATCTCTGTTCCCAAAACTGAACCTGATACCTGCAGATAACTGATTCTCATAAACTGATATTGATACCCTCAGGCCTAATACTCAATCTTGCAAACTGATATGCACGTTCCTTGTAGAGCAACACTCTAAAAGCACATAGCAAGTAAAGAGAGCCAAAACACCCCTATGTTGGGGTAGGGTTTCCCTGTCCTATTTTGTCAGGAGCTAGGGTTTCACTATGCACGCAACAATTTTCAAACAACCTAACATCGGGTAAGTAGCCTGTCCTAACTTGGAATGGTCACTATGGATCCGAATATGCACTAGGTCGAATGGTCGAAGAGGGTGCCCCGGTAAAACCGGGGTTTGTGTTCCCATGCTGTCAGAGCCCATAACCGGTCAGCCTTATGGTCATGCCTTGACAAGACAAGCCTCCGGCAAACCGATCAGGAATGGCAGATGGCAAACACTGTGTTCCTAGGCGCACCAATGCAAATGCAAATGCAAAGAGACACATAAATGAAATCAAAACGGGATATCACGAGTTCGAGTTAAGCTCTCTAATATCCCCAGCAGAGTCGCCAGAAACTGTAGACGCGTCCGCGAGGGGCCCCGTTACAGTTCGGACTCGATTCGTGTCACGGTTCTTAATCTTGAACCAAAGAGTCCAAATCTAGCAAATCGTTTTGAGAAAACAGATTTTAGGAAAGAAGTGCCAAACATGGACTGCTTTGCCAGATACAGAGTCGCCACCTAAATATTTTTTATGGGGGAATTTAGGAAACCCTGACTCGATGCCGAAGGCCACATGTCCGTCATCACCGAAGTGGTCTCGGCTTGGGAGCTAGGGTACGATTGGGGAAGGTCAACTATAAGCACCCCCTCTCGCCCGATCTGAAGATCGGCCTCTACTAACCGTGATATCCATTTTTGAAAACTTTATGTGTTCTTATTCCATTTTATCAGCCTAGATTTACTATGTTATGCGCGCAGCAAACAAGTATAGACTAGATTGCATAATTTGGGAAAAAGCATCGCATATCCGTTTGTCTTAAAAAAATGTTTTGGAATTTTGCTACTCGCAAGTAGGCTAAAATACGGATTTCAATGAGCTATTCCAGCTCAGGCAACCCAACCTTCACCCACAGGCATTCAAACAGTTTATCACATAAGCATCTAGCCGCATGGCAAACATACTGTCATGGCAACACTCGCACGCATGCGGTATGCTAAAGCATAAATACTTACATCGTACTCCGTGCCAAAACAATAAACTAGTTAGCAAACATGCGTGATCCTAGGTCATGTCAAGTTGACTAATGCAACACATGCAAGATGCAATTAGAGTAGGCTCGGCTAACCTACACAAGGCATGTGAAATGCAACCAATTGATGCACGTATTCAATTTGGAATTTGAAATACAAATGCAGTTAGCATGATGTACCGAGCCCGGTGCATGCAGGACAAATGTATGAATGCACGCATACATTGCATAAGGTATGCTAATTTTAAACATGCCCTAGTCTACCATCATAAGCAGGTAAATAAAAGGGAAGAAAGAAGTGGGGATTGGAAGACATACACACACTCATCCACACTTATTACAGATTTGCCCTCGTTCGGAGGGTACAAATAAATATTACAGTCCGAATGACAAATAAATTAATTATTACAGAATTTCTACTTAATTAATAAAAAGGATGAAAAATGAAGGAGAGAGATGGCCACAGCCTTCGCCTCGAGATACGCGAATGACGCATGCTCGAACCCGCCTTGCCCGGAAAGTCCGTACCATACCAAGGCTGTCTCTGTTTACACTGCCCTATCTTTCTGAAAAATTCCAAAGTGCTGGGACAGGTTTATTGCAAACTGCAGAGGGCCACCGGCTGGGGGAAATTCCCACCGGCAATGTGTAATTTCCACCGGCTGATTCTGGACTTATCGGCCCTGCACCAACGGCCGGTCCGCACTGAATTCTGCCGGTCGGAAGAAACTTCCTGCAGGAGACAGTTTTGACAGCAACAGAGAACAGATAGTATATGGCATGGGATTTTCAGGCACATGTGAGCATGGTCATGTTTCCCATCATGTGTTGAACTCAGGGGAACATGGCCCTCGATATTCGAGCCATCAATGGTGCATGATAGCCCAAGAGATCGAGTTTGCCATTTGATGAAAAGAATGCATGCAACACACAAATGAGGTCCAAGGCCTTATCATGTCGAAGTCAAAGGCCCCGGTGACCGAGAGTTAAGGCACGTTACATCACTTATGGTATGAACGCCCCTTAACCCTCACACTTGGTTTGACACCCCAAACCAAGTAATGCAATGCATGTTATGCTAACATGGCTCAAAATGCAACATGATATCAAGATGCAAGGCATGCCAAGTGTCATGCAACTAGCATGGCAAGCATGCAATATTAGGCATACAAGATGCAAATGCAATGTAAATATGGACACTTTAAGCAATAGAATCATCATGCTACAACACCTAATGAAGCAACCATACATCAAACATTAAACAAGCATGTAATGGTCGCTTAAAATGGTAAAGGGGCAGACCTTCACCCACCTCAAAACAGTGACCAAAAGTGTCCAAAAGGTGGACCAATACTCATGCCAACAAGCAAGTCAATGGTCCTAAGGCTAAGGCACAAAAAGGAAGCACTTCACTCCCACCAACATGACCACACATGGCATGACTAAGACAAGCCAAAACAGAAATTTAACATGCAAAAATAGACTTCAAAACTCATTAATATGGTAGCTAAAGTGGCTCCAAAGAGATGTATGCACCAAAGCTCATTCCTAGGCATAAAAGGGCACACCCTCAAAGCATGAAAGAGGTCACACATGCACACATATAAACATGATTCATGGACTGAAATATGGTCTTAAATGATGCTAAATCATGAGGATGGTCATAGTTATGCATGCTAGAGGTCAATATGCTCAAGGCTTACAAGCCAAAACACAAAGAGATGACACCAAACAAGGCAAGTATGACTGAAATGAATGGCCAACAGACCTTAAACATGGTAAAATAATGCCAACATCTTCATGGAATCAAGCTAACACATGCAAGAATCATGGCCTAAGCACAAGATACAACTCTAGGCCAAATGGAGGAATGTAAAGCAAGTATATTAAGCATGCAAATGGGTACAAATCCGGCCAAAAACAGAGATCACATATGACCCAAAACACCCAAAAAACTTCTGAAATGGGGCCAAAAATGATCAAGCATGGATGTTACCCTTTTAAGCCAAAATGCAAGGAAACAAGACAATGAAGGGAGAGGGGTGTCCCTCCCCTATGCAAGACTTCAAACCACCTTTCTCACCACTGAAAATCCACTAGTTTTCAGTGGTGAGAAGACCAAAACACTTAAGCAAACAAAGCCTTACCAAAGAGGCAACAAAAAAGGCCAAATAAGGCTTAAGAGGGTGAGTTTGAACTCAAACCATGAAAGACTCTTAATGAAAGTTCTTAAGCATGAAAATACAAGCCTTTTTTATGTTATGCACAAAAACTAAATCAGCAAGTAAGATAGGTAAAAAGCTAGTGCAAGTTTGGGGAAACTAAAGTAAAATGCTCACCCTTGAAGCACACTTCAAGAACAGCCAAGGCAGCCTCCTTCTCTTGATCAAAAACAGCCCAAAAACTCAAGAATCAATCCTCAAAGTCCTCAATCTCGGAGCAAGGTGTAATAGTGTGTGTATTGGTACAAAAGTAAGGTAAAATCACACTTTTAGGCCAAGAAACACACACAAAGGAGGAGAGAGAGGGAGATATAGAGATAGGGTGTATCTATATGTGGAAGCTCTGGTTTTGCCTTCAAAGTCTCTAACCTAGAGCAAAGAGAAGGCTTCCCCTCTTATAGAACTCCCTCTTGCAAAGCTTATACAACAAGCTTGGTTAGAGGGCAATCCCTCCATACACATGTATGGAGGGAAGCAGAGTTGGTGCCAGCTATCACAGCTGGCACAAAATATCTACATAAAGTAGATGAACAGTGGTCGGCTGCCCAAAAATGTCATTTTGACAAAATTTAGTGCCGACCGGCAACAAATAGTGCCGACCGGCAAAATATATTGCCGACGAAATCAAAACACAGCCGTTGGCCTGTGGCCATGGCCGGTGGTGTGTGGGGATGCCTCACAAGGCATTCCCTGCCCCTCCAAGGCAAAACACAAGTGTTTGGTGCAAAACCAGACACTAAACGGTCGAGTTCGGAGATCCTGAGGCAAGGCGCGTAGCCGAGACCTCTGGGAACTCCAAACGAACACAAACATGGATGATCACTGGGTGTTCAAACGGTGACATCCAAGTCTTGAGGACGGTCAAAAATGGGGTGTCTACAGTTGCCCCTCTTTGACAGAACTCAAAAGTCATAACAATGACGGGAGTGAATGTCAAAGCCCAGAGACGACCCATTTTTGACAAGGCCGAAGACTCAGACAAACATACAAGACAAACAAGGTATGCGCCCAAAGGCAGGGACAAAATGCAAGACAATGCACGAAGCCGAGCATAACTTATGATCATGCAAAGAAAGCTGTAACGAAGCACGCATGCGACAATTTTAAGCTAGCATACACCGAACTACACTACAATGCAAAAGGGATGTAAGAGAATTATGTAATTCTCAATACGTCTCACTCGGAGGATATAATACCTGTGCGGCTCGTCTGGTTGCACCAGCCTCAAATGAACCGTACATACAATATCGTGCCTGCAAAGAAAACAAACATACCAGGTACAATATCGTTAACAACATGCATAGTAGTGTACTCGAAATGCGTGACAACGCAAAGCAAGTGGGGAGCATAACAATGCTGTGAAGGTACAGATGTGTAAGTGGAACATGCGGTCTACGCAGGCAACGAATTTGATCATAAGCATGCGGTCGACGCAAGTAGAATATGCGGTCTACGCAAGTAATGAAATTGCACAATCATGCGGTCTACGCAAGTAAATTAATTAACATGCGGTCTACGCAAGTAAAACATGCAGTCTACACACGTAATGAAATTGAGCAAACATGCGGTCTACGCAAGCAAAACATGCGGTCTACGCAGGTAATGAAATTGAACAAACATGCGGTCTACGCAGGCAAAACATGCGGTCTACGTAGGTAATGAAATTGAACAATCATGTGGTCTACGCAAGCAAAACATGCTGTTTACGCAGGTAATGAAATTGAACAAACATGCGGTCTACGCAGGCAAAACATGCGGTCTACGCAGGTAATGAAATTGAATAAACATGCGGTCTACGCAGGTAATGTAATTAACATGCGGTCTACGCAAGTAAAGAAAGTGATTACAAACATGCGGTCTACGCAGGTAATGTAATTAACATGCGGTCTACGCAAGTAACGAAAGTGATTACAAACATGCGGTCTACGCAGGTAATGTAATTAACATGCGGTCTACGCAAGTAAAGAAATTGATTACAAACATGCGGTCTACGCAGGTAATGTAATTAACATGCGGTCTACGCAAGTAAAGAAAGTGATTACAAACATGCGGTCTATGCAGGTAGTGTAATTAACATGCAGTCTACGCAAGTAAAGAAATTGATTACGAACATGCGGTCTACGCAGGTAGTGTAATTAACATGCGGTCTACGCAAGTAAAGAAATTGATTACAAACATGCGGTCTACGCGTGTAATTAACATGCGGTCTACGCAAGTAAAGAAAGTGATTACAAACATGCGGTCTACGCAGGTAATGTAATTAACATGCGGTCTACGCAAGTATAGAAATTGATTACAAACATGCGGTCTACGCAGGTAGTGTAATTAACATGCGGTCTACGCAAGTAAAGAAAGTGATTACAAACATGCGGTCTACGCAGGTAATGTAATTAACATGCGGTCCACGCAAGTAAAGAAATTGATTACAAACATGCGGTCTACGCAGGTAGTATAATTAACATGCGGTCTACGCAAGTAAAGAAGGTGATTACAAACATGCGGTCTACGCAGGTAATGTAATTAACATGCGGTCTACGCAAGTAAAGAAAATTGATTACAAACATACGGTCTATGCAGGTAATGTAATTAACATGCGGTCTATGCAAGTAAAGTGTATAAAGAGAGACTTGAACACATGTGAGTGAGAACATATCATCCATAATGCAAGGAAAGGGGTAAAATACTGTAACACCGCGTAGTTGAAGCGATTCGTGGGAATCCTCAAGACATGAAAAGGATACGGGAAGGGACATTCTTCGTACGTATCGAGCATCATTCGCAGAAGTTGTGGCCTGAGGTCAACTCGAAGGTCCACGTTTCAAAAGTGCGCTTCTCCGTAGGGTCTCAAGTAATGAAGGTGCCAAACCATGTCGTTGACCCGAATAAAGGCATGGAAGGTGCGTTGACCACAAGGGGAGTTTTGCTGGCATCCATTCCAACACTTTGTTACCCTGTCATTCTATGTTTTACTTTTCTTTTTACTGGTAGTTTAAGCACATTGCACTGCCTCGGGCAGGTTTTACTCTTTCTCAAAATTACGCATTTTGCAAAGCACGTGACGGGAATGAAACAACCATTTTATTCAAAAGATGTTTGCATTTGTAAACTTTCCATGCATCGCATCGCAAGGTATCACACCACAATGTGAACGAAATCGAACTCATTTTGAACACCAAGTATTCGCATCGTAATAATCAGGCAGTGAACCGACTTACAACTCGATAAGCAAATGTACAAAGGCATGATAGGACCAAACAAGCATGAGTACAACTCGATAAATAAATCAAAAACTCAAAGAGAGTGAAATACAACTCGATAAGCAAATGTACAATAATTCGATAAGCAGACAGGTGTGACTCCGCAAGAATCGATCACCGGGGGAAGGATCGGAGGTGATGGAGTTCCCCAATCCCTAGCATAAATAGCTCAGGGAACCAAGAGGATGCCCATCGGCCAGGAGGAGAGGCCGCCGGCCACAAGGAATGGCCGTCGGCCAAAAATTTGTTCGGTCGGCATAATATTTGGCCGGTCGGCTATGAATGAGGGAATCACCAGAATGTTGACACCTGTCCTCCACCCAACCTTATCTCCTACAAAAGACCCCAACTTCGTAGTTTTTCTCAATTCCACACTGATTTGCTCTAATGGAAGAGTTTCTAGCTCAAAATCTCACAGCTTGGATTGCTAGCTTGGATGGCTCGGAAAAGTTGAATTTCCGGGGTTTCGGCATAAATGCACTATTCACTCTGGGTCGTACCCCGTTGCACCTCCGTTCCTTCAAGCCGCGGCAAGGTTTTGGAATCCGGTGACGCATGTCTTTAGCTTCGCCGGGCAAGAGGTATGTCCTACCTTTGAAGATTTCCGAGCCTTATTGGAGTTCGAGCACGACGAGGAGCTCCTGCCCCAACTTAATTTTGGCCATGCCCAATCCTTAGGGCGAATGTGTGGACTCAGCATGCGCGATGCTCGGTCTCAGATTTGTGACAGGATGCTGGACATCCCGAGTTTGACCAATCGATTTTCTGATGTTGGTGATCGCAACAACCATCACTGGCAAGGCTTCCGGCGACATGCTCTCTGCTTGTCCATGCTATCCCTTTTCCTATTCGTCTCAGGCTCTGGAGGGGCTAGTGTCCGGCTGATTGAGGTTGCCCAAGGCTTGAAGGAGGGTAAGAGCTGCATTGCCATGACTCTGGCCGAGACGTTAATGGGCTTAGACGCCTTTTATCGTCATGAGACGACCAGATTAGCAGGGAGTCCACTACTACTACAGGTAATGTTTCCCACCCAATCTCGCATTATGCATTGCTCACACCACTCGGCCCTCAAGCTCGGTCTTTTCTCACAAAACCCTATTCTCACTTTTCCCTCCTCGTACATCTCTCTATTCTTTACTCTCTCATTTTTCATCCCTCCCCAGGTGTGGTTGATGGACAAACTGCAGGTTGTGGACTCTTGCCCAGCATATTCAGCTCGCGGCTACTTCTTCCGGCACCGTCTAGTCAATGCCTTGGATGAGGGATGGTGGTTCGCTTGGATGTGCCGCTTGTCCGCAGACCGTATTGCTTGGCGGTGCCCTTGGCTGAGCCTTCCGGCAATGAGTTACAATATGCCCCGGCAGACTGGGATTCAATTGGTTGGCCTCACTCACTGTGTATTCTACTTTCCATTTCGGATTCAACGCCAATTTGGCCATAATCAGACCTGCCCGCCAGAGGGGATAGAGTATCCTGCTGCATTCCCAGCCCGAGGCGCACAGCTTGCTTGGCAGGCCACCGCGTGGAGGATGAGAGAACTCCTGGCTCCCGCTCCTACTTTCAGTTGTACTTTGTCTGACGAGTGCGTGGATTGGCTCAACGAAGAAGCACAGATTGGGCCCAGCTTGGCATCAGAGGCTTCAACCAGCTCTGGGAGGGGGTGCAGGAGCACCTGACTTGACTATGCCCTAGATTTATTGCTTTATTAGTACTTTCAAGTTTTCTTTATGAATGTAATAAAAAGAAACTTCGATTGTATACAAGAGCAGGAGAACTCTGTTTTGAAATCAATGAAATTGAAGGTTGTGGTACTGAAAATTTTCCGCTTTGGTCCAAAAATGGTCAAGGTTGTAAAAAGATTATTTTGAACAAAGTCGGCTTTTATTAAAACTTTTCAAAAGTCATTTTCGATGTGGATGAGAACAGGACACGCCTGAGGTCTGTCACTGAGATGCACAACCCCAGATTCCTGCAACTGGAAAGTTGCCCCTAGTCTGAAGAGCACCGCAGCACTGCACAGCAACGGAAAGTTGCCCCTAGTCTGAGTGGCACCGCACTGGAGATCATAACCGAACCCTTGAATGCTGAATAGACAAAGATGGCCGAGACGATCGAATGGACAAAGTTGATCGGGGAAGTGTTATGGCTGAACTTCAGGATGAATTTGCCTGCGTATCCCAAAGATGGGAATCAAGCCTTACGTAGTTCAGGCCTAGGTTCACTCGAGTATTTTCACTCTCCTTTTGCGCTCTAACTTTTGCCAAAGCCGCCCTTTGCAGGTTTTCAGCCTTGCGAGCTCAGTTTTTATATTTTCTAATTTTTTTGTGCTTTAACTTTTGCCTAGGTCGCCCTTTCGGGTTTTCAGCCTAGCGAGCCTCTCAAGGGTAATATTTCTTCAACTTGTCCATGTTGATCGGTTGGGAGAACTCCAGGCCATCTAGGTCCATCAGAACCACAGCTCCACCTGACCAGATAGCTTTGATGATGTAGGGACCCGTCCAATTGGGTCTGAACTTGCCCCTTGGGTCGTGGATGGGAGCTCAGTTGTCCTTGAGCACCAAATCCCCTTCCTTTAGATTTCTAGACTTAACCTTCTTGTTGAAAGCCCGGGCAATTCTGCGCTGATAACTTTGGATGTGGTACAGTGCTTTCAGTCTTCTCTCGTCAAAGAGCATGAGTTCCTCAAACCTGCTCTGCTGCCAATCTGCTTCGGTTATTTGACACTCAGCCAATACCCGTAAGGACGGAACCTCAATTTCGATAGGTAGAACGGCCTCCATTCCATAAACTAATGAATATGGAGTCGCTCCGGTAGAAGTTCTAATTGAAGTCCTGTAACCCCACAGAGCAAACGGTAACTTATCTGGCCAATCCCGGTAGGTTTCGACCATCTTCCGCAGTATATGCTTGATGTTCTTGTTGGCGGCCTCAACTGCTCCGTTGGTTTGCGGCCGGTATGTGGATGACTTATGAAAAGCCACGTTATACTTCTCCAACAAGTCAATCACTTCCTTCTTGAAGTGGGAACCATTATCTGAAATAATCTCGTTTGGCACCCCGTAGCGACAGATAATGTTGTTTCTGATGAACTTTACTACGTGCGACGCCTTCAACACCGCGTATGATTGGGCCTCGACCCACTTCGTGAAATAATCTATCGCTACCAGGATAAACTCATGCCCATTCGACCCCTTCGGGGTAACAGCTCCGATCACATCAATTTCCCAAACGGAAAATGGCCATGGGGACGTCATGTTGTACAGCTTTGACGGTGGGATGTTCATACGGTTTGCATGGATCTGGCATTTGTGGCATCGCCGAACAAAGCCGATACAATCCTCCTCCATGGTTGACCAGTAGTAGCCCTGTCTGAGGATCTTTCTGGCCAGCATTACTCCATTCATGTGTGCATCGCACTCCCCTCCATGGATGGCCTCCATCAGGCGCTTCGACTCTTCAGCTTCTACACAGAGCTTATGCATTCCCAGATGACCTCTCTTGTACAGCTTACCCCCGCAGATGATGAACTGAACAGCCATTCTTCTGATTGCCCTTTTATCTTTGGCATTTGCCCCTAGTGGATACGCCTCCTTTTCAAAGAAGTTCCAAATGTCGTAATACCAGGGGTTATCGTCTTGGGCCTCATCTATGGCGGAAATTGACTCGTACGCTGGCGCAAACTTCTGATCAATAATGACTAGACGCATCCAGACTCCGGACGGGATGTCTATCATGGAAGATAGAGTTGCTAGTGAATCTGCGAACCTATTGTTCTCTCTTACTAGGTGGGTGAAATTTAGTTTCTCAAATCGAGGAATTAACAAATCCAAGGTTTGGTGGTAAATTATCATCCTTTCCTCTTTAACTTTCCAGTCTCATTTTGCTTGGGATACAACAAGGTTCGAGTCCCCAATGACGTCCAACCGTCTTGCCCCTAGTTCTAGGGCTGCTTCTAGGCCAGCAATACATGCCTCATATTCTGCTTCATTGTTCGAGACTTTGAACCGGAGCTTGAATGCTAAAGGGATACGGGAATCGTCCGGCGCTATCAGCAACACTCCTATCCCATACCCATATTGGTTCGACGCTCTGTCAAAGTACATCGTCCAAGTTTCATCTTCGATGTGCAGAATGGCTTCATCTGGGAACAGGTACTCAACCGCTTCATCCCCTTCAACCGGGTGGTCGGCAAGGAACTCCGCTACTGCTCTTCCTTTTACTGACTTGCATGTTACATACTTCAGATCAAATTCAGAGAGCAACAGCAGCCAACGAGCTAGCCTACCCGTAAGTGCCGGTTTCTCGAAAAGATATTTGATGGGATCCAACCGTGAAACCAACATTACAGAGTAAGCTAACAAGTAGTGCCACAGCTTCCTGGTAGCCCATACCAAGGCCAAGCAAGCCTTCTCCAGCGGAGTGTAGCAGGTGTCGTAATCCAGCATCTTCTTGCTCAGATAGTAGATGGCCCTTTCCACCTTGTCCTCTGACTCTTGTGCGAGCATGCAGCCCATGGTAGTCTCAGTTACCGAAAGGTACAATATCAACGGTCTCCCCGGCTCTGGTGGTGACAACACGGGCGGGTTCTGTAGATACTCTTTGATCTGTTCAAAAGCTGCTTGACATCGGCTGTCCCATTGGAACTTCTTCCCTTTCTTCAGGAGACCAAAAAATGGTTCACAAGTCAAGGTTAATTTTGAGATAAACCGTCTTATGAATTGCACTTTACCCAGAAAGCCTCGCACCTCCTTTTCAGTCCTTGGTGGTGGCATTTCTAAGATGGCCTTGATCTTTGAAGGGTCGACCTCGATGCCCCTTTGTGTAATCAGAAACCCAAGCATTTTCCCTGCTGTAACACCGAATGTGCACTTCTAGGGATTTAACCGCAGCCGAAACTCTCTGATCCTTTGAAAAAACTTTTGTAAGGCGGTGTAGTGGCCCTCTCTTTCTTTGGACTTGACAATCATGTCGTCCACATACACCTCGACCTCTTTATGGATCATATCATGCAATATCGTGGTTGCTGCCCGTTGATAAGTAGCTCCAGCGTTCTTCAACCCAAATGGCATCACTCTGTAGCAATATGTCCCCCACGGGGTAGTGAATGCAGTCTTCTCCCGGTCTTCGGGTGCCATTACTATTTGATTATAGTCTGAGAAACCATCCATAAACGAAAGCAAGGCGTGTCCTGCCGTGAAATCCACCAATTCATCAATGTGTGGCAAGGGAAAGTCGTCCTTCGGACTGGCCCTGTTCAAATCTCTGAAGTCTACACATACCCGAATTCTGCCATCCTTCTTCGGCACCGGAACAATGTTGGCCAACCAAGTCGGGTATTTGGATACCAGCAGGAAGCCTGCATCGATTTGCTTGGTGACCTCTTCCTTGATCTTAATGGCCCAATCAGGGCGGATCCTTCTAAGCTTCTGCTTGACAGGTCGGGCCTCGGGATCAAGAGGGATCCGGTGCTGTACAATCTCAGGATCGATTCCAGGCATGTCTTCATAGGACCACGCGAAAACATCTTTGAAATCTTTTAATAAAGCGACTAAGCACTCGCGTTCCTCTGAAGACAACGTGGACCCGATCTGGACCAGTTGCGGGTCCTTCTCAATACCAACATTCACGGTAGTGATTTCATCCATTAAGGGTTTAACAAATCTTTCCTGCTCTTGATCAATTAACCGTTGCAAAACCGGAGGAATTTCTTCCTCGTCGTTTTCATCAAAATTTTGAAAATCCTGATTTAAGCAATAAATCAAAGGCACATAAAAATGCTCAGAAACCACATCCACATCGTTCTCATTAAATACTTCCAAGCCGTCTGATTCTTCTGTTACAACAGACTCAAAAGAGAAAGAAAATGACGACCTAGACAGGACTGTGGCATCCGGGTTATCACCCCCAGGAATACCGGACTCAGACTCAGTCGAGCTGGAACCTGATTCCGACTCACAGGACTCGGTGGAATCAGATTCCGGCTCACTACCTGACCCGGTGCTGCTGGACAAAAATCCTTCTTCATATTGCCAGACGAGAGAGGGTGCGATTGATGCATCCAAAATAGTTGCTGATAAGCCCGCAGCCGTTTCATTCCCGATCATACATACCGAGGAGTTATCCCCCAAGCACTTTTGTTCGATCGGAGGATCTGAAAGTAGACATGCCAGTGCTACCCCCATTTCATTTTCAGCGTCCTCAGACTGCACTTCCTTACTTTGTTCAGCCTCAACTGATAAATCTGTTTGCCCTTCGGTGATGTCATTCTCAGGTAGTTGCAGGTCGAAGAAAATCTCAAAACCTGGCACGCGTTTCTTCTCCGCGTTCAGCCATGGTTCTGGGAAGCCGCAAAACGGAAAGTCCTCCCCCTCCCGGACGAAGCGTCCGTTTAGGGTACCCTGAATGGGCCTATGCATCAACTCAAAAGGTTTTCCAGCCTTCTTTGCTCTGGCTCTTCCGGCCATTTCCTTTCCTTTCCTTATCCAGTCCTCTTTGGTGGGTAGATAACCCAATCCAAAGGTATGAGGGTTGTGGGGCACTTCGGCCAATGCTGCGACACCTTTCCGGCCGCTCTTGCCCAATCCCATCCCGGGGATGTGTTGGAGCTTGTTCATGAGATAGACTGCCTGAGCACTGACATATACCCCTTCACTAGCAGCCATAATGTTCTGTACAACCCGAGCCTCAGCCAAGGTAAAACCCGATATGAACACATCTTTCATACCGTGTTCAATTTCTAGAACAGGCGTGGATACTTCTGGCAGCGGATGAATCGATGAATTTTCGAAGACGACGGCTACTCCCTTCCCATAGGGGTATTTCACCACTTGATGTAGGGTGGAGGAGACTGCCTTTGCCTGATGCAGCCACGGCCGCCCTAAAAGCAGGTTGAAAGTTGCAGGAACCTCCAAGACATGGAAATCTATCTCATGCTGTCCCGGCCCAACCTTTGTTTGAATCTTAACTGTTCCCATTACTTCCCGGCTTGTGTTGTCATACGCCCGAATCACCTGGGCCGTCGGCACAAAATCTGCGACTTTCAAATCGATCTCATAGGCTGTCCTTGCTGGGCAAACGTTGATGGCGGATCCCGTGTCGACGAGCACCATGGGTATCCATTTATCTCTCCATTCCACAGAGATGTAGAGCGGCTTGTTATGGTTCGCACCCTCAGGTGGCAGTTCTTTGTCAGAGAAGGTCAATGCCGGGGAACTTCCTCCCGAAAAAACTTGGCCCACCAGCTGTTCGGGCGTGGTGTCTATAGAAAGCTTGGCTTTGTCCATGGCTGAAAGGACAGCCTGTCTATGTACTCGAGAAGCCATAAGCAGCCCCCAGATGGAGATGTCTGCTTGTATCTTCTTCAATTGTCTCAATACGGCCTCATCTTCGAGTTGCTTTTCCTTTTGCTTCTCTGCCTCCTTATCTTTTCCAGACGCCTCCGGTTGATCTAGGTGTGGAGGCTTGAAGTACCGTCCACTCCTAGTCATGTGATCGACTTCGCCGATCTACCAGGTATCATCTGGTTGGTTACCCTCCCAATCCTCGTCCATGTGGGCAAGACATAGGTCATCGTCTTCCCACCACATGCCATCTGCAGCTGACAGGCACCTGTCCGGTTCTAGCATGACTGTCCCGAAACTTGTAGTACCTTTTACTCCTATGCTCGCAGCATTCTCCATTTCTGTACTTGTGGCAGTCTCAACCCCCACGTGGGCTTTTGCCTTCCTGATCCTCTCAGAATCTTCGAATCTTTCCTGTTCTGATTGTGTCAATGTGGTAGATTGTTCAATGATTCCTGTACTCAAAATGCTCCATTCCCAAGCGAAACTCTCGACACCGGCGCTCTCCTGCGATGTATTCTGTTCTTCGACCCTCCCGGCTGTTATTGACATTCTTGCCCCTGCCGGGCCTTGTTCTGACTGAAACTCTCCTATCACATCTGGCTGATCGTCCAACCATCCCATGGCCTCCGCCGATTCCACATAATCGAACCAGTTGATGGCTGAGTCTTCTTGATCTTGGTTATCGTAAAACTGGAACTTGGCAAGATCCTCTTCCACAGCTGTCAGATCATCCGTTCCCTGTCCTGGACTGTCCCCTTGGATTGCACACAGCTCTCCTTCTGCTGGAAATTCCACATCTGGTCTATTCTGGCCCATCGGTGAGATGTTGTCACTCGAACTATAAGCATTCCCAACATCACTCCCAGACTCCGCAGACTCCGGCTCAACAACCCCCTTCTCCTTTGGACTTTTCTCTCTCCTGCTCTCGATGGTGACCACCACTGGCTTGGGTTGGGTTATAGAGACATCCATCATGCACAAATCGGTGCAATCAGGAAGGAAAACCTCTGGCTTAGGCAGGTAGGAGGGTGTGATGTAGCTACTAGGATCGTAGGACACGACCCCAGCGTGGATGAAATTGACTCTTTTGGGTGGTGGAGCTTGGTTATGTGTGGGGAGAGGATTTGTAGTAACATTGGGTTTCTCAGGAGGTAAGATCACCCCGTTATCAATGAGATCTTGAATCTCATGACGCAATCGAAAGCACAGGTCGGTGTCGTGACCGTGCTGCTGGTGAAACGCACAATACTTGGCTGTGTTGTGGGCAGTGGGGAGTCTTTCCGGTAAGGGCCGCGGCTCTAGGGGCTTCAGATGCCCTTTTCTGATCAAAACCCCCAAAGCTTTGGACAGGGGCATATAAAGCGGAGCGAAGGTTCTGGTATTTTTTGGAGGGTATTTGGCTGTTTGTGGGTTGCTTCCGGACGCACCGGAGAATGGTGTGGCTGCCATAGTTCTCGGGGAAGGGTTGGTGGTGACCATACTCACTTCGGAAGTCCTGGTAGTTGTAGCGCCCCTCGGGCCTGCATTAGTATTACGATTGAAAGTTCTGCGGGGTTGCTCCCGGTCGTTATCAATCAGGCCTTGTTTTAAGGCATCCTCGATCTGCATCCCCATTTCATGCAGATCAGCAAAGGTAGGGAAGGGGATTACAATCATCTTTTGCATTAGCTTCGGCTGAAGATTGCGCACAATCATCCGAATCTGGTCTTTGTCCGTGGGTCTTAAGGTCATCATCGAAGCCTTAGCCCGCCATCTGGTTACGAATTCTGAGAAGCTCTCCTTGGGTTCTTGCCTCGTTGTCTCGAGATCCCGGGTCGTGATCTCGATTTGTGTGTTATACGAGTACTGCAGGATGAAGGCCTCAGCCATCTCGTCCCAACTTCTCTTGACGTCATCCTCCAATTTTGCATACCATGCGGCCGCTACACCCGACAGGGTCCGGCCAAATAAAGACAGCCTCTGCAGTCTAGTGAGGCCCATTGGCCTTAGGACGTCTGAAAATAGTCGTAGGTGTACCATGGGATCCTCAGATCCGTCAAAACGATCAATTTGTGGCATTTTAAACCGATCTGGCAGCGTCACGGCTGCGTTAGTGTATCTGTCTCCAATGTCCGGAATGGACTTCACACCTTGAGATTTCTTCAACAGCTTTTCAAGCTTACGCATTTTTAATGTCACGGGATCTACCTCGGACTCGAAGAGAGAATCTGATTGATTGATAGGAGTGGGTGCCTTGGATTGTTGAGGCAGAATCGGGGGTGGGGCCGGCCCCGTTGGGATGTCTGTATCTTCTTGGACATTTCGGGCGTTTGGCGTCTCTTCGGGTATCGGAACCCTTAGTGGGGGAGGGACTTGCTGTGAAGCTGACGCCCCAGTTTGCTGTTGCAATCTCACAATTAACTCCGCTTGCTCACTCATAACTGTGGCTTGTTGTTTGGCGAATTCTGCCTGTCGGACAGCATCCTGCTGCATCACTTTCATGCTTTCTTGGAGTTGGCGCACCATCTCTTCTAAACTAGCCATGCTGCTCTGTTCTGACTGAATTGTCGGTGTATGTTCCCTTTCTGCGGGTGAAACAGGATCCTGATCCCTACTGTACACGGGTGGGGTAGATAAAGCCCTCTGTACTATCTGTTGAACTGATGCCCTCTGCCTAGTTGCCTTCTGTTTAGTAACCGGGGGTAGAGAGTGGTACACTGGTTGTCTGTCTACCAGATCCTCAGAACAATGGAGCCGACGACCTCTGATCCAGAGTGCTTGGGGAATATCTACCGGGTTGGAAGCAATGATGCTAAACTACCTAGCAAAAATAAATAAAGCAGTAAATAAACTAACAACCGGACAGCATAACGGCATAAAATAAACACACACAATGCACAGTCGGGTATCCATAATACACAGTTGGTAAGCCGAACACACTGTTCCTCGATACTGATCACTGTTCCCCAAAATCTCTGTTCCCAAAACTGAACCTGATACCTGCAGATAACTGATTCTCATAAACTGATATTGATACCCTCAGGCCTAATAATCAATCTTGCAAACTGATATGCACGTTCCCTGTAGAGCAACACTCTAAAAGCACATAGCAAGTAAAGAGAGCCAAAACACCCCTATGTTGGGGTAGGGTTTCCCTGTCCTATTTTGTCAGGAGCTAGGGTTTCACTATGCACGCAGCAATTTTCAAACAACCTAACATCGGGTAAGTAGCCTGTCCTGACTTGGAATGGTCACTATGGATCCGAATATGCACTAGGACGAATGGTCGAAGAGGGTGCCCCGGTAAAACCGGGGTTTGTGTTCCCATGCTGTCAGAGCCCATAACCTATCAGCCTTATGGTCATGCCTTGACAAGACAAGCCTCCGGCAAACCGTTCAGGAATGGCAGATGGCAAACACTGTGTTCCTAGGCGCACCAATGCAAATGCAAATGCAAAGAGACACATAAATGAAATCAAAACGGGATATCACGAGTTCGAGTTAAGCTCTCTAATATCCCCAGCAGAGTCACCAGAAACTGTAGACGCGCCCGTGAGGGGCCCCGCTACAGTTCGGACTCGATTCGTGTCACGGTTCTTAATCTTGAACCAAAGAGTCCAAATCTAGCAAATCGTTTTGAGAAAACAGATTTTAGGAAAGAAGTGCCAAACATGGACTGCTTTTCCAGATACAGAGTCGCCACCTAAATATTTTTTATGGGGGAATTTAGGAAACCCTGACTCGATGCCGAAGGCCACATGTCCGTCATCACCGGAGTTGTCTCGGCTTGGGAGCTAGGGTACGATTGGGGAAGGTCAACTATAAGCACCCCCTCTCGCCCGATCTGAAGATCGGCCTCTACTAACCGTGATATCCATTTTTGAAAAATTTATGTGTTCTTATGCCATTTTATCAGCCTAGATTTACTATGTTATGCGCGCAGCAAACAAGTATAGACTAGATTGCCTAATTTGGGAAAAAGCATCGCATATCCGTTTGTCTTAAAAAAATGTTTTGGAATTTTGCTACTCGCAAGTAGGCTAAAATACGGATTTCAATGAGCTATTCCAGCTCAGGCAACCCAACCTTCACCCACAGGCATTCAAACAGTTTATCACATAAGCATCTAGCCGCATGGCAAACATACTGTCATGGCAACACTCACACGCATGCGGTATGCTAAAGCATAAATACTTACATCGTACTCCGTGCCAAAACAATAAACTAGTTAGCAACCATGCGTGATCCTAGTTCATGTCAAGTTGACTAATGCAACACATGCAAGATGCAATTAGAGTAGGCTCGGCTAACCTAAACAAGGCATGTGAAATGCAACCAATTGATGCACGTATTCAATTTGGAATTTGAAATACAAATGCAGTTAGCATGATGTACCGAGCCCGGTGCATGCAGGACAAATGTATGAATGCATGCATACATTGCATAAGGTATGCTAATTTTAAACATGCCCTAGTCTACCATCATAAGCAGGTAAATAAAAGGGAAGAAAGAAGTGGGGATTGGAAGACATACACACACTCACCCACACTTATTACAGATTTGCCCTCGTTCGAAGGGTGCAAATAAATATTACAGTCCGAATGACAAATAAATTAATTATTACAGAATTTCTACTTAATAAATAGAAAGGATGCAAAATGAAGGAGAGAGATGGCCACAGCCTCCGCCTCGAGATACGCGAATGATGCATGCTCGAACCCGCCTTGCCCGGAAAGTCCGTACCATACCAAGGCTGTCTCTGTTTACACTGCCCTATCTTTCTGAAAAATTCCAAAGTGCTGGGACAGGTTTATTGCAAACTGCAGAGGGCCACCGGCTGGGGGAAATTCCCACCAGCAGTGTGTAATTTCCACCAGCTGATTCTGGACTTATCGGCCCTTCACCAATGGTCGGTCGGCACTGAATTCTGCCGGTCGGCAGAAACTTCCTGCAGGAGACAGTTTTGACAGCAACAGAGAACAGACAGTATATGGCATGGGATTTTCAGGCACATGTGACCATGGTCATGTTTCCCATCATGTGTTGAACTCAGGGGAACATGGCCCTCGATATTCAAGCCATCAATGGTGCATGATAGCCCAAGAGATCGAGCTTGCCATTTGATGAAAAGAATGCATGCAACACACAAATGAGGTCCAAGGCCTTATCATGTCGAAGTCAAAGGCCCCGGTGACCGAGAGTTAAGGCACGTTACATCACTTATGGTATGAACGCCCCTTAACCCTCACACTTGGTTTGACACCCTAAACCAAGTAATGCAATGCATGTTATGCTAACATGGCTCAAAATGCAACATGATATCAAGATGCAAGGCATGCCAAGTGTCATGCAACTAGCATGGCAAGCATGCAATATTAGGCATACAAGATGCAAATGCAATGTAAATATGGACACTTTAAGCAATAGAATCATCATGCTACAACACCTAATGAAGCAACCATACATCAAACATTAAACAAGCATGTAATGGTCGCTTAAAATGGTAAAGGGGCAGACCTTCACCCACCTCAAAACAGTGACCAAAAGTGTCCAAAAGGTGGACCAATACTCATGTCAACAAGCAAGTCAATGGTCCTAAGGCTAAGGCACAAAAAGGAAGCACTTCACTCCCACCAACATGACCACACATGGCATGACTAAGACAAGCCAAAACAGAAATTTAACATGCAAAAATGGACTTCAAAACTCATTAATATGGTAGCTAAAGTGGCTCCAAAGAGATGTATGCACCAAAGCTCATTCCTAGGCATAAAAGGGCACACCCTCAAAGCATGAAAGAGGTCACACATGCACACATATAAACATGATTCATGGACTGAAATATGGTCCTAAATGATGCTAAATCATGAGGATGGTCATAGTTATGCATGCTAGAGGTCAATATGCTCAAGGCTTACAAGCCAAAACACAAAGAGATGACACCAAACAAGGCAAGTATGACTGAAATGAATGGCCAACAGACCTTAAACATGGTAAAATAATGCCAACATCTTCATGGAATCAAGCCAACACATGCAAGAATCATGGCCTAAGCACAAGATACAACTCTAGGCCAAATGGAGGAATGTAAAGCAAGTATATTAAGCATGCAAATGGGTACAAATCCGGCCAAAAACAAAGATCACATATGACCCAAAACACCCAAAAAACTTCTGAAATGGGGCCAAAAATGATCAAGCATGCATGTTACCCTTTTAAGCCAAAATGCAAGGAAACAAGACAATGAAGGGAGAGGGGTGTCCCTCCCCTATGAAAGACTTCAAACCACCTTCCACACCACTGAAAATCCACTGGTTTTCAGTGGTGAGAAGACCAAAACACTTAAGCAAACAAAGCCTTACCAAAGAGGCAACAAAAAAGGCCAAATAAGGCTTAAGAGGGTGAGTTTGAACTCAAACCATGAAAGACTCTTAATAAAAGTTCTTAAGCATGAAAATACAAGCCTTTTTTATGTTATTCACAAAAACTAAATCAGCAAGTAAGATAGGTAAAAAGCTAGTGCAAGTTTGGAGAAACTAAAGTAAAATGCTCACCCTTGAAGCACACTTCAAGAACAGCCAAGGCAGCCTCCTTCTCTTGATCAAAAACAGCCCAAAAACTCAAGAATCAACCCTCAAAGTCCTCAATCTCGGAGCAAGGTGTAATAGTGTGTGTATTGGTGCAAAAGTAAGGTAAAATCACACTTTTAGGCCAAGAAACACACACAAAGGAGGAGAGAGAGGGAGATATAGAGATAGGGTGTATCTATATGTGGAAGCTCTGGTTTTGCCTTCAAAGTCTCTAACCTAGAGCAAAGAGAAGGCTTCCCCTCTTATAGAACTCCCTCTTGCAAAGCTTATACAACAAGCTTGGTTAGAGGGCAATCCCTCCATACACATGTATGGAGGGAAGCAGAGTTGGTGCCAGCTATCACAGCTGGCACAAAATATCTACATAAAGTAGATGAACAGTGGTCGGCTGCCCAAAAATGTCATTTTGACAAAATTTAGTGCCGACCGGCAACAAATAGTGCCGACCGGCAAAATATATTGCCGACGGAAACAAAACACAGCCGGTGGCCTGTGGCCATGGCCGGTGGTGTGTGGGGATGCCTCACAAGGCATTCCCTGCCCCTCCAAGGCAAAACACAAGTGTTTGGTGCAAAACCAGACACTAAACGGTCGAGTTCGGAGATCCTGAGACAAGGCGCGTAGCCGAGACCTCCGGGAACTCCAAACAAACACAAACATGGATGATCACCGGGTGTTCAAACGGTGACGTCCAAGTCTTGAGGACAGTCAAAAATGGGGTGTCTACAGTGTTTTTTACGCTCAAGCGGGTTTCTTTACGCTCGAGTGGTAGCGCTCGAGCGGGTTTGTTGGCGCTCGAGCGGGTAGTACTTTTTTGGTGTAGGTTCGGGGAGGGGGAAATCTATGCTCGAGCGGACTGGTTTTCGCGCTCGAGCGGATGTGCTTTATTCTTGTGTCTTGGCGCTCGAGTGGGTCTTTTTGCGCTCGAGCAGAACTAGTTTTTATTCTTGACGCTCGAGCGTTGTGTTTTCCGCTCGAGCGGGAATGTCGTATATCAGCTGGCTGTCGGGCAGTTTTAAATCACTTTTTCTCATTCTTTCTCTCTCTTACTTTTTCGAAAAAGCCATTTGAGAGCTCCTCTCTCTAAAACCTTAACTTCTCTCTAAGTATTGATCTAGCTAGGGTGTTTTCCTCACCTTTGGCCTTTACAAAAGAGTTGTTGATCATCGAGGGCTATCTATTGATCCGAGAAACTCGTGGGTTGGAGCAAGTTCGTTTTCATCATCCTCTTCGTTGGGTGTCATCTTTTGAGGTAGGGATTCCTACTCACAACTATGGGTTTTGACCTAGATATTTGGGTATTTTGTTAAATGGTTGATTTTGGGAAGTTAGTGTTTTAAAATGTTGAAAACGGGTTTTGTTATTTTGATTCAAAAATATGTATTTTGGGTTCCAAAATAATGATATTGTTGTTAGTTATGGATATATAGGCCATTGGGTCAATATTGGGAAATGGGGTAGAAAACCCTAATTTGTGGAATAAATTAATTGGTATAATTAATTTGGGAAAATTGTATCTATGTGGAATTGAGTTGGAAATAATGAAATTGGTTCATTATATGGTTAAATTGTGGAGTTAGATTTATTAATCACTCACTTTTGAAAACATCGATATTTTATCTGTTGGAGCTTTTATTATCTGTTTAGAAATAATTGCTTGGGCTACCGGTGGAGGGTAGTTTTGATTGTTGTAGACAATGCATGATGATTAGGCAAACTAAAACTAATCAATTGGATATGTCATAGAGTATGACGGTTGATAGAATACATTAACGTTATGTATTGATTGATTGCGTATAAGACCTTTGTGTATATATGTTGTGTGTGGGAGAAGATAGGGGATGTACTCCACGGTTTAGGAGAAGATAGGGGATGGACCTCTAAACCGGATGTTGTTTGGGAGGAGATAGGGGATGGACTCCACTGATACAGCTCATATGCTTGTCAGATAATGTGTGGATATAGCTCATATGCTTATCTTTGGAAGTATTGATACAGCTCATATGCTTATCATTGGAAGTGTTGATATAGCTAATATGCATATCTGTTGAAATGTGGATATAGCTTGTATGCTTATCTGTTGAGATGTTGATACAACTAATATGTTTATCTATTGAAAAATGGAAAGTGTTCGATATGAGCCATCGTCTCATATAAGTGGTTGGCCAGGTTCTGAGCCATTAATGTAAATTGTGAAATTGATAAGAAATGGAAACTGAAATGAAATATGAACATAGTGGTCATGAAATGAAAATGGATTATGAATTGGTTTATGAAAGGTGAACATTTATCAATTGCTAATGTCTTAGTCATTGCTCATACTGTGTTTAGCATATCTCTACTGGGCGTTGGCTCATCCTTTATGGGACATTATTTTCAGGTACAGGTAGTATGCCACCCCCAAGGACATAGCTTGGATGATGATGAGAGTTGAAGACTCTTTCTTTTGTTTATTTTGATGTATTACATGTAAATTCAAGCCAAGGGTTTAATACGTGTTGAGTTAGTACTCTTCTTTTCGTAACCAAGTGTTAACTTGGAAAGCTGTAAGCCCATAGGGCATTTGCTTTTGTTGTTAACATGTAATACAGTTGTAAGAATTACTCTAATGAATACAAATGGTTGATTTCTTTTGTATCAATGCATGTCTAAAATGTTGGTTTAATGTTATTTTATCGAGGGCGTTACACTAAAGATAGATATAAAACTGCTTTTACTACACCTTTTGGTCACTATGAATGGAATGTCATGCCATTTGGGTTAAAAAATGCTCCTAGTGAATTTCATAATATAATGAATGATATTTTCAATCCATTTAGTCATTTTTCCATAGTTTATATAGATGATATTCTTATTTTTTCAAAATCAATTAGTGAACACTGAAAACATCTTACTGCATTCTTTTATACCATTAAGAGTCATGGTCTAGTCATTTATACTCCTAAGATTCAATTGTTTCAAACCAAGTCAGATTTTTAGGTTATGATGTTCACCAGAATACTATTTTACCTATTAGTCGTTCCATTGAATTTGCGTCTAAATTTCCTGATGAAATCTTAGATAAAACTCAATAAACAACGTTTTTTAGGATCACTGAATTATATTGTTGAATTTTACAAAGACCTTAGGAAAACTTGTCAACCTCTGTTTGATCGGTTAAAAGACAATCCTCCTCCTTGGGCTTCTACTCATACTGCTATTGTTAAACAGGTTAAACAATATGTCAAGTCTCTTTCTTGTCTTGGTATTCCTACTGAAAATTCATTCAAAATTATTCAAACTGATGCCCCTGATATTGGTTATGGTGGCATCCTTCTCCAGAAAATTACTCCTCAGTCATCTGAACAAATTGTTCGATATCATTCTGGTGTCTGGAATAAAGCACAAAAAAATTATAGTACTATTAAACAAGAAATTTTATCTACTGTTTTATGTATTAGTAAATTTCAAGATGATATTTTAAATCAAAAAATTTTACTTCGTGTTGATTGCAAATCTGCTAAATATGTTTTAGAAAAAGATGTTCAAAATCTTGCTAGTAAGCAAATTTTTGCTCGATGGCAATCAATTTTAAGTATTTTTTATTTTGAAATTGAATATATACCTGGTTGTCAAAATTCTATTCCTGATTTTCTTACCCAAGAATTTTTGCAGGGTGAATAGTGAGTTACATCATGCCCATTCCCTATATTCCTTACCATAAACACCAGATCAAACACTATAAAACCTTAGTAAAACATACTGCTCATCACCTTGCATTTCTCAAATCAATCGATTTACCTACTAAAAGAGCCCAGTACATACAATTTCATCGGATTAAAGCTCAGAAACAACAACTTTCTCATTATATTAACTGTTTACATGAGCATACTGATCAATTAGATATCCTCAGTGGATGCTAATTTATCTCCTCTATTTCACAGATGTCTCGTCCATGGCCTCTTTCCAAAGCCTCGGTCCCTTCTAGTCAACCTTTTGTTCCGCCTCCCATGGAGTTAGTATCGAAATACCATCCTGCAGAATTGGTTAACCGTTACCAAATTCTTGGTAACATTCCTAAACCTAGTTATACATTTGCTTTGGCTACTGATCCTTTTGCTTCATCTAGTCAAGCAGTTACTCCATACCCTCCTAATCTTATTAAATCAGCCCGATCTGATTATGTTAAATCCACCACTACTAATCTCTTTTTCAAAGAACCTAGTCACCCAAAGAATCATACTGTTCATGATCTGGTTAAATCTTATTTTCCTTCTGGATGGCATTTTATTCCTCTCCATCCAGAAAAAACAATTACTTTTTACAAAGACATCCTGTTTAACCATCAGTCAATTGTGATTACACCCATTTATGATCGCCCTTACACAAGTAAAATTGTGTACCATTCACTTTATATTCACAACTTTGTTTCTCGGGTTGATTGGGGTTCTCCTTATCAATTATGAGATCTGCCTGGTCATTCAATTCAATACAATTACTATGATTACATTGATGCTTGGTTCAAAGTCCTCTTGTATCAAAATGAGTCAAACAGTCACTCTTGGTTTCTTCAATTTGATCAAAAGTTCAAATCCGAATTACCTACCTGGTTTCTGCGATGGTGGACTCAATATGGCGTCATTTCAGAAATCTTCCCATCAGTCATTATGGATCAAGTCAACTATTTTTCCACTGTTTTCTCATTCACTCCTCAGCAAAGGAAATTCCCTCCATTACTTATTTTTATATCCAAATACAAAATCCCTTGGATATTCAAATGGCAATATGGTATTTCTGATGATGTTATTTACCAGCAACACATGGTTAAATGGTGGGATAATTTCAAGATTCCACGAATTGTTGAAATTGTTCAAACTGAATTCCCAATCAACATTCATGCCCCTACACCTGCCATGATTAAAGCCCAGTAGAACCCAACTGCTCCATTAACACAAGGAAGCCAACTTCCTCCAGTCAATCTTGGAAGCCCATCATCCAGTTCTTCCAAGCCCAAGTCATTCAAATCAAAGATTAAATCCAAGTCAGCAAAGCCTAGTATTGACCAGCCCAAGTCAAAGGATAAGTCCAAATCAAAGGTTAAGCCCAAGTCCAAATCATCCAAAGATGAGCTCCTCCAAATGGCTCGTCTCCTCATGACCCCAGCCAAGTCAGACTCGGATAACAGTAGTTCAGAAGATGGTTCAGACAGTTCAAACTCTTATGAAGGTTCAACTACTCAAAACCCATATGGACCCGAGTTTCAAGATGCTCAGGACCCATATGCTTAATTCAGTCATTGGATTCTATATAGCTATAATTATCAGCTTCAATCAATATTCGTTTCTAAGAAAAGCTAATGATATATATATCTATATTGATTCCCTCAATCACATGCCTCCAAGCAATGAATAGTGAAAAAAGTCAACTTTACTATTCACTATTCATCAAAAAGTCAACATTACTATTCATCATTCATCATAATTCATCCAACCGACAAATTTAGCACAGTAAAAAGCAGCCATCAACTTTAGTCACTCGCCGAAAGCAGCAGACAACTCCCATGTGCTCCTGATGCTCCTTTTAAGTCAGAATCATTCACTCACGAGGTTCACAGTATTCACTCACAAGACTAACAGTAGTCTCTTTTGATTATAAAAGAGCCTCTTCATTCAAGAATAAGGCAGGGTTAAGAAAAATTGAGAGCATTCCTTCCTCAAGAAAATAGCTTTCTCTGTAATTTTATATTTTCAAAAATTATTTTCAGTTTACAAATTATGTATTTTGAAGAACTGTTTGCTTCATTCCAGTAAACAATTGTAAGTTTTATTAATGGGTAAGTTTTATTAATGTTTATTTGAAGTTATTGTTAAACTGTTTTCTGTTTTCTATTTTGTATTATTATTATTATTGTAGTGCTACTTTTATTATTATTAAAGGGAACGGAAGCAGGAAGTAGCACTACAATAATAATAATAATAATAATACAAAAAAGAAAACAGTTTAACAATAACTTCAAATAAACATTAATAAAACTTACACATTAATAAAACTTACAATTGTTTACTGGAATGAAGCAAGCAGTTCTTCAAAATACATAATTTGTAAACTGAAAACAATTTTCGAAAATATAAAATTGTAACGCCCTCAAAATAATAACATTAAACCCATCAAATAAGACATTCATTAACATATGAAATAACCACATTCTTCTATTCATCAGAGTTTGAGTACAAAAGTATTACATGTTAACAACAAAAGAAAAATGCCCTACGGGCTTACAACTTTCCAAGTTAACACTTGGTTACAACAAAAGAGTACTAACTCATTTACACCTTAAGCCCTTGGCTTGAATTTACATGTAATACATCAAAAGTAAAACGACAAAAGTATGTCCGCCTCTAGCCTCCCAAGCTATGTCCTTGGAGGTGGCATGCTACCTGTACCTGAAAATGATGTTCCCATATAGGGTGAGCCACAGCCCAGTAGAAATACACTAAACCAAATATGAACAATGACTAAAAGATTAGCAGTTGATAGTTGGTCCACACTGATTCTTTCCTTTATCACACTTTACATTTTCATGACATACAAGTCCATGGTACAACTCATTTTCCAATTTCTTTCAATTCTCAAATTTCAACCATGGCTCAGAACCTGGCCAAACAACTCATATGAGACAATAACTCATATCAAACACTTCCCATATCATATTAGATAAGCATACGAGCTATATCACACAACAACAGATAAGCATACAAGCTATATCATCACTTCCACAGATATGCATATGAGCACTATCACACTTCCCATGACAAGCATATGAGCTCTGTCAACACAATAATAGATAAGAATATGAGCTCTATCTATGGAGTCCATCCCCTATCTCCTCCCAACACATCCGGTTTAGAGGTCCATCCCCTATCTTCCCCTAAACCGTGGAGTGCATCCCCTATCTCCTCCAACACAACACAATGCATATAAACAACAATTATACACATCATCACACAATACATAAATTTAATGTATTCTTTCAATCGTCAATCTCAATGACACATTCGAGTGATTAGTTTCAGTTTGCCTAATCATCATGCATTGTCTACAACAATCACGACTATCCTCCACCGATAGCCCAAAGCAGTTATTTCTAAACAGAAAATAAATGCACAAATGGATATTTAATCAACATTTCATTTCGGTGAGTGATAAATAATTCAACTACACCCTTTAACCCCATACTTTCCCAATCTCTACATTTTCACTTCATTTCCTCATTTCTCACAATTAATTATCCCAATTAATCAAACGGTGTAATTAGGTCATTTTCCATAATTACCATTTCAACCCTTAGGTCCCATTTTCATCAATAATTCAACATTTATTTCACTTCTCTACGACAAACATGCATTTAGGTTTATTATAAATAAAACCCCAACTTTTGTAAAAAATAACACAAGAGCCCCAAACTTTCACAAAATTACCAAACCAACCCCAACATCTCAAAATACCAAAATTTAAAGACAAAATCCATAGAGAGGAGTAGGATATCCCCACCTCAAATTCGGAGCCTCAAAGGAGAAGATGACAAAACCCAACGTGCTCCAAAACTCGAAATTTTCAGATTAAAATGTAGCCCTTGACGATCAACAACCTTTTTGTAAAGGCCAAAGATGAGCAAATCACTCCTACTAGATGAAAACCTAGAGAGAAGGTAGTATCTAGAGAGAGAGGCTCACCAATGGTGTTTTTGGAAAAGTAGGAGAGAGAAGAGAAAGTGAAAAAGTGATTTGAAAAGTCAAACCACGAAACTTAAACCCAGTCGCCCCGCTCGAGCGTAAAACACCCCGCTCGAGCGTCACTCACAGACTCCGGCTCGAGAGCCAACAATCCCGCTCGAGCGGCGAATACACACTCCCAGAACTTTTACAGAACCAGGTCTCCGCTCGAGCTTCCAACTCCCCGCTCGAGCGGCCAATCCCACGCTCGAGCGTCCAACACTGCACAGAAAAAAAAACTGGATGGGTGCAATTTCCGCTCGAGCGCCAAAACCCCCGCTCGAGCGGACAGGTTAAAATCTGGGCAACTAGTTTTGGTTTCTAAACTCAACCAACCTGTAACAAACCTGCCCAACACATCCCATAACTCAAATACCAAAGAAGAAAGGATGTAAACAAGATAATAAACAACTACCAACATCCACGGACACATGTCCGGATCACTGTATAACAAGGGTAAACCCGGGATCGCTATAAAAATTATAGAGAAAGCTATTTTCTTGAGGAAGGAATGCTCTCAATTTTTCTTAACCCTGCCTTATTCATGAATGAAGAGGCTCTTTTATAATCAAAAGAGACTACTGTTAGTCTTGTGAGTGAATATTGTGAACCTTGTGAGTGAATGATTCTGACTTGAAAGGAGCATCAGGAGCACATGGGAGTTGTCTACTGCTTTCGGTGAGTGACTAAAGTTGATGGCTGCTTTTTACTGTGCTGAATTTGTCGGTTGGATGAATTTTTTGAATGATGAATAGTAATGTTGACTTTTTGATGAATAGTGAATAGTAAAGTTGACTTTTTTCACTATTCATTGCTTGGAGGCATGTGACTGAGGGAATCAATATAGATATATATATCAGCAGCTTTTCTCAAAAACGAGTAATGATTGAAGCTGATAATTATAGCTATATAGAATCCAATGACTGAATTAAGCATATGGGTCCTGAGCATCTTGAAACTCGGGTCCATATGGATTTTGAGTAGTTGAACCTTCAGAAGAGTTTGAACTGTTTGAACCATCTTCTGAACTGCTGTTATCCGAGTCTGACTTGGCTTGGGTCATGAGGAGACGAGCCATTTGGAGGAGCTCATCTTTAAATGACTTGGACTTGGGCTTAACCTTTGATTTGGATTTATCCCTTGACTTGGGCTGGTCAGTACTGGGCTTTGATGACTTGGATTTAATCTTTGATTTGAATGACTTGGGCTTGGAAGAACTAGATGATGGGCTTCCAAGATTGACTGGAGGAAGTTGGCTTTCTTGTGTTAATGGAGCAGTTGGGTTCTGCTGGGCTTTAATCATGGCAGGTATAGGGGCATGAATGTTGATTGGGAATTTAGTTTGAACAATTTCAACAATTCGTGGAATCTTGAAATTATCCCACCATTTAACCATGTGTTGTAGTTAAATAACATCATCAGAAATACCATATTGCCATTTGAATATCCAAGGGATTTTGTATTTGGATATAAAAATAAGTAATGGAGGGAATTTCCTTTGCTGAGGAGTAAATGAGAAAACAGTGGAAAAATAGTTGACATGATCCATAATGACTGATGGGAAGATTTCTGAAATGGCGCCATACTGACTCCACCATCGCAGAAACCAGGTAGGTAATTCGGATTTGAACTTTTGATCAAATTGAAGAAACCAAGAGTGACTGTTTGACTCATTTTGATACAAGAGGACTTTGAACCAAGCATCAATGTAATCATAGTAACTGTATTGAATTGAATGACCAGGCAGATCTCGTAGTTGATAAGGAGAACCCTAATCAACTAGAGAAACAAAGTTGTGAATATAAAGTGAATAGTACACAATTTTACTTGTGTGAGTAAGATCATAAATGGGTTTAATCACAATTGACTGATGGTTGAACAGGATGTCTTTGTAGAAAGTAATTGTTTTTTCTGGATGGAGAGGAATAAAATGTCATCCAGGAGGAAAATAAGATTTAACCAGATCATGAACAGTATGACTCTTTGGGTGACTAGGTTCTTTGAAAAAGAGATTAGTAGTGGTGGATTTAACATAATCAGATCGGGCTGATTTAATAGGATTAGGAGGGTATGGAGTAATTGCTTGACTAGATGAAGCAAAAGGATCAGTAGCAAAAGTAGATGTATAACTAGGTTTAGGAATGTTACTAGGTTTAGGAATGATGTGAGAAAGGCAAGGCGACGAGCAGTATGTTTGACTAAGGTTTTATAGTGTTTAATCTGGTGTTTATGGTAAGGAATAGAGGGAATGGGGATGATGTAACTCATTATCCACCCTGTAAAAATTCTCGGGTAAGAAAATCAGGAATAGAATTTTGACAACCAGGTATATATTCAATTTCAAAATCAAAAATACTTAAAATAGATTGCCAATGAGCAAAAATTTGCTTACTACCAAGATTTTGAACATCTTTTTCTAAAACATATTTAGTAGATTTGCAATCAACACGAAGTAAAATTTTTTGATTTAAAATATCATCTTGAAATTTGCTAATACATAAAACAGTAGATAAAATTTCTTATTTAATAGTACTATAATTTTTTTGTGCTTTATTCCAGGCACCAGAATGATATCGAACAATTTGTTCAGATGACTGAGGAGTAATTTTCTGGAGAAGGATGCCACCATAACCAATATCAGAGGCATCAGTTTGAATAATTTTGAATGAATTTTCAGTAGGAATACCAAGACAAGAAAGAGACTTGACATATTGTTTAACCTGTTTAACAATAGCAGTATGAGTAGAAGCCCAAGGAGGAGGATTGTCTTTTAACCGATCAAACAGAGGTTGACAAGTTTTCCTAAGGTCTTTGTAAAATTCAACAATATAATTCAGTGATCCTAAAAAACGTTGTTTATTGAGTTTTATCTAAGATTTCATCAGGAAATTTAGACGCAAATTCAATAGAACGACTAATAGGTAAAATAGTATTCTGGTGAACATCATAACCTAAAAATCTGACTTGGTTTGAAACAATTGAATCTTAGGAGTATAAATGACTAGACCATGACTCTTAATGGTATAAAAGAATGCAGTAAGATGTTTCCAGTGTTCACTAATTGATTTTGAAAAAATAAGAATATCATCTATATAAACTATGGGAAAATGACAAAATGGATTGAAAATATCATTCATTATATTTTGAAATTCACTAGGAGCATTTTTTAACCCAAATGGCATGACATTCCATTCATAGTGACCAAAACGTGTAGTAAAAGCAGTTTTATATCTATCTTTAAGATGAATTTGTATCTGCCAAAAACCACTTTTTAAATCAAATTTACTAAAAATAACAGCGTGACTAAGTCTTTTAATCAAATCTTTTTTATTAGGAATAGGATAGCGAATCCATTCTAAAACTTTATTTAATGGTTTATAATTGATGACTAAGTGAGGGACACCTCGTTCTAATTCAGCATTTTTATTCACATAAAAAGCAGGACATGACCAAGGTGATTTACTTGGACTAATTATTCGATTTTTTAATAGTTCATTGATTTCTTTTTTACACATTTCAAGTAATTCATGATTCATTTGAATAGGTCTAGATTTAGTAGGAATTTGACTTTTATGAAAATTCTTAATATATGGTAATGTGACTACATGTTTTTTCCTACGCCAAAATGCAGTAGGTAAAGTAGAACAAACAGTAGTTTCTAATTTTAATTTAAATTCATTAATTTGGGAAATAATAACTGGATTACTTAATTGTTGATCAACTCTTTTGTAATTAATTTATTCTTTAAGATATCTTAAATGACGAGTTAATCGATTAATCGTTTGAGAAATAAAACAATTTTTTAATTAATTTAATTCTAATATTTCAGGAGGAGATAAGAATTTAAAAGTAACAGGTTGACTTAAAACATGAGTAGTTATTCCTTCACTAGAGGTGGTAAATGGGTATAGTAAAAATATAAATGGTGTTCCTAAAATAACTTTATCAGTCATATTTTTAACCAAAACAAACGAAGTTTTAAAGCAAACATTATTTTGACATATATGAACTTTAGGTATTTTATATTTAATATGCATTTTACTAGCATTAGCATAAGTTAATTTTTCACGACATTTTTCATAATATTTAGTAGGGAGTAATCCTTCTTGAATACAATTAAGATCGGCACCAGTATCAATTAAAGCGATAACATCTAATTCAAAATTATTAATAACTATTTTAATTTTAGAATACCATTTTTGAATATGGATTTTATTAAGGAGATTTAATCTATTATCTTCATGATTATGAGATTGAGATTGATGTAATCGATTATCAAATAAAAGATTATCAGGTTTAGTAGGTTCATCAGATTCATGTTCAGATTCATTAGGAGAAACGTTATTGGTTTGGAAATTATCTAAATTTTTATTAAGTTTTAACGTAATAATTTCATCTTCTAAATGTTGATCTTTATTTTGTAAATCTTTAATGGTTTGTTTAATCTAATTAATTTCTTGTTGTAAATCTTGTAAGGTAACTTCTTTGTATTTATTTTTAAATCTTTCTAAGGTTTTAGATAGACTAATAATAGGCTTATCAAACTTAGGTTTATGATTAGTATTGATTAACAAAGATTTTAATTTATCAGTATATTTCTTTTTTAATTCAGAATCTTCAAGTCTACTAATTAATTCAATAAGAGCAGTTTCTTCTTGATTTTGTTTAGTAAGAATAGTAAGTTGTTTAACAGGTTTACAACAAAAAACATTACATCCTAATTCTATATTATTATCAGAATCTTCACTAGGTGAATTGTAATTAGATGAAGTATTAGAATTATCAGAAGAGGAATTACTAACAGATTGATTTAATTAAAAGATTTCAAATAATTGATTTTTTGATTCATTATTAATTTGAAGTTGATTAACTTTATCTTTTAATTTTTGTTTTTCTTTACATTTATTAGAATAATGACCTTTTTTACCACAGTTGTAACAAGTAATATCTTTATTATATTTAGCTTTTGGATGTGATTTCTTGTAATATTTCTTTTTAGGTTTGGTATAGAATTTATCATTTGATTTAGAAGGTGGATAATTCTTTTTATACTTGTTTGAATATTTGTAATGGGATTTACTATGTTTTTTATGTGTTTTCCTACGGGAAGGTGCGACAGGAGGTAAACCATATTGTTCACAAAAATTACCTAATTCATATTTTGCCTTATGTTTATCTTTAGCAGCTTTTTGACTGAGTTTAAGATCAATACACATTCTTAATCCTTCTTTTTGAATAGTGCTAATGATATCACCATAAGTTAAATTGTCATATTCAATGATACTAGTAGGTTGACTAAGAACATCTCTAATTTTGTGAGCAAACAAACTAGGTAATCCGTTAATCAATTTTTCTTTCCAAAAAGATTTAGTACAATCTTCTCTTAACATAACTCTAGAGGTGAATACATCTTTATACCATCTAAAATCACTTAATTTTGGACAAGTAAGGTTACTAAGTTGATCAAGTATGCCAGAATATTTATTAGTAAGAGTACCTATGAAATGTCTAACTATGGTATAGATTAATGTGTTAACTCCATCAGGTTTATAGTAACCAATAGTTTCATCAAAGATAGGTAAATCATTTTCATCTTTTTGATTAGCATGTAAAATAGATTCTCTTTGATCTTCAGTTAAGTATTTTTCCCACCAAGATTTGAGCATACCAGTTAAACCAGAAGTGATTAAAGAAGCAATTTCAGGTTGAGTGTAATCAGGGTAGTTACTAAAATAACTATTTGCAACCATAGATAAATGATTTAATTTTTGAAGTATTTGATCTTCACTAAGACCATCAATATTCCATTCGTACAATTTTTTAGCAGATACAGAAAATTGATTATCAAGATTAGTTTCTTCATATTGGAGATCAGGAGGAGTAGGTCTAGAATACCAGTTTTTAGTAAGAGATGTAGGATTAGGCTTAAGATAATGAATTTTATTCAGATTAGAGGATTGAAATTGTTGAGCTAATTGATTAATTTCATCATCAGTTGTATCAGATTCAGATTGATGAGAAACAGTATCGATACTAGGTTGTTGATTTAATACAGTAAGACCTTTTTCAGTAGAAGGAGAGGCTTTCTTAGAAGTAGTTAATTTGGTAAGTAATTGTTCTATGGCATTAACAGTAGTATTATCTTGGGTAACTAAACTATTTCGTTTGGAACGATTACTAGGTAGATTAAGCAAAGGTTGATCTAAGGATTGTTTAGTAGATGTATTGTTAGCCGAATAATCATCTAAATTGGTTTCTATTTTATCTAATTGTTTACCAATTGTTTTTAAACATTGATTAGTATAATTATTTTGTTCAATAACTTTTTTAATTTCAGGGTCAGTACCAGGCAGCTTAAAAGGAGCGGCTGGGACATCAGATCCTTGGTGTTCAATAATTATATTAGCTAATGGAGGATGACTAGAACTGACAGCAGTATTTGGAGAAGTTTTCCATTTATGTTTTGTGATTGTATTAACCTTTTTGTAATAGTTATCTAAATATTCAAAGAAATAAATTTCCATACTATATTCAATCATAAAATCATACCATTTTCCAGTAAGTTTAGATTGTTGAGTAGAATCATATTTAGCACGATAAGCATGTCTTTTAGTCCTATTTTCTTTAGATTTAAATTCAACATGTAATTTATCAAGATCAGGAGCAAAAGATTTACTAATTGTCATTAATTGAGGATTGATTGGAGGTATTACTTTGAAATCAGTTTGAGTAGGAGAATTATTTGATTCAGTATCTTCTTCAGGTAAATGTGTGTGAGTAGAGTAAACAGGTTTACTAATTTAAGAAGTTGTAGAGTTATCAATGCCTTTCAATTTACTATGGGAGGGTTGACCAAGATTAATTTGACTATTTTTTCAGAATAAAGGAGTATTAAATATTTCATCTTCAGTTTCAACATCAGTAGGTATATTAGAAGTACTATGTCTAGAAGATTGACTACGATTAAATTTAATACGGACTGAACCGTCAGTAAATTGTTGAATATCTTGGATATCTTGACTAGTGGATTGTTGTTGATTATGTTTGTAATTTTCATTGACCGTAACCCATTGATCAGGGAGAGTAATATCTTTCCATTCTATCATTTGAGGTATATTTATATTATCATTGTTACTAGTTTGAATCAGTAATGTTTTATCCTTAGGACTTTTATGTAAAGCTTGAACATCTAAATTGGTTTTAATACATTTATAATGGACACGATAAATTAAAGCAATATTATGAGTTTTTTCTTTCATATTAGTAAATGAACCATTTAATTGAATATTTAAAGTTAATACATCTAATATGTGTGAATCTCTAAGATTGAGTGTGAAATCAGGAAAACAATTAAAATGAATAGGTCCTTTGTGAAGACCAGTTTCCACCATACCCATTAAACTATCATTATAATCAATAAAACGAGCATCTCTTAAACATAATAAAACATAAGCATTTTTACCTTGTGGAGTTAATGGTTTGATTCCAACTTGAATTAACCCTAAATGAATAAAATTGTGACCAGTTTTTAAATGACGTTTAATAGTGTTAGCATCAAATAAGTGACAAGTTTCTCTAGGCTTTTCTAAAGCATAAACTTATTCTAAAGTTTTAACATGCAGAACATTAAAAGCAGAATGTGAAAACGTAGTTTTATAAATATCTTTAACTGATAATTTTGGTATATTCCAACTTAAATCCAGTTTATCATTTTGTATTTCTAATTATTCTTCATTAGTTACTAATCCTTGATTAGGTATTGAGGGCAAAGTTGTTGACCTAGAACTGACTGAAGAGTTACTTCTAAATAATCGACTCATTTTTCTTTAATTAAACTGTTTTATAGGAATCTTAATACATTGTCTGAATTTATCATGTTTTCACATACTAGGCTTTCACACATACCATTTCGGAGGACCCCTAAAATCCAACACTGCCTAACCAAAGGACTGACCAAGGACAGGGACGAAGATTGGGTGGCTAGTAACATGGTGGAAAACACAGATATAATTTTGACAGATTAAGATGACTGGAAACAGATTAATAGACAGAAAATAGAGTTGACTCAACAGAAGTAGCAAAGCAATAAGCAAGAGATAGCAACATAACTTGGCTCTGATATATATATATATATATATGTGTGTGTGTGTGTATACAAAAACAACACAATGCATATTTGGTCAAATTTAAATTAACAAAGCTATACGTACCAATTAGTATATTTATTAGTATATTAACGGATGATGTGTCATAATTATAGAGGTTTTGAGTCTTTGTAGTTTGTATTATGGGTGAGTCCATAATTTTAAAGTGACAATGTTATAGCATACCTTAGTACACTAATTGGTATACCAATTAGTGCATATAGCACCACTAATTTTAAAATATTTTTCATTTATTTTACGTTATATTTGGTTGAGATGATTTGATGAGAAAGAATTAAAAATGATAAGGAATAGAATTTTTGTTTATAAATTAAGTGAAAATGGTAAGAAATTATGTGAAAGATCAAAAGGGTGCATTTTGTGGTAATTTTATGACACTAATTTTCGTTACGACACTTTATGTTATGAAATTTTATAAAATTTTATGAAAGAAATTATGAATGGTATACCATATGTACTCTTTTGAAAGTGCACATTGTAACCTCTTTGTTCCAATAATGATGGCCATTTTGGCATGTTACACTAATAAAACATTGTAATTTGACACTCATAAGTTCTGTTATTTTATTCATTTTTAATTGTTTGCTTGAAAAAAAAAAAAAAGAAGTAAAATAAGAATTATTTTTGGTAATAGTTCTCAAAATGACTTGTTAACAATTTCGTAAGTCAATTTTTTAAAAATTACACTTTCGACTATACCCTTTTAGCACATTGATCTTTTTAAAGGATTTATTGGCTTGTACTCAACACATACAAATTACAATAGAAAGGTTTGTTTCAATTGTCAATTAAATATCAAAAACGAAAATGAAAAATATTTTACGTCAAAACAAATGAAAAACCTAAGTATCAACCAAACACTAAAAAATAAAAAAGAATATATATTTTTTTATGAAAAATCAATTTACATGAATATTAAAATGTTTTTTGTGAAAACAATCGAAAAAATTAAAGATACAAATCTTTTTTTTTTTCTTCTAATTTTTCAGATAGAGCCTCTTGTTAGTTCAAGTTTAGTGTGCATGAGTAAATTTAGCTAAAACCTTATGGCATAAGATACAAATTACCCTGATTGGTTTCAGAAAATTAAGACCACTATTAAGAAAATTAAATTTTTTATTTTCTATGTTTTTTAATTTTTAATCAAAAACTTTAATATTTTAAGAATTGTTTTTTTAATTTTTAGATGCACCTAACCTAAAACGTATAATATTTATGAAAAAAAATCTTTAAAAATTCATCAAATACAAAAAATATAAAAATTCAGTATATTTTTATATTCTTGTATACTTATTAAATATTTTTTCATAAATATTTTACTTTTTAGGTGTATCTAAGTTATGTACATCTAGAAAATAAAAAAAAAATAAAAAATACTCAAAATACTAAAAAAAAATCACTAAAAATAAAAAAAATACGAAAAATATAAAACTCAAATTTTAGAAAATTAATTAAAACCAAACAAGGTAAATATTCTCGTGTCTCTCTATTGATAATATTCTTTCCAATAACCATCTTTTGAGTGTTCAATCCACATCTTATAGATGTGTGTTATTTTCCTATTAGACCATCTCCCATCCTTCATCAAATCTTTTATCAAATTTAAATTTGATGAAAAATTGATGAAAACGATAGTTCAACTGTTTCATCAGTTTGGTATCAAATAAAGGAAGCGGTACTTTTTTCATCAAATGAAGGGAGTGTTTTTGATGAAAAATTGATGAAAATAGTGGTTCAACTGTTTTATCAATTTGGTATCAAATAAAGGAAGCGGTACTTTTGTCATCAAATGAATGGAGCGTTTATCCTTTCATTAAATTTGTAGGTGACTGTTGGGCTGGACGTCCTTCTAAACATCCTCCCAGACAACTGGTTTTGGGATGAAAATTTACTTTAGACGGCCGACCGGCCGAGATTTGATGAAAGGGTCGGAGTACATCATATCAGATCAAACTTTTACTCAAATTTGATGAAATATCTGATGAACAATTGGAGATGTTCTTAATCCCCACCTTATGTCTAGATTTAGTTTTAAAATTAATCTATCTAATATATTAGACAAGTTAAAGATGTTCAAGGTTAGACAGGAGATGTTCAATGTCAATGGGCAACTCCTTCACTGATTATTCGCAATCCTCCATGAATTGCTCTTCAAGATGAGGCAATCCTCCAGCCTTGAATTGCTCTACCAAATGAGGCATCACGCCTTCTTCCATTCTGCCTTTAAACTCTATAGTAAACTACCAATAGGTCTTAATATTTAGATTTAATTCCCATCAAGTTCTATTGAAAATAAGTCATAAAAATAATTTTTTTGTGACAATTTTTTACATATGTTGCTAAAAATTGACAATTAGTGACTTTTTTGCCACGATTTTCATACACTGTCGCTAAAACTTATAATAAGTGACTTTTTTTGTAACGAAATTTTTAAACTGTCGCTGAAAGTTGTAAATTAGTGACCTTTTTTTGTGACGATTTTTTTTAATTGTCGCTAAAACTTATAATTAGTAACATTTTTTGTGACAAACTTTTCAAACTGTCACTGAAAATTAATAATTAGTGACTTTTTTTTAATAGTGTTTAATGAAAAATGTAATTAATTATTATAGAACCTATTGGACAATAAGTCTACTTAGTAGGAGCTACATGTAAATTCCCCTTAAGTTTATATCCAATTGTATACACAAATTTCTTGTCTGCAAAATAAAGGCAGAAAAGCAGAATAACAAATATAAATTTATTGATTTAAAATAAAATGAGTACAATCTTTGATGAAATTTCTAATCAAAGAAAATCCTCTGATTCTTCACTTCAATAAGTTGATTCGAGAGTTTGATAGCCTATTCCCAAATTGAGTGGTGAAATTTCCTCCAAGTAATGCAAAGAAGATGACGAATTTGTAGGACTTTGACTTGAAGGCTTGACAGTTTTTTCCCAAATTAGATTTGTAGAATCCTCTCCAATTTAATAGAAGACGATTATAGATTTGCAGATATAGCGATCCCGGTTTTGCCTCGACCTTCTTTGTGTCCCGGACTTGGGTTCTGTGGTTGAATATCGTATCCTTGTCTTGTTATTCTCTTTTGACTCTTTGTATTTGAGTTTTGGATTATGTTAGGCATGTTTAGAACAAGTTGGTTGTTAGTTGGTCTACAATGTTGTTGCCCAGATTTTGGCTTCTTCGCTCGAGCAAGGTTTCTTGCGCTCGAGCGAGCCTTGTGTAACCTGCTTCGTCGCTCGAGCGAGGATTCTTGCGCTCGAGCGAGAATTGAGAGTTCTCAGGTTTCCTTCCAGACCCAGCTTTTCTGGGGAGGGGAAAGTTCTTTGCTAGAGAAAGACTTCTTGCGCTCGAGTGAGCTTTGTGTTAATTGTTCCTACGCTCGAGCGAGGCTTCTTGCGCTCGAGCGTGCGTCTGCATTTGTGGTAGACCTGAAGCTTTGCATTTTACGCTCGAGCGATGCTTCTTGCGCTCGAGCAAGGTCACTATTGTGTCTGGTCGCTCGAGCGACGACTCCTTCACTCGAGCGACGACTACGTATATCCGTTCGCAGCAGCGATATTTTACACCACTTTTGATCTTCTTTTTCCCTAAAAACCCTAATCCAGCACCTCCTCTCTCTAAAACTCTCTCTCTCTACAAATTTTCCATGATCTAGGGTCTTCCTACCCTACTCCCTTTGTTAAAGAGTTAGAGTTTTGCGTGGGCTTCCATTTTATCCGAAAAAGTTTGTGTTTTGGGCATCTTCAAGTTTCTCCTTCTTTCTCTTCGAGCTCTACATTTGAGGTAGGGATATTCTACTCTTTGATATGGGTTTTAACCTAAATATTTGTCATTTTGTATAAATGATGGGATTTGGGAAGATTTGGGTGAAGTTAAGGTTAGGGTTTTGATATTTGAAAGAGGGGTTTTCCATATTTGGTACCATATGTGTATAAGGGGTCTTGAACATGATATTGCTTGGATATAATTGGTGAAATTTGGTCTTGGATGTAATATTTGGGAAAGGAAAAGATTTCCCTTGTAACGCCCTCAAAATACAGTATAAAACATCCAATCATAAGATTCATAAGTATAGAAGGAACACTATATTTTCATTCACCAGAATCTTCTTATAAAAGATTTTACATGTTAGAAACGAATAAATGCCCTACGGGCTTACAACTTTCAAGTGATAACTTGGTTACAACAAAAGGAGAGTCCTAACTTTTTTACATATAAAGCCCTCGGCTTGAATTTACATATACTCAACAAAACAAAACCACAAAACAGAGTCTTCAACTCTTAACATCCCAAGCTAAGACCTTGGAGGTGGCATGGCACCTGTACCTGAAAAAAATGGTGTCCCAAGTAAAGTGAGCCAAAGCCCAGTAGAGATATGCTAAACAGTATATGAGAATTAACTAAAACATTAGCATCCGATAAATGTTTAACACGAGTAAACTATTTACTCCGTAACTAATCAACGTTTACATCATAATCGATCCACTTTCCATTATTTATCCAAATCAGTGCATTGACATAGTTCAATATCATCCAAACAGTTTAAAATGAGACTACAACTCATATAACAATACTTCAATAGCAAACATCATTCAACACTTCTATTTCCTTGCCATTTTACAGGACTACGTCCGAGGGAATCGACACCCAAATATGCACAAGATTTCAAGATTTGCCATTTTATGGAATTTCCATCCGAGGGAACCAGCACCTGTATATGCACAAGCTATGCAGTTTTGCCATTTTACGGAATTTTCATCCGAGGGAATCGGCACCCATATATGCACAAGGTTTCGGGACTTTCACCCTGGACACTCCGGCCAACTTAATTGTAAATGGAGTCCATCTCGTATCTCCTCCCAAATAATGATACATATGTAATGTATTAAAAGCATCGCCATATACAATGACTATCTATGGCACATATTCAACATTTCAATCACACCATCATATTCAATGAGGTAAATTTAGACGACAGGTTTCAATTCACCTAATCCACATGCAGTTTCTACAACAATCATGGCAATCCTCCACCAATAGCCCAAAATAGATATTTCTAAACAGGTAAGTAAATTTATCAAACAGATAATTTATCAACTTTCCTGTAGGTGAGTGATTTATCAATCCAACTACACCATTTAATCACATTTTCCCAAAATTTCACAATTTCCAAACCAATTTCATATTTCCATAATTGATTTCATAATTTCTACAAATGACTTCCCATAATTCCAATTAGGGCTTTTCCCCCTCTTTCTCAAATATTGCACTCAATGGCCAAATCTCACCCATTATACACAATTAACCCATTTCCAAGGATCTTACATACACATGGAACCCAACAATAAGAAACCCCTCTTTTATAATTTCAAATTCAAAACCCTAACTTCCCAAAATTTCCAAATCTCACCATTTATACAAAATGACTACAATTTAAGTTAAAGCTCATAAAAATGAGTAGCTTATCCCTACCTCAAATAGAGAAGCTCAAAGGAGAAGAAGAGGAAAACTCAAGATGCTCCTAACTTGGATTTCTTCGGATCAAAATGAAGCCAACACAATACTCCACCTTTTTAACAAAGGGACTAGGGTAAAAAACCTCAAGGACAAGGTGTATTTGTAAAGAGAGAGAGTTTAGAGAGAGAGACAACCGGATTTAGGGTTTGGACTGAAAAAGGGGATGAAAAAGTGATATAAATCACGCCGCTACAATCTGATATATATATGGCTTGCTCGAGCGAAGGAGTCATCGCTCGAGAGACCAGACAAAACATGGAGCTCGCTCGAGCGCAAGAAGTGCCGCTCGAGCAAACAATGCAAAGCTTCAGGTCTGCAACTCAGAAGCACGCTCGAGCGCAAGAATGCTCGCTCGAGCGAAGGAACACAAAACACAAGGCTCGCTCGAACGAAGAATACGAACCTTCAGGTCTTACAAAAACACAGACGCACGCTCGAGTGCAAGAATTCTTGCTCGAGCTAAGAGACACACCACACAAAGCTCGCTCGAGCGAAGAAGCAAACACCCAAGGCTTGCTCGAACGCAAAAAGCCTCGCTCGAGCGAAAAAGCCAAATCCTAGGCAGCAACCTTTTGTTCCAACTCACAACCAACCTGTTCCAAACTTACCCAACACATCCCACAACTCAAATACAAAGAATGCAGGATGGAAATAAAGTATAAACAACGACATAGAACCACAAAACCTGAGTCCGGAATACAATAAATGACGAGAAAAAATCGGGATCGCTATAGCCCTAATTTGAACTAAATAATTATTTTGTTTGAATAATAAAATTGGTATGGAAAATATGAAATTGGGAGGATGTGTAAATAGAGGGTGTAGTTGGATTTGATAAATCATTCACCTATGGGAATTTGATAAATTATCTGTTGATAGATTTATTTATCTATTTAGAAATATCTGTTTTGGACTATCGGTGGAGGATAGCTATGATTGTTGTAAAAACTGCATGAGAATTAGGAGGATTGAAACTAATCAATTGAATTATGTCATTGAATATGACGGTTTGATTAAACCATTGAATATGTGTTTTGATTAGTCATTGTATATGACAACGTATTTAAATACATTGCATATGTATCGTTGTTTGGGAGGAGATAGGGGATGTACTCCATTGTTTGGGAGGAGATAGTGGATGAACTCTATTGATAATTAAGTTGGCCAAAGTGTCCAGGGTGAAAGTCTCGAAATCTTATATATATTTGGGTGCCGATTCCCTTGGATGCGATTCCGTAAAATGGCAAGAAAACGAAAGTGTTTGAACAATGTGTGTTATTGAAGTGTTGATGAATGGGTTGTAGTCTCATTTTGAATTGTTTAGATAACAATGAACTATGTTAATGAATCGATTTGTATAAATGAATGGAGGTGGACTGAAATATGGATGTCAATATTGATTGATTATAGAAAGGGTGTAAGTTGGTTTACAAGTATTAAACATTTATCTGATGTTGATATCTTAGTTAATTCTCATATACTGTTGTAGACGGCGCCCGCGTGGGACCTCGCGCTACAGTTCGGACTCTCGATTTTGTAGTCACGGTTCTAAATCTGAACCAAAGAGTCCAAATCCGGCAAATCGTTTGAGAAAACAGATTTTTTTGAAAAAGTAGTGCCAAACATGGACTGCTTTGCCAGATACAGAGTCGCCACCTAAATATTTTAAAATGGGAGAATTTAGGAAACCCTGACTCGGTGCCGAAGGCCACATGTCCGTCATCACCGGAGTTGTCTCGGCTCGGGAGCTTGGGTACGATCGGGGAAGGTCAGCTATGAGCACCCCCTTTCGCCCGGTCCGAAGACCGGCCTCTACTAACCGTGATATCCGTTTTTGAAAACGTTATGTGTTCTTATCTCGATTATTAACCTAGAATTACTATGTTATGCGCGCAGCAAACAAGTATAGACTAGATTGCCTAATTTGGAAATAAACATTGCATATCCGTTTGGTTTGAAAATGCTTTGAAATTTGCTACTCGCAAGTAGGCTAAAATACGGATTTTAACGAGTTTTTCCAACTCAAACAACCCAACCTTCACCCACAGGCATTCAAAACAGTTTAACACATAAGCATCTAGCCACATGTTAAGCATGCTGTTATGGCAACATTCACACTCATGCGATATGCTAAAGCAGAAATACTTACATAGTACTCCGTGCCAAAACAAAGAACTTGTTAGCAAACATGCATGATCCAAGTCCATGTGAAGTGCCTAATGCATCGCATACAAAATGTTACCAGAATAGGCTCGGCTAATCCTAGACATGTCATGTGAAAATGCACAATTAACACATATTCAGTTTGAAAATTGAAGTACAATGTAGTTTGTATGATGTACCGAGCCTAATGCATGCAATACAAATGCATGAATGCACGCATGCATAGCATAAGGTATGCTAAGATAAATGTGCCCTAATCTACCATCGTAAGCAGGTAAATAAAAGGGAAGAAAGACGTGAGGTTGGAAGACATACACACACTCACGCACACTTATTACAGATTTGCCCTCGCTCGGAGGGACCAAATAAATATTACAAATTAACTAACTACGCAAGCTAATTAAATATTACAAATTAATTAATTAACAAATTAACTAATTAAATAAAGCGGGAAAACGCCTCGGGAAACGCGCCACCATGCGCAAGCTGCCTCTGTTTTCCTCCCTTTCCTCCTCTGGAGGTTGTAAAAACCTCAGGACTACATCCTTGGACAGAGGGTATCATCACCGGCTAGATGAAACTTCCACCGGCAGTGTAGTATAGCCATCGGCACAAAATAGGGTCTGTCGGCAGAGAAAAATGTGCCGGTCGGCACATTACACTGCCGGTCGGCAGAGTATTTCTGCAGAACCTGCAACTCACAGCAACAAAGGGCAAAACAAGGCATGGCAGCATATTTCAAGGTATGTATGCATCAACCATGTCTCTTATCATTATGATGACTCAAAGGGACATGTGTCTCGGTTCTTGGACCACCAATCACGCATTTCCATGCATGATGGCCCAAGGAACCAAGTATGCAACTTTGGTTTCAAATGCATGCAAACCAATCAAACAAATTAGGCCCAATTCCTATCACCAATTCAAGGAACAAGGCATGCATGCAAAATGCAATGCAACCTAGGCATACAAACTAGGAATGCAACATGGCATGGCAAGGCACTTATGCAAGCATACAAGCATGCATATGGCAATGCAAATAAATGGCAAGATGGACTTATACATGAATTAGGCAGCTCTAATAAGGCCTAAAACAGTGGCCATTGTGCTAAAAGGTGAGGGCTAAATGGCATGCACACACACATGCACATAAGGACCAACACTTAAGCATGAATCAAACAACATTCAAGCACGCTTGAAAGGAGGGATCATGGACTAATTAGCATGCAACATGAGCCCTAAAATTATGCTATAAAATGATGCCAAATCAAGTTATAAATCAAGCCAAGACATGCACCAAAAGGCCTAAGTGTTCAAAGCAAATCAATGAGGCATTGAACTACACTTAACAAGACCAAACAAGGCATGCATTAAACAACTAAAAACAGATTTTTAGCATGTTAAAACAAGGCCAAAGGACTCCTTAGATGGCATCTAAGTGGCCCAAATACAAAGGCATACACCATGGCCAAAACATGGGGCATTGCAACACATGCTTCCAAAGCATTAAAGAGACATGCAAGGCAATCAAACAAGCATGGAAATGGGACTGAAATAGCATGCAAGATGATTCCAAATCATCAAAACAATGCAAAGATGGCATGCTACACATGCACATACTCAAGGCCAACAAGCCCAAATGCAAAGGAGCCATATAATGCATGCAAAGATCAACCCAAACGACTATGGACAGAGCTAAAACATGGCAAAATAAGCACATAATCTTCACAAATACAAGCCTAAAACATGCTCCAACAAAGGCTAACAACCTAGAACATGTTAAGGCACAAATAAGGCATTACATGGCAACTATGCTAAACATGCATGAAGTTCCAAAACCAACTTTAAATCATGTTATATCATGGATATATAAGCATGAAAAACAAACCAAATATGCTCAACACACACTCAAGCATAGGCTTCCTTAAGAGGCCAAAATGTGTCCTTTTCAAGGACAACAATGAGAGGGGGTGGCCCTCTCCTTCTTGGGACTTCAAAGCATCATCTTCACCACTGAAATCCCTCAAGATTTCAGTGGTGAAGAGACCTCAACACCAAAATCCCGGAGCTAGCACAAAATGGCTTAAAATGAGGCCTTTTGGGGCCTAAGGGTGGTCAACACCCCTCAAACAACAAAACACTCTTAACAAACAATAAAGAGGGCTTAAAAATAGAACTTTTTTATGTTATACAATAATCACAAAAAACAGCTCTAAGATAGGTATAAAATTGATGCAAGAATGGGGAATAAAGGTGTAAGTTTCTTACCCTTGTAGTCCTCTTCAACAAGGATGCTCCAATGGCCTCCTTTGGCTCCAAATCAGTCAAGAAACTCAAGAACAACCCCTTAGAACTCTAATCTCAAGAGGAAGGTGAAACACTAGGTGTTTGTGTGCAATAGTAAGGCACCAAACACCTAGTATGCAAAATGGGAGGGAAAGAGAGAGAGATTGTGTATGTCTAACCCTAACCCTAGAAAACCAGAGCTCTTCTCTGTCTTTTCTCTCTCAAAAATGTCTAAAAGCCTCTTCTTCTTGCCTTAGAGAGAGCTCTCTCTATAAGCCTCTTGTAAAGCTTATCAAACAAGCTTTGCAAGAGGGAGATCCCTCCATACACGTGTATGGAGGGGAGCAAAAGTGATACAGCTGTCCAAAAATATCTGCAAAAGCAGATGAACAGCAATCGGCCAGCAAAAAATGCCATCTTGGCCAAACAAAGTGCCGACCGGCACAAAAAAGTGCTGATCGGCAACAAATAGTGCCGACCGGCAAACTATTTTGCCGGTGGCAGCAAAAACCAGCCGGTGGCCTCTAGCCACTGCCGGTGATGGGTGGGGATGGTCTACAAGCCCCACCCTGCCTCTCAAAGGCAAGATGTAAGTGTTTGGTGCAAAACCAGACACTAAACGGTCGAGTTCGGAGATCCTGAGACAAGACGCGCGAGCCGAGGCTTCCGGGAACTCCAAACGAACACAAACATGGATAATCACCGAGTGTTCAAACGGTGACGTCCAAGTCTTGAGGACGGTCAAAAATGGGGTGTCTACAACTGTTTAGCATATCTCTACTGGGCTTTGGCTCACCCTACTTAGGAAATCATTTTCAGGTACAGGTGACATGCCACCTCAAAGGACATAGCTTGGGAGGTTTAGGGGCTGAAGGTTCCCTTTTGTTGTTACATTTTGTGTTTATATGTTTTCTTTTTAAGCCGAGTGCTTTAATTGTAAAGAGCTTCTGACTCTTCTTTTGTTGTAACCAAGTGATAACTTGGAAAGATGTAAGCCCATAGGGCACTCATTTTGTTATTAGCAGTTAGAGTTACATGTTATAGTTTCAAGTTGAATGTTTATGAAAGTGTAATGCATGTAATATCCTTTGTAATATTAACTCTGATGAATGAAAATATGGCATTTCTATTATGTCTATAGATCTTATGAATGGTTGATTTATATAATATTTTGAGGGCGTTACAGCAGAGTTTGATGGCTAACTTTGATTTGAATCTCCAAGCTTTATACTTTATGGAGATTGATGGGCTTTGGCGAAAAGACCTTCGAGGTTTTAGAGGCTTGAATTTGATAGAATTTTCTTCCTTAACTTCATGTAGATTTTTATGTCAAATTCTGGTGGGGATCACCTCTATATATAGGCTTGGGTGGATGCGAGGCTTAATAGACTGCAACTTCTTTAATAATTATCTCTGATTTATTTACCATAATTTTGTTGGCTCGACCACCTCAATGTGACAAGTGGCTTAATTTAATTAGTCAAAGACTTATTTGTTGCATCGTCGTGGCTTAATTTAATTAGCCAAAAACTTACTACATCATTTTAACACATGACAGTATTTAACTTGGCCACTATGTAACCTTGATTTAAGACTAATTAGACACGTGACAAGACTTAATTTGCTAATAATTATACCATGTTTTATAGGCCTTTGTAATACGTCACAATCTGTAATTGATTGAAATTTTACATGGTTACACCAACAACTTCAATTTCAACTCTTCTTTAAGCATGCATGAAAGCTTTTTTAGCAAGAAGATCACCACACTTTCAGCCATTCTCTCTCTCTCTCTCTCTCTCTCTGTGGAAAAACTGAAGGGACAGATGAATTGCAAAGTGTAACAATCCAATTCCACTATGGGCTTATGGAGTTGGAAGGTGAAGCAGTAGAGACTCGAGGTGCAAAGGTTGAAACACATCTTGCCAACAGAGGCGACTCAACAATTTTTCAGGGCCTTTTGTAAAAAAATTTAAATGAATCCTTTTTTCAAACATTATTATGTTGTAAAATTATTATTTAATTTTTTTTCTTAGATGAAAAGGTATCAATTAAAATTTTGGATTCAGATTTTTAATATATCTCCTTTTTCAATTCATATTATGGTTAATCCATTTCATCTTTTTAGTCGATTTTAAGTAGAGTTTTATCAATTTTAATTTTGAGAAAATTTCATTTTTACTCATATACTTTGTCTCGATTTTCAATTACACTCCCAGATTTTAAATAATTTCAATTTTACCCTCAAAATTTTTGAAATCATATCATTTTTACCCCTATCGTCACATTTGAAACAGAAAACGTTAAAAAAATTATATTTTGGCCTCAAATTTTAAAAGAAAGATACAAACACACCCTCTCTTACCCAAACACACCATCTCTCCTCTTCTTCTAATTTTTCCTTCTCCTCCGCCCTTATACTCACTGCCATTAACACTACAATCACTCAATTGTCCAACTCAACTTCTCTCAAACCCAAATTCACTCACTTAGTATTCTCTCAAACCCATATCAATTATCTCTATATATATACACATATCATCTCTCCATCATCTTCATCAACTTCACTAATATCACCACCCGAACCACCAATTTCACTGCCGCCAAACTCCATTACTGCTATCATGAGCATCACCATCACCACCACTTTTCAACGCCAAATCCACCTCCTTCACAACCAAGTTCCATTACCACTACCATCAAGCTCCACAACCACCTTCACCACAACCTCCGTCACCATTGTCGGAGCTCCATTACCACCTAGAACCATGCTCCACATCATGTTCTAAATGAATAACAAGAAGAATGAAGAAGATAGAGGAGAAAGAAATAAAAGATGAATGTTTTAGAATTTTTGAAATTAGTTTTTGGAGAACTCTCAGCATACCGAAACTGCCCATGTCACGCCCCACTTTTTATTACTCGAAGCCATTACCAAATTCATTAACTTAATTCAATTTCAGAGATAACATGCGAAAATAAACTCATACATTCAATCCATAGAAATGAATATAAACACTCTCATTCGTATGCAAAGTAAATGTTACATGAACATACTCAATAAATTGCCCTTGGGCTTACAACCTTTAAATAAACAAATGAAGGGGTGTAACCCTTTTACACATATGGTGTCTCGGCAACAACAAAGAGGCCCTGTGGCCAACAAATAAGAAGATCCAAATCCTGTAGCACAACCTGCTAAACACCTGAAAAAGATTCAACAACGTGGGATGAACATAACGTCCAGTAGGGATCTCAACATGATCCTCAACAATAACAACTTACAAATAGCTATGATCATGCACACTCATTCTCGTACTAGAATAGTAATATGACAGTTTATACAAAATATATATATATATAAACTTTGCTTGAAAACAACCGTTTCATTCAACGCTATAAGCGATTCATCTTTCCTTATTCCTTTCATTAATCCCCATTCCCATTCTTTCATAACATTAACAATTACTTAGGAAAATAATCCCACTAAGCCCGATACTCTTTTCACTTCCTATACATACACAGATGTACCTTTTCAAAACATGTTTATCGTTAAAACATTCATTCTCCTTCACACTTTCCAAAAGACAAAAAAAGACATTTTGGTTCATTTCCACTACTATCATACCTATACATGCATAACCTTGTAAAAATATAAATTTACAACCCACCCACATGTATACAATCAATCAATGGAGTAACTCGGTTCTCCGAACTGGAACCAATCAAATCTATGATATTTTCAGTTACAACTAAACAACAACAATTCCACCCTGCTCAACTAGCTATGCGCTTAGTAAGCCAAATATATACTGAAATAACTACAACCAACTTCGCTCTACTAGCTATGTGCGTAGTAAGCCAAAATACCAGTTTACCAGGCGCTAGCTGGAAGGGTATGGTGCCTTCTATTATTAGCGCATACAGTTCTCCAGGCGCTAGCTGGAAGGTAACGGTACCTTTGATTATAAGCGCGGCATATAACGCCAACAACAACCATGCAACAAGGCATATCCAACATGTATAATGCATATACATAACCAACAAGAATCTAACAACGAGTTAAAGTAGATAAACACATAGGTGTAATGTATACACAACAATTCAACACAACCATGTCATCCTCCACCGATGACCAAAGACAAAACCTCTAGATGCATGTATATTGTACATCTATTAACAGACTCAAATATCATGAGATCATCAACTTATCACTAATACTAACATAGTAGTATAAGATACAACAATCCAACATTCATACTCATTTCAAAGTACCTTTCCCATTCTACAAAACCAACTCTCTTTATTTTTCAGAACCGGTTTTATTCCTTTTGTTTTTCACAAAATCAAATCCAAGGACAATAAAGCCAAAGCTCATTTTAATCTACTACATTCATCTCCAAGCCATTCCAATTTAATTATACAAATTAAATCATAATCACTAAAATAGGATTTCCCTCACCTTCTCCCAATATTGATAAAAAGGTTCAATCATCTACAACAAACAACAATGGCTTCATTCAAAACCCAAAATACCCAAGTATTTACCCAATGATCAAAACCCCTCTATTGAGTTATTAAACCAAATAAATATTAGGGTTTCCTCTCCTTACAACAACAACATGCTAATTAACACCCAATTAGCCCCAAAACACCTCTAATGATAATAGATCTAAATCCAACAACTAACCCAAAGTTCAACCTCATGAATTTATACAAAAATCCAACATAAAATGGTTTTCATGCAATACAAAAATTACCACATGTCTATCTATAGACGTAGTATTGAAAAAGAACAAGGAGAATCCCTACCTCAAAGGAGAACTCAAAAGGAGATGATGACCCGAAATCAAAGTGCTCCAAATCCATAATTTTTTTCGATTAAGACGAAGCCCTCGACACCCTCTACCTTTTTAACAAAGGACCTAGGATGGATTCATACTAGAAGAAGATGAAATCTAGAGAGATAATAAGTTTAGAGAGAGAGACTCTCGGCTGCTAGGGTTTCAAGAATGAAAGAGGGAGAAAAAATGATCTTTTTCCCCGCTGCTGCCTACTGAAATACGATAGACTCGCTCGAGCGAAGACCTGGTCGCTCGAGCGACCAGACACAGAAAACTCACGCGCGGGCAAACAAACCAGAAGCTCGCTCGAGCGACAAAAAATCTCGCTCGAGCCAAGAATTCCAGTGTTCAGGTCCTAGTAACAGACGCAACGCTCGCTCGAGCGAAGCCACCCTGGCTCGACCCACTAGACACAAAACTCCACGCTCGCTCGAGCGAAGGACTAAAAACCTGGGCAGCAACCACCTGCTCCCAATCACACCCAACCTGGAACGAACAAGTCCAAAACATTCTATAACTCAAATTTAAAGAATTGAAGGACAGAAACAAGTTCAAAACAACCACCGGAATCCACGGAACTAAGTCCGGATACTACAACCAAAGGAGAAAGAACCGGGATCGCTATAGCCCATTACACCAAGAAGTGAGAAAGCGAGCTAGTATAGGACAAAGTAGGAAGTGAGGTGAAGAGAATGGCGAAAGAATGAAGCAGCGAGCTAGTATAGGACAAAGTAGGAAGTGAGGTGAAGAGAATGGCGAAAGAATGAAGCAGAACCGTCAAGAATCGAGAAAGATATGAAGTCCAAAAGATGGCTTGAAGAAAAGTCAAAAATGGAAAGAAAAGTCCTATTTTTTATTTTTATCAATTTTCGGAGCTTGGACAGCATGCAAAAAAGAGGAAAAATGAGACGTATGGGAGGTGATACAAAATTAGGCCATGAGATGAATTCAATGACGTAAAAATGAGGCGAAACAGAATTATGATGAAAGAGATAAAAGGGCTTGAAGCGGTCATAAGGAAAGAGGGTGAGTTTGGATAGGAGAGGGTGAGATTGCATCTTTCTTTTGAAATTTGGGGTCAAAATATAATTTTTTTTTTAACGTTTTTTGTTTCAAATGTGACGGTAGGGGTAAAAATGATATGATTTCAAAAAAATTAGTGATAAAATTGAGATTATTCGAAGTTTGAGAGTGTAAATAAAAATCGAAGTGAAGTATAAGGGTAAAAATGAAATTTTCTCTTTAATTTTAAAAAACTTCTTAATGAAAATGCTATATTATCAATTTAAACAATGCATGCATTTGAGAAATAATTTAATCCTTCTATGTAATTCAACAGATAAGCTGTGAAGTTTTTTTTTAATACATTTTTAATTGTAATCATTAAGTCAACTAATAATATCTAGGGAAAACTACCAATAACTCATAATAGTTGGATTTAATTCCTATCAAATCCTATTGAAAATAAGTTCTACTAAAATCATCACTAAAAATATTTTTTTTGTGACAATTTTTTAGTAACTCTTTTTTGTCACAATGTTTAAAAATTGTCACTAAAATTTACAACTAATGACGTTTTTCTATGACAAATTTATCAAATTATCACTGAAAGTTGAGAATTAGTGACGTTTTATATGATGATTTTATTAAACTATCATTAAAACTTATAATTAGTGACCATTTTTAAACTGTCGTTAAAATTAACAATTAGTGACGTTTTTTCATAGTTTTGATGAAAAATATCATTAATTATCATAAGACTTATTAAACAATAAGTTTACTTATTAAAACTTACACGTAAGTCTCCTAATATCTATCTATAACAAGCACTCATTATGAACACTATTCAGTGTGTTTGGTTTTGGTTGTTTAAATTCAGTTTTCTGAAAATTGAGTTTTTTTGGTTTGTGTTTTTAGTGAATATTTTTAAAATTTTAAACGATTTTTTTATTTTTATTTTTTTAGATGCACCTTACTTAGATATATCTAAATAATAAAATATTTGTGAAAAAATATTTTAAAAAATTAATAAATACACAAAAATAAGAAAAATGTATTGAATTTTTTGTATTTTTTTTATTTTTTGGTATTAAGTGAATTTTTTAAATATTTTTTTCACAAATATTTTACTTTTTAAGTGTATTTATATTAGATGTGCCTAAAAAAATTTTAAAAAATGTTTACAATATTAAAAAAATTCATTGAAAATACAAAAAAAAATACAAAAAATAAAAAAGTAAAATTTTCTAAAAAGTATTTTCTGGAAACCAAAACCAAACTATTTGGCATGGGCCTACATAGGGTTTGTGAGTGCGCTGATATATTTTGTTTATTTTTCTAACTACAATGAGAATTGTTCAACAAATTTAAGCATATGAATCATAAAAATTGAACACTCTTTCTATACAAGACATTAAAGGGTAGACTTGCCACATGATTAAGGCAGAGTACTGACAGAGAAGAGTATGTAATTGTTGGAGAGGGAGAGAAATGGGTATAGAGGAGAGTGAAACGGATGTGTCCTCCTGCTTGCTTATCTAAAGTCAACACTATTAAGCTACGGGCTGGAGTTTGGTTGTGTGGGTCGTCTCATAGGTGGTGCCTCCTAAAGTCTCTGTTTATTTACATAGCCAAACTTTCTCCATTTCATGTGGTAAAGTCGTCATTTATTTGTGTAACAATTTCTTGTAGCATCTCAAACTGTGTGGTATGGCAGTGTTAGTGATGACAATGATGGTTGCAGCACTGATAGGGTGGTGGGTCGAGGTGATTTTCGTAGTGATAGTATGGTTGTATCACTACTAGAAAAGGGGAAGAAAACACAAAACTTTTTGCGACGGATTGATTTTCTATCACGAAAGGTACATTTGAGACAGATAAAATAATCCGTTGGTAATAGTATCTGTTGAAACAGAAAATGACTGTCACTAATAAACGAGCAAAAAGGCATTATCTTTAACGACAGAAACAAATTACCTATCGTAAAAAGGTCCATCAGTTGTGACAGATAAACAATGACAAAAAAATTTATTAAAACAACGTAGTTTTATGTTTTTGCGATAGCATCCCTAACTTCCCCAATTTCATTCTTACACTACATCTCTCTTCCTCCCATAGGATCACTCTCTTCCCCCCATCGGCGTCTCCTCACTCAGTCATCCTTCCACCAGTGTCGTCCTACTTTGCCATCCTCCGACGCCGTCATCTTCCCACTGACGAGCATTCGAGAAGAAAATGCAACAAAGCCCGATCAGAGCTCTCTGAGTCTCTCTCTCTCTCTCTCTCTCTCTCTCACTCACTACAGGAAATAAGGGTTTTGCGGCATTTTTTTAACGGTGCTTTTTTAAACGTCATTTTTGTTAATATTTAACGCGTTTTAAAAACATTGCATATTTCTTTAATTAAAACGACGCCATTTTGTAATAGGAGGCATTTAAAAAAGCCTCCAAATGTGGTAGGCCACATGCACCTATTTTGAATCTGAGAATAAAGCCTTTGTAAACCCTCACTCCTTCAAACATAAACAAACATTGAATCCTCATGTTGCCTCTCTCTCAACCCTCTCTAAACCCTTATTTTGAATCTCACCTTCAAATCTCACAGATTCACCGATTTCGAAGCTCCACCGCCACCACCATCTGCACCGGCGAGGTAACGAAATTCACCGATTCAAATCTCATAGATTCACCGATTTTGATTTCTCTCTCTCTCTCTCTCTCTCTCTCTCTCTCTCTCTTTCTCTCTCTCTCTCGATTTCGAAGCTCCACCGCCACCACTATCTGCACCAACGAGGTATCGTTTTCTCTCTTGGCACTCACGCTGGTTCTATTTATATTGTTGATTTTCATGGGCAATCGCTTCTTCTTTGTATTTTGTTTTGATTATCAAATTGTTGTTTTAACTCTCCAATTGTAAATTGTATTATTGAAGTTATTTGGAGAATGAGAGTAGTTTATTTTGTGAATACGAAGCTGTGAAATTACATTTATGGTTTTATGATAGTTGTTAACTTCTATTGAGCTATGAAATTAATTTTCAATTCCAATTCCAGTATGGTTTCTGTCACGACCCCAAACCGCCCCTAGTAGTTTGATTCCGTGATGGCCAGTAATCCGAGATTATCGAAGGCCAACTTACAAAATTCACACACAATCAGAGTATAAATATACGGGGCTCAAAAGTGCGGAAGCAAAATATACAAATGCAAGTGGTCCATAAGAGCAGTGCATAAGTTAGATGAAATGGCATACAACTTTACATAGCTTTTACAACTTAATTACAAATAAAATGAAGTACCAAAAATACATATTACAAAAGGGCTTCACAAGCCGACATAAACAAAATGCATGAAATACAACTAAAAGCATAATCTTCAGGATTGCCGACGTCCTCACTGCCGACATAACATGCATACAAAACACACATCTTGATCAAAAGGCTTCTCAAGCCGACGTATGCAACATACAAGTATTACAAATCGAGAAGCATAATTTTCAAGACTGCCGACGTAAATACAAGTCAAGCCGACATAATCAAAAATCCAAAACAAGCTCCAGAATCACATCTAGGCGTCATCACCTTCTTGCTCATCACCAACATATATATAGAGAGGGTGAGCTTGGATACTCAGTGAATGGTACAAATAATAAAGGGGTTTGCATGAATAATAGCCGAAGTCCTTTCAAAACAACACAAGTCAAAACTTTAGATAACAAGGGATGGACCTCGTCCATCTAACAAATCTTCAAAGTTTCAAGGGATGCTTACTAGCATCAACATATTACAAATGATAACATTCCGGCAACCATATCCACGCGGTAAACTGTCAGTGGCAAAACAAGACAAAACAAGGAGACATCTCAAACAAGGGTGCTGCAAAAGTTTAGAGTCCTCTAGCACAAAAGAACTATGTTACAAAGGCCCGTAGCCTTTTAACACGAGAGTACTGCGAAAGTTTAGAGTCTTCCAGCACAAGGGACTTTCAAAACAAGATGTGCTGTGAAAGTTTAGAGTCCTCCAGCACAAGGGACTTTCAAGACAAGGTGTGTTGCGAAAGTTTAGGGTCCTCCAGCACAAGGGACTTTCAAGACAAGATGTGCTGCGAAAGTTTAGAGTCCTCCAGCACAAGGGACTTTCCGAGGAGATCATCAAAACAAGATAATGCTTGATATACAAAATAGGGACAATCATTCATGCTTAACAAATACTTTTCAAAACAAAGCAAAGCAAAGTTCATCAAAACATTGATAACATAGCTTTATTAAAAATACCACTCACATAGTTCGTCAAACGTCGGTGCCAAGTCAAGTCCCAGTCCTACAAACACATGGCAAAGTCTATTGAATGCACTACTCAAAGCAAGTCTAGCATGCATGCAGATGACCTCAGTATTCTTCCAAAAACTAAGTCAAATCAAATCAAAACACTGTTTCTTATTTCTAGAAAACATGCCGGGCAACTAGCAGGTCTAGGCCGAGGTCCCACACCTCCTTGCCGAGGTGTGGCCCTGACGGCCACATTCAAAAGCGAAGTCGGGAAAATCTGGGTTTCCCTCTTGATAAACATGAAGAACATAAGCATGAAGAACATGAACATGAGGAATGTGAATGCAAAGATCAAAACTTGCTATTACGAAAGCTGAGATTTCATGCTGTGAATTCAAAAACATGGACCTGGGTACCCATACTCAAGGATCTTATCAAAACAAACATAAAAGCATGAGCCTTAATGCAAACTTTCGGATCAAACGAGGCTTTTCTTCAAGAACACATGAAAACCATTTTCTCTTTCTAAAGCCAACTTTAAATCAATGCATGACGTGCCGAACAGGTTTGATCGTGCAATGCAACTAGATGATCAATAAGAACAACAAGAGTAGGTTAATATTCCAACCTCAAAACTCGAATCTAACGGTTCAAGCTCCAACGATCAAGCTTGGGAGCTCACTTTCTTACTCAAACTTCTCCTCCTTCTTCCTAGAGTTTCTCTCACTCTAAAACACAAGATTTGATACAAAATGATATGTTTCTCCCGACAGTCACTGGCTTAATCCCTCTGCTGGGACATGTGGCACCGGCTGGTTGGCTCTACTAAAAAAAGGTGACTGACTGATTAGACAAGACCAAGACAAAGCGTAATCAGCAAGCTAGACTGCAAGAGCACTCCGGCAAGTGATGATCTCGGCTAAGGGCAAAGCTTCGGCAAGCAGAGTAACAATGACATCGGCTTGGAAGGACAACACTTGACTAAGCTGTGCCACACCTTGGCCTAGATATGCCACACCTCGGTCTAGGTCATACCATTCCAGGAACAAAATCACTAATGCAAGGATCAAGGATCTAGGACGCCTAGATATTAACATCTCGGCCTAGATGGTGAACATCTCGGGCAATATGCTAGGGTGGAGGTGGAGGTCAACCGAAGGGATTCCACGACAGTTCTAAGTGGAAAAGGTTTCGAAGGTGTCTAGGCTTAAGATGACCTCGGCAACACACCAGACAAGAACAAAGCATGCAAGCAAACATTCGAGCAAAACAAGACAAGATTTGCAAATGCACATACCAAAACAAGATCATTCATAAATGTATGCAAGTATGACTAAGTTGAAATGAGGGTTGTTACAGTTTCTAGTTACTTTAACTTTAACTGTTGATATCACCCCATGTGAAGGGGGTGATTCTCTCCAATGTAAAGTCGGCTGCAACATTCCTTGATTGCGGCTGCCAACCGACAAGCCGCCAAGGTTGACGATCCACCTTCGTTGAATGACCAGCTGGCCATGTGCAAGGCCAGCCATCTCTCTCCCTTCTCAGTGTATAAATAGAGGTAGAGAGAGTAGAGGGAAATGTGGTGAGTGGTGAGCTTAAGAAAGTTTACAGAGAGAGAGAATACAGAGTGTGTAATACATTTCTCCATATAGTGAAATCCGCTGCCCGTGGACGTAGGCGACTTGCCGAACCACGTTAAATCTCTTGTGTTATTGCTTGTGTGTGTTTCCTGGTGTGCCCCCGATCCACAACAATTGGTATCAGAGCTCGGGTTGTGAAAAATTGAATTTTTTCCGAAAGTACCCAAATTTCGAAGTGCTCGAAATCAACTTTTGAGCACACCATGAGCAAGATCTCCAAGAGACGAGTCCAGAAAAGCAAAAACTAGCCCCAAAAGACCATCCACGAGCTTTCACGTGCCCTCTGAAGAAGGAGAGTGAATCCCACTCTCCACACGCGCCGCCACACCCCGTTGACAGAGCCGGCGCGTCAGCCCAGTCGCTCCCACGCGCCCCACGCGCCGCAAAAGGAAGAAAGCGACTGAGGGGAAGCGAGTGTACTCCACGCGCCAGCCACGCACCAGCCACGTGGTGCCACGTCAGTCAACACGTCATCGCCACGTGTCCGCCACGTCATCGACACGCCTGCAAGAGTGCCGCGTCATCTGACACGTGTTTTGCCACGTCATAGCAGAGTCGTTGACTGCGCCGTCAAGTTCGTTGACCCCGCCGCTAAGCCGCCGTTGACCGCGCCGTTCCAGAGTAATTATGCAGTGCATCTCAGGCGCACCAGATTTTGCAGATCTAAATCGTCCACATTGTTTTGGCTCGATCGAAGTCATTCGGAGTCCGTTTTTGACGATCCAATAGTGCTTTCCAACTATTTGGAGTATTCCAGACACATCCGTATGGTCAGTTTTTTGAATTAAAGTTTCTTAAAAAAAAATAGTTTAATGGCAGAATCTACAGAGACCAGATCAACCAAGTCCATAAGTAATCCAGTGAGTACAAGCAACTCTAGGCATTGGACCCCGGTGTCCCATGCTAAGTTCGAGGTAGAAAAGTTTGATGGAAGCAGCAACTTCGGCATGTGGAGATGCGAAGTTAAAGATATGCTTGTTCAGATGAACCTGCACTTCACTCTGGGAGACAAACCAGATGACCTGGACGGGATAGAATGGGAGAAGGTGAATCTCCTAGCTTGCAGTTCCATCCAACTTTGCCTTGCAAAAGAGGAGAAGTACGCCTTCACAGAATATGATATTGCGAAGGACCTTTGGAAGGCGCTGGTAGATAAGTTCATGACAAAGAGCATTGAGAACCGGCTCTACTTGAAGAAGAGGTTGTTTTGTTTCGACTACAAGAAAGGTATTTCGATGAACGAACACCTAAAAAACTTCAACAAAATTCTTACGGATTTGAAAATTTTGGATGATCACATTGGTGATGAAGATAAAGCACTGTTATTGTTAAATTCCTTGCCTGACTCATATGATCATCTCACTACCACTTTACTGTACGGTAAAGAAAAGATCAAGTATGCTGATGTTGCAAATGCCTTGGTAAACAATGAGTTCAAAAGGAAAGATAAGTCTGCAAACAGGGACTCAGCATCCGAGGCATTGACAATCAAAGGCAGAACAAATAACATGAGATATACAGGGCGAGGAAAGTCTCGCTCAAAATCCAGAGGGAAATCATCAGACAGAAGACGTCTTGTAAAAGATAAGTGTGCTGCTTGTCACCAGAAGGGGCATTGGGCAAAAGATTGTCCCAATAAAGACAAGAAAGAAGAAAATGTGAACGTTGCACAAGATGGAGATAATGGTGAAGGAGTAGCCTTCACAGTTTCATCATATGGCCAGTCTGATGAATGGATTATAGATTCTGGATGTTCCTACCACATGTGTCCGAATAAGCAGTGGTTCTCGAGCTTACGAGAGTTCGATGGAGGAGTTGTGCTGATGGGCAACGACCAAGCTTGCCAGACAAAGGGGATTGGAACAATTCGACTGAAGATACATGATGGAACAATCAGAATTCTTGAAGATGTTCGGTATGTACCAGCTTTGACAAAGAATCTCATCTTAGTGGGAGTTTTAGACTCCAAAGGTTACAGAGTAACTATGGAAGGTGGAGTCCTCAAAGTTGTTCGAGGAGCATTTGTTGCAATGAAGGGTACTCGACAAGGAAATTTATATTTCCTAGACGGCTCTACAGTCACAGGGAGAGTGGCTGTCTCTACCAGCTCAAAAGATGATGTATCAGACACTTCCAAACTTTGGCACATGTGCCTAGAGCATGTCGGTGAGAAGGCTTTACAAGGGTTGGTAAAGCAAGGCCTGTTGAAAGGCGCCAAAACAGGGGAGCTTGAGTTCTGCGAGCATTGTGTACTGGGCAAGCAAACAAGAATCAAGTTTGGTACTACTATTCATCGTACCAAGGGGATTCTAGACTATGTTCACACCGACGTATGGGGTCCTTCCAAGAATGCTTCATTGGGAGGTAAACACTACTTTGTGTCGTTCATTGATGATTTTTCAAGAAGAGTTTGGATTTACACAACGAAGCACAAAGACGAAGTCTTAGACATCTTTTTTATGTGAAAGAAAATGATTGAGACCCAGACAGGCAGAAAGATCAAGAAGCTCAAATCTGACAATGGTGGGGAATACACATCAGATCCCTTCTTAGAGGTTTGCCAGAATGCAGGGATAGTGAGACATTTCACAGTTCTTGGAACACCGCAGCAAAATGGAGTTGCAGAACGCATGAACCGCACTTTGGTGGAAAAAGTCCGGTGTATGCTGTCACATTCTAGATTGAGCAAGGCATTTTAGGGTGAGGCATTGAACTATGCTCGCCATCTTGTCAACAAACTACCTACTGCAACTCTAGATGGCAAGACTCCCATGGAGGTATGGTCAGGAGTGCCAGCTACTGATTATGATCAGTTACGTATCTTCAGATGTCCAGCTTATTTTCATGTTACAGAATCTAAGTTGGATCCAAGAGCCAAGAAAGCCATCTTCTTGGGCTTTAGTGACGGTGTCAAGGGATACAGACTCTGGTGCCCTGAATCAAAGAAATTTATCACCAGAAGAGACGTTACCTTTGATGAGTCTACAATGCTGACGCAGCTAAATCCTCAACAGAATGAGGAAGCATTGAAGAAGTCAGTGCAGGTGGAGTTTGAGACTCCAGCAAAGACTAGTCAGCCAATCAATCATCCTGAAGAAGTCTCAGTGGATAGCTCTGAAGAGAGTTCAGATGAAAATGAAGATCCAGAGGGCCCACAGCAGTTAGAACCCATTGCAATCAGGAAAGGAAAAATGGTTACTAAGCAGCCCAGTTGGATGACCGATATGGTAGCCTATGCACTTCCAATCATTGAAGACAATGTTCCTTGCACTTTCAAAGAAGCCGTGCAGAATGCAGAAAGTGTTAATTGGAAGGAGGCTATGGATGAAGAGATCGGGTCACTTCACAAGAACCCAACTTGGGAGTTGGTGCAACTTCCAAAGGGAAAAAAAGCAATTGGGTGCAAGTGGGTTTACACCAAGAAAGAAGGCATCCCAGGCAGAGATAACATCAGATTCAAAGCTAGATTGGTAGCTAAAGGCTATGTTCAGAAGGATGGAATAGACTACAATGAGGTATTCCCACCTGTTGTGAAGCACACGTCTATTCGTATCTTGCTAGCTTTGGTTGTATAGTTTGATCTCGAGCTCACCCAACTCGATGTCAAAACTGCTTTTTTACATGGAGATCTTGAAGAGGAGATATACATGTCCCAGCCAGATGGTTTCAAAGTTGCTGGAAAAGAGAATTGGGCCTGTAAGCTGAACAAATCGTTGTACGGATTGAAGCAATCCCCGAGACAGTGGTACAAAAGATTTGATCGGTTCATGATAGAGAAAGAATACACAAGAAGTCAATTTGATCATTGTGTATATTTCCGTAAGCTTCCAGATGGTTCCTTCATCTATTTTCTCTTATATGTGGATGATATGTTAATTGCATCTAAGAGCAAGGTGGACATTGACAAACTCAAGGCACAGTTAGCAAGAGAGTTTGAAATGAAGGATTTGGGAGAAGCAAAGAAAATTCTTGGCATGGAGATCAAGAGAGACAGGAAGAAGGGCACAGTTTGTCTGACACAAACCCAGTATCTAAAAAAGGTGTTAGACAGAGTTGGCATAAATAGGAAAACAAAAGCTGTGAGTACACCATTGGCCCCTCATTTCAAGCTCAGTGCTTCGATGTCTCCATGCACAAAACAAGAACGGAAGCATATGGCACAAGTTCCATATGCAAATGCAGTTGGTGCATTAATGTATGCTATGGTTTGTACAAGGCCTGACATCTCACTTGCTGTGAGTATGGTAAGCCGGTATATGCATGATCCAGGAAAAGATCACTGGCAGGCAGTGAAATGGATCCTAAGGTTCATACATGGCACGGTTAATCTGGGATTGAAGTTCGAGAGAGATAACCAACTTGGGCAGAATTTGGTTGGATATGTGGACTCAGATTATGCTGGTGACTTGGACAAACACCGATCAACAACAGGGTATTTATTTACGCTTGCTAAAGGGCTGGTGAGTTGGAGGTCAATGCTTCAGTCAATGGTGGCTTTGTCTACTACAAAGGCAGAGTACATGGCAGTGACAGAAGCCTTTAAGGAAGCTATTTGGCTACATGGGTTAATTGAGGACTTGGGTATTGTTCAGAAGCATGTTGAGGTGTTCTATGACAGTCAGAATGCCATTTGTTTGGCAAAGAACCAGGTTCATCATTCCCACACCAAGCACATTGATGTCTGTTTCCATTTCATCCGAGAAATTGTGAATGAAGGGGATATTCTGCTTCAAAAGATTAGTACTGCAGATAATCCGGCCGATATGCTCACAAAAGTGGTTTCTGGGATCAAGTTCCAACATTGTTTGGACTTGGTCAACATCTCTCAGAACTAAGCACCTTCGGGTGCAAGGCAGTGTTGATCGATCACTATGGACAGAGGGCAAAGGCATGATAGTCAAGGGCATCCCAGTAGGGAGTGCAGGGCATCCAATCAGGGGGTGTATGATATCTTGGTTACACAAGTTCAAGCATAGCAGGTGAAGACATCCGAGACAGGAAGCGTGGAAGAGATCTGTGGGAGATAGGAGCAGAGGCTCTCTCCAAATCAGAGAGTGGTGTGAGTTGAGTTGAGGATGTAGGATTCCCTCCTCCTTTTGTATCTCTGGTGTATTATCTCTAGCTTCAGGAGATGCAGACTATGTTGAATTTTAGGCATGACAAGATTAGCAGCAGTGTGTGCAATAGATCACCTCACTATGGGTTGAGGGGGTGATTTGTTGATATCACCCCATGTGAAGGGGGTGATTCTCTCCAATGTGAAGTCGGCTGCAACATTCCTTGATTACGGCTGCCAACCGACAAGCCGCCAAGGTTGACGATCCACCATCGTTGAATGACTAGCTGGCCATGTGCAAGGCCAGCCATCTCTCTCCCTTCTCAGTGTATAAATAGAGGTAGAGAGAGTAGAGGGAAATGTGGTGAGTGGTGAGCTTACGAAAGTTTACAGAGAGAGAGAATACAGAGTGTGTAATACATTTCTCCATATAGTGAAATTTGCTGCCCGTGGATGTAGGCGACTTGCCAAACCACGTTAAATCTCTTGTGTTATTGCTTGTGTGTGTTTCCTGGTGTGCCCCCGATCCACAACATTAACCTCATCAGCTCTATTTATTGGTCTAAGAGTAAGATGATCTTTAGGCTTTTCTTGATTCCATGTATTTAATTTGTTGGCTCTCTCATTTTCCTTCATTTTCCCACAGTTGCTCTCTCATTTTCTCTCACTTTCTCGCCCTAGCAAATTCCGACAAACGGTTTCCAGCAAGAAAATTTTAGTTATGTTCTTCACTTCACAGCTTTACTTGCTTGAAATCAGTTGTTTTTGCATCTTTGAAATGTCTCTTGCTCTTTACACTTGTTTGTGGTTTGTTTACTGAAATCGAAACTGCGAATTTTTGTGTTTAGTTGTTAAAATTTCAGCTTAATTTGTTCGGATCTGGTATAGATACTATTGCCATACTCAAGATACTATAATGGCGGCTCTGATAATTCTAGCTTGAAATTAGGCTTTGAATATGTAGAAAAACCGTACGATGTAATTGTGGAAGTGCAAATTATAGATCAAATCGAGTGAGAAAATTGGGCTTGTTTGTTTCTATGCAATAATGTGTCCATGAAATAATGCTAGATGTTGTTTTGCACTTTTTGCATGCTCATTCTCTGTTTTTACCTGTTCCAATTAGTGGATGCTTCAACTTCAAAGAAAGAGGTTGCTGAAGGTGTTGACCTCATGGTAGTGAGGGAGCTTACAGGAGGTTAGTGTACTTAGATCTCAGTTAAGGTCATCCTGGTTTAATGTTCTGCAGCTCTATTTGTTGTCTTCTTTATTTGTTTACATTTTTATTTTTTATGGATTGTTATGCTACTCTTTTTTCCTGAATATAGGTATTTATTTTGGAAAACCAACGGGGCTTGGCACAAATGAAAATGGTGATGAGATTGGTTTCAACACTGAGGTCTATGCAACCTACGAGGTAGTTTTTTTTATACAATTTCCTTTTAACTAGTGAACTTTCATGCAAATGCCAGAATTTACTTTCATCTCCCAAACCACAACCCACCATCTCTGTATTTTCTGTAATATTTCTGCATAATCTTTTATTTGATGTGAAAAATATTTCTTGACAGATTGATCGTATTGCTCATGTTACATTTGAGACTGCTCGGAAGCGGTGTAGGAAACTCAGTTCTATTGATAAAGCAAATGTTTTGGAGGTATCTAGATAGTAATAGAGTTCTTCTATTACCCCTGTTTTAATTTATGTTTAATGTTTTTCATATATTATGGTATCTCTTTTTATTTTAAGGTGTCAATTGAGAATTTCACTTTAATAGTTTAATTTCAGTATCATGTGCATTCTAAAGAAAGAGAAAAAGAAGTATGATTGGCTGATTTGTGAAATAGTTTGAGATATGGTAATAAATGACCTTTTGAGATTGCAGACTTAGTCTTGTTGGTGAGTTTCTCTTTATATGATTAAGAACTTACTTTCCTTTATTTCACCTTTAAAAATGTGGAAAAATTGTGCTATTGGTGCTGTTCTAGTGAAGTTGGTAATGATGAGAAGAGTTTATATTTATTAAACTAAGTGTGGCCAATAAGGGGCTTTCTCCTATAGTGAGTTATGTTGGAGGGAAATTTTTATTTTTATTTTTTAATGGTAATGTCTTTCTCTCATCTTGCATCATCTTTTCTCTTAAAAGTAAAATTTTGTTACAATGTACTCAGACCACATAGAAAAAAGAAAAAGATGGTTTATTTAATGCAACTTGTGCCCACTGATTTAGAGGCTCTATAAATATACCTTTTCATGTTGTTTAATGCAACTTGTGCGTCAATTCTAAAGATCATCTTCCCTTCTCTGGAAAGTAAATAATACTGGTAAATAAATGAGGATAAAATTTGAACTATTGTCCCATATTTTTTAAGTTCCATTATTTTGTGATATTGACCAGGCATCAATGCTTTGGAGGCAAAGAGTAATGGCAATATCCTCAGAGTACCCTGATGTTGAACTCTCCCACATGTATGTTGACAATGCTGTAATGAAGCTTGTTCGTAATCCAAAACGGGTTGGTCTCATCTTTGCAGAAGTTTTTATGATGTACACAAGCTAATTCTACTTGGGTTTTGCTTAATCATACTGTATGAAAATTTTGTTCTATGAAAAATTGAGATTGCAATGGATGCTAATCTTTGGACTGCTGCAACTGTTGTAGAGAGATTGGGAATGCCTTTTCCTCCATTTTGTTGCTTACTTTACTAGAATCTGGAATGTTCATCTCTGTGTGTTTTTAGTATATAACGGACAAGATCCATTACTGTTTTGGGTTCTCTCTGTTTTTTCCCCTTTATTTTCTGAATGTCAGGATTGAGAGAGCAATAGAGGGCATGTGGGGAAAAGAATACATTCTCTTAGGCTTGGGGACATAAGAAATATGATACTATATATAAGAATAAACAATGCATTTAAAAATATGCATAAACAATGTGATTAAAGAATATGGAAACCTTATTTCTTATTACTTTTTTAAATACCTCCTTTGAGTCTAGCTGGTTGAAAAGTCATAGTTATCCAAGTGGCAAAGGGATTAAACTTTGGAATAAACTATAAATTGAGATATTTTAAGTTTGACTATTGATAGTAGTTATTGAGCTTAACTGATATTTGTAATTTACAGTGATTGTAGGTATTCGGAGTTTACTATGTAGAGTTGGATCCAATTTGGCACTGTCTTATAGAGGTTTCTTGGATTTAATTGATGTCTGTAGTTTGCAAATGATTATAGGTATTCAAAATTTATTATGTAAAAATGAATCCAATTTGTGGATATGCTATTTTGTGGTTAATGGTGATTGGATATTAAATTGAATGGGAAAGTGAATTAATGTTGCATTTGCTATTCAAATGGGAGTTATTATTTCATATTAGTGCTATTTTTTCAGTTTTAATACAAGTATTTTTTTTAGTTCAATCACATAAAATTAGCACAATTTAAAATAAAATAAAATAAAGATATGATGGCATTTCTAAAAACGCCGCTATAATGGTTAAATTTTTTTTTTTTTAAAAAAAGAAAGAAGATATGATGACATTTCTAAAAATGCCACTACAACGGTTAGATTTTTAAAATAAGAAAAAAAGATATGACTGCATTTAAAAAACGTCACTAAAACTATAGTGATGTCATAGTACCGTTAGGGTAGGACATTTGGTGGCGTTTTTAAAAACGCCACCTATACTAATATAACGACATTTTTTAAACACCATAAAGCTATAGTGACGGCCGTGTTGTAGGCATTTGGTACTAAACGTCACAATAAGAATTAGTGACATTTTTTGCACCTATAATGGCGCTTTTTAAACGTCGCTAAAAGTGGATTTTCTAGTAGTCCTCTCTCTCTATTTATGAAAAGCCCATATAGATTTTTTTATTTTATCTGTTTGATTTAGTTTGATCTTTCTCATTTGGAGATCAGGTTTGTTTTATTCGATTTGATTTGTTGAATCCTGAATTTTATTTTATTTTATTTTATTTTGAATAGTTCAATAACTACTAGGCTTATGTTTCAGAACCCTGGATACTTGTTGATGAAGCCCTATATCAGCAAATCTTTGTTTTGAATCGAGTTCCTTCAAGCTCTTCTCAGTCGACAGTCGACAATCTTCTGAAGGTGCGAATTATAAATCTCTCTCTCTCTCTCTCTCTCTCTAATAACGAACAGAGCTATATTCCCAATCTCTATTTTTGTACATTTTTGATGTCATTGAAGATGCTTTCAAGATCACACTGATTATCTGCGCATGAGGTGAGTATTCGTTGATTCATTCGAATTTGTTCAATTATTATCATTTTGATCACTGTTAAGAGTGTAATTTTTATTTATATAACTGTTATTTTGGTTGATTGATGCTTATTTTATAGTTATCTAGAAGTTTGAAGTGCTCTTGTTTTGTTTCTTTAGGTTTTATAAATTGATTTTCATGTGGATGTTTTTTCAAGTGTTTGGTATAGAACACAAAGAGTTTCTAGTGTTTTGATTTTGGTTTTTTAATTTTATATAATTTTTTTGAGTTTTGAAAGTAGTTAAATTTGATAAAGCTAGGGTTTCTGAGGTTCAAGATCAAACACAAGGAATAAGCCTTCTTTGTTGCATGGCCAATGTCTCAAGCGGGTTGTGGAGAAAGTAGCTAGTAATTAGGGGTGAAGCAACCTTTCATGGAGAGTTTTCCAATATTTGGATGATTATCATTCTCTCTCGATGAAATTCTTATAATAATTCTTTAGGGTGTATACCCCAACCAAATTACAAACTCTGTTTACTTGGTGTCAACTTATAAAGAAATTATTTAAATATATAAAAAAGTAGTATGAAAAATGGAACTAACCTCAAGTAATTGGAACATGTGTTTGTTGAGTTGAGTTATTTAAGAAGGCAGTGAACCTCAAGTATTTTGTACTTTTTAGCCAGCACATTGGCTATATAGTGCCAATTACTAGCTCTAGTCTTCTTGAATTGACCACTTTATAGAACCAAAAAGCTTCCCAAAAAAAAAAATTCCACTCCCAACTTTATTTTTTTTAAAGGGGAAATAGAACAAATACATTTATAATATTCAAGTGGTTATTTGGATCTTATAAAGCTTTAGTGATCCATGTATTCGACTAAGTAATTGGGACAAAGACTTGTTGAAAGGCAATGAATCTCAATTACTTTGTACCTTTAAGCCAGTACATTGATATATAGTGGTAGTAACTGGCTCTTATCTATCTTGAATTGACCACTTTACATAGCCAAAATCCTCCACACACAACTAAACATAAAAAATAAAGAAATTATTCCACTCCCCAACTTCTTCATTTTTGTTAGGGTAAAAAATAAAGAAATTCTCTCTCTCTCTCTCTCTCTCTCTCTCTCTCTCTCTCTCTCTCTGTGTGTGAAGTATAGCCCAAGAGTGTCTGACATTTGAATGATGTTCGCTATCTCTAGTTTGATTCTCCAAAGCTAAATTCAAGGGATTTGAGAGATTTGACTGTTTTGTTTTTTTACTTTTCTACCCTGTTTGAAGCTTAGAAAGGACTAAAATAGGCAACTGTACTGATATTTCAATCGCCATTGAAGAGAGCTCTCCACTAGATTTTTAGCTTGTATATATAAATGAGAACATGGCTCTGTGTGTTGGCGATGTCACAGAAACCCTCCCTTACTTTTTAAGTATATTTATGTTAGGTGTATCTAAAAATAAAAATTTTAAAAATTGTTTAAAAATTTAAAAAATTCAATGAAAACAAAAAAAAATATGGAAAATGAAAAAGTAAATTTTTCAGAATAGTGAATTTTGGAAATGGAAGCCAAACAAAGTGATTGTTAGTCCATTTGAAGTGTTAATCCCATCACAACCTTCTATAATCAAACACTCTATATGGTCCTCCTTCACTATTAGTCCAATCCCCTCACTCATGGAGCCAAAAAAACATGACCTTAATGTGGGGATTGTTAAATTATTTTTATATAAAATAATAAAACAAATAAAACTCTTATTTTACTTAACAAAAAATACAAAAACATTAAACATTAATGTTCAAAAAAAAAAATGGCCAGCATGTAAAATCAAATTGCACTTGGCCAGTTGACTAGCCAAATGTCCGGCCGGAGGTCTCTCGAATGACCAATAACACTCTAAGCCAAACGGATTATTTTTTAATACTATCTTCTCGTTCAGGCTATCAATCCCCTCATCTAAGACCTTTCATAATCCGAATGAACTATCAATCTAGAGCACCATAAACAAAAACAATCCTGATATATTGTTACTATTTCAATATCAGTCCGCTCCAAGACTGCTAGAGAGCAAAACAAACGGACCTTTACAGCTATATTCCATAATCTTTGAAGTTTTAAGGAAACTATTCAGCTGGTTTGCTTTGAATTTTCACTTTTCAGAAAATTAAAATTTTTTGTTTTTTTGTTTTCATTATTATTTTTTAGGGTAAAGCATCAATAAGTCCCAAGTTTAGATCTTATTAACCATTTAGTCTTGTCTTTTATTTGATGAACCCATAGGTCCCATTTCAATGTTAATGACATAATTGTACACCAATTCGCACGTGTTGTACCAATATTAGGGGTATATGTGGGTTTATGTATAATGTGGAATTTACAAATTTGTCCAAAAAGCTTTCTGTATGTTTTTTGGGTTTCCCTCATTCCCATCAAAACGAAGAAGATGAAGATGGAAGGTTTTGGTATTCCAATGTTGAAACTACGATGTTTTCTCCATTGTTGCGTTATTCAATTTTGGTAACGTTAATTTCGCAGTCTATATTGCCCAATTTAACATTGGTGTTTCATCCCAAACCCTAGAAACACAAAAACCCCCTCGTGTATGTACATTTTTGGCGCCGATTAGGGTCCGACACAAAGTCAATTTGCCGTTACAATTGACATTGCCTTTCACATTAGTCGGTGATTATGTTTCGAACCCATGGCGGAAGGTATGTGTTTGTGATGTTGTTTTATTATCTTTGTTTGATGTTTTAAGTTGTATGAGTAACGTTGTAGATTGGGTTTGGCATTGATGGTGCTTACATAATGTTAATTAAACGTCTGTACTATTGTTACATGAAAGTAGGTAATGTGGATTTGGAATTGGTTGGGGTTAATGTCGTGTTATGTCCTTCAATTTTTGGGGTATTAGTTCTGCTAGTGTAACAAGCCTTAAATGAAATTATTTTGCTGTTTGGGTTATTATGTGTTTGTGCGATTGTGTGTTTGTAAGTATTATGTGAAGTTATTGATGTATGCTCCTTGTTGGTTGTGTTGTTCTATTCGAATGTGGCCAGGAATCCCATGATTTTTAGTGTGTATAGTTTGTAGGTGATGTGTGAATGCAGTGACATTCTTTTTAGTTAGGGTGTAACATTGTTGGTGTTCATGTTGATTAAATGCAATGTTAGTGTGTCAGTGCTTGCGTTTGTGTTGTTGTTGTGGTATTTTAACAGTTGGGTCCCCATGTTTGGGTTAGTTTGTTCATATTGTCTACACATCCTATGTGTATAGTAGCGAAGAGGGCGGGTGAAAGAACCGAATGTGTGGACACATTATACGTGTATAGTAGCGTGTGTACGGTATGTATTTGAAATTTCAAACACAACCCCCTCTAAAAAAAACTGTGAGTTGCAGCCATTAATGTTTAATTTATATGTATTGTTGTTGAACACGTGTAGGACATGATGAGGAACGCAAGTGCACTGTAGCGTACCACACCAAAGCCGCACGAGGACACCGACAAACATTTCCTAGTCTACCATGTGAACCATTGGACTGTCATGGTGCATGATGTGGAAACTAGGACGTAGAAGCATTACAACTCCATGAGGTAAAGACGAGGAATGTGAGATGACCACTACAATGAGGCACTTAAAGTGGTAAGCACGTGAATGGTACCGGGGTCTTAATTTAAATTTTATTCGTTTTGTTTATTAATTTGATGACTGGTTGACATACTCCTATATAGTTATTGTCCTTGAGTGAATGATGTTAATGCTCCTATGATTACGTTGCGTGTTACGTCGCTAAATAAATGCATGTATTGATTTGTCAGAAACAATGGGTGATCGACCACCACACGAGTTTCGTGAAACCAAGATTGGCAACAAATAATGTCCAGGGCGAAGATTGGTCGTATTGCAACATTTATGGTAATGTTAACTCAACAATGATAGTTGCCCCAAATAACGTTTGGTTTGACGCCGAGACCCTAGAAATATGAAAAAATCTCTTAGCCTAAACTGACATCGGATCATCGGGAGCGTTTGGACCAGTGTGATTGTAGGTGTAGACACCCCATTTTTGACCGTCCTCAAGACTTGGACGTCACCATTGGAACACTTGGTGATTACCCTTGTTTGTGTTCGTCTTGAGTTCCCGGAGGTCTCGGTCGTAGGCCTTGCCTCGGGATCTCTCGGCTCGACCGTGTTGTGTCTGGTTTTGCACCAAACACTTGTGTTTTGCCTTGGAGGGGCAGGGAATGCCTTGAGAGGCACCCCCACACATCACCGGCCATGGCTTGAGGCCACCGGCCAGTGATTTTATGCCATCGGCAATGTATATTGCCGGTCGGCACTCTTTGTTGCCGGTCGGCCATCTATTTTTCCAAAATGGTAATTTTGAATGGCCGATCACTGTTCATCTACTTTTGGTAGATATTTTGTGCCAGCTATTCTTTTCCACTCCATACACGTGTATGGAGGGATTTCCCTCTAAGCAAGCTTGTTTGGTAAGCTTTGCAAGGGGGAACTTCTATAAGAGGAGGGCTCTCCTCCTTCTTCTAGGTTGGTAATTTTGAAAGAAAAACCAGAGCTTACACATATACATACACACTCTCTCTCTATATTTCCCTCTCTCTCCTCCCTTGTGTGTGTTTTGTGGCCTAAAAGTGCATTTTTACCTTAGTTTTGCACTAACACACACACTACCACACCTTACTTCGACTTTGAGGGACTTTGAGGGTTGTTTTTTGAGGTTTTGGACTGATTTTGGTTAGTAGAGGGTGGCTGGACCATCTGTTCTTCAAGGGTTCTTCAATGGTAATCACTTTACTTTAGTTTTCCCAATCTTGCATTGGCTTTTGACCTGTCTTGCATATTGATTTGAGCTTTGTGTATAACTGAAAAAAGTCTTATATTTTCATGCTTAAGATCTTTCAATAAGGGTGTTTTGGCATTGGGGGTCGAACTCCCCCTCTTAGGCCTCTTTTGGCCTCTTTTTGGTGTCTTTTCTTTAAGCCTTGTTGACTTTGTTGTATTGCTCTTTTCACCACTGAAATCCAGTGGATCTTCAGTGGTGAAGAAGATGGTTTGAGGTCTTGCATAGGGGAGGGACACCCCTCTCCCCTTTTGTCTCTCTTTTATCCTTGTTTTGGCTTAAAGGGTAGCATGTATGCCTAGCTTTGTTTGGCTTAATTTCGGAGGTTATTTGGTGTTTATTTAGCATGTTTTACCTCTGTCCCATGTTGGTTTGTTGGCCCCTCCCATGCTTAATACACTTGCTTTGTATTCCCCCATTTTGCCTAGAAATGCATCTTCTATTTAGGCTTCCATGCTTGCATGATTTAGCTTAGCTTGTTGAAGCTTTTGGTCATGATTTGTCATGCTTAAGGTCTGTTGGCCACTGTTTTGGTCATGTGTAACATGCTTGATGTAGTTGCTTTGCATTTTGGCTTGTAGGCCTTGAGTATTTTGGCTTCTAACATGCTTAACTTAAACTATCCTCATGATTTGGCTTTATTTAAGATCATATTTCAGTCCATGTAAGGTGGTCTTATGTTGTCATTTGTGTCCCTTCCCATGCTTTAAGGTGTTGTGGCTTTGTGCCTTGAAATGGGCATTGTGCATGCTTGTATGTTTAAGACATTTTGGGGCTACCATGTCAGTGGGTTTTTGGGTGTATTTTGCTGCATTAAACATCTGTTTTTGGTCGCTTAGTCCATGCCATGAATGGTCATGATGGTTGTAGTAGAATGCCCCTTGTTTGTGCCTTAGTTTTGGGCCCCTTTGGCTTGCATGTTGGCATGAGTGCTTGCTCACCATTTTGGACACTTTTTGGTCACTGTTTTGGGATGGATTGAGGTCTGCCCTTCATGGTTTAGCACCGCCATTGCATGATCATGTTGCGTTGTTTTGGTCCTCATGCTTACATTGTATCATACTTGCATGTTGGCGTGGCATTTATCTAGTTACATCTCATACACATTGTACCATACTTGGCACATTTAGAATGCACTAACTTAGTTTGCATGTTTAAGTTGCATTACATTTGGCATGTTTTGCATTTTAACCTCATGTTGTGCATTTGAGCCAAGTTTGTATATATATGCATTGCATTGCTTGGTTTGGGGTGTCAAACCGGGCATGGGGATTGAGGAGTGTTTGTACTTCAGGTGACAAAACACGCCTCAACCCTCGGTCGCCAATCCCCTTAACTCCAACATGATAGGATGTTGGTATTCATGTGTTTTGTTTGCATGCATTTTACATTAAATTGCAACCTCGGCCTCTTAGGCCATCATGCATCAAAAATGCACAATTGATGGCTTGAAGGTCGAGAGTCACGCTCCCTTGAGTCTCTTGCATGATTGGGAGTGTGACCAAGCTCACACTTGCTCAAAATTCCATGCCATGTACTGCTTTGCCCTCTGCTGCTGTCAACTGCAGGTCCCAGCAGGAATTTTTGGCCGATAGGCAGTGTTTAGTGCCGACCGGCAAAGAATACGTGGCCGATAGACTTAAAATCAGCCGATGGATATTTCCCACGGCTGGTGGTTATTTACCTTAGCTGATGGTGTTCTACAGTGTTCAGAGAACATATTCCAAGACTTTGGAAATTTTCAGAGGAGCAAGGCAGCATTAACAGAAGCAGCAGTGGCACGGTACGGGTTTCCGGGCAAGATGGATCGAGCATGCATCACTCGCGTATCCCGAGGCAGGGCTGCGGCCGTCTTTATTCTGCATTTAATTTGTTAAATTAGAGGGTCTGTAATAATTAATTAGCTAGGATAGGTAATTCATTATTCGGATTGTATTATTCTTTCGGTCCCTCCGAGTGAGGGCAAATTTGTAATAAGTGTGGGTGCCTGTGTGCATGTCTTCCAATCCCACGTCTTCCTTCCCTTTTATTTACCTGCTTTAATGGTTAGTAATAGGTCATGTTTAATTTAGCATACCTTATGCTATGCATGAGTGCATCATTCATCAGTACTGCATGCACCGGGCTTGGCGCATCATGCTAACTGCATTAGTACTTCAAATCTAACTCGAATACATGCCACTTGTGCATTTTCACATGTCATTCATAGACTAGCCGAGCCTACTCTAGTAACATTCCGTATGCGTTGCATTAGGCATTTAAAACATGAACTAGGATCATGCATGTGATTACTAACTAGTTTTCTGTTTTTAGCTTGGAGTACTAGGTGAGTTTTTATGCTTTAGCATACCGCATGCGTGTGAGTGTTGCTATAATTGCATGTTTACCATGAGGCTAGCTGCTTATGTGATATAAACTGCTTGAATGCCTGTGGGTGAAGGTTGGATTGTCTGAGTTGGAATAGCTCATTGAAATCCGTGTTTTAGCCTACTTGCGAGTAGCAAATTCCAAAACATTTTTTCAAAACAAACGGATATGCAATGCTTATTCCCAAATTAGGCAATCTAGTCTATACTTTTGTGTTGTGCGCATAACATAGTAATTCTAGGCTAATAATCAGGATAAGAACACATAACGTTTTCAAAAACGGATATCACGGTTAGTAGAGGCCGATCTTCGGATCGGGCGAAAGGGGGTGCTCATAGCTGACCTTCCCCAATCGTACCCTAGCTCCCGAGCCAAGGCAACTTTGGTGATGACGGACACATGGCCTTTTGCACCGAGTCAGGGTTTCCTAAATTCCCCCAAAATAAAATATTTAGGTGGCGACTCTGTATCTGGCAAAGCAGTCCATGTTTGGCACTTCTTTCAAAAAATCTGTTTTCTCAAAACGATTTGCCGGATTTGGACTCTTTGGTTCAGATTAAGGACCGTGACACAAATCGAGTCCGAACTGTAGCGAGGCCCACGGGGGCGCGTGCTACAGTTTCTGGCGACTCTGCTGGGGAATTTAGAGAGCTTGACTCGAACTCGAGATATCCTGTTTTGATCTCATTTATGTGTCTCTTTGCATTGCATGTGCATTGGTGCGCCTAGGACACCGTGTTTGCCATCTGCCATTCCTGAACGGTTTGCCGGAGGCTTGCCTTGTCAAGGCATGACCATAAGGCTGACCAGTTATAGGCTCTGACAGTATGGGAACACAAGCCCCGGTTTTTACCGGGGTACCCCTTTTGACCATTCGACCTAGTGCATATTCGGAATCCATAGTGACCATTCCAAACTAGGACAGGTTGCTTACCCGATGCTAAGTTGTTTGAAACCGCTGCGTGCGTAGTGAAACCCTAGCTCCTGACAAAATAGGACAAGGAAACCCTACCCCTCTGTAGGGGTGTTCTGGCTCTATTTACTTGCTATGTGCTTTAGAGTGTATCTCTGCAGGGAACGTACATACCAGTTTGCAAGATTGAGTATTAGGCCTGAGGGCACCAGTATCAGTGTTGTTGAGAAATCAGTTATCTGCGAGCATCAGGTACAGTTTTGGGAACAGTGATTCTGGGGAACAGTGATCAGTAGTAGAGTGCAGTTGTTCGGCTACACTTGTGATTGATCTGTTTGGGCTGAAATGCTGTTTGTTTTTCCTTTCAGTTCAGAGTGTCCAGAAAATTGATACAGAGTAGCTAGTGTTCCCCCTTGCTGAGGCAAGACAGATATCTGATCCGTCAGTCACCGTTCAGTACGGCGGACTTATGATGACGCAGAATTCAGAAGAGATTATGGTTATGACAGCTACGCTAGATCAAGGGATCACCCTTCTGGATGAAACCAATGTTGACGTATCGCATCCGCCCAGGTCGCCTGTCGCGCACCCAGTCTGGACCCCTCAGTTGTATCAGGCTCGCGAGCCCACTACATTCGAGCTGATGGGAATGATTGGTGACCTCCAGAGATCCGTGGCCGATCTAGCCTATGGAATGTCGGCTTCGCCACCAGCGGCACCGTATGCCGGGAATTTCATACCACAGGAGCCCCCGCTACTGGGGCGGATTGTGATAGAGCTCAGCCAACCAAAGGTTGCCTCCAGCTATAGTAACGACGTGTCAGCAACAACTGGGCTTTGCTCTGATGCAGTAACCCAAACCCCCGATCAAGCTGAGGCCAGAGGCAAGAACAAAATGAAGGCAGATGCCGATCCCATTGAACAACTGCTGTGGGCAGTCGAGGCTTTGAAAGCCGGGGGAATGAACAAGCAACAGATATCCGCAGTTGTGGCAAAAACTGTGGAGGATGCTTTCCCCACTCCACCTGAGGGTAGTTCAAATCAGTCAGAAAATCAGGATAGGCCCCATCATGCCAGAACAGTACCTCCTATTCCCAACCCTGCACCTGGGAAAGATCAGAAAGCCAAGGCAGTGCCTGCCGACCCTTTTGCTTGTGCGTCTAGTAAGAATACTCAGACTTCAAAGTACCTGCCCCGAGGGCGCAGGATCTTTCATGCTCTCTACATGCCTCTGTCTAAGGCACTTCAAATTATTGCCGAAAGGGGGCACCTCAAACCTCTTGAACCTCGGCCTCTCCCGAAGAATCTCCCTCTCACACACGATGTTGCTTTGTACTGGGCGTACCACCAACAGACCGGTCACGCCACCGATAACTGTTTCCGCCTTCGCCATGAAGTGTAGGATCTGATCGATAATGAGGTCATTCTTCCACCTACCTCAGCGAAGTCTGTTACCACCGAGCTGTTGGACTTTGAGGATGCCGCGAGTATGTGATTAGGGGTTGGACCACCTGCGGGCGGCGCTCGGTGTATTTCAGATGTGGCGTCTGGCACGCACTTTTTGAGCATTTGTAAATGCAGTTTTGTAGCTTCTGGCTTGGGTTTTGAGTTAGTTCTCTGTTTTGTTTTTGAGTCTGCCTCTTTGCTCTGAGTCAGTCTTTTTGTTTTTGGGTCTGTCTTGTGGTACCGAGTCAGACCCATTGTATAGGATGTCGAGTGATTCCGGGGTTGTTGCCTCGAACACCGTTTTTGTATTTACCCCTTTTTGCTTTCTTTTTGAGTCTATCTCTGCTGTGGAGCCAGTTACATCCGAGAAACCTGAATGAAATAGCTGCGGCTATCATGTTTCCGTGCTTATTGTTTGTTTTGGGCTAGTTGTGCCAACAGATTTGAATGGAACAGCAGTGATTTTCACACTCTTGTGTTTGTTTCTGCCGTGTGCCAGTTGTGCCAGAAGTTTGAATGAAATGACAGTGCTCTTCGCCTGCCTTTTCTGTGCCTTCGAAGTCATTGTAATGACCTAAGTTTTTCAAAACTTTTTTTCGAAACATTGTGATAAAAACGAAGGGGAAGGAATTCCTCCAGTTTTGCAAAAATTTGATCAATTGAGAGAAAGAGAGGCATGCTAAGCCCTTAATGAATGAAACCATGCTTGTTAGCGTGAGTACTGAGAAGGACCCTGGCTTGACCCAAATTGGTTCCACACTATCTTCGGCGCGAGCGATTTGTTGCTTTCTTAAAAACTTTCAAAAACAAATGTTTTTGCGCGGCCCTGTGAAGACCTGTGTGGAATCGCTCTTGAGATTGTGCAGCCTAGGATCGCTCTCAGCCTCAAGATTCGACCTGTTTGTTTTGGACCTCAAACTCATTCGGAACATTCAACGATCAACTGTCAGAGGAGGCCCGTGTGGCCAGTTTTGAAGCAGCCCTCGAACAAGAGGCACCAAAGCCGAATCAAAAAGATTAGATCTCACCAGAAGAAGCTCGTGGAGCAGCCATGATAGATTGTTTTGCAAATCATTGCAATAGCCGTTCTCCTAGACACAGAGAGGCTTCAACTTTAAAAACCATTTGGCATGGACTTGTTATACTTTTACCCTTTTGAGAGGCTCGCTGGGCCGAAAACCCGGAAAGGCGACCCAGGCAAAAGTTAGAGCAAGAGAAAAATACAAAAAAATGCAAAAAAAAAAAAAAAAAAAAAAGAGAAGAAATAAAATCAAAAAAAAAAAAGAAAGAAAAAATACAAAAAAATCAAGAAAAAAAAAGAAGAAGAAAAAAAAAGAAAATGAAAAGAAGCTCGCAAGGTCGAAAACCCGCATCGAGTACCTTGGCAAAAGTTAGAGCCAGAAAAGTGAAGGTTAAAATACCCGAGTGTACCTTAACCGGAACTACGTAAGGCTTGATTCCCATGTTTGGGATACGTAGGCAACTTCATTCTGAAGTCCAGCCCCCAACGCTTTCATAGCGTCTCGGTCCATACAATGGTTTCGATTTCATCCCAAAGTCTAGTCGCCAACACCTTCAAAGTGACTGTGTCCATATATTGGTTTTGACCATCTTCGTCTTCTCTGTATCTGAGAAAGTTCGTTCATGATCATCACTGGTAAGGACTGTTTACAATATACTGCGGCATCATCCAAACAAGGGGCAACTTTCCGTTGCCATGAGTCGCCGTTCAAACCAAGGGCAACTTTCCGTTACCGTGCAGCGTCCTTCAAACAAGGGGCAATTTCCCATTGCCTCCGATCCGAGGTTGCGCATCTCAAAGAGTAAGTTCCATGCTCGGTGAGCATTGACTGTTTGCAAAATATTTTTTGAAAATTTTTTTATTGAGGTTGACTATTTTCTCGAAAACTATTCCATTTTCCAAAACTGGACCATTTTCTTGGACCCAAAAAGGAAAATTTTCAGTGCTTACAGCCTGACTTGCATAGTTTTCAAATCAAAAATTGAACAAGTACGTTAATCCGACTCTCATCTTGATCAAAACTGTTTTAGTAGGAAACCAAAACAAAAAATGGTCAAAATGACGAACTAGGGGCACAGTTGAGTCAGGCGTTCTGTCTTTCCCCCGTCGTCAACATACTTGCCAGGAGGGCACTCTACCCATCAGAAGAAATAGCTGTGAGCTAACAGCGTTGGGCATGAACCCGCAACTTCCTATTCATTCATTAATCACCTTGGGGAGGGACGAAAAATGAGAAAATAAAGAATAGAGAGGTGTAAGTTGAGAGAAAAAGCGAGCCAAAGGGTTTTGAGAGAAAAACTGAGCTTGAGTGCCAGAGTGATGTGAGAATCACAAGTGAGAAAAGGGTGGGAAACAATACCCAGAGAAACTGGCTCCTCGTGATCTGAGGTCCCCCGTCTTCGTTAACGCGTCTGTATATCGTGTCTTTTGTTTTGTTTACCTCAACCTTTGTTTTAGGTCTTTTCCGAGCGTGTCTCGTTGTGTTTAGGTCGTGTACCCTTTTGTTTGAGTCCTCCCCGCTGTGTTCAGTTGTAGGCTTGATACCCCGGTTGAAAATCCGTTTTATTTCGAAAATCGTTTATGCTCAGAGTGCTGTGCCATTCTCTACATCTGTGCGAAGCAAAAGAACAAAAAAATTGGGGCATCTGAGCGTGCTTTAACTTCAACTGGTCCCATCTTTGTGTTCCGTCTTGTCAGATTGGGCCATTTGTTCAGGACTTGCTGTGTGCAGAATGAACCGAGTGTGGTGTTAGGGGCTGTATGCAGACTAATCCCCAACAGAGTATGGGTTGTACGTTCAATTTGAGCAGTGTGTTGCCTGGGCTGTTTTGCTATGAGGCCGTTTGGTTATCTGATCATTACAGTACAAATGCTCGATTTTTCAGACAACAGGTCAATTCCATTCACATTGAGGTGTAACATGATGTGATGCGATGCAATACATGAGATATGTAAATGTAACACTTTTTAAACAAAAAGTTTGTTCATTTCATTATCTTTTTCAAGTACATAGTTTTGAAAACAAAAATCTATCTGCGGTAGTACAAGGTAATCTAACTACCAGCAAAGAAAAAGAAAAAAAGTACAAAAAAGAAGAAAAGCAGCAATCTGGATCATCATCAGTAGTCTCGGGCCCGGGGATCTGTCCTCACCCTCTTCCTGGACGAAGGTCCAGGGGCATCGTCATCAGCATCGTCATCTGAGCCTGAGTCTGAGTCGTCTCCAGCCTCCTCAGATGACCCGGTCTCTGCCTCTGCCTCGGACTCGTCATCATCATCATCGTCATCATCAGGGGTCGGCGCCCGAGAGCTAATCCTGACATGAACACGCCCCCCTGGTACGGGGACGTATAGCGTCTCCACGCCCTCCTTGAGCAGGAATAGAGGGCCCAGCGGAGCACCACCCACCGGAGGAATCTGGAAGGGAGGCTGAAAAGCACAAAAGGCAAATACATCAGAATACTGTGAGCAGTGTATCAGTGCAGAATGCAGTGTACAGTGTGAGAATGCCGTGAGCAGTTTGTCAGTGCGGAATGCAGTATACAGTGTGTGAATGCCGTGGGCAGTTTATCAGTGCAGAGTACAGTGTATAAATGCAGTGTATCAGATGCTGTGAGATCAGTGTATCAGGTGTTGTGTCGTGCATCAGATTACGTGAATCAGCTTATGAATGGTTTGAGACCGTCGTCAGAAGGATATACCGGAATACTATAGAGGGCCAGGAGGTCGAAGGTCCGTTGTAGCATCCCCATCATGGAGGCATTCAACTCCACGGACTGCCGGGTGTACTCGGAGGACGCCTGCAAGAGTACAAGATATATCAGTATTCCGCAGAATATCAAATAAACTGAAATGAAATGCCAATGCAAGATGCAAAATGAAGTAATACATACCGGAGGCAAGTCGGGGATACCGGCTAACTCATGATCAGCCGGGGGAGGAGCAAAGAGGATCTGGTAGGTCGCCCCATCCTGCCCTCTGTATGTCGGTAAAGTGGGCAGAGCAGGCCAGCTGGTCCCCCGCCCTCTCTGAACTCCACCCCTGCCGCGGACTCGAGCTCTCCTCGACGCTCCTGCTCCAGCCCCCGCTCCCGCTCCCGCTCCAGCTACCGGCGCCGCTGGCCTCTCTCTCTTAACTCGGTGACCGCCGCTCAAGGGTCGCATAATGTAGGTCCAGACGTACTCTACGTAGTCGCCCTCACCTCTGTGATGCTCTGCACCCCAGCCGACGGTGTAGTCCCTCATCTGCTCAAAAGAGAACCCCTCTGTATGCCTCATATGTGTAGGAGGCGGACCCGGAACTATCTGCTCCGGTAAACCCAGGGTCTAACGCAAGAAACGCTCGCCCAGGTACCAGGCCCGACAGACCGGGCCCTCCAACAGAATTCGGCAACGGGCAGTCTCTCCCGCGCTCTCATAGTCATCCCTCACCACGGCCGGCAACGGAGCCCAGGGCTGCCAGGTGATCTGAAATTGAAATGCAGTTTGTTATCTACTGATTATTGAAAACATACAGTGCTAGGCGAAGCCTAAGCAAATTCTAAAGTTGAACATACCTCCGCGGCGGTGATGGTGTCGAAGTAGCGGCAGAAGAAAATAAAAGACTCCCGTGGCCTCCGCACGCATCGCACGTCAAAGCGATGAGAAAAGGGGACGCCAAGTGGGGTCTCCGCATCAGGTACTGGGGCAAGCCTGGGAAAGTAGGCATACACCCACAGCTGCAGAACATATATAAGTATGACTATCAGATAAAGCAAAAATACAGAATAAAGCAGAAATGGCAGAGCCGTGCGTTGTGCAGTGTATTGTACAGAGTATACAGTGTGTGCAATATACAGTCAAAGTAAAGTAGAGTATATGTGTGCCGCGCGTGCAGTATATAGTCAGTGAGAGGCAGACCGTGGTATGTGCAGTGTACAGAATACAGAAAACGTAAAGCAGAAATGTAAAAGGGGAAGAAGATATACCTCCCAAGCTCGCCAATAGCCGCCGAGAAGCTGTCCGCTGAGACGGGAAGAAGAGCTCATGTAACCGTACAAAGTGGCCAAGCCAGCGCCACCCCAGTCATAATGGCGGATCCGCCTGACATCCACCAATGCGCTCAACAGGCATAGAGGCACTGTGTTCGTCCAGTCGGCGAAAAGAGTCGTCCCGAAGAGGAACATGATGAAGCCTCGCGCATACTGATCCACCTCCTCCGGAGTTATCTGTGCCTCCTCCGCCAAGGCTGGCTGGATCCGGAAGTGGCTCTCAAACCAGGAGTACCTGACGAACCCTGCTCGAGCGATGGGAGGCTGAGTGCCAAGTAGGTACAGCTGGGTGGCGTTCCACTCACCCATATCGGTGTCAAAGGGGATCGGATCACCCCCTACCCCGATGCCGATGAGCATCGAGAAATCGTAAGGGGTCATCGTCATGTCCCCCGCAACGGAGAAGTGGAAGGAGTTGGTGGTATCCCACCACCTCTCCACTAAAGCGGCGAGCAAGGGCCTGCAAGTCGTGAGCCGGGAGAGCCCCTTGCAGAAGATGCCAAAACCGGCCTCGTCAACGATGTGACGAACCGCGTCTGGAAGCTCTAGGTACCAGTCCCAAGCGACGATATTCCCATACCCGCGGATGGTATAGGAATCCCCCTGAAATGAAAAACAACAATTGCGAGGCAATATTCAAAACGCAGTTTTAAGAAGCATATAGGTATACAGCATGTGTGCATGTTTTCAAATTCAAACAGACATCGGGTGCCGGTGTACTTACAGTGAACTACAACGTGTGATGCATCAGCGTGTTTGAGTGGTTCAAGGCAAATACAGCATGTGTGCATGTTTTCGGACTCAAGCAGATATCGGGTACCAGTGTGTATGCAGTGAAATACAGCTGCGTCGTGTGTTTGGGTAATTCAGGATCAGTGCAGTGTGTGTGCACGTGTAAGTTTCAAACAGATATCAGTTGTAAGTTCGTTTGCAATCAACTACAGTGTACAGTGTATCGGTGCATCCGGGCTAAGTAGTTAGAGAACAGAATCAACTAATGGCAGTTATCTTCTACATTGCGGGAAATAATAAAACAGAAGAAAGAATGTTACCTCGGAAGCGCCGAAGGACAGATGGGAGGTAGGCTCATGTAGGAGAAGCTCGGGTGCCACGCTCCTCTCGAAGCTCCGGAACTGGCGTAGTCCATCGGGGAGCATCACATGAACCGCGAGCTTGTAGGTCTCCGGATCGAATAGCCAGATATGAAGTGGCAAGGGGTCGGCCTTGGGATCCATCTCAAGCTCGGGAGGGGCTCCGCCCTGTGGAAGATCGTTCGCCATCTCGAAGAGGGTGTGAAAATTGCCGGAAGGCGAAAAAAAAACGGACGAGAATGTGAAAAGTCAATGAAAAGTCAACCCCGAGAGGGCCAAAAAAGCCGAAGTGCGGAAAAGGCACAGATATCGAGAAAAACTCGAGGGAAACGAGCCTCGAGTGGCGAAAATCAAGAACGAGACACCGAAATGAAATTTCAATCGGTTCAAAACGTTCGAAACGCGAAGGTATTCGCGAATCGAACAACGAAACGAGGGCTAGAACGCACGAAAATGAGAGAATCGAGAGAGGAAAACACTCTAGAAAGAGAGCGAGAGGATTTTCAAGCAAAAGGAAGTGAACAAAATAGGGCTAGAAGCCCTATTTTAAAAGACCCGTAGCGAAATGACAGAACTGCCCCGATACAAGGACTTTTTTCCGGTCGGCCACACTCTTTGCCGGTCGGCAAAATAGTGTGCCGATGGAAATGGTATGATGGCCGATGGACGGCCGGTGATGCATTTTGACATCCGGTGGTCTCCTACAGTGATTTTGGAGCCTTCTACACCCTTGTTTGAGTTATGTGTGGGGTCCAGGGCCTTTAGTGCTCAAAACAGTGCAAAACAGTGCATTTCCGACGCTCAACCGGCCTCCCGTTTTGACCTCGGGTCGTGTCTTCTGTGCGTGGCACTCGAATTTGTGCAAGGTGTATCCTTTTCGTATCCTTTTGGCTTTTACAAAACTCAAAAGGTGCCTCATGCGTATCGCATATCAATCGCACTGTGTTGTGCACTTGCATTGCCTAACGCGTCGCGCTATTTTGCGCATCTTATTGCATTTTGCATGCATTCCATCGCGCTATCTTGCGCATCGCACTGTCTTGTGTGCTCGCGTTGTCTAAAACGCATCGCGTGGTTTTACACATCTCATTGCATTTTGCATGCATTCAATCAATTTCGTTACTAGCGTAGACCGCATTCTTATGTTCAAATTCATTACTTGCGCAGACCGCATGTTTTACTTGCGTAGACCGCATGTTTGTTCAAATTCACTACTTGCGTAGACCGCATGTTTTGCTTGCGTAGACCGCATGTTTGTTCAAATTCATTACTTGCGTAGACCGCATGTTTTGCTAGCGTAGACCGCATTCTTATGTTCAAATTCATTACTTGCGTAGACCGCATGTTTTACTTGCATAGACCGCATGTTTGTTCAAATTCACTACTTGCGCAGACCGCATGTTTTGCTAGCGTAGACCGCATTCTTATGTTCAAATTCACTACTTGCGTAGACCGCATGTTTTGCTAGCATAGACTGCATTCTTATGTTCAAATTCATTACTTGCGTAGACCGCATGTTTGTTCAATTTCACTACTTACGTAGACCGCATATTTTGCTAGCGTAGACCGCATTCTTATGTTCAATTTCACTACTTGCGTAGACCGCATGTTTTGCTAGCGTAGACCGCATTCTTATGTTCAAATTCATTACTTGCGTAGACCGCATGTTTTGCTTGCGTAGACCGCATGTTTGTTCAAATTCATTACTTGCGTAGACTGCATGTTCTGCTTGCGTAGACCGCATGTTTGTAATCAATTCCATTACTTGCGTAGACCGCATGTTCTGCTTGCGTAGACCGCATGCTTATGTCCAATTTCATAGCTTGCGTAGACCGCATGCTTATGATCAGTTTCATTGTGTAGACGCGCCCGCGTGGGGGGCCCTCGCTACTACAGTTCGGACTCGATTTGTGTCACGGTTCTTAATCTTGAACCAAAGAGTCCAAATCCGGCAAATCGTTTTGAGAAACAGATTTTTTGAAAAGAAGTGCCAAACATGGACTGCTTTGCCAGATACAGAGTCGCCACCTAAATATTTTTTATGGGGGAATTTAGGAAATCCTGACTCGGTGCCGAAGGCCACATGTCCGTCATCACCAGAGTTGCCTCGGCTCGGGAGCTAGGGTACGATTGGGGAAGGTCAGCTATGAGCACCCCCTCTCGCCCGATCCGAAGATCGGCCTCTACTAACTGTGATATCCATTTTTGAAAACGTTATGTGTTCTTATTCCATTTATCAGCCTAGAATTACTATGTTATGCACGCAGCAAACAAGTATAGACTAGATTGCCTAATTTGGGAAAAAGCATTGCATATCCGTTTGTTTTGGAAAATGCTTTGGAATTTGCTACTCGCAAGTAGGCTAAAACACGGATTTCAACGAGCTATTTCAACTCAAGCAATCTAACCTTCACCCACAGGCATTCAAACAGTTTAACACATAAACATCTAGCCACATGGTAAGCATGCTATTATGTTAACATTCACACGCATGCGAGATGCTAAAGCATAAATACTTACATAGTACTCCAAACTAAAACAGGGAACTCGTTAGCAATCAATGCATGATCCAAGTCCATGTTCAAATGCCTAATGCAACACATACAGGATGCAATTAGAGTGGGCTCGGCTAACCTAAACATGGCATGTGAAATGCAATCAATTGATGCACGTATTCAATTTGGAATTGAAGTACAAATGCAGTTAGCATGATGTACCGAGTCCGGTGCATGCGAGACAAATGTATGGATGCACGCATGCGTAGCATAAGGTATGCTAAGTTAAACATGTCCTATTACTAACCATCAAAGCGGGTAAGTAAAAGGGAAGAAAGAAGTGGGGGTTGGAAGACATGCACACACTCACCCACACTTATTACAGATTCGTCCTCGCTCGGAGGGACCAAAAGAATAATACAAATAATTAACCTACAAGCTAATTAAATATTACAAATTACCTAATTAGTTAACAAACTAACTAAGCTAGGAAAAACAGTAAACCGCCTCGGGAAGAGAGTTCGATGCACGCGTGCTCGGGTCTTGCTCGGAAGTGCACTGTCATGCATAGGTTGCCTCTGTTTTCCCTGCTACACTCCTCTGAAGACTGCCAAAGTCTCAGGATTGCTTCCTTGGACATTGGGAGACACCACCGGCTGAATAGAATGGCCACCGGCAGTGGCATGTGATCACCGGCTGTGAATGCATCCATCGGCCATGGAAAGATTGCCGGTCGGCACCTAGCACTGCCGGTCGGCAGAAAGTTCCTGTAGAATCTGCAATTGACAACAACCGAGGGCAAGGCAGAGCATGGCAATGCAATTCAAGCAATGTATGCACCAATCATATCCCTTATCATGTTAGTGACTCAAAGGGATATGGTCCTTGGTTCTCGGACCATCAAGCGCGCATTTCAATGCGTGATGGCCCAAGGGACCAAGTGTGCACATTTTGATATCAAATGCAATGCAAACCAACAAACCAATGGGACTCGACCTCCATCATGACTTAGTCAAGAGGTAGAGCATGCATGCCAATGCAATGCAATCTTAATCATGCGAGCTAGCATGCAACATGAGCATACAAGCAAGTGATGTATACTAGGCACACAAACTATGCAAACAAGCAAACAAGCATGCAAGGCATGAGATAATGCAACCAACAAGTATGCAAGGCACAATGTGGGTGTTTAAGCATGTAAACAAACATGTGACTTCATTCAATCATGCAAGTTCAATTATGCAACAACTCACCAATATGCTACAACATACAAGGAGTACATGCAACAAACAAAGAGATGGACTTAAACATGATTTGGACAGCTCTAATTAGGCCCAAAACAGTGGCCAAAGCCAAGGAAATGAGGCCCAAAACACACGCACACATGTATGCAAATATGGTTCAATTCCTAAGGCCCACCAAAGAAACATTGAACTACACTTAGTGCAACCACACATGGCATGAATTAAATGACTAAAAACAGAATTTTAGCATGTTAAGACAAGGCCTAAAGATCACTTAGATGGCATCCAAATGACCTAAATTCAAAGGCATGCACAAATGCCAAAACATGGAGCATGCTACACAAGCTTTCAAAGCATTAAAGAGGTGTCCAAGGCAAGCATACAAGCATGTCAAAGGGACTGAAATGATGCTACAAATGATGCCAAACTAATAAAACAAAGCAAGTAAAGCATGCTACATACTCACACACTTAAGGCCAACAAGCCAAAATGCAAAGGGGGAGTACAATGCATGGCATGGCCGACCCAAACAACTATGGACAGACCTCAAGCATGGCAAAATAGGCACAAAAGCTTCACAAAACTAGACCTAAAACATGCTTGAGTAATGGTTTACAACCTAAGGCATGTTAAGGCCTAAACATGGCATTATAAGGTAGGTATGCTAAGCATGCATGGTGTATCAAAACCAATTAAAAATAGAGGCATATTATGACATAATAAGCACAAAAAACAGCCAAGGCATGGTCAACATGAAGCTTAGCTAGGTGCTCCCTCAAGAGGCCAAAAATGGTCCATTTCAAGGACAACAAGGAGAGGGGGTGGCCCTCTCCTTCCTAGGACCTCAAGGCACCATCCTCACTTCTGAAATCCCTCAAGATTTCAATTGTGAGGAGGCCCAAACACCAAGGTCCCGGAGCTCACTCAAAATAGCACAAAATGGGGCCTCTCAAGGCCTAAAAGGGGTCAAACACCTCCAAACCACAAAACACTCTAAACAAACTATTTAGAGGGCCTAAAAACAGAACTTTTTTATGTTAGACACTAAGCACAAAAACAGTTCTAAGATAGGCAAAACAAGTATGCAAGAATGGGGAATAAAGGGACTAGTTTCTTACCCTTGTTGACCTTCTTCACAAATGAGGGACCAGCTGCTTCCTTGAGCTCAAACCAACCCAAAAAATCTGAAAACAGTCCCTTAGGACCTCAATAGCCAAAGGAAGGTGTAATGGTAGGTGTTTGTGTGCAATACTAAAAACAAATGCACCTAGAACACTCAAGAGAGAAAAAGAGAGATAGAATAGCTACAACTATACTAACCCTAGAACTAGAGCTCTCCTCTGTATTTTTTGTCTCTAAAATATCTAACCTTAAGCAAGGGAGAGAAGGGCTCCTCTTATAGAAATCCCCCTTGCAAAGCTTACCAAACAAGCTTGCTTAGAGGGAAATCCCTCCATACACGTGTATGAAGGGGAACAGAGTGGGTGCCAGCTATCACAGCTGGCACAAAATATCTACCAAAAGTAGATGAACAGTAGTCGACTGCTCAAAAATGCCATTTTGACAAAATTGACTGCCGACCGGCAACAAATAGTGCTGACCGGCAATATAGATTGCCGATGGCAACAAAACACCAGCCGGTGGCCTCTGGCCATGGCCGGTGATGTGTAGGGATGCCTCACAAGGCATTCCCTACCCCTCCAAGGCAAAACACAAGTGTTTGGTGCAAAACCAGACACTACACAGTCGAGTTCGGAGATCCTGAGGCAAGGCGCGTAGTTGAGACCTCCGGGAACTCCAAACGAACACAAACATGGATGATCACCGGGTGTTCAAACGGTGACGTCCAAGTCTTGAGGACGGTCAAAAATGGGGTGTCTACACGTTGCCTGCGTAGACCGCATGTTTTGCTTACGTAGACCGCATGTTTTGCTTGTGTAGACCGCATATTTGTAATCAATTTCATTACTTGCGTAGACCGCATGTTTTGCTTGCGTAGACCGCATGTTTTACTTGCGTAGATCGCATGTTCTGCTTGCGTAGACCGCATGTTTATAATCAATTCCATTACTTGCGTAGACCGCATGTTTTGCTTGCATAGACCACATGTTTTCCTTGCGTAGACCGCATGTTTATAATAAATTTCATTGCTTGCGTAGACCGCATGTTCTGCTTGCGTAGACCGCATGTTTTTGCTTGCGTAGACCGCATGTTTTACTTGCGTAGACCGCATTACATATGTTTAAATTTCTTCATGCACATTATGCACGTTGTCACGTGTTCTTTACTTACATGTGTTTGTACCTTCACGGCATTGTTATGCGTCCCATTCAACTTGCGTTGTCACGCACTTTCGACTGCATGTTATGCATGTTGCTAATAACATTGTACCTGTTAAATTTGCTTTCTTTGCAGGCACGATATTGTATGTACGGTTCATTTGCGGCTGGTACAACCAGACGAACCGGGCAGGTATTGTATCCTCCGAGTGAGACGTATCGAGAATTACATAATTCTCTTACATCCTTTCTGCATTGTAGTGTAGTTTGGTGTATGCTAGCTTAAAACTGTCGCATGTTATGCTTCGTTACAGCTTTCTTTGCATGATCATAAGTTATGTCCGGCTCTGTGCATTGTCTTGCATTTTGCCCCTTCCTTCAGGCGCATATCTTGTTTGTCTTGCATGTTTGTCTGAGTCTTCGGCCTTGTCAACAAATGGGTCGTCTCTGGGCTTTAACATTCACTCCCGTCATTGTTATGACTTTCGAGTTCTGTGAAAGAGGGGCAACTGTAGACACCCCATTTTTGACCGTCCTCAAGACTTGGACGTCACCATTGGAACACTTGGTGATTACCCTTGCTTGTGTTCGTCTGGAGTTCCCAGAGGTCTTGGTCGCGCGCCTTGCCTCAGGATCTCTCGGCTCGACCATGTTGTGTCTGGTTTTGCACCAAACACTTATGTTTTGCCTTGGAGGGGTAGGGAATGCCTTGAGAGGCACCCCCACACATCACCGGCCATGGCTTGAGGCCACCGGCCAGTGATTTTATGCCATCGGCAATGTATATTACCGGTCGGCACTCTTTATTGCCGGTCGGCCATCTATTTTTCCAAAATGACAATTTTGAATGGCCGATCACTGTTCATCTACTTTTGGTAGATATTTTGTGCCAGCTGTGATAGCTGGCACCCACTCTTTTCCCCTCCACGTGTATGGAGGGATTTCCCTCTAAGCAAGCTTGTTTGGTAAGCTTTGCAAGGGGGAACCTCTATAAGAGGAGGGCTCTCCTCCTTCTTCTAGGTTGGTAATTTTGAAAGAAAAACCAGAGCTTACACATATACATACACACTCTCTCTCTATATTTCCCTCTCTCTCCTCCCTTGTGTGTGTTTTGTGGCCTAAAAGTGCATTTTTACCTTAGTTTTGCACTAACACACACTACCACACCTTACTTCGACTTTGAGGGACTTTGAGGGTTGTTTGTTGAGGTTTTGGACTGATTTTGGTCAGTAAAGGGTGGCTGGATCATCTGTTCTTTAAGGGTTCTTCAAGGGTAATCACTTTACTTTAGTTTCCCCAATCTTGCATTGGCTTTTGACCTATCTTGCATATTGATTTGAGCTTTATGTATAACTGAAAAAAGTCTTATATTTTCATGCTTAAGATCTTTCAGTAAGGGTGTTTTGGCATTGGGGGTCGAACTCCCCCTCTTAGGCCTCTTTTGGCCTCTTTTTGGTGTCTTTTCTTTAAGCCTTGTTGACTTTGTTGTATTGCTCTTTTCACCACTGAAATCCAGTGGATCTTCAGTGGTGAAGAAGATGGTTTGAGGTCTTGCATAGGGGAGGGACACCCCTCTCCCCTTTTGTCTCTCTTTTATCCTTGTTTTGGCTTAAAGGGTAGCATGTATGCCTAGCTTTGTTTGGCTTAATTTCGGAGGTTATTTGGTGTTTATTTAGCATGTTTTACCTCTGTCCCATGTTGGTTTGTTGGCCCCTCCCATGCTTAATACACTTGCTTTGTATTCCCCCATTTTGCCTAGAAATGCATCTTCTATTTAGGCTTCCATGCTTGCATGATTTAGCTTAGCTTGTTGAAGCTTTTGGTCATGATTTGTCATGCTTAAGGTCTGTTGGCCATTGTTTTGGTCATGTGTAACATGCTTGATGTAGTTGCTTTGCATTTTGGCTTCTAACATGCTTAACTTAAACTATCCTCATGATTTGGCTTTATTTAAGATCATATTTCAGTCCATGTAAGGTGGTCTTATATTGTCATTTGTGTTCCTTCCCATGCTTTAAGGTGTTGTGGCTTTGTGCCTTGAAATGGGCATTGTGCATGCTTGTATGTTTAAGACATTTTGGGGCTGCCATGTTAGTGGGTTTTTGGGTGTATTTTGCTGCATTAAACATCTGTTTTTGGTCTCTTAGTCCATGCCATGAGTGGTCATGATGGTTGTAGTAGAATGCCCCTTGTTTATGCCTTAGTTTTGGGCCCCTTTGGCTTGCATGTTGGCATGAGTGCTTGCTCACCATTTTGGACACTTTTTGGTCACTGTTTTGGGATGGATTGAGGTCTGCCCTTCATGGTTTAGCACCACCATTGCATGATCATGTTGCGTTGTTTTGGTTCTCATGCTTACATTGTATCATACTTGCATGTTGGCATAGCATTTATCTAGTTGCATCTCATACACATTGTACCATACTTGGCACATTTAGAATGCACTAACTTAGTTTGCATGTTTAAGTTGCATTACATTTGGCATGTTTTGCATTTTAACCTCATGTTGTGCATTTGAGCCAAGTTTTTATATATATGCATTGCATTGCTTGGTTTGGGGTGTCAAACCGGGCATGGGGATTGAGGAGTGTTTGTACTTCAAGTGACAAAACACGCCTCAACCCTCGGTCGCCAATCCCCTTGACTCTAACATGATAGGATGTTGGTATTCATGTGTTTTGTTTGCATGCATTTTACATTAAATTGCAACCTCGGCCTCTTAGGCCATCATGCATCAAAAATGCACAATTGATGGCTTGAAGGTCGAGGGTCACGCTCCCTTGAGTCTCTTGCATGATTGGGAGTGTGACCAAGCTCACACTTGCTCAAAATTCCATGCCATGTACTGCTTTGCCCTCTGCTGCTGTCAACTGCAGGTCCCAGCAGGATTTTTTGGCCGATCGGCAGTGTTTAGTGCCGACCCGCAAAGAATATGTGGCCGATAGACTTAAAATCAGCCGATGGATATTTCCCACGACCGGTGGTTATTTACCTTAGCCGATGGTGTTCTACAGTGTTCAGAGAACATATTCCAAGACTTTGGAAATTTTCAGAGGAGCAGGGTAGCATTAACAGAGGCAGCAGTGGCACGGTACGAGTTTCCAGGCAAGATGGATCGAGCATGCATCACTCGCGTATCCCGAGGCAGGGTTGCGACCGTCTTTATTCTGCATTTAATTTGTTAAATTAGAGGGTCTGCGCATCATGCTAACTGCATTAGTACTTCAAATCTAACTCGAATACATGCTACTTGTGCATTTTCACATGTCATTCATAGACTAGCCGAGCCTACTCTAGTAACATTCCGTATGCGTTGCATTAGGCATTTAAAACATGAACTAGGATCATGCATGTGATTACTAACTAGTTTTCTGTTTTTAGCTTGGAGTACTAGGTGAGTTTTTATGCTTTAGCATACCGCATGCGTGTGAGTGTTGCTATAATTGCATGTTTACCATGAGGCTAACTGCTTATGTGATATAAACTGCTTGAATGCCTGTGGGTGAAGGTTGGATTGTCTGAGTTGAAATAGCTCATTGAAATCCGTGTTTTAGCCTACTTGCGAGTAGCAAATTCCAAAACATGTTTCCAAAACAAACGGATATGCAATGCTTATTCCCAAATTAGGCAATCTAGTCTATACTTTTGTGCTGTGCGCATAACATAGTAATTCTAGGCTAATAATCAGGATAAGAACACATAACGTTTTCAAAAACGGATATCACGGTTAGTAGAGGCCGATCTTCGGATCGGGCGAGAGGGGGTGCTCATAGCTGACCTTCCCCAATCGTACCCTAGCTCCCGAGCCGAGGCAACTTTGATGATGACGGACACGTGGCCTTTGGCACTGAGTCAGGGTTTCCTAAATTCCCCCAAAATAAAATATTTAGGTGGCGACTCTGTATCTGGCAAAGCAGTCCATGTTTGGCACTTCTTTCAAAAAATCTATTTTCTCAAAATGATTTGCCGGATTTGGACTCTTTGGTTCAGATTAAGAACCGTGACACAAATCGAGTCCGAACTGTAGCGAGACCCACGGGGGCGCGTGCTACAGTAGGGTATTGGTTAACAATGGTGTTAGGTACGTGGTCTGTGATGTTTCATTTCCCTAGTTTATGGTACATCATCATCGTAATGGGTAGTGTTTGGCAATGTTGGAGCATGTATTGAGTGTGTGGCTATATGTAATGGGTGTGTAGGGGTTTTTATTTGGCCTATCCGTTGTTTGATGTTACTGGTTTGGTGGGGTTGTAATTGAGCCGGAGTGAAGTCATGTACTGGGACATATCAGTTTGTGATTGTAATTATGGTAATTAGGGGTGGGCAACGGTTTATCCGATCCGCAAAACTCGCTCAATCCGCCCAACTCGCATACAAATGGGCGGTTTCGCAAACACGATGCGGGCGGATGTAGTTTGAAATATGGCATTTTTTGTGGGTTGCGGGCTTAACCTTAACCCGCACCCACAAGAACCTGCTCGCATTTTTTTTAAAATTTATTTATTAATCTTAACTGTTGATTTCATTCCTATATCCTACTTAGATATTTTTTCCCAAAACAAAATACCCTTTATTCTTTGAACTTACTCTAGCATTACATTTGCTAATAGTATTATATCAACTGAAACTGAATAAATACTGATCATATTATTATTGTTTCATAATCGAACTTGTCTCGGATGAAGTGTGATTTGAAATTTTAAATTCCATAATGAATATGGAGTTCTATTTTAGGATTTTGAAATATATGCTTGTGTTAGTTTATGATTTGATTTAGGATTTTGAATGATTTGTTTATGTTACGAACTGATTTTGTTGTGTTTTTAATTTTATAAGTTTTAATTCATTAATTATTAATGTTTGGAGCATTTTAGAAAATGGGAAGAAAAGGGCCCAAAATAAATTTTTACAAAATGGAAAAAAAAAAGGCTCAAAAATAAATTTTTGAAGAAAAAAATTCAATCCGCAAACTGCCCGGAACTGCCCGCTCATCCGCGAACCCTATCCGCACAAACCACAAACCGCACTACGGGCAGTTGCGGGTTGACTTTTTCCCAAACCGCATAGATATAGGCGAGTCCAAACCGATCCACAAACTGTCCAAATCCAAACCGCGAACACCCCTAATGGTAATGTAACATTGTGCATGAAATTATGTAGGTGTTTTTCTAGTGATATGTGTTTGTTGTCATCATATATTGGCGTGAATGCAATGATGGAGTCATTAATAAATGGGTTGGTTTTGTTGCAATGTCAAAAAAAGTCCCCTGTTTGTTCCAGTTGCATGTGTATGTAGTAATGATGTGGATTGTGGTAGATGTCTATGTTAGTGGGAGGGAAATTTAATTGATAATATAGATGCTTAGAATGTTTAATGAAAGCCTTCAAAAATGTGTTCTGTTTGAGTGGGGGTTTGTTGTATTGGTGGTGAAAGATTTGTCGACTTCTATGTAGGATTTGATTGCGATTGTCCACGTAAAAATTAGGACATGTGACTTCCATGTTAGTAAAAATTAATCAACTTCAATGGAAGCAATGAATCCATTATGTCAGTGTGTCAATTGTAGGTATGTTGGAGTTTTTATGGAATGTTGATGACTTGCATGTTATTGGCGATGATTTGTTGGAGATGTACATGTTACTTACTGAAAGTGCATGGTAATGAAAGTGCGTTTGTCAGAATCATGTATGTAGTGGGTCTTGTGTAGGTGATAGTGTTAAAATCAAACAAAATAAATAAATAAATAACAACCAACAACAACACCACGATTCCATATCAGCCCCCCCTCATCAAATGGTTAAACATTACTAACCCTACAAATCACTCCACGCAATCCTCTACAAAAATTTCAAAAATTAACACCATACTATAACCAATCCACTCAAACATCAGGAAAAAATCACAACCAAAATCACACTCAAGGGTAAACAAGTAAACTCCAGAATATACCATAAATAAAAGGACTAATTGGTTTGAAAGAAAACTTCCAGGACTAAATGGAGCAACATTTTCCCAAATGGGATTTTTGGGTAATTTTTTCTATTTTTTAAATATTCTAAGCAAATTTTTTAATTTGTAGATACACTTAACATAAATACATTTAAAAAAAAGGGGTTTTTTTTTTTTAGGGTCCCTGGTATTAAGACTTTATAGTATAAAGGACATCTAATATTTTCATAATGTCTAAGGTCCCTCAATTTGATCCAGAGAAATTCTGGTCCAGAGAAATTCCAGCCCAGAGAAATTCCAGTCCAGAGAAATTTCAGCCTAGAGAAAATTCGGTCTAGCAAATTTCTCTCCAGAGAAAATTTGATCCAAAGAAATTCTCTGGATTCCAGTCGAGATTTTCTCTGGATTTTCAGAGAATTTCTCTGGTTTTCACAATTCGCAAGAATTTCTTTGGATTTAAAAAAGAAAAAAGGCCTGAGATTGTGTGCTTGAGAGTCAAACAAAATAGGTTGTTGGTGGTGGAAGAGAGGTGGTGGTGGTTCTGGAGGAGGCGGTTGTGGGTGGTTGGAGATGGAGCCAAAACTGTGGTTCAAGAAAGAAAAGATTGACTCGGTCCGTGAATCATAGCCTTCATCTCCACCATTTGAAGATTGCATATTATTCACACTGTTTTCAGAATCCATTTGCTACCAAAAAAGTGATATAAAAGATGATATATTAAATAAATAAATAAATAAAGGGCCAAACCTGCTGAGAGATGGTTGTAGTTCCAAAAAAAGAAAAGAATTTGAGAGAGAGCACAGAAAAAATTCACAGTGATCACAACCAAAGAAATTTCATACAACCAGAGAAATTTCATACAGCTAGAGAAATTCCAAGGATGGTCAGACACCTGAGTAGCATGCTTTGCTTGCCTTCATTCTTGGTGTCAAGCAAATTATGGGAATTTCTCTAGCCTTTTCCAAAGAAATACTCTCTAGAGAAATTCTCGAATTTCTCTAGCCTTTTCCAGAGAAATTCCCGAAAGGCTGTAGAGTTCCAATCTTGAGAATTTAACGATGTACGATGTGACAATGTAGCTGGTGAAAAACGATGGGAAACCACTTCTTCCTCAGGAACCACTTCCATAGATGCATCTTCTATATCCTTCTGAAGAGATAACAACTTCCAATACATGCTTAGAAGAAATAAAGCATTCAAACAAACTCCCAACAAGCATTGCAGGGAAAATTCCGACTACGAAACTTCCAAAAGAAATCTTACTTTGAACAGCGATAACCAGATTTTGAGGGTTGCCAATTGGAGTTGCTGAAGACCCAATGTTTGCACTTGAGGCAAGGGCCAATAGGAAAGGATGAGGTGGGAGATTCTGTTGCCTCACGATTTTCAAAACAAATTCAGTCAAAACAACACAAGAGGTATCATTAGTGAAAAGAGCACTGGAAATGGCATAAATAAGGCAAATTCGACAAAGCAAGTCCTTGGCTCCCCAACTCTTCTAGGTGAGCAATTTACCCAAGTATTTAAACATGTCTACCCTTTCAAGATACACACTAACAACCATTGTTCCAAAGAGAAGACCAAGGATTGGAAGATCAATGGCAGCATATGCTTGCTCTGGTGTTATAACTTGGAAAACTACCATCAACATGGCACCTAAGAGGAACCCTGCAGTCCTTCCAATGGGCAGTAAAGGGACTATTGGGAAAACTGCCAATACCCAGAAAATTGCAAAAGCAATTGACCCAAGTACCAATTTCACTGTTGAAGCCATGGCCATTTTTGCAAATTATTAGTAGTAAGCCCGAAATCCTTTTTTTTTCCCAAAATTGAAACCCTCTTTTTCTGATCACCTCCGATGCTACATACGCCGGAGGTCCACACGCAGTGTGCAACAATTTGTCATGCTTCAAATTCTTCGAAAACGCCGATAATCTGAAGTCTGTGACCTTGAGATTGCCATTTTCATCTAAGATCAAATCGCGGTGGTAAATACCACGACTGGACTTGGTAGCCATGACTTCGTGGAGCTTCATGACGTTGGTCGCCGACCGTCCTCCTCCCTCCTCCTCTATACCACCGCTCTGTTTATCTCAGGTCCCCGATCTGTCTCAAGAAGAATCACTGTGAAGACGAAAACGAGACTTGAAGTGAAAAATCACAAAAAAATGGAGCTCAATCGGCTGGAGAATTTGCTGCACGGGTCGGATCCGGTGAAGGTGGAGCTCAATCGGCTGGAGAATGAAGTCAGGGGTGAGGAACAAGAGTTGATCTGGACAGGTCTGAGAACGAGAATGGAGAAGTTGAGAGAGAGAGAGAGAGAGAGAGAGAGAGAGAGAGATGAGTTTTGATTTGGTAAGGTCAAATTTCTCTGTGATATGTTTAGGGACCTTAGACATCAAAAAATAATTTTGTGAATCTTTTCTACTACGAAAAGTGGGAGAGCTAGACCAATTTTTCCTTAAAAAAATATAATATTTGTAAAAAAAAAAATCCTTAGAAAATTCACTAAATACCAAATATAAAAAAAGATGAGAATTCAATATATTTTTTGTATTCTTGTGTATTTATTGATTTTTAAAATATTTTTTTATAAATATTTTATTTTTTAGATATATCTAAGTAAAGTGCATCTAAAAAATTACTTAAAATTTTAAAAATATTCACTAAAAATAAAAAAATACCAAAAATAAAAAAACTTAATTTAAAAAAAATTAAATCAAAAAAATTAAAGCTAAACATACCGATTGGGCTTCATTTTTCCTACTTTCATTTGACTTGTGATGCAATGAAGATATGCTGCGCTTTTATCAAATTTGATTGGATTGTTTTGGGTGAAATGTTTTTACTCCAAAGTATACCACACAATTTCTTCTCTAGTCAAAAGAAAAGAAGAAGAGAGAGAGGTAACATATAAGAAATATCCAAATTAGCTTTGTTATTTTTTAGTATAAATTATACTTTCAATATTCAAACTTTCATTCAAATTTCACTTTATTTTTTTTTCTTTTAGAAAAGAATTCAACATTTGGTTGAAATTTGGAGGAAACAGCATGGGCTTCATCTTCATTTGTCTGCTTAGTGGAATTGATTTTTATCAAAACTCATTGGATTTATTTTTTGGGTTAAACATTTCTACTCACAAATTTTACCACATAATTATACGAATTAATGAGAAAGTCAACAAATATACAAATTAATGGATGAGTTTATGTTTCAATGTTTTGTTTTTATTTTTTTTATATTAAGACAATTTCAATTATGTTACCTACAGTGACATTTTATGGGTCAAAGTTCACATGAATTTGAAATCTGATGTGGTTAACTTAGATCATCTTTAATTTTTAAATTTTTTTTCATCAAATTTAAAAATAATTAAAGATTATCTCCGTTCCATTCATTAAAAGCATATCAAATCAAGTGATTTTTTTTTTCGTTAAATTGAGAATTTATCAAAGTCTTCGTCAAATTAGAATTTAATAAAAATTAGGGATGATTTTTTCTTTTCCATCAAATTTGATAAAAAGTTAGAACAGTTTATATCAAATCAAACTTTTTATTCAAATTTAAAATCAAATTAGATTAAAAATTAATGACGGATTTGATAATTAAAAGTGACATTAAAGAACTAGTAGAAAAATGTCACGTGTATTACTTTAACTTTTCTTCTTTTAAAGTTAAGTTAATTGATATGAACAGATAGTTGGAATTATTTCATCTCTAATCATTTTATCAAATGTTCATTAGCTTAAGGGAGAGATATTTTTCATCAAATTGAGAACTAATCAAATCCTTCATCGAATTTAAATTTGATAAAAATTTTTAAAAAAAATGTATTGGGATGATATTTTTCATCAAATTTGATGAAAATGAAAATTTACAATGAAAGGGGAATTTAAAAAAAAAAATTATAAACATTTGATGAAAAGATTGGAATAGTTCATATCAAATTAAAAAATTTAGTCAAATTTGAAATTAAATTAGATGAAAAAATTGGTAAAAGGTAAAAAAATGGTCTTACATAGTTCAAATATTAGGATTTTATTTGAATTTTTTGAAAAATAAATCAGAATTTAATTAGTTACATGGGAAAAAACCTGAGACTATTTATGTAATTTTTCCCTTTAATCAGTTGGAAAATACTAGGTTGGTAATCATGCTGTGTCGTGTCGTTTTCGTATCGTGTCATATTGGATTCGTATTCAAAATAATCTAACACTAACACAGTCCATTTAATTAAACGTATTAATTATCTTAATATTAACCTGACCTACTTATAATCTTATTAATCAGTAACACGATACACTTAATACGATTAGCAAAAATTTATATTTCGGATTATAATCAAATTGTACCACCTATTTAATAATTTTTTTTTTTTTTTTGACATCACATGCATAAGAATAATTTGTTCAAACATTGACACAAAATAATAATATATGTCAATATCTATGAAAATAATTAAAAATATTCATCACTAATCCATTACACATTCAATCTAAACTATTGTTATTTATTAATATTTAAATATTATCACGCCCCACACTTTGTTACTCGGAATCCATTATCAAATTCATTAAACATATTCAATTTCAGAGATAACATGCTGCGGAAACTCTTTACATCATTTGTAAGAATAAATAAAGATTCTCTCATCCGTAAATACAACATGTACATATCTAAATAATTGCCCGCAGGCTTACATCTTTAACAGTAAAAGAAAGGGTTTAACCCTTTTACATCAATGGCATTCTGCCTACAAATAAAAGGCCCCGTGGCCAATACATAAAGAAGATCCTCAATCTTGAAACACCTCTCGACGTTCACCTAAAAAAGGATTAGCAACGTAGGATGAACATAAAGTCCAGTAGGGATCTCAACATGATCCTAAACAATAGCAACTTACAGATAGCTATGATCATGAATGCATCAAGTCATATCAAATACATAATGTGACAGTTTATACCGAAATATACTTATATAGGAACTTTTCTCAAAAACATTCTTTTCATTTAACACTGTAAGCGATCCACCTTTCTTTTCTTTTCTTTTCATTACCCCTTTTTCCAAACTTTCATGACAATAACAATTCTAGAAAAGAATTTCACCAAGCCCATTACTTTTCTCCCATATTCCGTACTTACAACAAATTTGCCTTTTGTCAAAACATGTTCACAAATACCCAATTTCCTTCACACTTTTCAAAATCTCAAAATAGTATTTATGTCTGTTCCCAACACATTCATACCTATACATGCATACCTTTAGTAAAAAAGGAAACAACAAATCATCAACAAGTATGTGATCAACAAATGAGGCAACTCGGCCTTTCAAAATTGTAACCATCGTAACCCATAACATACTCAGATATACTGAAACAATGATGATAAAAAGCTCTGCTCTACCTGCCATAAGCACGGTAAGTTAAGGGTACACCTTTCGACAAATGACATGCCAAGTTCTTCAGACATAAGCTGAAAGGTACTGGTACCTCTACCAAGTTCTCCAGGCACAAGCTGGAAGGTACTGGTACCTCTGCCAAGTTCTCCAGGCGCTAACTGGAAGGTACTGGTACCCCTCATTCTAAGCGCGGTATATAACACCAACCATTACAACGCAACAAAGCACAACCAACAAGTATAATACATACACATAAACTATTCAATAATGTTCAACCAACACAAGTGTAATGCATACACAACAATTCAACACAACAATGTCATCCTCCACCGATGACCAAGGACAAAACCTCTAGATGCATGTATTCAAAATACTTATTAAAATGACTCAACTCTCATGAGATCTTAAACCCAACGACACTAGTACGATAGTTAAAGGTACAACCCCCAAATGTGTGTATTCAACACTCATGATATAATAGTTCAACTCTCATATTTATTTTCCGAGACTCACATAGAGTTATCATTTCATTTTCCATTTTCAAGATCAACTTCCATAATTTTCCAGGTCAACATATTCCACCACTTATTCCAACCCACTTTTCCCAATTCACAAAACCAATTCATTCTTTTCATTTCACAAAACCAATTCCACGGATAATAAAGCCATAACCAATCTCAGTTCAATACGTTCATTTCAAAATAACCCCAATGCCATAGTTAATCCCTTAGCCATTAACTCATTTACACAACCCATATCAACAATAGTAATTTACAAATATTGTTCAACCATCCTCCCTTTTAATTTACCGAATCAAAATATAATTTAGGGCTTTCTCTTCTTTCAACAATATCTTGCTAGATTACTCCCCAATTAGCCCAAACAACAATCAATGATAACAAACTCATTCTCAAACAACCAACCCTAGGTTCCCTTTCATGATTTTCAAAGAAATCCAACATGGATATGATTTTCATGCAATATAAATTTACAACATGTCCATCTATGAACGAGGTATTGAAAAAGAGCAAGGAAATCCCTACCTCATGCTTAGGAGAGAAAACCACCCAAAAATCACCGGCGACGAAACCATGAACCACTCGGAGCAAAAGGAAGCCCTTAACGAGATCTACAATCCATCTCAAAGGACCATGGTGAAAAGATCACTCTAGATGAGTCGATCTAGAAATCTTTGAGCAAAAAAATGATTTTGGAGAGGGAGAGAGAGTGATACGGTTTAGAAGGAGAAAAGAGAAGAAGAAATAAAGAAAAGGGTTTAGTGGGAACCTATTTATAGTACTAGGTCAAAATAGAAATAAGCCCCAAAGTCAACCCAAAATATCTAGTCAAAATATCCCCAAAAAGTAGGCCCAAATCGGTAGAAAAATCTGGAAAAAGTCACAAGTTTCGACCCCTACAACAGTGGTGTTGACACCAAAGAGGCAAAAAAATCTGGGAAAGCTTTGACTGCACTGCAGGTGTCGACCCTACCCCAGACTGGTGTCTACCCTATCTTCCATCAACCAACACACAGACAGAAGAAGGTCAACCCTCTCCCAGTCTGGTGTCTACCCTATGTTCCAACAACACTTCCCGAATTTCATCAACAGGTAAGGGTCAATCCTAGGAAGGCTGGTGTCGACCCTAGAATGAAATTTCTAAGTCTCCAAGGAACTTTTGACAAGAATAAGTGCGAACAACCAAACCCAACAAGTTTAAATCAATTCATACTCCTCCAAAACTAATGCATAACAACACCAAAGGCTCCCAAAATAGAATAAAGGGTCTAAATACATTTACCAAAGGCTTTAAAAGGCACAAGTGCTACAAATATCCAATAAAATTTTAAAAGCAAAACAAGTTTTTATCTAATATCAAATTAATAATAATAATGTTGTAGCTATATCACATTCAAAGTAATATTGTTGCGATTCTTTCACATTAACTTCTGCCACAAAAACGTTGTTGTTACACATTAAAAACTCTTTTTTTCTACCGATCTTGACTTCTACTGATTTATCATTAATTTAGGATTGGATTTCATTAGGTATAGATATATATGTATATTATATAGATATTTAACTTTTAATCTAAAACATGAGAATGAATTATTCAAGCTTATATGGTTACTGTTGTATTTGACTTATATGCAAGTCAATAATGGGTTCAACATATCGACACGAACATTTACGCGGGTCAAATGTGTCCATTTTTTATTTTACGTGTTTAATCCAAACATGTCCCATTTAGGGTGTGTTTGGTAACGTTTACGTTTTCAGTTTATATTTATAAAAATTTTATAAACTGGTTTTTGTTTATTTTTAGAAAAACATAAACTACAAACGCGTTTGGTAATTGACAAAATGTTTAAAAAAAATTTTAAATATAAAAAAGAGTGAGAAATGGCGAGTGGTGGCAAGTGGCGGCGGAAGACGGTGGTGGAAAGTGGTGACGGTGGGTGGTGGGTAGCTGGTGGTGGTGGGTGGTGGTGGTGGTGGTGGTGGCAGGTGAGTGGTGGTGGCGGGTAGGTGGCGGGTGGTGGTGGTGAGTGGATGGGTGATGGTGGCGGGGGGCGGGTGGTGGGTGGTAGCGAGTGGGTGGTGGTGGCAGGTGGGTGGCGGATGGCGGGTGGTGAGTGGATGGGTGATGGTGGCGCGTGGCGGGTGGTGGGTGGTAGCGAGTGGGTGGTGGTGGCAGGTGGGTGGCGGATGGCGGGTGGTGGTACGTGGTGGTGATGGTGGCGGGTGGTGAATGGTGGTGGCAGGTGGGTGGCGGATGGCGGGTGGTGGTGGTTGGTGGCGGGTGGTGATGGTGGGTGGGTGGGTGACGGTGGCGGGTGGTGGTGGTGGTGGTGGCGGGTGGTGGTGGCAGGTGGGTGGCGGATGGTAGGTGGCGGGTGGTAACAGGTAGGTGGTGGTGGTGGTGGGTAGGTGACGGTGGCGGCTGGTAGGTGGTAACGAGTGGGTGGTGGTGGTGGTGGCGGGTGGTGGTGGCAGAGGTGGGTGGCGGGTGGGTGGTGGGTGATGGTAGTGGTGGTAGTGGTGGTGGTAGTAGTGGTGGTGGGTGGTGGGTGGTGGGTGGTGGTAGCGGGTGAGTGGCAGGTGGCTGGTGGTGGTGGGTGGCAGGTGGTGGTGGCAGGTGGGTAGTGAGTGGTGGTGGCAAGTAGGTGGTGATGGCGGGCGGTGGATGGTAGTGGCGAGTGGTGGGTGGTGGCGGATGGATGGCAGGTGGGTGATGGGTAGTGGTGGTGGTGGTGGTGGGTGGTCGGTGGTGGTGGCGAAAGACGGTGGTGGAAAATGGTGGCGGGTGGTGGCTAGTGTTGGGTGGTAAAAAAAAAAAAAATCTGAAAACTCAAAATGGAAACACATTTTTTGTGTTTTCATTTTTTGGCTAAATTTATAAACTGAGACCACTGATTTATAAATCAAAAATTTTACCAAACAAGTTTTTATTTGAGTTTTTTAAATTTTTGTAAATATAAACAGAAAACTGAAAACGTAAGTGTTACCAAACGACACCTTAATATTCGTGTTTTCAGATCGTGTCATAGTCGGATTCAAATAAAAAAAAATAATTAACCCTATCCCTTTAATTATTTGAATAATATTAACTAGTTACAAATTTCCACCCTTAGAAAATAACTCACCTCCTCATAACAATCAGGATTTAGGGTTAGGGTAGAGAGACTAATAATAAGATTTGATAACCCATTGAATTTATTACCAAGTGGGTGCAATTGATGAACAGAAATATAACCGGTTTGGGTTTCAGTCTTCCAAAAAAAAATTTTAATTCATATTTTTATATTTTTAATTAAATTTTAAAATATTTTAATTAATTATTTTTTAATTTTTCGATTCACTTAATCTTAATATATCTTTTAAAAAATTTATTAAATACAAAAATGTATTGAATTTTCATATTTTCCTTATATTTTTTGTATTTAATGAATTTTTAATTTTTTTTCATAAATAGTATATTTTTTAAGTATATTTGAATTAGATGTATCTAAAAAAATAAAAAAAATTTATATAAAATATTAACAAAATTCACAAAAAATAAAATAAAATTGAAGAATATAAAAATTCAATTTTATGAAAAGTAGTTCAATTTTCTGGAAATAGTGAATATTTTTTTCAACAATGATTCATCCCTCCTTTTCCCTCACCTCCTTTTGACACCCTCTTTCTCTCATTGGTTACTTTTTTTTTTTTTTTTTTTTTTCTTTTCTTTTCTTTTCTTCTGCTCCTCCAATCACCACCCTCCACGTGACAAAAGGGGTGAGGGTGACCCCAAAAGGGGTCCAAGCATTATTCTATTTCTTTTTTGGGGACGAAAGAAGCGAAAAGCTCAAATAAAGGGACGATGGTGAATTTACATCTTGCGAAGATTGACGAAACTTTGTAAGCAGTTTTTGCAATGGTAGCGCTCAATTTCAACTATATTTTTCCACAACTGAATCACTCCCTCATCCAGATCCGAAATCGGGAACTTTTTCAAGTTCCAGTTTCAGATTCAAAGATTTGTTTGTGATTCAGATTCAGCCAAATCATATTCCCAATTAAGATTCAGATTCAGAGACTTCTCAGGTACTTCATGTTCTTTGGGCAATCTCTCATGTTTCCGACACTAGTCTAGAATTAATGTTTGCAAATTCCAGATACTACAAATTGCATTAGGAACTTGCTTGCTTGATATTATATTAGTTAGTATGATTGAATGTCCAAATACCTCATTTGCTGGATGTTGTAGTTGGAATGTCTGTAAGGATACAACATTATGAAATGTGTCATTATAATTATATATCCCATCATCAACCAATTTACACCTATAATCCACACAAAACTCATGACACAAGTAAAAGACTTCTAAATTAACATTCTCACAAATAGTTATAGCAGATATTGAACTCCAAATCATCGCAAACAATAGAGAGCACGAAAAGAGGCCATGTAGAAGAAGGCTAGAGCCCCCCAGTATCCCCCGCACACTAACATTATTACACACTGACAAATAAGGCCTGCATTTAATTTTTATTCTGCAAAAGAGAAACTAACACGACAGAGTCGGATAACAGAACAGCTGACTCAATCCACCTTCTATTAGTTAACCTCAAACCCATGAACAGCCCAAAACCTTCCCACCAACAATGCTTCCGATGCCACAACCACTTCAATCCTAGCAGCAGCCACCATCCGCACCTGCTGTTACAAAAGCAATAAGTTATTGTATATTTGAAAATGAATCAAATTACCCTCCAATGACACAAAGAAAAACAAAGGAAAACAAAAACCTATAAAGATGGAAAATTCAATCTCTGAATCATGGAGGACTCAATACACTCTCAATCATGGGAACTGTCTCAATGCGCTCGGAATTCTAGACATTGGCAATTCCTGTCATAGGTAAACCACAAATTCATATCGTCCGCATAGAAAGTAATCTTTAGACATTCATGCTTCTAAGGCCATTTTGAAGCAAAACCAATTCAAATAGACCATCTTAGATTGCTCAGGTTTAAAAAAGTAAATGGTTTATGTTCTTCAAATATAACCAGGTTCAAAACAAATGATTCATCTTGTTCAAACCATTAGATTAGTTCTTTCAATTCAAGAGTTCGGTTACACTTGAATGTGAAAATTTAGTTTCAACAAGCTTTCTTAAAATAAATTTTAAAAAAAAAAAAACACAAAAAACAATTAAAAGAAAATAAGTAACCATTTTTAACCAACAATTATGATTGACAATGGAAATGGAAGTTCAAATCATGAATCATGCCAAACAGCTCAAGTCTAATCAATTTTGTGACAAATCTTTGTCATGAGAGGTAGCCAATTCATCACACAAGTCCTGGTGCATGATTACACCCAATGTCTTAGGTGCCATTTGTTTCGCCATGAAATATCACAGTCAATACTATTCAAGTATATATCAAGGCTCATTGCTTTCATACACACTGAACATCTTTGTTCTCTCGTGCTCTCTACGTATATATATATACACTTATACATATATTATGGTTGAACAATTGATTGAAATTAAGTTTTAGGGTTATTGTTTTTGTTGCATTCAATCATTATCTTATTTAATTCATTGAATAATGATATACAAACATAATTTGTATACAAAATTTCTATACATAATGATATGTTACATTTTATATCCACTTAGTAAAAAACAAAATTTGCAGAGTGTTGTTGCCACATCATTTGTGTTCAATTCTATGTGAATATCATTTTTCTTTATTCTTTTTATTTTTAAAGTTTCTCTATAATTGGTTCTCTATTAAGATTTTTTGTTGTACAAAATATTTTAGTGTTAACCAAACATCATAAAATAAAAATAAAAATAAAAATTTATTTTTGAGCAAAATCATCTTACATGAAAAATATTTTATGGCGAAACAAATGGAGCCTTAATGTTGAAATCTTGATCAAATTGAGATTAATTTGTTTAACAACTTTTGTGAATTGGAGAAAATATACAAATTCAAATTTAGATACTGAACAAATTTACGTGAATGTTAAATTCATCGAAGGTTAAAAAGTTAGGTTTGGTATAATTTATTATTTGGAGAAAAAAAATATTTTTTGTTTTACATTATTGGTTTATAAGCGGGTTACCCTTTGGTTATTTTAATTTAATCTAGTATATCACAGCTATAAACCAACTAGTAATACAGTGAGTAAAAGAACAATCATATACCTTTAAAAAATATTAAATAGAGACGGCTGGTATGTGCTCAATTTTATACCATTCCTCCCCCTTTCCCTTCTCACATCACCTTTCTAGTTCAGGACAACAATGCTAAATACCTATGCGTTGGGAGTTTGGTAAGGCTTTGAATACTTGCCGGAAGTGATGTAATCTTCGGGCAGTAGTTAATGTGCAACGATTGGAGAGATTCAAGGCCTCGTAGCCCTTCCTCTGGCAAAGACTCGAGCTTTGGACATTGTAGGATCTGCAATGACTTTAATGTGCCAAGGCTTGCAAGGTCTTCAGGCAACACTTTAAACTCTTCACGATACTTAATCACTAGTGAATCAAGAAGAGTAAGGTTCCTCAGAAACTCTTTTGGAAAACAAACCGTTTCTTTATCATAACCAATAGTTAGGGAAGTGAGACTTGTAAGATTTGATATTGAATTTAGTACCATGGTGCCCTTGCCGATGAACCACAATTCTTTAGGAGACAAAAGATGCGGCAAGCTCAATTTAGGACAATTACTAATGCATATCTTTCGAAGACGAGGGAACAACTCTCTTCCCTCCTCCCTTGACAAACCTTACAGATTTGGACAATAGTAAACATCAAGTTCTACGAAAGAGGGGAATCCTCCACCACCAGGATATTCGTTTTCAATATACTCCAGTACTTCATCCATTCCATGAATTTCAAGGATTTGTAGCAAAGGTAGTTGTCCAAATGGTGGAAGTTGTAAGTAGTTGTTGCACTTGTAGAGCTGGATATTAACTATATTTTTAAGATCTGAACCCCTCATCCAGAGCGAGAATCGAGTACCTTTGTACCCTCTTACGACCAACACCTTCAGGTTTGGATGAGGTTGAAGGGCTTCAAGTACTAGTTCAGATTTAATGTTTTCCTGTGATTCAGATTTATCATTTTCCTGTGATTTAGATTCGACATTTTCAGATGATTCAAATTCAACATTTTCTTGTGATTCAGATTCATCAATTTCCTGTGATTCAGATTCATCATTTTCAGATTCAGATTCAGATTCAGCCAAGCTATATTGCCAATTTAGTTCCATCCGACTAAGATTTTGCTTTCCCACTAAATTGGCTTCTTTTGCATCCGTCGGATTTCTCACTCTCTCAAGGTGCTCGATACAAAGTTCTCCTCCAAGGTTTAAGCCTTCAGCTAGGAGGTCACAATCAGTGCTCTTACCCACAACAAATACAGTTAATGTCTTCAGGTAAGTTAGCTGCCCAATTTTTTGGGGCATCTCAATTAACCGACACCACTTCAGAAAAACATGTCGTAGACTTCTCAGGTATATCATGTTCTGGGGCAATCTCTCAAGTTTTTGACAGTTGTCTAGAATTAATGTTTGCAAATTCAAAAGACTGCAAACTGAATCAGGAAGACTAAAGTAACTTAATCTTAAGACAGGCAAGATGGAATTTTTGTCCTGATGTAAGTTCCAAATTTCACTTTCCAGAACATAAAGCCACTCATTTTCCTCACTTTTGAAGCACATTAACCCTCCAAGGGACTTTGCAGCTAAAGGCACACAGCCACACTTCTTCACTATCTCCTTCCCGATGGCCACAAGGTTTGGAAGTTCTTCATTTCCACGTCCAAATGCTTGTTGCTTGAACGACAACCAACAATCTTCGTTGGATAAAAATGACAAGCAATACGGTGGGATAGTTCCCATGATTGATGAACCTTTTCAAGACGAGTAGTGATGATAATGGAAGAGCCTTTTGATCCACATGCTAGTGAATACTTGAGAGCATCCCACTTGTCTGGATCTTCGTCCCACACATCATCTAATACAATCAGGTATCTTTTTCCTTTCAGCATGTCATGAAGCCTTCTCTGCAGTGAGTCTAGGTCTACAGCCTTGCATCTTTTTCCATTTGCATATTCTATTGTTGCTTTGATCACCCTTTTCACATCGAAATCTTGAGAAACATAAACCCAAATTTTAGGACCCTCTCATCATTGAAGGCCATTTGCGCAAGGGTTGTCTTTCCAAGCCCTCCTATACCAAGTATAGGATACACAGAAACATCCTCACTATTGCACACATCCTTGACCAGAAAGTTGACAATCTTCTCTTTATCTTCGTCTCTTCCATAGAGTTGTGGTTGAGTTATAAAGGAGCTGGTTTCACGGCTTACATAATATTCATCTTGCTTCTCGTTCAAGTGAAATTTACTACGATTAGCAGCAATCGCATCATACTTGTCTATAATTTCTTTTATTTTATTCCTACATTGTAACAAAACAGAATATTGGGAGAGGCATAAGTAGTTGGCAAATAAGAGAGTACCTTCCTCTTGAGAGAAGCAGAGGGGGATCCTTGGCCTTCAGATTCGCATCGGGGTGCTTTGGTTGCACACTCATCCAAGACGTCATCTGCCTCATAGGCTGCGTCGTTGAGTTCCTTCAGCCAAATCTGTATGGCTTTGTCTTGCAGTTGTTTTTGCTCTGCATCTTCGAGAACAGCATGGATGGTGGAGAGAGTGCTTGAAAGCTTTTTCATCTCCTTGTCAACACCCCAAAGCAAGGCCACTTTATTTTGGAGCAAGGAGTTCAGATTTTCAATCACAGGGGGAAGAAGAAACGGGACAGCCATGGTGACTTGCTAGCTAGCTATCTGTATTCAAATGTAAGCTCTCAAAATTCCAAATGCTTTTTTGCCAAACTGAATGAGAAATGATATCAAAAATAAAGGTTTCCATAATCCCTACACTAGAATTAACTGTGCAAGAAGACAACTGACAGAATACTTTGTTAAACGGCCATAGACTTCAGAAAAATAACTTAATTCATTTCATTACCTGCCTAGTTAGGACCTTACCATACTCATATATCATATACTACATCATATTAAAAGTCTTCCTTATTGATAACGAATTCACAACGACCCAGTCCATTTGGATTGGAGAGGTGCTCTTTGGCTGGTGAGGTTGGTTACGGGTATCGTTTTGATAATTCAAAACGTTGATTTTGTAAAATATTTCTGGTATATTATCTACACAAAAAATTAGATCGATTTAATAATCATAACTTATTCAATTTATTGTGTTTATCATTATAAAAAATAGATGATTTATTTTTTAAAACACACTTATCGGGCCTTTTTTTAGAAGATGAATGCAATAAATTGAATATATATGCTATAATTATCGGATCAACTTAATTTTTTTTATAAATAATATACACGAAATGATCGATAAAATAAAGGGATATTTACTAGGTGTAACGCCCCAATTTTTCTAGCCTAAATGATAATACAACAATTATGGCTCTTTCAAGGAAAACCGAATATAAATCTCCAAACTTACATTACATGATACAATAGTTATTCATGGAACAATACATTAATTCAACAACAAGTAAATAAACAAATAAATACCCCCAAGGGTTTACAAGTTTCCAAGGCTTGAGCTTGGTTACACAAAACGGTTATTCAAACCCACACACGCATACAGCCCTTGGCTTACACACAGAGTCACAGCAAAATGAGAGTCTCGTACTCACAACACACATTCCCTCGGCTTTAGTTAGCCGGCATCACCACATCTTTTCCTGCACAAAAATTTCGTAGGGTGAGCATAAAGCCCAGTAGGAAATCTTTAACAAAGTATATACATTTTATACAAGTCTCAAGAGATGGAATGCACATGCTATGCTATGCCCTTTTTGAAGATAAATCACATTTTCATCCTTTGAAAACCATTATGTTCAATGATGTCATGCAATTTCAATTGTTCAAAACTTAACAATTTATTTCAAAGGTGGTAAATATGACTGTGGTAATCCCTAGGTCGGTGTCGGCAAGTAGACTATACAAGTACTACCAATTTGTCATTATTACCGGTATTAACCCGAAGGCTCGACACCTATCAGCGTGGGTTTTCGGTCTGTCACCTCGGACTCTCAGGCCAACTTATTTAATATCATCTACACCACCTATCAAGACTTACCAACGTATTTACCTCAAAACCATTCCATGAAAACTTGTTTCTACATTCTTTTCTCAATGTAAGTTTTCAAATCAACTTTCAAAGTTTAATGTAATCAAATGAATTGATATGCCAATAACATAGGATGAATATAAACATTGTTATTCCAATTCATCATTCAAGGAATAACACAATTCTCTCTTCTCAAGTATCTTCCACAATTAGTCATTTCAAGATTATTTCAACGTTTTGAACAATAATTTTCAAAATGAACAACAATTCTCATATTTTCTGAAATTCATCTTTTATATAAATATAAATAAGAAATTTTCCAAACATCCATTTATTTTGACACACAAAATAAATATAATAATATCATTCATGGATTTTCAGTCTCTAAATTCTAGGTTTTCTCACCAAAACTATACAACTCAAATCTTTTGAAAGAAAACTTTCCAAAATCATCTTTTCTTCAATCAACGAAGATCAAAACCCATAAGATCATTTTAAAAGAATAAGAGACAAACCCACTTTCAAAATCGCTCAACTTCTTGAATCAACAATCAGTTTTCAAAGCTATGGAAAGATGATTTCGAAAATCATATAGATCTTGCAAAAATATATATATAACTCTAAGAAAATCCCTACCTCAAGTTTTGAAGAAGAAATGAGATGAAACCCCAAAATTTACGGTATCGAAACTCGATCTCCACCGCACACAACGAAGCCCTCGAGAAGTTACATAACTTTTATGAAGAACTTCGATCCAACTCCCAACGGATTTGGAGGAATCAAAGAGAGAAGATGACTTATACAGAGAGAAGCTCTAGATCTGGAAATTTTGGAGAGTTTTAGAGAGAGAGAACTGAAAAAGTGATCTAAAATCTCCCCTTACGGACTGATATAACATGGTCCACTCGAGCGTGAAATACACTTTCCCGTAATCAATTTCGAATGCATTTTGCATTTTTGCTTTCAGCGAGCTGTCTGGGCAGCTCGACCCCCGTAAGTTGACCGGGTCAAAATCGGGATCGCTACATTAGGTGTTTGGCATGTGCTAAAAAAATGTACTTTTTTTGCATATATACACTTATTTGGGTCACATTAATCAACGTCTCCTCTCTATTTTTCTACCCACTTTCTCTACTTTTCTACACATTTTTTTTATAATAAGTCAAAAAGTATATTTATTTAAAACATCTCAAACCACCCCTTTGTCTAACATCCCTCTCAAACTTTTAGTAATGGGAGAGGTTCACAATATTTATTTTTGTAACCTAAGGTCCCTCACCTACACCCATATATCGCACCACTCTCTCATTCTCTCTCCTCTCTCTATCTTCATCTTCTCTCTAGATCTAGAGCCATCAACACAATAGCACCGTAAGGGCGGCGGCGCGTGGTAGATGTCCTTGTCGTTGCCTCCACTCCGCCCTCTCTTTTCTCTCCATCGCCTTTTGTGTAGGTTGCCATGGAAAAGAAATACTTTTAGTTAAAGTTAGGGGGAAGGTTGTTGAGGCGAGAGACGCATCAGCGAATGTCAAAGAGCGAACCGAAAACACCACCACCACCACTCATTCCAATTGATTTCAATTTCTTCAAGGTAAAAATATGAGCTTTGTTCACTGATTCAATGGTGTGTTTGTTGATTTAAGATTTTAAAATGTATAACAATTTGAAGAATTTATGTTGATATATTGGCAGTAGCATTTCTTTGTTCAAATAGGCAGAAGGAACTTCTAAGATTGAAGAAATTTTACCTCAACAACCACAAGATGACCTGAAACCCTAACCCAACAAAAGCACCCCCCTCTCTTCTATAATTTTTTTTTTGGTTTGTACATATGTTCAATTCTCTGATTTGGTCAAAACACAGAGACAGAGAAAATTGTGAGTAAATCAGAGAAATTTCAAACTAGAGAAAATTGGTTAAAGCACAGAGAAATTTATGAGCAAACCAGAGAAATTTCAACCCAAAAAAATTTCCAAACACAGAGAAAATCAGAGAAATTGAGCAAATCAGGGAAATTTCAAAACACAGATAAATTTGTCTAAAATTTTTTTGTGTTTTGAAGTTTCTCTGGATCGAAATCTCTCTGGAAAAATGTTGAGAGACCTCAATCACTATGAAAATATTACATGTCATTTATCCTATAAAATCTTAATACCAAGGACCTTAAAAAAAATTCCCTAAAATAAATCGTTTAAATTATCAAAATAAAACACGTAGTGAGCTTTATAAGTCCAAATAATACTCTTCAATCCTAGACTTGTACTGAGGGGAGATCTAATTGACAAAGTACATACAGCGGCTACATGGATGAGCGGTAGGGTAATGACTAATTGAGGGTTTCGATTTCGAGGAAACTGCGTGGGCTTCTTCATCTTCATTTTCCACTGAGTAATGCTATGTGAGACATTTGGTAGAATATTTGATAAAATATTTGGGATCCCTAGCACTTTTCTTTTCCACTACCTATCCCTAGTTGACCTAAAAAATATATTAAATTCGAATATATAAAAATGAGATATACGAAAGAAAGAAAGGTAAATTATAGTAATATTCTTTCTCTTTTTTTTTTTTTTTTTGAAATTACACGGACCTCACCTGTAACTAACGCTATTAATGAGAGGATTAGTTTAATAATTTTAATGTTAAAGATATTTTTGTGGATAACCATTAAATATGGGATTATTATTTTGGTAATATCTCATATGGTATTTGGTTATGACTCGTTTTTTTTTTATTTTTTATTATGACATTTGTAGTAATTAACATCTCAAATGTTATAACTTGTATATGGTATAAATAAAATGGTATGTATTCTTGAATAACTAATTATTATGACAAAAGTGATGATGAAATAAAAAAAAAAATTAATTATATAAATATAAGATATGTTATTTGGTAAATGGTAATCCAAAGTCTAAAGAATCCAACCATTCGTAACTTGACATATTGGGTTTCACTCCATAGGTTAAAGAATCCAATCATAGTTGTTAAATCGGGATTCGTATCGTGAATCGAAATGACCTCGTACCGAATCGCGAATCGAATCGAATCGTGAATCGTAAAGATTCGGTCATTTTTTCTAAATTACTTAAAACATATATCTACACATTTAGATGTTAAATATATCTTATGAATATAAAATATATAGACTTAAATTTATGAAAATATTATTTTGAATGATAATCACGTAATTTAATAGGTAAGAAGGTAACAAAGGTTCCTACGTAAGATCACCATCTTACCTTTTTTTCTTTTTTAGATATGTCTTATCAACCATTCTTAATAAAAAAATTATAACCAAATAGACAAACTATCAATTTCTAAAGTAATAATAATTAACGATATTGATATTTGGACAATAAGTATACATATTTTTCTAAGTAACAGTGAGCAAATAATAAGAAAGAATTATTTAGAATCTTTTATTTTAAAGCTTAAAACATTTTAAAAGATATAACTGATCTCAGCAATAGATAATTCACAGTTTAACTTTAATTTTAAACATCATTAGAAGATATATTATGATTTTTTAAAGGAAAAAAAATGAGAAGAAAGGTTAAAAATATGTTGGGTCTGATTAAATCTAATTGGATCCTATTAAAAACTCCATAATTACTAAAATAACAACAAATCATGTATATACGTTAGTTATTTGGTATTAAACACTACTAGAAGTTGTATTATGTAATTTTCACCAAAAAGATGGACAAAAAAAGAGACGAAATATGTTGGACACAATAATTTCAAAAATTGCATGAATCGTAAAAAGTGAATCGAATCGTGAATCGATTGTGAATCGTACGATTCACTAGAGATTCACTTCCAAAATAGATTCGCCCATAGATTCGTATCGATTTTACAAAAATTGTGAATTGAATCGTGAATCGAATCGCGAATCGTAAGATTCTGATAACAGAGAATCCAATGATGCTTAAGCATAATTCAAAGACTAATGATTGGCCCAGCTATTGATGTATTCTGTTAGGTTGTGTTTAGATCCAAAAATAATTTGGTGAAATGCAAATGAAATATAATTATGCTGTGTTTGGTTGGGGGATTTGGGAAGAGATTTGGAAAAGGAAAGGAAAAAGTTAGGGGAAATGTAACTTTTCCCTTTCCCTTTCCAAATCTCTCCCCAAATCCCCCAACCAAACACAGAGTTAGTTCTATTTCACTTACTTTTTTCTTTCCTCAATTTCTATCTAAATATATGATCCAAACACAAGTATAATGCTTAAGTTCAAATCGTCAACCGATCATGAAGTAAAACCTGGCACGGTGGGCATCACTCCACGCAAATGGTTAAAGAATCCAATTAGGAGCATATTTAATAAATAAGAATTATTATTATTGTTAAAAATTATTCCCATTCCATTCATTAAATGTATATCAAATCAAGGCAGAATTTTTTTTTCTCATTAAATTGAGAATTGATCAAATCCTGAATTCATCAAATACTTCGTCAACCTAGAATATAATGAAAATTTAAAAAATGATGCATGGAGATGATTTTTTTTTGTTTCCGATCAAATTTGACGAAAAGAGAAATCTGAGATGGAGAGAATTTTTTTAAAAAAAATTTTGATAAAAATTTGATTAAAGGATTGGAACAGTTCTTATCAAATCAATTTTTTTACTCAAATTTATAATTAAATTAGATTGAAAAAATTAATAAAGGATTTTAAATGCTCTTATAAGTAGAAGTGGCATTAAATTAAAAGAACTAGTAGAAAAATGTCACGTGCATTGCTTTAACTTTTCTTCCTTTAGTTAATTGATATGAACAGATAGTTGGAATCGTTAGAGCATCTCCAATCGTTAGAGCATCTGTCTCTCTCTCTCTCTAGGTTTAGCCTAATGCCTAAAACCGTCACTTTTCTATATATTCCTTGGTAACAATTACCCTTCTTGTGTACCAATTTTCAATTTATGTGATTGGTTTACACATTGAATCTGTGTTCAATCTTCTCATTCTACTTATAGAAGTTCACTTCCAATGGGTCAATGCACATGGATTAATTGGTCTTCTGACCTTTCACACTTTTCTATATTGCTACTTACAACTACTCAAGTCGAGTGTTCTTTCACAATTTCTTGTATGCTTACAGCAATCACTGTCTAATAAGGAAGGGAAAGAAAAATTCTATTTGTTATTTAATTTCTATAGGCTTGGGTCAATTAATTGGCGATGTTTATTGATGTTGCTTTTCCATGGTGCATTGGAAGCTATCAGAATATTTTTAATGAGAGGTCAAACTTTCATGATTGATTTTATAGCAAAAAATGCTAGATTTATTATAGAGTATATTTTTATTATTTAATGAAAACTTATGAATCTTTGCAGACCACTGGAAAATGAAAGGATGCGGGATGAATTGGAGAAAGCTGTAAATATCATATGGAACTGTCAGCTACCATCACCAAGAGTGAGTAAAGCCATTTACTTATTTTTTATTATCCTCATCCCACCTTTTAACATATATTTTATTTTCAACTACCAAACAGTGTGTTGCAATAGATGCTGTTGTTGAGCTTGATTTAGTCCCTGCTCTACAAGTGTCCGTCTTCCCAGAGCTTATCTTCACTAAAGCTGGAAAGATCTTATACCCGTGAGAAAGGTAAATTTTCTAGTAAATAAATTATATTCTTGACATAGCCTCAGCCTTGAATCATAATAATTGTATTATAATTGGTTTTTTCCTGGTATCCAGCGATTCGAACAGCAGATGAGTTGTCAAAAATAATGGCATTCTTTTATTACGGAGCATCCAAACCGCCTAGCTTGAATACCATTGGAAAGAGTGAAGAACCAATCCCTACCATTTCAATCAGCAGCGAACATTGTCAGAATAAAAGTTGTACATAACTATATATATATATATATATATGTATGCTATGTGTTGAAATTGATGTATAGAGAAATAGAGAATTGTATTATTGATTGATTTATATTGATATATACTGTCTATTACAAATGGTTCCTTATATAGATGTAGGTGTAGGTGTAGGTGTAGTGGGTTAGGTTTAGTGGAGTAGGTGAGGTGGTGTAGGTGTAATGGGTTAGGTTTAGTGGAGTAGGTGAGGTGGTAGTGGTGGTAGGTTTATTGATAAATTTTAACAGCCCCCCGCAAACTCAAGGAGGATAGAAACTAACCAACTTGAGTTTGGAGAGAGGAACAAAACAAGAAAATACATAAAAATAAAAAAGGATAGGAGACACTGTATGGTCGTGTCAGACCATTGGTGAAGACACTGGATGGTGGTGTCATAACGGTGTAGAGGACACTGTATGGGGGTGTCAGAACATTGTAGAGGACACTGTATGGTGGTGTCATAACGTTGTAGAGGACACTGTATGGTGATGTCAGACCGATGGAGAAGACAGTTTATGGGGTCATGTCGGACCGTTGTAGCAGACAATGTTGTGACAGTTGTTGTGACAGTTTACAGAGTCTTGCTGGACCCTTGTAGAAACTAACCGGAATCAATGTCGGGACAGTTTACAAAGTCTTGTCGGACCCTTGTAGAAACTAACCGGAATCTATGTCGGGACAGTTTACAGAGTCTTGTCGGACCCTTGTAGAAACTAACCGGAATCTATGTCGGGACAGTTTACAGAGTCTTGTCGGACCCATAAAGGAGCTAACCGGAATCAATGTCGGGACAGTTTACAGAGTCGTGTCGGACCCCTAAAAAGTCGCACCCTCAAAAGGTGTGCCCATTTTTGTCAAAAGGCGTGCCATCAAAAGGCGTGCCCAATTCATCAAAAGACGAGCCATCAAAAGGCGCGCCAGACACGCGGCGATGCACGTGATCGACAATGCGCGTGTCGGCCGCTTCGTCAGTGTCGATATAAACCATTGCGGAGGCTGTGGAAACCAGTCTGAAACTCTCTGAACATTGTCATTCTGAAACACTCGGTAAAGACTTTGTATCCAACCCTTCTCTGAAACATCTGAACAATGGCCTCTTCTTCCCGTTCAGCTACCCAGAATACGGCATCTTCATCCCGTGGTCTACTCACTCTCTTTCCCGACCTCAATGAGTCAACAAGAGAGATAACTGGTGCGGTGGCACTGGAACCTCAACCAAGCGCCCCGGAGTTTGCTCCGTTGAACTTTCCGATGCGGTCTGTGGAGCAAAGAATGGCAGTACAGTCGGATGTGGAGGCCAATCAGTATACTTTGAAGTCATGTGTAGAAACCATGACGGCGGTCACAAACTTGTCGAACCGGCTGCAGAGTAGGACAAATGAGGTGCAGCAGTTAAACGCCCAACTGGCTCTGCTCCAACGCATGTATAAGGATGCGCGAGTAGAGATAAGTGTGCTAAAGGCAGAAAACAAGGAGCTGAAGCGGAAGACCACCGTTATGTTCCGATTTGGAGGTCCGCCATATGCTGCAGTGGAGGAGTATGGGGGAGTGAACGTGCTCGGCGGCGTGGAAAATACGGAGGCAGCACCGTCAAGGGCCGCTCAGGACGGAGGCAAGAAGAAAAGACCGGCGGAATAGGCGAAGAAGTGAGGTCGGTGGGTGGCCGTCGGCAGAAAAGAAAACAAATCTTTGGGTGTTGTGGTTGGGTTTTTTTTTTTTTTTTTTTTGTAAAATTGTGATCGGGGTTGATCCCTGAAATGAATAAAAATATGGTTTGGTGTGCAAAGTTATATTATTATTTTTATTTTTATTTTTATTTTTATTTTTTTGTGAAAAATGGAACATAAAAAAAAAAGATAAGACAAATAAATAAAAAATTCTATTTTGTGGTGAGGGAGTCGGTGAGGGAGGTGCAAAAGGTGATGAAAAGAAATAAATAAAGAAAGAGTGTGATGATGGATATGGGTATAGATGTAATAAAGGAATGAAAAGAAAGAAATAAATAAAGAAAGAAAAGAAGAAAAGAAAATGGGTTTGTGCAAAAGTAGACGGAGTCTGTGCAATATATAGCTGCCAATCTTATACCAAATACAGACGCAAAGAGGAAGGTGGATCCAAACGCAAGGGCATCCCCTATTTCCTTCATCTCTGATGCTTGCATAAGAAAGTAAGCTGCAGCCATTAGAGATCCACCAGTAAGGCCTCCTAGAAGCGATCCTTTGCTTCCTGTTCTTGTATAGGCAAAAAGACCACCAACAAGGAGAAGCACTCCGTAGGCTGCAGAGGTAGCAGGGGCAAGGTCTCCGCCCAGTTGAGAGTTGCATCGATGAAAGGGACCACTAGTAGTACAAGTGGACTCAGAATTTCTGTTGAAGAGGAGGCATTGTCTTTGTCTTCCCCTGAAGCTAAAGCTAGGGCTTGTGGAAGAAATGCCCGAAAATCTCCTTCTTCTTCCTGTACTTCCTCTCAGATCGAGAATCGACGACAATGGAAATATCGGAGGCGTATTTGTAGCTGCAGCTGGTATTACTATTAGACACACACAGCGACACTGACAGGACGCCATCGTCCCCCTCAATTGACGGCGGCGCAACCTCCCCCCTCAACCAGGTACCAAACGCTAAACCCAACCAAGTCAGAAAAAGCAAAATACGGTGTGCTGTCTGTGGTTTGTGCACTCAGCAAGTTGAAGAAAGGAAATTTCAAGGTACGTGTAGAAAATTTTAGCAGACTAGGTTGAGGTCCGGCGGACAGCTAAGGTGAGGTTGCCGCCCGCCGGTGAAGCGAAAATATTAGGTTCTAAACCTGCTCTGATACCATGTTGAAATTGATGTATAGAGAAATAGAGAATTGTATTATTGATTGATTTATATTGATATATACTGTCTATTACAAATGGTTCCTTATATAGATGTAGGTGTAGGTGTAGGTGTAGTGGGTTAGGTTTAGTGGAGTAGGTGAGGTGGTGTAGGTGTAGTGGGTTAGGTTTAGTGGAGTAGGTGAGGTGGTGTAGGTGTAGTGGGTTAGGTTTAGTGGAGTAGGTGAGGTGGTAGTGGTGGTAGGTTTATTGATAAATTTTAACACTATGGTTTAGAGAATGAGAGTTTCTGGGATAGCGATGCTGTGTTTACCATGTTCCCCATACAGATCAATGGACACCATGAAAATTTAGCTCATATGTACATTCTAGGGGAGATTTATAAATACATTTAGCAATTGTTTGTCAATTTCAGTGTGAAAACTGAAAATTTTATTGTTTATGTGCAAGATGAATATAGAGTTTCCGTTTTTTTTTTTTTTTTTTTTTTTTGAAAAATAGTTTGTGTCATGTTCTTTAATCCTTGATTTTGGTACCAATATAAATACTAGCTTGTTGCATTCTTTACATAACCAATTGGTGTACGGAGAGGGCTCACATGAATGGAAATTTCTCAGGGCCTATGTGTATTCCTTGATTTTAGACATTTTCAATATGCTGTACTGAATTTCTAGTACCCTTTGAGGGACACGGGGGCTTATGAGTTCATGTCAATTTCGACATTTATAGCTTTGAAAATCCAAGAGGGGGTTTGTATTTTAGCTAGATAGTGTTAATATCATCCTTCTTCATTATGACAGCAAGTGAAATAGGTCACTACCAACTTGGCATTGGAACATTGGCGGTTGCCCCCCTAATGAACAAGTAAAAGACTTCATCAAGTGTGACCTGCGCAAATGTGTTCCACGTGGAGTTCCATACACACTGACAATTAATTTGTAGAATTTGTGCAAGCTATAATCCACACAAAACAAATGACACGAGTAAAAGACTTCAAAATTAACATTCTCACAAATAATTATAGGCAGAAATTGAACTTCAAATCATCACAAACAATAAAAAGCACAAAAAGCAGTCATATAGCAGGCTAGAGCCTCTAGTATCTATATTTAACATTTATTCTACAAAAGAGAAACTAACATAGCCGAGTCGGACAACAGAACAACTGACTCAATCCACCTCCTATTAAATAACCTCAGCCGATGCCACAGCCACTTCAATACTAGCAGCAGCCATCATGAACCACTTCAATACTAGCAGCAGCCATCATGAACCAAGAGCATGGCAGCACCTGCTATCACAAAAGCAATAATATTACCTCCTATGACAAAGAAAAACAAAAGAAGCAGTTGTATTTATAAATCTCCCCTAGAATGTACATATGACTACCATTTCGTAATGATTGTTCGCACAAACTATGCATGTATGCATCATTGATGAAACATAGGTGAGACGATGAGAGCTATAAAAAAGCTAAAGAAGCAGTTGACGATATTGATGGAAAGGAGCTTAGAAGAAGAACATTTGGCTCAAATTTTGCTAATGTAAGGCCAGGTTTAGAACTGAATAAACCGACCATCAAATAAGTTCTTTAAATATAAAAAAATGTAGAATTTTTTTTTTAATTTTTGTATTTATTTATTTTATTTTATTTTTGGATTTTTTACAAAATATTTACTTTTTAAAATTCATCCAAATTATAAATTTTTTTGACTAAAATATTAAAAACAATAACTAAAGATAATATAATTCAAAATTTGTTTTTAAAATCTCAAATTTAAACTGATTTATGCTCGAAAATTATTGTTAGCCTACTAGTTATCAAACAAATATAAATTTTCTTAGTCGTCTCTTTCACTAACAATCTCCTCATTAATAATCCTATTCAATGTATCTCTGAAAACAAACAGATCATGAAGACTTGGAAAAATGACTTAGGAAAATGACTTTTCACCTGCCATGGACCTACTTTTATTTTATTTACATTATTAAACAACTTAAAACTGCTGTTGTTGGCTAATATATATATATATATATATGGTCATTAGTAAATTGTCAAATCAAAATGGATGTTTAGTTATTTTAAAGTGGAGTATATATATTTTATAGGATTTGGCTTTTTTTCAATTCGTGATTAAATTGGAGGGTATTATTTGGTTTATGGGGGTCCATCACGAGTCTCATTTTGATAATTTGAACCGTTAATATGTAGAACTCGTCGAGCACTATATATCTGTAAAAAATCACGTTGATCAGATATCATAACTACGTGATCAAATCAATTTTGTATATAAAAAAAATAGACGGTGAAAAAATAAACGGGTAACAGAAATCTGATTCGATAAAATAGCTATCGATATCCGATCAATGTGATTTTTTACAGACATATAATACTCGACGAGTTCTACACATTGAACGGTTCAAATTATCAAAACAGGACCCGTGGTGAGCCCCGACAAGCTGAATAGTACCCTCCAGTCTGAAGGGAAGCCAATCCCTATTTGAGATTTAGTTATGGGTCAATAAATTTTTAAATCAAAGTAAGGATTGTTTTAGGAAGTAGGTTAAAAGTTAGATTTTTTTTTTTTTTTTTTTTTGAAAAAAATATATAAAAAAATAGAGAAATGATATGACCTAAAAAGAAATTAAAAACCAGACTTTTAACCTCTTACCAAAAGAAGTCTTAGTGTCTTGTTATATTTTAAAGTGGTGTCGATTACACTTATGCTGTGTTTGGTTGGGAAATTTGGGGAGAGATTTAGAAAGGGAAATAGAAAAGGTAGGTGAAATGTGAATAAATTATGCCTATATTTCACATAGTTTCACACACTTTTTCCCTTTCCCTTTCCAAATCTCTCCCCCAATCCCCCAACCAAACATAATATTACTCGTACAAGTATATTTCTTTTCAAAATTCAAGTTTTACAATGTATGCCATGATGGTGGAGGAAATAAATGGTGTGTTTAGAAGCTTCATGTATGCATTAGGCGCTTCTAAATACTAGCTAGGAATCGAAATTTCACATCAATTAGGTCTTGTTTGGAAATATGTTTTTTTAGTAACTTTTTAATTTTTTGACTAAAATATGAGATAAAAAAAAAAAAACTAATATGTTTGAAATGATTTTTGATTTTTTACAAAAAGATATGCAAAAAGTAGAGAAAAAATAAAATCTTTGACTTTTGGTACAAGTTATAGGCTTTTTGATTTTTTTAATAATTTTTTACTTTTAAGCAAAAACTATTATATGCCAAACAAGGTCAAGTAATATGAAGTATATAGCGTAATGATATCCTCACCTTACCGCTTCCCTTGAACCTTAGCTGCAAAAATACATAAATAAATAAAATTCATGCCAACGTTTTTTTTCCCCACCAATTATTATGTCCGAAAATTTAACTACACAATTCCTTGAGATTAAATTACCTCCTTTTCATTCTTTATTTTTTAACAATCCCTTTGACACTACCTCGAAGATCTCAGTAAACACAATCAAATCAGAGGAGCAATATTTCTTATCAAATGAAATGATAAACTTCAAAATTGAAATCTTTAACCATTTCTCAGTGATTTAAATTCGGAAAAGTCTTGCAACCGTGGGATATGTCCAAAAAGGTAAGCTCTCAAAATTGCAAATGCCTTTGCCAAACTGATGAGAATGATCATCAAAAAGAATGGTTTCATAATACAGTAATTAATTGTGCAAGTAGACAACTTGGCCAAATACTTTGGAAAAAAGGACTCATATCATTACCTGCCTAGTTAGGACCTTACTCAGATATATCATATTGCATGTCTCCTGTTGATAAAGAATTCACAAAGTACATACATGGAGCGAACTCATGGGTGGAGTTCATATATGAGATCTCAAAATTGCAAAATGCTTTGCCAAAACTGAATGCATCAAGAGCAAAGTATCAGAAAGGAATAATTGTCAGAAGACAAATAGGAGAGTAATTGGAAAAAGAAAACTTTGGAAAATGACTCATTTCCAGCTGATGAATTATAAGAGTTTGAATGCTGAGAAAAATTCAAAAAAGTATACAGTAACAGGGGCAGTGGCATCTTTGTAGATAACTACTTGTATTTAGGTTTTGATGCGAGGGGGTGGACTTTTATCAGAATTCATTGGATTGATTTTTCTATAACGTTTCTACTCGCCTCACTCGGATCATTAATTATAGTGACATTATTTTGTAACAAAACTATTTTAGGACATAATAATCAAAACCAAAGCCATGATAATAACCAACACCATGTTGGACATAACAAAATACCATCAGATCCATTTCTTGGAATTAGATTATATCATCGATTATTTACAAATGCATTTTGACAAGCATTTATCAAGCATAAGAAGAAGAAAAAAATATATGAGAAGTTCGTAAACAATTCGTAATTATTTTCCGCATTTCAATAGAAGAAAATAACCAGGAAGACAAAAGATCCAAAATTTTGGGTGTTTCATCCTACACATAACTGTCAATCAACCATAACCCAATCTCTTTGGATTCCACAGATCAAGGTGGAAAAAATGAGCTCCAAGTCATTCTATATCTCTCTTCAGGTTGTTAATGTACAAATACCCTCCAAAACTTATTGACACCACCAATAGGTACTGGCTGATGAGTTAAAATACGGAAAAGACTCAATAATAGCATTCAAGTTGTATCTAAATTAGTACCAACAACAAATATAAGATACTGAGGGCAACATGTATAACCCTATATTTTCAATTTTAACTCCCATATGCAAGTGTCTTCTTCACTTCCAATTCTGATCCATTTGCTCCAAAGAAGTCATAGCTCCCTCTGGTATTCAAATCAAAATTTATGCAACTACCTTCAACTTTAAGCTTGATGTCTTTCTTTTCCTGTTCCTCTCCCAAGCAAAGAGACCCATTTGATTTCCTTTGAATAAACAATACGCTCTTCTCCGAAATGTTTTCATTTCTTGATTCCCCATCCATATTCGCCATAAGATTTGACAAAGCCAAATTGAAATTGGTAAGTGAATCTCTAGTGGCTTCAAGACTGATTGTGCTGTTCATGTCAAGTGTCGGGCTTTTTTGAGCTTTCTCTAATATTGATTGCAAGTACTTCCCTTGTGCCTCTATTCTCATCTGCAACTTCTTTTGTACCTATTACATATTGAGAGAAGAAACGAAAAAAAAATTAGACAATGGCCAAAATCCATGGCATGAATTAGCAAAAATTATGTGACATAATACAAAGAAGAGGTCTATAGAGGAAAATTGATCATAGAACTGTCAAACAAGAGCGAGACCTCAAGATGCTCCTGTAATCTCTTCTGTACTTGAATCTGACACCTCAGTGCCTCTGCAATTGGCACTTCTCTGTTCAGAACAGAATGTTCATTAGCTACAAGATGTGCAGATCAAGAATGAATTTATACATTCCATTTTTTATTTTTATTTTAAATTGAATTTGAACTCTTAAAACAAAACTTTTCAAACTAGACTTAAGGCTATATTCATAATTTTTTTACTCAAACTCCAAGAAAAACTCGTTACTCCAAATATACAAAGAGACTACTTGGTTTCGAAGAATATCCTGGTTCATTTTTAACTCCTGATGAATTGGTAGTAGCACCTGAGGAATGCACATGGTAGTCTCTGTAGGAACCACCTGGACAAAGAAAAATATGATTTTTATAATTTCATGCATTATTCAAAATTCAGAAGCGACATTAACAGAGATTCCTTACTGCAAAATCATTTTGTTTCCTCTTTAAAGAACTCAATTGAGGATTTTCATGTAAAATAAGATTTTAACTATTTCCATCACTATTCAAAGAGATGGTGCAAAATCATTTTGTTTCCTCTTGAAAGAACTGAATTGAGGGTGAACTCAAAAGAGTTAAATTTCAGCTGAAGGAGGAGCTAATGGCAAGAGGTTGAGCTATCTGTAGTGAAATTACATAACTTTCGTTAAATGTTATAATGTACTCACCATTGCTCTCTTTGTTTTGTTCTACAGTGTTCTGTTGCTTGGCCTGCAGCCCAAGTCTATACTTCTACGCAAAAAATGTGAACATTAAATCAGTAGTTCACAGAAAGCGTAATGGACAAGGATAGCCAAAAAAAACAAAACACACCTGCAAATGGCTCTTTAGATGATACAACGTCAAGCCCTTTAAGCCCATTACTCTCAGCACCGACTTGGGAGTCACTTCTGCAAATTGAAACTCTTCTCTGAGTTGAGTTTGTATTAAGCTTGTAATTACAAAAATAACTTGTTCTTTATATTAAAAAAAATTCTCTCCCATTTGTCTATATCTATAATTGTCACATAATTCATGTCCATGGTTCAGAATGAAACATATTAGATGCTACTAAAGTTGGATACATTCTTCATTTCCTTTTATAGACAGCATTTAATGTAACAGAATAAGCACTCTCAGAAAAGGGTTGTTAGGTTTTTGTAATTGGCAATTCCGTTTGACAAAACTCCTTTCAGTTGTAATTTTATTCGCTCTTTGTTTCAGTGAGACTATGAGTGTTTAGATGCGAATCCAACCCGAATTGTGCCTATGCAGAGCAGTTTGTGAGCTTAATCTGTTTATGTTTGCTACTTCGCTGACTAAATCAGGTCAGCCTATATGTTTCGCACCGCCTTTAGTCACACCGCTCGAGCAGTCTACGTGATTCAGTTTACTATAAAAGTGTGTTGTTCGCTATTTCTAGGGTTTGTCCCGTCCAGATTTTCAAAGAGGAAGACAAAACAAAGTGTTTTTTATTGGAGGGTGATTTATGAGTGTTTCTTTGATGATTTAAGAGTGATCAATGTATCTATGAACTTTATATCAACATCATTAAGGGTTTGTTAGTTTTTTTTTATTCACAAAAGATAGAGTTGTTCTTGGGCCTGAAGTTTTGGTGGATTCTGGAGTGGATCATCGTCGTGGATTCGACATCAGCGTTGTGGATTTAGCGTTAGGCAAGACAATTCTAAGGTGAAGACGGTGGTGGAAGAGGCACATTAGGGTCGGTTCAATTTGGGCGTAGATTCGCTAGATAATTGGGGTTACACTTGTATAATTCCTTTTGGTCTTTTTAGTGGATTGTTTTGTAGCTTTGACCCGTAGTTTTTTTTATCACAATTGGATGTGCTCCAATTATAGTTTTTTCATGTTAAATTTTTGGGTCAATTTGTCTTTGATTGCTTGATTGGGATTGTAATTCGTTGTTTAAAATTGAAACATAATCACAAATCAATATTTTTGAGATTTTTAGATTTTTTAGATCACATCAATGCGGTTAATTAACAAGCAACCTAACCTAAATTGACAATTTGGATAACGTTAAGTGAACAAAATAAGTTATAAATCTAATATGCATTTATAGACTATTAAATTGACAATTTGGATAATGTTAAGTGAACAAAATAAGTTATGGACATAACCCTACTACTGATGAAAGAGTGAGACTAGGATTTGCTGAACTACAATCAACCTCCTGAAATTATAATGTAAACATGGATTTAGCAAAACTATTTGTTACAGACCAGTCACCACTTAGTTTGTTGACATTCACAACATGCCAAAAACAGATTAATTCCACTTCGGCCAATTTACCAAGGTAGTAAGGTCATTAATCAATATCAATATCATTTTTCATACAATCAAACGACTACCCCCCTCACTTGTCTTTGTCCATTCTATTGATTATAAATTTTGCGTAGCTACAAGTATACAACCAAAGACCATATTTGGCCCCAATTTCAATGCTTTGAATGAACCTTATCCATTTCAAATTTTTCTAAATTTATTGGACAAGTAAGAAACCCAAAGACAAAATAACTCAAGCTTCAATATTCTACATAATGCAATTGTTTTATTCAGCTATTTAGCTAACAGCATTTTTGAAGACCCATGTTTCATCAATAGACAAATGTATAGTGCATCTCTCAGTGGTGTATAGATGTAACTAATTGCACTAATTAGGGGCGAATATGAACATCTCAGTAAAATGAGTGAATAGAGAAGATCATTAATCTTGGTTGAAATTTAAAAATATGAATGACTGTAATTCTGGTGATTACAAGCTGAATGCTATTTTATATTGATGTCTGAACCGCAGGAGAAAGATAAACCAATTACATTTTATGGTATCTTCAAGTGGGTGTAGCTAAAATATGGAAATTATGGAATATTAATAATTTTATGTGCGAACCAATGAATTCAGGCCCAACCAAAAACAGGGAAACAAGCCAATTTTCTGGAAAAACAACTTTTGCAAAAAATATTTTCCGCTAGAAAATTTTGTTGGTCAAAAACCATTGTGTGTGTGTGTGTGTGTGTGTGTGTGTGTGTGTGTGTGTGTGTGTGAGAGAGAGAGAGAGAGAGAGAGAGAGAGAGAGAGAGAGAGAGAGAACAAATCGGTCATGAAGATCCGCTGTCCACCTCAGCCTCGGCTTGGGTCTCTCGACATCACCATCCCACTCTCCATCATCCCCACCACCACACCCAAATCTTCAAATTCTCTCGCTCTCTCTCTAACAAAGAGAAGAAATCAGAATTGAATTTCAACTAAGCAAGCACCATTAAATTGAAAAAGGTATGGATCAGAATTCAATTCTTTTAAAGCTTGAAACTTTCGACCTAAAATACTCAAAATCAACTGTTTTTGCCTCAAATTTCAACTTACAGACATTCAAGAATGTGTCTAGCTATGAACCAGGGATACTTCAAATAAAATGACGTATTCGTATCGTATCCGTATCAGATATTGATACGCCTTAGATACTCGCAGATACATATCGAATACTTATTAAAAGTATCGGATACTTTTTAATTATTTTTTTATTAATTTTGAAGTATCGGATACTTAGGCTTGGTTTGGCATAATCAAAAAAAATCAAAAGTTAAAAAGTTACTATCCTATTTAAGTCACATTATCTTATTTAAGTCACATCATCTCTCTATTACATCACTTCAAACTCAACTCATATTTCATGAAAAGTCTAAAAGTACACTTATTTAGTTTATCCCAAACAACCCCTTAATTTTGAAATATCGGATACTCCAAGTCATGTTTACTTGTTTTATAAAATTAGAATTATAACATTTCTTGCATAGTAATATAATATAATATAATTGCAAGTATAAATATAAGAATATTTTTCTAATACTTTATTAAGTTCTTCGATAAGAAGAGCATAGTGAGTTAAATAATAGAATTTATCACATTGATGTATCTTAATTATTTTATGCATGTCCTCTACAACTACATAGAAAGTAAGAATTAATAAGAGAATATAATAATGGTAAAACTAAATATCAGTAATGTACGGGGAGGAAATAATTCTCCTCGTATAATCCTATTGACCAAGTCTACGCTCCTCCGTACGACGTCGCTTTATCACTTGAAAACACAAACGTAAGCTAGCTGGCGGGTGTGTGCCGGAAACCTCTCCGATGCCTAAGTCAGTAAGCTTGACAAATAGACAAAGTTTTATACTCTCAGAAAGAATTATGTTCAATTACCTCCCCTAAGGTGATATTTGTGGGCTTTTATAAGTTTCCCGTGGCACAATCCTAGTAGGACTTGTATTTCTCCATGCAGTGTCCTCCTAGGATTCATACTCCTAAGGATAATGTTTATCCTTTTACACCCTCCCCCACTGCTTAAACCAAGTGGGATGGTTTCCTCTATGGCCGAACCACCATTTGACCGAAATAAATTTTGGCTATACTTAAGCCACCGAGTGGACCGAACTCACTCATAATTCGGTTCTCTTGTCTTCCCTTTCTTATCTCGGCTTTCCATATAGAACCCATAGTACGGTTTTAGACCGAACCAGCGACTTTCGACCGGTATAACCCCAAGACCGGCACAACTCCAAGTTGCTTTCGGACCGAAGTACCTCTACAGTCACTGTGCCGGAGTAACTTTGTCCCTCTTATGCCGGAGTAGCTTTGCTTCTCCTCGGCCGGAGTAACCCTGTCTCTCCTGGGCCGAAGTAACCATACCTCTCCTGGGCCGGAGTAACCTTGCGGCCTTTTCACCAAGTCCTTGGCACTTTGGGTCACGAAGCCTATCACATAGCTCGGCCCAATTTTTACCAAAAATTACCCTCTCAATTGCCCCTTAATTCCATCTGCATAGCATGATTGGGATTACCAGTCCACCAGCCAAGCTGGCGTCGTTTTAAGCTTTTCCAGCCGAGCTAAAAATATCTTAGCCTCTTCAGCCGAGCTAAAAACTCTCGAACTTTTAAGTCGAGCTAATTTTACTCCGGGCTCCGTTTTGTCCGGTCAAAAACGTCTCTTCAATCATAGCGTCTGTAACGCTTCCCATTCCAGTGACACGTGGCAAGCTCTGATAAGCTGTGGCCAACTGTCACGCCGCCCTACAGAAATTTTGTACAGTTCCCGCCTTTTCTTTCTCTCTTATTTCACAAAACACTCTTTCCTTTTTTGAACCATTCACCCATTCTCTTCACCTTCTCTTCTCCCTTGTTTCCTGAGCCCCTGAGCTTTGAGCTTGCTGTGTTCGTGCCTCCATTGCTGCCATTGCCTCCATCTCTTAACTTCTCTCTTACTCGGGTAAGCAAGCCTATCCTTCTTGCTCTTTTGCCTGTTTTATCATTTGTTTTTGTTTTGTATGCTTTTTGCAAACACTTTTCTCCATTTGTTGCTTTGCTTTTGTACTTTCACGAAGAAATAGTAGCAGAGTTCATGTGTGTATGAACTTCTGTAAAAAACTAGTCTTAGATCCAGAATAACGTAGCGACCGATCTAGGGTACTGTTTGTCCAAATAGGCAAATTACTTCAGTCAATAGCCGAACTAAAACTTGTAGAGATGACAGTAACTTCAAAAAATAACCTTCTGATTCGCTTTAGCCGAAATAAGATCACCGAACGAAGTCTGAATACATTGACCTAAGAACCTTAGTCTTCAACCGAGCTAAGCCTTTGGGGCCAAGCCAGCTTTCTTAGTTTCTAAACCGAACTCAGAAAGCTGCCCCTAGAGGCTTAACCGAAATAACTTTATTCACACTGCAACCGATTTAGGCCTTGGGGCTAAACCAGCTTTCTTAGTTTTTTAGACCGAACTCAGAAAGCTGCCCCTAGACGTTAAACCGGTCTACCGAGCAAACTGCCCAAACCGAGCTACCAAACCTTTTGATGAACCGAGAAAGAACCAGTTTTTGAGGCCGAAGTAGGGCTCTTATACCTTGCTTTTAAATTGTAGCACGGTCCAACGATCAGTGCTTTAACCCCCTCTGTTTTCTACTTTGCAGACTTAGGTTACCCAGGCACTCCTGCGTGCGCTCAACCGAGCTACTGAGCACGATTTTTGCACCGATATAAATTATAAGTAAATTATACATCAGATGGGTAAGTATAGGTATCTAGTTGAGACACCTGGTGGCATGGCCGAATTTAGGAAAGATTACCATATTCCTGATGATGTTCATCTGAGTTTGGCCGAAAAAGATGTTATTCCATGGGAAAAAGAAGGCCTCGTCCCTTTTACCCTTCAATCCATAATAGAAACCGGACTACGGTTTCCCGTCCAACCATTGATCTGTGAATTTCTTAGGCAGACTAGGTTATGCCCCACCCAACTGTCCACCAATACATACCGCATTATTATGGGAATAGCCGCACTAAACCATCAAATCGGACTAAACCTTGGTCTGGCCGAAATTTTCCACCAATACTCCATCGGCTCAAAAGATGCTGGGTGGGTCTATTACCTTAGGATTCGCCGCCGCCGAGAGAAGATAGTAAAACACACACCGGACAAAGACCTTAACGACGATGATTTTTTCTGGGTCTCTGGGAACTTTGAGGATTTTCAAGCCCAAATTCCTGGCCGACCTATAAATTGGAAAAAGGGAGAGCCCGGTAATTTAACTTCGGTCTTCTTCCTTGTATGTTATTTCGGTTTTTTTAGTCTATTAGCCGAACTAACACTTCTCTTTTTGCAGATTTCGCCCACCTCCGTTCCCTATACAGCTATCCCAACCTTGCGATTTTGCGAGCCGCACTACGGTGTAAAGAAAGGAGTTGGGCCAAACTTCTAAACTTTGAACCGACCTACCGATATAGCGGTCGTCGGAAGGCTCGAGTGACCGATTTCCTTCTCGAGGAAGCACCAGAACCGGACCCAACCTTACCCGAGATACGACTTGTCCCATTAACTGCTGAAGAAGAGATGGCAAAGAAAAGCAGGGTTAGGGCCCTTCTGACCGCAACAACCAGAGCCGAAGTACCACCAACTATTGAGGCGCAGCCTGCCGTTGTGGCCCTCCCTTCTCAACGGCCTTCTTCATCTCGCCCTTCCAAACGCTCCCGATCTACATCGACCGAACAGCAACTTGTCGATGAGGTTGAATCCATCCCCCAAAGTCCTCAACCTTCCCCCCAACCGGAGCAAACTGACCGAGCTGAATCTCCGAAGTGGGCTCCGCCGCTGACCTTCAACGACCGAGACATCAAAGCTACTGACTCGGTCGTGGCTGAAAAAGATCACCAATTGGCTTTTAATCTGGCCAAAAGTGTGTGCCTCCCCAAGGATATGGAGCACCACTTAAAGCAATTGAACATCGAAATGAAGTCAATTCGGTCTGCATCCAAGTCCATGATTTTGGTAAGTAACTGTCCATTTTTTCTTGTTTGAATTTTCCAACCTTTACTTCGGCTTAACAGAAGTCTTTGTTTTGTCAGGCCTTACAGAAGAACAACATCACTTACAAGAAAGTCCAAGAACTCCGAAAAACCACAAGGCAAGCAATGGCGGAAGCCGAGGCAAAGGCGGCCGAACTAGAGGAGGCCGAAAGGAAAATGACCGAGCTTCAGGCAGAGAACGGTCGACTTGCCGATCTGGTTAGCTCGGCTGAAGCGGAGAGGCAGAAAGCGGCCATCGCTATGAAAGACAAATATATGCGGGAGTTGGTGAAGCTTGAGAAGAGAAAAGACACCGAAATAAGCGAACTAAAAAAGAGCATGGAGGCGGCCGAAAAGGAGGGGTACAAGCGAGGTTACAACGAGGCAGAAGACGCCTATGTCAAACAATGTGACGCCGCGAAGGAGCTGTTCTTTAAGTGCGGCTGGAGGGCGGCTGTGGAGAAGCTCGGTCATGATCAACAGACCGAGGTCTTCGACCCTCCAGCTTACTTTATACCGAAGTCCCTTGCGGAGTATGCAGACGCCTTGCAACAAGAGTTTCTGGAGGACTCTGACTCTGATGACTCCTCTGCTCCCGAAGACATTCCGGTTGTAAGTGCAGACCCGACACTTCGGTTGGAGCCCATGGTGGATGACCTACCTATCGAACAGCCAAATGAAACCGTGGTTCCAACCGAAACCAACCCGGCGACCGAGCGTGATCTTCTCCTTGAAACCGGTTTTCAAGTTGATGGTGATGCGGCCTTTGACGCCGAAATACAAGAGCTCTTTTCTTGACTTTGTACTTTTTTCTTTTTCTTATTTCGTCTTTGTAACCGGGCTTTGGTCCTTGCTTTGTACTTATTTTGATCTTTAATGAAATGGAAATTTGCTTGAACTCTAACTTCGGTTTTGATATGTATGTCTGTACTTTGTAGTGCCTTCAGTTACTCCAACTGTTATTTCGGTTTTGGCTGGTTAAACTACGATTACTAGCCAACCACTCCTTAGCCGATATAATCACTTCGGCTGAGGAGTACAAAGTGCTTAATCCAGTCAATCCAACTTCAGCCATACCCTTACTATGGCTGAAGGGTAGCAAGTGTTGGTTTATTTCAGCCAACCACTCTTCAGCCTTGCACTTACTTCGGCTGAAGAGTAACAAGTGTTGGTTTATTTCAGCCAACCGCTCTTCAGCCTTGCACTTACTTCGGCTGAAGAGTAACAAGTGTTGGTTTATTCCAGCCAACCGCTCTTCAGCCTTGCACTTACTTTGGCTGAAGAGCAACAAGAGTTGGTTTATTCCAGCCAACCACTCTTCAGCCATGCACTTACTTCGGCTGAAGAGTAACAGGAGTTGGTTTCTTCCAGCCAACCACTCTTCAGCCTTGCACTTACTTCGGCTGAAGAGTAACAAGAGTTGGTTTATTCCAGCCAACCACTCTTCAGCCTTGCACTTACTTCGGCTGAAGAGTAACAGGTGTTGGTTTATTCCAGCCAACCACTCTTCAGACTTGCACTTACTTCGGCTGAAGAGTAACAAGAGTTGGTTTATTCCAGCCAACCACTCTTCGGCCTTGCACTTACTTCGGCTGAAGAGTAACAAGAGTTGGTTTATTCCAGCCAACCATCGAAGTTAGTTTTTCCAGCTAACCACTCTTCAGCCTTGCACTTACTTCGGCTGAAGAGTAACAGGTTGGTTTATTCCAGCCAACCACTCTTCAGCCTTGCACTTACTTCGGCTGAAGAGTAACAGGTTGGTTTATTCCAGCCAACCACTCTTCAGCCTTGCATTTACTTCGGCTGAAGAGTAACAAGAGTTGGTTTATTCCAGCCAACCATCGAAGTTAGTTTTTCCAGCTAACTTATAGTATTTGGTTATTCCGACCAAATGTCCTGCAGCCTGGATCCTTATCCTGGGCTTAGGAAGGGTGTTGGTTTATTCCAGCCAACCTCTAAGTTAGTTTTTCCGGCTAACTTAGAATGAAAATGCTTGCAATGTGCCTAATCTTTACTAAAGCTAACTTTTACAAGGAACAACTTGTGCTAAAAAGAATTTCTCATTTTATTGAAGGAAGAGAAAATTACATATGTTTGAAAAGAAAAAGCTAAAAGTAAAATAACTTGAGATTGGCCGTATTCCATGGCCTAGGGATTGCCTTGCCATCCTTGTCTTCTAGGTGGTATGCCCCTTTGCCTGCTAACCCAACCACCTTATAAGGACCTTCCCAATTTGGGCCTAACTTGCCATCTCCTGGGATCAAGGTGTTTCCCATTACTTTGCGTAGTACCCAATCCCCAATCTTGAATTGTCTTGGATGCACCTTTTTGCTGTATTTTCTGATTAACTCTCGTTGGTATGAGGCGATGTGGACTAGTGCTCTTTCTCTTCTTTCTTCTGCAAGGTCGAGTTCTAAGGCTATGGCTTCTCCATTTAAGTTTGGATCAAAGTTTTCGCTTCGAATTGTGGGGAGGCCAACTTCTAGTGGGATCACTGCTTCCATTCCATAGGCTAAGGAGAATGGTGTTTCTCCAGTTGATCGCCGAGGCGTGGTGCGGTAAGCCCATAAGACGTGAGGAAGTTCATCAGCCCACTTGCCTTTTGCTTTCTCTAGCCTTTTCTTTAGTCCATCCAAGACGACTTTATTTGATGCTTCTGCTTGCCCATTTGCTTGAGGATATGCCGGTGTAGAATTGTAGAACTCTATCTTGTACTCTTCACAAAAGCTTCTAAAGATTCTGCCGTCGAACTGAGTTCCATTGTCTGAGATCAGTGCTTTTGGTATGCCAAACCGAGTGATGATATTCTGCCAAACAAACTTCTTCACATCTTTTTCTTTGATTGACGCCAATGCTTCTGCTTCCACCCACTTTGTGAAGTAGTCTGTTGCTGCGAGAAAGAATTTTCTGCAGCCGGGTGCTGTTGGAAGTGGTCCTACTATGTCCAAGCCCCACATTGCGAAAGGCCATGGGCTAGTTAAGGGTAGGAGTTCTCTTGCTGGTTGATGTATTTGGTGTGCGAATTTTTGGCATTTTTCACACTTCTTCACATATTTCTCTGAGTCTGCTTGCATATTTGGCCACCAATATCCTTGCGAAATAGCCCTGTAAGCGAGCGACCTTCCCCCTTGATGACTTCCACACACCCCTTCGTGTATTTCGAACAGGAATGCTTCTACTTTGCTGGGATGAACGCACTTGAGGTAAGGCCCAGAGAACGACTTCTTGTATAATGCCAAAGATGGAGATAGCCAAAATCGCTGCGCCTTTGCCCTTATTCTGTTGGCTTCTTTTTTCTCTTCTGGTAGGATGCCGTCTTTTAGGAATAGGATGATGGGATCCATCCAAGAAGGGCCTAATTCTGTGCAACATACTTCTTCTGCTTCGGGGTCTTCTATGCTTGGTCTTGGTAAGAAGTCGATGAGTAATGGATGAGGGATTGATGTATCTGCCATTGAGGCAAGGCCTGCTAGCTCGTCCGCTCGGCTGTTTTCCTCCCTGCCAATTTGTTCTATCCTCACCACATCAAACTTCTTGATCTCTGTTCTGACTAACTCTTGGTACTTGGCCATTCTGTCGTCCTTTGCTTCGTATTCGCCAGAAATTTGGTTTACCACCAGCAGAGAGTCACTGTATACCATTAGTTCGGTTGCTTTCATGAAGTGTGCTGACTTGAGTCCTGCGAGAAGCGCCTCATACTCCGCTTCATTGTTGGATGCTGGGAAGCCAAGGTTGATTGCTTGCTCTATAACCAAGCCGTCTGGAGAGATGAGGACTATGCCAAGCCCTGCACCATGTCGGTTGGATGCTCCATCCACAAAGAGCTTCCACATCTCTCCAACGAATAGTTTCCAGCAAGTGGAAGGATCAGATGATGTCGTGGGGTCAAGAATGGTGTTTTCTTCAAGGTCTATGTTGGCTGTCTGTCCTTTGTCCTCTGTTTGAACTGTTGGTGAGCCTTTGTTTGTCTCTCCCTTGTTGTCCTTAGTATGGTCTGCCTTGGTGCTTGATTGACTACCTTCCACTAGGGGTTGCGCTATTCCGGCGCCAACTTTCGTCCCTAGTTCGGTTGTGTCAGTTAGGTCGACTGGGCAGATATGATAACTTCCAGGAGTAAACTCTGCGACGAAGTTTGCCAAAGATTGGGCTTTTATTGCGGTCTTGGGTTGGAACTTGATGTCGAATTGTCCCAACTCTACTGCCCACTTCAAAATTCGCCCACTAAAGTTCGCCCTTTCAAACAGAGCTTTTAATGGAAAGGCTGTGAGGACGACTATGGTGTGGGCGTGAAAGTAGTGCGCCAACTTTCTGGATGCCATCATTAATGCTAATGCCAGTTTCTCCAGGGGCAAGTACCTTGTTTCGGCTCCTAATAATGTCTTGCTGACATAAAAGATGGGCAAGTGTTGTATTCCTTCTGCACGAACCAACACTGCGCTGACTGCGTGCTGAGAGACTGCCAGGTACAAAAAGAGTTCTTCACCAGGTACTGGAGTAACAAGTAGTGGTGGGGAAGACATGTACTCCTTCAAGCTTTCCAGAGCTCGGTCGCATTCTTCATCCCACTCAAACTTGGCCTTTAAAGCTTGGAAGAATGGTCGTAGTCTGTCTGATGACCTGCTTATGAACCGGTTGAGTGCAGCCGCCATACCAGTGAGATGCTGCACTTCTTTGACTGAGTTTGGTCTCTCCAACTCCTGGATTGCTTTGATCTGAGAGGGGTCTGCTTCTATACCTCGGTTGGTCACCAGGAAGCCCAAGAATTTGCCAGATCCAACTCCGAATGCGCATTTGGACGCATTGAGGCGCAACTTATGTTTCTTCAGGATCTGGAACATCTCGTCTAGGTCTTTAAGATGGTCATTCTCATCCTTGCTTTTGACCACCATGTCGTCGATGTAAGCCTCCATTGTTCTGCCTAACAATGGTTCGAACATCTTGGTGACCATCCTTTGGAATGTCGCCCCTGCGTTCTTTAGGCCAAATGGCATGACCTTGTAGCAATATAACCCCCTTGGTGTTGTGAAGGATGTGACCTCCTGGTCTGGTTCATGCATGGCGATCTGGTGGTAGCCTCTGTATGCATCCAGAAAGCTAAGTCGGTTATGCCCTGCCGTTAGGTCCACCAGTTGATCTATCCTTGGTAGAGGAAAGCTATCTTTTGGGCACGCCTTGTTGACTGTTTTGTAGTCGACGCAGACACGCCATTTACCATTCTTTTTTGGCACTACGACTGTGTTGGAGATCCATCTTGGGTAGTGCACTTCCCTTATTGCTCCTGCCTCCAGCAGGTTGCCTACCTCTTCTGCCACTATTTCGGCGTGGTGGAGTGCCGATCTGCGTGTGCGTTGAATGACAGGTCTGGCGGATGGGTGGACATTGAGTTGGTGACTGATGAAGTTTGGATCAATGCCTGGCATGTCGTAAGGTGTCCAGGCAAACACTTCGATATTAGAGGTCAAGAATTCCAAGACCTCTAATCTCTCAGTGCTGGACAACGATGAGCCAAGCAAGAAGAACTTATCCGGGTTCTTCTCATCTATTTTTACCTCCACCAAGTCCTCCACCGCTTTCTGATCAGCCTCTTTGCCGACGTCCGCGAATAGTTCATTACTCTCTGGTTCTTCCACCGAATGAACGTATCCTTTGGCAGCTCGGCTTCCATTCGCTGTGGCGAAGCATTGTTTTGACATGATCTGATCGCCATAGACTTCTTCAATTATACCGGTGTCATTGGGGAACCGCATTACCTGATGTTATGATGACGCTACCGAACGCATGGCATGCAGCCATGTTCTGCCCAAGATGATGTTGTATGTGGAGGGGACCTTCAATACCCAGAACTCCACTTGTTTTGTTACACTCCCTGCTCTGACTGGAAGAATTATTTTGCCGACAGGCCACTCTGGCATGGAGTTGAATCCAATCAGGGGAGAAACTGCAGGCGCCAAGTCTTTGTCTTGCAGCTTCAGTTGTTTAAATGTGTCGTAGTACATGATCTCACATGAACTGCCCTGGTCAATCAGAATCCGCTTGACGTCAAAATCTTTGACTCGGAGAGTGACAACCAGAGCATCATTGTGAGGACAGTATATTCGATCCAGGTCCTTATCTGAAAAAGACATGACGTTTGTTGCCTCTGTTTTCCCCTTCTTGATAGCAGGTTGGGCACTTAATACTTCCCTAAAGTGCTCAGCCTTCTTAATTGAACCTCTGAGCTCGCATACGCGCTCAGGTTAAAAAACTCCATGAATTACATTGATAATGCCTTGAGGTGGTGCATCGATTGGTATTCTGTTGGGATGGTCATTATGATCTTGGGGGGCCGGTTGCGCTCCTCCTTCAATGTATTTGTCCAAGTGGCCTGCTGCCACCAATTCTTCCAAGTGCTGTCTCAGTGGCTTGCAATTCTCAGTTCGGTGCCCCTTTTCTTTGTGGAAGGTGCACCGTGATCTGTCGTCGTAATCTTTCTGAGCTTCCCCTAGCCTGGCTGGCCACTTGACGAAAGGCTCATCTTTTATTTCGCTCAGAATCCTATATATTGGCTTTTTGAACACCGTTGTTATGGCAGTGCGGATTCTCAACCATCTTTTGTCTGGGTCTTCTCCGTTATCTCGCCTACCACGCCCGTTTCTATTCTGCCGATCTACTGTATTGACCTTTGCTGAGGTCTTCTTTTCTGGTACTGCGGTTGCACTAGATTTTGCTTTTGCACGTGCGCCATCCTCTTCTACCCTGATGTGCTGATGCACTCTTTCCATCAGGGCCTCCATGGTGAGGGGTGGCGTCATGGTAATCGAATCCCTTAGTCTGTTCCCTACTGGTAGGCCTCTTTTATATTGCGCAATGGCTAGATTGGTGGGGCAGTCTCCAATCAGGTTGAATGTCTCCCAGTAGCGACTGTTGTAAGATCTGAGGGTCTCTTTTTCACCCATGTCGATGGAGAGTAACTGGTCTATCTCCACCGGTGTTTTAGTATTTGTTCGAAACCTCGTTACGAACGCTTCTGCCAATTGGGCCCAAGAGGCTATGCTGCCCTCTGGGAGCTTTTCGAACCAAGTCAAGCCTAGGTCGCCAAGACTTGACGGGAAGAGTATGCACATTAAGGCCTCGTTTCGCCTGTACACAGCCATGACTTGGCGAAAGTGGCTCAGGTGTGAATACGGGTCCGTCTTCCCTTCATATGTATTGAATTTCAGCTGAAGGAAGCCTGATGGTAGGGGCGCGTTTTCGATTGCTGGGACAAACGGCGAAGTCTGTAGTCTTGCCAATGCCTTGTCCGTTGGTTTGTAGGCCGGTCGCGGTATTGGCATTCCAACCTCGACGCTTCCATGCGTCCGAGGAGCCAACCGTTGTAAGGCCGAAACTCGGTGTGGATCCCTTGCCCTGGCATCCTCCTTGCATCGTGCTTTTTCTTCGAGCACAGTTCGTAAGTTGGATGACCTGAGCAGCTCTGTTTGTCTAGATCTGGTTTGGTGTGAATGTGAAGGCCAATACATGCTTCCTTCAGTGTATGATCTTTCGGATCTCGTCCTCTCAGACCTGGAGTGACGAGTTCTGGGGGAGGGTGTAGTATTCCTACTATGATTCTCTGAGTGGCGAGGGGGCGTCTTGTGCTTGCGCCCTTCTCCTGTCGCCACATCTTTAGTCTTCATCTGGCGTTTCAAAGCCTCCATGTCCGCCGCCATCTTTCGAATTAGTTCATCTTGTTCCTTCACGCGATCTTCCAGGGCTTGAGGATCAATCCTCCTCCTTTGCCTGTCAGGACTTTGAGAGCGACGAGGGCTGCTATTCCGCCTTCCCCTGCCACTCCTCCTAGAATTATGTTGTTGGGGCTCCAGATCTGCCATAGGAGGGACAGAGGGTATTCCTTCTCGCCTTGCGCCTCCGTCTGGAGTTAGCCCGTCGACGGCGGACTGCGGTAGTTCTTCAATGTGTGCCATTGATTTAAGAAAAGGAGAAGCTTAGTCAAGAGGTTTTTGTTCTTGTCTGTTCTTCCCACAGACGGCGCAAATTGTACGGGGAGGAAATAATTCTCCTCGTATAATCCTGTTGACCAAGTCCACGCTCCTCCATACGACGTCGCTTTATCACCTGAAAACACAAACATAAGCTAGCCGGCGGGTGTGTGCCGGAAACCTCTCCGATGCCTAAGTCAGTAAGCTTGACAAATAGACAAAGTTTTATGCTCTCAGAAAGAATTATGTTCAATTACCTCCCCTAAGGTGATGTTTGTGGGCTTTTATAAGTTTCCCGTGGCACAATCCTAGTAGGACTTGTATTTCTCCATGCAGTGTCCTCCTAGGATTCATACTCCTAAGGATAATGTTTATCCTTTTACACCCTCCCCCACTGCTTAAACCAAGTGGGATGGTTTCCTCCATGGCCGAACCACCATTTGACCGAAATAAATTTTGGCTATACTTAAGCCACCGAGTGGACCGAACTCACTCATAATTCGGTTCTCTTGTCTTCCCTTTCTTATCTCGGCTTTCCATATAGAACCCATAGTACGGTTTTAGACCGAACCAGCGACTTTCGACCGGTATAACCCCAAGACCGGCACAACTCCAAGTTGCTTTCGGACCGAAGTACCTCTACAGTCACTGTGCCGGAGTAACTTTGTCCCTCTTATGCCGGAGTAGCTTTGCTTTTCCTCGGCCGGAGTAACCCTGTCTCTCCTGGGCCGAAGTAACCATACCTCTCCTGGCCCGGAGTAACCTTGCGGCCTTTTCACCAAGTCCTTGGCACTTTGGGTCACGAAGCCTATCATATAGCTCGGCCCAATTTTTACCAAAAATTACCCTCTCAAATAAATAAATAAGCAAGTAAACTTGAACATAATATTTTTCACTAGTGTTAAAGGAAAAAGTATAGGGACAAGTTGTGAATTGTTCAATTATTGTAATATAAATATATTAAACTTGATATTGAAATGAAATATTTGTAAGACCTATTAAAAATTTAAAAAGTAAACAAACTACTAGCTTAAATTAATACAAAATTCTTAAAGGTTAGTATTTTGCATTATAAAATTACATTGTGATTTCTTAACGTTCTTTAGCTTATGTGTAACTCACTATTAATAATTTTAAAAAATATATTTTTTACAAACATATCCCAGCGGTACCGATATCCTATTTTTTTCTGTTTTGGCGTATCACTGTATCCGTATCGTGTATGCTTCCTAGGTGTCTAGGGATCGCCTGTACGTAAAGGGAAGAAATCAGAATTGAATATCAACTAAGCAAGCACACACCATTGAATTGAAAAAGGTATGGATCATAATTGAACTCTTTTGATGCTTGAAATTTTCAATCTAAACACTAAAAATCAAATTGTTTTTGGCATCAAATTTCAACTTTACAGACATTCAAGAATGTGTGTACAGATCGATTGTGTAAAAAAAAACGACACGAAGAGAAAAGATCGGCGACCAATCTGAAGGAACATGATTATGATTAGCCGAAAAAATTATTAAATATTCAGAACAATGACTGTGCAAGTGTGATCGATACAAACCAGTTTTTCTTTCCCAATAATCATCTTGTTGGGGTTTCTTGGTAATTATAAATGCTTCCTCCACTAAGTTTGTTGTAGGATCACTCTATATTGTTCTTCTTTATGTTCGACTCTATTTTTTTTAATAGAATGTTCGACTCTGTCTCTCTAAATGCACAAATTATGATCTCTTTTTTTCCATTTTTTTTTTTTGTGTGGTCATCCACCACAAACATCAATTGCGTAATAAAATAAATAAATAAATAGATTAAAAAAAAAACAGACTTCAAGAAAGAACTAACAATTTCTTAGACAACGAACTATTCAGCTTGTTTGCGAGAGCAAAAAATTTAGTTTGAGCCCAATGGTAGTGATTGATTGACATCGACAAATTTAAATAAATTTTAAATAAATAAAAATTAGGTTTTGTGATTGAATTTTATACCTTAAGAAGATTAACGGCTTTTCTAGAGGTAATTAAGTAAAGAATGAATGAAATATAACAGAACATGTATTTATTCAATCAAATTGTCACTTGTTATTAATTACAAGAACTTAAATAAGATCAAAGAAATGATGAAATACAGCAATCAACAGAAGAAAAAGAAGTGGAGGTTGGAAAACTATCATTTAATCTACTCCTAAAATGGCTAACTTAACACTACTCCTAAATAATTCTTCACGAATTAGTTGTGAGTGGTTGTGAATGATTGATTGATTGATTCTTTGTATGTCTCTTGGCCTATTTATAGATTCAGCCGCATGAGAGAAAGAGATAACGTAAGCCTACTATTTCCTCAACAAGCCCATGATTTCCTTAACATTATCTATATCCCATGTTTGATAGGAATCATTTTGGAGATTTGACTCTTGATTTGATCTTAACTCCTTGATCTTAGCAACTAATTTTCTGGCCCTTTATTTAATATGTCATCATGTCACATTCTTAACACATTTATCATGCCACGTTAGCATGCTTGTTGGGAGAAATAATAATAATAAAAACAAATGTGGTCAAGGTTATTTTTTGAAAATAGCTTATGATTTTAATTGATATTAATTGATAGACCATAATTAATAGGCCACAATTAACAGAAAAATAAAATTTGGTGCAAATAATGTCCCCCTCATTTAAATGGATTGAAGAATGAAATCCAATTGAATGATTTGTAAGGCGGTTTACCACAATTGATGTGACGACCCCAACACATATATCATAATTATACTTACTTAATTATGTGTTAATTTTTAATTGTGATATGTACTTTGTGATTATGTATATATAATGAATGTTTGTAAATGTTATGGTATGATGAGAGAGATGATATGTATGTTACCGTTCATGTCATGTATGCACAGCTCAAAGGACAAATTTTATACTCTGCTTCCACTTCAGGCCCCATATGTTTAATTATATATTTTTTGAAATTTTGTCTTCGAGACTGGGTAATCTGGGATTACTAGCCAGTTACAGTCTAAACCTCTAGGAGTGATTTTGGGTCGTGACAATTGACAAAAAATATTTTATGATGCAAATAATCCAAATTCTTGAAGAGTTATATTATACCCATAGTAATTTTTAATCTATCACTACCGATTGGCGAACACTCCATCTTTGGCTCTGTTGAGTGACATAATAAAGAGTCACATCCCTTATTTTAAAAATAAAATAATTCTCCGTTAGTCACATTTTGGCTAATTAAAGAGAATTCACAACATATAGCATTTTTCAACCATTGTTGTTTTTCAAATCATGTCATGAAAATTAATTTTTGGTGTGATTCACAAATCCAAAGTAGATATTAGATCCCAAAACTCACATAATTAAATGTTATGAAATATTCATAAATTTTGACACTTTGAACAATGTCAAAAAATTCACGTTTAATAAACGTGGGTACATAATTTCAGCCACATTTGGCTTAAAATCATGCCCCCAAGTTCATAATTTTCAGCCATCTTTGACTTAAAATCATGTCCTCCAAGTGAATTTTTACCATCATTCTGTGATATTTTTTAACATTTTTTTTAGAGAATGAGTTGTTCTTCCTTTTTAGCCATTAATGGCTTGTCACTTTTTGCCCCGTTTGGCAAAATATCATGCCCCCAGGTGAACCTTTATCATCAAAATTTTATTTTTTTGGAGAAGAGGTTGTTTTTAAATTTTAGCCATTAATGGCCTATGAAAATTCTCCAAAGTTGTCATTACCCAAATCTGCCCCTATAGGTTTAACATCGTGACCAACCAGTAATCCTGGGATTACCGAAATAGATCAACAAAATAAGGGGCTAGCGGAAGCATTTATTCAAACATATAATATCCATAGAGCTGTGCAAACATATATGGGACAGAAAATTTAAAACTTCTATTCACATATATGTGACGTCATATTTACATCAGTCTTACATTACCCAAAGCAGATAAAACAAAACGGGACTTAGCCCTATATACAGTCTAGACAAAGTCTTGTCCCAAAAGAGAGAAGGAAAAAGATAAAAAAGACACCACGTGCACTTGTTTTGAACGATTGAAGCACTTGGGAACCTCTTCGGGAGGCACTATGGTTAGCTTGACAAAACAGAATTCCAAACATAAGCTTAAGTCTGGTCCCGCACCTGATCACCTACATACATAAATAATACAGTGAGCTGGAGCTTAGTGAATAACAACAAAGTAAAGTGGTTTATGACTAATGTCCAAAACAAGATCAGAAATCAGATTTCAGATCAGAACAGATTCAGATTCACATGCTCATACAAATTTCATAAATAGTTACACGTGGTACATCCATTAGTTAACAGGTTAGATTGGTCATAAAGATCCATATGCATAGTCGGTACCGACGACTATAAAGTTCAACATCTTTGTGCACAAAAAGCCATGGTATTGTTACCCCCAGGCGAGGGCCACGTGAACTTAGGCCTCGATATTATTACCCCCAGGCAAGGGCCACATGAACATAGACTATGGTATTGTTACTCCCGGGCAAGAGTCACATGCATATATTGGCCACGGTATTATTATCCCCGGGCAAGAGCCATGCGAACTAAGGATGCCACAAATACATTTCAGAAAACTGGACATTCATTCATGATTTACAAAATAGCATTTCAGAAAACAGATCATATCATATCAATTAGAAAATACTTATAATCAAACATAGCTTTACAAAGTTGTTACTCACACATAGCTCCAATAACAAAACAGATCACGTGGACAGAACAAACTGATTAGGCGGTGCTAACACATGACCTACACAAACACGTGACAGATACTCTTGAACGTTTGTCCCAAAGTGCTTAACTTATCATTCTTCTTTCTTAGCGTGTGTTTCTAACTCTTATTCTCATTATTGATACCTAATCACGGCCTAAGAATGACTTAGACGCAATGAGGATGCAATGATGCACTTGGAAAACAGTTAGTAAAATTTCTGAAACAAGGCACTTCGCTCAAGCGCAACTTTTGTCGCTCGAGCGGACCCCTTGGTCTGCAAAACTTCTGAGATCTCTCATTTATGTTCGAGCGCAATTTCTTTCGCTCGAGCCAAGGTTCAAAAATAAGAGTGATCGCTTGAGCGCAGGTTCTGTCGCTCGAGAAGAGTGCTCATGTCTGCAAAAGTACTGGGAGGTTGCATTCTTCGCTCGAGCGCAACTTCCACCACTCGAGCGAAGAGTGCGAATTCTAGAATTTCCAGATTGCTCTCTAAGCTACAAAACTCAAATTCAAAGATTCAAAACACATCCTTTGGGCCCAAAACTTCAGAAAACATGTCTAAACTTGTATAACATCATGAATTGAAAGTCATTTCGCAAAATCAAGGCCCAAAAGCAAGTGAATTATTCCAAAAGTAAATTTGAAATTTTGAAAACATAACATGCATGTAATGATATGAGCTTCAACCTTCCAAAACATGATCAATTGAGATGTTTAGCACAAAAGCATGTTGAATTCTTAAAAGAAAGGCAAGATGAACACATGCACATGTTGAGTTGAAAGCCAAGCATTCATTCAGTGGTCTCAAGTCTCTTCTTCTCTCTGTTAATGGTTTAGGGTTATTTGATTTTGTTTCTGCTGTTTAGGGTTTAGGTGTATTAACCCAGTAGATGAGCACCAGCCCTTCATGATTCGGTTGCTTTTTATAAATGCAATTATTACCATACACATTGAACATTGGTTGATATATGTTTGTGTTTTGGAACAACCCCTCATGCTAGGGATAGTTTTGCTTTGAATTTTATTCAGTTTTGCTGAGTTTTTTGGGGGATCATTTCAATTGAAAGGCACATAATTTTTCTGATTTTTTGCTTTTCTGTTTGGGGGGTATGAAAGTTAAGTTGTAGGGTCATGTGTGTTTGGGGCCAAGTTGTGTTTTGTTTGCTCTTTTTGCCACCTAAACCAGTTTTTCTAGTGAAATTCAATGCTTAGCTACCCTTGGTATTTAGTTCGCAAGGCAAGGAAAACGTTATGCACAACTGTGTATGTGAAATAAAAATAGTGATATACAAATATAAAATCTATGTTGAAAAGTTATACTGAATGATTTGGCTGGGTTTTGAGCTATCATCTCAAAAGAAAGAACTCATGGAGATGTCTTTAATTACCCAAAATAACACTGCCATGTCATTACGTATACAAATTCTGGTGGAATTGCATTTTCCTTGGAATAAATCTGTTCATTATGAGTTTTGATTTCCGTTGCATTTGTAATTAGCACATTCATATATTTGTGGGATCATTTTGGTTATCATAAATTTTATTCATGTATTTGGGGGATCATTTTGGTTATCATAAATTTTATCCCTTGCGTATTTTGTAATTTCTTGATTGTAATGTAATAGAAATGTATGGCTTTTATGTAGCATTTTGAACACCTCATTTCCTTCACCTATGATAACAAACATAGTGGTTCTCATAATTAGGATAACAAACAAAAAATAAGTTCATAGAGCTCAAAAAAATGGATTGGAATACAATAGGAAAGAAACAAGTTTAAGAGTTAGAGTTTTGGAATTTTTACCCATGCAGTTGCTGAAATCTCGTTCATTTATCCCTCATTTTTTTTGAATTTATACTCTCTCTGTAACGTTGGACTCTTCATTTATTCTTGCTTTGTGTTGTTATGCAGAAATGGCGCTGCAACATATGATTGGTTTTGGACATTTTTTCTCCAATCCGCTTAAAGAGCAATTTTTTAAAGATTCCTCTTATTCCTCCGTTGCTGCTAGCACTACTACTATTCAGTTTAAGGGAAAACGATGGAAAACCGATTTGCTTTCCTCAAGGATGGACAATTCTACCCTGTCAATGTCATCACCAAACTTTCTAAAGTCACCTTCCCGAGTGCACTCCTTTCTGTTATAACATCAATTGCTATAAAGATTATTTTAGTTTGCATATTCCTGATGTATATTTACTGTGAATTTGATTATGAAAGGCAGGCTGGTGGTTTCAGATTAGGCAAATTAAGAGCTTCTAGAATAGCTCAAAGACTCAAGCCTGATGATGATGGGGGGAATAAGGATGGAGAAGCATCTAGTGGGGGTGATGGGGAGGATGATGGTCCCTTACTTATGGATGAGGAAGAGAGGCAAGAATGGAGGAGGAAGATTAGAGAAGTGATTGATATGAATCCGGATGTCGAAGAGGAGGTAGACCCTGTCGAGAGGAGGAAGAAGATGCAGAAGCTTTTGGCTGATTATCCACTTGTTGTGGAGGAGGAGGATCCTGATTGGCCCGAAGATTCGGATGGGTGGGGTTTCAGCTTGGGTCAATTCGTCGACAAGATTACTATTAAAAATGTCAAGGACAATGATGATGAGAATTATGATAGTGAAAATGAATTGGTGTGGCAAGATGACAATTACATTCGTCCAATCAAAGACATCACCACTAGAAAATGGGAAGAGACTGTATTCAAGGACTTCAGTCCTTTGATTGTCCTTGTGCATAATCGATATAGAAGGTTAGTTTTCAGTGTTTATGTTATTTTATTTTTCCAGGTTGCTCCATTTTCCCTCTAATTTCTCATTCCAGTCGCTTCTTTTTTTTTTTTTTTTTTTTCCTTCTGAACATCTTGGTTCTGAATTCTGACTGGATAAACATTCATCAGCCATTTGATAAAAAGTGCTAGTTGTCTTGGCAGTCTTGGGCAACTTTGTTTTTGTTTCCTAGTATGGTTTGTAATTCTCATTTCCATTTGATGCCCGTGCATCAATGTATTTGATTCCCATTTTCCAGATTGGAAGTGATAGGATCTTCTGAAGTTCTAGTTGCTTCTGCAATGCTATGATCTTCTTCTTTTGGTGCCTCGTACTGTATTACAAATTCATGGAGATTCTTCTGTTAGTCTTCCAGAAGCAGCAGATTAGCATCATCTCTCTCTCTCTCTCTAGGTTTAGCCTATATTCCTTGGTAACAACTACCCTTGTATCAATTTTCAATTTATGTGATTGATGGCCATCTGGTTTACACATTGAATCTGGGTTGAATCTTCGCATTCTATTTGTAGAATTCACTTCCAATGGGTCAATGCACATGGACTAATAATTGGTCTTCTGACCTTTTCGATATACTACTTATGATTGCTCAAGTCTCACAATTTCATGTGTGCTTACAGCAATCACTGTCTAATAAGGGAAAGAAAAATTATGTTTGTTATTTAATTTCTAGAGGCTTGGGTCAATTAATTGGAGATGCTTATTGAGATTTGTAACTTTCATGGTTTATTTTATAGCTTAAAATGCAGATTTATTATAGAATATATTTTTATTATCTAATAAAAACTTATGAATCTCTGCAGACCACTGGAAAATGAAAGGATATGGGACGAATTGGAGACAGCTGTAAATATCATATGGAACTGCTGGCTACCATCCCCGAGAGGAAGTAAAGCCATTTAGTTGTTTTTTATTGTCCTCGTCCAACCTTTTAATATTTTCTTTATTTTCAAATACCAAATAGTGTGTTGCAATAGATGCTGTTGTTGAGATTGATTTGGTCTCTGCTCTACAAGTGTCTGTCTTCCCAGAGCTTATCTTCACTAAAGCTGGAAAGATCTTATACCGTGAGAAAGGTAATTTTTCTGGTACATAAAATTATATTCTTGACACAGACTCGGCCTTGAATCATAATAATTGTATTATTATTGATTTTTTTACTGGTATTCAGCTATTTGAACAGCAGATGAGTTGTCAAAAATAATGGCATTCTTTTATCACGGAGCAGCCAAATCACCTTTTTTGAATGAGTGTTGCTATTAGCACCTCATTAATTATTTTAAACTCGCCATTTCTTTGGACCCCCACTTATAAATTCTAAAACCCTTAAAAAAAATTTTCTCCCCCCAAATAATACCAAACTTATCATTGTGAAAACATTCCAACATTCAAACGAATGCACTCCCCCACATCTTAAAAACCCTCTATCCCCAAAACCCTAACAAAATTCACAAAAGTGATTACTACTTCATCTCCATATACTTGTTCATGACCTGAGAAAATAAATGTTGGGTCTTTGGTTGTTGATTCAAAATTCTCCCTTTGTTCGTTCTGCGATTTCCACGGGTTTCAGTTATCTGTTTTGAACAAATAAGAAATGTTTGATTACCTGTTCCCGAACAAATGAACAATGTTCGAGCCTGTGTTCCTGAATTTTAGTCATATGTTCAGGAGTTTAGTCCCAAAAAAATGACGAACAGTTTTTATTATTTTTGTCAATTTTTTCAAGAAACTTACCTTTACAAGGCCAATCTCCCCTGAGTTAAGAACACCATCAAAGTTATGAATCTCCTCTTTGCTTTTATTATTGTACTCCTCTCGTCTCATGGAGTTGTGATTGCTGAAAAAACTTCCATTCATTGTCATTGGCATTGTCATTGCCGGAGAAGTGTAGATAATCAAATGGTTGCTACCATTATTGTCGGAATATTGCCGCCAAAGGGTTTTCAAGATTTTGAGGGTGGGTAGGTTTTTAAGGTGGAATTTGGGGAAGATGGATTGGTGGTAATAGAAGTGGGTGCTCTCATAAATCCTAACTCATGATGTAGTGGGTGTGTGGGCTTAATTGTGAGATAGGGTGTCCCAAAATTATTGTTTTTTTAGTAATTTCATTTGAGGTTATTATTGTAATTAAAAAAAGCTAAAAAATAGAGGGTCCAAAATAATTGATAGGATGCTAATAGCAACACTCATATATGAACGAATGTTGGAGCCCACCAACCAAGATCACATTTCTTGACTAAGTGTGTTGCGCCCTCTGTAGACTCTTTGAATGAATCACTTTGTATCATTTGGTAGCAATCGAATTAGTCTAGATGATTCTGTCAATATTCTTTTAGATGTGATTATTTTTGGAAAACATGATCGCCTTTTTATTCAATCTTTTGATTATTATATATATTATGTGGGAGAAATGATCCGGTCGTCAAGTCTGATCTTCAACTCTGGTGTTGTCAAGAACCTCTAAGAAAATGACAAAAATAATTGTGTGGCGTTACAACGTCGCTTTCCTAAAAAAATATTTTCCCCCACCAAATAATTTGCAGCAGCTGCACAAATAACAGTAGACCAAAATATCCTTGATATGATCAAGTGAACCAATACACTAATATTCAAGTTTGCAAGAAATGAATATCAGCAAAAAGCATGTAGGAAATAGGAAAGCGCCTCCATGGCCACGACGCATCTGTGTTAAGTGCGAAGTGAGCCATCAAAGCACCACACACTCATGTGCTTGTGCAGATGGTAACGCATCATCCTTACAGTGCGTGTGCATGCACAGTAGCATCCTTCTCCACACTTTCATGTTCAAGGGAATATTTCACATTGCTCTTTATTAAAAGCTTTACTTTTTGCCTCTCTTTCCAATTTGGGACGAGTTCCTAAAGCTTGTTTCTAAGAAGCATGGACATGGATACGGATATGGATATGGAACATGGCAATTTCAAAAAAATGGGGACACGGATATGGCGGAGACACGACAATAAAATATGTTTTCATATATTTTTATTTGCTATCTAAATTAATATTACATCCACAAACAATCAATATTAACAAAAACTAACTCTAATTCTTTTTTATTTTTTTATAAAAAAAGAGCACTTTTAAATTAACACTTGCAGTTTATATCTTTTTTTTAGAGTGCTACTATTAGCATTCTATCAATTATTTTGAACCCCCTATTTCTTTAGACCCCCACTTATAAATTTTAAAACCCTTAAAATTTCTTCTCTCCCTAAATAATACAAAAATTATTCTTGTGAAAACATTTCACGCATTCAATTGAATGCACACCGCCCACACCCCCTACACCCCAAAAAACTTCTCTCCCAAAATTCTTAACAAAACCACGAAGGTGATTACTAATCATTTCTAGATACTTGTTCATGACCTTACGGTGAGAAAATAAATGTAGGGTTTTTAATCTTCAATCCTTAAAATATATCAACAAGAAATTGGGTTGGGTTTTTTGTGCTTGAGAAAGAAGAAGAAGAAGAGCCGAGTGTGATTACTGTCAATTGCCCTACCTTGGGTTGTGATCTCTGTCGCCTCATCCTTTTCTTCGGTTTGACCATTGTCAGAATTGGTTATATGTTCCCGAACAAATAAGAAATGTTTGGTTACTTGTTCCAGAACAAATAAATAATGTCTGTATTCCCGAATTTCAGTCATATGTTCGGGAGTTCAAATAACGAATAGTTTTTATTATTTTTACTATTTATTTTTTAAGAAACTTACCCTTACAAGACCAATTTCTTCTAAGTTAAGAACACCATCAAAATTATGAACCTCCTCTGAGCTTTTATTGTTGTACTCCTCTCGTCTCATGAAGTTGTAATTGCCGGAAAAATTTCCACTCATTGTCATTGCCGGAGAAGTGTAGGTCATCAAATGGTTACCACTGTTATTGCCGGAATATTCCCGCCAACGGATTTTCAAGGTTTTGAGGGTGGGTGGGTTTTGAAGGTGGGATTTGGGAAAGATGGATGGGTGGTGATGGAGGTGAGTGCTCTCATAAACTCTAATTCATGATATAGTGGGTGTGTGGACTTCATTATGAGATAGGGTATCCCAAAATTATTGATATCCTTTTTAGTAATTTTATTTGAGGTTATTATTGTAATAAAAAAAAGGCTAAGAAATGGAGGGTCCAAATTAATTAATTGAGTGCTAATAGCATCACTCTTTTTGAATACCATTGGAAAGAGTGAAGAACCGATCCCTACCATTTCAATCAACAGCGAATAGTGTCAGAATAAAAGTTGTACATAACTATATATGTATGTGCATTATGGTTTAGAGAATGACAGTTTCTGGGTTAGCGATGTTGTGTTTACCAAGTTGTTTCCCCATACAAATCAATTGACACCGTGAATATTTAGCTCTTATGGATATTGTAGGGGAGATTTATAGCTACATTTAGCAATTGTTGGTTAATTTCAGTGTGAAAACTGAAAACTTTGCTGTTTATGTGCAAGATGAATATAGAGAGCTCCTGTTTTTTTACTTATTTTTACTTTAAATAGTTTGTGCCCTGTTCTCTAATACTTGATTTTGGTACCAATACTACCTTGTTGCATTCTTTACATAACCAATTGGTTTATGGTGAGGGTTCACAAATTTCTCAGGGCCTATGTGTATTCCATGATTTTAAACATTTTCAAAATATAAATGTAAGAAGACTGAAAAATTTATCACTCAGCTTTCAAAATATAAATGTAGGAAGACTTTGAAAATTTTATCACTCAGCTTTAATATCTGCTGAAATCGTTTTCCACAAACATAAGTAACACCCTTACGATACAACATATGGATGGTCGGTCGTACACAGTGCACAAGGTTTTGGCTTTCCAATGTGATCTAGTAGTAGTGAGTAGGCAAATTTATCCCATTTTGTTAGGGTATTTGCATTGTGCATCTCTGAACCATTCAACATTTAGTTAGTGCTTACCTTATTATTAGGTTAATAAAATTCATAAAACTGTCCAAAGATGCAACCAAGCTTCCTGGAAAATCATTTTCAAAATGGGGCCTCCCAGACTAGCTGCTTAAATTTCAATGTCTTCATTAGTCATCAGCCTCCAGTTCAAAATAAATAAATAAATAATAAATGAGTCATCAGCCTCTCTATTCCATCATCCTTCATCATAACAGCTACCTGGGTAATCCTCAAGGACCATAGTTCCAAGTCCCAGCCTTGAAATAGCTCACTACCAACTTGGTTTTGGAACATTGGCAGTCACACCCTAATGAACATCAAGTGTGACCAGCACAATTTGTTCCACGTTGTGTTCCATCCACACCGTGACAATTAATTTGTAGAGTTTGTGCAAGCAATAATCCACACAAACTCAAGACACAAGTAAAAGTCTTCAAAATTATCATCCTCACAAATAGTTATAGCAGAAATTGAACTTCAAATTATTGCAAACAATAGAAAGCACAAAAAGCGGCCATGTAGAGGAAGGCTAGAGCCCCCACTGACAAATAAGGCCTGCAGTTAAACTTTATTCTGCAAAAGCAAAACTAACACAACAGAGTTGGATAACAGAACAGCGAACTCGATCCACCTCCTATTAGTTAACCTCAAACCCACGAACAGCCCAAAACCTTCCCGCCAACAACACATCCAATGCCACAACCACTTCAATCGTAGCAGCAGCCATCATGACCCAAGAGCATGGCAGCACCTGCTATTACAAAAGCAATATATTATTGCATATTTGAAAATGAGTCAAATTACCTCCAATGACACAGTAAAACAAAAACCTATAAAGATGAAATAGATATAAAACATATTTAACTAACTAAAGATGGAACATACAATCTTTGAATCGTAGAGGACTCAATGCGCCTTCAATCACTTGAATCCTGAATCGAGTCCCTATCATAGGTAACCACGAATTCATACCATCAGCATAGAAAGTAACCTAGACATTTATGCCTCTAAGGCCATTTTGAAGCAAAACCAATTTGAAGTTTTGGGGTTATTATTTTTGTTACATTCCATTCTTGTCTTATTTTATTCTTAAATAATGATATAAAAACATAATTTGTATACAAAAAATCTATATAAAATGATATGTTACATTTATATCCATTCTTTAGAATTAAAAATTTTCATTACTATAATTTATAATTGTACGAGTATCGTTGTCACATCATTTAAGTTTAATTATTTATGAAAATTATATATATGAATATTATTTATTTTTGTTTTTCTATTAATAAGTTTACTCTATAATTGATTCTTTATTAATATTTCTGTTGTAGAAAATATTTTACTAATAACCAAATATCGAAAAATAGAAATAAAAATTTCTTTTTGGACAAAATCAACTTACATGAAAAATATTTTATAGCAGAACAAATGGAGCCTTATTGTTGAAATCTCAATCAAATTGAGATTAACTTGTTTAACAACTTTTACTAATTGGAGAAAGTATACAAATTCAAATTTAGATAATGAACAAATTAAGGTGAATGTTAATTTATTATTTGGTGATTTTTAAAAAAAAAATTATTTCTTTATAAGTGGGTTACCTTTGGCTATTTATTTAATCGTTTGTCACAGCTATAAACCAACTAGTAATACAGCAAGCAAAAGAAGAATCACATACCATTATAGTGACTTCTGGTATGTGTGCAATCTTATACCAATCCTCCCCCTTTCCCTTCTCACATCGCCTTTCCAGTTCACGACCGCATGACACAATTTCTATGCGTTGGAGTTTGGTAAGGCTTTGAATGCTTGCCGGAAGCAATGCAATCTTCGAGCAGCCACAAATGTCCAATGATTGGAGAGATTCAAGGCTTGCAAGGTCTTCAGGCAACACTTTAAGCTCCTCACAATACCTAATCGATAGTGACTCAAGAAGAGTAAGGTTCCTCAGAAACTCTTTTGGAAAACAAACCGTCTCTTTATCATCAACAATAGCTAGGGAAGTGAGACTAATAAGATTTGACATTGAATTTAGTATCATGGTGCACTTGCCCTCCAACGACAATCCTTTGGGAGACGAAAGATGCGGGAAGCTCAATTTAGGACAACAACGAATTTCTATCTTATGAAGACGAGGGAACAACTCTCTTCCCTCCTCCCTTGACAAACCTTCCAATTTCGGACAATTGTCAACATAGAGTTCTTCCAAAGATGGGAATCCTCCACCTCCAGGATATTCGTTTTCAATATGCCCCACTACTTCTTCCATATCCACAATTATAAGGCTTTGTAGCAAAGGTAGTTGTCCAAGCGGTGGAAGTTGTAAGCAGTTGTTGCACTCAAAGAGCTCGATATTAACTACATTTTTTAGATCTGAACTCCTCATCCAGAGCGGGAATCGAGTACCTTTGTACCCTCTTACGACCAACTCCTTTAGGTTTGGATGAGGTTGAAGGGCTTCAAGTATTAGTTCAGATTTAACATTTTCCTGTGCTTCAGATTCAACATTTCCCTGTGCTTCAGAATCAACATTTTCAGATTCAGATTCAACATTTTCCTGTGATTCACATTCAGCCAAACCATATTCCCAATTTAGTTGCAACTGACTAAGATTTTGCTTTCCCACTAAATTGGCTTCTTTTGCATCCATCGGATTACTCACTCTCTCAAGGTGGTCGATACAAAGTTGTCCTCCAAGGTTTAAGCATTTCAATTCAGCTAGGAGACTACAATCAGTGCTCTTACCCACAACAAATGTAGTTAATGTCTTCAGGTTAGTTAGCTGCCCAATTTTTGGGGGCATCTCAATTAACAGACAATCTAACAGAGAAAGACATCGGAGACTTCTCAGGTACATCATGTTCTGGGGCAATCTCTCAAGTTTCTTACAGTAGTCTAGAATTAATGTTTGCAAATTCAAGAGACTAGAAATTGAATCAGGAAGTTGATTGATTTGAGTAGAGTAAAGGTTCAGATACCTCAGATGTTTTAAGTTGCCAATTGAAGATGGCAACTCCTTCATTCGCCTGGCTTCTGCATCAAAAGCTCTCAGTGAACCAAACTTTCTGAAATCACACAAAAACTCCTCATCTTTTAATGGGACAGTTAGTGGATATTGAAGTCGTAATGTCCGTAAGGATACAACTTTGTGAAATGTGTTATTAAAATTATCCGCATGCCCGGCAACCAATGTGACATGATGAACTTTTTCATTGGATATATTACTTGAACTGTTAAACTCAATCATTTGACATTCATCCTTCATAATTGATTGGGCAAGATCGTGCACAAGATCATGCATCTTGAAATGCATATCGCTGCTATAGTTAACCTCTTGGAAAAAAGATATCAAACATAATTCATTCCAAATCTGATCACCAATATCTTCTGGTTCCCATCCTCCTTTGCATGAAATATAGCCATTAGCCATCCAAAGATGAATTAGATGTCTCTTTCGAATTTCAGAACCCTTTGGGAAAATGGCACAATAAGCAAAACATTGTCTTGATTCCAATGGAAGATAAAAGTAACTTAATCTTAAGGCAGGCAAGATGGAATTTTTGTCCTGGGGTAAGTTCCAAATTTCACTTTCCTTAACATGAAGCCACTCTTTTTCCTGACTTTTGAAGCGCATTAGCCCTCCGAGGGCCTTTGCAGCTAAAGGCACACCGCCACACTTCTTCACTATCTCCTTCCCGATGGCCACAAGGTTTGGATATTCTTCATTTCCACGTCCAAATGCTCGTTGCCTGAACAATAACCAACAATCTTTCTCGGATAAAATTGACAAGCGATGTGGTGAAATAGTTCCCATAATAGATGCAACCTTTTCAATACGAGTAGTGATGATTACGGAAGCGCCTTTTGATCCACATGCTAGTGAATACTTGAGAGCATCCCACTTGTCTGGATCTTCGTCCCACACATCATCTAATACAATCAGGTATCTTTTCCCATTCAGCATGTTGCGAAGCCTTCTCTGCAGTGAGTCTAGGTCTACAGCCTCGCATTCTTTTCCATCTGCAGATTCTATTGTTGCTTTGATCACCCTCTTCACATCAAAATCTTGAGAAACATAAACCCAAATTTTAAGATCGTAGTGGTGTTTGACCCTCTCATCATTGAAGGCCATTTGGGCGAGGGTAGTCTTTCCAAGCCCTCCTATACCAAGTATAGGATACACAGAAACATCCTCACTATCACATACATCCTCGACCAGAAATTTGACAATCTTGTCTCTATCTTCATCTCTTCCATAGAGTTGTGGCTGAGTTATAAAGGAGCTGGTTTCGCGGCTTACATCATATTCAACTCGCTTCTCCACCACAACTCTCTCGTTCAAGTGAAATTTACTACGATTAGCCGCAATCGCATCAAACTTCTCTGTAATCTCTTTAATTCTCTTCCCTATATTGTGAAAGGCATAAGTAGTTGGCAAAATAGAGTGTACCTTCCTCTTGAGAGAAGCAGAGCAGGAGCCCTGGCCTTCAGATTCGCATCGGAGGGCTTCAAATGCGCACTCATCCAAGATGTCATCTGCCTCGTAGGCTGCATCATTGAGCTCTTTCAACCAATTCTGAATAGCCTTGTCTTTCAGTTGTTTTTGCTCTGCATCTTCGAGGACAGCATGGATGGTGGAGAGAGTGCTTGAAAGCTTTTTCATCTCGCTTTCAACACCCCAAAGCAAGGCCACTTCATTTTTTAGCAAGGACTTCAGATTTTCAATCGCAGGGGTAAGATATGGGACAACAGCCATTACTGACTCCATAGCCATCTGGATTCAAGGCATTAAGCTCAAAAATATAATTGCTAATGCTATTGGCAAACTTGAATGACCAAAAAACACTGATGAAGAGTTTGGAAAATGGCTGATAAGAGTAGATGGAAGGACCGGAGACTTTTCAAAAGGGTTAATTACGTGGACCTCCTTGAGCTGTTGACAATTACAGTGATCCTTCTTGTGGTTTTTTAAAGAGAAAAGTTAAGGTTGTTGAAATTTCTTTCCTGAAAATAATTACGGAAGATTTATAATTTTTGAATTATCTTAATTAATATGTTGTGTTTTATTTTAAATATAATTTAAAAATTATAAAATTTTCATAATTATTTTTATAAAAAAATTTTCATAATATTTAATATTGCTGTTTTTAAAATTATACTAACCTCCCTCCGTTAAGTTGCAGTTGGACACGTTAAGAAAATGTTATTATGTCAGCATTTTTTAATGTCTGTGCCAAAAATATCCTTTTCTAGCGTTACAAAATCAACAATGATTCATTCCATTAAAAATATCATCACTAATAACACTAATGTATTAAAAAAGTAAAAAAAAAAAAAAACACAACTCCAAGACCAAAACATCACATCATTAATAGCGGGACCCACTGCCACCTAATTAGTGGGAACACTAATTAGTGCTCCCAAGCATTTTTCTTACAAAATATAATAATGTTAGGCATTACGAAGAAATATCATAAAAAAAATTTATGAAATTATTTTTACATTAATTTTTTCTACATTTAAATTAATTTGTGATATTTTATTATATTTTATATAATCATCATTAAATTAGTTTTATAACTTTTTTATGATATTGATTTCATGATAAGTCGTATTACTCTTCCCAAACACCCATGTCATTGAAACTAATGTTTTAGAATTTGAATCCGTGAGAGAACCGGAAAAGAGATAGGTCGCTAGTTCAATCGTTGAGTCGAACTAAATAACATTCCATCCCTAAAGTTTTAGAAATTACATTCCACTTCTATGGTTTTAATTTCATAACAAATTACTCTTTTTTATTAATAAATTATGAAATTAATTAATAATTTTTAATGATATTAGAAATATGTTTCAATTAATAATATAGATAATTTTATTATTGTATAAGAAAGTAAATAAGAATTTTATTTTTTAATTAATTTTGTAAATAAAAAATTTAAAAAAAAATATTTATCAGTGTGTTTGATTTGAATTTTCTAGATTAAGTTTTTTGAAAACTGACTTTTTTTATTTTCGTGTGTTTTTTGTTTTTAGTGAATATTTTTTAAATTTTAAACATTTTTTTTTTATTTTTTTAGATGCACCTTACTTAGATGTATCTAAAAAGTAAAAAATTTGTGAAAAAATATTTTAAAAAATTAATAAATACATAAAAATATAAAAAAATGTACTGAATTCGTATATTTTTTTTATATTTTTGGTATTTAGTGAATTTTTTTTTAAAAAAAAATTATATTTTTTTTTATTTTTTAGGTGTATTTATGTTAATTGTGTCTAAAAAATAAAAAATTACTTAAAATATTAAAAAAATTAAATAAAAATAAAAAAAATACGAAAAATAAAAAAATAAAATTTTTTAAAAAGTATTTTTTAAAAAGTAAAAACAAGCAAGGTGTATAATTTTTAAATTATAAAAAATAACCAGTACTTTAAACGGAGATATATTTATAATTTACCTAAACAGAAAAAGAAATAGTGGGTAATAGAAGTGGAAAGCTTCGAGTAAATTATTGCGTAGTTATTTTTCAAAAACTAGGTGCAAAGTTTTCAAAAGACAGTTTTGGAGCTTTGACTTCGTATTTTTTTTTTAAAAATAAATTACAAACTTAAATTATAAATTATCTTTTATGGTTTTAAAATTTATACTATGCCTTTTAAAATTTTTAATTTCATAACAAATAGGTCATTTTATTAATAAATTATCAAGTTAATTAATAATTTTTAATAATGTTAAAATTTTATTTTAATTAATAATTCAAATAATTTTATTATTATACAGGTGAACAATTAGAAATTTCACTTGTTCAATTAATTTTGTTAAATAAAAAATTCTGATAGGGAGGTATTTGTAATTTTCCAAACCACAGGGGCAATTCGTATTTTAAGCAAACCTCAGGGGGTATATCTGTAATTTATCCTATTTTTTTTTTAAGTTTAATATTTTAGATTTATTTAATTTAGATACATTTAAAAAAATCATTAAATATAAAAAATATAAAATTTTATTTTTATTTTGTATTTTTTTATTTTATTTTATTTTTAGATTTTTATAAAATATTTACTTTTTAAAATTCATTCAAATTATAAATTTTTTTGACTAAAATATATTTTTTTTTTTTAAAAAAAGGAGAAATTTACTAGTAAATCCTATTTTGTAGACTTGTAATCCATAAGGTCCTAGATGCTTTTTTGATAACTGATTGGTCCTTTAAATTATTTGTTGACTGTTTTGCCATTGTTAGTACAATTGGAAAACATGTGGCGTGGTTATGTACGGGGAAGGTGGTGGGGTGTTTGTGTCACGTTGTTCGAAAAGCGCGTTAGTAGCTTTTTAAAGTTTAGTTGTTATGAGAAAGTAGTTTGGAAATACTCCTTGGATCCAATGGGACGCTCGAGATCCTCAGCTAAAAACCTTAAAATGAATGAACACTCCAGTCGGGGGTGTCGGAATTAGCATTCCAACAGACAAGTCAGTGTATGCTCTCTTTGTTACTTGTATCTTAAGTAAAACATACTAATTCTCACATATCTTTGGTTGTTGTTCTTTTATTTATATACGCTCCTGGTCCTTAGGGTAGGGCCCACTCTTGACCCGTCATGTGATTTGTAGCGACCCTAATTTTCTGAAGTCATTATTTTATTATTATTATGGTCATTATTATCTTATTTTATTTTTGACTTTATTAATTGTGCGGTTACATGAGATTTAATGTGATATTTAATGAATTTAATGTGGTAATTAATTAATTAAATGTGTTATTTAATTATATATAATTAATCTTTAAATATTTATGTTTGTTCTATATAAAAAAAAGAGAGGTGATATATATATAGAAGTATATATTTAATCTTATATTTATATTTATATATATTGTAATTATGTTGTATTATATAATATAATATATTATTATAGTTTATTAAGTTATTATATATTGAGATTTAGGTTTATAATATAATATTATTAGGTTATACTAACTCTTAGGTTATTTATATATAATAACATAGAAGTATTCAACTAGGTTTAGGAGATCAAAAGAAAAGAGAAGAAAGAAAAAAAAAAAAAAAAAAAGAGAGAGACCAAGCCGTGAGAGAGAGAGAGAAATCAAAGAAGACAAAGAGAGGAACGGCGGCAAGGAAGAAAGAGAGAAGGGAAGAAAAATAAAGATTATGGTTTTGTTTTGGTGGCTCTATTCAGTGTGTTTGGTTTGAATTTTTTGAATTAAGTTTTTTGATTTTCGTATTTTTTTGTTTTTAGTAAATATTTTTAAAATTTTAAACATTTTTTTTACTTTTTTAGATGCACCTTACTTAGATGTATCTAAAAAGTAAAAAATTTGTAAAAAAATATTTTAAAATTTTAATAAATACATAAAAATACAAAAAGTGTACTAAATTCTCGTATTTTTTTTTGTATTTTTGGTATTTAGTGAATTTTTAAAAGGTTTTTTTCACAAATTTTTTACTTTTTAGGTATATTTATGTTAGGTATGTCTAAAAACTAAAAAAAAAAATCTTAAAATATTAAAAAAATTCAATAAAAACAAAAAAATACAGAAAATAAGAAAGTAAAATTTTCTGAAAAGTGTTTCTGAAAAAACACAACCAAGCAGTTTTCCAACTATTTTTTGATCTTCAATAAAATATTGTGAGTACAAAACCCACTTCCCTTGATTTATGTTTAATTCTTTGTTTTTATTTATTTATTTTTATTTATTTGATATTAGTTTGATTTTGTATTTAAATAAAGATGATAGATTGATTTTAATTATTTTGACTAGTAGTGTATGTAAAGTTTAGGGTTCTTAGATAATTGATTGATTTTAATTACTTTGATTAGTTGTGTAGGTAAAGTTTAGGATTTTTAGATGATTGATTAATTTTAATTATTTTGTTTAGTTGTGTATGTAAGGTTTTGAGTTATTAGTTGATTGATGAATTTTAATTATTTTGTTTAGTTGTGTATGTCAGATTTAGGGTTTTATATGGATTTATTTTATGGTTGTAATCACCCTTATGATTATATGAAACTAAAATTAATATGGTTATATGAAATTAAAATTAATTAGGAACCCATAGATAAATTCCTTACACTCCACTATGACTCCATGGATTATTGTTTTATTTGAGTGTCGGTGAGAAGAGTGTATAAAAAAAAAGTGAGGATTATGAGATTTATTTGAATGCCTTAGGCTTGGCATTGTTATGTTTATTCTCATGAGTGAGATGTTTTGTATATGTATATTGTTGCCTCGTTCTTATGAGTAGACGAGTGTTTTGATTTACGCGCGTATGTATATGCTAACCATCTAGGGAGTGTGAGTCAAACTCGGGACGATATCCCCGTGCAAGTTTGGCTTCGGAGCGGTATTAGGTATACGGGAGACACATGGGATATATATGTAGGCCGGAAGTGGAGGGCCGAAGTGGTGGAATTAAGGTACAAAGAATTTAATTATGAGTTTATTAGTATAGTGTGAATTGTATTGATTTGTACATCTTAAAAAATAGTAAACGATCTCGATAAATTATAAAATTTAAGCAAAGGTATGTATACGTGATTCTAGACAACTTTTGTATTTTAACCTTTTATTAAAAAGATCGATTAGAACTTATAATCGGATAATTTTGGTTATTATAGTTTTAATTTATTTTAGCAATGCAAATTTTAGAGGCTGTTTTAACCTACTACACGAGCTCATTTTTATTGGTTTCAAGAAAACTGAAGTAAAACATTATTCTGCACACTTTTCATGTTTTGAACGTTTTCGAAAAAAATCATCTTAGGATAGTTTCTGTTCATTTTCAGTTTCAGATTTTTCGGTTGAAATCCATCTAGGTTTTTATACCAAGTTTTTCTCTCAACCTATTCAGTTTCTGTTGAATTCGATCATGTAATATTTTAGGAAATTTGATTATGTATAACTTTCGTTCTTTGAGTTTTGGTCAATTCGAATTATTTAATCATGAAACGGTGCATTTTTATACTTCATCAGCAAGTTACTTATGATTAATTTATACTAGCTTTATTTTTTTTGCAGGATGGTGGGTCTTACTAACTTTTCATGCAGGGCTGACCCACCATATTTTTATTTCTATTTTGTTTATTTTATAATCAATTTATATTTCGTTGTGTACGGACAAGAAACTAAATGCCACCGTATCTCGGGAAACTATCCATTCGTCACGGTGTGGTTGGAACTACTTGTCTTGTCCCATAATAAGAATTTAATATATTTTTGTTTGTGTCTGGTGGACTGTAGACAACCCATTTTTGGCCGACCTTAAGACTCAGACGTCATCAATTGAGCACTCGGTGATTGCGCATGTTGCGCTCGTTCTGAGGTTACAGAGTCTCGGCTGAGAGTCTTACCTCCGAACTTCGGGACTCTTTTATGATTTGCCTCGGTTTGCGAACCAAGTTTTGTTTTCTCTTCCCAAAGGGAGGGAGAGGTCTTGTAAACCATCTCTCAGTGGCCGTAGGCTACTTTTCGTGGTCGTAGACCACTGTTCCCGTTTGGAGACCAGTTTCCGATTTTAGGAGCCATCGGCCGTGCGCTTCGGTTCAGGACCGCTTAACTTTCTCCGTTTGCTCTGGTTTTTGGCACACACCTTGTTTCCTCTCTCTAGAGGGACACTGTGGCCCAGGAGACCACCTTCGTAGTCGCACGCCACTTTCGATGCTTAACAGTCAGTTTTCGGGGCACCCGACTGCGCGTTTTGGCCCCCGAACCCTTGTTTTGCATCCGTCTTGGTTAATTTTTGGCATGGACCCTATTTTCATTGTTTGGAAAGTGGTACAAGGGTGGGAGACCACCTTTTCTCCTTGGAGACCACTTTTCCCTGCCGGCCGATTTTCTTGTCAGGTAACTGGTCTCCCTCACTTTTGGGCCACAATTGCTGGTCTCCCACCACACCACTAGCTTGCATTCAGTTCGTAGACCACCAAATGGGGCTGCCGAGCACTTTTTGTTGAGTTGACCCTTTTGAACTAGCTGGCCGACCACCTGATTTGGCTGGCCGACCACCAGAATTAGTCGGTCCCTTTCCTCTTGTTTTGTTTCTATGAGTTGTTGCCAGCTGTGCCAGTTGAAAGGCACAAACTGCATCCTCCATACACGTGTATGGAGGATCTTTGGCCTTGGTTTTTAGCTTCTTGGAGAAGCTTTGGCCTCCTTTATCTATAAGAGAGGCTCTCTTCTTCCTTAGGGAGGGTTGAGAAATTGGTTGAAGGAAAAATATATCTCCCTCTCTATATCTCTACACTTAGGCTTAGAAAGTGCTTGGCTCTTGCACATTTGCACACAATCTCATAGCCTAACACCTCCACAATTTCTTTGAGGTCCTTGGAGGTCATTTTCAGAGGTTGAAGGTCTGGGTTTTTGGTCTCAAAGTTGCTGTCTTGCTGAGCTTCAAGGGTAACACACCATTTCCCTATTTTTAGCATTATTTTGATCCATCTTTTAGCCTTATTTTCAAGCATATTTGAGCTTTGGTGTAAACTGAAAAAATTCTTATTTTAAGGCCTTTAACATGTTTGTTTAAGATCATTTTTCTGTTGGGGGTCATCTACCTGCTTGCATGCTTCATTTTGCCTTGTTTTGAGCCATGCCCTAAGGCTTTTGTATTGAGCTTTCCTTGGCCCTTTAGCCACTGAAATCTAGCAGATTTTCAGTGGTTGGGATGTAGTTTTGAGGGCCAAAATCAGAGATGGGTGACCGTCTCTCTTGTTGTCTTGTTTACTAGCATTTTTGGCCTTACAAAGGAGCCTATATTTGCACACCTCCAAGCCTTGTTTCAGGCCCTTTTCTGTGACTTTTAGGGCCTGCCTAGGCTCTGTTCAGAGTTGGTTTTATCACCTTGGGTGTGTCATTTGCATGTGTAGAATAACCCCTCTTATAGCATATCAAAGGAGCATCTCATTCTTGCATGCATTAACCATGTTTCAGTGGGTTTTTGGGCTTTATTTGGCATGTCATACATCTGAATTTTGCTGGTTTAGTGGCCTCTTGATTGCCTCACATGCTTGTAGTGCAAATCCTCTTTACTAGCTTACATTGCATGCTATTTTGGCCTTTGATTCTAGCACTTTTTGGCCATGCCTTAAACTGATTTTGTGCATGTTTTGGACTGCCTTAGCTCTATTTTTAGGCCTCATGGTCGAATGATGTTTGCTATGCATGGTTATAGTTCAATACCCTTGCCTAGTTTTGAGTTTTGAAGCCTATTGCATGCGTATTTTGAGCCATTTCCATGTTTTGGCATCATTATGAATCATATTTCAGAGCTTTTATGTATACCATATTCCCATGTTTTTCACTCTTTAAATGTATTTGAGAGTTATGCATGAATATCTCATTTTTGGACCATTATATGAGCTTCATTTCCATGCTTTGCGAGCCATCATTTTAGTCCATATTTGCTACTGTTTTGGCTTGCATAGGGACTGTTTGGGGCTGGTTTGGCCATTTGAGTATTGCTTGCATGCCTATAGTGTAATCCATTTCACTAGTTTCAGTATTTGGGCCATCTAGCATGCATTGTGTGAGGTGTTTGCATGATTCGGGAGCATCTTGCATATCATTTCAGAGCTGGAAAATATGTGATTGTATGCCATATTTCATGCTTACCATGCTTTGGTGGAGTTGCACTTTGTGCCTTAGGTTTGGTCCCTTGCATTTGTGCATGTTTGCATCTGTGTTGTTGCTTCATTTTCATCATATATGGCCACTGATTTGAGTGTAGCTGAGACCCATTCATTTTAGTTTAAGTCCATCTTGCATTATGTATGCCATATCCATGATTGTCGCATGCTTGATCGTCGCATTGTGTATGCCTTGTTCATGTCTTCGTGCATGTCCATCTTCGTATGTGCATTGCGCATGCCATATAATCCATGTGCATTGAGTATGCCATTGATTAGTTGATAGCATTGTGTATGCCATTTGCATGCTTGCATGTCATCCATTGCATGTTTACATCACTTAGTCGCATTACATTTAGGATTGCATACTAGAGTTGCATTTTGTACATGCCATGTCATTCTATTTGTTGCATTGTGTTTGGAGTAGGATTTAGTCCAAACACGGGAAACGAGGAATGTTTCATACTCCAAGTGATCAAACGTGCCTCGATTCCCGGTCACCGACACTCTTGACCATCCATGATGGAGTTGTTGGTTTTAGTTGTTTATATGTGCATTCATGTCCCATTGAGTCGTGCAATCCGACTCCTCGGCCATCATGCATCGAGATGCGTGATTAGTGGCACGAGGATCGAGGACTACACTCCCTGGAGCTTGTGCAATGATGGGGAGAGTGGTCATGCACACATATGTTGAAAATACTTTGCCATGCCCCTTTCTCGCTCTCTGTTGCAGCAAATCGAAAACCAGCAGCAAAAACTGGTCAGCAGCCTTCTGGAGCTTTGTATAGTGTTTTGGAACCAGTTGCAAACAGAGGCAAATCGGGGCATCGCGATGGATTTCCCGACAAGGCGACTTGAGCATGCATGCATCCCTATCATTCGGAACAGAGCTGAGGCAGTCCATTTTGTTTAATTTGCATGCTAGTTTCCTTACTTACTTAGTTAATTCGTTAATTAATTAATGTTGTGTAATAATTAGTTTAATTAGCTTAGATTAGCTAGTTTATTCTGTACTATTCATTCGGACCTGCCGAGGAGGGCAATGTTGTAATAAGTGTGCGTGTGTGTGTGATGCATGCCTTCCAACCCCACGTCTTTCTGCTTTTTATTTACGAGCTTATGATAGTTAGTTTAGGGCACGTTTCGATTAGCATACTTATGCTCGCATGTTTGCATCCATTTATCTGTCTTGTATGCACCGGGCTTGGCGCATCATACTAACTGCATTGTATTTCAATTCCGAGTTGAATGCGTGTTTCAGTTGTTGCATTTCATATGCCATTTTAGAATAGCCAAGCCTATCTTAGTTGCATTTTTGCATGTGTTGCATTAGGCATTTCAGCATAGTTAAGATTCATGCATGATTTCTAATTAGCTTCTTTCTTTGGCTTGGAGTACTCGGTAAGTATTTATGCTTTAGCATCCTTGCATGCGTGTGAGTGACTGCCATGATAGCATGCTTACCATGAGGCTATTTGCTTATGTGATATAACTGCCTGAATGCCTGTGGGTGAAGGTTGGGTTTTTTGAATTGGAACAATTCACCAATTGAGAATTTTAAGCCCACTTGAGAGTGGTAAAATCATGTTTTCTTAAGTCCACTTGAGGGTGGCAAATCCACGTCTTAGCCTACTTGCGAGTAGCACCATCAAACCATCTTTCAAATAAACAAACATAAAATGTTTTGTTCCAACTCAAACAATCCAGTCTATACTTCTATGTTGTGTGCATCACATAGTAATTCTAGGCTAATAACCGGAATAAGAGCACATAATGTTTTCAAAACTCGATATCATGGTTAGTAGAGGCCGATCTTTGATCGGGCGAGCATGGGTGCTCATGAAGTGGCCTTCTCCAATTGTACCCAAGTTCCCGAGCCGAGGCAACTTTGGTGATGACGGAAACGTGGCCTTAGGCACGAGTCAGGGTTTCCTAAATTTTTCCAAAATAAAATATTTAGGTGGCGACTCTGTAGCTGGCAAAGCAATCCATGTTTCGCACTTCTTTCTAAAAATTAGTTTTTCAAAACGATTTGCCGGATTTAGACTCTTTGATGATTCATCGGTCTTGCATTGCACTCCGCGAGATTAGATACAGGACCGTGACATTGAGTCCAAACTGTAGTAAGCCCCAATGAACAAAATGGGATTCCCTCCCCGGACGTTCGGGGACGTCTACAGTTTCTGGCGACTCTGTTGGGGATTTAGAGAACTTGACTCGAACTCATGATATCTTGTTTTGACTACACTTATGTGTTTCTTTGCATTGCATTTGCATTGGTGTGCTTAGGACACCGTGTTTGCCATCTGCTATTCCTGAACGATTTGCCGGAGGCTCGCTTTGAGAAGCGTGCCATAAGGCTGACTGGTTATGGGCTCTGCCACGATGGGAACACAAACCCCGATTTTTACCGGGGCACCCTTTTTGACCATTCGACCTAGTGCATATTCAGAATCCATAGTGACTATTCCAAACTAGGACAGGTTACTTACCCGATTATAGGTTGTTTGAAACCGCTGTGTGCGTAGTGAAACCCTAGCTCCTGACAAAATAGGACAGGGAAACCCTATCCCAACATAGGGGTGTTTTGGCTCTCACTTGCTTACTATGTGCTTTTAGAGTGTGTCTCTACAGAAATGCATGTATCAGTTTGCAAGTCTGGGTATCAGGCCTATGGGCATCAGTATCAGTATTTGGGAATCGGTTATATCCGCGAGTATCAGATTCAGTGTTGGGGCAGTAATTTAGAGAACAGTGATTAGTGGTCGAATACAGTTATCCAGTTATGCTTATATCTGTTCTGGTGAAATTGGGCTGAGATACTGCCTGTTTTTCTCTTTCAAGGTTCAGAGATTCAATTCACAGCAGCCAGTATTTTCCTTCGCTGAGGCAAGGCAGAGAAAGGCCAGTCAAGGCTCACCAGTTTATCTGATCCGTTAGTCACCAATCACATCACCTCTGTTCAGTTCAGCAGACTCGTGATAACGCAGAATTCAGAAGAAATTGTGGTCATGGCAACAGCATTGAACCAGGGAATCACCATGCAGGGTGAGACTGATGTTGACATGCCACACTCGCCAAGGTCACCTGCCGCACATCTGATTTGGGAACCCCAACTATTTCAAACCCGTGAGCCTACCACTTTTGAGTTAATGGAAATGATTGGCGATCTCCAGAGATCTGTGGCTGATTTAGCCTACAGAATGTCGGCTTCGCCACCAACTGCATCGTATGCCGGGAATTTCACGCCGGAAGAGCCCCCGCTATTGGGGCGAATTGTAATTGAGCTCAGCCAACCTAAAGCCATCCCAAGTTCCGACAATGGCATGTCAACAACAACCGGGTTCCGCTCTGATATAGCAACCCAAACCTTCCACCATGCTGAGGCTAGTGGAAAGAACAAGGCGAAGGAAGACACTGATCCCTATGAAGAACTTCTACAGGCTGTTGGGGCTTTGAAAGCCGGGGGACTAAATAAGCAACAGGTACTCGCAGTTGCTGCAAAAACTGTGGATGACACCTTCCCTACTCAGACCGAGGGCAGTTCAAGCCAAGGGAAAAATCGGGAGAAGGACCGTCGTACCAGAACTGCTTCTTCCAACCCTAATTCTGTATTCGGGAAAAATCAGTAGACCAAGCCAGTGCCTGCCGACCCTTTTGCTAGTGCGCCCAGCAAAAATCCACAAACCTCGAAGTATCTACCCCGAGGTCGCAGGGTCTTCCATGCTCTCTATATGCCTTTGTCTAAGGCTCTTCAAGTCCTTGTTGAGAAAGGCCACCTCAAACCTCTTGAGCCTCGCCCCCTCCCGAATCCTCTTCCGGCTACGCATGATGCTGCCCAGTACTGTGCCTTCCATCAACAAACCGGTCATGGCACCGACAGTTACGTCTGCCTTCGCCACGAGATACAAAATTTGATTGACAACAAGGTCATCGTCGCACCGGGTCCTACAAAGTCTATCGGCACTTGATCCGTAAACTCTTGGAGGATAATGTGACCATGTGATCGGGGAATGAACCACCTGCGGATGGCACTCAGTTCACTCTAGCTGTGGGGATGGCACGCACTATTTTGAGCATTTGCGAATGCTGTTTACTTCACTTTCTGACTCGAGTATTGGGTTAGTTTTGTTGTTTTGTATATAGTCAGTCTTTTTATACAGAGTCAGTCGAGTCTATCTTGTTGTATCGAGTCAGTTCTGTTGCGTTGGAGTCGGGTGATTCCGGGGGTGTTACCTCGGACGTCACTATCTTGTTTTGTGTTTGTCTTTTTGCTTTCTTTTGAGTCTGTTTCTGCCTTGGAGCCAGCTATGCCAACAGATCTAAATGAAACAGCAGTGATTTTCACACTCTTGTGTTTGCTTATGCCTTGCGCCAGTTGTGCCAGAAGTTTGAATGAAACGGCAGTGCATTTCACCTGCTCTTTTGTGCCTTTAAGTCATTGTATTGACCTAAGTTTTTCAAACCTTTTCAAACAATGTGTTGAAAACAAAGAGGAAGGAATTCCTCGGGATTTGTAAAAATTTGATCAAGTGAGAGAAAGAGAGGCATGCTAATCCCTTAATGAATGAGATCATGTTTGTTAATGTGAGAACTAAGAAGGATCCTAGCTTGATCCAGATTGGTTCTGGATTGTCTTCGACGCGAGCGATTAGTCGCTTTCCTTAAAAGATTTCAAAAAATATTTTGTGCCATCCTGCGAAAACCTGTGTGGAATCACTCTTGAGATTATGCAGCTTAGGATCGCTCTCAGCCTCGAGACTCGACCCCTTGCTTTCAAACCTTGGACCTTAATTCAGAGTGTTTCGGCCAACCGTAATGTGAGGCCTCTGTGGCCAGACTCGAAGCAGCCTATGCGTTCACGGTAATAAAGTCAGGTCGAGAAGGCCAGCTATCGTCAAAAAAAGCTTGCAAAACTAGATCAGAAGCACCCTTGGAACTAGGGGCAAAAATGTCAGATGCGCTCAAAGAGTCAAAGATGAGTCTTTCTGCAAACCAAGGAAGACTGGCAAGAATGCCAAATCCCAGAAATGGGAAAGAAGAAAGTATTACTGAAAGATGGTCGAGTTCCTATCCACAACACTAGGGGCAAATTCAGCCTCCCATTGGATGGACTTCTGCATCGTCAGCGAACAACATCCCATTCTCTTGGATTCAGATGACTTCAGGATCTCAAAACCATTTGACATGGACAAAGCTACACTTTTACCCTTGAGAGGCTCGCTGGGCCGAAAACCCGGAAGGGCGACCCAGGCAAAAGTTAGAGCAAGAAAAAGAAGAAAAAGAACAAAAAAAAAAAAGAAAACTGCAAAGAATAAAAAAAAAATGAAGAAAATGAAAAAAAAAAAGAGAAAAAGACAAGTGAAGAAAATGAAAAATTTTGAACAAAGAAAAAAATTGAAAAGAAAAGAAAAACAAAGCTCGCAAGGTTGAAAACCCGGAAGAGCGGCCTTGACAAAAGTTAGAGCGCAAAAGGAGAGGTCAATTCCCGAGTGTACCTTAACCCCGGAACTACGCAAGGCTTGATTCCCATGTTTGGGATACATAGGCAACTTCATTTTGAAGTCTAGCCATAAAACACTTCAAATTAGACTGTGTCCATGTGACGGTTCTGGTCTTTGTCTTCTCTGTATCCGAGAATTTGGTTGTAATTGTCACTGTGAGGACTGGTTGCCATACAGTGCGCTGCGATGCTATTCAAACAAGGGGCAACTTTCCGTTGCCATACAGCGCGCTGCGGTGCCATTCAAACAAGGGACAACTTTCCGTCGCCATGCAGTGTCGTTTAGACAGGGGGCAATTCTCCTTCGGATCTGAGGTTGTGCATCTCGAGAGTTGGTTCCGTGCTCGTTAAGCAGTGGCCGTTTGCAAAAACAGTTTTTGAGAATTTTTACTGAGATTGACTAATTTTCTCGAAAAGTATTCCATTTTTCAAAACTGGACCACTTCTTGGACCCAAAAAAGAAAAATTTTCAGTACTCATAGCTTGACTTGCATGATTTTAGATTAGAAAATTGAACAAGCATGTTAATCTAACTCTCATTTTGGTCAAAATTGTTTTAGTAGAAAGCCAAAAACAAAAAATGGTCAAAATGATAAACTAGGGGCACAGTTGAGTCAGGTGTTCTATCTTTTCTCCATTGTCAACATACTTGCCAGAAAGGGCACTCTACTTGCTGGAAAGAGCACCATATTCGCCAGAAAAGGGCACCACTGAAGCTGACTGCAAAAGGGCAGAAAGCTCTCACATCCTCCAAGCAACGAGGTATCAAGCCAAGTGCGAAGCACGAACTGGGATGGGGCAAGATATTCCACTCCCTCATCTAGACAAATCTGGTCACGTCCAAACTCCCCAGCAGAGCATCGTTAACCGATGTCAGCTGCAGATTTGCTACACACCCAGTTGTAGCGCAACTCCTCTGCGGGAAAGTTCACTGTTGTGAGCAGAAGAAGTGAATCTAGCAGAGTGCTAGGGGCAAGAGCCCGCAACTTCCAGTTTATCCATTAACCACCCTGGGGAGGGATGAAAAATGAGAGATTAAAGAATAGAGAGATGTGCGCTGAGAAGAAAAGCGAGAAAAGGGTTTTGAGAGAAAAACCAAGCTTGAGGGCCGAGTGATGTGAGAATCACAAATAAGAAAGGGTGGGGAATAATACCCGAGGAAACTGGCTCCTCGTGAACTTAGAGGTCTCTCGCCTTTGTAACACGTCTAAGTGTTGTGTCTTTGGTTTTGTTTGTCTCGATTCTCGTTTTGAGTCGTTTCGAGTGTGTCTCGACGTGTTTAGGTTGTTTGCCCTTTTTCTTTCTTTTATTGAGTCGTGGTGCACTGTGTTCAGTCGTTGGCTCAATACCCGGTTGAGAACTCTTTTCTTATTATAATTTAAAAAAAAAAAAAAAATCATTTTTTGCTCAGAGTGCAGTGCCGTTCTCCACATTTGTGCAAAACAAGATTTTGTTCTTTCAAAAACCACAGGGTTCAACCCAGGTCATGTGGGAACAGTAAAATTAGGACCTATCTGAAGCTATATAGGTTCTAGACTTTGAAGCAAAAGAAAAAGGCAAAATGTCAGGCATCTGAGTTTGTTTCAACTTCTGCAAGTTCCGTCATCGTATCCTGTATGTTCAAAATGAGCTGTGTGTTCAAAATTAAAAGAATACTGTGTTATGAGCCGTGTGTTCAAATCAAGCAGTGTTGTGTTATGAGCTGCGTGTTCAAAATTGAAATGCATGAGCTGCGTGTTCAGAATTGAAATGTGTGAGCTGCGTGTTCAAAATGAAGTGAATAAGCTATGTGTTCAGAAATGAAAATTTATGAGCTGCGTGTTCAAAATGAAGTGAATAAGCTATGTGTTCAGAAATGAAAATTTATGAGCTGCGTGTTCAGAATTAAGAATGAGCTGCGTGTAAATGAAAATGTATGAGCTGCGTGTTTAGAATTGAAATGTGTGAGTTCCGTGTTCAAAGTGAAGTGAATGAAAACAGAATGAAAAAACGCTGAGCTCGGTGTTCAAAGTTGAAAAATGAGCTGTGTGCCCGAAAAATGAGCTGTGTGCCCCCAAGATGAGCTGTGTGCTCGAAAAATGAGCCGTATGCCCGAAATGAGTTGTGTGCCCGAAATGAGCCGTGTGATCGAAAAACGAGCTGTGTGCCCCCAAGATGAGCTGTGTGCCCGAAAAATGTGCTGTGTGCCCTAAAATGAGCCGTGTGCCTGAAATGAGCTGTGTGCTCGAAAAATGAGCCGTGTGCCCGAAATGAGCTATGTGCCCGAAATAAGCCGCATGCCCAAAAAATGAGCTGTGTGTCCGCAAGATGAGCTGTGTGCCCGAGATTTTCCGTGTGCCCCAAACGAGCAGTGTGCCCGAAAAATGAGCTGTGTGCCCCCAAGATGAGATGTGTGCCCGAAAAATGAGCTGTATGCCCCCAAGATGAGCTGTGTGCTCGAAAAATGAGCCGTGTGCTCGAAATGAGCTGTGTGCCCGAAATGAGCCGTGTGCCCGAAACATGAGCTGCGTGCCTGAAATGTGCTGTGTGCCCTAAAATGAGCCGTGTGCTCAAAATGAGCTGTGTGCTCAAAAAATGAGCCGTATGCCCGAAATGAGCTGTGTGCCCGAAATGAGCCGTGTGCCCAAAAAATGAGCTGTGTGCCCGAGACCTGCCGTGTGCCCCAAACGAGCTGTGTGCTCGAAAAATGAGCTGTGTGCCCGAAAAATGAGCTATGTGCTCGAAAATGAGCAGTGTGCCCGAAATGAGCTGTGTACCCGAAATGAGCCGTGTGCCCGAAAAACGAGCTGTGTGCCCCCAAGATGAGCTGTGTGCCCAAAAAATGTGCTATGTGCCCTAAAATGAGCCGTGTGCCCGAAATGAGCTGTGCTCGAAAGCCATGTGCCCGAAATGAGCCGTGTGCCCGAAAAATGAGCAGTGTGCCCCCAAGATGAGCTGTGTGCCCGAGATCTGCCGTGTGCCCCAAACGAGTTGGGTGCTCGAAAAATGAGCTGTGTGCCCCCAAGATGAGTTGTGTGCCCGAAAAATGAGCTGTGTGCCCCCAAGATGAGCTGTGTGCTCGAAAAATGAGCCGTGTGCTTAAAATGAGCTGTGTGCCCGAAATAAGCCGTGTGCCTGAAAAATAAGCTGTGTGCCCCCAAGATGAGCTGTGTGCCCGAAATGTGCTGTGTGCCCTAAAATAAGCCGTGTGCCCGAAATGAGCTGTGTGCTCGAAAAATGAGTCGTGTGCCCGAAATGAGCCGTGTGCCCGAAAAATGAGCTGTGTGCCCCCAAGATGAGCTGTGTGCCAAAGATCTGCCGTGTGCCCCAAACGAGCTGTGTGCTCGAAAAATGAGCTGTGTACCCCCAAGATGAGCTGTGTGCCCAAAAATGAGCTGTGTGCCCCCAAGATGAGCTGTGTGCTCGAAAAATGAGTCGTGTGCCCGAAATGAGCCGTGTGCCCAAAAAATGAGTTGTGTGCCCCCAAGATGAGTTGTGTGCCTGAAAAATGAGCTGTGTGCCCCCAAGATGAGCTATGTGCTCGAAAAATGAGCCGTGTGCCCAAAATGAGCTGTGTGCCCGAAATGAGCCGTGTGCCCGAAAAATGAGCTGTGTGCCCCCAAGATGAGTTGTGTGCCCGAAATAAGCTGTGTGCCCAAAATGTGCTGTGTGCCCGAAATGAGCCGTGTGCTCGAAAAATGAGCCGTGTGCCCGAAATGAGCTGTGTGCCCGAAAAATGAGCTGTGTGCCCCCAAGATGTGCTGCGTGCTCAAAATGTGTTGTGTGCCCCGAAATGAGCTGCGTGCCCGAAATGAGCTGCGTGTTCAGAATGAGCAGTGTATTGATACGAGCTGTGTGTTCAAAGTGAATAGAATACTGTGTTGACTGTTTCACTGTTTCAAGTCAGAATGGTGATCAGAAGTTCTCTCCTTGAGTACCATCCCCCGTCAAAGTTATCTTGGCTATGTTTACAATGAGGGAAAGTTGTGAATATGATCAGGAAGGAAAACAACATTTGTGGTTTCTGCATGCAGAAGCTACCCCTTGTCAGCATTTCAGGACCTTTGTACTGAGTTGAAAGTAAGTGTTCAAAGAACGCAATGGAGGGGAGATCCCCGTCAGAGTAAAGCGGTTTACCGCCACTCACTCCATGAGGTGCTTTTTAAAGTGCCGCTTTGTTTGTTTATTGCATTCCCAAAACATCATGTTCTACATTGCTTATAACATGTACTATATCATCGCACTTATTGCGTTTATTTGCATCTTGTGTTATCTTGTACCATTTATCCTTTTACACCAAGCTGCGTTTAGGATCGTCGTCCTCCGGGACTTTCTCAGGTTGCGCCGAGCACGCGCTTGATAGTTTGTTTTGGACCTCCTCTCACGATTTCAGCGTGTTTGGAATTCATCTCAGGTTGCGTTGTGTATGCACCTAGGCGGTTGTTTTCAAGCCTCTTCTCACGATTTTAGCGTGGTTAGAGTGTTCTTTTCCTCATACGATTTCAGCGTGTTTGGAATTCATCTCAGGTTGCGTTGTGTACGCACCTAGGCAGTTTTTTTCGAGCCTCTTCTCATGATTTCAGCGTGGTTTGAGTGTTCTTTTCCTCACACGATTTCAGCGTGTTTGGAATTCATCTCAGGTGGTGTTGTGTACGCACCTAGGTGATTGTTTTCAGGCCTTTTCTCACGATTTCAGCGTGCTTAGAGTGTTCTTTTCCTCACACGATTTTAGCGTGTTTGGAATTCATCTCAGGTGGCGTTGTGTACGCACCTAGGCGTTTGTTTTCGGGCCTCTTCTCACGATTTCAACATGGTTAGAGTGTTATTTTCCTGACACGATTTCAGCGTGTTTGGAATTCATCTCAGGTTGCGTTGTGTATGCACCAAGGCGGTTGTTTTCAGGCCTCTTCTCACGATGTCAGCGTGGTTAGAGTGTCCCCTTCCTTACACAATTTCAGCGTGTTTGGAATTTATCTCCGGTTGAGTGGATCGCCCTCCTGATTGGTTTTCTTTGTTCTTCCTCCTCTCACGATTCCAGCGTGGTTGGAGTGCGTTACCCCTTTTGCATCTATTGCTCTATCCATTACATCCATTGCATCATATCTGTTTTATGCTAGTCTAGGAGACCTTAAATCCTCTGGTCTAGGAGACCTTAAATCCTGCATCTTTATTCGCACTGTCTTGTGCACTCTCTGGTCTAGGAGACCTTAAATCCTCTAAAGGTGCAATTCCTTTGGTGTTTGTCGTGCCCGAACGACTTCCGGTGGTCTGGTATAGCCACCTGCCTGTGTTTGCGGTGAGTTCCTAGGAGACCAACTGAGACGGTGGAAACTAGAGTTCGAATGGCTCATGCCTAAAACGCAAAGGTTCGGGATTTCTGAGACTAAAGTCTGGTTTAAATACCCAGGGGTATATCCTCGGCTTGAAATCTGTATGGCAGTCCCATAGATTGAGATAGCATGTGTATACGCCTCAATTCTAGATACTGAACCAACCTAGTCTATCACCCTGTTGGAGAATAGGGAAAGCTGCGACCATAGTCGGGGAGAAAAGTAGTACCGGTGGTTCAACCAAGAAGAAGCGAAAGATCCCCAGCAGCATAAGGTAAGTCATTTGCCAATTGCCCCTATAAGGTACCTTCACTTCCTAGTTATTACATTGCATTTTAGCCACTACATTACGGTGCATTGCATAAATCCTGGATTTTCAAACCGGCATCGCGTAGCGTATAAGGCCAATTATCAAACCGGCTTCGCTTAGCGTATAAGTCCAATTTTCAAACTGGCTTCGCGTAGTGTATAAGTCCAATTATCAAAATCTTCGTGCATGTCTTTTGCATTTTGCCCCTGCCTGCGGGCCCTTCTTTTGTTTATCTCGCCTGTTTGTCTAAGTCTTCGGCCCTGTCAAAAATGGGTCGTTTTTGGGCTTTGACATTCACTCCCGTCCCTTATGGCTTTCGAGTTCTGTCAAAGAGGGGCAACTATACACACCCCATTTTTGACCGACCTTAAGATTCAGGCGTCATCAATTGAGCGCTTGGTAATTGCGCATGCTGTGCTCGTTCTGAGGTTACGGAGTCTCGGCTGAGAGCCTTGCCTCCGGACTTCGGGACTTTTTCGTGCTTTGCCTCGATTTGCGAACCAGGTTCTATTTTCTTCTCCTGAAGGAAGGGAGAGGTCTCGTAGACCATCTCCCAGTGGCCGTAGGCTACTTTTCGTGGTCGTAGACCACTGTCCCCGTTTGGAGACCAGTTTCCGGTTTTAAGAGCCGTCGGTCGTGCGCCTCGGTTCAGGATCGCTTAACTTTCTCCGTTTGCTCCAGTTTTTGGCACACACCTTGTTTCCTCTGTCTAGAGGGACACTGTGGCCCGGGAGACCACCTTCGTGATCGCACGCCACTTTCGATGCTTAAAAGTCAGTTTTTGGGGCACCCGGCTGCGCGTTTTGGCCCCCGAACCCTTGTTTTGCATCCGTCTTGGTTCATTTTTCGCATGGACTCTATTTTCATTGTTTGGAAGGTGGTACAAGGGTGGGAGACCACCTTTTCTTCTTGGAGACCACTTTTCCCTGCCAGCCAATTTTCTTGTCAGGTAACTGGTCTCCCTCACTTTTGGGCCACAATTGCTGGTCTGTCACCACACCATTAGCTTGCATTCAGTTGGGAGACCACCAAATGGGGTTGCCGACCACTTTTTGTTGAGTTGACCCTTTTGAACTGGCTGACCGACCACCTAAACTGGCTGGGCGACCACCTGAACTGGTCGGTCCATTTCCTCATGTTTTGTCTCTGTAAGTTGTTGCCAGTTGTGCCAGCTGGAAGGCATAGACTACATCCTCCATACACGTGTATGGAGGATCTTTGGCCTTGGTTTTTAGCTTCTTGGAGAAGCTTTGGCCTCCTTTATCTATAAGAGAGGCTCTCTTCTTCCTTAGGGAGGGTTGAGAAATTGGTTGAAGGAAAAATATATCTCCCTCTCTATATCTCTACACTTAGGCTTAGAAAGTGCTTGGTTCTTGCACCTTTGCACACCACCTCATAGCCTAACACCTCCACCATTGCTTTGAGGTCCTTGGAGGTCATTTTTAGAGGTTGAAGGTCTGGGTTTTCGGTCTCAAAGTTGCTGTCTTGCTGAGCTTCAAGGGTAACACACCATTTCCCTCTTTTTAACATTATTTTGATCCATCTTTTAGCCTTATTTTCAAGCATATTTGAGCTTTGATGTAAACTGAAAAAAGTCTTATTTTGAGGCCCTTAACATGTTTGTTTAAGATCATTTTTCTGTTGGGGGTCATCTACCTGCTTGCATGCTTCATTTTGCCTTGTTTTGAGCCATGCCCTAAGGCTTTTGTATTGAGCTTTGCTTGGCCCTTTAGCCACTAAAATCTAGCAGATTTTCAGTGGTTGGGATGTAGTTTTGAGGGACAAAATCAGAGATGGGTGACCCTCTCTCTTGTTGTCTTGTTTACTAGCATTTTTGGCCTTACAAAGGAGCCTATATTTTCACACCTCCAAGCCTTGTTTTAGGCCCTTTTCTATGACTTTTAGGGCCTTCTTAGGCTCTGTCCAGAGTTGGTTTTATCACCTTGGGTGTGTCTCTTGCATGTGTAGAATAACCCCTCTTATAGCATATCAAAGGAGCATCTCATTCTTGCATGCATTAACCATGTTTCAGTGGGTTTTGGGGCTTTATTTGGCATGTCATACCTCTGAATTTTGCTGGTTTAGTGGCCTCTTGATTGCCTCACATGCTTGTAGTGCAAATCCTCTTTACTAGCTTACATTGCATGCTATTTTGGCCTTTGATTCTAGCACTTTTTGGCCATGCCTTAAACTGATTATGTGCATGTTTTGGACTGCCTTAGCTCTGTTTTTGGGCCTCATGGTCGAATGATGTTTGCTATGCATGGTTGTAGTTCAATACCCTTGCCTAGTTTTGAGTTTTGAAGCCTATTGCATGTGTATTTTGAGGTGTTTCCATGTTTTGGCATCATTATGAATCATATTTCAGAGCTTATATGTATGCCATATTCCCATGTTTTTCACTCTTTAAATGTGTTTGAGAGTTATGCATGAATACCTCATTTTTGGACCATTGCATGAGCTTCATTTCCATGCTTTGCGAGCCATCATTTTAGTCCATATTTGCTACTGTTTTGGCTTGCATAGGGACTGTTTGGGGCTGGTTTGGCCATTTGAGTATTGCTTTGCATGCCTATAGTGTATTCCATTTCACTAGTTTCGGTACTTGGGCCATCTAGCATGCATTGTGTGAGGTGTTTGCATGATTCGGGAGCATCTTGCATATCATTTCAGAGCTGGAAAATATGTGATTGTATGCCATATTTCATGCTTACCATGCTTTGGTGGAGTTGCACTTTGTGCCTTAGGTTTGGTCCCTTGCATTTGTGCATATTTGCATGTGTGTTGTTGCTTCATTTTCATCATATATGGCCACTGATTTGAGTGTGGCTGAGGCCCATTCATTTTAGTTTAAGTCCATCTTGCATTATGTATGCCATATCCATGATTGTCGCATGCTTGATCGTCGCATTGTGTATGCCTTGTTCATGTCTTCGTGCATGTCCATCTTCGTATGTGCATTGCGCATGCCATATAATCCATGTGCATTGAGTATGCCATTGATTAGTTGATAGCATTGTGTATGCCATTTGCATGCTTGCATGTCATCCATTGCATGTTTACATCACTTAGTCGCATTACATTTAGGATTGCATACTAGAGTTGCATTTTGTACATGCCATGTCATTCTGTTTGTTGCATTGTGTTTGGAGTAGGGTTTAGTCCAAACACGGGAAACGAGGAATGTTTCATACTCCAAGTGATCAAACGTGCCTCGATTCCCGGTCACCGACACTCTTGACCATCCATGATGGAGTTGTTGGTTTTAGTTGTTTATATGTGCATTCATGTCCCATTGAGTCGTGCAATCCGACTCCTCGGCCATCATGCATCGAGATGCGTGATTGGTGGCACGAGGATCGAGGACTACACTCCCTGGAGCTTGTGCAATGATGGGGAGAGTGGTCATGCACACATATGTTGAAAATACTTTGCCATGCCCCTTTCTCGCTCTTTGTTGCAGCAAACCGAAAACCAGCAGCAAAAACTGGTCAGCAGCCTTCTGGAGCTTTGTATAGTGTTCTGGAACCAGTTGCAAACAGAGGCAAATCGGGGCATCGCGATGGATTTCCCGACAAGGCGACTTGAGCATGCATGCATCCCTATCATTCGGAACAGAGCTCAGGCAGTCCATTTTGTTTAATTTGCATGCTAGTTTCCTTACTTACTTAGTTAATTCGTTAATTAATTAATGTTGTGTAATAATTAGTTTAATTAGCTTAGATTAGATAGTTTATTCTGTACTATTCATTCGGACCCGCCGAGGAGGGCAATGTTGTAATAAGTGTGCGTGTGTGTGTGATGCATGCCTTCCAACCCCACGTCTTTCTCCTTTTTATTTACGAGCTTATGATAGTTAGTTTAGGGCACGTTTCGATTAGCATACTTATGCTCGCATGTTTGCATCCATTTATCTGTCTTGCATGCACCAGGCTCGGCGCATCATACTAACTGCATTGTATTTCAATTCCGAGTTGAATACGTGTTTCAGTTGTTGCATTTCATATGCCATTTTAGAATAGCCGAGCCTATCTTAGTTGCATTTTTGCATGTGTTGCATTAGGCATTTCAGCATAGTTAAGATTCATGCATGATTTCTAATTAGCTTCTTTCTTTGGCTTGGAGTACTCGGTAAGTATTTATGCTTTAGCATCCTTGCATGTGTGTGAGTGACTGCCATGATAGCATGCTTACCATGAGGCTATTTGCTTATGTGATATAACTGCCTGAATGCCTGTGGGTGAAGGTTGGGTTATTTGAATTGGAACAATTCACCAATTGAGAGTTTTAAGCCCACTTGAGAGTGGCAAAATCATGTTTTCTTAAGCCCACTTGAGGGTGGCAAATCCACGTCTTAGCCTACTTGTGAGTAGCACCATCAAACTATCTTTCAAATAAACAAACATGAAATGTTTTGTTCCAACTTAAACGATCCAGTCTATACTTGTATGTTGTGTGCATCACATAGTAATTCTAGGCTAATAACCGGAATAAGAGCACATAATGTTTTCAAAACTCGATATCATGGTTAGTAGAGACCGATCTTTGGTCGGGCGAGCGGGGGTGCTCACGAAGTGACCTTCCCCAATCGTACCCAAGTTCCTGAGCCGAGGCAACTTTGGTGATGACGGACACGTGGCCTTAGGCACGAGTCAGGGTTTCCTAAATTCTCCCAAAATAAAATATTTAGGTGGCGACTTTGTATTTGGCAAAGCAGTCCATGTTTGACACTTCTTTCTAAATATCAGTTTTTCAAAACAATTTGCCGGATTTGGACTCTTTAATGATTCATCAGTCTTGCATTGCACTCCGCGAGATTAGATATAGGACCGTGACATTGAGTCCAAACTGTAGTAAGCCCCAATGAACAAAACGGTATTCCCTCCTGAGACGTTCGGGGTCGTCTACATGGACACGTGGATGTTAAATCTTGTACTCATACCAGTATACTTGTATACTGACCCGTTTTGTCTCTTGGCAACTCGGGTGCATTCTGTTCGAGCGCAGCCGAGCTTCCTTTGTAGGATTAATTGGGGCTACGGTGGTGACGTGGAATTACTTTAGTTGTTGGACATGTCGTTTGGACTTCTTTTGTTTCCTTGAGCTTAGGGTTGATATTAGTTTATGCATTTATTATTTTTTTTTATGACTTTAGTATTGGAATAATTTGGCATGGTTTGTAACCGTACTTTATTTAAGTTGTTTTAACTAGTTGTTGCTACCTTAATGTTGAGGTGTTGGTTAGTTATAAAATTATGATAGATGGTTTGGTTAGCATTTAATTTTTTTGTTTCACCCCTAAGATTTGGATGATGGAATATTATTGGGGTTTAGTCCTAATTTAATATTTAATTGTCTGAATTTTGGGGCATGACATGATTGTTCACTCGGCCCCCCCTTTTGCCGTATTCTAACTTTCAATCAGCCCCTCGCTCAACTGATCTTTATGGCCGATTAATTTATTCGGCATCCAGAACGTACGAGACGGGGGCGAGTATAATATATACCGATTAGCCAAATGTGTACTCGGCCTATCTGCGTCTCCTATTATTCGGCTCCCACAATTGCTCCCCAAACTCCCCACTAACACTGTTTAGTCGGCGTGTTTGGTTTCAAGCTTGAAAATTCAAAAATTCAGCGGTTAATCTCATTCCAAAGCGTATCAGAGCGCACACGTTTCTTGGTCATCATTACAAGTTTCCGCCTCTTCGTACGCTTCCTCTATTTAATGTGGTTTAAAACTTTGTCTCTTCGAATGTATATTTTGAATTCTCGAAGTTTTTGGCTCGCCTTCTAGTACAACTCCTCCACTTCGCGACCTCTGCAACTTCCTTCTGTCTCTCATTATCCCTTCTGCTTCCTGTAAGTTCTCTTCTCTTTCACTCCCAATACCATTTCCTTGTTTACTTTTAGTTTTGCATAATCCTTAGGCTGGCTGCGATGGCAAAAAATTTGAAAGAGCTCCTTTCCACGGATCGAATTTTCGGCTTTCGACGCAATTATTCCATTCCCGATGACGTCCATCTGTCACTTGTGGCAGACAACACCACTGATATGTAGAGGACCGATAAGAGCACAACCATCTTTCCTCTTCTATCGATTGCTGAGGGCGGAGTCCGTTTTCCCCTTCATCCATTTTTAAGGGCCGTCCTTCGACATTGGGGCCTAATTCCTTCCCAGCCTAACGTGAATTTTTTTCGCAACATAATGGGATTATAAAGTTGAACCGTCGTCTTAGGATTAACCTAGGCATACCTACAATTCAGCATTGCTATGCCTTAGCCAAGTCTACTAGCCGGCTGGGACGCTATTTTCTTAGGGCCAAGGACACCGACCATCATTTAGTGACCATGCTTGCTAGCTCTGGCAAGCGTGTTGACAACGTGATGGTCGTTGTTCGAGGCAACTAGGAATTTGGCGAGGGTAAAGATCACCTAGATCCCGTGCCAAGGTGAAAAGGTGATCTAGGTGGTCGTATAGCTCACTCTAGTTGCTTCTATTTCTGTATATGTATTCGGCTCTCCTTTCATGTACTTACCATTTTGTTTGTGCAGACAACGATTTGAAGAAAGTGTTGGTTTCAGCCGACGACGCTGTACTTGCGGAAATTAAAATCGCTCTGCAGTGCATTGGCCATCCAAATCTTCAGAAACAAGGAAGGGCAGCTCATATTCTCTTGCGATACGCGCCAACCTATGCAACGTTTTCGACGGCAGACCATATTCCAATTCCGAGAGGCGAAGATCATCTTACAGCCTTTATCTTCCCCAACTTCAAAAGCCTAAAGGAGATTGGTTTAGAAGCCTCTGATTCGAAACACGTGGAAGAACAAGTAGCTGATCAGATCGCCGAGGACCAGAATCAGTTGGAAGCCGAGGTAGACGAAGCCCTTAACTCGGCGTTTGAGGAAGCTGGGCTGAATTTGTCCAACCCTCCATCCACATCAAGCTGAGGGGACATCTTCTTTGAAGACATTTTTACGAACTTAGGAGACCTTCCCGGCGCTTACCCTGAGGATATGGTTAGGGAATCACTCTCGCAACTTGCGCGGAAGAAAAACGCTGAGAGGATGGCCGCTAGGTGGAACGTCGAGGCCGTATGATAGGAAACTCCACCCGCCACGGTCGCTGAGTCTACTCCGCCTGTTATTGCAGAAGAAATGGCTCAACCCGAAACGGCCGAGATGGAGCAGGTGGGGTGGACCGACGAGGTTGAGCAAATGGGAGAAAAGCGCCCCGCCGAGCAAGAGGCCATGCACGATGAGGACCAAAGCGATAAGCGGCCGTGCGTTGAGGAATCAGACTTGGTTTTTCCGTTTACGATTCAACCAAGGATAAGAAATATGCCGATTGACTCCGATTCATCGACTTTGAGGGACCCGGCTGTGGCCTTGGCCTCCTCAATATCCCTGCCGATCGACAGAGTCGTGTTTCCCGCGGAGCCAAATTTAATGCTAATTGCTTTGGCCGCTCAATCGGCCTTATCGGTACGTTACTTGTCTTATCTGCAGTCTTCCGTCTAATTACATAAATATTTATAAATATTTTTGTTATTATTTGTTTGTTGTAACTCTATTTCCTTGTTCCGTAGACGGTGGGTAGGATCGTCGAGATCGGCCGCCGTCAACATGACGCCATAGAACAGATCGGCCTCTTGAAAGCCGAAATTAATAATGAATATAACAAGGTTGTGGCAGCCTCTCAAAGGATCGATTATGAGGTAGCGCAAGCGGCAGAGGAACAAGCGAGAGCTGACTTTGAGGCTGAGCGAGCTAGAAATTCTGATCAATTAAGGCTTGCCGTCGAAGAAAAGGCAAAGGCAAGCAATGATGTGCTTAAGTTAGCCTAGGAGGCAATCGCCAAGCTAGAAGCCGACTTGGAAGAATTGAAGAAGGCAAAGGAAATAGCCGACTCCGAGACTTCCAAAGCATTCAAAGTTGGGAAGGAGGCCGCTTTGGAAAGCTACGCAGAAGAAGTGCTGAAGTTCGAGAATTGGGGTTTCAAACACGGCTGGGTCAAAGCCCTCGCTGCTGCGAATGTGACATTGGCACAGCTGATTCCATACGAGCAGGTGGACATTGAGCCGCTGGCGTCTGACCCTGAGGATTGATTAAGGAATATTTTCGTTTTTGGTAGGCATCTTAGATGCACAATTTTTGTAGGTTTTTGTTAGTAGATTTTCATCTCTTTGGATGTAAGCCGATTTTCATGTGTAAAATGGCTGCTATTAGCGCCCAATTTATTAATGAAAATTTTCTATGCTCTCGAGTTTATTGCATATATTGTTTGTCTTTTTAGTTCATTAATGACAATTCCTTATGGTCTTCTGTTTGTTCTACGAGTAAATAATTAAAAGAATCAGTAGTTACCAATTTGTAAAGGTGCATTAAAATTCAAGACTAAATGAGACGGCATAAGTATTCGGCCGATTAGATTAATGAATTTGCCCTTGACCTGGCTGGTTCATGAACTAAAACACCGAATATCGGTGGCTCATGGAGTGGATGGGGCACTTTAGCCGATTAGATTGATGAATCTGCCATTGCCCCAACTGGTTCATGAACTGAGACGCCGAATAAAATGAGCTCATGAATATTGTACTGATAAATATATTCATGGAGCGGCTAGGGCACTTAAGCCGATTAGATTGGTGAATCTGCCCTTGTCTTGGCTGGTTCATGAACTTGAATGTCGAATACCGGTGGCTCATGGAGTGGCTGGGCCACTTAAGCCGATTAGATTGATGAATCTGCCTTTGCCCCTGGTTGGTTCATGAACTAGAATGTTGAATACTGATTTCTCATGGAGTGGCTAAGGCACCTAAGTCGATTAGATTGACGAATCTTCCCTTGCCCCAGCCGGTTCATGTACTGAGATGTCGAATAAAATGAGCTCATGAATATTGTACTGATAAATCTATTCATGGAGCGGCCGAGGCACTTAAGCCGATTAGATTGGTGAATCTGCCCTTGTCTTGGCTGGTTCATGAACTTGAATGCGAATACCAGTGGCTCATGGAGTGGCTGGGGCACTTAAGCCGATTAGATTGATGAATCTGCCATTGCCCTGGCTGGTTCATGAACTGGAATGCCGAATACCGATTTCTCATGGAGTGGCTGGGGCACCTAAGCCAATTAGATTGACAAATCTGCTCTTGCCCCAGCTGATTCATGAACTGGAACGCCGAATAAAATGAGCTCATGAATATTATACTGATAAATCTATTCATGGAGTGGCTGGGGCACTTAAGCCGATTAGATTGATGAATTTGCCCTTGCCCTGGCTGGTTCATGAACTTGAATGCCGAATACCGGTGGCTCATGGAGTGGCTGGGACACTTAAGCCGATTATATTGATGAATCTGCCCTTGCCTTGGCTGGTTCATGAACTGGAATGCCGAATACTAGTGGCTCATGGAATGGCCGGGGCACATGATTCAATTGGCACCAGGCTCTTGAAGGGTAAGCATTAATGAGATCACCTCGAAGGTGCTGCACTCGTATGGAATAAATGGGGTGAGTGCTTCGTGTGCGTAGGTCCCATTAGTGTGTTTAAACTCGACTTACCCTAGTCGATTGAGGAAGGCTAGATAATTGTGAATGTCAAATAGACTATTCTTTAACAGCAAAAGAGAGGGGAGGGCATTGGCTGATCTGGACGCAGAGATGAATTGAAGTGGCGAGCTTATGCGCATGGGTAATAAAATGCCGAGGGAGCGGGAGAGGCGCCAGTCCCCATGTCGTCGAAGTAGGTCACCCAGAAGGGAAAAACAACAACGGGGCAACTCCCCTTAACCGCGCTCGAGGGAAGAAGCCGGTGGGTCATCGCGCCCATTGAGTTTTGTGGTTTTTGTGGGGAACAAACTGATGACAGAAGTAGATTCAATTGTGCACAACCCAGGTGTGGCAGTCGAGTTCGCTCGACAGATTTTTCCACCAGAAGTCCAGCAGTCAATGGTCGGTCGGCGGGACTTCGAAGTGTTTCGGGAAGGAATCCATGGAGCGATGAAAGGGTTGTATACCGCCTATGAAGTCGGCATGTGTCTACGTGCTGTGCGGCGGGAAATAGAGCAGAAGGATGAACGCATTCAGAATTTAGAAGCTCGCGCGGAGAAGGCTGAGCTTGAACTGACGAAGGGTAAGACAGCCGAGACACATTCAGCCGACCCAGTTAACCCAATTATGGAGGAGAGGGTGACCCAACGGTTGATAAGTCATGCGATTGTCGATCGAGATACGGCAAGTATGTTTGCCATAGAGACTGCGAAGGCCGCGGCCTATGAACGAGGCTTCCACGACGGTCAAAAAGTTGGGATTGACAAGACGAAGGAAAAGCTCACTGAAGAGGTTTGCCGATGCGAGAACCGGTGGTTCAAGCACGGTTGGGTTAAGGTCCTTCGTGCCGTGGAGGCTCTCCGGGCAGCAGGCATTGACTCGGCGTTGCCATTATACCAGAGCAACGATTTTTCTTTTACGGCTTACGAAATCGAAAAGAGTGACGACGAAGGTGATACCAAATAAAGATGAATCTATTGTAGCGTTTAACGCAAGTTGAATGTAAATTATGTAATTTCGATCAATCTAATAAAACGTATCATTTTAAATGTTGGAATATTGTTTATGCTCTTTTGCCGTTCTTCGTCTATTCTGTCTACGCTTGTTAATCATAATACAAATAAAAGAAACGCCGAGTTTCGAGGCGTCTTGTCTCGTCCAATCGTGGCTTCTACAAAGGGTGCTCTGAATCAGGAGATTTATTCGGCCCAATCGTGGTGTCAACGAAGTGCACTCTAAATCCGGAGGATTATTCGACCTAAAAGTGGCCTGCACGGATGGCGTTCCAAATTCGAAATATTAATCGGCCCAAAAGTTCTCACTTATGGGGCTCCGAATTTGGAGACTTAACTGAGCCAATCGTGATATCCATGAAGGGTGCTCCGAATCCAGAGGTTTAATCGGCCCAAAAGTGTCATGCACTGATGGCATTTCGAATTCGAAATATTAATCAGCCCAAAAGTTCTTATTGATGGGGCTCCGAATTCAGAGACTTAGCTGGGCCAATCGTGATATCCACGAAGGGCGCTCCGAATCCGAAGGTTTAATCGGCCCAAAAGTGTCATGCACCGATGGCGTTCTGAATTCGAAACATTAATCGGCCCAAAAGTTCTCACTGATAGAGCTTCAAATTCGAAGACTTATCTTGGCCAATCGTGATATCCACGAAAGACGCTCTGAATCCAGAGGTTTAGTCAGCCCAAAAGTGTCATGCACTGACAGGCTCTGAATTCAGAGACTTAGCTTGGCCAATCGTGATATCCACGAAGGGCGCTCCGAATTCGGAGGCTTAGTCGGCTCAAAAGTGTCATGCACTGATGGGGCTCCGAATTCGGAAACTTAGCTTGGCCAATCGTGTTATCCACGAAAGGCGCTCCGAATTCGGAGGCTTAGTCGACCCAAAAGTGTCATGCACTGATGGGGCTCCGAATTCGGAGACTTATCTTGGCCAATCGTGTTATCCACGAAGGGCACTCCGAATCCGGAGGCTTAGTCAGCCCAAAAGTGTCATGCACTGATGGAGTTTCGAATTCAGAGACTTATCTTGGCCAATCATGATATCCACGAAGGGCGCTCCGAATCCGGAGGCATAGTCGGCCCAAAAGTGTCATGCACTGATGGGGCTCCGAATTCGGAGACTTAGCTTGGCCAATCATGTTATCCACGAAGGGCGCTCCGAATTCGAAGGCTTAGTCGGCCTAAAAGTGTCATGCACTGATGGGGCTCTGAATTCGGAGACTTAGCTTGGCCAATCGTGATATCCACGAAGGGCGCTCCGAATCCAGAGGCTTAGTCGGAAGACTTGTTTTAATAAGCTGAATTTCAGTGAGGAAACAACAAACTTTGTATTCAAAAAATGAAACTTGTACACGGTGAACATTCAAAACAAGTATCATGCCCCACAAGTTGGATTAATGATAGAATTTATGCAAATGCGTGGAATTCGAAGGCCGTGGCAGACTTCTCCCAGACATGTCTTTGAGCCATTATGCCCCTACTCCCGCGATTAAGTCGATCTGATAGGGGCCATCCCAATTAGGACCCAATTTTCCATCAGCCGGATTCTTGGCAGCTGGAAGCACTTTCTTCAGAACCAACTCTCCTGGTGTGTAACGACGTAGTTGAACATGTTGATTATACGACTTAGTAAGCTGCTGCTAGTACCGTGCCATGGATGCAAGGGCACGGTCTCTTCGTTCTTCAATCAGAATCAAATCCAAGGCCAACATCATGTCGTTTCGGCCAAAATCAAAAACTTTTGATTTCAAGGTTGGGAGGCCGATCTCCAAGGGGATGATTGCCTGCGTTCTGAAGCACAAAGCGAACGGCGTCTCCCTAGTGGACCGCCTCGGAGTAGTGCGATGAGCCCATAACACACTTGGCAGTTCTTCGACCCATCTGCCTTTAGCTTTCTCCAGCCTCTTCTTGATGCCGTCCAAAATAGATTTGTTGGAGGCTTTAGCTTGGCCATTACTCTGCGGATAAGTCGTGGTGGAATAATATGGCCAAATACCATACTTGCTGCACAGTTCCTGGTAGACACCGCGATCAAACTGGGTGTCGTTGTCTGAAATAAGTCCTCTTGGAATGCCGAATCGTGTTATGATATTTCTCCATACAAAACGCTTCACATCATTATCTCGAATATGCGTTAGTGCTTCCGCTTCCACCCATTTTGTGAAATAATCTGTTACGACAATCAAAAATCACTTGTTGCTCGGGGCGCAAGGCAATGGTCCGACGATGTTAAGTTCCCATTGGGCGAACAGCCAAGGACTGGTTATAGAGCTTAACTCTTTAGTAGGCAGATGGGTTAAGGGAGAACTTCTGGCACTGTTCACATTTCTTCACGTAACATTCGGCATCAGCTCTCATTGTCGGCCAATAATACCCCTGTGTCACAACACGATGAGTCAAAGAGCACCCGCCAGAATGGGCACCACAGCTACCTTCATGTATTTCAGTCAGTAGTCCCTCAACTTTACCCAGATGAACGCATTCTAGGTACGGGCCAAAAAGGGATTTTTTGTAAAGTTTTCTTTACGGATCCAAATAGTATCGCAGGGCTTTGTTTCGCAGCTTGTGTGCTTCTTTCTTATCCGACGGGAGTTGCTTGGAAGATAGGAATATAGCAATGGAGTTTATCCAACTCAGCTCTGATTCTATGACATTGATCTGGACTTCCTCTGAAGGGCCAATGCTTGGCTTAGGGATGAAACCCACTTCAATTGTCTGTTTAATCTCTGAGTTAATGGAGGAGACAAGGCAAGCCAGGGCGTCTGCATGTGTGTTCTAATCACGGGTTATTTGGTTCAATTCATGATGGTCAAATTTTGCCAGCAAGGAATTTGCCGTTTTCATGTAAGTGGCCTTACGGTCGTTTTTTGCCGCGTACTCCCCCTTTAGCTGATTGATCACCAGTTTTGAATCACAAAATATAAGCAGACGTCGAGCACCTAGGAGATGTGCATTCCGCAAGCCGGTTAGCAGGGCCTCATATTCGAAGTCGAGTTTGATAGCCTGCTCAATTATTGCCCCGTTGGGAGCCATTATCACTACTCCGGCCCCGCTACCACGTTGATTGGACGATCCATTATAGTACAACTGCCAAATGTCCCCAACATAAATTCTCCAGTTCGGCTTAGGTTGAATTTCATCAGACTTGAAGTCGGCAAGACCCCTAGTGAATTCGGCCACAAAGTCGGCAAGCACTTGCCCCTTGATTGAGGTTCTAGGCAGAAACTGAATATCATATTGGCCGAGTTCAAGAGCCCACTTTGAAACGCACCCTGATGCTTCTGCACTACGGAGTACCGACTAGAGGGGGTGGTTCGTTAGAACCCCGATGGTATGCCTCTGAAAGTAATGCATCAACTTTCTTGTTGCCATGATGAGGGCTAGGATGAGTTTTTCCAACGGAAGGTAACGTGTTTCGGCGTCAACCATTGCCTTGCTCACATAATACACTGGCCGCTGCTTCCTAAGCTCTTCCTTTAACAGTACAGCGCTGATGGCCCAGTCGGAAACTGCCAGATATAAAAGGAGCGGGTCACTTGCCGAAGGTGTTGTCAAGAGTGAAACTGATCGGAGGTAGGTCTTCAGGCCGTTGAAAGCGGCTTCGCACTCGGAGGTCCATTCGAAAGCCTTACTCTACCGTAGAGTATGAAAGAATTGTCAGCAGCGATCTGTGGAACGACTGATGAACCTGTTGAGTACGGCGGCCATCCCTATCAACTTTTGAACCTCTTTCACCGAACAAGGGGAGCCGAGTTCCAAGATTGCTGTGATTTGCCTCGGGTTGGCTTCGATTCCTCGGTGGTTGACAATGTAGCCAAGGAATTTGCCGGATCCGATCCCAAATGCACACTTGGAAGCGTTCAGCTTCATTTTGTACTTGTGTAAAATGCCGAATGTCTCTTTCAGATCGGCCAGATGAGTTTGCTCTTCTTTAGACTTGACCACCATATCATCAATATACACTACCATAGTTCGGCCAAGTTGCTCCTTAAACATGACAGTGACTAGTCTTTGGTACGTTGCCCTCGCATTCTTCAGCCCAAAAGGCATTACCTTATAGCAATAGGTCCCTCTTGAGGTGAGGAATCCAGTTTTGTCTTCATCTTCCGGATGCATGGCAATTTGATGGTAGCCTCTATAGGCATCGAGGAAGCTCATACGTTGATGATGCGCCGTGGCATCCACGAGTTGGTCTATTCTGGAAAGAGGAAAGCAATCCTTGAGACAAGCTTTATTTAAGTCCATAAAATCCACACAAACATGCCAAGTCCCATTTTTCTTCTTGACAACCACAGTGTTCGACAGCCATGTAGGATAGGTAACTTCTCGGATTACCCCGGCATTAAGCAACCGGTCAACTTCCTCAACAACGGCAGCAGTGTGTTCTGCAGCTGACTGTCGACTTTTCTGAATAATCAGCTTACATTTAGGGTCAACGTTTAAACGGTGCTGCGAAACAGGCAGATCCACACCTGGCATCTCATATGGTGTCCATGCAAATACATCAAGGTTGCTGAGCAAGAAGGAAATTAGCTGCTGTCTATCGGCTTTATTCAGGGAGGCACCGATCATGAAGAACCTGTCTAGATTCCCGTCAATGTCAACTCGATCTAGGGCTTCCGTGGCCTTTCCACTTGGGAGTCGCCCAACATCGTCGAGACTCTCTCGATCCGACACTTCAATTGAATTTACTTCCAACTCTTTTGGTGTCTTTGCGGCAGGGAGATAGCATGCTTGTGCCGATTTCTGGGAACCACGGATTTGCTCAATGCCGTGCTCTGTCGGGAAGCGGAGCAGTTGATGATAGGTGCTTGGCACGACCCGCATGGTATGCAACCAAGTTCGCCCCATAATGAGATTATACGACGAAGGAAGCTTGACAACCAAGAATTTCACATCCACCGATCGGGATCCTACACGAACTGGTAGTGTGATTTTGCCCAACGGGTGCTCCGGATTAGCGTTGAAGCTGAATAATGGATAAGGAGCCGGAGACAGGTCCGACACGGCGAACCCGAGCTTGATGAAGGTCTTGTAATACATAACCTCCGAAGTACTCCCCTGGTCTATGAGAATGTGTTCAACGGTGAATCGGTTTACGTGTAGTTCGATGACCAACGGATCAATGTGGGGGAGTGTTATGCCGATCAAATCAGAATTGTCGAAGGTAATGTTTGGAGCTTCATGGGGTTGTTTTGCTGGTGTGATTTGCTTTTGGGGGTAAAGATGCGACTGAATTGTATGTACTGTGGATGACGTCGGCAGGCTGTATATCATATGGATTACGTCGAGTGGAGGTGAATCCTACCGTAAAGCTACTGCTTTTGTCGAGTTGTCTCTTCGGACGTACTGCTTAAGCCGACCATCTTGCACCAATTCCTCTAGGTGATCCTTCAATGCATAACAACTCTCTTTATCATGGTTGTGGTCTTTATGATACTCGCACTGCCTATCCCGTCTCCTCGTGTCGGGAGGTCCCACCATTTTGGATGGCCATTTGAAGAACGGAAGGTGTTGGACTTTGGACATAACCGTGCTGATCGGTTCTGACAACTCCGTATATTTCTTGTCCGCGCGCCTTGTGCGCCTGCTATTTACTTGAAGTTGTTCACTAGCTCGGTGGGAACATTGGTCATTTGTTCGGCGTAAATCCCGTCTCTTGTCTCATTTAGCCCGACTCTGTGATTTAGGGCTCCGTGATGGTACAGAGCTTATCTGCTGAACAATCTCAGAAGGGGCCGTCTTGTTGGTCTTGTTCCCGGCTTTAACCCGCAGAGCGTCATCTTCCAGTTTGCAATATTCCTCGACTTTCGTCATCAACGACCAGACTATTTTGGGGGGCCTTCTAGTCAAGGAACTGTGGAAGGCACTATCAAGATGCAACCCCATTTTAAAGGCGGTGATGGCCATGGAGTCGTTGCAGGCGTCATCCACAAGATTAAAGCATTCCCAATAGTGTGCCGAATACGCTCGTAAGGTTTTCCCTGGTTGGATTTGCATTGCCCAGAGAGAGTCGGCTTGCTTCGACTGGACCTCATTGGTGATGAATCTTGCCTTGAAAGAATTCTGTGATTGATAGAAGCTCTTAATTGACGCCGGTTCCAACTTGTAATACCATCTAACGGCCAATGGTCCCAAGCTGCTTGGAAATATTTGGCACATAAGAACCTCGTCGTCTGCATACAACGTCATGGCTTGCTTATAATAACGGATGTGGTCAGTGGGATCCGATTTTCCGTCGTATAGGGTGAATGATGGAGCCTTAAACTTTTTGGGTAGTATTGCCTTTGCGATCTGTCGCACAAAGGGGTCATGTTGGTCCTCTTCATCCGAACCATTTCATCTTCGTTTATGGCGTGCACGTGGACTCTCTTCGGAGGAGCTGGTGGTTTCGACTCGTCCCTTCTTTTTGGGTTCTGGGGATAATGAGTCAGAATCACTGTCACTTTCTTGTCTTTGGGCTCGAAGTCGTCGGCCATCTTTCCTCAGAGGTCGTCTCGGATATTAGCGTATAGCTTGTTTGGACTTTGCCACTTCCAAGCCAAATCCTGATGGAGACGCTTATTCTCAGCGATCATATTTTCCAACATCTGTTCGTTTTGCTTTGCATGTTCCATAATCGCTTGCATGGTCTCATGTGCTGAAGTCGGGGGTGAGGTATGGGCAACGGAGTCGAAGTTCAAGGCACATCTTGCGGTGATATTCTCCTGTCCCAGCATGTTTGTTGGAGTGAGGTCATCTCTCAGTGTGGTTTCGTCAGCGACTATCGGAGGATCTTCCGTTACGCCCGCCATGGATGTAGTTGAGTATTCCCACAGACAGAGCCAATTGTAGGGAAGTGGTTTGGAAATACTCCTTGGATCCAATGGGATGCTCGAGATCCTCAGCTAAAAACCTGAAAATGAATGAACACTCCAGTCGGGGGTGTCAGAATTAGCACTCCGACTGACAAGTCACTGTATGCTCTCTTTGTTACTTGTATCTTAAGTAAAACGTATTAATTCTCACATACCTCTCTTTGGTTGTTGTTCTTCTATTTATATACGCTCCTGGTCCTCAGGATAGGACCCACTCTTGACCCATCATGTGATTGTTCACTCAGCCCCCCCTTTTGCCGTATTCCAACTTTCAATCGGCCCCTCACTCAACTGATCTTTATGGCCGATTAAGTTATTCAGCATCCAGAACGTACAAGACAGGAGCAAGTGTAATATATATCGATTAGCTAAATGTGTACTCGGCCTATCTGCGCCTTCTATTATTCGGCTCCCACAGTTGTTTTTAACATACGTAATGTGGGACGTAATTCCTTACTAATTGTTTTTTGACGCATGACGTGAATTTCTTACTAATTATTTTAATTTTGGAGTGTCACATCATACTTGCCATGTGAATTCCTTACTAATTGTTTTTTGGTGGTGGGGTGTTTGTGTGTCATGTTGTTCGAAAAGCGCACTAATAGCTTTTTAAAGTTTGGTTATTTTTAACACGCGCAGTGTGAGACGTGAATTCCTTATGAATTTTTTTTGGCGCGTGACGTGAATTCCTTACTAATTATTTTAATTTTAGAGTGTCACATCATACCTGCCACGTGAATTCCTTACTAATTATTTTTTAGTGGTGGGGTGTTTGTATGTCACGTTGTTCGAAAAATGCACTAGTAACTTTTTAAAGTTTGGTTGTTTTTAACACGCGTAGTGTGGGACGTAAATTCTTTACTAATTATTTTTTGACGCATGACGTGAATTCCTTACTAATTATTTTAATTTTGAAGTGTCATATCATACATGCCACGTTGTCTTATCGTTTGAGTGTCACATTAATACCTGTCACATTGGAGTATCACACCACACTTGTCACAAAATCCAAAAAATAAAAGAGACTTTTCCAATTAACTAGTGAGGATATATCTGTCTAACCAATACCTATCCACATTTGAAAAATGATTTACTGATCACACACTACACCTAATAAAGACTCCTCAATCAATCATATAAAACATTGGACCAAATGGTACAGAAGTTCTCAAAATAAGACTTTTCAATAAATTTCTCTTAAAAAAATTAACTAAAGATAACATAATTTAAAAATTATTTTTAAAAACTCAAAACTAAACATATTTATGCTCAAAAATTTACCACCACATTTCTTTATCGCCTATAAAAGAAGTGGGAAAAAAAAAAAAGAAAAAGAAAAAGAAGAAGAAAAAAAAAGCGAACGGTAATTGTTATCAATTTACACCTCAATTTTTTCGATTCAAATGGATGTCATTTGCTGTCGTAAGTAGAAACATGTGACTACATACATTTGGCAGCCCTACTGGAATTTTTTTTTTTTGGTTAATTTTTCATTGTTATTAATTAATTTTGTAATATTCTGTTTTTTTTTTTTTTTGCCCTTAACTTTATTCTCAGTTTCAATTTAAAATTTGATTAATATCTATCTTATTTCAATTATATATGAAACTATGATATAATCAACCAAACAAAAACATAGGGGTTGTTGCAAAAATGCTTTTGCAGGAACAGACCTACTGGAATTTTCTTTTGTAATTTTTCATTGTTATTGTTATTATTATCGTTATTGTTGTTATCGCTATTATCGTTATTAATTATTAATTTTGTAATCTTCAATCTTCACTTTTCTGCTCTTAATCTTGATTCAGTTTAGATTTAAAATTTAATTTATCAATTCAATTAAATTAAACTATGTGATATAATCAAGCAGAACAAACTAGGCTTCGTTGGGATGCAAGTTGGCTTTTTGATTTTTTGGTTATTTTAGTTTGGAGTTAAAAAATATCGTTTAGAATAGATTTTTTTAACTTTTGTGAGAGAAAAAATATAATTATTATTGTTTGGATGTGAGAACATTTAGCCTGGAGCTAAAAAACTTATTTTGCATTTTTTGTGATTATTTTAGCCCCAACCCAACCTGACCCAACCCAACTTCCCAAACGATGACTTAAGATGAGAAAGATTTTAATGGCACAAGGTGAGCTAAAAAAAAGGGCAAATTGTGACAGTAATTCTTGTATTTTGATTCTTATGTCATTTTGGTCCCTATAATTTTAATTGGCTTGATTTTGATATTGAATTTATGATTTTGTTCTAATTTGGTCCAATTGATTATAACTCTTACCATTTTTTTTTTTTAGAGTAGCATATGTTATATCTTTTAGAGTAAAATTAAAAACCTAAGTGAGTTAATCTGAACTAATTCAGTAATTATTTTCAGTCAAAAATACTAACGACATTATCAATTAGACCAAATTAACACAAAATTTAAAATTAAGGGTCAAAATTATACGAATTGAAAATATATAGACCAAAATAATATAAGAGATAAAATATAAGAACCACCGTGTAATTTATTTTTAAAAAAAAAATCACTATTGTGCAAGAGAATTTCAATAAACAAATAAATGGAAAATGGATGCAAGACTCATCAATATATCAATATCATTACATGTCCATCTTTATAGCTAAGATTCCCAGCAAGTTCATTGAATTTTCCAGGAAAATGCATCATTGTACTTCCCGTCGGGTCCGAATCCGTCTCACATAAGTTCACAAAAAATTCTTAACCTATCTTATAAGTGTGTCATACCTACAAACCTTCAAGAGGTCTTTTCTAATAAAGAAAGAACAAAATTATGCTTACTCTTGTGGTACAAAGCGGACAATATCTTGGTGCGCCATACCAACAAACCTCCAATAAACCTTTTCTAATTAAGAAAAAAAAACAAAACAATACATGTTTTATAGTGCAAAACGGATAATGTCTTTGGAAAATGTTTGAGAGCTCTAGAAAAGAAGTTCTAATAGCTCTAATGTGTGTGTGAGTCCTATCTGATATGATGTTTTGACCTTTTTTCTTCTTTCTTTTTTTAATTTCTACATCACTAGAGCTCAATTAGAACTCTAATTTTAGGGGAGGTATCATTGTTGAATATCTTTATGCGTGCTAGTACAATCCGCACACTTCCTTTCCATACTTCAAAAATGTTTTGGAGCTATAATTTGTGAGCTCTAATATGTATACAGGGTCCATCTGATGTGATGTCTTGGCCTTTTTTTTATTATTTTTTGGACTTTCCACCTTACTAGAGCTCAATTAGAACTCTAATTTTATAGGAGTTATGCTAGGGGGCCTCAAATAAATTACCAAATTTTCTATCAAACCTCTCACATGGGTGTGGGACCCACACACATGTGATTTGTGTGAATCCCACAACCATGTGAAAGTTTGATAGAAAATTTGACAATTCATTTGAAGCCCATAACATTTTTCATTTTAAAGAAATGTATCATTGTTGTTTGGGGTAAAATGTTTCTACCCAAAATTAATAAATGAGTTTACCTTTTGCTTTTGCTAGTTTTGGTGGGGAAAGTCAATGCACATATTTGCACAACTCTAAATTTTTTCTTTTTAAATTTAAATTATAAATTTTAAAAAATTTATATCTAATTTGATATCTATTTAACTATAAAAAGTAAGTTAAACACATAAATACAGCAAGCCTAACAAAACCTTCAAACCAATAATAGAAGGTAGTGTTTGATTTAGTTTTTAAAATCAAAAAATCAAAAATTTATTTGGTTAACAAATTTTTGAAAGCGCCAGGCTTGAGTGGATGGTGTTGTTGGGTCTGTGAGGCCCATCATGAATTCTGTTTCGATAATTTGAGCCGTTCAATATGTAAAATTTATTGAGTACTTTATCCTATAAAAAATCATGTTGGTCAAATATCTACTTGATTGGGTCAAATCTTTGTTAACAATTTATTTTGAAAATTATATTTACCGTTGACAAAAATCCAATCCAATCAAATAACTATTGATATCCGATCAACGTGATTTTTTTACAAAGATAAAGTACTCGATGAGCTCTACACATTGAACGGTTCAGATCATCGAAATAGGACCCGTAGTGGGCCCCCATGGGTCCAATAGCACGCCCCAGTCTAATATCGAATTGGAGAGAAGTCTGACCCTTTTTAAAATACAATTCAAAACTCAATTTTCTCTCTCCTCTCTCATTCTCTTTTTTTTTAATTATTAATAAATCAATCAATCACCTTTTCTCTCTCCTCTCTCATTCTTTCACATTTTACATATTAATTAATCAAATTTTCTCTCACACTCATATATCCAATTAAAAATAAAATAAAAAGATTACAAATCATTTCAAAACTATTTTCAAAACTCATAACCAAATAAATTTTTAACTTTCAAAACTTTTTTTTCAATAACTTATCTTTCAAAATGTAATTCAAAACTTAAAACTTTTTTAAAAAATTAAACCAAACGAATTTGTGTCTTTATGTGAAATTATTAGATTGTCACATAACTTTCAGTAATATTTACCACAACTATATATTGACAAAGTATAAAACTTTAATGACTCTAGCTTAAAATTAAAATTTAAATAAATTATGGGTAAAATTACATTATGTACGTTGGATCATATTGATGTGTTAAGTAGAACCAGTTTCAGGGCAAGTATGACCCATGAAAATCATTTCATTTTTCATCAGCTTTTATTCACCAACCATCAAAAACTGATTTTTCGCTCTATTTAGATCTAATGAATGATATAATTATTTGGATATAATAATTTAAGTAACCATGAAAATAATAAAAAAATCAAATCAAGAGATGGTTCTAATCCTCTTCCTTCAATTTTGAAAGGAAATTCAGATATTTACAATTTTCCATTACTTTAGTTGTATTTGTTGCATCCATTGATTGTTGTTGTTGTCATTTCTATTAAGATTATAATTCTTATCATGTAGGCAGATTTTTCCACTGTTCAAAATTGAAATTTGATTTGGATTAACTAGTTGATTAAAATTCTATAAAGGAAGACTTGGAAAATTCCCAAGACTCTGTCTAGCATTGTGTTTGAATCATAAATTTAGGCAAGAATTTGAAAAGACAAATAAAATAGGTCGGTAAAATGTGAATGAAATATATTTACATTTCACTAATCTTTTTCTTTTTCTTTTTCTTTTTCTTTTTCTTTTATTAAACTGCTACCCAAATTTATGATCTAAACACAATCTAAAATAATTCAGAAAATAGGGGGTAGGGAGACATTTTTACATCTAAATTTCATCATCTTTGAAGTTCAAGGAAACTACTTTCGGCTTCATTTTTTCCTACTTTCATTGGACTTTTGGAGGAAACTGCATTGATTGATTTTCAGAATTTATTTTGATCAGAATTCATTGAATTGCTTTTTTGGATGAAATGTTTCTGTTGACTTATATTTGGTAAATAGTTAAGAGATGAAAGATGACTAACATAGTGTCGGTTATGATTTTTTATTTATTAAAAATATGATATAGATAATGTCATACAATATTCTTCATAATTTTCAACCAAATGACCAAATGTTATGTATAAGAAAAAAGGTTTCATAATTGTGCGAGCACAAAATATTCATCGCACGCGTACTTCTTGTGATCAAGCTTAAACCTCTTCCGAACAAGTGGTTTTTGTATGTGGATAAGGTATATCCTATGTTGAGTGTTTGGGGAACACTGGGAGACACACACACACACACACACACACATATATATATATATATTTGTGTTTCTTGGAAGGGTAGTGTCACTTGGTACCCTATTAGTATACAAAACTTTTTCCTTCCAAACAATGCCGTATTTCCTACAAAAACTCCGATGAGCTAACAAGCGGGTGTGTGCCGAAAAATCCCTCCGATACTTAAGTCATAACTCAAGATCAATAAGGGAAAAGCTTAAGGAAATCTGTAAACAAAAAATGCGTTACCTCTTTTAGGGCTCACTATGAGTTTTTATATGTTTTGCATGGCAGAATCCTAGTAGGACTCTAATTCCTCTTCGTAGAGTCCTATTACGAGTCCATCTTTTAAAGGATAAGGCCCATCCTTTAACACCATTATCGCTAAAGTTCAAGTGAAACGACTTAACTCCCAGGCCAACAACTGAGCCAAGAAAACCACTAGCCCGGTTGCACATCAATTGAGCAACTACATTGGTCTTGCTAATTTAAGGTGTGACCATCGAACAAAAACATTGACTTTGCCCGTGTAGACCGCCCCGAATTCGCTCCACGCGCGAGGGCGCGAATTGGGTTCATAGCTACTACAGTTCAGACTCCTATCACGGTTCTGAATCTAATCTCACAAAGTGCAATGTAAGACTGATAAATCACCAAAGAGTCCAAATCTGGCAATTAGTTTTGAAAAATCAATTTTGAATAAAAAGCGCCAAACATGGACTGCTTTGCCAGATTTCAGAGTCGCCACCTAAATATTTTGTTTTGGGGAATTTAGGAAACCCTAACTCGTACCTAAGGCCACATGTCCGTCATCACCAAAGTTGTTTCAGCTCGGGAACTTGGGTACGAGGGGGGAAGGTCATGAAATGGGCACCCCCCGCTCGCCCGATCAAAGGATCGGCCTCTACTAATCATGATATATTATTTTGAAAACACATGTGTTCTTATTCCGGTTTATTAGCTAACCTTACTATGTGATGCGCACAGCATACAAGTATAGACTCAATCACGCGGATTGGAACAAAACAATTCATGTTTGTTTTTTAAAGTGGTTTGAAAGTGCTACTCGTAAGTAGGCTAAAGCGCGGATTTGTCACCCTCAAGTAGGCTTAGAAAAACATGATTTTGTCGCTTCAAGTGGGCTTAAAACTCACAATCATCGAGTTATTCCAATTCGGGCAATCAAACCTTCATCCACAGGCATTCATACAGTTTAGCACTTAAGCAAATAGCCTCATAGCAAGCATGCTGTCATGGCAACACTCACACTTATGCAAGGATGCTAAAGCATAAACACTTACAGTGTACTCTGAGCCAAAGAAAGAAAACTAGTTAGAAATATGCATGATCCTAGCTATGTTAAGATGCCTAATGCAACACATGAAAAAATGCAACTAAAATAGGCTCGGCTATTCTAAGATGGCATATGAATGCAACACTTGATAACATGTTGTTAAACACGTATTCAAGTAAGTATATTGAAATACAATGCAGTTTGAATGATGCGCCGAGCCCGGTGCATGCAATACGAATGAATGATGCACACATGCAAAACATAAGTATGCTAATTGAAACATGCCCGAAAACTAACCACTGAAAGCAGATAAATAAAAGGGAGAAACACGTGGGGTTGGAAGACATGCATCACACACACGCACACTTATTACAACATTTGCCCTCTCGACGGAGGGTCCGAATAATAAGTTAACAAGTTACGCTAATTAAACTAATTATTACAAACCAAAACTAATTAACTATTCCTAGTTAACTAATTATTACAAAACAAATCGATTAATTAAGCATATTTACTAATTAAGTATAAAACCAACGAATTGGCTAACTAAATAAAGCAGCTAAAGCAGTTAAATGAGGTCCTCGGGGCGAGGGGTGCATGCATGCTCAATCGCCTCACTCGAAAATCTATTGTTATGCCTAGAATTGCCTCTGTTTGCATTTGATTTGATCTCTGAAAAGTGCACTAACTTCCAGATTGCTTCAACTCCAACATGGGGACCTCCTGGTGGGCTACCAACCAGAAAAGGGGGCTGCGGACCAAAAAAACTAGTTGTAAACCAGAAAAAGTGGTCGGTCGACTACCCCGACTGGTCGGCCGACCAGTTGATTTGCCAAGCTCCAGCTTTGCTGCAATAGAGAACAACAAGGGGCATAGCAGTGTATTTGCAAGATATGTGTGCACAACCACCCTCCCTATCACTTCTCAAGCTCAAGGGAGTGCAGTACTCGACTCTTGGACCACCAACCGAGCATCGCAATGCACGATGGCCAAGAAGCCAAGTTTGCACAAGTCAATGTCAATGAATGCACAAATAACACATAAGGGCCTCTACCTCTATCATGCTTGATCAAGAGGGTCAGTAACCAAGAAATGCTACACGTTTCATCACTTTGAGTATGAAACGTGCGACATTCCTCGTGTTTGGACTAACGTCCAATCCAAACACATGCAACGCAGACAAGATGATCAACCTTCAATGCTAGAGTGACATGCAAAAGACTCTATCATGTAAGCAATGCATGCATGGCATGTTTAAAAGCTAAGGCATCAAAGCTAATGAAACATATTACACGTGAGGCATGCACTATCAATCTCAAATGGTCAAACCTGCTCCGGACAGAGGTCAAACATGCCAAAACAGTGGCTGAAATATGTTAAGATCAAGGCATATAACTCAAGGAGAACATGCTCATTTGATGGCTCATTAACAATGCACAAAGACACAACTCTCAAAAGCTCTCAAGAAATGAAAGAAGTGAGAACATGACAAACGTACATGCTCTGAAATAACATGTTAAACGATGCCCAAACATGCAACCATCACAAATATAGCATAGGAGGGTGCTCAAAACTCAAGACTAGCTAAAGTACTTGCACCATAGCCACACCAAGCAAGCCCCAAAGGGCCAAGATGACTCAGAACAGTCCTAAGGCAGGTCAAAACAATGCCAAAACATGCCAAAACATGCATGGAGTAGAGCTAACACATGCTAGAATGGGAGGCATAAAACATGACGCACGCAAGGCCAATGAGTGGGATTACACTACACATACCAAAACCAAGCATGAGGTGACTTCACCAACAAAAATTAGAGTTGTAACATGGTAAAATAACACCAAAAACATGCTGAGATGGTAGCCCCAAAAACTTAGGCAAGCATGCAAACATATTGGCTCATAAGTGAAGCATAAGGCTCAACCCTCAAACACAACAAAGTGATGATAAATGCGAGAATATGGCAGAGGTATATGGTCTGAAATGACATGCCAAATGATGCCATGCCATGCAAAAAGCTCAAATATGACATGCTAGAGGTCTCAAAGCTTGAGGCTAGCAAAGCCAAATGCACTATAGCTATGCAAAGCCAAGCATGCATGACCAAGACCACTCAAATCAGACCTAAAGCATGTTAAATCAAGGCCAAAAATGTACTGGAGTAAAGCATACACATGCTAGATCAATAGGCCAAAACACCAAACAAGCTAGGCTAGAGAACAAGCTTGCACTACAAGTGCATAAACCATGCAAGAGGTGACTTTGTCGACCAAAATCAAAGCTAAGGCATGCCAAAATATGAGTAAAAGCCTGCTGGAGTGGAGCCAAAAACATGCTAAAATGGTGGTCCAAAGCATAGAGCATGTTAGGCTAACTAAGAGGATTGCACTACAAGTACATGAAGCATGTAAGAAGCAACCAAACTAACCCAAAACAAAGTTATATCATGTTAGAATAAGGCCTAAAACATGCTAAAATAGAGCCTTATGAAGGTAGAAAAGCATGCCAAAGTGTTAAGCCAACAACACATGCAAACAAAACACAAAAGGGGGAGGACCACCCCCATCCATTTTGGGTCTCAAAACCCACTTTCCACTACTGAAATTCCTCTGGAATTCAGTGGTTAAAAGGCCAAAACAAGGTGGTTTAAAAGGCCTTAAGGGACAAAGCAAAGCAAAGGAAAATAAGCCACCAAAGGGGGGTAAACCACCCCTAACTCAAACAAAGCCTCAGACAAACATTTCAAACACTTAAAAAAAAGAGTTTTTGCAATTGAAAGTAAGGCCTAAAAGAGCATGCAAGGATGGCCAAATACTTAAGCAAAACAAGGCTTAAAGAGGGTAACTACTCACCCTTGAAGAACAACTTCAAGGCCAGCCACTTCTGAGGCAAAACCAAGACAAAATCACTCAAATGCAACCTCCAAGAACCTCAGCTCAAGAGTGAAGGTGTTTCACTAGGTGCTTTAATGCAAAAGTGTGAAGAAAACTCACTTTAAGGCACAAACTAGTACAAATATAAAGAGAGAGGGAGAATTATAGAGAGAGAGGGATATGTTTAGCCCTAATCAAAATTCTGAACCTTGAATAAGGGGGAGGAAGCTCCCCCTTATATAGAATTTCATGCCTCAAGCTTGTTAGACAAGCTAGAGGCTTGGGGCAATCCCTCCATACACATGTATGGAGGATGCCTTTTGTGCCCAACAAATGGCACAACTGGCAAGGAAAATATCTGTAGAAAGTGAAGAAGGGCCGCCGACCAGTTAAAGTGGTCGACCGACCACCTCAAGTGGTCTACAGGGGAGAAAATTGGTCGGCAAGGGAAAAAAGGGCTCTACAAAGAGAGGAGAAAGTGGTGGCATGCTACCGACCACCTTAGGTGGTCTACAAACCACCTACCCTAGCTAACCGACCACCAAAAGTGGTCCACAGGGAAGAAAAGTGGTCTACAGGGGAGAAAACTGGTCTACACTCCTGTTCTACCCTCCAGGCAAGGGGTAACAAGGTTTGGTTAAAAAACAAACCAAAAAGGAAGAAAGGCAAGAGTCCGCAAGACAAGGAACTCAGCCGGAAGACCCGAAAACTAGTCTACGAGCCACTACAAGTGGCCTACGAGAGGAAAAGGTAGCCTACGGCTACAAAAAGTGGCCTACAGGCCTTTGTTTCCCTCTAGGCAAAGGCAGCAAGGCATGGTCCAAAAACCAGGCCAAGAGGAGAAAGTTAAGAGGTCCCGAGACAAGGCGCTCAGTCGAAGGCTCTGGAAACTCAAAACGAGCACAAATATGCACAATCATGGAGTGCACAGACGATGACGTCTGAGTCTTAAGGTCGGTCAAAAATGGGGTGTCTACAGCCCGATGCACATCTCCACCAAGTTCTCCACTCTGGTGAAAGCAAGGTCCAAAACTGAAAAATCTAGAAATCCCTAGATATTGATTTGTGATTATGTATCAATTTTAACTAGTAAATAACAATCTCAATCAAACAATCAAGACAAATCGACATAACATTTGTAACGTGGAAAAACCACAATTGGAGTGCCTCTAATTGTGATAAAAAAACCACAGGCTAAAGCCACAAAACAATCCACTAAGAAGACAAAGGAATTACATAAGTGTACTCTCAATTATGTAACGAATCCATGCCCGAATTGAACCGACCACTATATGCCTCTTTCATCACGTCTTTACCTCGGAATTGTCTTGCCCAACGTTGAATCCACAATGTCGACATCGAATCCACGACGATGAGCCACTCCAGAATCCACCAAAGTTTCAAGCCCAAATTCCACGGAATCCACCGAAAAACAGCTCTCTCTTTTGTATTGAATAAATAAAACAAACCAACCCTTTGATATAATTCACTCAATTTATGATTAAACTCTCACAGATATCAAAGGAAACAAGCAAAGAAGCTCCAGATGAAAACCCTAATTCCCAAGAAGAAGATCTAGAAGCCGTACCCTAAAATCGGACTGAAACACATATTTATAGAAAATAGGTCAATGATATCCGCTCGAGCGTGAGAATGGCCGCTCAAGCCAAAAAAAACAACTCCTAGTATTTTTGTAGGCGAGTGAAACTTATGAAAGGTCACGATCTCCGCTCAAGCGCGAGAATGGCTGCTCGAGCAGACATATAACTTTGACTGAAAGATCAAATACAATTACAACTGAAAGGATTTTTATCAAACAGGATTGCCAAGAATAAAAACCTAACAAAAACAAAAGGCCATGCTTATATAGCAAGGTCCAACTCAAAAGGCCACTGAATTAGCAAGGTCCAACTAAAAAGGCTTAGCTGATTTTGCAAGGTCTAACTAAAAGGGCCCTCCTCCCCCCCCTCCCAAAAAAAAAAAAAAAAAAAAAAAACTCTCTCTATACTTTTCTTCTTCTAGGGTTTCTAGAGGGTTGCGGCAGTCAAAGTGGGGTAAGGGGTTTCCAGTGGCCTCCAGCCTCCTCTCCCCTCCTCCAACCCCTCTTTTCTCTTTCCTTTCCTTGCTAACTTTGAAGCTTTGGCTTTCCATCCTCTTCCTCTTTTGTGAGGTGTTTTTTCTCCCCTTTGCTTCAACTCCGGCTGTGGACTTCACAGAATCCGTCGTCTTGCCTCTTCTCCACTTCTATCCTACGTTGCCTCCACGCCTACCTCTTGTTTCAACCATCAGCGCCTACTCGTTGTTCTTTTTCCATCAGATTCACTGCCTCTCTTTCCCAGATCTGCCACCTTCGCCACCACCGAATTCGCCACCACTGCTGCTGGATGTCGTTGGTTGTGGGTTGTGGGTTTTGTTTTTTGGTTTTCCTTTGTGTTCTATTGTTTGTTTGGTTAATTGGAGTCCATCATTGTGTAATTGTTAAGCTTACCCTCTCTGTGGTTGGGATCTATGATTTATCTTAAACATGCTCTATTGTCAAACTCTTATGATCAGCTCTATTTCACAGTATGTGCACAAGCACGAGCACGAGATGTGCATTTGAATATTTTCATAATTTCTTTCCTTTATGCTTCTTGCTATATTTTTACTTTGTTTGGTAAAAGTTTTGGGTTAGATGGACTCTTGTAAGTGCTGTTTGGCTTTCCTTAAGGGATTTTTCTACAGATAAAAAAAATAAAAAATTGAAAGGGTTATCCTGGTTTAGCAAGGCCTAACTTAAAAGGTTATGCTAATTTGTCCAATCCAATAGTTTGGTGTAAATTACCCTCTCAATAATAATTGTACAAGACAAATGGGCGAAGACTTGGAAAAAGGGAGAAGATTTTGGACAATGACTCAATACTTACTAATGAGTTATTGTTTAAAAGACTGAAAAGGATTGAGAAAAAAATATGGATCACAAGGCTTTGTTTGGGATGTATGTTGGCTTTTTGGCTTTTTGGTTTTTTGAGTATTTTAGTCTAGGGATAAAATAGCCTTGTTTGAAATGGGCTTTTTGGGCTTTTTTTTTTTTTTTAAACTTTTGTAAGAGAAAAAATGAAATAATTATGGGTTGATGTGCCAACTTTTAACCTGGGGGCTAAAAAACCTATTTTGTCTTTTTGTGGCTAAAACAACCCCAACCTCTCCAAATCTCACTTCCCAAATAGCTAATTTGTATGAAACGTTTCTATTCTAACGATCCGTGAATCTAGGGAGTGTGCACAGTGTTGTGAGGCCCATTGGGCCTTATTCTGAGCCCGATCTGAACAGTTTATATCGTAAAGTTTGTCGAGTAAATTTCTTCCTCGTTTAAAATTGAAACTAAATTTGGATGAACTAGTTGATTAAAATATTATGAAGGAAGACTTGAAAAATGCCAAGACTTAACCTAAAAGAATTGAGAAAGTATTAGGAAACAGAGGGATAGTGAGACATCTTTACAGCTAGAGCCTAGAGCCTAGATTCCATGATCTTTGAAGTTTCAAGAAAACTATAATGAGCTTCATTTTTCCTGCTTTCATTTGACTTTTGATGCAATGGGGATATGCTGCACTTTTATCATATTTGATTGGATTGTTTTGAGTGAAATGTTTTTACTTCAAAGTTTACCACACAATTTCTTTCTCTCTTCTATAGCGAAGAAAAAGAAGAAAGACTTAACATATAAGAAATATCCAAATTAACTTTGTTACTTTTTAGGGTAAATCATTCCTTTAACCTTCAAGCTTTTGTTCAAATTTTACTTTAATTTTTTATGTTTTAGAAAAGAATTTCACGGTTCATTGAAGTTTTGGAAGAAACTACATGGGCTTCATTTTCATTTTCCTGCTACGTATTGATGCAAGGGGGAATTGATTTTTATCAAAATTCATTGGATTGATTTTTTGGGTGAAACATTTCTACTCATAACATTTACCACATAATTTACAAAAATTATTAAGAAAGTCAACAAATATACAAATTAATGGCTGAGTTTATGTTCCAATTTTTTTATACTATTATTTACATATATTAAGACAATTTCAATTATCAAATTAAGTGTTTTGGAAAGATGATTCAAAGCTAGTATTTTGACTTTTTTTGTTTTTTTTTTTTTTAAAAAATATAAAAATGGTGAGAGGTGATGTGATCCAAAATAGGTTAAAAGCTGATTTTTAGCTTTTAATTGTGTTGCCAAATTGGCCCATTATCTAGAGTGACATTATGAGTCAAAAGTTCACATGAATTTGTTGGGAGTACTCTGTACTAAGAGTGAACAGCGGATATTCTGATCCACCCAAACCAACCAAACTGAACTAATCTACAGCATTTTAGATATATGCATGATAACGAGCGGACGATTGTAGACACCCCATTTTTGACTGCCCATAAGACTTGGGCACCACTGATTGCTTACTTAATGGTGCAGGCTATCTTGCGCAAAGGGTTCGATTTCTTCGGCAAGGAAAGTGTCAAATCCAAACCCACAACCCCTTTTTGGACCAAATCCTTTTGACTAAAATGATTTTTAGATCTTAAAACCCTTTCTTTCAAAATATTTTTAAAAAACGTTTCTACGATGTTCCAAGGCTCACATTTCGTTAAATGTTGCGCTTTTCGGTGAACCGAGCAAGGACAAAGTGAAAATGCATGAAAGAGAGGTGAAATTTTTGACAAATCTTTCAAAACACCTTATTTAGAGGTTTGGAGTTGAATAAAATAAGAGGGGAGAGAAGAAACCAAGTTGGGGAAGAAGTTGGGCACAAACCATTAAGAGAGAATCGGGCAGCCTTCGCTAAATCAGGTCTATACTTTTTTACACTTGGACTTAAGTTGTGAGGCCACCACCATTGGAAAGTGGACCTTCGGGGCTTCATTTTACATTCAAGAATCTCCTAAATCCGAGTCCGAATGAGGGAGCTATGGCTGGTTGAAGTTGGGCATGAATCCAGGTAGGATCGAAACTGAGCAGTCTTCACTAAAATGAGCATAACTTTTTTCACACTTGGAATTTTGATGTGTTAATTCCACCATTGGAAATAAGACTTATGGGGCTTCAATTTAGACTCAAGAATGACCCAAAAAGGAGTTCAGATGAAGGAGATGTGCCCATTTGAAGTTGGACCTGGAGAGCAGATTTTTGCTATCAGCCACTAGTAGTGTCCTGTCGGCCACGGGTGTGGCCGGTCGGCCACCATTGGTGGCTGTCGGCCACCGGTGATGCCTGTCGGCCACTGGCAGTGGCCGATCGGCCACCGGCAGTGGCCGATCGGCCACCGATGATGGCCGGTTGGCCACTGGTGTCCAAAACTCAGATATTTTGCAGATATTTCTCCTCCAGCTATTCTACACTGCTCCAGCTGTCCCATTTTCAGATATTTTTGACCAAGGCTCTTTTTTTTCTATATATAGGGGCCATATCTCTCATATTGCAAGGTTGGAAAAATTTTGGAAGCCTCTCTCTTTACAAATCCTCTCTCTCTACAATTCTCTCTCTCTAGATTTCTCTCTCTCTCTCTTGCCCAATTTCTCTCTCTCTCTCTTGCCCCTTTGTGCATGCAAGTAGAGATACACTTCTAGTTTGCTTATCAACCCTTAACCAAAGTGGTTCATCTTTGGGATGAGGTTGCTTGGAGCTCTCTTGGAACTCCTTAAGTGGGTTTTGGCTTAAATTGTGGCCTAGAATCAGTCTTTCCTTCCAGAGGTATAACCTTTACCCTTTAAGCTTGTTTTGTACACTTGTTTTGCCATATTTTCAAACTGTTTTTGGCCTAGTTTTCAACTATAAAAACCTCTATTTTTATGACCTAAAAATGGTGGTTTGAGGCTATTTTGAGTTAGGGGGTTGTCCACCCTTCTTGTCTCTTTGCTTGTTAAGCTTTTGTGCCATCTTTTCATCACTTTCAAATCAACTTTTTTGGGCCTTTTTACCACTGAAATTTAGGGGTTTTTCAATGACAAAAACCTCATTTTGAAGTCTAAAATTGGAGGGGGTAGCCTCCCCTCCTTGTGTCTTGCTTACTAGTCTAGCATGTTTCATGTTTTAGCCTATTATTCTAGCTTGTGTTAGCATAATTTCAGAATATTTAAGCTATATTTTGGGGTGTTTTGCATCTATTTTGGGCTGGTTGTTGCTTTTGAGCCTTGTATGGCATAGTTGTAGTGTTAATTTCTTCATTAGCTTAGTGTTTTTGGACTTTTAGCATCATTTGTGTGCCTTGGAAGCATGATTTAGTCTTGTTTTGCACTCCATTCTGGCACTTAAATTGGATCGTCTTCATTCAAATTCGGTTGTCCTATTCCGTTAGAAGATTCAGCTGCAAGATAATTCAAGTTCAGATCTCAGGTTGTGCATCTCAAGAGTTAATTCCATGTTGGTTGAGCAGTGGCCTTTTGCAAAAATAGTTTTTGAGGACTTTTAATGAGGTTGACTAATTCTCTCGAAAATTATTCCATTTTTCCAAAACTAGACCTTTTCTTTTACCCAAAAAGGAAAAATTTTCAGTGCTCACAACCTGACTTTCATGATTTCAAAACAGAAAGTCGAATAAGCATGTTAATCTAACTCTCATATTGGTCAAAATTTGTTTTTAGTAGAAAGCCAAAAACAAAAAATGGTCAAAATGATGAACTAAGGGCACAGTTGAGTCAGGTTTTCTGTCTTTTTCTCGTTGGCACCATACTTGCCAGAAAAGGCACCATATTCACCAGAAAGGGCACAACTGAAGCTAATAGCAAAGGGCTGAAAGCTCTCATATCCTCCAAGCAGCGAGATACCAAGCTAAGTGCGAAGCATGAAATGGAGCGGGATGTTCAGTTCCTTTATCCGGATGATCACACCCAAATTGGCATCTGACCCGGAATGGGGACATAGAAAATACAATGTGTCAGACCAATCAATTGTATGCCTGGCCAGTGGGACATGCTGTAACTCACCTCGATCAAGCTAAGTCAGGGGTGTCATCAACCGATGTCTGTTGCGAATCTACTGCACATCTTGTCGATCATAACCCCTATGTGGGAAAGCTCACTAGTTATGAGAGGAAGAAGGAGAATCTAGAAGAATACTAGGGGCAAGGGCCTACGACTTCCTGTTTATCCATCAACTACCCAGGGGAGGGATAAAAAAAATAAGAGAGATTGAAGAATAGAGAGATATGCGCTGAGAGAAAAAGTGAGGAAAGGGATTTTTCAGAAAAATAGAGATTGAGTACCAGAGTGATGTGAGAATCACAAATAAGAAAGGGTGGGAAATAATATCAGGAGAAACAGGCTCCTCGTGAATCGAGAGTTCTCCCACCGATGGATAGTAAAATGTCTGAGTGTTTGTTGTTTGTCTCGATTCTTGTTTTGAATCGTTTAGTGTGTTTGTGTTGTTTTTACCTTGTCTTTCCCTTTGTTGAGTCATTTTGGCTGTGGTTGGTCATAGGCTCAATACCCGATCAAGAACTCATTTCTCAATTTCAATTTAAAAAATAAATCGTTTCGTGCTCAGAGTGCTGTGCCATTCTCTACATTTGTACAAAATCGGATTCTTTCTTTCATAAACTGCAGGGTTTAACCCAGGTTAAGAGAAAGAGCAATCGAACAAGGACCTATTTGAAGCTATATAGGTTCCGGACTGTAAAGCAAAAGAAAAGAGGAAAATCAAAGCATCTGAGTGTGTTTCAACTTTAGCAAATTTCGAGATTGCATTCCGGATGTACCTTCTCAGGTCTTGTCAATGCTCCGAAGTATGAGTGTACCTCTACCTCAAGCTCGAGATCAAGCTTGCTTCAAGCCAGAATGGCGATCAGAAGTGCTCTCCTTAAGCACTGTTTCCCTGTCAAAGGCATCTTGGCTGTGTTTGCAATGAGTTCCTAGGAGACCAACTGCGACAGTGGAAACTAGAGTTCGAATGGCAATGCCTAGAACACAAAGGTTTGGAATTTTTAAGATTAAAGTCTGGTTTAAATACCTAGGGGTGCATCCTTGGCTTGAAATTTGTATAGCAGCCCCATAGATTGAGATAGCATGTGTGCGCCTCAATTCTGGATACTGAACCAACCTAGTCTGTCACCCCGTTGGAGAATAGGGAAAGTTGTGAATATGATCAGGAAGACACGCAACATCTGTGGCTTCTACATGCAGAGGTTACCCCGTGTCAGCATTTCAGGACCTTTGTACTGTGAGTTGAAGGTAAGAGTTCAAAGAATACAAGGTAAGAATTCGAAGAACACAAGGGGGAGATCCTCGTCAAAGTAGAGCAGTTCATCGCCACTCACCCCATGAGGTGCTTTTTAAAGTGCTGCTTTGTTTGTTTAATGCATTCCCTAAGCATCATGCACTACATTGCATGTAACAAGTATCATATCATCGCACTTATTGCATTTATTTGCATCTTGTGTTATCTTATATCATTTATTCTTTTACGCTGAGCAGCTTTTAGGATCGTTGTCCCCCGGGGCTTTCTCAGGTTGCGTGGCATGCGCTCCTGATTGGTTTATTTTCAGACCTCTTCTCACGATTTCAGCATAGTTAGGGTGTTCCTTTCCTCACACGATTTTAGCGTGTTTGGAATTTATCTCGGGTTGCGTGGAACACGCCCTTGATTGGTTTGTTTTCGGACCTCTTCTCACGATTTCAGCGTGGTTAGAGTGTTCCTTTCCTAACATGATTTCAGCGTGTTTGGAATTTAACACAGGATGCGTGGAACGCGCTCTTGATTGGTTTTCTTTGGACCTCTTCTCATGATTTCAGCGTGGTTAGAGTGTTCTTTTCCCTACATGATTTCAGCGTGTTTGGAATTTATCTTAGGTTGCATGGAACGCGTCCCTAAGTAGTTTTTTTTCGAACCTCTTCTCACGATTTCGGCATGGTTAGAGTGTTCCTTTCCTCACACGATTTCAACATGTTTGGAATTTATCTCAGGATACGTGGAACGCGCCCCTAAGTCGTTGTTTTCAAACCTCTTCTCACAATTTCAGCATGGTTAGAGTGTTCTTTTCCTCATACGATTTCAGCGTGTTTGGAATTTATCTCAGGTTGCATGGAACGCGCCCTTAAGTGGTTGTTTTCGAACCTCTTCTCACGATTTCAGCGTGGTTAGAGTGTTCTTTTCCTCACACGATTTCAGAGTGTTTGGAATTTAACTCAGGTTATGTGGAACGCGCCTCTGAGTGGTTGTCTTAGGACCTTTTCTCATGATTTCAGAATGGTTAGAGTGTTCTTTTCCTCATACTATTTCAGTGAGTTTGGAATTTAACTTAGGTTACGTGGAACATGCCCCTGAGTGGTTGTCTTAGGACCTCTTCTCACGATTTCAGCGTGGTTAGAGTGTTCTTTTCCTTACACGATTTCAGCTTATTTGGAATTTATCTCAGGATGCGTGGAACGCGCCCTTGAGTAGTTATTTTCGAGCCTCTTCTCACGATTTTAGCGTGGTTAGAGTGTTTCTTTCCTCATACGATTTTAGCGTGTTTGGAATTTATCTCAGGATGCGTGGAACGCGCCCCTGAGTTGTTGTTTTCAAACCTCTTCTCACGATTTCAGCATGGTTAGAGTGTTCTTTTCCTCACACGATTTCAGCTTGTTTGGAATTTATCTCAGGTTGCGTGGAACGCGCCCCTGAGTGGTTGTTTTCGAACCTCTTCTCATGATTTCAGCGTGGTTAGAGTGTTCTTTTCCTCACACGATTTCAGCGTGTTTGGAATTTAACTCAGCTTGCGTGGAACGTGCCCCTGAGTGGTTGTCTTAGGACCTTTTTTTACGATTTCAACGTGGTTAGAGTGTTCTTTTCCTCACACGATTTCAGCGTGTTTGGAATTTAACTTAGGTTGCTTGGGACGCACCCCTGAGTGGTTGCCTTAGGACCTCTTCTCACGATTTCAGTGTGTTTGGAATTTATCTCAGGATGCATGGAACGCGCCCCTGAGTAGTTGTTTTCGAGCCTTTTCTCACGATTTCAGCGTGGTTAGAGTGTTCTTTTCCTCACACGATTTTAGCATGTTTGGGATTTGTTTGTCCTTTTTCCACGATTTCAGCGTGGTTAGAGCGTCCCATTTCTTACATAATTTTTGCGTGTTTGGGATTTGTTCTTCCTCCTCTCACGATTCTAGCGTGGTTGGAGTATGTCACCCTTTTTGCATCTATTGCACTATCTGTTACATCCATTACATCATACCATTTTATCGCCTGTAGCCTTTCCATATTAAGTTTAGTTTGGCATGCTCATACATTTCCTTCGTTGAAGCATGGTTCTATGATGATGTGTACGCGCTTATTCCACTAAGAGAATTGTGGTCTGAGGGTTTCGGCACCTTTTCTATGTTAGACGTGGTCTATTTTGTGTCCATACCTTTTCTAGGTAAAATGTGGTTCGACTTGCGCCTTATTCACTGCATCCATTGCATCGTACTTTGTTTGTTGCATTCAACATTTAGGATCACGATCTTTCCTCAGCAGATCATTCCTCACTTATATCATGCTACCCAATTACTTGTATTCTTTTTGCGAAACACATAGTTTTGTCTGTGCACACGCCTATCACATTAAGAGAATTGTGGTTTGAGGGTTCTGGCACCTTTTCTATGTTAAACGTAGTTTGATTTTGCATCTCCATCCCTTTATGATATTTGTATGGTTTTGCATTCCTTGTGGTTTGATTATTTCATAGCACTGTATTTCATTTACATTGTTTTGTTATATTGTGTATCATTTGCATTCTGCCCCTGAACTACACTGGTTTGATTCCTTGTAAAGGGATACGTAGGCAACCCTTGGGTTCAACCAACTGTATTTGTATTTTGTTTGTTTGTCCAAGTCTTCGGCCTTGTCAAAAATGGGTCGTCTCTGGGCTTTGACATTCACTCACGTCATTTCATGACTCTAAGCTCTGTCAAAGAGGGGCAACTATAGACACCCAATTTTTGACTGCCCATAAGACTTGGGCACCACTGATTGCTTACTTGATGGTACAGGCTATCTTGTGCAAAGGGTTCAATTTCTTCAGCAAGGAAAGCGTCAAATCCCAACCCACAACCCCTTTTTGGAGCAAAGCCTTTGAACTGAAATGATTTTTATAACTTAAAACCTTCTCTTTCAAAATATTTTGAAAAAAAGTTTCTGCGATGTTTCGAGGCTCACATTTCGTTAAATGTTGCACTTTTCAGTGAACTGAGCAAGGACAAAGTGAAAATGCATGAAAGATGTGAAATTTTTGAAAACTCTTTCAAAACACCTTATTTAGAGGTTTGGAGTTGAAGAAAATAAGAGGGGAGACAAGAAACCAAGTTGGGGAAGAAGTTGGGCATGAACCGTTAAGAGAGAACCCGGCAGCCTTCACTAAATCAGGTCTATCCTTTTTTCCACTTAGACTTAAGTTGTGAGGCCACCACCATTGGAAAGTGGACCTTCGGGGCTTCATTTTACATTCAAGAATCTCCTAAAGCCGAGTTCGGATGAGGGAGCTATGGCTAGTTGAAGTTGGGCATGAATCAGGATAGGACTAAAACTAAGCAATCTTTACTAAAATGAGCATACCTCTTTGCACACTTCGAATTTTGATGCGAGGCTGCCACCATTGGAAAGAAGACTTCCGGGGCTTCAATTTAGACTCAAGAATGATCTGAAAACGAGTCCAGAAGAAGGAGATATGCCCACTTGAAGTTGGAAACTATAGAGCAGATTTTTGTTGTCGGCCGTTGGTAGTGGCCTGTCGGCCATAGTTGTGGCCGGTCGGCCACCAGCAGTGGTCGGTCTGCCACTGATGATGGCTGGTCAGCCATTGGTGTCCAAAACCTAGATAATTTGCAAATATTTCTCCTCCAGCTATTCTACACTTCTCTAGTTGTCCCATTTTCAGATATTTTCGACCAAGGCTTTCTTTTTTCTATATATAGAGGCCATATCTCTCATATTGCAAGGTTTGAAAAATTTTGGGAGCCTCTCTCTCTACATTTCTCTCTCTGTAGATTTCTCTTTCTCTTGTCCCTTTGTGCATACAAGTAGAGATACACTTCTAGTTTGTCTATCAAACCTTAACCAAAGTGGTTCATCTTTAGGCTGAGGTTGCTTGGAGCTCTCTTGGAACTCCTTAAGTGGGTTTTGGCTTGAATTGTGGCCTAGAATCACTCTTCCCTTCAAGAGGTATAACCTTTACCCTTTAAGCTTGTTTTGTACACTTGTTTTGCAATCTTTTCAAACTATTTTTGGCCTAGTTTTCAACTGTAAAAACCTCTATTTTTATGACCTAAAAATGGTGGTTTGAGGCTATTTTGAGTGAGGGGGCTGTCCACCCTTCTTGTCTCTTTGCTTGTTAAGCTTTTGTGCCATCTTTTCATCACTTTCAAATCAACTTTTTTGGGCCTTTTTACCACTAAAATTCAAAGGGTTTTCAGTGACAAAAACCTCATTTTGAAGTCCAAAATTGGAGGGGGTAGCCTCCCCTCCTTGTGTCTCACTTACTAGTCTAGCATGCTTAATGTTTTAGCCTATTATTCTAGCTTGTGTTAGCTTAATTTCAGAATATTTTAAGTTATATTTTGGGCCATTTTGCATCTGTTTTGGGCTGGTTGTTGCTTTTGAGCCTTGTATGGCATAGTTGTAGTGTTAATTTCTTCACTAACTTACTGTTTTTGGGCTTTGAGCATCATTTGTGTGTCTTGGAAGCATGATTTAGTGTTGTTTTGCACTCCATTCTAGCACTTAACATCTCTGCAACCTCCCTCATTTCTTCACTTTTTCATTTACTTTGAGGGTTGGTTAACCTTCGGGTTATGTTTAAGCTTGAGATAGAGGTTCGTGCTTAATGGTTTAATCCTCTTTTGAGGGTTTCTACTAACCAACGGCATGACCTCTCTCTTGCCTTAAATCATCCCTTGGTTGACACCTCTTCCATTAGAGGATACTCACTTTTGGATTAATCAATTAAAGAATGGATTGGTAATCTAAAATGAGTAAATAAAAATGAACAAGTAAAAATAGCAAGATAAGCATCTTTCGTGTTGCATTGCATGTGTTCGGATCGGACGTTAGTTTGAACACAAGGCAAATGGGATATTTCATACTCAAAGTGATGAAATGTGCCACTTTTCTTGGTCACCATCACCCTTGATCATGCATGATTGGGTTGTGGTTTTGTTGAGTCTTGTTTTGCACTCATTAAACTTGTACAAGCTTGGTTCTTTGCCCATCATGCATGAAAATTACCTGGTTGATGGTTTGAGAGCCAAGAGTTACACTCCTTTGAGCTTGTGTGATGATAATGAGGGTAGCAGTACATACACTACTTGAGAATACACTGCTTTGCCTCTGTCTGCTCTTTGTTGCAGCAAAAAAGAAAGTTCAGGGAAAGGGTGACAGACCGACCACCAGCAGTGGCCGACCGACCACCAGCAATAGCCGACCGGCCACCAATGGTAGCCGACAGCCACCATTGGTAGCCGACCGACCATCCATGAAGGAAGTTGCTCAGTGTGTTCCTAAAGGGGAGCAGAGGCATTCTGGAAGTTGGCCGCACTGTTGGTGTTCAAGCATGTGCAAACAGAGGCAGCAATGGCAAGGCGGTGGATTCTCTGGAGCAAACCAACCAAGCATGCATGTGTCCCTCGCCCTCGAGGCCATTTAATTGCTTTAGTTAGCTTAGAATAGCTAATTAATACAAGTGTTGTAATTATTTAATTAGCTTAGATAGTTAATTAGTTTAATTCGGTTTGTAATAATTAGTTAACTAGAATAGTTAATTAGTTTTGGTTTGTAATAGTTAGCTTAATTAGCATAGCTAGCTAGCTCATTCAAACCCTCCTTCGCGAGGGCGTAATGTTGTAATAAGTGTGTGTGCATGTGTGTATGTCTTCCAACCCCATGTCTTTCTCCCTTTTATTTAATCTCTTTCGATGGTTAGATTAGGGATCATTTTCAATTAGCATACCTTATGCTTGCATGTTTGCATCATTCATTTGTCTTGCATGCACCGAGGCTCGGCTCATCATTCAAACTGCATCGTATTTCAATACTTCTTTGAATATGTGTTTCAAAGCATGCTATCAAAGTGTTGCAAATGCCATATTAGTAGCCGAGCCTATTAATTGCATTATTGCATGTGTCGCATTAGATATCTCGCGTAGTTAGGATCATGCATCTTTCTAACTAGCTTTTGTTTTGGCTTGGAGTACTCTGTAAGTTTTATGCTTTAGCATACTTGCATGAGTGTAACTGCCATATTGCCATGATTCGTATGCTTGCCATGAGGCTATGTGCTTAAATGCTAAACTGTTTGAATGCATGTGGATGAAGGCTTTGTTGCTTGAATTGGAACAATTCAACAAATGCACGTTTTAAGCCCACTTGGTCGTGGCAAATCATGTTTTAAGCCCACTTGAGGTGGCAAATCTGCATTTTAAGCCCACTTGAGGGTGGCAAATTCAAGCCATTTTTTGAAAATAAACATGAGTTGATTTGTTCCAATTCTTGCGACTTAGTCTATACTTGCTTGTGTGTGTCACATAGTAAAGTTAGCTAATAACCGGAACAAGAACACATGAGGTTTATAAAATAATATGTCATGATTAGTAAAGGCCGATCTTTGATCGGGCGAGCGGGGGTGCTCATTTCAGGACCTTCCCCTCTCATACCTAAGCTCCCGAGCCGAAGCAACTTTGGTGATGACGAGCACGTGGCCTTTGGCATGAGTCAAGGTTTCCTAAATTTTTCTAAAACAAAATATTTAGATGGCGACTCTGTATCTGGCAAAGCAGTCCAATTTTGGCATTATTTGATTTAAAATCGATTTTCTAAAAAGATTTGCCGGATTTGGACTCTTTGGTGATTATCAGTTTCACATTGCACTTTGTGAGATTAGATTCAGAACCACATGTAAGAGTCCGAACTGTGAGGCCTTCTTTTCAAACTCTTTCCGAATGGCGGGGGCGCAAAAAAAGGCGAGCCCACAAGATTGTGGATTGATTTTTTCTAATCCGTTTAGTTTTGGACGGATAGCGGATTTGAGATTCCTTTGGCCACAACTGAACCGCCAAACTGCGAGCACTCTTAATAATTTGTAAGACTTTGTGTTTTCAATTTGTTTAGATATTCTATTTGTATTTTCAATTGAAAAAGAGTTTAAATATTTTGTTATGTTTTCAATTTGTTTTCAATTTAGAAATCCATTTATCAAATGGAAAATGTTGATATTTAGTATTTTTGTGTGGAAAATATAAGGCTTAATTCTGTCATTTTAAAAAAATCAAATTAAATAGTTTTTGAATAAAAAAAAGTAATGAAATAGTTTTGATAATGCATGGTTTTCTTATATGTATTTATTATTGGTATTTGACAATTTACTTGATAATCTTTTGGTTATGTTGAGTTGGATTGTTATCCCAAAAAAATGTTGACAAGTTGTTGTATTATGTTCAAAATTTGTAAAAGTTTAAATCACCAAACCGATTCGCATCCACCCGCCAATCCACTCAATCCGCATCCGTCAATTTGGTAGACCGATGCAGATTGATTTTTTTCAATCCACCAATCCAGCAAACGGATGACAGATTAAAGGTTTCCCAACTGCAACCGAACCGTGAACACCCTACCTGTACTGATATCATAAAGATGTTAAAAGACGTTAAAAGATACAACGCCACTAAGAGCAATAACAGATGCAAGGGGATAGTTAAAAAAGGCTTATTAGGCATTTTAGCCAATGTAACTCTAATTTTGAGCTCCAATGGGCTGGCTATTGGGCTAACTACTTTACCATCCTACCTTTTTGGTGGCTACAATTGAAGAGCCCCAGAGGCTCTCCAAACAAATATGTATGTGTACATCTTGAATTTTGTGTATATTTATGTCTTGGATTTGAGATTTTATATATTTTATATATGTATATGTGTATGTAGCAATTTTATATGTTCTTTCACTTTTGTTTGTGTAGACACATCATTTTTTACGGCCCTTCAAGACTTGGATGTTCTTGCAAGTACATTCGTTGATGAGTCTGTTTGCTCACCAAGTGCTCAAAGTCCTTCGCAGAACGCCACAACTTTGAGCCTTTTCAAACCTTGCACCCATTTTGTCTCATTTTTGGACCATGCCTTGGTCTTTCCATCTTGCAATCTCTAGTGGCCTGCCAGCTGTGAAGCCCCCCGAAATAAGTATTTACTTTTAAGACCCTAATGTTTGAATTATTTTCTTAAAGCCCCTCGGTTACTTAAATTAATTCGAATCTTGACGGTTAACATTACTATTTTTATTTTTATCGAAACAGGAATTTTCCTAACCGGAATAAGTTTCCTAACCTAATTTAATTCTACATAAGTTACATGTATTTAACTCCAAGCCCTCACCCTTTAATTAAATTCAAAACTTGCCCCAAAAATTAGTACTTGTACCTTGTACCTTGAAGTACCATCAACTTTATATATATATATATATATATATGTATACACCTTGAGGAATGTGCCTAGGACATAAAATAATTAAAAAAAATTTCCCTTCACCCTTCCCTATGCCTAGCCTTCCTAGAAGAAAGTGAGAAATCAATTTCCAAGAAACATCATCATGAACTTCTAGGAAAAACCACCAACCTAGTACCTAGACCTAGGGTGCAAATTCCAAAACTAGTTTCCTTTTAACTAAGTGTTGCCTAAATCATTGACCAAGCCTCCCAAATCCCTTCCATTTCCTTAGAATCCAAACAAATCCTAACCTTTCCATCCATTTCCAACTAATGGGCTTTTAGGACATTTTACATCAAAAATTGTCTATAAATATCAACCTCCCCTAGCTTGGCAAAGCACAAACACCACACCCACATACACACATTAGGTTAGGGAGAGGGAGGCGAGCAAGAGAGAAAGGAGTCTAGAGAAGAAGAGGAATGGAGAAGAGAGGATTCTTGTGCAAAATTAGCAAGTAAGCCACAAACACAACTTCTCTTTTATTTTCCTACTTTCAATACATGTCTCTAAATAATGTGTTTCAGATCTGTCATTAAAGAGTTCTTACGTTAAAAATACTAAGATTTGAGTATTGATTCCATCTCTCCCGTATTTTCCCCTTTTTGGCACAAAACCATCCTCTTTTATTACCAATCTCTCAACTTTCCAAGGCACACTTTCAAGCAAAATTTCTGAGTAAATATATGTTAGTTAGCATGTTTTCTTCACAAAATAAATGAAAACTTTCCCTTGGTGGAACCCTTTTCTCACAAATCTTCATGTTTTGGACAGTCTACCCTAGAATCTGTTTTTGCAGCCCACTTTCAAAAATTCCAGGAAAATGTACAAAAATATTCTGGACCTCTATTTTATGTCAAAACCTTCCTTAAGGAGTTAGCTTTCAAATAAAATTGTTTTCATCAAAAAACATTAAGCGGTTTGCAATAAATCAAGTTTTCGTAACGATCAACGGATTTGGACAGATTCTGGACAGCACTGGACTTTTTTTTAAATAACTTAAAATCTGGAAAAGTAATCCCATTTCCGAAAAATGTTCTAGAAACTAGATCAAATTCTCTACGAACCATAGGAAGACCAAGTCCGGTGGAACATCTAAAATAGTCCTTTCATTTTAATCTTTATGTGATGCTAAATCTGGAAAATTTGTTATGCATGGATGTTTTATGCCCTTGTATTCATAAAAATATTTATTAGCTTATGATCATATCTTGGCATGATATTGTATGTGTTATGATTATGTTATTTATCTTCCTTGCTTTATGGATGCATGCCTATGTGGATATTATTGTCTTGTAAGTTGGATTAACTTGATTTAAAACATTTAATTTAACGGGAAACCTAATTGGGAGGATATTGGGTTTTCGAGCACTTGAGTAATGAAAAGATGAGAATATGTGATATATGGATTGTTGGGATGCGTTCCCTATTTGAAAGTTAAAGTCTTGCGCAAGTGGTTTTTCGGAACCCTTGAACAAAGCGGTTGTATTCGGACCCTAGGTGGTTTGGTGTGAGGAGGCATTCGAGCAAGACCCTATTTTACTGTCTCTTTTGAGGCCCTGAGGTTGGCGCTACATGGTACATAACCGTTGGTAGGCATCCGAGGTTAGGTCTATAACAAAGCAGCAAAAGAGGGGGCATACCGAATAATCCGGGTCCGATTCTTGTGGTTGGGAGGACGAAATCTCTTTGGGGGATTTCTAGTTTACTAACATCTGACCTAACTCTTTACTTATTTATTTGAGTATCATGCTTTATTACTTGATGTTATAATTATGATTGTGTATTGAACTGGGAAAAAGAGGTAGGGTGTGTGTGTGTTTACTGGGCATTCAAAGCTCACGGCGTATCATGCCAGGTGACGAAGCGGAACTCATAGCTGGAGATGACGAGCCCGAAACTTTTGAAGACTTTTGGCTATCCTAGAAAAATTAGAAGTTTTCCTTTGGATGTTTTGTAAAGACCCATTTGAAGATTTAAGCTTTCCTTTGGGATGTAATGTAATGGAACAAGCTTTTGAAATTAAGGATATTCATGGTTGTTATGTACTTATATTCTAATATTTAATATTTATTTATATACACCTTATCGTTGCTTATGAGACCTTGTGTCAATACCTTTTAAGATCTGTCAAAAGGGTAGTGCGATGCCTAAGAAAGCCGGACTTAGAAGGGAGGCTAATTTGACTCCTCCGGCGATCTGGGATCTTACATGGTTATTGACCATAGGACTCATTAGTGACTCTCCCTTGACTGCAACCTATAGTGTGGAATCGGGGCGTCACACCAGCCATCCCTGGAGGCTGCCAGTCATCATTTCTTGTCTGTCGGCCATTGATGTGCCTTGCCGGCCCACACACCCTTAACCAAATACTCTTATCTCTGAGTTGATGTGTTCTTGGGCTTGGTTTGAGCTCTAAAAGATGGTATTGCTTGGAATTGTTGCTTGGAATCACTATTCTCTTCAAAAGGTATAATACTAGCTTTGTAGGCTTGCTTTACATACTTGTATTCCTATCTTTTTTTCACTATTTTTGGATTTTTTTGGGCTATAAAAACTCTGCCGAAGTGGGCTGAAATTTGTGGTCTAGGGGGTGGTTCACCCTTCTTTCTACCTTGTTTGTAAGGCTTTTCCACTTGTGTTTCCCACTTTCAAACTATCTTTTTCTAAGCTTTTAAACACTGATTTTCAAAGCTTTTTTAGTGGTGAAAACCATATCTTGAAGTCCAAAATTGGAGGGGTTAGCCTCCCCTCCTTGTGTCTTGTTTGCTAGCCTAGTTAGCCTTATACGTTAGCTTAATTTTCTAGCATTTTCAAACTTAATTCCAGAATGTTTTAGGCTTTATTTTGGACTGATTTGACTCTATTTTTGGCTGTTTATAGCTGTAGACACCCCATTTTTGACCGACCTTGAGACTCAGACGTCACCAGTTGAGCGCTCGGTGATATTGCATATTGTGCTCGTTTAGAAGTTTCAGAGTCTCGGCTGCGAGCCTTGCCTCCGGACTTCCGGACTCTTTTGTGCTTTGCCTCAGTTTGCGAACCAGGCTCCGTTTTCTCTATTTTCTCTTCCCGAAGGGAGGGAGAGGTCTCGTAGATCATCTCTCAGTGGCCGTAGGCTACGTTTCGTGGTCGTAGGCCGTTTTGCCCGTTTGGAGTCTGATTTCCGATTTGTCGGAGCCGTTGGCCGTGTGCCTCAGTTCGGGACCGCTTAACCACCTCCGTTTGCTCCATTTTTTGGCTTGCATCTTATTTACTTCCTTTTGAGGGACACTGCGGTCCGAGAGACCGACTTCGTGGTCAAACACCACTCCCGGTGCCTAACAGCCAGTTTTCGGGCCTCGGGCTGCGCGTTTCGGCCCCCGAACCCTCATCTTGCATCGGTTTTGGTTCGTTTTTGGCAGGGACCTCTGTTTCATTGGTAAGAAGGCCGTAGAAGGGTGGGAGGCCAGTAATTGTTCTGTCAGCCAACTTTATCCCTTCATCGCCCTCCGTCGCCCGTTTTTCCTCACTTCAAAGCCAATGTTGACCACCCTTGGGCCATTTTCTTGCACCCTAAACCCCATATTTGTGATGTACACATCTGGGAGGCCACCAATATTTGGTGGTCGGCCAGTAATTGCTTTTGAACCTTTTGAACCCCTTTGAAAAGTGGGTTGTTCTCCCTCCTGGTCCACTATCTTCAGCTTTTGACCACATAATTGTGTTGTACACACCTGAGAGGCTACCCTTTTGGTATGGCCGGCCAGTAATTGCTTTTGAACCTTTTGACCTTGGCCAGCCAGCCATGGGAGGTAGCCGTCCGGCCACCTGCAACCTCAATAACCGGCCGGCCATGCTCCTTGCTGCAGGCACATTCCAAATATGCATCTCTTTTCCCCCCAGATTATGTATCCGGGGGGGTGCATTTTTGGAGGGAAACTTGGATTGTTTTCCCTCCATTTTTCCCCCCTTTTTCCCCCCTCTTTTGTCTATATAACAGCAGCTCCAGCTCTGTTATTAGGGTTACAAAATTTCCCCAAGCCTCTTGCCTTGTATCTCTTTCTCTCTATATTTCCAAGCTCCAAACCCTCAAGTTCCTACACCCCTCTCTACACCACCACCTAGCACCATACCTCCAACCTACATTGCAGCCACTTGAAGTTGTTTTCCAGAGCTAAGGAGCCACCAAACTCAAACCAAGAGGCTGTCAAGGCATAGTCTTCAAGGGTGAGTTTCCGTTTTCCCTTTTCTAGCCTTTTCTTGATTTATACATTAGCCATACTTTCTTGCTGTTTTGGGCTCCGACCCTAACTAGAACTAGGCTTATTTTGATCTATTTTTCATGTTTGTTTAAGGGCCTCTCACTGTTTGAGGCCTCTTTGTTGCACTTGCTTCATTGCCTCTCTTGTATGCCATTTTCTTGTGTAGTATTTATGGCCTATGTATAAATTGTTTCGGGGCATGTCATAAACTGTAAAGTTTCTTATTTTGAGCCCTTATTTAACATTGTTGAAGGGCTCATCACTGTTTGAAGCTTCCATTTTCCACTTGCCTTTATATCTCTCTTTTGGCTCCATTTTTGCATGATTTTGTAGCCTCTTATGCTTCTATTTTTGGGTTCTGGTCCGAACTATAAGTGACCTTATTTTGACCCCCTCTTCATGTTTCATTAAGGGTCTTTCATTGTTTGAGGCATCCTTTTTATACTTTGTGTTATAACTCTCTTTTTGGCCTTATTTTGCATAGCATTTTGAGCATTCTTGTACACTGTTTTGGGTCTAGCCACCAACTGGAAAATATCATGTTTTGGGCCCCTCTTCAACTTTGTTGAATGGCCCTCTCTTTTTTGGGGTCAGAAGCTGTGACTTGCTTCTTTATCTCACATTTAGGGCCATTTTTGCATGCTAGTTTTTCCCTATTTGTGTTTATTGTTTCACCTTGCTTAGAACTTTGAATGTGCTTATTTTTGGGCTGCCTTGAATCTGTCTTCACATTTCATGATCAAATAGTGCATGTTTTGTATAGCTATAGGCCATTACGCATGGCTAGTTTTGCATTTCGGGTCCCATTCCACGCATCGGGTGCCATGTTTTCATGATTCGGGGCTGTTTGGGGTCATGTTTTGCTACTGAAATTTTCTTGCTAGTATACCACATTCCATGCCTTGCCATGTCTTGTTAGAGTGGCATTTGTGCCTTAGGATTGGTCCTCGGTTTGCGTACATGTGTGCACGCATTTCGAGCGTCTCATTTTCATCTTATGACCTCCTATGTGAAGGTGGCTGAGGTCCACTCATGTTGGTGTAAGTCCATTGTGCATTGTGTATGCCATTTCATTTTATAGCATTGTGTATGCTAGGTTGTATGTTAGCGCATTGTGTATGCCATGTTATCTCGTGCATCGTGTATGCCATTTCATAGCATTGTGTATGCTAGGTTGTATCTTAGTTGTATTTCATGCATATCATGCATATTGCATTGTGCTTGGGATAGGAATTAGCCCAGGCACGGGAAACGAGAGACGTTTCGTACTTCGAGTGACGGAACGTGTCTCAATTCCCAGTCATCGACACTCCGGATTATCCATGATGGAGTTCAGGTTTTGTTGTGTTTATGTGTGCATTCATTCTATATTGAGTTGCACAATTCAACTCATTGGCCATCATGCATCGAGATGCGTGATTGATGGCACGAGGATCGAGGCATGCATACATTTGTGAAAATACATTGCTATGCCCCTTTCCTACTCTCTGTTGCAGCAAATCAAGAATTAGCAACCTTCTGGAGTTTGGCCCGCTTTCCAAGAATAATTGTAAAACAGAGGCTAATTAGGGCATCCCAGTGGATTTCCGCGCAAGGCAGCCCAAACATACATCATTCATCAGAGTCGAGGCAGTCCGTGGCTTGCATGCCAGTTTATAGCTTTCTTAGATTAATTTGTAAATTAATTAGGATTTTTGTATTTATTCGGGACTGTATTATTCATTCATTTGGGACTGTATATTATTTATTCGGACCCTCTGCGCGAGGGCACAACTGTAATAAGTGTGCGTGTGTGTGATGTATGTCTTCCAACCCCACGTCTTTCTCCCTTTTATTTACCTGCTTATGATGGTTAGATTAGGGCATGTTTCAATTATCATACAGTATGATAGCATGTTTGCATTCATTCATCTATTTTGCATGCACCGGGCTCGGCGCATCATACTAACTGTATTGTATTTTCAATTCCAAGTTGAATACATGTTAGCTGTAGCATTTCATATGCCATGTTTAGAATAGTCGAGCCTGCTATAGTTGCACTTTTGCATGTGTTGCATCAGGCATTTTTGTATAATTAGGATCATGCATGGATTTCTAATTAGCTTCTGTTTTGGCTTGGAGTACTCGGTAAGTTTCATGCTTTAGCATCCTTGCATGCGTGTGAGTGACTGCCATGAATAGCATGCTTACCATGAGGCTATTTGCTTATGTGATATAACTGCCTGAATGCCTGTGGGTGAAGGTTGGGTTATTTAAATTGGAACAATTCATCAAATGTGTGTTTTAAGCCCACTAGATAGCGGCAAAATCATGTTTTTCTAAGCCCACCCGAGGGTGGCAAATCCACGTCTTAGCCTACTTGCGAGTAGCACCATCAAACCATTTTCAAACAAACAAACATGAAATGTTTTGTTCCAATTCAGGCGATCCAGTCTATACTTGTATGCTGTGCGCATCACATAGTAAATCTAGGCTAATAACTGGAATAAGAGCGTATAATGTTTTCAAAAATAGATATTATGGTTAGTAGAGGCCGATCTTTGATCGGGCAAGCGGGGGTGCTCACGAAGTGACCTTCCCCAATCGTACCCAAGTTCCCGAGCCGAGGCAACTTTGGTGATGACGAACACGTGGCCTTAGGCAAACGAGTCAAGGTTTCCTAAATTTCCCCAAAATAAAACATTTAGGTGGCGACTCTGTATCTGGCAAAGTAGTCCATGTTTGGCACTTCTTTCAAAAAATCTGTTTTCTCAAAACGATTTGCCGGATTTGGACTCTTTAGTTCAGACTTAGAACCGTGACAATTTGAGAGTCCTGAGCTGTAGTGAGCCCAATATCGAACGGAACGGGGGACTCGTTCCCCCCGGGGCGTTCGGGGACGTCTACAGTTTTTGGCGACTCTGCTGGGGATTTAGAGAACTTGACTCGAACTCATGATATCTGTTTTTGACTACACTTGTGTGTTTCTTTGCATTGCATTTGCATTGGTGCGCCTAGGACACCGTGTTTGCCATCTGCTATTCCTGAATGGTTTGCCGGAGGCTTGTCTTGTCAAGGCATGACCATAAGGTTGACCGGTTATGGGCTCTGCCAGTATGGGAACACAAACCCCGGTTTTACCGGGGCACCCTTTTTGACCATTCGACCTAGTGCATATTTGGAATCCATAGTGACCATTCCAAGCTAGGACAGGTTGCTTACCCGATTGTAGGTTGTTTGAAACCGCTGCGTACGTAGTGAAACCCTAGCTCCTGACAAAATAGGACAGGGAAACCCTACCCCAACATAGGGGTGTTTTGGCTCTCACTTGACTGTTATGTGCTTTTAGAGTGCGTCCCTACAGGAATGCATATATCAGTTTGCAAGTTTGGGCATCAGGCCTTCGGGCGCCAGTTCAGTATTTTGGGTATTAGGCCTGCGGGCACCAGTTCAGTATTTTCGGAAATCAGTTATATCTGCGGGTATCAGGTTCAGGTTTGGGGGCAGTAATTTTGGGAACAGTGATCAGCAGTCGAATGCAGTTATTCAGTTATGCTCATGTCTGTATTAGTGGGATTGGGCTGAGATGCCGCATGTTTTCTCTTTCAGGGGGGGTTCAGAGACTCGGTTCAGAGCAACCAGTGTTCTCCTTTGCTGAGGCAAGACAAAAAAAGGCTCACCGGTTCTTCAGATCCGTTAGTCACCAGTCCGGTCCATCTGATCCGTCAGTCACCAGTCCGGTCCATTTAATCCGTCAGTCACCAGTCACATCACCTCTGTTCAGTTCAGCAAAACTCGTGATGACGCAAAATTCGGAAGAAATTATGGTAGCCGCATCAGACCAAGGAATCACATTGCAAGGTGATACCGATGTTGAAGTGCCACACCCACCCAAGTCACCTGCCGCACATCCGATCTGGGAACCCCAGTTATGTCAAACCCGTGAGCCCACTACATTCGAGTTGATGGGAATGATTGGTGACCTTTAAAGATCTGTGGCGGATCTAGCCTGCGAAATGTCGGCTCTGCCACCAACCACATCGTATGCCGGGAACTTCATACCGGAGGAGCCCCCACTACTGGGACGAATTGTAATCGAACTTAGCCAACCTGAAGCCATCCCAAGTTTCGGCAATGGCATGTCGACAACAACGGGGCTCCGCTCTGATGTAGTAACTCAAACCTTTTACCAAGCCGAGGCGAGTGGTAAGAACAAGTTGAAGGTGGACACCGATCCCTACGAACAACTCCTATGGGCTGTTGAGGCTTTGAAAGCCGTAGGATTGAATAAACAGCAGGTGTTCGCTGTTGCTGTAAAAACTGTGGATGACATCTTCCCCACTCAGGCCGAGAGCAGTTTAAGCCAGAGGGAAAATCGAGATGGGGACCGTCGTACCAGAACAGTTCCTTTCAATCCTAACCCTGCACCTAGAAAAGATCAGAGAGCCAAGGCAGCACCTGCCGACCCTTTTTCAAGTGCGTCCAGCAAAAATCAGCAAGCCTCGAAGTATCCGCCCCGAGGTCGCAGGGTCTTCCATGCCCTCTACATGCCTTTGTCTAAGGCCCTTCAAATCCTCGTCAAGAAAGGGCATCTGAAGCCCCTGGAGCCGCAGCCATTACCAAAGAACCTCCCTCTCTCACACAACCCAGCTGACTACTGTGCATACCATCAGCAAACCGGTCACAGCACCGACAACTGCTTCCGTCTTCGCCACGAAGTGCAAGATTTGATTGACAATGAAGTCATCCTCCCTCCAAGCTCGGCAAAGTCTGTCACCACCGGGTTGGTGGATTCCGAGGATAATGCAAGTATGTGATCAGGGGTTGGACCACCTGCGGGCAGCACGCGGTTTACCTCGAATGTGGCGTATGGCACACACTATTTTGAGCATTTGCGAATGCTGGTCTTGTAGTTTCTGACTTGGGTGTTGAGTCAGATCTGTAGTTTTGAGTCTGTCTCATTGTCTCGAGTCAGTCTTCTTGATTAAGGGTCTGTCTTGTTGCATCGAGTCAGTCCTGTTGTACAAAGGTCGGGTGATTCCGGGGGTGTTACCTCGGGCATCACCATTTTGTTTTGTGTTTGTCTTTTCGTTTTGCTTTGAGTCTGTTCTTGCTTGGAGCCAGTTACACCAACAAATTTGAATGGAACAGCGGCAATTTTTACGCTCTTGTATTTGCTTCTGCCGTGTGCCAGTTGTGCTAGAAGTTCTGATTGAGATGGCAGTATTTGACCAGAATTGTGCCTTGAACTCATTGCATTGACCTAAGTTTTTTTTAAAACTTTTTTCTAACACTGTGGTGAAAACAAAGATGAAGGAATTCCTCGGGATTTGCAAAAATTTGATCAACTGAGAGAAAGAGAGGCATGCTAAGCCCTTAATGAATGAGATCATGCTTGTTAATGTGAGTACTGAGAAGGATCCTAGCTTGATCCAAATTGGTTCTACATTGTCTTCAGCGCAAGCGACTAGTCGCTTTCTTAAAAGATTTCAAAAAATGTTTTGCGCAGTCCTGCGAAGACCTGTGTGGAATCGCTCTTGAGATTGTGCAGCCTAGGATCGCTCTCAGCCTCGAGACTCGACCCCTTGCTTTCAATCCTCAAACTCGGCCTCAGAAAGTTCAAAGGTCAACCATAATGTGAGGCCTGCGTGGCCAGATTCGAAGCAGCCCTCGGACTAGGGGCAAGGAAAGTCAGATCAAGAAGATCAAGTGTTTTCAAAGGAAGCCTGCGAAGCTAGATCAAAAGCCCTCAAACTAGGGGCAAAACTGTTAGATGTGCTTGAAGAGTCAAAAAATTGGGATGCTTCTCAAGCTAACAAAGATCGGCAAGAATGCCAAATCCCAGAGGGGAAGAAAGAATAAAGTATTGCTGAAGAAAAACTGAGTTCCGATCTATAACACTAGGGGCAAATTCAGCCCCCCCCCCCAAAAAAAAATTGGATAGACTCCCACATCATCAACGAACAACAACCATTCTCTTGGATTCAGACAGATTCGAGATCTCAAAACCATTTGACATGGACAAAGCTACACTTTTACCCTTTGAGAGGCTCACTGGGCTGAAAACCCGGAAGGGCGGCCCAGGCAAAAGTTAGAGCAAGAAAAAAAAAAGAAGAAAAATGAAGAAAGATGCAAAGAAAAGAACAAAAAAAAAAGAAAATCAAAAAAGAAAAGAAATGAAAAGAATTGAAAAGAAAAGAAGAACAAAGCTCGTAAGGCTGAAAACCCGGAAGGGCGGCCTTGGCAAAAGTTAGAGCGCAAAAGGAGAGGTTAAATACCCGAGTGTACCTTAACCCCGAACTACGTAAGGCTTGATTCCCATGTTTGGGATACGTAGGCAACTTCATTCTGAAGTCCAGCCACAAACACTTCCAAATTCGATTGTGTCCATGCGATGGTTTTGGTCATCTTTGTCTTCTCTGTATCCGAGAGTCTAGTTGTGTTCGTCGCTCTGAGGACTGACTACAATGCGCTGCGGTGCTATCCAAACAAGGGGCAACTTTCTGTTGCCATTCAATGCGCCGCGGTGCCGTTTAAACAAGGGGCAACTTTCCGTTGCCATGTAGTGTCCTTCAGGCAAGGGGAAATTTTCCTTCGGATATGAGGTAGTGCATCTCAAGAGTAGGTTCCGTGCTCGTTGAGCAGTGGCCGTTTGCAAAAATAGTTTTTGAAAATTTTTACTGAGGTTGACTAATTTCTCAAAAATTATTTCATTTTCCCAAACTAGACCATTTCTTGGGCCCAAAAAAGGAAAATTTTAAGTGCTCATAACCTGAATTGCATGATTTCAAATCAAAAATCGAACAAGTGTGTTAATCTAACTCTCATGTTGGTCAAAATTGTTTTAGCGGAACGTCAAAAACAAAAATGGTCAAAAGAATGAACTAGGGGCACAGTTAAGTCAAGTGTTCTGTCTTTTCCCCGTTGTCAACATACTTGCCGGAAAAGGGCACTCTACTTGCCAGAAAGGACACTCTACCTGCCAGAAAAGGGCATAACTGAAGTTAATAACAAAGGGTTGAAAGCTCTCTCATCCTCCAAGCAGTGAGGTATCAAGCCAAGTGCGAAGCACGAATTGGCATGGATCGAGATGCTCCATTCCCTCATCCGGCGCATCGACAGATGTCACCAGAGGAAATAGCCGCGAGCTGATTATATTGGGCGTGAGCCTGCAACTTCCTGTTCATCCATCAACCACCCAGGGGAGAGATAAAAAATGAGAGATTAAAGAATAGACAGATGTGCGCTGAGAGAAAAAGTGAGGAAAAGGGCTTTTTCAGCAAAAACAGAGCCTGAGGGCCGAGTGATGTGAGAATCACAAATGAGAAAGGGTGGGAAACAATACCCGGAGAAACTGGCTCCTCGTGAACTGAAAGGTCTCTTGTCTTTGTAACACGTCTGTGTGTCGTGTCTTTTATTTTGTTTGTCTCGATTCTTGCTTTGAGTCATTCCGAGTGTGTCTCGATGCGTTTAGGTTGTTTACCTTTTCTTTTCCATTGTCCAGTCTTCTTCGCTGTGTTCAGTCGTAAGCTCAATACCCAGTTAAGAACGCATTTCTTAATTTCAAAAAAATTGTCTTGCGCTCAGAGTGCCGTGTTGTTCTCCACATTTGTGGAAAACAAGATTTTGTTCTTTCAAAAACTGCAGGGTTCAACCCGAGTCATGTGGGAACAGTAAAGCCAGAACCCATCTGAAGCTATATAGGTTCCAAACTTCGAAGCAAAAGGAAAAGAGGAAGATGTCGGATATCTGAGTTTGTTTCAACTCCTGCAAGTTCCGTCATCACATCCTGTATGGTCAGAATGAGCTATGTGTTCAAAATTAAAAGACTGCTAAGTTATGAGCTGTGTGTTCAAATTGAGCAGTGTTATGTTATGAGCTGCGTGTTCAACATGAAGTATATGAGTTGTGTGTTCAGAATTGAAGTGTGCGAGCTGCGTGTTCAACATGAAGCATATGAGCTGCGTGTTCAAAGTAAAGTGAATGGGCTGCGTGTTCAGAAATTCAAAAGTTTGGGCTGCGTGTTCAACTTTCAACAAGTGTGTGCTGCGTGTTCACAATAAAAAATGGGCTGCGTGTTCAAAAATTCAACAGTTTGGGCTGCGTGTTCAACTCTCAACTAGTGTGTGCTGCGTGTTCACAATCAAAAATGAGCTGCGTGTTCAGACTTCAAAGACAGTGAGCTGCGTGTTCAACTCTCAACTAGTGTGTGCTATGTGTTCACCTCAAAATTTGGGCTGCATGTTCAACTCTCAACTAGTGTGTGCTGTGTGTTCACCTCAACATTTGGGCTGTGTGTTCTGACTTCAAAGACAGTGAGCTGCGTGTTCAACTCTCAACTAGTGTGTGCTGTGTGTTCACCTCAAAGTTTGGGCTGCGTGTTCAACTTTCAAAAAATTGTGGGCTGTGTGTTCACGACAACAAGTTTGAGCTGTGTGTTCGGATTTCAAGAAAATATGGGCCGCATGTTCACCACAAGAGTTTGAGCTGTGTGTTCAGATTTCAAGAAAATGTGGGCTGCGTGTTCGTGACAAAAGTTTGGGCTGTGTGTCCAACTTTCAATCCGTATGTGCTGCGTGTTCACAATCAAATTGGGCTGCATGTTCAGAAAATCAGTGTTTGGGCTGCATGTTCAACTATCAATCAGTGTGTGCTGCGTGTTCACAATCAAATTGGGCTGCGTGTTCAGAAATTCAAAATTTTGGGCTGCGTGTTCAACTTTCAATCAGTGTGTGCTACGTGTTCACAATCAAATTGGGCTGCGTGTTCAGAAATTCAAAAGTTTGGGCTGCTTGTTCAACTTTCAATCAGGGTGTGCTGCGTGTTCACAATCAAATTGGGCTGCGTGTTCAGAAATTCAAAAGTTTGGGCTGCGTGTTCAACTTTCAATCAGTGTGTGCTGCGTGTTCACAATCAAATTGGGCTGCGTGTTCAGAAATTCAAAAGTTTGGGCTGCGTGTTCAACTTTCAATCAGTGTGTGCTGCGTGTTCACAATCAAATTGGGCTGCGTGTTCAGAAAATCAGTGTTTGGGCTGCGTGTTCAACTATCAATCAGTGTGTGCTGCGTGTTCACAATCAAATTGGGCTGCGTGTTCAGAAATTCAAAAGTTTAGGCTGCGTGTTCAACTTTCAATCAGAGTGTGCTGCGTGTTCACAATCAAATTGGGCTGCGTGTTCAGAAAATCAGTGTTTGGGCTGCGTGTTCAACTTTCAATCAGAGTGTGCTGCGTGTTCACAATCAAATTGGGCTGCGTGTTCAGAAATTCAAAAGTTTGGGCTGCGTGTTCAACTTTCAATTAGTGTGTGCTGCGTGTTCACAATCAAATTGGGCTACGTGTTCAGAAATTCAAAAGTTTGGGCTGCGTGTTCAACTTTCAATCAGGGTGTGCTGCGTGTTCACAATCAAATTGGGTTGCGTGTTTAGAAATGCAAAAGTTTGGGCTGCGTGTTCAACTTTCAATCAGGGTGTGCTGCGTGTTCACAATCAAATTGGGCTGCGTGTTCAGAAATTCAAAAGTATGGGCTGCGTGTTCAACTTTCAATTAGTGTGTGCTGTGTGTTCACCTTAAAATTTGGGCTATGCGTTCAGATTTCAAAAAGTTTGGGCTACGTGTTCAACTTTTAATCAGGGTGTGCTGCGTGTTCACAATCAAATTGGGCTGCGTGTTTAGAAATTCAAGAGTTTGGGCTGCGTGTTCAACTTTCAATCAGGGTGTGTTGCGTGTTCACAATCAAATTGGGCTGCGTGTTCAGAAATTCAAAAGTTTGAGCTGTGTGTTCAGATTTCAAAAAGTGTGGGCTGCGTGTTCACGACAAAAAGTATGAGCTGCGTGTTCAGAAATTCAAGTGCTTGAGCTGTGTGTTCAAAAATGCAAACCGAAGAAATGAGCTGCGTGGTCGGAGAAGGAGCTGTGTGCCCGAAAAATGAGCTGTGTGCTTGGAAAATGAGCTGTGTGCCCAAAGAAGGAGCTGTGTGCCCGAAAAATGAGCTGTGTGCCTGAAAAGGAGCTGTGTGCCCGAAAACGAGCTGTGTGCTCGGGAAATGAGCTGTGTGCCCAAAGAAGGAGCTGTGTGCCCGAAAAATGAGTTGTGTGCCTGAAAAGGAGCTGTGTGCCCGAAAACGAGCTGTGTGCTCGGGAAATGAGCTGTGTGCCCAAAGAAGGAGCTGTGTGCCCGAAAAATGAGCTGTGTGCCTGAAAAGGCGCTGTGTGCCCGAAAACGAGCTGTGTGCTCAGGAAATGAGCTGTGTGCCCAAAGAAGGAGCTGTGTGCCCGAAAAATGAGCTATGTGCCTGAAAAGGAGCTGTGTGCCCGAAAACGAGCTGTGTGCTCGGAAAATGAGCTGTGTGCCCAACGAAGGAGCTGTGTGCCCGAAAAATGAGCTGTGTGCCCGAAAAGGAGCTGTGTGCCCGAAAACGAGCTGTGTGCCCGGAAAATGTGCTGTGCGCTTGAAAAGGAGCTGCGTGCCCGAAGAAGGAGCTATGTATCCGAAAAACAAATTGTGTGCCCGGAAATGAGCTGTGTGCCCGAAGAAATAGCTGTGTGCCCAAAAACGAACTGCATACCCGAAGAATGCGCTGTGTGCCCGAGATCTACTGTCTGCCCAAAAGAGCTGTGTGTCGAGATTAAACAAAGTGTTATGTTTCGAGCTGCGTGCCAAATGAATAGAATATTGTGTTGTGAGTAGTGGACCAAACGAACAAAGTGTTATGGTGTGAGCTGTGTGCCAACTGAATGGAATGCTATGTCGTAAGCTATGTGCTAAGTCTTGCATTGTGCATGCATCTCATCGCACTATTTTGCGCTATGACCATTACTTGCATTGTGCATGCATTTTACCGCACTATTTTGTGCATCGCACTGTTTGGTGCAATTTATACTCGCGCTATCTTTCGCACCTTACCTGTATCGTACTGTCTTGTGCACTCACCTGGTCTAGGAAACCTTAAATCCTTCGGTCTAAGGAGACCTTAAATCCTGCATCATCATTTGCGTTGTTCTGCGCATCGCACTTGCATTTATTCACACCGTCTCGTGCACTTTCCGGTCTAGGAGACCTTAAATCCTCTAAAGGTGCAATTCCTTTGGTGTTTGTCATGCCCGAACGACTTCCAGTGGTCTGGTATAGCCACCTGCCTGTGTTTGCGGTGAGTTCCTAGGAGACCAACTGAGACGGTGGAAACTAGAGTTCGAATGGCTTATGCCTAGAACGCAAAGGTTCGGGATTTCCGAGACTAAAGTCTGGTTTAAATACCCAGAGGTATATCCTCGGCTTGAAATCTGTATGGCAGCCCCATAGATTGAGATAGCATGTGTATGCACCTCAATTCTGGATACTGAACCAACCTAGTCTGTCACCCTGTTGGAGAATAGGGAAAGCTGCGACCATAGTCAGGGAGAAAAGTAGTACCTGCAATTCAACCAAGAAGAAGCGAAAGATCCCCAGCAGCATGAGGTAAGTCATTGCCAATTGCCCCTGTAAGGTACCTTTACCTCTTAGCTATTACATTGCATTTTAGCCACTACATTACAGTGCATCGCATGAATCCTCAATTTTTGAACCGGCTTCGCGTAGCGTATAAGTCCAATTATCAAACCGGCTTCGCGTAGCGTGTAAGTCCAATTTTCAAACCGGCTTCGCGTAGCGTGTAAGTCCAATTTTCAAACCGGCTTCACGTAGCGTATAAGTCCAATTATCAAACCGGCTTCGCGTAGCGTGTAAGTCCAATTTTCAAACCGACTTTGCGTAGCGTATAAGTCCAATTATCAAACCGGCTTCGCGTAGCGTATAAGTCCAATTTTCAAACCGGCTTCGTGTAGCGTATAAGTCCAATTATCAAACCGGCTTCGCGTAGCGTATAAATCCAATTATCAAACCGGCTTCGCGTAGCGTGTAAATCCAATTTTCAAACCGGCTTCGCGTAGCGTATAAGTCCAATTATCAAACCGGCTTCGCGTAGCGTATAAGTCCAATTTTCAAACCGGCTTCGCGTAGCGTATAAGTCCAATTATCAAAATCTTCCTGCATACCATTTTGCATCTTGCCCCCTGCCTGCGGGCACATCTGTGTCATTTTGAATGTTTGTCTAAGTCTTCGGCCTTGTCAAAAATGGGTCGTCTCTGGGCTTTGACATTCACTCCCATCACTTATGACTTTCGAGTTCTGTCAAAGAGAAGCAACTGTAGACACCCCATTTTTGACCGACCTTGAGACTCAGACGTCACCAGTTGAGTGCTCGGTGATATTGCATATTGTGCTCGTTCAGAAGTTTCAGAGTCTCGGCTGCGAGCCTTGCCTCCGGACTTCCAGACTCTTTTGTGCTTTGCCTCGATTTGTGAACCAGGCTCCGTTTTCTCTATTTTCTCTTCCCGAAGGGAGGGAGAGGTCTCGTAGATCATCTCCCAGTGGCCGTAGGCTACGTTTCGTGGTCGTAGGCCGTTTTGCCCGTTTGGAGTCCGATTTCCGATTTTTCAGAGCCGTTGGCCGTATGCCTCGGTTCGGGACCGCTTAACCACCTCCGTTTGCTCCAGTTTTTGGCTTGCATCTTATTTACTCCCTTTTGAGGGACACTGCGGTCCGAGAGACCGACTTCGTGGTCGAACACCACTCCCGGTGCCTAACAGCCAGTTTTCAGGCCTCGGGCTGCACGTTTCGGCCCCCGAACCCTCATTTTGCATCGGTTTTGGTTCGTTTTTGGAAGGTACCTCTGTTTCATTGGTAAGAAGGCCGTAGAAGGATGGGAGGCCAGTAATTGTTCTATCAGCCAACTTTATCCCTTCATCGCCCTCCGTCGCCCGTTTTTCCTCACTTCAAAGCCAATGTTGACCACCCTTGGGCCATTTTCTTGCACCCTAAACCCCATATTTGTGATGTACACATCTGGGAGGCCACCAATATTTGGTGGCCGGCCAGTAATTGCTTTTGAACCTTTTGAACCCCTTTGAAAAGTGGGTTATTCTCCTTCCTGGTCCACTATCTCCAGCTTTTGACCACATAATTGTGTTGTGCACACCTGAGAGGCTACCCTTTTGGTATGGCCGGCCAGTAATTGCTTTTGAACCTTTTGACCCTTGGCCGGCCGGCCATGGGAGGTAGCCGTCCGGCCACCTGCAACCTCAATAACCGGCTGGCCATGCTCCTTGCTGCAGGCACATTCCAAATATGCATCTCTTTTCCCCCCAGATTGTGTATCCAGGGGGGTGCATTTTTGGAGGGAAACTTGGATTGTTTTCCCTCCATTTTTTCCCCCCTTTTTCCCCCCTCTTTTTTCTATATAACAGCAGCTCCAGCTCTGTTATTAGGGTTACAAAATTTCCCCAAGCCTCTTGCCTTGTATCTCTTTCTCTCTATATTTCCAAGCTCCAAACCCTCAAGTTCCTACACCCCTCTCTACACCACCACCTAGCACCATACCTCCAACCTCCATTGAAGCCACTTGAAGTTGTTTTCTAGAGCTAAGGAGCCACCAAACTCAAGCCAAGAGGCTGTCAAGGCATAGTCTTCAAGGGTGAGTTTCCTTTTTCCCTTTTCTAGCCTTTTCTTGATTTATACATTAGCCATACTTGCTTGCTGTTTTGGGATCCAACCCTAACTAGAACTAGGCTTATTTTGAGCTATTTTTCATGTTTGTTTAAGGGCCTCTCACTGTTTGAGGCCTCCTTGTTGCACTTGCTTCATTGCCTCTCTTGTATGCCATTTTCTTGTGTAGTATTTATGGCCTATGTATAAATTGTTTCGGGGCATGTCATAAACTGTAAAGTTTTTTATTTTGAGCCCTTATTCAATATTGTTGAAGGGCTCATCACTGTTTGAGGCTTCCATTTGCCACTTGCCTTTATATCTCTCTTTTGGCTCCATTTTTGCATGATTTGTTAGCCTCTTATGCTTCTGTTTTTGGGTTCTGGTCCGAACTATAAGTGACCTTATTTTGACCCCCTCTTCATGTTTAATTAAGGGTCTTTCATTGTTTGAGGCATCTTTTTATACTTTGTGTTATAACTCTCTTTTTGGCCTTATTTTGCATAGCATTTTGAGCATTCTTGTACACTGTTTTGGGTCTGGCCACCAACTGGAAAATATCATGTTTTGGGCCCCTCTTCAACTTTGTTTAATGGTCCTCTCTTGTTTGGGGTCATAAGCTGTGACTTGCTTCTTTATCTCACATTTAGGGCCATTTTTGCATGCTAGTTTTTCCCTATTTGTGTTTATTGTTTGACCTTTCTCAGAACTGTGAATGTGCTTATTTTTGGGCTGCCTTGAATCTGTATTCACATTTCATGATCAAATGGTGCATGTTTTGTATAGCTATAGGCCATTGCGCATGGCTAGTTTTGCATTTCGGGTCCCGTTCCACGCATCGGGTGCCATGTTTTCATGATTCGGGGCTTTTTTGGGTCATGTTTTGCTACTGAAATTTTCCTGCTAGTATACCACATTCCATGCCTTGCCATGTCTTGTTAGAGTGGGATTTGTGCCTTAGGATTGGTCCTCGATTTGCGTGCATGTGTGCACGCATTTCGAGCATCTCATTTTCATCTTATGGCCTCCTATGTGAGTGTGGCTGAGGTCCACTCATGTTGGTGTAAGTCCATTGTGCATTGTGTATGCCATTTCATTTTATAGCATTGCGTATGCTAGGTTGTATGTTAGCGCATCGTGTATGCCATGTTATCTCGTGCATCGTGTATGCCATTTCATAGCATTGTGTATGCTAGGTTGTATCTTAGTTGCATTTCATGCATATCATGCATATTGCATTGTGCTTGGGATAGGAATTAGCCCAGGCATGGGAAACGAGAGACGTTTCGTACTTCGAGTGACGGAACGTGTCTCAATTCCCAGTCACCGACACTCCGGATTATCCTTGATGGAGTTTAGGTTTTGTTGTGTTTATGTGTGCATTCATTCTATATTGAGTTGCACAATTCGACTCCTCGGCCATCATGCATTGAGATGCGTGATTGGTGGCACGAGGATCGAGACATGCATACATTTGTGAAAATACATTGCTATGTCCCTTTCCTGCTCTCTGTTGCAGCAAATCAAGAATTAGCAACCTTCCGGAGCTTGGCACGCTTTCCAAGAATAATTGTAAAACAGAGGCTAATTGGGGCATCCCAGTGGATTTCCGCACAAGGCAGCCCAAACATACATCATTCATCAGAGTCGAGGCAGTCCGTGGCTTGCATGCCAGTTTATAGCTTTCTTAGATTAATTTGTAAATTAATTAGGATTTTTGTATTTATTCGGGACTGTATTATTCATTCATTTGGGACTGTATATTATTTATTCGGACCCTCTGCGCGAGGGCACAACTGTAATAAGTGTGCGTGTGTGTGATGTATGTCTTCCAACCCCACGTCTTTCTCCCTTTTATTTACCTGCTTATGATGGTTAGATTAGGGCATGTTTCAATTAGCATACAGTATGATAGCATGTTTGCATTCATTCATTTGTTTTGCATGCACCGGGCTCGGCGCATCATACTAACTGCATTGTATTTTCAATTCCAAGTTGAATACATGTTAGCTGTAGCATTTCATATATCATGTTTAGAATAGCCGAGCCTGCTATAGTTGCACTTTTGCATGTGTTGCATCAGGCATTTTTGTATAATTAGGATCATGCATGGATTTCTAATTAGCTTCTGTTTTGGCTTGGAGTACTCGGTAAGTTTTATGCTTTAGCATCCTTGCATACGTGTGAGTGACTGCCATGAATAGCATGCTTACCATGAGGCTATTTGCTTATGTGATATAACTGCCTGAATGCCTGTGGGTGAAGGTTGGGTTATTTGAATTGGAACAATTCATCAAATGTGTGTTTTAAGCCCACTAGATAGTGGCAAAATCATGTTTTTCTAAGCCCACCCGAGGATGGCAAATCCACGTCTTAGCCTACTTGCGAGTAGCACCATCAAACCATTTTCAAACAAACAAACATGAAATGTTTTGTTCCAATTCAGGCGATCCAGTCTATACTTGTATGCTGTGCGCATCACATAGTAAATCTAGGCTAATAACCGAAATAAGAACGCATAATGTTTTCAAAAATAGATATCATGGTTAGTAGAGGCCGATCTTTGATCGGGCGAGCGGGGGTGCTCACGAAGTGACCTTCCCCAATCGTACCCAAGTTCCCGAGCCGAGGCAACTTTGGTGATGATGGACACGTGGCCTTAGGCAAACGAGTCAGGGTTTCCTAAATTTCCCTAAAATAAAACATTTAGGTGGCGACTCTGTATCTGGCAAAGCAGTCCATGTTTGGCACTTCTTTCAAAAAATCTGTTTTCTCAAAAAGATTTGCCGGATTTGGACTCTTTGGTTCAGACTTAGAACCGTGACAATTTGAGAGTCCTGAGCTGTAGTGAGCCCAATATCGAACGGAACGGGGGACTCGTTCCTCCCGGGGCGTTCGGGGACGTCTACAATAGCATTTGAGTCTTACATTGCATGGTTGTAGTGTAACAGTCCTCACAAGCTTGGTGTTTTAGGCCTTTAGACACCACTTTTTTGAGTTGATTGTATCTTTTTGGTGCTTTTCACACGTAATTTCAGCACTAATCATCTCTGTAACCTCCCTCCTTTCTTGACTTTTAATTTTTCTTTGAAAGTGGATTCAAGCCACTTGTTTGCCTAAGTATGAAATTGACGTTTCATACTTAATGGTTTAATTCCTTAGGGGGTTCATTACCAATGGTATGATACTTCTTTCATACCTAAAGCAACTTGTGTTTTCAACCTTTTATCCATTAGAGGACTTTCACCTTTGGACTCAATTTGATTAAAGCATGGTTCGTAAGTTAAAATGAGTAACTAAAACTTGGGACTAAAAGTGAGCAAGATAATAACTTGGTGTGTTCAATTAGACGTTAATTGAACACATGAAACTTGGACCATTTCATACTTGTTAGCGATGAAATGATCCAAGTCTCCAAGGTCACCTTCTTTCCTTGATCTTTCATGAAAGGGAGGAGGTTTGTGTCTCATTATGCATTTGTTGAACTTGCACATCTTGAATCACAAGCCATCATGCAATGAAATTACTTGAATTGATGGTTTGTGGCTTAAGTTCACAACTCCTAGATTTGTTCATGAAAATGAGGGGTGAACTGTGCAAACAACCTGTGAAAATACCCTACATATGCTCTGTTTGTCCTCTATTACAGCAAGATGAACCAGTGCATCAGTGGCCGGCTGACCACTTTCATGGCCGACAGGTGGCCGGCAGACCACCACCCATGGCCGACAAGCTTCTACAGTGGCCGGCTGGCCACTGATGCAAACCTCAATAGAATGTTGGTAAAGTGGAGCAAATTGGTTCTGAAAGTGTTCAATTGTGAAAACAAAGGCTTTCGAGAGCAAAGTAGAGGTCTATTCGGGTGGAAATCGAGCATGCGCATGCACATCTTTCATTTCCCGAGGCGGAGCAGCAAATTAGCTTACTTTAATTACTTAGTTAAATTATTAGTTGCAATTGTTTTGTAATTATTTAGTTAGTTAGTTAGCTAATTAGTTCAATTGTTGTAATAACTAGTTAATTAGTTTAGCTATTTATTCGGTTTGTAATAATTAGCTTAATTAGCTTAGCTTAGTTATTCATTCGGACTCTCCTTCGTGAGAACAAAATGATGTAATAATGTGTATGTCTTCCAACCCCACGTCTTTCTCCCTTTTATTTACCAACTTTTGATGGTTAGATTAGGGACATCACGTTTCAATTAGCATATCATATGCTTGCATCCATTCATCTTGTATTGCATGCATCGAGGCTCGGCGTATCATTCATACTGCATTGTCATTTCAATACTTCTTTGAATACATGCTTAGACCGCATTATATCAAATCAATTCATATGCCATATCAGTAGCCGGGCCAAGTAATTGCATTATTGCATGTATTGCATTAGTCATAATTGCATAGTTAGGAATCATGCATTTTTCTAACTTTGTTTCTTTGGCTTGGAGTACTAGGTGAGTTTTTAATACTTTAGCATACTTGCATGAGTGTGAGTGACTGCCATGACTAACATGCTTGCCATGAGGCTAAGTGCTTAAATGCTAAACTGTTTGAATGCCTGTGGATGAAGGCTTGTTGCTTGAAATGGAATAAATCAATAAATATATGTTTATGCCCACTTTGTTGAGTGGCAAATTCGCAAACTTTAAGCCCACTTGAGGTGGCAAAATCAAACCCTTTTCAAAACAAACATGAAATTGAGTTGTTCCAATTCAAGCAAACTAGTCTATACTTGCTTGCGTACATCACATAGTAATGCTAGCTTAATAACCAGAATAAGAGCACATAATGTTGATAAAAATCATATCATGATTTGTATAGGCCAATCTTTGATCGGGCAAGCGGGGGTGCTCAATTCATGACCTTCCCCTCTCGTACCTAAGTTCCCGAGCCGAGGCAACTTTGGTGATGACAGACACGTGGCCTTTGGCACAAGTCATGGGTTTCCTAAATTTTTTCAAAAATAAAATATTTAGGTGGCAACTCTGTATCTGGCAAAGCAGTCCAATTTTGGCATTTTGATTCAAAATCGATTTTTCAAAAGATTTGTCGGATTTGGACTCTTTGGTATTTATCAATTTCACATTGCACTTGCGAGATTAGATTCAAAACCACAGGAGTCTGAACTATAGGGCTTATATTCGAGCTTCTGAAAGGAGGCACGAAAAAATCGAGCTACAGTTTCTGGCAACTCTGCTAGGGATTTAAAGAACTTGACTCGAACTCATGATTTGAAATTTTATCTACACTTATGTGTTTCTTTGCATTTGCATTTGCATTTGCATTTGCATTGGTGCACCTAAGTCACTGTTTTTGCCATCTGCTATTCCTGAACAATTTACCGAAGGCTTGCTTGGAAAAGCCTGCCAAAAGGCTGACCGGTTGCGGGCTCTGCCACGATGGGAACACTACCCTTGGATCTAGACTACCGCTGTACCATTTGATTCTCCTTTCATTTCTCAGTGTTAGGTGTGAGAGGTATATTAGGTGGTCTTACTGAGGTACTTTTTGACCAATTGGCCTAGTTGCATATCAAAAACCATAGAGACTGTTCCAAACTAGGACAGGATACTTACCTGAATGCAGGATTTGCGTGAAACCACTTGCTTGAATAGTGAACCCTAGTACTTGATGAAACTAGGACAGGGTGGCCCTACCCTATCACAGGGGTGTTTTGTCTCCCACTTACTGGATATGTGCTTTTAGAGTGAAACTCCACAGGAATGTATGTATCAGTTGTAAGTTTCAGTATCAGATTTGGGAGGCATAAATCATAGTTGAGTGCAGTTCTACAGCTTTGATTACGACTATGTGTTATTAATATCTGAGCTGAGGTGCTATGTGGTTTCTAATTTTTGTTTTCTTTTTGCTTTATTTCTTTTTTCAAGGTAGTTTTATCACAATTGATTCAGACAGTTCAGTTACCCACCAAGCACTCTAGACCCATGTAAGGCGACTTTACAGATCCGGGGATCTTGTCAGGGGATAACCTGTGTTTGTTTCGCTCCCACCAGTTACTAGATAGAGAAGAGTTAGGCACATTTCACCAGTTCAGCAATCACCTACATCTAGTCAAGGACGGTCTTCGACAGTTAGGCTAGTAAGCGATCATTCACCTACTCATATGGCTCAGTACCCTGCCGGTATAAAGGACTTGATTCGTCACCTTCAACAAACAGTGCAGACCATGTAGCTAGATGCTGCCCGCCAAGCAGAAGTTATAGCCCAGCAGGCCGAAGTGATAAATAGGCTACAACAACAGCAACCACAACAGGCAGCAGCTTATGTATCCCATCCACCTCCTACAAGTATTCCAATACCCGGGGCTACCGCCCCTACTGTCAATGTCTAGGAGAATCTGGGCATTCTAGTAAATCCAATTCCACTCAAAGCCTCCAAGGCACCAGTCTACCAAACGGAAGGTCCCTTTGAATTCGAGGTTAACCCTACTGCACTGAAAGTCAACAAGCTGGAAAAGCTTTTCAAATGGGCACAGAGTGTGAATTCAATCCCTGATATTGAGAATGGCTATACTAACTCGGTAGTGACACTGCTGGACCGATTCAAGATGCCACATATCAACCAGTTTGATGGTTTTGGGGATCCCATGGTCCATTTGCGGCTATTCTCAGACATCTTAGAAGCTGTCGCTTTGCGGCAAGATGTCTGAGAATGGGCCTTACTAGACTTTAGAAGCTGTCGCTTTTCAGTCGGACCTTATCAGGGATAGCAGCTATTTGGTATGCGAAGTTGGAAGATTCAGTGAAGCGCAGCTGGAAGGAAATGGCTGAGGCCTTTATTGTACAATACTCCTATAACACCCAGATCGAGGTTACAACCCGTGATCTTGAGGCAACTCGTCAAGAGCCAAAAGAAGGCTTCTCAGACTTCGTGACCAGGTGGAAGGCCAAGGCATCGATGATGACAACTAGGCCATCTGAGAAAGACCAAATACAGATGGTAGTCCGTAATTTGCAAGGGAAATTACTGCAAAAGATGATCGTCTTGCCGGTGTTTACATTTACTGAACTCCATGAAATAAGGGTGCAGATTGAAGATGCAATGAAATAGGGCTTGATCACTGAGGAGGAGTAAGTGAAGAGGCCCTTTGTACGTAGTTCTAATGCGACCACTAGTGGTGGTGCAGCTGCGCGACCTTCGGATGTGAGCATGGTCACCACCACAACCAAGACCGCCAACCCCTTCACCAGTATATCTAACCCAACTCCACAAACCTCAAACAACCAAGCCCGATCTCAGAGGGTCTTTACCCCACTATACATGCCTTTATCCAAAGCCATGGGCGTGCTGATGAAGAAAGGGCACCTTCGACCTTTAGAGCCTCGCCCTCTACTTGATCCCCTCCCACCTAAACACAACCCGGCCAAATACTATACTTTTCACTAGCAGTATGATCATGACACTGATCAATGCTATAGGCTGCATCATGAGATTCAAGATCTCATTGACAATAAGGTAATAGCACCACCTCAAAAACCCAATGTCACTACAAACCCTCTTCCACCTCATAATCAAGTCCCTCCACCACGGCATATAAACCTCATCCATTTACTGGCTGTTCCTTATGACCCCAGTATATATATCACCCCTTCTCACCTACCCAAACCGACGTTGTTCATCCTTGAGAGCACAAACTTGTGCATGATGAACGCATCCACACTCCAACCTGAACCTGTGGTGGTGACAGTGGTAGATGAAGGGAAATTAGCCTTGGTGGAGAATGTCAGTCCATTGCCTGAGTGCTCCGTGGACTTATCTGAGGGGGAGTACAACTCGTGCTGTTATATTGTGCCAATCAATCAAGCTAAACCAGAAGTGGTGTTGTCGGCTGGGGTGGAGGTCAACATAGTTCGGGAGGATATCCTAAGTCAGGAATTAGATGATCTCGCTGACCTGGAGGAGGACATAGATATTTTGCAGTTCTTTGATGAGCAAGATCAAGGGAACGTGCATATTGATTGGTTTGATTTGAATGGGTCGACGGACAATTTCGGGTGGCTCAGTGATGAACCCAATAGAGAGGAAGGAACTGAACTGAAATGAGAGGAACAGAAAACGGGAACCACTATGATGGTCGAAATAGCTGATGGAAAGGGTAAGCTGCCGAAAGACATCGGTCTGGAATAATCAGCTCAGGAATTGGGCATTATAAGTATTGTAGATACAGAGCAAGAAGCTGCATTGAAACATTTTGAACAAGAAAAGGGTGAGAACAACCGGAAAGCTGGAAAAGACCAACACCCTGCGGGGGATGCTTGTGATGAGAGAATGATCAGAATGGAGCCGAAAAGTTAGAAAAGCCCAATACCCTGCCGAAGGAATCTGGTAGGATGACGACGACCTACACTTAGCTCACACTGATGAGGATTGGGGTGAAGACCTTCCTGACAACACTTGGTATGCGGAAGAGGTCGATCACATGACGAGATGTGGCCGATATTTCAAACCACTGCATCTGGACCAACCCGAGGCATCCGGGAATGATAAGAAAGCTGAGAAGCAGAAGGAAAAACAGTTAGAAGAAGAGGTTGTGCTAAAACAGTTGAAGAAGATTCAAGCTGATATTTCTATTTGGGGTCTGCTTATGGCTTTTCGAGTGCACAGACAAGCTGTATTGTCGGTGATGGATAAAGCTAAGTTATGCATCGACACTACCCCGGAACAACTGGTAGGATTAGTCTTCCCGGGTGGTGCTACGCCAACTTTAACCTTCTCTGACAAGGAACTACTGCCAGAAGGCTCATCACACAACAAACCTCTGTACATATCAGTGGAGTGTAGAGAAAAGTGGGTACTAGTGGTATTGATCGACACTGGGTCAGCAATCAACGTCTGTCCTTGTCGCACGACTTATACTATTGGCCTGAAATCGGCAGATTTCGTACCTACAACCCATGTGATTCAGGCATATGACAATACGAGCAGAGAGGTGATGGGTACAGTACAAATCAGAGTTCAAGTCTGTCCAGCCCAGCAGGATATTGAATTCCACGTCCTGGATGTCCCGACCACTTTCAACTTACTACTTGGGTGACCTTGGCTGCACCAAGTGAAAGCTATCACTTCCATACCCTACCAAATGCTAAAATACCCTCATGGGAAGGGGGTGGCTATTGTGTTCAAGAATTCATCTATACATCCTCCGCCAGAAGTAACTACACCTGTGCTGGAGATTGTACATGGTGAAAAGGATGCTTTCCTTTCGGGATTTACCTTGGCTGAGGCCCGAGTAGTATGGAATATCTTGGCTGCTGATGAGGGCTTGTATGTTAGTACCTAATCTGTGTATCTCATGAACAAGCTACAACATATACCTGGAATGGGATTGGAAAGGAGTGGCCGAAAGGGCATTACAGCATTGGCCGTTGTACCGCATAATCCACATGCATTTGGTCTTGGCTATACGCCCACCAAAGAGGACTGGATTAGAAGAGGAAAAGAGATGGCAGTAAGGGCTAGACCTAAGCAAACTAGGAAACGCTCTGAACTTGTGCACAGACCGATCCGAGGAACCCTGAATGGTCATTTTGTTTAGGAGGGTGAAGACTTCTCATTTTGCAGCTTCCCCGAACCCTAGTTCAATTATGAAAAGTAGCATATTCCCGGCTTTGAAATTTTTTTCGACTTGCAACTACAAGACAGTGATGTTGAGAAAAGGCTGAACCAACTACTGACGCTGAATGAAGCATAAAAAGTGACCCGGACAGCAATGAACTTGAAGTAGGGGCAGAACTGGCATGTCTCTTTTCGGATCCTCTGATCGACTCAGAGAGCTTGGGGGATAACCAGACCGTTTCCATGATCGGGGAGCAACTAGGTGTAAACCCTTCCAACAGCATTCTGGATACATCTGACGCACCCTTTCTCGTTTGGCAGCTGGAGGAAGGCTACCTGTCTAGTAGTTCTGAGTCAAGTAGTGAGCCAGAATCTGATTCCAAAGAGTCTATGGAGTCAGAATCAGATTCCGATTCTTTTGAGTCAGAGTCCGGTATTCCTAGAGGTGATAACCCAGATGCCAAGGTCTTGTCCAGGTCATCTTTTTCTTTTGCTTTTGAGTCGGTTATAACTGAGGAATTTGATGAGCTGGACCTTTTGAATGAGAATGCCACTACAGATTCTGAGTATTTCTCTGTGCCGCTTGTTTATTGCATTGATCAGGACTTTCAAAATTTTAATGAAAATGACGAGGAAGGAATTCCTCTGGTTTTGAAACATTTGATTAATCAAGAGGCGGAAAGGTTTGTAAAACCCCTTGTTGATAAAATCATTCCAATTAATGTGGGTACTGAGAAGGATCCGCATCCAATCCAGATTGGGTCCACGTTGTCTTCGAAGGAGCGCGTGCGCTTAGTCAGTTTATTAAAAGATTTCAAAGATGTTTTCGCGTGGTCCTACAAAGACATACATGGAATCGATCCTGTGATTGTAGAGCATCGGATCTCTCTTGACCCTGAGGCCCGACTGTAGACACCCCATTTTTGACCGACCTTAAGACTCAGACGTCATCGTCTGTGCAATCGGTGATTGTGCATGTTTGTGCTCGTTTTGAGTTTCCGGAGCCTTCGGCCGAACACTTTGTCTCGAGACCTCTTAACTTTCTTCTCTTGGCCTGGTTTTCGGACCATGCCTTGTTGACTTTTCCTAGAGGGAAACAGAGATCTGTAGACCACTTTTTGTAGTTGTAGACTACCTTTTCCTCTAGTAGACCACTTTTTGTACCCGTAGACTAGTTTCGGGGCTTCCGGCTGAGTGTCTCGCCTTGTGGACTCTTGTCTTGCTTCCTTCTTGGTTTGTTTTTGAACCAAACCTTCTTACCCCTTGCTTGGAGGGTGGAACAGGGGTTGTAGACCAGTTTCTCTCCCTGTAGACCACTTTTCTTCCCTGCCAGCCAGTTTTTCTGGTCGGCCAGCTAGGGTTGGTGGTCTATGGACCACCTAAGGTGGTTAGCAGCCTGCCACCACCCTCTACTCTTTGTGCAGACCACCTTTCCCCCTCTGCCGACCAGTTGTTCTCCTTGTAGGCCACTTTTTGTGGTCGGTCGACTAATGGGAGTGGTCGGTCGACCACTTCAACTGGTCGGCACATTTTCTGCATTTTCTGCAGATATTTTTCTTGCCAATTTTAGGTTCAAAAACATTGCTTAGGGCTATACATATCCCTCTATCTCTATATTTCTCCCTCTCTCTATATATTTGTGCTTAAAAGAGTAGTTTCTTCGCACTTTTGCACACAAACACCTACTCAAACACCACACTCTTGTTGCTGAGGTACCTGAGGGTCTTGCTTGGACTCAAGAGCTGGTTTTAGCTCAGAAAAGTTGGTGGAGTTGCTGCTTTGGAGTTGTTCTTCAAGGGTGAGTCTATACCCCCTTTTAGGCTTTGTTTTCATTGCTTATTTGGCCCTATTTGATGATATTTTAGGCTTAACTTTAAACTGCAAAAAAACTTCATTTTCAAGTGCTTAAAATATTTTTTTGAGGCCTCTTTGGTGTTGGGGTGGTCTACCCCCTTTTGTGTCTTATTTTGCCTTGTTTTGAGCTATCCTTTTAAGCTATTGGGACCACCTATTTTTGGCCTTCTCACCACTGAAACTCAGAGGAATTTCAGTGGTGGAAAGTGTGTTTTGAAGTCCCAAATAGGAGGGGGTCATCCCCTCTCCTTGTGCCTTAGTTGCTTGCCTTGTTGGCTCATCAAAGTAGCATGTCTTTCTAGCATGTTTTGGCTCCATCTTAGCATGTCTTAGGCATTATTTCAGTATGGCATAACTCTGTTTTGGCTTGGTTTGACTACCTCTTGCATGCTCCTTGCACTTGTAGTGTAGTCCTCCATATAGCCTTAACATGCATCATGCTTTGGACCACCATTTTAGCATGCTTTTGGCTCCACTCCAGCAAGCTTTTACGCATGTTTTTCCATGCTTAAGCTCTGTTTTAAGTGTTTTGGGTCATGCATGCCTTGCTTTGTATAGCCATAATGTAATCTTGCTCACTAGCTTTGAGTTTCAAAGTTTCTAGCATGCATTACTTGAATTGTTTGCATGCTTTGGTCTCATTTCTAACATGATTTCAGTGTGTGTAGTGTAGTCATACTCTCTCATGTATCACTCTTTCAATGCTTTGGAGGGTTGTGCTTTATGCCTTAACTTATGGCCTAACTTGTATGCATGCTTACCTTAGCTTTTGGGCTGCCATCTCAGCATGTTTATAGTGTTATTTTTCCATATTATAACTCTGATTTTTGTTAGTAAAGTCACCTCATGCTTGGTATTGGTAGGTGTAGTGTAATCCTCCTCTTTGGCCTTGCATGCTCCATGCTTCATGCCTCTAATTCTAACATGTGTTAGCCCTATTCAAGCATGTTTCTAGCATTGTTTTGACTTGCCTTGGGACTGTTTTAGGTCACCTTGGCCCTTTGGGGCTTGCTCGATATGGCTATGGTGCAAGTGCCTTTGCTAGCCTTAAGCCTTGAGCCTCCTAGCATGCTTTATTTGAGCTATGTACATGATTTGGCATAGTATTTCAGAGCATATTTCATGGCCACACTCTCACATTTTCCACTCCTTCAATGTGTTCGAGAGTTGTGCCTTTGTGCCTCGTTTATGGTCCAATGCATATGCATGCTTGTCTAGGCTTTTGAGCTCCCATCCCAGCATGTTTTGGTCTTTGTTTTGACCTAATTGAGCTCTGTCTATGGCTGGTTCAATCATTTGTGCTATGTATTGCATGGCTCTTGTGTAGTTCCTTCTAGTAGCCTTGTGCCTTAGGCCTTCTAGCATCCCTTATTTGTGGTGTTTATGTGATTTGGCATCATTTAACACTTGATTTCAGAGCATATAGCATTGCCATATTCTCATGCATATCACTCTTTGATTGTGTTTGAGAGTTGTGTTTTATGCCTTATTCATGGGCTAATGCATGAGCATGCATTTTCTTGCTTTTAATGCTAGCGTTTCGGAGCATTTTGGCCATTGTTTTGGCGTGCATAAGGTCTATTTGGGGTTGGTTTAAGTCCATTGAGCATTGTATTGCATGCCTCTTGTATGATGCTCTTTACTTGCTTTGATGCTTTAGCCTTCAAACATGCCATGCATGCATTATTCACATGATGGAACCTTGTGCATGCTACATTAACATTGATAGAAGAGCTTGTTGTTTGCATGTTGTTGTATTGCATTATGTTTGCATGTTGTTGCATTGCATTGTGCTTGCATGTTGTTGCATTGTATTGTGTTTGGAATGTTGTGGCATTGCATTGTGCATTGCTTTCTGCATTGTGCAATCTTGGCTTCTCGGCCATCGTGCATTGCGATGCTCGGTTGGTGGCCCGAGAGTCAAGAACCGCACTCCCTTGAGCTTAAGAAATGATAGGGAGGGTGGTTGTGCACATATACCTTGCAAATACAGTGCTATTCCCCTTCTTTCTCTCTATTGCAGCAAAACTGGAGTTTGCCAAAATTTATGGTCGGCAGACCAGTAAAAGTGGCTGACCGACCACTTTTTTTGGTCTGCAACAACTTTTTTTGGTCTACAAGTGGTCTACACCATCCTTTACTGGTCGGCACCCCACCTGGAGGTTCCCATGTTGGAGTAGAAGCTATCTGGAGGTTTGTGCAGTGTTCTGAGATCAAATCAAATGCAAACAGAGGCAAGTCTGGGCATAGCGATGCATTTCTGAGTGAGGCGATCGAGCATGCATGCACCTTCTACCTTCTTGAATAGAGCTGGGGCATCCTCATTTATAGCTTTGCTTGTTGTTTAGCTTGAATTTGTAACTTAATTAATTTGTTGATTAGTTGAAGTACTGTAATAACTAGTTGTAGCTAGTCATTCAATTTGTGTTGTGTAATAATTAGTCTAATTGGATTATTAGATTAGTTAAGTAGCTTAGCTTAGATTAGCTTAGCTTATTATTCGGACCCTCCATCGAGAGGGCAAATGTTGTAATAAGTGTGAGTCTGTGTGATGCATGTCTTCCAACCCCATTTCTTTCTCCCTTTTACTTATCAGCTTTCGATGGTTAGTTTAGGGCATGTTTCAGTTAGCATACTTATGCTTCGCATGTTTGCATTCATTCATCTGTCTTGCATTCACTGAGCTCGGCGCATCATACAAACTGCATTGTATTTCAATACACTTACTTGAATACGTGTTTCAAAGCATGTTATCAAGTGTTGCGTTCATATGCCATTCTAGATAGCCGAGCCTATTTTAGTTGCATTTTTGCATGTGTTGCATTAGGCATCTTAACATAGCTAGGATCATGCATGATTTCTAACTAGCTTTTGTTTTGGCTCAGAGTACACTGAGAGTGTTTATGCTTTAGCATCCTTGCATGTGTGTAAGTGACTACCATGATAGCATGCTTTCCATGAGGCTATGTGCTTATGTGTTTAATTGCATGAAGGCTTCATTGCTTGAATTGGAACAATTCATCGAAATGTGAGTTTTAAGCCCACTTGAAGTGGCAAATCATCATGTTTTAAGACCACCTTGTTTGGTGGCAAATCCGTGTTTTAGCCTACTTGAGGGTAGCAACTTCACACCACTTTTCAAAAAACAAACATGAGATGTTTTGTTCCAAATTGAGTGGTTTAGTCTATACTTGTATGTTGTGCGCATCACATAGTAAGTTAAGCTAATAACCGGAATAAGAACGCATGTGTTTATAAAAACAACATATCATGTTAGTAGAGGCCGATCTTTGACCGGGCGAGCGGGGGTGCTCATTTCAGGACCTTCCCCTCTCGTACCCAAGTTCCCGAGCCGAGGCAACTTTGGTAATGACAGACACGTGGCCTTTGGCACGAATCAGGGCTTCCTAAATTTCCCAGAACAAAATTTTAGGTGGCGACTCTGAAATCTGCCAAAGCAGTCCATGTTTGGCGCTTTTTGATTAAAATCAATTTTCCAAAACGATTTGCCAGATTTGAACTCTTTGGTGATTTATCAGTCTTACATTGCACTTTGTGAGATTAGATTCAGAACCGTGACAGGAATCCGAACTGTAGTGGCTAGAACCACAATTCGCGCCCTCGCGCGCGGAGCGGAGTTCGAGCGGTCTACAGTTTCTGGCGACTCCGCTGGGGATTTAGAGAACTTGACTCGAACTCATGATATGTTGTTTTGTTTACACTTATGTGTTTCTTTGCATTGCATTTGCATTGGTGCGCCTAGGACACCGTGTTTGCCGTCTGTTATTCCAGAACGATTTGTCGGAGGCTTGCTTTGAGAAACGTGCCATAAGGCTAACCAGTTACTGGCTCTGCCACGATGGGAACACAAACCTCGGTTGTTACCGAGGCACCCTTTTTGAGCATTCGACCTAGTCGCATATTAGAAACCGTAGTGACCATTCCAAACTAGGACAGATTGCTTACCCGATTGTAGGTTATTTGAAACCGCTGCGTGTATAGTGAAATCCTAGCTCCTGACAAGATAGGACAGGGAAACCCTACCCCTCCATAGGGGTGTTTTGGCTCTTGCTTGCTTGGTATGTGCTGTCAGAGTGTGTCTCTATAGGTTGTATGTATCAGTTTGCAAGTCTGGGTATCAAGTCTGTGGACATCAGTATTTGGGGGAATCAATTTTACCTGAGGGTATCAAAGTTGAAGCAGTGATTTGGGAACAGTGATCAGTGTGGAGAACAGTGTGTTCAGCTTATAATATCAACTGTGTGTTGTCTTTATTTAAGCCAAAATGTTGTCCGTTTTTTGGTTGTTTGTTTCCTTATTATGCTTTATTTATCTTTTTGCAAGGTAGTGTAGACACCCCATTTTTGACCGTCCTCAAGACTTGGACGTCACCATTGGAACACTTGGTGATTACCCTTGTTTGTGTTCGTCTTGAGTTCCCGGAGGTCTCGGTTGCGCGCCTTGTTGCCGGTCGGCACTATTTGTTGCCGGTCAGCCATTTATTTTGCCAAAATGGCAATTTTGAATGGCCGATCACTGTCCATCTACTTTTGGTAGATATTTTGTGCCAGCTGTGATAGCTGGCACCCACCTTTTCTCCCCTCCATACACGTGTATGGAGGGATTTCTCTCTTGACAAGCTTTACAAGAGAGAGCTCTATAAGAGAGAGTCTCCTCTCTTGGATTTAGGGTTAGACAACATTTTTAGAGAGCTTTGATATTAGGGTTAGGAATTTGTATCTATTCCATCTCTATATTTCCTCTCTTGTTAGTTTAGTGTGTTTTTGGTCTTACTTTTGCACACAAACACCCACCATTACACCTTTTCTTGGTTATTAAGGGCCAAAGGGTTGTTTTGGAGGTTTTGAAGCTAGTTTCAACCTAAAAAAGCTGTTGGAGCTCCATTGTTGAAGAAAGTCTTCAAGGGTAAGAAGCTTGCTCCTTTTTACCCCTTTCTTGCATTGTATTTTTGCCTACCTTACAACTGTTTTTGTGTTTAGTATATAACATAAAAAAGTTCTGTTTTTAGGCCCTCTAAAAAGTTTGTTTAGAGTGTTTTGTGATTTGAAGTCGTTTGACCCCTCTTAAGCCTTGTAAGGCTCCATTTTGTGCCATTTTGGGTGAGCTCCGAGACCTTGGTGTTTGGGCCTCCTCACCACTGAAATCTTGAGGGATTTCAGAGGTGAGATGGTGCCTTGAGGTCCCAAAAAGGGGAGGGCCACCCCCTCTCCTTGTTGTCCTTGAAAAAGACCATTTTTGCCTCTTAAGGGAGCACCTAGCCTAAGTGTATGTTGACCATGCCTTAACTGATTTTTGTGCTTATTATGTCATAATATGCCTCTGTTTTTAGTTGGTTTTGGTACATCATGCTTGCTTAGCATACATGCCTTGTAATGCCATTTTGTCGCCTTAACATGCCTTAGGTTGTAAACCATTGTTCTAGCATGCTTTAGGCTTAGCTTTGTGAAGCTTTCATGCTTATTTCGCCATGTTTAAGGTCTGTCCTTAGCCATTTTGGTCGACCATGGCATGCATTATATAGCCCCTTTGCATTTTTGGTTTGTTGGCCTTAAGTGTATGAGTGTGTTGCATGCATCACTTGCTTCGATTTAGTGGGTTGGGATCATTTTCCATGTTATTTCAGTCCCTTTGATATGCTTGTATGCTTGCCTTGGACACCTCTTTAATGCTTTGAAAGTTTATGTTGTATGCTCCATGTTTTGGCCTTGGTGCATGCTTTTGAATTTGAGCCACTTAGATGCCATCTAGGAGGTCCCTTTGCATGGTCTAGGTCTGCCTTGGACCTGTTCTAAGCCTTCTTGGCCTTGTGAGGCTTGGTTGGCTTAGCCATGGTTTAAGTCCCCTTTGACTTGCTTTAAATGCTTGGACCATTTGCATGCTAATGTTCGTATTGTTTAAGTTGGTTTGGCACCTCTTATAGCATGATTTTCAAGGCTTATAATGCATGCCATACGTCCATGATTATTTCCTTTTAAGTGTGCTTAAAAGTTGTCCTTTGATGCTTAAGCGTTAGGCCTTAACATGTGCATGTGCGTATGTGTGTTTGGTCCCATTTTCTTAAGCTTTTGGCCACTGTTTTGGACCTAACTTAGAGCTGTCCAATTAGTGTAAGTCCATCCCTTGCATGCCATTCAAGTGTTGTTACATCATCCCATGTTTGCATGCTTTGGTTGCACATGTTACATGCTTGAAATCACTTGCATTCGCCTTGCATTCCATTGGTCCAGTTGCTAGCATGTTGCGTGATTGGATTACATCTTGCATGCTCTAGTGGTTTGCATAATTATGGCATGCTTGTTTGCTTTGTTGCTTAGTTTGTGTACCTAATGTGCATTACATGTCTGTATGCTCTCTTTTATGCCATGTTGCATATTAGCTAACATGCTTAGGTTGCATCGCACTGAACATGCATGCATTTCCTCTTGAAGTCAAGTGATAGAGGTTGGGCCTTTATGTGCTCATTTGGTTTGCATTTCATTTGACATGAAAATGCACAACTTGGTCTCTTGGGCCATCACGCATTGAAATGCGCGATTGATGGTCCGAGAACCAAGGACCATGTCCCTTTGAGTCATACACATAATAAGGGATAGGATTGGTGCATACATTGCTTGAATTGCATTGCCATGCTATGCCTCGCCCTCCGCTGCTGTCAATTGCAGATTCTGCAGACATTCTTTGCCGACCGGCAGTGTTCAGTGCCGACCGGCAATCCATTGGTGGCCGATAGCTTCACCAACAGCCGATGATCACATACTACTGCCGGTGGCCATTCTACTCAGCCGGTGGTGTCTCCTAATGTCCAGGGAAGCAATTCTGAGACTTTGGCAGTCTTCAAAGAGGCAGAGCAGGGAAAACAGAGGCAGCCTATGCATGGCAGTGCACTTCCGAGCAAGACCCGAGCACGCGCGCATCGAACCCTCTTCCCAAGGCCCCTTTTATTGCTTTTTTTTTGTTTAGTTAATTTGTTAATTAATTAGGTAATTTGTAATAATTAATTAGCTTGCGAGTTAGTTAATTTGTATTATTCTTTCGGTCCCTCCGAGCGAGGGCGAACTTGTATTAAGTGTGGGTGCGTGTGTGCATGTCTTCCAACCCCCACTTCTTTCTCCCTTTTACTTACCTGCTTTGATGGTTAGTAATAGGTCATGTTTAATTTAGCATATCTTATGCCATGCATGCGTGCATCATTCATCAGTATTGCATGTACCGGGCTCGGCGCATCATGCTAACTGCACTAGTATTTCAAATCTAACTTGAATACATGCTACTTGTCCATTTTCACATGTCATTCATAGACTAGCCGAGCCTACTCTAGTGACATTCCGTATGCGTTGCATTAGGCATTTGAACATGGACTTGGATCATACATTGATTGCTAACGAGTTCTTTGTTTTGGCACGGAGTACGATGTAAGTATTTGTGCTTTAGCATCCTTGTATGCGTGTGAGTGTTGCCATGATAGCATGATTACCATGAGGCTAGCTGTTTATGTGATATAACTGCTTGAATGCCTGTGGGTGAAGGTTGGATTGTCTGAGTTGGAATAGCTCGTTGAAATCCGTGTTTTAGCCTACTTGCGAGTAGCAAATTCCAAAATATTTTTCCAAAACAAATCGGATATGCAATGCTTATTCCCAAATTAGGCAATCTAGTCTATACTTGTTTGTTGTGCGCATAACATAGTAATTCTAGGCTAATAACCGGAATAAGAACACATAACGTTTTCAAAAACGGATATCACGGTTAGTAGAGGCCAATCTTCGAATCGGGCGAGAGGGGATGCTCATAGCTGACCTTCCCCAATCGTACCCAAACTCCCGAGCCGAGGCAACTTTGGTAATGACGGACACGTGGCCTTTGGCACCGAGTCAGGGTTTCCTAAATTTCCCTATAAAAATATTTAGGTGGCGACTCTGTATCTGGCAAAGCAGTCCATGTTTGGCACTTCTTTTCAAAAATCTGTTTCTCAAAACGATTTTCCGGATTTGGACTCTTTGGTTCAGATTAAGAACCGTGACACAAATCGAGTCCGAACTGTATCGAGGGCCTCACGCAGGCGCGTCTACAGGTAGTTTAGCACAATTGCTTCTGAAAATGCAGATACCCCCCGAGCACTCTGGACTAGAGGTCGAAGGCTTCATCGATCCGAGGATCTAGTTGACGGACAAGTAGTGTTCTGTTCATTACCCCCGGTTACTAGACGGAGGTCAGTTAGGTGCAGTTCTTCAGTACAGCGGTTACCAGATCAACGGTCCTTATCCACCCCACCGGTGAGTAGTCGGGCTGTGGTTTCCATTTCTACCGCAGAGAGAGATATACGTGTCGTTCAGTCAGATCAGCACCTTATGGCCAGTATGGAGGACATGATGCGTCAACTCCAAGAGACCATGCAAGCCATGCAGCGGGATAATGCCCGCCAGGCAGAGTTTACCGTGCGTCAGGCAGAGGTTGTGGCTCAACAGACAGAGCTGATTGCCAGACTTCAGCAACAGAAACAACCACAGCAAGCCGGAGCATCTGCTTCACATCCACCCCCACCTCCACCTAGAGTTCCAACACTCGAGCAGACTGCAAATGTCCAGGAAAATACGGACGTCCCAACGGGGCCAGTTCCACCCCCAATCCTACCTCAGCTGTCCAAAGCACCGGCTAATCTAGTGGACACACCGTTTGAGTTTGAGGTGGATCCAACAGCACTGAAAGTGAGCAAGTTAGAAAAGCTGTTCAAAAAGGCTCAAGGCATTAATTCCATTCTGGACATAGAGGATGGATACACCGATTCGGCGGTGACTTTGCCGGACCGGTTCAAGATGCCGCATATAGACCGTTTTGACAGATCTGGGGATCCCATGGTACATCTGCGGTTGTTCTCAGATATCCTAAGGCCAATGGGCCTCTCTAGACTGCAAAAGCTTCCCCTCTTCGGCTGGACCCTGTCGGGTGTTGCGGCTATTTGGTACGCAAAGCTGGAGGACTCTGTCAAGAGAAGCTGGGAGGAGATGGCTGAGGCCTTTATAGCTCAATACACCTATAACACGCAGATCAAGATTACAACTTGTGATCTCAAGACAACCAGACAGGAGCCGAAAAGAGAGCTTCTCTGACTTTGTAACCCGTTGGAGGGCCAAAGCTTCTATGATGACCACCAGGTCGGTCGAAAAGGATCAGATACGCATGGTTGTGCGTAACCACCAACCTAAGCTGATGCAAAAAAAATGATCGTCTTACCCCTCCCCACCTTTTCTGATTTACACGAGATTGGGGTACAGATTGAGGACGCCATGAAGCAAAGTCTGATTGACCATGAGAGAGAGCAGCCTAAGAGGGCATTTACACACAGTTCGAATGCAGGCACGAGTAGTGCTGCAGCTGCCAGAACTTCTGATGTGGGCATGGTCACCACCACCACTCCAAAAACACTTACAGCTACATCCTTCGCCGGTGCGTCCGGAACCAGCTCACAAACAGCCAGATATCCACCCCGAGGCCAGAGAACCTTTACTCCGCTGTACATGTCTCTGTCAACGGCCCTGAGGGTCCTGATCAAAAAGGGGCATTTGAAGCCCCTGGAGCCGCGGCCACTACCAGACAACCTTCCTGCATCCCATAACCCGGCCAAATACTGTGCCTTTCACCAACAGCACAGTCATGACACCGACTCGTGCTAAGACTACGTCATGAGATCCAGGATCTTATTGACAATAAGGTGATTGTACCTCCAGAAAAGCCGAATGTCACCACCAACCCACTCCCACTACATAACCAAGCTCCATCACCCAAATACATCAACCTGATCCAAACTATGGCCATTCCATATGACCCAAGCATATACATCACACCCTCCCACCTATCCAAGCCTGAGGTGTTCATCCCAGACAGCACGGACTTGTACATGTTGAACACCTCTCTAACCCAACCCGAACCGGTGGTGGTGACTGTCGAAGACAGAATTGGGATGACTTTGGAGGCAGATAGGAATGTTGATTCAGAGCCTGAGGGGTCTGGGAGCTTTGCGTACAACCCAAGTGGTTATATCACATCAACAGATCAGGCTAAACTGAGGGTAGAGTTGCCAGTTGGGACAGAGATCAGTGTGGTTCGGGAAGATGGACCAAGTCAGGGGCTAGATGACCTAGCAGAGTTGGAGAAGGATATCGCAAATCTGCAATTCTTCAATGAACAAGATCTGGGGGACGTGACTGTCAACTGGTTTGATTTTGATGGGTCAGCAGAAACTACTAGGTGGCTCAGTGACAAGCCAGATGTTGTTGAGGCACCTCAGCCATAATGGGGGCAATCAGAAGCTGGGATATCAGCAGTGGCCGAAATGGCCGAGAATTAGAAGAAATCGCCGGAGAGCACCGGTGCGAAGAATTTTGCTCGGGATTCGGGTAGTTTGAGTACGGTAGATTTTGAACAGGAGGCTGCATTAAAGCATCTTGAGCAAGAAAAGATCGAGGATCTTGAGAGGGCTAGGAAGGCCAAAGCCCCTGCGGGGACGGAATGTGCTACGAGCACAGAAACAGTTGCAACGAAACCGGACAGCTGCCTGTCGGTTGCCGACAGAATGTGGTGGAAAAACGATGACTTACGTCTTGCCCACACTGATGAAGATTGGGGGCATGTAGACCGTCCGAACTCCGCTCCGCGCGTGAGGGCGCGAATTGTAGTTCTAGCTACTACAGTTCAGATTCCTGTCATGGTTCTGAATCTAATCTCACAAAGTGCAATGCAAGACTGATAAATCACCAAAGAGTTCAAGTCCGGCAAATCGTTTTGAAAAATCGATTTTAATCAAAAAAAGCCAAACATGGACTGTTTTGCCAGATTTTAGAGTCGCCACATAAATATTTTGTTTTGGGAAATTTAGGAAATCCTGACTCGTGCCTAAGGCCACGTGTCCATCATCACCAAAGTTGGCATCGCTCGGGAACTTGGGTACAAGAGGGAAAGGTCTTGAAATGAGCACCCCCGCTCGCACGATCAAAGATCGGCCTCTACTAACATGATATGTTGTTTTTGAAAATACATGTGTTCTTATTCCGATTATTAATCTAGAATTACTATGTGATGCGCACAGCATACGAGTATAGACTAAATCACTCAAATTGGAACAAAACATCTCATGCTCGTTTGTTTGAAAATGGTTTGAAAGTGCTATTCGGGTAAGCAATGAGTATAGACTAAGCCATTTTTCAGTACACACGCAGCGGTTTCAAACAACCTACATTCGAGTAAGCAACCTGTCCTAGTTTGGAATGGTCACTATGGTTTTCGATATGCAACTAGGTCAAATGGTCAAAAAGGGTGCCTCGGTAACAACCGAGGTTTGTGTTCCCATCGTGGTAGAGCCCGTAACCTGTCAGCCTTATGGCATGCTTTTCCAAGCAAGCCTCCAGCAAACCGTTCAGGAATAGCAGATGGCAAACACTGTGACTTAAGTACACCAATGCACATACAATACAAAGAAACACAAAAGTGTAAACAAAATAACATATCATGATGTTCGAGTCAAGTTCTCTAAGTCCCCAGCAGAGTTGCCAAAAACTGTAGACCGCCCAAACTCCGCTTCGCGCGTGAGGGCGCGAATTGTAGTTCTAGCTACTACAGTTCGGACTCCTGTCACGGTTCTGAATCAAATCTCACAAAGTGCAATGCAAGACTGATAAATCACCAAACAGTCCAAATCCGGCAAATCGTTTTGGAAAATTGATTTTAATCAAAAAGTGCCAAACATGGACTGCTTTGCCAGATTTCAGAGTCGCCACCTAAATATTTTGTTTTGGAAAATTTAGAAAACCCTGACTCGTGCCTAAGGCCACGTGTCCGTCATCACCAAAGTTGCCACGGCTCAGGAACATGGGTACGAGAGGGGAAGGTCCTGAAATGAGCACCCCCGCTCGCCCGATCAAAGATCGGCCTCTACTAACATGATATGTTGTTTTTGAAAACACATGTGTTCTTATTCCGGTTATTAATCTAGAATTACTATGTGATGTGCACAACATACGAGTATAGACTAAATCACTCAAATTGGAACAAAACATCTCATGTTCGTTTGTTTGAAAATGGTTTGAAAGTGCTACTCGCAAGTAGGCTAAGACGCGGATTTACCACCCTCAAGTGGGCTTAGGAAACAACATGATTTTGCCACCTCAAGTGGGCTTAAAACTCGCATTTTGATGAATTGTTCCAAGCAATGAAGCCTTCATCCACAAGCATTCATGCAGTTAATCAATTAAGCAATTAGCCTCATGGAAAGCATGCTATCATGGCAGTCACTTACACACATGCAAGGATGTTAAAGCATAAACACTCACAGTGTACTCCGAGCCAAAACAGAAGCTAGTTAGAAATCATGCATGATCCTAGCTATGTTAAGATGCCTAACGCAACACATGCAAAAATGCGACTAAAATAGGCTCGGCTATCTAGAATGGCATATGAATGCAACACTTGATAACATGCTTTGAAACATGTATTCAATAAAGCATATTGAAATACAATGCAGTTTGAATGATGCGCCGAGCCCAATACATGCAGTACAAATGAATGATGCAAACATGTGAAGCATAAGTATGCTAATCGAAACATGCCCTAAAACTAACCATCAAAAGCTGGTAAATAAAAGGGAGAAAGAAATGGGGTTGGAAGACATGCATCACACACACGCACGCTTATTACAACAATACGTCCTCTCGACGAAGGGTCCGAATAGAAGCTAATCTAATCTATGCTAAGCTAAGCAGTTAATCTAATTAAGCTAATTAAACTAGTTATTACACAACAAATTGAATAACTAGCTACAACTAATTATTACATCACTTTAACTAATTAACAAATTAATTAAATTACATAAACATGCTAATTAACAAGTAAACATTAAACTACGCTACTCAGCTCTACTTTGGAAGTTGAACAATGCATGCACTTGGTTTCTCGCTCAGAAATCCATTGTTATGCCCAGAATTGCCTCTGTTTGCATTTGATTTGATCTCTGGGAAGTGCACAAACCTCCAGATTGCTTCTACTCCAACATAGGGACCTCCTGGTGGGCTGCCGACCAAAAAAGAAGGCTGTAGACCAGAAAAACTAGCTGTAGACCACTTGTAGACCAGAAAAACTGGCTGTAGACCAGAAAATTTGCCAAACTCCAGTTTTGCTGCAGCAGAGAACAACAAGGGGCATAGCAGTGTATTTGCAAGATATGTGTGCACAACCACCTTCCCTATCATTTCTCAAGCTCACGGAGTGCAGTACTTGACTCTCGGGTCACCAACTGAGCATCGCAATGCACGATGGCCGAGAAGCCATGTTTGCACAATTCAATGTCAATGAATGCACAAATAACACATAAGGGCCTTAACCTCTATCATGCATGATCAAGAGGGTTGGCGACCGAGAAATGAGGCACGTTTCATCACTTCAAGTATGAAACGTCCCTCGTTTCTCATGTTTGGATTAACGTTCAATCCAAACACAATGCAGTGCAACAACATTCCAAACGTAATGCAATGCAACATGAGCATGTCAAGTTTAGAGTCCTTAGGCATAAAAGCTAGTGAAGGATGCAACACAAGGGCTATGTAATGCAATGCTCAACGGATGAAACCAACCCTAAACAAACCTCATGCATGCCAAAACATTGGCCAAAATACTCTGAAATGATGGCATGAAAAGCAAGATAATGCATGCTCATGCATTGGCCCATCAACTAAGCATAAGAGCACAACTCTCAAACATGATCAAGAAGTGACAAACATGGAAGTGTGACAACACTATATGCTCTGAAATCATGTATGAAACGATGCCAAATCATCCAAACAACACAAGCATAGCATGCTAGAAGGCCTAAGGCACAAGGCTACTAAAGGGGACTACACAAGAGGCATGCAATGCATGGTACAAATGATTGAACCAACCATGGACAGAGCTCAATTAGGTCAAAACAAAGACCAAAACATGCTGAGATGGGAGCTCAAAAGCCTAGGCATGCATGCATACAAGTTAGGCCATAAGCGAGGCACAAAGGCATAACCCTTAAAAGCACTCAAAGAGTGAAAGAAGTGAGAACATGGCAATGCTATATGCTCTAAAATATCATGTTAAATGATGTCAAATCATGCACATGTCACAAATGAGGCATGCTAGGAGGCTCAAAGCTTGAAACTAGCATAGGTACTTGCACTATAGCTATACAAAGCAAGCCCCAAAAGGCCAAGATGACTCAAAATAGTCCCAAGGCAGGTCAAAATAATGCCAAAACATGCATGAAGTGTAGCCAAAACAAGCTAGCATGGTAAGCCAAAACACTAAGCATGCAAGGCCAATGAGCATGATTACTCTACAAGTGTAAGAAGCAAATGAGGGATGCTCTAACCAACCAAAAATAGAGTTGTATCATGGGAAAAAAAGACCAAAAACACACTGAGATGGCATCCCACAAGCTTAGGCAAGATGGCATACAAATTGGCTCATGTTTAAGGCATAAAGCACAACCCTCCAAAAGCATTGAAAGAGTGATAAACATGAGACTATGGAAAAGATATAATCTCTGAAATTCCACGCCAAATGATGCCAAGGCATGCAAACATCACAAGTATAGCATGGTAGGGGCCTCAAAACTCAAGACTAGTCAAGGCATTTGCACTATAGCTATGCAAAACATGAGTCATATGACCAAGGAAGCCCAAAACAGTCCTAAAACAGCCCAAATGGAGTTCTAAGACATGCTTGAAATAAGCTAAGAATGGCTAGATTTAGAGGCTGAAACAATAGCACATGTTAGGCAATTTAGCACAATTGCACTACAAGCATACAAAGCAAAGCTCGAATGATCAAACCGGCTCAAAATAGAGTTCAAGAATGCTAAAATATGAGCAAAAACATGCTAGAGTGGAGCATACATATGCTAGATTAATAGGCTAAACCATCAAGTAAGCTAGGATAGTATGCAAGTTTACACTACAGGTGCAAGATGCATGCAAGAGGTGGAAAAACCAGCCCAAAATAGAGTTATGGAAGGTCCTAAAAGTCACAAAAAAGTGCTTGAACTAATCTTAAAAGAAGGAGAAATACATGCTCATTTGGTAGGCCATCAATGCATGCAAACAAGACAAGAGGAGAGGGGACAACCCCCTCCCATTTTGGACCTCAAAACCACCTTTCCACCACTGAAATTCCTCTAGAATTTAGTGGTTTAAAGGCCAAGAAAAGATGGTTTCAAAAGCTTAGGAAGTTGGCTCAAAAGGCTTTACAAGCCAAGGAGCAAAAGTGAGAGACAACCCCCTAGCCAAACAAGGCTTAAACCAACATTTCTAGGACTGAAAATCAGACCTTTTTGTAGTTCAACACCACCCCAAAAACAGCCCCAAAATAGTTGAAAAAGATGGCAAAACAATAGTGCACAAAGAGCTTGAAATGTTAGGCTTTTACCTCTTTAAGCGTAGCAGCAAGAATAGCCCCAATTCTGAGCTAAAATCACCTTTTGGAGCTCAAAAAAAGTCCCAAAGAATCTCAGCCCAATGGTGATCAACTTTGGTTAAGGGTCTCTTTGCAAAAGTGTAGAGAATTCTAAGCTTAAGGCTCCAAAACAAGGGGAGAATGAGGCTTCTAGAGGAAGGGGCTGGAATTTTGCTCACAGAATTATAGAGAGTGAGAGAGAGAGAGAGAAAGAGAGACTTTAGAGAGAGAGACTCCCCAAAACTTGCTAACCCTTCAATATATGAGATATGGCTCAATATATAGCAATATATTAGCATTTGGTCGAAATATCTGATTTGGAAATATCTGATGCAGTGCACAACAGCTGGAGAGGAAATATCTGGGAATTTTAGGCTTTCTGGGAATTTCTGGTCGACCGACCACTTCAACTGGTCGGTCAGCTACTTTTTTTGGTCTGCAAGGATCATTTCTGGTCGGCATATGGTCGGCATGGTCCATTTGTGGTCGGCATACTCCCTTAGTGGTCTGCAGCAAAAATCAATCCTGCTCCCCAATTTGAAGCAAGCCTCACTCCTTCATCTGGATGCCTTTTCAGGTCATTCTTGTGTCTAGAATAAAGCCCCAGAAGTAAGCTTTCCAATGGTGGTAGCCTCGCATCAAAATTCAAGGTGTTCTAAGAGATACCCTCTTTTAGTAAAGACTGCTCAGTTTCGGTCCAACCGGATTGATGCCTAATTTCAACCAGCTATATCTCTCCCGTCCAGACTCAGCTTCAAGAGATTCTTGAGTGCAAAATGAAGCCCCGGAAGTAAGATTTCCAACAGTGGTGGCCTCATAGCTGAAATCCAAGTATTCAAAAGGATAGGCCTGATTTAGCGAGGGATGCTCGACTCTCTCTCTTAACGGTTCATGCCTATATTCTTCCCCACCTTGGTTTCTTCCCTCTTCTCCTCTTTTCTTCAACTCCAAACCCCTAAACAAGGTGTTTTCAAAGATTTTTTAATGAGTTCATCTCTCTTTCATTCATTTCCACTTTGTCCTCGCTCGGTTTATCGAAAAGCGCAACATTTAACAAAATGTGAGCATCGGAACATCGTAGAATCATTTTTCCAAAACTATTTTGAAAGAGAGGGTTTTAAGGTCTAAAATCTTTGATCAAAATAGTTTTGGTCCAAAAATGGGGTACAAGGTTTGGATTTGACTCTCTCCTTGCCAAAGAAATCGAACCTTTGCACTGCACAACTTTCAACACCAAGTAAACCATCAGTAGCGCCCAAGTCTTAACGGCGGTCAAAAATGGGGTGTCTACAGGGCAGAACCAACCGGATGACACCTGGTACATTGAGAAGGTTGACCATATGACCAGGAGTGGGCGGTATTTTAAGCCCCCACACTTAGACCTACCGGAGGCGTCCGGGAAGGACAAAGAAGTGGAGAGGCAAAAGGAAAAACTACTGGAGGAGGAGGCTGTACTGAAACAGCTTAAGAAAATTCAAGCAGACATCTCCATCTGGGGACTGCTTATGGCCTCGAGGGTTCACAGACAAGTTGTCCTTTCTGCCATGGACAAGACGAAACTTTCAATTGATACCACACCTGAACAGTTGGTAGGGCTGGTTTTCCCTAGAGGAGCTTCCCCGACCTTGACCTTCTCTGACAAAGAACTACCACCCGAGGGCTCGGATCATAACAAACCACTCTATATCTCTGTGGAGTGTAGAAAGAAATGGATACCGGTGGTCCTGGTTGACATGGAGTCTGCAATCAATGTGTGTCTGTCGAGAACGGCATATGCTATCGGGTTGAAGCCTGCAGATTTTGTGCCTACTGCCCAGGTGATACGAACCTATGATAATACCAGTCGAGAGGTGATGGGGACTGTACAGATTCAGACTCTGGTTGGTCCAAGACGACAGGACATTGAGTTTCATCTCTTGGATGTTCCCGCAACCTTCAATCTACTTCTTGGGTGGCTGTAGACACCCCATTTTTGACCGTCCTCAAGACTTGGACATCATCGTTTGAACACTCGATGATCATCCATGCTCGTGTTCATTTTGAGTTCCCGAAGGTCTCGGCTGCGCGCCTTGCCTTAGGATCTCTCAACTTGTTTGTTTTGTGCTTGGTTGTGGACCAAGGACTTGTGGTTTTGCTTTTGAGGGAAGGGGGTGGCTTGTTGGCCATCCCTACAACCCATCGGCCGAGGCATAGTGCCATCGGCCTTGTTTTTTTGCCATCGGCCATAAGTGGTGGCCGATTGGCACTCTTTTTGGTCGATCGACGCTCCTTTTGGTCGATCGGCCATATCTTGTGGCCGAGACCTTTGTATCTGCTTTTTCAGATATTTTTGTGCCAGTTATGCCAGCTGGCGAGCACAATTTTCATCCTCCATACACGTGTATGGAGGGATTGAATCAAGACTCAAGCTTGTTCAACAAGCTTGAGAATTGAATTTCAATAAGAAGGGAGGCCCCTCCCCCTTTCCAAAGGTTCTGAAAAGTTGATATAGAAGTTATATATCTCTCTATATTTTACCTCTCTCTCTATATTGCCCCTTTTTGTGCTCAAAAGTGTAATTTCTTCACACTATTGCACATAAACACCTAGTGAAACACCATCATTTTGTTGCTGAGGTACTTTGAGGTTGGTTTTGGTGATTTTGGACTGGTTTTAATCCAAGAAAGCTGCTGGAGTGGTAGCCTTGAAGAGGTTCTACAAGGGTGAGTTTCTAACCCTTTAAACCCTTGTTTTTGCTTAAGCTTTTAGACCTATTTGCATGCTGATTTAAGCTTAAATTTGTACTGTAAAAAGTTCTATTTTTCAGTCCTTAAGATGTTTGTTTAAGGTCACTTTTGTGTAGGGGGTAGTCTATCCCCCCCCCTTTAGGCTTTGTTTGGCCTTGTTTTGTGCCTTCCTTTTAAGCTTTTGGGACCACCTTTTTTTGACCTTCTCACCACTGAAATCCATAGGATTTTCAGTGGTGGAAAGGTGGTTTTGGAGTCTTAAATAGGAGAGGGACACCACCCTCTCCTTGTGTCTTGTTTGTTTGTATAGATGGCTCATCAAAGTAACATGTTTGTCTAGCATGTTTTGGTTCCATTTCAACAAGTCTTTGGTGTTATTTTAGCTTGCCTCAACTCTGTTTTAGGTTGGTTTGATAACATCTTGCATGCTTCACATACTTGTAGTGCAATCTAGCATGTTAGCATAACATGCATCATATGTTTGGACCATCATTCTTGCATGTTTTGGCTCCACTCCAAGAATTTTCTAGCCTTGTTTTACCATGCTTAAGCTCTGATTTGTGTTGTTTTGGTCATGCATGCATTGCTTTGTATAGCCATGGTTCAATCTAGCTTGTTAGCTTTGTGTATCAAGTCCACTAGCATGCATTACTTGGACTACTTTCATGATTTGGAATCATTTGAAATGTGATTTCAGTACATGTAGTGTGGTCATACACTTGTATTTGTCACTCTTTCAATACTTTGAAGAGTTGGTGTTTCATGCCTTAAGAAGAGGTCATTGTGCATGCCATCATGCTTAGGCCTATGGGCTATCGTTTCAGTGTTTATTTGGGGTCATTTTGCCATGATGTAACTCCGATTTTTGTTGGTTAAGTCACCTCATGCTTGGTCTTGGTAGGTGTAGTGTAATCCTTCCTTTTGGCCTTGTATGCATCATGCCTTATGCCCTTCATGTTAGCTTATTTTGGCTTTGCTCCATGCATGTTTTAGACTCATTTTGGCATGATCTAGGACTGTTTTGGGTTGTACTTGCCCTATGCTTCATGTTTTGTATAGGCATGGTGCAAGTCCCCTTGCTAGCTTCAAGCTTTGAGCCCTCTTGCATGTAATACTTGTGTTGTTTGAGTGGTTTGGCACCATTCCATACATGATTTCAGAGCTTATAGTGTTGTCACACATCCATGCTTGTCACTCTTTAAGTGCTCTTGAGGGTTGTCCTCTTATGCCTTAATTCTTGAGCCAATTGGCACGCATGCTTGTCTTGCATCTCATGTCTTCATTTCAACATTTTGGCCACTGATTTGGGCACGATTGAAGTCTGTCCATTTTAGTTTAAGTTCATTTTGCATGTTGTTGCATGCTTATTGCATTGCTTGGTACATTGCATGTTGTTGTATCCTAGTTGCATTGCATGACATTATAATTTGCATGTTGTTGCATTTTGATTATACAGCATGCTGTTGCATACTTGTTCCCTTGTATTGTTGTTGCATGCTTGAGTTGCATTGCATAGTGTTTCCATGCTCATGTTATATTTCATTGTTTGCATGCCATTAGCTTTGTTAAGTTGCGCATGCATTGCTGTAGACACGCCCGAACGTCCTGGGAGAATCCCATTTTGTTCATTGGGCTCACTACAGTTCGGACTCAATGTCACGGTTTTTAATCTGATCTTGCAAAGTGCAATGCAAGATTGATAAATCACCAAAGAGTCCAAATTCGGCAAATCGTTTTGAATAACTGATTTTTAAGAAAGAAGTGCCAAACATGGACTGCTTTGCCAGACACAGAGTCGCCACCTAAATATTTATTTTGGGGGAAATTTAGGAAACCCTGACTCGTTGCCTAAGGCCACGTGTCCGTCATCACCAAAGTTGCCTCAGCTCGGGAACTTAGGTACGATTGGGGAAGGTCATCTATGAGCACCCCCGCTCGCCCGATCAAAGATCGGCCTTTACTAACATGATATCTTGTTTTTGAAAACACATGCGTTCTTATTCCGGTTATTAGCCTAGAATTACTATGTGATGTGCACAACACACAAGTATAGACTAGATCGCCTAAGTTGGAACAAATCATCTCATGTTTGTTTGTTTGTAAATGGTTTGAAAGTGCTACTCGCAAGTAGGCTAAGACGTGAATTTTGCCACCCTCGAGTGGGCTTAGAAAACATGATTTTGCCACAATCAAGTGGGCTAAAAACTCGCATTTCAATGAATTGTTCCAATTCAAGTAATCTAACCATCACCCACAAGCATTCAGGCAGTTATATCATATAAGCAGTTAGCCTCATGGCAAGCATACGGTCATGTTAACACTCACACTCATGCAAGATGCTAAAGCATAAAAGCTTACCTAGTACTCCGAGCCAAAACAATAGCTAGCTAGTAATCAATGCATGGTCCTAGCTATGTTAAGATGGCTAATGCAACACATGCAAAATGCAACTAGAAATAGGCTCGGCGATTCTAAAATGGCATATGAAATGCGACAACTCGGTAAACGTATTCAAGTTGGAATTGAAATACGATGCAGTTAGTATGATGCGCCGAGCCCGGTGCATGCAATACAGATGAATGATGCAAATATGCGAGCATAAGGATGCTAATTGAAACATGACCTAAAACTAACCATTGAAAACAGGTAAGCAAAATTGAGAAAGACGTGGGGTTGGAAGACATTCACACACTCACTCACACTTATTACAAAATTTTCCCTCTCGACGGAGGGTCCGAATAAATAATACAGAACCGACTAATTAACTAACTATTCTAGCTAATTAATTATTACACAACCAAACTTGAAACATATAACTATTCTAAGTTTACAAAGCACTGAAATGGCCTCATGACGAAGGATGCATGCATGCTCGAATCGCCTTGTTCGGAAATCCCTCGCGACGCCCCGACTTACCTCTGTTTGCAATTGATCTCAGAACACTACACAAAGCTCCAGAAGGCTAAAACTCCACCAAGGGAACCTGTGGGAAGGCTGCCAACCAGATATTGGCCTTGGAGACCACCTGCCGACCACCTTTTGTGGTGAAAACCAGAAAAAGTGGTCGGCCAGCCACTTTATCTGGTCGGCCGACCAGTTTTTGCTGCTGGTTTCTGGTTTTCTGCAACAGAGGGCAAGAAAGGGGCATGGCAAAGTATTTGCAACACATGTATGCATGACCACCCTTCCTATCATTACATAAGCTCAAGGGAGTGTAGGTCTCGACCCTCGGGCCATCAATCACGCATCTCGATGCATGATGGCCGAGGGGCCGAATTGCACAACTTAATATGGAATGAATGCACATACAAACACCTAAAGCCTAGAACTCCGTCATGTATAGTCAAGAGTGTCGGCGACCGGGAATTGAGGCACGTTTCATCACTTCAAGTATGAAACGTCCCTCGTTTCCCGTGTTTGGACTAACACCCAATCCAAACACAATGCACGCAACAACATGCAAACATGCAATGCAACTTAAGCATGCAAATATGCAATGCAACATGAACAACCTAACAAGGCTAATGGCATGCACAATGCTAATGCATACATACTCAATGCAAGGCAACACAAGCATGCAACAATATGAACAACAACTAGCATACACAATGCAAATACACAACGCAACGAACCACATGGCATACACAATGCTCGATGGACTTAAACCAAAATGGACTGACCTCAGTCATGCCCAAATCAGTGGCCATAACACCAAAACAAAGGCACAAAATGCAAGGCACGCGTGCACATGCATTGGCCTATCAAGTAGGCCCAAGAGCACAACTCTCAAGAGTGCTCAAGAAGCTATAAACATGGGAGTGTAACAACACTCTAAGCTCTGAAATAAGGTGAAGAATGATGCCGAATCACTCAAACAACACAAGTAGAGCATGCAAAAGTCCTAGAGCATGAGGCTAGTTAAGAGCAATACACAAGGAGCATGCAATATCAAGCCTAAACCACTAAACCAGCTTTGGACAGAGCTTAACCATGCCAAATTAAGGGTCAAGAACATTCTGAAATGGAGCTCAAGAGTTTAGGCAAACATGCATACACAATGGCTCACTTTTAAGGTATAGAGAACAACTCACCGAAAGCATTGAAATAGTGAAACATAAGAGAGTATGGCTACATTACACAAATTGAAATCATGTTAGAGATGAGGCCAAAGCATGCAAACAACTCAAGTAAGCCTTGTTAGGGACCATGAAACTTAAAGCTAGTGAGCAAAAATGCACTAAGGCTATACAAAGCAAGGCATGCATGACCAAAACAACATAAATCAGACCTTAAGCATGCTAAAACATGAACAAAGTCTTCTCAGAGCTAAGCCAAAAGCATGCTAAAATGGCATGTCAAAGCATGATGCATGTTAGGCTATTTCAAGGGGTTGCACTACAAGTGCATGAGGCATGAAAGGGCCAACCAAACCAGCCAAAAACAGAGTCATGACATGTCAAATGATGGCCAAAAACCCACTGAAATGGAGCCAATACGTGCTAGAAAGACATGCTACTTTGATGAGCCACAAATGGGATTACACTACACATATGAGAAGTATGCCAAGGGTGACCAAACCAAGCATGGATAGAGTCTAGGAAGGTCCTAAAAGTCACCAAAAAGTGCCTAAAACAAGCCTTGAAAGTACGAAAATATATGCTCCTTTGGTAGGCCAAAAATGCAAGTAAACAAGATAAAAAGAGAGAGGGTCACCCCTCTCTGATTTAGGACCTCAAAACCACATGCCAACCACTGAAGATCCACTAGATTTTAGTGGCTAAAAGGCCAAGCAAAGATTAGCTCAAAGGCCCTAAGACATGGCACAAAACAAGGCCAAACAAGGCATGGAAGAGGGTAGGAGACCCTCAACACCCAAGAGGCCTTAAACAAACATGTTAAGTGCTCAAAAATGAAGCTTTTTCTAGTTGAAAACAAAGCTCAAATAAGCACGCAAGTATGGATAAGAGAATGATCTAGACAAAGCTTAAAAGAGGAGAAAAGGGATTACCCTTGAAGCTCAACAAAACCAGCAGATTTTCTGAACCAAAAACCAACTTTTCAACCTCCAAAAAGGTCCTCCAAGAGCCTTAGTTCAATTGTGGGGTGTGTGGTTAAGAGTTGTAGTGTAAAGGTGAAGAACAACACACACTTTAGACCCCAAATACAGAGATATAGAGGGAGATATATGCTTGCGTTAGGAAATTTTTCTGAACCTCTGGAATAGAGAGGGAGCCCCTCTCTTATAGAAAAAACAAAGGTTCAAGCTTCTTGGAGAAGCTAAACATGGATGCAATCCCTCCATACACGTGGAGGATACAGTCTGTGCCCTCCAGCTGGCACAGCTGGCATCCACACAACCTGACAAAACGGGGGGAAAGGGGCCAACCAGAAAAGGTGGTCGGCCTGCTACTTTAAGTGGTCGGCCGACCACCCAAAGTGGTTTTCCAGGAAAAAAGTGGTCGGCCAGGGGAAATAGTGGTCTCCACACTAAAAGCAAGTCAATGGTGGGGTAGGAAACCAAAAAATGTGGCCCAAAGACCAAGAAAGCCAGTTTCCTGACCAGAAAACTGGCTGGCAGGGAGAAAAGTGGTCTCCAAGGAAAAAAGCTGGTTTCCCACCCTTGTACCACTTCCAAACAAGGAAAACAAGGTTCGTGCCAAGAACGAACCAACACGGATGCAAAACGAGAGTTCAGGAGGCAAGACGCGCGACCGAGGGCCTCGAAAACTGGCTGTTGAGCACAAAAAGTGGCGTACGACCACAAAAGTGGTCTCCCAGACCACAGTGTCCCTCTAGACAAAGGAAACAAGGTGTGTTCCAAAAACCGTGCCAAACGAAGAATGTTAAGTGGTCCCAAACTGAGGCGCACGGCCGACGGCTCTGAAAATCGAAAACTAGTCTCCAAACGGGAACAGTGGCCTACGACCACAAAAAGTAGTCTACGACCACTGAGAGATGGTCTACAAGACCTCTCCCTCCCTTTGGGAAGAGAAAACAAGACTTAGTCTGCAGACCGAGTCAAACTACAAAGAGTCCCGAGGTCCGGAGGTGAGGCTCTCAACCAAGAACTCCGAAACCTCGAAACGAGCACAACATGCGTAATCACCGAGTGCTCAATCGATGACGTCTGAGTCTTAAGGTCAGCCAAAAATGGGGTGCTTACAGTTGCCCCTCTTTGACAGAACTCGAAAGTCATAAGTGACGGGAGTGAATGTCAAAGCCCAGAGACGACCCATTTTTGACAAGGCCGAAGACTTAGACAAACAGACGAGATAATCAAAGAGATGTGCCCGCAGGCAGGGGCAAAATACAAGAGACATGCACGAGGCCGAACATAACTTATGATCATGCAAAGAAAACTGTAATGAAACAATTATACACAATAAATGCAACATTTTTAAGCAAGTGAATAAAAACCAAACTACATTACATGCAGAAAGGATGTAAGAAGATTATGCAATCTTAGCGAGCATGTGCGATAGATACCGTGTTTGCCGTATACTATTCCTGAATGGTTTACTGGAGGCTCACTTTGAGAAGCGTGCCATAAGGCTGACCAGTTGCGGGCTCTGCCACGACGGGAACACAAACCCCAATTTTTACCGGAGCACCCTTTTTGACCATTCGACCTAGTGCATATCGGAAACTGTAGTGACCATTCCAAGCTAGGACAAGTTGCTTACCCAATTATAGGTTGTTTGAAACTGTTGTGTGCATAGTGAAACCCTAGCTCTTGACAAGATAGGACAGGGAAACCCTACCCCTTCATAGGGGTGTTTTGGCTCTCACTTGCTTGCTATGTGCTTTTAGAGTGCGTCTCTGCAGGAATGCATGTATCAGTTTGCAAGTCTGGCTATCAGGCCTGCGAGCATCAGTATTCGAAGAATCAATTTTACCTGAGGGTATCAGATCTGGGGCAGTGATTTAGGAACATTGATCAGTGGTTGAGAACAGTTCTTTTAGCTTGTATTTGCCAACTGTATGTTGTCTTTATTTAAGCTGTTATGCTGTCCGTTTTTCTGCTCATTGTTTCCTTATTATGCTTTATTTATCTTTTTGCAAGATAGTTTAGCACCATTGCTTCTAACCAGGCAGATATTTCCCGAGCACTTTGGGTTAGATGTCGTAGACTTAATCGATCTGAAGATCTGATAGACGGACAAGCAGTGTTCTTTTCTTTACCCCCGGTTACCAGACGGAGGTCAGTAAGGCGCAGTGTATCGGTACAGCGGTTACCAGATCTGTGGTCCTTGAGTAGTCAGGCTGAGATTTCCGAGACTACTGCAGAGATAGATATACCTGTAGTTCAGTTAGATCAGGGCAATATGGCAGGTATGGAAGAGATGATGCGTCAGCTCCAAGAGAGTATGCAAGCCATACAGTAGCACGCCGCCCGTCAGTCAGAGTTTTCCGCACGCCAAGCCGAGGTTATGGCCCAACAGGCAGAGTTAATTTCCAAGCTACAGCAGCAAACCAGAGCATCTGCTTCACATCCACCTCCTCCCCCACCAAGAGTTCCAATACTCGGGGAGATCGCAAACGTCCAGGAAAATACGAACGTTCCAACGGGGCCAGCTCCGCCCCAATCCTACCCCAGCTGTCTAAAGAGCCGACCAACCTAGTGGATACACCCTTTGAGTTCGAGGTAGATCCCACAGCGCTAAAAGTGAGCAAGCTAGAAAAGCTGTTCAAGAAATCTCAAGGCGTGAAATCCATTCCAGATATAGAGGATGGGTACACCGACTCGGCCGTGACTCTGCCGAACCGATAATTTTTATTCTATAAAGAGAAACTAACACGACAGAGTCGGATAACAGAACAGCTGACTCAATCCACCTCCTATTAGTTAACCTCAAACCCATGAACAGCCCAAAACCTTCTGCCGACAATGCTTCCAATGCCACAACCACTTCAATCCTAGCGACAGCCACCATCAGCACCTGCTATTACAAAAGCAATAAATTATTGTATATGTGAAAATGATTCAAATTACCCTCCAATGACACAAAGAAAAGCAAAAGAAAACAAAAACCTATAAAGGCAAAAAATTCAATCTCTGAATCATGGAGTACTCAGTGCACTCTCAATCATGGGAGCTGTCTCAATGCGCTCAGAATCCTAGACATTAGCAATTCCTGTCATTGGTAAACCACAAATTCATATCGTTAGCATAAAAAGTAATCTTTAGACATTTATGCTTCTAAGGCCATTTTGAAGCAAAACAAATTCGAATAGACCATCTCAGATTGCTCAAGTTTAAAAAAGTAAATGGTCTATGTTCTTCAAATATAACCAAGTTACAAATGATTCATCTTCTTCAAACCATTAGATAAACTAACCATTAGATAAGTTCTTTCAATTCAAGCAGTTCGATTACACTTGAATGCAAAAATTTAGTTTCAGCAAGCTTTCTTAAAATTTTAAAAAAACACACACACACAAAAAACACAAAAAACAATTAAAAGAAAATAAGTAACCAATTTTAACCAATAATTGTGATTGACAATGGAAATTGAAGTTCAAATTATGAATCATGCCAAACAGCTCACGTATAATTAATTTTGTGACAAATCTTTGTCATGAGAGGTAACCAATTCATCACACAAGTTCTGGTGTATGATTACACCCACTGTCTTAGGCACCATTTGTTTCGCCATGAAATATCACGGTCAATAGTATTCAAAGTACATATCAACCCTCATTGCTTTCATACACATTGAACGTCTTTGTTCTCTCTTGCTCTCTACATATATATATATATATATACTTATACATATATTATGGTTGAACAATTGATCGAAATTAAGTTTTAGGGTTATTGTTTTTGTTGCATTCAATCATTGTCTTATTTTATTCATTGAATAATGATATACAAACATAACTTGTATACAAAATTTCTATACATAATGATATGTTACATTTATATCCACTCAGTAAAAAACAAAATTTGCGGAGTGTCGTTGCCACATCATTTGTGTTCAATTCTATATAAAAATTCTATATGAAATCATTTTTCTTTGTTCTTTTTATTTCTAAAGTTTCTCTATAATGGGTTCTCTATTAAGATTTTTTGTTGTAGAAAATATTTCAGTGTTAACCAAACATCATAAAATAAAAATAAAAATTTATTTTTGAGCAAAATCATCTTACATGAAAAATATTTTACGGCGAAACAAATAGAGACTTAATGTTGAAATCTCGATCAAATTGAGATTAATTTGTTTAACAACTTTTGTGAATCGGAGAAAATATATAAATTCAAATTTAGATACTGAACAAATTTACGTGAATGTTAAATTCATCAAAGGTTAAAAAGTTAGGTTTGGTATAATTTATTATTTGAAGAAAAAAATATTTTTTGTTTTACATTATTTGTTTATAAGCAGGTTACCCTTGGCTATTTTATTTAATCTAAGTATATCACAGCTATAAACCAACTAGTAATACAGTGAGTAAAAGATCAATCATATACCTTAAAAAAAAACATTAAATAGATACGTCTAGTGTGTGCGCAATTTTATACCAATCCTCCCCCTTTCCCTTCTCACATCACCTTTTTAGTTCAGGACTGCAATGCCAAATATCTATGCGTTGGAGTTTGGTAAGGCTTTGAATACTCGCCGGAAGTGATGTAATCTTCGGGCAATAGTTAATGTGCAACGATTGGAGAGATTCAAGGCTTCGTAGCCGTTCCTCTAGGAAAGACTCGAGCTTTGGACATCGTAGGATCGCCAATGACTTGAATGTGCCAAGGCTTGCAAGGTCTTCAGACAACACTTTAAGCCCTTCACAATACTTGATCACTAGTGACTCAAGAAGAGTAAGGTTCCTCAAAAACTCTGTTGGAAAACAAACCGTCTCTTTATCATAACCAACAGTTAGGGAAGTGATACTATTAAGATTTGATATTGATTTTAGTAACCATGGTGCACTTGCCGCTGAACCACAATTCTTTAGGAGACGAAAGATGCAGCAAGCTCAATTTGGGACAATTACTAATGCATATCTTTCGAAGACGAGGGAACAACTCTCTTCCCTCCTCCCTCACAAACCTTTCAAATTCGGACAATAGTAAACATTAAGTTCTACCAAAGAGGGGAATCCTCCACCACCAGGATATTTTTTTTCAATATACTCCAGTACTTCATCCATTCCATGAATTTCAAGGATTTGTAGCAAAGGTAGTTGTCCAAATAGTGGAAGTTGTAAGCAATTGTTGCACTTGTAGAGCTGGATATTAACTTTGTTTTTACGATCTGAACCCCTCATCCAGAGCGAGAATCGAGTACCTTTGTACCCTCTTACGACCAACGCCTTTAGGTTTGGATGAGGTTGAAGGGCTTCAAGTAGTAGTTCAGATTTAATGTTTTCCTGTGATTCAGATTCATCATTTTCCTGTGATTTAGATTCAACATTTTCGGATGATTCAAATTTTACATTTTCTTGTGATTCAAATTCATCAATTTTAGATTCAGATTCAGCCAAACTATATTCCCAATTTAGTACAATCCGATTAAGATTTTGCTTTCCCACTAAATTGGCCTCTTTTGCATCCATCAGATTTCTCACCCTCTCAAGGTGCTCGATACAAAGTTCTCCTCTAAGGTTTAAGCATTTCAGCTAGGAGATTACAATCAGTGCTCTTACCTATAACAAATACAGTTAATGTCTTCAGGTAAGTTAGCTGCCCAATTTTTGGGGGGTTATCTTAATTAACCGACACCACTTCAGAAAAACATGTCGGAGACTTCTCAGGTACATCATGTTCTAGGGAAATCTTCAAATTTTTGACAGTTCTCTAGAATTAATGTTTGCAAATTCAAGAGACTACAAATTGAATCAGGAAGTTTCTTGATATGAGCATCGGAAAGGTTCAAATACCGATGTTTTAAGTTTCGAATTGAAGATGGCAACTCTGTCATTGGTCTCCTCCTTGCATCAAAAGTTCTAGTGAACCAAACGTCCTAAAATCCCACAAAATCTTGTCATCTTTTTCAAAAGAAGTCGGTTGATATTTCAGTCGTAATGTCCGTAAGGATACAACTTTCTGAAATATGTTGTTAAAACTATCTGCAGGCCTGACAACCAATCTTACATGATGAACTGTTTTGTTGGATATATTAATCGAACTGTTAAACTCCGTTTTTTGACATTCATCCTTCATAACTGATTGAGCAAGATCATGCACAAGATCATGTATCTTGCACCATATCTAGCCTTCATCTTTCTCCATGTCTTTGAAAAAAGAAATCCAACATAATTCATTCCAAATCTGATCACCAATATCTTCCAGCTCCCGTCCTCCTTTGCAAGAAATATGGCCATTAGCCATCCGAAGATGGATTAAATCTTCCTTTTCAATGCTAGAACCCTTTGTGAAAATGGCGCAATAAGCAAAACACCGTGTTGATTCTAATGGAAGATTAAAGTAAATTAATCTTAAGACAGGCAAGATGGAATTTTGGTCCTGGAGTAAGTTCCAAATTTCACTTTCCATAGCATAAATCCACTCATTTTCCTCACTTTTGAAGCGCGTTAACCCTCCAAGGGACTTTGCAGCTAAAGGCTCACCGCCACACTTCTTCATTATCTCCTTCCTGATGGCCACAAGGTTTGGAAGTTCTTCATTTCTACGTCTAAATGCTCGTTGCTTGAACAAAAACCAACAATCTTCGTCGGATAAAAAGGATAAGCGATGTGTTGGGATAGTTCCCATGATTGATGCAAACTTTTCAAGACGAGTAGTGATGACAACGGAAATGCCTTTTGATCCACATGCTAGTGAATACCTGAGAGCATCCCACTTGTCCAGATCTTCGTCCCACACATCATCTAATACAATCAGGTATCTTTTTCCTTTCAGCATGCCATGAAGCCTTCTCTGCAGTGAGTCTAGGTCTACAGCCTTGCATCTTTTTCTATTTGCAGATTCTATTGTTGCTTTGATCACCATTTTCACATCGAAATCTTGAGAAACATAAACCCAAATTTTAGGATCGAAGTGGTGTTTGACCCTCTCATCATTGAAGGCCATTTGTGCAAGGGTTGTCTTTCCAAGCCCTCATATACCGAGTGTAGGATACACAAAAACATCCTCACTATTGCATACATCCTTGACCAGAAAGTTGACAATCTTCTCTTTATCTTCGTCTCTTCCATAGAGTTGTGGTTGAGTTATAACGGAGCTGGTTTCACGGCTTACATCATATTCAACTTGCTTTTCTTTCAAGTGAAATTTACTACGATTAGCAGCAATCGCATCAAACTTGCCTATAATTTCTTTTATTTTATTCCCTACATTGTAACAAAACAGAATATTGGGTGAGGCATAAGTAGTTGGCAAATAAGAGAGTACCTTCCTCTTGAGAGAAGCAGAGGGGGATCCTTGGCCTTCAGATTCGCATCGGAATGCTTTGGTTGCACACTCATCCAAGATGTCATCTGCCTCATAGGCTGCGTCGTTAAGTTCCTTCAACCAAGTCTGTATGGCTTTGTCTTGCAGTTGTTTTTGCTCTGCATCTTCGAGAACAACATGGATGGTGGAGAGAGTGCTTGAAAGCTTTTTCATCTCCTTGTCGACACCCCAAAGCAAGGCCACTTTATTTTGGAGCAAGGAGTTCAGATTTTCAATCACAGGGGGAAGAAGAAACGGGACAGCCATGGTGACTTGCTAGCTAGCTATCTGTATTCAAAGGTAAGCTCTCAAAATCCCAAATGCTTTTTAGCCAAACTGAATGAGAAATGATATCAAAAATAAAGGTTTCCATAATCCTTACACTAGAATTAACTATGCAAGAAGACAACTGACAGAATACTTTGTTAAACGGCCGTAGACTTTAGGAAAATAACTTAATTCATTTCATTTCATTTCATTACCTGCCTAGTTAGGACCTTACCATACTCATATATCATATACTACGTCATATTACATGTCTTCCATATTGATAATGAATTCACAACAACCCAGTCCATTTGGATTGGAGAGGTGCTATTTGGCTGGTGAGATTGGTTACAGGTCTCGTTTTGATAATTCGGAACGTTCATTTTGTAAAATATTTTCGTGTATATTATCTACACAAAAAATTAGATTGATTTGATAATCATAACTTATTCAATTTATTGTGTTTATCATTAAAAAAAATATATGATTTATTTTTTAAAACACACTTATCGACTTAATTTTTTTTATAAATAATATACATAAAATGACTGATAAAATAAAAGGATATTTCGTCTAACATCCCTCTCCAACTTTTAGTAATGGAAGAGGTCCACAATATTTTTTTTTGTAACCTAAGGTCCCTCATCCACACCTATATATCACAACACTCTCTCATTTTCTCTCCTCTCTCCTCTCTCTATCTTCATCTTCTCTCCAGATCTAGAGCCATCAACGCAGCAGCACCATAAGGGCGGCAACGTGTGGTGGATGTCCTCGTTGTTGCCTCCACTCCGCCCTCTCTTTTCATTCCATCATCTTTTGTGTAGGTAGAGGGCCATGGAAAAGGAATACTTAGTTAAAGTTAGAGGGAAGGTTGCGTCGGTGAATGGTAGCGAATTGCAAAGAGCGAACCAAAAACACCACCACCACTCACTCCGATTGATTTTAGTTTCTTCAAGGTAAAAATATGAGCTTTGTTCACTGATTCGATGGTGTATTTGTTGATTTAAGATTTTAAAATGTATAGCAATTTGAAGAATTTATGTTAATGTATTGGCAGTAGCATTTCTTTGTTTGAGTACGCAAAAAGAGCTTATAAGATTGAAGAAACTTCACGTCAACAACCACAAGATGACCTGAAGCACTAACCTAGCAAAAGTACCTGCCCTCTCTTCTACACTTTTTATTTTTTTTTAAATATGTTCAACTTTTTCTTGTTTGGTCAAAACATAGTGACAGGGAAATTGTGAGTAAATCAAAGAAATTTCAAACTAGAGAAAATTAGTCAAAACACAGAGAAATTTGTAAGCAAAATTTAAATCCAGAAAAAAATTAGTCAAAACACAAAGAAATTTATGAGCAAACCAAAGAAATTTCAACCCAAAAAAATTTCAAAACATTGAGAAAATCAGAGAAATTGAGCAAAGCAGAGAAATTTCAAAACATAGATAAATTTGTCTGAAATTTCTCTGTGTTTTGAAGTTTTTTTGAATCAAAATTTCTTAGTATCGAAATTTTTCTGGAAAAATATTGAGAGACCTCAATCACTATGAAAATATTACATGTCATTTATCTTATAAAATTTTAATACCAAGGACCTTAAAAAAAAATTCTAAAATAAATGGTTTAAATTATCAATATAAAACACATAGTGAGCTTTATAAGTCTAGACAATCCTCTCCAATCCAAGACCTGTACTGAGGGGAGATCTAATTGACGAAGTACATACAGCGAACACATGGATGAGCGGTATGGTAGTGGCTAATTGAGGGTTTCGAGGAAACTATGTGGGCTCCTTCCTCTTCATTTTCCACTACCTGTCACTAGTTGACCTAAAAAAATGTTAAATTCAGAGATATAAAAATGAGATATACGAAAGAAAGAAGGGTAAATTATTGTAATTTTTTTTTTTCCTTCCTGAAATTACACTGACCTCACCTGTAACTAATGATATTAATGAGAGGATTAGTGTAATAATTTTAATGTTAAAGATATTTTTGTTAATAACCATTAAATAGAGTAATACTAGAGACCCCAAAAATTTTATTAAAGTTTTTACTTAAATGCCTCACATGAGTGTAAGACCCTCCCACACAATGTGGGTCCGACACCCATGTGAGATATTTGATAGAATTTTTGGAGTCTCTAGCATTTTTGTTTGTAATAATTAACATCACAAATATTATAACTTGTATATGGTATAATTAAAATAGTGTGTATTCTTGAATAACTAATTGTTATGATAAAACTGATGATGAAATAAATAAAAAAATTAATTATATAAATATAAGATAAGTTATTTGGTAAATGGATTTTAGTCCAAAGTCTAAAGAATCCAACCATTCGTAACTTGACATATTGCGTTTCACTCCATAGGTTAAAGAATCCAACGATGCTTGAGCATAATTCAAAGATTAAATGATTGGCCCAGCAATTGATGTATTCTGTTAGGTTATGTTTAGATCCAAAAATAATTTGGTGAAATGCAAATGAAATATCACTACAAGAAAACACACTTTTGGTGACTAAATTTTTAGTCGCCAAAAGTCCTTTTTTAGTCGCCAAAAGTCGAATTTTCACTATCCCCGACTAAATATTTTAGTCGCCGGTTTTGTCGCGAATAAACGGTCGCGAATACCTTTGGCGACTAAAGTGAGTTTTAGTCACCAATTAACTGTTTTTAGCTACTAATTTTTTTTTAGTAGCCAAAAAGCTTAACTTTCAGCGACCAAACTATTTTCAGTCGCCAAAACACGTAGAATCGGCGACCAAACTGTTTTTTAGTCGCCAAAAGCTATACTTTTGGCTACTAAATATTTTTAGTCGCCAAAACCTTAACCTTTGGCTACTAAAAATTTTTTAGTCGCTAAAACCCCTATATTCGGCGACTAAACTGCCTTTTAGTCGCTAAAACCCTTATATTTGGCAACTAAACTCTTTTAGCCGGCAAAAGTGACCAATTTTGGCGACTAATTCCATTTTAGTCGCCAATTCTACTACTTTCAGCGACGAAAAATCCAGTTTTAGTCGCCAAATCTGCTTTTTGTTGTAGTGTATAATTAGTTATATTTTACTTACTCTTTTCTTTTCTCAATTTCTATTTAAATATATGATCCAAACACAAGTATAGTGCTTAAGTTCAAATCATCAACCAATCATAAAGTAACACCTGGCACGGTGGGCATCACCCCTTGCAAATGGTTAAAGAATCCAATTAGGAGCATATTTAATAAATAAGAATTATTATTATTGTTAAAAATTAGTCCCATTCCATTCATTAAATGTATATCAAATCAAGGGAGAATATTTTTTTCCATTAAATTGAGAATTTATCAAATCCTGAATTCATCAAATACTTCGTCAAACTAGAATATAATGAAAATTAAAAAAATGATGCATGGAGATGATTTTTTTTGTTTCCCATCAAATTTAACGAAAAGAGAAATCTAAGATAAGAGAGAAATTTTTTATAAAAAATTTTGATAAAAATTTGGTCAACGGATTGGAACCATTCTTATCAAATCAATTTTTTTACTTAAATTTATAATTAAATTAGATGAAAAAAATTAATAAAGGATTTTAAATGCACTTATAAGTAGAAGTGACATTAAAATTAAAAGACCTAGTAGAAAAATGTCACATGCTTTGCTTTAACTTTTCTTCCTCTAGTTAATTGATATGAACAGATAGTTGGAATCGTTAGAGCATCTCCAATCGTTAGAGCATCTCTCTCTAGATTTAGCCTAATGCCTAAAACCGTCACTTTTCTGTATATTCCGTGGTAACAACTACCCTTCTTGTGTACCAATTTTCAATTTATGTGATTGGTTTACACATTGAATCTGTGTTCAATCTTCTCATTCTACTTATAGAAGTTCACTTCCAATGGGTCAATGCACATGGATTAATTGGTCTTCTGACCTTTCACACTTTTCTATATTGCTACTTACGACCACTCAAGTCAAGTGTTCTTTCGCAATTTCTTGTATGCTTACAGCAATCACTGTCTTGTAAGGAAGGGAAAGAAAAATTATGTTTGTTATTTAATTTCTAAAGGCTTGGGTCAATTAATTGGCGATGTTTATTGATGTTGATTTTCCATGGTGCATTGGAAGCTATCAGAATATTTTTAATGAGATGTCAAACTTTCATGATTGATTTTATAGCAAAAAATGCTAGATTTATTATAGAGTATATTTTTATTATTTAATGAAAATTTATGAATCTCTGTAGACCACTGGAAAATGAAAGGATGCGAGATGAATTGGAGAAAGCTGTAAATATCATATGGAACTGTTGGCTACCATCACCAAGAGCAAGTAAAGCCATTTACTTATTTTTTATTATCCTCATCCCACCTTTTAACATTTATTTTATTTTCAACTACCAAACAGTGTGTTGCAACTCAAGAACAGTAAGATTCCTCAATAACTCTTTTGGAAAACAAACCGTCTCTTTATCACGATCAATGGCTAGGGAAGTGAGACTATTAAGATTTGATATTGAATTTAGTACCATGGTGCACTTGCCTTCCAACAACAATTCTTTGGGAGACGAAAGATGGGGGAAGCTCAATTTAAGACAATCACTAATTTCTATCTTACGAAGACGAGGGAACAACTCTTTTCCATCCTCCCTTGACAAACCTTCCAATTTCGGACAATTGTCAACATAGAGTTCTTCCAAAGATGGGAATTCTCCACCGCAAGGATATTCGTTTTCAACACTACTTCCTTCATTCCCAGAATTCGAAGGCTTTGTAGCAAAGGCAACTGTCCAAGCGGTGGAAGTTGTAAGCAGTTGTAGCACTAGTAGAGCTCGATATTAACTACATTTTGAAGATATGAACCCCTCATCCAGAGCGGGAATCGAGTATCTTTGTACACACTTATGACCAACTCCTTTAGGTTTGGATGAGGTTGAAGAGCTTCAAGTACTAGTTCAGGTTTAACATTTCCTGTGCTTCACATTCAGTCAAATCTTGTCCCCCATTTAGTTCCAACCGACAAAGATTTTGCTTTCCCACTAAATTGGCTTCTTTTGCATCCATCGGATTACTCACTCTCACAAGGTGCTCAATACGAAGTTCTCCTCCAAGGTTTAAGCATTTCAATTCAGCTAGGAGACTACAATCAGTACCCACAACAAATGTAGTTAATGTTTTCAGGTTAGTTAGCTGCCCAATTTTTGGGGGCATCTCAATTAACGGACAACATGACAGATAAAGATGTCGGAGACTTCTCAGGTACATCATGTTCTGGGGCAATCTCTCAAGTAGGAAACAGTAGTCCAGAATTAATGTTTGCAAATTGAAGAGACTACAAATTGAATCAGGAAGTTGATTGATATGAGTAAAGGTTCAGATACCTCAAATGTTTTAAGTTGCCAATTGAAGATGGCAACTCCTTCATTCGTCTGGCTCCTGCATCAAAAGCTCGCAGTGAACCAAACTTTCTGAAATCACACAATAACTCGTCATCTTCTAATGAGAAAGTTGATTGTAGTAGTAATGTCCGTAAGGATACAACTTTGTGAAATGTGTTATTAAAATTCTCCCCAGGCCTGACAACCAATGTTACATGACGAACTTTTTCATTGGATATATTACTTGAACGGTTAAACTTAATCATTTCACATTCATCCTTCATAATTGATTGGGCAAGTTCGTGGACAAGATCATGCATCTGGAAACATATGTCGGCTTTAAGTTCTTCACCTCTTGAAAAAAAGATATCAAACATAATTCATTCCAAATTTGATCACCAATATCTTCCGGTTCCCATCCTCCTTTGCATGAAATATAGCCATTAGCCATCCAAAGATGAATTAGATCTCTCTTTCAAATTTGAGAACCCTTTGGGAAAATGGCACAATAAGCAAAACATCGTCTTGATTCCAATGGAAGATAAAAGTAACTTAATCTCAAGGTCGGTGTAGACACCCCATTTTTGACCGTCCTTAAGACTTGGACGTCACCGTTTGAACACTCGGTGATCATCCATGTTCGTGTTCGTTTTGAGTTCTCGGAGGTCTCGGCTACGCGTCTTGTCTTAGGATCTCTCGACTTGCTTGTTTTGTGTTTGGTTTTGCACCAAACACTTGTTGTTTTGCTTCTGAGGGTAGGGAATGGCTTGTTGGCCATCCCCACACCTCACCGGCCATGGCTTAAGGCCACCGGCCCTGTTTTGTTGCTACCGGCCATTGGTGGTGGCCAGTCGGCACTCTTTTTGGTCGGCCGACCATTGTTTTGGTCAATTTGTCATTTTTGGCTGGTCGACCACTGTTCATCTGCTTTTGGCAGATATTTTATGCCAGCTGTGATAGCTGGCATCCACAATGCCCCCCTTCCATACACGTGTATGGAGGGATTTCCCTCTTGCTTAGCTTGTTTTGTAAGCTTTGCAAGATTGGAATTCCTATAAAGGGAGGGCTTCTCCTCCCTCCTCAAGGGTTTCAAAAAGTTCCAGAGGTCTGAGATTAGGGTTAGAGAATCCTATATCTATCTATCTCTATATCTCTCTTTCCTTTTGATTTGTGTGTGCTAAAAGGTGTTTTGTTCTTAGTTTTGCACTAAGACACATAGTATTACACCATACCTTGGTTGCTGAGGTGCCAAAGGGTTGTTCTTGAAGTTTTTGAGCTGGTTTTGACCTAAGGAAGGTGCTGGAGTGGTCTTCTTGAAGAAGGTCTACAAGAGTGAGAACTATTCCCTTTATTCTCCATTTTTTACATAGGCTTTTAACCTATCTTGCATCCATTTTTAAGCTTAGCTATAAACTAAGAAAAGTTCTATTTTTACCTTCTTTTGATCTTTGTTTAAGGTCTCTTTGAGGTTTGGGGTTGTTTCCCCTCTCTAAGGCCTTGTTAGACCTTGTTTAAGGCCATACCTTTTGGCCATTATTTTGAGCTTTGCATGACCTCTCTACCACTGAAACCCAGAGGATTTTCAATGGTGGAGAGGTGGTTTTGAGGTCATCCCCTCTCCATGTTGTCTTTGATGCTTGCATAAGTGGCTTGTGTTGTAGCATGTGTGCCTAGCTTGCTTTAGCTCCATTTCAATGCATATTAGGCTTTGTTTTGCCATGATATAGCACTGTTTTAAGTTGGTTTAGACATGCCTTGTGTGCTCCATACACTTGTCTTGTAATCCCATGTTTTGGCCTTAACATGCATCATGTTGTAACATGTGTTTTTAGCATGATTTTGGCTTAGCTTTGTGAAGCTTTTATGCATGTTTTGGTGTTCTTGAGGTCTGATTTTGGTTGTTTGGGTCATCCATGCCTTGCTTTGTATAGCTATCATGCAATCTAGCTTGTAGGCTTTGAGTATTGGATTCTCTAGCATGCTCTACTTGCATCATTTCAGTGGTTTGGCATCACTTATAATGATATTTCAGTCCATATAGCATGCTCAAATACTTGCATTTATCACCTATTCCGTGCTTTGGATAGTTTGTGTTTTATGCTCCATGTTTAGACCTTTGTGTATGCTTCCATGCTTAGACCATTTAGATGCCATCTAAGTGTGTCTTTGGCCTTATTTTGGTCTGCCTCGGGACTGTTTTGAGTCCCTTTGGCCCTTTGAGGCTTGGTTGACATGGTCATGGCTTGAGCCCCTTGGCTAGCCTTGAGTTTTGGACCTTGTTGCATGCCTTACTTACATAGTTTGGTTGGTTTGGCACCATCCTTAACATGATTTCAGAGTTTATCAATGCTTGCCATATATCCATGTTTATCCCTTTTAAGTGTACTTAAAGTTGCTTCTTTATGCTTAAGTTTTAGACTATGTATGCATGCATGTTTGTATGTAAATTTGCCTTCATGTCCTTAGCATTTTGGCCACTAATTTGGGCTTATTTGAGAGCTGTCCATATTAGTTTAAGACCATCCCGTATGTTGTTGCATGCTTGCCTAGTATGTTGTCACATACTTGTTGCATGTTTAGTGAATTACATGTTGTAGCATGCTAGTTCAATTGTGCTTCGTTGTGTACTTAATTCATGATATGTTGTTGCATGCTTAGGTTGTAATGCATTTGGCATGCATTCTTTCTTTTAGTCACTTAACATGTTGTTACATGTTTGTAGGTTGTCACATGCTTGCATGTTTGCATGCTTATTCACATTTTCATGGTGCATACTTAGCTTCCATGCCTAGGTTGCATTGCATTGAGTATGCATGCCTTGCCTCTTGATCGAGCATGATAAAGGTTGGGTCCCTCATGTGTTTGTATGCATTTCATTTGACATCAAATGCACAACTTGACACCTTGGACCATCATGCATTGAAATGCGTGATTGGTGGCCCGAAGGTCGAGAGCCAAACTCCCTTGAGTTCATGACATGATAGGGAGGTTGGTTGTGCAAACATTTGCTTTGAAAATGCATTGTCATGTCTTGTCTGTCCTCTATTGCAGCAAACCAGTCTTCTGCAGGAATAAATGGCCGGCCGGCAATTTTCAGTGCCGGCCGACTATCAAAACCCAGCCGGTGGCATAATTTTTGGTCGATGACCAGTTCTCCATGGCCGATGGTGTTTCCCCTTGGTCGGTGACCTCCCACAGTGCTTAGGGAGTAGTCCAGAAGTAACCTTGAGACTTGTGCAGTCCTCAGAGGTGCAGAGCAATGTAAACAGAGGCAACATGTGACATGGCGGTGGATTTCCGAGCGGGGCCGGCTTGCATTCGTCCCTCTTCCCGAGGTTGTTTTACTGCTTTCAGTAATTTAATTAATTAAGGGTCTGTAATATTTAATTAGCTTGTTAGTTAATTAATTTGTATTATTCATTCGGACCCTCCATTGAGAGGGCGAATTTGTAATAAGTGTGCGTGCGTGTGTGAATGTCTTCTAACCCCACGTCTTTCTCCCTTTTATTTACTAGCTTTCGATGGTTAGTTTAGGACATGTTTCAATTAGCATACTTATGCTCGTATGTTTGCATCATTCATCTATTTTGCATGCACCGGGCTCGACGCATCATGCTAACTGCATTGTGTTTCAATTCCAACTTGAATACGTGTATCGAGTTGTCGCATTTCACATGCCATTCTTAGGATAGCCGAGCCTATTTCTAGTTGCATTTTGCATGTGTTGCATTAGCCATCTTAACATGAACTAGGATCATGCATTTGATTACTAACTAGTTTCTGTTTTGGCTTGGAGTACTAGGTAAGCATTTACGCTTTAGCATCCTTGCATGCATGTGAGTGACTGCCATGAGGCTATTTGCTTACATGATATAATTGCCTAAGTGCCTGTGGGTGAAGGTTGGGTTTCTTGAGTTGGAATAATTCGTCGAAACCCGTGTTTTAGCCTACTTGTGAGTAGCAAATTTCAATCCATTCTCAAAACAAACGGCATGCGATGCTTTGTTCCGAATTAGGCAATCCAATCTATACTTGTATGGTGCGTACATCACATAGTAATTCTAGGCTAATAACCGGTTTAAGAGCACATATGTTTTCAAAACAAAATATCATGCTTAGTACAGGCCGAACTTCGGATCGGGCGAGCGGGGGTGCTCATAGCTGACCTTCCCCAATCGTACCCAAGTTCCCGAGCCAAGGCAACTTTGGTGATGACGGACACGTGGCCTTAGGCAACGAGTCAGGGTTTCCTAAATTCTCCCAAAACAAAATATTTAGGTGGCGACTTTGTATCTGGCAAAGCAGTCCATGTTTGGCACTTCTTTCTTAAAAATCTGTTTTCCAAAACGATTTGCCGGATTTAGACTCTTTGGTGATTTATCAATCTTGCATTGCACACTGCGAGACCAGATTAAGAACCGTGACTATTTGAGTCTAAACTGTAGCATGAGGCCCACGGGCGCGTCTACAGTTGGCAAGATGGAATTTTTGTCCTGAGGTGAGTTCCAAATTTCACTTTCCTTAACATGAAGCCACTCTTTTTCCTCACTTTTGAAGCACATTAGCCCTCTAAGGGCCTTTGCAGCTAAAGGCTCACCCCCGCACTTCTTCACTATCCCCTTCCCGATGGCGACAAGGTTTGGATGTTCTTCATTTCCACATCCAAATGCTCGTTGCCTGAACAATAACCAACAATCTTCTTTGGATAAAAATGACAAGCGATGGGGTGAAATAGTTCTTATGATTAATGCAACCTTATCAACACGAGTAGTGACGATAACGGAAGCACCTTTTGATGCACGTGCTAGTGAATACTTGAGAGCATCCCACTTGACTGGATCTTCGTCCCACAGATCATCTAATATAATTAGGTATCTTTTCCCATTCAGCATGTTGCGAAGCCTTCTCTGCAGTGAGTCTAGGTCAACTGCCTCACAAGCATTTCCATTTGCAGATTCTGTTGTTGCTTTGATCACCCTCTTCACATCAAAATCTTGAGAAACATAAACCCAAATTTTAAGATCGAAGTGGTGTTTGACCCTCTCATCATTGAAGGCCATTTGCACAAGGGTCGTCTTTCCAAGCCCGCCAATACCAAGTATAGGATAAACAAAAACATCCTCACTATCACATACATCCTCCTCCAGAAATTAGACAATCTTGTCTCTATCTTCATCTCTTCCATAGAGTTGTGGCTGAGTTATAAAGGAGCTGGTTTCGCGGCTTACATCATATTCAACTCGTTTCTCCACCACAAGTCTCTCGTTTAAGTGAAATTTACTACGATTAGCCACAATCGCATCAAACTTGTCTGTAATCTCTTTAATTCTATTCCCTATGTTGTGATGAAACGGAATATTGGGAGAGGCATAAGTAGTTGGCAAATAAGAGAGTACCTTCCTCTTGAGAGAAGCAGAGGAGGAGCCTTGACCTTCATATTCGCATCGGAGGGCTTCAAATACGCACTCATCCAAGATGTCATCTGCCTCGTAGGCTGCATCATTGAGCTCTTTCAACCAATTTTGCATAGCTTTGTCTTTCAGTTGTTTTTGTTCTGCATCTTCGAGGACAGCATGGATAGTGGAGAGAGTGCTTGAAAGCTTTTTTATGGCCCCGTTTGGTAGAGCTATGGGAAAGTGATTATAAATTATAACTTAACAGATTATAACTTACAGCTGTGAGTATAAGCCGCTTTCAGCACCCTAAAGCAAGGTCACTTCATTTTTTAGCAAGGACTCCAAATTTTCAATCGCAGGGGTAAGATATGGGACAACAGCCATTACTGACTCCATAGCCATGTGGATTCAAGGTATTAAGCTCAAAAATATAATTGCAAATGCTTTTCCATACTTGAATGACCGAAGACATTAGTTCAATTGTTGAGTCCAATTGAATCAAACGTGATGTCATAATTATTTAATAAATATATTAAAAATTATAGTGAAATAAATATAAATATTAAATGTAAACTATATATTTATATACTAAATATATGAGTTTAAATATTTATTTTTGGGTAAATTACACTTTACACTAAATTTCACTTTGGCCCTTATACATGAAATCATAGCAGCCAATCCTCTGCACTCCTAATCAATTTTCACTTTGGTCCCTCCATATGAAATTGTGACAATCAATCCATTGTACTTTTGGTCAAATCTCACTTTGGTTCCTATACAGGTGTCAGTGTCTTATTTTTGTTACTCAATTATTTAAATCTTTAACAGAATCTACTTATGTGATAAGAATATGACTACGACATGAGGGTAAGAAAAAAAAATCATTTATATTTTCCACCAATACACACTTTATCCTAAAATTTACATCAAAATATGACTGTATTAAGCTAAAACAAAACACAGATTGTGAACAATTAAATAGATGAATTAGGGTTTTGCATAAATTGAAATCACAAAACTCTATTTTTTTATGGTAACACAGTCTTCTGTCTGTTCATCTTTCTTTCTCTTTGATTTCTTTATCGTAATTTTTTTTTTTCGTTTCAAAAGTTCTATTTTCTTACCTTTTTGTCTCAATTTTTACTATACGAACATATATATATATATATATATTGTATTATATAATTATCATATGCTTATCACATAGGACAGTGTATTGGTAGGAACCATGAATGATTTTCCTCTTTTACCCTCATTTCGGAGTCACATTTTTGTCATATGATTGGATTTTGTTAAAGATTTAAAAATAAAGTAATAGAAGGGACATTGACACTTATGGAGGGACCAAAGTAGGATTTGAGTAAAAGTGTAGGCGGTTGACTGTCAAGATTTCATATGTAGGGACCAAAGTAAGATTTGACCAAAAGTGTAGAGGGTTAATTATCATGATTTCATGTGTAGAGGCCAAAGTGAGATTTTGTGTAAAGTATAAGTGTGCAAAGTGTAATTTACCCTTTATTTTTTTTTGATTGAAAATGATTTAATTATAATGTCATAACTTTTTTTTCGATTTGAATATAATGTCATAACTTGCTATGGTTTTGTGATGTATAAGTATATAGCATGATCCATTATAAAATTTCCCATATATATACATGTGTATATCTATAATTTTTCTTCTGAAATATAGAGAAAAAGTAAGACACCCAAGTTTTCTGAGAATGGAGGTGAAAGGTAGATGATGAAGGATGTTTAGCTATAGTGATGATAAACATAAGAGGACTATTTGGTTATGCTGCGATATGGGTAAAAATTAAAAAGAAAAGAAGGGGAAATTAAATTTTGTAGAAGGGTAAATTAATATATGTATAATTTATGTTACTTATAGTCATTCAACAATTCTCATAGAGAAGTTAGTGTAATATCAAAGACCACAGGGTAGGTTCTCAAATATCTCAAGGGATGTCCGTGTAATTAACCCTTTCAAAAATAATTTTCGAATTTTGATTTAATATTTTTGGTGAATTTTTTAATATTTAATTAGACTTTTTTATTTTTTAGATTCACTTAAAAATTATAAAATTTGTTCATTATCTTTTTGAATTTCACAAATATTTATTTTTTAAATACATCGAGATTAGATACATCTAATAATAATATTTTTTTGACTAACATATAGAAAAAAAAAACTCGTTAAAGACAACAAAAGGATCAATTAACTTTGTTAATGTAAACTCCACCTCCACTCCACCTACTCCACTTCACCTACACCACTACACAACTCCACTTCCACTCCACCTACTTCACCTACACCACCTACTCCACTACACCTACTCTTCACCCACATCTCCTATATAAAGGAGACCACCATGTACATAATATATAACATATTAGTATAAATACATTTTATTCTCTCTCTTTCTCTATACATTAATTCTAACATGGTATCAGAGCTAGGTTAAGAACCTTATAATTTCGCTTCACCAGCGGGCGGCAGCCTCGCCTTGGCCGCCCCACCGGACCTCAGCCCTCATTAACGGAGTACTGCACTTCTCTCGGGATCATGAATCCCAATCTCATGGAGGGAATAGACCACTGATCTCTCTCTCTCTCTCTCTCTCTCTCTCACATACACACACACACACACACAAGAGAAAGAAAACATGGATGCCGGAGCCAGCAGCGGCGCTTCAGCCGATACCTGGCCTTGTTCTCCGGCAGCAGCCGTGTCACGGTGGAGCTTCGCCATGAGCCAGTGGTATCAATACTTACTCGACAAGTCGAACCCATACGTACCCAAGCGCTGGATCGCGTTCGCCACAATCGCGATCATATACGTGCTCCGAGTTGTCGTCTTCCCGGGTTTGTACCTCGTATCGTACGCTCTCAAAATCTACATCCTCAATCTCCTCAACGGGTTTCTCTCTCTCCTCACTGTTCGTCGCCACCATCGGTGGTGGCTCCGATTACAACTCCACGTGGTGAGGCTCACCACCAATTGTCTCATCGGCGAGCTTCCATGCCTCCGCCGATCTCTCATCGCGATCGGCGTTTCATCCTCCAGTCTATGGTGGCAATCGGCATTTCACCCTTGCCGTGGTACTACCAAAACACACCGATCCATCTATGAGCACCTGAGCGTACTTAGTTTCCCCTGATACTCAACTACCCTCTCTCCACTAATTCCTTTTATTATTATTATTATTATTATGAACAAACTCAGAACCCATGTGCTCTTTGACCCCTTTTATGACAATTTGCATCTATGCTATCAGCAACACTTATCACCCACCCACCCACCCACAAAACCTTATCATCATCATTCCACCCATACTAATATATATCAATATTTTCAACTTTTTTTTATTTCATTTTATCTTCTTTTTTTCATTAAAAAAAAAAAAAAAAACTCCACAAACACAAAGTCCCTTACCTACCGCTGCATATATTTACATTGCCATTCATACCATCTAGATTTGCACAACAAACCTTGTTTTATTCATATTAGGGATCAACCTTGATCATCGTTCTACACCACACCAAAAAAAAAAAAAAACAGCAACAACAACATCAACCACCTACCACAACCCACAAACACCGACCTTACTTTTTCATCTCTTCCGCTACTCTCTTCCTCTTGCCTCTGTCTTGGGCATCCCTTAACGGCCCTACCTCCATGTTTTCCAGCCCACCGAGCAAGTTGCCTCCCTGTTGCTTCTCCAATGCAGCATATGGCGACCCTCCGAATCGGAACATGACGGTGGCCTTCCGTTTCAGATCCTTGTTTTCTACCTTCAGCGCGCAAATCTCTGCTCGCGCATCCTTGTACATGCGCTGCAGTAGAGAGAGTTGGGCATTTAACTGTTGTACCTCACTTGCCCTATTCTGAAGCCGGTGAGACAAGTTAATGACCGCAGTCATGGTCTCCACACATGACTTCAATGTATAATGGTTGGCCTCAATATCAGATTGAGCTGCCATTATTTGCTCAACTGACAGCATAAGAAAGTTCAACGGAGCAAAAACAGGGGCGCTCGGTCCAGGGGCATTTGGTTGCGATTCAAGGGCGACAGTACCGGTTATCTCTATTGTGGACTCGTTTAGGTCTAGAAAAAGGGTGAGCAAACTACGAGAAAAGGAGGCCATATCAGAGGCAGCACAAGCAGGGGGTTACAGAGTGGACGAAAGGGGTTGCAGAGTTCGTCGCTTTGGTTTTCTTTCAATCTCAAACCAACCTCAGCCTCAGCCTTGATTTAAATAGAGAGCAAAGAGACGAAGATGACAAATGGGAGTGAGAGCCACGTGAATCGCGCGACACTCGAAGCCACAGTGTCATGCGCGACTTTTGATGTATTGGGCGCGACTTTTGAGGGAGCGTATATATATATATATATGTATATCTTTTGGACAGCCTATATACATGACCATATAGTGTATTCTACAGCGGTTCGACACAACCATACAATGTCTTCTACAAACGGTCTGACACGATCACATAGTGTCTTCACCAACGGTCTGACACAACCATACAGTGTCCTCTACAACGGTCTGACACGACCACACAGTGTCTTCTACAACGGTCCGACACGACCATACAGTGTCTTCACCAATAGTCTGACACGACCATACAGTGTCTCCTATCCTCTTTTATTTTATGTATTAGTTTATTTTCCTGTTTTGTTACTCTCTCCAAACTCAAGTTGGTTTGTGCCTATCCTGCTTGAGTTTGACGGGGGCTGTTAATGTAAACTCCACCTCCACTCCACCTACTCCACTTCACCTACTCCACCTACACCACTACACAACTCCACCTCCACTCCACCTACTCCACTTCACCTACTCTAACTACACCACTACACAACTCCACCTCCACTCCACCTACTCCACTTCACCTACTCCACCTACTCCACTACACCTACTCTCCACCCACATCTCCTATATAAAGGAGACCAACCATGTACATAATATATAACATATCAATATACATACATTTTATTCTCTCTCTTTCTCTATACACACTACAAGAAAAAACACATTTGGCGACTAAATTTTTAGTCGCCAAAAGTCAATTTTTAGTCGCCAAAAGTCAGTTTTTTAATTTCCCCGACTAAACTTTTTAGTCGCCGTTTTGGTCGCTGGAAGACAGTCGGGAAAGGTATTGGCGACTAAAAAACTTTTAGTCGCCAAAAAACAAGTCTTTAACGACCAATTTTTTAGTCGCCAATAGTCAATTATATTTTTTTAAATTATAAATTTACCGACCAATGTTTTAGTCGCTAATACTCAAGGAATCGGCAACCAAACCTTTTAGTCGCCAAAAGCTCATTCGTGAAAAAAAAAAAATTTACACTCGCTAGCTTCTCATCTGCTCTTGGGGAGATTTGAACCATCAACCTCCCACACCATAAACCTTATACAACACACTCTTTCCAATACGCCTCTATAACACCATATGATTATATATGCAACATATATTATTTATATAGTGTAGACCCGTATTAATATAAAAGTATATATATAAAGATAATTGTTTTTTATTGAACATAATTTATGTAAAAATAAATTATTTACTAGAAAAAAAAAGACCACTTTTGGCGACTAAACATAATTTTAGTCGCTAATTCTATACTGTTGGCTACTAATTATTTTTTAGTCGTTAAAAAATTTAATTCCCGCGCTAAAATTACCACTTTTGGCGACAAAACTTCTTTTTAGTCGCCAAAAAGCCTCACTTTTGGCTACTAAACATCTTTTTAGTCGCCCAATGCCTCACATTTGGCTACTAAATTATTTTTAGTCTCCAAAAAGCCTCACTTTTGGCCACTAAAATTTTTTTAGTCGGTAAAAGCCTCACTTTTGGCAACCAAACATCTTTTTGGTTGCCCAATGCCTCACTTTTGGCTACTAAATTTTTTTTAGTCGCCAAAAGGCCTTACTTTTGGCTACTAAAATTTTTTTAGTCGGTAAAAGCCATATATCGGTGGCCAAACAGATTTTTAGTGGCCAAAACCTATACTTTTGGCTATTAAATTTTTCTAGGCGCCAAAAATCTTTACTTTTGGCTACTAATGCTTTTTTTGTCGCCAAAACCTATACTTTCAGTGACCAAAGGTGCTTTTTTAGTCGCCAAAGATGCTTTTTCTTGTAGTGACATTAATTCTAACAAACATAATCACTTAGCCTTTGGGTCTTTGTCCTATTTTTTGATTGGATTGTTTAGTTTGGGAGTTAAATGTCTTTATTCCAAGGTTTACCACACAATTTATTCTCTAGTCTATAGAGAAGAAGAAGTATAGCGATCCCGATTTTCCCTCCATTGGTTGTTGTATTCCAAACTCGGTTCCGTAGATGTTTGTTATTGTATAGGTTTCATTTCCGTCTTTTAATTCTTTGTAGACGAGTTTTAGAATGTGTTGGGTAGGTTTGTAGCAGGTTGGGTGTGTTTTGAAACAAATGGTTGCTGCCCAGATTTTGGTGTCTTCGCTCGAGTGAGACTTTTGTCGCTCGAGCGAGCTCTGTGTTTTATCTCCTTCACTCGAGCCAGGGTTCCTTCACTCGAGCGAGAGTTGAGTGGTGTGTCTAGTGGCTCGAGCGAGAAGTCTTGCGCTTGAGCTTGCGTCTGCGTCTCTTTTGACCTGAAGGTTGCATTTCTTCGCTCGAGCGAGCGAGGACTATGTTTTGGGTTTCTTCGCTCAAGTGAGCTTTCTTTCGCTCGAGCGTGCTTCTGGGTTGCAGACCTGAAGCTTCGAATTGTTGGCTCGAGCGAGGTGTCTTTATGTCTGGTCGCTCGAGCGACCACTCCTTCGCTCGAGCGAGGCTCAAACATATCAGTTCGCAGTAGCTTCTTCTTCTTCTTCACCTTTTCTTCATCTCTTTTATTCAAAACCCTAGAACGGTTGCTCTCACTCTCTCTCTACATACCTTCTCTCTAAGATTTCATCTACTTCTAGAGTGTTTCTACCATAATCTCTTTGTAAGAAAGATAGAGACTGGTGTGGGCTTCACTTTAATCTGAAAAATCGTGGATTTGGAGCACTTTGAGTTTTCTTCATCTGCTCCTTTGGGCTTCTAACTTCGAGGTGGGGATACCCTACTCCTTCTTATGGGTTTTAACATAGATTTTAGTCATTTTGTATAAATGGTGGGTTATGGTTAATTTGGGAAAGTTAGAGTTTGTTTTAAAGTTATAAAAAGGGGGTTTTAAATTGTTAAACCCCATGTATATGTGAGACCTTGGAAAATGGATGTATTGTTGCTAAATTGATGAAATTGAACCTTAGGGTTGGTATTTGAAAAAGGAAGAAAATGCCCTAATTATATTGAATAATTAATTTTGGGAAATATGGAATTGAGTTGGAAATCTTGAAATTGGGAATTTATGAGATTGAACGGTATAGTTGGATTAATGAATCACTCACCCATGATAATGTTGATATTTTATCTGTTTGATAAATTTATTATCTGTTTAGAGATAATTGCTTTGGGCTAGTCTTGTGTGTTGTAGACACTGTATGTTGATTAGAGAAAACTGAAACTAATCACCTGGAATGTGTCATTGAATATGACGGTTGAGATAATACATCGAATATGTGTATTGGTTAATCATTGTATATGATAAGTGTTTAAATACATTGTATATATATATATATATATATATTGTTTTGGAGGAGATAAAGGATGTACTCCATGGTTTGAGAGGAGATAGGGGATGGACTCTCAAACCTGTTTAGGAGGAGATAGGGGATGGACTCCATTGATAACTAAGTTGGCCGGAGTGTCCAGGGTGAAAGTCCCGAAATCTTGATTACGTTTGCATAACTTAGATAATTGAAGTATGGAAGTGTTTTAATATGAGTTATAGTCTCATGTGGATTGTGAATAATGGAAGTGTTTTAATATGAGTTGTAGTCTCATTTAATTGTTTGGCTAGATATTGAGCCAGGTTTATGAATGTAAGTTGGATAAATAAAGGAAAGTGGAATGAGACACAGATGTAATTATCATGGAACTGGAATGTGTTGTAAGTTGATTTACAAGTGTTAACCATTTATCAAACGTAATGTTTTAGTTATTGTTCATATTTGGTTTAGTATATCTCTACTGAACTTTGGCTCACCCTATATGGGACATCATTTTCAGGTTCAGGTGATATGCCACCTCCAAGGACGTAGCTTGGGAGGCTTTGAGGCAGATAGATCTTTTTGTCATTTTCTTTTGGTATTACATGTAAATTCAAGCCAAGGGCTTACAGTGTATTTGAGTTAGTACTCTCTTTTTGTAACCAAGTGTTGGCTAGGAAAGTTGTAAGCCCTTAGGGCATTTACTTTTGTTGTCAACATGTAATACTTTTGTAATGAATACTCTGATGAATGGAAATATGCTTTATTCTCTTATGTCTATGCATGCCAAGAATATGGGTTTATATGTATTATTTTGAGGGCGTTACAACTTGGTATCAAAGCATACCGGGTTTGAATACTTTGGGTACGTGGAAAATGGTTAGTACCACAATGGGTTTGTCTCACTTGTTAGAGACTTAGGTGTAATGTTATGTACTTAAGTGATAACATATTTATGTGGCTATATGGGTATGGGATTTAGTTTCTAGGATATTGATTGAATCCTTGGGTTTCTGGGAGTCTTGTTGGAAAAGCACTTGATCAATGCTGTTTCTGACCGGAACTCTAGCAACGCCTCGGGACTGTCATTATCTGGAAATGAAATTCGTAAGTGCTTATGTGATTATGTGCTTACGTGGAATGAATTGTTGATGTCCAACACTTTAGGACGCGAGTGAAGTAGCTTCGGCACATTTGTGAATGTGCTAATGTCTTTGTTACCTTTATTAGGATGTCAGGATGAGGACGTGGTGGTAGGCGAGGTAGGCCTAGGAGGCAGGAGATGCCTATACCAGATGAGATTTCGGCGCAGCATGAGGGTGTTGGTCAGGCCAATGTGGCCGAGCTAGTAGGTCAGCAGGCCATGGGCGCCTTAGCCCGCGAGATGGCAGGAGCGTTGAAGGAATCCATGGACAGTCTCAGACTGAGAATCAAGTCCAGGCCCATGTTACTAAGGCAGGGCCTTCCTTTCTAAAGAGGGAGTTTTTCCAGTCCAATCTGGATGAGTTTGTGGGGGATCCTAAAGAGCCACTAAAGGCTGATGAGTGGCTTGAGCAGATGACAAAGACGTTTGAGATGCTTGGCATCGAAGACGGGGCATTGAAGGTGACCTTGGCGTCTTTCTAGTTGAAGGGAGACGCGGGTCAGTGGTGGAAGTTTGTGCGAGGTCGTATTGGAGGAACTTGGGAGGCTTTCGTTGGTGCCTTTCAGGAGAAGTTTTTGTCTCCTGCTGTCAGGGAGAAGTTGAGGGATCAGTTTTGTCAGCTCAAGCAGCTGAGTACACCAATGGCCGAGTTTGAGGCCGCATTTACCAATCTATCTAGGTTTGTACCTGAGCTAATGGCGTCTGAGGAATGCCGTTGTCTTGAGTTCGAAAAGAAGTTGAGACACGGGCTCAAGATGAGGGTTGCAGGGTCCATGACTCGGGAGTATAGGCACCTTGTGAATGCTGCGACGCATCTTAAGATTATTATGCATGAGGAGAAGGAGAGAATGAGGGGCTCCAAGAGGAGTCAGGATGGCTAGGGAGATGGTAGGAGGCAGAGGAGTTCTAACCCTCAGCAGTCCTAAGGTGCTTTTGTGAGATCTACCTTTCCAGTGCCGAGTACAGGCTCTGGGAGAGGCAGTCAGGGAGACTTTACTTGTTACAAATGTGGTCAGTTGGGCCACAAGTCTCCAGCTTGCCCGTAGAGGGGAGGAGGACAGAGAGCAGCATCATCTTCAGCTCGTCCTCGGAGCCAGAGTCAGGGCAGAGGCCAGCCGCTCTCTTGTTACCAGTGCGGTCAGGCGGGGCACCTGAAGAGGTTCTGCCCGCAGTTAAGTGGCACATCTAGTGCATCTGGGTCGAGGCAGAGTTATCAGCCAGCTCAGTCTGTTTAGGCCTCGAGGGCCAATCAGGGAGCTTCATCGTCTCAGTCTGTGCAGCAGTCTTTTGCTCCGAGAGGTGAGCAAGTAGATCAGAGACCTTCAGGGCGCGTGTATGCTGTTACCGCACAGGATCTTGTACCGGCTCCATCTGTTGTGAGAGGTACCTTTTTATTTTACAACTCGGTTACTAATGTGTTGATTGATACAAGTGCATCCTATTCCTTTATATCTGCTGCATTTACATCTGTTTTGGGATTGGAGTTGGCACAGTTAGCATCTCCTATTTGTGTGGTATCACCTGTTGGGGATGAATTGGTTTTGAAACAAGGATGTAGGGGTTGTGATATTAAGGTCGCCGACCGCCGGCTTCCATTCTCTTTTGTAGTTATGGCTATGTCGGGTTTTAATGTGATTTTGGGTATGGACTGGTTATCGTCATACCGGGCTGTTATAGATTGCTACCGCCAGAGGGTCACTATATGTACCTTGAGCAGGGATTGTTTTCATTTCTTGGGGGATCAAGTTGGTAGAGTTTTGCCACCAGTGTATGATCCGCGAGAGCAGAGTGAACTTAGTAGTGAGTGTGATGAGATCCAGATTGAGTTACCCAGAGTGGTTTGTGAGTATTCGGATGTTTTTCCCAAGGATCTTGTTAGTTTACCACCTCATCGAGAGATCGAGTTCTCTATTGACTTAGTGTCTGGTATGTCACCGATTTCCCTGGCACCATATCGTTTTGCCCAAGCCGAATTGAGTGAGTTGAAGATTCAACTCCAGGAGTTGCTAGATAAGGGCTTTATTCGCCCTAGTGCTTCGCCGTGGGGAGCACCGGCCCTCTTTGCTAAAAAGAAAGATGGTGCCTTGAGACTTTGTATTGATTACCGAAAATTGAATCGGGCTACGGTTAAGAACAAGTACCCTATGCCTCTTATAGATGATCTGTTTGACCAGTTGAAAGGGTCCCGTTGTTTCTCTAAGATAGATTTGAGATCGGGTTACCATCAGTTGAGGGTCAAGGAGGAGGATATCCCAAAGACGGCATTCCGTACGCGGTATGGCCATTATGAGTTTCTGGTGATGCCTTTTGGGCTCACCAATGTACCGACAGTATTTATGGACTTGATGAACTGGATCTTCCGAGAATTCTTAGATCGTTTTGTGGTCATCTTCGTGGACGACATTCTGATTTATTCACCTTCAGAGGAGGAGCACGGGGAACACTTGAGAGTGGTGCTTGAGTTGCTTAGAGCCCATAAGTTGTATGCCAAATTTGGGAACTGTGAGTTCTGGCTAAGAGAGGTTAAATTCTTAGGCCATGTAGGTGTCTGTTGATACATCCAAGATCGAGGCAGTGCAAGATTGGACACAGCCTAAGAGTGTTTTTGAGATCCGCAGTTTTCTGGGATTAGCTGGGTATTACCGCCGGTTTGTGAAAGATTTCTCCAGGCTAGCTTCGCTGTTGACTAGATTGACACGGAAAGGGGTCAAATTTGTATGGAGTGAGACTTGTGAAAAATCATTCCAAGAGCTGAAAGTTAGACTTACCACCACTCCTGTTTTGATTATTCTAGAGAGAGGTTTGAGTTATGCAGTTTATTGCGATGCCTCACGAAAGGGTTTGGGTTGTGTGTTGATGCAAGAAAGGAAAGTGGTAGCCTATGGCTCGCTGCAATTGAAAATACACGAGAGGAATTACCCTACACATGACCTAGAGTTAGCAGCTGTGATTTTTGCCTTGAAGATTTGGAGGCACTACCTGTATGGTGAGAGGTTTGAGGTGTTTTCGGATCATAAGAGTCTGAAATATCTGTTTACACAGAAAGACTTGAACTTGAGGCAGAGGAGGTGAATGGAGTTCATTGAGGATTACGATTTCAAGTTGCACTATCACTCGGGAAAGGCCAATGTTGTGGTGTAGACACCCCATTTTTGACCGACCTTAAGACTCAGACGTCACCGATTGAGCGCTTGGTGATGTTGCATAATGTGCTTGTTCAGAAGCTTCAGAGTTGCGGCCGTGAACCCTGCCTCCGGACTTCCGAACCCTCTTCTGTGCCTTGTCTCGGTTTGCGAACCAGACTCGGTTTTCTCGGTTTCTTTTCCTGAGGGGAGGGAGAGGTCTAGTAGACCATCTCTCAATGTCCGTAGGCTACATTTGGTGGCCGTAGGCCATTTTGCCCTTTTCGGAGCCCGGTTTCCGGTTTTCCGGGACCGTCAGGCCGTGTGCCTCGGTTCGGGACCGCCTAACCATCTCCGTTTGCTCTGATTTTTGGCATACTTCCTATTTGCTCCCTTTTGAGGGACACTGGGGTCCCGAAAACCCACTTCGTGGTCGAATGCCACTTTCGGTGCTTAACAGCCCATTTTCGGGACCTCGAACTGCGTGTTTTGGCCCCGGAACATTCGTTTTGCAATGGTTTTCGTTCATTTTTGGCAGGTACCTCTGTTTTATCACAGGGAAGGTCACTGAAGGGTGGGAGGCCAGCAATTGTTGCAGCAACCAGTTATCTCTCCTCCGGAGCCTCCCGGCGCCCGTTTTCCCAACTTCCGGGCTAATGTTGAACACCTTGGAGTTAGTGTTGCCAACTTTCGACCACATATCTGTGATCTACACACTTGGGAGGACCCTAAAAGTTCATGGCCGGCCACTATTTTTTATCAATCGGCCACTTCTCCTAACCGAGACCTTTTCTTGAGGGAGCTTGACCCTTTTGGACCTTTTTTTTAGCTTCTCCAAGAAGCTTGACCTCTTTTAGCTTCTCCAAGAAGCTTGACCCCTTTTTTTAGCTTCTCCAAGAAGCTTGACCTTTTTATTTAGCTTCTCCAAGAAGCTTGAACCTTTTGACCCTTTTTTTAAAACCTCTCCAAGAAGCTTGACCCTTTTGAACCTTTTTGTTTAGCTTCTCCAAGAAGCTTGAACCTTTTGACCCTTTTGGCTAGCTTCTCCAAGAAGCTTGAACCTCTTGACCCTTTTTGCCTAGCTTCTCCAAGAAGCTTGGCCCTTTTGCTCCAAGCTTCTAAGAGAAGCTTGGCCCTTTTGGTCAAAGCTTCCAAGAGAAGCTTTGCCCCTTTGGTTTCTCTATGTAAAGAGAACCTCTCCTCCCCTTTAGGAGGTTAGAAAATTGGTTCTTCAAGCCTCAAGAGACAAATCCTCCTCCATCTCTCTCATTTTCCTAAAAAGCTTCAAGTACTACACCACCATTTACACTACAACACCAAGCTCTACCACCACCACTCCATTCCAAGAGCAAGGAGAGGAATTCCAGAAGCTAAGAGGCAACAAAGTTGGCCCAAGAAGCAACAAAAGAATTGATCTTCAAGGGTAAGTCCACTTTCTCTCTTTTGAGCTCATTTTTTGCAACATTTCTTAGCCTTTCCTTCTTGTACATTTGAGCTCCGACCAAAACTGGAAAGATCATTATTTTGAGCTCATTTTCATGTCTCATTAAGGGCTCAACCCTGTTTGAGCCCTCCATGTTGCACTTGCTTCAATGTCCTCCTTAAATACCGTTTTCTTGCATGCTTTGGCAGCCCATTATGCTTCCATTTTTGGACGATTTGCAGGCCTAGAGATAGTCTTATTTTGACCTTCTTAACATGTTTCATTAAGGGTCTTTGGCCATTTGTGGAATATTTTGCATACCTCATGTTATAGCCACTTTTGAGCCTAATTTTGCATTGCATTTCTAGCATGTTTGTATTCTGTTTTGGCTGTTTTACAGTTCTGGAAATATGCTTATTTTTGGTCCCTCTTCAATGTTGTAGAAGGGAATTTTTCAGTTTGAGCATTTCATATACCACTTGCCTCTTTGGCTACCTTTTGGTTCGTTTTCTTGCGTGTTTAGTTAGCCTACCATGCTTTTGTTTTTGGCCATTTTACAGGCCTAGAGATAGTCTTATTTTGATCTATACTTCATGTTTCATTAACACTTTTTTTCTGTTTGGTGATTATTTTGTATACTTCATGTTATAGCACCTTTTGAGCTTTGTTTTGCATCACATTTTTAGCATATTTGTATACTGATTTTGAGGCTGCCATATACTGTAAATGTTCATATTTTTGGTCCCTCTTCAGTGTTGTAGAAGGAAATTTTTCAGTTTGGGTTTTGCTTATACCACTTGCTTCATTACCCCTCTTTTGCCCCCTTTTCTTGCATACTATTTTTCCCTTACCTATGCTTGCTGTTTGGCCATGTTTATAACTGTGAAAGTGCATCTTTTGGGACTGTCTAGCTTTTGTCTTTGCATTTCATGTCCATATTGTGCATGTTTAGCATAGCTATAGGTCATTTCGGGTGCCTAATGTTGCATTTCGGGACATTTCCTTGCATTTCATGTCATTTCGCCTCATCCCGGGGCTGTTTTCCCCTTGTTTTGTTGCTGGAATTCCATTAGCATGCTTGCATATCATTTTTGCCATGTTGCATCACATTTTATCATTGCCTCGGTTTGCGTGCCCGTGTGCACGCATTTCGAGGCACCTCATTTTTATCCGACGGCATCCTATGTGAGTGTGGCTGAGGCTCACTCATGTTGGTATAAGCCCATATCATGTTTCCATATCATTTCATCGCATTCTGCCATTGCCTCGGTTTGCGTGCCCGTGTGCACGCATCTCGAGGCACTTCGTTTTTCATTCATCGGCATCTTATGTGAGTGTGGCTGAGGCTCTCTCATGTTAGTATAAGTCCATTTGTCATTTTCCATGTCATTTGCATTGCGTATGCACCGCCTCGGTTTGCGTGCCCGTGTGCACGCATTTCGAGGCACCTCATTTTCTGCCATCGGCATCTTATGTGAGTGTGGCTGAGGCTCTCTCATGTTAGTATAAGTCCATTTTGCATTTTCCATGTCATTTGCATTGCGTATGCACCGCCTCGGTTTGCGTGCCCGTGTGCACGCATTTCGAGGCACTTCATTTTCTGCCATCGGCATCTTATGTGAGTGTGGCTGAGGCTCTCTCATGTTAGTATAAGTCCATTTGTCATTTTCCATGTCATTTGCATTGCGTATGCACCGCCTCGGTTTGCGTGCCCGTGTGCACGCATTTCGAGGCACTTCATTTTCTGCCATCGGCATCTTATGTGAGTGTGGCTGAGGCTCTCTCATGTTAGTATAAGTCCATTTGTCATTTTCCATGTCATTTGCATTGCGTATGCACCGCCTCGGTTTGCGTGCCCGTGTGCACGCATTTCGAGGCACCTCATTTTCTGCCATCGGCATCTCATGTGAGTGCGGCTGAGGCTCACTCATGTTGGTATAAGCCCATTTGTCTTTTTTCATATCATCGCCTCGGTTTGCGTGCCCGCGTGCACGTATTTCGAGACACATAACATCACCTCGGTTTGTGTGCCCGCGTGCACGTATTTCGAGACACATATCATCGCCTCAGTTTGTGTGCCCGCGTGCACGTACTTCGAGACACATATCATTGCCTCGGTTTGCGTGCCCGCGTGCACGTACTTCGAGACACATATCATTGCCTCGGTTTGCGTGCCCGCGTGCACGTACTTCGAGACACATATCATTGCCTCGGTTTGCGTGCCCGCGTGCACGTACTTCGAGACACATATCATCGCCTCGGTTTGCGTGCCCGCGTGCACGTACTTCGAGACACATATCATTGCCTCGGTTTGCGTGCCCGCGTGCACGTACTTCGAGACACATATCATTGCCTCGGTTTGCGTGCCCGCGTGCACGTACTTCGAGACACATATCATTGCCTCGGTTTGCGTGCCTGCGTGCACGTACTTCGAGACACATATCATCGCCTCGGTTTGCGTGCCCGCATGCACGCACTTCGAGACACATATCATTGTCTCGGTTTGCGTGCCCGCGTGCACACATTTCGAGACACACATCATTTTCTCGGTTTGCGTGCCCGTGTTCACGCACTCCGAGGCATTTCATTTTCATAGCATTCTGCATTTTCTCGGTTTGCGTGCCTGCGTGCACGCATTTCGAGGCATCTCATTTCATAGCATTGTGTACGTTAGGATTGTATCTTAGTTGAATTTCATGCATATCATGCATATTGCATCGTGTCTGGAATAGGAGTTAGCCCGGGCACGGGAAACAAGGTACATTTCGTACTCCGAGTGACGGAATGTGTCTCAATTCCCCAGTCACCGACACTCCGGATTATCCATGATGGAGTTAGGTTTTAGCTGTAATTTCATGTGCATTCATCCTATATTGAGTTGTGCATTTCGACTCCTCTGCCATCATGCCTCGGTATGCGTGATTGGTGGCACGAGGATCGAGACATGCATATATTTGTGCAAATACATTGCTATGCCCCTTTCCTGCTCTCTGTTGCAGCAAAACCAGGAATCAGCAACTTTTCAGGACTTGGCACGCTTTTCAAGAATAACAGGTGTAAACAGAGGCTAATTGGGGCATTCTGGTGGATTTCCGCACAAGACAATCCGGACATGCATCATCCATCAGAAGCAAGGCAGTCCCTGGCTTGCACGCCAGATTTATTTGCTTTCTTAGTTAATTCATTAATTAATTAGGATTTTGTAATATTTTGGACTGTAATATTCTTTTATTCGGGACTGTAATATTTGGACTGTATTATTTATTCGGACCCTCTGCGCGAGGGCCACAACTGTAATAAGTGTGCATGAGTGTGATGTATGTCTTCCAACCCCACGTCTTTCTCCCTTTTATTTATCCGCTTATGATGGTTAGATTAGGGCATATTTAAATTAGCATACAGTATGACAGCATGTTTGCATCATTCATCTGTATTGCATGCATCGGGCTCGGCGCATCATACTAACTGCATTGTACTTTCAATTCCAAATTGAATACATGGTAGTTATAGCATTCCATATGCCATCTTAGAATAACCGAGCCTGCTATAGTTGCATTTTGCATGTGTTGCATTAGGCATTTCTGTACACTTAGGATCATGCATGATTTCTAATATAGTTTCTATTTTGGCTTGGAGTACTCGGTGAGTTTTATGCTTTAGCATCCTTGCATGCGTGTGAGTGAATGCCATGATAGCATGCTTACCATGAGGCTATGTGCTTATATGATATAACTGCCTGAATGCCTGTGGGTGAAGGTTGGGTTACTTGAATTGGGACAATTCATCAAATGTTTGTTTTAAGCCCACTAGATAGTGGCAAAACCATCTTTTCCAAAAGCCCACCTGAGGGTGGCAAATCCGTGTCTTAGCCTACCTACGGGTAGCACCATCAAACCATTTTCAAATAAACAAGCATGAAATGTTTTGTTCCAATTCGAACGACCCAGTCTATATTTATATGCTGCGAGCATCACATAGTAACCTAGGCTAATAACCGGAATAAGAACATACAATGTTTTCAAAAATTGATATCATGGTTAGTAGAGGCCGGTCTATGACCGGGCGAGCGGAGGTGCTCACGAAGTGACCTTCCCCAATCGTACCCAAGTTCCCGAGCCGAGGCAACTTTGGTGATGACGGACACGTGGCCTTTTGGCACCGAGTCAGGGTTTCCTAAATTTCCCAAAATAAAATATTTAGGTGGCGACTCTGTATCTGGCAAAGCAGTCCATGTTTGGCACTTCTTTCAAAAATCTGTTTTCTTAAAACGATTTGCCGGATTTGGACTCTTTGGTTCAGATTTAGAACCGTGACTGCGAAAGTCGAGTCCGAGCTGTAGCGAGGTCCCCCGCGGGCTTGTTACATGTGGCCGATGCGCTTAGTAGGAAATCCATTAGTGATGTAGCTTGTATAGCCATCCGGGAGTAGGAGATGTTGTGTGCACTTTGAGAGTTTGACTTACTCTTGGGTGAATCCGTTGGATCTGTGGCCTTATTTTCTATAGTGGCGCAGCCTACACTTGTGAATCGGGTGTTAGAGGCACAGAGAGGTGACTTTGAGGTAGAATCCCTCCAGGAGAAGATCTCCAGTGGAAAGGTTGAGAAGGGTTTGATTGTGTATCCTGACCTGAGTGTGAGGTACCGAGACGTTTGCTTGTGCCGGAGTCTTGCCGAGAGGAAGTACTCCAAGAGTTTCACCATTCACGCCTTGCGATGCATCTGGAAGGCACTAAGATGTATCGTGATTTGGGTCGTCAGTTTTGGTGGCGGGGTATGAAGAAAGATGTGGCAATTTTTGTGTCTAAATGCCTTACTTGTCAGCAAGTGAAGGTCGAGCATCAGAGGCCAGCGGGTTTGTTACAACCTTTGCCTATTGCCGAGTGGAAGTGGGAGCATGTCACTATGGACTTCGTTGTAAGTCTTCCGAGGACTCAGTGGGGTAGTGATGCTATTTGGGTGGTAGTTGACCGGTTGACTAAGTCGGCGCACTTCATTCCTATGTGCGTGAGAGATTCGGTAGATCATCTTGCCGACTTGTATATCCGGGACATAGTGAGGTTTCACGGTGTCCCATTGTCGATCGTCTCAGATAGAGATCCACACTTTACTGCTAGGTTGTGGCAGAGTTTACAGAGTGCCTTGGGCACTAGATTGACCTTTAGCACGACTTATCATCCTCAGACTGACAGGCAGTCTGAGCGTACTATTCAGATCCTTGAGGATATGCTTCGAGGCTGTGTCCTTGACTTTAGTGGTTCGTGGGAGAGGCACTTGCCCTTAGTGGAATTTGCCTACAATAACAGTTTCCAATCGAGTATCGGTATGGCACCGTTTGAGGCCTTGTATGGCCGACCGTATAGGTCTCCAGTTTGTTGGGCTGAGGTGGGTGATGCACCTTTGTTGGGCCCGGAGTTGGTTCGGGAGATGACGGAGAAAGTCGAGCTTACCCGTAGCAGGCTTGTTACAGCCCAGAGTCGCCAAAAGAGTTATGCCGACCGTAGGAGGAGGCCTTGGGCATTTGAGGTGGGTGATCATGTCTTTCTGAAAATATCACCTAGACAGGGTTTGATGAGGTTTAGGAAGAGGGGGAAGTTGTCCCCTCGGTTTATTGGCCCTTTCGAGATCCTTGAGAGGATTGGTGAGGTTGCCTACCGTTTAGCTTTACCGCCGCAGTTGTCCGGAGTGCATGACGTGTTTCATGTTAGTATGCTTCGGAAGTACGAGCCGGATCCGTCGCATGTATTGGATTGGGCTGACTTAAAGGTCGATGTGGATGCCTCGTTCGAGGAGAGACCGATGCGGGTCTTGGATAGACGGGAACAAGTCTTGCGAGGCAAGATGATACCCTTGATAAAAGTTTTGTGGAAACATCACGGGGTTGAGGAAGCCACTTGGGAACGCGAGTTGGAAGTCCGTGAGAAATATCCAGACTTGTTTATTAATGTATAATCATGTATTGGAAACTTTGTTTTGTTGATAAACTCTAAGAACATTGTATATGTTTTGGTTTATGGAAATATAGTAATGGTTGAGTATCCCTTGAAAATGGAGGTCAATTTAGCATTGTATATGTTGAATGTGTTGTAGAAATGCAAATATATTATTAACATCGAATATGTTATGGAATTGTGAACCATGTATATTGGAAATTGTTGGATTTTGAAGAAACGCATGTTGTTAATGCATATCGAAATATATTGTGATTTGCCTCTTGAAAAAAGATGGGATGACCGGTAATGGGTCAGGATGTTGAACATTGAATGGTAATACGGTTGAGAATTGAGAAAACATGTTTTTGAAACTTATATCTAATTTCGAGGACGAAATTCTTTAAGGGGGGGAGGTTATAGCGATCCCGGTTTTCCCTCTATTGGTTGTTGTATTCCAGACTCGGTTCCGTAGATGTGTGTTGTTGTATAGGTTTCATTTCCGTCCATTAATTCTTTGTATACGAGTTTTAGAATGTGTTGGGCAGGTTTGTAGCAGGTTGGGTGTGTTTTGAAACAAATGGTTGCTGCCCAGATTTTGGTGTCTTCGCTCGAGCGAGACTTTTGTCGCTCGAGCAAGCTCTGTGTTTTAGCTCCTTCGCTCAAGCGAGAGTTCAGTGGCGTGTCTGGTGGCTCGAGCGAGAAGTCTTACGCTCGAGCTTGCGTCTGCGTCTCGTTTGACCTGAAGGTTGCATTTCTTGGCTCGAGCGAGCGGGGACTATGTTTTGGGTTTCTTCGCTCGAGCGTGCTTCTGGGTTGCAGACTTGAAGCTTCGAATTGTTGGCTCAAGCGAGACTTTGTGCGCTCAAGCGAGGTGTCTTTGTATCTGGTCGCTCGAGCAACCACTCCTTCGCTCGAGCGAGGCTCAAATATATCAGTCCGCAGCAGCTTCTTCTTCTTCACCTTTTCTTCATCTCTTTTATTCAAAACCCTAGAACGGTTGCTCTCTCTCTCTCTCTACATACCTTCTCTCTAAGATTTCATCTACTTCTAGAGTGTTTCTACCATAATCTCTTTGTAAGAAAGATAGAGAGTGGTGTGGGCTTCACTTTAATCTGAAAAATCATGTATTTGGAGCACTTTGAGTTTTCTTCATCTACTCCTTTGGGCTTCTAACTTCGAGGTAGGGATACCCTACTCCTTCTTATGGGTTTTAACATAGATTTTAGTCATTTTGTATAAATGGTGGTTTATGGTTAATATGGGAAAGTTAGAGTTTGTTTTAAAGTTATAAAAAGGGGGTTTTAAATTGTTAAACCCCATGTATATGTGAGACCTTGGAAAATGGATGTATTGTTGCTAAATTGATGAAATTGAACCTTAGGGTTGGTATTTGAAAAGGGGAGAAAATGCCCTAATTATATTGAATAATTAATTTTGGGAAATATGGAATTAAGTTGGAAATCTTAAAATTGGGAATTTATGAGATTGAACGGTGTAGTTGGATTAATGAATCACTCACCCATGATAATGTTGATAATTTATCTGTTTAATAAATTTATTATTTGTTTAGAGATAACTGCTTTGGGCCAATCTTGTGTGTTGTAGACACTGTATGTTGATTAGAGAAAACTGAAACTAATCACCTGGAATGTGTCATTGAATATGACGGTTGGGATATTACATCGAATATGTGTATTGGTTGATCATTGTATATGATAAGTGTTTAAATACATTGTATATGTATATTGTTTGGGAGGAGATAGGGGATGTACTCCATGGTTTGAGAGAAGATAGGGGATGGACTCTCAAACCTATTTGGGAGGAGATAGGGGATGGACTCCATTGATAACTAAGTTGGCCGGAGGGTCCAAGGTGAAAGTCCCGAAATCTTGATTACGTTTGCATAACGTAGATAATTGAAGTATGGAAGTGTTTTAATATGAGTTATAGTCTCATGTGGATTGTAAATAATGGAAGTATTTTAATATGAGTTGTAGTCTCATTTAATTGTTTGGCTAGATATTGAGCCAGGTTTATGAATGTAAGTTGGATAACTAAAGGAAAGTGGAATGAGACACAGATGTAGTTATCATGGAACTGGAATGTGTTGTAAGTTGATTTACAAGTGTTAACCATTTATCAAATGCTAATGTTTTAGTTATTGTTCATATTTGGTTTAGTATATCTCTACTGGGCTTTGGCTCACCCTATATGGGACATGATTTTCAGGTTCAGGTGATATGCCACCTCCAAAGACGTAGCTTGGGAGGCCTTGAGGCAGATAGATCTTTTTGTCGTTTTCTTTTGGTATTACATGTAAATTCAAGCCAAGGGCTTACAGTGTATTTGAGTTAGTACTCTCTTTTTGTAACCAAGTGTTGGCTAGGAAAGTTGTAAGCCCTTAGGGCATTTACTTTTGTTGTCAACATGTAATACTTTTGTAATGAATACTCTGATGAATGGAAATATCCTTTATTCTCTTATGTCTATGCATGCCAAGAATGTGGGTTTATATATATTATTTTGAGGGCGTTACAAGAAGAGAGAGGGAACAAATGAGAAATATCCAAATTAGCTTTGTTAATTTTTAGGATAAATTATATACTTATAACCTTCAAATTTTATTCAAATTTCACTTTGATCTTTTATGCTTTAAGCAGAATTTCATAGTTTATCGAAGTTTGAGAAAACTGCATGGGCTTCATTTTCATTTTCTTAAAGTTGTATTTGGAGTATGGATCTAAATAAGAATTTAAAAGGATTAAAAAAAAATACGTAAAATATAAATAAAATATAATTACATTTTATATATATATATATATATTTTGTTTTCTTTCCAAATCACTATCCGAATTTATACTCTACATATAGGCTAAGTATTTGACTTTGATGCAATGTAAGTTCTCAAAATTGCAAATGCTTTGCCAAACTGACCCAAATTGAGATGTATCAGAAAAACGAGGTTTCACAATAATTGGGCAAGACACTAAATAAATGATTTTGTTTTTATTATTCTTTTGATGAAGACTTGGAAAAATTAGCAAAGACTTGAAGAAAATGACTTTTCACATGGCAAGGACCAATTTTTATTATACATTATTAAACGTCGTCCGTATTGAAGGTAATACGGACAATTGGCTATAAAATATGTGTAAACTATATTGATTTTTGTTCAAATTTATGAAAAGAATAAAACTATATGTATCAATTGATATATCAATTAGTATACTAACGAATGATGTGGCATAATTTTAAAAGTTTTGAGCCTTTGTAATTTGTATAATAGATGAAATCTACAGTTTTGAAATAATAATGTCATAATATATGTCGATGTACTAATTAATGTACTAATTTGTGCATCTAGCACCACTGTTATAATAATTACATACATATTTTCTCGGGTTTTCAAAATGATAATTACCTTCTTTCTAATTTGCAATAGTATTTAGGGGTGTTTGGGAACTTAGGTTTGTGGCTTTTTTGGCTAAAATAATCAATAAGAAAAATATTTGAAAGCTCTAAATTATGAGCTCTAAAGGAGCTCTAGGGGGTGGGCCCCACTCATTGATGTGATGTTTTCGTCTTAAGTTTTTTTTTTTCTTTTTGAATTTCCACCTCATTAGTGCTTAATTAGTTCTCCCAAATTAAAGGGATTAATCATTGTTGAATCAATAAATACAAATAGTCTAAAATAGTCAATAAAATAAAATATCACATCCAAGTCATAATCATTTTATTTTTTCTCTTACAACCTGTTTGCATCCATTTTCGTAAATTTCCTATCGACAGGTGGACCAATTGAGTGATGAAAGGTGGCAATAGAGTCAAAGTGAAAGTCTTCTATTGATCGGAGGGACAGGTGGCATGAAGAAGGTGATCGTGTTCATGAAGTGGTAGAAGTAACCTTGGAGTAGTTACTAACTAGTTTGTGGCTTAGTGTGCTGGTTTGTAGGATATGATGCTTGCAACTGAGGGCTTATTCTCTGTTGATATGGTGCTCAGAGTGATGAGAAGCACGTGGTAGCATGGAGGAGAGTTGGTTCGACAGGAAGAGTTGAAGGTTTGGTAAGGTTTGAAAGGTTGGAAGTGAGAACGCAATTACAGTAGCAGTTAAGAAGTTGCAAGTTTGAAGGAGTCATGAGATCATGGGCCAAAAAAAGAGAAAGAAGATATAAAAGCCAAGAATTTGTAAAGAGAAGGACATCAACAAAACATCAACACTCAACATAAGTTCAATTAGGAGTAAATTACTTTAACATATCATAAGAGTAGTTTATTATCTCTAGGAGTAGTTTTAATTTAGTGTTTTTGTGATGGTTTTCTGGTTCTTATAATCAGTAAAAAATTTCTGGTTCTTTTGTGTTTTTGTTTTTGTTTTTGTTCACATATTTGTAACAAGTAACAATTTTAGCAATACAATATCAATTTTTAGTTTGTTTCTCTCTATCAATAACCTCCAAAGAAGTCCTTGAATCTGTCAAGGCATTAAGACACTCAACCACATTGCTTGATCATGTTGTTTGTAAAATTTGGTTTGTTTGTTGTTTGTCAATTTAATCCAAACCAGATTTTTGCTAACAATTGTTGGCACGCTCGATGAGACCTATCTACTTTGGAGTTATGGTGATGAAGAAGCAAACTATTGCTTATGGAATCATGCTTTCAAGTGGCATGTCTATGTCTTATGCGCCCATGGATGCAAACCGCCAATGGAATGGCAGTATTCCCATGGGTATAAATTATCAATGGAATGTCTCATCTTCCATGTCTAAAGATTGCCAATTTTATGGCAATGATTTTAGCACCTATTGCCAACATAATGGCATGATACAAGATATGGGAAGAATGATTCGACATTGTAAAGATGATATTTATTGGCGCAAGAATGAAAGTTTGGCCATAAGGAGAGAAATTAATTCTCTTTATCGGCAAAGATTTCAAATAATTTCATTGTCACCATATTATTTGATGCAAAGAGATTTAAATTATTTTGATGAAAAAATTCATCAACTTGAAGGTCAAATTTACCTAATTGATGAAGAAATTTGATATTGGGAGCATAATTTAGAAGGCTTAATAGCCAAGAAAAAAATTAAGGTATGAATATAATATGGCTTGGGAGGCTAATATCCATATTTTTAAGGAGCCAATTATTCATGAAAAGCCAAGGTATGTGGCTTGAAGGGTTGGTACACCAATTTCATTGGCCAATAGTGGCTAAAATAGAAAAATAGTCCCTTCTCTCAAAAGATGTTAAAAATTCATTACAAAATAATAGTGAAAATACACTGGAGGGGGCATGAATTTTTACCAAACATGGCAAAGAGTGACAAGCCATTAATGGCTACAAAAGAAAAGCAGTTCGTTTTGACCCAAAAAAAAATGATGAAAATCTATCACAAAATGATTGTGAAGCCAAACATGGCTAAAAATCATGAACAACCCACATTTGTTGAATTTGAAATTTTTGACATTGTTTATTTTGTCAAAAGTTTTGATTTTCTAAAACTATTTGATATTATGTTTTCTGTTATCCAACGACCACCATGGGTTTGTAGTTCACATCAAAAATTGATTTTGATAAATTGGTTAACAAAAATAATATCTTATTCTTATAAGTTTGATAGAATAAAAAAAATGACCATATAAAACAACCTAGGCCAACCAATAATGGCCAATGACCAATTATTTATACTTTGCATGAAGGTCAATTTAATGGCCAATTGTTTAGTGTTGATGAATAGACAGAAGGCTAATTTAAGGGCTAATGGCCAATTGATTTACTTTGCATGAATCGACAGAAGAAAGAGAGAAAGAAAAAGGTATATTTTTGCTGATTGATTATGGCCAGGTTGCTGCCAATTTAATTTCGTGTACAACTCTTCAATAATTCTACTCTTCTCATTCTTAAAGAGTTGGGGGGAGAGGCATTGTTTGCACCCATTTTCGTAAATTTCCTATCGACAGGTGGACCAATTAAGTAATGACATGTGGCAATGAAGTCAAAGTGAAAGTCTTCCATTGATTAGAGGGACAGGTGGCATGAAGAAGGTGATCATGTACATGAAGTGGTAAAAGTAACTTTGGAATAGTTACCAACCAGTTTGTGGCTTAGTGGGCTGGTTTGTAGGAGATGATGCTTGCAACTGGGGGCTTATTCTATGTCGATATGGTGCTCAGAGTGATGAGGGGCACATGGCAGCATGGAGGAGAGTTGGTTCGACAAGAAGAGTTAAAGGTTTGGTAAGGTTTGAAAGGTTGGAAGTGAGGAGGTAGTTACAGTAGCAGTTAAGAATTTGCAAGTTTGAAAGAGTCATGTAATCATGTGCCAAAGAAAGAGAAAGAATATATAAAAGCCAAGAATTTGTAGAGAGAAGGACATCAACAAAACATCAACACTCAACATGAGTTAAATTAGGAGTAGATTACTTTAACATATCATAGAAGTAGTTTATTCTCTCTAGGAATAGTTTTTAATTTAGTGTTTCTGTGATAGTTTTCTGGTTCTTATAATCAGTAAACTTTTTCTGTTTCTTTTGTGTTTTTGTTTTTGTTTTTGTTCACATCTTTGTAACAAGTAACAATTTCAGCAATACAATATCAACTTTTAGTTGTTTCTCTCTGTCGATAACCTGTAAAGAAATCCTTGAACCTATCAAGGCATTAAGACACTCAACCACATTGCTTGATCTTGTTGTTTGTGAAAATTGGTTTGTTTGCTGTTTGTCGATTTAATCCAAATCAAATTTTTGCTAACACAACCATTAAGCCAACTACTACTGCAAAAAAAATAAATAAATAAATAAAATAAAAAAATAACTATTATTAAAATAGTCAAATAGTCAAAAATAAAAAATAACTAAAATAACCAAGTTCTCAAACGAAACATTAGTTACCTCCCCTCTATTACTTTTTTGTCAATAAAAAAATTAAAATTGATGATTTCTTTTCAAAATTCCCTCTTTACCCTTCATCCATTCTAACAAACAAATATCAACTCTAAAATACTAAAAAATATAAGCCCTCCAACTCCATTCCAAAATTAATAATGATTCTAGTGTTTTTAAAGCAAACCAAACTTTTTATTATTATTATAATTTTATTTTATAAACACAACAAAAGATAATTTTATTTTTTCCAAACATGATTTATTTATTTTTCTTCATAATTTGTTTTTTTTAATCACATAGTAAGCCAAGGGTAGCCTTTGCAAAATTGATACTATAACACTGTGTTTGATTGAGCAGTTTGGGAAAGAATTTGGAAAGAGAAAAAAAAAAGTAAATAAAATGTGAATAAAATATACCTACATTTCATCTAGTTTCACACACCTTTTCCCTTTTCCTTTTCAAATCTCTTTTCAAATTCTCCAACCAAACACAATATAATTATTTTAGAGTTCATTAGCTCATTTGTACATCAAAATGTTGGTTCAGTCATTTAACAAATCAACTAAAGCCAAAATAATAAAACCAACTAAAAAACTAACACCAACTTAACATAGGATAACTTGGGAGAAAACCGACTAAAAAACTTGCACCATCTTAGCATAAGATAGCTTACAAATCTCAGGAAAAAAAAAAAAAAAAAACCATAGGAGAGGTAATGTTCATTTTAAAATTTTGAGATGAGGTATCTGCAATTGTCATAAATCTTTTAAGGGAAGGGCTTCTCTCCATCCACTTTCATTTCAAAATTCAAGTTTTACAATGCATGCCATGATGGTGGAGAAAATAAACGAGTGTGCTTAGAAGCTTCTTGTATACATTAGGCGCTTCTAAATACTAGGAAGTGAAATTTCATATTATTTGGGTACTAAGTAATATGAAGTATATAAGTGTGTGGGTGATTTTCCGACCACACTGCCCGCTTAGTAACCAGCTGGAGAGCACTGGCAGAATAGATGGCACCTGACTGACCTGTAACAGAAATATAAGAATCCCGCGGTGGTTTCGACCACCCGGGGGCACTCCGACGATCAAGTCAGTATATCTCTCAAAGATAATCAAGTACTAAACTCACAAGCTTGAGTATCAAAAGCATACCTTAGACCCATGGGGGTGCCTCTCTTTTATAGCCAATACAATCCTAGTCCCAATAGGAGCCTGGTCCTAATGGACTTGGGATTACTGCTAATCTGGAACTCCCAGTGGATTTAGGATAAACTCTCTAAGAGTCTTATCTTTACCCAAACTGAAGTCTTCTCCCAATCTAGGACTCTTGTCCATATCCAAGTTGAGTTCCCTCTTCATTCTAGGACTCTTGTCTCTTATCCGCTTATCTCGGATTCTGATATCTTCGGAGGCAACCTCGGCCTAGCCGAGATGACCTCGGCACAACGACCAAGACACGTGGCACCTCGGCTGACACGTCGGCGTCACCTTGCCACGTGTTGGTACTCAGAAAATATATCCCCACAACTGCCCCCTAGGTTCTATTACCTCGGCATTCTGAGGTGATGGAACCTACACTGTTCGTTCATCTGTGCCCCTCTGTCTGAGATCAAACTTGCCGACCTCAAAGTTTCCTGGACTTCGCTGTCCACTGGTGTCAAGAATCAAGTTTCATGTTTTCCAAACTGCTTGAAATCGCACCTCCTAGCCGAGATTTTAGTTCCATTAATTCGTAAACTCCAAGAGCTTTGCAACTGTTCCACTCGCACTCTCTGGTGAGTTCCCGATTTCCAGTCATCTATTTGACTCCAACAATTTTCATATCGGCGTTTATTTCACTTTGTAGGTTCATAAACTCTTTACTTGCTATTAACCTCAATCTTTCATAACTCTTCTGATTTACTTTGAATCTGTTTATTTGCCCTCTGTTGTCTTCTATTTTTGTCTGTTTTCAAGTCTTGAATTGTTTGAATGCCTGGCACTGTTCTTGTCATATCCGCTTTCTGTTGCTAGCATCATGTCTGGGTCATTACTTTCTTGTTCTTCACATACTTACTTAGTGCCTGTGCACTTGGCTTTATTCTTGAACTTTGTCGTCTTGTTGACTATTTTTCTCTTTTTTTCATTTAATCCTCTGGCTTTTTTTTTTTTTTTTCCTTTCTAGCTCTTTTGCTTAAATCCGTCATTTGTTCCAAGCTTTCAAGCTTCTGCAACTGTCTTCGTTTCTCTTCTCCGGTAAAGCTTTACGTCATTCTGTCATTGTCGTCAGACTTCGGCGATTCTCATTCCGTCTTCCCTCTTTCTGGTAAGCCACTGTTCCTCTTGGTTTTATTTCTTGTTGCTTTCCAAGAAGCTCTGCTTCATTGTTTAATCACCATTGCTTGTTTTACCCGTTATTTCCAAATCATCTTCTTGAATACACACTGTTCACACATCTGTTGATTTCTACCACTGTTCTTGGCTTAACACACTTGTGCAATCCTTTTGTCTTAATTTCCTGATAGCTTCATCACCATTTTTGATTTACGAATTACATTCTTGTTTCTGTTTTCTGTGTCTTTTCCCAGATTTTTTGCTTTCAATCCTTGCTTTCAAAACTTCGAGGTGCCAATCGCCAAGAAGAGCTTTGATCAAACTCTTCAGGAGGTTGATGCTGAGCTCGTGGCTGAGAAGGCTGCTGAGAAGTTCTTTCCAACTGTCTTCTGGGGGTGAGACATAACCTACCGTTGATGCCGAGTAGTTTGCTTCCTTCTTAAAATTGATGCCGAGGTAGCGGTAGAGAAGCTCCTCCAACTGACTGCCGAGGCTGAACCATTGTCGTCCGTCAAAGTAGATTAGTCCGACGTTCTTGCTTTCAGTCCCTAGTTTTTTAAGGTCTTCATTTTTGTACTTGCCAACTTTCTCAGCTCTTAACAAGCTAGTTGGTCATCTCGGTTGATCATATCTTGGAAACGTCTTTCAGTGTTATCTCGGCTATACCAAACTTGTAAATTGCTACAAATTTCAACAAGTGGTAGACTTCATAATCTTCGGTTAACTCATTTTGTAATTTGCTCAAAAATTTCAACAAGTGTTAACATTCCTTGCTCCTTAATTATCATTCCTTCCCCCTACACCTTCTCCCTGGCCCCTAATGTGAACGCAAGTTGTACTTAGGATCACATTAGGGAAGTGGGCTTCATGCTGTAGTCACAGACCTGATGTGTTCTTCTTTCGCCGATGTATTAAAACTTCTGGTATTTAATTCACCCCCTTTAGACCCTCTTTCTCTTGGCCTTTGCAAACTATCATCGCTATTTCTTGAAGCATTTATTCCTTTTCACAATTCTGGTCACCTCTTCTGGTGTGTACTTAGTGGTTCTGTTCTAATCAAAACGACGTTTGACTCTGGCAAATCTTTTGTCGACATTTAACTTTGTGCACTCTTTAGCTTGTAAATTCTTTCAGAATTTCAACAAGTGTTAAACATCATTTCGGTTTAACTTCGGTTAAGTATCATCTCAGTTTAACTTCAGTTAAACATCACCTCAGTTTAACTTCGGTTAAACATCATCTCGGCTTAACTTCGGTTAAGCATCATCTCAATTTTTGAAGTTTTTCTTTTTTTTGTCGCTTGTACTCTTGTACCTTTTTGTTCTTTAGATAATGTAATCTCTGCATATGGCCGATGTGCCTCCTTGTTCTTCAATGTCTAATTCAACTTTCATTCTCTGAATGAAGCGCTCTTTGTCGCCCTCCCGGACGAGGATTTTCTTCAGTGTCTCTTCACTCTTTTTGGCTGGCTCCTTGCCGACATCATCTAGGACCTCCATGTCTTCGTCTTCAATCTCTACCTTCCCTGGTTCCCGAATGTTGCAGGTAGTTTTCATTGCTGCCATGGAGCAATTCTTTGCCTACAGTTGGTCTCATCTGACTTCTTCAATCCCATGTTTTGAGGGAACTGCCCCCATTGCATGCAACCATGGCCTTCCTAAGATGATATTGTATGGCGAGGGCGTGTCAATCACCATGAATTCTGTCTTGATCTTCTTCTAACTGCTCTTGCATGATTCTATACTTAAAATATTTTGCATGCCTTTCATACTTTGCCTCCTTTGTGCAATCTTCTCGGGATTACATACCTCGGGTATAATAGCTACAAAACTTTTACTTCGGCAAGATACTGACCTGCAAACTTTTCATAAATTCTAACAAGTGTGAAACATATACTACTCAATGTTAACTTTGCAAACCTTTTCTCAAGTTTCAACAAGTGTTTAAACGGTGATCTCGGTCTAGCCTACTTGTAAATTGCTACAAATTTCAACAAGGATTAACATAACAAGTGTTAAACAATAATCTATTTGTAAATTGCTACGAATTTCAACAAGTGTTTAAACAATATACTTAGCTTTTACCTCAACCTGTAAATTGCTGCAAATTTCAACAGATGATCACATGTCGGCTTAACATTATCTTGTAAATTGCTACAAATTTCAACAAGTGTTAAGCATCTTCTCTGGTTTAACCAACCTGTAGATTGCTACAAGTGTGCAGACTATAACCTCGGCTTCACTTCGACTTGTAAATTGCTACAAATTTCAACAAGTGAAGAGAAACAGTAATCTCGGCTTAACTTCAACTTGTAAATTGCTACAAATTTCAACAAGTGAAGATATGGAATCAGCTTAACTCCAACTTGTAAATTGCTACAAATTTCAACAAGTGAAGATAAGGAATCAGCTTAATTCCAACTTGTAAATTGCTACAAATTTCAACAAGTGAATTAAGGAATCAGCTTGACTCCAACTTGTAAATTGCTACAAATTTCAACAAGTGAAGACAAGGAATCAGCTTGACTCCAACTTGTAAATTGCTACAAATTTCAACAAGTGGAGACAAGGAATCATCTCGGCTTAATTTCAATTAAGCATCATCTCGGCTTAACTTCGGTTAAGCATCGTCTCGGCTTAACTTCGGTTAAGCATTATCTCGGTTTAACTTCGGTTAAACATCATCTTCGGCTTAACTTCGGTTAAGCATTATCTCGGCTTAACTTCGGTTAAGCATCGTCTCGGTTTAACTTCGGTTAAACATCATCTGGGCTTAACTTCGGCTAAGCATCATATTGGTTTAACCAACTTGTAAATTGCTACAAATTTCAACAAGTGGTAACCGCATTCTTCTTCTCTTTGCCCCCAATGTGAATTTAAAATCCACTTGGGTTCTCATCATGTAGGTTCGACCTTGTCGCCGAGGTTGAATTCAATCCGAGGTTGTCGGCCTTGGTTTCTCTATTGATCTTACTTGGCTCCAACTTGAGTTTGATTTTCGGCCTCGCATCGGCGAGCCGTTTCTCTTTTCTTGTTCCGATGCCTTTGTTCCTGGCATGTCTTCCTCGGCCCTAGCATACTTCTCCATTCTGGCCAACTTTAGTCTGATCTTGTGTGTTTCCTTTTTATCTTCTGGGATTTGAGATCTGCTCATTGTGCTCTTCTCTTCTCGGACTCAGGTCCTGAGATCTTATCTTCTGGAATCTTGGATCTACTCACTCAGGTTGAGCTCTTCTTTTCTCGGACCTACTCATCTAGGCCGAGATCATGTCTTCTGGGATCTAGGATCCGGGATTTGCTCACTCAGGTTGAGCTCTTCTATACTTGAATGTTATCTTCTTGGGAGCGCTCATGCCCCCCCCCCCCTGTCTTTGCATCCCTTCTAGAAGGGTCTTCGTTCCTCCGCAAGTATCTATCCTTTCATACCTGGAAGTCGTCTTCGTTGCTTCGATCTGTTGTCTTTGGTGCGTCACCTTCCTGGCCGGCTTCTTTCACTCCGTGACTCTGGTCACGAGTGTCTGTGTTGCTATTGTCCCCTTCAACGTCGAGATCAATAGGTCTTTCACTCCCAGCAGGAGCGTAGTCTCTAATCTAGTCATTTTGTTCGTCATTGGCCATCTATTCTTCTTTCTTTCCCACAGACGGCGCCAAATTGTGTGGGTGATTTTCCGACCACACTGCCCGCTTAGTAACCAGCTGGAGAGCACTGGCAGAATAGATGGCACCTGACTGACCTGTAACAGAAATATAAGAATCCCGCGGTGGTTTCGACCACCCGGGGGCACTCCGACGATCAAGTCAGTATATCTCTCAAAGATAATCAAGTACTAAACTCACAAGCTTGAGTATCAAAAGCATACCTTAGACCCATGGGGGTGCCTCTCTTTTATAGCCAATACAATCCTAGTCCCAATAGGAGCCTGGTCCTAATGGACTTAGGATTACTGCTAATCTGGAACTCCCAGTGGATTTAGGATAAACTCTCTAAGAGTCTTATCTTTACCCAAACTGAAGTCTTCTCCCAATCTAGGACTCTTGTCCATATCCAAGTTGAGTTCCCTCTTCATTCTAGGACTCTTGTCTCTTATCCGCTTATCTCGGATTCCGATATCTTCGGAGGCAACCTCGGCCTAGCCGAGATGACCTCGGCACAACGACCAAGACACGTGGCACCTCGGCTGACACGTCGGCGTCACCTTGCCACGTGTTGGTACTCAGAAAATATATCCCCACAATAAGCATAACAAATTAAATAAATAAAATAAAAAAATTCATGCCAATGTTTTTTTTCCCCATCAATTATGTCTGAAAATTTAACTACACAATTCCTTGAGATAAATTACCTCTTTTTCATTCTTTGCTTTTTAACAGTCCCTTTGACATTACCTCGAAGGTCTCAGTTAACACAATCAAATCAGTGGAGCAATATTTCTTATCAAATGAAATGATAACTTCAAAATTGAAATCTTTAACCATTTCTCAGTGATTTGTATTTAGAAAAGTCTTTCAACCGTGGGATATGTCCAAAAAGTAAAGCTCTCAAAATTGCAAATGCCTTTGCCAAACTGATGAGAACGATCATCAAAAAGAATGGTTTCATAATACATTAATTAATTGTGCAAGTAGACAACTTGGCCAAATACTTTGGAAAAGAGAACTCATATCATTACCTGCCTAGTTAGGACCTTACTCATATATATTGTACGGGGAGGAAATAATTCTCCTCGTATAATCCTGTTGACCAAGTCCACGCTCCTCCGTAAGACGTCGCTTTGTCACCTGAAAACACAAACGTGAGCTAGCCGGCGGGTGTGTGCCGGAAACCTCTCCGATGCCTAAGTCAGAAAACTTGACAAATAGACAAAGCTCTATGTTCTCAGAAAGAATTATGTTCAATTACCTCCTCCAAGGTGATGCTTGTAGGCTTTTATAAGTTTCCCGTGGCACAATCCTGGTAGGACTTGTATTTCTCCATGCAGAGTCCTTCTAGGATTCATACTCCAAAGGATAATGCTTATCCTTTTACACCCTCCCCCACTGCTTAAACCAAGTGGGATGGTTTTCTCCATAGCCGAACTACCATACGACCGAAATAACATTGGCTATGCTGAGCCACAGAGAAGGCCGAACTATCCTTAGCTCGGTCTTCTCTTCTAACTCATTACTTCGGCTGCCCTTGTTCAACCTTGACGTACTTAGATCAAACTTCCAAGTAACAAGTTCTGACCGACCTAACCATTGTAAGTCACGACCGGACTAACTCCGAAACCGGCCTTCTCAGAACATACTGTGACCGGACTAACTCTGAGACCGGCCTAACCGTAAGTTGCCTAAAGACCGGAGTAGTTTTACTCTTCCTTGGGCCGAAGTAAATATCTCTTCTTGAGCCGGAGTAATTTCTCCTCCTTGGGCCGAAGTAACTTTGTCTTTCTGGGCCGGAGTATCTATTGCGGCCTTCTTACTTAGTCCTTCGCGTTTTGGGCCTCAATGCCCAACTCGCGGCTCGGCCCAATTTTTCCCAAAAATTACCCTCTCAATTGCCCCTTAATTCCATCTGCTTAGCATGATTGGGATTACCAGCTCATCAGCCGAGCTGCCGTCGTTTTAAGCTATTCCAGCCGAGCTAAAAACCCTCGAATTTTTCAGCCGAACTAATTTTACTCCGGGCCCTGGTTTGTACGGTCAAAAACGTCTCTTCAATCATAGTGTCTGTAACGCTTCCCATTCCAGTGACACGTGGCAGGCTCTGATTGGCTAAGGACGGCTGTCACGCCGTCTTCGTGCTTTGTGATCTTGAAACAGTTCCCGCCCAAATTTTGGGCTCTCTAACAAAAGTGATCCCTGAGGCTAGGGTATCTTCACTTTTACTATTCCTTCATCCTCCCTCTCTGCTTTTTTGCTGCTCGAGTTCTTCTTTCAACTGCAACAGATTTTCAAATTTAGTCCCTTCTTTAACCTGGTAAGCAAATTCTCTTTCCTTCTTGTTCTGTTTTGCTTTCGTATCTGCATAGCTTTGTTTTGTATGTTTTTTGCAAACATTTTTCTTCATTTGTCTGCTTTGCTTTCGTACTTTTATGAAGAAACCAGTGTAACCCATGAGTATATGTCATATACCCTAGAGAAAACTCGATTTTGATCCAGAATCACATCCCAACCGAACTAGGATACTGTTTGTGTTATGTATGTAAATAGATTCAGAAAATAACCGAACTAGAACTTGTAAGAATATCAGTAGTTTCTTCTGAACCACTCTAGCCGAGATAAGATCACCGAACAAGCTTGCACATACCGAACTAGGTACTTCGGTCTATAACCGAGCTAAGCTTTCGGGGCCAAGCCGGTTTTCTTCGTTCTTAAACCGAACTCGGAAAGCCGCCCCTAGAGGCTTAACCGAAGTAACTCTATTCATACTACAACCGATTTAGGCCTTGGGGCTAAACCAGCTTTCTTAGTTTTTTAGACCGAACTCGGAAAGCTGCCCCTAGACGATAAACCGGTCTAATCTGCTCAACACCGAGCTAACAAACCTTCTGATGAACCGAGGTAGAACCAGCCCACTAAGCCGAAGTAGGATTTGTATATCTTGCTTATAATTTGTAGCGCGGTCCAACGATCTGTGCTTAACCCCTTTGTTTTCTACTTTGCAGACTTAGGTTGCCCAGGCACTCCTGCGTGTGCTCAACCGAGCTACTGAGCCTAGTTTTTGTACCGAAATAATTTATTCATAAATTATACAACAAATGGGTAAGTATAGATATTTAGTCGAAACCCCTGGTGGCATGGCCGAATTTAGGCAAGATTACCAGATTCCTGATGATGTCCAACTGGTGTTGGCCAAGAAAGATGCTACTCCCTGGGACAATGAAGGCTTCGTCCCTTTTACCCATCAATCCATAATAGAAACCGGACTACGGTTTCCTGTCCAACCGCTAATCTGTGAATTTCTTAGACAGACTAGGTTGTGCCCCACCCAACTGTCCACCAATACATATCGTATTATAATGGGAATAGCCGCACTGAACCACCAAACCGGACTAAATCTTGGCCTAGCCGAAATATTCCATCAGTATTCCATCGGCTCGAAGAATGCTGGGTGGGTCTATTACCTTAGGATTCGCCGCCACCGAGAGAAGATAATTAAGCACACACCGGACAAAGATCTTAACGATGATGATTTCTTTTGGGTCTCTGGGAACTTTGAGGATTTTCAAGCTCAAATTCCTGGCCGACCTATAAATTGGAAAATGGGAGAGCCTGGTAATTTTACTTCGGTCTTCTGCTTTGTGTGTTATCTCGGTTGTTTAGTCTATTAGCCGAACTAACACTTCTCTTTTTTGCAGATTTCGCCCATCTCCATTCCTTGTATAGCTATCCCAACCTCGGAGTTTTGCGAGCCGCATTTCGGGTTAAAGAAAGAGGTTGGGCCAAGCTTCTGAATTTCGAGCCGACCTACCGGTATAGCGGTCGCCGAAAAGCCAAGGTAACTGATTTTCTTCTTGAGGAAGCACCGGAACCGGACCCAACTTTGCCCGAGATAAGACTTGTCCCACTAACAGCTGAAGAAGAAATGGCAAAGAAAAGCAGAGTTAGGGCCCTCCTGACCGCAACAACCAGGGCCGAAGTAACACCAACTACTGAGGTGCAGCCCGCCGTCGTGGCCCTTCCTTCTCAACGGCCTTCTTCATCTCGCCCTTCCAAACGCGCCCGATCTATGTCAGCCGAACAGCAACTTGTTGATGAGGTCGAATCCGTCCCCCAAAGTCCTCATCCTACCCCCCAACCAGAGCAAACTGACCGAGCTCGATCTCCGAAGTGGGCTCCGCCACTGATCTTCAACGACCGAAACATCAAAGCCACTGACTCGGTCGTGGCTGAAAAAGACCACCAACTGGCCTTTAACCTGGCCAAAAGTGTGTGCCTCCCCAAGGACATGGAGCACCACTTGAAGCAGCTGAACACCGAAATGAAATCAATTCGGTCTGCTTCCAAGTCCATGATCTTGGTAAGTAGCTCTCGTCTGTTTTTTCTGTCTAAATTTTTCGAACTATTACTTCGGCTGAGATGAAATTTCTGTTTTGCCAGGCTTTGCAAAAGAACAATGTCACTTACAGGAAAGTCCAAGAACTCCGCAAAACCACAAGGCAAGCGATGGCCGAAGCCGAAGCAAAGGCGGCCGAACTATTGGAGGCCGAGAGGAGAATGACCGAGCTTCAAGCGGAGAACGGCCGACTTGCCGATCTGGTTGACTCGGCTGAAGCGGAGAAGCAAAAAGCGGCCATTGTAATGAAAGACAAATATCTGCGTGAGCTACTGAAGCTTGAGAAGAGAAAAGACGCCGAAATAAATGAACTGAAAAAGAGCATGGGGGCGGCCGAAAAGGAGGGGTTCAAGCGAGGTTTCAAGGAGGCAGAGGAGGCCTACGTCAAGCAATGCGATGCCGCCAAGGAGCTTTTCTTCAAGTGCGGCTGGAGGGCGGCTGTGGAGAAGCTCGGTCATGATCAACAGACCGAGGTCTTCAACCCTCCAGAGTACTTTATACCGAAGTCCCTTGCGGGGTATGCGGATGCCATGCAGCAGCAATTCCTTGAAGGTTCAGATACTGACGAAGATTCTGCTTCTGAGGATACTCCGGTTGAAAACGTGGATCAGATAGATCGGCCGGAGTCCAGAGTGGAAGATCTGACTATTGAACAGCCAAATGAAACTGTGGCTCCGGTCGATACCACTATTGTGACTGAAGGAGTCCTGCCACCAGAGACCGGTCTTCCAGCTGTCACTGATGCTGCCTTTGATGCCGAGATTGAAGATCTTTTCGCTTGACTTTGTATTCTTTTTCTTTGTAACCGAACTACACTTGTTTGTAATGACTTTTTCTTTGAATGAAAATTTTACGCAACTCTCATTCCGGTTGTTGTGTGTATGCCTGTATTTTGTAATGTCTTCTATTACTCCAACTGTTATTTCGGTTTTGGTTGGTTAGACTATACTTATCAGCCAACCACTCCTTAGCCGACATAATTACTTCGGCTGAGGAGTACTAAGTGTTGGTTTAATCCAGCCAACCACTCTTTAGCCATGCACTTGCTTCGGCTGAAGAGTAACTAGAGTTGGTTTATTCCAGCCAACCACTCTTCAGTCTTGCACTTACTTCGGCTGAAGAGTAACTAGAGTTGGTTTATTCCAGCCAACCACTCTTCAGCCTTGCACTTACTTTGGCTGAAGGGTAACTAGAGTTGGTTTATTCCAGCCAACCACTCTTCAGCCATACACTTACTTCGGCTGAAGAGTAACTAGAGTTGGTTTGTTCCAGCCAACCACTCTTCAGCCATGCACTTACTTCGGCTGAAGAGTAACTAAAGTTGGTTTATTCCAGCCAACCACTCTTCAGCCTAACACTTACTTCGGCTGAAGAATAACAAGTGTTGGTTTATTCCAGCCAACCACTCTTCAGCCTTACACTTACTTCGGCTGAAGAGTAACAAGTGTTGGTTGATTCCAGCCAACCACTCTTCAGCCTTACACTTACTTCGGCTGAAGAGTAACAAAAGTTGGTTTATTCCAGCCAACCACTCCTTAGTCATGCACTTACTTCGGCTAAGGAGTACAAAGTGTTGGTTTATTCCAGTCAACCACTCTTCAGCCTTGCAGTTACTTCGGCTGAAGAGCAACAAGTGTTGGTTTATTCCAGCCAACTATTGAAGTTATTTTTTCCAGCTAACTTCTAGTTTTTGGTTATTCCGACCAAATGTCCTGCAGCCTGGATCCTTATCCTGGGCTTAGGAAGGGTGTTGGTTTAATCCAGCCAACCTCTAAGTTAGTTTTTCCGTTTAACTTAGAATTGAATGCTTGCAATATACTTAAGTCTTGAAATCTAACTTTTACAAAGAGTAATCTGTGCTAAAAAGAATCTCATTTTATTGAAGGAAGAGAAAATTACATAATGTTTGAAAAAGAAAAGCTAAAAGTAAAATATCTTGAGATTGGCCGTATTCCATGGCCTAGGGATTGCCTTGCCATCCTTGTCTTCTAGATGGTATGCCCCTTTGCCGGCTAACCCAACCACCTTATAAGGACCTTCCCAATTTGGGCCTAACTTGCCGTCTCCTGGGACCAAGGTGTTTCCCATTACTTTGCGCAGTATCCAATCGCCAATTTTGAATTGTCTTGGATGAACCTTTTTGCTGTATTTTCTGATTAACTCTCGTTGGTATGAGGCGATGTGGACCAACGCTCTTTCTCTTCTTTCTTCTGCAAGGTTGAGTTCTAAGGCTATGGCTTCTCCATTTAAGTCTGGATCAAAATTTTCGCTTCGAATTGTGGGGAGGCCAACTTCTAGTGGGATCACTGCTTCCATGCCATAGGCTAAGGAAAATGGTGTTTCTCCAGTTGATCGCCGAGGTGTGGTGCGGTAAGCCCATAAGACGTGAGGAAGTTCATCCGCCCACTTGCCTTTTGCTTTCTCTAGCCTTTTCTTTAGTCCATCCAAGACGACTTTATTTGATGCTTCAGCCTGCCCATTTGCTTGAGGATAAGCCGGTGTGGAATTGTAGAACTCTATCTTGTATTCTTCACAAAAGCTTCTGAAGATTCTGCCGTCGAACTGAGTTCCATTGTCTGAGATCAGTGCTTTTGGTATGCCAAACCGAGTGATAATATTTTGCCAAACAAACTTCTTCACATCTTTTTCTTTGATTGACGCCAATGCTTCTGCTTCCACCCACTTTGTGAAGTAGTCTGTTGCTGCGAGAAAGAATTTTCTGCCGCCGGGCGCTGTTGGAAGAGGTCCCACTATGTCCAAGCCCCACATTGCGAAAGGCCATGGGCTAGTTAAGGGTAGGAGTTCTCTTGCTGGTTGATGTATTTGGTGCGCGAATTTCTGGCATTTTTCACACTTCTTCTCGTATTTCTCTGAGTCTGCTTGCATATATGGCCACCAATATCCTTGTGAAATAGCCCTGTAAGCGAGCGACCTTCCCCCTTGATGACTTCCACATACCCCTTCATGTATTTCGAACAGGAATGCTTCTACTTTGCTGGGATGAACGCACTTGAGGTAAGGCCCAGAGAACGACTTCTTATATAATGCCAAAGATGGAGATAGCCAAAACCGCTGCGACTTTGCCCTTATTCTGTTGGCTTCTTTTTTCTCTTCTGGTAGGATGCCGTCTTTTAAGAACAGGATGATGGGATCCATCCAAGAAGGGCCTAATTCTGCGCAATACACTTCTTCTGCTTCGGGGTCTTCTATGCTTGGTTTTGGTAAGAAGTCGACGAGTAATGGATGAGGGATTGATGTATCTGCCATTGAGGCAAGGCCTGCTAGCTCGTCCGCTCGGCTGTTTTCCTCCCTGCCAATTTGTTCTATTCTTACCACATCAAACTTTTTGATCTCCATTCTGACTAGCTCTTGGTACTTGGCCATTCTGTCGTCCTTTGCTTCGTATTCGCCAGAAATTTGGTTTACCACCAGCAGAGAGTCACTGTACACCATTAGTTCGGTTGCTTTCATGAAGTGTGCCGACTTGAGTCCTGCGAGAAGCGCCTCATACTCCGCTTCGTTGTTGGATGCTGGGAAGCCAAGGTTGATTGCTTGCTCTATAACCAGGCCGTCTGGAGAGATGAGGACTATGCCAAGCCTTGCACCATGTCAGTTGGATGCTCCATCCACAAAGAGCTTCCACATCTCTCCAACGAATAGTTTCCAGCAAGTGGAAGGATCGGACGATGCCATGGGGTCAAGGATGGTGTTTTCTTCAAGGTCCATGTTGGCTGTCTGCCCTTCGTCCTCTGTTTGAACTGTTGGTGAGCCGTTGTTTGTCTCTTCCTTGTTGTCCTTAGTGTGGTCTGCCTTGGTGCTTGATTGACTAGCTACTTCTAGGGGTTGCGCTATTCTGGCGTCAACTTCCGTCCCTAGTTCGGTTGTGTCAGTTAGGTCGACTGGGCAGATATGATGACTTCCAGGGGTAAATTCTGCGACGAAGTCTGCCAAAGATTGAGCTTTTATTGCGGTCTTGGGTTGGAACTTGATGTCGAATTGTCCCAACTCTACTGCCCATTTCAAAATTCGCCCACTGAAGTTCGCCCTTTCAAACAGAGCTTTTAGTGGAAAGGCTGTGAGGACGACGATGGTGTGGGCGTGAAAGTAGTGCGCTAATTTTCTGGATGCCATCATTAATGCTAATGCTTGTTTCTCTAATGGCAAGTACCTTGTTTCGGCTCCCAATAATGTCTTGCTGACATAAAAGATGGGCAAGTGTTGTATTCCTTTTGCACGAACCAACACCGCGCTGACTGCGTGCTAAGAGACTGCCAGGTACAAAAAAAGTTCTTCACCAGGTACTGGAGTAACAAGTAGTGGTGGGGAAGACATGTACTCCTTCAAGCTTTCCAGAGCTCGGTCGCATTCTTCATCCCACACGAACTTGGCCTTTAAAGCTTGGAAGAACGGTCGTAGTCTGTCCGACGATCTGCTTATGAACCGGTTGAGTGCAGCTGCCATACCAGTGAGATGCTGCACTTCTTTGACTGAGTTTGGTCTCTCCAATTCCTGGATTGCTTTGATCTGAGAGGGGTCTGCTTCTATACCTCGGTTGGTCACCAGGAAGCCCAAGAATTTGCCAGATCCAACTCCGAATGCGCATTTGGACGCGTTGAGGCGCAACTTGTGTTTCTTCAGGATCTGGAACATCTCGCCCAAATCTTTCAGATGGTCATTCTCATCCTTGCTTTTTACTACCATGTCGTCGATGTAAGCCTCCATTGTTCTGCCTAACAATGGTTCAAACATCTTGGTGACCATCCTTTGGAATGTCGCCCCTGCGTTCTTTAGGCCAAAGGGCATGACCTTGTAGCAATATAACCCCCTTGGTGTTGTGAAGGATGTGACCTCCTGGTCTGGTTCGTGCATGGCGATCTGGTGGTAGCCTCTGTATTCATCCAGAAAGCTAAGTCGGTTATGCCCTGCCGTTAGGTCCACCAGTTGATCTATCCTTGGTAGAGGGAAGCTATCTTTTGGGCACGCCTTGTTGACCGTTTTGTAGTCGACGCAGACACGCCATTTACCATTCTTTTTTGGCACTACGACGGTGTTGGAGATCCATCTTGGGTAGTGCACTTCCCTTATCGCTCCTGCCTCCAGCAGGTTGCCTACCTCTTCTGCCACTATTTCGGCGTGGTGGAATGCCGATCTGCGCGTGCGCTGAATGACTGGTCTGGCGGATGGGTGGACATTGAGTTGGTGACTGATGAAGTTTGGATCAATGCCTGGCATGTCGTAAGGTGTCCAGGCAAACACTTCGATATTAGAGGTCAAGAATTCCAAGACCTCTAATCTCTCAGTGCTGGACAACGATGAGCCAAGCAAGAAGAACTTATCCGGGTTCTTCTCATCTATTTTTACCTCCACCAAGTCTTCCACTGCTTTCTGATCAGCCTCTTTGCCGACATCCGCGAATAGTTCATTACTTTCTGGCTCTTCCACCGAATGAACGTATCCTTTGGCAGCTCGGCTTCCATTCGCTGTGGCGAAGCACTATTTCGACATGATCTGATCGCCATAGACTTCTTCAATTATACTGGCGTCATTGGGGAACCGCATTACCTGATGGTATGATGACGCTACCGAACGCATGGCATGCAGCCATGTTCTGCCCAGGATGATGTTGTAGGTGGAGGGGACCTTCAATACCCAGAACTCCACCTGTTTTGTTACACTTCCTGCTCTGACTGGAAGGATTATTTTGCCGACGGGCCACTCTGGCATGGAGTTTAATCCAATCAGGGGAGAAACTGCAGGTGCCAAGTCTTTGTCTTGCAGTTTCAGTTGTTTGAATGTGTCGTAATACATGATCTCACATGAACTACCCTGGTCAATCAGAATCCGCTTGACGTCAAAATCCTTGACTCGGAGAGTGACGACCAGGGCATCATTATGGGGGCAGTAAATTCGTTCTAAATCCTTATCTGAAAAGGTCATGACGTTAGCTGCCTCTGTCCTCCCCTTCTTGATGGCAGGTTGGGCACTCAATATTTCCCTAAAGTGCTCAGCCTTCTTGATTGAACCTCTGAGCTCACATACGCGCTCGGGTTCAAAAACTCCATGAATTACATTGATAATGCCTTGAGGTGGTGCATCGTTTGGCATTCTATTGGGATGGTCATTATGATCTTGGGGGGCCGGCTGCACTCCTCCTTCAATGTATTCGTCCAAGTGGCCTGCTGCCACCAATTCTTCCAAGTGCTGTCTCAGTGGCATGCAATTCTCAGTTCGGTGCCCCTTTTCTTTGTGGAAGGTGCATCGTGATCTGTCATCATAATTTTTCTGACCTTCCCCTAGCTTGGCTGGCCACTTGACAAAAGGCTTGTCTTTGATTTCGCTCAAAATTCGATATATTGGTTTTTTGAACACCGTGGTTATGGCAGTGCGGATTCTCAACCATCTTTTGTCTGGGTCTTCTCCGTTATCTCGTCTGCCACGCCCGTTTTTGTTACTTCGGTCGACCGTGTTGACCTTGGCAGGGGTTTTCTTTTCTGGTGCTGCGGTCGTACTTGTTTTTGCTTTAGCACGCGCGCCATCCTCTTCTACCCTGATGTGCTGATGCACTCTTTCCATCAGGGCCTCCATGGTGAGGGGTGGCGTCATGGTGATCGAGTCCCTTAATCGGTTTCCTACTGGTAGGCCTCTTTTATATTGCACAATGGCCAGATTGGTGGGGCAGTCTCCAATCTGGTTGAATGTCTCCCAGTAGCGACTGTTGTAAGATCTGAGGGTCTCTTTTTCACCCATGTCGATGGAGAGTAACTGGTCTATCTCCACCGGTGTCTTAGTATTTGTCCGAAACCTTGTTACGAACGCTTCTGCCAATTGGGCCCAGGAGGCTATGCTACCCTCTGGGAGCTTTTCGAACCAAGTCAAGCCTAGGTCGCCCAGACTTGACGGGAAGAGGATGCACATTAAGGCCTCGTTTCGCCTGTACACAGCCATGACTTGGCGGAAGTGGCTCAGGTGTGAATATGGGTCCGTCTTCCCTTCATATGTATTGAATTTCGGCTGAAGGAAGCCTGATGGTAGGGGTGCGTTTTCGATTGCTGGGACAAACGGCGAAGTCTGTAGTCTTGCCAATGCCTTGTCTGTTGGTTCGTAGGCCGGTCGCGGTATTGGCATTCCAACCTCGACGCTTCCGTGCGTCCGAGGAGCCAACCGTTGTAAGGCCGAAACTCGGTGTGGATCCCTTGCCCTGGCATCCTCCTTGCATCGTGCTTTTTCTTCTAGCACGGTTCGTAAGTCGGATGACCTGGGTAGCTCGGTTTGTCTGGATCTGGTTTGGTGCGAATGTGAAGGCCAATACGTGCTTCCTTCAGTGTATGATCTTTCGGATCTCGTCCTCTCAGACCTGGAGTGACGAGTCCTTGAAGATAAGGAGTGAGTGTCGCCTGTCCTGAGGCTTCTGCTCTCTCCTTGGGAGGGTGTAGTATTCCTACTACGACTCTCTGAATGGCGAGGGGGCGTCTTGTGCTTGCGCCCCTCTCCTGTCGCCACATCTTTGGTCTTCATCTGGCGTTTCAAGGCCTCCATGTCCGCCGCCATCCTTTGAATTAGTTCATCCTGTTCCTTTACGCGATCTTCCAGGGCTTGAGGATCAATCCTCCTCCTTTGCCTGTCGGGACTTTGAGAGTGACGAGGGCCGCCATTCCGCCTTCCCCTGCCACTCCTCCTGGAATTATGTTGTTGGGGCTCCAGATCTGCCATAGGAGGGACAGAGGGTAATCCTTCGCGCCTTGCGCCCCCTTCTAGAGTTAGTCCGTCGACGGCGGACTGCGGCAAGTCTTCAATATGTGCCATTGATTTGTGAAAAAAGGAGAAGCTTAGTCAAGAGGTTTTTGTTCTCTGTCTGTTCTTCCCACAGACGGCGCCAATTGTACGGGGAGGAAATAATTCTCCTCATATAATCCTGTTGACCAAGTCCACGCTCCTCCGTACGACGTCGCTTTGTCACCTGAAAACACAAACGTGAGCTAGCCGGCGGGTGTGTGCCGAAAACCTCTCCGATGCCTAAGTCAGAAAACTTGACAAATAGACAAAGCTCTATGTTCTCATAAAGAATTATGTTCAATTACCTCCTCCAAGGTGATGCTTGTAGGCTTTTATAAGTTTCCCGTGGCACAATCCTGGTAGGACTTGTATTTCTCCATGCAGAGTCCTTCTAGGATTCATACTCCAAAGGATAATGCTTATCCTTTTACACCCTCCCCCACTGCTTAAACCAAGTGGGATGGTTTTCTCCATAGCCGAACTACCATACGACCGAAATAACATTGGCTATGCTGAGCCACAGAGAAGGCCGAACTATCCTTAGCTCGGTCTTCTCTTCTAACTCATTACTTCGGCTGCCCTTGTTCAACCTTGACGTACTTAGATCAAACTTCCAAGTAACAAGTTCTGACCGACCTAACCATTGTAAGTCACGACCGGACTAACTCCGAAACCGGCCTTCTCAGAACATACTGTGACCGGACTAACTCTGAGACCGGCCTAACCGTAAGTTGCCTAAAGACCGGAGTAGTTTTACTCTTCCTTGGGCCGAAGTAAATATCTCTTCTTGAGCCGGAGTAATTTCTCCTCCTTGGGCCGAAGTAACTTTGTCTTTCTGGGCCGGAGTATCTATTGCGGCCTTCTTACTTAGTCCTTCGCGTTTTGGGCCTCAATGCCCAACTCGCGGCTCGGCCCAATTTTTCCCAAAAATTACCCTCTCATATATCATATTGCATGTCTTCCTGTTGATAAAGAATTCACAAAGTATAAAGAATCAAAGAATATTTTATTGCTCTGAGAGGCAATCTTGATATTAGAATCATTGAATTTACACGCACATCAAAATTGAATTAACTATTGACATTTTCAATGCAAAATGGGTGCAATTTACTGCATTTGCTACCTAACTCCCGAATAGAACCAGTGCTACTGATAAGTTAATTATATTGGATTCATTATGCTCAAGCAAGCGTCCAAAAGAGCTTCGGTCCTTTAGACATGTGGTGCTTTTAGCAAGACAGTTGAGCCCTTTTTTTCAACATGATTGACCCCTTTTTTTCTGTTGGAACAATTTTCTATGTAAATAAAATAAATGAAATAAATCAAACAAAATAAATAAATAACGTACCGAATTTATTTATTGAACCGAATTAGAAGAAAATTCAAAGACCAAGTCGAGTGTGTGACACACTGTCCTTAAGATAGATTCGCCCCGCTACAGTGCTTACGGTTGAGTGGCGTCTATCTCCCAGGATACAATGATCTTCACAAACTTGTAGAAGCACTTCAAACAAATTTGTTCGGTGAACCAAACCTGTGTTCTAACTCTCTGAATATTTATTCTAAAACTAAAATGAAGAATAATGCATAAAATAAAATCTGGACAGTAAAAGAGACCATTTCAGACTGAATTTTTGGGTAGAAAAAATGCTGGACAATGCTGGTATATATAGAGCCGAACAGGTGCAGAATTTTGAACTAAACAGATGTGGTTTCAAAATGAACAGGTGCAGCCCAGAACTAAACAGATAACTGCTGGAATGTTGATCTGTTTGAATCTGTTCAAACAGTGCAGTTTCGGACAGAAACTGCTGGCAGTTTTATTCAGTTAAACTGTTACAAATTCGGACTGAAGGAGACTCAAGTGTTTGGACAAAAAATTTGAAATTCAAATTTGAATTAAATTCCTGTAATAATTTTTGAAAGAATTCAAATGAATTTCGTCCAAAAAATTAATACAAGAACCGACCCGACCCACAACTCACACCCGTGCCCGGCCGGACGGCGGCGCGTGTGTGGTGGTTTGGGCTAAGGTTCACTTTGTCCATAACTCCTCCCTTCTACAAACTTGGGGTGCCCCTTGGGGGCCAACCCAAGTATTGTAGACTAGAGCTTATATACACAAATAAACTCTCTTAAAGTTTCAATGTGGGACAACCCTTTCCAAAGAAACCCACATTTACTTCCTCAAATTTCCTATTCCGCGAACCCGAAAACGACGTCATGTTCCCATTCACTCATAAATGGTTTTGACGAACCGTCTTCACCGTGTGACTTGCCACGCAACAAGGAACACTTCACCTCTTCGGACCCACCCCAAAAGACGTTTGGGGCCCACTCAATTTTGGGCTCAAAGTCAGCCCAAAATAAGCCTATATAAACCAATTTTCCAACATTTTCAAGAAAAATGATTCATGAATTGTATTTTTACACATAATATTTATCCAAAATGAATTGAAAGTGATATTTTTGTAATTATAAATCATAATAGCAGGTGTGTTTGTCATTTAAAAAAAAAAAAAACAAGAATTGCAAGATGCGACATCATGATGTTTGCATCCCACATTGGTTGTAGATGATATCTAAGACAACGGTGCAAAATACCTCACTACAGGAAATATAGAATTTAGCGGCGTTTATTTAGCGACGTTTTTTTAAACACCACTATTTCTAACCTTTAACGACGTTTTATAAACGTCGCATTTTATTTTGATTAAAACGGTATCGTTTAAGGAATAGAAGTCGTTTTTTAAACGCCTTCACGTGTTACAATAATATTCCTCCCCCTCTCTCTTTAGCTCTGTGAGAATCAGAACCCTTCTCTCTCTCTCTCTCTCTCTCTCTCTCTGCACCCTCATTTTGAATCTGGAAAACATTCATAGTCTTAGAGAAACCAATCCCTCAAATCTCTCACTCACTCGATCGCTCGCTCTCTCTCTAAACCCTTCAGCCTCAGAGATTACGATTCAACCTTCTTCAATTCGGTTTCATCTCAGATCCAATCTCAGAGTGATTTCGACTTCGAAGTTCTCTCTCTCTCTCTCTGGATTTCGAAGCTCCACCACTACCACCATCTGCATCATTGACTAAGGTGAGCACACCGTCTACAATCTTAGTTTCGTATTCTCTCTCTCTCTCTCTCTCTCTCTCTCTCTCTCTCTCTCTCTCAAGCTCTTCGTTCCGTCGATTCTTCTCTTAGGGTTTACATATGTTTAAGATTTCAGATCTGAGTTTTCTCATTCAAAAATATATGTTTGAGATCTAAGATTTCTCATTCAAAAATATGTTTGAGATTTGAAATTTCTTATTCAAAAACATATGTTTCAGATCTGAGATTTCTCATTCAAAAAATATGTTTATGATTTGAAATTTCTCATTCAAAAATATTTGTTTGAGATTTGAAATTTCTCATTTGAAAATATATAGTCTTTCCTCATTAAAAATTTTCATTCGAAACAATATCCTTTTAGATATGAGATTTTCATTCGAAAATACATGCTTTTGTTAAATGATGATCAACTACCATAGCGCTTTATTTTCAAAGGCAACAGGTTCTCTGACTTGATTCACTCTAGCAGGATGCACCGATTATTGGGAGGCCTACGATTTTTGCGACAGATCATAAGGGGTAAATCACTTAAATGCTCAAACTTGTATTCAAATTCTTCCAGTTTGATTTTATTTTCTTTCGCTAGTTGTGGAGTTTTTATCTACGCGAGGAAGTGTTTCTTTGCACAAAATTGACCTCACCCCAAGATAATGTTTCCCCTTTTAATGAACAATCAAATTAATATTGTATTATTCAGATTGTATAAACCACTTGAAAGATTATTCTGGCATAAAATTATTTGCATAATGCTAGTGCTAGATTCTATATTTTTATTTTGTTTTCTAATTTTTGTATGAATTTTATGGAGTTAGACTATTTCAATTGCATTGAATGTTGAGTGATGGTATCCTGAATTTCATTAAATGTTGCATCCTGCAAGTATCTGCAGGTTTCATTTCATCCATATTTGGTCTCCATTTTAGGAATGTAACATTAGTTCTTTCATTCATTTGTCTTGAAACTGAATTTCATTTATATTTCTTAATACTATACCATATCTCAAGGTCTTGTTACAACTTTTAAATGGACTTGTTATTGTGTCTACATCTTTTTGGGCCATGTAAATACCAATGCTGTTTTGAAACTGTGTCAATGAAAAGATCCGATGGGCTCAATGTGAAGACTATTTTAAGTCTCGCAAAGTTCCTGCTGATGCTTTTCTTCCCTCAAGATGGACCTGTTCTGAAAACTGGTGGGATCTAGAAAGGTAAAATTGGTATCCATTTCTGCTTCTGAATCCTGGACTTTTTGTTCCTATATAGAAATTTTTGTTTTTGTTTTTGTTTTGAGCTATGTTGTTGATTGCATTCAAAACGAGCAATGAAGCCAATATATGTTCCTCATCTCATTGAGGGATGTAAATGTGGATACAAGGCAGGTGCTCTTGCTCCCAAATGGTTTTATAGCATCATGTGATGATTGTGCTTTATGTTTCAAGGCTTTGTGCTGTGATTCCAAGGGTTGCCATACTGATCTGAATGATTCCTATGACAGGCTGTAATGCTTGCATCACTTTAGAACTTGTACTTTATAGAGTGCCAGACTTTCAATATGATAAAGAATTTCTCTTTTTTTCTTTCTTTTTTTTGTTTACATGTTCTCTCAATACTAATATGGGTAGATCAGAGAAAATCTGAAAGCACCCACCTCACCTTCATAAATCTCAAACTAGCATCATCAGCATGTAAATTGGGAAGCTCTAGTACAGTTGTTCACGTTGGATTCTCTTGAGCTATACTTCATGGCCAGGGGCTGGTCCAGGTCTCATGGATGCTGCTACAAAAGGTCCTTTGCAAGCGGGAAAGCCAGTTGGTAGATTTAAGATAAGCAAAGAAGCTGGCGAATGGACTGCTACAAATTTCCATCTATACCTACCTTCAGAAACCTATCTTACATGCAGGTAAATACAACATTTTAGGTTCTATGGGTTATTTGGAACAGTGTCTTCTTTTCACTTCTATGGGTTATTTGGTAGGAGCACAACCGGTAATGCAGCATCGAAACAGCAACTGGAGCAACTGGTGGAGTTTCCAAGGGCTAATGAGTCAATTATTATTTATGATTCTGCTTATGTTGTTTATATCACTGATGATAGCCCCAAATCAATCTTTGAAATTCCTGGTGCCAGACAGGTATATGTTGTTGTTTTAAAAAAAAATTATTTTTATTTTTTATGTTTTTGAAAATTAAAAACAAGTACAAGTTTGGAAACATTCACAATTTTTAGAAGGGTCATTCAAATCTATTGAATGAAATTATTCATGAAAGTGTTTAATTTCAACTTGGCCTCGTTTGGGGACTAGCCGGTTTAGCCAAAAAGCCAAAAAGTTACTAAAAAAACCAAAAAGCCAACAATCCATACCAAAAAGTCAAAGATTCTCTTTTCTCTCTACTTTTTGCACATCTTTTCGTAAAAAGTCAAAAAGTCATCCCAAACATACTAGTTTTTTTTAGCTCATATTTTAGCCAAATAGCCAAAAAGTTATTAAATTAGTCTGTTCCCAACCAATTTCACAAAACTAAACCGTAATTTGTCATTTTGTTTGTTTCTTATATTGACTCCCAAGTAGTGAAAAAAAAGATTAAATTGACTTCAAATGATAAATAAATAAATCAAATTGATCACAAAATATTTAGGTACTTTTTTTTTCTTTTCAATTGATGCCTTAGGTGACCATATAAGCTTATATGCTAGTACCTAGTTGTCATAACCCAAACCCGCCCCTATAGATTAAGGTCATAACCGGCCAGTAATCATGAGATTACCTTCGGCCTCAAATCAGATTAGAATATACTCCATCAGAGTTAAGGGGCCAAACGAAAGCAGACTTAAAAATTTCATCCAATGAGCTATGCTTACATGGCATATCAAAACATTTCACATGTACTCAATAATAACTCACACCACATATCAGTAGTTAACATCTTGTATACCCAAGATCATTTAAACACATAGTCAGCTAAACCAACAGCTTATACACATAAACGGTCTATCACGACCAATAGAAATAGCAAAAAGGAATACAAAAGATCATAACCAAAGCCTCTTGCATAAGGCACCTGGGCTGACTTCGCAAAACTCGGGTTCCTTTCTTAAATTCCACTAAGGCTGGGGTTGAACGTCCCTTTGCTCACCTACATACATATAAATGAGAGTGGGCTAACGCCCAGTGAATAATATCAAAATAAAGAGGTTAATGAATGAGATTCATTCATAAATGAATCATACTTATAATGTACATATTTGAACCACTGTTCTCATTCACACCAAATTTACAAATCTCAACAAAGCAAAACGACCTTAGGTCCAACACATCATGTCCATATACAAAACAACCTCAAGTCCAATTCTTATATATAACAATACGACCTCAGGTCCATCTATACGAAACGACCTTTGGTCCAACCAACTCTCTATTCAAAACGACCTTTGGTCCAATTCGAACACATCAAACGGCTTCGGGCCCAATTCAAACATATCAGGTGTACCAAACGGCCCCGAGCCCATTCTCTTTATATTCATATCCATGCGTATTTCATATTCATGATCATGATCCCTTTCATTCGAACGGCCTTTGACCCATCACGGTATTTCAACATATCAAATGACATATTCAAACGGCCTTTGGCCCATCTTTGCATTCATGTCTAACGGCCTTTGGCCCAATCGTTCATATCCAACGACCTTTGACCCAATCATTCGTGTCCGACGGCCTTTGGCCCAATCATTCGTGTCCGACGGCCTTTGGCCCAATCATTCATATCCGACGGCCTTTGGCCCAATTATTCATGTCCGACGGCCTTTGGCCCAATTATTCATGTCGGACGGCCTTTGGCCCAATCATTCATTATAGTCAAACGTATTAAGCGACAAATGGCCTTAAGCCCAATTCAGATATATCAAACGTATCAAGCTACAAACGGCCTTAAGCCCAATTCAGATTTATCAAACGTATCAAGCTACAAATGGCCTTAAGCCCAATTCAGATATATTAAACGTATCAAGCTACAAACGGCCTTAAGCCCAATTTAGATATATTAAACATATCAAGCTACAAACGGCCTTATACAAAATTAGGCATATAAAATACTCATTCATATTTCAAATCAACAAATCCATGAAGTTTATACAGAAGTAGCATTTGGAAAGTAACGTATTTGAAAATATCTTTACTACGATATTACTCACAATGTTCCGCCGATGGATTTACCCTTGTACTTGACCCTACACAATACATAATACATATTGGGTCACAAGCTATTCAATCCGTTCTTAATTTACATATCCCTCTTAGGCCTCTTTCTTATCTCTTTAACTCATTTATAATGTTCAATGTACGCCTAAGAGTGCTTAGAAATGAAAGAAAACGGAAAATGAAACACAAAACATCTTTTCGAAATGTCAGAAACAGGGCTCCCCGCTCGAGCATAAGTTTCCCCGCTCAAGCGAACCCCTTTTTTTCTGCAGAAGTACTGGTTGCCTCAAATTTACGCTCGAGCATGACTTCGAACGCTCGAGCTGAAATTCAAACTACATGGCTTGACACTCGAGCGTGAATCTCCCCGCTCGAGCGGACATCATGTCTGCAAAACTTCTGGGAACCAACATTTCACGCTCGAGCGGACATGCGAAATTCTGGAATTTCCAGAACTGTTCTTGAAATTCAAACTTGATATTCAAAGTATCAAAACTCATGTTTTTGACACAAAATCATGGAAAACATTACATAACATGAGGACAATAACAATATGAGGCCAATCATTCAAAATCATGGTCCAATCTTCAAAATTAATCAACATTTCTTTTTTATAATCAAGGCGCATGCATTCTAACTCATACAAACTCCATATCTCTCTACGGATCATTCATGTATGCACTATATAGACCTCAATACCAATTCAAATGACACAAGTGATGCTCATCCTTATAGAACTCAACAAAATCATGCTTGCATGTATGATTCAACTCTCAATTTCTCATAATTATCATGGTACATGTTAGACTATGCAAATTCATGACAATTCCCTTCATGCATGTTCATATAAACTTCAAATTCATCATAGTCAATTCAGTCTATGCTCTTGGTTACATATTCTCTTTCAATTCACAAAATTACAAACTTAACTTATGAATTTACGCTCAAATACTCACATAGGAGCTTCAATCTTCACAAATTCTAGCTAGATCTTTGAGTTTAGCTTCCAATCCCCAAGCTTTAAGCCAACATTCATGATTTGAGCCCCTCTCTCTCTCTCTAGAGCATATTCAGATTTTGAGTTCACAAAATGAGGGACTTAAGTGTATATAAGCCTATTTATAGGCTCTCTTAATCACACTTCATCAACACTAATTAATTGAGAACCATTACATCAGTTTAATCTAATTAATCTGATCCAAATCAATTTTTAATTAAATTTCACCGTAGGCTCTAAAAATTACGCTAATCACAATGGCGTAATCAATTTCGGGTTCTGTGGCCGATAGAGCCTTCAATTTAAATTCTAAAGCAGATAATCAAACAGATTTTCCTACGGTGAACAGATAGAAATTCAAAACCACATATATTCATATAAATGGCACTCAAAATCATATCAGTCACATAATCACAATCATAATCAAGATTAATTAGCATAACACGGACCAGGGTTATCACACTAGTATTGCCCTTGTTTTCTAAAAAGGGTATTTTTAGAAATTTTGTCTAAACCATTGGTTGAACAAGTGTTTTTTATTTTATTTTTAATAATGGAGTACAGAGAACCAAACAATGAATTTGATTCATGTACTATAGGTTGCAATTGAAATTTCATCTTTCTCCAAGTTTGCCGAGTTCACGGGGGTCTGACTTGGTTGGACTGTGGTACCTGAGGAGCTGTTACACTTGAACCGGTATCCAGTAATAAAGGATTTCAATAGGGTAGTGTGCACCTGCTTCAATGGTGCTTCCAGTATTGCCTAGGCTGGTGGCCTAGCTTGCCTTTCCCCGAGGGCTACCTGGTTAGGCTCTCTCTTTCTCTCTCTCTTCCACTTCTCTCTAATAGCTTTAACTGTTGATAATGTAGGTCTTAACTGATGTGATGTCCAAATACTTCTAAATCTCCGAAACCTTGATCACATCACGGTGGTGTGTATTTTGAATCCCTTCTTTAATTCATGCTATGAAGTTATTTATTTATTCTTCTTGGTTACTACCTTTGTATTGAGAGTGGATTGTTTACAATGTGACAGTTCAAGCAAACAATGTGATCATATGGCTCACTTTTCTTTAACTGTATTCCCCTTTATGTGGTAATATATCACGAGTAAGGAAAAAAAAAAGAGGAAAGATTTTAAATGGAGAATATATTCATGTACATCATTCACTAGGAAGCCATAGTTTTCATTCTGGAATTATTCAAAATGATTTTGAACTTCATGAGTAATATTAAAGATCTTTCAGAATGTGGTATAATAAATTTTTTTCTTTTTTAGATTATTGAAATACAATATAATATCATGTTAGTTATTTTTATTGGAAAAGTGAAGCATTCCCCGAGTCCTCTATCAGGATAGTAAATTTTTGTTACATTCAATCCTTGTTATTTCCAAGGAGTGTGCTCATACAAAAAACTAAATATTTTTGTCCTGTATTACTCAATAAAGGTAATCTTTTTAGGTTTTTTAACCACCTCTCTCTCTCTCTCTCTCTCTCTCTCTCTCTCTCACCTCTCTTTTGGTTTTCCTGCTTATCAACTTTCTTTACCCCTAATCCACAAGATAATATCAGTGGAGAGCTCAAAGTTATTGGGTGCATTGCTGAGTGCACATGTGGTGAATTTTTTGACTCTGGAAATAGGGCAAGGTGTTGGGGACAAAAATAAGAGTACAGTTGAATGAATGATTATTTCATGCCATGCTTCTTCAAAGTTGAAGTGGAAGTTCTTGTGAAGAAATTTTGTTTGATTCTTTTCTTAATTGATTTTCATTTGGTGTCAAAGATTTCTTTTTATCCCACAATTTTTTTTTTTTCTTTAGCCATGTAAACTGGATTCATTTTGCTCTATGTTGCTCTTCTTATTATATCAAAATAATGTTATCATGTCACCTGTTCCTTATGGAATCAATATGTTAAATATATAAATGAAGTTTGAGCTGGTAAGATTGCAGATTGCACCTCTGTGACAGACATTTGAAATAGAAAGCTGATAGGTGGAGAAAATGCTTGATATGCATATTGCATCAAAATCTCCCAAAGAAGATAACACTTGGATTTAGAAGTTTGTAGCCCCTTTTTATTTTTCCATTTTCCTTTTCTTTATCTTGTTTCTATAGTTGTTCAGGTACCTTCCAGGGATTCCTATTCGACTTTGACTTATTATCTTTTATTCTTCCTGCTTATTAGGTATTCACTTGCCTAGAAGGAGTATGCTTTTATCAAAGAAAGATACTAAAACCTATCTTTATCGATCAATTTGGCTCATCTCAAAGATGCGGTATCACATCCAATTTGGGCTTTTATACATGCTGCCTTCAGCAAGAATTCTATGTAAGTTTGTTTCCAGCATTATGTTAAGAGTTCCATCCTTGCTTTAGTTTTATTTCTTATCAATTATTTTCATGCAATTTTTGTCTTTATTTTTTCGGCACTCCATTTTTCTGGTACTCTATTAGTTCTATCCTGACTACTTTAGTTTTATTTCTAGTCAATCATTTCTATGCGTTGTAAACTTTTGGACATAACTGTGCAACTTCCTAACTGCTCTGAGTAGAATTGATATTGTATACTTTTGGACATCCCTAAAATCACAAAAAATTTATAACTCCATTATAATTACTAAAAATGTAGTTGCTAAATATACCTTAAAAACAACAGGTAGAGGAGAGAGAACAGTAGAATAATTACTATCATACTCCAATTTTGTGTTATTTAGTCACTAGGAGAGAATTAGAACATCAGATCAACTCTTTGTCAATTGGAGATGCCAAATTCTGAAAAATCAGCACAAAACAACGGTTCATTGGATTCTTGGTCATCCTTTGATAAACATTAATAATGAGCCCACATGAAAATTTGCATAATAGTTAAAAGGGTTTTGGGAAATGGATTGACCTTTATTCTTCTTTTTTTTCTTTAGCTATCATAAAGCTTGTATGATAGGGGGAGAAAATAAGACTGTAGAGTATCTGTCTCTGGTGTGTGTGGGTATGAGTATGGGTGTGTGTAAATATGTGAGTTGGATATGGAAATTGGAACTTGAAATGATATATTGGAATTGGATGGGATCACTGCTGTAATGAAATGGCAAGGAAATGCTTATGATGGTATTAAAATGGAATGTTGACATACATGGTGAGATATAAAGATTTAATGGGTGTGTTTGGTTTGGTTTTGGGAGATAAATTTTCAAAAAAAAATTTGGGGAGAGTTATTAGAAATTTTTTTGGTTTGTTTGGTTGTATATTTTGGAAGGAAAATGTTTGAGGGCCACAATTTTTGTGGCCACAATGGCTCAAAACTGCGAAAACGACGTCGTTTTGGGTGCAAAACATGCCAAAACGACGTCGTTTTGACAGTTTTGAGCCATTGTGGCCACAAAAATTGTGGCCCTCTAGCATTGTTGATTTTGGAAATAGTTTTGGAGCATAGGAGTTTGAGATGATTTGATATTTTGTTGTAGTTAAGTAAATGTGTGTGAAAGAAAAAATGATTGAAAAGGAGAGAGGAAAGAGAAAAAGTGATTGATTGATGTGTAGGAGAGAGAGTGATTATGGAAAAAAAAATTTCAAAATCACTAATCACACAAAATTTTGAAAATTTTGCTCCAAGATTACTCTCAAAAGCAAACCAAACAAGGCCAATTTGTTTTTCCCATATCTTGTACACTTAGACATGTCACCATACTGTTGTTTACTTTTGCTAGAATTATTCTACTGGGCACATTTTCCTCACACCTACAGTTTAGAGAGGAAACTGAGGCCTAGACTAGACCGCATAAGGAGATGCATTTGTTTTTGGACATTCTTTTCATTTTTTGTTTAGTTGACTTTAACATGGATTATGTTTTTGATGAAAACAGGTCATTTGAGCATCTTTCTTGGATAGTATGGATTGTATGATGGAATATGGAGATGAATGCTTGGACCATTCAACTTTTGGATATTATGGCATGTAATATATGAAGGTTGCTTCTTTCCTTTTCGATATCCTTGATAACACATGTTTGTACTATGAAAAAGATTGATAGTTGTGGGAAGATTGGGAGCTTGATGTGCGAACATTTGTTTGGGAAATGTTCGCAATAACTTTACTTTGAAGTTTTTTTTTTTTGTTTGGCAATTATTATTTCAAAGTATACATTTTGAATTTTATTTGTATTAGAACTTGAGGATTCGTATGATAGCTATAGTGGAGGGTTGAGATAATGCCTCTTGCCTCATTTGGTTGCTTCTGTTAAAGTCAATAGGGGCCTTGAACTTTGCCCAAATGAGTTCCATCGCGATGCTGGCGCAAATTGTTGACAAAAATGAAGCCAAAATCATTTTTAGTGCTATTTAATTTCATTATAGGTATTTTTTTAATTCATTTACACAAAATTAGCACAATTTCCAAAAAAAAAAAAAAGATATCACGGCGTTTTTTAAAATGCCACCTAAACCTTTTAGATTTTAAAAAAAAGATATGACGGCGTTTCAAAAATGTTGCTAAACATATAGTGATGTCATAGTACCGGTAGGGTAGGACATTTGGCGGCGTTTTTAAAAACGCCGCCAATACTAATATAGCGACATTTTGCAAACACCATAAAGCTATAGCGACGGCCGCGTTGTCGACGTTTGGTATTAAACGCCACAAAAAGAATTAGTGACGTTTTTAATACCTACAACGGCGTTTTTCAAACGCCACTAAAAATAAATTTTCCAGCAGTGCCTCTATTATGAAGAGGCCTTTTGAGTTAGAGCTCAAAGGAACAAATACATGAAGTTAATTGTTGGGTTGGATCATAGCCAACAATAGTGTGAAAATGGAGAACTCTCTGACATTTTGGAAATGTCAGTGATTATATTAATAGATGAGTCAATGCTTCAACATTGCTTTGTTAATTTTGCATGAAAACTGCATCCCATTGGTTTCATGTGCACCCTACCCTAGCATCTTGGCACTGTCAGTGAATATATTAATAGATGAGTAAATGTTTCAGTATTGCTTTGTTAATTTAGCATGAAAACTGCATCCCATTGGTTTCATGTGCACCCTACACTGCCATTTTGGCAATATTAGTGAGAACTAATCAGAAATTGGGGCAACGTGATGGACAAAGTACACCAGATAAGGATTTTCTGTCATGATTTTTATACAAGGATTAATCTGTAATTTTCATTACAATAAGACATGTCTTGAGTTTAAAACTGAAGCAGGATTAATTATAGTGAGAAGTAGGATTAATTCTAGCGATAAGTATGATTACATTCTAGTGATAAGTTTAATCACATTGATGTGGTAAATATAATAAGCTTCAGTGACAAGTATGATCATGAGAACTACATCATTTTTTATCGAGTTTTAATCATTATTAGTCGACAGTTGGTTTTTCATTTGTTTGGATCTAATGATAGATTGATTTGGATATGGTATCCAAAACTATACCATTTGCACAAAATAAAAATGTAATCAAGAGATGGTTCTTATGGTCTACCTTCAATTTTGTAATGGCGGTTTGGATATTTAAAATTTTCCGTAACTTGTTAGTTGTGTTCGTTGCATCCACTGATTATATAAATTTCCTCCCTTCATCAGAAAATCTCAAGCCTTGAGCCCACACACTGACACAGAGGAGTCCGAGAATACAACAGCTTACTAAAACCCCTTCCCACTAGCCTCTGATCAAGACCCAAAACCAAAACAGAAACTTGACATCAAATTATTGAAAGCAACCGAGAACACAAAGTGGCCATAATATGGGGGGGCTTCAACCCTCCAACCTAAGAAGGCCAGAGCCCCAGTGTCCATCACACACTGACATTATTACACACTGACAAATAAGGCCTACATTTAATCTTTATTCTGCAGAAGAGAAACCAAGTGGCCACAAATCTCTAGCCCTGAATGGTGAGTGATGGGAGAACAGAACAGCTTACCGAACCACTTCTATATATCAGCCAACCTCAAACCCATAGGCAGCCCAAAACCTTCCCCATCAACAATGCATCTGATGCCCACAACCACTTCAAAATTAGCAGCCATCATGCTGTCATTATGTCCCAAAAGCATGGCATCAGCACCTGCCATGACAAAAACAATACAAGAGAATATGAGTCAAATAACCTCCTATGGAGCGAAAAAAACACAAACCTACAAAGATGAATAGAAATAAATATACGTAAATAAATATAGAAGATACATACAATCTCTGAATCATGAAGGACTCAATGCGCACAATCATATCATAATGCAGCTGCTTTATTCCTTGTCATGGCTAACCACAAATTCATACCACAGCACATAAAGTAATTTTTAGACATTTAGACTTCGTAGTCCATTTTAAAGCTCAAACCATTTGAATAGACTATCTTAGATAGATAAGTTTCAAAGCAACAAATGATTTATTTTCTTCAAATAATTGGGTTTAAAAAAAAAAACACATTTTATGTTCTTCAAACAATTTGTTACATTAATTTGTGCTGCTTCTATATGAACTAGCTGAAGGTGAGACACGTTGATCACCATTTAGTAACTATTATTCTCACAAAATATGTATCTATGCATTATTGATCAAAAATAGGTGAGGAGAGAGCTATAAAAGTTAACGAGGCAGTCACTGATATTGATGGAAAGGAGGAGCTTGAAAGAAGAACAGTTAGCTCAGATTGCTGAAGTAAGGCCAGGTAAAGAACTGAATAAACAAGCCATTAGGTAAGTACGCTCAATTCAAGTAGTTCGGATACATTCGAATGTGAAAATTTGTTTGGGCAAGCTTTCTTTAAAAAGCACCCCAAAAAAAAAAAAAAATTAAAAGAAAATAGAAAAAAAAATTTAACAAATAATTGTGATTGACAATGGAAATTGAAGTTATGAATCATGTGAAACATCTGCCACCTAATTAATTTCGTGAAAGATCTTTGTCATGAGAGGTAGCCAATTCATCACACAAGTCCTAGTGCATGATTACACCCAATGACTTGACGTTAAAATCTTGATCAAATTGAGATTGGCCTGTCAAATTGAAATTCAATTTAGATATTGAACAAATTAACATGGATGTTAACTTGGTCAGAGGTTAAAAGGTTACGTCTGGTATAATTTATGATTTAGTGAAAAAAAAAAAAAAAAAAAGGGTTTATTTTTACAGTATCTATTTATAAGTTGATTGCCACTTGGGCTATTATGCTGTAGTTGTAAACGAACTAGTAATACAACAAGTACAAGAAGAGTCATATACCTTATAAAGACTTCTGGTACGTGCGCAATCATATACCAATCCTCCCCCTTTCCCTTCTCACATCGCCTTGCCAGTTCAGGACTGCAACCCCAAATGTCTATGCTTTGGAGTTTGGTAAGATTTTGAATACTCGCCGGAAGTGATGCAATCTTCGGGCAGTTGTCAATATGCAACGATTGGAGAGATTCAAGGCCTTGTATCCCTTCCTCTGGCAAAGACTCAAGCTCTGGACAGTCGCCAATAGACAAAGAAATTAATGCAACGAGGCTTGCAAGGTCTTTAGGCAACACTTTAAGGTTTGAAAAACTCACAATCCTCAGTGACTTAAGAAGAGTAAGGTTTCTCAGCACCTCTTTTGGAAAAGAAACCACCTCGTGATTAACACTAACACGTAGGGAAGTGAGACTAATAAGTTTTGATATTGAATTTAGTATAACGTTGGTGCACTCGTCGTAGAGAAATAGTTCTTTTGGGGACGAAAGATGCAGAAAGCTCAATAAAGGACAACTTCCAATCTCAATATTGCAAAGACGAGAACAACTCTCTTCCCTCCTCCCTTGACAAACCTTTCAAATTCGGACAACTTCCAATATGGAGTACTTCCAAAGATGGGAATCCTCTCACTGGGCCTCCACCACCAGGAAAGTCATTGTCAAGATACTCCAGTACTTTATCCATTCCATCAATTCTAAGGCTTTGTAGCAAAGGAAGTTGTCCAAACGGTGGAAGTTGTAAGCAATTTTTGCAATCGGAGAGCTGGATTTTAACTATATTTTTCAGAGCTGAATCCCTCATCCAGAGCGGGAATTGGGAACCTTTATAACCTTGTATGACCAATGCCTTCGGGTTTGGATGAGGTTCAAGGGCTTCAATTACTAATTCAGATTCAACATGTTTTCGTGATCCAGATTCAGCCAAATCATATTCCCAATATAGTTCTAACCGACAAAGATTTTTCTTTTCCACCAAATTGGCTTCTTTGGCATCCATCGGATTTCTCACTCTCTCAAGGTTCTCGATACGAAGTTGTCCTCCAAGGTTTAAGCATTTCAATTCAGCTAGACTACAACCTTTGCTCTGACCCACAATAAATACATTTAATGTCTTCAGGTAAGTTAGCTGCCCAATATTTGGGGGCATCTCAATTAACGGACAACCTATCAGATAAAGATGTCAGAGACTTGTCAGGTACTTCATGTTCTTGGGCAATCTCTCAAGTTTCCGACAGTAGTCTAGAATTAATGTCTGCAAATTCCAGAGACTACAAATTGAATTAGGAAGCTGCTTGATATCAGTATTATGAAGGTCTAAATACCTCAGATGTTTTAAGTTGCCAATTGAAGATGGCAACCTTGTCATGCTACTGCTGCTTTCTTGGAAAACTTGCAGTGAACCAAACTTCCTAAAATCACACAAAAAATTGCCCCGCTTGCTGTAGGAAAATGGTGGATATTGTAGTTGGAATGTCCTTAAGGATACAACATTACAAAACGTGTCATTAAAATTATCTATCCAATCATTAACCAGTGTTACATGATGAACTTTTTTGTTGGATATATTACTCGAACTTTTAAACTCCATCACCAGATACTCATCCTCCATAGCTGATTGGGCAAGATCATGCATAAGATCATGCATTTTGAACCATGTCATTCGAAAAATTTCATCGTTGTTCACATCTTGAAAAAAAGATCTCCAACACAATTCGTTCCAAATCTGATCACCAATATCTTCCTGGTCCAGCCTTCCTTTGCATGAAATGTAGCCATTAGCCATCCAAAGATGGATTAATTTTTCCTTTTCAATTGTAGAACCCTTTGGGAAAACAGCACAATAAGCAAAACATCATCTTGATTCCAATGGAAGATTATAATAACTTAATCTCAAAGCATGCAAGATCGAATTTTCATTCTGGGATAAGTTCCAAATTTCACATTCTTTAACAAATAACCACTCATTTTCCTCATTTTTGAAGCGCATTAGCCCTCCAAGGGCCTTTGCAGCTAAAGGCACACCCCCACACTTCTTCACTATCTCCTTCCCAAAAGCCACAAGATTCGGACGCTCTTCATTTCCATGTCCAAATGCTCGTTGCCTAAACAACATCCAACAATCTTCATCAGATAAAAATGACAAGTGATGCGATGGGATAGTTCCCATGATTGATGCAACAGTTTCAAGACGAGTAGTGACGACAATTGAAGCACCTTTCGATCCGCATGCTAGTAGATACTTCAAATTCACCCACTTCTTTTGATCGTCGTTCCGTACATCATCTAATACAATCAGGTACCTTTTCCCATTCAGCTTGTCTTGAAGGGTTTTGTGCAGAGAACCTAGATCCAAGTCTTGAGAAACTTCTCCAGATGCAGATCTTATTATTGCTTTTATCATCGTTTTCACATCAAAATCCTGAGAAACATAAACCCAGATTTTAGGTTCAAAGTGGCGTTCCACCCTCTCATCATTGAAGACCATTTGCGCGAGGGTTGTCTTTCCAAGCCCCCCTATACCAATTATAGGGTACACGGAAACGTCCTCGCTATCACATACATCCTCAACCAAAACTTTGACAATCTTTTCTTTGTCTTCATCTCTTCCATACAGTTCTGGTTGAGTTATAAAGGAACTGGTTTCACGGCTTTCAGCATATTCAACTCTCTTCTCCACAGCTCCCTCGTGCAAGTGAAATTTACGATTAGCAGCAATTGCATCGAACTTCACTGTAATATCTTTTATCCTATTCCCTATCTTGTGACGGAACATAATGTTCTCAATAGGATTAAAAGTCAATAAACAAGTGATTACCTTCTTCAGAGAACCAGAACTCTGGCCTTTAGATTCAAATCGGAGGGCTTCAGTTGCGCAATCATCCAAGATGTCATCAGCTTCATAGGCTGCATCATTGAGCTCTCTCAACCAATTTTGAATTGCTTTGTCTTGCAGTTGCTTTCGCTCCGCATCTCCGAGTACAGCCTTGATGGTGGAGAGAGTGCTTTTAAGCTTCTTCATCTCCTCGTCAACCCCCCAAAGCAAGCCCACCTCATTTCGGATCAAGGAGTCCAGATTTCGAAGCACAAGTGGAAGAAATAATGAAGCCATGGTGAACTTGCTAGCTATCTGGATTCATTGTAAATGCTTTGAAAGAAAGGAATAATTGTCAGAAGACAAATAGGAGTATAATTGGAAAAAAGAAGACTTTGGAAAATGACTCATTACCAACTGATGAATTATAAGAGTTTGAATGCTGAGAAAAATTCCAAAAAAGTATACACTAACAGGGGCAGTGGCATCTTTGTAGATAACTACTTGTATTTAGGTTTTGATGCAAGGGGGTGGACTTTTATCAGAATTCATTGGATTGATTTTTTCTATTACGTTTCTACTCCGAAATTTACCAGGAAATTCTTCAATTCACATGATGCCTCACTCGGATCATTAATTATAGTGACATTATTTTGTAACAACACTATTTTAGGACACAATAATCAAAACCAAAGCCATGATAATAACCAACACCATTTTGGACATAACGAAATACCATAAGATCCATTTCTTGGAATTAGATTATATCATCGATTATTTACAAATGCATTTTGACAAGCATTTATCAAGCATTATTCATAAGAAGGAAAAAAAATATGAGAAGTTTGTAAACAATTCGTTATTTGCCGCATTTCAATAGAAGAAAATAACCAAGAAGACAAGATCCAAAATTTTGAGTGTTTCATCCTACACGTAACCATCAACCAACCATAACTTAATCTCTTTGGGTTCCATAGATCAAGGTGGAAACAATGAGCTCCAAGTCATTCTAGATCTCTCTTCAGGTCGTTAATGTACAAAGACCCTCACCAATAGGTACTGGTTGATGAGTTAAAAAATAGGGAAAGACTCAATAATAGCATTCAAGTTGTATCTAAATTAGTACCAACAACAAATATAAGATGCTGAGGGTAACATGTATAACCCTATATTTTCAATTTTAACTCCCATATGCAAGTGTCTTCTTCACTCCCAATTCTGATCCATTTGCTCCAAAGAAGTCATAGCTCCCTCTGGTATTCAAATCAAAATTTATGCAACTACCTTCAACTTTAAGCTTGACGTCCTTCTTTTCCTGTTCCTCTCCCAAGCATAGAGACCCATTTTATTTCCTTTGAATAAACAATATGTTCTTCTCTGAAATGTTTTCATTTCTTGATTCCCCATCCATATTCACCATAAGATTTGACAGAGCCAAATTGAAATTGATAAGTTGATCTCTAGTGGCTTCAAGACTGATTGTGTTGTTCATGTCAAGTGTTAGGCTTTTTTGAGCTTTCTCTAATATCGATTGCAAGTACTTCCCTTGTGCCTCTATTCTCATCTGCACCTTCTTTTGTACCTATTACATATTGAGAGAAGAAAAGAAAAAAATTCACACAATGGCCAAAATCCATGGCATGAATTAGCAAACATTATGTGACATAATACGAAGAAGAGGCCTATAGAGGAAAATTGATCATAGAGCTGTCAAACAAGAGAGAGACCTCAAGATGCTCCTGTAATCTCTTCTCTACTTCAATCTGACACCTCAGTGCCTCTGCAATTGGCACTTCTCTGTTCAAAACAGAATGTTCATTAGCTACAAGATGGGCAGATCAAAAAATGAATTTATACATTCCATTTTATTTTTTTTTTAATTGAATTTGAACTCTTAAACAAAACTTTTCAAACTATATTTAAGGCTATATTCATAATTTTTTTACTCAAAATCCAAGAAAAACTAGTTACTCCAAATATACAAAGAGACTACTTGGTTTCAAAGAATACCCTGGTTCACTTTTAACTCCTGATGAATTGGTAGTAGCACCTGAGGAATGCATATGGTAGTCGCTGTAAAAACCACCTGGACAAAGAAAAATATGATTTTTATAATTTCATGCATTATTCAAAATTCAGAAGCGACATTAACAGAGATTCCTTACTGCAAAATCATTTTGTTTCCTCTTTAAAGAACTCAATTGAGGATTTTCATGTAAAATATGATTTTAACTATTTCAATCACTACTAAAAAAAAAAAAATTAATACAAAACAAAACAAAAGAGAATAAGATGTATTCAAAGAGATGGTGCAAAATCATTTTGTTTCCTCTTGAAAGAACTGAGTTGAGGGTGTACTCACGAGAGTTAAATTTCAGCTGGAGGAGGAGCTGTTGGCAAGAGGTTGAGCTATCTGTAGTGAAACTACGTAACTTTTATTAAATGTTATAATGTACTCACCATTGCTCTCTTTGTTTTGTTCTACAGTGTTCTTTTGCTTGGCCTGCTGCCCAAGTCTATACTTCTACGCAAAAAATGTGAACATTAAATCAGTAGTTCATAGAAAGCATAATGGACAAGGATGGCCAAAAAAAACAAAACACACCTGCAAATGGCTCTTTAAATGATACAATGTCAAGCCCTTTAAGCCCATTACTCTCAGCACCGACTTGGGAGTCGCTTCTGCAAATTGAAACTCTTCTCTGAGTTGAGTTTGTATTAAGCTTGTAATTACAAAAATAACTCGCTCTTTATAAATAAATAAGAAAATTCCCTCCCATTTGTCTATAGCAATAATTGTCACATAATTCATGTCCATGGTTCAGAATGAAACATATTAGATGCTACGAAAGTTGGATACATTCTTTATTTCCTTATATAGACAGGATTTAATGTAACAAGAATAGGCACTCCCAAAAAAGGATCACATCGATGCGGTCAATTAACAAGCAGCCTAACCTGAACCATGCCACCATAATAAATCTAATATGCAGTTATAGACTCTTAAATTGACAATTTGGATAACGTGAAATGAACAAAATAAGTTATGGACATAACCCTACTACTGATGAAAGAGTGAGACTAGGATTTGCTGAACTACAATCAACCTCCTGAAATTACAATGTAAAACATGGATTTAACAAAACTATTTGTTACAGACCATTCACCACTTAGTTTTTTGACATTCACAACATGTCAAAAACAGATTAACTCCACTTCAGCCAATTTACCAAGGTAGCAAGGTCATTAATCAATATCAATATCATTTTTCGTACAATCAAAGGACTACCCCCATCACTTGTCTTTGTTCTATTGATTATAAATTTTGTGCAGCTACAAGTATACAACCAAAGACCAAATTTGACCCCAATTTCAATGCTTTGAATAACCTTATCCATTTCAAATTTCTTCTAAATTTATTGGATTAGTAAAAAACCCAAAGACAAAATAACTCAAGCTTAAATATTCTATATAATGCAATTGTTTTGTTAAGCCATTTAGCTAACAGCAGCTTTGAAGACCTATATTCATCAATGGACAAATGGATAGTGCATCTCTCAGCCTTGTATGAATGTAACTACTCGCACTAATTAGAGACGTATATGAACCACAGCAAAAAGAGAAACCAATTACATTTTATGGTAAAACAATTTCTTCAAGTCGGTGCAGCTAAAATATGGAAATTATGGAATATTAATAATTTTCTGTGCGAACCAATCAATTCAGGCCCAACCAAAAATAGGAAAACAAGTCAATTTTCCGAAAAATATTTCCCTCTATAAAATGTTTTTAGTCAAAAACCATTGAAACACAATGTCCAACAAAAAACCAAGGACAGACCAATATAGAAAACAAATGCAATTAATTCAGTAAATTGAAACCAGAGCTACTAATTGCTAGCAAACATCAAATAATGGAAGTGCCAATCCCATTGAGAGAGAGAGAGAGAGAGAGAGAGGGAGACTCACTGTTAGGGCCACCCAGCTTGGTGACTGCATCAACAAATCGGTCATGAAGATCCGCCGTCCACCTCAGCCTCGGCTTTGGGTCTCTCGACATCACCATCCCACTCTCCATCATCCCCACCGCCACACCCAAATCGTCAAATTCTCTCTCTCTCTCTCTCTCTCTCTCTCTCTCTCTCTCTCTAACAAAGAGAAGAAATCAAAATTGAATTTCAACTAAGCAAGCACCATTGAATTGAAAAAGGTATGGATCAGAATTCAATTATTTTAAAGCTTGAAACTTTCAATCTAAAACACTCAAAATCAACTGTTTTTGCCTCAAATTTCAACTTACAGACATTCAAGAATGTGTCTAGAGATGGGTTGCATGTAAAGGGAAGAAATCAGAATTGAATATCAACTGAGCAAGCACACACCATTGGATTGAAAAAGGTATGGATCATTATTGAACTCTTTTGATGCTTGAAATTTTCAATCTAAACACTGAAAATCAAATTGTTTTTGGCATCAAATTTCAACTTTCCAGACATTCAAGAATGTGTGTAGAGATCGATTGTGTATAAAAAAAAACGACACGAAGAGAAAAGATCGGCGACGAATCTGAAGGAACATAATTAGCCGAAAAAATTTACTATTAAATATTCCGAACAATGACTGTGATTGTTCAGGAGGATATGATAGATTTCGTTTTGGACCGTTGGATTGAGGAGATGTGCGGTGTTGTTATTGGGCGTTGGATGGAGGTTGTGGAGAGAGGGGGAAACCGATTGGAGAGAGGGGTGGGGTGTAGGGGAGAAAAAGGATGGAGTGACACGTGGGATGCCAGCGTGGAATATCCGCCGCAAAATCAGGGGATGGAATATTGGCGGACCAGGTGGCGCCTCCGCAAATTCACTTACCTCAAGTCTGACATGTTTGAAAAAAGATAAAAAATTAAAAAGTCACTATCCGATTTAAGTCATATCATCTTATTTAACTCACATTACCTCTCTAACACATCACTTCAAACCTAATTCAAACCCGACTCATATTTCATAAAAAGTTAAAAAGCACCCTTATTTAGATCATTCCAAACAAACCCTTACTTTCCATGAAGAGAGAGAAACAAATTGATAATAATTTTTAATTATTGGATCATATTTTGACTTTTATGTTGCTTAAAGATTTTTGCATATTTTAATAATTAAAAATACTTAAAACAAAAAAAAACACATAAAAATTTTAAAGATAACTGATAACACTGATCAGCTTTGGCTTCAGTCATTTGTGTTTGGTAACTTGTAAAAATTCAGCTGTTTTTCTTAATTAAAAAAATCAAAAGTCTATTTACTAAACAACCTTAAAAAACTACAACAACCAAAAAAAAAAAAATCAATTTTCACAAATACGCTTTTAATAATTATAAAAGCACTACTTTTTTAAACTTCTAAAATGTCTAATAAAAAAAATAATTGTCAAAATCCACCTTAATTGGCCATAATGAACAAAGTGGATTAGTTATAAATACGAGACAATTGGTTCTATTTTTTCCTTGGCAATTGATTATGAATTATTTGAGACCAAACCAAATGTAATGGTTGAAGATCTCAACTAATAATTATCAAGTACTTATGTTAACTTTAGTCTCACTAATTCATTATGATTAAAATAAATTTGAAAAAAAAAAAGCAAAATTGAAAACCTTGACAGTGAAATTAGGAAAATGAGATTCTCATTTTTTTCTTTAAAAATATAATATAAATAAGAAAATTATAAATTAATGTAACACTAATAATGTCTCGATACTTCGAAAGAAACTGCTTGAAAATTCTCTTCTTTTTTTCTTTTTTCGAGAATGACTTGAAATTAAATGATAAAAACAATTCAATTACCTCCTCAATTTTTAAATTAAATTTATAAAAAAAAAATATTTATTTGGTCCAACCTTTTTTTTTTTTTTTTTTTTGTGATTGAACATTGAAATAATTACTAGAGAATGTGTATGGATGACTTTTTGTGAAGTGGTCCATCCAAGAAGAAAAAAAGGAGGCAGGGGAGATGGGGTCACAAAAGGGGAAGCTACAACAAAGGCAGGCCGAAAGGTGAAGCTTTTATATTATCATTTTTCTTTTCAAAGCTAGTGAAGATAATTGTCATGAATTTATCACATCTAATCATAAACTAAATATTATATAAAAAATAATTGATATACAATATTATTTGCAATATCTTTGGTTGGATCAACAACAAATCTTTTAGCTCTCAGCTTCAAGAATTTGGTTTTTGTTGATGAGTGAACAAATACTAACAGAATGATATCTTTCAATTTGATCTCAACAAGATATCAAGTAGATGAAAAGGGCAAGAACCATATACAATTTGGATAAAAAATAACACAAGAATGAGTGGAGCTTCCATAAAGCTCATGGTTTCCCTTTATGCTCAATCTCAACAATTTTACATATATATATATATATATAGAGAGAGAGAGAGAGAGAGAGTGAGAGAGAGAGAGAGAGGATCCGTACTTCTCTTGAACCGAACATGTACAGTTTGATGTGCATACATGACTAAGACGTCGGCTAACTCTGTTCATCACCAAACCAGACCAGCGGATGAAACAGACAAATGCATCGCTGATGATGACTAGAAGTGTCATAGCATGGTGGCTTAATTTGTGAAGTTCATTCATTGTTTACTCATATGTCACATTCCAACTTGTACTCACACTACACAACCCTTGAAACCTTTTCTGAGTGCAGTTTCGTCCAAGTTCCGACCTATAAATACAAGTTTATTTATCCTCTTCTCATCAGGTCCCCAAGCTTTGCCGGGGCAACCATCCAACATGGACTGCACTCCCTGAAGGAAACAAGTAAACACAACACATTTGATTAAGTTTGATTTCTACTCGAGGCACTAAGTAAACAAGTAAAATGATGGTGAAAAATCCAATGCGATAAAATGGATTTGAACCTGAAAAACATAACGCTCATCAGAACCGTTCACAGATAAAACCCCCTTCATCCTGTACAAGTCGTCCCCCTTTTCTTCAATTATTCGTTCAAGCCAATCATCAACCTAACAGAATGGATTAGAGCATAAGTTGAAACAACCTAAACCAGTCTATAAAAGAATTGTAGTTACTAAACAACTCATTTGGAACACTAGACATGGACTCCAATGCTTCTCCAATTACAAGCTCTCTGCTATTTAACAGCAAACTCAAAAAGAGAGCCACCAAAAAACAGGAATTAATTTGATTTCATATAGAGTATAGAATGCCGTACATATATTTCACCTAATCATGAAAAGATATATAAAAATGTTCAGTAAACATTTGACAACTATTTAACAATCCTGATAGTACTTCTTACCTCGTCAAGATCAAGTGTATCCTCGGAAACAATACTGACACTGGAAACAGCAGAATCATGTTTATGGTCATGATGATGTCCTTTGTGGTGTTCTGTTGAGAAGAAATAAACCAAAAATGAGTTGATAAAATATATGAGAACTGGAATTCTGTCTCTAGAAACTCATTCCAGATTGTATAGTACGACTTGATAATTTACTACAAAGTCATTAATGAATAAATTACAACTGGAAGTAAATAAGCAATACTAGACATCCACTAAGGTTACGAAAACCCTACCAACAGGCTAAACAAATAAATCATCAGAAAGGTTCCAATCATGATATATATTCTGCACAATAGCTCTTCTTGTAATTTGATTTGAAAGGACAACAATTCGAGCTTGGACCACAAAACAATCAGTTGGAAATATTTTAACACTTGCCCAGTTCACCTCACCGTATTAAAAATTGTCAGAAAATGCTATAGACGGTAATACTGATAATAATACCACAAGGAACATATTTATCATTAGCCCTACAGTCTTGAACATACAGGGCAATGGAAATAATAATGCCCCACCCCACTACCTTACTTGATACTGGAGGGGGAGCAAAATAACAATAGTCAAAGTACTGTAGTCTGTATGTACTCAAAATGAAATCTGTTTAACCAAAGCCCACCAAAAATTCACAAAACAAACATAATGAGGACTACAAGAGAAATTCAAATTGCACATAAGCTTGCAGGATATGCAGCCAACATGAGATGCAGCAGACATCTCTGTAACAAAAAAACTCAACGTTTAGAATAGATCTGCATTCAACAACATGAATATTTTAAAACATGTATTACTCCCATTCTTTTTTCAAAATCAGAAGGAAGAATGAAGATGATACCACCCCTCAAAAAATAATAACAATAATAATTGGAGAGAGAGAGAGAGAGAGAGTGATGGAGAGGAATAATTTCAAAATAGAAGATGATACCATGCCCACTGTCATGTTGATGTGTAGCACAAGGAGAACTGTCTAACTGGATTTCTGAATCAATTCTGCAACACCCAATTTATGTTTACATGTCAAACAATATGATTTCACAGTACACTAATGAAATGGATAAATATGCATAAAATTTGTCTTTGCTGACCACACCAGGGAACGGAGAAAACAGCTATGCATAAACTTCCTTCTTTTCTTTTTTACCAAAATAAGAATGAAAACGAAAGATCACAATCACCTTTCAAGATCATAACCACCCACTCCCAAAACAAAGTCCATGTCAACAACACCATATTTAGCAAGCTTTATTTGTGCCATCCCATTGATATGCTGGAAAGAGCACCAAAAATCCAGAAGTTGTAAAATGAATAGCATGTCTAAAGAAGTGGGTGCAGGAATCACTGTACATTAAAAGCACACAAATGGGAGAATTAGTTCATTTAATCTTGTGCGAAGACCCTAGAAGTTTCTCATAGTTGTCCAGGCAATAGGCATGCATGCCCCGTTTGTGTTTGAAGGATGTCCAATTTTTAAAAGTTCTAAAAATTAGAATATGTTTGGATGTATCTAATGCTTGTCAGCACAAGTCCAAATTTCAATTATGAAGGATGTCCAATTTTTAAAAGCTCTAAAAATTAGACTATGTTTGGATGTATCTAATGCTTGTCAGCACAAGTCCAACAAGTATCACTGCTGGACACGTGTACTATACTTCATAATTGAAATTTTATTGTACTTCTTTTTAATATCCCATTTACAGTACAAACATAGACTCCTTTTTTTTCTTTTTCTTTTCTTGGATAGGCAAACAGAGAGACTTTCATCAAACAGTTGACGCATTACATGAATATAGATTGATAAATATTTTGAACTATTTGTGCTCAAAAAGTTGTGTATGTGTGTTTGGACATAATCATAAACTATGCACTTTCATAGAAATAGGATATTACCAGAAGCACTATTTTCATGGAGTCGAAAAAACAATAGACAGCAACTGCTTTCTACTACATTTCACACCAGACCAAAGCAGTTTCTCTAAACATAGACTCAGAAAGCTGCCAGGGCTCCCACTTCACTGCAGAGTTCATATTGAAACCATAGGACAAATCTATATAGGCACAGAGAGAAAACCTACCTTAATTCGATTAGTCAAACTCTCCAACTCAGCCTCAGTCACCAAATCTATCTGCCAACATTGGTTAAAAAAAGAAAAAGCAATAAAGGCATCAATATAGGAGTAGAGTGTCCACGTGGATACCAAATATAAGTCACTATTGTTGAATCAGATTGAGCAAAGGAAAGTAAGGGATCTGATTGTTGAGTGGAAGAAATCTAATTTTACCTTATTCAATATAATACGGTCTGCATAAGCAATTTGTTCCACTGCCTCATTCACCACAAATCTTGGTTTCACCTCATTCAAACGTTGCATGACATGCTTAGAGTCAACCAAAGTAACAACTCCATCAAGTTTCACATAACGTGAAACTAGTTCATCAGTGCAGAATGTTTCAATGACAGGAGCAGGCTTTGCAAGGCCTGTAAAAAGTGCGTTAATGAATAAATGTACCAAAACCGTTAATACCAGCCTCTAAGGGAGTAAGCAAGTGTACTTTTAAGTATCACCCAATAGTGCCAACTAGGATGTGATAATACTAATCGTCATAAAACCAACTTCAACTTCAAGTGTACTTTCAACTAGTTTTATATACATATATTTCGCTTATCAAACATAAACACGGAATGGAACCAACTTATTTCCTCCAGAAAAGACTTCATATCACTGATTCACCACAAAGCTTTAGCTTGAGGGGGAAAATCAAAATCTTCAGATTTCTTCAAGTTTATATGCCTTCAACAAGACTAATGAAAAATAATTATTTTTTACAAACTGCAAAGCAGAAACAATTTTAAAATAAATAAATCAAGATCCATCATAGAAGGCCTTTTTTGGATTCAGTCAAGTTGCCCATTCAACAGGCCATATATAGAAATGTGGCAGTCAACTATAAGGCTTAGTCTAGTTAGCCACCATGACTCTCCTAAGGACTTAGTCCCAAAGGGGAGGTCATGGGTTCAACTCTCCCTAAGACAGAGTTGAATTAGGAGGCAAGCACTTCAAACTTTGCAAAGGTGGAGAGGCTAACTCCCATAGGTGTTAATCTAACTACTAACAACTGACTTTCACTCATAAAAAAAAAAAAAAAAAACTACTATAATTTGTACAAATACAAGGGAGGCTAAATAATACATACATATATGAGAACTAGCGGACAAATAAACTGTTAGAGGATGTGTATGCCAAAGCCTTTGTATTTGGATAGAAAATTAAGATACCTGTTGTTTCTATTACAATGTGATCAAATTTGTCTCGCTTCTTCTTAACCAACTCCAAAAGCATTTTAACAAGATCACCATGCACAGTACAACACAGACAACCATTATTAACCATAATGATTTCTTCATTGGCAGAGGAATGACTAGCAACTAATGAACCATCAATATCCACCTCACCAAACTGCAATAGAATAAACAATAAGAAAAATAAGAAAGGAAGTCAGGAACAAAGTAATACCAAGAACAAAATCAGAACCATTTATTTAGTATTATAGTAAAGCACATAGCTGTCATTAGTTGCTACATGCTCAGCGGAATTGCTTAAAAGATATCTTTAAAACAACTACCTTCACACCTCCAATAATGCTAATCTTTTCATCAAACAAGTAGTTTAAAGTAATATATACTACCAGAGCATAGTCAGCCTTCCTAACAAGCAAAAAAAAAAAATGAAGCAAGATAGAAAATCACCAAAGATACAGCTTTGAATTTGGAACTAGCCAGCAGTAAAGTAATAACTTCATTTTTGGGAAAACAAGAAATTGGTCTCCGCCGATGATGTGTGCATTTTCTCCACAAACTTAATCGACAATCAAAACTTGTTTAAAGTTGTATGAGAGGGTCCGAGAATGTTGCCGGAAAATTCGAAGGCTTGTCGGAAAATTCGAAGATCGTTGGAAAATCTGAATTCTCTAGAAATTGTGAGAGGCTTAGATACTTCAACGGTCGCAATTAAAAACACAATAGCAAAAAGATGATGAAGATAAAAAATTGGGTGAAGAAGAAGGCAAAGTAACTAGAGAGCGAATAATGGCAAAGCTCTCTCATGGATCTCCCACTTGCACTCTCATGGTGGATAATGGAGAAGGAAAGTTAGTTCTTTCCTAAAAAATTTATCTCCAAAATTTTTATAGGCGCCTCATGATGTAGGATGTAGTCCATGTGCAAGATACATGGGGAATATTCTCTCTAATTACTTTGTCCAAGGAGGTGACCTCTCCGAAGATGAAAAAAATCCCAAAGAGAAGATCAACCTCTCAGCGAACTTTTCTTCTTAGCCACAGCTAACCAATGATCCTCAATCATCCCAAGCGGTCAGGGGTAGTCCCAAAAGACACCCTACCGCAAAAGGGTCAGGAGTAGTTCAAGAGAATGCCCTACCACAAATATTGCCTAGTCTTAGGGGCCTCCTAAATCGTATCACCTCGACCCAGGTATAAGCTAGTTTAACCGAAAAGTGAATTTATCTCCACTCTCGGTCCTCGGGATCGGGTCCTTTGTTCGGACTCCGTCACACCCATGGTTCTAGTGCGTCGATCCCAAAAAGTTCCGAACCCACAAGTGTTCTGAGACTCATTAACGGAGCGCCTTCTAAATTGCGATCAAATCCGTTCGAAGCCAAATGCTTCGGATCTCTAAGTTCGTGGATCCGAACCCTTTCGAGTCCAAGCTCAAATAGGTGTCTAGGTTCATGGTTCTAAACCCTTTCAAGACTAAGCAAATACTTCAGAGAATGGATCTCCTCTAAGGGTTTCATCTCTTTTGAAAGCAACGGTTAACCTCTCCGGACGCCCGTATGATCTGGGCCTCCTCGGATGAGCTTGTTGGGCTCTTGTTAGAGATATATACTTGATGGGTCCTCCTCGGCCCAATTTGTTGACTTTCTTGTGAGCCCATTCAACAGACTTCACTTGGGTCCATTTGGCAATAATTTCTCGGGACCCATTAATTTTTGGGATTTCCAATTGGGTCCAATTAATTTAATGGGCTCAAGGGAACCCCTCTTACAAAAGTAAATAATGACCACTCACAAAAGCATCTTCTTTTTCTTCCCCCAGCTGGGTGAATGGAAACATTGCCCATGACACCATCTCCCAGTGACTAGATGATGCATTGGTGCCCATTATTATACAGGCAACAAATCACTAAAAGCTGTATCTTTGGCTAGTTCCAAATTCTATTGTTTTTCTCCATGGGGAAAACCATGTGGACACTATGGGCTTTTGTTGAAGTGGATCTGGAGTGGTTAAGCAGGTCCTCAGTTGTAGCTCCTTTAAAGCTTCAGCAACAAAGTGCCAAACACCCTTAGCTTCAAAAAATACAGTTGCACAAAACTGAATCTTAACTTCTTTTAGAGATTTTTGAAGTTCCTACAGACTACCAAGTTTCGTCGGCACAGTCACAGCTTGAAAAAAATACATAAAACTAATCGTCAATTCCCTATCCCATTTCTTTTCAATAGAGAAACTCTTTTGCATATGAAATGGGTTTTCCTTTCTCTTTTCTTCTTCCTTTCAAGCAGGCAACAGGGAGAAAGTTGTTAAATATTTTCTCATCAATGATTTTGCAAGAAAATGTGTAGATGTAAAGTTTTATACTTACACTCATGAATGAGTTTCCCATAATCAAAGATACAGTAATTCTCAAAAGAAGAGGGGGACTCTTGGGAGATCAACAATTATAAGTACTCCACATCCACAAATTTTGAGTTTGAATACAGATAAACCCGGTACCTCATTTTCAATGACAGCAATCCGTTTTCCATGTTGAGCTGTGAGGATATGATTCAACAGAGTGGTCTGCCATATGAAAAAACTTCATTTGAGAAAAGTAGGAGCACAAGATATCAACGTACTAAATTCAAAAAAAGTCCTTTGTTAAGCAAAAAAACCTGCAACAGCGAAAAAATATATATATTTCTAAAAACCATTCCTTTTTCATTTCCCAATTTTCGCATCAACCAAACACAAATTTGAATTCATAATTCCAGAATCTCAAAAGCAACCATAAATCAAGGAAAAAAACTCAGACCTTTCCAGAGCCGAGAAAGCCGGTGATGATGGTAGCTGGGACGCGATTATCGAGGTTCAGAGCGGCGGCGAGGGATGCAGCCGAGTCTTCAGGCTCGTAGTTGGGTGCGGAGGACATGGCCCTAGAATTTTCATGACGGAATTTGTGGGAATCGAATTGGAATTCTCGGGAAACGAAGGAATGTAGGCTTCTGAGGAATTGGGAAACAGCGGGAGAATCAGTGGGAAAACGAGGTTGGAGTGATTGGCAGAGACTTCGGATTGTGTTTCTCGATAGCAAGAGCCTGGTGAGAGTGGCCATTGATGGGGAAGAGAGTGAATTGGGAGTTTTGTTGTGAGGTGTTTGGAAGGTTAGAAAATGCGTCGAGCTTAAACCCTAGGAGAAGGGTTTATGGGGATTGGAATTTGGAACTGGTTTGTTCTTTAAATCAGGTTATCGGGTTCGGGTCTTGGTTATTTTTTAAAGGACCGGACTCCGATGCGTTAATCGGGTCAACCACTGTATACATATAGAAAGTTTTTTTAAAAAAAAATCAACAAAATTCTCTCAATACATTAGCCCATATATTTTATTGTGATATTTCTCATGGCCGTTAGGTATGAATTACCCCTTCTTTTTTCTTTTTTTTGTATAAAACATTTGTAAATCATTTTCCAAATATAGAAAATTCGAATTGCATTTATATTGTGTTTAGTTGAAGGATTTGAAGAAAAATTTAAAAAGAAAAAAGAGAAAAGATGTGTGAAACTAATGAAAGATAAATATATTTTATTCTCATTTCACTTATATTTTTCATTTCCCTTTTTAAATCTCTCATCAAATCCCTAATCAAATACAACATTAGAGAATTATTGCAACACACTATAATACTACACGGACCAATTAATGTATTAATTATCATTTCAAAACTATAAATCTCACTTTTTATACAAAGTACACAGACTTAAAACTTCTAAAATTATGTCACATCATCCGTTAATTCATTAATTAATATACCAACTAATACCTATAATTATATTCTTAGTCATCATCTCATTGATGGAATTGGAATGTAAAACTTCAATATTCATCACAAAAACATTTACCTCCATTCTACTCTACTATAACTTCTCCAAGTATGACGTGATTTTAAACTTCTAACACAGAAACAATAATGCAAGGTCACGCCAACATATTTTTATGACATAAATACATGGAGAGTGTGTTTGATTGAGGGGATAATAGGAGATTATTTACTATTAGGATTGTAATTCAGGAGAGACTCTTTATTCGGCGTTTGTTTTTTTTTTAGTCCGCTGGCCGGACTCTTTATCCCCCATATAGAGGACTATTGTATCCTAAGGGGGGTCTGAGACAATTTTTGGAAGACTATTCACTATTGAGATTAGGTGATGAAATGACCATTTTGACCCTTTACTATTTAATTATGTATTATATTTAGTAAAATTCAATAAAATTTAAATGTCTCAATTTAAAAATAAAATAATTTTGTTTAACTTTTTATGGATTTTTTATTTATTTAATTTTTTTAAATAATTTTTTATAGATATTTAATTGATATTTTATCTTAAAATTTTGTTTATAATTTATTTAAATTTTATTAGATGTTTTATTTAATTTCATTATTTAATTATTATTATTTTTAAAAATAAATTTATTTAAAATTTTAATTAAAAATAAAACATACATTTTTATTGATATTTTATTTATTTTATTTTAAAAAAATAAATTTATTTAATTGTGTAAAAAATAAAATAAGATAAAATTTTATTTAATTTAGCTAAAAAATTAAAATATTAAAGATATATTTAATATATTTAATATTGCTATTACTTAGTAAACAATTAACAAAGGGTAAAATAATCCTTTGTTCATTTATCCTATCCAGTCCGTCCAACCAAACGCTTGATTCACTAAAAATAATTTTTTCTAGACATCTAATCCCATGAAAAAACAAACACACGATACATATCCAATCCAACCAAATTGTTCAGGAGATTCACAGTCCCAAGACTCAAATCCGATGGATTCTAATCCCCTTATCCAGCCCGTCCAATCAAACACACCCAAAATGTAAAATAAGTGAAACAAATTCTGTAATAAATTTCTCTCATTTAAAACGGCTAAAGCAATGGGAAGCAGACCATTGTGCTGCTTGGATGACCAGAGTACATAAATTTACACATCATTGAACCATATTCATGAAAAGGTAAATTTGAAAATTATGCAGACAGTTCAACAATGACAGGGTTTGATGCTTATCACTGTCACATTATGGCAATGAATTGAATACAATAAATATTAATGTGTTCATGGTAGAAGAATTTCGTCAGTTGGAAATCGTTGGATGGCAAACTTGGGAGGTAGGGTCATGAGTGGTTCATTCCCACCACGCTTTCGAAAGGCCATTCCCAGGGCATATCCTAAGGCTCGTGCAACAGGAACAGCTACAGCATTTCCAACTTGACGGTACCTGCAAAAACCATAAATAACTGTTGTAGAACTCAACCAAACCAAACCAAGACTTGTGTCCCAATCAAGTGGTGTTGATTTTTTTTTTTTTTTTTTTTTGGCCATTTTGCTCTATCAATGACTATATATGAGAAAGGGATGCAAAACCAAAAGGCCAAATACCAAATATGTTGTCATGTTTTGTTTTGCACTTTTTATGTGGGAGAAAGCTTAGCCTATGAACTTTTGGATGTTCTTTGCTTTCACCCTGTAGTTATTGCAGCTGAAAGCATAAACGCCGAGAAGTTGGCACAACTTTGTTACCGAACAACCTATTGAACCATCTTTCATTTTATCATTTTACATTCGCAGAGCATGTGTCGACTCGCATATAATTATTACAAAATTTTTGCTCAAAAGAAAATCCCAAAAGATTTGTTGAAGGATTGAAAAAGAGTCCAACATCAACCCTATTTCTCTTGGAAGATAAATATTCATACCTTTGTTTAACTGACCCACAGAACCTATAAAAATCAGGGAAGCCTTGCAACCTTGCACATTCTCGGATAGTGAGGACTCTGTCCTCATCTGGATGTAATATTGCCTTAAAAAAAATATTTATAGATAAGTGTTCTTGCTTTGTATAATTCCTTCAATTTAATTAAAAAGAAAAGCACTAGCAAGAAAGTACCTGACAGCGAACATAAGGAAAAGTAATTACAGTTGCCACTGTTTCATCCCACCATAATCTTGCAAATGGTCTGTCAATATACCCAAAACTTTGATCAGTTAGAGCACAAACATAAATATCAGAAAGGATTTTAAAAAGAAGCAACACACCTTCTAGATTTCCCTTCTTCAACATTGAGGACGTATTCTGGTACCTATAAGTAAACAAAAGACAATTTTGATTAGTATCATTAACCCCAGCCTGTTCTAATCAACTGCTTGTTTTAGCAAGAGGCAGAACAACAATGCTCCCATTTCATGAAGGCCAATATTCAGCTGTGGCACATTTCTTTTTAATACATTTCAGCGATTTTCCAAACCCATTATACACTTTCGATCAATTTTCTGTTGGAAATTTGGATTTTATAGGCTTATTTTGAGCCAACTTTGAGCCCAAAATAGAGAGGGTCCCACACGTCTTTTGGGATGAGTCCGAAGAAACGACGTGTTCCTTGCCGCGTGGCAAGTCACACGGTAAAAACGGTTCGTCAAAATCATTTATGAGTGAATAGGAACTTGACGTCGTTTTCAGGTTCGTGGAATTGGACTTTTGAAGAACTAAATGTGAGTTTCCTTGTATAAGTTGTCCCACATTAAAACTTTAAGAGAACTTTTTTGAGTATATAAGTTCTTGGTGTACTAACTTGGGTTGGGCCCCAAGGAGCACCCCAAGTTTGTAGAACGGAGAAGTTATGAACAAAATGAACCTTAGCCTAAACCACCACACGCGCGCCACCTCCGGCGGGCCTAGCGCAGGTGTGGGTTGTGGGTCGAGTCGGTTCTAATATTAATTTTTTTGAGGAAATTTATTTATTTTTTTCAAAAATTCTTAACGAAATTAATTCAAACTTGAATTTAATTTTCTGTCCATTGTTTCCTCTTCCAATTCAATTTTCCAAACTGGTTAAACAGTCCAAACAGTTTTCAGATTTGTTGGAGCCCGAACAGATTTAAAACTGCCAGACAAATTCAAATCTGCCAACAATTTTTCCAACAGGTATAAACTGCCCAGCAGTTATCTGTTTAAACTGTTCTGCACCTGTTGGATTCAAATTCCACCTGTTCAGTTTGAATAATTAAACCTGTTCACTCCAATAAATTCCTAGACATTCCAGCATATTTTTTCAAATCCGAAAATCATCATTTTGCTATCCGGTTTTGTTCCTTTGCATAAATTATCTTCATATTATTTTTAGGAAAATTAAAGAGAGTATAGAACACAAAGTTTTGTTCGCCGTACAAGTTGTTTGGAGTGCCACTACAATTTGTGAAGATCATTGTATTCTGGGTGATAGACGCCACTTATCCGTAAGCACCGTAGCGGGGGCGAATCTGTCTTAAGGACAGAGTGTCAAACACTCGACTTAATCTTTTTATTATTCATTCGGTTCGGTAAAATAAATTCAGTATGTTATTTATTTTATTTGTTTGATTTAGTTTCAATTTATTTATTGTACACAGAAGATTGTCCCAACATTTTCCACATTGCAAATTTTATAGAGTCGAGTAGAGAAAAAGGATTCATGCAGGTGACCCCATTTGATGAAACTTAAGGCTTGACTTGGTTTGGTTTAATTTACAGTGCAGCTATAGACAACTATATTGCATAGTTCAGTGCACACTATTGTGAGACTGTGATTTTGATGGGTACATGTGTCAGGTGGCTTTGCTTAGCTTGAGTGTGTATCTTTAAGTTGGCAACCATTTCATGCATGGTGTTATGAGATTGTTTGATGCCCAACTGCTACATTGCAATAAGTACACCACATCACATGTTGGTGTAGTGTGTGAAGCCATTTATAGCAGGGTATTGTGGTTGCTGTTTGTTATTATTCATTTGCTGTGTTTGTTTTGTTCTCCCACTCTACCTTAAGGGCGTACCCAGTGCATGAAACTCGTGCTTAAGCAGGGTCTGGGGAAGGGTTGATGTACGCAACCTTACCCCTGCAAGCAGAAAGGCTGTCTACGCAACTCGAACCCATGACCACCAAGTCACCAACGGGTAGCTTTACCGCTACACCAGGTCTGCCCTTCTCTCCCACTCTACCTTGTGACTGGTTTTTTATTTTAGGCTAGGTTGGGTCCTGTTTGTTCTCTCGTTCAAAGTTTGTGTCCCTACAAGCTGTAAGTAACTAAGGTACATGTCTGGAGCTATATTGTAATATTTTCTTTTTGTTAATGAAACACTTGCTTACCAGAGAGACTTCACATTTAGTTTTGCATGGAATAGAAAGTAAAATGACAATGATAGCATCCTCTTTCTAAAGAAAAACAACAAATTGCTCACCATTAGCTTTCCAGACGGTAACATCGTTTGCTCCTTTGTTGGATCCCGACGAACCACATTATCACTTCCAACAACCAAGCCAGGGAAGTCTCTAAAATTCGCACCCTGAAAAATTAATAAATAAAGAATCAAAAGAGGCCTAAAAGCTCAAACATTGATGTAAAAAAATTAATCAAACCTTTTTGTGTGGAATCTGACAAACTCGTAAATAATCATTCTCAGACAATTGATAAGGCTGATGGTCATATAATATAGGCTTTTTTGCACCTATAACTCCCTTTTTAGCAAATTCCATCATCTCTAGACAAATCAGGGAAAAGAAAAAGAAATATATTGGTCAATAACGAGCCCCACAATCTCTCTATATCTTCCAATGCATATTACGTATGTGGAAATAAAAAAGGGTTGTTTATAATCTATGCACAATACAGCAGCTCAGTCATCTCATTTTGAAGGAACGTGTAAATTATTGCAGAATATAGATTCCCCACAAACAAAAGCAGCGTTAATATAAACTAAGAACCTATATACAAGTGATTTAACAAACACTCACCTATTGAAGTCCTAACATAGAGAAAGCTGTGGTGTGGCTTTAATTAAGTGAAACCCTATGCATTCTCTACCAAATGAAAGACATTATATACCAAATGAATATCATAATTAGAGTTGAATCTGGTAAAGTAGCAGAGTATGTGGTTGTCATCGCTCCTTGAAATTTTAAAAATAATCCATTCATTTACTGAGTTCACAGAATGCACCTTCCTACAGTCAGTAGTGGCTGTTACAATAGCAATGTTACATGGATTCGAGCAGGACGTTGGATGCGTCGTATGTGTCTAGGGTGTTGGATCCATCTAAAGCTCATGTCTAAGGATAGCAAGACATGGCTATATTTTTCAATTGCACCTCATTCATACAAAGCAGAAACACTACAACTAAATCCATTAGATCAGCTACGTAACATGCACAAAAATGGGAAGATCAGATGAAAGATAATGGCCTGAGTTCTGAAATTTTCCAACTTTAAGACAATATCAATGTTAACTGCATCATCCAGGTTGCATATGACCATTAAATCAGTCCACATTAATGTATCACAAAAACAACTACCAAAGTCAAAAGCAATTGTCCACAACAGGAAGCTGTACAGCAGAATATTCAAACTTCAGTTTAAGAACCACAATATCAAGATTAGATTTGCATTCTGCCTTTAAAAGATAATTTTATTACCATCTTTGGTTAACCTTATATATTTTTGAAATTCTGTTTCCGGAGGCATTTCGTATGTAATCTGCTCACGAGTTTCATGGTTTGTAACCTGAAGTATAAATTTAGATGAGAAAATAGCGAAATTGTATAAAACAGCAAACCAACTAAAATTAAATATGATGAGAATACAGCTGGAAGATCAGAGATGGCATCATGGAGAAGGACAGCTTCTTCAAGTTCGCGAGGTTCGCCTGCATCATATGCTACAATATTTCTCTGCAACATGAAGATCGTTGCGCGTTCAAAGATAAAAAAATAAAAACAGGACCAGAAAATCCAATTTGCCCATCTACGTTAAAGTATTACCTCAAACTCAGATGGTGACCCATATCTAACTACAACGTCATGTGTAGGAAGTGGAAATTGGGGTAGTTTCTGCAAGACAAAAGACACCCATGAAGTGCTTGCTTGTACACCAAGTGGAAACAAAATCACTAAATTCAATATTATGTACCATTCAAACGAGTCTATTAGTTAGCTTCAACATAGCCTTTAGATGAACAGCATTACAAAATGCTATTGTTCATTACTGTAATATATAGCATTTTCAAAGTGCTTTATTTTTCATACCAATTGATTATCACGGGAAAGGGAGTGAGGTGTTGAGTTCATTTATGTAGTCTGAGAAACAATGAGAGGACAATCACCTCAGTAGGAAGAGCACCCCACAAGAAAACACGCAACCGAAATTGTGGAAGACCATAACAGCCGGCCGCTATAGTTCCAAGCCTTGCTTGGTAGTTCATATGTACCAGACGACTTAATGCATATCTTGCAAGAGAACCTTTATCAAACCTTAAAATGTCGGCAACATTTTCCATCAAGACATACTTAGGCCTTAAGAACTTCACAATGTCCATAAAGAAAACTATTTGACGATTTCTTTCATCATCCAACGGAGCATCAACATTTCTAAAGCGATTATATCCACTAATTCCTTGGCATGGAGGGCCCCCACAGAGCACATCAACATCACCCTGGATTATATTAATCCATTTGGGGAAAATTAGACACTAAAGCCAACAAATTTAAAATAAAGTGAATACTCTAACTCTAATCAGCTTCAAGTAAATAAAACTAGAAAAAGAAACTTACCGGAAGTGGCAAGATTTTATGTTTAATTCCACTTTGAACAAAATCTTGTATTCGTTCTTGGCAATTACTGAGACAAATATTTTTGTAAGTAACAACACACCAAGTCACCGACCAAGAACAATAATAACAGTGATGATGACAAGAAAAAAGAACAACAATCACATTAACAAGTTAAAATAGTTTCTTTTTTGTGTTGTCATTGCTGTTATTCTCATGCCATTACTGTTATCGTCATTAGTCCTTGTTCTTGTTCTTATTATTATCCAAAGATAACAAGTGTTAACCTCAATCCTTCAATTGGTTCCCAGGTATCGTCACCCGAACTATATCCCTTCCAGCGAACCTAATAAAATAACTATAAGTGAAAATCATCTTCAACAAACAAAAGGTTCAAACAAGGATGAGGAACATAAAGTGAAGTTTACTATAGGGAGATTTGGCGAGACACCTTAGTTATAATATTTGATTGTAAACAAGACATATGCTAATCTTTTGCCACATGAAGGACAAACAAATGCAAGGATGATAGCAAAGATCATCAGTTCACCAGTACCCAATAATATATATATAACATCATGTATAGCAGTAAAATAACTTGTCTTGACAACTACTTAAATAACTTTATTTACTGAATTTATACTCGGCATGCAGATATTGAAACAAAGACATCTTGAACTTGTAAAGGTAAAAAGAATCCCATTGAGCTCTTTGAAGAGAGTGAGAAAGAGAGAGAGAGAGAGAGAGAGAGAGAGAAACAGAGACATTTACATACATACTTATGTCATACTTGTGGAGGTACCTTAAATTTTAGCCCCCGCTTGCCTGTATTGCAGGGATCTCCATAACAAATATCAACTAGGCGCAAAACTTCATATTCTCCAGAAGCAATCTTAACATCAGACGGAGAATTTACATTGCTTTTGACTTCTCTCTTGGCTTCTGCTCTATATTTAAATGGTCTGTCTAAATTATTGAACACATACCACTGGCAAAGCTTTTCCCATCCCTTCAAAAGTTCTAGAAAATCCTCAGCAGTTTCATTCCTAACCTATAGAAAGAATCATAGAAGTATTGGATATTGCCTCTGAAGAGTAGTGGACATCACCAACTTGGTTGTGATCTAACACAATATAAGAAATACTCACTTGTGTTTCTGGATGATTCAGTTCCAAGCTATCACATGCAGATCTATCAGCATCAACAGCCCAACGCTAAAATAAATGTCAAACCGTAAGACACTAATGCTGTGGAATATACAAAACAGCTAACAATAAATCAACAATTGACAATGAAACTTAATTTTACCGTCACAAGATTAACACTCGAAAGTTTGGCACCTAGGCACAATCCAGTTGACATTCCACCACAACCAGAGTAAAGATCTAACAATGCCAACTCAGCTTTGTAAGGTTCACAACTGGGCTTATCCCCCAAAGGAGTCGCAGTGATCAAGGAACGGAAAGCCTCAATGTCATCGGATGAAGGTAAGTCATAACTCTGCACAGATTCATCTGAGGGAATGTTGCTCTTTTGGTGAAATAGTTTCAAGGATTTTAATTGGAAATCAATTTAATCTTGTTTGTGGAAGTGCTAGCATTTTTCATAAACCCATAGCCAAGGAAATATCGCAAATATAATATATAGAAAGAAAAAAGGAAAGAATGCAAACATACAGAGAAAAAAAAACAAAAAGGAATTAAACTTATTATTTTTAGGGACTGCTAATAGATCCCAAGGACATAAGAATAGTACAAAATACGATCACTAGGAAATGCTAGCACTGTTTATGTCACAGACTAATACCATAAACACTATTAAAACTCTTACTGGTCATTAAGGTGCGAAATGTTGAATATTCTACGCAGTACTCCATATCATAATAAAAGTCAGATGGTGGAACAGAGTATGGTTGCAAACCTAGCTGCAAATCACGAAATCATGAACACAACCATATGGCATGGGACATTAACAAAAGGGTGCATGGATAAGGAAAATGCCTGCAAGACTTTTGAGAAAAATAAATAGATGAGGCATAAATCAAGGCATTTATTCAAGAACTACAAACTTACACTGCATACCGTTGGAGCTATTTGAACGACACTGACTTTTGAAATAATGCAATCTAATAAATTATCATTCAGTAAAGTAGAATAGAATAAACGTTTCTTGTCATGGAAAGCAGCTTCTTCTTTCATAACCTGAAGAAAAAAGAAAAAATAAACAAATAAATAATAATAAATTATTTTGGCAAAGTTATAACTTATATGGCATGAAGGAAAATTTAACAAAATCCACGTGCTCACCGTATCTTCAGCTTTATAAAACCACTGAACCCTGAAACAATTGTCGCCATCTGTTGTTTTAAAAAATTCCAAGATCCGGCCAACATGTTTTTGTCTTCCATCACCCTGAAGGAATTCTTTAACATGTAAATCTCATCTTGCCTTCAAGCATAGACTGATTAATTTTAAAAGTGACACTGCTCGTACAGAAAGTCCAATATAATGCAACAGCCTCATCATGAATAGCCTCAATGAAGCATTAATTCAAATAATACACTACCCCTTTTTAATTGTTGCATAACAACTAGCATACCTCACTGGTTGCTTAAAACAAATGAAAAATGGGATTATTTCACTTAGGTCAATAAATAGTTGATTTATTTTAATTAATTCTATCAAATTTAAAATTTTCTTTTAAAGTCTATGGAAAACACTTCTTACTAATTAGTCAAAAATAAAAATGGGTCAGTTTTTGGCCATATACATCCCTTCACCTTTACTACTGCCCTAATCCCTCCCTTGTTACCGGCAGCACCTCTCCCTCTCTTACTGTAGCAAATCCATCCAACAACCCAGTTGCCATTTCTTTCCCTCTTTACTCTCCCATTCTCATTCTCTCTATACATATATATATCCATATATATATGGTTTCTGTATAACGCTTTGATTTTTCTTTTATTTTGAATATATATAATTTCTGGATATCCATATCTATTCACCCATCTAACATTTCATTGACTTGAGGTTGATTAACAGTTTTAAAAGGGAAAGACGCTGCCAAAGGTAGCAAAACCATGTATTTAGGGGAGGGATAAGGGTTATGGTGTGGGTGAGAGTGAGGAAACACTACAATGGAGAAGGGAGAGATGAAGATGGGTAAAAATAACTTTTTATCTATGTTTTGACTTATCAATAAATAAGTTCTCATACATAGACTTTAAGAGAATTTTATTCATTTAATGGAGTTAGCAATAATAACTTCATCATTAATAGACTTAATTGTAATAATCCCATGAAAAATTAATATTTTAGTTGCTAGAGTATTCCAACTTATTTATGTCGTTACATGTTTTTCTTGTTTTGGCGGCGCGTCAATTGGAGAAATTACAACGGGATTTTCTTTGGAGTGGGATTGGGGGGTGGGGGGGTTAAGGGTTTTAAGTATCACTTACCAGATTGGAAGACGGTGTGTAGGCCCAAGGAGGAGGGCGGATTGGGGTTTCGGAATTTAGTGTTGTTTAATAGAGCTTTGTTGGAGAAGTGGTTGTGGAGGTTTGTGCGGGGAAGTGGATTATTTGTGACGGAGGTTGGTGGTGGCTAAATACAGTATTGGGGTGGGGGGGTTGGTGTTCTGGGGAGGTGAGGAGTTCTCATGGGACGGGTTTGTGGAAAGGTATGGCTTGGGAGGGGGGTGTTTTGGAGGTGTGTTAGTTTTAGTGTGGGTTGTGGTGCTTGGGTGAGGTTTTGGACAGATTGGTGGTGTGGCGAGTGGAGTTTGGATTCTCAGTTTCCATTGGTGTTCTAGATTGCGAAGTGTCAAAATGCAGAGGTTCCTTCCTATTGTCTGTTGTGGATGATAGGATGGTGTGGGATGCAAAGCTTCGCAAGCCAGTGTTTGATTAGGAGGTTGATCAACTGATGAATCTTTTGGCTAAGTTATATGGTTTGAGGTTTGTTAGGGTGGGTGCGGATGGGTTGAGGTGGAGGTGTAAGGGGGCCAAAGGGGTGTTCTTTGTGTCTTCATTATATTGGGCCTACGTGGGGCCGGGGATGTTTCTTTCTCTTGGCAAGGGGTTTAGGTTTCTGGGGTGCCATCTAAAGTGGCGCTTTTTGTTTGGTCAGTTGTGCATGGTCGTATTTTGACTTTGGATAATTTGATTCGTCATTGCCATGTTTTGGTTAATTGGTGTTGTTTATGTCGCCATGATGCAGAGTATGTGTCGCATCTTCTTCTTCATTGTCCCGTGACGTTTCAATTATGGAGATTTTTTTTGGTGTGTTCAATTTGGTATGAGTTCAACAAGGGGCGGTGAAGGAGGTGTTGGCTAGTTGGAGAGGAGGTAGGGTAGTGAAAAGGCGGCAGAGGGCTTGGTTGTTGACTCCTTTATGCCTAATGGGGCTGGTGTGGTTTGAGTGGAGTCAACGGGGGTTTAAGGGTTAGTGGCTTTGGTCGCTTGTCAGAAAAACAAGTTATTAGTAGTTTTGCATAGATAGGTGTCGGGGACTGTGAATCCGAATTTATTTACTGTTTTGGATTTCATTGAGTCTTTATTTTATTCATTGATTGTAATTCTTGGGTTCTTTGCACTATCTTTATGCTTTCTTAATAGTATTTGTTTTTTATTTATCAAAAAAAAAAAGTGATTTTTTTTTTTGATAACTTGGTATCCGGTCCACTAGACCAACTAATCTGGGAGACCAATTCCACGGTTTATGGATGGTTACAAGTTATGTGTTTAAGACACATTGAATCTGATGACTTATTTCACCACACGCTCCACAGTGGCGTACAAATTATTTAACTTTTTCAGTAACAAATGCAAGAGGAGGCAAGAAAAATTCTTTTTCTTTTTCCCTTTCTTTTTCTTTTTTTTTTTTTTTTTTTGGGGGGGGGGGGGGGGGGGTTAACTTTGTGAAGCACCCTTATCTTTGTAGTACAGTGATGAGAAACCCCTGACTAACCATACGTAAGAAAAATAACTGAAATCTAATCATCATCAAAAAAATGATTTATACATAGCCATTTAAAAAAGCCAAGAATAAAAAAACAGCTCAAGAATGCAACCAATCATCAGCCTCAACCCAAAACTCATTTATGACAACCTCCTAAATATTGCATTCCGCTGTTAAGTGCTCCAGAGAAAGCGAAAGGAATTGATCATGGGAATCATTGTCTAGAGCACAAAAGCAAGAAAAGAATTTGAAGTAAAAAATAAAAAACACATTAGCCACACCAAACCAAGATCAAACCTAGGACCATAGTTGAGCAAACCAGTGGCAAATGAGAAAATGGTCCCACCAGCCCTCTCGTAACTCTGCTCATGGACATATAAAAAGCATCCTTCTAATTTACCTGATCAATAGAAATTTCTAACATAACTGTCAAGTGAAAGAAAGCAACTTTTGAAGAAATATGGGTGCACCATATGTTGGGTATCTTAGTGTAAAATTTAGATTTTATTATCATGTGTCCAGCAATTCTCATTTTGCCCCATACAAAGCAGGGAGAGTCAGGGGCAACCCAAACGATAAAAACTTCCAATTATTCACATCTCTCCAAATCAAAGGACCAATATAAGAACCCCATCCCCTGAGGCATATGCTGAAACCCTTCAGCTTCTCTATCTTCCTAATTGCCATTATATATCAATATGAACTACAGTATTTTTTAGCATCTTTACGATCCATATCAAAACATGTGCTCATATCTGAGTCACTCCTGCTGGAGCTCTCAAACATAAGAACATGATCTAGTTATATGTCCTCAACAGTGCCATATCACAGTAACAGAACAGTTTACATACCCCATGCAGCCCCATCCCCAGGACTCAGGAACATAATAAATTAGGAAACAGTAAAGTACATAATTCATGAATAAAATAGCTGATAATTTCAGTCCTGTTCATCTCAATGACTTTGAGGTTGACACTAATCAAGGAAAGCCATCATAATTTTAGAATGCAAGCAAAATTTACAATTCCAGAAATGACTACATTAACTGCTACATTCTAAATACATAATCTCAGCCCGCTCACTGGATAATCAAGGAAATGGCTACACAATTTTCTACTTTATATAACTTGTGAAAGTATATGCATCCAAAATTCAGTGATGATAATAGGTATTGTTTCACAATGATCTAATAATGTTGTGGCAATACTTTAATTTTATGCAGATCCAGACATATGAAAGCTTACATAAAAAAGAAACAAGACCTACAGAACTCTTGAAATAATAATGAAAAACATTTCATAATTGATCAGGCTACTTAAATTGTTTAAAGATAATGGGACAAGCAAAAAAACCACATGATCTCAAACTTTATTAACTCTATTGAGAAATCAAAACCAAAAAAATATGTTACAAGACAACGCAATAGCAAAACAAGTGATCTGGGAAAGGTTGAGCTGTGTTTGAGAGATACTCCAAAATAAGGCATTCACCTTTATGTGTGCACAATCTCCAAGATTAAAAATGCAGCTGTCGACTTTAGCTTGAGTATAATGACATTCTACATTCAAAATTATTTCATCCTCCTCACCAGCGCTGCAACAATGAGCAGGCACAATATTAAAGAGCAAAGACAGAAAAGGGAAAAAAATTGTGGAAAACATTTAAATGAGGAAAGAAGCCACAACAAAAGCTACCTAGGAGATAAGTTCATAGATTGTCACTCACTTTAATTTCCAGTTTTGGCGCTTAGATCTTTGACTCTGCGAAGTCCAACAAATTCATTCTCAACATATGGCAGCCAATTAGAGCAGCAAAAGATCCTCATGCAAACCAAAAAGATAATAAACCACGCTTGAAAATTGGTGACCATGAAAGCACACAATGAGGGGGTGTAAGGACGTTTTTCTTGCTTCTTTTCCTGTTTCTTTTTCTTCTCTTTCTTCTTCTTCTTCTTCTTCTTTTTTTTTTTTTTTTTTTTTTTTTTTGTGCCTCCCTTTTGTTGGACAAGACAAGCATGATGGTTCAACTAGGCCTATATCAGAGATATAATCTTTCCCAATGTTGTGTAAAGCAAACTAAGGTGATCACCTATGCGAGAGGTGAGGCGGACCTATGGTGCATCAAAGGGGCTTAAGCAAGGTGAAGTAGAGAAGCATGGTGCAAGCAAGAAATGTGCTAGCCTCAAGTCTTAGAGCAAGACACTTGACGCGAGGGCTTTTTTTTCCATCTTTACTTTTTTTGATCTGCAAATTTAGATCCTTCATTTATTGAGTTTTGTAGTTGTATGATTACGCCTTCTACACCATACAATAGCTCTCTCCTCTCTCCAATTTTTTGGTTTTTTTTCTTCCAAAATTGTCTATTGGGAATCTAAACAAATAACCAACTAATCTCTGTGAGCAGATCACCAGAGAGAGTAATTATCATTTTATTTTATTTTTATGTTAGATTTTTGTGCTTTTGTTGAATTTTGGTATTTGGGATATAGTATTCATTGGATATTTTATGTTTTTTATGAATATTTACTATTTGGATATTGGATTAATAGATGCTTTATATTTTTTATGAATATAGTATTTCCCTCCAAACTTTTTGATTGGATGCAACAACTTTGATTTTATAGAAAAACCAAATTTTCACTCTCCTTCCAATCAATTTGATTCAGATAAGGATTCTTTTTTATTGAAGAGACTGTTACATTCTTAGCAACTTTTGTTTTTCAAAAGTTTTCACTAATTGGCAATTTCCTAGTAAAACCTCCTAAATAGTGATGCTTATAACTTATCATTTTGCAAATCTATGTCAATGTGTTTGGTACAATTTCCGCTTATATATTATGATAGATTTTGAGGTAACAATAACATAAATAAGGTTTAGAGAGAGAGAGAGAGGGGAGAGAGCTTATTTAAAATTTACAAAAATAAAAATAAAAATTTGGAGGAATGATGTTTTTAGCTTGTTTGTAATTATCAATTTTTGACTTACAAAAGATAGAGCATCTCCAACCTACTAGGTATATCATGCTTGTTAGTCAAAATGCCTAGTATAACTCATTTTTTTCAACTCCAATGCACTAGGCATATATGATTAGGCATTTTAGCTCAACTCACATTCACTAGCTACATGTAGTTCAAGGCTAGGCAAAATGTATTTAATCATTAGGATCATTTCCCTCCATCTTTGTTGCTGATGTGGCATTTTATAAAATTAATAGTATTTAGATGAATAGCTAAAATAAAAAGCATAGTTAAAGTAGAAACATGAAAAAGTTGATAGACAAAATAAAATATATCCTTTATAGTAATGTTTAGATAGATAAAATGCCTATAACCATTGGAGATGCTCTAAGCCAAACTTAACCATTCTACACGCCGTCGCGGGATAAGCTCCCCTCCCTACTTTATCTCCCCGTATCCGTTCATGCTACTCTTAAAAGCACTAATTCAAACTCACATCAATAATTGAACTGTATACTTAATAGGTTTCGCAGTAAAGATTATCAATGCAAAAAATAAAATTTATCAAACAACTATAAATACATAAACAAATTATATTTTGTTTTATAAAAAAATATGATATAAGTTTACAGTCTCCTTTGAGAACAAATTATTTAAATAATTTTTTACTTTTTAACAAAATAGATATAACTATGTGTCAATTTATTGTTATCATTTATTTTATAAAATAAAATATTATAAATTATCGATCAAATAAAATTTTTTACATAGATAACCTTTCAATCGTGATGTGACTCTAAATTGGGGCCAAGATGGGTATGGAGAGACGCGATGCGAGGGAGGTGATCCCATCAGCAAACACAATCAAAGAATAAGATTTGGATACGTACCTTCAAATCATATCGCCAACCCCACCTTTCTCGAGCTTCGATTTCCGGAACTGGCTCTCCGATGAAGAAAGACGTGACTTTCTGTTTCCTCTCCTTCTTCTCCGAAGAAGCGACTGCATTAACCTTCGATTCAACCGAACCCAATCTGGTAGTGTCACCATTTTCACCCTCAACGATTCGAAATGGGATTTTCCGAGACCTCAAACACTTCTCAACAATCACATCACTCAAAGTAGACTTCGTTTCAGTCTCTTCAGCCTCAGATCGAGACTTCTCGCCCGAAACATCAATCGATTCGATCAAACCAGGCTTTGATTCAACATCCACTTCAGTCTCAGCTACTTCAAACGGCTCTGTTTGATCCGAATTGGTCCCCGACGGTGACGGTGGCTCAGGCATTGCTGAAAACACACACTTCACATCACCATTGCTAGTTTCATACCCATCAGACTTTTCAAGCAATGTCTTAGCCTTCTTCAATGGCGGTTTCAGCTCCAATGCAGCATCAGATTCCTTGGATTTCTCGGTGGCTTCGTCTGTCGCCATTGTTGTTGGTTGAAGAGAATCTAGGGTTGATGGGTGAGAGAGAGAGAGAAAGAGAAGTGGTTAGTTTATTGGCATTTATGAGTGTTTGAATTTGAAGATGGAATCCTGTGCGTCGACGGTGACGACAAAGAGTGGGTGACTTGTCTAGTAAAGAAAGCAATGGATGAGTGAGAGAGAGAAAGAGAGAGAGAGAGTGAGAGCAGTCAATTGGAAATGAAATGCGAGTGTGAATGTGAAGTATGAGGATCTACGAGGGATTCTCGTAATCTACAAAATTTATAACGCTCCGTTTGGATTTTTAAATTTTTTTTTTTTTTTTTTTTTTTGACTATTTTAGTTTAGGTTAAAAAATTTAATTTAGGAATAATTTTTTGATTTTTTTGATTTTTTTGTGAAAGAAGAGTATAATGATTATGAGTTGAATGTGATATTTTGGCCAAGTTTGGGAAGACTAAATAAGTACACTTTTTATCTTTTTGGACTAAAAAATTGAGGTTGAAAATATGAATGTTTGGGTTAACTTTTTGACTTTTTATTGAAAAATGTGTAATAAAAAATTATAAAAATTGATTTGTAGGGAAAATTTTGAATTGGGAGTTGTGCAGCCGTAATTGTTGACTTTTGGTGAATAGTGTTAACTTTTTAACTTTTTGGCTTTTTGGCTTTTTGGGAACATCCCAAACTTGGCCTTTGTTTGTTATGGCTAAAATAGCCTATTTTATTTTTTGTGGCTATTTTAGCCCTAAAATCACTTGCCAAACACTACTTAAGGAAATTTAATAAAATAACAAATATGAAATTTTAAGGATTAAATTGAAACAAATTACCTATTTTAGAGTTTCAAATGTTTAGCTTTTAAAATTTGACATTTATCAGATATATTATTAAAAATAATTTTTAAGAATGATAAATTAGATACTTCAAGGTTTTTTTAATTAAAATGTTACTAAAAATTTAAAAATTACCTATTTTAGAGGTTATTATTTTTTGGGTAAAATTATCCTTCGTGGTTTTAGAAATTACATTATGCCCCCTCAAGTTTTTAATTTCATAATAAATAGGTCTTTTTATTTATAAATCATCAAGTTAATTAATAAGATTTAATAATGTTTAAATTTTATTTTAATTAATAATTTAGATAATTTTATTATTATATAGGGGAACAGTTAGAAATTTTATTTTTTTAATTAATTCTGTTAAACAAATAATTCTAACAATGAGGTATTTGTAATTTTTCAAACCACATAAGACAATTTGTATTTTAAGCAAACCTCAAAAGTTGTGTTTGTAATTTACCCTTATTTTTTTGTTTGCATGTATTTCGGTAAAAAAATTAAAAAGCTAATAAAAAAATCAATTCAAATTTGAAACAACCATTATTACTAAATTGGCATAATTAAACATTGGATATCAAAATGTTACAAACAATATATTTCAAAATTTAACCTTTAATATTTTTATAAAAGTTCAAACAATCAAAAATTTATGTATTTATTTATTTTAGAACAAAGTAAATGCAATAATAAAGGAAAAGTTGTTGCATACAAGACAAAATAAAGTCCATAGGTCCAAACCATAAACCATATATAAAATTTCACTAAAAAATTACCATGTTTGGAAAAATTACCAATCTTCTTCAGAGCTGGCTTGGCATATGAGTTATGGGCTTTTGAATTAAAATAATCATAAAAAGATAAAATAGGTTAAAAACTTAATAAGATAAAATGTTACATTTAAATTATAATCATTTTATTTTTTATTTTATAAAATTCAAAAAAAAGTCAAGAAGTCTATTTAAAACAAGACTTTTTAGTCCCAAGCTAAAATAGTCAAAAATTCAAAAAGTTAAAAAAGTAACTCACATCCAAAACAAACCCTATGCCCCGTTTGTTTGGGGTTATAGGAAGGGGATTGGGTTTGATAGTAAAGAGGGGATTAGAATGGGCTGTTTGTTTTGAGAGATAGGGAGGAAACTAGTAATCCCTTGGGACTAGTAAGGAGGAGGAAGGGGGATTGGTAAGGAGGATGTAGAGATTGTATTAGAAAAATAGTGAGGGGATTATAAATTTTTTTATTTTTTTATTTTTTATATATTGGGAATTTTTTTTTAAATATTAATGTTTAATTTTTATATTTTTTATTTGTTTTATTATTTTATATAAAAATAATTTAACAATTCCTCACTATTAATCCTCTCACTATCAATCCCCTCACTATTAATCCCCTCACTATCAAACTCCTCCATTCTATCTCCAAAGACAAACGGGGCCTATATGTGCTTCGGAGAAACTAGATACGCATGAAGCTTAAAACTATAACCGCCATCGTTGTCACCATTGTCCTTGTCGTTGCTTAAACAAATTGATTAGTAATTTAAATTTAATTTTAATTTGATTATTGCATTTAATTTATAATTTAAAATTAATAAATCTTGAACATTGACTCATCTTCTAAGGTGTGCACATATAAAAAGAATTAATAAAAAAATTAATATAAAAATTTCGTTCAAATTAAAACAATAGAGACCGAAATAAATCTTATACTAAACTATAAATGTAAAAAGTGTAATTACTCTAAATTATTGTCATTTTTCATTTTATATTATAAATTTAAATAATTTTGTTATAAATAAAAAATTTAAAATTAAAGAGACACTATCTATTAAGCATGATGTCTATAAATATTTCTAAGCATGATGTCTATAATATTTGTATATGTTTTTACATACTTATTTGTTACAATAATAAGGATTTTTTTTTTTAAGTTATCGATTTATTATATTAAGTATAGCGATCCCGGTTGTCCCTTTAATGTTATGTTGTATTCCGGACTCGGTTCCGTAATGTTGGTGATGGTATACCTTGTTGTCATCCTTTAATTCCACTTGATTGAGTTTTAGGATATATTGGGCAGAGTTGTTACAGGTTGGTTAGGCTTTGGTTTCAATTCTTTATTGCCCAGTTTTTAGGAGGTCCGTTCGAACGGGTCTTCTTGCGCTCGAGCGAAGATTGCACGCTCCCAGTTTTCCATGTCCCTGCAAAACTTCTACAGGTGTGATTTTTACACTCGAGCGGGTTTCTTTACGCTCGAGCGGTGGCACTCAAGCGGGTAGTACTTTTTTGTGTAAGTTATGGGATGAGGAAATCTACGCTCGAGCGGACTGGTTTTCGCGCTCGAGCGGATGTACTTTATTCTTGTGTCTTGGCGCTCGAGCAGATCTTATTGCGCTCGAGCGAACCTAGTCTTTTTGTTCTTGACGCTCGAGCGTTGTGTTCTCCGCTCAAGCGGGAATGTCGTATATCAGTTGGCAGCTAGACATTTTAAAATCACTTTTTACATTCTCTCTCTCTCTCTTACTTTCTAAAAATCCATTTTGAGAGCTTCTCTCTCTAGAACCTTGTCTTCTTTCTATGTATTGATCTAGTAAGAGTTGTTTCCTCACCTTTGGCCTTTACAAAAAGGTTGTTGATCGTCGATGGCTATCTTTTGATCCGAGAAACTCGTGGTTAGGAGCAACTTCATTTTCGTCATTTTTTTCCTTGAGCTCCGAATTTGAGGTAGGGATTCCTACTCACTCTTATGGGTTTTTACCTAGATTTTGAGCTTATTGTTTAAATGGTTGATTTTGGGACTTAGGGTTTCAAAATGTGTTAAAGAGAGTTGGGCTCATGATTTGTATTTCGGGTTTCAAAATGGTATTATTGATGTTGGTTGTTGATATATAGACCATTGGGTCAATATTAGGAGATGGGGTAGAAAAGCCTAATTGGTTGTATAAATTAATTTGTATGATTAATTTGGAAAATTGTGGTTATATGGAATTGAGTTGTGAATAATGAAATTGGTTCATTATATGGTTAAATTGTGGAGTTAGATTTATTAATCGCTCACTTTTGAAAACATTGATATTTTATCTGTTGGAGCTTTTATTATCTGTTTAGAATAATTGCTTGGGCAACCGGTGAAGGGTAGTTGTGATTGTTGTAGACCATGCATGACAATTAGGCAAACTAAAACTAATCAATTGGATATGTCATAAAGTATGACGGTTGATAGAATACATTAACGTTATGTATTGATTGATTGTGTATATGACCTTTGTGTATATACGTTGTGTATGTGGGAGGAAATAGGGGATGTACTCTACGGTTTAGGGGAAAATAGGGGATGGACCTCTAAACCGGATGTTGTTTGGGAGGAGATAGGGGATGGACTCCACTGATACAGCTCATATGCTTGTCAGATAATATGTTGATATAGTTCATATGCTTATATTGGAAGTGTTTATACAACTCATATGCTTATCATTGGAAGTGTTGATATAGCTAATATGCATATCTGTTGAAATGTGGATACAGCTTGTATGCGTATCTGTTGAGATGTTGATACAACTAGTATGTTTGTCTATTGTGAAATGAAAATTGAAATGAAACATAAACATAGTGGTCATGAAATGGAAAATGGGTTATGAATTGGTTTATGGAAATCGAACATTTATCAATTGCTAATGTCTTAGTTATTGCCTATACTGTGTTTAGCATATCTCTACTGGGCGTTGGCTCACCCTTTATGGGACATTATTTTCAGGTACAGGTAGTATGCCACCTCCAAAGACATAGCTTGGATGATGATGAGAGTTGAAGACTCTTTTTGTTTATCTTGATGTATTACATGTAAATTTAAGCCAAGGGCTTAATATGTATTGAATTAGTACTCTTCTTTTTGTAACCAAGTGTTAACTTGGAAAGCTGTAAACCCATAGGGCATTTGCTTTTGTTGTTAACATGTAATACAGTGTAAGAATTACTCTAATGAATAGAAATGGTTGATTTCTTTTATATCAATGCATGCTTAAAGTAATAGGTTTTATGTATTATTTTAAGGGCGTTACATTAAGCGAGCCCCTATTTTGGTTTTTAAAACTTTTGCCGTGTGATATGTACATAATAAAAAATAAAAATAAAAAATACTTTACAATAACTCCCACGCATTCACATTCTTCAAATAACTACTCTACAATATGAATTCTTATCTTATCCAATAATTTACTTTTATCGTTTTTCTTTTTCTTTTTTGCTTTCTTCCGTTCTTTCCACAATAGTTTTCTATTTTTTTTTTTAAAAAAAAAAAAGGTACAAAAAATTTTTGATTCTCAATTATAGCAAAAGAAGTAGTACAAACCAAGAAGACTATCTTTTGTTTCTTTTTTGGAAAATGAGTGAGAGCACTAATTAGTGCTATCACTAATGATGTGACAGTGGGCCCCACCATGAATGATTTGATGTTTTGACCTTAGTGTTGTATTTTTTTTATTTTTTTATTGAGTGTCATGTCATTAGTAATATTTTTAGAGCTCAAAAATTAGTGGTCTCTATCATTGTTGTTCTTTTTTATAACAAATGATTTAAGAATTTTCATTTTTTATATTCTCAATGGCTAAAAGTTTTTTTTTTTTTTTTCCTGCCCTTTTACAATCATTCTATTACATTTTTTTTTTTACATTTTGATTTTTCAGAGAAGGTGATTGAGAGTCTATTGAAAATATCCAAATGAATTGAAGAAAAATGAAAAACTGAAGAAGAAAGAAATGTAATAGAAGAAGAACAAAATTATGAGGTTTTGATTGAATTTGAAGAGGAAGTACAAAAACAAAGTGCAAATTCATAAAAGAGTTGATCATTTGACGAGTCATTATACATAATTTATATTTATAGAATTCATATTTCTATTTCTTTTCATGCTGTTTTACACAAATTTATACCAAAAAAATAAATAAATAAAAGATTGTCTTACAACTTATATACATAATTTTTTTTCCCCATATTGTTTTACAACTTTGTGCTATTCAAAATAAATAATTTTTCAAGTAGTTATCAATATTTATCTTTGTTTCTTTTTTTTACTGATGTTTGGAAAGGGCTAGATTAATATGAATTTGTAGGAGAATTATTAATGCATCTACATGGGATGGACTGGAATGTGATGTTTTCAAATAGGCATTTCGGCGGGAGTTGTTCTTGCATAGTATTATTTGAATTGTGTTTTTTTAGTAATTGGAGAGAGATAGGGGTACTTTTTGCAGCATCCTTGTCAGCCGCCCTTTGTCTGCCACATTGTTTTTTGAAATTTGAAACACCCAACACTTGCGCTCGTTTCACTACAAAATGTATGATTTTTTTATTTTATTTTATTTTACTACAAGGAAAGCACACTGCATGTAATTTAAAAAAAAAAAATTATGATATTTCTAATAAAATAATTTTTTTAATTTTATTTATTTTTTTTAAATTTAAATATTCATTTACTTTAATCAAGCAAAATTAATAAAAAAATAATAATTTAGCTAGTAAATTAATATAAATGTATATAAAATATATAAAAATAGTATATTTTAATGATTAAAATATATTTTTTCTATCAATTTTACTTAATAAAAATAGTTAAATTATTTGAACTGAAAATAAACCAATTAAAATCAAGGGCCAAACTCTTTTTTTTTTTTTTTAACGCCTCCAATAAATCACAAGTGTATTAAAGTATTTTAATTTTTATTTATATTAAGTTAAGCAACAAAATTTGATTAAAATCTTGATTTCATAATGGCCTTTTTTTTATTAAATTTAATTAAAAATTTTGATTTGGTGAAAAGTTAAACACTTCAATCTTTACTTAAAAATTTTATCAAGTCGTTAAAGGATTATTTTGAAAAAATGGTTGAAAGTCACCTTTCAGCTTTTAATTCATTTTTTATCATATCATTTCTCATATTTTGTGCACGTTTTTTCAAAAGAAATTAAAAAAATCAAAAAAATTAACTTTTAACCATCTTTTCAAAATAATTTAAAATTTCCGAACTTATCTCCAAAAGTTCATTTCATAAAATTTTGATAAATAAACTTTTATTTGACTTGATTAGATAAAAATTTGAGTGATAATTTGATACCGGCTTTAAAGTGACTAAAAAGTTATTTTTATAAATTTAAATTTGATACAAGATTTTGTGAATTATGAGAAGTGTTCTTATAAGCAACTAAAATCATTAGTGGCAATCTCCCCTCACGAACCCCTATCTCGTTTTGCAATTCCTAAAAGTCATCTTTCTACTTTTAATCAATTTTTGGTCGTATCATTTTTCATATTTTGTACACATTTTTTCAAAAAATAATAAAATAAAAAAATTTACTTTTAACAATCTTCCCAAAACAATTTAAAATTTCCAAACTTATCTCCAAAAGTTCATTTCATAAGATTTTGATAAATAAACTTGTATTTGGCTTTATTAGATAAAAAATTGAATGATAACTTAATTTGATACTGGCTTTAAAGTGACTGGAAATTATTTTTATCAAATTTAAATTTCATACAAGATTTTGTGAATTATTAGAGATGTTATTATAAACAACCAAAATCATTACTGGCAATCCCCCCTCACGAACCCCTACCTCATTTCGCAACTCGTGACTTTCTCTTTCTCTCACTTGTGTTGTGATCTACCACTCGCAAGCTCCTCACCTCCAAATTTGACACATTTTTATGACTCTATCTTTCTCTTTGTCGATGATAGTGTGTGGTGGGGTTAGGATCTATTGAGAAAGAGATGTAAATGGGTGGTGTGAGGCCTTGATTTTTGTAATTTCTTTTAGACTCTTAGTTTTGAATTATTTATATAAAAATTCTTAATTCCTTATTCACATTCAATTTTTATCCTAGAATCGGTAACTCGTCCTGATCGGAACCATGTGTACCCTAATCAATCCCAATAATTTAGAAATAATTTCTAATAGCCTAATAATAATTAATTAACCCCCTAATTATATAATAATCACTTAAATCTCTAGGTTTCCAAATTCTCGTAAGGTTCGTTCGGTTGATTGTTTTTTAAATAGAAAACAAGCAATCTAAACCGAATTATTTTTCCTATAACAAATTAAATTAAATTTTCACTTGAAATAGATATCCTAATTCATAAATTGAGCACATGCCCTCATACTTTAATAATATTGCACAATAGCCTCAAGATCATTTCTTTATAAAAATATTTGCTACAAAATATCTACACTATTTTAAAGATGAATTTGAACACAAAAAGAAACAAAAAAAAAAGGGCCAAAAATCCTAGTCAATTAAAGCACATGGCCATGAAGATTTTGTGTGGTAAAAGGCTATGCTTTGCGTGGGTTTTTTATGCTATTTTAGCCACAAAAAGACAAAATAGGCTAAAAGCCAATGACTAAATGTCACATCTAAACCACAATCATTTTATCTTTTCTCTCACAAAAGTCAAAAAAATAAAAAATTTCATCACAAACGATGTTTTTCAGCCCCAACCTAAAATAGCCAAAAAATCAACCCACACCCCAAACGAAAGCTTTTGAAACAAATTTCATGAAATCATAGAAAAGTTTTTTGATTAATGGAAAAGTTTTTGACTAATGGTACAAATTGGGATGAAATTGCTTAAATTGTGGAAAAGTTTTGATTAATGGTACAAATTGAGATAAATTGCTCAAATCATGAAGAAGTTTTTGACTTTGGTAGAGTTGTAAATATTCAAATTTGACCAAGGGTATTTTAGACAATTCACCACATTTTTTCTATAAATAAAACCACTCCCCTAGCATTTCTTTGCACATCAAACACATACACTAATTTTAGCAAAAAAGAGAGAATGAGGAGAGAAAGTGTGAGCCTTGGAGAAGGAGGAAGAAAAATAGAACACACTTGCACAACATCATTCCATAGGCATTCAAGTAAGTCACAACACAACTATCTCTTTTATTTTCTTTTTCCAAATACATGTTCTTAGAGATTCTAAATATTATTTTCAGATGTGCTTTAATGGTGTACTTGTATAAAGAAATGAAAAGAATTTAGCTTTGTTCCACTCTTAGGACTCGTTGGGGAAGTGTCTATTTTAGTAGGCTATTTGGCTTTTTCGCTATTTTAATAGGCTATTTTAGTTTTTGTGTTTGGGAAGTTGAGATGAATTTTATTTGAGTTGTTGTATTGAAAAATGTGTTGAAATGATGTTTGAAATTAGAATGACAAATTTGCCCCTAAAATATATATATATTTTAATTGTTGTCAAGGGATAAAACCGTAATTTACCATTGATGGAACAAATTTTGTAGCTGACAGTGTAGGCCGCTGTGCAGTCTTTTTTTTTTTTTTTTTTTTTTGAAAAAAGCTTGCAAAAGTGGCTTTTTGGCTAAAAAATTTTTTTAGGCTATAATAACCGCCCAAACCACTTCCCAAACAGCCCCTTACTTGTGTTTTCTCTTAATCAGTACAAAACTATTTTTTTCTACACCGATCTCTCATAATTTCCAAAGGCACACGTTCAATTCAAATTTCTCAGTTTAATATATACTATTTATCATATTTTCATCACAATAGAAGTGAAAAATTATCCATGGGTACCATTTTTTCTTATTATTTCTCCTTGATTTTAAGTTTTTGCTCAAAGAACCGATTTTTTAGTCAACTTGCGAAAAATATAGAAAAATGTATAAAAATCTTATTAACTTAATTTTTATGTCAAAACCTTCCTTTAAGTGTTAGCTTTCATTAAAAAATAAATTATCGAAAAAGAGTAAGCGGTTTGAGAGAAAATCCGTTTTTCGTAACAATTGACGAATCTGGACAGAACCGGAGTATTTCTTAAATAACTAAAAATCTAGGAAAGTTATAAAACTTCTAAAAGATGTTTTGAAAATTATATAAAATTCACTACAAATCATAGGAAGGCCAAGTTTAGGTAAAATCTAAAGGTGTTTTTTTAATTGCAATTTTTTAAGTGTATTTAATCTGAAAATTTATATTTGTTGGTGATCTCATTTAATTTATTTCGTGAATGTGTTTTTTTATCACTTGTTTGAGTTTTAGTATGGCAATTACATATGTTGTGGTTATATTTCCTTGCAATGGTGCTTTGATGATGCTCCTACTTGTATGAAAATTATTGTCTCAATAAATTGTTCTAACCTTAACTTGAAACATTTAATACAATGGGAAACGTAAATGGGGTGCTTGTTGGGTTTCGATCACTTGAATTGTATTATGAGAAAATGTTGTGTTTACTTTGAATTGGTTGGCGGGACGTGTTCCATATTTGAAGTAAAGTCCTGTGCAAGCGGATGTATCGGAACCCTTGAATGGATAGGTTGTATTCGGACCCTAGGTGTTTATGATGGATAAGGTTGGAGGAGATTATGGGCAAGGCCCTTATTTTTGCAGTCACTTTTAAGGTCCTTAGTTGGCGTTATGTGGTATGTAATCGTTGGTAGGCATCCGAGGTAAGGTCTGCAAAGTAGCAAAAGATGAGGTATACTGAATAATTCGAATCCAATTCTTGTGGTTGAGATGATGAAATCTCTTTAGGAGATTTCTAAATTACTAACATCTAACCATGTGATCCTTGTTTATTTATTATACTTCATTGCTGGCTTGCTATACTTATGATGGTGTATTGGAGTGAGAAAAATAGACGGGGTGTGTGTGCATTTATTAGGCATTCAAAACTCATGGCGTTTCATGTCAGGTATTTAAGACTATTAGACTGGTCAAAGGCAAAGCTGAAGTATTTGAAGACGTATGGCTACCCTATGAGATTTAGAAACTAGTTTTGAAACATGTTTTGAGATTGTAAGTGATAAATCTCTTGTTGTATTTAAGACATGATTTTGTAATTATTATATATATCATTTATAACCTATTTTTATACTCTGTCAACTCATGTAGACCTTGTGTTAATATTTTGTCAGCAGAGAGAGTGACAAATGGCAGATTGGTGAGGAAGAGGCATGGAAGGTAGTGAAGTAATAATTGGGAAAAAGGTAACAGGAAGAAATGAAGGTGGCATTATTGATACTGATGACTTTAGGGCTAGGTTAGGCCTCGTTTGGGAACAGACTAATTTAGTAACTTTTTGGCTATTTGGCTAAAATATGAGCTAAAAAAAACTAGTATGTTTAGGATGACTTTTTGACTTTTTACGAAAAGATGCGCAAAAAATAGAGAGAAAATAGATTCTTTGACTTTTTGGTATGAGTTGTTAGCTTTTTGGCTAATTTAGCAACTTTTTGACTTTTTGGCTAAAAAGGAGGGTTCCCAAACGAGGCCCTAGTGTTCAAAAAAAAAAAAAAAAAACTTTAGGGCTAGGTTAGAGTTTATGATAGAAAGTTGAATTATAAGGTATAACAATAAATAGGTGAGGTAATTCAGTTTGATGAAGTTAGCAATTCAAATTCTTTTGAATACGACAAGGTCAGATCGATAACGAATAACACGAAGATTATTAATACGGTGATAAGTTTGGATCACAAAGGAACACACATACCCTGTTAGAATATGTGAATTCTTTGATTTTCATGAAGATGGAGCAATCAATTCTAGTGCAGGGGACAATCAAGTCTCTATCAATGGGGAAATCAATGCAGGGGGGCCTAGATCAAGTAAGAGTAGTCTATATAATTCTAAAACAAGAGTTTGGAGACAAAAAATGGTACTTTATTCAAGTTTACACAAATCAAATGAGTTATCAACAACTAGCAATCATTACTTGAAGAATGTTGGATTTGTTAGAGGATCTCAGATAGATTGGGTGCATATGAAACCTTTTAAATTAAGAAGTGTGCTTGGCGCACAGCTAAATAATGGGCGTGTTCATTTAGTATTTTGGAGGCCTAAATTCACTGTTGTAGATCGAAAAGTTCTTGTGTGACAAAAACAAGTCTATGCTAGTATCCCATGGGCCAAGTTCACTAATTTCTCTTGGGTCTAAAGGAGTAGTGGCAGGGATTGATATTGTTGTTAAGTCTTTGATACTGACAGAAAGTAGCAACTCGGTCAAGAAAGAGGAATCATCTAGGTGATATAAGGGTAGAGGTGTTCATATGGTCACAAACCCCAATAATGCTAATAAAAGGAATAAAGAAAGGAAAAAGAAGTATTGAAAGCATCAATGGTATTTTCAAAATTCAAAAGATTTTAGAAAGGGTTTGAATTTTGAAGGGGGTTCAAAATTAAATGATTGTTTGATATGAGGGTTCGAATTTGGAAGGGAGTGGTTTGGGTGGCCTGTTGTTTGGTGGTTTAGGTGTTGGGATGGTTTTATTTTCCTTTGTTTGCTTGTTTGTTCAGTTGGTTTATCTCCAGCTTTGGCATAGTGCTAGTAGAGGATTGACTTGCTTTTTGGTCCCATTCTAGTTGGAATCGTTTAGTTTGCTATGATGCTTATGTACTCGCCTTCCTTTATTGATATTCATCTCTGTATTCTGTATATTTGATTTTCATCAATAAAGTTTATTTTGTTGATCAAAAAAATAAATTAAATAAAAATAAATAGGTGGGCGAACTGAGAAAATAATAAAAATTTTAAAAATATATAGGGTTTGAACTTGTGCACAAAATGTACAAATGAGACTTATATTTTGTGCACATATTTTAAATAATATTTTTGTTTCCTAAAAGTTAATGCCATGTTTGATTAGAGATTTGGAAAGGGGGATTGGACTAATAATCCTACAACTTACTTAATCCATGTTTGTTTGCAACAAAATGGTATGGGATTGATAATCCTATGAGAATATGAATTCCTAGGATTAGCATTCCCATGAAAGAGTTGGGATTGCTAATCCCCTTACAATGTTTGGTTGTAAAGGCTATGTTTGATTCACAAGATTAATAGTAAGGTATTAATAATCATATCAAGCTAGTATAGTATTCACTATCCAATTGGATTAATAAGATAAATTATCCATTAGATTAATAATCTCACCCTTATCCTATTACTAATAATCCTATAAATTTGTTAGATTAATTATCAATTGGATTAATAAGATAAATTATTCATTGGATTAAAATTCCACCTCTATCCCATTACTAATAATCCTACAAATTTGTTGGATTAATAATTCTAAACCAAAATGTTAAAACAAACATAGAATAATTGGGCTTACGGATTAATAATCTCAATCCCATGCTCAAATCCATCCAATCAAACATGCTCTAAAAGTCCACTTTACCTTCCATTTTACAAAATAAGAAGTTTATATTTTATGTAGCAAGGGTATTTAGGTAATTTTATACCACTATACTAGCAAACAAATATACACACTTTATTTTATATATTCAATCTAATGTCACAACACTAATAATCTTTTCGTCCATCTTACTTTATTCATAATCCCATCCAACCTAATATGCCGAATAAATAATAAGGCCTCGTTTGGCAGTGTCCATTTTAGTAAAAAAGTCAAAAAGTTACTAAAAAATCAAAAAGCCAACAACTCATACAAAAAAGTCAAATATTCCCTTTTCTCTCTACTTTTGCATAGTTTTTCACAAAAAGTCATCTTAAACATACTAATTTTTTTTACATCATATTTTAGTCAAAAAATTAAAAAATTATTAAAAAAGTCTATTCCCAAACGAGACTTAAATGTAAATACTAGTTATTATTATTATTATTTTTAAATTTTTTGGTTGGGTCGTCAAGTCATGATAAGTGAAGATTGTGGTTGGGCGTAGCTTGTAAAAATGAGCTAGCCCAAAACACTAGACAGGGCCGAATTGGCCGGGGAAGACGACAAAAATCACGGCACATTTTAAAAACAAAAAAACAAAAAAAAACAGAACGGTCGTACATTCAAAAAATCAACCGCCATTGGATATACACTCACACTCTGCAAAAATATTTCTCCCTCGTCAGAGCTCAATAAACCCCAAAACCTAAAACCCTAAAAAGCAATGACACCCTAAGAGAGACAAAGAGGGAGAGAGAGATGGGTATATCGGAAATTGATTGCAGAGTAGGCACTTTGGTGTGGGTTCAGAGGAAAAATGGGTCATGGTGGCCAGGCAGAGTAGTGGAGCTCACTGAGTTCTCACCTTCTCATCTCACCCACCGCAGAGCCTGCACACCCGTCAAGCTTCTCGGAAGAGAAGATTCTAGTGTGTACGTCCTAATATATAAACATTTATGTACTTGTATTACATGTAAACAGAGGAAAAAAAACTAAAAATAGATGTAATAATTATGGGTTTTTTTTTTATAATTAATTTTTATTATTCTTATAGATTGTTGTATATATGTGTATGAGTGCATGAGGTTTGATAACCTGTTTGTGGTTTAATTATTTTTGAATTTGTGCTAATATTTAGTACAGTTTCTGCTTAGGGTTTAGTGACACTGACAAGATAGCTAAATAAGTTGAAAAAATGATTTTTGAGAAGTTGTGGGAGGGGTGCTTTTAGCTTACACCAAACAGCCTCAAATTATTTACATCTCTCTGCAAGCATTAGTTTTTAGATGAGTTGGCAGAGTGTAACAAAATAAGATGTAGCTGTAACTTTTATGTTTGTGTTGCACTGATTGTGAAAGTTTGCAAATGTTCTTAAAATTCGAACTAATTTGGCGCCCTAGGTTATTTCTCTTTGAGCTGGAGCTATTGTTTTGCTCCATGACACATATCATGAATAGTTTCTCAGTGTGTTTGGACTGAGCTGAGTGGTGCTCATAGCTGACAAGCATTTAAGAATTGTTTGCTATTCTTGGTAATGAGCTGCAGCAGGGGAATATTTGGGGGTGGGATTCTTTCCCACTTGTTTTTTTTCCTTACAATTTTCTATAATATGTTCAGAAACCACAATTTTGTTTGTAGTTCTTTTATTTAAACTTTTACTATAATAACATGGTTTTTCATTGACTTTTAGGGACTGCTACAATTTAGAGAAATCTAAGCGCATCAAAGCATTTAGATGTGGTGAGTTTGATGATTGTATTGAAAGAGCTGAGTCCTCCCATGCCAATTTTTCGAAGAAAATTGTCAAATATGCACGTCGAGAAGATGCTATTCTTCATGCTCTTGAGCTGGAGAAGCAAGAAGTGCAGAGAAAACACAAAGCAGCAGGTTCTTTTCTAACTGTTTGACCGGTACATTACTTGTTGTCTGAGAAAAGAGAATGGACAAATCTTCAACTAATGGGAGATGCTCAGAAATCTGAAAATACTTTTCCTAGGTACTGTTTCCTCATAAAGGATGTGTGCACAGACTGCACGCACAATTTGGGAAAAGGATTTTTATTTATTTATTGTTTTTTAACTTTTTTGGATAAGAGTATGGCAAAAGCCAAACAGTTGAAGCAACTAAACCAGAAGGATGATAATTTAAGTCGAACCTCAGATGTGAGTTTTGGAGGATTTTAGGCTCAGAATTACCCTTCCCAAAAGGAAGCTATCTTGGATTGCTTCTAATGTTATGGAGATTTTACTATTGGAGAGATCTGAGAGATGCCTTCTTCATGTATAAATATTATGGTGGGAAAAAATTTATCAGTTTGTTGATCTTTATGTTCTGTTGATAATGATGTTTCTCCGTCTTTACCAGGGAAGGAGTGGTCAGGAATAATCTGCCAAGCAAAAAGAAGCAGACGTGTTTACTTACCAGCTGAGTCAAATAATTGCTGGAAGCGCACAGCTTTTCGTCCCAAACCATTGCAGGTTTCAACCTCAAAATTTGAAATGCGTGAATGTCCTCAGCAATCTGGTTCAGCTGAAGACAACAACTCTTCCAGATCAATGGAATCTGATTCATCTGAAAGTGATTCTCAAGGTCCAGATAGAGTTCAAAGGGAAACACAACTTTCAGGTTTATAATCTCTCTTCATGGTTTCATATCACTGAACCTCTTATCTTTCACAGATTCGAAACCAGTAAATCTTTACCATTCAGATGAGGAAGCTAATTTTGTGTACCTTTACTGATTTCAAAATTAAGCTTTTATTTCATGGCTTTACTACTACTATTATTATGATGTGAGTTTGTTTGTTTGAAATTCTGTACAATATGCACAGTTACTTGTGTATCATTACTGAGTCCTATACCCATGAATTCTTAACCTACAAAATACATAATTATGCTTAAAAGAGTCAATGTGTGTACATGTATATTTACACACACATATACGTATGTGGTTAAGTTGGGTACTGAGCCTCACATAAGAAAACCTTTGTGCTTTTTTGTGCAGACAGATTTCACATGTGCATGACCCCAATCCCAATTAAACCAGATTACCTGTTATGTTTGACTCTTTATCATTTTCATGTTCATCCTTCGTCAATAGCCCTAGATAGAGGGAAACGGTGATACTGAAATTATATACAAGTAAAGAAAAAGAAGAAAAATTCCTTACCATGGCTTTTGAAATGGTATATGCGACCCTTAGCTGCTACTTTTTTTCCTTCTTTTTTCTCTAGGAACATGTGGATGATTTCAAGCTTTTCAGCTCTATCCAAACTATACTTGCATGATTTGCTGTTGGATTCTGCACTTGGCTAATTTTGTGTACCATAATGAACACGAGCCAAGTAGAGGCTTTAATATCTAGCAGCAAATTTTAATGACTTACATCTCTAAGAATTTAATCCAAAATAACTTGCTGTAAAAGCTTTGGAAGTCATAATTAGTATGAGATTATTTTACTTTAAATGCAATTTGTCGGTTGTCCAACAAGATGTCGACCAATAAAACTGTATATTCATTTGTTTCAATACAATGTGTACATCTGATAGATATAGCAATTCTAGACCTAATCCTAAATAGGAAACAAGAATAAACCTAAACCAATTCTAAATAGGAAACAATATTCACATAATATATACTATATTAATATTATTCTCATAGACCAAGCCAAAAACAAACAAATAAAGAAATGAATAAATAACTGAAGAAAGGGGAGAACTTAAGATGTGGGCACATGGATGGGTAAAAATCAAAGAAGACATGGCTGGTAACATGGCAGTAAGAATCATTGCAATCCCATATGTTCTGAATACTTCTTTTTCTTTTTTCGTTTTTGGATAAGTTTCCCACCCTTTTGTTTTGATTTTTCTTTAGTAATTAATTTTTTTGGTTTTCATTTCGCCAAGTATGGCTGTTAAAGAAGCATGCTATTTTAATCTCTCTTCTTCTTTTCTTTTTTTTTGGGAACACCATAACCAGTTTTTTTGAGTGTTTAACTCTGTTGGGTTTCCATTATAGTTGTATGGAGTTTTTGAATGGTTATGTTCTTTCATATGCGTATATATATATATTTTTCTGAATGCATGGATGCTGTTTGATGATATAGATGCTGCTATCCTTGTGTCAACTCAACCAAGTAATTCAGGGAAGTATGATGGGCAACCTGGAAACATGAACGGGAAGGGGAATCATGAACTCAATAACTTGTCTGATGTTCCTCTTAAACACCTGACTGCAGCTGAGTTTGGGATACAGAAAAGGGTGCATATAGGAAAAGAAAACATTTGCAATCTAACCAAAAGGCAACTCGATGTGATTGATGTAAAGAATTATGTCAAATTCAAAAAAAGGATACATAACAATGGTGAAACTTTGACTTCAAGTGCAGCTTTAGCTTATCATAGTATAACTGAATTAGACACAAAACCAGGGGAAAATTCAGTTTGGGTGGCCAATACGCTGTCTCAATCAACTCCAGTTTATATTGGCTTTAGTAATAGGATGGAAACAACATTAACAGATGTGGAGTTGAAAGTCCAAGCAAGTTATCGAGAAGATCATGTCCCTCTGGTTTCTCTAATGAGTGGCTTAAATAGGAAGGCAATAGTAGGGCACCCGATTGATATTGAAGCCTCAGATGACGGTTCTTCAGAGATCCTTCTTGCTAGAAAACATGAAATTGGCCACAAGTTGTTGGATAACAATGGGAGTACCATGCTTCGGCCAGCTTGGAGAACTTCTAGAAGGACTCGTGTGTGTTATGTCCCACAATCCCATACTCCTTCCACTCTGAATGATGCTAAATATGCGCAAGCTTATCAAAATTCTGGTCATTTAAGTCTCAAGGCAAGGGCAAACAGTTTGCAACCAACAAAAGACATTCCAAGGAAACCTAACTTGGTTAACCTGAAAACAAGAATAATCTCTTCATTTGACACTGAACAGAAACTTGGTGGCAATGAGGGTGATCTTCAACCCATCAGCCAGGGCTGCATGATAGACAGACAACTGAAGGCAAAAGACATGCCTACCAGAGTTACATGTGTCCCTGTAAAACTAATTTTCAGCAAGTTACTGGTTGCGGTTGGTAGGGTGCAATCTTGAATAGAACCTTTTGGAGTTATTAACTTATGGCAGTATAGAAGGAAAGCCTGTTATAGTATACAAAAATCTGTGGTTGTATAGAATCATATTACATTCTAGTTTTTATCTGCTAAGTATAGGTTATGGCTCTTAATTTGAGAGATATCAGGGTTCCATTATTGGGTCTTGTTTGGGCATACTTAGTAGAGCATCCTCTGGGGAATTTGTATGTATGCATGCAAGTTGGAATTTTCATCTAAATCCCATTCAATGTGATCTGTTTTGTAGCTTTTGTTATCACCTGCAGTTGGGTTTGGTGTGGATGCACATGTTCAAATATCATATTGCTTTGCAGTAGAGATATCAAAAGTGGATGAATTTTGTTTCTTTCAAAACCAGCTTAAGTAGTTTCTTTCACCAAAAATCAAGATTTGATTGGGTGCATTATTGCTTAATTATATGATGGCTGTCCAATTGGCTCTAATAATGTGGATAAAACAGAAATCCTTATTTGTGGAAAATAAAGCTGGTCATAGCATGCTCAAATAATGATATTGTAATTCTGTTGCTACAGAGAGGGAAATATGTGAACTTGTATTCAAGGTAGAAGGCCCACTAACCAAATTTTACAGCAAGAACAACACATAATCACTAATTTTCTGATAACTTATTAATTACTCCAACAAGCACATTTAGTCTGCTTAGGGCATCTCCAACGATTGACCTATTTTTTCATCAAATTTGAGTAAAAAAAAAGCAAGTTTCTCGATTTTTTTTGTTTTCCCCTCCTTTTCTGTTTTCCAATTCTTTTTCCATTTCTTTTTCCTTCCAACAAACCTCACCACTAATCATTCAATTGTTCAAGCTCAGCCTGCTTAATCTTGAGCCCCATAGACCTCTGTATTGCACCCTTTTCCTTCTTTGGCAAATTTGCTAGCAATCCCTCATACATCTCCAGAACTTCTTTAACCGCGTCCTGAGCACACAAAGCGTCCTCATCGAAATACACAGTTGCTTTGGAATCCAAGGTCGTCTCTATCTCCTCCCTTGCCTCTGCGAACTTGAGGTTGATCTCGTCGACCACTTTGCTCGTATCAACACAGTATTGCCTCGTAATCTGGAAAATCCCCAACTGGGTTGCAGAGTTTGAGCTTCTTGGGCGAAGAAAATGATGGATTTTTATGTGATTTTGAGACAAAAATGAGTCTGAAACACATTGGTTTGAGAAAGTTGTGAGTGATTTGAAGGTAAAAGAAGAAGTGGGTATTGAAGATCAATGAAAAGGGTGTCTAGAAAGCGATTTACAGAGAAACATCGTTGAACGTTGAAGCATTTTGAGCGCAAACAGGAAGAGAACAGTGCGCAATTCGATTCCAAAGAAGCTTGTCATTTTGTGTATGCAAGGGACGACCGGTGGGACAAACCGGCCGGTTGTCCGGTGGGACCCATCTCCAACGTAAACGCGCAGTGAATAGATGAAAACAAAAGTAGCTCCTCAATTTGATGAAAGTTTTGCTCCGTTCTCAGTTTGATATTAGTTTGATGAAACTGTTGGAGGTCCAAAAGTTGTACTTTTTATCAAATTCAAATTTGATGAACAATCTGATGAACCATTGGAGATAGTCTTATGGAACCTCTTAAAATTAGCTTGTCTAAATGGTAGAGATGCAGAGGCTGTTGCACATTCACAATAATAAATTAAGCGTATGTAATATTCATGAATTTGAAAAGGAAACTTCCACCATATCAAAAATTGTCTATCACTTCAACAACAAAATATGTACTCTTATCAAGGTACCAAAACTGTATATTATGTCAGTTGTATGATTCCTTTAACAATGGGCTATACAACAGAGGTTAACAATTAAGGGCACAAATCTTTGGACATTGTGTTTGATTAACTGTGCATAATTAGGATTCATACTCTTCACAGGAGAAACCCAAGGTACAGTCAATTGCATCATGCATTTGGTCAGCTACATGCTTACAGAACAAGGCGGTATCCCCTTCAATACTTCCACAGAGGTGCAGCTTTGTTGAATCCTATGTATTTGTTTGAAACACTCTTCACCGGATTGGCTTTGTTCTCATGAGGGTAGTACACACCACCATCAGTATTTCAAAACAATCGCCCAGATGTCACCAATCACCATTGCCTCGATGGGAAAGTGTTATTTGTTTAAGTCACAGATTAGACTATTGAATCAACATTCTCCTAATGAAACTAAATTGGTTGGATGGTAATTGATGCAGAATTCTCCAATTCTGAGAGCAAGCCTAATTCATACAATACTTCATATATAGTTTTGGATTGAGGATGCGATTCATCTGCAGCCAAAAATTCATGAACCACACCCTCCACCTCTATAGAGCTACGTCCAGGAGTCTTCTTGACACCCCTCTCTCTCATCGTACTCCTAACCAAACGTACATCAACCCATCTTTGCTTACTAGCACATATACTCGCAAGGAGTATATAAATGCCACTATCGTTAGGGTTCAAGTGTAATAGCTTATCAGCCGCAAGCTTACCTAGCTCAACATTTCCATGCATCCTACATGCATTAAGGAGGGCACCCCAAACGGCTTCATCAGGTTCCATTGGCATCTTTGTTATCAATGCATGCGCTTCTTCAAGGAGCCCAATTCGACCAAGTAAATCTATCATGCATGCATAATGTTCCACTTTGGGCTTCATTCCAAAAGCCCTCTCCATTTTTTGAAAATACTCTCGACCTTGGGCAACAAACCCACCATGACTACAGGCCGACAAGATTCCCACAAATGTGATGTCATCAGGCTTGAATCCCATATTTTGCATTTGCTCAAAAAGGATTAGGGCCTTCTCAGCATGCCCATGAGAGGCACATCCAACAATCATGGAATTCCAAGAAACCAAATCTCTCTCTTGCATTTCATTGAAAAGCTCTGCAGCTGCATCAATGTTTCCACATTTAGCATACATGTCCATAAATGCGTTTGCTAGAATTACACTAAGTTTAATCCGCCTTTGGCCGATGTAGTAGTGGTGAATTTGTTGACCCAAATCCAAACAACCCGATTGAGCACAAGCAGAGAGCACACACACCAAAGTACTCTCTATGGGAACCAAACCTCCTTTCTCCATGTCATGAAAAAGCTCTAGAGCTTCCTTTGGGCGATTGTTTTGTGAATATCCAGCAATCATTGCATTCCATGACACTATATTTCTCTTGGGCATTTCATCGAAACACTTTCTTGCTAAATCCAACTCCCCATTCTTGGCATAACCATTTATCATACTTGTCCAAGAGAATACATCCTTAGTTTCCATCTTGTCAAAAATCTCTCTAGCTGTAGCCAAGCAACCACACTTCACATACATATCCACCAAAACATTGATCAAAGTTAGAGTACAATTAACATTCGTCATTTTCACATACTCATGAATAGATTTCCCAAGGCCTATGTCCCCCTTTTTAGAGCATGCTGAGAGCACCGTGATCATCGTAACCTCATTGGGTTCAACATCACTTTCCAACATTAAGTCAAAGAGCTTCAAAGCCTCATCACACTCATTTTTCTGTGCATACCCATCAATCATTGTGGTCCAAGAAACAACATCCCTCTCAGGACTTTCATTGAACACTTGTCTTGCATAGATCAAACACTCATCATTCGCATAAAAATGAATCAACCCATTTTGCACAACCAAATCAGAAGTAAAACCCACCTTCCAAATTCGACAATGGACCGACTTTCCCAATTCAAATCCTCGAAACATCTCACACGCCTTGAGAACAAACACGAAGCTTCGCCTATCCACTTCGACCCGTTCTTGAACCATTCTTCGAAACAAAGAGAAACCCATTACAGGAATCTGAGCTTTACAGTACCCTCTGATCATTGTATTCCACATATAAACATTGGGTTCGGAAATCTGCGAAAACAGAACATGCGCATAGTGTATGTCACCGGTATCGGCAAGAGCACAGAAGGACAACACTCGGCTTACTGGGAAGAGGTGAAATATGAGGCCAGTTCGTGTCATATGAGCTTGAATTTGCTTCAATTGGAACATGGAATCGCATGACTCCATGATTAGAAGAGTTGGGTTGTTGATGATGAGAGTGGTTTTCGAGTTCCATTTGGGTTTTTGGTCGGAGGATGAAGAAGAAAATGGTTTCAGGGATTGGAGGAGAGTTTGGGGGTTGAGAGGAAGGTAAGAGAGGGCTTGAATTGAGTGAGTGCATGAAGGAATGTGAATCAGAGGAGAGAGATGAGGTCTCATGTGAAGTGAAAGTGAAATTCAATAATGCAGCATGGTGGGGAAGTCATATAAACCCCCCTCCTTCTCCCACCATTTTTGTGTAATTAGAGCTTAATTAATGTATTTAAATTCAAATTAAGAGTAATGCCACGTCCACAGAATTTTGATTTGTCGGATTCGTCTGAAGAAAAATGCTTGGGAGCACTAATTAGTGCTCCCACTAATTAGGTGGCAGTGGGTCCCGTCATTAATGATGTGATGTTTTGGTCTTCGAGTTGTATTTTTTTTTTGTTTTTTTACTTTTTTAATGCATTAGTGCTATTAGTGGTAGTGTTTTTAGTGGGATGAATCATTGTTGTTCGTCTGAATTCATACATGTCAATCGTCCAGCCAATTATCTGATAACACAGGCGACAATCATGATTGACAAGAGTTGTACCTATTGCTCGAACTATGAATTGTTTTTGATTAAATACAAAAACATTATGTATCAAGAAAAATAATTCTTAAAAGTGTTTGTGAATTTAGAATTTGAGACATTTTTTTTAATTTTTTTTTAATCTATTCTAGTGCTATACATAGTGTCCCTAATATAGGCTGCATATGAATCGAGCTGAGTCAAGTCGAATTTTGTTGAGCTCGAGCTCGGTTCGTTTACTTATCGAGCTGTTTATTGAGATCGAGCTCGGCTCGATAAGAAACTGGGTTCAAGCTTGGCTCGGCTCAGCTCAGCTCGTTAATTTTAATGAAACTCGAGCTTGGCTCTGCTCGATAATTTTTTTTTAATATTATTTATATTATTTAAATAAAAAATATTGTTTATATTATTTAATATATAAAAAATGTATTTATATTATTATTTATATATATTTATATATTTTTAATATATAAATAATATATTTATTATATAATTTAAATAAAGATAAACGAGATGAACTTATGCGAACTCGAACTCGAGCTCGGCTCGCTTACTAAACGAGCCTAATATTCGAGCTCAAACTCCGAGCCGAGCCCTTAACGAGCCGAGCCGAATTCGTTCATGAACAGCTTGGTTCATTTGCAGCCTTACCCTAATATAATAGAAAGTTTCCTGTTAAAATATATATATATATATATAATAGAAAGTTTCAATTTTATAAAGTTGTAAAGTCTTTCGTTTTATTTTTTGAATTTATTGATTAATAAAACATGAAATGGTTTTATGATACATTTACATAAAATATGTGTAATAATTTCAAACTAACTAACAATTAAAATGTATGTTAACAAAAGCCAACTTTATTTTTTGAGACGGGACTGTCTTCTGTCCAGATCTGGGACAGTTCAGTCCAGTTTGGTCTATTAGACTTATTTTTGAATCATTTTTTGATAATCAAAACTGTTTACATTTTAAAATTTATTAAGTACATTATTTCTGTAAAAAATCACGTCGATCGGATAACGGATACTACATATTTGGATCACTTTTGTCTGAAAAAAAATAGATGGTCCGAAAACTGACGATTCATAAAAAAGTGATTCGAATACATAGTATCCGCTATCCAATCAACGTGATTTTTTACAGAAATAATGCACTCAATAAATTCTAAAATGTGAACAATTCAGATTATTGAAAAGAGATCCAAAAGTGGACTTAATGACCAAGACTGGACGCTTCAGTCCAGATGGTGGACTACAGGCAAGCCCCAGCCGTATTTTTTCTTGGAAGAAGACTTTTTATGTACCAATTTCATGTGAGATAGATGAATATTTTGCATTTTAAAATTTTGAACCTTTCATAGGAAAGATATGAATGAAGTGCATCTAATAAAAAATTGAAAACATGAAATTTTTTTTATTAAAGACAAAAATAAAAGATTCAAAAAATAAAATTTAGTTTGAAAACCATATTTCAGCCATCATATTATTCATGTTCCACTTTAATGCATAGCCAACATGGTCATTGACTCTCTGCATCTTCATAACATTGTTGCTTACACTAAAACATAAAAAGATCACATAATGGCAGAGACTGAATTAGTCATATAATTTTATTTGACACCATAACTTCCAAATTCCCTTGTTCATAAAAAAAACTCTTCTATGCTTCAGAAATGATCTCCTGTCCCGGAAAACTTATAACCCTTTATCTTATTTGACTCACAATCGTTTGATCATACCTCGAGAAGTTCACATGATTCAACGATGTGTAGAACTCATAATTGTTTAAAAAAGAAAAAAAAAAAAAAAACCTATAACAGCATTGGATATATAAATTTACAAACGGCAAATATCCCTAGCACGGGGTTTCAGATAGCTGACTATTCAAAGCAGATTCTAAGGGATGAAGGGGAAAACCTTCATTTTACTGAGGCACTATTCGACCCCAGTTTTGCTCTGCATCAAATGGCTCGATTACATAGACTGCACCATCGCTCATTCCAAGCGCGATTTGATTAGGTTGAGATGGATGTGCTGCAATCACCACAGGAAAGGCACAGCCACTGCTTCTTCTGCAGAATTAATAGCCATCTTTAAATGATTAAATCAGCCTCTCAGTTATTACATCATTCGGGAAATGGAACAAAGCATAATACAGATTATCTTAACTTAACATACATACATACAGAGAGAGAGAGAGAGGATCACATAGCAAAAGAGAACACACAACAACAATTGATGCCTCCAAGTTACCAGCCACAAGTGATCAAAATCAGAAAAGTTTCAAGAATCCAAATCTTGTTTGAAACTTTATCCCAATATAGAAGTTTGCCAACTGATAAAGATTGGGAGTTAGCTACAGAAATATGTGGGATAAGATTTTTTTTACAATGTAACTGAATATCCAACTGCAAATTTGTATTTCTCAAAGGTTTGTGAGATTCAACTTATCCCAATGAGTCGAGTCTCCAAATGAGGTGGTTAAGACTACGGCATCAAAACATGGTTGAGAAATATGACAATTGGTCAACAATTCTTGGTATTTGGTATATCAGCAATACTTGTAAAAGGAATATGGAAAAACAATGAGAACTCGGGTTGAGGTAACAAAAAAGACATGACTATCTTAGCTACAACTGAGGATATAATTACAAATGGAACTAATTAGAGAAAATGGATCTATACAATAACTCCATGTAAATGGACAGACTTGTTGAGTTGAATATATTACATATATGTTGAAATTATTAGGGAGAGCCATGGTGAAAAAGTCAGTTCAGTAAGCAAAACTTTTCTAATGACCCACAAGCAGCACCCGAAACAAAATATAAAGGGAAAATGAAAGTGGGAAAATTTATTATTTGTTTCCAAAGTTTCCCTAACTTGTCTCCATTAAGGAACAAAACCCAAAGGATGATGAAATATAAATTTCTCTACCCTGTTCGATTAAACAGAAAGTGCAGCTAACAAAATGAAAATTGTAGAAGTATAAATTCAATTTTCATAGAGAAGGCTGCTAGTTATTTAAGGTTAGCTCACCTGGCAATGGGTGAAGATGTATAAGCAGATGGTGCTAGCCGACATCGAAGCCTGAAATTGCCTGCATCAAAAACTCCAATAGCACCATCACGAAATCCGGCAAAGATTAGCAGACCATCACATGAGTATGTTGCACTCGAAATGGAAGCAGAAAGGAAACCCCTGGGATGCCACTGCAAGAAGGTCTACAAGTTAACAAATTTAAAAGACAAAAATAGACAAACACACAGAAGCAACAAACACACACAAAAGCAAGGTGGCAGTAAAGCAGCTGAGATGGGGGATGATAAGGTTACAACAAACCAATGCTGCATTTTGTGTGTAATAAATCAAGACAATAGATACCTAAAGACAATAGAAAAGGTTATCAACAAACCAATGCTGTATTTTTTGTGTAATAAATCAAGACAATAGATACCTAAAAACAATTGATCAGGAAAAGAATTTAATAACAGCCACCATAAATGCAGAAAAGACTATATAGCACTCACCTGAATTACTTACTATATTAAGATGGTTTGGGTACATGTAACGGAGATGTTTAAATAAGTTCACGCTAGGAACGCTTTTGGTTGGGAGCTTTTATTTCATCTTGGGCTGAAGTAACATCTAATTTTCATTCATTCGTTAAAAGAAATGTGCACTAACCAGTAGCTACTGAGAAACATAACTCTTTAATTAGATAACTCATCCAATCCCATTACCAACTAATAACTATAGTATGATATCAAGAGCAGAATAGTATAGATAGAACTAGATTCTGGTTAGTTTATGGCAGGACAGTTTGGATTTAGGTTTGAGGCAAGATAAGGAAATGAATAAAAGGTGCTATCCAAAACCACCTCACTGTAGAATAATGAAGGAAATAGTAAAGACTTTGGGTCTAGCATACAACTAAGGAATTGATTCTGTCTGTCACTCTTATATGTCTTCGACTTCCCTGAGTGTGATATTTCAAGAGTAGAACTTTTACTCGGTTCCTATATTGTAACATATACATGCAATTTAAAGCTTTAATAGCTTAAGACAGCAAATAACCCTCCATGTAAGAACATGGTCTTCCTTGCAGGGCATTTTGATTAGAAATAAAGTATAACTAATTCATAAAATTTCATTATAGCTTTTCTCTCATGTTGGTTAGTGGCAGGCATGCTAGCTGTGCAAGAACAAATGAACTTGTTTGCTGATCCAAAGCCAAAAAAAAAACAAAATGTTGCTAGTGTTCTCAGTCAAAATACATAAATCGACTTGCAAGATATATTCTCATCATTCATGTTCATAATTTCCAAGACTTAAAAGGCACTCGAGGGTCATGCATAAAATATGTTTTGATCGCTTTTGGAGGCCCATGACAGAAGAATTCTAAATATAAACAAGAAACAGGTATATGCAACTCAATGTTTCCTATGTTTGCCATCCCATAGAAGATCGCATGTTTATCATGGTTCAAGATTGGAGAGATCAATGCCATTTCTGTCTTGACCTGCTCCATTGCTAAAAAATGAATTGGTAGCATTTAAGATATATGATGTAAAGGGAAGCTGCACTGCAACAAGAAAGTACACATTCAATGATTATAAATCTCAATTGGGAGAAATAAATAAAAATGCTCCAAGAGAGTACCGTAACCTAGGGCTGTTCAAAAAACCTACTTCACCCAACAAACCTGACCCAACCCAACAAGAAACATCGGCTACGTGAAAAGAGGCGGTCAGTCTCGGGCTGGAAGAGTACAAAATTTTGGAGCTTGGTTGGTTGCTAGTTTTGTGCGAAAAAAAACACATCTAACCCGAACCAATCACAATACCAGTTAGGGTTGTGCAAAATACTGTCCAACCTGCTTAACCCGTATGAAAAACAATCATGAAGGTTGAAAAGGTTCAGTGATTTTTAAGAACAGTTCGGTTTGATGATGGTTCAAGACTGTTTAACCCGCCTCGTCCTGCCACAATTTATAAGTTTTGTATAGTTGGTTTAGGCACCGCCACCACACCAAATCATTCCCCAAAAGAAACCCTATATTCCTTCTTCATTTCAATCCTTCTGAATTAACAAGCTCCAAACAGAGCCTCCTATATTCCTTCTTCATTTCAATCCTTCTGAATTAACAAGCACCAAACAGAGCCTCCCAGCCCTCACTCAGTCTTCTCTCTTCTTGATCTCACCCTCACGGTCTCTCACTCGCACTCATTTCATTGCTGACCAACACTTCCACAGTCCTCCACAGTATCATCTCTTTCAAGGGGTTTACTTCTAAGGCTTCAAGAAGGTAATGATCGTCGATCAAACACAAGCCTCAGGTAATCCCTTAATTTTCTCTCTCAGATCGTCGATCTCTCTCTCAGATCTCCCATTGATACTCTCACTCACTGGCTGCCTCCACTTCTACTCCCATCCACTGTAGTCCCCCAACATGTCCTCCCCAGATCCTGCTCCCCACAAAACTGCTACTCCCTAGGTTATGCTTTATTTATAGATCTTACATTTATGTACATGTATTTGTATGTGAGTGTGGTAATGAAATTTGTTTGATTGTTGGCAATTATTTGATTTTGTTGCTTTAGTTTCTAGAACACTGCTTGTTGCACCCAACCAACCCACCAAGTTGAAACCACCAATAAAATCTACCCGACCTGCCAAATTTAACCACCCACTATTTGGCGACAGGAAAAATACACAAACTGCCTACAATGGTTCAGTTGATATTTTTCTTCAAATAAGCACCATCCGACCCGTGCACACCCCTTTATTAGCAGTAAAATGCAACGTATCAACTTTTACGTGTGGCGTTTCTTTGTTGGATGGCTAAGATTACACCTTATCTCCCTCTCTACCTTATCTTCACATGACTCTCTCTCTCTCTCTCTGTCTCTCAACCTTGTTTCTCTCATTTGATATCTCTACCTTATCTTCACATGACTCTCTCTCTCTCTCTGTCTGTCAACCTTGTTTCTCTCATTTAGTGGTCTTTCCATCAATTCCCCTCCACAGCTCCCTCATGAAACTCCCTTTCTCTGATCTTCCTCACCCTTGAAACCTCCCTCCCCCGGAAACCCCTCCCCTCTCTGATTGTGGTGATGAGCGATAGTAGCAGTGGTCATAGTGATGGTGATGAACAAAGGAGGCGATGGTGATGTATTTCCCCTCTCTATTAGTATCGGTGAGTCTCATCTCTTTCTCTCTCTCCATAAATTTCTTCATGCTTTGAAAATTGTTGTGTGAGTTGTGTAACTAAGATAGTCAAATTTGAGATTTGTTTGATTTGTGTGTGAATCTAACGACCAAACTGACTGCCAAACCGAATGGTTTGACTTGATCAATTTTGGATGCCAGATTGGACGACAATGGATGAATAATTTCCTAAATTGTTGTGTTCAATTCAGTTGACGGGACAAGGGTAAACCCGACAAGGATGAACCTATTAGTATACCAACTCCAAGTTTCTACAAAAAAGCTTCAACATAATGATGCCTGAGACACAAATACAATACAATAAAAACACATTGACCTTGCAACTTATTTAGGGGGGAAAAAAGAGGAAAAAAGATGGACATGGAAAGGACAAGGAAACAAATAAATATACATAATATGTACAAAAAATAATTTCATCATTTTCTATTACAACTATATTAAGATTTTATTATATTAAAATAATTTCCACATTCTATATTTTAATTGGAAAAGAAAAATGAACAAAAAGTTTGAATATCGATATTAAAAAGCACTAGTATTCCCAAATAAAAGATTTTATGCATTTTTAGCCCCTAAAATTTAAAATCATCAAGAAAGAGGGACTAATAGATATAACCATGAATTGTTTTGGTTTGAATCACCAACTCCAATGTTTTTTTTTTCAAACTTGTAATATTTTTTGGTATGTCTAAGCAATGGGCACATATCCTCTGCGTACCCAAAGCATATCCGATACCTAAAAAATTAAAAAGTAATAATAAGACACATTTGGATGTATATCCAACATGTTTTGGGTTCTGTTTGAGGACTGTTCGTACTTCTCAAGTGATGCTACAAAGGTTAAGTTAAATGCAATAAGGTATAAAGATTATGGTCTTTACATTCCGTGTAAACATGAGACAAAAATTGTCAAGATTTACTCTTTTGGAAGAGCATCACAAATAATTTTCTATATTGGTATTGCACTGTGAAGGACTAACTTTATTCAAGGTGGGTATGATTTTGGTGATCGAAATGAGGCTAGAGAAGACATCTTAGATTTTGCAAAAACATGTTATCTAATACTAGCCAATAATTTCTTTAAGAGGGAAGAACACTTAATAACTTTTAAAAGTGGATCGAATAAGATTCAAATGTATTATTTTCTTGTGAGAACAACAAATAGCTTAAATGCAAAGATTCTAAGGTTTTACTCAGAGATGGTTCAACATCACAACATAGGCTAAAAATACTAGATATATACATTAAAGGGCAAAGAGTAAATAGTTTTGCTACCGAAGTTCGATTACTAATAAGGACGGAGTGGTTGGAGATGATGTGACCTACCAAATTAAAGTAGGTTGGTTCAAGTGAAGGAGTGTCTTTTGCATATTATGTGATCAAGGGATGAGAAGAAAAACGTAGGCTAGCGATGCTTCATAGAACAGAATGTTAGACAACGAAAAAACACTCATTTTATGTAGTGTAACGAACATTCAGCTCATGTTCCATCACTACAATATGCAACAGTAAAATAACCAACACATATATAGGGAAGACTGGGAGTCCCAAGCATTAAGGATATTTACAATGATATTGCATAGCTAACCAAGAAGTTATCTCTAAGAAAAAAAACAAGGCATTTTTAACAGGAGGTCATATAACTAGGACTTGTAGATCAATCGGCCTTTAAAAAATTCTTTCAACCCTATAAGTAATGTACTCCTATTATTGACCGCAATACCTTTCATTAATTATCATTGTCCCACATTCATTTTTCTCTTTCATCTTTTCCTTTCATTTCTCTCTCTCATTTTAATAAAATTTATATTGTTGGAACCTACTCGGCGAGATCTATCAAACAAGGTCTCAATTGAATATGAAATTATGTAAAAATAAAAAAGGTAAATTTCACACTATTTTAGGTCCAAAAGTGTAAAATTGTTTTCATAGTTTTCAAAATGTGAAATATTAGTGAAAGTGTGAAATGTCACACTATCAATAACTGTTTTATGTGATCAATTGTTTTATCACTAGGAAATTATACAGCTTTGAAGTGCGAAATTTCACATGTCAAATGACTATTCTATCACTGCTTAAATCTCTAAAATTACTCAATTTTGAAAGTATTAAAGTTGAAAATTAAAACTTGTGTAGCTAGAAACTCAAAATGTGGGGTTACATAAACTCAAAATTGTAAAATTTTAGTGAAAGTGTGAAATTACACACTTTCAATAAATGTTTTATTGTTGGGAAATTAAATGGTTTTGAAAGTGTGATCTGTTTTATCACGAGAAGTACACAATCTGAAAGTGTCAAATTTCACACTGTGAAATTCCCCAGTGAAACTGCTAAATTTCATACTTTCCACCTTTTAATTCTGAAAATTTTCAGCTTTGAAAACAAAAATTGTGAAATTTTACACTTCTAGAACTAATTTCCAAATGTGTGAAATTTCCCAGTATTAGAAATTTAATTTCTAAAAAATTTCAGTTTTTTAACACAAAAATTGTGATATTTCACACTAATAAAAACAATTTATGAACCTCAACAAGTTTGAAATTTTACCTCCTTTTTTTTTTTTTTTTTTTTTTTCTCATTTGACATTATTTCATATTCAAGTGAGATCTTTTTTCATAGATCTTGTCGAGTAGGTTTAAAAAATATAAATTTTATCAAAAACAGATGTTTACATTGGAAGTCATGAAATTTTAATTTTTAAAACATAAAATACTAATGCTCTAGCCACGTCAATGCCCCTTGGGCATGCTAGCTTCTTTAGTTTACACCGTATATTATATAAGGGTAAAAATGGTCCAAAGTTTTACTGAAATTTAAAAAAAGGACTTGAGTTTCCAAACATTCATACAACGGGACTTTATGAATTAACAAAAAGGTCATGGGACCTATTGGGAAACAAGTAGATGCAGTGGAACTCATCATTAATTTTCCCAATATACAATAATGACACCCGTGTTTAATTGCTTAGAGATTAGCTATGCAACATCAATGTAAATACTCTAGCAATAAGGACATTGATGGCTTAACAATTAAGTCATTGTTAATTCTCTATGTTTCCAATTACACATCAGAGAACCAACCTAGAATACCAAGAAACATGGTTTACAGTAGAACTAACTATTATAACATGACCAATAAAGTTAGAATAAAATTCAAATCCTTTTGATGATTTTTGAACTCCTAGTTTGACAACAAAGGGCCAGTAACTGCTGTAGAATGAATAATGAAGATGTATATTCTGTCGAAAAGTTGGTTGCCAATGAGTGTGTGGATTCTTGGATTCGACAACAACGACCCGGTTTGATCTGCAAATTGGATATTGAGAAGGCATATGACAACGTTAATTGGGATTTCCTCTTATACATGTTGGATCAGATGGGTTTTGGGAATACTTGGTGCCGTTGGATTAAGTTCTGTGTTTCAACTGTGTGGATGTCTGTCTTGATTAATGGAACTCCAGCAGGGTTTTTTCCGACGCATCAGGGTCTTCGGCAAAGGGATCCGTTGTCACCTCTGTTATTTATTTTAGTGACGGAGGCGTTGAGTAGATTGTTGGATAGAGTTGTGTGTGGGGGTCTCTTGGGGGGCTTTGCTGTGGGATCATTGTCTGGGCGTCTCTTGTTGAATCTCATTTATTATATGCGGATGACGCTCTGATTTTCTGCGGGGCTGATGTGGAGCAGGTGGGTCATTTGAGGTGTGTTTTGTTATGCTTTGAGGCAGTATCGGGCCTCCAGGTTAATTTGCGGAAGTCAGAGCTTATTCCAGTTGGGAAAGTGGAGCGATTACTGGTTTTGGCTGCTGTAGGATGTCAGTTTTGCCGGTTTCTTATTTGGGTTTGTTGTTAAGTGCCTCTTTCAAGGTAGAAAGGGTTTGGGATAGGGTGGTAGAGCGCGTACAGCGCCGTCTGGCGGGTTGGAAGAGGCAGTATTTGTCGAAGGGCGGACAGTTGACATTGATTAAGAGTGTGTTGAACAGTATTATGACCTATTTTATGTCGGTCCATGTTATTCCAGTATCGGTGGCACATCGGCTGGAGAAGCTTTAGAGGGATTTTCTGTGGGGTAGTAGTGGTGATGAATTTAGGTATCATCTGGTTGAGTGGGGGAGGATTTGTCAACCTAAGCAAGTAGGAGGGTTGGGGGTGAGGAGGTTAGTGACTTTTAATAGGGCTTTGTTAGGGAAATGGTTGTAGCGGTTTGCCTTGGAGGCGGATAGGTTCTGGCGAAGGGTGGTGGCTTCTAAGTATGGGGTGGGAAGAGGGAATTGGATTTAGAGGGATGTGCTCACCACGCATGGCTGTGGGCTTTGGAAAGGGATTTGGTCGGGACGAGAGGAGTTTTGGAGGTGGGTAGGGTTTAGGGTGGGCGATGGGTTGCAGGTGCGGTTTTGGAAGGAGAGGTGGTGTGGGGGGAGTCTCTGGAGGTCCGTTTTCCGTTGATTTTTCATATTGTGGTTGATTGGGAGGCGACGGTGGCATCTTATTTAGGGGGAGAGGATATGGTGGTGTGGGATATTCAGTTGTGGCGTGCGGTGCATGATTGGGAGGTTGCTCAATTGGTGGAGTTGTGGGCTGTTTTATATGAGGTGGGACAAGATGTTATGGGGTGGACTAGGGTGGGGGCAAAAGGACGGTTTTCAGTTGCATCTTTCTATAAGGGTTTGATGGGGGATAATGGTGTTGCTTTTCCTTAGAATAGTGTTTGGATACTGGGTGTTTCGTCTAAGGTGTCCTTCTTTATGTGGACGGCCGCTTTAGGACGGAATCTTACTTTGGACAACTTAATGCGGCGTGGTCATGTTTTAATGAATCGGTGTTGCATGTGTTGTCATGCTACTGAGTCGGTGGATCATTTGTTTCTTCATTGTTTGGTGGCTTCCTAGTTGTGGGGTTTCATTTGTTCTCTTTTTGGGATTGCTTGGGTTCAACCGAAAGGGGTGTTGGATATGCTTTGGGCGCGGTGGCGTGCTAGGTTTGGGCGTCGCCGGCGGTGGGTTTGGGTGTTGGTGCCGTTTTGTTTGATGTGGTTTGTTTGGTTGGAGCGGAATTGGCGTACTTTCTTAGACATTGCTCATGGGGTTGCTTGATTACAAAATCGTCTATTAGTGGTTATGTATAGTTGGTTGGAGAGGAAGGTTGATCCAGACATTTTTGATTTTTTGGATTTTCTAGAAGATGTGATTGGTTAGCTTCGTTTATGTTTAGTTTCCCCTACCTGGGGATGGCATCTCTGTATTTGTTTGCATCAGCTTGTTGCGTTCTTAATAAGATTTGTTTTATTTATCAAAAAAAAAAGAAAAAAGAAATATAATTCACAACTAAGGACACCAGTAGCTTCAGCATGATACTTTGAAGGATTACAACATAGAGGAGTTGGAAAAAAAAAAAAAAAATACCATTTGAAATGATACATTCATGTTCCTAAGGTATACTTTCAAACTATTTTAAAAACAGTAGATCACAATGATTTATAGAGCAGCACAACTGATAACAGAACTCCTAAAATATAAAAGCAATGAGGCAGACTTACGGATTGCAAGCATTCGAGCTGGATATTGTAAACAGAAATATGGCTTTCATGAACCACTAGTAGGTGGGTTTGATCATTACAGAATTGAATTTTAGTTTCTCCAACCAGGGGAGATGGGTAGCCCCGTCGTGCTTGTATGGGCCTTGAATTCGTCTTCACCCATCCTTCAATGTTCCAGACGCATAGCTGCAATTCAAATAGAGCATCAAGCATCGTAATGCAATTGTGTAAGTGGTTCAACATCATGAAAACTAAACAGAAAAAGAAATGCAAGTATCATTTTCCCCCTCAATGAAATATGACATTTCATTTTTTAGAAGTGGTTCCAGAGATGGACATAATTTTGAAAGAAAACAGAAGAAAGAAATCTCTAACAATCTGGAACTTACCTGTGCATCAGCCCCGGATGACACAAGAACATTTAGAGTCTGGGAAAACGCGAGCCCCGTAATTCGTTTCTGGTGACCCTTGAGCATGGATTTTATCTACCAAAGGGGTAAAAAAGTATGCCCAGTTTAGTCCACATTAGATGGGGGTGAAAAGTAATTTTAAAGACCCATACTATTGTCCTTGAGCAATCAATGACCTTCCAAACCCAATTATGCCTAATTACCAAATTAGCATTTAGAGAAACACACATGTGATAGCACACACAGCTTATGGTTGTTTAATATTGACTAACTTCAATGACAGTTACAACTGTAATGAAAGAAATCAGCTGCCTACTCTCCACCTACTTCACCCACTTAAACCTACTCCACTAAACCTAACCCACTACACCACTACCACCTCACCTACTCCACTAAACCTAACCCACTACACCACTACCACCTCCACTTCACCTACTCCTTACCTACTACACACTCACCCTCTTCTATATATAGGAATCATGAATCATTGTAATAGATATCAATATAAATCAATCAATAATACAATTCTCTATTTCTCTTTATACATTAAATTTCTACATGGTATCAGAGCAAAGTTAAGCACTTAGTATTTTTCGTTTCACCGGCGGGCGGCAACCTCGCCTTGGCCGCCCGCCGGACCTCAACCTATTCCGCTTATTTTCTACACATACCTTCCCATCACTGCCTAAATCCTCTCTCTTGAGGCCAATGTGAATTCCTCTTCTTCATAATCTGCACTAACTGTGGCATCTTTTCCTGGGGCAAACTCTGCAACCCAACACTCAATCTATGCTTCTCCTCCATGCTCATTTGCCTCTTGTTAGGATCCTTCGCCTTCGGCTTTGGTTTGGGCTTCGCCACAGCCTTGAGCTTCACTGCAGCTTTCAGCTTCACGGCAGCCTTCGGTTTCACAGCAGCTTTTGGCTTCGCAGCTGGCTTGGCCTTTGCTGCTGGCTTGGGCTTCACAGCGGCTTTAGCTTTTGGCGCAGCAGCTTTTGTCTTAGCCGGAGCCTTCTTTTCCTTTTTCGCTTTTACAGCCTTCGGCTTTGCAGCAGCCTTCGGCTTTGCTTCCCTCTGGTGGCTCCCCAGGTTCCACCTGAGCTGCATGATTCATTTATAGCTGCAATTGATAAGGGAAGTATTAGAACAATGCCCAATAGAAGTATGCCAGCTGCTCCTTACCCTACTCCTGGAGCACTATTAATAGGTGATGCTTTCAACATGCGTCATCCTTTAACTGGTGGAGGAATGACTGGAGCCCTGTATAAGGTGTTTTGTGCATCTCCTGATCAAGCAAGGAAGGAAATGCGTGAAGCATGTTTTGATTATTTGAGCCTTGGAGGTGTGTGTTCAACAGGACCAGTGGCTTTACTCTCTGGTCTAAATCCTAGCCCATTGAGCTTGATACTCCATTTCTTTGCTATAGCCATATATGGTGTTGGCCGTCTCTTGCTACCATTTTCTTCCCCTAAGCGCCTGTGGATAGCAGCTAGATTATTTTTGGGTGCATCGGCTATCATTTTTCCCCTCTTTCTCTCACATGGGCTTGTCCCCTCTCTCTCCTCTGTTTGATTTCAAAATCCATTATTTTTATTTATTTTCTCCAAACCACTTTCCTTATTTCCCCCATCTTTCATTTTTGATTTCAAATATATTTTTATTATTTCTTTCTTTATTTTTCTTTCACATTATTTTTTAATCTTTTTCAAATTCTATTCATACCATATAACTTTGCACACCAAACCATCTTTTATTCATCTCAGGGATCAACCCCGATCACAATTTTAACAAAAAAAAAAAAAAAAAAAAAAAAAACCACAACAACACAACCCACAACACCACAAGATTTGTTTTCTTTTCTGCAGACGGCCACCCACCGACCTCACTTTTTCGCCTATTCCGCCGGTCTTTTCTTCTTGCCTCCGTCCTGGGCGGTCCTTGACGGTGTTGCCTCCGTGTTTCCCACTCCACTGGGCACGATCACTACTCCCTGCTCCTCCACTGCAGCATATGGCGGCCCTCCAAATCGGAACATCACGGTGGCCTTCCGCTTCAGCTCCTTGTTTTCTGCCTTTAGCACACTTATCTCTGCTCGCGCATCCTTATACATGCGTTGGAGCAGAGCCAGCTGGGAGTTTAACTGTTGCACCTCATTTGTCCTGCTCTGCAGCCGGTTCGACAAGTTTGTGACCGCAGTCATGGTTTCCACACATGACTTCAGAGTATACTGATTGGCCTCAATATCAGTTTGCACCGCCATTTTTTGCTCCACCGACCGCATCGGAAAGTTCAACGGAGCAAAACCAGAGGTGTTTGGTTGAGGTTCACTGGCCACCGCACCAGTTATTTCTCTTGTGGGCTCGTTCAGTTCTGGAAAGAGCGTGAGCAGACCACGGGAAGAGGAGGCCATGTTTTGGGTAGCTGGACGGGAAGAAGAGGCCATGTTGCTGAGTGTTTCAGAGACGGGTTGGTTACAGAGTATTACAGAGTTTCTCTCTCAGGCAAGGAAGAGTTTTTCAGAAGATTTTAGCAGGTTTTCTGCCTCAGCCTCCGCATTGATTTATATAGAACATGACGAAGAGGCCGACACGCGCACTGTCGATCACGTGCATCACCGCGTGTCTGGCGCGCCTTTTGATGGCTCGTCTTTTGATGAATTGGGCACGCCTTTTGATGGCACGCCTTTTGACGGCACGCCTTTTGACAAAATTGGGCACACCTTTTGAGGGTGCGACTTTTTAAGGGTCCGACAAGACTCTGTAAACTGTCCCGACATTGATTCCGGTTAGCTCCTTTATGGGTCCGACAAGACTCTGTAAACTGTCCCGACATTGATTCCGGTTAGTTTCTACAAGGGTCCAGCAAGACTCTGTAAACTGTCACAGCATTGTCTGCTACAACGGTCCGACATGACCCCATAAACTGTCTTCTACATCGTTATGACACCACCATACAGTGTCATCTACAACGTTATGACACCCCCATACAGTGTCCTCTACAACGTTATGACACCACCATACAGTGTCCTCTACAACGTTATGACACCACCATCCAGTGTCTGCACCAATGGTCTGACACGACCATACAGTGTCTCTTATCCTCTTTTATTTTTATGTATTTTCTTGTTTTGTTACTCTCTCCAAACTCAAGTTGATTAGTTCCTATCCCCCTTGAGTTTGCGGGGGGCTGTTAAAATCCACCTACTCTCCACCTACTTCACCCACTTAAACCTACTCCACTAAACCTAACCCACTACACCACTACCACCTCACCTACTCCACTAAACCTAACCCACTACACCACTACCACCTCCACTTCACCTACTCCTTACCTACTACACACTCACCCTCTTCTATATATAGGAATCATGAATCATTGTAATAGATATCAATATAAATCAATCAATAATACAATTCTCTATTTCTCTTTATACATTAAATTTCTACACAAACGATTCCAAACTAAAGTCAAATTATGAATTCACTGCAAAAAAGCAGTGATAATAAGACTGATCAGGATCATCATAGGCAACATCCTGCGGTTTTTCTATAAGGCAAGTACAGTTGATAGCTCCGTGACTTGTTAAAAGATTGGTGCTTCACCTCGTCAGTCTGAACATTGAATATAAGAATGGTAGAATCCTCCATTCCTATAGCAATGATATTGTTATCTTGCGGATGGAACGCCAAGTAGGTTGTTGCAGGAGGTGGACCCATGAAATTTTTCATAACCTGGTCAGAAATTCCCAATTCCAATTAGTCTAGCAAAAGTTGCAGAGCCATCAGCAATCTGGAAGTTTGGAACCAATCAACAATGGCAAATAAACTACAAGATCATGTCATTATTGAGTAGAAGGATAGCTACCAACCTTAAATGCAATCATGTTGTACAAAGAGATCTTCTCACCAGAGGCAGACATGATATAACAATCATTTTTAGATAATGCAATGCATGCAACTGACTCTTCAGCTGGTTTAGTGTCACTCAAAGTATTTGTCATAAGATTCCCAGTTGCAGGTTGCCACAACTGTGGCATAGTAGATGCAGAAGACTGGCAGAATATAAAGAAAAGCAATCAGAAATTCAATCGACTAAAACTTTATAAAAAAGATAGCACGATTGAAAAACAAATATGTTCAAATACTAACTTTCCCAGATGGATTATGTTCAGTACGCGACCATTTCCAGAGCTTATGAATGGCATCAGAGGCAAGTGCCAGCAGAGCAACCCCAGAATAAGTGTAGAGCAGGTGGACAACCTATGGTCCATGATACATGATACATTGCACTTAGTTCAAGCTAGATAAAGATGGCTATGGGGAGAGAGCAAAAAATAACAAGTACTCTTAAAGAAATGGGTAAATGACACTAACCTCCCTTAAGGTTTGAAAAAAATACATCAAGGCCCACAAGTTTTACATAAATTACATTGGGTTCCCTTAAGGTTTTAATTCACACATAACACTTTCCTCCTTTTTCATTAGTAATTTGGTAGTTGCATGAATGAAAAAATTGATATTGTCATTTCTTTTATACTGAAATGTATATTTACCATTGTTTATCCCTGTGTCCACACATCATCTACATTAGTTTAGATTGCTTTAGTCTTACTAAAAGGGAGGACAGTATAATTATGCCAAACTTATGGGACTTACTATATTTTTTTCTAAACCATAAGGGCGGTCAGTGAGGATGAATGCCTCAATAAACAGGACACCTTAAGCATGCCATGACGGAACTAGAGATAGTATTTCACACACTACAAAAAAAGTTGTGAAAAACATCACAAGATAATTTAAGATATATGTTCTCATTAAAAGCAGATGTCTTTCATAGAAATTGGAACTGCAAATTTGGATAAGTCAGATCTATATAGATATCTTTCTAGAACATACCTTGCTGGCTGGCAATGGGTCAGGCAACCGTAAAACCTTGAGTTGAGTTGAGTCAACTATATCAGGGAACTTGCATCTTCGAATTTTGTCAATATTATCTGAAATCCTTGGTTTATTATCAGCCATCATTCTGTTCTTGACGGCAACCTACAATTTTCTCATACAATATAATCTAAGGAAGCATTGAAATGACAAAACCTGATAATGAATATAAGAGAAACAGAATAAAATGGTGCCAATTGACAAAATGTTCTGTAGTTAGAAACTATAGAGCCAGAAACATTTGTAATGGGGATTGGAGACTGCAGACAAAGTTGCAATGAATACAATCAAAACCCAATTCATGTGGGACATAACAAAAATCATAAATAAATAGAACAAATGAGTAAAATTACTTTAACATTGACAACTTCAGGAAGACCTCAAGACCCCTCAAACGCCATGCTCTCAGATGCCATCAGTATCTGCTAAAATCTTGGTTCTTGTCACTTGCTGTGACAGCCAGCAATGAATCTTCTTTGTTAAATATTAGTACGGGGCTTGCCTGCAAGGAAGCCCCAACATCAAATAGAACCAGAAGAGTTTTGTATTATTCAAGTTAATGTGTTGTGCTTAACATGACAATGGTGTGCAAAAAGCATACTAACAGGCAATCCACCGTCTGCACCAGCAACTGTTAGTGTGCAGGTATTACCCAGATCACAAAACATCATCTGGAATTCATCCCAGCAGCTAAAAAAAACACACTCCTTTGATGTTTCAAACTGCACAATACCTAAAAATCACTTTCTAAAAGCAGATTATGGTGGTGTTTAATCTAGAAGTTCTATTGAAAAATATTCTACCGTTTGGTGAATTTTACAAAAAAGGCATTTCACTAGAAGTCATGAGCGGAGAAAATCCATTTCAAAGAAGCCTACTAGGCTAGCTTCTGAATTGACTTCTTGTCAAATCCATCACTCACTCAAGTGACATCCATTTAATTCCACGTACTATCCCCATTGTTTGTAACAACATGTCAATAATACCCCTTATATTATTATATTTACAAACCCTGGCCTATAAATAAGGTAGGTTATGCGTTCACTTTTATCTCCAAGTACCCACAAAAGAGATCCATGCTTTTGTTGGTTTATAACAAGAGAAAGAGAAGATGGGAGAGGAAACTTGTCTATCATCTATTACCCATGCTTTTTGTTTATCTCTAACTCTATTTTACTTCTATGAAGAAAAAAAATAGTACAGCAAACATACCCATCTGAGTCAATGTTGAAATATATATGTAGTCCACATAATATTTATATATATATTAAAAAAAGAAACATGAAACCCATTACATTAGTGGTAATGGACAGTATTCGTCAGGTTGAAGTTATTTGACACTTCTGAAATGTTTGCACCAAATGTACACTTAAATATTGAAAGCACTTCTTGATTCAAAAGTACTTCCAAAATTCACCAAACTTCCAATTTCTCTTGAAGTCCTCCCTACAAAGTCCTTGAGGAAAGACTTTAAACAAAGAGAAGCTATGCCAAACAGGCTCTATGTCTTTTTAATAGCTCCTTCACCCTCATTCCACTCAACTAGGTGAGATTCACCCTCTTTGCTTGTTCCACAAGAGAAGTCTGAAAAAATAGTTAGAGAGAGAGAGAGGATAACGATCATGATTCTTGACAACATTAACTACAAAAGCATTTCCGATTGGTCATAATCATCATAATCATCGTCATCATCATCATCACACTAATAATAATACGAAGAATGGTATAAAGGTGCCACTTACACAAACACCTTTAAGGTTGCTAACAATGGGCAGTTGCTGACCTTACAAAAAAAAAGAAAAAAAAAAAATACTGCCAAAATAAATGAACACTTGGCACCATTCACAAATAATCCTGCCTTTTTGTTAACAATATTCCCCACGTAAAAAGCATTAGAATGAAGAAGTATAAAGTATTTCATTTGTTAATACATTCAGTAAATGATCAAAAGTATGCCTCTGTTACAAGCAGTGCCATCTTATGCTAGTTATCACACGGCTAATTAACAGAAATGAGGCTTTTGTTCCATGTCACTATTGCATTTTGCTACTCATTGCCATCGTTATCACTTGCTACCCGTGGCTCCAACCTTACCAGATTGTATGTGATTTGAGGCTCCATTAGAAAATAAACGAAGGTATAAAGTCTTGTTTTGAACCTTTTGTCTAGTTCCTCATCCCATGTCTACGCAAAAACTTTCGATTTTCCATCTCAGTTGCCTGAATAAATTCAGCAAGTGTCTGACTTTCACAGGTCCAGTTTTGATGCAGCAATAATTTTTTATGGATTTATTCTCTCTCTCTCTCTCTCTCTCTATTCTTTTCTTTTTTCCTCTCCTAGATATATAATTTTCTTTATAGATACAGCAATATACTATCATACGAGCCATTTTATCTTTCTGAGTAGTAATGAGTGTTACACGATCTTGGGTAGAACTCATACCAAGCTTTTGGGGTGAGTTCTACCCAAAATCGTGTAATCAGAGCCAAAGTGCTGAAGGATGGGTAGGGTGTGTGTTCCTGGCCCACACGCCGTAGGTGCTGCCGAGTGAGAACGCTGGGCGTGAGGGAGGGTGTGAAGCAAAGTCCCACATCACCTGAGTACTAAAGTAATATTAAGCACATAAGCGTGAGGGCACCCTCACCTTAATAGCTAGCTTTTGGGGTGAGTTCTACCCAAGATCGTGTAACAATGAGGTCTTTCTGGCTGTTAGCACATGCTTATTGTTTATTTCTTTCTCTTCATTTTACTTAGTTTTCTATCTTTGAGAATGTATCTCTCTCCCGTGTCATCTACTCATGCCACCTTTGTAATAGTAATGGTGATGATGATAGTCTTGTTCCATACCACAAACAAAATAATAATAGTTGTTCCTACGGATATGGAAGCTAGAATTATTATTTTGGTAAAATTTCAAGCTTAACCGAAATTTTAGAAAAACTGTTTGCAAATTTCAAGCCCTTTCCAGTTGGTGTGGGAGGGAGTGGGGGGATCATACCCATTTTGCATAACAATTATATGCACATAGGCACTTTCCAAACTAATTTCACATGTGATCTCAAAATTTTGGTGCCCCGTCAATTTGCACATCAAACAAAATAATATGAAATTATTACATCAGATTATGGCTGACAAAAATTAAATCTTTTGTGCTAACTTTTCTATTTATATAGCATGTCTGGGATACAATTATACAGGATAAAATATATTCATACATAAGTAAACTTCTTCACAAGTGGCTAAGTTTTAGAAGCAAAATAAGAATCTACAAAACGTTGTGTTGCATTTTATGGCTTGCTTCATTGCTGCACTTATATGATTCATGAAATTGAAAAATACCAAGTAAGTTAGCTACTTTATAATATCTAAAATGGTATTAAGTTTTACACGATCGTCTTGTAAATGTCGTGGACAACCAATAATTGGCAGACGCATCAGCTAAATATTGCACAAAGAGAGAGAGAGAGAGAGAGTTTATATAATAACCTAATTTAACTAAACCTAAGAAGCACGGACACTTCTAGGAAGGTGACGTATCCGTGTCGGGTGCGTGTCGGACACCGACACTCTTTGGACACTCTCAGGACACGTGTCCGACACTCTTCAAAACGTGTCCTATTGTTTAAAGACTTGGACACTCTTTGGACACTTGAAGGACACACGTGTCAATCGTTTAAACACACGTGTCTAACGATTAGACATACGTAAAACTAATTATAAGTTTGAACAAAATAACTTAAGATACAATAATAAAATAAAAACCATATAAATTTATAAGAATTAGTGTCATATTGCATTTTTTATTATCTTTGAATGATATATTCATATATATATAACATATAATAAATATATAAAATTATGTATTTCATACGTGTCCTTCTCGTGTCGTGTCCTGCATTTTTTGAAAATTAACGTGTCGGCGTGTCCGTGTCGTACTCGTGTCGTGTCACGTGTCCGTGTCCATGCTTCTTAGAACTAAACCATGTTTATGGTTAAACCATTCATTTGGACCCACATCAATTATTTCTTGTTGGATTGTGTTTTAGAATAACCTGATCTGAAGTTTCATACAAGCAATGTCGTTCACCAACCGTCACACACACAAACATCCGCACACTCTCTCCCACACGATCAACCGGCAATGTCTTTGTTCACCAACCACCACCCTTATATTCTCTGTTCACACACACGTTGATGTTTAAATACCCCAAATCAATTGTGTAGCAAAATCTGTGACTAGAGTTAGGAACCTCCACAATTAATTGTCTCCATTTCAAATCAAGGGACTAGCTAGTGAAAAGAGAATTCGAAAAAAGACAAAAGGCGGGCAAAAGAGGGAGAGGGAGATGAATAAAGAGAGATCTGATGGTGACATTAGTGGTAGATTTGGGGTGTGATGGGTGGTGTTTATGGTGCCGAAAAAAAAAGAAAAAGATATGGGGTGGTGAAAGGTGTTGGAGGAAACATATCTGTAGGTGGTGAGGGGGCCAAGGGCAGAGGAGGATGTAAAGCACAAGCTTCACAGGACAGCTGTGTAGAACTTAATCCCGTCTGAAATATCCTATTTCTAGTCATTCACTTCTAGTAATATCATTTGCATGCCCAAAAGGTCTTCAACATAAACTACACTGCATGTCAGTTTGAAACTAAATTTTTGTGTTTGGATTCTAATTATAGAATATATTGCTTTATTATAGTCTCCGCTCTCATCATCGGGAGCCAGGATTTCTGTGTTTTACCCATTTATGAAAAAGTTTCTTGGATGACAAAGAAGGCACTTCGATTGGTTCGTTCATCATCCCATTCTCGTGTGCAATCTGTCATTTTTCGTATGATTTGGATTCTACTAAGCTCCCTATTTATTAAAACTAATTGCATTTCTAAGGGCATCACCAACCCTTGACTCAAACTTGTATCAAATTTAAAGTTGAGTAAAAATCACTCAAATCACCCTCCATTCCTTGACCCAAATTATACCAAATTGAGTTTTTACTCAAATTTTTTCCCTGCCAAGTCAAGAGAGACTCAAAATTTTCAAGACCATTTTGTGGCTCTGAAATTATCAATTTTTTTAGGCAGGGTCCTTCAGGACTACCCAGGAGCGTAAACTCAAGGATCAAGCAACACCCCTTAATCATATGATCCGGGCAAATGGGAGGGCCGACAAGAGTCGAACCCAAGTTGCCACTGCCATTAGTGAAGCTTTTACTCAAAGTTATGCTTAAATATGAGTTGATCCATTGGAGTGGTTCATATCAAATAAAGATTTGAATAAAATTTTAGTAATGGCCATGGATGGCCTAATAACCTCTCATAGGGGGTGTTATATAGAACATAAACACTAATACCTAGCAATTTGCATTCTGACGAATATCACAATTTGCTCCAAAACAATAAAATCCAAAGTGAACCAAACATTTTTTTTTTCTATTTAGTCATAGTGTTTTCCATATCAAAAACAAAACATCAATCGCAATCAATTAAAATATAGAAAGAGTATAAAAATTTCTACAAAAAGGTGGCCTTAATTGCATGATACCTCAACTTATGCAGAATATACTTCAAATTGCATTTTAGACAACAAATTTGAATATCAATCAATCTATCTCACAATTAACATTATTTTCTTCTGCCCATTTTCCATGAATGCAATCTGAGTAAAGCAAGGTTAAAAAAAAAAAAAAAAAAAACTAAAATTCCAAGTTGGGTACATAATTTTTTGTTTTTACCTGAGAAAGAAGAGAACTGGGAAGAACAGAGTGAGAGTGATGAATCAAAAGGACGAGAAGATAGAGGAGATCTCTGGGTCGAAGAGAGAGAGAACTGAGATGTCCCTGAAGATCTGTAAGGCGGTGTGGGTTTATTCACGCGTTCTTAACATTGTCGGAGAAAGAAAAAGACACTCTTCAAATTACTCCACCATTTACCACTACTACTATTTTCTTTCTCTTCTGTGTCTTTTCTTTTTTTCCCCCTTTTTTTTCTCTTTTCAGTAAAAATTGTTTTTTGGGGTGTTTGTCTTTTTCTTCTTTTGTTTGAAGGTAATTAATTTACACCGACTACCCCATAATCTGAAAAATTAACTGCTCCAAAATAAGAAAAGATTTGAATAGCAGAGCTAGAGATAAATGGGGTTGACTAAAAATGGATTACAAATTAATTGAGAATGTGAAAAGTTGTTGACCTGATGGAAAGTAGAAAGTAATTACAAAGTGGTGAGAATATTTTTTTCTGTAAAATTACTAAATTATCTTTTCATAGGTTATTTTCTATTTTTTCTGTACCGACCACTATACTCGTTGCTAGCTACTCTTTTACCTTCTAGCCTACTTCTTTGTTGTCTTCTACCCTTGCTTCCAGTAATCCCATCATTCACGATTTTGTGTTTAGGATTTTTGTGATTGTGATTTTTACAATTTAGTTATTTAAGATTTTTAAGATAGTGATTTGAAGGCAAGATGAGCTTTTCGTGATCATGATCTATATGTGATATGAAAGGGTGAAAAATGAGTTGTAAAAGGTGATGATGACGAAGAAAGTAGTGAGAGTGTGACTGGCAGTGACGGAAGGAGAATAGATAGGGTTAACGGTGACGTAGATACCGATGCCAGATAAGGCAATGACGGAGTTGATCAATGTAAGGAGGATGAGGTGAGCTAGGGTTTGCAAGGAAAGGGTGAAAAGAGAAATATATAGGGAGGATGAAAAGATAATTGAATAATTTTACCATTTTCTCACCATTTTATAATTATTTTATATTCTTTCATTCTTACTGTAATTATTTCAAATTCTCCATTCATTTATAAGTTTTTTTGATCAATCTATTCAAATGCAATTCTCTATTTAAATGCAATTCTCTCATTTATAATCGCATTAGATATTTGTTTTCATTATTACCCATTCCTAAGATAAATATATAACCTGTATTAGATATTTGTTCTCATCATTAGACATTCTTAAAATAAATATCAGCAATGTTAGGTATGATGAAAACCCTTTCATGAAAATAATCATGAAAGTTTTGTGACCCTTGGATTATACTTAGAATAAAGCACCACACACTAATTAAGGTAATTTAAGGATCATAAATCTTTCAATATAATTTTCATGAAAAAAATTTAATGATCCCTAACTTTTCTCAATAAATATATAACAACATTATAAATGACACTCATCACTTTTCGGAGAAGAATTTTAAAGAAAATATGAAAGAAATTAATCATTATAATTTTTATGTAATTTTTCATTTTTATCAAGCTTACTTATGTGATAAATTATTTTTTTTTCTTCTCTCTTATTTCTTTCCCAAGCAAGAAAGAGGAAGGACAAATATCAAGCAGGTGGCATTTGGGGTTAATATTTACTTGGCAGTGAGAACCTTTCTTGAAATTACAACACAAAGATTTTTGTAAAACTAATTACATAAATATGGAATCTGATAACTTTTAGAACAAAACCCTCTTTGCCTTTTGTCATTTTCTGTACTTTCAATATCTTCACCCACATGAACTCTATTGGATGCAAGTAAAAATTGTAGCATGATCTGAAAGTACAATTGTGGCCGATGCCAGTGCTATTTGCACATAGTGCAAGTATAATTTGTGCGCGACACAAATTACTTATAAATATTTGTAAATAATTATTTTTATGTAATTAAAATTAGATGTATGGTTACAGCTAGTATAAATAACAAAATTCTCTAAAATTACTTTTTGAATGGAAAAATGTTACTATTTTTAATCTCCAACTGAAAATGTAAGGACTAAAAATAACATGGTTGTAAACTTTGGGAGTGTTTGGGATGCAAGTTTGGGGCTAAAATAGTCAATAAAGACAACAAAAAAAAATGTTAAAATAGTCAATAAAAAAAAATGTTGAATTCAAATTATAATCATTTCATTTTTTCTCTCATAAACCATCAAATCAACTACAAAAATAAATAAATAAATGACTATCATCTAAAACACAACTTTTTTAATTATGCTAAAATAATAAAAAAAAAAAACTAAAAAATAAACAACAATAACTAAATTCCCAAACCAGCCCTTTGTTGTCAAGTAGAAATTGTGGCATTGTGACTCGGTGCAAGTGACTGACGGTTGCCTGTGCAAATGATATGTACAAGTACAATTTGTGTGGTACTTTCTTTGATTTAGTGTTCAATTTATGATTTTATTTTTTATTTTTCAAAAAACTAATAACTAGTTCGGTCAATAAAATAAAATATATATATATATATATATAACTTATAATTTTCATGTGAATTTCTCGTTCTGAGACAAAATTAATTATTAGAAATTTTAAAATATAGTTTTTGTGTTTACTTTCATCAAATTAGTTTATATTTTTTGAAAAAATAATAAACATATTTTTAAAAAATTTATTAAATATATTTCATAATGGTCTCATTTTATTAAATATGTTTTTAAAGGGATTGCCGATATTGTTTGAACGGTACAAATTTTATAAAAATAAATTTCTATATTAAAAGCAATACATATTTTGTCAAAATAAAACAAAATGCAAAAAATGGAAGGAAGAAAAAAAAAACTGACGTGATATAGAGAAAGGAGAAAATGTATTAGATAAAGAAGCATTAGAGGGAGAGAAAACGCGTTAGGAAAAGAGAGAGAGAGAGATGACAAAAAATAGTGTTGGAAGAAAAAGACGAGATAGAAGAGAAGCATCACAAAGATAGAGACGGCAAAAGAGAGTGTCTAGAGAGAATAGAGAGACGAGAGAAGACAACGACAAAAGAGACAGAGTAGCGTTAAAAAGAGAGAAATGACAGAAGTGAAACTGCTGAGTGAGAAGAAAAAGACAAGAGAGAGAGGGAGACGTATTATTAGGACTGAAAACGAATTGAGCTGTTCATGAACAACTCGAGTTCGACTCGTTTAAAATTTGTTTGAGCTCGACTCGTTCACTAAATACGATCTCGAGGTGAATTTTTATGCTCGTTTATTAATCGAGCCGAACTCGAGTAGCGCTAAGTTTGGCTCGACAAGACTCGTAAACATAAAATATATATATATATATATATATATTTATTTTTAATAATATATTAAATAAAATTTTAATAATCTATTTTATTTTTTATTTATGTTTGGTGTTTGTGTAAATTTACATATTTGATTGATAAAATTTATTATTAATATAAGTATTATTATATATTTAACTCATAATTTTATATTTTTTTTATTTTAATAAGTAAATTAATTTAAATTTAATTTTTTTTCAAGCTGGACGGGCTTGTTTATGTAATCGAGCGAGCTCGAGTTCAACAAATATTTTGACGAGCCAAGCTTAAGCTCAATTTTTTAAGCTCAACTTAAGTTTGAGCTCGAAATCAACTAATTCTTAATAAACAAGCTTAAAGATTCAAAAGTTCGATTTGATTCGACTCATTTGCAGCATTACAAAGAGAGGTGAGCATTACAAAGAGAGATGACAGAAGAGGTGGAGTGTTCATAGAGAAGAAAAAGACAAAAGATAGAGTAGAGAGAAGCATTAGAAAGAATAACATAAGAGGAGTGAGGGAGAGATAGAGAGAGAGTGTGTATGAGTCACGCTGGTGAAGATAGGAAAGTTAGAAAGAGACAAATGAGAGAAAGGGTTAAAAATTAATAAATCCATTTTTACGTAATTAGTTTTATAAAAATCATTTGTGCTGTAATTTCAAAAATAGTTCTTCTAACATGTAAATATCAGCCCCAAATGCCACTGCATGATGCTTGTCAAAGAAAAAATAACACTTTTTTCTTTATCTTCTATCCTCAATTATCCAAGTAAGAAAGAATAAACCTTTTTTTATTCACTCCTTAGAAAGAAAGAGGCAAGGGTAGAGAATTCAATGCCCTAATTGATATGTTTAATGAGATGTCCTACTAGTCCAACACATCAAGGCTTTTAAGTCCCTTTATACATAAAATTTTATGAATAACATAATAACGAGTCCAATACATTAATTTTTTAAAACATATTTCCTTACTTTTATATTGTACTTTGGTTAGGGCAAAAGGAAGACTAATGAATAAAAATAAAAAATGTCAAATTTTGTTACATGAACCCACTATTTTCTTACTTTCCCAAGACAATCACATTTTCTTACTAATTTTAAACTTTTCTTCCTCTCTATTCTCCCTCTCTCACCCATCTTTGAAAACCAAATACAGCAATAAGAAAGAAACAAAAGTATTTGAAAATAAACAAATAAATAAAAATACAAGATTGTATAGGTTACAACCTTCCATGGAGCCGTATATTGCTTTTAGAAATCTAGTAAAACACATAAAATGCTTACTACATGAAAATGTCTTACAGACATGTTTCAATCGGCATTGGGCAATCCACTGTTTGATTGTGTTTTCCTTTTCTTCGTTTTCATTTCTCATTTTTGTTCTTCATATTTTAAAAAGCAAAAAAAAAAAACAATGCTAGATTTGAAAACAAACTTCTAAAATTCAAAAACAACTTGTGTTCCTCTAATGCTAGATTTGAACAACTATCTTTAACAGTAGAACCTGTACATTAATATAACATACACGAGGGACCCCCACAGCACGCGTGCGCGCGTGAGAGAGAGAGAGAGAGAGAGAGAGTATGCAAGCTAAATACTGCTGTGAATTTAAAGCAGGAGTAAAATAACTAATGCATTACATAACTTGAAAGGCAAAAAAAAAGCTTATCACCCAAATGCTATTGACCAACGATGAGTAGAATTGCCTCAGAATTTTGTCAAAAGCAAAAAAAAGCCATTGATATGTCAATTTACAAACAGCTAACGAAAAAAAAAGTACGCATGTGAGTGCCACAGCTTCATCAAGAATCCTGTTTTATAATTTCACCCAGAAGGGGTTTCAGATGACTGACCACTCAAAGCAGAATTTGAGAGGACGGAAGGTAAAGCACCATTTTCTTCAGGCACCATTCTACTGCCAACGCACTCTGGCTCTGCATCAGATGGCTCGATCACATGGACTGCACCATTGCTCATTCCAAGAGCGATTTGGTTAGGTTCAAATGGATGTGCTGCAATCACCACAGGAAATCCACTGCCCTTGTTGCTGCAGAATTGATAGGTATGGTTACATGATTAAGCCACAGATATACATAATACAGAAAATGTACAGATCAACTGACTTATAAAAAGAAACAGTTTTTCTTCAGGCTCAATTTGATTAGAATGAAAACGGTATGAAGTGAGAGAAAAAATGAAACTTTTTATGAATTTGTTTAGCATGAAAGTGGTGAATATTACAAAAAAGTTAATTTTCTTGTACAATCCATATTAACATGGTAACTAGCTTCTTAGTTTCTTGCAAAAAACATAGGAAAATAAAAAATAAAAAAGAATCAATGGAAGAGGTTAGTTAAAATTCCAAATTTCTCACTTTTTTTTTTCCTTGCAAAATTTCATCCTAATCAAATGCTTGTAAGAAATTTATTCTCGTTTCTTTTTCTTTTCTTTCACTTAGCTTTCTATCACTTTCACTTAATACTATTTTTTCTTTCTAGTCAAACTTACACATTATAAAACTACCCTCACAAAAAGTTGGATAAGCTCAATATTTTAGTGAATCACACAGCGAAGGAGCACACACCAATAATCAATGTCCCACAGTTGTCTCAAGGGCTTCTAAATTACTTCTCATTTGGTTTATCACCAAGGATTTTTTCTTTTAATATATTGCATATATGTCGAAATCATCAAAATAATCTTTTTTTTGTTTTGATAAATATCATCAAAACATTCTTTTACGGCTAGTCTTAATGAAAAGTCGCGGTAATAATGGTGAAGTCAGCAAAACTTTTGTAATGACACACACGCAGCACCTGAAACAAAACAAAAAGGGTAGTTTCCCTAAATTGTATCTCATCATGGAACAAAAGGATGATGAAATTTAAATTTCTCTAGCCTGTTGGATGGAAGAGAAAGTGAAGAGAACAAAATCAAATTTTTTTCGAAGTATACATCCATTCAGCATATTGAAAAAGAAAATAAAAGAAAAAGCTATTAGCTTATCAGGTTAGCGCACCTGGCAATGGGTGAAGAAGATATATACGCAGATGGTGCTATCCAACATCGAAGCCTGAAATTGTCTGCATCAAAAACTCCTATAGCACCATCCAAAAATCCAGTGAAGACCACAAGACCATCACATGAGTATATTGCAGTTGAAATGGGAGCAGAAAGCGAGTCTCTAGGATACCACTGCAAGAGGGTCTATTGGTTAACAAATATAAAAGAAAAATACATAGAAACACATGAATCAAAAAATATCCACATATGTATAGTTTTTAATATTCACCAACAGCATAACAAATCCTTGATGCACGAAAGAAATCATTAGTCAAACAATTGCAATTTAAACTAAAATTTCACAATGCAGATCCTAGTGTTGTTGATTATTAACTCAACCACTGGGAAAAAAAAAAAAAGAAAAAAAAAGCAGCTATGATAAGACAATAACATGTTGATTATTAATTCAACTACTGTAAAAAAAGTACTGTTAAGACAATGACTAGGATCAGCAGATTCAGCATGCTATGGATATCCTCTAATGCAAAAAGAGTTGATAGCTCCTTGACATGTTAAAAGAGTTGGTGTTTCACCTCATCAACCCGAACACTGTATATTTGAGTAGTAGAATCCTCCATTCCTACGGCACAGAAATTGTTGTCATGTGGATCAAACGCCAAGCAGGTTGCTGCTGGAGGTGGAGGCATGAAAGTTGTCATAATCTGGTAAGAAATTACCAGTTCCATTTAGTCATATAAAACTTTTATAAGCAAAAGTTGCAGAGCCATCGGCAATCCCGAACCAAGAACAACGAAAAACAAATTCAAAGATAATCTCATCAATAATTTAATAAGTAAAAGACTGGGGTTGTGTTTGGATCATGGATTTTGGTAGGAATTTAAAAAGGGAAGGGAAGGGAAAGGAAAGGAAAGGAAAGGAGAAAGGCGAGAGAAATGGAGAAAAAATTTAGCTTATTACATTTCCCTCACCTTTTCCTTTCCCTTTCCAAACCTCCACCCAAATCTATTATCCAAACACAGCCCAGAAGTACAGCTACTAACCTTAAATGTTATCATGTTGAACAAAGAGACCTTCCCACCAGAGGCAGATAAGAGATAAGAATCATTTTTAGTTGCAGGCTGCCACAACTCTGGCTTAATAGATGCAGAAGACTGACAACACAGAGAAAAGCCATCAAAATTGGATTGACTAAAAACTATATTAAAAAAATGGAATGATTGAAAAACATATATGCTCAAATACTAACTTTCCCAGATGGATTATGTTCAGTACGCTGCCATTTCCAGAGCTTATGCATGGTATCAGAGGCAAGTGCCAGCAGAGCTACCCCAGAATTAGTGTAGAGTAGTTGGACAACCTATGGCCCATGACACATGATACATCGCACTTAGTTCAAGCCAGATAAAGATGGCTATGGGGAGAGAGCAAAAATAACAAGCATACTTAAATATATGGGTAAATTACACTAACCTCCCTTAAGGTTTTGAAAAAGTACATCGAGCCCAACAAGTTTTACATAATTTCACTGGGCTCCCTGGAGTTTTTAATTCACATAACACTTTGCCCCCCTTTTCATTAGTAATTTGGTAGTCATATGAATGGGGAAAAAAACAAAGATATTTTCATATCTTTTATACTGAATTGTATATTTACCCTTGTTTATCGTTGTGTTTATACGCCATCTGTATTAGTTCTAGTTGCTTTAGCTTTACTAAAAGGGAAGTCGATGTAATTATGCCAAACTTGTGGGTCATACTGTATTTTTTCTAAACTCCAAGGGTGGTGCAGTGAGGACGAATGCCTCAATAAACAAGACACCTTAAGCATGCCATGATGAAACTGGACACAGTATTTCGCACATCACTAAAATGGTTGTGAAAAAATCACAAAATAATTAAGATATATTTTCTCAATAAAAAGCAGATTTCTTTTAAAGAAATTGGGACTGCATATTTGGATAAATCAGATCTCGACAGGTATCTTTCTAGAACGTACCTTGCTTGCCAGCAAAGGATCAGCAACTGTACAGCCTTTAGTTGAGATGAGTCAGCTAAATAAAGATTTAAAAAGAAAAATTGTCTCACTATCCTCCACTCTTTATTTTCTTATCACTTTTTTGTGCACATTTCTGCCCCTTTCTTTGGCAAGTATTTTGCTTTTATGAGATCACAGTGCATCTAGAGAGGCCAAAGGTCCTTCAGTGTAGTTTTACTATACTGAATTGTTAGAATTTACCATCACCTACCACCACTACCACCTCACCTACTCCACTAAACCTAACCCACTACACCACTACCACCTCACCTACTCCACTAAACCTAACACACTACACCACTACCACCATCCACTACACCTACATCTATATAAGGAACCATTTGTAATAGACAGAATATCAATCAATATATCAAATACATCAATCAATAATACATTTATTTTTTACATGGTATCAGAGCAAGGTTGAGAAGCTAGTAATTCTGCTTCACCGGCGGGCGGCAGCCTCGCCTTGGCCGCCCGCCGGACCTCTACACATATCTTCATTCCGGACCTCAACCTATTCCATTTATTTTCTTCACATACCTTCCCATCATTGTCCAAATACTTTCAGACTATGTCTCCATTGTGAGTCTTGAGAGCCTTGACAGCTTTACCCCTTGATACACCTGCCTGTGTCATCACCAAATCAATGTCACGTGGCTCCACCCCAGTCTCGTCAATCTCTCCCTCTTCAATGTCAACTGGAACGCCCTTCTTCTGAGCTCTATCAACACAATCACTCTCTCTGCCGCGACCATGGCAGGACTTGCAGCAAGCAATACTATTGCTGCCATTGGAGTGCCACTTTTTGCTTTTAAATTGTCATCAACACTCTTGTTTTGTGCAGCCACAGGGATGTTGATGGTGATGAACAAGCTCCAACCATCACAACTTGCTGAAGAACAGCGCAGCGCTGCCCGGTTGTTTAAGCAAAGCTATGGAAAAAAATTGAAATCATTCTGGCTCTTCGCGACGTCAATCAAAATGATGTGAATGAGGCAATGGAGAAAGTTTTTGGCACTTGACCAAGCATACCCACTTCCCTTACTTGGAGTCATGCTTGAAAAGTTTCCTTTAACATTTGAGCCTGCTGTTTGGTGGCCTTCAAAACTTGCCCAAAATGAAAGAAAAGTATATGAAGACAGAGAGGTTAATTTGAAGAAGAGGGTGAGGAAGGACAAGAGAAAGGCTGCAGATGCAGCTGCTGATAAGAAACAAAACGGTTCAAAGAAGTGATCTACTGCTCCTCTTTAGTCCTGTGTTTAAGCTCACCTCAGCTGGATCTTCTTGTTTCTCTTCTTTTTTCCGTCTCACTTTTCTTTGATAGAATGCGATGATTATTGTTCTCTCTCTCCTTGTTCTGTGGATAGCCTCAGGCACTCTCTCTCTCTCCACTCAAGGACACTCCCTAGCCTCAGGCTCTCTCTCTCTCTCCACTCAAGGACACCCACTCTTTTTTTCTTTAAACATAAAACCCTCTCTCATATCAGAGCCACTTTAATCATATCCACCACCATTCACCTATCTTTATCTCTTTTCTCTACAACTCTCACCCGCGCACATGCTTTCCTCCTTAATATATTATTATTATTATAAAACCAAAATAAAATAAAATAAAAAAAAATAAAAAAATAAAAAAAAATATATATATATATATATATATCTATTTTTATATACCGCACACCGTTGCGGCTTTCAATTATATTCTTATTATTTCTTTCTTTCTTTTTCTTTCACATTATTTTTAATCTTTTTTCAAATTCCTTTCATACCATATAGCTTTGCACACCAAACTAAATTTTATTCATCTCAGGGCTCAACCCCGATCACAATTTTACACAAAAAAAAAAAAAACCAAAAACACAACAACCAAAGATTTGTTTTCTTTTCTGCAGGCGGCCACCCACCGACCTCACTTCTTCGCCTATTCCGCCAGTCTCTTCTTCTTGCCTCCGTCCTGGACGGCCCTTGCCGGTGTTACCTCCGTGTTTCCCACTCCACTGGGCACGATCACTACTCCCTGCTCCTCCGCTGCAGCATATGGCGGCCCTCCAAATCGGAACATAACGGTGACCTTCCGCTTCAGCTCCGTATTTTCCGCCTTTAGTACACTTATCTCTGCTCGCGCATCCTTATACATGCGTTGGAGCAGAGCCAGTTGGGCGTTTAACTGCTGCACCTCATTTGTCCTACTCTGCAGCCGGTGCGACAAGTTTGTGACCGCAGTCATGGTTTCAACACAGGACTTCAATGTATACTGATTAGCTTCAATATCCGTTTGCACTGCCATTTTTTACTCCACCGACCGCATCGGAAAGTTCAACGGAGCAAAACCAGAGGTGTTTGGTTGAGGTTCACAGGCCACCGCACCAGTTATCTCTCTTGTTGACTCGTTGAGGTCGGGAAAGAGAGTGAGCAGACCACGGGAAGAAGAGGCTATGTTCTGGGTAGCTGAACGGGAAGAAGAAGCCATGTTTTTTGGGTTGCTGAGTGTTTCAGAGCAGGGTTGGTTACAGAATGTTACAGAGAACGAAGAGGTTTCAACTGGTTTGTTATGCTTCCAAGCCTCAGACTTCGCTTTGGTTTATAAAGACAGAGACGACGAGGCCGACACGCGCTCTGTCAATCACGTGCATCGCCGCGTGTCAGGCGCCCCTTTTGATGGCTCGACGCTTTCTGTCGGGCACGTCTTTTGATGAAGTGGGCGCGCCTTTTGATGGCACGCCTTTTGATGGCATGCCTTTTTATGGATTGGGCACGCCTTTTGATGGCACGCCTTTTGAAAAATTGGGCACACCTTTTGAGGGTGCGACTTTTACAACGGTCCGACAAGACCCCATAAACTGTCCCGACATTTGATTCCGGTTAGCTTTTACAAGGGTCCGACAAGACTCTGTAAACTGTCCCGACATTGATTCCGGTTAGCTCCTTTATGGGTCCGACAAGACTCTGTAAACTGTCCCGACATTAATTTCGGTTAGTTCCTTTATGGGTCCGACAAGACTCTGTAAATTGTCCCGACATTGATTCCGGTTAGTTTCTACAAGGGTCCAGCAAGACTCTGTAAACTGTCACAACAACTGTTACAACATTGTCTGCTACAACGGTCCGACATGACCCCATAAACTGTCTTCTACATCGGTCTGACACCGCCATCCAGTGTCCTCTACACCGTTATGACACCACCATACAGTGTCCTCTACAACGTTATGACACCCCCATACAGTGTCTTCTACAACGTTATGACACCACCATACAGTGTCCTCTACAACGTTATGACACCACCATTCAGTGTCTTCACCAATGGTCTGACACGACCATACAGTGTCTCCTATCCTTTTTTATTTTTATGTATTTTCTTGTTTTGTTCCTCTCTTCAAACTCAAGTTGGTTAGTTTCTATCCTCCTTGAGTTTGCGGGGGGCTGTTAGAATTTACCATCACCTACCACCACTACCACCTCACCTACTCCACTAAACCTAACCCACTGAATAAAACAATATGCTTTTGCCAATGCATCTGTCCCTATTGAGATGATCTGGGGATATGAAATGGGAATGCTTAAGATAAGTACAAGCGAGAAACGAAATTGTCAGATTCTCATCGGGAGGTTTATTCCATTTCATCTCAGACTGAAGGTACATCCAACTTTTAGTTCATTCTCTAAAAGAAACATGTGCACTGAGCAGCAACAACTGCGAACATAACTCTTTAATCAGGTAATCCATTCAGTTCCATAGCTAACTATAGTAGGATGTCAATAGCAGCTTAGCATGGAAAAAACTAGGCTCTGGTTAGTTTATGGTAGGAATTGACAAGTAGAATTTAGGCATGAGGCAATATCAGGACACGAATAGGATGCACCATTCAGAACCACCTCATTGTTAGTGTATGAAGGAAACAGTTAAGATTTTGGGTCTAGAGCATAAGAACTAAGATATTTATTGTCACTTTTTTATGTCTTCAACTTTCCATTAAGTGTGATGTATGAAAACTATAACTTTTACTCAATTCCATTCTGCCATGAAGTTATCTCCAAGATGATAAATATGGTCGTCATGATTGTGTCGATTTGGGTAGGGGAATTCAATGGCGAATCGCTCCCACTCTATGGAGATAGATAAATATGACTTAATGTGGGTAATCGTGTCTGGTTTGGCCGGAACAATGTGATCTGGGAAGATGGTCAGTAGGCACTTAGCAGACGCAAGATCACAGGAGGTGGAGGAGGAGAAAGAAAAGGCACTCTTAGAAGAGAGAGGGTGGCAGTGGAGATCTTATGAAGCGGAGAGACTATCTGGAGATCAGAATTGATGGCTTGATGATTACTTGGGGGAGGACTCCTTATATAGGGGAAGTTGGAGTAGATCCCATTAGATAATTCCAAGAAGAGTTAGGGGATCTCTAGCATCACAGCATCATGCACCCGTGGTAGCAGGTACATCACGTGTCTTGACGGAACCTCTCATCAATTGGTCATGTGTTCCCAAGTGGGAACTTTGACAATCCCTCAACTCTAGCCTCGAAGCCATAAGTCCTCCTAGATCCCGTGTAGAGATCCTAGGCCATGCTCCCGACCTAGGTTATTCCAAAACTAAGTATAGGTTGGAGACCGATCGCGGGTGGAGCTGTAAGGTATAAATCCACAGATTGTATATCTCACATGACCAATCTGATTTGTAGTTCGGTGGTGGAGTCAGATCTGACATCTGAGATATGGGGATGAGATCTTACATGTAGATCATGGAGATTCTTGAGCACGCTTATGATGCCGTGTTAAGGCCACACACATAGTGGAGATGGACCTATGTACCTACACTTCTAACAACAAAAAGCCACTGTGTATTCTCTCTGATTATATGCTCTCAATATTTCCTTCCAATTTACCATCAAAGAACCATCCTAGAATACCTAAAAAGATGGTTTACAGTTGTGAACCAACTATTATCACATCAGAAGTGCATAACCAACACAGGAAGAATAGCATTCATGTCCTTTGTGATAATTTTAAACTCCTCTAACGTGACCACAAAGCACTAGTAATGGCTTTAGAATGATTGATAAAGGTGGATATACTGTAAAAATAGAGATATAATCAGGACACCGGTAAGTGGTAAATTCAGTTTGCTTCTGCGAAACAATAAAACAACAGGAGTCGAAAACAAAAAATATGATTTGTAATGATAGAATCATGTTCCTAACATATAACATGTCGAACTTTTTTTATGAACAGGTGGCGATCCCCATTATTTAAAAAAAAGTTCAAACAATAACAGAACTCAACATAAAAACAATGAGACAGACTTACTGACTGCAAGCATCCGAGCTGGCTATCATAAACAGCAATTTGGCTTTCATGGACCACTAATAGATGGGTTTGATCATTATGGAATTGAACTTTAGTTTCTCCAACCAGGGGAGAAGGGTGGCCAGGTGGTGCTTGTATGGGCCTTGCTTTCTTCTTTTCCCATCCTTCAGTGTCCCAGATGCATAGCTGCAATACAAATCGAGCATCAAGCATTGTAATGAAATTATGTATATGGCATTTCATCAGAAGGTATAAATGATTCCAGATGAAAAAATAAGAAGAAGAAGAAGAAGAAGAAGAAGAAGAAGAAATCTCAATTAGTCTGACACTTACCTGAGCATCAGCCCCAGCTGATACCAATATATCCAAAGTCTGGGAAAATGCAAGCCCCGTGATTTGTTTCTGGTGACCCTTGAGCTTGGCTTTTACCTACCAAATGGGTCAAAAGTAAATTTAAAAGATCCAGAATTCAGTAATATCGTCCTTAAGCAATCGATTATGTTCAAAACCCAATTATGCCTAATCACATCTCTTAACACAACACACACAAGCACACAGTATAGTTGTTTAATATTCACCAAGAGCATAACAAATCCTCGATGCATGAAAGAAATCATTAGTCAAACAATTGCAATGTAAACTAAAATTTCACAATGCAGATCCTAGTGTTGTTGATTATTAACTCAACCACTGGAAAAAAAAAAAAAAAAAAAAAAAAAAAGAGCAGCTATGATAAGACAATAACTTGTTGATTATTAATTCAACTACTGTAAAAAAAGTACTGTTAAGACAATGACTAGGATCAGCAGATTCAGCATGCTATGGATATCCTCAAATGCAAAAAGAGTTGATAGCTTTAAAAGACTTGGTGTTTCACCTCATCAACCCGAACACTGTATGTTTGAATAGTAGAATCCTCCATTCCTACGGCACAGAAATTGTTGTCATGTGGATCAAACGCCAAGCAGGTTGCCGCTGGCGGTGGAGGCATGAAAGTTGTCATAATCTGGTAAGAAATTACCAGTTCCATTTAGTCATATAAAACTTTTATAAGCAAAAGTTGCAGAGCCATCGGCAATCCCAAACCAAGAACAACAAAAAACAAATTCAAAGATAATCTCATCAATAATTTAATAAGTAAAAGACAGGGGTTGTGTTTGGATCATGCAGCGGCCCGAAAAATGCTGCTATAAATGGGCTATTGTGATGGTTGTTGACCGCCATTACAAATAAAACTTTTAGCTACATTTTTTTCTTAAAGCGCTGTCATATATTTTTTTGTAGTGACGGTTTTAACACAACCGCTACAATAAGCCAAGCAAAATAAAGGCGCCAAACAAATTCTAATTTCGCGCTTATCCGAATTATTTTTTTTGGTGAATAACATATCAGAATCAATCCCAAAAAACCGTTCAACTCCTTGATTTCAATTTTGTGCCCTAGTCTATCAACACTTCTTTCACGAAGTATCATTGCGCCTTTGTTCATCCTCCACCGATGTATCGACGACGTCAAGCTACAGCACCACTGTGATTTCAAGGTCAGTCTGCTCTCTCTGTTTCTCTTTCTCTACCCCTCTCATTCTTCTGGTCTCTCAGTTTCTCTCTCTACCCATCTCTCTTTCTTCTTGTCTCTCAGATTCTCCTTTTCTGCTTTCATTGTCTTCGAACAAGTTTGGGTACTTGCCATTCCATTCATATTGCTTCTAATATCTCCAAAATTTCTCTATTATGAAGGATTTCGTGAACATGTTGAATGATTTTGATTTGGGAAAATAATTTAGAAAATAGATTGAACATGTTCTGTATTCTGATTATGATATTCACACATACACACACACATAATATATATATTTGATCATCTATGACATTCATATTTTAACCAATATAATTAGTGAAGTGAAATCTCATGCTTCTAATTATGAATAGCACTGAGGAATCATTATGTATGCTAGGTATTTGACAAAATGCCACAATGGAGTAATAGTGCCTATTCTTTTCTTTATTAGTTTGTTCTGTTTTTCTGTTTTTGTTTTTGTTGAGAAAATTGTTGTTCATGAATTTAATGCACAGTTTGTAATGTTTTATTGGCTTAATAATGTGATTAGAGGAAATTCAACATTTATGTACGCCATTTTTTTGTTGAATCTAAAGACACAATTCTTGAAGGAAGTTACCAGCCATTCCCATATCACTAAAGACCTCTAGTGCTTCCAATATATGGCTTCTTTGCATTGCATAAAAAATGTATCAGTATTTACTTGAAACTAACATGAACATGCATACATCTACCTTCTTAAGCTTTAATAGCCAAACTGAAACAACAGAAAGTAAGAGACATTTTCATAATATAGCATTCAAAAATCAAATTATGACATCCACTTTCTGCTGTCTAGGACCTCCATACAAACATTACAAGTCAAAACATTTTATTGAATTACAAGTATCCAAGCCCATGCTCCTCAAAGCATTTGAAGTAAGGAGCATTGTGGCAGTAGTTTCAACTGTAGACATTATGTCCATGTGTTTCCCTTTCAGCAAGAGGAAAATTTAAAAAAAAAAAAAATTAAAGAGAATAGAGAAAAATATATATATTGGTTGCCAACCTGATACATGCTAAGAAATATATATAGGCCATCCTAAGAAATATTTAAGATTTTTTAGCCTTTTAGGGTATGTTTCCTTTTTACATAAAAGAAGTTTAGAAATTTCTTTAGAACCAATCTCAGATTATTTTCAAAAATTTACATAAAGATCAAAAGTCCATGTTGATGCCAAAAAAAAGTACTTCAGAGCACAAACACACTAGGACTAAATCTTACCATTTATCCATGTGCATGCACAAACACACTGCTGCTATTATGTTTTAGTGTTGCAATGGAATTTTTTGTGACTGAATTTATTGCTGGAACAGAGAAGAAACAGAGCTTGCTTTTATTTTGTACACTACTATATTTGGCTGGACTTGATTGAGCTTGCCCCCACCTTTCATTCATGTATTGTTGCTGTAATTGTACGCTTATGATTTATCAATAAAGATCTTTTTCTTTTGCTGATTTAAAAAAAAAAATGCTCATTTAATTTGATTAATATGTTAGTTTTTTATTTTAAAAAAGTACTATGATGAGACAAAGACAGAAGCACAAAAAGTAGCTACTGCGCCTTTAACGGTCAACCGTGAGCACTATGTTGACCTTGTTGTGTATTGGTTTTCAAAGGAAGGACAGGTATGCATAGATGTATGTTTTCTATCAAATAATACAATGTCATTATATCATTTTTTTTTTTAACATACTCCGTAAAAATGGGCCCATTAAATAAATAAATTGAACAAAAATTGATTTCGTGGTTTATGTCAAATTTGATAAAGGATGTTCAATGTCAAATAAGATTTTGATATTTTTCTTAGAGCTTCCAACACTTTCTCACATGTCATTTTAGATTTACATTATCCTTAAACCCTTGAAGATGCTCTGACATTGCAAATAAACTGTTGACTTTTTGTGTTGATGGATAATGATTATTGACTGAATAATTGTTAATAATATAATATAATTGGTTGGAGCATAATGAGATAGATGTCACAAGTAACATCCTTGTCTTGAGTAGTCATCTCTTAAACAGAGGTTGCTGCTATTTATTGAATGATGTTGTTGTTGTATGATTTTTGGGTTCAGGGGGTTTGTGGCCGTAGTTGCATTTTGTTTGGCTCTATAGGGTGGTTTTGTTTATAATGTATTTTTTTTGTGGTTATGTTGGTTGTGATTGTGATGTTTTTGTGTTAGGATTTGTTAGTTAATTGGTTTTGTATTGCAAAATTGGCTGATGATTAGTTTTTGCGTGGTTGGTTTAGCATTTGTTTGGCTTGAGTGTTTCTATCAATTTAGTCGGGATTCACTAAGCGCTTATGCTATTTTACCTTAGCTTCCTCTTTTGATGTAATTATGTTCTACTCTTTATAACATCAATAACATTTTCCTTTTGCTGAAAAAAAAAAAAAAGGCTACCAGTGGTTTTCTTAGAGGTGTTAGAAGGTAAAAAACAATGTAGTTCTATATATCAACTCGTGTTTTGTAGTTTAATAATATTGTATTTGGAGACAATGACATATATATACTTCTTTAACATTTGTCATTAGAAGTACTTCACTAAAAACATTGGCCACCAGTGGTTTTTGATTTTGTGTGTCAACTCAACATATCATACCTGGGTTTTGTATTTTTATTCTCTATTTTGACGTGCTTAAGATATATCTATTGGATTTATGAGTGAAGGAACTTAGTACGACCAATAAGGAAAGCCGGCGAGAGCAAACAAGTGCACAAGCAGCAGGATTTAAAATTTATGCACAACATGCATATGATATGGTATTTCAAACTTCATTCCTTGTTTTATATTTTCAATTTGGTCAGTACATTGTATAATGATTTTATTCTCAAATGATATGATTGTTACATAGGAACAAAAAGATAAGATTGCTCTAGATCGAGCAAAACTATATATACTGCTTCACAAAAGGAAGGATGGGACACTAGTCAACAAAGAGGCAGCTACAAAAATTGTATGCACACCTAATAATTTACATTTTCAAAATTGTAATGTGTTTGTGGCAAATAATCGCTCTCACTCTTTGTATTCTTCATATTTTTTTTCCCAATTATGTTTTTGAAAACATTAGATGATTTGAAAACACTAGATCTTCAGCCCCTTCCCTGCAGCTGCTAAGTATCAAGTGATGCCCACACACCTGTTATTCATACATGCTCTGTCCTGTTTAGAATATTGCACCCCTTTCAGATTGTATTTTCTCCAAATTGCTATCCTCACTTTGACCAATTCTTTTAATTCATCCCAATCTACTTGCCTACCATTGAATAGGCAGTCATTTCTAGCTCCCAAATTGACCACATCATTGTTAAGGGAACTAGTTTCCAATTTTTGAGAACCAACTGTTTGAATTTGGTGCCTACCCACCATTGAAGAAGCCCCTCTACAACAATGCTTTACATATATGTTTGTACCAGGTAAAAAAGAACTTCATTGATGAAAAAATCATATATAACATATGTTAGTACATCAATAAAAGGGGAGGAGTGTAAAGGGCATCATGTAAGCCAACATTATCGCAACTAGATTGACACCACGAGGCCTACCTAATCATTTGTTAGCACCCCTCAACATTTGTAAGACACCAATAACAGCTACCAAAAAATAGGGAAATAAAACAGAGCTACCACCATCAATGGAGCTTGCACAACTGGTACTAAGCTATCTATCTATATATGCATTATAGCTTGTTGATTCTATCTGTTACTATATAAAGTTTGGTTCTTGGTAGTGTTGAATAAATTGTTATGTAGTTATGAAGGGTTATCTTAATTTTTTTGGTTAATTCTATTATTGATATTGCTTTTTTAAATGTTTGAATAATCAGAATCATATATATGTTCTAGTTCTTAGATTGAACATAAAATAAATTTGCTATAAAATAATTAATCCCTAGAAGATCAATTTACATGAGTGTCTAGTGAAAGAGATATGGAGTAATGCTCCAAGACCAACAAATAATCATTCATCTATGTTGTATTATGTGATTTATAGATTTTCAAATTGAAAATGATACTTATGCTCATTCAATCATTTTTATTGCAGGAAACAAGACAATATGAAAGCATCAAAATGGAAATCGTTTTTCATTGCAGGAAATAGAGCAATATGAAAGCATCAAAATGGACGTCATTACTCGATTTGAACATTTTTCATGGAGGTCTTTATAAAATGGCATCTTGAGTAATACTTTTAAGTACTATTGTCACATGACAACTTTATATGTACCTTTTGGAGTATGGTGTAGCTATTAGTTTGTTAGAAACATTTGATCTATTTTGATATGACAAACTTATGTAATGAACCTTTTCATTAAGATGTTTTGAATATTTTGAGATTATGAAATGCAAACTCTTTTACCTTTTAGAATTATTGAGTGTTGAGCTATTAGAATAACATAGTGCATTTATAGATATATAATGGTGATTATGTAAGTAGGGATAAGTGGGAGACACTAATTAACGGTTAGCAAACCATTGAAAATTTCAATCTATATATTATTGGTAATTGAATAGGAAAACATAGCCCATAATTGCGATTAATAACCGTCGTTACAAATAAAATTCAAAAAAATTCTATGGCTATAGCGACAGTGTAAAATTGATGGAATAGAGTCAAAATATGGTAGCAGTGGACAAAATGTCACAAAAGCAAATGTTGTAGCAATAGTCAAACCGTCGCTATAAAGGTATATAAGCAATGGGTAAATTTGAGATATATTGACGTTTACAACTGTCGCTACATCAACCGTCGCAAGAAAAATATTTATACCAGCGGTTGAGAAAAGTGTCACAATAAACCTATGCTGACGGGGCTATTGCGGCGGTTTGGCCGCCGCTATTCAAACCGCTGGTAAAAGTGTGCAAGTTTTTAGTGACACTTTTTAGTACTTCTAGCGGCGGTTCCGGCCGCTGCTATATGTCAATTATTTTGTAGTGATGGAAAATGGAATGATTGAAAGTCCTTGCATTACTGCATATATTACCTGCCCAGATAATTGAAAGTCTATCCTTTCCATGGCGTTAAACTCTTCAACCTTCTGTGCTTCGTCTTCTGGTGCTGCTTCCACTTCATCAATGTTTGATTCCTAAAACCAAAAAGCATAAAATAAAATAAGATACGACAAAGCTATTAAATATTTTGTTTCAACAATAACGCACCATGATCACTAACCTTGCAGTTGCAGTCGCAGTAGCGAATGGCCGCGGTTAGCATCTTATTCCTCTGCTCGGCAGTCATGTCACTGTAATACGTATTACAGTCGTTCACTGACTTTACAACATCACCGCCATTCACTGACTTTACACCATCACCGCCATTCACTGGCTTGTAACAACCAGTGAAGCACTTCTTCACCTTACGGATGAACGACTTCCCGAAGCGAGAGATTTTCATGGTGAGAGAGAGGAGGGGTGGAATTTTGTGTGAGAATACACGGTAGGTATATATGGCATAATGGTTATATATAGCATACATGGTTATATTAGGAATACACGGTATATTTTTCGCTAATTCCTTACAGAGAAGACTGATTGGCGGGGGGGGTGTTTGGGTTCCTTCCCAACCCCGCTTATATCGGCATTGAGTTTGATTTTTCCTGCACAAGGAGGGCACCAATTGAGCGTGTTTATGCGTGTATGTGTGCTGCTCAAAACAGAAGTGTTCAATTGCTACTTATTATTAAAGATGACCAAATTATATTTTCACTCATACAACTAATAAATTATTAATAAAAAAAATTTGAATTAAAATATTTAAAATCAATCATTTGGTTGGTTTCAATTTTTTGAAAATTGAGTTTCTTACTTTTCATTTTTTTTTTTTTTGTTTTTAGTTAATATTTTTAAAATTTTAAGGAATTTTTTTACTTTTTTAAATGCACTTTACTTTGATGTATCTAAAAAGTAAAATATTTTCAAAAAAAAAAAAAAATTAAAATCAATAAATATACAAGAATACAAAAAGTATATTGAATTCTTATATATATATATTTATATTTATATTTTCGATATTTAGCGAATTTTGTAAAGATATTTTTCACAAATTTATACCTTTTAAGTGTATTTATGTTAAGTGTATATAAAAATTTAAAAAAAAAATTTGCTTAGAATATTAAAAAAAAAACCAGTAAAATAAAAATAAAAAAAAAATAATTTTTTAAAACGTGAATCCTAAAGATCCAAACCAAACAAGCAAATGGTATTATGCTAAATGTGTGAATGCGACTAACTGTATTTTCTTTTGGGGTTGGGCTTTTCTTCGATCCGTGTTCGGACTGAAGGATACTGTTGAGCTCATGGGGCTCACCACGAGTCCAGTTTTGATAATCTAAACCGTTCAATATGTACAACTCGTCAAGTACTATATGCTTGTAAAAAACCACTTTGATCGATATCGATAGCTATCTTATCGAATCAGATTTCTTTCAACCGTTTATCTTTTCACAATATTTTTTTTTATACAAAACTGATTTGATCACGTAACAATTGATATCCGATCATCGTGATTGTTTGTTGGCATATAGTACTCGATGAGTTCTACACATTTAACAGATCAAATTATCTACACAGGACCTGTAATAAGTCCCCACAGGCAGGACCGACCTTGAGATTTAGGGGGTCCAAGGCAAATTTCAGAAATTGGACCCTTTTACACAGGACCTGACTCATGCCAGAGGCCACATGTCCGTCATCACCAAAGTTGCCTCGGTTCCGGAACTTAGGTACGAGAAGGGAAGGTCCTGAAATGAGCACCCTTGTTTACCTGACCAAAAGATCGGCCTCTACTAAGCGTGATATGTTTCTTTATAAACACACGTGTTCTTATTCTGGTTATTTAGCTAACATTATTATGTGGCGTGCACGCATACAAGTATAGACTAAGTCGCGAGACTCGAAACAAATTAACTCATGTTTGTTTTCGAAAATGGTTTGAAAGTGCCATCCCTCAAGTGGGCTAAAGCACAGATTTGCCATCAAACATGATGGGCTTAAAACATGATTTGCCATTTCGCAAAGTGGGCTTAAAACTCACAATCATCGAATTGTTCCAATTCAAGCAACAAAGCCTTCACCCACAGGCATTCATGCAGTTAATTAAGTAAGCGCATAGCCTCATAGCAAGCATGCGAAACATGACAATATGACACTTATGCAATATGTTAAAGCATAAAACTTACAGTGTACTCCAAGCCAAAATAATAGCTAGTTAGAAAAATGCATGATTCCTAACTATACAAAATGCCTACTGCAACGCATGCACTAATGGAATTAAATAGGCTCGGCTAACTAAGATGGCATATGAATGCAATAATTTGATAACATGCTGTGAGACACGTATTTAAAGAAATATTGAAATACGATGCAGTTTGAATGATGCGCCGAGCCCGGTGCATGCAATACAAATGAATGGATGCAAACATGCAAGCATGAGGTATGCTAATCAAAACGTGATCCATAATCTAACCATCGAAAGCGGATAAATAAAAGGGAGAAAGACGTGGGGTTGGAAGACACGCACACACACACGCACACTTATTACAACATTGCGCCCTCTCGAAGGAGGGTCCAAATAATTAAGCTAAGCTACACTAAGCTAAGCTAATTATTACAACACAACTAATTAACTATTCTAGCTAATTAATCATTACAAACCAAATTGAATAACTAGCTACGCTAGGCTAAGCTAATTAAGATATTACAAAACAAATTGAATAATTAGCTACTCTAACTAATTAAAGCAATTAAATGGCCTCACAAGCGAGGGAGACATGCATGCTCAGTTGGCGTCCCCCGAAAATCCATTGCCTTGCCACCGGTTGCCTCTGTTTGCACTTGTCGTGATCTCCGAACACCGCACAAACTTCCAGATTGCCTTTGCTCCAACACATGAACACATTGGACAACCTTTGCACTGGTGGCCGGTTAGCTACTGCAAGTGGCCGGTCGGCTACCTCACCTGGCCTGCCGGCTAGTGCAATGTCAAAAAAGGAAGGAAGAGAAAAAACTGACGTGAGATAGAGAAAGAAGAAAATGTATTAGATAAAAAAGCATTAGAGGGAGAGAAGCGCTTTAGGAAAAGAGAGATAGAGAGAGGGATGACAAAAAAAAGTGTTAGAAGAAAAAGACGAGATAGAAGAGAAGCATCACAAAGATAGAGATGACAAAAGAGTGTGTCTGGAGAGAATAGAGAGACGAGAGAAGACAAAGACAAAAGAGAGAGAGAGGGTAGCGCTACAAAAAGAGAAATGACAGAAGTGAAAGTGTTGAGTGAGAAGAAAAAGATGAGAGAGAGAGAGAGAGACATGTTATTAGGGCTGAAAATGAACTGAATTGTTTATGACTAGCTCGAGTTTGACTCGTTTAAAACTTGTTTAAGCTCGACTTGTTCACTAAATACGATCTCGAGGTCAATTTTTATGCTCGTTTATTAATCGAGCCGAGCTCGAGTAGTGCTAAGCTCAGCTCGACAAGACTTGTGAACATAAAAAAAAATATATATATATATATTTTATTTTTAATAATATATTAAATAAATTTTTAATAATCTATTTTATTTTTTATTTATGTTTGGTACTTGTGTAAATTTACATATTTGATTGATAAAATTTATTATTAATATAAGTATTATTATATATTTGACTCATAATTTTATATTTTTTTTTTATCTTAATAAGTAAATTAATTTAAATTTAATTTTTTTTTTCAAGCTGAACCGGCTTATTTATGTAATCGAGCAAGCTCGAGTTCAACAAATATTTTGACGAACCAAGCTTGAACTCAATTTTTTAAGCTCAGCTCGAGTTCGAGCTCAAACTCAACTAATTTTTAATAAACAAGTTTAAAGATTCAAAAGTTCGATTAGATTCGATTCAATTTGATTCATTTACACCCCTAAGCCTTACAAAGAGAGATGACAGAAGAGATGGAGTGTTTATAGAAAAGAAAAAGACAAAAGATAGAGTAGAGAGAAGCATTAGAAAGAATAACATCATAGGAGAGAGAGAGAGAGAGAGAGAGTACGTGTGAGTCATGTTGGTGAAGATAGGGAGGTTAGAAAGAGACAAATGAGAGAAAGGGTTAAAAATTAATAAATCCATATTTACGTAATTAGTTTTATAAAAATCATTTGTGCTGTAATTTCAAAAATAGTTCTCCTAACATGTAAATACCAGCCCCAAATGCCACTGCATGATGTTTGTCAAAGAAAAAATAACACTTTTTTCTTTATCTTCTATCCTCAATTATCCAAGTAAGAAAGAATAAACCTTTTTTTCTTCACTCCTAAGAAAGAAAGAGGCAAGGGTAGAGAATTCAAAGCCCTAGTTGATATGGTTAATGAGATGTCCTACGAGTCCAACACATCAAAGCTTTTAAGTCCACTTATATGTAAAATTTTATGAATAACATAATAACGAGTCCTTCCCATGGACTTAAGGCTTGATTTGGTTTATAACATAATAACGAGTCCAACACATTAATTGTTTTAAACATATTTCCTTACATTTATATTGTATTTTGGTTAGGGCAAAAGGAAGACAAAGGAATAAAAATAAAAAATGCCAAATTTTGTAACATGAACCCACTATTTTCTTACTTTCCCAAGACAAATCACATTTTCTTACTAATTTTAACTTTTCTTCCTCTCTATTCTCCCTTTCTCACCCTTCTTTCAAAACCAAATACAGCAATAAGAAACAAACAAAAGTATTTGAAAATAAACATATAAATAAAAATACAAGATTGTATAGGTTACAACCTTCCATGGAGCCGTACATTACTTTTAGAAATCTAGTAAAACACATAAAATGCTTACTACATGAAAATGTCTTACAGACATGTTTTCCTTTTCTTCGTTTTCATATCTCATTTTTGTTCTTCATATTTTCAAAAGCAAAAATACAATGCTCGATTTGAAAACAAACTTCTAAAATTCAAAAACAACTTGTGTTCCTCTAATGCTAGATTTGAACAACTCTCTTTAACAGTAGAACCTGTACATTAATATAACATACACGAGGGGCACCCGCGCGCACAAGAGAGAGAGAGAGAGTGTATGCAAGCTAAATACTGCTGTGAATTTAAAGCAAAAGTAAAATAACTAATGCATTACATAACTTGGAAGGCAAAAAAAAAGCTTATCACCCAAATGCTATTGACCAACGATGAGTAGAATTGCCTCAGAATTTTGTCAAAAGCAAAAAAAGCCATTGATATGTAAATTTATAAACAGCTAACGAAAAAAAAATTACGCATGTGAGTGCCACAGCTTCATCAAGAATCCTGTTTTATAATTTCACCCAGAAGGGGTTTCAGATGACTGACCACTCAAAGCAGAATTTGAGAGGACGGAAGGTAAAGCACCATTTTCTTAGGGCACCATGCTACTGCCAACCCACTCTGGCTCTGCATCAGATGGCTCGATCACATGGACTGCACCATTGCTCATTCCAAGAGCGATTTGGTTAGGTTCAGATGGATGTGCTGCAATCACCACAGGAAATCCACTGCCCTTGTTGCTGCAGAATTGATAGGTATGGTTACATGATTAAGCCACAGATATACATAATACAGAAAATGTACAGATCAACTGACTTATAAAAAGAAACAGTTTTTCTTCAGGCTCAATATGATTAGAATGAAAACGGTATGAAGTGAGAGAAAAAGTGAAACTTTATACGAATTTGTTTAGCATGAAAGTGGTGAATATTACAAAAAAGTTAATTTTCTTGTACAATCCATATTAACATGGTAACTAGCTTCTTAGTTTCTTGCAAAAAACATAGGAAAATAAAAATAAAAAATAAATAAAATAAAAAAAGAATCTATGGAAGAGGTTAGTTAAAATTTCAAATTTCTCACTTTTTTTTTTTCCTTGCAAAATTTCATCCTAATCAAATGCTTGTAAGAAATTTATTCTCATTTCTTTTTCTTTCTTTCACTTAGCTTTCTATCACTTTCACTTAATACTATTTTTTCTTTCTAGTCAAACTTACACACTATAAAACTACCCTCACAAAAAGTTGGGTAAGCTCAATATTTGAGTGAATCACACAGTGAAGGAACACACACCAATAATCGCTGTCCCACAGTTGTCTCAAGGGCTTCTAAATTACTTCTCATTTGGTTTATCACTAAAGATTTTTTCTTTTAATACATTGCATATATGTCAAATCATCATAACAATCTTTTTTTGTTTTGATAAATATCATCAAAACAATCTTTTACGGCTAGTCTTAATGAAAAGTCGCGGTAATAATGGTGAGCAAAACTTTTGTAATGACAAACACGCAGCACCTGAAACAAAACAAAAAGGGTAGTTTCCCTAAATTGTATCTCATCATGGAACAAAAGGATGATGAAATTTAAATTTCTCTAGCCTGTTGGATGGAAGAGAAAGTGGCGAGAGAACAAAATCAAATTTTTTTCAAAGTATACATCCATTCAGCATATTGAAAAAGAAAAGAAAAGAAAAAGCTATTAGCTTATCAGGTTAGCGCACCTGGCAATGGGTGATGAAGATATATACGCAGATGGTGCTATCCAACATCGAAGCCTGAAATTGTCTGCATCAAAAACTCCTATAGCACCATCCAAAAATCCAGTGAAGACCACAAGACCATCACACGAGTATATTGCAGTTGAAATGGGAGCAGAAAGCGAGTCTCTAGGATACCACTGCAAGAGGGTTTATTGGTTAACAAATATAAAAGAAAAATACACAGAAACACATGAATCAAAAAATATCCGCATATGTAGATGAACTGTCTCCATGTGGTCATCTTGTATATTGTGCTTGAAATGCAGTCAGTCCACAAAAGATGCATGAAGATGAAAGGTGGCAATAAAGCAGCTGACATTGGTGATGTCATGCAAACTTACAGCAGATGGAAAATCCGATCAACCACCCAATGCTGCACTTTTTGAGTCAAACATCAAGACAATAGCTACCTAAAAGGCTAACAGCAATTTAATATCCCATCGTCAAGAAAAACATTTAATAATAGCAACCATGAATGACAAAATAAATATACCTGTGCTGCTAAAAAGTTACTTAGCATGCTAAAGAAGTCTGATCAAATTTAACATTCCCTCAACAAATTATGATCCTCAAAGACCCTTTTAGCTAAATAAAAGATTTAAAAAGAAAAAATGTCTCACTATCCTCCACTCTTTATTTTCTTATCACTTTTTTGTGCACATTTCTGCCCCTTTCTTTGGCAAGTATTTTGCTTTTATGAGATCACAGTGCATCTAGAGAGGCCAAAGGTCCTTCAGTGTAGTTTTACTACACTGAATAAAACAACAAGCTTTTGACAATGCATCTGTCCCTATTGAGATGATCTGGGGATATGAAATGGAAATGCTTAAGATAAGTACAAGCGAGAAACGAAATTGTCGGATTCTCATTGGGAGGTTTATTCCATTTCATCTCAGACTGAAGGTACATCCAACTTTTAGTTCATTCTCTAAAAGAAACATGTGCACTGAGCAGCAACAACTGAGAACATAACTCTTTAATCAGGTAATCCATTCAGTTCCATAGCTAACTATAGTAGGATGTCAATAGCAGATTAGCATGGAAAAAACTAGGCTCTGGTTAGTTTATGGTAGGAATTGACAAGTAGAATTTAGGCACGAGGCAATATCAGGACATGAATAGGATGCACCATTCAGAACCACCTCATTGTTAGTGTATGAAGGAAACAGTTAAGATTTTGGGTCTAGAGCATAAGAACTAAGATATTTATTGTCACTTTTTTATGTCTTCAACTTTCCATTAAGTGTGATGTATGAAGACTATAACTTTTACTCAATTCCATTCTGACATGCCATGAAGTTATCTCCAAGATGACAAATATGGTCGTCATGATTGTGTCGATTCGGGTAGGGGAATTCAATGGCCAATAGCTCCCACTCTATGGAGATAGATATATATGGCTTAATGTGGGTGATCATGTCTGGTTTGGCCGGAACAATGTGATCTGGGAAGATGGTCAGTAGGCACTTAGCAGACACAAGATCACAGGAGGTGGAGGAGGAGAAAGCCGAGGCACTGTTAGAAGAGAGAGGGTGGCAGTGGAGATCTTATGAAGCGGAGAGACTATCTGGAGATAAGAATTGATGGCTTGATGATTACGTGGGGGAGAACTCCTTATATAGGGGAAGTTTGAGTAGATCCCATTAGATAATTCCAAGAAGAGTTAGGGGATCTCTAGCATCACAGCATCATGCACCCGTGGTAGCAGGTACATCACGTGTCTTGATGGAACCTCTCATCAATTGGTCATGTGTTCCCAAGTGGGAACTTTGACAATCCCTCAACTCTAGCCTCGAAGCCATAAGTCCTCCTAGATCCCGTGTAGATATCTTAGGCCATGCTCGCGACCTAGGTTATTCCAAAACTAAGTATAGGTTGGAGACCGATTGTGGGTAGAGCTGTAAGGTATAAATCCACAGATTGTATATCACACATGACCAATCTGATTTGTAGTTCGGTGGTGGAGTCAGATCTGACATCTGAGATATGGGGATGAGATCTTACATGTAGATCCTGGAGAGTGAGATCATGGAGATTCCTGAGCACGCTTATGATGCCGTGTTAAGGCCACATAGTGGAGATGGACCTATGTACCTACACTTCTAACAGCAAAAAGCCATTGTGTATTCTCTCTGATTCTATTCTCTCAATATTTCCTTCCAATTTACCATCAAAGAACCATTCTAGAATACCTAAAAAGATGGTTTACAGTTGTGAACCAACTATTATCACATCAGAATTCCAATTTACCATCAAAGAACCATCCTAGAATACCTAAAAAGATGGTTCACAGCTGTGAACCAACTATTATCACATCAGAAGTGCATAACCAACACAGGAAGAATAGCATTCATGTCCTTTGTGATAATTTTAAACTCCTCTAATGTGACCACGAAGCACTAGTAACTGCTTTAGAATAATTGATAAAGGTGGATATACTGTAAAAATAGAGATATAATCACAACCTCAGGACACCAGTAAGTGGTAAATTCAGCTTGCTTCTGCGAAACAATAAAACAACAGGAGTCGAAAACAAAAAATATGATTTGTAATGATAGAATCATGTTCCTAACATATAACATGTCAAACTTTTTTTATGAACAAGTGGTGATCCCCATTATTTAAAAGAAGGCTCAACCAATAACAGAACTCAACATAAAAACAATAAGACAGACTTACTGATTGCAAGCATCCGAGCTCGCTATCATAAACAGCAATTTGGCTTTCATGGACCACTAATAGATGGGTTTGATCTTTATGGAATTGAACTTTAGTTTCTCCAACCAGGGGAGAAGGGTGGCCAGGTGGTACTTGTATGGGCCTTGCTTTCTTCTTTTCCCATCCTTCAGTGTCCCAGATGCATAGCTGCAATACAAATCGAGCATCAAGCATTGCAATGAAATTATGTATATGGCATTTCATCATAAGGTATAAATGATTCCAGATGAAAAAATAAGAAGAAGAAGAAGAAGAAGAAGAAGAAGAAGAAGAAGAAGAAGAAGAAGAAATCTCTATTACACTTACCTGAGCATCAGCCCCAGCTGATACCAATATATCCAAAGCCTGGGAAAATGCAAGCCCCGTGATTTGTTTCTGGTGACCCTTGAGCTTGGCTTTTACCTACCGAATGGGTCAAAAGTAAATTTAAAAGATCCAGAATCAGCAATATCGTCCTTAAGCAATCGATTACGTTCAAAACCCAATTACGCCTAACCACATCTCTTAACACAACACACTCATGCGCACAGTATAGTTTTTAATATTCACCAACAGCATAACAAATCCTTGATGCACGAAAGAAATCATTAGTCAAACAATTGCAATTTAAACTAAAATTTCACAATGCAGATCCTAGTGTTGTTGATTATTAACTCAACCACTGGGAAAAAAAAAAAAAAAAAAAAGCAGCTATGATAAGACAATAACATGTTGATTATTAATTCAACTACTGTAAAAAAAGTACTGTTAAGACAATGACTAGGATCAGCAGATTCAGCATGCTATGGATATCCTCTAATGCAAAAAGAGTTGATAGCTCCTTGACATGTTAAAAGACTTGGTGTTTCACCTCATCAACCCGAACACTGTATATTTGAATAGTAGAATCCTCCATTCCTACGGCACAGAAATTGTTGTCATGTGGATCAAACGCCAAGCAGGTTGCTGCTGGAGGTGGAGGCATGAAAGTCGTCATAATCTGGTAAGAAATTAACAGTTCCATTTAGTCATATAAAACTTTTATAAGCAAAAGTTCCAGAGCCATCGGCAATCCCTAACCAAGAACAACGAAAAACAAATTCAAAGATAATCTCATCAATAATTTAATAAGTAGAAGACTGGGGTTGTGTTTGGATCATGGATTTGGGTAGAAATTTAATAAGGGAAGGGAAAGGAAAGGAGAAAGGCGAGAGAAATGGAGAAAAAATTTAGCTTATTACATTTCCCTCACCTTTTCCTTTCCCTTTGCAAACCCCTACCCAAATCTATTATCCAAACACAGCCTAGAAGTACAGCTACTAACCTTAAATGTTATCATGTTGAACAAAGAGACCTTCCCACCAGAGGCAGATAAGAGATAAGAATCATTTTTAGATAATGCAATGCATCCAGATGACTCTTCAGCTGGTTTAGTGTCACTCGTATAATTTGTCATAAGAGCCCCAGTTGCAGGCTGCCACAACTCTGGCTTAATAGATGCAGAAGACTGACAACACAGAGAAAAGCCATCAAAATTGGATTGACTAAAACTATATTAAAAAAATGGAATGATTGAAAAACTTCTATGTTCAAATACTAACTTTCCCAGATGGATTATGTTCAGTACGCTGCCATTTCCAGAGCTTATGCATGGTATCAGAGGCAAGTGCCAGCAGAGCTACCCCAGAATTAGTGTAGAGTAGTTGGACAACCTATGGTCCATGACACATGATACATCGCACTTAGTTCAAGCTAGATAAAGATGGCTATGGGGAGAGAGCAAAATAACAAGTATACTTAAATATATGGGTAAATTACACTAACCTCCCTTAAGGTTTTGAAAAAGTACATCGGGCCCAACAAGTTTTACATAATTTCACTGGGCTCCCTGGAGTTTTTAATTCACATAACACTTTGCCCCCCTTTTCATTAGTAATTTGGTAGTCATATGAATGGGGAAAAAAAATGATATTTTCATATCTTTTATACTGAAATGTATATTTACCCTTGTTTATCGTTGTGTTTATACACCATCTGCATTAGTTCTAGTTGCTTTAGCTTTACTAAAAGGGAAGTCGATGTAATTATGCCAAACTTGTGGATCATACTGTATTTTTTCTAAACTCCAATGGTGGTGCAGTGAGGATGAATGCCTCAATAAACAAGACACCTTAAGCATGCCATGATGAAACTGGACACAGTATTTCACACATCACTAAAAAAGTTGTGAAAAAATCACAAGATAATCAAGATATATTTTCTCATTAAAAAGCAGATGTCTTTTAAAGAAATTGGGACTGCATATTTGGATAAATCAGATCTCGACAGGTATCATTCTAGAATGTACCTTGCTTGCCAGCAAAGGATCAGGCAACTGTACAGCCTTTAGTTGAGATGAGTCAACTATATCAGGGAACTTGCAGCTTCTAATGTTGTCAATATTATCTGAACTCCTTGGTTTAATATCAGCCATCCTGCTGCTCTCAACAGCCGTCTACAACTCTATCAAACAATATAATCTAATGAAGCATTGAGACAACAAAATCTGATAATGAATATAAAAGGAGTAACAGATTAGAACAGTGCCAATGGATACAGGAGGTTGGATTCAATCAAAAGGTTCAGAGGTTGGAACTATATCAGAAACATCAGATATCCTATCGTGGATGCAAAGAAAGTTGCAAATATTACAATCCAAAACACCTCCATGCTTGGTAGTTGAATTATTCAAGTTTATGTGCTATGCTGAACGTGAAATGATGTGCAAAAAGCATACTAACAGGAAATCCACTGTCTGCACCAGTAAATTTTAGTATGCGAGTAGTATTCATATCCCAAAACTTTATCTGGAATTCATCACCAGCTGCTAAGAAATAGTTTTGTCAACTTGCACAACATCAAAGGAGCAGTGTTGTCAAAATCATATGATATGTGATATGTATTATACGATACGTACCATATTGTAGCAAATAAATACGTATCATGTATAGTATCGATCTAGAATATGAATCGTGCGATAAAAACACGCATTCGATCTATTTTTCCTGGAATCGCCATTCATCATGTATGGTGCGATACAAAGACATATTGATCAATTTTTGCAATATTCATCATGTGTTGTGCCAAACAAACACATATCGATCAATTTTTCCCAGAATTGAGATTCATTACATATTGTGTGATACAAACACGTATCAATCGATTTTTGCTGGAATTGTGATTCATCAAGTATCATGCGATACGAACACATATTGATCGATTTTGCAATATTCATTATGTATTGTGTGATACAAACACGTATCGATCGATTTTTGCAATATTCATTATCTATTGTGTGATACAAACATGTATCAATTGATTTGTGCTGGAATCGGGATTCATCATGTATTGTTTGATACGAAAAAAAAAAAGAAAAAAAAAAGCCTTTTGATTCACAGATTCTGCACAGATCCACTGAAATCAGACATACCTTTGCAAAGATAGAGTGACTCGTCGGTATACGGAATGATTTTGTGGTTTGCGAAGATGGATTGATGTAGTGTTATCGATTTCAGAGCTTCATCCTTCGACTCTGGTTCTGCTATTGAAGAAGACAATGAAAAAGCTGAAGCGCAGAAAGGGAAATAAGGGTTTATATTAAGGGCTGGTTGGAAACAAAAATATACTAAACTACTTATTGCCTCAGTTGGGTATATAACCAAACATGCGTATTAGTGGATTGCGTGTCAACAAAGTTACCTTTTACTGCTATTTTCTTATTAGGAATGCTGCTGCCGACTAAGTAAACATATATATTTAATTTACAATTCCAAAAGTCCATTTTAATGCTATTCAAACACAATCCCAAAAAAATCTACAGAAAACAGGACATATAATTTAATTCCATGAAATAGAATCTTTAATTCTTGCAAATTCCACTATATTTATAATTTGTGTTTATGTACTATTTTTTCAACTTCTTCATACATGTTAATGTATCTTAAGATACATGATAGGATACGATACATAGAATTAGTACACTGATACACAATATGTATCATGATTCGACAACAGTACTAAGGAGTGCTTTCCAAAACCAGAGTATGTCCTCTTAAAAACTCTTTCAATCTGCTCACCCAAAAAAACAACTCTTTCAATCTCATTCCACTCAACCAGATGGATTCACCTATTTGATTGATCCACAAGAGAAAAGTATATATATATAGAGAAAGAGAGAGAGTATAAGGATCTTGATGTTGTTAACAGCAAAAGCATTTATTATTTGTCACAACCATGATTGTCCTCGTCATTAGAAAGAACCAATTATATTATCGAAAACAAATTCTGGTCCAAAAGCAAAAGTGGGATTTTTAATTTAAGAAGCACGTACACGGACATGTGCACAACATGGATACGACATGGACATAACATGGACATGCCAACATGAAAATTTTCAAAAAATGCAAGACAAGATATGTGAGAGACATGCACAGAATACATAATTTTATATATTTATTATATGTCATATATATGAATATATCATTTCAAGACAATAAATAAATGCGATATAACACTAATTTCTATAAATTGACATTGTTTTAATTTATCATCGCATTCTAAGTTATTTAGTTCAAAATTATAATTAGTTTCATGTGTGTATAATTAATGGACATGTGTGTTTAAGCCAATGTCCGAGTCTAAAATTTTTTAAGAGAACAAGACACATTTGGATGAGTGTCGGACACATGTCGGGAAGTGTCCGACGAGTGTTGGTGTCCGACACGGACACGCCACCTTTTTAGAAGTATGCAAAATGATTCTTAGTTTTTAATCAATTCAAAATATTTGGGATTTGTGCCACCACTATTGCAAATTGGCCTGCAATTTCCAAACCATAATCTCTGGTTTGGTAAACTATTAAAGTAGCTCTATGATTCTACTGAAATTTTTGATCAATTGAGAATGAGGAAGAATGGTTGATGCAGCCACAAACACTGATAATATTTATGATGCTGCATTGCTACTAGCCAATTTTGTATGGAACTATACAAACTAAATTTATGGGAATAGTTTTCAGAATGGCATGGCAGGGGCCGTATTAAAATAACTCTACATAATAATTTTGCTTTACACTTTTAGGATGTGTTTGGATTATTGATTTGGTTAGGAATTTAGAAATGAAAAAGGAAAATATGAATAAAATATAAGCTAAATTTTTTCTCCATTTCCATCTCCTTTCCTTTTCCTTCCCAAATCCTACCCAAATCCATGATCGAATCATGGCCTTAGGGAACTTTGTAGGCTTTCATTCTGGTATCATAATCCTCTCCGTATTATTAAATCTGTATGGCAGGCTGTCATCATCAATGAGAACTGGTGCCTAAATGGCATTCATATTTTAAGTGATGCTTTAAATAATTTAACCTACAATAATAATAATAATAATAATAAATAAATAAATAAAAATAAAAATAACACACACACAACCTAAAGGAATGACGTGCAAAATAACTCATTTCTACATAATGTAATACTTAGATTGCCATTTTTTTACTTATATATTTGGAATATAAGACCAAAATGAAACATTTATGCCACTACAACATTTCCAGTCAAATTGTCAACCACGAGATTAGTCTAACATTGCATTTGTATAACAGTTAACTGGTCTATGAGACAGAAGTAAAAATGTAACACACTAAGAACAACCAAGACTGACCACAAAAAACAAAAGAATGATTTATAGCACTACTGATATAACATGAACTTAGATGCATTTAGACAAACTCAAAAAGATAAGAATTTCTGTGTCACATGTTGCAACAAGGACACAATTGCATATTTAGATACACATGGCCTGCATCTTTGGTGTACTTCACCGTGCACCCAGAGCAGTAAAAGCTCAAGTGCTCTATTATCATTTTTAATGACACCATTATGTGCCTGAGAAAATCATCCATTTTGAAGTTGAAAATTTTAAAAATGAAACTCTGATATCAGTGAGATAAGTCCTGGACTTCCTAAATCAATAAGCTAATAATCTTCAGATCAGGCTCACTATCAAAAAAAAAAAAAAAAATTAAAAAAAATTTTTGTTCAAGTCAAACTCTATTGCTCGAGGAGTGAGAAAAAAAGGATAATGATTAATTCATCAGCGAAAAAAGGCAGTCCACTCTGGGGTCTAGGGAGGGTGAGATATAAGCCATCCTACCCGAGTGTGGAGAGGCTATTTCTGTGATTTGAACTTGTGAAACCCAAGTTGCAATGGATTGATTCATCAGAAAAAGCAGAAATAAAGCATGGGTTCTTGACTATGGTTTGTTTATCTGCTTCTGACCATTACTTTACTTCTCTGTCAATCCCACACCCTCTTCACTTACTAACCAAATAACATCAATAACTCTTCTTTTTAAGTTCAGAAGTCGCAGACGTTTGGGTCGGCTTACATGCACCTCGACTAATCCCCTCCCTGGTCCGGTCAAAGGCAGGCCATCCACGCCGGGCCTAGGGAATTCACGAGAAAATACTCTCACAGCCTGACCCCAAGAATCGAACCCTCAGCAATTGTGTGGGGGAGCACACCCGCCAAGCACTCATGACAACCCTCAGGGTTAAAAACATCAATAACTCAAAACCCAAAATGAGTTGAATTCAACTAAAGAATTCTTAATTCCAAGACCACTCACTATTACACAAATACAGAAAAGCTTGAACTTTTTGGGAACTGAACAACACCATTGAACACACAAACAACTGAGTAATAATTGCTGAGCTATTAGACAGGAAAAGAAAAATAAATACCCAAAAATCTTACAACGACATCAGATTTTAAGCTATTAACAAAATGCCTTGAAAAATAAACAGTCTCTATGAACAAAACAACACCAATTTAACAAAAACAGAAAACCAAAACCAAATTTAACACACCTTGAACGCCGCGGTACTACTCTTCTCGTCTTCTTCCTCGTCTGAGCTTTTTCTGCTTCCGATTTTCAATATTTCATGGGGTTGAGACACACAGTGAGGGTTATGGATTGAGAAAGAGAAGAAAGAAGAGGTCTTGAAGGAGGAGAGTAGGGAAAATGAAGAAAAAATTGGGATTCAGCCAAAAAAAAATTACGAGGAATCGCAGCGAGAAAAGTAAACGACAACAAATGTCCCAAATAACAAACACCAAAAATATTATTTTTAAATTTAAAAAAAAAAAAAATTGCTACCAAAAAAATGATAAGTATTTTTATTTATTATTTTTTTATTAAATTAGTTTTAATTTTATAGTTTAAAATTTTTTTAAATCAAACCAAACAAATTTTCTTAATTAGTTATAGTTATTTTAAATATATATATATATATATATATATAATTATTTTCTATCAACCTTTCTCTCTCTTTTTTTTTTTCTCTTTTATTGAATAATGTCGATTTTAAAAAAATAGTAAAAAAAAGTAACTAGTTAAAATAAATATTATTATGTATAAAACAAAATAGTTGATATTGTTGGAGATGCGATTATGTATCCAAGTAACTCCAATTAATAAGTTGATTTTTGGAAGGTTTAATTTTTGTTTAGTGAATTATTTTTAAATTTATGTATATAACTATCGATGAGCTTGGAAATGGTCAAGCCCTATTAACAATTTTTTTAATTTTTGGAGAAAAGTTTAAGCGAAAAAATAAATATAAAGTAACTTACAGCCATAACACAACAAATAAATTTTTTATCAAAATAACCAATCAACATAACAAATTATTATGGCAATACACAGAATAATTAATACTTAAAAAAGCAGAGTAAAGAAGGAAAGGATTCAGGTTTGCATAGTGAAACATGAGATATATACTTCAATTAGTCTAGTAATCTAGGTAATATGTATATTTACTATTATATATTTATGTATATAATTCGATGAGATATATACTTCAATTAGTCTAATAATCTAAGTAATATGTATATTTATTATCATATATTTATGTGTTCGAGTTGTCTAGATTACGTCCGCCCAAATACGAATTCAAAAATATACTTTATTTATTATATATATATATATATATATTTTTTTTTAACACACCCTTTATCACATCTATTATATCACCATTCACTCATTAAATTAACAAACTCTTAACACACATTTTTTAATCCCACTTTTAACATTTTTGTCATATAACAAACACTTAGCACACAACTTTAACACATCCATCCAGATTCACCTCGAAGTATTCAATACATCAGCATTCCTAAATAAACTTGGTCCATAAATTTAGCCAGTTTTCATCAAATCAACACCACTCTAGGTAACACAAATTCTGATATATTTGAGCTTATCAACAATAACAAGAACACCCAAGTGGTGACAAAACTCCACAGGTAAATTCATAATAACTACTAAAAACAAGCCACAAATATAGTCAGAATCATCTTTCATTTCCTGAGGAATAAACGACAATCTTTACCAGTAGTTGAACCTGTACATGAATACAACAACATAAAATCACTCTCACAAATAGACTCATGCAATCTAAATGCATTACATAACTTGTAAGGCAAAAAATGGCCTCATCACCCAAATTTGTGATTGACCAACAATGTGTAGACTTTGCCTCTGAATTTTTGTCAAAAACAAATGAGGCGATATGTATATATATATATATATAGATTTACAACCGGTTAATGATTGCAAAAAAAAGTACGCGTGTGAGTGCCATAGCTTCATCAAGAATAATCCTGTCTTATAAGGGTCACCTAGAAGGGGTTTCAGATGGCTGACTATTATTCAAGGCAGAATTTGAGGCGACGGAAGGTAAAGCCCCATTTTCTTGAGGCACTGAGCTGCCCCACTTTGGCTCTGCATCAGAAGGCTCGATCACATGGACTGCGCCGTCGCTCATTCCAAGAGCAATTTGGTTAGGTTCAGATGGATGTGCTGCAATCACCACAGGAAAGGAACTGCCGTTGCTGCTGTAGAATTAATACCCATCGTTAAAATTTGATTAATCGAGCCTCGAATATTGCATTGCATCACTTGCGAAATGGAACAAAGTAAAATACAGTTTTTTCAAATTTAGGTACTTTTACCAGTAGAGTCAAACTCACCCAACTATGCTGTAAAACTTTTTTAAAGGAAATATAAATTATAAGACACCCTCACATAAAATTTGATAAGAACAAACTCACCAATAAATGATGTCCCAAAGTTGCCCAACAAGTCAAAATCAGAAAAAATTCAGTTTCAAGTATCTCAAGGCATTTTAGGATGATTTTGGAGGCTTGTAATTTATTCTTATTTCGTTTACCACGAAGGATTTTTTTTTTTTTAAATTTTAAATTTTAATCTATCAATATATATTGCATACATGTTGAAATCAACAATCAATCTTCTAAGGTAAGTCTAGGTGAAAGTCTGGTATTGGCACACTCAGTAAACTTTTGTGATGACCCTCAAGCAGCATCCAAAACAAAACAGAAAAGGGAAAAGGAAAGTGGGAAAAGAAATTCTTTATGGCAAGTTTCTCTTAATTGTCTCCATTATACCAAAAACCATGATGAATTTTAAATTTCAATAGCCTGTTGGATTGAAGAAAAAGGAGAGGAAAAAATCAAAATTTTAGAAGTATACAGATCCATTTGGCATTAAAAAGGTAGAGAGTATTTCCAGGTAGGCATACCTGGCAATGGAAGAAGATATATAAGCAGATGGTGCTATCCGACATCGAAGCCTGAGACTGTCTGCATCAAAAACTCCAATAGCACCATCACAAAATCCAGTGAAGATCAGCAGACCATCACATGAGTATATTGCACTTGAAATGGCAGCAGAAAGTGAGTCCCTTGGATACCACTGCAAGAAGGTTTACTGGTCATTGGTTGACAAAATCAAAAGAAAATAGACTAACACTAGAATCGAAATATATATATAGATGAATTGTCTCCACGTAGTCATCATGTAAATTGTGCTTGAAATGTAGTCAGACTGCAAGAGACATGCAGATGAATCTGGCGATAGAGCAGCTGAGATTGGTAATATCATGCAGACTGACAGCAGATGAAAAAGACAACCAACCGACCAATATTCTACTTTTGGCTCAAACATGAAGACAATAGATACCTAACAACAGCTCAACATCCCATGATCAAAAATAAAAAATTAAAAAACAGCCACTGCAGATGTTGAAATGATGAAATAGCACCCACCTGAATTATCATTCAAGATTCAAAACCTCCCTAAATATATCAAAAAATTACACCCCCTTTATACACCCACATATACTAAGCTGCCACAAAATTTCATACCAGATTACAAGGAAACTAAAAATGCCTGATCAAATGTGACACTCCCTCAAAAAATGATAATACTCAAATTTCTTTATAGCTAAATAAATATATAACAAGAGTATCTAACTACCCTCTGCTTTCTATTTCCTCATTATCTTTTTTTCTGTTTGTTTCTGCCCCTTCTTTGGCAACAATTTTGCTTCTATGAGATCACAGTGCACCTAAACAGAGAGGTCAAAGGCCATTTTGTGAGGCATTTCTATACGGAATAAATATATGCTTATGACAATGCAATGTGTCCCTAATGAGATGGTTTGCGGATGTGTCATGGGGATGCTTACATTTGTCCAGGCTAGGTAAAAAATTGACAGATTCTTGTTGGGAGTTTTATTCCATCTTGGGTCGAAGGTACATCTAATTTTAAGTTCATTCACTAGAAGAAACATGTGAACTAACCAGTAACTATGGAGAAACATAACTCTAGTTTTGGCTCTAGTAAGATGTCAAAGCAGTTTAGCAACTAGGTTTTGGTTAGTTTAAGGTATGAAAGACAGTCTGAATTCAGATTTGTGACAAGATCAGAAGAAAATAAGGATGCACCATCCAGACCTGTTTTTTTTTTGGTAAATAAGCAAACTTTTTATTGAGAAAGCATCCAGTCGATGCAAAGAACACAAAAACTAGCCTAACAGCTATAAGCAACAAAAACCAAAACTGCACTAAACATCGAGGCAAAGAGCAATGAAGACTACTACTGAATCAAGTCCTCTACAAAATCAACAAAAGACAAAACATCCGAGTCCACTGTCACTGATATCCAACTGTGCAACACAATGAACAAATGCCGCTCCAACCAGGCCACTGTGCGCAACTCCCCCAAGAATACCCTCCTATTACGCTCCAACCAAACTAGCCACATAAGACAATGACCAGCCATTATCCATGTCTTCCGCCTTCTCTTCCCAACCCTTCCGCCCAACCCAGCTTTGTAACACAGCCCTCACTGTCCCTGGTTGAACCCAAGCCAACCCAAAGACAACAACTATAGACATCCAAAGGCGCGAAACAACTATAGACAACAACTATAGACATCCAAAGGCGTGAAACAACCGGATAGCAAATAAGCAAATGGTCCATAGTTTCCATAGCTCCACAACACATGCAACACCAATTCACCAAAATATGCCCACGATGGATCAAGTTATCAATCGTCAAAATGCGTCCTAATGCTGTTGTCCACACAAAGAAAGCGACTTTGGACGGACAACCCACCACCCAAACACTCTTTCCATGGGAATGGCACCCCATCCCCTCCCATAAGCCTATAGTAAAAAGAAGAAACAGAAAATACCCCTTTAGACTTCGGACATTCCCACCTCATAGAATCCTCTCCAACCTCTCCAAACCGAAGACCGTACAAAAAGCCCAACAGATCTAACAATTGTCCCGCCTCCCAATCCTGCACTTCACGACACAATCCAACATTCCACACCACCACCTGGCCTTGCACCTGGGCATAAGAATCCACTGTCGCCTCCCGATCAATCACAATACGAAAAATCAACGAGAACATCACATCCAATGGGGACTCGCCACACCACCTATCCTGCCAAAACCAAAGCTGGTCCCCACCTCTACCCTAAAACTTGCTCTCTTTCAAAACTCTCTCGGCCCAACCAAATACCTTTCCACAAACTACGCCCATACAACTGTCTAACCTCCTCCGTACTCCAATTCCCCCCATCCCAACCCATATTTAGCCCGTACCACCTTCCGCCACAACCTCTCCCTCTCTACCTCAAACCGCCATAACCACTTCCCCAAAAGAGCCAAATTAAACGAAACCAAACTCCGAATCCCCAACCCTCCCATCACCTTAGGAGAACAAATGTGATCCCAAGCTACGAAATGATAATGGAAAGACTCAGACCCTCCACCCCATAAGAAATCCCTCTGTAACTTCTCCAACCTCTTTGCAACAAACACAGGAATGACATGAAATAAGTCGGAATTCTCGAGAGGACACTCTTAATTAGTGTGACTCAACCACCCCCCCCCCCCCCTCTTGATAGATATTGTCGCTTCCATCCTGCCAAGCGGTGTTGCACCCTGTCCACCACCCTATCCCACGCCCCTTTTGCCTTAAAAGAAGCACCCAAAGGTAACGCCAAATAAGTTGTGGGCAAAGCCACCATCTTGCATCCCAAAATAGCAACCAATATTGATAGCCGTGCCACTTCACCAACCGGAATCATCTCTGACTTCCCCAGATTCACCTGAAGCCCCGAGACCGCCTTAAAACAAAGAAGAGCACACCTCAAATAGCCAACATTACCATCCTCCGCTCCACAAAACATAAGAGCATCATCCGCATAAAACAAATGAGACACCACTAAGCTGGTATTCTGATCCATGCCCACCTTGAAGCCCGTCAACAGACCCCTCTGAACAACATTGGATAACAAGCGCCCCAAAGCCTCCATAATCAAAATAAACAATAATGGAGACAAAGGATCTCCCTGCCGCAAACCCCTATACGTCGGGAAAAATCCTGCTGGCATCTCATTCACTAGGATAGACATCCTAACCGTCGATATGCAAAACTGAATCCACTGCCTCCACAATTCCCCAAACCCCACACTCTCCAATATATACATCAAAAGCCGCTAGTTCACGTTATCATACGCCTTCTCAATGTCTAACTTGCAAATAATGCCAGCTTGCCCCCGCCGAATCCGCGAGTCAACACACTCATTTGCTACCAACACAACATCCAAAATCTGACGTCCAACCACAAAGCATTCTGAGACTCTGACACTAACCCCTCCAAGACACCTCGCAATCTGTTAGCCAAAACTTTCGCCAGAAGCTTGTACACACTTCCCAACAGGCTGATGGGTCGAAAATCCCTAATATCCTTCGCCTCTCTTGTCTTTGGAATTAAAGCTATGAAAGTGGCATTAAGACTCCTTTCGAACTACCCTATCTGATAAAACTGAGCAAACAAAGCTAACACATCTATCTTTACCACTTCCTAACACTGCTGGAAGAAAAGCATAGTAAAACCATCCAAACCCGAAGCCTTGTCCCCAGACATTTTCTGCAAGGCCACTAAAACCTCCTCCTCTGAAAATGGCCTCTCTAGCATCTGTCTATCCGCCTCTGAAATAGCATCAAACTGAACACCATCCAACACCAGCCTCCAAGTCTCATCTTTTCCCCAAAACAAGTGTTGATAGAAGCTCACTATGCCCTTCAGCACCTCCTCCTCTGATGATAACAACACACCGTTAACCCGCATCTTCCCAATCTGATTCACCCGACAATGAGCATTTGTCATACAATGAAATTTTTTTGTATTTTGCTCCCCATCTTTCAACCACAAACATCTCAATCTTTGTCGATTGCTAACCTCCTCCATGTGAGCCACCTGGCCATACTCCTTTCTCACCCCCCCACAGGCCACCAAATCCTCGTCAATCAAGCTTCCTTCAGCTTTCTTTTCATCCAATCCTTGCAATACCGACAAAAGATTAGTCTTCTGAGTTTCCAACTGACCAAACACCTCCTTATTCCACCTCCACAAGCCCGCCTTTAGAAGCTTTAGGTTGTGTTTGGTAGAGTTTTAAAATTATGATTTGAGAATAGCGTTGTATTTTGAGTTTGTGAGTTTTTGAATTATGATTTGAGTGTGAAAATTTGTTTAGTTATGAGTTTTAAAAAGAGTTTGAATTGAGTGATGTGACATAATATTGAAAAGTGAATGTTTTGAAAAGTGAGTGTGAAATTAATTTTCTAAAGCTGCAACCAAACAACACACTCAAACTAAGGGGTAAAATTACATTTCAAAAACTCTACCAAACAGAGCCTTAATTTCTAAGCCAACCTGCTGCTGGGATCTCCCATCACGTCATAACCTTCCCACCACGACCAAACTATATCCACAAACCCTGCTAACTGCAACCACATATTTTCAAACCGAAATGGCATCGGACCACTCCGAATCCTACCACTATCCAACAGCACCAGCCAATGATCAGAAACAGGACGCTCCAATCTTTGCTGACCCACTCGAGAAAAGTGCTCTTCCCGATCTCCAAAAATCAAAAAAGATCAAGACGCGAAAACACACGGCCTCCAAACCAAGCAAATCAATCAACTCTAGGTCATCAATCAACGAAGAGAAATCCCACATAGATCCCCCTGCTGGGCCCAAACCCAACTTGTCCTCCGAATGACGCACCACATTGAAATCCCCCTTACACACTATGGTGCCGACCACCGAAAAGCAACACTCAGTAATTCTTCCCAAAAGAAAGCCCACTCTGACCCCTTCACTAGCCCATACACTCCCATAAACAGCCAACGGAAGTCATCCCCAATGCAACGAAAAACCACCCATCTCATTGTCCTCTTTTACCACGACCCTCCGATCCCAACATACTAGAATCCCCCCGATCACCCCAACAGCTGGCAAGTATGTCCAATCCACAAACCAACCCCCCCACACCTCCCTAACCATCTCCCGATCTATGTTCCATTTTAGTCTCCTGAAAACATACAACATCCGCTTTCACTTTCCTCAATACCACTCGGACCGTCACCCTCTTTCCCCTGTCATTCAGTCCACGCACATTCCAAGATAAAAATTTTAACCACATGGCAACAGTGAATGGCTAGCACACTCCTTCCTCACGGTCCTACCGCCTTCTTGTGACCACCTATCATAATTAACAGTGCACTGTAAGTTCCGCAGCTCTCTAGCACCCTTTCCCTTTTGCCCAACAACCTGTATCTGTTTACCCACAGGAGCACTCCCCCTCCACGATGCCTCTATGGCCAAAAACAGCCTCATTGCTTCTTCCTCATGCCCAACAAATGATACCCCAAATAAAGAACTTACCTCCTTAATCTACGACACCACCCAAGCAAACACCTCTCTCGGACTGCACCAGCCAGAACTATTAGATAGCTTCATATACATTGTTGGACCCATTTCCCAATAGCTTAGGCATTTGGAAAAAATTAGTGGCTTAACATGGTATCAAAGCCATGGTTGAGAGAGGTCATGGGTTCAAGTCTCTCCATTGGCATTTGGTATTCTGCTCCCATTTGGTTTCTTCCTCTCCTTGGTTGTTTACTTCTCCTTCTATTTGGTTCTCTATTAGTCTCTCCACGTGCAAGATGGGGTGCAAGTGAGGGAGGGTGTTAGATAGCTTGATATACAATGTTCGACCCATTTCCTAATAGCTTAGGCTTTTGAAAAAATTGGTGACTATTATAATAGTTATATATTATATGTTATTTTTCTGATAAGTTGAGGGTACGATAGTCGTATTTTAAGGTGGTGTGGTGTGTTTTATAAATATGTTGATGGTTTTAGGTTTATTTTAAGAACCTACAAACATATATTCAATATAACTATTCTAACATCATGGATTCGGCATGTTGGGTATCGATCCCGAGAGAGTGATTACCGTGGATTTAGCTTGAGCATCTTAAGTCTGGGGAGTGTGGATTCACTAGTGAATTGTAAGATACTTGGGTAATTACTCATACTATATAGTGGATTAATTTTCCAGCCTCGAGCACATGGTTTTCCATCTCAACTAGAGGCTCACCAATTAAAATTGTCCCACGTTAAATTTGTGCCTTTGTATGATGAATTGGGTTAATTACATGCAATTCGGTTGAGATCTAGTTATAGATTTATTAATTGATAATCAATTACCATCAAGTGTTTAGCAAATTGTCAAGTAAATAGATCTATAATTGTGAATTCAATAAAGCAGAGTAAAACTGATATACAAACTCCATGAACATAAAAACAATGAGGCAAACTTACTGATCTCAACAACTCGAGCTGGCTATCGTAAATAGCAATTTGGCTTTCATGGACCACTAACAGATGGGTTTGATCCTTATTGAACTGAACTTTAGTTTCTCCAACCAGGGGAGATTGGTGGCCAGTTGGTACTTGTATGGGCATTGCTTTCCTCTTCTCCCATCCATCAATGTTCCAGACACATAGCTGCAATTCAAATCAAGCATCAAATATTGTAATGTAATAATGTAGGTGGTGCAGCATCATGCAAAATAACCAGAAAAATAAAATACACTAATCATTTTCCCCTCTTCCAATAAAATATGGTGTTTCATCTTAGGTAATTCACAGAAATGATTCCAGACAAAGGCATAAATTTGCAAGGAAAAAAGAAATCTTATTGAATCTAGCACTTGCCTGCGCATCAGCCCCAGATGATACCAGAACATTCAGATTCTTGGAAAATGCAAGCCCTGTGATTCGTTTCTGGTGACCGTTGAGCTTGGTTTTTACCTGCAAAGGTGTCAAAAGTAAATTAAAAAGGGTAATATTGTCCTCAAGCAATCACTGATCTTCAAAACCCAATTACGCTTAATCACCAAATTACATTTTAAATAAAAACACACAGCTGATGGTTGATATTCACAAACTGCATGACAAATTATATGGCAGTGAAAAAGTAAGAAGTCAAATAATTCCAAACCAAAGCCAAATTCCATCCCCACAACCTTGCCACCGCATATCCTAGTGTTGTATATTATTATTTCAACTGTAAAAAAAGAAAAGAAAAAAGGCAGTAATGATACGACTATGGCCAGTATCAGCACATGCAACATCTGATTGTAATCCTTTAATGCAGGTACAATTGTTAGCTCCTTGACTTGTTAAAGATGGGTGTTTCACCTCATCAACCCGAACATTGTATATCTGAATGGTAGAATCCTCCATTCCTATGGCAATTATATTGTTGTCTTGCGGATGGAATGCCAAGTAGGTTGCTGCAGGAGGTGGAGCCATGAAAGTTGTCATAACCTGATCAGAAATTACTGATTTCATTTAGTAACACATCAACAATCAAAAGTAGCAGAGCCAGCAGCAATCTGGAACCAAGCAACAGTGGAGAACAAACTCTAAGATACTCTCACTAATAAGGATAGCTAACCTTAAATGTCATCATGTTGAACAAAGAGACCTTCCCACCCGAGGCAGACATGACATAAGAATCATTTTTAGATAATGCAATGCATGCTGCTGACTCTTCAGCTGGTTTAGTGTCACTGGAATCATTAGTCATAAGAGCCCCAGTTGAAGGCTGCCACAACTGTGGCACAATAGATGCAGTAGACTGAAAGAATATGGAGAAAAGCAATCAAAAAAATGGATCAACTAAAACCCATATTTAAAAATGAAGTTATTGAAATGTATATACGTTCAAATACTAACTTTTCCAGATGGATTGCGGTCAGTACGCTGCCATTTCCAGAGCTTATGAACAGCATTGGAGGCAAGTGCAAGCAAGGCTAGCCCAGAATTAGTGTAGAGCAGTCGCACAACCTGTGGTCCACAACACATGATACATTGCACTTAGTTCAAGCTAGTTAAGGATGACTACAGAAAAAACTAACCACAATGATGAGTAATTTTAAATATACATATATATACACAAACAATGAGATGAATGCCTCAATAGACAAGACACCGTAAGCATGGCATGATGGAAATGGACACAGCATTTTGCATAAAACTAGAAGAATTACAAAAATCACAAGACAAATGTAAGATTTTTCTCATTCATATTCAGTAGTCTGTCAAAGAAATTGAACTGCATATTTGGATGAATCAGCTCTATACAGGTAACTTTATAGAACATACCTTGCTTACTGTCAAAGGGTCAGGCAATCGTAAAGCCTTTAGTTGAGCCGAGTCAACTATATCAGGGATTTTCCAGCTTTTAACTTTGCCAACATTATCCAAAATCCGTGGTTTAATATCAGCAGCCCTGCTGCTTTCAACAGCAGCCTACAATTTTATCAAACAATATAAGCTAAGAAAGTATTGAGATGACAAAATCTAATAATGAACAAAAAAATGTAACAGATTACAAGAGTGCCAATGGACACGGGAGGTTGGATTCTATCAGAACGTTCTGGGGTTGGAACTGCAGAGCCAGAAAGATTGGTAATGGGGCCTAATGCACCAGCTATCGGAGGCTGCAGAGAAAGTTACAAAAATTAAAATTAAAACCAAATTCATGCATGGTATAATACTATTAAAAAATAATTAAAACAAACTAGTAAAATTACTTTAACGTTGACAGCTTCAGAAAGGCTTCGAGACCCCTCAAATGCCCTGCTCTCAAGCATCCTCAGCATGCGCTGCCCATCAATATTTGCTAAAATCTTGATTCCGCTATCACTAGTTGTAACAGCCATCAATGAACCTTCCTTGTTAAATTTTAGTCTAGGGCTTGCCTGCGAGGAACCCCAACATCAAATAGCAACAAGAGTTATTATTCAAGTTAACGTGATGTGCAAAACACAATAAATGATGTGCAAAAGAAAACTAACAGGCAATCCACCGTCTGCATCAGTAATTGTTAGTATGTTGGTACTGTCCATATCCCAAAACTTTATCTGGAATTCATCACCAGCAGCTAAGAAACGGTTCTTTGTTGTGTCGAACTGCACGACACCTGAAGAGCGCTTTCTAAAACCAGAATATGTCCTCTTAATGGCTCCTTCACTCTCATTCCACTCAACCAGGTGGGATTCACCCTCTTTGCTTGTTCCACAAGAGAAAAGTCTGAAAAAGTTAAGACATTTACTATAAGTATCATGATGGGTAATATTAACAGCAAAGGCATTTCCTATGTGTTATAACTATTATCATCATCATCACAACAACCACAAGAAGAATGATACAGAGGCCAATTACACAAACACCCTTCAGGTCTTTAGCAATGGGGATTTGCTAACCTTTTTTGAAAGGAAAAATAAATAAATAAAATAAAATAAAATAAGAGCAATGCCCACCAAAATTAAAGAACAATTAGCTCAGCACCATTCACGAGTAACCCTATTTTTCGTTACCAAAATTCCCCTTATATAAACATTGGAAGGAAAAGTATAAAGCATTTCATTTGTAAAAACATTCAGTCAATAACAAAAGTACCCTCCGTTTTAGAAGCAGTATACTAGTATCCCATGTTGGTTATCACACGGCCAATTATCAGAAATGGGGTTTTTCTTTGATGTCACTATTGCATTTGCTATTCATTGCTTATTCGAATTGCTCGCCAGACATGGCTCCAATCTTGCCAAATGTCCTTAATCAATTTGGGTGTACTTTGAGGCTCCACTTGAAAGCAAAGCAACGTTAAGATGCCATTTGGTAACGTTTACAAATTATTGGCTTTGTTTGGTTTGCCTCTTCAGAGAAATTTTTTGAGAAAAAACTTCAAAAATTTGTTTTGCTGAAAGTTTTTGAAAAACAAATCAAAAAACACTTTTCTCTCTACTACACATCAATCAATCACTTTTTCTCTCAAACCCATCTATTCAACTATCAAAAAATAAATAAAAGGGACTTATTTGCGGGTCCTAATAGGTGGACTTATTGTCCAATAGGTCCTATGATAAATTAATGGTGCTTTTCATCAAACAATATTAAAAAACGCCACTAATTGTTAAATTTTAGCGACAGTTTGAAAATTGTCACAAAAAATGTCACAATGATAAGTTTTAACGACAATTTAAAAAAATCGTCACAAAAAAAAGTAACTAATTTTCAACTTTCAGCTACAATTTGAAAAATCCGTCACAAAAAAAATCACTAATTGTAAGTTTTAGTGACAATTTATAAAAACCGTTACATAAAAATATCACCAATTGTCAATTTTTAGCGACATGCAAAAAATGTCACAAAAATTATTTTTAACGACGATTTTATTAGGAAATATTTTCAATAGGACTTGATGGAAATTAAGTCCAACTATTATGACCTATTGGTAATTTACCCAAAATTAAATCATCCCAAATCCCAAAACCCCAAAACTATTTTTAAAACATACAACCAAAAAAAATTTCAAATTTTGTAAACTCTTTCTAGAAAATTATTTTTCAAAATTTTTCACAAATACAAACCAAATATGGCCGTTGTTTTTTTTTTTTAACAAAAAATATTATACATGTTAACGTTTATTTTTCATAAACAGGAAAACAAAAACATGTTTGGTACACATGTTTCAAAAACATGTTTACAAACAAGTGAGAAGAGGTGGCCAGAGGTAGTTGCAGACTGTTGGAGATGGTGGCCACAGGTGGTTGCTGGTGATCAAAGGTGGTTGAGGCTAGTGGGAGTGAGTGGGTTGCAAACCGCCAAGCAGGTCGCCGGCAGCAGCAGTGGTTGGAGGAGGTTGCCAGCAAAGCCACTAGTGACAATAAATTACAAAAATAGTGTAAAATTGTAATTACCCAAAGAACAACAACAAAACCACCAGTGACAATACAAAAATAAAAAGAAATGTCACATTAGATAATAATTAATCAACCACCACTATTTCAATTCAAGTGAAGAAGACAGAGGAACAAGAAGGCACTGGCCAGAACTGGGTTTTGAGAAAAGACAGACCTGGTTCCATCAGCACTATATGCCATTGCAGTGCACCAAAGTCCAGGGGCATCATAATCCACTCTCGATCCCAAGCAATCATAGAGCCATGCTTTAATTTTCCCATCAATGGCAGTGGAAAAAATAAACTGCAGACAAAGATAAAATAGATCACGAGTGAAACTACCAAGGGACTAAACTCTTTGAACCTTCCTTTACCACATCAGCGAAGACGTGTGAAAAAAATAATTCTTGTGACACCAAAGAAGTGATAAGGAAACGAAAAGCAGTTGGCTCTCAAGTATCAGAATTATTCACCTGAATATTCTCCTTATAATGGGGGCAGACAGAATATACAGGAGCTTCATGGCCTTCAAATATATACTGCCTGCGTCCAGCTACAGCATCCCACACCTATTACACAAAGAGACACATAAGAAAACTCAACTTAAAACACCCTAAAATCTTATTGCAATTATACCTTAATTGTCTTGTCATCACCACATGTGACAATACAAAGTTGCTTATTAGGATGAGCAAAGGCAATATCATTAACACCACCAACATGAGCATCAATCTGGAACAGGGGAAAAGTCATCAGGTACTTGAACATTGGTCTCATTATTAGAAAAAATTGAACATATAACAGAGCTTACTTCCAAATGCTGTCTTAATTCTCCTGCTGGATTGTAAGTATATATCTGAACAATGTGTTTTGAGAAAGCAACACCTATGAAAGAGAATATGCAAGATAAGCAATAAAACACAATTCCTAAGAAGGAATTTAAAGGGGAAAAAAAAAAACTCAAGTGCTTGAAAATAAAGCATTTAGATGTACCAAGTATAGATCCATCTGGGCCCCAAATGCATCGATTGACAGATATGGTGGCATCTTTCACCAAAGCTGTCTAGAAATTATGAAATTTTTTACATAAAAATGGTAAGATACCCACAGACTTGTATGAAGCACCATGTCAAAGGCAGCTAATACCAATGAAATTCGTACCTGCAATGGCATTGTACATGCTGAGAGATCCCAAACCTTGAAGGGTTTATGTGCTAACCTTTCTCGAGATCCAACTTCCCAAATGCTAATGTCACCAACATTCGTCCCAACTACATGGCAATAGCATAACCAGTACTAGATTCAGACATCCCTACCTAATGTATGTTATGGTAAATGATCTTCTTTTAGAAGACAAAACAGAATAATTACTAAATAGATACGAAAGATTAGGCCGTGTAAACACAGGTCACTCAAGTATCAACCTAGAAGAAAAGTTTGTTGTTGTGGATGAAAGTCCATGCTCATCACACTAGATCCTTGGTTAAGATTTCTCACGACAGTTTTTGGAAGATCATCTGGCGAATAAATGTTGGGGAATGTTGAACCAGAAAAGGACACCTAAACATTATATTTGAGCATGTCAGTACACAAGCATAAAAATGATAAAGCACCTCCTAAATTGAATCTTTAAAAATGAATAAATAGGCCACATATGCTTTTCCAATTTTTTGCACCTCGTCAGATTGGCCAGATCTAATACGTTTCATCAGATGCTCTGAATCTGCTGTCTGATAATCCATCCCAGGAGCACCTGGAGGAGTCCTTGGGTGTTTCAGGAATGCAGCTGAGGATATCAGAGTACACAATATACAGTTAAACAGACTGAACAAGCAATTGAATATCTCATTATAAATGCAGCCACCCCCACAGTAAATATTGAGAACCAACCTGCACCAGGAGGCTGGACAAGGCCAGGGGGCCCTGGTGCAACGGCAGCATGAGGCATGGAAGGGTTAGCATTTGACATCCAACCCGCTATGGCACTTGCAGCTGGAGAAACAACTGGCTGGAATGGCTGCACATAAGAAAGAATGAGCCAAGTACAATTTGAAGGCAGCAAAGTGTCCACTACGGTAAGCAAATTCAGTTATACTTACGATATGGGCTCCAATAGGCGGGAACACCCCAGCTCTAGGAACAGGTCCTGCAAGAGGGTTATTAGTAGGTGGAGGAGCACGGGCTCCGTTACTAGAAGCACAAGTGTGATCAGTAAAAAGTGTCTTGATATCAGGGTTTGGGCGGGGATTCTTGCAAAGTTGATGCTGCCAGTTAAGACTGAAAATTCAAAAAAAAACTAATAAATAAAATTTGACAATAACAACTTAATAAAAGATAACAGTCCATAAAACAATTAACAAATGCAACTGCAATCCATTAATCAAATTATCTCCAACGTGACGAGTAATAACAACCATCAAAATATAACAAGAATCAAAGTTGAAGGAAAAACAATAGCAGTAAATAAGTGGACTGTAACCTCTGATTTATCAACGTCCGCAATCGAGAAGAATTGAATGTGGGAAATGTAAGTTTGTCACGGAATAATGGATTTGCCTCTATAAGCTTCTTAAGTTCAACTAGCATAATATTTCGTGCCGACTTTGTGTCCCCATACTTAGAAAGCTGCTCATTCTGCCTAATAACACAAAAGAAGAAAAGTAGAAAGAGCATTATTATAACAAATTGGAACTCATGTTATCAGGTATTGAATATGTGCAAGTACCTAAAATTGTCAAGTGTAAGTAGCTGGGTGATCTCCTTGAAAAGAAGTTCATTGAAAGAAGCAAACACCTTGAGATCCTTCACAAGAATCTCTGCAGCTTTTGCACGATCATGCCTGCAGAGTATGATATAAAAACTAATGATCAACGTTACTTAATAACATGGGATTGCTACCAAGAGATACCACAGATAACATCATGCACTCACTGATCAAGAGCTTCCAAGTACTTTTGTTTTCGTAATTCAAAGAAAATCTTCATCGAGTACCGGTTGTCCTCAACCTTTGTGAAGCCACATAAATAACGCTCAACTTCATCCCATTCACCTGCTTGGACTTGATCCTCAAAGTATTTCATATTGAAGAAGAAACCAGACTCTTGTTCCAACCTAAATACATGCACATAGCAGTTTCAAGTAAGAAAAATAGCTGAACCATTGAGCCATCTTGTTTCTCAATTTCACTTCCTACATTCTTTCTTCAAATTACAATGAAGCCAATGAATTACAAATGAAAATCAAACACAACATATAATTACTACAAAAGAAACTCCCCAAATGGGCAATAGCCGGGTAAAAAACCCACACGGCAGGTGGGGAAATTCAGATTACTGACCTCCTCCCTGTTAAACCCCAAGCGAATAGGGGGCTATTGGCCTTCCTATATTCTTTAAGTAGAGTAATAAAGCTTCACAGTTATAATAATATACACACACACACAGACACACACACACAGAGAGAGAGAGAGAGAGAGAAAGAAACTTACTTATGGACTGTCTCCTTGAACTTCTCCTCATCTAAGAACTGTAAGATTAAGAAAACCAGCTCCCGACTCAGGGACGACATGTCTCCTCGTCCGGGTACCCCTAACCACTCCAGTGCAAATAATCAGTATAAATTATTTGATCTTTTCAATTCTAACAGCTCGGACACAGACAAATCTCCTTTGTTTCAAATTTCCAAAGCTCAATAAACCAAAAATTCAATTCTTGGGAGTTCCTATTCCACTTTTGAGCTCTCAACGACCCAATTTACACCAATTCACCAAAGAACTCATACACGATACTGATAAATTACAACCCAATTCACCAAAGACTGATGCAAAAAAAATGCCCCAACACTTGGTTCATGAAAACCCCTATTTTGTTGTCATTTCAGCTTCAATTCCCCTCAAAATACACACAAAGCCACAAGTTTTGCCTTCAATCATCAAATACAAAGAACACAAAGACCTAAAAAAGAGTTAAAAAGAAACACACCACAAGAACTGAAATCGATGAACCCTAAAGCAACCTCAAACCTCTCTCTTGCATGAAAATCCACAAGAACGACAGAGTGTGTAGAATAGGTAACAACGATCGTACCAGCAACTTCAGATCTGAACACGCCCAAGAAAAAGAGGCGGCTTTGACGATGAGAGAGAAAACAGAGCTCTCTAGGGTTTACAGAGAACTACTTTGCTCTGCAACAACGACATCAGTCCTCACCGTATGGTTTCTCTCTCTACATATATAGAGTGAGATATGTAGAGAGACAGTGCTTTTTACATGTGTAGCTTTTATAGGTGGCCGTGTTCAGGTTTCTCTCTCCTACCACTGCTGTCCTAATGACTTGTGAAAGTGATAAGGTCACGAAGATGTGAGTTGAGATTGATCAAGAGCCAATTAAAGGTTTGTTTTTCTTCGTACGTGTTGTGTGAGGATTGGTTGGTGGTTAAAGTTTGTTCACCGTTGCTGTACTATTTTATTTTATTAAATATTTTAATTTATTTTATTTTTATTAGTTTTTTTAGTCTAAATCCAAATTCCTAAATGCGTATTTGTTTAGGAAATTGACTATTTTAATCTGATTAAAAAAATTATGTTTGAAAAGTTGATTAATTTTTTTAATTGATTTAATAATTATAAAAAAATAATAATAATTATAAGTTAAATGTGATATTTTATCTTATTAATTATTTTAACTTATTTTGGTCTCGTTTAAAAAATTAATTATTTTAGTAGGTTATTTTAATTTTTTATTATTTTAATAGGCTAAAATATTTATGTTTGAAGAGAGCGTTAAATTTTTTATAATTAAATGTGATATTTATAAAAAAAAATAATTATAAATTTGATATGATATTTTATTTTATTAATTAAAATTTTAACAAAAAAAAATTAATTGTAAATTTTTTAAACACCTATTTATTTTTTAATTGGCTATTTTAATTCAATCCAATCCCCAAAGCCTTTATAACGTTGGGAGGGCCCATCTATTTTCCTCTTTTTCATCTTTTTGGCACTTTCCTCTCTGTTTCCCAATGAAAACGATGTCGATTCGACTTGAATCCTCTGCAACCTGATCTACATGCCAAACTCTGCACTTGGCTGCGGGTAGTAGCGGTACGATTAACGAGTCAGGATTTGTTAAAAACGAAAAATAAAAAATATTTGAGACCAATAATTTGACGCATAACGAGGTAGTAAGAGTTTGGGGTGGTTTAGGATGATATAAATAAATATATATATATATATTTTATTTTATTTTTTTGTAAAATATTGATTGGATTTGAAGTGATGTGATAAGGAGAAATAATGTGACTTAAATAAGATAGTGACAATTTTTTAAAATACCCCAAACAAGGCCTTAGTATCAATTTTGATTAATTACATAATAATATAATATTTACCTTCTTTACTATATTATTAATTACATATTTAGGCCTCGTTTGGGAAGGCTCTGTTTTAGTCAAAAAGTCAAAAAGTTACTAAATTAGTCAATTAGCCAATTAGTCATACCAAAAAGTCAACAATTACGACTTCTCTCTACTTTTTGCACAGCTTTTCGTGATTAGTCAAAAAGTCATCCCAAACATACAAGTTTTTTTTACCTACCTTTTTAGCCAATTAACCAAAAAGTTACTAAATTAGCCTGTTCCCAAACGAGGCCTTAGGCCTCGTTTGGAGAGTGGCTATTTTAGTCAAAAAGTCAAAAAGTTAACTAAAACTAGTCACATCACCTCTCTACTTTTCTGCACATCTTTTTATAAAAAGTCAAAAAATTACTAAAGTAACATGTTCTCAAACGAGACCTTAATAATATAATATTTACCTTCTTTACTATATTATTATAATGAATTTGTAAGCCTAAAGTGTGAATTTCTACCATTACTCGAGAGAATTTTAAATTAGTGGTTTTTAAAAAATCTATTAGTGAGTGGTAAACTTCATATATATTTTCATCTTAAAATTTGGATCCCGTATTCTATTATTCATCATCTCAAAACATTAGTTAATTTTAAAAAATTAAGGACTGAAATAACATAAATTTTTTATTTTATCATTCTTTTAAATTCATTAGAGCATCTTCAACGTTGAATAAAAAAAATTATCAAAATTGAGTAAAAATTTAATTTGATATCATTCACTCCAATACTAAAATTATAATTTTCATAAGATTTTTTTACATTCCCTGTTGTTAAGGATAAGCAGCGGATATACCGATCCGTCAAAACCGACCGAACTGAACCGATCCACCGCATTTTTGACGGATGCGTGATGTGACAACCCTCACCACTGTTTACTGATAATACCACTGATTACTGCTAAAATGTGACTGAACATGATTAAGTAACTGATTTGACTGACATTCTGAGCTGATTGATTGAGTGTATTAGTTTAAACGCATTTCTATTTGTTTGACTGTTAATTGATCTGTTCATGTTTTAAGTGTCGAACTGTGAATTGAAAGCTTTATCGGCGGGCGAATCTGAAATTGATTAGTGTTTCATGTTAATTAGAATTTATGTGATTTTATGATATGTTTAATTGAAATTTGATTTGGTATTATTAAATTGGATTAAATAATGTTGAATTACATTAAATGAGTTTATTACCCTTTTGCCATTGAGTGGGCATCTTTAGGCCATTAGTTCATTTCAATTTGGATACACTATCTCAGTCATTTTTCTAGGCCAAAATCGAGAGAGAGAGAGAGAGAGAGAGAGAGAGACTTAAGAGAGAATTGTTTCATCTAGAGAATTACTTGGAGAATTATAAGATTTGGAGGATAATTGCACGAATTGAGCTTTCATTCTTGAAATTGAGAACCTAAGGTAGGAGATTCATCTTCTTTATTGTGAATTTAAGTTGTTTCTTGCATGATTCATGAAAACATTAGTGATTTAAGTCAAAAATTGGTTTAAAATGTTGAATTGAGAGCTAGACCATGCATGCATGTACACATTGTTGAGTTTTGAGGTTGAGTTCATGGAACTCTTCACATGCATGTCTTTATTCTAGCTATGGTCCATGAATTCATCATGTTTTTGAGTGAATTTACTCATTTGATCAAGTATTTGAAGCTTTGATTTCAATTGAACACTTGCATGTTACATATACATTATGTTCATGAAGTTTTGTTTGGATTTGTGTTTAATTGAACTACCTTTGGGCTTTGATTTTGCAAATTGATCTTTGAAACATGTCATATTATGAGTTTTAAAGTGTTTTTTAGAAAATTAGCCCAAAAGGATCGGATTTGATGTTTGAAATGTTGAATTTGAGCTTGGAGGTTCAATTTGAAAATTCCAGATTTTGGACCCACGCTCAAGCGTAAGACTTCACGCTCGAGCGTACACTCTGAGTATATGCGTCCCGCTCGAGCGGGGAAAGTAACGCTCGAGCGTGAAATGCGTATATCCAGTATGTTTCATGTGTTTACAGTTCGCTCGAGCGAGGGAATGCACGCTCGAGCGAGGACTTGTGTCTTACACTCGAGCGGAAGTCGAGCGCCCGTTGAGCCTTAATTGCATGCATCCAGTACTTTTGCCTGAGTTTGCAGTCACACTTGAGCGGAGATCTTTTGTCTACATGTCCACTCGAGCGTAGAAAGCTACGCTCGAGCGAGACCCATGTTTTTTGAAAATTTTGAAAAGTGTTTTAAAGTACATCTTTGCATCCTCATTTCATCCTAGGCATTCCTAGGCCTAGTTTAAGGCATCTTAATGAGGTTATTGATGTAGAACCACACCGAGTCAACTAAGGGGTTAAGTTATTAAACCCAAGTGTATAACTTAGTGTGTGTTCGTTCTGTAACTGTAGGGTTGGCATTCGAGGACGCTCATTAGCTACTTATAGCCTAGTGCTCTGTGAGTAACAATGTTGTAAAGATATGTTCAATTATGAATATTTTCTAAAAGATCAACTGTTCTGTTTACCGAAACGTTATTGTTTAACGAATGAATGTTTGTCCTATTTGTAAACTGTATTCGTGGCATCTATAGCAATTTACTGTTACTGTACTGTTACTATTACCGTCACAGTGATCTCTGTCGGTTCCCATGTTTGGAACCACTACTGTTTACTGTTATGATGGCCATCAATTGACTGTTCAGTCTGTTAAGACCTACTGTATTGTTTGCTATTGGATGTATCACATATAACTTCTATGGTTTCTAAATGACTGATATGACTGTTTAATGATTGAAAAGACATTCACTCTCAATATCTTTACACAACTGTTATTCACTGGGCTTTAGCTCACTATTTATATATATATGTAGGTGTCCAGGAACCGGATCGGAGCTAGGAGCGTTGGGTTAAACTCCCTTTTTGTCAAGCCAACCAACGTGCCTCACTACGAGGTTCCAAGTGTGTTCAAGCTTAGGCTCGTTTGGGGTGTCTCAGTTCACCATTCTGTCTCTGTTTTGTAATACTGTATAGACTTGTACTGTACTGTTATGGTAGAGATTTGGTCCCTAACCTGAATGCCTGTATATGATGTATGTACATACTGTTTTTGTTCCGAATGTAAATGTGTTATGCAAAGTCTTTTTGCATACAGACTGTCACAGCTCATTGGACATCTTTCATTTACTGTTTTGGCTTCCGCTAGCCCCTATACTCTGTATTACTGTTATTACTGTTAAACAGGCCTTCGGTAATCACTGATTACTGGCCAGTTGCAGTGCTAAACCCATAGGGGCGGGTTTGGGTCGTGACAGCGTGATGATGAGCGGACGATTGCGGATCAATCCGCCAATTTGGCGGACAGATGACGGATTTGAGGTTCCTTTGGCCGCAACCAAACCGCCAAACCGCGAGCACCCTTACTAATTTATAAGACTTTGTGTTTTCAATTTGTTTCAATATTTTGTTTGTGTTTTCAATTGAAAAAGAGTTTGAATATTCTGTTGAAAAAAAGTTTTTAACTTGAATATATTTTTTGAATTGAAAAAAATAAACGTATTATTTATCTATATTTTTTAATTTTTAAATCTAACTCTAAAAATAATAAATAGAAAATATGATATATGGTGGTTAGTTTTATTTTCAAAAATATATATAAATGTAATAATACAGAGACATACAATCTCTACTATTGCTTTGTTCATGGTTTTGGTGGTTTGAATTGTTTTTATATTTTAAGAACAACAGATGGTAATACTTATGTGGATAAGGAATGCTGTGATTGTGATATGTGGATGAGACATGCAATGATTGTGATATTCTAAAGTTTTAAACTTTCTTTATTTGGATAAGACATGCAGTAATTGTAATACTTTTTTAAGTCATTGACTGTAATACTCTTTTTTTCCTTTTCTTTTTTGAGGAAGTGCACAAGTTGAACTATGTTGAAAATTTATAAAATTTCAAACTGCCAAACCGATTCGCATCCATCCATCAAACCGCCAATCCACTTAATCCGCATTCGCCGGATTGACGGACGGATGCGGATTAATTTTCTCCAATCTGTCAATTTGGTGGACTGTAATAACCCCGACCTCCGATTAATGCTAAACCATGATTATTTATGCCTAACAGTAATTTATAAGGAATCCGGAATTAAATTGCATATGTATTGCATTATCTTTGTGTTTTTATCTGTTTGCCACAAAATAATCTGTTCATGTTTTGACTTTGAACTGCAAATTGAAAGCCTTATCGGTGACCGATTCAGAAATTAATTAATGTTTTATACTAATTAGAATATATGTGATTTTATGATAAATTTAAGCGAAATTTGATTTGGTATGATTAAATTAGATTATATAATGCTAAATTACATTAGTTCAAGTTAATTACCTTATTGCCATTAGTGGGCCACTTCATGAAACCTTTGGAGACTTGATTCTATAACATATTGGATGCATCTTTTGCTCATCTTCTGGTGACCAAACCGAGAGAAAGAGAGTGTAGAAGAGAACAACTTGTTTTCAACTAAGATTTGGCTTGGAACTTAGGAGAATTGAAGAGGCTTTGCAAATTTGAGCTCCTAGACTTGGAATTCAAGGTTTAAGGTAGGAGATTCCCCTTTCAATTGCGAATTTAAGATTAATTCTTGCATGGTTCATGGAAGATTAGAGTTTAAAGTCATGGCTTAAAATGTTGAATTGAAGTCTATGTCATGCATGCATGTCTACATTCTTGAATTGTGAGGTTGTTCTCATAGAATCCTTACATGCATGTCCATATTTTTGTTATAGTCCATGAATTCATCCTATTCTTGAGCTTAATCTTGCTTTCGATCATGTTTTGGAGCATTAGAAGTCATGAGAATTCATGCATGTTACATTTAAGTTCTATTATTGAAGTTTTATTTGAAATTGTGTTTAATTGACTCACCTTTAGGCTTTGATTTTACAAATTAATCTTTGAAACACCTTGTACTATGAGTTTACACGTGTTTTCCAGAAAATGGGCCCAAAAGGTTGAGATTTGAGGTGTTGAATGCTTGGTTTGAGCTTGGGAGGCAAATTTGGAAATTTCAGAATTTGATTTCCTCGCTCGAGCGAAGGATTCCACGCTCGAGCGACCATCGTTTGTTCAGAGCTTCGCTCGAGCGAAGGAATGGTGGCTTGAGCGTAAATTGCAAGCTCTTAGGTTTTTGGTGCACACAGACGCATGCTCGAGTGACGAGACCTACGCTCGAGCGAAGAGCTGTGTTTCACGCTCGAGCGAGCATCGAACGTAAAATTTTAACAACCAGTACTTTTGCATTTTTACAGACCGCTCGAGCGACCCCTCTGTTTTGACAAGCTCGCTCGAGCGAAGAAAGCCTCACTCGAGCGAGACCCCTGTTTCAGGAAGTTTTGAAAAATATTTTCCAAGGCATCTTTGCATCCTCATTCCATCCTAGGCATTCCTAGGTCATGTTTAAAACTCTATAGTGAGGATTTAAGGTTAGAAACACACTAAGAACCAACGACATAAGTTTTGTGCAGTTAGAATGTGTGTTTCAAGTGTGTGTCCGTTATGTGTTATGTAGGTCACGTGTCGCGTATCGTGTGATCAATTTGATCCGTCTGTCTGTTTCAAGGCCAACTGTGAGTAATAACTTAGTAAAGTTATGTTCAAACTGTATCTACTTTTTGTGTGATAAAATAAGATCTGTTTTCCGAAATGATATGTTCTGTACAATGAATGATTGTTCAATTTCTAATATGTATTCGTGACATCCTTAGCATCATGTGATATCTGTTAGCTGTTACTCGGTATCGGAGGTTCCTTTATGGAACTTATTTCTGTCTGCACTCTGTTACCCGTACCGGAGGCCCTGTCACGGGGGCTGTGAAATCCCGTATTTTTATATAATAAAAACAATATATATTTTTAATTTTCTTAAATAATTATTTACAATATTTTGAATTTAATAGTCTGTATATTTTTTTACTGAAAATTTATTCAAAATAAAATAAAATAAAATATTTTTGACTTTATATCATTACTCAATATTAATTTCTGAGCCGTATGATATTTTTATTATATTTTTCTCTATATTTTTTTGTAATCAAATTACACTGAAACCTAATATTTTCTGCACTAAAATCCAATCAGAAACCATGGGTTTGCTTCCCATGTTTTCTCACCGCCTACCTTCCACGTGCAACCATCTTCTGTATCAAAAGAAAATGTGGTGGACATGCAGATGCTATATACACCAGGTGTTGCATTCTTCTTTTTAATTTCTATCTTCTTTTACTCTTTCTTATTCTTCCCATAAATTGAGCCTAACTTTTCCTTATATTTCATCTTTTGCTTCACTTCCAGCTTCATCTTTCTCTCTCTCTCCGTCGGTTCTCCCTCTCCCTCCACCTCTCATTCTCAAAACTCTCTTTCTCCTTCTTTATCTATGTTTTTCCTCCTCCCCCAACCTCCATAGCCATGGCCTCAACCCACACTATCGCCAACCTGCGAACTTCACCACCATTGGCGCACCATCGGACCGCCACCACCACCATCACCTATTTCTATTATCATCTAGAACCACCATCCACAAAGTGTTGTAGGTGAAGAAAGAGAAGAAGAAAGAAGATGGAGGAGAAAGAAACAAAGTTAGAGAAATTTATTTTGAAATTCAAAAGTTGGTTTTCGGCTTACTTTCGACATGCCAAAACCATCCATTCTGGGAAGAAGTGAGACAAATAGGCCATGTAAGATGAAGTACGAAGTAAGTTGAAGAGATTGGCGAAAGAATGAAGTAAAACCGTTAAGAATTAAGAAAGTTATGGGGTCCGAAAGATGGTTCGAAAAGATGTCCGAGACGGTAGGAAAATAATCTTATTTTTGGTCAAATTTTGGAGATCTGACGGCATGCAAAAAGAGACGAAACGAGGCGTATGAGTAGTGAACCAAAAATTAGGCCGTGAGGTGAATCCAATAACAGAAAAATAAGATAAAACGGAGTTGCGATGAAGAAGATACAAGCATTTGAACCGCTGACATTGAAACTAAAATTCTGGGTCTTCTGTTCGTGCATGCTACGGCTGTTGGAGAAGATGAATTGACTTTTATCCAGTGTTTCTCGGCCCTTGGTGCTGCGGTGCATCCTAGTACCTTTAGGTTAATCGAGTGGTCCTATGACTTTGGGGATGACCACCCTTAGGTTTTTCAACGTGTAGAATCCATTTTTGGGATTAGATCTTTCAAATTCTAAGTCTAAGATGATGATCAACAACTAAAGGTTCTAAGAGTATCCAATGAAAGATCAACAGTGAGATCGTGTCCGATTAATGTGAAATTTCAGCAAGACGATCATGGAGCCAAGACGGTCATATCTTACGATCAGAATCATAAATCAAATTCGGACGATAAATCGCTAGCAAACCTAACATAGTAAGAAAACCCTCTCAACCCTCTCATTTTTTTATATATTTGAAATTTTCAAATTATATACATATGATAAAATGTTTAAACTTGTAGATAAAAATTTTATTTATAATTGTATGAAAATTTATGATGGTACATCAAATTTGGACTTGCATGTGTAGTTTATGCTATTAAAAAGATTATTGAAGATGTTATCTGGCCCTTTAAATCTGCCAGAAAGTTGTACTAATTTTTAGACAATTTTATACTCAAAATTTGAAGATGATTTCTTCTACAAAGTTGTTGATAATGATGTCTAGTTCATCCACAAAATTTTTCAACAATTATTGAGTTTTGTGCGAATTTATACAGATTTTTAACCAAATCTGGAGCTATAGACAGATTTTATTATGTGTTTGAAAAATCATTAAAAATTTTATATTAAACCAAATCTGATAATTTCTAAGCAAAAAATAAAATTTGAGAAGTCTAGTTTCATAATAAATTTTTAGATCATGGAATTTATTTATAAAATTTAAGTATGGAATTAATTTAAGGAAATGTGATAAATCTGTGTCATAAAATTTCTGGAAATTTTACAGAATTATTTATAACTTATTTTTGGGAATTTATTTCTGAAAAATGACCCAAACACATTTATTGAATATTCTATACATTTTCACGAATTTTAGAACTGTATAAATAATTTATTTATAATTTTTATTACCTAAGGTATAACCTGAAAATTTCTAGACAGGTTTAAGATCATGACTTCAATTATTTATTCGGATAAAAATCAGTTACTGTGTTGGTCCAATTCATCAAATATAGTAAATTAGTAATCCATGTATGGGTGTATTGTGGTTTATTTAATATTGTGGCAGTCTAATCTTGTAAATTAAAAATCCATGCACGTGTGTTACTTTGGTTTATTTTCTCTGTATCTAAATTATTATTTCATACCATGGTTTAAATAAATTATTTATTTAAATACTGTACATTTATTTAGTATTGTGTGACACATGCAATATTTTATGATTGGGAATTTTAATGAGTTGGTATAACATTACTTGTGATTAAAAATTTGGAATTATTTGTGATTAATAACAAAATTAACTGAAATGATTAACGGCATATACAAAGTTAACAATTGACGGTTAATACCAGTTGTTCGGGGTGAGTCTTGGTTTAAAGACTGTACAGAATTAAGGGTTGACGGTTAACACCGGTTGTTCAGGGTGAGCCCTGGTTTTGAGAATTCTCACGTAAATTGTGTTGCGAAACTCTAAGATGGCACGGGACTTATTTGAACCCTTTTCGGTATTTGGTTTTGGAATAAGGGTGGATGTGCCGGTGGCACACAGGGAGGTTATGTACCCCTGGCAGACCGTTTCCTTGGGGCAGACCACGGATGCCACTACTTGGGTATATCACTCCGGACGTGGGCATCCCTGGTAGTTACGGTTGGTAACACTTGAATATTTGACCAATGGAGGGTTTCAAATTAACCGTTGCTATGCTTAGTGGTTGGTAAGTTAAATCTCTTTGGTGAGATTTCGAGTGTCACCTAATTTATTAAAATTATTTTAATGGTTGTAATTTATGCTTATAATTATATTGTTATCTCATGTTTATAATCTCATTATTTTTCTCTTAAAAAGAATGGTAGGTTGGTTATGTTTTCTTACTGTATTGCAAAACTCATGGCATATATTTTTATTGCCCTGGCGTTTTATGCCAGGTCTTGGCGAGAAAATAATTGAAGCTGAAATGGAGTCGACGCTAATGTAGAGCCTTGGCTGACCTGAAACCCCGAGTAGAGCCGAATAAATTATATTATTTTATATAATAGCTATTAAGGACTTTGTAATTTCATTTGATGTTGTATTTGGATAATTTTAAGTTTTTATCTATTGTTATTTGGACGTTTGGTTATGTACGAGAGTTGGATTACCCTATTAAGATATCAACTTTTTAGTTTATTAAGTCATTTTGTTTATTTAATTTCCCTTGATGTTCCAAAAATTTGGGGCGTCACAGGGGCTCAGCTTCTGTTCTGTTGCCCGGATCCGGAGGTTCCTTTATGGAACTGGTTATTCGTAACCTCACGTGTATACGTTCTGTTCTATTAATGCTAATGGATGCATCACGTATGCTTGTGCATGGCTTATGATTTCTGTCTGTATATGATCTGTATAAACTATGATTTTGATATGAAATTGAATTATGATTTCTGAATCTGTACGAACTCATTCATTGAAACCCTTTACTCTATTATTATTCACTGGGTTTTCGCTCACAGTTTATATTATGTATGTAGGTGAGCCGGCACATGACCAAGGCCAGAGTTGACGGCCTTCTGTTCTGTTTTTGTCAGCCAACTGTTGTGCCTCCCGAGGAGGTTCCGAACGAAGCCTAATGCCATGGCTGTTTTTGTAAACATGCTAGTCTTTGTGTATGCTCTGTAAAGTCAGATATTGGGAAGTACATTCTGTAAATACCTTGTAAATATTGTGTATCTGGACTGACATGTTTAAGCATATATATATATATATATAAGTTTTGAAATGTTCTGTCCCATGTACGTTATCACAGTTCATTGGACCTTGTCTATTTTGTATTATTGCTTCCGCAGCCCCTTATTATTTGCTAATCTGTTCAGAGGCCTTTGGTAATCCACGGATTACTGGCCGGTTACGGTGCTAAACCTACAGGGGCGGGTTTGGGTCGTGACATGGACGGATGGCGGATTGGAGGTTTCGTGGCCGCAACCGACTCGCGCCCACCCCTACCTGTTGTCCAAGAGGACATTCGAGCGGATGTCTTAAAGGTCGTCCAAGCATGAACAAAAAAGGTTGTCAAAGTTGCTCTTAGGTGGACATCCAACCTAGCGATAACAATTTAAATTTGATGAAAGATGAAAGATGAAAGACTCCCTTCATTTGATGAAAATTTTGGTTCATCCCTCATTTGATATGAGTTTGATGAAGGTGTTGGAGGTTAAACAATTGCCATTTTTCATGAAATTAAAATTTGATGAAATATTAGATGCAGCGTTGGAGATGGTCTTAACAGCACAAAAAGTATAATTATGATAATTGATAGTCTCAAAAAAATGTATTACCAAATGATAGTTTTGAAAATAAATATTTTTTAGTGTATTAATTGTATTACCAAAAAAAATTAAATTATCTAAAAAAGACTAAAATTTTGAAACTGAGTGAGTAATAATTAAAATCATAATTTTTTCATGATTATATAATTTATTTTTATTTTTTTTGGATAGAATAACTAATGGATAAATTCCCCTTGTTAAAATTTAATACCTCAATTTTACGGTGAAATCAACTAGAAAAAAGTTAAGTTAACCCAATATTAATTATTATATTATCAAATTATTTTTATTTATATGACATATATTGTTTTAAATATTTTTTGTTTTCAAATATTAAACCAAACAACTTATTGTGTTTACTTCTACTTTAATCTGGACGGTTAAACTATTCAACAAACAGGGCAAGCCATGATTTCACTTGAGGGGGTCAAAAACTATATTAATAGATAAGTTTTATTCAAAAGCATAATAGTACATGAAAATAAACATACGTGTGTACATTATAGGGGTATTTGGAATGATTTAAATAAATATATTTTTTAATTTTTTATGTATAAAAAAATATAGAGGTGATATAACCTAAATAAATATACTTATTTAAATAAATACACTTATCTAAGTTATGAATGAGCCTCGATTCTCTGTATTACTTCCCTGCATTGCATTCTTATATGCTGTGTTTGGTTGGGGGATTTGGAAAGAGAAAGGGAAAAAGTGTGTAAAATTAGGTGAAATGTAGGTATATTTTATTTACATTTTACCGAACTTTTCCTTTTTCTTTTCTAAATTTCTCAACCAAACACAGTGTATAGGAATGGATTACGGGGAAAATACTACGGAGGATCAAACTTGTTATGAATATAGTAATAAATAAAAAACAACAAAAGGAAAAAAGCAGAAGTTATTTTATGAATTTATATCAAAGTGTACATTTATAATGATATATTTCAGTTTTCATTTATAATTATAATAATACTTAACATGGTAATGAACAAATACTTAGTCATAATAAATGTTTAAAAATAAAAACTTTTTTTTCCCAAAATGGAAGGAGAGAAAGGAAATATTAGGGGAAATAACCCACCAATGACAGTGGTAATCACAAAATGTAGTTAAAAAAAAGTGATAAATATTATAAATATTAATAAGTAAAATTATATATATATTTTTTATTAATATATAATAATTTTTAACGATTACCACTAAATGGTAGTTTTCTCAAAATATTGTTGATTATAACGTATTTGAGTAATTTATATATAAAATAATAATGTTACGTTTCATGAAATAAATATTAGAAAAAGTTTCATGAAGTTTTCCACCCTTAAATTAATTTGTAATGTGTCATTGCATGCTATGCAATCACATATATTAAGTTACAACCTATCAATTGTAGAACACTATAAGATAAAACTAAATTTATATTATTTGGAAATTAAGATTTCAAAATTATAACTAAGGTAAGTCGCTTTTCTTATTTTGTTGTCTACCACACAAGATTATTTCTTAAAACTTTATGGAGTTTCTTGATATTTTTTTTTTTCATGAAACCAACATCACTCATAAAAAAAAATCCGTAATCCAAAGGTTTGTTGAGTAGTAAAATTTTGCAGATAAGATTCAAGTCTCCCCAAGTGGTCAATAGAGATTTATCTTGTCGTTAATTTTTAAATCCTGAAATTAATTGAGATGCACATAAATTAGCTGAAATACACAATTATAATATATATATATATAGCATTGGCCTGCCAACAAGATCATTTATCCATAACCTTGTTTTGCTACCCATTGTAATGGTCAAGAAAAGCCGGTTCAATTGTGATATTATATAACACTTTATTTATTTTTTCATCTTTGTTGTTTTCACCAAGACAGGCAGTAAATTAATGTAATTATATAACATTGTGGGGATGGAGTAACAGAGGACTCTGTGATCAACAAATCTTTGCAATCCAATAAACAGCAGTACAACAAAGCAGCAAAAGACTAGAATTCAACGAGTTTCGAGCAACATTTTTAGTTTTCAACATCAACAAATAAGTAATTACATAATATCACATTGGAGAGCCATGCCCAAACTGTTTTTCTTGCTCATCATCATCCTCATCCGTGTACTACTGGTCGACTCGTCTCTAGCAGAAATCATAGGAACCACAATTAGAGTCCGCGATGAACTCAATTCCACCAATATAATCGTCTTCGAAGATGGCAAATTCACCTTAGGCTTCTTTACTATATCCGAATGTATGACTTTTTTACCCGTCATACGATAGTATGGGTTGCCAATCCAAATGCACACGTATTAAAATCACCGCCGGTAGTGGAGGCGCTACAATTTTTAATATTTATTCTGGTAACAAAACGTCTAACGCCACTGCCACGCTTCAAGGTGCTGGTAACTTTGTTCTAACCGATGAAATCGAGTAGCACGTTTTATGGCAGAGTTTTGATTATCCTAGCAGCGTGTTTTTGTCAGGAATGAAGCTCGATTTTGATTCCGCAACATGGCAGGATTGGCATCTTACTTCTTGGGTAAGTGATTCATATCCGGCTTCTGAAGCCTTTGCTTTGAGCTGGCAACCCACCACTACCACCACCACCGCTGCCACCCTCAAAGGATCAGGGAGAGGGCGGATCGTCATTTATAGGCGAGGAGAGTTATACCGGAGCATGGTTATAGACGATCCAAATAGAATGTTAGCTGATTTACGACATCAAATTAGTATCAAATAATGATAAAAAGTCTATCATTTTGAATTTTACTTTTCCTTTATATTTCTGGATGTTAAGTCCGAATGGGGAGCTTCTTAACGGACAAACGAAGGACCAAACCATTCAATTTTGCTATGGGTACGAAAAACATGGTGATGAATCAGGATGTGTGTCGACTTCAAAGATGCTGCCCAATTGTCGCTATGAAACGATATGTTTGTGGAAAAGAGGATAAATGTTTCTGTATGGGATAATGATGTGATTGTTGATAATAATTCAAGCCTAAGTCTAAGTGATTGCATGGAAAGGTGCTGGAACAATTGCAATTGTGGTAAATTCAGAAGCTACAAGGACAGAACTGGTTGTGTTCTTTGGACAGTGAAGTCGTCCTATCAAGAAAATCCATGTTCGTCCATCGCCTACCTGCTAGTTCAGAGAAATTCATATTCATATCGAGGTAAGTTCAAATACATCCTCGGTCTGGATCTTCATTTATGACTGATATATGTATTCAGTAAATGATCTCATTGGTTCCTTTAGCATTTTCAATGTGATCCCTCACGTACGGCTTACATGAGAATTTTAGCAATGCCGCATAAAACATAAAATAAATAAATAACTTTTTTATAGTTAATTTCTTTCAAATCTTACTTCTGGTTCCTCTATTTTCACCTAAAACACTAACGGTAACTAGCAGAGAGACTACATTGAAATGAGAGAGAACAATTTGGATAATCAGTGGATTTGTTGTTATTCATGTTGCAATTTCTTGATACTTGAAAGTCGACCAATTTGTTAAATGACATTTGTGCAGGAAAAAAAAGTGGATATGGATAGTCATTGTTGTGTTTGTTTCTGTGGTTATGCTTATTTTAGGCTCCCTATACTATCTGAGAATGAAAAAACATAGACTGGAAGAAGAAGGCAAGTGTGTTTTACAGTTTATAAATTATTGGCTTATTGATTTTCAAACACATGTTAATGTGCTAATTATTGGTAATTAAGTTGAGACAATAATATTATAGGGGAGAAGGAAATGAAAACTTTGTATATAGAAAAGTTGATAGCTTCAAGAAGCTATGATAATGCAAATGGGGTTGGAAATGATAGGTGGAAGATCATGATTTGAAGATGCTTAGCTTTGCATCCATTGCGGATGCCACAAATAATTCAAATGAAAATAAGCTTGGAGCAGGTGGTTTTGGACCTGTTTACAGGTAAACTACAAACTTTTTTGAAGAAAAAATTTATTAGTCTCTCTCCACTATCATGTGCTGGAAAAAATAAGTATATCCACTAATTACCAACTGATCTATAAATTAATTAAATAGGGAATATTACAAGAGGGTCGAGAAATAACAAGTAAGAGACTTTCAAGAACATCAAGACAAGGGCTTGTGGAGTTCAAAAATGAACTGATATTCGTTTCCAAACTCCCGTGTTGTATTCATCTTGTAGAAAAAATGTTAACTAATGAATACATGCCAAACAAAAGCTTGGATTCCTTCCTTTTTGGTTTGCCATTTACTAACATCGACTATTGTCAACATAATTTCAATAAATTTAAAAAATTACTTATGCTGTTGTTCATACATTAATAGTTACCTGATTTTTTTTTTCTTCACAGATCCTACTAAAAGGAAGCTACTAGATTGGAAAAAGCCTTTGAACATCATTGAAGGGCTTGCTCATGGCTTGCTTTACCTTCATAGATACTCGAGAATGATTGTAATACATAGAGACTTCAAAGCATGCTAGTAATGTTTTATTAGATGAAAACATGAATCCTAAGATATCTGACTTTGGCATGGTGAGGATTTTCAAAGAAGATGAGACTGAAGCAATTACTAACAAAGTTGTTAGAACATAGTAAGTACAAATTTACTCAATCCCACATGTGGATGGATAAAAGTTGTAACTCTTTACACAACATTTACTTAAAATATATATCTTTCAATCATACATATAGCGATTATATGTCCCTAAGTACATCCTAGAGGAAACTTTCTCAGTCAAATCTGATGCCTTCAGTTTTGGAGTATTAATTCTGGAAATTGTGAGCGGTAGAAGAAATTCTACCTTTTATCATCTTGATTGTCCGTGCAACCTCATAGGATATGTAAGTTTGCCTCGTAAATTCCTCCTCCTCCTTTTTTTGGTTAACCAAAGCATTTGAAAAAAAAATGCAAAATTACAAATATGTTTCGTAAATGAAAATGGAATTGGTATTGTTGCAGGCATGAGAACTATGGAAAAAAGAGACTGCATTGGAGTTGAAGGATCCAACACTAGGTGATTCATGTCCAGTACAAAAATAGCTAGTAACTATTCATGTGGGTCTTTTGTGTGTATAAGAAAACGCATTAGACAGGCCTATCATGTTAAATGTTATTTCTATGCTTAGTGACGAAGCTTTTCCCTTGTCAGCTCCAAAAAAACCAAGATTTTTTAACGAAAGAAATATGCTTGAGACAACTTCACATCGTCGAAGCAATTCAGGAGATTGTTCAGCGAATAAATTGCCCATCTCTATAGTGGAAGCACGGTAGGGATATATCAACAATTTTCTTGGATTACATGTCATTTTTGTGATTGACCCTATCAAAGGACTCTTTATGTATCCAAAAAATAACCTATAACATTTTTCAAGTGTAATTATGTGATTATCACAGGCATAAATTTAATATGTGATCATATTATATTTTACAATTTATTAGAATATATCAATGTTGTTGTATTCTTCACAATTATGTAAGAGATGAAATGTTAGAAGAGGATTTGGTTGTGAATAATTTCTTTTGGGATAATTGGTTGTGCATTCTTTGCCCTTAAGGGATTGTTTGAAATGACCTAAATAAGTGTATTTTTTGTCTTTTTACGAAAAGATGTGCAGAAAAGTAGAGAGGTGATGTGATAAAAAAAAGATAAAAAGATAAATTATTTGAGGTATGCTAAACTTGGCCTAAAAATCATAAATTATGGTGATTATGATTCACATAATCATGAAGGCGTGAAAGGAACATATAATTTTAGAATTTGTTGAACATGTGAATTGTCTAATATAAAATTATTTAAATTAAGACTAATCAAAAGAAAATGAACATAGTAATCAAAGTTTGAATTTAAATTATTTTAATATGATTTATTTTTTTTATATTTTATTAAATTTGCATATAAAAAAAATACATCACATCATACTTTTTGAGGACAATACAAATTGGGATGTTGGTATGTTATAGCTAGCATTGGAGGATGCTTTGAATTTGGTCATCTAATAAAATTATGTAGTCAATGTGTTCCACTTTGGTAGACTCTTCTCCTCGAGGAGCCACTCTAAAAATGCTTAAGGATTAAAATTTATATTGAGTTTTATTTTAGAAGTATATGTGTGATGTTTATATAAAAATAATGGGATATGAGTCACACTTATACTGTATATGGATTATTATTATTATTATTTTGAATAATTTTTTAAATTTTAATATTACTGAGACCACTCCGTGAATTACTCATGACCTTAGATTGATAAATTTTTTGGTCTTTTTTCTGAGATTATATAACTGGTGTAAGACTAACCTCAATAAAATGAAGTCCCAATGAAAGCAAGACACTTTGAATTTTTTAGTAGGCGAAGAAAAAGTGGCCAAGTTTTGATATACAAGTCAACCAAAAACAAAATTGATCATGGCTTATGTGTAGAATAAATTTAAACTATGCATTTGCGTAGTGGGTAATTATTTATTACTTTCAGAGTATAGACACGTAATATTCCATAAGGTTTTGATTGGTAGAAAGACATAAGGATTCACGATTTATGTTGAGAATAAAGGAACAATATGAAACTAAGTAATTAATTATTGAGTTGAAATATGGACACGTGATGTTGTGGAAGTATTGAATAATTTTCCTTCGGTGGCATTATTGTTTTAAATAACAGCGTCATTGATTACGTATCAATAAATATCAGTACGTGAAGTACAAAATTCTCATATTATCAGCTGATATTTAAAGACACACTTAGGTTAGAGTTGAAAAGGCAGCAGCAGAATGTGGAAGAAAGCAAGAACATTAGGCAGAGGCAGTTTCGGGTTAGTCTCTTTAGCCATATCACAGCCAAACGATGAGTCAAAGCTCAATCTTCCATCTCTAATGGCTGTGAAATCCGCAGAAACTTTCCAGCACCATTCACTACAGAAAGAATCCAACTTGCTAACCGAACTCAACGACTGTCCCAACATCCTTCGTTGCTACGGCAGCTTCATCAGCAATGACGACGACAACAACAGCGTCCCTCTCTACAACATAATCCTCGAATATGCTTCCGGTGGCAGTTTGGCCAATCGTATTAACACCTCACCCGGCGGATTATCAGATTACAAAATCATATGGTACACGAAATCGATATTAATAGGACTAAGTCACATTCACAAAAAAGGCTATGTTCACTGCGATATCAAGCCTCACAACATCTTACTAGTGGGAGGACCGCTGCCATTCGGTTTGAGGAGGAACAAGGTCGAGCAAGAAACTGTAAAAATTGCGGATTTTGGGCTGGCAGAGAAGGCGGGAAAGAAGCGAAAAATCGAAGGTACTGCTATGTATATGGCTCCGGAGTCTGTAGTGTACCGAGAATATGAGTCTTGGGCTGATATTTGGTCACTTGGATGTACAGTTTTGGAAATGATTACTGGGGAACCATGTTGGAAGTGTGAGCCGGGTACAGAGACTTGTGCTCTGCTGTTTAGGATTGGTTTTACAGAACGAGTTCCGGAAGTGCCGAGTTGGGTTTCCAAGGAGGGGAAGGATTTCTTAAGGAAGTGTTTGGTTAGAGAACCCAAATCGCGGTGGACTGCTGATATGTTGTTAGGGCATCCGTTTGTTTCTTCCAAGATCATAATACCAGTTAGGGAATTAATGAAAAAATATTGATTATTCTTCTTTTCATGAAGAATTATTGTACTGATATATGTTAGTTTTTCATTTATTAATTTTTTTCTTTTTCAAGTTGATGCATTTCGGTTATTTAGCCAAACAAACTACAGAAAGTCGTATTACCGTGTGTTGAATTCCAAAGCAATGACTTCACTAATGTTGACTATGGGCCAATTTTAAAAATCAAAAATTAGTTTTTAATTTATTTTCAATCATATCACTTATTACAATTTTTTACATGTTTTTTAAAAAAATTAATTTTTAATTATCTTTTCAAAACACTCATATTTTGTTCAAATGGACCCCAAGAAATAAGGGAAATTACCTATTAGTGTTAACTTTAAAAAGTTATTACAAATTTATAAAATAAATTATAATTATTAATATTTATAAAATTTATGACTAATTTTTTCAATTCAAAAGTCAATAAAAAGCTTAAAATATTTAAATAAATAAGTTAAATATACTAATTATTCATGTTTTTTCATTCAATTTGAAAAATTATTTCTAAACATATTAATTTTTACATATCGTAAAAAAATCAAAATCAAAATCATTAAAAAAACCAAACCTCAAACAAAGCCTTACGTTTTTTCATGTCATGCCACGTTTCTCATGTATGATTATTTAATTGATTTACATATTATTTTTTTTTTTTTACTCCCTCCGTCCCAAAATATTAATCATTTATTCTATTTTTCATTGTTCCAAAATATTAATCTCTCTTTAAAAATCAAGTATAAAAATAATACAAATTTCCTATTTTGCCCTTCTTTTAAATTAATAAACAATATAAAAAGTACAATTATGGCATTGATATTCTCAAAAAATGTACTATCAAAAGGATAATTTTGAAAAATTAACTTTTTTCAAATGCAATAATTGTACTACCAAAAAAAGTTAAATTCCCTAAAAGAGACCATTATTTTGGGACAGAAGGAGTATCAATTGTCACATTTTTCGAAGAAAGAGCCAGATTATCTCTCTAGTTTGTATTAGGGATCGTTTGGCAAGAAGAGTTTGAGGCTTTTTTGGCTATTTTAGCCACAAAAGACAAAATAGGCTATTTTAGCCACAAAAAACAAAACATCACATCCAACTCATAATTATTACACTATTCTCTCACAAAAAAAGTCAAAAAAGCCAAAAAGCCAAAAAGTCCTTCCCAAACCAAGCTTTTTAGCCCAGGCTAAAATAGCCAAAAAAGCCAAAAAGCCAAAAAGCCAACCCACTTCCCAAACGGAAGCTTATTTGGGTCAATAATTTGAATTTTTAAATTATTTATGAAAATATTATGTTGATTTAATAATTATAATCATGCTATTTAATAATATTTATTTAAAAAAATAAATGACAAATAATATTTAAAAACTAAATCACACTAAAACTTTATGGCCTTGTTTGATTTGCTTTCGAGAGAGTAATTTTGGAGAAATTTTTTCAAAATATTGTTTGGTTTAGTGATTTTAGAAAAAAAAATTTCAAAATCAATTTTTCTCTCTCCTCTCTCCTTCTCAACCACTTTTTCTCTCACATACATCTATTCAACTATAACAAAATATCAAATCATCCCAAACTCCAGTACTTCAAAACTATTTCCAAAATATACAATCAAACAAACCAAAAAATTTCTAAACTCTCTCTTCAAAAAAAATTTTGAAAATTTATCTCCCAAAATCAAACCAAACACACCCTAAATTTTTGTAATGTCTTTAATTTTTTTGAGATAAATGTAATAAAATAATGTAGCTATAGTTATTGAATTCACCTAATTTTTTTCTATAGATGATCAACATACTATGGTTTATAAAACGAACAATTCGGATCATTAAAGTAGGACCTATGATGAACCTCATAAACCCCAACAGTACTGTCCAACACCACAAAATAGACTAGAGAGAATCTACCTCCTCCAGAAAAACAACCTTAGCAATTTTCCAAGCGTAATGATATCGTGACCTTCAATATTTGCATTTACTTTGATCAAGAGGATTGTAATTCCAACAATCAAAACAATAGGGCTTCGATCAAAGAAAATATAAATGTCACCCTTCTTTTAGCTTTCATTTAGAAACTGGAAAGAATTAATTATGTGATTATCACATGCCTGATAAATTTGTCAGATTTAGATTTAAGTGTCACACAAGCTAAAATTTGAGAAGTAAAAAATGTTATCCAAAATAGTTAATAAATTGCTTCTTGAGACAGTTTTTTGTTTATAATCTTTGATAGTAGTGATTATATTATAGTACAATCAACAGAATTTCCCTAACTAAATGCCTCTTGAGCTTTGGTCCGTGGATAATTAATTTTGGGCAACAAAAAACAAAGCAGTTCTTTTATGGGTCGTGCTAGGGAGCTCGAATCTGAGCTCCCCCGAATGCCCCGAATTCCTTTCTTTTTTTTTTTTTTTCCAGCAGAAGGAAGAAGAAGACGGAGGGGGAGGGGGAGGGGGAGGGGGAGGGGGAGGAGGAGGGGGACTGTAGGGGGCCTAAAAAATGGGCTGGAGGCGGAGGCGGGGGGCGCGGCGATGGCAGAGGCGACGAGCAGAGGCATGGCGATCGGCGACGGAGGCGGAGGCGCGGCGATCGGCGACGATTCTGCGACGGATCGGAGACGACGGCGACGGCGACCTCTTTCTCTCCCTCTCCCTCTCCCTCTTTCTCTCCCTCTCCCTCTCCTCCCCCTCCCCTGCAGGTCGAACGAAAATGGCAGGAAAAAAAAAAAAAAAAAAAAGCCTAATCGTTTTGGGCATTAGGGGGATTAGGGGGACTCATTTTCGAGCTCTCAAGCATTATTCTTCTTTTATATATACAAAATCAATCATACCTCACCTGCCCCCAAACACACTGCTCCCCTAACCCAAAACTTGACCATGAACCTGATGCCAGTCAAAGAGATGATCTTCTTATCATTAAAAAAGTGTTAAACCACTAAAAGTTGTGGTAGAAAAGACTTCTAGACCGAGCCTATTCCCTAGCAGAATTCTACTAAATGACCCAAAGCATAGAATTTCCCATATAAACACCCCAAGGAACAAATGCTTTGAACCCACTGTTCTAAATATTTCAGAATCATGATGGTTTTGGGATCAAAGTTTTTTACTTTTATATTTTTATTATTTCAATACAGCACACAACATGAACAAGATGAAGAGCATCAATGTACAACTGAATTCTAAACAGTCACTTTTATTTACAAAGGAAATTAAAACTAGCACAAACTTGGCATTCTTTATCAAAGACCTGGCAGTTGGACAGAGCGTTCACTAGGCATGCTATGTAAAAGTCCTAGCTCAACTAGGCATGATATAGTTGGCACTCAAAATTGCATTAATGTAGCGAACCAAAATTATCTCAATCAAGAAGACTGGGGGCATACGGCCTAGCACCCAACTATGCTTGTTAAACAAAGCAAAAAAGCTTCCACTCCCTTTTGACTTTAATCAAAGAAAGTAGAAGGCAGGGTAGGGGCAAATGTGGTGTGAGAGCTAAACATTAGCTCAAAACTATGTCGGTCCCAACATAGACCCTACTAGGGAAAAACGATGATTCTCCACAAGTAAATCAATCAATGGGAATAAAAATTAATGCGGAAAAATTAAATCAAAGACAACACAAGAATTTTTACGTGGTTCCCTCAATGTGAGGTACGTCCACGGGATTGAAATCCGATTCCACTATCAACCAAATAAGTTCCAAACGATTACAAACGAGACACTAATGGTCTCACAAAACCACCCTTAGGTGAATTCCAAATAATCACAGATAAACAAAGAGGAAAGACCTCACCAAATAGAAGAACCAAAATCTTCAGAACCAGAGTTGTAGAAGACCCAAAATAACGAACCCAAATCAAAACCGAAAGCCGAAGATGCACCAAAGCACTTCCACGGAATTGATTGACTTCACATGCACTGTATTAGCCGCAGCACTTCGAAAAAGTGTTTTCACCCACAAAAAAACCGTCGTCCTTTCTTTTGTGTTAAAACAAAATAATATATATATTGGATATATATATTATTAAATCTTGGGTTTTGGAATCAAACCCTAATTGTATCTTAATTGAATTAGGTCTCCACAAATATAATATATAAAAATATATTATACCTAAACCAAGCCAAATTGAAACTCTTTTAATAAACCAATTGGGTCCCACACTCCAATAAGGAGGTATACCCAACAGACCCAACTTTTTTTTTTTTTTTTTGTGTGTGTGTGTGTGTGTGTGTGATAAAGAGAACGCAGATTTTACATTAGTGAAGCAGAGCATGAAACAGAGAACAATCAAGTAATGCCATGCGAAGCAGAATACAACCCAACAACACTATTGAACTTGGGACAATTCTTTACAGTATATCATGATCTATTAGGTAGTCTAGTGCTGTTAACTTCGATTATTTATGCAAAAGACAGAGACAAGGGTAACACAAACACACTTGCACTGACATGCAGTCGAGGAGCGTTATGCCCTTGACATAGTAATATTTTAGAGATAAAGGATGGGCAACGAACTCAACCTTGCCAGCCAAGTTTTCCACCTTAGACATATTAATTTTGGAGCAATAAACACGAAGCACTTGCTCACAACGACCCACAGTCAAGTTTGATATCCCAAACCACAGCCAATTTTCCATTTCCCATTGAGACCATATGTGCATCTAGAACATAACGGTTCACATTAGGTAGGGGCATCCACTGGCAATACCAATTTCTTAATTTTTAGGATCCTCCAAACCCTCTGCTAACTTTGGGTGACTATCAAAACTAGAGATGTCAAATCCAAAAATGCATCTGGACTTGGTGTTATCTTCCATTTAATGACTCTTAAACGTAAAAAAAACTTTCTTTTAATGATTCTTACCGTTACAAAATCTCAACTGTTTTGTTCAGTTGAAATCCTACCTTAAAATATATTAACGTATTTTCTTCTAAAAACGAGTGTTTCAATCGCCTAGCAACAGTTTTCCTGCTATGGCTAGGGTTAGGGTTTCGATTCCCCAGCATCTCTACAAGGCAAAGAGAGGAGAGGGGTCTCTCATCTGTCTATCCGAAATTTTGTCAAGTGCTTTTATAGCTTTGGGTGTCCAATGGTAATTCTACTTGCACCCTAATTCTGACCCTTTACACCCTTTAATTTAATTTTTTTATCTCAAATTTTCAAAAAGATCTCACATTCCAAAATTTGAAAATTCTAATTTTTCATTGCACCTCATCACACCCATCCCCACCATACTTTTCTCCCTAAACTTGTAATATTTATACTATTACCTTTATATATAAATTTTATACGTTATTTTTCCTTTATAAATTATAATAGTGTCCTTTTTAAATTATTATGTAAACAAAATTATATTTTAAAAATGATCTATTTATACTATTACCTTTAATTGATCATTTATTTCTTATTATGAGGTTTGTTTAATTGATTTTTTTCTTTATTGTGGGGCGTTTTATTGAGTTGATAGTGTTAAAATTGTTAATCATAGAAATTGTATTATTGATTGTGGATTTAGAAATTAATTGATTTAAATCGTCATGATAATTGTAATATTGAATCTTAACAATTTACCTTAAAAAAAGGAATAAAATAGGGGCTTTGGTTTTGGGCTATAGTATGGGTATAGATCTTTGCCCTCTTGATTGTTGAGTCGCCTTTGATTTATGTACCACTTTTCTCTACCCTCAATCATTACTCGGAATGGAAGCATCTTTCGAAGGAGAAAATGAAGACGACGACTGTTTTAATGAGCGGCTTGGATTTCTCTTGCTAGGATTAGGGTTAGTGGTTTCGAAACTATAAAATTTGTTTGTCAAATGTTTTTATAGTTTTTGGTGTTAGATAGTATATTTCAATTTAATATTTTTATTTTAAACTTGCAAGTATCAGCTGGAACATATGGTTCACTGTCACCCTTTGATTCATCTGAAAAGGTAGGAATAAAACTATTTTTGATAATTGTGATGTTCACATTAGTGACAACTTACACCTAGTGTTCCAGTATACTCAAGAGATTCATGAGGCTTTCCAATGCCCCCTTAGCTCTGATCATCAAAGAATTAAATTAATCAATTGGTTGCCTCCTTCTACAGGTAATATCAAGCTAAATGCTGATGGATGTGTCAAGGAAAGTTTGGGAAAAGCTGGTTTTGGAGGACTCTTTAGAGATGCAAAAAGTTCTTGGATTCTGGAATACTCTGGAAAGTTGGATGCAGCAACAAGCCTCGAAGCAGAAATATGGGCTATTTATCGCGGAACAACCATCATTCATGAAAAAAGTTGGAGAAATGTGATAATTGAAATAGATTGTCAAGATGCTGTCAACCTCATCAATGATAGAGCTCATCCAAATTGCCCTTACCGTGCTCTTGTGGAAGACATTAAATTCCTTACTTCTCGTATGGATTGCACTATCAAACACATTTTTCGAGAAGCCAATAAGTGCGCAGATGCCCTTGCTCATATGGGAGAAAATCAAGTGGAAGATTTGAAGATCTATGAAGACCCTCCTATTTTGTTAAGGCCCATTCTTGTGGCTGATATGGTTGGAATTGTGTATGAGAGGGATTAACCCTCTATTTTCTTTTCTTTTTTCTGTTGTTTAACTTTCCTTATTACCTAAAAAAATTAATATTTTTATAAAAAAAAGTACATGTTTTCACTAAACATATCAAATTTATTACTTTATTTTAATTTTTGAGAAAATTTCAATCCAATGTAATTTTTAAAAAAAATTACAAATAAATGGTAAACTTTATATACATTAATAATTAAAATTATAAAATTTTTCATGATTTTGTAATAATTTTTTGGTATTTTCACTGACAAGTAATTTTTGCTTAATTTTTCAACAACTCTTTTGTAAGTCCTTACCATTAATTAAAATATTAAAAATAAAAGAATTTTGCACAATCTTTTTGTTATGTCAAATTTGGCATAAATCTTACTGAGCAAGTAGACCTTAAATTGAATAATGCTACCATTTCACAAATAAATAAATAAAGTAAAATAAAACTTAATATTCACCATAAATCTGAAATTCCCAACATTTTTCTAAATACAATTTTGGCACTATAGACTTTTTGCCTCAAATTTGATGTCACTAGTCGATAGGTAGAATATTATCAGAATGAATAGAAAAATGGTATGCTAGATAGACATTAAATAAGCGATACTATCAATACATTCTAATGCCAAATTTTAGACAATAATTGCTATTTTTTTAATGAAACAAAAAATGTGCACATGAAACTTAAAGTATGACCCAACTTCATTTTAGGTGTTATAAGGATCACACTCAAATGAATTTGAATCACACACATTTTATATATATGTATATTGTTTGTGATTTTTTTGTATTATATATTTTATTTTATTTTTTGCGAGTAAATTTTAGAAGGCCTGTTTAAAGGGTAACAAACCTTATGGTCATGCACTATTAAAAGGCCTCAAATGGACCCACAAAAATTGTTGGGGTGCAACAAACTTTGTTTGTATGTGCCCTACATCCAGCCCATGGGCCACATCCCAATCCTGAGAACTTAGCCCACACCCATTGAGCATAAAGTGAAAACTAAAAAAAAAAATTAAAAATAATAATAAATAAATTTGGTCCCTTGTACCAGCTTGGTGCAATTAAAATTCATACTGTACAATGATTACCAGTTACTTTTGTTTAGACCTGTATACTTTTTTAATATATGATATGAAAAAAGGCATCAATTAGACCGAAAGTGGCTGGACTTTTGCTCAATAAAACTGTAATTTATTTAATTTTTTTTTTTTTTTTTTTTTAAGAACTGCATAAAACTCTAATTTAAGGGATGATAAAGATGGGTTTCGGCGCCTTTCAGGGTCCTTCTCGTCCCTTTTAATAAGAAGATAATACTACCTAACTTTCTACAAGAATATATTCATGTCTCTTTATATATATTTATTAAGAAAAATGATATATTAACTGACTTTTACTTATTTTTAATAGGAATGTTGTAATAGTAGTATTTTAAAAACATTAATGATATTGGTAGGTCTTTTATTTAAAATTTATAAAATTAAAATTTGTCGCATTATTTTTTATTAATTTGTATATAATTTTTTGTTTCTTTGTATATGGGCACTCATATATTAATACAAGGAAAATGTTAACCATAATTATAGGCAGTGGTTGATATAAGTGTATGTGTAAAAAATTGCATTGAAAATTTTTAAGAATATATAAAAAAAAAACATGAAAAATGTATGAGAATATATGAAATATATATTACAATTTTTATATTTTTTTACATCATTTGACCTTTAATGAGGATAGTGGTTAGTAAGAATTTTAAACTATATATTTAGATCTATAACTTCTGGAGAGAATGAAAAATAAAAATAAATGTGATAAAAATTTAACTTTTATTTTATTCATTTTTTTTTCTTAAATGTTTTCTTTTCAAATTCTTGATTTTTAAGGTGTGTTTGGTTCATAAAGTTGAAGAGTTATTTAGAAATGAACAGAGAAAATGTGTATAAAATGTAAGTAAAATATAGTTATAATTTATGGGAAGTGATTGAGACCCCCTCCAATCATCACCCCCACCACCCCCACACACACGTGGCGGGGTGGTGATTGGAAAAGAAGGAAAAAAAGAAAAAGAAAAAAGAAAATCTGGCCAATCAGAGAGAGAGGGGGTCAAAGGGGGTGCTTCCTTGAGGGGGTCTAACTCATTTTCCATAATTTATTTATAGAAAAATGTTTCAAACCCCCTTTCCCTCCCACTCCATTTCCCTCCCACCCCCTTTGACCCCCTTTCCCTTCCATTGGCCAGTTTTTTTTCTTTTCTTTTTCCTTCTCCTTCAATCACTACTCGCCACGTGTGTATGTGGGAATGGTGGGGGTGATAATTGGAGGGGGTCTCTATCAATGCTGTTATTTATATTTCACCTTTTTTTTTTCTTTCAAATCTCTCTTTAAATAGAGAGAGAATGAGTAGATTGGAACGTCATGGGGAGATTATGTTAGAGGATCTCTGAGGGAATAGTTAAACAAGACTTGTTAAGTATTTTAACCAATGTAAGTCTAATTTTGAGCTCCAATGGGTTAGCTATTGGGCTAGCTACTTTACCATCCTATTTTTTTGGTGGCTACAATTGAAGAGCCCCAGAGGCTCTTCAAACAATTATGTATGTATATATTTTAGATTTTTGTATATTTATGTCTTGAATTTGGGATTTTATATTATATATATATATATATATGTGTGTGTGTGTGTGTATGTGTATATAGCAATTTTATATGTTCTTTCAATTCTGTTTGATGAATTACGGAATAACTTATTTTGTATTTTGTATTTCTTTTTCTCCTCATTCTACAGGTTTTGTATGTTTGTATGGGCAAATTTATATTAGTAAAATATCAACAATTAGTATTTTTTATTTTAAAAATTAATTAAGTTAGTTTAAATAATTAACTAAAATAAAGAGTATGGTTGGAGAACACAATGACTAAAATAATTAGGTAAAATAAATGGTGTACTCTTTTTTATACTTTACCTAGTGAAAAGTAGAGAGTGTGATTAGAGTTGCGTTTACAGCGGAGTCACGTGGGGATTTGCTGAGCTAGCTAATATAGAATTTATAGTCATATAAATATTGTATAAAATATTTGATAATTTTATTTTTATTTTTTTAAATCTCTAATATTTCTTCGATAAGGTAGAAAAATATTTGGGACCCTTTTTTTTGGAACCTTTATAACCTTTTTAAGGTTTTGTTTGGGAAGTCAAGTTTGGGGCTTTTTTTGGTTATTTTGGGGCTTTTTTTGATTATTTTAGGACTATTTTGGAAAGTGGATTAAAAGTCACTTCCCAATTTTTAACTTACTTTCTTCTTTCACAAAAAAATTAAAAAAAATAACTTTTAACCATCTTTTCAAAACACCCATTAGCCACAAAAAACAAAATAAGTTTTTTAGCACAATACATTCAACCCATAATCATTACATTATTCATCTCACAAAAAATTCAAAAAAGCCAAAAGCCCTTCCCAAACGACACTTTTTAACCCTAAGCTAAAATAGTTAAAAAAGTCAAAAAACTAAAAAACTAACTCACTTTCCAAATAAACCCTAAATCTCAACCATTGATGTATGTATGGAAGCCACATCATCAATGATTGAGATCCAAAAAGAATTATGGGATCTTAAAAAAAAAATGAATCTCAATCTTTGTTGGATAGGGTATTAATTTGGTAAGAGTGGTTTTGAACTGGTTGAGTTCCAACTGGACAGTGATGGGGGATGGGGGATATGGTGGTAGCGTGCAAGACATCTGGTCCCCTACAGTGATAAAGATATTGGGGAGTATGGTGGGACCACCAAAATGTTATTATTATGTATTTATGTTTCAACTTTATAAACTCATAATTGAGAGGTTATTGTGGGTCAATTTTGAAATTTTGTTTATTTACATGTTTTTTGTGTGTCAAAAAAAAAAAAAAAAAAAAAAAACAGATAGTTGGGTAAAAAATGTGGGCTGCATAAGCAAACAAAACAAAATAAATGTATTGATTCTTTTTAAAATTGTAAATTATACTATTTTGAATCAAGAAAAAGTATGTATTAACAAAATTGAATTGAAATGCAAAAATTAATTATTTCATCTCTCATTATGAAAGCATTTTTGTTATATTGTATTTGTTTGTTTGTTCTTATTATAGGCTTAGTTGTTGGGATTTTTAGTTAAATATTGTTGGATTATGATTGTCAATACATATATATATATATATACAATTTATACGTTGATTTTTTTACTTATTACGAAAAGAAGTGTATAAAAGTAAAGAGGTAATATGATTTAAATAAGTCAATAAACTAATACACAACTTGTTTAGTGACTTTTCAAATGAATTTAGTCAAATATGTATATATATATATATATATATGTTTTTATAAATTAAAGATCAAAATACAATCTTAATGCAATGGTGTCATTCATAAAGGTTTTACAAGTTTTTTTGTGTTTGTTTTTATTTATTGAGAGTGATATTATACTCCACCAAGAAAGGAACCAAAACAACTAGAATACGACTTGTTTTTGCACAATGTCCATGAATAAATAAACAAAAAGTGGTACAATAACAAAGATTAATAAACCCCTTTCTATTACATTTTTTACTGTAGTGCGATAAATTGCTCAAAACATGAAGACAGAAAAACTTGTATTATTTTCAAATATATGGTTGACACATTTGAGCTCTCCCATCTTTGTTGGTAAGAACAAACATGTTTTCAAAATCACAAAATGAAAATAATACATAGGCCCACCAATCAAATAGACATTTGATTCGGAATCAAAATTATTAACCTTGAAGGAGAAACGGAAGCCCAAAAGCGAGAGAAATAATGCTTCGAAGTATCAGATTTGACCTAATAAATTGATGAAAAAAATACTTATACATAAATTAATTATAAATTACTCACAATAGGTCTGTTCTATTATGAAATCCCATATATTATGGGACACACATTTGTGAATATTTTTTAATTATTATTATTATTTTTTTTTTGCATGTAAAAGTAAAATTGATTGACTTGTATAATATTGCTAAAAGTTTTTAAAATAAAAAGAAAAAGAAAAATCAAAATCAAAATTACCTACATTGAATCACCACAAATCTTATGCACAAGTGTGTGTTATTTGCATTGATTTAATTAAATTTTATTAAAAACTCTAAATAGATCATAATTGTATCAATCCTAATAATTCAAACTTATAAATCATAGCCAGAATTTGTAGAATTAAATTTTTTTACCCACTTAAGTGGGACAACTTTATGAAAACAAAGTCAAAGTGGCACACTTATCTCCAATCCTTAGTACATAAAGTGTTGAAAAGGAAGGGTAGATCGGTTAGGAATTGGCACCCAAATCATGGCGCAATTAGGTGTTTGGAATGCTAGCTTACTATTGGCCGAGGCATATTTTGACAATTTCGTTAAAAGTTAATTTTTTAGTTTGAAATTTTTTTTGAATTTTATTATTTTTTATATTTTTTTAAAATAATTAAAAAATTAACTTTTAACCTATTTCTCAAAATAGGTCAGCCATTTTTAATTTTTTGTTTGTTTGTTTGTGAATTACGTCAATTTTTTAATATTTTTTTGGTCCTTCAAAAAGTAAAACAACATTGAAAATTTTCAACAAAAAATAAAATAAAATTGAGAAAGCCAAAACAAGTCCAAAAAGTCTAATATTTTTTGTCTCTTTTGGTCTTTATATGTATATATATATATATATATTTTTTTTTTAAATTGTCTGGTTTGCCTCATCTAAGTTGAATATAGAAGTAAAAGCGTAATTTTTTTTAAATTTTTTGAAAAAAAAAAACCATTAAAGATAAAAAATATATAAATAACAAATAACAAACCTCAAAAATCTGTTTGAAAATTGATTATTTTAATAATTTTTAATAAAAAACATATAAAAAAATAAAAAAAATAATTTAACAATTTGTAATGATTTTTTAATTAAAATGTCGCTACCCAACCAAGGTCTTAATAAAAATTTCTACTGTTCATAAAAAAATAAATAAAAAATAAAAAAATCTTAATAAATATATAATAACATGGCTCATGCACGCTTCTTCTCTCTGATCGGAAATTCCTGTTACTTCACATGCACTGGCAAATAAACAAAACACAAATGAAATTAAAAAATAATATTTCAATAAAATACAGTAAAATTTCTATGTGGAGTACACCTAATTTTTTTCTTGTCATCATATAGAAAGATCAAAACCCATTGTATTGCATTCACACCTTGTTGTTTGTATCATTTCATGTGTTACACAGATTGATTTAAGAAGGTACACTATTCATATTTATTATTACTAATATAATAATGAACAAATTATGTAAAAAATGAGATTATCACAATGTTATTGTCTATTAAATGTATATATAAATAAAATTAGTATAGAGATTTTAAATTACAACCATTTAATATTGAGATTCTTAAAATATCATTTTAAGTTTATATTACATTAATCTGTCATGGATGATTGAATTAATTGATTCATGAACTAATTAACAATTCGCATCATTCGCAATCAATTTAAGAGTTAAAATCCTTAATATTAAGATTTTATAAGATAAATGACATACAATATTTTCATAGTAATTAAGGTCTCTCAACATTTCTATAAAGAAAATTTGACTCAGAAAAATTTTACCCGACTTAAAGAAATTTCATATGACTGAGAGAAATTTCAATTTTCACAGAGAAGAAATTTCGAAATTTCTCTTAATCGGGGCCGAAATTTCTCTATGATCATACCAGATAGATTTCAAAATTTCTCTGAGTTGGAGCAAAAATTTCTCTAACTCGGGCAAAATTCTTTTACGTCGAATTTTCTTTGTGAAAATATTGAGGGACCTTAACTAATAAAAAAAACATCTTGGACCTCTCATACTATACAAAGTTGGAAAAGGATATTTCACTAATTTTTTTTCTTGATTTTTAGGGACTTGAACATTGGTAAATTTCTTTCACATTCCTAAGGTTTCAAAAAATACAATTAACCACCAAAACTTTGGTATAATTATATTAGTATTTTTTAAAATTTTAATTCACATAATAGTGAAGTCATTTTTTTATTAATAATATTTGCCAGTCATATCGATAAAAAAAAAATTATTATCTTTGTTTTACTAAAAAAATATATTTATTTTAGTATTTTCACACTATCTGCGCTAGTTTTAATTACTTAATTTTATTAAAAGAGAAATTAGTGTAATTATGTCAAAAGAATAAGACTAATTATATTTTTCTTAAATCTTAACAAGGTTTTGTTTCATGGAATTGAAGCATCAAATTAGATTTCATGTCTAATAGATTTATTAGTCTTTCAGTTGGTTAGAAAGTAAGGTTAAAACAATAGTTAAATACAAATTATTTTCAATCAAATCGTCAAAAAAATTAAGGGTCTAAATGTTAATATTTGGGCCTGCTTGTCTCTAATCCACATTGGACAGTGATGTTAGGTCCATGGGATCCATCTTGAGTTTTATTTTGAATTGTTCAATGTGTAGAGCTCGTTAAGTATTTTATTCCTGTAAAAAATCACATTGATCGAATATCGATAGCTACTTCATCGGATTAAATTTTTATAAATAATTTATTTTAAAAATTATATTTATTATTGATATAAATTTGATCCGATCAAATATCTATATCAAATAATATAATTTTTTACAAAAATAAAATATTTGACAAACTTCACATAAATATTTTTAATTATTAAAAATAAGACACATGGTCCTTACGGACTCAACCGCCCTTAATATTTAGGTCAAGTTTGGCAAGTTGTCAAAAAGTCAAAAAGTTACTCAAAAAGTTAAAAAGTTATCACTATTTACCAAAAGTCAAAAATTACGGCTGCACAACTCTCAATTCTAATTTTTCCTTACACACTAATTTATACAATTTTTTAATACACATTTTTTCATAAAAAGTCAAAAAGTTAACCCAAACATTCATATTTTTTTCTCAATTTTTTAGTCCAAAAAAATAAAAAATGCACTTATTTAGGACATGCTAAACAACCCCTTACTCCCTAAACAAAGTAGTACGGTAATTAGCAGAGCGGTGAGATTCATGCTGGGATTTTAATTAAAAATCATTAAAATTTGTTAAATTTTAAGGAGACTTACTTGTATATCTTGATAGGTGAACTTATTATTCAATAGGTCATATGATAATTAATGATATTTTTTATCAAACATTATTAAAAAACGTCACAATTATTAATTTTCAGCAATAGTTTAAAATTTTGTCACAAAAAATGTCACTAATTATAAGTTTTAATGATAGTCTTAAAAAATAATCACAAAAGAACGTCATTAATTTTTAACTTTCAGAGACAGTTTGAAAAATTCGTTACAGAAAAACGTCACTAATTGTAAATTTTAGCGACAATTTATAAAAATCGTGACAAAAAGTCTCTAATTGTCAATTTTTAACGACATATGTAAAAAATGTCACAAAAAATTATTTTTAACGATTATTTTAGAAATCCTTATTTTCAATAGGACTTTATAGGAATTAAAATAAATTATTAGGACCTATTGATAATTTACCCTAAATTTTATTTTACTGCTTTTTATGTTTTTTTGTTAAAAAATTAAAAAAATACTGAAAGAAATGAATTTCATTTAATTTAGTTTTTTTGAAAAATTTAAAAACATTTGTAGTTTACAATTTTGAAAATTATTTTTAAAATTATTTTCTCTCTCCTTCCTCTATCTTTTTTTTATTTTTTACATATCAATTGATCATTTTTTTTTTTTCTCTTTCCTTTCTCCTTTCTTCTCTTACATTTTACATATAAATCAATCAATTTTCTCTTATATTATCTATTCAATTACAAATCATTCTAAATTATAATTAAAAAAGTTTTTAAATTTTACAATTTTTTTTTAAAATTTATCTTTCAAAATTAATTTTCAAAACCCAACACAAAACGGAGAACAACAGCAGTCCCGGCGGAAATACAGGTGTTTGTCATATGATTGCACACGACACTACTTTCATTGCCGCCGCGACGAAAAGGTTAAAAAACCCATATGCAACAACAGAAAAGCACACTCAACACTGCACAATACGCATTACCCAAAACCCCAAAACACAAACACATCATTGAGCACAACACACAGTGACAAAACTGGAACACACCACAATCTCATCCTTTCAATAAACAAAAACAAAAAACCCAAAACAACAACCCATACTTGTAACAGATCAAAACCCATTGCTTCCCCACTTTCCTATTAGAAAAAGAAAAGAAAAGAAAAGAAAAGAAAGCTAACAATATTCTTTCCTTTCTTTCTTTTCTATCTCTGTCATCCTTTCATATCCCACCTTTGATTCTCTCTCTCTCTCCCCATTTTTCTCTCTCTTTCTCTCTTCTCTGCTTTGTTTGTCTATGGCGACTCTTGAGGATATTGGGGTCTCTGCATTCATCAACATACTCGGTACTTTTGCCTTCTTGTTGGCCTTTGCTCTTCTTCGGATTCAACCCATCAATGACAGAGTTTACTTTCCCAAGTTGTACATTAGTGGGGGCAGAACCAGTCCCAAGCACCGGAACTTTGTGGGAAAGTTTGTTAATCTCAATTGCTGGACTTACATTACCTTCCTCAACTGGATGCCTCAAGCTCTGAAGATGAGTGAGTCCGAAATCATCAACCATGCTGGTCTTGATTCTGCTGTTTTTCTCAGAATCTACACTCTTGGGTACTCAAAGTTTCCTTTTTTATTTGCTTTCTGTTGATTTTGTGGTTCTGGGTGTCGTTTGTTTCGTGAGAAAATGCAGAATTTGGATTTGTAGTTAATTTTCCGAAGAATTATATTTCTGGGTGGTGCTGTTTGTTTGTGGAAATATTCTGGAAAGTTTGCTTTCTGGGTAGTCAATTTTTTCCCCCTGTTGTGGCCGTTGTTTGGTAGTTGATAAAATTTTTGAACTCACTCTCCTTCAGAATTACTTTATGGGGGTAGTCATTTTCCTCTTTGTTTTTATTTATTTATATTTTTTTTAACGAATTTTACTCTTTTTTTTATGGTAGTTTTTATTGGTCTGAACTCGGAGTCTCTCTCTCCCCTAATCCTCTTTCTTGTCTAGTCCATTCTATATTTGATAGTAAATTTTATAGTTGTTCCCTTTTCAGCTCAACATTTTAGTTGTGCAAATGCAGGTTGTTGCTTGCTTTAGCTTTTCCTTCTTTTCTTCCCCAAAAGTACATTTATTTAGATCTTGAAGCTAGGTTTCAAAAACTGACTTTTTAATTTCCTCTGCTGTTTCCTGACAACAGGGTATGCAGTTTTCCTTTCTACTTTTCTGTTACTAGTTTTTTTGTTCTTGCTTGTTAATAGATAAGGTTTTCATGCTTAGGGCCTAATAAAATGTAGCAATTCCTTCTTGTTTTTGTGATTTTGTACTTTGTTATGTCTTAGAAAAATTAGGCATATTTGCCTGTTGATTGGTTCTGTTGGTAATTCTTGATTTAGAACAACAAAACATTTGTTTTGCAATTACTTCGTGTTAGTGTCTCCAGCACTGTTTTTTTTCTTTCTCTCTTTCAATACTGAATTCTGTCACTTTCTCACATGGTTGATGTTCTCTTCCCTTGCTCATGTTTTTTATTTTTGTAGTGATGATATTTGAATTCTTCCAACATTCCAGTTGATTTCTATTCTTTCTCAATTATTGAATTATTCTTGAACTGAGTACTTTTTTTGGCATGCTTAGATCACTTACCCTTGCCCAGGAGGTGTGTATTTTATAATTGACAACCCCTATTTGTTATGGAATTCAGGAATTATGCACAAGTATTGCAAGTCTTACAAATGTTCTAGTAATTCCTGAATTTAAGTCCAATCGACATGTCGGAGGAGATGTTTTCCCCTAAATATGTGACGTTCTTCCTCCATCTTGTCTATTTTTTGAATGAGTTTGAACTTGCTCATCATTTCATTGTTGAAAAGATACCTAATTGATTATTTAGTAGTGCTCAATAATGTTTACCCTTGTCCTTTGCTGAATGAGGAATATTCAAAAGAAGGCTCCCTTGGTATGTTTTCATTTAGACTTTGTGTGTGTGTGCACGAGCATGGGTGCCTGCATATGTGTGGGTGCATGATGTTTGCATGCTTGCTCTTTAATGTTAGGGTAGGGGGTAAGTTGTTTACCCAAGTCCAACATTCATGTAAACCTTTTATCTGGAATCACTTTACTTCATAATGTCAATTGTCAAAGAACACCCAATATCTTGGGTTGACTTTAAAGCTCTATGAAAAGTTGTTTTTGTACTTCTAAATATTTCTCCTTTTTTTATTTGACAGCTTAAAGATTTTTGGACCCATTACTATTGTGGCGCTTTTGGTTCTAATTCCAATCAATGTATCTGGTGGAACATTGTTTTTCCTTAGCAAGGAATTGGTTGTTAGCGACATTGATAAGCTTTCAATATCAAATGTTCATCCTAAATCTATTAGGTAAGTTTGTTTCTCTCACATAGAATGACATATTCGTTTGTCATATAGTTATATTGTGATATTGACTACATCTGTACCATGAAGAAAAAGAGTACTGATGATATGCTGCTATATATGTGGTTGACTTAATTTAGTTTTCATATACTTTTTAAACTTTGTGCATTATTATTTGTTTTTGTTTTCTTTGACAATGTCTTATTGGGAATGTAAATTTTGGACTACTTTTTAGTTCTTTTAAATGTTTATGATTTTTAATTTAATTCATTCATTTTTGCTTAACTTGGTCAATAGGTTAGTAGTTGCCCCAAAGGATACTGATTATGACACACAAACAGACACAAAACATTATGAGGTAACAAACAGATATTATTGGACTTCCACTCACAACTTTGATACCATGTTGGATTATCAATTGCTAGAAAAGCTTAAGCTGCCATAGAATGGGCCCAACAATTGGTTATTCTCGGTTAGTTTTGTATGAAGAATTTCCAAAAAAAAGTCCATTTCTAGAAAAAGCCCTTACTTTCTCAAGAAATTGTGTCAAACTTGCTTTAAATTTGCTTTTGTTTGACCTCATTCTGGTCAAGATGTGAGCTTATGGACATTTTGATAATTCAAAGTACTTAAAAGTTAAAACTGATATTCAATGAAATTTGTTAAGTTTTTGATAACCACAATTCACATCACTTCAAAAAAATTCTCTCTTAAAAATAAGATAAAAATATAATTAACAAATTTCTTGCTTAATATTGAATGTTGAATGTTGAATTTTCAACTAGTTATGCTTATATCACAGTTGTGGTATGCTGCCACCATTTTCCTCACCAATACCACAGTCACTCAGCCACCACCACGATCACTGCTGTCACTGTCACCAACATCCCTCCATCTCTACCATCAATATCACCGCCACTCAACCACTACTATAGCCACCACTACCAACAACCACAATCACCACCACCACCACTACCGTTGTTGCCACCACCATGTCCATTAACACCACTATAGCCACCATCATCCACATCTTCGCCTTACCTCCATTCCACCACCAACATCCACTGTCATCGTCATAGCCACCCCACGACCATCACCAGCCCAGCCCAGCCCAGCCCACCCCCACCAACTTCTCCACCTTTATTATCCTACCACAACATTATCACCACTACACCACCACACATCATTGCCAACTCACCGCCACAATATAAGAGTAGAAGAGAAAACTTAGAAAAAAAAAATAAATTTCAAACTTTACTTTCTTAAACATATCAACTAATTTAATTAAATTTAGCACTTAAATTTTAGTACATGTCAAGCTATTTTTCAGATTCAGTTTTTAGTATTACCATACAACACCTTATGATTTTATTTTTTTAGTTTTTGAGTCTGTTGTTGCTGTGTACTGGTTTCATCTTCCTTGATTAAGTCTTTATGCTTAGAAACCAAAATTTGAGGGTGCATTATTACATAGGCTTTTAAGACTGTCAACTGTAAGATATTTGTTGATAAACTGTAAAACTTGCAATAATGTTGGTTCACATTTTTCTTTTTCTTTCTTCCTTATATATCTTTCTATAGATCTGCAATCCTACCTTTTGAAACTTTTATGATTAAATTTCAGGTTTTTTGCTCACCTATCAATGGAATATTTGTTCACATTCTGGACATGTTTTTTGCTCTACAAGGAATACGGTAGAGTATCATCAATGAGGTTGAACTTTTTGGCTTCTCAACACAGGCGTGCAGAGCAGTTCACAGTGAGTTGAGCTTCAATTGCTTTAGAATGATTGTAAAGAAAATTTCTTGCATGTCGTTTATTTAGAAAAGAATAATGTGATTGTTTTTCATTAAATGATGTTGTCTCAATGGTAATGATGTTTTATTGTCGTCGAGTTTCTTTCCTATATGCTCTGTCAAAAGCTTGCAATGCTAATTCTCGTCTCTTATACTTATTGTTATTTTTTCTTTTCTAAATGATACGAAAAGTTAGTATGTAATAATTCATAATTGGACAAAGAGAAGCTGTATGAAGAATTTCTGTGGATTGGGCACAAACTACGTGCCATTAGAGTTGTATTATATTATAACTAGTGTGATGTTATAGATCCTACTACCAGTAATATCTGATCAACTAGGTTTTGCTCCACCACTTTTGTGAGCCTCAATCAATTCCTCTTGAGTTTTGCTCCTGCTAATGTACTCTCCATGCCTTAACACATCAGCTAGGTTTCATACAATGTATCCCACAAAAATTTATAAAGGGGAAGATGCTTTACAGTAGGTAATCAATGATTTGACCTGTCTACTTGCCTATATGTTACTGTATCTTGTATTGTCATTTTCAGCTACACTGATTCAGGTTCTGATTAATACTGATTTAGGTGCTGTAGTTCCATATATTTCATTTCATACTTTTATGCTTGTGCCATTTGAGATCCCCAAGACCAATTTTTAGAATTTTGTGTTTTATATTCTTCCACATGCATAAATGTGTGACTATGTTTTATATTGGTTGTCTACCTACCACACCCTTCCTTTATTCGGGCTTGGGACCAACTGTGTAAAAGATAAAATATTAAGCATGACACAGACGAGCAAAATAGAGGAAGGCCTTGGAGAACTTGGGCTGAGGTGATAAGAAAGACGTGACCATCTTAAACTTAGCTGAGGATAAAACTGCTAATACTCTGGTAGGAGAAAATGGATCTACGTAGCCATTCCAAGTAATTGAGACAAAGGCTTGTTGAGTTGAGTTGAGTTGACTATGTTCTTACTTATGCATAATCTGCAGGTATTGGTCAGGAATGTGCCGCATGTTTCTGGTCGCTCAATTTCTGACAGTGTGGACAACTTCTTCAAAACAAATCACCCCGATCACTATCTTTGTCACCAGGTAATATGGTTCATCTATTGAAGTTTCTTCTGTGGGCTTGTCCATCATTTTTGGTCAATTTGTTGCCATGTTATATCTTTTTCATTTTATTCAGGCTGTCTACAATGCAAACAAATTTGCCAAACTTGTGAGAAAAAGAGAGAGGATCCAAAATTGGCTGGACTACAACCAGCTTAAGCTTGAAAGACATCCAGACAAAAGGCCAACGAAAAAGGTAGCTCATGTTATTCACCCAAAATCATGTTATACAGACAAGATATGTTGAAAAAGAAACGCATGGTCACAGTTTCATAAGCCAGTTCAGATGCTATTTAACATTTCATTTATGTGTCTGGAATTTTGGTTTTAACATTTTGTAATATTTCATCTTCAGTTAGGATTCCTTGGGCTTTGTGGTGAAAGAGTTGATTCTATTGAATTTTATAAACAACAGATCAAGGATCTTGATAGAAGAGTAAGTTGTGCCTGCTATTTCATCTAAAATCTATTCATCTCTTGTAATTTATTCATTGTATTTTCATTGGTTTGTTTTGTCATAAGGGATCTGAGCGGCTTTTTTTACGTGTTGGCTGTTGGCTACCTAACACACAACCCTCCTCCTTAACCCGGACTTGAGACTGCCTAAGAGTGAACCAAGAAGTAAAGATTGAGAACCAAGAACTACCTAAGAGTAAACATTTTCGTTATTTAGGGTCGATTATCACAACAGCGGGGGAGATTAATGCAGATATGGCCCATAGGATTAAGGCGGGATGGTGTAAGTGGAGAAGTGCGTCTGGGGTATTGTGCGATAAACATGGGATGGCTATTAGACCAGCAATGTTATATGGGACGGAGTGTTGGGTAGCCAAGGATCAACATGTAGATAAGATGAGTGTGGCTAAGATGAGGATGCTAAGGTGGATGTGTGGTAAGACTAGACAAGATAGAATTAGGAATGAGTGTATTCGGGAATAGGTAGGAGTACCACCGATAGAAGATAAGTTGAGAGAGAATCGATTGAGATGGTTTGGTCATATTCAACGGAGACCAACAGAGGCAGTAGTGAAGAAATGCGATGCTGTGACGGTAGATGGAAGTATTAGGGGATAGGATAGGCCTAGATTAGCGTTGGCTAGCGTTGTAAATAGAGATATGAATCTACTTAATTTGACTAATGAAATGGCCTTTGATAGGGCTGCATGGAGAAAAATGATTCATGTAGCCGACCCCATTTGATGGGATTTAAGACTTGGTTTGGTTTGTTTTCTTAAATAAGTGTGCAACTCATTTATACTCAAATATAATATTTGTTTTCCCTTATTGAGTTACTTTGACAAATTCTTTATACTATTGTTAGTTAACGATGGAGCGCCAGAGAATTCTGAAGGACCCAAAAGCTATTATATCAGCTGCATTTGTTTCATTTAATTCACGATGGGGGGCAGCTGTGTGTGCACAAACTCAGCAAAGCAAGAATCCCACCCTGTGGTTAACAAACTGGGCCCCGGAACCCCGTGATGTATACTGGAAGAATCTGGCGATACCATTTGTTTCTCTCAGCGTTAGGAGGCTTTTGATATCGTTGACGGTCTTTGCTTTGGTGTTCTTTTACATGATACCCATTGCTTTCGTGCAGTCACTTGCAAATTTGGAGGGTCTTGAAAGGGTTGCTCCTTTCCTAAGGCCTGTTGTTGAAGTGTAAGTGAAATTTCAACTTGCAGTGTGCTATTTTATGAATCTTGATTAATATGATTGCTGATTTGTTTGTTTCTCAAATGCATTGTGTCTCTCTTTTATTTATTTCTTTCTAAGCATGTGGTCATTTTTATAACAAAAAATCTTTTGGCAATTTGGTGCAGGAAATTCGTCAAGTCATTCCTACAGGGATTTCTTCCTGGTCTAGCTCTCAAAGTTTTCTTATACATTCTTCCAACAGTTTTGATGATTATGTCAAAAATTGAGGGACATGTGGCATTGTCAGTACTAGAACGAAGTGCATCAGCAAAATATTATTACTTTATGTTGGTGAATGTTTTCTTGGGGAGCATAGTAACGGGAACAGCTTTCCAGCAGCTTCATGCTTTCCTTCACCAAGCGCCCACCCAGTAATATTCCATATCCCTATGCTGAATCATATTGATTTTCTTTCTTTCTTTGTTTCTCTTAAATTTTTTTTTTTTTTTTAATGTTTTTCTTTGCTTTGCTGTTAAATCCATGGATTTTGCCCCACATTCTGGTCTATGTTCTTTGGTGCAATGTTTTAATGGATTTAGGTTTTCAAGTGGTGGTCTTTGTCTTGGTCTAGATACAACTTGCTATAAGACAAGCACTCTTTGATACTCATCCTAGTGCTTAAAAGATTAAAAAAAGTGCCATAGATCAAAAAGTATATTGAATATTTGTGCAAATGATTGAGCGATACTAACAGCATGCTTCTTTTAATATGTTCAAATCAAACTATTCATTTCAATTGCTATTCACCTGGTGAGTAGTATGACTAGAAAAACTTTAGATACCAAAAATTTGTCCCGCAAAGAGCAACTTGCAGAGAAAAAAAATATGTAGTTTACCTTTTAATCTTAGTTGATCTCTCTTGCTTTTCTGTATTTTTTGGATATTACATGACTAATGTTAATTATAACTTGTTTTTTATTGTAGGATTCCTAGAACCATTGGGGTATCAATACCAATGAAGGCTACTTTCTTTATTACATATATAATGGTTGATGGGTGGGCTGGAATTGCAAGCGAGATTCTCAGGTTGAAGCCTTTGGTCATTTTTCACCTTAAGAACACGTTCTTGGTGAAAACTGCGAGGGACAGAGAGAGGGCAATGAACCCTGGGAGTGTGGATTTTCCAGAGACTCTTCCAAGCCTTCAACTTTACTTCCTTCTAGGAATTGTATATGCTGTGGTTACTCCCATCCTTCTTCCTTTTATTCTAGTCTTCTTCGCCCTTGCATACCTTGTTTATCGTCATCAGGTTAGTTTCTTCCTGAATTTGGGTTTTGGTTTTCTTTTGTAAGGTAGTTTTAGTACTGTTTAGTTTAGTAAGTTCAATGTGAAACAGTGAGTATATAGCATAGTACTTCAGGTTATGGAACTCTATTTTTGACAAAATAACTAAGACTATAAACTGCCTTCATTAGTCATTAGCAAAAATGTATTGCTACTCTTTGATTTGGGGAATTATTTAATGCCTTGCATATTATAACCCGAAGGAATTTCTTACCTCATTTCTGGTTATGGAACTCTCTATTTGTCTGTCTCTAGCTGTGGTTTTATATGCACATAATATTGTTATGCTCAAGCAATATGAAGTAATTTTCACTGCTAATAAATTATTTTCAGTCACAATTCAAGAGACGTATGATTATCAAGTCCCTGCCTGATAAAACCATGTCTGCAATTCACAATTAATAAAGAGAACTTTGTCAGATTGACCAAAATAATTGATTACGGATGTTTATTTTTCTAGGTTCAAATGATCAAAGATAATGTTGTCTCATTGAGAAAAATAATTGATAATCTGGAGCTAGATTTTTCTATGTTGAGTTGACCCTAGTATTCCATCTTAATATTTTCTACTATTCTTGGTCACACAGGTAATTAATGTGTACAATCAACGATATGAGAGTGCTGCTGCATTTTGGCCGCAAGTTCACAGCCGCATAATATCAAGCTTGTTGATATCTCAGCTTCTTTTGTTGGGTCTGCTCAGCACAAAAAAGGCTGCAAGTTCCACTCCTTTGCTTGTTGCTTTGCCTGTATTGACTTTAGCATTCCACAACTACTGCAAAAAACGCTTTGAGCCTGCATTCAGAAAGTACCCCCTTGAGGTAAGCTCCATCAATCTGAATATCAATTACTATAGAAAGAATTTCAGTAGCTTTTTCTAATAAATACTTGTGCTAGACTGTTCATCTATGTCGGTTGCTGAAATAAATTATGATTGTAGTTGTGTCTAGACTCGTCGCAACATCACACACAGGTTATCACAACAGATAATAAATCCTACTTCATCATAGTTACTTTTTGGACTCATAAACCAACCTACATTCAATCCACATCAGGAAACCAGCTGTGCCTTCTGTGGGTGTTGTTCTTTTTGTGTGGAATTGTTGTCTACGGACTTTAAATTGATGAAGGTTTCTTAAAGGTCACTTGTACTTACAGAAGCGAGATTGGTAACAGTTAAAAGAGTGTAAGGTAGTGTCTGTGTCCCATCAAACCAAAAATTTGCATACTAACAAACAAAAGCAATTTTAATCCTTTCTCATGATATAATCTGAAATTACTAACCTCTACTATACACGTGCACACCTTTTTAGCCCTGAATAATTTGCTGCTTTTTTTTTTTTTTTTTTGGTGAGATATTTTCTCTAGGGCTTTTTCATTCATTATTTTCATTTTATTTCGCAAAGAAATATGATAATCTTGCAAAATCAATCATGATGGACATGGTTTTTTTATTATGGTTGTTTGATGCACAAGGTAAAAATAATGCACATAATTCTTTTTCTTATTATATCTAACTTTGCAATCATGTGAGTTATGGATCAGCATAATTTCATTTGTTTTTTATTGGTTATACTTTAATAGAAGTACACTTCTTCTCCTCCACTTCAGGAAGCCATGGCAAAGGATCTACAAGAGCGTACTTCAGAACCTGACCTCAATCTAAAATCATACTTGTCTGATGCATACTTGCATCCAATTTTCCACTCGTTTGAAGAAGTTGAGTTAACCGAGGTGAAAATTGACAAGCACCAGACTCACATCACCAGTACCGCCATTAATGAAATCCACAATCACATCCCAACTCCCTCAGCAAGTGAAACAAGTACGCCATCACCATCGCCACCTCACTATGCCTATCAGTTTGAAGATCAGCCGTCGAATACTGTCCATCAGTATGCCTATCAGTTTGAAGATCAGCCGCCGAATACTGTCCATCAGTACGAAGTCGAGCAGCCTTATAATGTGTATCATTACGGCATTGAGCCGCCCTCTAATGTTTATCATTATTGAAGTGAGATTTGGTTGTTTAGATTGGTGTTTAGTTCCATTACACACAGTGCTAACCACTGTTTTGGATGTGTGAACTGTAATTATTATTCATGAATGTATAAATGCTAATGGGTTATGAGCTTTTCTTGAAAACTTGTCAACTTCTATTTACTCCTTTTGATTCGCAAGACTTGGTAAATTTTAAAAATAGGGCAGCCAATTTTATTTTATTTTTTCCAATGGAAAGAAAAACAAAAGAAACAAAGATTAAGCAGGCAGCTTGGAGACATTCGAAGGAGAGATTGGAGGCACATCTTCCATCCAAACTAACAGAGGATCGGCATTGGCCACGAGCCTCCTTTGCATTGAATTAGCCTAAATTCTCAATCTCTCGAGCAAAGCACAAGGCCTTCAGAGGAGCTTTAGCTTCAAGGAGGTGTACATATCCTCTGTCAAAGAAATTTCTCAGACATGTCTTTGAATCTGAGCAAAAAGGCGCCCATTTTGATTCACCCAAACACTTCAAGCAAAAATGAAAAATAAACCAAGAATCAAATTATGATCCGTATCCATATTGTTTCCCCATCCTAATATTAAGTGATACGAATCATTTGGATAGAATTCACATTTGAAAACCAACTTGTAAGGGAGGACTGCATAAGAAACTTAGGCTGTGTTTGATTTAGGTGTGGAATCATAATTCCACTCTCCTATTTTGCTGTATTTGGATATAGTTTTTAAAAATTGATTCCACAAACACGTTTGAATTTTTTTTTCAAAACATGTTTGGCAGAGTGAGTTTTTGAATTTTGAAGTTGGGTCTACTCAATTGTCTGCCCAGATATCCTCCCAGACAATTTTTGAATTTTTAGATCTATCGGTCGTCCGGCCAGTTGACCAAAAGAGTGCTCTTTTTTTTTTTTTTTTTTTGCAATTGTCACTTGTTATTTGAAAAAAAAAATATATTTGTTTTTGATATTTTTAAAATATAGAAATTATTTTTTTGTAAACCACAATGACAAATTATTAAAAATTAACCAAAAAAATTAAAATAAAAATTAATTTGTCATAGTAATTTTTAAAAAATAAAAAAATATTTTTAAACAAAACAATTAAAAAAAAATTCCAATCAATTATACAATCAAAAGTAATTTTAAAGCACTAGCTGAATATTTTTTTTAACAAAAAATAATATATATTTTTTAATATCTTAAATAAAAAAATATTTTCTGAATTTTTAAAATTTTTTAAATAAAAAATTTATTTTTTTCAATAATTATTTTTTTGAATTGAATTTTAAAAAGAGTTTGGTTATGAATTTTGAATGGAATTTTCAATAGCGTTTTAAGTTATTTGTTTGGTTATGAGTTATAAGTTTTTGAATTAAATTTTGAAAACTCTTTCAAAACTCATAACTAAACAACTTTTCTTATTTCAAAATTCATTTTAAAAATTAAAAATTCAATTCAAAACTCTTTTCAAACCTCATAATCAAACAAATTTTCTCTTCTCTTTTTTTTTGATTCAGTTCTTCTTTTTTTGATTCAGTAAATTTTCTCTTATCAAATCATGATTCAACAACTCACAAACTCAAAATATAATTTTATTCCCAAATCATTATTCTAAAACTAAATCAAATGCAACCTTATACTTACATGACCAAATCTACTGACAATTGAAGTATAATCGTAACATTTCATTAATTTTTTTTTATTTTTTTTATTAATTTTTTTTTTTCGTTGTCATTGTTTTGGTGATAATGTAATTCATTAAATTTTTTTTTTTCTTTTGTCTTTGTTTTGGGTTAGAAGGTGTAATTCATAAATTTTTTTTGTCTTTACTAAAGCCGTTTTCATGTAAATTTTTTTTCTTTTTTGTTTTGTCTTTGTTTTGGGTTAGAAGATGATAATGTAATTCATAATTTTTTTTTGACTTTACTAAAGGCGTTTTCATGTTTAATTTAATTTTTTTCTTTTGTCTTTATTTTGGGTTAAAAGATGTTATTCAGAAATTTATTTTGGCTTTACTAAAGCCGTTTTCATTTAAATATATATATTTTTTATTTTGTCTTTATTTTGGGTTAGAATGTGATAATGTAATTCAGAAAACCGGTTCAGTAAAACTGTTTTCTAGCCGTTTTCATTAAATTTTTTTTTTTTTCATTTTGTCTTTGTTTTGGGTTAGAAGGTGATATACATGCTCTACAGTCCGAAGCACACCCACACACTGTGCAATTCGACGAACAACAACGAAAGGTGAGACGCGAAGAGCACCGCGGAGTAGGCTCAGAAGACGAAGGCCACCGTGAGAGCTGCAGCAAGAAGGAATAAGAGAAAGATCTCAAATTTTGATGATGTATTTTTTACATACGAATGGTACTTTTTTCGTTTTTTGCTATGTAATGTAACTTGTATGTAATTTGAATTCTGATTACGAACAGAAACTTATGTAATGTAAATATTGGGTCGGAGTTGATGTTATTGTGATTCAATTGGTTTCGCTTATTTCATAAGACTGATGTTGTGCAATGAATGAATGAATGTAAAGGTTATTTGTTTTATTCAATTGGTAGTGTAGTTTTTTGTAAGAATGAGAACATTATTTGTTATATTCAATGAATAATGGTTACATTATTGGGTTCTCACGATTAAGAAGATGAACAAGTTAAGAGAATGTGTATTTCTCCTAAAATAAATTTAGCTTTGCTTTACTCCATGTGTGATTTTTAGCTTTGCTTGAAGTAAATTTAGCTTATGTTTTGGATTTAGCTTATTCATTGAATGTAACAAATTTAGCTAAATTTAGCTTAGCTTTGCTTTACTCCATAAATGCCGACACGGTTAATTCTCATGTTGCTTTACTCCCTTTCTTAAAAAGCTAAAAAATCCAAAACATTCACGTGGATGGTGATTTTGACTTGTTCATCTTCTCTTTCCGCATTCCATCGATGTCGTTCCCCATAACCGAATATGGAATGCTGAAAATCCAGAGTTGGACAAAGGATGGTTTTCGTTGATAAGAAGCAACTTGTACATTCTATGAAATTGTACCATGCAACAAATAATCAAGAGTATAAAGTCATAACCTCCAAGCGAGACGTTTGGGTGTGTGCTTGCAAGCACGATTGCAAATGGTGGTTGCGTGCATCTCTTAGTAGGACGCATGATCTTTTTGAAATAAAGCAGTACAGGGGTCCTCACCATTGTTTACACCCACGAATGAACAGGGACCACACTAATATTAGCTCCAGTTACATTGCTTCTCATCTTTTAGGACAAGTTGCGGTGAGCATACAAAATAAATGTTTACATATATATACATATTTGTTTATTTATAGTGTTCACACCAAAATAATCTGACTCATAGGTATTGTCGTATGCAGAATGAACCTGATATGCCAATTAAGAATGTCATCGAAGATATCAAAAAGACCATGAACTATAGTATATCATACAAGAATGCGTGGCATGCAAGGGCAAAGGCAATTAGAATGGTATTCGGGGATTGGGATGAATCATATAGGATGTTGCCTAAATTCGTGCATGCATTACAAACATCTAATCTTGGCACCATCGTGCAGTGGAAGCATAGATATACCGGAGGTACAACCATTATGCCCGTCTTCCACTTTGTTTTCTAGTTTTTCAAACCCGTCATCGATGGATTCAGTTATTGTAGGCCTGTTATAACCATAGATGGTACGTTCTTATACGGGAAATACACTGGTGTGTTGCTTGTAGCAACGATTGTCACTGCCAATGGCAAAGTATTACCGCTTGCATTCACTGTTGTCGATAGGGAGAGTTTGGAGTCTTGGTCGTTCTTCATTTCAAATATCAATCAACCTGTTCCATAGATAGTTAAAATAAACCTTATGTTTTGGATTTTTTAGCTTTTTAAGAAAAAGGCTTACAACACATAAAGAATGTTGGTTTGTTTGGACATAACTGTCTATGGAGCTCCTGTGTTCTATTTTTTTTCATTATTTATTACGATTAACATAATGCTCTTGTGCACGGTAAATGTAAATTTTTCATTTTTCATGTTTCTTCTTCTTTATTTTGATAACATTTCAATGTTGATTTGGTTTTTACAAGTGGATTTCTAAACAAGTTTTTTGTGTTAACAATCCATCCCTAAAATGAAATTTATAAAATATAAATTTCATTCACAACACTTAACAAAATTTCTAGTGTCACCACTAATTTTGAATGTCACGGAATTAAATCAGATGAGACACTTATTAATTATAACATTGAAAATTTTTATAAAAATATTTCACATAAATTTTTACGATTGATTTCAAGAAAAATAAATATATATATATATATATATATATATTATTTGTAACTAGTATATCATATATAATATAGAAAAAAAATGTCAAAGATATAAGTAGATATTGTTTGTTGTCATTGCTCTTTTGTCTTAATTCAAAACACTTATTCAGGCTGATTCAAAAATACCAGAATTCAGTATAATTTTAAAAACACTTATTTTGTTTTGTTTTCATAAATCTTTATATATTTTTTAGTATTTTGATAAAGTAGACAGATATATCACATATTTAAAAAATCACCACCCAATCAAATATTTTTCTTATTCAGTGAGATTGGACAAAATTGGACAAGTCATACAAACATCTTAAATCATAGTGTAAGTTTTGTATGAAATTATTATTTTTCTCATTGAGTTAAAAAAACTCGATTGATTTGGATAATATAAAATAGAGGTTTCAAACATTGTTCTTCATTTTTTAAAACTACTGATCCAATTCTTCAAATTTATGGACAATTAAAGATAAGTTAATTTGATTTGCTTAAACTTGTGCCATTAGGGACCTTAATGACAAAGTTATTTTCTATGTGAAATAGTAACGCTCGTCCACTTTTTAGAGGTCATAGAGCTTTGTTATGAAATTCAAACAAAAAGCTCATTTTGGCTCGTTCAATACCTATTGAAAAAACTTTTTCTCAATTTGTTAAGTTTTGTGACGAAATTTTAATTTCTACTATAATGCTATTATATGTATTACAAATTCAGCTCATTAAATTTTTTAAAATTTCTATTACAAGAATATAAAATTAAATGTTAGTATCTTATGATGAAATGTCTTCAAATTATTCTAATATCAAAGTTAATATTTTTTATAAAAATTATTAATTTCATTGAATGTATATTAAAAATAATACATGATATAGCGGTTTGGTTTTATTTTTTTAACTTTTTTTTGATTTTTTTTTGGAAAAATATAAATAAATTTGACAAAAAAAAATTGTTTGCTTTGATTTTGCAAATGGTTGTGGAAGAATGTGGCACCTCCCAAAAATCAGTTTTTTTTGTTGATTGGCTTGGAATGGCAGAGTGCAATCCGGTCTAAGTGGAAACCTTTAGCGAAACCCAAATGAAAATAAATCCTAAGAATGTTTGTATAATATTTTGGGTGCCTCACCCCAAATACAGTGAAATAAACCAAACGAAACTAAACCAAACAAAGCTTTATGTCCCAACCAAGTGGGCTACGATACGTGAATAATAATTTCGTCATTTCGTACTATTAAAAGCTATATGCTCGGTTAAATTAAATAAATTCGTTTAATTTTTTTACTTATCACATCCCAAGTCAATTTACGTCTTCCCCTAACATTTCCTTTTACGGTGATCTTATCACATTCTTCTCTACCATTTCATCTGCTACTCTACATTGCACATACCAAACCATCTTAGTTTGTTCTCTCTGAACATATTTTCAATTGGTACTACTCCTACCATTTAATGTATATTCATATCTATTTCTCTCTGTTCAAAACTTACCAAACACCCATCTAAGCATCCTCATCTTAACTACACTCATTTCATGAGTTTGTTGTTTCTTAATTGTCCAATATTATTGAGAGGGTAATTTGTAAACAAATTGGGTCGAGCTAGGAAGAGTCTTCTTTGGGAGTTGGACCGCGTAATGGGCCGAGATAAAGGCTGGTGTAGCTCGGTCTTAGGCCAAGAAGACATCTCATATTTTGGGTTTGGGTCGAACTATGGACCGAAGTATTGGTAGAAAGAGGACCGAGCTAAACAATAGCTCTACAGGGCGTCATCTCGAAGTCAAGACTGATAGTAATGCTTAAAGTATCACAGAGCCGAAGTAACTTGGCTGACCGCAATATTAGTCGAGGTAAAGATGTTAGCCGAAATAAGTGGGCCTGGTGGTTAGCCGAGGTATTGGTGAGGACGCCGGTCTTGGTATAGCTCGGCTGCCGGTCTTGGTATAACTCGGTCGGGCGCCATCTACATCATTACTTAAGCGTGTGACCAAGGTAACTTAGCTCGGTGTGGTTACAGCAGCTTATTAAAAGGAGGTAGCATCAATGGCGATGGCTGAGCTGTGTATAGCTCGGCAGGATAGCATCCGTTAGATCGGCTTTCGATCATACGGTCCGAAGGGCAGGGGACCGAGATAAATCAGTTCGAGCAGGAATGTATAACCGAGGTAAAAGGTTCAGCCATCTCACTTGGCTTGCAGTGATGAGACTCCTAGTAGGACTCTGCTAAGAAGAGTTAGAGTCCTACTGGGATTGTGCAAACCATCTCACTTGGTTGGTAGTGAGTAGGAGTATGACTCCTAGGAGGACTCTACTAAGGAGAGTATAGTCCTACTAGGATTGTGCAAAACCATCTCACTTGGTTGGCAGTGAGTAGGGTGTGTGATTCCTAGGAGGACTCTCATAGGGAGAGTTGGAATCCTACTAGGATTGTGCCAAAGTAAAGTCTATAAAAGCTCATGACCAGACCTTTGTACAAGTATCCCAATTCTTTCTCTAGAATACACAGAGCTTATTGTCTATTGTCTAGTTGCTGACTTAGGCATCGGAGGGGTTTCCGGCACACACCCGCCGGTTAGCTCACGTTTGTGTTTTCAGGTGGCAAAGCAACATTGTTTGGAGGAGGCAAACTTGATCAACGGGATCATACGAGAAAGTTTATTTCTTTCCCGTACAATTATGTGAACTGCAAAGTATCATTGGTCTTACAATTGTTTTATAAATTAACAACGTCAATTTTGTTAGCATCATTGATCACATAATATGCCAAAGGCACTCCACTTGAACCGACTTTGATTCAATTACAGGTGAGAATTTGTAACACAACATGAATCGTACACGAAATTAGGGGTTAGGGTTGAACATTTTCAACACAAACACAAATATGACACTATATAATAACATGATAAATAAATAGGGTTATGTCAAACCTGCATAATATGAAATTGACACAGATAACCCATTTAATAGATAATTAGTTACAAATTTTAATGTTATTTTCATTAAAGAATGCCATAAATGTTTAAATCTCTTATGTAACCTACACAATTAAATAAAGAAAATACATAAAATAGTATTTTCAGGTTAATATAGTCATTTTGTCTTTTATTTGAGAGAATATGATCTTTTCATTTATTATTTTGAAGTCAATAAAAATATTTTTTTTGAATAAAATAGAGTCAAAATTAAATTTTTGTTTTTTAATAATTTCATTTAGTAGAGATTAGTTTCAGGAAATTTAACTTAGGAAAAAACGTTAATCTTTCCATACACTTAGTATTTTTAATTGAAATTCATATTATGAAATTCATATTTGTCATTTTTTTTAAAGATAAAATTGACTTTAACCCCCTTTGCTTTACTCCATGTGTGATTTACCTCTTATATTTGAAAATAAGAACATAACCCCCTTATGACCTAGCACATGTTTCACACTTGATGTTAACTTGGATTGAACGTGTGACAGTATACTTCATTCAGTCCACAAACCACAAGAACATTATAGTTATTTCCAAATTATATAGGTAGTTTGCATATGCACATTGAAGTGACATTTACCCTTTATTAAATATGCACAATATCTTGAATTGAATAAATATACCTAAAGGGTAAAATAGTATAGTGAAATAAATCAGGTAACAAATACCATTTCTCATCTAGTATAATAGACGACAGATTCAAATATATAACCCTACCTTCATATTACAAAGTGAAATACTGAATAAAGGTGTGTATATATATCTAGTACTATTATAAAGAGAAGTCGTGTTTGGGTGTTTATGTCTTATATTTTGGGTTTTCTATTAGATAATTAGATAATTTTCTCGGTTTTGTACGATAATTTCGCAAACTGAGAAATTGTTAGTTTTGTATAACTAAAAAAATAATATTTTATTTTTATTAAATTTTATATTCAATATTGGTCATGTTTGATAAATCTCATTGTGTGGACTCAAAAAATATATATTTTATTAAAAATAATTGTGTATAATAAAAATTATGAAATTTGTAAGTTTTGAAAAAAAAAAAAGAAAAAAAAGAGTAAAATTCCACTTCAGCAATACTATTTGAATAAGAGAAAATATCTAGTACTTTTGAGGCATGGTTAGGTGATTTTCAAAATATTTATGATTGATGGGGAGGGTGGGGCCTACAATTTTGTATTAGGGCATAAGGTATAATGCTTGGTGATTAGTGGATAACATTGTCATGTGGTGCACTTGTAACACCTAATAATTTTCTACTAAACACTCAAGGAATTGACAATTCCTTCTTCTTTTAATAAAGGTAAAACAGTTTTACATAAATAAATATTTTGAAAATAAGATTTTATGGGTTAACAAAAAAGAAAGAGAACTTAATGGAACATGAACATTACTAATAGGACTTTTAAGTAATTAACCCAATTAATAGGACTTCTTCCTTAAAATTTAAGAAAGACAAAAAGAAAATTTGATATTGAAGATTAAATTCAAAAACAAAAAATTAATAGAGCAGCAATATATATTGACAAAATTTGTATAAATTTTTTGATGCGGATCTTTCCCCTAAAAAAAATGTAAATGATTTTCATTTGTAATAAAAGGTAAATTGAATCCCTAGTCGTGCAATTTGCTTCTTGTCTCAAATCAATTTGATTCTTGAAGCTCTAATTGCATCAACTTTTATCCTTTAATTTTACACAATGCATGAATTAAGTGCAACGGATAATATCTATTAAGAGATTAGACCAAAATCAAAGGCAAAATAATTCATTCAAAATGGAATATATCACTCACACTAATCCCTTAATTACTTTGAGAATAATAAATTGACTATTTTAGTCTTGATTTTAATCCAATTTCTAAACACTGAATAAAGGTGAAATACTGAATAAAATTGACTTTAAGAGAACATGATTTTTTTTTAAAATTGACTTTATGAGAACATGATTTTTTTTTTTTCCAAAACTATCAAATTTTGAATTTTTCAGATTCATTTCAATTTTCAGATTTTGAATTCAATCATATAGTTTACAGTCTTATTTTCTGAAACAAAATGATCATATATATGTAAGCATGTGGACCTCGAATTGAAATTGCCAGTCCACCTTAATTCTCAATTCATGAATTTCATAATATGAATTTCAATTCTCAATTCTCAATTATATGAATTTCATAATATGACATTAACATTTCTCAATTATATGAATTTCAATTCGCATAATTTTATTCTTAATTAAAAAAAAATTCCTTTTATTTATAAGCAAAAAATAAAATTTCTAATTCAACAAATATAGGTTGGTTTATTCACAATTCAAAATTTCAAACCCTAATTTCAAAAAATATAGAATAATTTCAACAAATTGAAAACCCTAAGTTAACCACAAGCATAATTTAACCACAAGAATAATTTCAACAAATTGAAAATCCTAATTTCAACAAATTGAAAACCCTAATTTGGAATTCCTGTATAACACAATAATTACCAATTCAAAACCCTAATTACCAATTCAAACCCTAATTACAAACCCTAATTTCTGTATAATCCTAATTCCAAACCGTAATTACTAATTCAAAATCACACATTCACAATTTCTGCATAACACAACAAATACATCAGATTCAAATGAGATAGAGAGAGATAGATGTCATACCACGGAGAGAGAGAGAGCAGAGACAGAAAATGAGAGCATGGAGAGAGTCTGAGAGCAGAGCGAGAGTGAGAATCTGAGAGTAGAGGGAGAGCTCGAGCAAACAGAGGGGAAAGCGAGAGCGAGAGTCTGAGAGGGAGGAGAAAAAAACGTAAGTGAAAAAACGTGATTGCAAATGAGGGTGCTTGGGGTTTTATATAAATTGTAAAAGCGTGGTTTCAATCCACGCTTTCATTAATCAACAATGAAAACGTGATTGTAAATCACGTTTTCTTAAGAAAATGAATATGCACAGTGAAAGTGTGATTTTTCAGAAAACAAATTAAACGACATGCACAGTGAAAACGTGGTTTTCAGAAAAAAAAAATTTATGTTAAAAGCGTAGTTTGCAACCACGCTTTCTTAATTAAAAGCGTGGTTTCTAATAGCGCTTTCACTATTCATCAAATTTTCGATCCCAAACAGTAAAAATGTGATTTGTAATAGTATTTTATCTTAATTTAAAAATTCTGTCCAAAATAAACCTAATTTAAGAATTAAGATAATAAATTGGCATAATATGAAAAAAGCCACTTCCAAACGAGCTCTAAAAAAACTGTCATCCCCCGAAATTTGGAATTTGTCCTGCACACACCACTGAGAGAAAGAGAGTGACAGACTCATCCTCTTTGGTTCCAACAGTCATTTATGTCCATACAAATTGCATTACCTCACCAAGCGAAAATGCCTCCTCACCCCCTACAATCTCCCATCCACTGTTTCCATGGCGCCCGCCTCTGCGATTCCTCAGAATTTTCCTTTCTCTCTTCCCAATCACAACCGTTCAAGATCCTTCTTCCAAGACGGTCCCAATTCTGCAAAAAAACCCACTAGAATCCATCCAAAAATACGTACAGTTGCTTTCAATGGCGTCCAAATCAAACACACCCAGCGAAACTTCCTCGAACCTTCACTACCCATTAGAGTTCTGGTACCTCACTCCATGTTTTTGCAAGTGGGTCCTCGTAAAACTCACTCTGCTCCCAGAATCCAGGCCAAATCAATGGGTTCAGACAGTAGTTCTGCTTCTACAAGCCTTCAAAGTGTGAGCAGCAATTTTCTCACATCTTTGCTTAATATTGAATTGTTGTTTGGATGGCTTGTTTTAATGGGTTTTTTTGTGTACCTATTAGGTGTCTGGTATATTGCATTTGATTGTCTCGCTTGGGATTATACTCACAATGGATAAGGTCTTGAAAAAGGCGTTTATGGCAGCTGCAATTAAATTCCCAAGTGCTCTTTTTGGGATGTTTTGTGTGTTCACCATTCTTATGGTTCTTGATTCTACTGTCCCCGCTGCTGCAACCAGTTTGATGAACTTTTTCGAGCCTGCGCTTTTGTTTATCCAGAGGTGGCTTCCATTGTTCTATGTTCCCTCATTGGTAGTATTGCCTCTAGCTGTTAAAGATATCCCTGCTGCTTCTGGCATTAAGATCTGTTTCATCTTAGGTATGTGAACTTTGGATACTTCATTGCATGGAGCATTTTGACATTTAATTTTCTTCTTGTGGGAAGTGAAACTTCTGGTCTATTATTTAGCAGTGAAGTCCAATGCTTTGTACCCATTATGTTTTCTTGCTACGGTGTTTATGGTGAATTATCGTGGTCAGTCATGAATAATGATATTTATCCAAGTGAATGCTTAAAATTGCTATGACTTGTACTTTTAGATATTGTCTAGTACTTTTTTGAGCATTTCTACATAACTAATATTGTCCTTCAGAAATTAAATTTGGTTTGGAGACTCTTACACCCCTGAAACATCACTTTCAAAGATACATCTGATTTAGCTGCCAAGGATTCCAAAATTGTTTCTTTAAGAAACAACACCATGACTTTACCCAATTCAATTTGTGCAATTTGATGATTCTGCTTATGGAAATCATAATGTAAGTATTCACATGGTTGGTGCTAGTTGATTTAGATTCTTGTTTGATTCTTGTTTGTGTTTCGTGTCTCACCCATCCTGGTTAGGTTTATCAATTTTTAACATAAACTTTCTACTGTCTTGTTAATCTCCCTATGGACATGTATGTGTAAGCCAGTTTCTTTATGTAACAGTGTGTTACTGTACTGGCTTTTTGCAGTTGCAGGCTGGCTGGCTTCACTTTCTGTTGCTGGTTATACAGCTATAGCCGTGAGAAAAATGGTGAAAACAGAAATGATACCTGCTGAGCCTATGTCAAAACCTTCTCCTTTTTCTCCCTTAGAGGTGTGGATCTGGAGTGGGACTTTCATTGTATCATTTGTTGCTGCACTTTTTTACCCAACAGTACTTGGAACAAACGCTAGAACATGCCTGCCTTTCCTACTTGCATCCACTGTGCTGGGCTATATGGTTGGTTCTCGGTAAAATACACTCTCTGTTTGTTTTATTTTTAAGTTGTATCTTATGATATATATTCGGTTTCTTGTTTCGAAATTTCATCAATTCGTTTAATTTTGGCCTTCAGGTTGCCAGCTGGTGTGAAAAAGGTTTTCCATCCAATTATTTGTTGTGCACTATCTGCAGATCTAGCAGCTTTTGCATTCGGTTATCTTTCTCGTTCTGGAATTGATCCTGTTCTAGGTACACAAGTTCCGGGTTTCCTTATGTTAGATACGCTTACTTTTGGTTGCGAAAAGACAGTGGAACGGGTTAAACATGGAATCTTGTAATAGCTTTTCCAAACTCTAAGACTAGTCCATCATCTTCTTGTTGGCAACCAAACGGAGTAATTGCTAGTTAGAATATTATAATCTATTTTAACTTTCACAGGACATTACCTCACAAAGGCCTCATCTAATCCTGGAGCTGGTGACATTCTAATGGGATTTTTGGGATCTGTTATTATCTCCTTTTCCTTTTCAATGTTCAAACAGAGAAAGGTAACCTATTATCCTGCACATTTAACGAGTAAGTAGGCAGAATTATTCTCTTTTTTTTTTTCTTTGTCTATTTTTGTTCATGCTGTATTCCATTTCAGCTTGTTAAGAGGCATGCCGCTGAAATTTTTACGTCAGTCATCATTGCAACAATATTCTCATTGTATTCTACTGCTCTCATTGGACGCCTGGTTGGGTTAGAACCATCTTTAACCATTTCAATTCTACCCCGATGTATAACTGTGGCGCTAGCCCTCAGCATTGTGTCTTTTTTCGAAGGTACAATAAAGAAACTAAATTTATATTAATTTGCCTTTGTAAGATCATGTTTTGTTTATCAAATAATTTCATAATGAATTGATTTTAATAGGATTTTTTCTTTTTTTCTCAAATTGGTTTTAGGTGCCAACTCATCTCTCACAGCTGCTGCTGTTGTATTAACTGGTCTGGTTGGAGCAAACTTTGTGCAAGCAATGCTTGATAAACTTCGCTTTGACGATCCAATTGCTCGAGGAATTGCAACTGCATCTAGGTATGTACTTTTTTTTCCTGCGATAATAAGTGACTATTAAACTGTATATTCTGAACAAATGCAACAGATCGCTGTTTGGGATTCAACAATCACACAATGTAAACTCAAAATCAGCTGACCTTGTAACAGACTTCTAAATGGTGGTTGCTGAAAGATGATTTAGGAACAAAATTTTACATATTAATGATTATCCTTAATTTATTTGAAGTTTGCAAGAAAGTGAAACGACACGTTAGATATTATCTGGTAAACCAGATAGGGAAAGTCAGGATTTTGCAAGTAGACCTTGTGTAAAATTTTGAGATTAGTTTAGTGACATCAGAGTTCATTTTTCATGAATTACAAAAATTAGAAGAAAAAAAAAATTATGTGCATGGTGGTGAAGTAACGCCAAAAAATTATGTTTATCGTGCCATTAATATTTTCTTGACACTTGCTCTTTGTCTAATTGTTTCAGTGCTCATGGACTGGGAACAGCGGCATTGTCAGCAAAGGAACCCGTGGCTCTTCCATTTTGTGCCATTGCTTATGCTCTCACCGGTATATTTGGCTCCCTCTTTTGCTCAGTTCCGGCTGTCAGACAAAGCTTGCTCGCGATAGTTGGTTAGAATAATCAACACCTCAAACAGTATTTTGTTTTGGTTATTGGTAATTGTAATTATTTTCTTTGATTAGAGTTCCTACCATTGTACAAAATTGGTTTTAGACAAATTTTGAGAGAAAAATAACACCTTATTGATTGACTAATATAATTATTCTAGATTTATGATGTATGCAAGTTGAAACAAGAAAAGTTGTTGAGCAGCCCAGAACAGGTTATGTCAAGTCTACATGTTTTCCTCCAACTACTAGGTTTTCAACCCTTGCAGACGGCTGCAAACCACCTCTAAACGGGGCGTATTTGTATAATTTTTATAGTTGAAGAGTCAATATATGCAGATTCATAAATGAAAAATGTAAAATAATATTCACTAATAATTGAAAGAATCTAGTGTAACTAATCCAATTTTTAATCCAAACCATCCTGTTAATCTTTCGTATGAGAACTATTCAATCCTATCCTCGAACAATTAGTCTTCTCTTCTGATTATCTCAACATCTAATGCTAAAAAATTATCTTTTAAATTTTATCACATTATTTATTTTATTCTACCGAATAATCTTATATATATAATCATAATCATACTATTAGAAAGTGTGAACCTAAAATATTAGTTATTATCTTAAACAGAAGACTAGGAAGATTAATGGGTGTAATACAACCTAAAATTACTTGACTTTAACAATTTTTTTAACTTGATTTAGGGTTGGATTAATAATGATATAGAAATAGAAGAAACATCCAAACAGTCTATGTAGCATATTTGTATTATTTATTTTTAAATAAAAACTCATCAAAATAAATTATTATTTTAAAAAAATATTATTACCATATCATTTTTTATATATAATTTTTATTAAAAAACAATTGGTGGGGACACCGTGTATTGTGACTATGGTTAATTTCAAGAAAATTAAAGTGAGATTTGGCAATTGTTTTATTAATTATTTTAAAAATCTTTATATGTTTAATAATTGATAAAAATATATATATTTTTTATGTTTTCTAATTTCCTTTTTAGCTCAAAACAAGCAGGCTTTTAAACAATTTTTGTAGTCATGCCAAACAGCTCCTAAAACCCATATTGGAGTGAGTGGTATACACGTACATGAAGTGAGCGTGAGCTCGAAAGTTCGTTGCTCCACCATGAGAGAGTGCTTTGAGATTTGAGCACCTCAGCCAACACATCCAACGCTTCAACAAGAATTCACAGAGAGAGAGAGAGAGAGAGAGAGCCCTGCTCTCAAGTCTCAATTGCATAGTTTGCATGTAAGTTTCTATCTCAATTAGCTCTGAAATACCTTCTTTATCTTTCGAATTTCACTGTTTGATCTTTCTGCTTAATGGGTACCCTTTATATCTGCTTAATTTTCGCTTAATCTTTCTGGGTTGGTATGATTTTGCTTGTATATGTGTTGGGTATGATGGGTTTGTGATTAGTACTGTATCTGAGTCTGCTGCTATGTCATATTGATTCACTGATTTTGGCTCTGATTTTCTCAGTGTGCTTATTAGATGATATTTATGGTGCAATAATCTTCAAATTCAGAATCTATTTTTACCATAATTTGAAGAGGTTGTAGTCTTCTGCAATTTCATGGGGCTCCGTGGCTTTGTGAATTATTTCAAATTGTGATTTGGTTTGCCTACTCATGCAGTGCTCTTTGTTTTGCAACAGCTAAAAAAATCACATTTTTTTCTTAACTTTTTGTTTATCTTTAACAAATTATTTTTTATTTTTTGTAAAAAATTATGCTCTTCAGGTAGTTCTAGTGTACAAGGATCTAAAAAGTGAAATAAAATTTTAAACTTCCATAAAAGTTCACTAATGACCCCCCCCCCCCCCCCCCCCCCCACCCCCAAAAAACAAAAAAAAAAAAAAAAAAATTGTTTTTTTTTTTTAATTTTCAAATCTGTCTAAACTGTAGGACTTAAAAGTGAAATTTTTTTTTGATTTTTTTAAAGTTAACTAAAGATGAAAAAAAAAATTAAATAAAAAAAACCAACAAAAATGCTGCTAAAAATGCACTTGCCAAACTCTGTCCTTTGTTTTGACTTAATTTGTTATACCATTGTGAAAATTTAGAATATGAGACGTATTCTACATTGTAAAAATCATTGTGAATTACATAAAGTAGTCCTTAATTTAATTTAAGAATGTAGCATTACTCTAGAATCTTCATATTCTCTTTGAGAATTTAACATTGTTTTTGAAATATCCTGGATAATGATGTATATTTGAGCCTTGGGGTGTTATTTCATTATGTGGGCTATATAAAAAGATAATAATTTTGGGATATTATTTAGGATAGTATTAGTTTGTAATATTTACAGCCCTTGTTTCATTAAAAAAATCATGTGTTTTTCATTTTTTTCCCCCCTAGTTATATTATGTGTTAAGAAGTGATGTTGTTGTTATTTTATGTTTTCTATTTTCTTTTTCCAGAAAACACCAGCATACTTTTTTTATACATATAGTCATTGCTTTATTTCCAAAAACACGAAAAACGAAAACGACGAAAATGAAAACAGAACCAAACACCTATGGCGGATTGAGTTGTTGGAGTTCGAAGTTCTTATAGAAATCTTTGTGTGTAGCTGCAGCACTGAGACATCCAACAGTAGTCATGAAAATGGGGGCATACCACAATAGAAACCCTATGATATCTGACCCTAACACCGAGGGATCCGTTCCCCATTTTGCCTGGAATTATCCTGGAAATATCTTTTCTGCAACAAAGATTGGCTTAAATCCCTTTCAAGCAAGTCCAATGGATCCAAAGCCAGATCTTTTTACTGCTGTTAGCCTCCACTCTTTTGCCCCAATGACTGAACCGGCAAAGAATGATACCGAGTCTGAGACTAAACCAACCAAGGTTAAAAAAAAGAAGTCCGCAGCAAAAAGTTCAGATCAAAATGCACCTAAGGTATCAAGAACCCAAAAGAAATCTTCTGCTTCAAAAAAGACTAAGAAACAATTTGAGCCAGGAACGAAGATTGAGAGGAAGGATCCTAACATGGTTTTCAACGAAGCCAGGTTGGATTTTTCAGTGGTTCCTCCACCGTATTGTTCTTGTACCGGTGTTGCTAGAAGTTGCTATAAATGGGGTACTGGAGGATGGCAATCCTCATGTTGCAACACGAACATATCTGAATATCCACTCCCCATGAGTCCCTCAAAGCCTGGGGCTCGCGTGCCTGGGAGGAAAATGAGCATTGGTGCATATGGGAAACTTCTGTGTAGACTCGCAGCTGAGGGTCTGGACCTTTCTCATCCGGTTGACCTCAAGGACCATTGGGCTAGACATGGTACGAATAAGTTTGTCACAATTAAGACAATTAAGTGAAGATCTGAAAAGGTCACGGCTAGGTATATCTTGGCTTGTTCATGTAAATTATTTGTCTTTCCTCTTAGATGTAGTTTCTGCTGTATGTATATTTAGGGCACATGGGAACACCTTTTTGGGAGCATACTTATCCCTAATAGTAGTATCTTCTCCTTTCTTGCTTTTAAGCTTCTAAGTGGGTATGTTTTTGAGCTCATGATCAGTTATTTTTCATATTTCCTTTGCGAATATACTAAATGTTGCCAAGTAATCTTATAGAATTATGAACACATTTAGTCACATTGGTTTTGATTTTTGAATATGATTAGCGGTTTCATGTTTGTAGCATAAGGTTTTCCTAATTGAACCAAACCGAACTGTGCACACCCCTATCTTCTGAACTCAATTTTATTTCTTCTTTTGCTTCTATATATTACAAATCTCCACAAAGTTCCAATTATAAATAAACAAATGGAGTGTTTCTCATTCTTATGAGTATATCCTAACACTCAACTAGAAACATCAGAGGGAGGGGAATCTGAAGGAAAATGCTGATTGGGGAGAGGGATAATTTGAGATGAGTGTGGTGCCTTGGCTTAATATATAAGACTCTCTTTAGGCTTTTGTGGCTTCCAATGGAGCTGCAGCCCGATTGGCTACGATTTGCTCGTACAGGTCTCTGATCTTCAAGCCGACTATGGTTTGGAAGAGACCAGTTCCATTGCTGCTGCCGGGAAAATCGGAGTGCTTCAACATTTGTTGGGTAATTTCACCATAGAACTTGGTAGAGATGTTACTGAGATGGCTCTCAACATAAATGAGTTCATCTAATCTGTCAAATTGACCATCCATCTCCAGGACAGAGACCTAAGAGAAACAAATGAAACAAAGAAAGACTATAAACATCACATTAAATGAAACAAATGAATGGTATGGATGTAGTATAAAATAGCACAATGTTATTTTAGCGTAGCATATACTGCTAAAGTGAGTGTTTTTATGTTACAGTATGCTATTTTAATACTACTACACCTAAATACTAAATACCACACTAGAGATGCTCATGTTCTAAGTTGAGGTTATATAGTGGATGATAGGGGAAAAACTATGTTCCCTGAAAATGAAGTGCATTGTGTGGATTCAAACTTCTTATGGTGTTGGTCACCTTCAAAATAAATCTAATTCACACGTCATTTTTAGGTTAAATTTCATAATACTTCTGTATACCTAGTTTGTTGGATGACTAAGATGCTATTGAAATGTGTCCCACATCGCTTGGGGTTGCCCCATCGGTGCTAGTTATAAGACTCTAGTTTTCCTCTTCTTAATACCTGGGTTTTAAGAAGAAGTATGGCCTGGACTTTTTAATTAATGCATGGTGTGAGTTTTTGAAGCTTGAGATAGGATTGTAAAACACACTAAGCAACTCGAGCTTAACACATTTAAAGCTTGTAAGTTTTCAAGTCAAACTTGTCAAACTCGAACAAGCTTCAACTTGCTTAACTTGATTGTACGTACTATGAAAAATCAAGCTACTTGAGCTTGACTCGATTAAAGCTTTGCTCAAGATCAGCTCAAAAACTAAATAAGTTAAATTTGAACACATTTTGAAATTTATTAAGTTTTCAAGCCAAATTGAAACTACTTATTACTCGGCTCATTTACAGGCCTAGGTTGAGATTGCATACCTCATGACCAAAGTAAGCGTCGGGACCATAGGAAAACTTGATGCCAGGGTAGGAGCAAGTGAGTTTCCTCCCACAGGGTATCCATGAGATGGTGGAGCCTTCGTCAAAAAGGTAGACTGGGCTGAAAAACTTCACACCTTCTTTCATTATCAACCTCACTCTCAAAACCTTCCCTTCATTATCATCTGGAATGAGTTGGGTTGGCAACACTTCTATCACTGCATCTGCATATTGCTTCTGTGGATCTACACCATAAAGAAAGCAGACACGAAGAACATGTGCATGAGAGAGAGAGAGTCTACTGTGTAACAGGAAAACATGTATACTCATCTACTTGCCAATGTAGGCATCAAAATCTGGCTTTCGGGCTTCGATACTTGCTTTGATGCTCTCAAGACTGTGTCCTCTCTCAGCCATGTCCCTCTGCATTCTTCAAACACAAAATTAGATCACAATAATTGAAGGACACACCATAGTCAATTACTTTCCAAAAAATGTCTTAGCATTGGATTCACCAATGCTAGGAATATAGAAATAAAACACAAAACAAATTCATTTTGATTAGAAAGGGCGGCATTCACCTGAATTTTCCAGGCGAATTTAACCTCGTTGCTGATGTCCAAGTAGATGCTAAAGTCCAAGAGGTCCCTTACACGTTCGTCATACCTACACGTATATGCAAAATTTTTATTTCTTGTTAAACCGGCTTAGGATATCTTGATTATATCACCTCCATCACCAAAATAATAATGCTATAAATCTAAAAAAATTATAAAAAAGTTTTCGAACTGCAATATGACAACACTGCATTCATCCTAATAAAGTGTGAGTCTCGTCCAAAGTTAATTGAATGCTACTAGCCCTTCCATCAACCATAAGAACCATCCCCAAACCTATTTCTTGGAGGGTTTTTATTTATTTATTTTAAGTGTTCCTTTTTCCTTTTTGTCTTTTTTAATCGAGCCTCTAAATTTACCCTACCATGTGAAAGCAGGCCATCAGATAGGCTAGGCCCTTATGGTGTCCTATTGGCTTCCAAATCACCATGAACTGGAAATTGTATTTTATATATCAAAATATTATCCTCTAAAAGACAGTACCTCAAAAAAATATTTAAAATTTTTAATATGGGGATCAAATTTATTTTAAATGTAACTTATATTACACTTTAAGGTATCGTTTGGGAACAGGTTATTCTAATAATTTTTTAATTTTTTGGCCAAATATGGGATAAAAAAAAATTAGTATATTTGGAATGACTTTTTAATTTTTTACGAAAAGATGTGTAAAAAGTAGAGCAAAAATGAAATCTTTGACTTTTTGATATATGTTATAGATTTTTTTAGTAATTTTTTTACTTTTAAACTTAAAGTGTTGCATGCCAAACGAAACCTAAGTCTACATTTTAGTAATTTTTTGAGAACAAATTATTTTACTAAGTTTTTATGAAAAGATATGTTAAAAAATAGAGAGAGTAATGTAATAATTTATAATAATTTTTTAATTAAAATATGTAATCACCAAACCAGACTGCTCAAGATAGTCTTTTAATAAACATAACTTTTTTCTTTGGCCTCTTTTTGGCAAAAGATTAAGGAGTTATTTGGGATGTCCTAAAAAAGTGTACTTTTTGACTTTTTATGAAAAATAAGTTGAGTATGAAGTGATGTGGTAGCGAGGTGATGTGACTTAAATAGGATGATGTAACTTAAATAAGATAGTAACTTTTTGACTTTTTAACTTTTTTTGAAGATGTCCAATCAAATCTAAAAGTCAATTTTAACCTTTTTTTAGATCACATTATTTCTCTATATTTTTACATATTTTTTCAAACAAATAAAAAGCCAAAAACTTATATTTTAATCTACTGTCCAAAACAACCCTTTATATTGGGTTCGTAGGGACCCACCACGGGTCCCGTTTTGATAATCTGAACCGTTCAATGTGTAGAACTTATCGAGTACTATATGTCTGTAAAAAATCACGTTGATCGGATATCGATAGCTATGTGAACAAAACAATTTTTTATCAACCGTCAATTTTTTCACCGTCCATTTTTTTTATACAAAACTGATTTGATCACATAGCTATCGATATCCAATCAACGTGATTTTATATAGGCATGTAGTACTCGACGAGTTCTACACATTGAACGGTTCAGATTTTCAAAACGGGACCCGTAGTGGACCCCCACGAGTCCAACAATACGATCCAGTCTGATCCCGAACTGAACAGAAGCTGAACCCTAAAAAAGTTACGATGACATAATATTGATTGAGAAGGTAAGTGACATGGCGTGCTGCTATTCGCTGAAACAAAAAAAATAAAAAATAAAATTTTTTTTTTGGGGCCAATCAGGGTCTACACGCACGACCCACAGTGACCCCCACTGGGGGGTCTTAGGCATTTTTCATATAAATAATGCAGGTATATATAATATCAACCGTGCTAAAGGCCTCGAAAGGGGGGTGCGAATTTGCCTCGAAAAGATGTTTTGTTTTGTTTTTTTTTTGGTTTTGTTTTATGTTGGTTTGGTTTTGTTTTGTTTTGTTTTAAAGGGTTTTTATGTGTATCCTAAAACTTAATAATAATAAAAAAATCAAACCAATACATCCCAACAAATAAAATAAAATTTTAAAAAAAACCAACATAGCTCAACAAATAGAAAAAAAAGAAAAAAAAAAACAGTTGGGTTAGACTGATTGAGTGATAAAATTGACTGATCAGTTAGACTGCTGGTTAAAATTTGTTAATTCCATATAATTTTGTACAAGTCTTTACTATATTTTTATTTCAAATCAGAAAGACTCGGAAGAAATAAAAACTTAAATCTTAAATCCTAAACTCTAAACCCACCCCTACACATAATCATCCTAAAAAATAAAAATAAAAAATTACAACAGCCCAACAAATAAATAAATAAATAAAAACAACCAAACTAACACAACCCAACTCATATAGTTTTGTACGAGTCTTTACTTTATTTTTATTTCAAATTAGAAAGACTCGGATAAAATAAAAACCTAAATCTTAAATCCTAAGCTTTAAACCCACTCCTACACATAACCATCCTTTAAAAAAAAAAAAAAAAAAAAAAAAAAAAAAAAAAAAAAAAAAAATTACGATAGCTTAACAAATAAATAAATAAATAAAAACAATCAAACTAACACAACCCAACAAATAAATAAAAATAAAAATAAAAACAACCAAACCAACACAGTTTCAAAGAAAAAAAAAAAAAAAACTTTTTCGAGCCACGCTCGAGGCCTCAAATTCGAGGCCTCAATCTTTTTCCATATAATGGCCCTGTTTGGTAGAGCTTATTTCTAGCTTATTTCAGCTTTTAGCTTAATTTAAGTTATTTTGATGTGTTTGGTTCAGCTTAATAATACAGCTTATAGCTTTTTGTAAGTCAAAAATCAACTTAATCTTTGAGTGGGGGAGGCAAAGCTTAATTTATAAGTCAAAAATCAGCTTATATTCACAGTTATAAGCTATAAGGTGTTAGACTATAAGTTATAATCACTTTCCCACAGCTCTACCAAACGGGCCAATATATTGAAGCGTCCAAAAGTCTACTCTTGAGAAGGTACATAATACATACATATATATATATATATATATATAATTCTTACAAAATATACAAATAGCCTCAGAAAATTTGAAAATAAATTTGAGCCCAAAGCATGACAAAAGGCCCAAGAAGAAAAAAAAAGTCAGGACAAGACAATCGAATTTCCTCAGCCATACGATAGTAGGTTAATATCTTCCTATCCTCACAAAATTGTTTAGACTTTTATTAATCCCTGCACTAGCAAGGCACAAAAGCTTAATAATATAAATTATAATGAATAAATAAAAAATCAACGAAGTAACTAAATAATTTTATAGAATTTGTTATCCATTGCTATAAGTTCAAACAATTCTTAGAGAATATTATATAGCCACACATTTGATAAGAATTTCTTTTAAAAACCATAGTTGCTACACTATCCATCAATAAGAAAACTCAGTTCATTGAATTTGTTTTAGAAAAATAGATGAATATTTAATGAAAAATAAATAGTTCAATGGTTCAAAGACTCCCCAAAATCTAATTTCATTCAAGTATCTTCCGATCAATCTAGAGATCATTTTGAATTCCATTAGTAATGAGGGTTCGGAATATCAGAATCAGAGAGATTCACAGCTAAAAGAAAGAAAGAATTCTTTGGGTCCCCACTTTCAATAAACAGAATGAACAGAGATAGAATTTTTAAAAGATGAAATCAAAGAAGAGAAAGGGAATTTCAGGACATAAGAAACTCACATTGGGTGCAACCCTTCAATGACAAGGATCTTAGGAGGCTTGATGAGCTCAGGAGGGTCAAGAAGACCAGTGACATGATTATAAATAGGCTTATCAACAGCAACACCATCCTTGATAGCCTTAACTTGCTCATACATGAGATCAAAGTCATTGGCTCTAGGGTCAAGTGCAGTGACCCCCTTCTCTTTCCTACCAGTCCTATCAAGTGAGTGATAATCATCCAAACAAATCACAGTGGTCATGTCACTGAGGAGTGTGTTGGAGTCTGGATTCCCACCCTTTGGTGGCTCAGCAGCCCCTCCAAACACATTTGTCATCCTCCTCATGAAGGTGCTCTTCCCACAACCTGAGTCAGCTGCCAAACCTATCACCACTGTCTTTTCCTGAGCTGAGCATGTTATGGTGGTGCTTGTACTCTCTCTCCTGCTGTTTTGCTTGCTTGTTCTGTAGAAAACTATCTGTTTCTGGTGAAATCCCAAGTGGGTTTTTGTGGGTGCTGAGACTGAGCAAGTGGAGTAGAGGGATTGGATGCAGGCTGCCATTTTCTCTCTCTTAGTTTGAGATGGTTTGGAGAGAGATAGAGAGAGAGAGGACCTTAGCTAGTTTTGGGAGGTGACATGAAATGGGTTTTGGTTAGTTTTTTCGAAGGAGAAGGTTGAGAACAGAAAAATGAAGAAGAGGGGGTATGTGGTTAGAGAAACAGATTGGCAGTTTTGAAGGATAGGAAAGAGTTTGATTTGATGAAGGAAGGCTGATGTGGCAATATGGGTTTCTGTGACTACCCCTTGCTTTGGACAAATTTGTAGGTGATTTTAAGGTGGGAGGGAGAGGGACATGGATGGGTGTAAATCAGTGGGCTAGGGGTACAATTGTCGACTTCTTTAAAACAAAATATGTTTTCTTTTTTATTGTGGGGAAAAAAGGGGGGGATGTAATTGTTGATGAGGTGATGGTGTTTGTGATAAACATAGGTATGGAGAAGCTTGGTGGTGATTTGTTGCAGCTTGGATATTTGGCATGCCACTTGGCAGCAATAGAGTGGGTAATTGAAGATGAGGGAGGAAGGGTGTGGAGTGGAGGAGGAAGGAGGCATGGTCCTTATGTCAGCCAATTCAACTTTGGACACTATTTTGAACGATTTTGAGTGAGGTCTAACCTCAATATCATATCATTAAGGATTATTTAGGGATGATAAATTAGGAGATACACCATTGTTGTTAAATCAATGAGTTCTATAATATGTTCAAACTTTGTTTGTTTGTCGTTGGAGTAGATCTGAAACAAATTTTAATTAGATTAAGATTTATTTATTTGTATATTGCATACAATAGAGTTCAGCCAAATATATAACTATTCAAATTTGATTTAAAATTTTAACAAAGTTCAGAATATGTTTAAATTTAATGAATCAATTTAAAATGAACTAATCAAATTGAAGTAATTTTGGTTCATTTCACAACCCTATCCAAAAGTGATGGACAAGAAATGGAACATAAGAGACTACAAATTAAAGTATCATTTTTGACTTTTTACAAAAAGATTGTGTAAAAAAAATAGAAATAATATCACCCAAATAAGTACACTTATCTAAATAAATGCATTTATATAGGTTATGCCAAATAGGACCTAAGTATTGCTTTTCCTTTTTAATTTTAATATTTTATTATTATTATTTGATAGAGCAAATTAAAGAGGTGCTCAGAAAACCAAACAGCCGTTAAAACAGCTCATGAACCTGGTTTTCATGTTAGTTGTTAGATACCCAACTAGGAAAAGTCAAATTTCCAAAACCACCAATGTTTATAAAATGTAGTAGTAAGCCAGTACATGGTATTGAAAAGTGATCAAATTTTATAGTAGTGTTCAGTTCAAATCAATATTATATAGAACGCTGTCAACCACATTCTTATAAACAAAAATATGCCCCTAAATGCCACATTGTTATTTATGCCAAACCAATATATAAGTTAATCTGTCACATTCAACCAAAAGACAAGTATTTTAAACTTGCAAAAGAGTCTAGGCACTTCCAGTTCCAAAAGACAAGTATTTTTAACTTGCAAAAGAGTCTAGGCACTTCCAGTTCCAAAAGACAAGTATTTTAAACTTGCAAAAGAGTCTAGGCACTTCCAGTTGTAGGCAGTCAACAGAATTGCATTGTAATTAGTTAGCAGATGCTAGGGCATGGATGGCATTGTAGAGGATCATTTATGTTTTCATGTTTTCAGAAACACAAATAATGAAGAAAAAAAAAATGCATGTTGTGTTCATATAATTTAAATGGACAACTTGTCACCGTCATTGTTTCAAATGAATTGTTTCCGAGTATATTCAGATTCGATCCAACCTGGCCCGGAAATTTAACCGGATATTAGATGCTGTTAGGGCTGACAGAATGAAATTGCAAAAAAACCTTGTTTGATATGATGAAGGCTCGGGATACAGGATGATTGGACGATCAATTGTGGTCTACTCAAAACCATAAATATGTATTGAAAGAAAGCAGCAGCTATAGTAGCCAAGCATGATCCGATCACTAAAACATGAGAAGTAAGAACATACAAGGTTCTTCAATGGCTGGAAAAAGGGAGAGAATAACCTATAGAATATAGAACCCCCCCCCCCCCCCCCCCCCCCCAAAAAAAAAAAAAAAAAAACAACATATTGCATGTATGTCAACCAGTCTCTCAAAACTCAAATCAACTATTTCACTGATGAAAAGGGAGGGAAGGAAGAATATACTGAGGAGCTCGACAAAACAGTAACACAAAACATCCGAATGGAAACCACAACCCAGATTCGTGCATCACTTGTTACCTCGGAAGTACATATAGATTTTCTGCACAACAAAGAACCAACCATAGAGAGTTGAAGTGATTAAACAAGAACAACAAATACATCTGAAGCACTTAAAAGTGGAAACATACATACATCAATCCATTCAGTATTTAATTTTACTATTTATGGTTAGACAAATTGTGCAGTCAAATGGATAGGAAAAAACGAATACAAGGAAAATAAACAACAACAATCGATAGAGAGAAGAATTGAGAGAAGAACCCAAAGAGCTGAGGTTTAAAAGTTTAAAAAAAAAAAAAATGAAAATCAGTTTCTTTGTTGCTAACCTGAAGTACCCACAAGCTTAAAAGTGTCTCCAAGCAAAACAAGGCAAATCCAATTAAGTAGAAAATCTGTAAGAAAACAAAGACATTAGCTGTACCCATAATGAAACAAGTTAATAATAATATAAAACAAAAACAAAAAGAACAAAAAACAAAAAACATGCATGACGTTAATTTCTCATACCATCTAAAGCATCCTAAACACAAAAATAAACAAAATCAAACTGATGCTTGGATATTAAGATACATGAATAAAGGAAGGCAAATTATTCAACTTACCCCCACCAACACATGATCAGAGAAGACTGATATTGCTGCAAGAATGCCCCTGAGGAAACAAGAGAGAAAAGATAATTACAAGATCAAAGTTAAGGATAAACTACGAAACCACAAAAACTAAAGCTGCAGAGATCAGTATGATTCTTATGAAATCCTCATATAAAACTTGCCACTATATAAGCCCAACCAACGGAAAAGTTGTTCTCTAATGCGGAGTCAATGTAGAAGGCATATAATATTTCAGGAGGAAAAAAAATGCACGATAATTCTCTCCCTAGGGGCTAGTGAAAAAAGCAAGAATGCCACATCTCAATTGATGAACCGCATAAGTCGGCTTCAAAGCTCGACCACCATCTCTGAAGTCTGAAGTACCATGCCACTTTGTTAAAGAACCCAAAATCACTGAAGATTCAAGTGTCAAGGGAGGAGGAACAATTTATGCCAATTGAGTCTTGGCCCTTATCACATTAGGGGGGACCCTGAAGTACGTTAAGCACAATGTACAATGGAAAAGGTCAAAAGCACTTTAATGTGGTAAAAAAGCAATAAATATTACTATGCTAGAAACTTCCTATATTGGATCACGCTCAAGCATAGAACCTTGCCTCTTTAACCTTCAATAAAGGTGGTTCTCCAAACTGTCTGGTGAGTTTGCAATTCTATGAACCCCACACTACCTTTTTTTTTTTTTTGAACAAACCCCGCACTACCTTGACAAATGCAAAACCTTAAGTTTATTACATATTATTTTAGCTAAAATTTAGTTCATGATGCAAGGGATGAAGAAATATATGATTTTAAATATACCAAAGTTGGAACTAGAATATAATTACTTTATTCTTTTAGAAATTTAACATATAGGGACCATCAGATAGCTATCTCATCCATCAAATTCTTTGTTTATTAAAACAACAAATACACCATGATGTGATAACCTGTTAAGCATGAATCATTAAAGAGTCAAGAAGAAAAACAGAAACAGTCCTATAGATAATGTGAAATATTATGCAGGAAACAATGCCACTATTGCCTGCTAAAACCCCCAACAAAAATCTCATAATAGATTCATAGGACCACTAAACAAGAGAATACAATGTTGATTGTCCGCCTCATCAAAAATAAGTTCCTTAAACTAAAACACACAAAAAAGAAGAAGAAGAAGAGTGAGATTTAAAATTAATAAGAACTTACGTCAATGACTCTCCATGAAAGATGATAGGAGGAGCAATAGCAGCAAATATGCAAAAACAAATGTGGAGCTGCAAATTCCAGTACCATTAAAAACAAGGAAACATAAGACAAGAAGAAGCAGGAAATGTCACAGTGCATGAACCATACTCACCAAGTAGAACAGGAAAAACCAACCAAACTTCAATGCACTGTCCGTCCTGCGATTTGGAAGCAAAGATAATCACATGCTACAATTACCAGCACTCTTTTCAGAACTTTCAAGCTATGACCACAAATTCTTTCCAATTCAGATATTTAAAATTCATTCAATAAGTTAAACAGCATATATGCTTTTGATATCAACGGTTTAAAAGGTGTTATTGAGGCTTGCCTTGAGACAAAGGCTAACCCAAAATGCATTGAGGCTTTGATTTTTAGGTGGGAATCTCCAAAGGCTAGCACATCACAGTATGAGGTGTGCACGATGACTTTTGTGTATAAGCAAATGAGGATTATGCAAATAGAGAGCATAACTTGCTAAACTTAGTCTGATACATAGTTTAAACATTAAATATATATATATATATTAAAAAAGAGCCTCTTTTGTAATAATATTACCTGGGAAAAAACAAAGAAATAACCAATCAAGAAAAACACAAAGTTAAGGATCAAGTGGAAAGCTTGATAATTTAGGTTAATAATGTTGATTTCACATTTGATGAGGGCAATCTTCCTTCCCTACTGTGAAATTTTTTATGCCTTGAAAAGAAAAGTATTTACACCTTTATATTTACTATTTAAAATATTTTATTTTATTTATTAAATAAAATTTTAAAATTTTCTATGCTTTTACAGTACAGATCTGCAGCAAAACAACAAAATTTTCAATGAAAATACTTCGATTATATTCATTCTATTGTCTTCCCTTATTGCAAAGGCATTGTCAAAAATAATTATTTGCATAAACATAAGTACAAAGTTTGTGCCTCAACTTATCAATACACCAAAAGATTGTTTCCTCTTATACAGTAAAGTTTATTGGTGGTCATATAAGAGACCTAGGATTGAATCCTGCCAGGTTGAAGGGATTATGGGGCATGGGGAGGGCTATTGACGTCCCCCCCCCCCCCCCGGGAAAAAAGTGTACATGAATTTTGAAATTTCCCACAGATGGCACGGGATGAAATTGGGAAATGAAAAGCCAAAACAAGAACAGCTGAATACCTCATTGCGCGGTAAAGTGGCCTATACCATAGGACATATGAAAGAGGGCATCCAAGTAGAGCATAGATTGTTGCCAGGAAAAATATTTTTACACCTGGAAATAGTGAACCACGTCAGAAGTTCTATATTGCAGCCTGTCAACAGTTTTATGCATATGCCCAAAGTATGGAAGAAAAGAAAATATTAGAAACCTTACCTCCACCTCTAATCCAACAAACTATCACAGCAATAACATTAAATACAAGGCAAAGAACTATGCCTGCAATGGCAAGTGGGGTAAAGGGGAAAAAAAATATCAGTGAAACAGGCTAAGTTATATATAAAAGAAATGCAGATCAATTGAAGTCTTCTTACCAACATTATATCAGAAAGACACTATAAATGAAAAAAAGGAGGAAAAAAATTTACTCTTGTATCATCCAATTTCGAATATTAACCTTGCAAGACTTCTTTCTGGTGGTGGTCATGATGGCGGGAGTGGTGTAGGAATAAGTAGGCCTGTTCAAAAATCCGTTCAAACCGGTAATCCGGACCGAACCAAACCGAATCGTACGGTTTGGTTCGGTTCTATTAAGAATTGGTTCGGTTTCGGATTAAGAAATATGAAAACTGTAAAAACGGTTCGGTTAATGGATTTTATGAAAAAACCCGCGGTTCAAACCGAACCGAATTTTAAAAGATATATATATATATAATATCAAGTTTTATTTTTATTAATTGGTTTTTTATAATTTTAATGATATTAGGATGGTATAGATATGTAACATTAAGTAATGCCTTAATATTATTAGTTTTTATCATAAGTTAAATGTAATTGGTTTGAGTAATTATTTTGTTAATATTAACAATTTATTCTTGTAAATAGAAATTTTTGGAACCGTAAACCAAACCGAAACCGAACCGTTTTTTCGGTTTGGTTCTGGTCCGATTTTACAAGTGTAACGGTCTAGTCTGGTTCTCAAAATCACAGAACCGTTAGAATCGGTTCGGTTCTTGGATTTTCTCAGAACCGAACCAATCTGGACCGTGTACACCCCTAGGAATAAGCAGAGTAAAAAGTCACTTTAGTTGTCATGAAACTATCCTCTATATTTAAACTCAACTAAAACATATAAATCATGCTGGACGATCAGCACTTCATTGATATTCAGGCAGTCAATGAAGTAAAAAAACAGTAATTTGATCATGAGTATTCATATATCAAAAACTCATCTATGAAAAATGAACAGGAGATGAGGATTAATTTTTGCTTTATTTTATTATTTCATTCATTTGGCAGCCCAGAGGCAGGGAGGGGGTGTTTCTTAAAGAAAGCAACTAGCTAAGACAGCAGTATTGCCAGAATATGGTGATCAAACTCAGAAGTCAACACATAGGAGGAATAAGGAAAATGCTCCAATCAGAAAAATGAAGCCATCCATACCTAACCAACTTGCAAAAGCCAAATACTGCAACTTCTGAGCATGAACAGGAATTTCATTGCCTATATCATGATGAATAATTGGGAAACATGGAGGCCAGTTTTTATCATCTGACGGGACACCAGCTGAAAATGCAATATTAGAAGAAATAAATTAGAAAAATATCATTATCCAGGAAAAGCATATAAAACTATTCTCAAAGCAATATATACATATTGGCCTTCATCTCATGGCTTACCACTGGAAACAGTATCTTCCCTTCGTTTAATTTCCTGAAAAATATAGCATGCATCAGTACTATTGAAAACAAGTATATAAATATCTTAAAAAGTGTACACAATCAATATATATATTGAGATAATGGCAACATCTAAAGAAGTCATCATCAAATCATGAAGAACTCTGGTTGTTATTTTGAAGGCAGTCAAATAAGTAATTTACAAATAAGAAAATACAAACAGATTTATGAGGTACATTTGCAAGTATATTCTCAATAATAAAATGCAAAACTAACACGTTCTCTCCTTTTTAGATCTGCTTCCCAAGCTGCAAGTTCCTTCTCCTTTTTCTTAGGATCCTGCCATATCACACCACATGATATACAACTCAGTGCTCCCAATACTATGAAACAATATAAATTCAAACTGTAAATTGATTACATTCATTGAATCCAACGGTATATCAACAGTTGCATCATGTTTTTGGCCGAAACCCAATGTTTGAGCAACCATTTGAGGAATGCGTGACTTTGGAGCAGCACTGCCATTCTGCATACAAAGGACAATTTGGATGGCTTGATGATCAATATGAATAATGAAAACAGGCAAAAAAAATATATAAAAACACAAATCCAAAATTGCATGATGCAACTTGTAGTCATAAAAACAACGAGAATTAGAGTATATACATATATCAGCTTAGTAAATAATGCATCAACTGGTACTTGCAGTGGCAACAAAGAACTTAGTTTTGTACTGTTCATACAATAACTTAGTACATTTATCACTGTGAATTTAAAATAAATAAAAAAATACAATTCAACTAAATACACTTCCCACGTCATATTTCAATATAAACTAACACAAATAAACTAAAAATAAATCAAAACTCACAAACAAAAGACAAAATATCCTCAACATCTAAGAAGCATGGACACGGACACGTGACACGACACGAATACGACACGGACACGCCGACACGTTAATTTTAAAAAAATGCAGGACACGACACGTGGAGGACACGCATGAAATATATAATTTTATATATTTATTATATGTTATATATATGAATATATCATTCAAAGATAATAAAAAATGCAATATAGCACTATTTCCTATAAATTTATATGGTTTTTGTTTTATTATTGTATCTTAAGTTGTTTTGTTCAAACTTATAATTAGTTTTACATATTTATAATCAATAGACACATGTGTTTAAACAATTGACACGTGTGTCTTCCAAGTGTCCAAAGAGTATCCAGGTCTTTAAAAATATTTAAAAAATAGGACACGTTTTGAAGAGTATCGGACACGTGTCCTAAGAGTGTCCAAAGAGTGTCGGTGTCCGACACGGATACGACACGGATACGTCACCTTCTTAGAAGTGTCCGTGCTTCTTAGCTCAACATCTATCACTTTGATAAATTTCTCAGTATCACTACCAATACCAAATGATCATTCCACAAACACAAATCACATCAAAAAAGTCTTCAAATTTTCTCATTATCAAAATGATTGGCAAATACCTATCTACTACCATTTCACATCGTATTACCAAACCATGGTTCTCGCTACACTACTGTTTCCCGCTTCTAATTCCCTTTTGAGCAGATGTGTAGCAAACTTTAACACGTAATAATCTTATGATTGAGGTGCTCCACATAATCTCATACTGAATTTCTTATAATTATAATTTTAATTGCACCTTCCAAAAACGAGTGCATCTGAGCACACGCATAGGACACAAGTTTCACAGCAAATTTGCACCAACACCAAGATCATCTCATTTACACTGCTGTATACGTATTATACACAAAATTCATGTACAACAATTCGATGCGAAATTGAATCAATCAATCGCATATAAATGCAAAACATTCCTTTTCATTAGATCTACACACTACAAAGTCCAGAACCGACAAGCAAAACGAGCAACTCTATAATTTCAAAAGTCCGTAGTCAATTTCTCTATGAAAAAAATCAAATAGTCAACCACATTCTGACCACTGCGACCAGTCCCAAAATTTCAAAAGCTCTCTCTCAGATCTAGAACCACTAAACAAAACAAAATGCCAGTAAAACACAGCAAGTTCATCCAATCAACAATTTCAAAAACACAAAAAAAAAGAGGAAAAAAAAATCAACAAAAGCGATATTACAAAGCAATGAGGTGGCTAGATCTACAACGACGAGTACAGATGTGGATTTACCGAAAATGGATTGACTTGTTCTTCGTCAAAAGGATTTGGATCGTTCCGGCTATTCATGGCTTGTTGTTGTTGTTGTTGTTCTTGAGATCAAAGCAACAATTTAGCAGGAAAATGTTGTGGAGAGGGTTAGAATGAAAAAGTTGAGAGAGAAAGTGTGTTTGTTGAGTAGGGAAAGCATTTTTTCTACTACTATACTACTACTATTTGCTTCACTTTCGAATCTGCTTGTGTGCAACGCCGACGCGGGATTTGCCGACTCCAATGAAAAATCGGGAGTTTTGTATTTGCCCCTTGTAGAGTGTTAAATTTGCAGGACATACCCGTCCAAACGGTGTGTATTATATACAGAAAAATGATATAATTTTATACCTTTTTAAATTATAATTCAAAAAATATGTTAATTACCTAAATGTCCCAATAAAAATATTATAATCAAATATAACCCGAGACATAATTAAAAAATTTATAAATCATAATTAAAGAAAATAATTGTAACTCAAAAAAATAATCAGCTTGCTTGGTTGTGTTTTTTCAAAAATACTTTTTAGAAAATTATACTTTCTTATTTTTCATATTTTTTTGTTTTTACTAAATTTTTTTAATATTTTAAGCAATTTTTTTTACTTTTTAGACATACCTAACATAAATATACTTAAAAAGTAAAAAAATTGTAAAAAAAACTTTTTAAAAATTCACTAAATACCAAAAATATAAAAAAAAAAAACCAGAATTAGTACATTTTTTATATTTTTATGTATTTATTAAAATTTTAAAATATTTTTTCATAAATTTTTTACTTTTTAGATACCTAGTGCCTCTAAAAAAGTAAAAATAATATTTAAAATTTTAAAAATATTCACTAAAAATAAAAAAATATGAAAATCCAAAAATTGAGTTTTCAAAAAATTTAATTCAAAAAATTCAAACCAAACACACTGATATAATTAGAGTTGCATATTGAACCCACCATTTTTACGAGTGTCTATGTCAATTTTTTTTTAAATTTATGAGTGACGTGCTTGGATAAAATAATTATAATATATACCCATTTAAAAATGATGGAAAATGAGTGGGAGTACTAATTAGTGCTCCCACTAATGATGTGGCAATAGGTCCCACCATGAATAATTTGATGTTTTGGTCTTGGTGTTATATTTTTTTTCTTTTTTTATTGAGTGACATGTGATTAGTGGTCTTTTTAGAGTTCTAAAACTAAGTGGTCTCTATCATTGTTGAAAAATGATATATCGTATCGACAATGCTAGGTAGCTCAAATTTTTGTGGCTCAAATGGCTCAAATCTGTGAAAACGACGTCGTTTTGACAGATTTTGAGTGTAAAACGACGTCGTTTTGACAGATTTGAGCCATTTGAGCCACAAAAATTTGAGCTACCAAACATTTTCCATATCCTATATATCTTTAGTTGTATTATAATATTATTTTAATTATATTTCATATTATATTTAATTATAATATATATTTTTTTAATTATAACTTAAAAAATTAAATAATATCATTTGTTTTTCTCGGTGGATGATGCTCACCCGTTAACGGGTGCACGATAGTGTTTCCCTCTGGCAAGGCGGTTGGGTTCGTGCAAAGGGGTTTTTATCATCTACGCACCAGGTTTTAACTTTTGAAGAGTTGGTTTGTCGAATGACCCACGCCAATGTGATTGTGAGGTGAGCAGTGTCTGTGGCAGTAATTGATTGGTGTTCAAGTTGTTGGGAGGTGTGGACTGCGACACATCGAATGAAACTTACTTCTTCCTTTGCTGCCATGGCACGCATCATCATTTTGAATTCCGAATAATTATGAAAAATTATTTAATAATTTTGGAATAATACGTGATCATACTCCAAATTAATTATCAATTACTTAGCTTTATATTATTTTCTCATCCCAAACATAAAATCGTGAGTTTCTATTTGTTTCTATCAATCAAAACCTTATAGAATATCATGTGTTTTTATTTCGAAAATACTAAGAGTTGGTTTGGGATGTTCTAAAAAAGTGTACTTTTTGACTTATTGACTTATATGAGTTGGGTTTGGGTTGTGTTTGATGTGATGTGTTAGAGAGGTGATGTGATTTAAATGATATGATGTGACTTAAATAGGATAGTGACTTTTTGACTTTTTATATTATTTAGTCATGCCAAACTTGGCCTAAATAATCACCTAATAATGATAAACTTTTGTATGTCATATTTTTGGCATGTAATATTGTATAATGTTACATGCATCAATTAGTATATCTATATCTATACCATATATTAAGCAAAATGTGGTTTTTAACCTCAAGGCCTGTGGGAGCTCCAATCTCCTAATCCTAATTTTCTAATTTTTTGATTTTAAAAAAAAAATCTCAGCATTTATTGACTTCTCCCAACCCACAATCTCTATTGACTTCTCTCATAATTATTGCAACACCTTTTTCAATTTCTCCCATACACTATGGTTACACACAAAAATAAAAATAAAAATATAAGAATTTAGCTATAGATCTCAAAAAGATATAACATCTAAATTTGAATTATGATTTAATAACATAATTATGTATTTTTTTTATGTATATCTATCAAAATTTTAAATCACTTAATAAGACAAATTAATCAATTTTTCAAAATTATTGATTTTTAATTTACAAAATAGATTAAAAAAAACTATTGACTGATTTATTTATTTAATAACAAAAATATTTCATAATCTCTCCATCCTAATCTCTCTCACAAATTTTCAAAAAAAAAAAAATGCATTCATTTTCTCTTCCCCAAAAAATCAGATAATATTTTTTATTAAAGTTGTAGATATCTACCTATATTTTATATATTATATTATAACATAACAAAAAAAACTATAAAACGAAAAAAAATAAATCAATAAAACTCACATATCTAACTCACATCATAACTTACCTAAATAATAATAATTAAAAAAAAATTGAAACCATAGATAAATTAAATTTTAAAAAAAAAGATACCCACAACTCCATCTTAAATAAATTGAAAAAAAATGCCCGAATAGAAACCACACAAAAATAAAAATAAAAATAAAAAGATATATATATCTATCTATCTATCTATATATATATTAAGAAAAATGGGATTTCTAATCCCCCAAGTCTTGTGGGAGCTCCAATATCCCAATCTAAATTTCCTGATTTTTTATTTTTTTAAAAAAAAACCTTAGTATTTATTAATTTCTCCCAACCCCCAAGTATAAAAAAAATTCTTTGAAAAGTCAAACACATACGAATTCCTTGAAAAGTCTCAACACATACAATTATTATCCATCATAATAACACTTTAATACATTAAGAACAATCATAAAAAAAAATTATTTGAAAAGTCCAACACATATGAATTTCTTGAAAGTCCAACACATATGATTATTATCAAAATATTAAACTTTAATATAATATAAAAAAAAGACATTTAAAAAAAAAACATTTAAAAATCACAATTCACATATATAGAAATAATTGTGAAGTACATATGAATTCCTTGAAAAATCCAACACATGATTATTATCTTTCATAATAACATTTTAATGCATTACGAACAAGTATGAAAAAAATTCCTTGAAAAGTCCATCACATATGAATGCCTTGAAAAGTCCAATGCATATGGTTAGTATTAAAATATTAAATTTTAATATAGTATAAAAAAAGAAAAAAAAAAGACAAAGTGGTGAAACATAATCTATACTATATATTAAGCAAAAGAAAGTTTTTAACCCTCAAGACCTGTGTGAGTTTCAATATCCCAATCTGAATTTTCTAAATTTTTTATTTAAAAAAAAAAAACTCAGCATTTATTGATTTGGTCTAAATGTCTTAATCAGCATTTATTAACTTTTTTTCAATCCACATGTCTTTCCACATGCCTGCATTTATTGATTTGGTCAAATCTCCTGATCAGCATTTAAAATCCCCTCATACAAATAATTATAGATATAATCCGTGTATAGTTACTGCAGCACCATTTTCAACTTCTCTCATACACTATGGTTAGTGATAAGATTGTTAAATTATTTTTATAAAAAATCTTTAAAAACATAATTTATATATTAAAAAAAATCTAAAACAAATATAAATATTTATAATTATCTCGTGCATAGCACGGGTGATAGGCTACTTATATATTAAGTAAAATGAGGTTTTTAACCCCCAAGGCTTGTGGAAGTTTCAATATGCCAATCCCAATTTTCTAATTTTTTGTTTTTAAAAAAAAAAATTTAACCTCAGTATTTATTAACTTGGCTCAACCCATAAGACTTTTTGACTTCTCTCATAATTACTGCAGTACCTTTTACAAAACAAATAATTTACATATTAAAAAAAATTTAAAACAAATATAAATATCTATATCTATATCTATATCTATCTATTTATTTATATCTATCTCTAACTCACAAGTTTTGTGGGAGTTCTAATATCTGAACTTTAATTTCTTAATTTTTTTGATTTTTTTGAAAAAAAAAAATTAACACTTATTAAATTCTTCCAAGCCTTTTTAAGTTCTTCAATACACATGCTATTTTTAACTTTTCACATACTTATTGCAAGCAGTGAGTCTCCTTTTTGTTTTCTCCTTCTTGACTTCTCACTTCTACACTTTCAACTTTAGTGATCACGTATGCAAACAGTAAGTCTTCTTTTTGTTTTCTCCTTCTTGACTTTTCCTTTTGTTTACTGTTTTAATATTGTAGTTAGATAGCGCATAAAAATATTTGTGATTGAAGTTAGTTAAAAAATCAAATTATAATTTTTTGATTATAATTAGTTGAATAATTCTTTTTTTTTTAAAATGTGATTGTAGTTAGTTTAATAGTTCTTTTTTTTCATTTATTTATTTTATTATGTGAAAAATGTGATGTGATTGTAGTTTAGTTTAATAATTCTTTATTTTCATTTATTTATTTTATTATGTGAAAATTGTGATGTGATTGTAGTTTGTTCAATGGTTCTTTTTTTTAATATGATTGCTGTAACTAGTTAAATTGTTTTTTTTAATGTTATTTAATTTTTTTATTTACTATTTTAATTTTATTTTTGATTTTTTAATATGATTGAAGTAAAATAAATATAAACCCTCACAAAGAGAAAAATGTAATTATAATTATTATAATTTTTTTATTATAATTAGTTGAATGATTTTTATTTTTTTTTTACTGTGATTGTAGTTAGTTTAATAGTTATTTTTTTCATTTATTTATTTTATTATGTGAAAAATGTGATGTGATTGTAGTTTGTTCAATGACTCTTTTTTTTAATATGATTGTTGTAGTTAGTTCAATTTTTTTTATGTTATTTAATCTTTTTATTTACTATTTTAAATTTAATTTTTAATATGATTGAAGCTAGATAAACATAAACACTCACAAAGAAAAAAATGTGATTGTAGTTAGTTCAATAGTTTTTTTTTTAATGTGATTGTAGTTAGTTAATTGTTCTTTTTTTCATTTATTCATTTTTGTGTAAATTATATTGACACCCCCTGAGGTTTATATTTATTACTGTTCCCCCCCTCACATTTTGAAAATTACATCCCTTCTCTGAGGTTTAAAGTTTCATTACAGATTGCCCACTGAGGTTTAAAGTTTTATAATAGTTCCCCCCTCACCACAATGATCATCATACATAAAATTAGATTAACAAGGGGTTAGTGTAATTTCCCAAATGTGATGGAGAAAACTATAATAAACATAAACCTCAGGAGGTGTTAGTGTAATTTACCCTTTATTTTTTTTATTATGGAAAAAATGTGATGTAATTGTAGTTTGTTCAATGGTTCTTTTTTTTAATGTGATTTAATATTTTATTTACTGTTTTAATGGTTTTTCTTTTACAATTATTTATGAAAAAAATATGATTAAAGTTAGATAGCATAAAAATATTTGTGATTTGATTTGATTTGATTTTTTCTGATTTGATTTTTAAAGTATCAATTATTAATAATGATTAGATTGTATTTTGAAAAAAAAAATTGTAATTGATTTTTTTAACTCACTGTGTTTTTTAAAAAATGTCACTAATTGTTTCAGCGACAGTTTTAAAATTTTATCCATACTATATATTAAGCAAAATAGGATTTTTAACCCCCAAGGCCTGTGGGAGCTTCAATATCCCAATCTGAATTTTCTAAATTTTTTATTTTAAAAAAAAAATATCATTTATTGATTTGGTTAAAATCCCCTTATCAGCATTTATTAACTTTTTTTTAATCCACATGTCTTTGTACATGCCTGCATTTATTGATTTGGTCGAAATTTCCTGATCAGTATTTAAAATCCCCTCATACAAATAATCATAGATATAATCTGTATATAATTATTATAGTATCCTTTTCAACTTTCTCTCATACATTATAGTTAGTGATAAGATTGTTAAATTATTTTTATAAAAAATCTTAAAAAAAATAATTTATATATTAAAAAAATCTAAAACAAATATAAATATCTATAATTATCCCGTGCATAGCACGGGTGATAGGCTAGTTAATTAGTACACCAATTGATAATGTGGCATAATTTAAGAGATTTTTAGTATTTGTAATATAATTAATGAGTGGGGTCAATAATAATGTTATAACTAGTGTTGATATACTAATTAATGCATATAGTACTACCGTGTAATATTACTTTATCAATAGAAGTGATGGTATTTATTTAAAGAATTGAGAAGTCCTTACAAATTTAAAAAGTTAATATATTATTTTAATATTTTCATATTTTATACATTTTTTTTTTGTAAAGAATTATTTTAAAATATTTTATTTTTTTATCACATGTTTTAATTAAAAAAATGCTAAAAAAAGTCACTTCTTAAATAAACCTTGGTATAGTATATAAATATAGGCATTATAATCTTAGAATAATTATTTAAAGTTAGATTTACCATGTTTTTGTGTGCCAATTTAAAGGTGGAGGCTAAGAGTATCTCCAAGTTTTATTTTTTTTCTATTAAATTTAAATAAAAGCTTGATTTAATAACGATCGTTCCAATGAAGAATTTTAAATTTTTATCAAATTACCAATTGACAGGGAGGATGACCGAGAGGATGTCTGACCAGTGTAAATTGCAAAGAAGCAGATGTCTGGAGGGTGACCAGCCGGTCATCTAGTGCTCTGCACTAATGATTATTTACAATAATTTGATGAAAGGCTCTAGACATCCTTAATTGGATGAAAAGTTTAAGACATTCTCAATTTGATACCAAACTAATGAAACAATTAGAGCACAATTTTCATTAATCTTTTATCAAATTTAAATTTCATAAAACCTCTGATGAAGAGTTGGAGACGCTCTAAATGGTTAGATAGTAATTAAGGTTTATTTTGGCAACATAAAAAATAAGTAATTTATTAGCTCATTTATATCACTTTACTTTTATATTTTTTTATACTTTTTTTTTATAATAAGTAAAAAAATTAAAAAATAAGTCATTTCTAAATTAACCCTAAATTATGAACGGATTGACATATGATCCTTTGGTATTTTCAATCTATTTAATGATTTTTACAATTAACCTTGTTGCCCTAAATTGTCATTGGATTGACATACATCCTTTGGTGTTTCGAATTTATTTAATAATTTTTATAATTGAGGTTTGATTTGGGTATAACTTATTTTTATAATTTTTTTAATTATTACAAAAAGATGTATAAAAAAATTGACAGATGATATGACCTAAATAAGCCAATTTGTTAATATTTTATTATTATTATTATTATTATTTTTTTTTTTGTGTTGATAAAACAAGCTTAATTTTTTTGATTTTTAAAATAAAAAATATAAATTCAAGCATGTAAAATCCAAACGCCTATCAAACAACTGTGTTGATGTTGTTGTTTTACCTCAATTAGAAATACTTAAAACATTAATTGTTAATCAAAAACCAATATCAAGGAGAATTATTAGATTTCCGGGTATTTGTAATTCATTTAATGGGTGAAAATCAGTAATAATGTCATAAGGCATGTTGATACACTAGTTAGTATACCAATTGGTGCAAGTAGCACCACCTTTTTGAATGAATAATGTTATATATATGTACCAATTGATATACTAATTAGTGTACTAATAGATGATATGACATAATTTTAAAGGTTTTGGGTATTTGTAATTCATTTAATGGGTGAGGTCAGTAATAGTGTCATAAAGCATGTTGGTATACTAGTTAGTATATCAATTGGTACAAGATCCACGCACTAAATTACTTTGTCCATAAGACATGTATTTGCGTAATGACCAAATTACCCATGCATATATAAAGGTTGTTTCCATATCAAAACCCTAAGGTGTGTTTGATTTGTATTTTGAGATAAATTTTCAAAATACAATTTTGGGAGAGAGTTTAAACCTTTTTTTAGTTTGTTTTGTTGTATATTTTGAAAATAATTATGAAGTTTGGGAGTTTTGAATGATTTAATATTTTGTTATAGTTGAGTGGATGCGTGTGAGAGAAAAAGTGATTGAGAATGACAGATGAGAGAGAAAAAGTTATTGAATGATGTATAGGAGACATAAAGTGATTTTTTAAAAAAAATCAAAAAAATTGAACTAAACAAAATTTTTAAAAAAATTTCCAAAATTTGTATCTAGAGATACAAACCAAATAAGCCTTAGTATATCAAAACCAATGCCTCTCTCTGTCTCTTTTTTCTTCATTACCACCACTTTTTTTCCCTCCCTTCCTACCACTCCACCACTGCCATTTCTCTATTCCCTCTACTCTCACTCTTTCTCTCTTTCTTCCTCACTTTTTCTCTCACTAACCACCCAACCGAGATCTCGTCATTGTCGTGGATGGTAGCGTTTTTTTGACACTCACCTAGAGGTCCTCGCCAAGGTTCACCGTGAAGTGGCTGCAATTTGGTCACTGGAATCAAACACTCCAATCTCCGCCGATTATTGAAGGAAATGAAGTACATTGAGGCGGTGGTACGTGAGATCATGAGAATGCGTGCTCTAGCGACTCTCGTATCTCACATTGATTGTTCATAAATGAGAGGGAAGCGGATCGCAATTAGGGGGTTTGATTTGAACAAGTTGCCGCTGGTGATAAGGAGGAGGAATCTAGGGAGAACTCTCTCAACTCTCTTATCTGTGGTGTCAAATCAGAAAAATCCTAACCGATCTAACACCGTCGTAGTGCCAATCTTTTTTTTTTGTATATGAAGATGTTGATGATTAATTGTATGATGATGACAATTTTTCATTTTTTTTAAAATTTTTTTGTTGATGTTTTTGTTTTTGTTGTTGTTGTTTTTGCTGACGAAACATAAATTTTGTTTTTGTTTTTGTGTTTAATAGATAAGGATGAGAGAAAAAGAAAGATTTGAATAGAGAGAGAAAAAAAATTAGAATATATAGGGTTTGGTTTGGATTGCAACAAATAGGTATTAGTTTGGCTTTATATTTCAACAGATAAAGAGGTGTAAAAATTCAATAGATAGATAAAAAAGAAGTGGAGAGAGGAACATATAAAAGAAATAGAAGTTTGAAAATGATGTGAATTTGAATAGATAGAGAAAATAGTCTATAAAAATTCAACAGATAAAAAAAATTAACATATAGGTTAAAAAAATTAATAGATAAAAAAATATTTAAATAGATAGTTAAAAATTTTGAACAAATGGGAAATTTAAACAGATGGACACAAAAATTTGAACAAATAAACAAAAAAATTGAATAGATATAAATTTGAACAGATAGAAAAAAAAATTGAACAAATAGATATAAATTTGAACATATAGTTAAATAGATAAAAAAAATCTAACAGATAAATTAAGGGGTAAAATTGGAAACAAAATGTCTTCGTAGAATAACAAAAGGATTTCTCACCAAATTTTTTCATACAAGGTAGACTTCTCACTAATAAAAAATATTTACTAGATCTAATGCCTAATACACTTCTTATTTTGGACTTTTCAACAATTAATCCTATTAAATATAAAGGAAAATAAAGTAATTGATCAAATAAACAATTTAATTACGAATGTAGAAAATACATTATCTTTAAATTATTTCAATTCTTTCTAAACAAAATTACAAGCTACATCAACATACTTAAACTTTCTCAATAATTTACAAATGTACTAATTTTCTCATCAACAAATTTATTGAAAAAAAAAAAAACACTAGTGATTCCCAATCCCAAACTAATATAAGTCAAGTTTTAACATATTTTAGAGCTTATTAAAGTTTTCAAACCAAGTTTGAACAATCAATTATTCGTTCGATTTGATTCAATAAATCTAAAATTATATAAAATATAAAATTACTTGAGCTCAGTTCGATAAAAACTAATTTGAGAGCATCTCTAATGATTGGATAGGTAAAAGTTATTGTTATAATTTAACAATGAATAGTGTTAAAATATTTAATTTTAGCAATTTTGCTCCAATGATGCAACGTTAAAAAATCTAAACTTTCATGTCAAATCAAAATGTTATATGTGGATCACTAGGAAAAAGAATGAGACACAAAGATTTTAACTATAAGTAAAATTTATGCGATATTTGACACAATATTTACTTAAGGTAATATATAGCAAGTCACACAACTTATCATTAGAGTGAAAATTTGAAAGTTTAAAAGTAAAATATAGCAATGCAAGCCATATTGCACAATTTGAGATGCTTTGAGATTGATTCAAAAGTTTAATAAATTAAATTTAAATAAATTTTAAAACTCGTTAAAGATATCAAATAAAACTCGAACGGTTAATTATTTGGCTCATTTAGTTCATTTATTACCCTGATACATGCCCTATTATTGGGCCGGTAAATATGGCAGGGCAAGGCTACCACGACTCATCATATTTCGGGTATTGACGTCGCAAATCCGAGTCATGGAGCCCGACTAAAAATGGGTCAGGTCAAATAGAACCACATAAGGAAACGGAGCATCCAAGACCCCAGTGAAAGAGCCTTAAACCCTAGAAGTATATCCTCTCTAACTCAAAGTTTTCGACGTTGTTCCTGTTCCGTTGTTATGGGTCGAAAACAAGAAACAGCAATGGACATCACAGACAACCATGAAATGGAAGCTCAGAAGAAGAACAAGCACAAGAAAGAAGCAAAGCACAAGAGGAAGCTCGAAGAGACCGAGCCTGCGGTGGTTGTAGAGGTCAAGAAGGAGAAGAAAAAGAAGAAGAAAGAGAAGAGAGAGAAAGGGGAGGAGATTTTGAATACTAGGTCGGTGTTTGATTGTGCCAAAGGGAACGAAATATCAAATGGGTCAGATGAGGTAGGTGAGAAGAAGAAGAAGAAGCACAAAAGAGAGAAAGAACAGGAGGGTTTGGAAGATGGGTTGGTTATTGATAATGGGTCGATTGAGAAATGTGATGAGAACAACAAGAATGGTGTGATTGTTGATGGGGAGGAGAGAAAAATTGATGTAGGTGCTGTGGTGTCTGGGAAGGATATAAAAGAGTCACAATACGCAGCATTGAAATCTTTTGTAGAGTCTGGGCTTCCTAAAGATGTTTTGGAATGCTGCAAAAATTTTGATAAGCCATCACCAATTCAATCCCATTCTTGGCCTTTCTTGTTGAATGGCCGCGATTTTATTGGGATTGCAGCAACTGGGTCAGGTAATTTTATGGTGTTTTTTGTTGATTGATCTGTAATGCCAACTTGCCAAGTACAAATCTTGTTATATGTGATGTTAAGTATAACGATTTTTGTGATCAGGTAAGACACTGGCCTTTGGGGTTCCAGCTATTATGCATGTTTTGCAGAAGCGCCAGAATAAAACGTCCAAGAGAGTGAATCCACTTTGCCTTGTACTTTCACCAACAAGAGAGCTGGCGCAACAAGTATGTGTTCATCTTTCTGAATTGTCTTAAATTTGGCAGATACAACTCACTTATTGTATGTAAAAATGGGTTTTCTAAGATAAAAAAGTACTTTTTCTGCTTTTTTTGGTTTTCTTGCTTGTATGCCATGATTTTGCCAAAAAAATTGTAATTTGGGAACGCTTTAAAGAGGACATAATACTTGATTAGTAATAATCATAAAGAAGAAAGGGACCTACTCTACTTGTACGAAAGAGTTGATAAAAAAACCTAAAAATGGTGGTCAAAACACTTACCAGCGTTTTGTATTTTGTATTTTGGCTGCCTAACGGTTAAAGTTTTCTTTCGAGGGTCATACCTTGTTCACCTGCTTTCCGGTGATATGAGAGAATAGAGGCATGTTAAAGGAATTATTAGTACCACTCAGAGGCAAGTGAAACTGTGAAACCTTGGAGTTGTTCAGTGGTCACACTTTTGTTGTGAGGGCTGAACACCTCTCCTTGCCTATGAGAAAAAAGGGAAATATATTAAAGGGATTGATTGGTATCACAACTTTGAGTGGTTAAAAAAGAATAAGTACATATGACCTACTGAAGACAATCAGTTGTGAGTGTTAGAATTCCTTTGCAAGGCATGACTGCTTAAATGTTTTTTTTTTTTTTTTGGGTCTTCTTCTGGGGGATTTTCACTCATTATTGGAAATGTTTGGTTCCATTTTTTTTTACCCTCTATGTACTTCTTGTACAATTCTTATTCTTTTATTTTTTTAAGATATTGTATGCTTCTGTGAAGTGGAGACCATTGGTTCAATGGTTAAGATTTGACCTAATAACCTTGAGGTTATAGGTTCAAGTCTTGGGACCATCATTTTATGCATTATGTCAAAGGTTAGATGTGTACTCAATCTTTCCCCTCCCAAACACACATTAATGTGTACTAATTGGCCTTTTTTTTTAATTTTTTATTGTATGGTTTTGTGAAGTTCATGGGGTGGATGTAGTGACTAAATCAGTTTCTTTATATGACACTGAACTGACGGAGGAAGTTGCACTTAGAAGAGTTTTAACTACAGAAGGAAATTAGCTAGAGATAGAAATCAAGAACCGAATGGATCAATGTGACAGTGACCTTGTATTATTTTTGTGTATATATATTTGTTATCAATAGCTCTACCTTACATGCAAAATGCTCACTTGATTTAGTGGTATTTATTAGTTGAAGAAGTGGCTAAACACTGACATTTCGTGCTGGTGGCAGATTTCAGACGTTCTTTGTGATGCTGGGAAACCTTGTGGCTTGCAGTCAGTTTGTTTATATGGAGGAACTTCTAAAGGACCCCAGATATCTGCTTTGAAGTCTGGTGTTGTAAGACTACTTCAATTTTGCTCTCTAATTTTATTTTCATTTTGAATTTTTGCCACACAAAAAAAGTAAAACAAAAAGAAATTACATTCTCATTTTGACTAGATGTTTATGTAAATCACATTCTACTTGATATATCCTTACCTATTTGGTGCAACATACTATTGTTTGATACCTGTTAAGAGTGAAATTGCTTCTGTGTTTGAGTACCCTTCATTTTCAAAATATATATGGCTGTTTAAGTTACTATATTATCTTCATCATTTGAACATGGTTGGATGTATAATTGTCCAAGAAAGATTGAGTTTAATACGTCACAGTGTAGATTGACTTTTCGTGCTCCTTTAAGATACGACTAGCCCTATAGTTCGGACTCCTGTGGTTCTGAATTTGATTCCACAAGTGTAATGTGAAATAAACAAACACAAATGAGTCCAAATTCGGCAATTCTTTTGAAAAATCGATTTTGAATCAATATGCCAAAAATAGATTGCTTTGCTAGATTTCAAAGTCACCACCTAAATATTTTTAGAAAATTTAGGAAACATGAGACTTGTGTCAAAGGCCACTTATCCGTCATCACCAAAGTGTTTCGGCTCGGAAACTTAGGTCCAAGAGGGGAAGGTCATGAATTGAGCACCCTATTCGCCCGATCAAAGATCTGCCTCTACTAATCATGATGTAATTCTTATTTACAGTACATGCTCTTGTTCCGATTATTAGGGTAGCTTATTATATGATGCACACAAGTATAAACTAATTTGCAAAAATTGGAACACTTTGATTTCATATTTGTTTGAAAAGTGTTTTGAATATGCTTCACTTGAAAAAAGTGAGTTTGTATGTATGTTAATAAATTTATTCCGATTTAAGCAATTAGTCTTCATCCACCGTCATTCAAACAGATATATCACTTAAGCACCTAGTCTCATGGAAACATGCTTTGATGACATAGCAACAATCACACGCATGCGGTATGCTAAAGCAATTAAATGTTCACCTAGTACTCCGAGGCAAGTCAAAAAGATAAAAAGTTAGAAAAAAATGCATGATCCTAACTAATGCAATATGATTAATGCAACACATGCAATTATGCAATTAATGGGCTCGGCTACTAACATGGTATTTGAATCAATTTGATAGCATACGGTCTAAGCACGTATTCAAAGAATTTAAACAATAACAATGCTTTGTTAGAATGATGAATCGAGCTCTTATGCATGCAAGAGGAGTGGATACAAATAATGAAAAAAGCTAAGGAAACATGATGCTCTATGCTATCATCATAAGCAAGTAAATAAAAGAGAAAAAGAAATGGGGGTTGGAAGACATACACGATTATTACAATTTTGCCCTCAGAGGGTCTGAATGAATGCCCAAGTGTCCGAAATAAACTAACTATTATAAAACCAAATGAATGAATAAATAACTAACTAGCTAAGTTATTACAACAAAGGCTAATAATGAGTGATAAACTAGCTACCTAATTTAATTAGATATAACAATTACAAATAAACTATTACTATAACAATACTGATTACAACACTAATAATTTACAACAATAATGATTACGGTAATAATAATTAATTATAACAATAATGAATTAAAGCAATGCATGCACATCAAAGAAGACAAGTTTCAGAAGCCACTCTGTTTGCCTTCGTAGGAATCTGTCCTGTTTCACCTTCAACCACTGCCCTCTGTTTCTGCAAAAATATTCTGCCTACCAAACATTGGAGCTCGGCTGGCCCCTAATGAGGCCTGGCCGGGTCCAAACAAGGCCGCCTGTGCCCTGTTTTCATATAAAACCTTGTTTTTGTGCTCTGAGGTGAAAACAGTGCAGACAAAGCCTTTCTGAGCTCTGTTCTTTTCTGTCATAGAGAGACTCAAGAGAAGAACAAAGTTGGTTCCAAAACCATCAATAAACAAGTTGATTGCTTGATGATTTCGAAGACAATTGGACAAAAATCAATAAATGTAATGAACAACCACTCCTCCCTCCTATCATGAAGTGAGCTCAAAGAGGGAAGTAGAGACGCTTCAAGAATCATCAAAATATCATGAATTGATGTGTGATGACTCTTGACACGATGAATTCGGCATAACGTCTGGCTGAACCCAAGCAATCTAACTCATTTTCTTTATATTGGTTGGTCCAATTTTAAGCTAGTTTTCTTAGTCCTTTCCATTAGATGAAAAGAAATGTCAAACGAGAAGTGATCCTAAGCATGAAAGAGAGATTATGTATTGACGATGAACCTCCGTAGAGATTAAGCCATTAAACATAGGTCTTTTTCCCATGTTTTGAATAACCATCAATCTTTTGACATAACTCTCAAACAAAAGAAAAGAAAAAAAGACGGAGGTTGCATAAATGATTGCGAGGTTGATTATTAGAATGAAACTCTTGACATGAAAACCAAGCAAAGAAAAAAAGCTACCAAAAGATAATCAAAACATGAAAAACACAACACAACACAACACAACATGTAAGATATGAAGGCTTTCAACACAAGAAGAAAGGTATTCCGAGCATACACTAATTAAATAAATTAGGACAGCCTTAAAACAACCCCTAATATGTGAAAAAAATAGTGGCTAAAATGATGTTTAAAGAACACAAAAAAAGATAGAAAATAATAAGGAATCACAAGGTTAGTGAACAAGAGCAACGAGAGATAGCTAACCCCTCTATTTTTGAGACCTCAAACCATGTTTTTTAGCCTTTTTTGAACTCTAAAAATCAGTCTGAAGACCAAAGAAAAGAGTGTGAAGACAAGGGTTTGAGCTATGAAGTAAGGTGCAAGAAAGGGTGTTAAACCTTTCTACCTTTGGTAGCTATTCAAACCCAAGTTTCAACACTTGAAATGGATTCAAAACAACACAAAGATACAATAAATTGATAGCAAAAGACAAAAATAAAATCAAAAGAAAAGGTGGTAAGCTTATACTTTTTAAAGGGGACAAGCTCTTTTTGTGAGCCAAATTTAGTCCAAGCACACTCTCAAGCTTGAATTGTGATTCACAAGCCTCAACCAAGACTCTAAGGCTTTGCTCTAAGGTTGTATGTGGTGTATAGATATGTTTCAAGAGTGATACGTTTGCTCAAAGGTGGCTTGTACAAGAAGAAGGGGTTCTCAAGTGTGTATATATGCTCTCTTGAAATTGTTTAACCCTCAAAATAGAGCTAAGAGCTTGTATTTATAGAATTTGAGCAAAATAAGTCGAAAATATCTTCAAAAATGGATAGCTAGCGGGCTTCCACCCAGAATAGTGTTTATTGCCCACAGGACACGGCCGGCTCCAAATAGCCACGGCTGGCCCCCAATTAGGCATGACCGGGCCTCAATGTGTTCCCCTGTTTTAGGCTCAGTGTAGGGTGGCACAATGTTTAAAAATAGACCTTTGAGGTAAGAACAAGGTAAATATGAAGGTTTTGGGATTGTTTTAAAAGCTCGACCTTGGATTTCTTCGTTGAGAATTCGAATCACACAATGCTATTTTTATCATTGAGTGCTTAGGACAAAGCGCACAAGTCTTGAGGGCGGTCAAAAATGGGGTGTCTACATGTAGGTGTAGAGAGAAGTTGGATATCAAAATATTTATGGTATCATTGAGTTGCTAGTCTATTAGTTGCAGCCACTAAAGCACTCTTTACATGGATGTTCCTTTACGCTAGAGTGCTAGACAATGCTAAATTGAGTGCTCTGGCAGACTGGCACCAATCTTTTGGTCATAGACAACACCTTGCTGCTCTAGCACTCTTTAAGCCCGCTAGAGTAGCCTTCCAAAACTCTCTTTCTTGGCACTTCTATAAGGGAAGTAACCAAAGATAATGACAACACAGAGGTTGCTGTCTAGAAGATTCTAGATAATGATACCAATTTGGAAAGTGCATTTTATATTAGATTTTTGCTTTTCTGAGCTTTGACTTGTGCATAATCTCCTTTCCAATTGCAATTTCTCTAACATCAATTTTTTAATGTTGAATTTTTTGGTTTTTGTAAAAAGAAATGTATTATTGATTGATGAGTTGATTGATGTGTTACAAGATCGATATATTCTGTATATTACAACTCCTATATATAGAGGAGAAGATGGTAGTGGAGTGTGTGATAGTGGAGGTGGTAGGTGTGGAGAAAAATAGTGGAGGTAGTAGGTGAGTGGTATAGTGGAGGTGGTAGGTGTGGAGAAAGATAGTGGAGGTAGTAGGTGAGTGGTAAATTCTAACAGCCCCCCGCAAACTCAAGGAGGATAGAAACTAACCAACTTGAGTTTGGAGAGAGGAGCAAAACAAGAAAAAAAATAAAAAAAAGATAGGAGACACTGTATGGTCGTGTCAGACCGTTGGTGAAGACACTGTATGGGGTGTCATAACGTTGTAGAGGACACTGTATGGTGGTGTCAGACCGATGTAGAAGACAGTTTATGGGGTCATGTCGGACCGTTGTAGAAGACAGTTTATGGGGTCATGTCGGACCGTTGTAGAAGACAGTTTATGGGGTCATGTCGGACCGTTTGTAGAAGACAGTTTATGGGGTCATGTCGGACCGTTGTAGAAACTAACCGGAATCTATGTCGGGACAGTTTACAGAGTCTTGTCGGACCCATAAAGGAGCTAACCGGTATCAAATGTCGGGACAGTTTATAGAGTCTTGTCGGACCCATAAAGGAGCTAACCGGAATCAATGTCGGGACAGTTTACAGAGTCTTGTCGGACCCTTAAAAAGTCGCACCCTCAAAAGGTGTGCCCAATTTTGTCAAAAGGCGTGCCGTCAAAAGGCGTGCCCAATTCATCAAAAGGCGTGCCATCAAAAGGCGTGCCATCAAAAGGCGTGTCCACTTTATCAAAAGATGTGCCATGAAAAGGCGTGCCAGTTTGTCGGGCGGCAAGAGGCGCGCGATACGCGTGGCTGCCGCGGCTATTTAACCAAGACGAAGGCTGAGGCATACCATTCTGAAACCTCTGAAACCAACCCTTCGCTGAAAAACTCTGCCTCTGCGGAGAGAGAAACTGTGGAACACTTTGTTGCCATTCTGTCACCAACCCTTCCGAACATTACCAGTCTGAAATTGCTATTTCGCTGAAACACTTAGCAACCCAAAAACATGGCCTCTTCTTCCCGTCCAGTTACCCAGAACCTGCTCACGCTCTTTCCAGAACTGAACGAGCCCACAAGAGAAATAACTGGTGCGGTGGCCAGTGAACCGCAACCAAACACCTCTGGTTTTGCTCCATTGAACTTTCCGATGCGGTCGGTGGAGCAAAAAATGGCGATGCAAACTGATATTGAGGCTAATCAGTATACTCTGAAGTCATGCGTGGAAACCATGACGGCGGTCACAAATTTGTCGAACCGGCTGCAGAGTAGGACAAATGAGGTGCAGCATTTAAATTCCCAGCTGGCTCTGCTCCAACGCATGTATAAGGATGCGCGAGCAGAGATAAGCGTGCTAAGGGCAGAAAATAAGGAGCTGAAGCGGAAGGCCACCGTGATGTTCCGATTTGGAGGTCCTCCATATGCTGCAGTGGTGGAGGAGTATGGGGGAGTGAACGTGCTCAGTGGACAAGGAAACACGGAGACCGGACTGGCACGGGACACCCAAGATAAAGGTAAGAAGAAGAGACCTGCAGTAGAATAGAGAAGGAAAAGAAAAATCCCACTGTAGGTGTGGTTGTTTTGTTTGTATTTTATTTTATTTTATTTTATTTTATTTTATGTTGTGTAAAATGATGATCGGGGTGAGGCCCGATATGAATAAAATGAGTTTGCAGTTCGTCTTCTTCCTCCGTGTTTGTTGTATTTTTTTTTTTTTTTTTTTTTTTTTTAAATTTTATAAGAAAATAAATAAATAAATAAAGAAAATAAAAGAAAAGAAAGAAAGTGGAGCAACGGGTGAAGTGCAAAAGGTGATGATAATGTTTTGTGAGTGGAGAATAAAGAAAAGAAAAGAAAGGGATGGTGTGCTATTGCTAGTGCTGGTGGTGCTGTTTTCAAGCCCCGTGATGGTTGGGATGATTAAAAAAAGGGACCATGTGCAGAGAAGGGACCAGAGAGAGCTGAGAGAGGGAGAGACTTAGGACCCTTTTGCAGCATAGCCATAGAGATAGAAAGAGGTTGCTTTGGCAGAGATCTGTCTGGCTCTATCCACCTATCGATCCTCACAGAAAATAGAAGGATATAGATAGATATACTTTGGCTTGCAATTAATTGTTATCTGTATGTGAACCATGGTCAATCAATATGGCGGAGGGAGGTCTGTTTGCAGAGATCTGTCTGCGTCGCCATGGCTTGGAGGGTGCAACAAGTCAATCTGCACTTCAGGAGGAGCAAGTGCGGGAGACTCCACAAAATGAAGATTGGGGTCCCCTGCAAGCTTCCTGGCAAGGTACAAGAAAGGTTTTTCAAAGTTATAGTTACTCTTAGCAGAGATTTCATAGTACTGCAAATTCTTCTTCCTGTGGAATGTAACCTGCTTTGCCTTGACCTGCCTGTTCTTCACATCAACCTTGTTTCCATAAAGAACAATGGGTATATTCTCACAGACCCTGCACAAATCTCGGTGCCAGGTGGGAACATTCTTGTATGTCAATCGAGCAGTAACATCAAACATGATGACTGCACATTGCCCATGAATGTAGTAACCATCTCTAAGACCACCGAATTTCTCTTGCCCAGCAGTATCCCAGCAATAAAATCGGAGTTTCCCACAGTTTGTGAAGAAGTCCAAAGGGTGAACTTCGACACCAATGGTTGGTTCGTACTTCTTCTCAAATTCACCAGTGAGATGCCTCTTCACAAAAGTTGTTTTCCCAGTTCCTCCATCACCAACAATGACAAGCTTGAAGCTCGGGTAATCAACAGTCTGTTGGTTCGGCAAAGCCATTGGATTTGAATATTCTGATACAGTAGCTTGGTGTGTTGGAGACAGAGACAGAGAAAGAGAGAGAGTATTAGAAAATTTTGGGTTTGTCCGGCGGACGGCCAAGGCGAGGCTGCCGTCCGCCGGTGAAGCGGAATCACTAAATTCTCAACCTTGCTCTGATACCATGTAAAAAGAAATGTATTATTGATTGATGAGTTGATTGATGTGTTACAAGATTGATATATTCTGTATATTACAACTCCTATATATAGAGGAGAAGATGGTAGTGGAGTGTGTGATAGTGGAGGTGGTAGGTGTGGAGAAAAATAGTGGAGGTAGTAGGTGAGTGGTATAGTGGAGGTGGTAGGTGTGGAGAAAGATAGTGGAGGTAGTAGGTGAGTGGTAAATTCTAACAGTTTTGTTTTTAATTGATGGAATAGTTTAATTTTTTTAATCTGCGATGGCAAATTTACTTCCGATGAGTCCCCTTTGAACTGAAATAGCTTGTTATCATGTGCTCTATAGATTTTTCAATGTTTTTCCGGGTACAAATCTGCAATTGAATATGTGGAGAGCAAGGAATAAAATTTTTGTTTCATTCCCATTGAAATGGCTGAAATGTTTTTGTTCTGATGGAAACTGATACAAACATTAGTGGGAGATCAATGTCAATCTATGCTTTTTCTTTTTCCTTTTACAATAGAAAACCCTGGATCTTAATCCAACCCTTTAAACCAATGTTTTTTGTCTTCTAAGTTTTAATATTTATTGATCTTTGTTGATCATGTTTCTTAACCTTATTAAAAGGCCCTTTTAAATCTTGTTGCTAAAAAGACATCCCTCACATATTAATGTGTACTGATTGGGTGTTGTTTGTTGTTATTTTTATGTCCTATATGTTTGTGAATCTTAATGATAGGAACCTTATTTATGTTCATAATCATAAACACTTGTGTTTGTTAATTTGTTGAACTCTAATTGAACGACTTTTAGTTTGTATTGGGATTTAGTACCAAAGTGTACGTTTGTGTCCTTTATGTGAATGGATTAGTAGACCTCTAACATGTATAATTATATTAGGTTATGTTATATACACATTTAGTAGATTTTTGTTTTACTGTTAAACAGTTCAATGTTTCCAAAATTTGTTACTGCTTTCCTCATGTTTCTAAAATGTTTCCTTTTCCAAGCTAACCAAAACAACACATTGAAATGAGATTTGATGGACAGAAAAAATGATGGTTGTTGTTTTAGTTGGGATTATGCTTCATTTTCTTGATATAATGTTTATCTAGTGAATTGTCGATGTTTTGGTTTGCTTGATGCACTTATCTATCGTTAACTCACATCCTTTATGTCATTCTTTGTTTCTTTTTTCCATCCACCTCGTGTACTTAGGATATTGTTATTGGAACTCCTGGACGTTTGAAGGACTTGATTGAAATGGGCATATGCTATTTGAAGGAGGTATCTTTTGTGGTAAGTGTTTTCCATTTGATGCTTCTTTTCTCTTCCATGTTATGTTGAAAGGTTAAAACTTGTTATTTTCTCTAAATATTATAGATCATTGATGTTTTCATTTCCATTTACCATCATGCTTTTGCAGTGTTGATTTACTTCTTGCGGCCTTACTTTCTAATTGTACTTCATTTTAAAGCCAAAAACTTAGTTGAATAACCCAATTTTTATGTATTATTGCACAAAGTTTTATTTTGGGAGTGTGATCTGTGATTTATAAAGTAATGGAATTCATAATGGCGATTTGGAAGAAGTTTAGAGTTACATCGACATGCTTGTAACACAAAACAACACATTCAAACACGAGGATTGTCAGGGAGATGAGGCCCATCTTGGGCTATGAAGAAGCTTATGGAAGTACAGAGGTGCTTAGAGAAGCTTACCCAACCAAATGGAAATTTTGACAAGAACAAGGAGGAATTCGTTTTTGAATATATTGGGTAGGCTATTATAAAGATTAGGTTTTTTAGTGTTGAGGTGAAAAAAAGATTTGGCTGTTCAAATTGTTAGTTTTTATTTTGTTGGGACCAGTTATAATGTGTTTATAATATTGGGAGTCTTTGCTTGAAGTTTCTTGTTTCTCTTTTAACTTTTGAGAGTTTTCATATTTGTACAAAATGATGTTCACAATCCCCTTTTAGTCTTTCACACTTTTTTTCTTTAGTTATATTGGCCTTGTTTGGTAGAGCTGTGGGAAAGTGATAACTTATAGCCTAACAGCTTATAGCTTATAGCTGTGAACATAAGCTGATTTTTGACTTATAAATTAAGCTTTTCCTCCCTCACTCAAAGAATAAGTTGATTTTTGACTTACAAAAAGCTATAAGCTGTATTGTTAAGCTGAACCAAACACATCAAAATAACTTAAATTAAGTTAAAAGCTGAAATAAGCTGGAAATAAGCCCTACCAAACAGGGCCATTGCCTCTCACAAGGGGAGTGAATATCCTTCCCCAATTTGTAACTCCAATTGGGAGTCTTTTCATGGATCGTAAACTAGCTCACTAAATTTATTTAGATGCCTTATGTATTTCAGAACATTTTAGTCTTATCTGATTGTTGTATTGGTGAATTCTGTTTCTAGAAAAAGATGACAGCAAAAAGCCTGAAAGCCCTTTAATCTTTTATTCAAGTTCTAGTTATTAGTGATTTACTTGCGTCAGACTTGGATATGGGAATTTTGTTGAAATTGATTTACTATAGCATTCCAGCTCCCTACACTAGTGTCTCCAACTCCTTTCCTTTTGGCAGGTTCTAGATGAAGCTGATCGGATGCTTGACATGGGATTTGAGCCAGAAGTTCGTTCTATATTGAGTCAAACATGTTCTGGTATGTTGTATCACTTGATTTCCTTTTTTTGTTGTTTGTTTTGTTTCTTCTGGTATTTTGTATCACTTATTATTCCTCTTCCTGTTTGTTTATTTTGTTTCTTTCTTTCCATTTTCTTCTCTTTAATTGATTTCATGTTGTAGTAAACACATGGCATCCCAAGCAGCCTCATCCGTATCTTACATTTTAGTTTGAGTTCTTGTAAACCTTTGTGAGAGTCATTATAGATTACTGTGTCTATTTTTTTTAAAAATTTGCTTTGATTAGTTTTTGGGGGTTCCTGTAGGGTGTTGGGATGCCAAAATCAAAGAAGGTTTGCCATTTCTATTTATGATTTAAACATATAAACTCCATTGATAAATTATGGAAAAAATCCCAATAAGTCCTATTTTTTACATAAAATTCCCATCAATCCTATTAACACTACAGTGAGAGGAATGATTCATGTGTTAATAGTACTCCATGGAAATTGCAAGAAAAAGTAGGACTGAATGGGAATTTTCCCATAAATTATTCCACGATCTTTGGGATGCAATATAGGAGTGACTGGATGAAAGTGATTTGCTAACCATTCTATTGTACGAACTAGATAAAAAAATAAAATTAAAGTTAACATGGAAGTTTCAAGTCTTTACAATAATTGTGTTTTGGTCATGCCATCTAGGAAATTTTGAAAATATTTGGTGGGTCATGAAAGAACTGATATGTAAAAGCCAGTTATTCAATGAAAGAATGTTGCAGTTTGAAGCTGAGTTGCAATACTAGATAACCTCTTGTAGATCTATATGATAACGCTAGATAACCTCAGTAGACAACAAAATATGCATTTATGGGTCTACATTCGATAAAAAATTACAGAACATGTGCACGCAATAGTCCAATTTAGTTTGTCTACAATTGGATACACAATGAACATGCTACCCAAAAATGCTTGTAAAAGCCTTAGCACTAGAACAAGAGAGATACCTGTTCTATAATTAGCTCCAAAATATTTGATTACTTCTATTTCATTGAATTTTTTTTGCCTCAAGCCTCATGGAAAATTTATTTATACTAGTTATTGAAAACTCCCAAATTTATGCAGCTCGTCAAATGGTTATGTTTAGTGCTACATGGCCTCCAGCTGTTCATCAATTAGCTCAAGAATTCATGGATCCCAATCCAGTTAAGGTGTGGTTCTTTGTCCATGACATCAACTTGGTCTATATTTTTCTAGTTTCTTTGTTTGAAAAGATGAGCTTTATTTCAGGTGGTTGTAGGTTCAGAGGATTTAGCTGCCAACCATGATGTCATGCAGATAGTAGAGGTGTGGTTAGCACTGTGGTTGTTTGAAGAATATTTGACACCGATGATTTTGTTGTGCACATGGTTCTAAGCAACTTGTAGTAATAGCTTTTTTTTTTCTTTTATTTATTTTTTATTAATTTGTAAATTTGTAGGTCTTGGATGATCGAGCACGCGATGAACGTTTGGTTTCTTTGTTAGAGAAATACCATAAATCACAAAGGTATCTTTTGCTAATCATTGTGGGTGTTTGGGAAGTAGGTTTTTTTGGTTGTGGGATATTATTGGAGAATTTTTTTTTTGTGTTTGGGAAGATAGTTGGGTTTTTTTGTGGTTGGATGTGATGTTTGTGAGAGAAAAAGTAAAATGATTATGGGGCTTGATGTGATATTTTGTTTGGATTTGTTTTTTTTGGTTTTGTAACTAATTTGTCTTTTAGTGGAAAAAAACCAAAAAAACCAAAAATTCATCTTCCCAAACACCGCCATTGACACTATTTCTCCCTTATTGATTGGTTTAAGATTTATTTTGAGTTTCAGTAAATTGTGGTGATGTTTAACCAGGATTCTTGATTTAACCTTATAGATTGCTTAAGACTGATTTTTCTAATTCTCTTCATATGCCCATTCAAGCTGAAGGCGTTGGTATTTTGGTTCTAATTATCAAATCTCGAACTTCATATCTGTTCCAATTATATTAGTTGATAACCAAACCAAGCCAAACAAAGGCTTGTGTCCCAAACAAGAGGGGTCGGCTACATGAATCTTTTTTGCCATATTATTTAGTGCCAAACTGTTTTAGTTGCGAGTGGATGGTGTAATGTAATTTACTATGCTGTGCATGTTCGATAGCTCTCAAAATGGAAAAACTCTTGAATGGATTTCGTTCTTGGTATCAGTCCTGCTGATACAGTTTCTTTGTTATGCTGGTCTTACTTTGAGCAGGAATAGAGTATTGGTCTTTGTTTTGTACAAGAAGGAAGCAGCCCGCGTTGAAACTATGCTTCAGAAAAGGTTAATTTCTCACTTATCTTCCCATAATTTCTGTTTTAGTTTCATCAATCTAATAAACTGTTGCCATTGAATTGCCAGTCCATTGAGATATGGTTATAAATTTTTTTTATTTATTTTTTATTGTTGAATGTGTCAAAGGTTTACTAACTTGCCTCTCTTACTTTTTTACTCTTATGGTATCAAGGGGTTGGAAAGTAGTTTCTATCCATGGTGACAAAGCACAACATGCACGTACAAAGGCACTATCGCTATTCAAGGAGGGAAGCTGTCCTTTAATGGTATGTGGTTGTTTGAAAGTAATGTCATGAACTCACGATGATGGTTATGCTGAACATTTTGGTTAATGTGCTCATATTTTCTTTGTTATTCACGTTCCTTTATAATATGGCTTGGGAGAACCAACACATTTATGCATATTTCCTTCATTATGGTCTTGGTCTCCATGATTCAGTAGAAATCGTATTTTTATCCTTTGATCTTTCTTTACAAACAAAGACACACTCTGCTTGCTTTATCTGCACTAAAATTTTGCTCCTTATTCTCCATATGCACAAATTAAGGTTTTACTGGATGCTACTTCCTCCTCCCACTCCTGTGCAAACTTCTCTCTCCCAAGTCCCAACCATAGTTTTTAATTCCATTATAAAATGGGACACCTTTAGCATCTCTTTCATTCCTGGTGAGTATTTTTTATTTATTTATTTTTGGACATAAACTAAGGTGATTTGCTCGTGTTGGCTGTTTTGACTATTTATAGTGGAGTGTTGTGATTTGTCTGGTGCTGCAACACTCGTATCATCTAGTTTGTCTTTTGTTTTTTTTTCTCCCGCCTCCTTTTTTTGTGAAGATAAGCTGGCACCGTTTTAATCTGTGATTTCTTGCTTTGTTCCTTAATATATTGATTTCTTTGCCATAGTTGTTGATTTTTTATAAGCCTGTTCATTTTGGTTACGTTATATTTCTGCAGATAGCCACTGATGTGGCTGCCCGAGGATTGGATATTCCTGATGTTGAAGTAGTGATAAATTATAGTTTTCCTCTCACAACAGAGGATTATGTCCACAGAATAGGCAGGACTGGACGAGCTGGTAAGAAGGGTGTTGCCCACACATTTTTCATGAAGGAAAACAAGGTATAATTTTGTATTATTATAAAATACTAATACTGTTTTTTGATTTCCTGAATGGAACAATGTCACTTAATTCATATTTTCTGATGAGCAACAATTGATTTTACTTCAGGGATTAGCTGGGGAGCTGGTCAATGTTCTGAGAGAAGCTGGGCAAACCGTTCCTGCTGCCCTTATAAACTTTGGCACTCATGTAAAGAAAAAGGTGTTCTTTTCTTTTCTTTGATTATTTATTTATTTATTTATTGGTTTTATTTTATAGGAGATGGATGGAGTAGGAGGAGGGTTCTTATAATTAGTGTTGTGGTGTTTGATGTGTAATTCCTTAAAGCTTGATGCTCGTAGGGGAACCTATCTGATACATAATCTGACATGTAGGGTAATTTTTTCTTTGTTGCATGAACATGCACATGGAGCACATGCAAAATATACATTAGAACTTGGCAAGCAGAGATAGATAAGATGTTAATGTGTAGGATTATATAATTGATGTGTATATTGTAGTCTTCTTTCGGTGGTGGCATTTCTCCCAAAAAAAAAAAAAAACTCGCGCTCGAGTTTGCCTTAATGTATGTGTGTGGGTGTGGGTTTGTAGACTAAACATGCTTAGAAGTGTCAAATGAGTCTAGTAGTGCTGGGATGGGGAGCCACTTAAATGTTTTCCATTAACCGTTCATATGTCGGCATGCTTTTAACATGAACCCATTCCTGCTTGTGTTTCACTAATTTGAATTTGTGGAAGAATAGTGTATTGTGCACAAATTTTCCCCTGCAATTGCAGAACCTCCTCATTTTTATATACTCTGTGGATGGATATTGGTTCAATGTCGGAATTCATAAATAAACTTATGGAACTTAGTGCTCATGTCAATGTATCATATATTCCCTTGTATAAACGGAACATTTGTGTCATGAAAGATTACAACTTAATTATGTGTTTGACTTTTTACCGAGTGCAAGGCACACATGCATATTGAAAGAAATATTAAACTTGAATTTTAATGATAATTTTTAGGTGAACAACATGAGGAAGTTTAAGAGCATGAACTAGTCTATTTAGTGCCATCTCTTGTATTGGTGCATAATATCTACCGTTCTGTAAATGTGCGCAGTTTGTGCATGAGTGCAATCCTGTGGCATATGTTCAATGATGTCTTTATTAAATCTTGATTAAGCCTCGTGAGAATTGTCATGGCATCCTATTGTTTACGGGTTATGCATGTTTAGGAGTGCAGATTATACTACTTAATGCTCTGTTTGTTTCGGCAAAAAACATTTTCCTGCAGAAATTTTGGCTCTGTTTGGTTGTGAATTCAAAATGTAATTCCACATGTGTATTTCAGTATGATGTTTGGTTGTGTGTTTGGAATCAACTTTCCAAACTTCTGCAAAGAGCTCTGTAATACAGCCGCATTTTTTGTTCAAATTTTGGCCAGGGGAAGACCACGCGGACGTCCTTAGGGACTACCGCCCGGACGTCCATGGGGACATCCACCTGGATGTCCTTTGCTGTACAGGAATTTTTTTTTTTTTTTTTTTTTTTTTTTTGCAATTGATTTATATAATTGGAAAAAAAAATTTCTGAAATTTTTTTAATTTTTAATGTGCTTTAAAATAATTTTGAGTTGTATATTTAGTTATGAGTTGTAAATTTTTGTATCACATCAAATATCACATCAACAATTCCCCACTCAAATCAAACATCTTTTCCAAAATTATTTTCAAAACTCTTTACCAAACAAATTTTCTACACTCAAATCATAATTTTACAACACACAAATTCAAAATACAATTCATACTCTCAAATCACATTTACAAAACACAACCAAACGCAACCTTTGTTCTTCCAGAAAACGTTTTCTTCTGTTTAGTTGCAACTTTGAAACTAATGTACTAGTGGTGGTATTAGTGGTAGTGGAGGTGGAGGTGGAGGTGGTGGTGATGGGGTGGTGGTGAGTGGCTGAGGTGGTGGTGAGATGGTCATGGCAGTGGTGAGTGGCGAAGGTGGTGGTAAGGTGGCAGTGGCATTGGCATTGGAAGACTTTAGCTCGAAAAATGTTTATCACATTTCAGAAGTTCAAAAAACATTTTTTTGCCGAAATAAACTTGTTTTATGTCAACCACAAAAAACATTTGTCATCATACCAAACACTAGAAAATGCAGAAAATATTTTTTGCCAAAGCAAACTAAGCCTTAGTTTGAATTACTACTAATTGTCTTATGTTGTTTTGATGCTGCAGGAGTCTAAGCTTTATGGGGCTCATTTTAAGGAGATTGCTGCTAATGCTCCAAAAGCTACAAAAATAACATTTGACAGTTCTGATGATGAGACTTGACTCTAAAGGTGACCCACAAGTCGATTGTCTTGGGCCAGCGGCAAACATGTTTATTGGATATTGTTTACCAAATTATGGTAAATATATATATTATTTCCAGTGCAGACGACATCACCCTTTATCCTTTGTGGGTTAGTATATGCTAACGTGACAAGCAGAGGGGCAAATGTGATCTTGAATATCGAGCAAGGTGATTGAGGTTATGCCCAATATTTTGTAGTGTTAAATTTTGTATTTGTTCTCTCTCTCTCTCCCTCCCTCACTCTCGCACAGATTTTCCCATTATGATGGTCATTTAACATATGGGAAACCTCATATTCATTTTACTTTGTATTTTTGATGAGGTCTGGGAATGTGAAGTGTGTCACTAAATTATTGAGGTTAAAGTTCAACAGAATGTTTCTTTTTAGTGGAATATATAAGCATTGATTATTTGAAGTTCATGTTTTACTATTGGGTGATACCAACTTGTCAGCCATGATTCATGGTGGTGCTTCTGCTTACAACTTGGGTAGATTGTAATATGCTAGTGTGTTCTTATTTTACCACACTTGGTTTTTAATGTTCTGAAACAGCTTGCAAATTTTTGTACTGATTTTTTTAGACTGATAAATATTAACCAAATCCAGGTGTTACCTTATGTAAATTCCCCCCGTGATCATGTCGTGGCTGGAGTTTGTGAACTAACAAAACTAGCTGAGTATCCTATCGTCCCTTTTAAACCCTAGCTGTCAAATGTTGCCATTCCACTGCCGTTTGAAACCCTTGCTGCTGACCTCACCACCTTTTGGAACCCTAGCTGCCACCTTGAAACCTTAGATTTGGTTGAGAGAGAGTAGGGAGAAACAGAGAGATAGGGTAGGTGTAAGGAGGAGATGAGAAGTTAGGGATGGAATTAGGGTTGGAATATTGAGGGGTGTATTGCAATAAAATATAAAATTTTAAGTTGTTTGAAAAGTATAAGCTCAGCTCCTCCCTCACTAGGTTGCAAAACAAACCAAGATATTTCGAGCTTGATGCCTAGGTTTAGTATATTTTAATTTTTGTTACGTATTCAAACCAAACTTGAACAATTTAGTATTCAACTCAGTAAATATATACATGTATTGTAAATTTTTTTTTAAAATTACTTGTGTTTGACTTGTAAAGCTTGTTCAAGATTGGTTTATGTAAATATGCATATACTTGAATATGTTTTGAAATTTGTAATGTTTTTAAGTTAAAACAACTTATTACTTACCTAGCTCATTTGCAACCACATCTCTCACCTGCTGTGGCAGGATTTTCTGAACCAACTAAACTAAGGAAGTTGGTTAGTTAGTGTTTGATAAAAATTTAAGTGTTAAATTAAAACAAGTTTAATATGCATAAGATGAAAAATTAAAATTTATTATCTTTAACATTCATTTTCTCATTTTTGTATTGGGGTGATTGAGGTGGGGGTAGAGGGATAGTGGTTTATGGTGATGATGGAGGGGTGATGTGTTGGATGTAAAGGGGTGGTGGTGGTACTTGTGGTGGTTATAATGTGAAAGTAGTGGCAACAGGTGTTAGTTGCAGATGTGGTGTTGGTAGGGGTGGGGGTGTAGTACAGGATTAGTGTTTGCTGCGGTGGTGAAATCATAACAATCTTCATCGATGTTTATACACCAATAATTATAAATTTAGCTCAGTATTAAAATTTCTTATTACTTAATATTTTGATAAGTTTTAAGAGGAAATATTATTTTATCCGCAAATTATCACTCAAAAATCAATTCAATTCCTATTTTTACTAATATCAATTTTTTACATAAATTATTTGATTTTAGATTAATTTTATCTCATTACTAACTGTCGTTTATAATCAAACGAAAGTGTGGGGGCATATTTTTTGGATAACAACACGTGGCCAAGGTGGCACCGAAGTGCTAGCCGAGGTGCCACGTGTCCTGGTTTTGGCACTGAGATTTCCTGCGAAGATACCGGAATCCGAGATGAGCGGATAAGGGATAAGAGTCCTAGAATGAGGGAGGACCTCAGCCTGGATAATAATAAAACTCTTAGGGAGTTTATCTTTATCTATTGGAGAGTCCAAGATGAGTATTGAGTCAAAATCCATTGAAGTTAGGCTTTTATAGGGATCAGGTCAGTGATGACTATAAAAGTAAGGCACCCTCATGGGTCTAAGATACGCTTTTTGTATTCTGACTAGTGAATAAAAGCACTATTTGCTATTTTTGAGAGATAATCGAGTACTGACTTGATTGTTGGAGTACCCCCTGGTGAAAGAACCACTGCCGGAGTCTCATCTTTCTGTGACAGGGCGTTTGGGCGCAATCTATTTTGCCAGTGTTCTCCAGCTGAGTATCTGTTTGGCAGTGTGGTCAGAAAACAACGCACACAATTTGGCGCCGTCTGTGGGAAAGAAAGGAGAATAGATGGCCAACGACGGACAAAAAGAGAAGATTATGGACGACATCCCTACTGGAAGTAGTAAACACTTTGATCCTAACGTAGAAGAGGATAACTGCAACGAAGAAACTCGGGGTCAGAATCCAGAAGAGAAAGACGTTGGCTAGGAGGGAGATGTACCAAAGAAAGCAGACTGAGGCGGGTATTATAACGAGGACGACCTCCAGATATGGAAAGACAAATGTCTGCGGAGGGACGGAGAGATGAAGAGAATGACGAATAAATTGGCGGACCTGCAATCGGTCGTTAATTTCATGATGCAGAACAACGTCATGCAGCCACCGTTTCTATTACAAGACACGCCGATTCTAGCGGCAAAGAACAATACCCAGAAAATAGGACAGAAAACAGTCCCTGCAGTCCCCCAGCACACTAGGACCAAGGAACACTCTCACCGGCCTTCACGGGAGGTCGGGTGAAGAGAGTCAATAAAGGGAGATTCTCGAAGGACACATCGTACAAAAGAAGCTAACCCCAAAGAACATCAGCATGTTCAAGGGAAGGAGCTCTGTTTCGACACGACCAATGGAGGGAGGTCCAAGAGGACCCATAACGACACCAAGAGTAGCGCACCAAAGAGGCTAAAATCCGTTGATAGCCGAGCTCTTGGATGGACCAAAGAGGATATGAGAGCTTACCTCTAGAGGAAGCGACAAGATGCCGAAGTAACCTCTCCGATCAAGCCGAGAACGCCGTTCTCGGTAGAATTGGACAAATTTGAGGCCGTAAAGAGGTTTCACATGCCGAGATTCCAGATATATGATGGTAAGTCTAACCCTAACTTTCACGTTAGCTTGTACCTGAACTCAATGGCACTATACACCGGAAATGAGCCGTTACTCTGCAAGGTGTTCCCCTCATCCTTTGGAAAAATCGCATCAGACTGGTTTCATAAGTTGCCGAAAGGAACTGTGAAAAGCTGGGAAGGCCTGGTTGAGATGTTCGTGGCCAGGTTTGTGGCAAACAAACTATAGCCGTTGAGGGTGGACTCCTTGATGGCTTTGAGAATAAGCGAGGATGAAAGCCTTAGGGCTTATGCCAAGAGGTATTATGAGGTATTCAACCGAATACCAAGATGCAACCAAGAGGTAGCGGTCGTGTCTTTTAAGAACGGCCTGAATGATGATTGTCTGCTTCGAAAATCACTGGTAATGACACTGCCAAAAAGTATGGAGGAACTTATGGCCAGGATAGAGAAGTATGCGAGAGTCGAGGAAGACAAACCGGGGACAAAAGCGTCAAAACAAGAGAAGAGAAACGGCTCGCCGAAGCGAGGCCGGAGAAACACTAGATGCAACAAGCAAGAGACAGGACTGAGGGCTGCACAGGCAGTCACTACCGTATTCCGAATTCCGGTTTACAAAGTCTTGGAAAGAATATGGAATTAGCCCTATTATAAAGCACCAGAGAAAATTCCTGGAGAATTTATGGGAAGAAGTCTGGGGAAGCACTGTGCCTACCATAATGAGGATGGGCATCTAACTTAGGGGTGCAGAGCCCTAAAAACACATCTGGAGGACCTGGTAAGACAAGGTTATTTAAAGGACCTAGAAGATGAGGCCAGGACGAGGGAGGAACAAGCGAGACTGCCTCAGGCTCCAGCAGCACCACCCCCGCCAGCACCGCAACCGCAGGCAGGAGGACCTCGAGTGATCAATGTGATTCACTCGAAGGTGAATGAGAACGAGATACGTGGGGAAACTCAGAATGTAAAACACTTGCAACATGTGTATCAGGTCCGATAGAAAAGACCTAGGGCAGATGAGTGCCAGGGACCAATGGTGTCCTTTACTGAAGACGACCTAGAGATAGTGCAGCATCCGCACAACGATGCCTTGGTAATATCCCTCCAGGTTGGAGATTGCTAGGTAAAGCAATATCTAGTCAACCAGGGCAGCTTTTGTGACATCATGTATGTTAGGTGTTACAAGGAGCTTGGCCTTCACTAAGACGATTTGGAACAATCCAATGGTCCAATGGTTGGGTTTAATGGAACGCCGACGTGGCCCTTGGGGTCAATAAGTTTGGAAGTGCAGGCTGGCACCAAGAAGGTAAAAACTGAGTTCACAATAATTGACACCCCTCCCCTTTACAATGCTATCCTGGGAAGGCCATGGCTACATGCAATGGGGACAGTTCTCTCAACATTGCACCAGCTGTTGCAGTTCTCAACAGAACATTAAATTGAGGAGGTCAGAGGAGATCGGGTGCAGGCAAAAAATTGCTCCATAATAGCAATGAAATCCACCTGTAGCATACGAGAAGCGACAACAGTAGAGATTGAGGATGAGGACATGGAGGTCCTTGACGTCGTCAAAGAACCAGCTGAGAAAAGTGAGGAAGCCCTGAAGAAGATCTTAGTCCAGCAAGGGGATGAAGAGCGCTTCTTTCTTCTCGGCTCTGGCTTGGCCGAGGAAGAGGAAAAGAAATTAGAGGAATTCTTGAGAGCAAACCTTGAGGTGTGCCTGGACACCATACGAGATGCCTGGAATTGACCTCGAGGTCACTTGCCATAGACTGAATGTTGACAGGTCGGCCAAACCTGTCATTCAGCGAGCAAGGAGGCCTACGTTGATGCATGTTGAGGCAGTAGAAGAGGAGGTGGATAAACGTTTGGAGGCCAGTGCCATTATCAAACACGGTTGTTGTGAAGAAAAAGAATGGGAAGTGGAGGGTCTGTGTAGACTTCACCAGCCTGAACAAGGCTTGTCCCAAAGACAGTTTCCCACTCCCTAAAATCGACTAATTGGTGGATGCCACCTCAGGACATGGAAAGAGGAGCTGTTCTTATACTTGGCGGTATCAGAGCATGTAGTGAGTGCAATGGTAATCAGAGAAGAAAAGGGAGAACAAAGGGCTGTTTACTACGTGAGGAAAACCCTAGCAGATGCAGAGACCAGATACCTACCCTTGGAGAAACTGACACTGGCTTTAGTAATGGCTTCAAAGAAGCTGAATCATTACTTTCAGGCCCACAAGATTGTGGTGTTAACTAAACATCCTTTGAAGTCCCTGTTGTAGCAAGGAGATCTGACAGGCAGGATAACCAGATGGGCAATGGTGTTAGGCCAATATGACCTGGAATTCAGACCCAGAACAGCAATCAAAGGCCAAGTTTTGGCCGACTTTGTAGCCGAGTTCACACCAGGCGCCATCATACATCGGGTTTCGTTGAGCCGGGGTATACGATGTTCAGGTGAACAAGGAGAAACCCAGCTGGGGATAGCATAACATAGGAAAGAAAAGAAACTTAGGCCCTGCAGTATTTTCGTCGGCGACTCCTTCCGTCTATTTGTTGATGGAAGTTCAAACCGACAAGGAGCGCGGACAGGAGTAGTGCTAGTATCGCCGAATGGGCAGATGTTGAAACAATCCATTCATTTGGGGTTTAACGCCTCAAACAACAAAGCAGAGTATGAAGCACTGATCGCAGGATTAAAGTTGGCAGCAACAATGGAAACCGACGAGGTAATGGTCTTCTGTGACTCCCAGCTTATAGTCAACCAGGCAACAAGCGAATATGCAGCCCGAGATGAAAGGGTAATGGCCTATGTAAAGGAGGTGGGCAGACTGATAACATTATTCTAAAATTGCCGACTACAACAAGTTAGCCGAGATGACAACAGCTATGCTGATGCCTTGACCAACCTGGCTAGTGCAATGAAACCTGGAGAGGCAAGGATAATAATGGTTGACTACTTGTCAGGTCCAAGTATAGAACCACAAAACACAGAGCATGAAGCAATGTATGTGGAGATGGGACCAAGTTGGATGGATGCGATAATAATATTCCTTAGAGATGAGAAATTGCCAGATGATTACAAAGAGGCACACAAGATCAGATTGAAGTCAGCAATGTTCAGTCTAACAGCAGAAGGACATCTCTACAGAAGATATTTTACTGGTCCCCTTTTGAGGTGTGTGCATCCTTCACAAGTTGAAGACTTCCTGTATGAAATATATGAAGGAGTATGTGGAAGCCACACTGGGGGCAGGTCACTTGCTTATAGGGCCATTACTCAGGGGTACCATGGCCCTACATGCAGAAATATGCTGAAACTTATATTAGAAAGTGTGAGAAGTGCCAAAGGTTTACACCTTTAATACACCAACCAGCAGCAGATTTGAACCCAGTGTCTAACCCTTGGCCATTTGCCCAGTTGTAGACACCCCATTTTTGACCGACCTTAAGACTCAGGCGTCACCAACTGAGCGCTCGGTGATGTTGCATATTGTGCTCGTTTGGAGGTTGCGGAGTTTCGGCTGCGAGCCTTGCCTCCGAACTTCGGGGCTCTTTTGTGCTTTGCCTCGGTTTACGAACCAGGTCCTGTTTTCTCTGTTTTCTCTTTCCGAAGGGAGGGAGAGGTCTCGTAGACCATCTCTTAGTGGCCGTAGGCTACGTTTCGTGGTCGTAGGCCATTTTTTCCGTTTGGAGCCCAGTTTTCTATTTTCGAAGCCGTCGGCCGTGTGCCTCGGTTCGGGACCGCTTAACTACCTTCGTTTGCTCCGGTTTTTGGCACACACCTTGTTTCCTCCCTTTAGAGGGACACTGTGGCCCGAAAGACCACCTTCGTGGTCATACGCCACTTCCGGTGCCTAACAGCCTGTTTTTGGGGCCCCGGACTGCGCGTTTTGGCCCTCGAACCTTCGTTTTGCATCCGTCTTGGTCCATTTTTGGTAGGGACCCTATTTTCATTGCTAGGCTAGGGAGGTGGTAGTATGGTGGGAGGCCACCTTTTCCCCTTGGAAACCAGTTTTCTTTTTTTCTCTCTCCTCCAGCCGATTTTTCTGACAGAAAGCTGTTTTTTCTTACTTTTGAGCCACAATTTTTGGTTTTTCATACCACCATTGTGTTGTGCTCATCTGGGAGGCCACCAATATGGATAGGCCGACCAGTAATTCATTTTGACCCTTTTGAACCTTGCTAAAAAGCTGATTTTTCTCTCTCTTGGGTTACTTTTTCTGGTTTTCCACCATACATATGTGTTGTGCTCATCTAGGAGGCCATCTTTCTGGGGTGGCTAGCCAGCATTTCTCCTTGAACCTTTTGACCCCTGGTCGGCCGACCAGGGGGAGTGGCCGGCCGACCACCTTAACTGGTCAGCCTGCTCTTGCTTTTTGCTCTCTCTGAATGCATCACAGCTGTGCCAGCTGGGGGGCATTTGGACCATCCTCCATACACGTGTATGGAGGATATTTGAAGCTTCCAAGAGAAGCTTTGGCCTCTCTTATCTATAAGCGAGGCCCTCCTCTTCCATTAGAGGGGTTCAACAATTTTGTTTAAGGCATACACACACTTCCCTCCATAGCCCACTATTCCAAGCTCCAAACCCTAATATTCTTGCATCATTTGCACTACACCTCATAGCCTACCACCTCCACAATCCATCCAAGCATCTTGGAGCTATTTTTTAGAGGTTAAAGAACTCCCATCTTGGTCCAGAAGTTGCTGGAAATCTGCTCTTTAAGGGTGAGTCTCTATTTCCCATTTTCTTGCATTATTTTGCTCCATTGATTAGCCTTATTTGCAAGATTTTTTGGACTTTGTCATAAATTGAAAAGTGTCTTATTTTGAGCTCCTCTTGAAGTTTAATTGAGGACACTTTTCTGTTTGAGGCCATCTACCTCCTTGTATGCTCTATCCCTCTTTGTAGGTTTATTTTGCATCATATCTTAGCCTTGCTTGTGAGCATTTTCGAGATTTGTCATAAACTGAAAAAAGTCTTATTTGAGCCCCTTTTGATGTTTAATTAAGGTCACTTTTCTGTTTGGGGTCACCTTCCCCTTTGCATGCTTCATTCCCTCATGTTTAAGGCTATGCATTAGAGAATTTGTGTTGGCCTTGGTTTGCCCTTTTAGCCACTGAAATCTAGTGGATTTTCAGTGGCTTAGATGTGTCTTTGAGCCCTAAAATCAGAGGGGGGTGACCCCCTCTCTCCTTGTCTTGTTTGTTGGCCCTTTTGGCCTTCCAAAGGGCCCCCATCTTGCATGCTTTGAAGTCTTGTTTCAGGCCCTATTATGTAAGTTTTGAGGTCTGCCTTAGCTCTGTCCAGGGTCCCTTTGGCCATATTTTATGTCTATGATGCATGTGTAGAACAATCCCATCCAAGGCATTTCAAAGGGACCTTTCATTGCATGCTTCCTAGACCAATTTCAGGCTCTTTTTGGTGGGTTTTAGGGCTGTCATAACTCATTTCCAGAGGTGGTTTTGCCCTTTTGTTTGTCTATCATGTATGTGTAGAGTAACCCTCTTATTGGCCTTTCAAAGGAGCCCATCATTTTTGCATGCATTGACTGAGTTTCAGTAGTTATTTGGGCATATTTTGACATGGCATAAATCTGTTTTCGGCTGGTTGGGTGAGCCCTTATATGCTTCATATAGTTGTAGAACAACTCATGGTTCACTAGCTTTCTTTGCATGCTTTATAGGCCATTGATTCTAGCATATTTTGGCCATGTCTTAAACTGATAATGTGCTTATTTTAGACTGCCCTAGCTTTGTTTTTGGGTCTTGTGGTTGAATGATGTTAGTTTTGTATGCTTGTAGTTCGAGGTCCATGCTTAGCTTTGAGTTTTGAGGTCCATTCCATGCATATACTGAAGTGTGTCCATGTTTTGAGCCTGTTATTCATCACATTTCAGAGCTTGTTTGAATGCCATGTTGCCATGTTTTCATCTCTTTAAATGCGTTTGAGAGTCGAGCTTGTATATCCCATTTACCGACCATTGAATGAGCTCCATTTCGTTGCATTCCGAGTCATCATTTCAGGTCAATTTCCAACTGTTTCAGACCTGCCTAGGGTCTTTTGGGGGTTGGTTTTGCCTTTGGTGCATTGCTTTGGGTACCTCTAGTGTAACGCAATTCACTAGTTTCGGTGTCCGGGCTCCCTAGCTTGCATTGTGTGCCATATTTGCATGTTTCGAGACCATATTTCATGTTGTTTTAGAGCTGTAATTTATGCTATTCCATGTCATGTTTCATCCTCGCCATGCTTTGGTAGAGTGGCATTCCATGCCTTAGGTTTGGTCCTTGATATTTGTGCATGTGTGCACGCATTTCGGTTGTCATATTTTCATCTAATGGCCACTGATGTGAGTGTGGCTGAGGTCCACTCATGTTGGTGTAAGTCCATCGTGTATTGTGTATGCCATTTCAGTCCATAGCATTGTGTATGCCATTTCATAGCATTACGTATGCTAGGTGGTATGTTAGTCGCATTGCATATGCCATCTCATTTGCATTGTGTTTGGGATAGGAGTTAGCCCAAGCACGGGAAACGAGGGACGTTTCGTACTCCGAGTGGCGGAACGTGTCTCAATTCCTGGTCCCCGACACTCCGGATTACCCATGATGGAGTTTAGGTCTTGTTGTGTTTATATGTGCATTCATTTCACATTGAGTCGTGCAATTCGACTCCTCGGTCATTATGCATCGAGATACGTGATTGGTGGCACGAGAATCGAGGACTACACTCCCTAAAGAGTAGTCATGCATACATATGTGAAAATACTTTGCTGTGCCCCCTTCTTGCTCTCTGTTGCCGCAAATTAGAAATCAACAGCTTTCTAAAGCCTTGCACAGCATTCCGGCATTAATTGCAAACAGATGCGAATCGGGGCATCGCAATGGATTTCCGCACAAGGCAACTCGAGCATGCATCTTTCATCATTCGGAACAGAGCTGAGGCGGTCCATGGATTTGCATGCTAATTTACTTGCTTTCCTAGTTAAATTGTTAATTGATTAGGGTTTTGTACTTATTCGGATTGTAATTATTATTCAGACTGTATTATTTATTCGGACCCTCCGAGCGAGGGCACAATTGTAATAAGTGTGCGTGCATGTGATGTATGTCTTCCAACCCCACGTCTTTCTCCCTTTTATTTACCAGTTTATGATGGTTAGATTAGGGCATGTTTCAATTAGCATACTTATGCTTGCATGTTTGCATCATTCATCTGTCTTGCATGCACCGGGCTCGGCGCATCATACTAACTGCATTTGTATTTCAATTCCAAATTGAATATGTGTTAGTTGTAGCATCATCACATGCCATCTTTAGAATAGCCGAGCCTATTGTAATTGCATTCCTGCATGTGTTGCATTAGGCATTTCAGCATAGTTAGGATCATGCATGGATTTCTAACATAGCTTCTGTTTTGGCTTGCAGTACTCGGTAAGTGTTTATGCTTTAGCATTCTTGCATGTGTGTGAGTGAATGCCATGATAGCATGCTTACCATGAGGCTATGTGCTTATGTGATATACCTGCCTGAATGCCTGTGGGTGAAGGTTGGATTATCTGAATTGGAATAATGCATTGACTGTGAGTTTTAAGCCTACTAGATAGTGGCAAAACCATGTTTTCTAAGCCCACCTGAGGGTGGCAAAATCTGCATTTTTAGCCTACTTGCGAGTAGCAAACCGCTTTCAAAAAAATAAACATGAAATATTTTGTTCCAATTTAGGCGATCCAGTCTATACTTGTATGCTGTGCGTATCACATAGTGAATCTAGGCTAATAACCGGAATAAGAGCACATAACATTTTCAAAACTAGATATCATGGTTAGTAGAGACCGATCTTTGATCGGGCGAGCAGGGGTGCTCACGAAGTGACCTTCCCCAATCGTATCCAAGTTCTCGAGCCGAGACAACTTTGGTGATGACGGACACGTGGCCTTAGGCAACGAGTCAGGGTTTCCTAAATTTCCCAAAATAAAATATTTAGGTGGCGACTTTGTATTTGGCAAAGCAGTCAATGTTTGGCACTTCTTTCAAAAAAATCTGTTTTCAAAAACGATTTTCTGGATTTGGACTCTTTGATGATTCATCGGTCTTGCATTGCACTCTGCGAGATTAGATACAGGACCGTGACATTGAGTCCTGCACTGTAGTGAGCCCATATGAACAAAACAGGGGGGATTTCCCTCCCGGGACGTTTAGGGACGTCTACACCAGTGGGGCATGGATCTTGTTGGACAACTGCCTCAAGCAACTAGACAAAGGAAGTTCCTGCTAGTGGCCACAGATTACTTCACCAAGTAGGTGGAAGCTGAACCCCTTGCAAAGATTTGAGATATTGATGTGTAGAGCTTCATATGGAAGAACATCATCACCAGGTTTGGGATCTCAAGGGCAATATTAGCAGACAATGAAACACAGTTTGATAGCAAGCTGATCAAAAGCTTCTGTGCAAAGTACAAAATGAAGAATTATTACTCTACTCCAAGCTTCCCTCAAAGCAATGGACAAGCAGAAGCATCCAACAAAACTATCTTGAATGAGATTAAGAAGAGGCTGGAAGCAGCAAAGGGAAAGTGGATGGATGAGTTGCCCAGTGCACTTTGGGTATATCCGACTACGCCGAGAAGATCAACTGGAGAATCCCCATTCTCTATGGCCTATGGCACAGAAGCAGTTATTCCACTGGAGGTCGGCATCCCAGGGATCAGAACCCAGGGGGTGGAGAATGGGACTAATGATGCATTTTTAGCTCGAAATTTAGACCTACTGGACGAAAGAAGGAAGAAAGTAGCAATTCAGCCGGGGGCATACCAGCAGTAGCTTGCTAGGGCTTACAATAAGAAGGTCAACCCACGAGAGTTTCAAGTCGGGGACCTCATCTTGAGAAAGGTCGCTAGCAACAAAAAGGATCCCAGAGAGGGCAAGTTTGGCCTAAATTGGGAGGGACCTTATGGAATCATCTTGGTCTTGGGCAATGGAGCATATCGGCTTAAAGACAGTGAAGACAAAGAGTTGCTAAGACCCTGGAATACGTGCAACCTGAAGTTTTTCTATCATTAGATTTTTTTTTTGGTCATTAGCCGAAGTAAATAATAATTTTTTTAGCTCGATTCTTTTTTCAAACTTATGTAAAACTGTAACAACTCAAATTTTTAATTATTCTGTAAAATTTATACTAATATTATTTAATTACAGTTGGAAAAATATATGATTTATTTTGTATTATTATATGTAATTTTGTAAAATAATATAATTACGTTAAAGATTTGGGCTTAAATATAATTAAGTAACTATTTAAACTTATCCGTTGGAAGGATAAGCTCAAATCTAGCGTGTAATAATGGTTGTGATATAGGAAGACTACGTGTCACCTAAACCTTGGAGAACAAGCATTAAACTTTTAGTATAAAAGTAGGAGCTACTGCGAAACAATGAAAAGGAGGAAGGAAAGAAAGAAAAGGAAAGAAAGAAGAGAGAAAGGAAGGAAAGAAAGGAAAAAAAAAATAATGGAAGTCGAGAAGGTCTTTGATAGTGGAAAGAAAAAGTGAGGTATTAAAGTTAAGGTGAGTTATATTATATCTTGAGTTACCATAATATATTTTACGTATGTTTTGACTTACCATATTTATTTTATACAAGTTATATTTTATAAATTATTATAAGTTATATTACTATTTCCATTACATGGATTAATTTCTGAACCCTATTTGTTAAAATGAAACCCATGGATATGTTTGTTTATATTTTAAAGAATATTTGACTATGACCTTATAAACAATTATGTTTTGTAAGTACCACCACGGGAGTCCCACGCCTTAGGGGACTTAAATAACCATTGGCCTCTGCTTGACCACTTTGTGGTCCTCTATTTGTCATGGATCCATTGACCTCTGTTCTGTGCGGAGATAAGTGCTACACTATTGTGGGAGCCACCTCTATAATCCGTACGAGCCACCTCTTACTCGTTTATAGGTTGTTTGAAACTGCTGTGTGCGTAGTGAAACCCTAGTTCCTGACAAAATAGGACAGGGAAACCCTACCCCAACATCGGTGTGTTTTGGCTCTCACTTGCTTGTTATGTGCTTTTGGAGTGCGTCTCTACAAGAATGCATGTATCAGTTTACAAGTTTGGGCATCAGGCCTGCGGGTGCCAGTTCAGTATTTTGGGTATCAGGCCTGGGGGCACCAGTTCAGTATTTTCGGAATCAGTTATCTGCGGGTATCAGATTCAGCTTCGGGGACAGTGATTTGGGAATAATGATCTGTCTTTGAGAACAGTGTATCAATTGCGTATTAATTATACTCGACCATGTGTTGTGTTTATTTACGCTGTTATGCTGTTCGTTTATCTGCTCGTTTATTTCCTTATTATTGCTTTATTTATCTTTTTGCTAGGGGTAGTTTAGCACAATTGCTTCAGACCAAGCAGATATTCCCCAAGCACTCTGGACAAGAAGTTGCCGACTCAATCGATTTGAGGATCTGGTCGATGGACAACTAGTGTTCCACTCTCTACCCTCGGTTATCAGACGGAGGCTGAGAAAACGTAGTGTATCCAAGCAGAGATTGCCAGATCAGTGGACTTTGAACAGTTAGGTTGAGCTTCCTGAGGCTACTCCAGAGTTAGACCTACCGGTATTTCAGATAGATCAGGGCAGTATGGTGGGAACGACAGGAGTTGAGGAAATGATGCGTCAGATGCAGGACACCATGAGAGCCATGCAGTAGGATGCTGTTCGTCGAGATGAATTTGCCAAACAACAGGCCGAGATCATGGCCCAACAGGCAGAGTTAATTGCCTCGTTGCAACAACAAACTGGGGCATCTGCTTCACATCAAGCTCCTCCACCACCAGGGGTTCAGACACCCGGGGAAACACACAATGTCCAGGAAGGTACCAACATTCCGGCAAGGCTGGCCCATCCCCAATTTTACCCCAGCTATCCAAAACACCTACCAATCTACCGGACTCTCCCTTCGAGTTCGAGGTCGACCCTACCGCGTTGAAACTGAGCAAGCTTGAGAAGTTGTTCAAGAAATCCCAGGGGGTAAAGTCCATCCCAGACATCGAGGACGGATATACCGATGTGGCTGTGACACTGCCAGATAGGTTCAAGATGCCATAAATCGACCGCTTTGACGGATCCGGGGATCCCATGGTCCATCTTCGGTTGTTCTCAGATATACTACGACCGATGGGCCTCACCAGACTACAGAAGCTTTCACTATTCGGTCGGACCTTGTCAGGTGTGGCCGCTATTTGGTATGCAAAATTAGAAGATGATGTTAAGCGGAATTGGGACGAGATGGCCGAGGCTTTCATTGCACAGTACTTCTATAACACTCAAATCGAGATTACAACCCGTGTTCTTGAGACAACAAGGCAGGAGCCTAAGGAGAGCTTTTCGGATTTTGTGACCCGGTGGAGGGCGAAGGCCTCAATGATGACCCTTAGGCCTACAGATAAAGATCAAATCTGGATGATTGTGCGCAATCTCCAGCCAAAACTGATGCAGAAAATGATTGTGCTCCCCTTCCCTACCTTTTCAGATTTGCACGAGATGGGGGTACAAATAGAGGATGCTATGAAACAAGGTCTGATTGACCAAGATAGAGAGCAACCCCGAAGAACCTTCAACCGCAACAACAGCACAGGCACCAGCAATGCCGCAAATGCTAGAGCTTCGGAGGTAAGCATGGTCACCACCATCCCCCCTCCAAGACCCATGGCAGCTACACCTTTCTCCGGCGCGTCCGGAAGCAGCACACAAACCATCAAATTCCAACCTCGAGGCCAGAGAACCTTCACCCCACTGTATATGCCCCTATCCAAGGCTCTAGGGGTATTAATCAGAAAAGGGCACTTACAGCCCCTGGAGCCGAGGCCATTGCCAAATCCACTCATTCCCTCTCATAACCCAACAAAATACTACGCATATCACCAACAACATGGTCACGACACTGACCAGTGTTTTAGATTGCGTCATGAGATTCAAGATCTCATTGACAAGCAGGTGATTGTGCCTCCAAAAAAACCCAATGTCACGACAAACCCTCTCTCACCGCACAACCAAGCTCTACCTCCCAAAAGAATCAACTTTATCCAGGCTGGGGTCGTGTCTTACGATCCCAACATATATATTACCCCAACCCACCTACCCAAGCCGAAGGTGCTCCTTCTTGACTGCACTGACTTGTTCATGTTGGACATCTCCAGAGCCCAACCCGAACCATCGGTGGTGACTGTCGAAGGCAGAACAGGGGAGATTCCAAGGGAGAATGGGATTGTCGAGCCAGGATCTAAGGAATCTGGGAGTTTTGCTGAGGAAGTATACAGTCTGAGTGAATACATTCTATCAGTGGGCCAGGTTGGGCCGAACTTTGAATTGCCGGTAGGGGTAGAGCTTTGTATGATACAGGGGGATGAATCTGTTCAGAGGATAGATGACTTGGCAGCCGTGGAAGAGGACTTTGCTAACCTCTAATTTTTCAATGAACAAGAGCCAGAGGGCATGGTAGTCAACTAGTCAGATTTTGAGGAGTCCGCAGAGGTCACCGGGTGGCTCGATGACCTGCCAGACGTTGTCGACGAAGCTTAGTTGGAACGGGGCCCGACAGAGGCAAGAATATCAGTTGTGGCCAGAAGGGCCGGAAATCAGAATGAATCACTGGAGAGCGCCGGTGCTAAGAATTTTGCTCAAGACTTGGGCATTGTGAATACGGAAATTGTTGAACAGCCAGCTGTACTGACGCAGTTGGAACAAGAAAGGTTTGAGGATTCTGAGAGAATCAGGAAAGCTAATGGCCCTGAGGGGACTGAAAGTGCTGTGTGCACAAGGATAGAGAATGCTGCGAGCATGTGGACGGAGAGTACTGCAGGTGCAATTGTACCGGAGCCAGACAGGTGTCTGTTGGCTACCGACGGAATGTGGTGGGAGGACGATGATTTATGTCTTGCCCACACGGATGAGGATTGGGGGAGCAATCAGCCAGATGATACCTGGTATATTGGCGAAGTCGATTATATGACCAGGAGCGGGCGGTATTTCAAGCCCCCGCACCTGGACCAACCAGAGGCATCTGGGAAAGATAAGGAGGCGGACAAACAGAAAGAGAAGCAACTCGAAGAAGAGGCAGTACTGAAGCAGTTGAAAAAGATACAAGTAGACATCTCCACCTGGGGACTGCTTATGGCATCGCGAGTGCATCGACAAGCTGTCTTATCGGCCATGGACAAGGCCAAGCTCTCAATAGACACCACGCCCGAACAGCTAGTGGGCTTAGTTTTTTCGGGAGGGGCTACCCCGATGTTGACTTTCTCCGACAAAGAATTGCCACCTGAGGGTGTGAACCATAACAAGCCACTCTACATTTCTGTGGAGTGCAGAAACATATGGATACCCGTGGTGCTTGTCGACACAGGGTCCGCCATCAATGTGTGCCCAGCAAGGACTGCATATGCAATCGGTTTAAAGACCGCAGATTTTGTGCCGACAGCCCAGGTGATTCGGGGATATGACAACACAAGCAGAGAAGTAATAGGGACAGTGAGAATTCAGACCAAGGTTGGGCCGGGACAGCATGAGGTAGACTTCCACGTCTTAGAAGTTCCTGCAACTTTCAATATGCTCTTGGGGCGGTCGTGGCTGCACCAGGTGAAGGCAGTTTCGTCCACCTTGCATCAGATGGTGAAACCCCCCCATGGGAAGGGGGTAGCCATTGTTTTTGGGAATTCATCGATCCATCCACCGTCGGAAGTATCTACGCCAGTTTTGGAAATTGAGCACGGTATAGAGGCTGTGTTCTTATCCGATTTTACCCTAGTTGAGGCCCGGGTTGTGCAGAACATCTTAGCTGTTAATGAGGGGGTATATGTCAGTGCTCAATCAATGTACCTCATGAACAAGCTTCAACACATCCCTGGGATGGGATTGGGAAAGAGCGGCCGGAAGGGCGTTGCGGCATTGGCCGAGGTGCCACACAACCCACATACCTTTGGCTTGGGTTATCTGCCCACCAAAGAGGATTGGATAAGGAAGGGTAAGGAGATGGCTGGGAGAGCCAGAGCGAAGAAGGCGGGGAAGCCTTTTGACTTAATGCATCGGCCCATTCAGGGTACCCTAAACGGATGCCTCGTCCGGGAGGGAAAGGACTTTCCATTTTGCGGCTTTCTGGAACGATGGTGGAACGTGGAAAGGAAGCGCGCGTCGGGGTTTGAGATCTTCTTTGACCTGCAGTTATCCGGGGATGACGTTGCCGAAGAGCAGACAGACCCATTAGCTGAGGTTGAGCAGAGCAAGAAAGTGGAGTTTGAGGACGCCGAAAGTGAAATGGGGGTAGCGCTGGCGTGTCTACTTGCAGATCCTCCGATCGAACAGAAGTGCTTGGGGGATAATTTCTCGGTATATGTGATCGGGAATGGAACGGCTGCGGGCCTACCAGCAAACATTTTGGATGCATCTATCGCACCCTCTCTCATTTGGCAGTATGAAGAGGGATTTTTGCCAAACAGCACCGGGTCAGGTAGTGAGCCGGAATCCGATCCCACCGAGTCTGTTGAGTCAGAATCAGGTTCCAGCTCGACTGAGTCTAAGTCCGGTATTCTAGGGAGTGATAACCCGGATACCACATTCCTGTCCAGGTCGTCTTTTTCTTTCTCTTTTGAGTCTGTTGTAACCGAAGAATCGGACAATTTGGATATGCTTAATGAGAATGATGTGGCTGTGGTTTCTGAGTACTTTTCCGTGCCCTTGATTTATTGCATTAACTCAGACTTTCAAAATTTTGATGAAAACGACGAGGAAGAAATTCCTCCGGTTTTGCAACGCTTAATTGAACAAGAGCAGGAAAGATTTGTCAAACCCTTAATGGATGAAATCACTACTGTGAACATTGGTGCTGAGTAGGACCCGCGGCTGGTCCAGATCGGGTCCACGCTGTCTTCGGAGGAACGCGAGCGCTTAGTCGCTTTATTAAAAGATTTCAAAGATGTTTTCGCGTGGTCTTACGAAGATATGCCTGGAATCGATCCTGAGATTGTACACCATCGGATCTTTTTTGACCCCGAGGCCCGACCCGTTAAACAAAAACTCAGAAGGATCCGCCCGGACTGGGCTCTCAAGATTAAGGAAGAGGTCACCAAGCAAATTGACGCAAGTTTTCTGCTAGCATCTGAATACCTAACTTGGTTGGCCAATATCGTTCCGGTGCCGAAGAAGGATGGTAGGATCCGGGTATGCGTGGATTTCAGGGATTTGAATAGAGCCAGTCCGAAAGACGACTTTCCCTTGCCGCATATTGATGAGTTAGTGGACTTCACAGTAGGGCATGCTTTGCTTTCGTTCATGGATGGCTTTTCGGGTTATAACCAGATAGTGTTGGCACCTGAAGACTGAGAAAAGACTACGTTCACCACCCCATGGGGGACTTATTGCTACAGGGTAATGCCATTTGGGCTGAAGAACACTGGAGCTACATATCAACGGGCTGCGACCACAATATTGCACGACATGATTCACAAAGAGGTCGAGGTGTATGTGGACGACATGATTGTCAAGTCCAAAGAAAGAGAGGGCCACTACACTGCCTTGCAAAAGTTCTTTCAAAGGATCAGAGAATTCCGGTTGCGGCTGAATCCTCAAAAGTGTACTTTGGTGTTACAGCAGGGAAAATGCTGGGGTTTCTGATTACACAGAGAGGTATCGAAGTCGACTCTTTCAAAATCAAGGCTATCCTAGAAATGCCACCACCAAGGACTGAAAAGGAGGTGCGAGGCTTTCTGGGTAAAGTGCAATTCATAAGACGGTTTATCTCAAAATTAACCTTGACTTGTGAACCACTTTTTGGTCTCCTGAAGAAAGGAAAGAAATTCCAGTGGGACGGCTAATGCCAAGTTGCTTTTGAACAAATCAAGGAATATTTATAGAACCCACCCGCATTGTCACCGCCAGAGCCGGGGAGACCGTTGATATTGTACCTTTCAGTAACTGAGCCCATAATGGGCTGCATGCTCGCGTAAGAATCAGAGGACAAAGTGGAGAGAGCCATCTACTATCTGAGCAAGAAGATGCTAGAGTATGAGACTCGCTACACGCTGTTGGAGAAGGCTTGCCTAGCTTTGGTATGGGCTACCAGGAAGCTGCGGCACTACCTGTTAGCTCACTCTGTAATGTTGGTTTCGAGATTAGATCCCATCAAATATCTCTTCGAGAAACCGGCACTTACGGGTAGGCTAGCTCATTGGTTACTGTTGCTTTCCGAATTCGATCTAAAATATGTGACGCGCAAGTCAGTCAAGGGAAGAGCAGTAGTAGAGTTCTTAGCCGATCATCCAGTGGAAGGGGGTGAAGCAGTTGAGTACCTATTCCCAGATGAGGCCATTTTGCATATCGACGACGAGTTTTGGACGATGTATTTTGACGGAGCGTCCAACCAGTACAAGTATGGGATAGGAGTGTTGCTGATAGCACCCGACAATTCCCGTATCCCTCTAGCCTTCAAACTCTAGTTCAAAGTCTCGAACAACGAAGCAGAATATGAGGCATGTATTGCGGGTCTAGAAGTAGCCCTGGAACTAGGAGCAAAACGGTTGGACGTCATTGGGAACTCGAACCTTGTTATATCTCAAGCGAAAGGAGATTGGAAAGTCAAAGAAGAGAAGATGATTATGTATCACCGGACCTTGGATTTGTTAATTCCTCGGTTTGAGAAGTTAAACTTCGCTCATCTGTTAAGAGAAAACAACAGGTTCGCAGATTTACTAGCAACTCTATGTTCCATGATAGATATCCCGTTTGGAGTCCGGATGCGTCCAGTCATTATCGACCAGAAATTTGTGCCGACTTACGAGTCAATTGCTGCTATAGATGAGGTTCAGGATGAGAACCCCTGGTATTACGATATTTGGAATTTCTTGGAGAAAGAAGCATATCCACCAGGGGTAAATGCCAAGGATAAAAGGGTAATAAGAAGAATGACCGTTTAGTTCATCATCTGTGGAGGTAAATTGTATAAGAGAGGTCATCTGGGAATGCATAAACTGTGCGTCGAAGCTGAAGAATCAAAACGCTTGATGGAGGCCATCCATGGAGGGGAATGCGGTACGCATATGAACGGGGTAATGCTAGCGCGGAAGATCCTCAGACAAGGTTATTATTGGTCCACCATGAAGAAGGATTGTATTGGCTTTGTTCGGCGATGCCACAAATGTCAGATCCATGCAAACCGTATGAACATCCCGCCGTCGAAGCTGTACAATATGACTTCGCCATGGCCATTTTCAGTTTGGGGAATCGATGTGATCGGGGCTATTACCCCGAAGGGGTCTAATGGGCATGAGTTCATCCTGGTCGCGATAGATTATTTCACGAAGTGGGTTGAGGCCCAATCTTATGCGGTGTTGAAGGCGTCGCACGTTGTAAAGTTTATCAGAAACAACATCATCTGTCGTTATGGGGTCCTAAACGAGGTCATTTCAGATAATGGTTCCCACTTCAAGAAGGAAGTGATTGACTTGTTGGAAAAATACAACGTGGCTTTTCATAAGTCATCCACATACTGGCCGTAAACCAATGGAGCGGTTGAGGCCGCCAACAAGATTGGGCAGATAAGCTGCCGTTTGCTCTGTGGGGGTGTCGGACGTCAATTAGGACTTCTACTGGGACGACTCCGTATTCATTAGTTTATGGGATGGAGGCCGTTCCACCTATTGAAATTGAGGTTTCGTCTTTGCGAGTGCTGGCTGAGTGTCAGATAGCCGAAGCAGATTGGCAACAGAGCAGATTTGAAGAACTCATGCCCTTTGACTAGCGCAGACTGAAAGCACTGTACCATGTTCAAGGTTATCAGCGCAGAATTGCCAGAGCTTTTAACAAGAAAGTTAAGTCCAGGAATCTAAAAGAAGGAGATTTGGTGCTCAAGGACAACCGAGCTCCCATCCACGACCCTAGGGGCAAGTTCAGACCCAATTGGACTGGTCCCTACATCATTAAGTCTATCTGGTCAGGTGGAGCTGTGGTCCTGATGGACCTAAATGGCCTAGAGTTCTCCCAACCGATCAATATGGACAAGTTGAAGAAATATTACCCCTGAGAGGCTCACTAGGCCGAAAACCCGAAAGGGTGACCTAGGCAAAAGTTAGAGCACAGAAAATTGGAAAATATAAAAACTGAGCTCGCAAGGTTGAAAACCCGCAAAGGGCGGCCTTGGCAAAAGTTAGAGCGTAAAAGGAGAGTGAAAATACTCGAGTGAACCTGAGCCTGAACTACGTGAGGCTTGATTCCCATCTTTGGGATACGTAGGCAACTTCATCCTGAAGTTCAGCCATAAACTTTTCCCCGATCAAATTTGTCTATTTGATCATCTCGGCTATCTTTGTCTATTTAGCATTCAAGAGCTCGGTTTTGATCTCCGGTGCAGTGCTCTTCAGACTAGAGGCAACTTTTCGTTGCTGCGCAGTGCTGCGGTACTATTCAGACTAGGGGCAACTTTCCAGTTGCTGGGATCTGGGGTTGCGCATCTCAGTGACAGATTTCAGGCGTGTCCAATTCTGATCCATATCGAAAATCGTTTTGAAAAGTTTTAATTAAAGTTGACTTTGTTCAAAATTAATCTTTTTATAACTTAGACCATTTTTGGATCAAAGCGAAAATTTTCAGTACCCACAACCTTCAATTTCATTGATTTCAATACAGAGTTCTCCTACTCTTGCATACAAATTGAAGTTGTGTTTTATTACATTCGTAAGAAAACTTGAAAGTACTAATAAAACAATAAATCCGGGGCATAGATAAGTCAGGTGTTCCTGTGCCCCCTCCCAGAACTGGTCGAAGCCTCTGATGCCAAAGTGGGCCCTTCCTGTGCCTCTTCATTGAGCCAATCCAAGCACTCATCAAACAAAGTGCAACTGAAAGTGGGAGTAGGGGCCAAGAGCTCTCTAGTTCTCCATGCTCTGGCATACCGGGCAAGCTGTGCTCCTCGAACCGGGAATGCAGCAGGATACTCTATCCCCTCTGGCGGGCAAGTCTGATCATGTCCGAATTAGCGCTGGAACCGGAACGGAAAATAGAAGACACAGTGTGTCATGCCAATCAATTGAATCCCAGGTTGAAGGGTCATGTTGTAACTCATCGTCGGCAGATTGAGCCAAAGGCAGCGCCAAGCGATGAGGTTTGCAGACAAACTGCACATCCAGTTGTACCACCACCCCTCATCCAGGGCATCGACCAGGCGTTGTCGAAAAAAGTAGCCACGAGCTAAGTATGCGGGGCAAGACTCCACAATCTGTAACTTGTCCATCAACCACACCTGGGGAGGGATTGAAAAATGAGAGAATAAAGAATAGAGAGATGTACGATGAGTGAAAAGTAAGAAAAGGGTTTTGCGAGAAAAACCGAGCCTGAGGGCCAAGTGATGTGAGCAATACATATGTGAGATTGGGTGGGAAACAATACCTGCAATAGTAGTGGGCTCCCCGCAAGCCTAGCCGTCTCCCGACGGTGAAAAGAGTCTAAGTCCATCAATGTCTCAGCCAATGTCATAACAATGCAGCTCTTGCCCTCCTTTAAATCTTGGGCAACCTCGATCAACCGGACACTGGATCCTCCGGAACCTGAGGCAAGTAAGAAATGAGATAGCAAGCATAGGCAAAGCGCGTGTTGCCGATAGCTCTGCCAATGATGGTCGCCGCGATCACCAGCATCAGAAAACCGGCAAACGAAGCTTGGGATGTCCAGCTCCCCATCATGAATCAATGATCGAGCATCATGCAAAGTGAGGCCGCACATTTGTCCTAAGGCTTGGACGTGGCCGAATCGGAGTTGAGGCAAGATTTTCTCGTTGCGCTCGGACTCCATCAAAACTTGAAAATCCTCGAAAGTAGGACACATCTCTTGCCTGCTAAAGCTAAAGACGTGTGTTATCGGATTCCAAAACCTTGCCGCGGCATAGAGAAAAGGAAGATGCAGTGGAGTACGGCCCATCGTGAATAGTGCGTTCAAGCCGAAGCCTCGGAAGTTTAACTTTTCTGAGCCATCTAGAGAAGCAATCCAAGCTGTGAGATTTTGGGTGAGGAACGCCTCCATTTTGATGCAAAACTAAGATGAAATGAAAGAGCCACGAGGCTGGAGCTTTTAAAGAGGATAAGGCACTGTTCGGGGGACACGTGTCAAAAATTTGGTGGCTGCCAAGCTAGATGGTCGGCCGGCCACCTTTTCTGGTAAGCCGACCACCCCTCTCCCCTCCAATACAAAAAGCTGGTCGGCCAGCTCCCTTAGGTGGTTGGCCATAGAGAGGAGGGTGGCTTTGGTCTTGTTCTAGCTTCTAGAAGAAAGTTCCTAGCATTTCTATGCATTGAAGGTGTTGAAGGTGCGAGTTTTCCTCTATTTCGGATGCGTTCCGTCACCCAGATTGTCCGAAATGTATTTTGTTTATCGAGTTGTTGTTAAGTCTTGCTTATCGAGTTGTTGTTTTGTTTATCGAGTTGTTGTTTCGTTTGTCGAGTTGTTAAGTTTTGTCGAGCCGTTGAGTTTTGTATATTGAGTTGTTACTCTTTGTTTAAATCAATATTGTCGTGTCTTGTTTATCGAGTTGTAAACTTGCTAAGTATGTGTCATTTCTTAGTAAGTTGATTGTTTAGTTTGTCGTGTTTGTTCATTACCTGACTTGGCAATTTTCAGTGCACAATTCCGTTTGATCTCATTTTTCGTGCGAAACAATGCGATGCAATGCTGAGAACATAAAATACAACACTTTTTTAAAAAGCTGTTTCATTCCATCATGCTTCCTTTGTTACAACATTTTACAACAAGGGTACAAGTTTTACAGAAAATAAAACTGCCTAATAATGTACAATGTGCTACAACTACTAGTAAAAAAGAAAAATAAAGCAGGAACATCTGTGCTCTCAAAGCGCAAGAAAAAGAGGCCCTCTTCGTCATCTTCTGTGGAACGGCCTCTGCACCATCATTGTCATCGGAATCGGAGTCGCCGCCCTCAGAATCCTCCTCGGCCTCATCTCTACTACCGGAACCGAAGCCAGAGTTCTCCTCTCTGCCGGCGGATGTCTCTGACTGGGGACGTGCAGGCTCCTCCTCCTCGCTGGACTCCTCTTCTATGATATGTGCTCTGCGCCCACCTCGTCTGCGAGACGACTTCCCTCTCCCAGCTCCTCGAGAAGGCCTAGATGGCCCAGCTCCTCGGGAAGGCCTAGATGGCCCGACCTGCGGCTCAGTATATAGCGGAGGCATCTGAAAAGAAAGAGTGCAATTCGAATACATCAGCCAAAATATGTGTATCAGATGCACAGACAAGAAAGCTACGTAGAGTGGATGTATGCAGATATAGTACATGAATGAGGTGTGTGTCAGATGTGCTCTACACATACAGTCAATCAATGCAGTGAAATGTTCAAATTCAGCATGTCATCAGAAGTATGATACATGCAAGGAAACTAAAGAGTACCGAGACACCGAGGATTCCCTCAAGAGAGGGCAAAAGCCATGTATCATACTTCTGATGCCCTCAAGAGAGGCCACCAATCCGAGCATTCCCTCCATGTACTCTCTAGGTGGCTGCAGATGCAAGCTCAAATCATCAATGAATAAATGAATGTCTAAGTATTTGAGTGATAAATGAAAAGCAGTGGAGCATACCGGTGGTGAGTCAGGATCACTGACGTATCGATGATTAGGCATAGGAGGCTCTATCGGAATCGGGTAGGAAGTCCCGTATCGCCAACCCGTCAACTCGGTCGGAATGTCTGGCCATCCGGTATGATGATAAGTCGGGGGAATCGGGGGGACCAGTCCAGCCCCACCTCTAGATGTACCAGCCCTACTGGTCGAAGGAATGTCTCTAGCTTGAGTGCGACTTGAGGATGGCATGCCAGTAGACCTCCTCGTGGGAGTACAAACACCTGCCAATGGAGGCATCAAGTATGTATGACGGTAGGTCGCGTACTCCCCGTCCTCCAAGTGTAGCAATACATCGGTGCCCAACCTGGCGTCAATGACACCTTGGAGAGTGAGCCTAACAACGGACCGCATATCGTCCGGGGGTGCTGAAGGGACACTCTGCTCAGGAAAGCCCATAGTCTGGCAAAGGAAGCGTTCCCCAAAAAATCAGGCCCTACCAACTGGCCCCTCAAACAGGACCCTGTACCGAGAGGCGGCCCATCCTCCGGCAAGCTGAAATTGGAGGTCCCCACCCAAAGGCACCTAGGGCTGCCAAGTGATCTGCAGATAACCAATGCATAAGCCGATTAGAAATCGTAGATGTACAAAATAAATCAAAGATGAAAACATAGAGGACTGAGAGTTCTGAATTACCTCTGTCGGCCGCACTGTGTCGAAAAACTACTGTAGGTAGGGGAGAATCTCCCGGGCCCGCGGCCGGTACTGGCCCTCGAAAATGAACGAGTAGGGGGTCATGAGGGGCGCCTCCACCTCGAGCTCTGGGGCTAGCGTTGGGAAGTACGCAAAAACCCATAACTGTGGAAAACAGGGCAAAAGCCATCAGAATACAGAATGCTGAGTACAGAATCCGAATACAGAATGCTGAGTACAGAATGTGAGTACAGAATGTAAAGTGTGCCGTGCATGCAATGTACAGATAATGAAAAGCAGAAATACAAATCAAGAGGGTAGAAGGTACCTCCCAGCTCTCCAGTAGCCGCCAACTATGTTCCCCCGTCCGTGGGAGGTCGTGCTCATGTAGCAATAGAGGGTAGCCAAGCTGGCGCCACCCCAGTCATACTGACTGACCTGCGAGAGGTCTACCAAGGCACTTAGTAGATATAGCCCAACGGTGTTCCCCCTATCGGCGAACAGAGTGGTCCCGAAGAGGAACATCAAAAACCCTCGGGTGTACTGTGCTATCTCCTCGGGAGTCTCGGGCTCCCTCTGTTTGAAATATGAAGAAAACCAAGTGTACTGGACTCGGCCCAAGGATCGGTCGACCGGTGGGTGAGCTCCCAATAGATAAATCCAGGCAGCCTCCCACTCGCCCATGTCCTCATCATAAGGGATCGCCCAGCCTCCCACGTCGAGGCTTGTCAACACAGCAAAGTCGAATGGGGTCATAGTCATGTCCCCAGCAGCTGAGAAATGAAAGGAATTGGTGGTGTCCCACCACCTCTCCACAAGGGCACCATCAACGTCCTGCTAACGGGATAGCAAGATATCCCAGTACAGAAGAGCCCGAACCCTGCCTGATCAACCCAATCACGGACGGCCTCTGGGAGCTCTGCATACCACTCCCTCGCAGCAATGGAGCCATATCCCCGTGTAACACGGGAGGACACCTGCATTCACAATGAATATATGTATTCAGTTTCAGAATGAAATGAATAAGCTGCGTGCAAATGAAATGTATGAGCTATGTGCAAATCAAATCAAATACAATGCTGTGAACTGCGTGTTCAGTATGAGCTGTGCGTTCAGAATTGAAGTGTGTGCTGCGTGTTCACAAACAAAGTTTGGGCTGCGTGTTCAACTTTCAACAAATGTGTGCTACGTGTTTAGAAATTCAATGTTTGGGTTGAGTGTTCAACTTTCAACAAATATGAGCTGCGTGTTCAGAAATTCAAAGTTTGGGCTGCGTGTTCAACTTTCAACAAATGTGTGCTGCGTGTTCACAAACAAAGTTTGGGCTGAGTGTTCAATTTTCAACAAATATGGGCTGTGTGTTCATAAATTCAAAGTTTGGGCTGAGTGTTCAACTTTCAACAAATATGAGCTGCGTGTTCAAAAATTCAAAGTTTGGGTTACGTGTTCAACTTTCAACAAATGTGTGCCGCGTGTTCACAAACAAAGTTTGGGCCGAGTGTTCAACTTTCAACAAATATGGGCTGTGTGTTTAGATTTCAGAGATAGTGTGTACTGCGTGTTCACCATCAAGTATGAGCTGCGTGTTCAGAAATTCAAAGTTTGGGCTGCGTGTTCAACTTTCAACAAATGTGTGCTGCGTGTTCACAAACAAAGTTTGGGCCGAGTGTTCAACTTTCAGCAAATATGGGCTGTGTGTTCAGATTTCAGAAATAGTGTGTGCTGCGTGTTCACCATCAAATATGAGCTGCGTGTTCAGAAATTCAAAGTTTGGGCTGCGTGTTCAACTTTCAACAAATGTGTGCTGCGTGTTCACAAACAAAGTTTGGGCTGAGTGTTCAACTTTCAACAAATATGGGCTCCGTGTTCAGAAATTCAAAGTTTGGGCTGCATGTTCAACTCTCAACAAGTATGTGCTGCGTGTTCGCAAACAAATATGAGCTGTGTGTTCAGATTTCAGAGATAGTGTGTGCTGCGTGTTCACCATCAAATATGAGCTGCGTGTTCAGAAATTCAAGTGATTGAGCTGTATGTTTAAGATGCAAACAAAGTACTGTATTATAGACTAAGCATTCAGAACAAGCTGTGTGCTAGAATGAGTAGAAGTATGGCATGCGAATGTGTTCAGAGCAAGCAAATAAGCATGCGTAGCATAAAATGCACGAAAAATACAGAATTAAGGCAGGAAATGTAAAAAAGTGAAGTACATACCTCTCGTGCCTGATGAGAGAGATGGGACTCCGGCTCCCGCAATAGCAGGTCCATAGGTGCTCGAGCATCAAAGTTGGTAAAATGATAAAAAATCGCTCGAGGGAGGATGTGTGTCGGAGGGTCATACCTCTCAGGAATGAATGGCCGAACCCTCAGAGGTAAGGACATGATGTCAGGCTCACCTCCGGCACCTGGAGAACCTCCGTCATGGGGAAAATGACCCGCCATCTCAAGAAATCTGCAAAAAAGAGCAAAAATGAGCAAAATGAGTCAAAATTGGAAAAAGTCAACAAAAGTCAACTCTTGGGAAATGAAAACGTCAACAAAAGTCAACTCCCAAGAAAATCTTCCAAATGTTGAGACAAACTTACCTTATGTGGTGAAAATGAGAAAAGAAGCTCCGAAATCAAAATTTAATCGGTTCAAAGTGAAGAGAACTGAAAGTTTTCGCGAAACAACTTTGCGAGGGGCGTTAGAAAACGCGTATAGAGCGCAGATCTGAGAGGAAAAATGCTCTAGGAAGGGAGAGGGACTGATTTCGGATCTGAAGATGTGAGGAATAAAGCTTTGGCCGAATGTATTTAAAGAAATGAGGGTGAAAGTACCAAACTGCCTCGGATTTGGGCTAGGTGGTCGACTGGCCACCTTTTCTGGTTGGCCGACCACCCCCTGGACTCAAACCTGGTTGGTGGCCTCCAGTGAACTCCAAACCTGGTCGGTGGTGTTCCCAAGATAGTTTCCAAGGTCTCTGCAAATTTTGGTAGTGATTGGAGTCCCCGGCACCTGAGAAAGTACAAGAAAAGTGCACTTTTCGTCGCGAAATCCCTCCGCGGGAACTTCAACTCCAACTTTCGATGCGCGTTTCATCGTCACTCGTCAAGAGCAAAATGTATCATTTTTGAGCACGTTATGACCCTTCCGAGAGGTAAATCGGTCGCGATTGAGTCGCACTCGTCAAAACTTGTATTTCTTTGCTCGTTGTTTCGTGTCAAACATGCATTTGAGTTTGCACTTATCTTGCATTGTTATGCACGTCACTTGCATTCTCATGCACACCACTTGCATTGTTGTGCACGTTTCATTGGTATTGTCATGCGTTGTCACGCATGTTTCTTCTTGCATTGCGATGCACTTTCCCATCGGCACCCTGTTTGTCTACGTTCGATATAGCTTTGAACATGTGTTGCTAACTATGTTGTGCTTGTTAAGTTTCTCTCTTTTGCAGGCACGATATTGTATGTACGGTTCATTTGAAGCTGGTGCAACCAAATGAATCACGCAGGTATTGTATCTTCTCCGTGTGAGACGTGGCGAGAATTGAATAATTCTCTGCATTCTTAAACTACATGAAATGTAGTTGTTGCTTTGCATTCTTGCTTAAAACTGTTGCGTGTGCGCTTCATTACAGCTTGCTGCTTTGCATGACCATGAGTTACGTCCGGCTTTGTGCATATCATTTTGCATGTTGCCCCCTGCCTGCGGGCACATCTTTGTTATCTTGCCTATTTGTCTAAGTCTTCGGCCTTGTCAAAAATGGGTCGTCTCTGGGCTTTGACATTCACTCCCGTCAATTACGACTTTCGAGTTTTATCAAAGAGGGGCAACTGTAGACACCCCATTTTTGACCGACCTTAAGACTCAGACGTCACCAACTGAGCGCTCGGTGATGTTGCATATTGTGCTCGTTCTGAGGTTGTGGAGTCTCGGCTGCGAGCCTTGCCTTCGGACTTCGGGGCTCTTTTATGCTTTGCCTCGATTTGCGAACCAGGTCCTGTTTTCTCTTCCCGAAGGGAGGGAGAGGTCTCGTAGACCATCTCTCAGTGGCCGTAGGCTACATTTCGTGGTCGTAGGCCATTTTTCCTGTTTGGAGCCCAGTTTTCGATTTTCGGAGCCGTCGGCCATGTGCCTCGGTTCGGGACCACTTAACTACTTTCGTTTGCTCCGGTTTTTGGTACACACCTTGTTTCCTCCCTTTAGAGGGACACTGTGGCCCGGAAGACCACTTTCATGGTCATACGCCACTTTCGGTGCCTAACAGCCTGTTTTCGGGGCCCTAGATTGCGCGTTTTGGCCCCTAAACCTTCGTTTTGCATCCGTCTTGGTCCATTTTTGGTAGGGACCCTATTTTCATTGCTAGGGAGGTGGTAGTATGGTGGGAGGCCACCTTTTCCCCTTGGAAACTAGCTTTCTCTTTTTCTCTCTCCTCCAGCCGATTTTTTTGACAGAAAGCTAGTTTTTCTCACTTTTGAGCCACAATTTCTGGTTTTTCATACCACCATTGTGTTGTGCTCATCTGGAAGGCCACCAATATGGGTAGGCCGACTAGTAATTCATCTTAACCCTTTTGAACCTTGCTAAAAAGCTGGTTTTTCTCTTTCCTGGGTCACTTTTTCTGGTTTTCCACCATACAGATATGTTGTGCTCATCTGGGAGGCCACCTTTCTTGGGTGGCCGGCCAGCATTTCTCCTTGAACCTTTTGACCCCTGGTCGGCCGACCAGGGGGAGTGGCCGGCCGACCACCTTAACTGGTCGGTTCGCTTCTTGCTTTTTGCTCTCTTTGAATGCATCACAGCTGTGCTAGCTGGGGGGCATTTGGACCATCCTCCATACACGTGTATGGAGGATATTTGAAGCTTCCAAGAGACGCTTTGGCCTCTCTTCTCTGTAAGAGAGACCCTCCTCTTCCATTAGAGGGGTTCAACAATTTTGTTTAAGGCATACACACACTTCCCTCTATAGCCCACTATTCCAAGCTCCAAACCCTAATATTCTTGCACCATTTGCACTACACCTCATAGCCTACCACCTCCTCCATCCATCCAAGCATCTTGGAGCTGTTTTTTAGAGGTTAAAGAACTCCCATCTTGGTCCAGAAGTTGCTGGAAATCTGCTCTTTAAGGGTGAGTCTCTATTTCCCATTTTCTTGCATTATTTTGCTCCATTGATTAGCCTTATTTGAAAGCTTTTTTGGACTTTGTCATAAACTGAAAAGTGTCTTATTTTAAGCTCCTCTTGAACTTTGATTGAGGACACTTTTCTGTTTGAGGCCATCTACCTTCTTGTATGCTCTATCCCTCTTTGTAGGCTTATTTTGCATCATATCTTAGCCTTGCTTGTGAGCATTTTCAAGATTTGTCATAAACTGAAAAGAGTCTTATTTTGATCCCCTCTTGATGTTTGATTAAGGTCACTTTTCTGTTTGGGGTCACCTTCCCCTTTGCATGCTTCATTCCCTCATGTTTAACGCTATGCATTAGAGCATTTGTGTTGGGCTAGGTTTGCCCTTTTAGCCACTGAAATCTAGTGGATTTTCAGTGGCTTAGATGTGTCTTTGAGTCCTAAAATCAGAGGGGGGTGACCCCTCTCTCCTTATCTTATTTGTTGGCCCTTTTGGCCTTCCAAAGGGCCCCTATCTTGCATGCTTTGAAGTCTTGTTTTAGGTCCTATTATGTGAGTTTTGAGGTCTGCCTTAGCTCTGTCCAGAGCCCCTTTGGCCATATTTTATGTCTATGATGCATGTGTAGAACAATCCTATCCAAGGCCTTTCAAAGGGACCTTTCATTACATGCTTCCTAGACCAATTTCAGGCTCTTTTTGGTGGGTTTTAGGGCTGTCATAACTTATTTCCAGAGGTGGTTTTACCCTTTTGTTTGTCTATCATGTATGTGTAGAGTAACCCTCTTATTGGCCTTTCAAAGGAGCCCATCATTTTTGCATGCATTGACTGAGTTTCAGTGGTTATTTAGGCATATTTTGACATGGAATACATCTGTTTTTGGTTGGTCGGGTGAGCCCTCATATGCTTCATATAGTTGTAGAACAACTCATGGTTCACTAGCTTTCTTTGCATGCTTTATAGGCCATTGATTCTAGCATATTTTGGCCATGTCTTAAACTGATAATGTGCTTATTTTGGACCGCCCTAGCTCTGTTTTTGGGTCTTGTGGTTGAATGATGTTAGTTTTGCTTGCTTGTAGTTCAAGGTCCATGCTTAGCTTTGAGTTTTGAGGTCCATTCCATGCATATACTAAAGTGTGTCCATGTTTTGAGCCTGTTATTCATCACATTTCAGAGCTTGTTTGAATGCCATGTTGCCATGTTTTCATCTCTTTAAATGCGTTTGAGAGTCGGGCTTGTATATCCCATTTACCGACCATTGAATGAGCTCCATTTCGTTGCATTCCGAGTCATCATTTCAGGTCAATTTCCCACTGTTTCAGACCTGGCTAGGGTCTTTTGGGGGTTGGTTTTGCCTTTGGGGCATTGCTTTGGGTACCTCTAGTGTAACGCAATTCACTAGTTTTGGTGTCCGGGCTCCCTAGCTTGCATTGTGTGCCATATTTGCATGTTTCGAGACCATATTTCATGCTGTTTTGGAGCTGTAATTTATGCTATTCCATGTCATGTTTCATCCTCGCCATGCTTTGGTAGAGTGGCATTCCATGCCTTAGGTTTGGTCCTTGGTATTTGTGCATGTGTGCACGCATTTTGGTTGTCTCATTTTCATCTAATGGCCACTGATGTGAGTGTGGTTGAGGTCCACTCATGTTGGTGTAAGTCCATCGTGCATTGTGTATGCCATTTCGGTCCATAGCATTGTGTATGCCTGTAGACGCGCCCGCGTGGGGCCCCGCTACTGTTCGGACTCGATTTGTGTCACGGTTCTTAATCTGAACCAAAGAGTCCAAATCCAGCAAATCGTTTTGAGAAACAGATTTTTTGAAAAGAAGTGCCAAACATGGACTGCTTTGCCAGATACAGAGTCGCCACCTAAATATTTTATTTTTGGGGAAATTTAGGAAACCCTAACTCGGTGCCAAAGGCCACGTGTCCGTCATCACCAAAGTTGCCTCGGCTCGAGAGCTTGGGTACGATTGGGGAAGGTCAGCTATGAGCACCCCCTCTCGCCCGATCCGAAGATCGGCCTCTACTAACCGTGATATCCGTTTTTGAAAACATTACGTGTTCTTAAACCAATTATTAGCCTAGCATTACAATGTTATGCGTACAGCAAACAAGTATAGACCAAATCACCTAAATTAGAACAAAACATAGCATGTTTGTTTTGAAAATGGTTTGCTATTCGCAAGTAGGCTAAATTGCAGGTTTTGCCACCCTCAAGTGGACTTTTAGGAAAAATGGTTTTGCCACTATCGAGTGGGCTTAAAACTCGCAGTTTTAATGAATTATCCTAATTTAGGCAATTCGACCTTCATCCACAGGCATTCAAGCAGTTATATCACATAAGCAGCTAGCCTCATGGTAATCATGCAAATATGGCAGCACTCACACGCATGCGGCATGTTAAAGCATAAAAGCTCACCTAGTACTCCAAGCCAAAACAGAAACCAGTTAATAATCACATACATGATCCTAGTTCATATTTGAAATGGCTAATGCAACACATGCAAAGATGCAATCTAAACAGGCTCGGCTATCCTAAACATGGCATGTGAAATGCTGCAACTAACAAATACTCAACTTGGAATTGAAATACGAGTGCAGTTAGCATGATGTACCAAGCCTGGTGCATGCAAGACAAATGTATGAATGCACGCATGCATAGCATAAGGTATGCTAATTTAAATATGCCCTAGTCTACCATCATAAGCGGGTAAATAAAAGGGAAGAAAGACGTGAGGTTGAAAGACATGCACACACGCACCCACACTTATTACAAATTTGCCCTCGCTCGGAGGGACCGAAAGAATAATACAGTCCGAATAACAAATCAACTATCCTAGCTAATTAATTATTACAGACCCTTAATTAATTAACAAAATAAATGCAGACAGAAGGTGGCCGCAGCCGTGCCTCGGAATGCGTGAATGATGCATGCTCGGTCCTGCTCAGAAGTGCACTGCCATGCCTAGGCTTCCTCTGTTTTCCTTGATATACTCCTCTAGAGACTGCCAAATTCTCAGGATTGTTTCCCTGGACATTGAGGAGTGCCACCAGTTGAATAGAATGTCCACCGGCAGTGTTTCGTGATCACCGGCTGTTGGTGAAGATATCGGCACATGAAGGATTGCCGGTCGGCACTGAATACTGCCGGTCGGCATAAAGTTCCTGCAGAATCTACAATTGACAGCAACAGAGGGCAAGGCAGAGCATGGCAATGCAATTCAAGCAATGTATGCACCAATCATGTCCCTTATCATGTTAGTGACTCAAAGGGACATGCTCCTTGGTTCTCGTACCACCAATCGTGCATTTCCATGCGTGATGGCCCAAGGGACCAAGTGTGCATTTTCATGTCAAATGAAATGCAATGCACACAATCAAACCAATGGGGACTTAACCTCTATCATGGATAGTCAAGAGGCCAAGCATGCATGCCAATGCAATGCGACCTAAGCATGTTAACTAGGCATGCAATATGGCAATGCAAATGAGCATGCAAGAAACAAACAACATGCAAGGTAAGCATGCAAGTAAGCAAAGGATGGACTTAAACATGATACAATCAAAGCATGTAAAGTGTAAGACATGTAACAACATGTAAAGAGTGGGCTTAAACTAATTTGGACAGCCCTATACTAGGCCCAAAACAGTGGCCATAATGATGCAAGTGAGGCAACAAAATACATGGAATACATGCACAATGCATTAACCAAGCTTAAGGCACAAAAATGCAACTCTACCAAAGCATGGCAAAGAGGGAATATGGCATACAATGGTGCATGTTCCAGATCTGAAATGGCATGCCAAATGACTCCAAAATGACTCAAAAGCATGCAAACACTCATGTAATGCATTGTTAAGGACTCAAGCACTAAAGCTAGTGAAATGCAATACACTATAAACATGCAAAGTGATGCTCGAATGATGAGACCAGCCCCGAACAGTCCCTATGCAGCCCAAAATAATGCTAAAACATGTATGAAATGTAGCCAAAATAATCTAGCATGCTTGGCCAAAAACAACATACAACATAGGCTAGCAAACATGGTTTACATGGCAAGTGTGTGAAGCATATGGAATCTCACCAAACCATCAAAAATCAGTGAATAAAACATATGAAAATAGGCCCAAATAACCACTGATATGCAACCATGGCATGCAAAAATGATGAGTTACTTTAGAGGGCCATGCAAGGAGTTATTAAGCACATGCAAGATAGACATTTAGCAAGACCAAATCAACTCTGAAAATGAGTTCTAAGGGTCCTAAAACCCACTGAAAAATGTCTGAACCGAGCCAAAGAAGTGTGCAAACATAGGCCCCTTTGTAAGGCCAAAAATGCAAGTAATGAAGACAATGAGGAGAGGGGATGGCCCTCTCCTTCTTAGGACCTCAAACCACCATCCTCACCACTAGGCCCAAACAAGGTGGTCCCGAAGCTCACCAAAAATAGCACAAAATGGGGCCAAACAAGACCTAAGAAGGGGTAAACGACCCCAAACACAAAAGTTTCCTTAATGAAGTATCTTAAAAACAAAAAAACAAAACTTTTTTATGTTATACACAAAGCTCAAAACAGAAAGCAAGATAGGCTAAAAACTTGTGCAAAAACAGGGATAAAAGAGGGTAAAGTGTGCTCACCCCTGTAGCTCAGCAAAACAGCCCCTCTTTTGGACCAAAAACAGCTCCTTTAGCCTCTGAAAATGGCCTCCAAGATCCTTATGGTGGTGGTGGAGGTGTTAGGATAGGAGGTGGTGTGTAATGGAGCAAGAACAATGGAGTTTGGAGCTTGGGATGTAGAGATATGGAGGGAAGTGTATGGTTTTTGTCTTAGACAAATTCCTCCAACCCTTTGAATGGAAAGATAGGCTCTCTATTTATAGAGAAGATGGAGGCTTGAAGCTTCTAAGAGAAGCTAAGCAAAAAAAGGGTCAAGGGGGTCAAGGGGGTCAAGCTTCTCTTAGAAGCTTGGAGCAAAAGGGCCAAGCTTCTTGGAGAAGCTAGGCAAAGGGGTCAAGCTTCTTGGAGAAGCTAGACAAGGGTTCAAGCTTCTCTTGGAAGCTTTGAGCAAAAGGGCCAAGCTTCTTTTAGAAGCTTGGATCAAAAGGGCCAAGCTTCTTAGAGAAGCTAGGCAAAGGGGCAAGAGGTTCAAGCTTTTTCAAGAAGCTTTAAAAAAAGGGGTCAAGCTTCTTGGAGAAGCTAAAAAAGGTCAAGCTTCTTGGAGAAGCTAAAAAAAGGTCCAAAAGGGTCAAGCTCCCTCAAGAAAAGGCCTCGGCTAGGAAAAGTAGCCGATTGATCAAAAAAAGTGGTCGACCGACCAAACACAATGCCGACCGGCTATCAATAGTGCTGACCGGCCATCACCAATGGCCGGTGGCAAGGAAACAGGGCCGGTGGCCTCAAGCCATGGCCGGTGAGGTGTGGGGATGGCCTACAAGCTACTTCCCACCCTCAGAAGCAAAACAACAAGTGTTTGGTGCAAAACCAGACACAAAACAGTCGAGTTGAGAGATCCTGAGGCAGGGCGCGTAGCCGAGACCTCCGGGAACTCAAGACAAACACGAACAAGGATGATCACCGAGTGTTCAAATGATGACGTCCAAGTCTTGAGGACGGTCAAAAATGGGGTGTCTACAATGCCATTTCATAGCATTGCGTATGCTAGGTGGTATGTTAGTCGCATTGCATATGCCATCTCATTTGCATTGTGTTTGGGATAGGAGTTAGCCCAAGCACGGGAAACGAGGGACGTTTCGTACTCCGAGTGACAGAACGTGTCTCAATTCCTGGTCGCCAACACTCCGGATTACCCATGATGGAGTTTAGGTCTTGTTGTGTTTATATGTGCATTCATTTCACATCGAGTCGTGCAATTCGACTCCTCGGCCATCATGTATCGAGATGCGTGATTGGTGGCACGAGGATCGAGGACTACACTCCCTGAAGAGTAGTCGTGCATACATATGTGAAAATACTTTGCTGTGCCCCTTTCTTGTTCTCTATTGCAGCAAATTAGAAATCAGCAGCTTTCTAAAGCCTTGCACGGCATTCTGGCATTAATTGCAAACAGAGGCGAATCGGGGCATCGCAATGGATTTCCATGCAAGGCAACTCGAGCATGCATCTTTCATCATTCGGAACAAAGCTGAGGCGGTCCATGGATTTGCATGCTAATTTACTTGCTTTCCTAGTTAAATTGTTAATTAATTAGGATTTTGTACTTATTCGGACTGTAATTATTATTCAGACTGTATTATTTATTCGGACCCTCCGAGCGAGGGCACAATTGTAATAAGTGTGCGTGCGTGTGATGTATGTCTTCCAACCCCACGTCTTTCTCCCTTTTATTTACCAGTTTATGATGGTTAGATTAGGGTATGTTTCAATTAGCATACTTATGCTTGCATGTTTGCATCATTCATCTGTCTTGCATGCATCGGACTCGGCGCATCATACTAACTGCATTTGTATTTCGATTCCAAATTGAATACGTGTTAGTTGTAGCATCATCACATGCCATCTTTAGAATAGCCGAGCCTATTGTAATTGCATTCCTGCATGTGTTGCATTAGGCATTTCAGCATAGTTAGGATCATGCATGGATATCTAACATAGCTTCTATTTTGGCTTGGAGTACTCGGTAAGTGTTTATGCTTTAGCATTCTTGCATGTGTGTGAGTGACTGCCATGATAGCATGCTTACCATGAGGCTATGTGCTTATGTGATATACCTGCCTGAATGCCTGTGGGTGAAGGTTGGATTATCTGAATTGGAATAATGCATTGACTATGAGTTTTAAGCCTACTAGATAGTGGCAAAACCATGTTTTCTAAGCCCACCCGAGGGTGAAAAAATCTGCATTTTTAGCCTACTTGCGAGTAGTAAACCGCTTTCAAAAAAACAAACATGAAATGTTTTGTTCCAATTTAGGCGATCCAGTCTATACTTGTATGTTGTGCGCATCACATAGTGAATCTAGGCTAATAACCGGAATAAGAGCACATAACATTTTCAAAACTAGATATCATGGTTAGTAGAGGCCGATCTTTGATCGGGCGAGCGGGGGTGCTCACGAAGTGACCTTCCCTAATCGTACCCAAGTTCCCGAGCCGAGACAACTTTGGTGATGACGGACACGTGGCCTTAGGCAACGAGTCAATGTTTCCTAAATTTCCCAAAATAAAATATTTAGGTGGTGACTCTGTATTTGGCAAAGCAGTCCATGTTTGGCACTTCTTTCAAAAAAATCTGTTTTCAAAAACGGTTTGCCGGATTTGGACTCTTTGATGATTCATCGGTCTTGCATTGCACTCTGCGAGATTAGATACAGGACCGTGACATTGTGTCCTGCACAGTAGTGAGCCCATATGAATAGAACAGGGGGGATTTCCCTCTCGGGACGTTCGGGGACGTCTACACCAGTGGGGCATGGATCTTGTTGGACAACTGCCTCAAGCAACTAGACAAAGGAAGTTCCTGCTAGTGGCGACAGATTACTTCACCAAGTGGGTGGAAGCTGAACCCCTTGCAAAGATTTGAGATATTGATGTGTAGAGCTTCATATGGAAGAACATCATCACCAGGTTTGGGATCTCAAGGGCAATAATAGCAGACAATGGAACACAGTTTGATAGCAAGCTGATCAAAAACTTCTGTGTAAAGTACAAAATGAAGAATTATTACTCTACTCCAAGCTTCCCTCAAAGCAATGGACAAGCAGAAGCCTTCAACAAAACTATCTTGAATGAGATTAAGAGAGGCTGGAAGCAGCAAAGGGAAAGTGGATGGATGAGTTGCCCAGTGCACTTTGGGCATATCGGACTACGCCAAGAAGATCAACTGGAGAATCCCCATTCTCTATGGCCTGTGGCACAGAAACAGTTATTCCACTGGAGGTCGGCATCCTAAGGATCAGAACCTAGGGGGTGGAGAATGGGACTAATGATGCATTTTTAGCTCGAAATTTAGACCTACTGGACAAAAGAAGGGAGAAAGTAGCAATTCAGCCGGGGGCATACCAGCAATAGCTTGCTAGGGCTTACAATAAGAAGGTCAACCCACGAGAAGTCGGGGATCTCATCCTGAGAAAGGTCGCTAGCAATAAAAAGGATCCCGGAGAGGGCAAGCTTGGCCCAAATTGGGAGGGACCTTATAGAATCATCTTGGTCTTGGGCAATGGAGCATATCGGCTTAAAGACAGTGAAAACAAAGAGTTGCCAAGATCCTAGAATACTTGCAACATGAAGTTTTTTTATCATTAGATTTTTTTTTTGGTCATTAGCCGAAGTAAATAATAATTTTTTTAGCTCGATTCTTTTTTCAAACTTATGTAAAACTGTAACAATCCAAATTTTTAATTATTCTGTAAAATTTATACTAATATTATTTAATTACAGTTGGAAAAATATATGATTTATTTTGTATTATTATATGTAATTTTGTAAAATAATATAATTACGTTAAAGATTTGGGCTTAAATATAATTAAGTAACTATTTAAACTTATCCGTTGGAAGGATAAGCTCAAATCTAGCGTGTAATAATGGTTGTGATATAGGAAGACTACGTGTCACCTAAACCTTGGAGAACAAGCATTAAACTTTTAGTATAAAAGTAGGAGTTGCTGTGAAACAAAGAAAAGGAGGAAGGAAAGAAAGAAAAGGAAAGAAAGAAGAGAGAAAGGAAGGAAAGAAAGGAAAAAAAAAATAATGGAAGTCGAGAAGGTCTTTGATAGTGGAAAGAAAAAGTGAGGTATTAAAGTTAAGGTGAGTTATATTATACCTTGTGTTACCATAATATATTTTACGTATGTTTTGACTTACCATATTTATTTTATACAAGTTACGTTTTATAAATTATTTTAAGTTATATTACTATTTCCATTACGTGGATTAATTTCTGAACCCTATTTGTTAAAATGAAACCCATGGATATGTTTGTTTATATTTTAAAGAATATTTGACTATGACCTTATAAACAATTATGTTTTGTAAGTACCACCACGGGAGTCCCACGCCTTGGGGGACTTAAATAACCATTGGCCTCTGCTTGACCACTTTGTGGTCCTCTATTTGTCATGGATCCATTGACCTCTGTTCTGTGCGGAGGAAAGTGTTGTGCGGAGATAAGTGCTACACTATTGTGGGAGCCACTTCTATAATCCGTACGAGCCACCTCTTGAATCCGTACCTCTGTTCTGATTGTCACTTCTGTGACCTATGTTCTGTTCTGTTCGGTACCGTGGTTATGGTTATATATTTACATAATTTTTGTATTTCAGTTTCTGTCACTTAAATGATTTATTTACCAAATTGAGTTATGTAAATGTTTTGGCTTAACTAACTATCCATGGTTATTTCGTGTCCCTTATACTCTTGGTATAATATTTCTCACTCTGCCATGTGCTTATAGCTGTTTACCAATTTTCAGGAAATAATGCAATTCAGAAATAGTTTTTGGAAAGTCTTAGACGCGGGACTGCGGAATGGACACACACAACACTTTTATGTGTAAATATCGGCCTTTTTGGTTAATAAAATTTTGTAATAAAAATAGAAGCCCCGATGATTATTTTGATACCCTTACTTAAATATTACTTTCGCTCGTGTTTATTTAGTTGTTTAAGAATTGGCCGGAGGTAACTTCAGTTACTGGCCATCATGATACTTAACCCTTGCGTATGGGAAGCGGGTCGTGACAAAAACAATTGATCAATCATTTGGTGATGTTTCTGATTGAAACATGATGAATAACTTAGACTTATTATATAGCAGAATTGAATTATACTTGCATATAATAGAGTTGAACCAAGTTGGCGATGTTTCTGATTGAAACATGACGAATAACTTAGACTCATTATATGGCAGCGTTGAATTATGCTTGCATATAATAGAGTTGCACTAAGTTGGCAATGTTTCTGATTGAAATATGACGAATAACTTAGACTCATTATATGACAGAGGTAAAATTATACTTGCATATAATAGAGTTGAACTAAGTTGGATTAACCTAGATTTGCCATATCGGCAGAGTCAAGCACAGATTAAAGCTAAGTACATTTGAGTAAGATTAACATTTGAACCAAGGTTGAGAACCGCGACTAGTCTCTGCTTGAATATAATTTCGGCAACAAGGTTATAGCCACATGCTTAATGAGAACCTAAGTGGAACTTAAGTTCACATTAGGGGGCAGAGAGCTAAAGAATGATGCTTGGAAGTTAAAATTTACAACCTAAAAGTTGGCTTAACACTTATTGAAATTTTCAGAAAAATTTACAAGTTGAAGTTAAGCGAGGTTATATTACAAAGAAGTACATTCCTAGTTGCCGAGATGACCAGATTACCCAGCTTTGAGATAAATTAAAGACAGAAGAAGTCTTGATAATTAAAAGTGAAGTGGCAAGTTTTAAATAAACACTTGTGAAAATATTTTTACAAATGTTTTCAAGTGTTAAGTCAAGGCCGAGATAAACAGTCAACGGGTATATCCGAAGTATTCTACCCCGAGGAAATTGCACAGTTAAGGTGTACTTTGAAAACATGTAAATTATTCTAAGCGTGTAATCATTCAAGACAGTAAAGAAAAGACAAGTACCAACACTTAGTCAAAAAAGAGGACTTGCATTCAGATAAGGAAGCTGTTCAGATACAAAAGGGCACATCGGCCAAACTAAAGTTAAAACATTGTCTAAAAGGTTATAATAACTCCAAAAATAGAAAATACAAAGAAAAGAAGCAACAACTGGAATCTAGACTACTCGGCATCGACGGCAAGATGTGTCTTCGCCTCAGAAGACAAATGTGAACTTTTCTCGGCAGCCTTCTCAGCCTCGAGCCCGGCATCAATCTCTTGCAGAGTTTGATCAATGCTCTTCTCGGCGATTGGCACCTCGGATGTTATTTTCTGGGGGGAGGCACCTTTTGAAATCTTGTCCTCCTCATCCTGAGTCAAGTCTAGGACTTACTCATTCAGAGTTGGGGACTTGGTCCCAGCAGGAACTTCAGCATCAGCCACCTCGGCCTCTTCGTCTTCGACTTTTTCTCCTTCTACTTCCTCCCCAGGCTTAGCCTCGGATTGGCTTGAAGTGGCAGGGAACGGCAGCACGAGTCGGCCTGCATCTTTGAGAGGAAAGTCTTTAGGGATAGCCAACTCCTTCATAGCAGCCATCTAACCAAGGATGTAACCCTTGTTGCATGCTTCTCTGACTTGTTTTTTGTAGTCCTCACGGACGTCGGCTGCCCCCTCAGCGTAGGCCTTCTCATCCGCCGTTTTGATCTTGGCGTCTTTTGTGGCCAAAGTAGCAAGGAGGTTAGCTTGGGCTTCGGTGGTTTTTGCCTCGGCCTCTTGTTTCTTCGCCTTGAGAACCGCAACCACAACCTCTGCAGTACCGGCCCTTTCTTCGGCCTTGTCTTGAGTTTTCTTGGCTGCCTTGGCCTGATCAATCCATGATTTCATCTTGGCCTCGGCTTTATTTATAGACTTGAGCAAACCAACAGCCTCCTTGGTCTTGTGGACCAACTCCTTCTTCATCACCTCTGTTTGCATCGCAAAGGAGTGGGCATGCTGGATTGCCTAGAAGGAATACAAGGAACAAAATCAGTAAAATCATTAAGTATGAAAATAGAGAAATGAAGAGTACCAAGTGTTAGGGATTTACCTGTACAGAATGTTGCACCATCAAAGCGAAATTTTAATATTCGTTGACCTCGGCCATTCGGTTGAGGTCATTGGGAAGGAGCCGCGCAGTGGAGAGGGCGACGCCGACCTTAATATCAGAGGCGCTGTCATCGGCTATGACTGGCTTATCCTCAGTTGTGATAGAGGGGGCCCAGGGGTCATTCGATTTAAGAGAACCCGAGGTGGCTACTAAGTCTGACCTTGGCTTCTTTGACTTCTTGGATTCGGAGGGTTCAGCCTTGGCGAGCCTCTTCTCTGCGGTGGAGGCACTCTTTTCTGCCTCGGCCATTTTTGAAATTGGCAAGATGTCCTTAGAATCGATTTGAGTCACCGTTCAGCCTCTTTGGCTTTGGCTTTTGTTGGGATTGTGATAGGGAAGATCGGACTGTCATGACGTTCGGGATATCGGCCAAAAGGTCTTCAGCTATGGCCTTCTTGTGTCCCATATCGTCGGCGGTGGCGGTGACTATAACCTTAGTTCTAAAATGGATCGTTGGAAGTGCAGTCGGTGGGTTGGCTGGATCGTAAGCCGACGCCTCAGAACTTCGGCGTTTTTGACTACGAGTTCTGTCGGCGGGGGCAAACAGTGAAGCTCGACGTCGGCATTGGCGTTGAGAGGGTGGAATCAGTTGTGGAGCAAAAGTTGATGGTTGCTCTGCTGGGTCAGATGAGAAGGCTTGATCTGGAAAAGGTGACGAAGTTGTAGGAGTAGTTGTTGCTGAGGGTGGAGACTTGCTCTTTTTGGGGATGTCGGGCAGTGTTGATTTGTAGGTTGGGATGTAGTTGAGCAGCAGATGGGCTTTCCGCTAGTCAATTGGCAAACCCAACAACTTCTTGAAATCCTTGATGGGATAGAATGTTTTGCGGAAGTCCTTTGGTGGTTAAGAAGAACTGCAAGTAAAAAACAAGCAGACATTTGAACATACAAAAATATCGAAATAATAAAGACTTGAAAGCAAGTAAAGTGGCACTTGGCTTTTACCATTTCCCTCTTTGAACACTGTTCGGCTTAAAGGGTAGATGCGAAGGTCATCATCTGGTGGGAACTCCCAGTTGCCCGAGAAGATGAAATAATCGTCTCCAGCACCCTTGTTAGAGTCTGGGAGATCAGCGATGAGTTTGTATTCTGTGGATCTCGGCTTAAGGTAATAGATGTAGCCCTTTTCTGACTTCAGGCCACACATTGTATAATAGTATTGGATATCGACTAAGGTTATTCTAGCGTTTTCTCGGCTGGCTAGGGCAATGATACCATTAATAACTCGGTAAGAGTTAATGGCTAGTTGCATTGGGTTGAGTTTATAGTAGTGAAGGACTTCTCGGAAGAGGATGTTAAGAGGGAACCTAAGTCCACACTCTATGAAGGCCACTATAGGGAAAAGGCATGGAGTCCCCATCAGGCATGATAGAGTCCTCCTTCCCTGTTAGCCTGAGGTGGACATCGGCGGGGATGGCAAATTCCTGCCTAAAGTACTCTAGTTTAGTGGGAGTGTCTACCCTCCACCTAAACATACCCATGATGTCGGCTAAGTAGGGCAAGGTAAGAGTTCAGAAGAGAATGGTTTGTATGGGTTTAAGATAACCTCGGCAAAACCCAAAACAGAAACGAGGGAAAGGGTTTTTAGAGATCAAGGGGAGATTGTTACAATTTTCCTAAAATTTGTGAGTTCTACAACAAATCCCAAAACCTAAGACTATGAAAACAAGAATTGAAGGCAGGAATCTGGAAAATGTAACAAGAAAACAGAGAAGAACAATAATTCAGACTCAAGAAAACCAGAAGGGGTTCAAGAACATTGCATAAAATGTAAACGTGCACAAATTGAAGACAGTGGCTATTTATAAAGAACATCAAGTGCATGAACAATATGTGAGTGCGTGCGTATACCCAGAAACAAATTGGACAGAGGCAAAATTGCAAGCAAAATAAATTTACAACGCAGATGAAGATACCAGAAGATGAATAGATTCGCAATAGTAGTTTGCAAAACTAACAAAATTCGAAGTAAAAAATTGAAAGGAAAGGAATAGTGACTTTTCAAGGAAAATGAGGCCGGTATGGAGTATGCCGGAGTCAGACGGTGGCAGTGAGCGGAGAAGAGCAGCAAGTGCTTCGCCGGAGGAGGTGAACGGAGTGGTTGCAGGAAGCTCGAAGAAGGCAACAATGGAGGGTTTAGAGAGAGAAAGTTTGGGAGAAGACAAAGATGTGAAAGTAAAAAGACGAAGAAAGAGAAGTGTTTTTGATCAAAACACGAAAAGACGGAAAAATGGTATTGAATGTGCCTAAGACGACGTGCCTGCCAGGCGGCGTACGCAAAACAACGCGACCTGATGGCGCGTGTCAGGCACGGTTCAATAGGGAAGAGACGCGTGGCGAAAACGGTTGAGCTACTGTGCATGACAGCTCATACGCGTGTAGAAACTTTTGGAGTTCTTGATTTAATGAAGCAAAGACCTCGGCTAGGGGAACGATCTAGGTTAAGGAACTTGGAAAACTTGGCTTTTGGTTCTAAGGCATTGACAAAACACACTGAAGTCTTGGTCATATGGAGCCGATATGTGATAACCTCAGTAATGAAGAATAGAGTAAGCTTTAGCCGATATGCTATATGAACGAATGATATAAGTTCCATCACTTCAGTATGCCGAGGTAATAGAACCTAGGGGATAATTGTGAGGGCATATTTTTTGGATAACAACACGTGGCCAAGGTGGCACCGAAACGCCAGTCGAGGTGCCACGTGTCTTGGTTTTGGCGCTGAGGTGATCTCGGCTAGGCTGAGGTTTCCTGCGAAGATACCAGAATCCGAGATGAACGGATAAGGGATAAGAGTCATAGAATGAGGGAGGACCTCAGCTTGGATAATGATAAAACTCTTAGGGAGTTTATTTTTATTTATTGGAGAGTTCAAGATGAGCATATTGAGCCAGAGTCTATTGAAGCTAGGCTTCTACAGGGATCAGGTCAGTGCTGACTATAAAAGTGAGGCACCCTTATGGGTTTAAGGTACGCTTTTTGTATTTGACTAGTGAGCAAAAGCACTATTTGCTATCTTTGAGAGACAATTGAGTACTGACTTGATCGTCGGAGTACCCGTGGGTGGTAGAACCACCGCCGGAGTCTCATCTTTCTGTAACAAGTCGTTTGGGCACAATCTATTCTGCCATTGTTCTCTAGCTGAGTATCTGTTTGGCAGTGTGGTTAGAAAATAGCACACACAGAAAGTTATTGACGTGACATCGAAATTTCATTTGAAATTTTATTTTACCCCAAAAACAATCTCTAAAATATCATTTAGATTTCCAAACTTCATTTTATTCAAGGGTCTGATTGATAATTTGTGAATAGTTTGCGGGATAAAATAAAATTTTAAATAAAGTTTGGGTTTCACATCAACAACTTTTGTTGATTATAGACGGTAATTGACTATGAAAGTACAATTGATGCAAAATCAAATATAAAATTGATATTATGAAAAAAATAGAGGTTAAAATTGATTTTTGAATAATAATTTGGTGGGAAAAATAATATATTTTTTCAATTTTCAATCTATATCTTAGGGGTTATTTGGGATGTACTAAATAAGTGTACTTTTTGACTTTTTGAACTAAAAAGTTGAGGAAAAAAATATGGTTGTTTGGGTTAACTTTTTGACTTTTTATGAAAAAATGTGTATTAAAAAATTGTATAAATTAGTGTGTAGGGAAAAAGTAGGATTGAGAGTTGTGCAGCCGTACTTTTTGACTTTTGGTAAATAGTGATAACTTTTTAACTTTTTGAGTAATTTTTTGACTTTTTATTGAACTTGTCAAACTTAGGCCAAGTTTGACTATCCTAAATAAGTACATACTTTTTATCTTTTTATCTTTTTTCCATCACATCATCTCTCTACTTTTCTGCACATCTTTTCATAAAAAGACAAAAAGTACACTTATTTAGGTCATCCCAAACAACCCCTTAGCCTTAATATGAGAAGTGTTTGAGTGTGCAAAATGCATACCATATTTATTTGTATAAATTCTCACAAATGTATATAAATTATCTTATAAAATTGTATAAATTTTCACAAATATATATAAATTGTGATTTTTAAAATTTTTATGAATTAATATAGATATATTTGTCAAAAACTTGCATAATTTTATAAAATAATTTACGTATATTTTGTGATGTAACTTGCGTATGTGTATATAATATGTCAAGAATTGCCCTGGCTTGGTATATCCAGTTGTGTGTGGATGGAATATGCGTGATTTTGTTATATTTTATTTTATTTTTGATTTGTCTTTTTTCATTTGTCATTAACTTTTTGGAGTGATGGACAGCATTTACTGACATTGAAATTGCTACATAAACTAAAAAGTTTTATCATTTTTTGTTTTATATTTACTGATATAACATGTAATAATAAAATTAAAAATGACAAGTTGTATCTATTTCATAATATAATAGTTTCACGTTATCGGTTGAGTAAGAAAAATTAATATAATATTAAATTGAGCCTTATCTATTTCATAACATGATAGTTTCACGTCATCAGTTACGTAAAAAAATTATATAATATATTAATTTATATAATATTTCATTTACTCGTATCTATTTCATAATATAATAGTTTCATGTCATTGGTTGAGTAAGAAAAATTTATATAATATTTCACTTATGAATCTCATAAGAAGGGATTAGGATAAATTACAAACACACTCTCTGAGGTTTACTTAAATTATAAATTACTTTTTGTGATTCTAAAAATTATATTATGTCTTCTAAGGTTTCTAATTTCATAATAAATAGGTTCTTTTATTAAGAAACCATCAAGTTAATTAACAGTTTTTAATAATGTTAAAATTTTATTTCAATTAATAATTTAGATAATTTTATTATTGTATAGGTGAACAGTTAGAAATTTTACTTTTTCAATTAATTTTGTCAAATAAAAAATTCTAACATGGAAGTATTTGTAATTTTCCAAACCACAGGAAATAATTCGTATTTTAAGTAAATCTCAGGAGATGTATTTGTAATTTATCCTTTGATATATATAAATATAAATTCAAATAATATTATTAATTTTGATTTTTTTTTATATATATTTTTTGTAAGGGTTATAAAACAAAAAGAAATGGAAATTGCTATAAGTTAAACAGTAATTAGAGCTTACACATTTAAAATGAAGTTTATGTTAAGAAGAAAAAATAAATAAATTAAAGACAAACCTCAACCTATTCTAAATTGGTAATTGTTTTTTTTAAAATATTAAAGTGAGTCTTTTTATAATTATAGACTATATATTTTCAAAATATGTAGAGCATTTTTTAATTTTTTTTATTTCATAATGTGAACGTTTTAAAATGGAATAGATACGTTTCATTTATAAACTAAATTGACAAATTCATTTTCTAAATCTGTGGATATTATGCTTGTGCGTAGATACTTTTTTTTTTTTTTTTTAATCGTGTGGAGGCCTTTTTCAAAGTAGGCTTTCTAAAAAATAAAAACAATCATGTTAACGAGTGTCTTAATAACATTAGCTAAGAAAATTTAAAAGAAGATTGCTATATGTTATGTATCTTGTCACCATTATCTCATTACTGGGTATATGGGAACATATTATTGCTTTTATTAATTCCTTAATAAGTATATTTGAATCAATCATAAATGTCCATATGAGTGGTGATACAATCTAGTGAAAAAAAGCCAATAATAGATAATCTTTCTCAATTTAAAATAACTGTAAATTCTTTATGACAAATACTTGTTAAGAAAATAGACAACCATAACAAAAGAGTTAATAAATGAATTTAGAGCACTCTTCAATAAAAGGGTAAATTACACTGACGCCCCCTGAGGTTTATATTTATTCCAGTTCTCCCCTCACCTTTTGAAAATTACATCTCCCCCTTTGAGGTTTAAAGTTTTATTACAGATTCCCTCTTCAGTAATTTAATTTTTTTAAATACCAATTTTGTCCTCATTGGGTAAATTACATTGACACTCCTCACATTTTAGAAATTACAATCCTCTCCCTAAGGTTTAAAGTAGCATTACCAATTGTCTCCCTGGTTAGTATAAGTTGAAAAAAAAAATCATTGAAAAAAATTAATTGGAAAAAAAAAATCAATGAAAAAAAAATTAATTGAAAAAAAATTTTGTTAGTAAAATTTTTTAAATTTCTGTTTAAAAACTAACGTCAGCTCATTTTTTGAATTTATGTTTTTTCCTTAAAGTTACAAACTGAGACAACCATTTATAAACAAAAAAAAATAATTATGAAACAAGTTTTTATGATAGTTTTAAAATTTTTTGTAAATATAAATTAAAAACTGAAAACGAAATGATTACCAAACAGTCTTGATGGTAAAAATATCGTAAAATTAATAAATAATTAAATAAGTTACCAACGTAAAAAATGACTTATCAAAAGATTCTTAGGCTATGTATGGTTTGATTTTTAGAATTTTTTTTAAAAATTAAAAATTAATTTGGTTAAGAAATAAAAAATAAAAAAGTAAAAAATATTATGTGTTTGGTGGAACATAGCCTAATGGTTTGATAATTATTTTTTATTTTTTATTTCTTAACCAAATTAATTTTTAATTTTTTTAAAAAAATTCTAAATATCAAACCATACATAGCCTAAAATTCTTTTGATAAGTCATTTTTTACGTTGATAACTTATTTAATTATTTGTTAATTTCACGACATTTTTACCATCAAGCTTGTTTGGTAACCATTTCGTTTTCAGTTTTCAATTTATATTTACAAAAATTTTAAAAACTGTCATAAAAACTTGTTTGGTAATTTTTTTGGTTTATAAAAGGTTGTCTCAGTTTGTAAATTTGAGGAAAAAACGTAAATTTAAAAAATGAGTTTATGTTGGTTTTTAAACATAGATTTAAAAACTTTACTAACAAATTTTTTTTCAAATAATTTTTTTTTCAATGAATTTTTTTTTCAACTAATACTAACCAAGAGGGCAATTGGTAATGCTACTTTAAACCTTAGGGAGGGGATTATAATTTCTAAAATATGAGGGGTGTCAATGTAATTTACCCAATGAGAACAAAATTGGTATTTAAAAAAATTAAATTGCTGAAGGGAGAATCTGTAATGAAACTTTAAACTTCAGGGGTGGAGATGTAATTTTTAAAAAATAAGAAAAAAAACTATAATAAATATAAACCTCAGGAGATGTTAGTGTAATTTACCCTTAATAAAATTATCTTATCACTTTTCAATGGGGCCTTGAGAAATTTTGAGAAAATGGTGTCTTTTTATCATGCGGGGGCTAAAGAGCAAGTTTCCCTCGGTTTGGCTTTAAGCGACTTAAACACAAGAATAAAATTATGGACAAATAATTTTTTATTGACTATTGCCAATGAGAGTAGGGTCCCAAGTAAATGCAACGAAAAGTGTCAGAAATAACTAATAATGAAACAATTAATATATTGGCATTAATGTTGTCTTTGTTGGGAGATTTGTAAAGAAATTTAGAAAAGAAAAAAGAAAAATGTAAATAAAATATGAGTAAAATATATTTACATTTTATTTATTACACATCTTTTTTCTTTCTATTTTCAAATATTTTCTTAAAACTCTCAACCAAACACAATAAACAAAGTCTGAACCAAACACAACAAACAAAGTCTTAAACAACAAACGTCACCACCTGGAGCATTCACACTTGAAACAAAGACTTATAGGGCATCCTACAATGACTTTCACCAAAAAAAACCAAAGACTATGGGACTAAAACAAAGGTTTACGGGACTATCAATAATTCAATAGTATTTCTTGTATTTGTAACGTGCAAACCAAGATTTATGGGACTAAAATAGACTTATGGGACTATCAATAATTCAATATCAAAATCATCACAGTATGGTGGTTGGTTACTTCCTGGAAAGAGTCCTATAGTTGCCATCAAAGAAACAAACAAAAGCAATTTGCCTAATAATTGTTTTCAAATATTATAATTTAAAAAAGAAAAGAAAAGAAAAAGACAGATTTTATAGTGAGCATATACTCTTGCATTGCCATAGATCACTGAAACCTCAGTTGACTTGGAGCATTTCAAATTATCAGTTTTAAAACTTAGTTCACCTCACAATTTCCTCTTAATTATCCCTTCAAACACAATGCCTACTGCTGCAAACAAGACTTTTCCGGGGGACTTATGCCCTCCACACTTGAAGCAAATCTCTCTTCGAATCTTAAAAATATGCAAGGGATTGCCGCTTGCAATTGTAGCAATAAGTAGTGTTTTGGCTACAAAGGACATGAGCAGAATAGACGAATAGTAAATGCTTTATCGCAATATTAGTCCTGAATTAGAGGGCAATGACAACCTATATAGTATGAAAAAAGCAATCTCTCTCAATTACAATGATCTGCCTTATTATCTGAAGATCTGACCTAAAATAAAAAAAAAAATTGAAATATGAAATATGATCTAGCTCTGGAGTATGAAATGAGACCTAATTTGTTAATATGATGGAGTATGTAATATGAAATGCCATGTAGTTTTGGAATATAAAATAGGACCTAATTTATTAATATGATAAATGTAATGAGAAAAATTTGTAAATGAAATTTGTTTGTATAACATTTTTTTAACTTTATTATTTTATTTAGCATTTTCTCCATCCTAAATATTTGTTCATATATTATTGGCCTATTTGGTGCAGCTTATCATAATTTGAAAGTTGATAATCAAAAAATAAAAGTAAAAAATAAATATTTTTTTTAAGCTTTAGATAATTATTATTTTTTTAAGCATATTTAAGCTGTTCTTATCTAATAAGCTGTAAGTATAAATTACATCAAATAGTCTGATATAAACTCCTGAAAAATTTATTTAACATTTTTCTAATAATAGTAATTAATGTCATAACGTGGTGGGCTGTGACAGTGATGATAACATATGTGTAGTGGTTCAAATACTAAATTCAAACAGTAACATTATATTATCTAAGTTAACATAGTGATATTTTACTGTGTTAAATAGTGAAATTTGTCTCTTTTTTTTTTTTTTTTTTCTTTCTTTAGAATTTTATAGCGAACATGTAACAAGTAGATCTAAAAATACTAATTATATCAAAAAGTTCAAATAAAGTCCATATATACATCAAATGTTATGAGATATTAAAGTTGAAAACTAAAAATTGACACTTTTGTGAAGGAATTATAAACTCAGTGTGCATTGCACACTATTAGGGATGACACACACCTCCACCGCATATCATATCGGGGGCATGACACGTTGGGAGGTGGAAGGAGTAGAGTAGAGAATTTGTTTATTTTATAATTTTAAGAATGAGAATACTAATAAAATTTATTCATAATATGATATATTATGAATAATAATTTATAAATTATAAGAATTTTAAAAGGTAAGATAAGGATAAATAAATAAAAATAAATGTTAAATATAATATTTTAATATTTCGACACGAAAATTTTATGACCAAAGCCTTGGAGTGATGTGTGCCAAGATGGGGGCTAAATGTGAACTCTCTTTTTATGATTCAAACGGTGTAGTGTGTAAAGAAGATGATTCACAAAGAAAAAAAAATCAAATTAATTAATCACATTACATTTAACTTAAAACAATATATAATTTATTTTTAAAACAACATATTTTCTTTCGTTCTTTAAATTAGTTAGTCAATGACACTATTTGGTTTATCACTCCTTTTAACTTTCATCCTACTTTTTTCTCACCACTATCCCGCCCTTTTATATTCACTTTTTCAGTGGATAGGTATGGCATGCGACAATGCTACGTAACTCAAATTTTGTGACTCAAAAGTGGCTTAAATGGCCAAAATGACATCGTTTTGAGTACAGAACAACATAAAAATGGCCAAAACGACGTCGTTTTGGCCATTTGAGCCACTTTTGAGCCACAAAATTTGAGCTACGAGACATTTTCCGTATGGCATGGGTCCAGCTTTTTTCTTACGTGTGAAGTTTATTTCGATGAAGTTTCAAGTAGGTTTGGTCTCGTTTGAGAATAGATTAATTTAATATTTTTTTGACTATTTAGTTAAAATATAAGTTAAAAAAAATTAGTATGTTTAGAATGATTTTTTAGCTTTTTACGAAAAGATGTGTAAAAAGTAGAGAGAAAAGAGAATCTTTGACTTTTTGGTATGAGTTGTTGGCTTTTTGGCTAGTAACTTTTTGACTTTTTGGCCAAACGATGCCTAAATAAGTCAAAAAGCCAACAACTCATAGCAAAAAGTCAAAGATTCTTTTTTCTCTCTATTTTTTGCATATCTTTTCGTAAAAAGCTAAAAAGTCATCCCAAACGTACTAGTTTTTTTAGCTCATATTTTAATCAAATAGCCAAAAAGTTACTATTAACATGTTCCCAAACGAGGCCTTAGTAACTTTTTGACTTTTTTGTTAAAAATGAGAGTTTCCAAACGAGGCCTTAGTTTGGCATGAGGGTTTGAGTTGGGTTGAGATTATTTTAGTTATAAAAAAATAAAATAATTTTTTTAATTTAATAAGATACAATGTTACATACAAATCATAATTATTTTATTTTTTCTCTTGTAAAAGTTAAAAAAGTCAAAAAATTCAGACAAAATGAGACTTCTTAATCTCAAATTAAAATAGTCAAAAAATTAAAAGATCAAAAGACAAACTCACATCCTAAATGAAGACTATCTAGACCGACTTAAAATAGTCTCTCATGAATCACAAAACAAGAGGAAATTTGTTTTTTTTTTTTAAAAAATTTTTGGAGTTGGATTTTTCTCAGGATTAAAGGGAGTCGTTCAGGTCCGCAAGATTTATTACCTCTTATTTTAATTATTCGAATTCTTTATTTTAAAGACCCTTTATATATATTATTTTTAAAAAATATTAAGTGAATTCAATAATTATAAAATTTTAATTTTATCATATTTGTCACTAAATATTATTAAATTTATTAGTTTTTGCAACATTTAGTGTGATTGGTTTCAGTTTTTTGGAAATTGAATTTTTTATTTTTCAATTTTTTTTTTGTTTTTAGTGAATATTTTTAAAATTTTAAGCAATTTTTTTAGTTTTTTAGATGCACCTTACTTAGATGTATTTAGATAGTAAAATATTTGTAGAAAATATTTAAAAATTAATAAATATACAAAAATACGAAAATGTACTGAATTTTCATTTTTTTTAAAATTTTTTGGTATTTAGTGAATTTGTTAAAGATTTTTTTCATAAATATTATACTCTTTAAGTGTAGGGAAAATTGGTTTAAGGTCTCTCTCCCACTTTTCGTAATGGAAGAGATCCACAAAATTATTTTTTGATGTCTAAAGTCCCTAAACATATATCAGAGAAATTTGACTGGGTTTGATCCTCTTCCTCAAAACCTCATTGCCCGATTCTTCTCTCTCTAGCAGAACCTCCCAATCTCTTTCTCTTTTTTTTTTTTTTTTTTTTCTCTGCACTTTCTAGATCTCTCAACCTGATTTCATGGATCTATAAACCCACCCACCTGCATTGTTGTCTTTCGTCTAGGTTTACGAGCCACATGCTTCGTTCGCCATTCTCGCTCTTTCGAAGCCATGCAATTGCTTGCTTCGAGCAAAGAAGCTGATTATCAACTCCGCCGCTGCTGCCAGCAGGAGCTACATCGGAACCCTAGAATCGGGCAATGAGGTTGGGAATGCTCTTCTTCTCAAACTTGATGAACTCCCGGAATCTTACTCGATCAAGAAGAATGTTACTGAAGCCACTAAAATGTCGAGCAATTGTGTTCTAGTGTTGGATCTATGCGTGAAGTGTAACAATCACATTTAGATATTTTGAATCTCCAGAATTCCGAAGTCTAGAGAAATTTTCAGAATTTCTCTGAACCAATTTTCTCTGGATTTAATTTCTTAGATATAGCAAGAGATGATGTTAAATTTGTGGATCTTACTTGTCCATCATCAGTACAATTGGTGCCTTCTGCCAAGAAGCATTCACAGACATCTTTTATCAGCTTCACCACATAGAAACCAAGTTCACTAATTCTATATGTTTTATATATTTCTCCTTCACCAATTTCAAAATTGCATCTAAACTTGGAATATGAAAACCAGATTGCTGAGAAGAGTTACAGATCAGAGAAATTTTCATATCATAAACTAAACAAATAAATAACAAAAGGAAAAAATAAAATGAATAATTTGATTTTTTTAAAAGTATACACACAAACTGGTTCTTATGAAGCAAGAAAGTGAGTTGAGGTAGGGGAATTCTTATGTTCAAAAAAACAAAGGGCAGAGAAATTTACAGTGGGAAGTTTAGGGAAGTCCAGAATTTTTCTGGACCAATTTTCTCTGACTTGAATTTTCTCTGGACCAGTTTTCTCTGGATTGATGTTGAGGGACCTTAGACATCATAAAAATATTTGATGTCCTTTCTACTATAAAATCATAATATCAAGGACCTTAAAAAAAATACCACTGTATTTATGTTAGTTGTATCTAAAAATTAAAAAAATTGTTTAAAATATTAAAAAATTTAGTGAAAACAAAAAATACGAAAAACAAAAAAATAAAAAATAATATTTGTTGAAAAATAAATTCTAAAAATTGAAACCAAACAGAGTGATTGCTTTAAAGACTTACATGAATCCCATTAGAAGAAGAGAGAATAGAAATTAAAAGTATTCTGTCTCAACTTTTCAATATTTAGTTCTTTTAATTTATTTAAGTTATTTTAATTTCATAAATTATATATCGACACAAATTATGAAAAAGGAAAAAATTATAAATGACACTCATAAATTACACCAAACGAAACCAAGGAACCGCTTAAGCCAAACATCATCTCATGGAACATTCACATTCCAAACAAAGACTAAAGCATCTTGCTGTGGATTCCACCAAAAACGACAAAGGTTACGCGCAAACGAAGACTTTAGGAATCGAAGGGTGTCTCGAAGGTGTGTTACCTCTGAACTTATAATAAGTCTCATTATAATATTTATTTTTTGATATATAATATATAATTTACCTATTAAAAAAAACTTTAGGGCTATCAATATTATCACAACAGAACAGTGGTTACTTCCTAGAAAGAGTGCTGAAGGTGCCATCAAAGTTTCAAATAGAAAAAAAACAGATTTCACAGCTACCATAAATTTACTCCTGTATTGCCACACATATCACTCAAACCTCAGTTGAATTTTTGAGCATTACAAATTCCTGGTTTTGAAACTCAATTCAGATCACCATTTCCTCCTAATTATCCCCACAAACACAAAGCCTACTACTGCTAACAAACACACACAAAACAGAAAATGGCTGAAACTGCAGTGATCCATCTTCTAGCCAATCTTGCACCCTTCCTTCAGGGAGAGGTGAATTTGTTGAGTGGAGTTCGGGAAGCAATGGAAGACATCAGAGATGAATTCGAGCGCATGTCGGCTTTCCTCATAGTTGCTGATGCTACGGAAGAAAGGGACCCCGAACTGAAAGTTTGGGTCAAACAAGTCCGAGATGCTGCTTATGACACTGAATATGTTCTTGACAAATTCAAGCTTCACCTTGCACAACATCACGGCGATGGATTCGGTGGTTTCCTTCGTAAGTCTTTCTACTTTCCCAAGACTTTAAAAGCTCGCCACCAAATTTCTTCTGAAATACAAAGAATCAAGTCCAGGGTCATCAATATTTCCGAGGGACATAAAAGATACCGTGATAAATATGGCATACTAGAGCAAGGCTCAAGGTCCAATGTTGTTAACAATTCATGGTATGATTATCGTGGCGATGCACTTCTACTCGAAGAAGCAAAGCTAGTGGGCATCGAAAAGCCCAAAAGTCAACTGATGGAGTGGCTAGTCGAGGGAGATTCTGGGTTGAAAGCGGTTTCTGTGGTGGGAATGGGGGGCTTAGGCAAAACCACCCTGGTTAAAAAAGTCTATGATGATGCAACGGTGAAGAAACATTTTGACAGCCATGCTTGGCTCACTGTTTCCGAGTCATTCAGGGCTGAGGATCTCCTGAAGGGCATGATTCAACAACTCTTTAAAGAAATCATGCAACCAGTCCCTGTCGGAGTCGAAACTATGAGCATCGATGGGTTGAAATATCTGGTTAATAATTTTCTGCAACAAAAGAGGTACGTGGTTGTTTTCGATGATGTTTGGAATGTTAAAGATTGGGAGGCTATCAGATACATGCTACCTGATAAAAATTGTGGTAGCCGTGTCATTCTCACAACTCGTTTCACCGATATAGCTTCTACCTGTTGCGAAGAAACTGATGGCGATGTTTATCCCTTGACGCCGTTGTCTGAAGAGGAGTCTTGGATGCTGTTTTGCAACAAGACTTTTCGGGGGAACTTATGCCCTCCAAACTTGAAGCAAATTTCTCTTAAAATCTTAAAAAGATGCCAGGGATTGCCCCTTGCAATTGTAGCGATAAGTGGTGTTTTGGCTACAAAGGACAGGAGCATAATAGACGAATGGGAAATGCTTTATTGCAGCCTTGGTGCTGAATTAGAGGGCAATGACAAACTAGAGAGTCTGAAAAAAGCGCTCTCTCTCAGTTATAATGATCTGCCTCATTATTTGAAGATTTGTTTCTTGTACTTGAGCATTATCCCGGAGGATCATCGGATATTGTGCAGAACAGTAATTCGACTTTGGACAGCAGAAGGATTTGTGAATGCTATTGAGGGGAAGACAATAGAAGAGGTTGCAAATGGCTACCTCAATGAGCTATTCAATAGGAGCTTGATTCAAGTGGCAGAGAGAGATCCAGATGGAAGCCCTTCTTATTTCTACATTCACGACCTGATGCGTGAAATGATTGTTTCAAAGGCGAGAGGGCAAAACATTGTAACAACAATTTGTAGACAGGGCTCAAGGAGGCCGGAGAAGGTCCGCCGCCTATTGATCCGAAGCACCTTGGATAATGTGGAATATAGCGAGCGTTCTTCTCGACTTCGTTCTCTGTTTGTGTGGGGGCCGATGGATTCATTGCCTAATGCATCCTTGCGTGAGTTGTTTAGACATGGTTCGAGGCTGCTAAATGTGTTAGATTTGTCAGGTATTCCATTAGATACTATACCGAATGAAGTTTTTAAACTGATCCATCTCAGGTACCTTGGCTTGACGAATACAAAAGTGAAGATGGTCCCAAAGTTGATTGGGAAGCTTGAGAACTTGGAGACCTTAGATCTAGGAAGTACCTATGTGACTGAGTTGCCTGATGAAATCCTACACCTTCAGAAATTGCGCAATCTCATATCATTTCATTGTAAACCAATAACCGCTAATTTGAAACTTGGAGATCTTTGTGGCTTCAAATCTCCATCTCAGATAGGAAGGTTGCAATATCTACAAGTGCTGACGTTGATAGAGGCAGACCAAAACAGTGAAGGTGGGATTAGTATAGCGAAAGAGCTGGGGAGGCTAACCCAACTAAGGGAGTTATCCATTGGGAATTTAAGAAGAGAAGATGGGGTGATTTTGTGCTCTTCCATTGAGAAGCTCAGCAATCTTCGCAAATTATGTGTAATGTCAACAAAAGAGGATGAGATCCTTGATCTGCAATCTCTGTCTCCAGTTCCTCGATTTCTTCAAGAGTTATACTTGGATGGACGTTTGGAGAAGTTTCCGCGCTGGATACCTTCTCTCCGTGGCCTTTTCGTTTTAACTTTAGGGTGGAGCAAGTTAAGGGATGATCCTTTGCAATCCCTTCAAGAATTACCCAATTTGGCTAAGCTTGTATTTGAACAGACATGCGAAGGTGAGGTATTGTGTTTCAAGGCAGGAGGGTTTCAGAGGCTTAAACGTTTACGCCTTTCTAACTTAAAAGGATTGAGATGGGTGAGAGTGGAGGAGGGAGCAATGCCCCACCTTGAAGCTCTAATTATCCGTGGGAGTGAATTGATGGAGGAGGTCCCCTCAGGCATCCAACATCTAACCCACGTCCAAACGTTTGAGCTTGGTGATATGTCTGAGAAATTGATTTCTAAGTTAAATCGAGAAGTACAAGATGAGAATTATAGAAAAATAGCGCACATTCCTGAAGTTATATATTGGTACTGGGAACATGGTCAATGGAAAGTAAAGTTTCTATGAAGAGAGAGGAAGGGGAGGAGAAGAGCTCTCTCTAGATTGGATCAGTATTATAGTAAATAACCTTTTTTTTCTCCCTTTTCTTCATTTTTTTACATATTCTAAAGATGATTTATTTTCTTCTCGATGTAGATGATAATTGGTCACATTAATTGATTGCACTTTATTTTTACTTAGCTTCCATTTGATTTTAAGAATTTTTTTTAAGGTAGACATTCAAAAATTTAAATTTTATAAATCTATTAATTTAGACTTTTCAAATCACACACAAAAAAAAAAAAATAAAAAAATTTAACTAACTGATATAATTGTTTCAAAAATTAAAATGTGGATACAGAAATTTTAATATAAATATATTTTGTATTTATCACTAGTATGATAATTGTAGAGTCTATTTTTTTTTTTTTTTTTTGTAAAGTCTATTTTTTTTTAATAGTTAATTTGTGCAGTAAGTTATAAAATAAAATTTTGATTGCTCAATGCATTGGGAACAAAGATAGGCATAAGATTTGAGATAAGAAATAAAATACATATAATGAAAAAAAGGATTAATTACAGTTTTCACCTCTCTATAGTTTAATCCAAATTTTACTTTAGTCTTTATAATTTTAATTTGAATAATTTAGTTTCTATACTTTAAGTCTAGTTTCAATTTGGTTCTTCTATCTATATTTTTGTTAATTGCGTCTATGTGTATACTTTAAAAAATTGACAAGTGTATAAAAATTGTTACTTTTAACATTCAATTTAGACAAAAAATCCAAATTGAAACCTTAGAAAATTAACAAGTGTCTAAAATTTTTAATTTATTTTGTCTACGTGTATACCTTAACAAATTAATAAGTGTCTCAAAATTGTTATTTTAAACTCCAATTTAGACGGAAGAACCAAAGCAAATCCTTAAAAAATTGACAAATGTTCCAAAATTATTAATTTCAACCTCCAATTTCGATGAAAGAATCAAATTTAAACTAAACTTAAAGTGTATAGACCAAATTGTGCAAATTAAAATTATAGGTATTAAAGTAAAATTTAAGTCAAATTACAAAGGTGAAAAGTGTAATTAACCCTATATTTTATATTGAATTATTGTCAAAAAATTTATATATACTAGGGAGAATAAACAAAAATATGTATATATAAACTTAAACTATACATATATATTAGGATAAATTACACTTTGCCCTTTTATGTTTAATCATTTTCTTACTTTAGCCCTTAAAGTTTGATTTTTCCCACATTGGCCCTTCATATTTCAAATTTTTCTCAATTTACTCCTAAAACTAATTTCTGTTCAAAACTAGATAGAAAATGTTATGTTAACTGCCACATAATATAAAAAAAAAAATATTATTATATGAATATTTGAATATTGCTGCTATTAGCACCTACCTAATTTCTTTAGACCCCCTAATTCCTACTTTTTTTTATTTATTACAATTATACCCTGAAGTAAAATTACATTAAATGGCAACTTTTAATGAAATACCTACCTACCAAATGAAAACAATTAGAATGACACTCTACAATATTGTACACCCACCTCCATCCTCATCTATACATATTCCTTACCAACCTAAACCCTAACCGTATTCTTCTTCATTACCATCCTAAACCCATGTATTCATTTTCAATGAAAAACATTTGAAACCACCAAATTAATTAACGTTTTGTTCGGTAGTTTCAAATGTGTTCGGTGTTTTAAATCAGTCAACATTGCAAATAATCCTATTATAGACTCTAAGTTTCTACATTTGTGATCGTTTTCACCATTCGTTGATACTTACAAAGCAATGGAGGATGATGACAATAACTCTGATGAGATTGGCGTTGCATTGGTAAGTTTATCTATCTCGCATTTATGATTCTGGGTCATTTTTGATTCAGTACTGGTTTGCCAACTGTTAAGGTTCTGTTAGTAATACAGTGCTGAATAAAAACATTTAGTTCAATAATACAGTACTGAACATAAACATTCTTGTGGGCATTGAAATGCCGAACGGTTCCACTTTGTATGATTTTTCTCCTATTTCTATTTTTTCTGAGGATTTTTCCCTCTAAAACCCCTTGTATCGAGGGTTTTACCCTGAAAAAAAAAATGTGATGAAGAGTTGGTGGTTAGCTGAGAGAAGAAGAAAGAGACCATCAAAGAGATTTCCGACTGAGATATCGTCGTTCATGGTGACAAGGAAAAAGAGACCATTGTTTATGAGAGATGGAGAAAAGAGGGACAGTCGATTTGTCTTTCAATCGTTTATTGTTCTCAATCATTCATAGCTGAGAGAAGAAGAAGAGATGGTATGCAAAATTAGGTGGGTGTGCACTTGGGTGTGATGATATTATGAATATGGGTAAAATTAGTATTAAGTGGAGTGTTCAAAGAAATCTTTAAAATTTAGGATTTAGGATAGGATTCAAAAAAATGAAAGGTCCAAAGAAATTAGATAGGTATTAATAACAACCCTCTATTTGAATTTGTGTTAGAGCTAAATTATCTATAATAAAATCTATATAATAAAGTAAGATGGTTTTTGAATTTGTCCTACACACATTTGTCCTACTAGGACATTTGGACGGCTGAGATCTATTCAAATTATAAAACAACGGCTGAGATATATTTTCAAAAAAATATCCTATATGTACATTTCCTATTTTCCCGCTTCTCTCTCTTACTTTTTCCTTTTCTCACCTATCCTTCTATAATCCTATGATCTCACCTTCCTCTCTCTTTTTATTTTTTTTATTTTCTCCTATTTTTATTTTTCTCTCAATTTGTTTATTTTTTTTTTCATTTTCTCCTGTTTGTTCACTTATTTTTTTTCATATTATATGGAAAAGTCTACGATCCCAGAATTAGGAGCCAGATTTTACGGTGTGTAGTAGAGATTAAATTAATGAATTTTATAGTTCACAAATTAAATGAATTTGAACAATTAATTATTATAGTTAAATATATTGAATGGCTGATAGATTTCGTAAATTTAGATCTCATGCGACGCCCCACATTTTTTTTTGAAACGTCATAAGATTTAAATAATGATAACTTGCTAGATAAAGTTTTAACTACTAATTAGGAACTTTTAAGTTCTTACATAGTCAAAGTCCAACGACAAAATAAAACTACAAGTTCACACATAACGTCACAACATAGTTAAATCCTAATACAAGGGATAACAGGATTTTATTTTGATAAAATCTTGACTCTAAGTCAGCCAAGGTTCGATATTGGCAGCAGCTCCAATTTCAGCCTCAGTCCTTTCTTCGACATAATCTGGCATGAAACGACAGGGCAACAAAATATATGCCATGAGTTTTGCAACACAGTAAGAAAACGTAACCAACCTACCATTCTTTTTAAGAGAAAAATAATAATATTCTAAACATGAGATAACAATATAATTATACACAGAATTTAAAACCATTAGAATAATTTTAGTAATTTTTATAAATTAGGTGACACTCGAAATCTCACCAAAGAGATTTAACTTATCAACCACTGAGCATGGCAACGGTTAATTTGAAACCCTCCATTGGTCAAATATTTAAGTGTTACCAACCGTAACTACCAGGGATGCCCACGTCCGGAGTTATATACCCAAGTAGTGGCATCCGTGGTCTGCCCCAAGGAAACGGTCTGCCAGGGGTAAGTAACCTCCCTGTGTGCCACCTGCACATCCACCCTTATTCCAAAACCGAATACCGAAAAGGGTTCAAATAAGTCCCGTGCCATCTTAGAGTTTCGCAACACAATTTACGTGAGAATTCTCAAAACCAGGGCTCACCCTGAATACCCGGTATTAACCCTTCATCAGTAACTCATTATATACCGTTAATCCTTTTGGTTAATTTATATATTAAACACAAATTATTCAAATCTCAATCACCAATAACATTATACCAACTAAAGAAAATCTCCCAACATAAAATGTTATGCATGTCACCCAATAATAGTTCAATGTACAAAATTTAGTAAACAATTACTTAAAACCATGGTATGAACATAATAACTTAAATACAAGAAATAAACCATAAATGCACACCTGCACAAATTTTTGATTTACTAAATTAGACTAGTATAATATGAAAGTGGTGATTTTATCCTGCCCTGAAAAATTTTCAGAATATATATCTTGCAAGTAAAATTTTAAATACATTACTTATACAACTCTAAAATTCATATCAATCTACAGAATAATCCATAAACATGTTATGGTCATTTTTCAGAAAGCATTTTCCAAAAATAAATTATAAATAATTCTTAAAAATTCCAAGGGTGTTTAAGACACAGATTTGTCACATTTCCTTATATTAATTCCATGCTTAAATTTATAGATCAAACCCATAATCTAAAAATTTATCATGAAACTAGACTTCTCAAATTTAATCTTTTAGTTAGAAATTACCAGATTTGGCTTAGTATAAAATTTTAAATAAATTTTCAAATGCATGGTAAAATCAGTCACACAGTTTCAGATTTAGTTAAAAATTTGTATAAATTCGTAGAAAGCTCAAAAAGTATTTCCAAATATTTCTGGACAAACTAGACATCATTATCAACAACTTTGTAGAAGAAATCATCTCGAAATTTTGAGTATAAAATGATCTAAAAATTCGGATAAACATGCTGGCAGATTCAAAACAATTTATTCTCAACACAATTTCAGATTTAGTTAAAAATTTGTATAAATTCGTAGAAAGCTCAAAAATTATTTCCAAAAATTTCTAGACAAACTAGACATCATTATTGAGAGGGTAATTTTTGGGAAAAATTGGGCCGAGCTGCGAGTTGGGCTTTGAGGCCCAAAACGCGAAGGACTAAGTAAAAAGGCCGTAAAGGATACTCCGGCCCAGGAGAGCAAGGTTACTCCGGCCTTAGGGGAGACAAAGTTACTCCGGCCCAAGGAGGTGAAATTACTTCGGCCCACTAATGAGAAAGTTACTTCGGTTAGAGGATTGTAAATGTACTTCGGCCTAGGAACGACTTAAAGTTAGACCGGCCTTGAAGTTATACCGACCTTAGAGGTATACCGGTTTGGGAGTTATACCGGTCAAGAGTCGTTGGTTCGGCCCAAACACACCACGGTTCGTGTATGAGAGAACCGAGATATGGTGTAGCATAAAGAAGAATCAAACTACTGTCAATACGGCCTACTTTACTTCGGTCAGATAGTAGTTCGGCCATGGAAAAAACCATCCCACTTGGTTTAAGCAGTGGGGGAGGGTGTAAAAGGATAAGCATTATCCTTAGGAGTATGAATCCTAGGAGGACTCTGCATGGAGAAATACAAGTCCTACTAGGATTGTGCCACTCGAAATCTATAAAAGCTCACAAGCAACACCTTGGAGGAGGTAATTCAATTTTACTTTCTGAGAACATAGAGCTTTGTCTATTTGTCAAGTTTTCTGACTTAGGCATCGGAGAGGTTTCCGGCACACACCCGCCGGCTAGCTCACGTTTGTGTTTTCAGGTGACAAAGCGACGTCGTACGGAGGAGCGTGGATTTGGTCAACAGGATTATACGAGGAGAATTATTTCCTCCCCGTACAATTGGCGCCGTCTGTGGGAAGAACAGACAAGAACAAAAAACCTCTTGACTAAGCTTCTCCTTCTCTCAATCAATGGCAAACATTGAAGACATACCGCAGTCCGCCGTCGATGGACTAACTCCAGAAGGAGGCGCAAGGCGTGAAGGATTACCTCCTGTCCCTCCCATGGGGGACCTGGAGCCTCAGCGACATACCTCCAGGAGGGATACTAGAGGAAGACGGAATCACAGCCCCCGTCAATCCCATTCTCAAAGTCCCGATCGACAAAGACGGAGGATTGACTCTCAAGCTCTGGAGGATCGTGTGAAAGAGCAAGATGAACTAATTCAGAAGATGGCGGCGGACATGGAAGCATTAAAACGCCAGATGAAGACTAAAGATGTGGCGACAGGAGAGGGGCACAAGCATAAGACGCCCCCTCGCCACTCAGAGAATCGTAGTAGGAATACTACGCCCTCCCAAGGAGAGAGCAGAAGCCTTAGGACAGGCGACACTCATTCCTTATCTTCCAGGACTCGTCACTCCAGGTCTGAGAGGACGAGATCTGAGAGATCATACACTGAAGGAAGTACGTATTGGCCTTCGCATTCACACCAAACCAGATCTAGACAGACAGAGCTGCCCAGATCATCCGACTTACGAACCGTGCTCGAAGAAAAAGCACGATGCAAGGAGGATGCCAGGGCAAGGGATCCACACCGAGTTTCGGCCTTACAACGGTTGGCTCCTCGGACGCATGGAAGCGTCGAGGTTGGAATGCCAATACCGCGACCGGCCTACGAACCAACGGACAAGGCATTGGCAAGACTACAGACTTCGCCGTTTGTTCTAGCAATCGAAAACGCTCCTCTACCATCAGGCTTCCTTCAGTCGAAATTCACTACATATGAAGGGAAGACGGACCCGTATTCACACTTGAGCCACTTTCGCCAAGTCATGGCTGTTTACAGGCGAAACGAGGCCTTAATGTGCATACTCTTCCCATCAAGCCTTGGCGACCTAGGCTTGACTTGGTTCGAGAAACTCCCAGAAGGCAGCATAGCCTCTTGGGCTCAATTGGCAGAAGCCTTCGTGACAAGGTTTCGAACGAACACTAAAACACCGGTGGAGATAGACCAGTTACTCTCCATCGACATGGGTGAAAAAGAGACCCTCAGATCTTACAACAGTCGCTACTGGGAGACATTCAACCAGATTGGAGACTGCCCCACCAATCTAGCCATTGCACAATATAAAAGAGGCCTTCCAGTCGGGAATAGACTGAGGGACTCGATCACCATGACGCCACCCCTCACTATGGAAGCCCTGATGGAGAGAGTGCACCAGCACATCAGGGTAGAGGAGGACGGCGCACGTGCCAAAGCAAAATCCAGTGCGACTCCAGTGCCGGAAAAGAAAACCCCAGCAAAGGTTAATTCAGTAGACCGGCAGAATAGAAACGGACGTGGCAGACGAGATAGTGGAGAGGACCCAGACAAAAGATGGTTGAGAATCCGCACTGCCATAACAACGGTGTTCAATAAACCCATATATCGGATTCTGAGCGAAATCAAAGACGAGCCTTTTGTCAAGTGGCCAGCCAAGCTAGGGGAAGGTCAGAAAAATTACGACGACAGATCACGGTGCACCTTCCACAAAGAAAAGGGGCACCGAACTGAGAATTGCACGCCACTGAGACAGCACTTGGAAGAATTGGTGGCAGCAGGCCACTTGGACAAATACATTGAAGGAGGAACGCAACCGGCCCCCCAAGATCATAATGACCATCCAAATAGAATGCCAATCGATGCACCACCTCAAGGTATTATCAATGTCATACACGGAGTTTTTGAACCTGAGCGCGTATGCGAGCTCAGAGGGTCAATCAAAAAGGCTGAGCACTTTAGGGAAGTATTAAGTACCCAACCTGCCACCAAGAAGGGGAGGACGGAGGCAACAAATGTCATGTCCTTTTCGGATAAGGACTTGGAACGAATTTACTGCCCCCATAATGATGCCCTGGTCGTCACTCTCCGAGTCAAGGATTTTGACGTCAAGCGGATTCTGATTGACCAGGGTAGTTCATGTGAGATCATGTACTACGACACATTCAAGCAACTGAAGCTGCAAGACAAAGACTTGGCGCCTACAGTTTCTCCCCTAATTGGATTCAACTCCATGCCAGAGTGGCCCGTCGGCAAAATAATCCTTCCAGTCAAAGCAGGAAGCGTAACGAAGCAAGTAGAGTTCTGGGTGTTAAAAGTCCCCTCCACCTACAACATCATCCTAGGCAGAACATGGCTGCATGCCATGCGATCAGTAGCATCATCTTACCACCAAGTAATGAGGTTCCCCAACGACGCTGGTATAATTGAAGAAGTCTATGGGGACCAGATCATGTCAAAACAATGCTTTGCCACGGTGAATGGCAGCCGTGCCGCCAAAGGATACGTCCATTCGGTGGAAGAACCAGAAAGTAATGAGCTATTCGCTGAAGTTGGCAAAACGGCAGATCAGAAAGCAGTGGAGGACTTGGTGGAGGTAAAGATAGATGAGAAGAACCCGGATAAGTTCTTCTTGCTTGGCTCATCGTTGTCCAGCACTGAGAGATTAGAGGTCTTGGAATTCTTGACCTCTAATATCGAAGTGTTTGCCTGGACGCCTTACGACATGCCAGGTATTGATCCAAACTTCATCAGTCACCAACTCAATGTCCACCCATCCGCCAGACCAGTCATCCAACGTACACGCAGATCGGCACTTCACCACGCCGAAATAGTGGCAGAAGAGGTAGGCAACCTGCTGGAGGCAGGAGCAATAAGAGAAGTGCACTACCCAAGATGGATCTCCAACACCGTCGTAGTGCCAAAAAAGAATGGTAAGTGGCGTGTCTGCGTCGACTACAAAACAGTCAACAAGGCGTGCCCAAAAGATAGCTTTCCTCTACCAAGGATAGATCAACTGGTGGACCTAACGGCAGGACATAGCCGACTCAGCTTTCTGGATGCATACAGGGGCTACCACCAGATCGCCATGCATGAACCAGACCAGGAGGTCACATCCTTCACCACACCAAGAGGGTTATATTGCTATAAGGTCATGCCCTTTGGCCTAAAGAACGCAGGGGCGACATTCCAAAGGATGGTCACCAAGATGTTTGAACCATTGTTAGGCAGGACAATGGAGGCTTACATCGACGACATGGTGGTCAAAAGCAAGGATGAGAATGACCATCTTAAGGACCTAGGCGAGATGTTTGAGATCCTGAAGAGGCACAAGTTGCGTCTCAATGCATCCAAATGCGCATTCGGAGTTGGATTTGGCAAATTCTTGGGCTTCTTGGTGACCAACCGAGGTATAGAAGCAGACCCATCTCAGATTAAAGCAATACAGGAGTTGGAGAGACCAAACTCAGTCAAAGAAGTGCAGCATCTCACTGGTATGGCCGCTGCACTCAACCGGTTCATAAGCAGGTCATCAGACAGACTACGACCATTCTTCCAGGCTTTAAAGGCCAAGTTTGAGTGGGATGAAGAATGCGACCGAGCTCTGGAAAGCTTAAAGGAGTACATGTCTTCCCCGCCACTACTTGTTACTCCAGTACCTGGTGAAGAACTCTTTTTGTACCTAGCAGTCTCTCAGCACGCAGTCAGCGCAGTGTTGGTTCGTGCAGAAGGAATACAACACTTGCCTATCTTTTATGTCAGCAAGACATTGTTGGGAGCCGAAACAAGGTACTTGCCCTTGGAGAAACTCGCATTAGCATTAATGATGGCATCCAGAAAATTGGCGCACTACTTTCACGCCCACACCATAGTCGTCCTCACAGCCTTTCCACTAAAAGCTCTGTTTGAAAGGGCGAACTTTAGTGGGCGAATTTTGAAGTGGGCAGTAGAGTTGGGACAATTCGACATCAAATTCCAACCCAAGACCGCAATAAAAGCCCAATCCTTGGCAGACTTCATCGCAGAGTTTACTCCTGGAAGTCATCATATCTACCCAGTCGACTTAACTGACACAACCGAACTAAGGCCAGAAGTTGACGCCGGAATAGCGCAACCCCTAGTAGAAGGTAGTCAATCAAGCACTAAGGCAGACCATACTAAGGACAACAAGGAAGAGACAAACAGAGGCCCACCAACAGTTCAAACAGAGGACGAAGGACAGATAGCCAACATGGACCTCGAAGAAAACACCATTCTAGACCTCACGGCATCATCTGATCCTTCCACTTGCTGGAAATTATTCGTTGGAGAGATGTGGAAGCTCTTTGTGGATGGGGCAACTAACCGACATGGCGCAGGGCTTGGCATAGTCCTCATCTCTCCAGACGGCCTGGTTATAGAGCAAGCAATCAACCTTGGCTTCCCAGCATCCAACAATGAAGCGGAGTATGAGGCGCTTCTCGCAGGACTCAAGTCAGCACACTTCATGGAAGCAACCGAACTAATGGTATACAGCGACTCTCTACTGGTGGTAAACCAAATTTCTGGCGAATATGAAGCAAAGGATGACAGAATGTCCAAGTACCAAGAGTTAGTCAGAACAGAGATCAAGAAGTTTGATGTAGTAAGGATAGAACAAATTGGCAGGGAGGAAAACAGCCGAGCGGACGAACTAGCAGGCCTTGCCTCAATGGCAGATACATCAATCCCTCATCCATTACTCATCGACTTCTTACCAAGACCAAGCATAGAAGACCCCGAAGCAGAAGAAGTATGTTGCGCAGAATTAGGCCCTTCATGGATGGATCCCATCATCCTGTTCCTAAAAGACGACATCCTACCAGAAGAGAAAAAAGAAGCCAACAGAATAAGGGCAAAGTCACAGCGATTTTGGCTATCTCCATCTTTGGCATTATACAAGAAGTCATTCTCTGGGCCTTACCTCAAGTGCGTTCATCCCAGCAAAGTAGAAGCATTCTTGTTCGAAATACACGAAGGGGTGTGTGGGAGTCATCAAGGTGGAAGGTCACTCGCTTACAGGGCTATTTCGCAAGGATATTGGTGGCCCTACATGCAAGCAGACTCAGAGAAATATGTGAAGAAGTGTGAGAAATGCCAAAAATTCGCGCACCAAATACATCAACCAGCAAGAGAACTCCTACCATTAACTAGCCCATGGCCTTTTGCAATGTGGGGCTTGGACATAGTAGGACCACTTCCAACAGCACCCGGCGGCAGGAAGTTCTTTCTCGCAGCAACAGACTACTTCACAAAGTGGGTGGAAGCAGAAGCATTGGCATCAATCAAAGAAAAAGATGTAAAGAAGTTCGTTTGGCAGAACATTATCACTCGGTTTGGCATTCCAAAGGCCCTAATCTCAGACAATGGCACTCAATTCGACGGCAGAATTTTCAGAAGCTTTTGTGAAGAATACAAGATCGAATTCTACAATTCTACACCAGCATATCCTCAAGCAAATGGCCAAGCAGAAGCGTCAAATAAAGTCGTCTTGGATGGACTAAAGAAAAGGTTAAAAAGGGCAAAAGGTAAGTGGGCGGATGAACTTCCTCATGTTTTATGGGCTTACCGCACCACACCTCGGCGATCAACAGGAGAAACACCATTCTCCTTAGCCTACGGAATGGAAGCAGTAATCCCACTAGAAGTTGGCCTCCCCACAATTCGAAGCGAGAACTTTGATCCAGACTTAAATGGAGAAGCCATAACTTTGGAACTCGACCTTGCAGAAGAAAGAAGAGAAAGAGCACTAGTCCACATCGCCTCATACCAACGAGAGTTAATCAGAAAATACAGCAAAAAGGTGCATCCAAGACAATTCAAGATTGGGGATTGGGTACTGCGCAAAGTAATGGGAAACACCTTAAACCCAGGATATGGCAAGTTAGGACCAAATTGGGAAGGTCCTTATAAGGTGGTTGGGTTAGCAGGCAAAGGGGCATACCACCTAGAAGACAAGGATGGCAAGGCAATCCCTAGGCCATGGAATACGGCCAATCTCAAGTTATTTTACTTCTAGCTTTTCTTTTTCAAACATATGTAATTTTTTCTTTCTTCAATAAAACATGCAATTCTTTTCAGAGCAAGTTGTTATTTGTAAGAGTTAGCCTTAGTATAGATTAGGTATACAGCAAGCATTTTATTCTAAGTTAGCTGGAAAAACTAACTTAGAGGTTGGCTGGAATAAACCAACACTTGTTACTCTTCAGCCGAAGTAAGTGCAAGGCTGAAGAGTGGTTGGCTGGAATAAACCAACACTTGTTACTCTTCAGCCGAAGTAAGGGCAAGGCTGAAGAGTGGTTGGCTGGAATAAACCAACACTTGTTACTCTTCAGCCGAAGTAAGGGCAAGGCTGAAGAGTGGTTGGCTGGAATAAACCAACACTTGTTACTCTTCAGCCGAAGTAAGTGTAAGGCTGAAGAGTGGTTGGCTGGATTAAACCAACACTTGTTACTCTTCAGCCGAAGTAAGTGTAAGGCTGGAGAGTGGTTGGCTGGATTAAACCAACACTTGTTACTCTTCAGCCGAAGTAAGGGTAGGGCTGGAGAGTGGTTGGCTGGATTAAACCAACACTTGTTACTCTTCAGCCGAAGTAAGTGTAAGGCTGAAGAGTGGTTGGCTAGATTAAACCAACACTTGTTACTCTTTAGCCGAAGTAAGTGTAAGGCTGAAGAATGGTTGGCTGGATTAAACCAACACTTGTTACTCTTCAGCCGAAGTAAGTGTAAGGCTGAAGAGTGGTTGGCTGGATTAAACCAACACTTATTACTCTTCAGCCGAAGTAAGGATACGGTCGAAAAGTGGCTGGCTGGAATAAACCAACACTTGTTACTCTTCAGCCGAAGTAAAGATACGGCTGAAAAAGTAGTTGGCTGGATTAACCAAACTCTATATACTCCTCAGCCGAAGTGATTATGTCGGCTAAGGAGTGGTTGGCTAGTAAACATATTTTAATCAGCCAAAACCGAAATAACAGTTGGAGTAAAAGAAGACATTACAAAATACAAGCATACATATCACAACCGGAATAAGAGTTCAAGCAAATTCCCAATTCATTGAAACTATTACAAAGAAGATTCATAGTTCGATTACAACGGCAAAAAACAGCAAAGAAAAATCAAGAAAAAGATCTTCGATTTCGGCGTCCAAAGTAGCATCGGCGTCGACCTGGAGACCGGTTCCAGGCACAAGGACATTTTCAGTAGGAAGAGTGGTTTCGGCCGGAGCCACGGTTTCACTTGGTTGATCAATAGTTAAATCTTCCACCGGGGGCTCCGACCGAACTACTTGATCTGCATTTACAACCGGAGTATCCTCAGGGGCTGAGTCTTCAGAGTCTTCATCGTCTGAGCCCTCAAGAAACTGCTGTTGCATGGCATTGGCGTATTCCTTCAGGGAGTTCGGTATAAAGTAGGCTGGAGGGTTGAAAACCTCGGTCTGAGGATCATGACCGAGCTTCTCAACGGTTCCCCTCCAGCCGCACTTAAAAAACAGCTCCTTGGCGGCATTGCATTGTTGGGCATAAGCATCCTCTGCTCTCTTGAAGCCTTGTTTGTCAGCTTCCTTTGCCTTCTCCTTTATTTCGGCGTCCTTCTTTCTTTCGAGCTTCACCAGCTCACGCAGGTATTTGTCCTTCAGAGCTATGGCAGTCTTCTGCCTTTCTGCCTCTGCCGAATTAACTACTTCGATCAGCCTGTTGTTCTCAGCTCTTAGCTCGGCCATTTCCTTTCTGGCCTCCTCCAGCTCGGCTGTTTTTGAATCAGCTTCAGCCGCTGCTTGCCTGGTTACCTTCCTTAGCTCCAGCACTTTCCTGTGAGTAATTTGGTTTTTCTGAATGGCCTGACAAAACAAAGATTTCCAATTAACCGTAGTAATAGTTGGAAAGATAAAGAAAAAATGACCGAAGTTACCTACCAGAATAAGGGATTTAGTCGTAGACCGGAAGGATTTCAGCTCGGTGGTTAACTGTTTGTGGTGATGCTCCATGTCTTTGGGCAGACACACACTCTTGGCCAGATTGATGGCCAACAGGTGGTCTTTCTCTGCAACAACCGAATCTGTATCTCGGATGTCCCGGTCGTTGAATGTAAGTTTCGGTGCCCAACTGGTGGTAGTTCGGTCGATTGGCTCCGGTTGGGGACTCGGTGGCAGGACCGGTGGAACTGCAGTCTCATCTTCATCAACCAAACTTGGTTCAGACTCAATGGTTCGTGCGCGCTTGGTTCGGCGCGATGAAGACGGCTGTTGAGAGGGGAGGGCCACAACGGCAGGCTGTGCTTGGCTGGCTGACGGTGCTTCGGGCCTGCTTGTCTCGGTCAGAAGCGCCCTTAGTCGGCTCTTCTTCGCCATTTTTTCTTCAGCAGTTAATGGAACAAGTCGAATTTCGGGTAAGGTTGGATCCGGTTCTGGTGCTTCCTCAAGAAGGAAATCGGTTACCTTTGCCTTTCGGCGACCGCTATACCGGTAGGTCGGCTCAAAGTTCAGAAGCTTAGCCCAACTCCTTTCTTGACACCGAAGTGCGGCTCGTAAAATCGCAAGGTTGGGATAGCTATACAGGGAACGGAGGTGGGCGAAATCTGCAAAAAAGAGTGTTAGTTCGGTCAATAGACTAGTAGAACCGAGATAAACATACAAGGAAGAAGACCGAAGTTAAATTACCAGGCTCTCCCATTTTCCAATTTATAGGTCGGCCAGGAATTTGGGCTTGAAAATCCTCAAAGTTCCCAGAGACCCAAAAGAAATCATCATCATTAAGATCTTTGTCCGGTGTGTGTTTTATTATCTTCTCTCGGCGGCGGCGAATTCTAAGGTAATAGACCCACCCAGCATTCTTTGAGCCAATGGAGTATTGATGAAAGATTTCGGCCAGACCAAGGTTTAGTCCGGTTTGGTGGTTCAGTGCGGCTATTCCCATGATAATGCGGTATGTATTGGTGGACAGTTGAGTGGGACATAACCTAGTCTACCTTAGAAATTCGCAGATCAATGGTTGGACAGGGAACCGCAGTCCGGTTTCTATTATGGATTGAAGGGTGAAAGGGACAAAGCCTTCATTGTTCCACGGAGTGATGTCCTTTTCGGCCAACTGCAGATGGACGTCTTCAGGAATATGGTAATCTTTCCTAAATTCGGCCATACCACCAGGGGTCTCAACTAGATACCTATACTTACCCATCTGGTGTATAATTTACTTATAAATTATATCGGTTTAAAAATCGTGCTCAGTAGCTCGGTCGAGCGCACGCAGGAGTGCCTGGATAGCCTAAGTCTGCAAAGTAGAAAAAGACGGGGTTAAAGCACTGATCAATGGACCGTGCTACAATTTAAAAGCAAGGTATGAGAGCCCTATTTTGGCCTCTAAAGACTATTCCTATCTCGGTTCATTAAAAGGCTTGGTAGCTCGGCTTGAACTGTTTGCTCGGTAGATCGGTTCAACATCGAGGGGCAGCTTTCTGAATTCGGTCTAAAAAACTAAGAAAGCTGGTTTAGCCCCAAGGCCTAAATCGGTTGAGCTATGTGTTTCGTTACTCCGGTTAAGCCTCTAGGGCCAGCTTTCTGAGTCCGGTTTAGAAACTGAGAAAGCTGGCTTGGCCCCAAAGGCTTAGCTCGGTTATTGACTAAAGTCCCTGGTTTAGTGAGTTCAGACTTCGTTCGGTGATCTTATTTCGGCTAAGATTGGATCGGAAATTTATTTTTCAAAGCTACTGTTGTCTCTACAAGTTCTAGTTCGGCTATTGACTGAAGTGATCTACCTATTTGGGGCAAACAGGAATCTAGTTCGGTTGCTGTGTGATTTTGGATCTAAGATTGGTTTTCTACATATTGTTCATACACACATGGAGTTCTACTGGTTTTTTCATAAAAATACAGAGGCAAAAGCGACAAATGGAAGAAAGTGTTTGCAAAAAACACACAAAACAAGATATACAGTTGCATAAAATGAATATGGAAGCAAAAACAAGAAGGGAAAGTGGATTTGCTCACCTGGTTAAAAGAAGGAAGCCTGGAAATGAAGGCAGTAGCAGCGATGGAAGCACGAACACGGCAAGAACAGCAAGAGCACGCAGAGAGAAGACGAAAAATATGAAAAAGTGTAAGTGAATGATTCAAGAGTAGAAAAGTTGTTTTGTGAAAAGGGACTGCGAAGAGGCGGCAAAAAGAGGCGGGACTGTTCAAAATGCACGAAGTACGAAAGACGGCGTGACAGCCGTCCTCAGCCTATCAGAATCTGCCACGTGTCATTGGAAGGGGAAGTGTTACAGTCGCTGTGATTGAAGAGACGTTTTGACCGGACATAGTGAAGCCCGAAGTAAAAATTAGCTCAGTTGGAGAGCCCGAGGGTTTTTAGCTCGGCTGGAAAGGCTTAATAAAACTCTAGCTCGGCCATTGGAATGATAATCCCAATCATGTGGCGCAGATGGAATTAAGGGGCAATTGAGAGGGTAATTTTTGGGAAAAATTGGGCCGAGCTGCGAGTTGGGCTTTGAGGCCCAAAACGCGAAGGACTAAGTAAAAAGGCCGTAAAGGATACTCCGGCCCAGGAGAGCAAGGTTACTCCGGCCTTAGGGGAGACAAAGTTACTCCGGCCTAAGGAGGTGAAATTACTTCGGCCCACTAATGAGAAAGTTACTTCGGTTAGAGGATTGTAAATGTACTTCGGCCTAGGAACGACTTAAAGTTAGACCGGCCTTGAAGTTATACCGACCTTAGAGGTATACCGGTTTAGGATTTATACCGGTCAAGAGTTGTTGGTTCGGCCCAAACACACCACGGTTCGTGTATGAGAGAACCGAGATATGGTGTAGCATAAAGAAAAATCAAACTACTGTCAATACGGCCTACTTTACTTCGGTCAGATAGTAGTTCGGCCATGGAAAAAACCATCCCACTTGGTTTAAGCAGTGGGGGAGGGTGTAAAAGGATAAGCATTATCCTTAGGAGTATGAATCCTAGGAGGACTCTGCATGGAGAAATACAAGTCCTACTAGGATTGTGCCACTCGAAATCTATAAAAGCTCACAAGCAACACCTTGGAGGAGGTAATTCAATTTTACTTTCTGAGAACATAGAGCTTTGTCTATTTGTCAAGTTTTCTGACTTAGGCATCGGAGAGGTTTCCGGCACACACCCGCCGGCTAGCTCACGTTTGTGTTTTCAGGTGACAAAGCGACGTCGTACGGAGGAGCGTGGATTTGGTCAACAAGATTATACGAGGAGAATTATTTCCTCCCCGTACAATTATCAACAACTTTGTAGAAGAAATCATTTCGAAATTTTGAGTATAAAATTATCTAAAAATTTGGGTAACAGGCTGGCAGATTCAAAATAATTTATTCTCAACACAGTTTCAGATTTAGTTAAAATTTTGTATAAATTCGTAGAAAGCTCAAAAATTATTTCCAAAAATTTTTGGACAAACTAGACATCATTATCAACAACTTTGTAGAAGAAATCATTTCGAAATTTTGAGTATAAAATTATCTAAAAATTCGGGTAACGGGCTGGTAGATTCAAGGACCAAATAAATTCTTCAATTCACTCTTTAATAGTATGAAATACACATGCAAGCCTATTTTTACAATAATACCATGATTTTTTTTTTTTGACTATCAGTATCTTCAGATATTTGATATACACATCACCAAATTTACATACATATATATAAAAATTTCTATCTATAAATTAGTCATTTTATCATAGGAATAAAATTTGAAGATTCCAACAATAAAAAAAATGAGAGGGTTGGAAGGGTTTTCTTACCTAGTAGTAGGGTGACAAAATAGTTGAGAACTTTGGTTTCCTTAACCTCCTACTCTTCTTCCTCTCCTACTACTAAACTTGGTTGCTTAAGAGATTTCTCTCCTCTCTCTTTTTTTTTTTTTTTTTTTTTTTTTTTTCTTCTACCGAATGCTTGCATGCACAAGGAAGGCTTGCATGCATATATATATATATATATATAAAATGCTAGTTGAAGACATCTCTCTCTCCCTCTCATTCTTTCCATTATTTTATCTTACTCACTTTCTCAAAGTTCCAAGAATGAAAACTTTCCCTAAATTCCAAGAGGGATGGTGGTTTCTTTCCCTAAATTCCAAGAGGGATGGTGGTTTATGGTTCCTATACCACCATGCAAACAAGCAGGTGGCATAGCTACGAACATCTCTCTCTCTTTTTTTTTTTTTTTTTGTGTGTGTGTGTGTGTGTGTATTTGTATGGGTTCTGAAAATTGATACACTAAGATTTTTATCTAAGGTATTTAGTAAGAATAATTATTATATTGAATCCTAATTAAAATAATTTATAAACAACAAATATTGAACACCCACAAAATTATTATTCTTAATAGGGTCTTTGTTAGCGATAGAATTGGGTTAATTTAAAAAAACTAATAATTTAATTAATTTATTTATTTTCTTTCAAGAATAATTTAAATATGGGTTTTCACAATCTACCCTCCTAAAAAGAATTTCGTCCTCGAAATTAATTCGTACCTTTAGACTCGAAAAGTTGAGGGTAATTGACACGTATCATATCTTCTCGCTCCCACGTTGACTCTTCCGTTCCACGATGTCTCCAGAGAACTTGAACCAATGGTATAGTTTTGCCTCGTAATTTCTTCTCGCGACGATCTAAAATCTTGATAGGCTTTTCTTCAAATGTCACGTCTTCATCAAGATTAATTTCCTCCCAATTGATGATGTGAGAAGGGTGTGGCTCGTATTTTCGTAGCATAGAGACGTGGAAAACATTATGTACTCCAGCTAGTTGAGGCGGTAGAGCCAAACGGTACGCCACTTCTCCTATTTTGTCCAAAATTTCGAAAGGTCCAATGAAGCGAGGTGACAACTTTCCCTTCTTTCCGAAACGAACAACTCCTCGGCGAGGCTGTATTTTCAGAAACACATGATCTCCAACTTTAAATGCTAAAGGTCTTCTCCTTTGATCTGCATAGCTTTTCTGCCTACTCTGAGCGGTCTCAAGCCTTTGCCTAATTAGTTTCATCTTCTCGGTAGTTTCTTGAACTAACTCTGGCCCTAAAAGAGGTGCTTCTCCGACTTCTGTCCAACATATTGGTGATTGGCAAGGCCGTCCGTACAAAGCTTCATACGGTGCCATACCAATACTTGCTTGAAAACTGTTATTGTAAGAGAATTCGACTAGTGGTAAATATTTCTCCCAACTACCTTCAAAGTCCATCACACAAGCTCGAAGCATGTCTTCTAAAGTCTGAATTCTTCTTTCTGATTAACCATCAGTTTGAGGGTGAAAAGCTGTACTAAAACACAACTCTGTACCCAAGGCCTTTTGCAGACTTTGCCAGAACTATGACGTAAAACGAGAATCACGATCTGACACTATTGAGACTGGTACTCCATGTAATCTAATGATTTCTCGAATAAATAATCGGCTTAAAGATTCGAGTGCGCTTGCTGGTCCTATTGGTAGGAAATGTGCCGTCTTAGTTAATCGATCAACCACCACCCAAATGGCATCATGGCCTTGCGGCGACCGGGGTAATCCTGTTACAAAATCCATTGTTATGTGTTCCCATTTCCACTTAGGTATTGGTAAAGGTTGGAGTTTTCCTGCCGGCTTTTGATGTTCTGCCTTCACTTGCTGACACGTCAAGCACTTAGATACGAATTGAGCAACATCCTTCTTCATTCCACTCCACCAATATTGTCGCTTAAGATCTTGGTACATCTTATTTCCTCCCGGATGAACCGCAAAAATCGAATGGTGAAATTCTTTAAGTACTTCTTCTCTTAATTGTTCGATGTTTGGCACAAAAATTCTACCTAAATACCTTAAACTACCATCTTGATGGAGTGTCCAATCCGGTGAAGATTCCTCGATCACTAATCGGGTCTTGATGAAGTCGGTCTCCTGATCAAATCTTTGGGCTTCCAACACTTTGGTAAGAAGTTGGGGTGTTGTAACTATTGTAAACAACCTACCCTTCCCATTCTGAGTCTCTGGTTGTAACTTAAACCCATTTACAGTGCTTACCATTTCCCATTCTTTAATTGATATGTTGGCTACAATCTCCCTTGTCTTTCGACTTAGTGCATCTGCTACAACATTAGCCTTTCCGGGATGATAAGAAAAGGTAAATTGGTAATCTTGAAGGTACTCCATCCAACGTCTCTGCCTCATGTTCAAATCTCTTTGTGTGAACAAGTAGTTCAAGCTTTTGTGATCGGTAAATATCTCAAATTTTTCGCCATAAAGGTAATGTCGCCAAGTCTTAAGTGCATAGACCAGAGCTGCCAACTTCAGATCGTGAGTAGGATAATTTTTCTCATGATTCTTCCATTGTCTTGATCCGTAAGCTACTACCTTCCTATTTTGCATTAACACACTACCTAACCCTTCTTTAGAGGCATCACAATAAACAGTGTACCCAACGTCACGTTCAGGTATGATTAATATGGGAGCACTTGTCAGTCTCTTCTTGAGTTCTTGAAATGACTGCTCACACACTTCGTTCCATTCAAACTTTACTCCTTTTTGCGTTAGGCGTGTCATTGGCTTGGCTAATTTGGAGAAATCCTGAATGAATCTCCTATAATAACCTACTAATCTCAAGAAACTACGAATCTCAAACGTATTCTTAGGTTGTTTCCACCCCATTACTGCTTCTACTTTAGCAGGATCCACTGATATCCCTGATTCAGACACAACATGACCTAAGAACTTTACTTCCTTCAACCAAAATTCACATTTGCTAGCTTTAGCATACAATTGGTTCTCTCTTAGAATTTGCAAAACAGTTCTCAGATGTTGCTCGTGGTCTTCCTCCGATCGTGAGTATATCAAAATATCATCAATGAATACTACCACAAATTGGTCTAAATAGGGGGTAAAAATTTTGTTCATTAAACTCATGAATACCCTAGGAGCATTTGTCAAACCAAATGGCATTACCACAAATTCATAGTGGCCATAACGGGTTTGAAACGCGGTTTTGGGTATATCTTCTCCTCTGACACGAAGTTGGTGATATCCCGACCTAAGGTCAATTTTGGAAAAACATTTTGAACCTCTTAATTGATCAAACAAGTCATCAATTCTGGGTAAGGGATATCGATTTTTAATGGTGGCTCGATTTAGTTGTCGATAATCGATGCACAATCTTAAGGTTCCATCCTTCTTCTTTGCGAATAATGCTGGCACTCCCCAAGGGGACGTACTTGGTCTGATGAACTTCTTACTCAACAGTTCTTGCAACTGCTCCTTCAATTCTCGAAGTTCAGCTAGCGCCATACGATGTGGTGCTATTGAAATCGGTGAAGTCCCGGGTTGAAGCTCAATCGTGAAATCTATATCTCATTTTGGGGGTAATCTTGGTAATTCATCAGGGAAAACGTCAGCGTACTCACACACCACATGGGGTAATCCTGGATCCTCTCGATTTTCGCCTTCCAAAATTAGGCTTGCCAACCATCTGGTTAGTGATCATGCCGTCTCGACTTGCGACACGTTGGAGTTAGAGAATCTTGTCTATCTCCTTTAAATTGGACTTTCGTGCCGTTAAGGGAGGATGCTGTCACGGTCTTACAGTAACAATCAATAATGGCTCGATGAACTGACAACCAGTCCATTCCTAGGATGACGTCAAAATCAGACATATCCATAACTCTTAGATCACAGATCAAATATGAACCGAAGATTTCTAGCTCACAAGATTTACATACTAGATTTACTCGGGTTTGACCTCCTAAGGGCGAAGCGACACTCATAGCTATCCCTAGCGTCTCTGGCGCTAGGCCCAAACTTGTCACACATGCAGTGGATATAAAAGAATGTGAAGCTCCAGAATCAAACAATACTTTAACCCAAGAATTCATAAGGATTAACATACCTTGAATCACTGATGGGTTATCAACATCTTCTTATTCTTGGAGAGCATACATTCTCCCTACTGCTTGTTGGTTAGTCTCTCCTGGTTTCTTCCCATTTCCAGCTCCTTGTGGTTGTGTTCTTGGTCGGCCTGCATTCCTAGAGGCTTGTGGCTGCCCCTTGTTGGTCTGAGTATTTTGAGTAGGCTTAGAACCTTGCCCAGGTTGGCATCTGTTGTATTGTTGTGCCCCTCGCTGATCCATAAAATACTCCCCACCTTGAGGACACTCACTTTGACAATGCCCCTGTTGACCACATCTGAAACATCTTCCTTTCCACTCATTTACAAAGTTTCCTCCTTGCTGGTTTCCTCGATTCTGCCTTTGTTGCTGTTGCATTCCTTCGGCATAGGGTGCTGGCGCAGGATGGTTTCTGGTGTTGCGGACTGGGCCTCCTCCGCGTGGTTGGTTGCTGTTCCTTGATCACTGATTTCGAATGCGTTCGGAATCTACTAACTCTCGTTCCACAATTAAAGCTCGATCCACCATCTGGGCATAGGTGGAAAGTTGCACTGCGATCAATCTTCCTCTAATGTCTGTGTCCAAGCCCCATTCAAATCGCCTAACCTTATCCTCTTCATTTGCTACTATGGCTGAAGCGTACCGTGAAAGAGCTTCAAAACGGTTCGCATATTGAGCGACTGACATTTTTCCTTGTTTCAGTTGGAGGAACTCTTGAATCATTTCTTGTTTTAGCGAGTTAGGAAAATACTTTTCCATGAACAGGTCTTCGAACTGTCTCCAAGTTAATGTCTCTACTTGTCGAGTACCCTTGATCATTTCCCACCAATGATCTGCTTCCCCTTCCATTTGAAATGCCGCCATGGTCACTCTATCTTGTTCATTTTGGATGTCGGAAGTATCTAGCAACTTCTTAATTTGTCTTAACAAAGCTTCAGTTTCATGGGGGTTTGGTCCACCAAGGAATTTGTGGGGACGTAGCTTTTCAAATTTTGCTATCATCTCCGATTTGTTTTGATCTTGGTTTCGGGGTGGTATATTGCCTACCCTATCAGCAATCGCGCATATAATTCTAGCGACATCGCCATCAGCCACTCCATCGCCATTACTGTTGTTATTATTTCTTGTTCGTCCAGCCATTTTGCATGATGGGATTTTCTTGTGATTCATTCATTCATTTATTTATTTATTATTATTATAAGTTGCTATATTTATGTGCAAGGATAGTAAAAAAAAAAAACTTCATTAATTAGATTAGATAAGCTACAATTAGCAAAATACAAGTAAAACATAGAAAAGATTAAATAACATACTACGGGCAAAAGATAGCCCCTACAATCCGAGTTAACTCCTACACTCACAATTCTAAACTAGGCAATTTTACATGTGAGCATACAAAATAATCGGTTAGCCTAGTTTATAATTCCCTTAAGACCCCTTAAAATAGCCAAGGAAAGTCTCTCCACACAAGGACTTTCGGCTCCCATGTGGCTTGGAAAAGTCCCATGAATCGCCACAGCACCCTCACGAAGATAGCAGTTTCGCACATACGATGCCCTAGTAGCATCACCGGCTCCTCCCGATAGATCCTCCAGTCCCTGAAGTCCACTAACCCATCTCTCCTCACAATTCTGGTTGGGTCGGGCATGATATACTGAAGGCTCCAAAAGTCAAAAAGGTCGCCCACTCTTTTGGTGAAACCGTCCGGAAAGGGGCCTAGTTGATATACCCAGGGAGTCTCTTGTCTTAGAATCTGGATAGGTCCGATATAGGAGCCCACCCAACTAAGCACAACCTCCGAGGGGATAAAGTCTGACATATACAAAAGAGCCAATCTGCAACCCGTTTTACACATCCCAGCCCTCAAACGTGGCTCCTATATCTACAGGGTTCCCCTCGGTATTGCCTTCCATAGACTCATCCTCAGTGTCTGACTCAATCATAATAACCTCCGGGGGGTTGTATATTGGTACAACTTCTTTAACTTCTTCAGACTCAGGTTCAGGCTCAAGTTCAGGATCAGGTTCAGGGTCAAGCTCAGGCTTAGATTCATAGTCTTCTATAGGCATTTCCACTTCTTCACTTGGGTCGGATTCTATGGATTCATAGTCTTCTATAGGCATCTCCACTTCTCCACTTGGGTCAGATTCTATGTCATAGTTTTCCACCGAATTTTCCTCGTTAGAGTTAATGTCTGATGACCCTGGCATCCTACAAATAAAAAGGTTCTAACTTAGTTAGGTCACCGAGAATTACAAATTAACTTAAGGTTTTCTTAATTGTAAAAATAATAAACTACTACCCATGGCCCAAAGGTTCAAACCTAGGCTTTGATACCAAGCTGTGACGCCCCAAATTTTTTTTTGAAACGTCATAAGATTTAAATAATGATAACTTGCTAGATAAAGTTTTAATTACTAATTAGGAACTTTTAAGTTCTTACATAGTCAAAGTCCAATGACAAAATAAAACTACAAGTTCACACATAATGTCACAACATAGTTAAATCCTAATACAAGGGATAACAGGATTTTATTTTGATAAAATCTTGACTCTAAGTAAGTCAAGGTTCGATATTGGCAGTAGCTCCAATATCAGCCTCAGTCCTTTCTTCGACATAATCTGGCATGAAACGCCAGGGCAACAAAATATATGGCATGAGTTTTACAACACAGTAAGAAAACGTAACCAACATACCATTCTTTTTAAGAGAAAAATAATAATATTCTAAACATGAGATAACAATATAATTATACACAGAATTTAAAACCATTAGAATAATTTCAGTAATTTTTATAAATTAGGTGACACTCGAAATCTCACCAAAGAGATTTAACTTATCAACCACTGAGCATGGCAACGGTTAATTTAAAACCCTCCCTTGGTCAAATATTTAAGTGTTACCAACCGTAACTACCAGGGATACCCACGTCCGGAGTTATATACCCAAGTAGTGGCATCCGTGGTCTGCCCCAAGGAAACGGTTTGCCAGGGGTAAGTAACCTCCCTGTGTGCCACCTGCACATCCACCCTTATTCCAAAATCGAATACCGAAAAGGGTTCAAATAAGTCCCGCGCCATCTTAGAGTTTCGCAACACAATTTACGTGAGAATTCTCAAAACCAAGGCTCACCCTGAATACCCGGTATTAACCCTTCATCAGTAACTCATTATATACCGTTAATCCTTTTGGTTAATTTATATATTAAACACAAATTATTCAAATCTCAATCACCAATAACATTATACCAACTAAAGAAAAACTCCCAACATAAAATATTATGCATGTCACCCAATAATAGTTCAATGTACAAAATTTAGTAAACAATTACTTAAAACCATGGTATGAACATAATAACTTAAATACAAGAAATAAACCATAAATGCACACCTGCACAAATTTTTGATTTACTAAATTAGACTAGTATAATATGAAAGTGGTGATTTTATCCTGCCCTGAAAAATTTTCAGAATATATATCTTGCAAGTAAAATTTTAAATACATTACTTATACAATTCTAAAATTCATATCAATCTACAAAATAATCCATAAACATGTTATGGTCATTTTTCAGAAAGCATTTTCCAAAAAAAAATTATAAATAATTCTTAAAAATTCCAAGGGTGTTTAAGACACAGATTTGTCACATTTCCTTATATTAATTCCATGCTTAAATTTATAGATCAAACCCATAATCTAAAAATTTATCATGAAACTAGACTTCTCAAATTTAATCTTTTAGTTAGAAATTACCAGATTTGGCTTAGTATAAAATTTTAAATAAATTTTCAAATGCATGGTAAAATCTGTCACACAGTTTCAGATTTAGTTAAAAATTTGTATAAATTCGTAGAAAGCTCAAAAAGTATTTCCAAATATTTCTGGACAAACTAGACATCATTATCAACAACTTTGTAGAAGAAATCATCTCGAAATTTTGAGTATAAAATTATCTAAAAATTCGGATAAACATGCTGGCAGATTCAAAACAATTTATTCTCAACACAGTTTCAGATTTAGTTAAAAATTTGTATAAATTCGTAGAAAGCTCAAAAATTATTTCCAAAAATTTCTAGACAAACTAGAAATCATTATCAACAACTTTGTAGAAGAAATCATTTTGAAATTTTGAGTATAAAATTATCTAACAATTCGGGTAACAGGCTGGCACATTCAAGATAATTTATTCTCAACACAGTTTCAGATTGAGTTAAAAATTTGTATAAATTCGTAAAAAGCTCAAAAATTATTTCCAAAATTTTTTGGACAAACTAGGCATCATTATCAACAACTTTGTAGAAGAAACCATCTCGAAATTTTGAGTATAAAATTATCTAAAAATTCGGGTAACAGGCTAGCAGATTCAAAGACCAAATAAAATTTTCAATTCACTCTTTAATGGTATGAAATACACATGCAAGTCTATTTTTACAATAATACCATGATTTTTTTTTTGACTATCAGTATCTTCAGATATTTGATATACACATCACAAAATTTACATACATATATATATAAAAATTTCTATCTATAAATTAGTCATTTTATCATAAGAATAAAATCTGAAGATTCCAACAATAAAAAAAAATGAGAGGGTTGGAAGGGTTTTCTTATCTAGTAGTAGGGTGACAAAATGGTTGAGAACTTTGGTTTCCTTAACCTCCTACTCTTCTTCCTCTCCTACTACTAAACTTGGTTTCTTAAGAGATTTCTCTCCTCTCTTTTTTTTTTCTTCTACCAATGCTTGCATGCACAAGGAAGGCTTGCATGCATATATATATATATATATATATAATGCTAGTTGAAGACATCTCTCTCTCCCTCTCATTCTTTCCATTATTTTATCTTGCTCACTTTCTCAAAGTTCCAAGAATGAAAGCTTTCCCTAAATTCCAAGAGGGATGGTGGTTTCTTTCCCTAAATTCCAAGAGGGATGGTGGTTTATGGTTCCTATACCACCATGCAAACAAGCAGGTGGCATAGCTACGAACATCTGTCTCTCTCTCTTTTTTTTTTTTTTTGTGTGTGTGTGTGTGTGTGTGTGTGTGTATTTGTATGGGTTCTGAAAATTGATAAACTAAGATTTTTATCTAAGGTATTTAGTAAGAATAATTATTATATTGAATCCTAATTAAAATAATTTATAAACAACAAATATTGAACACCCACAAAATTATTATTCTTAATAGGGTCTTTGTTAGTGATAGAATTGGGTTAATTTAAAAAAACTAATAATTTAATTAATTTATTTATTTTCTTTCAAGAATAATTTAAATATGGGTTTTCACATCTCATATGAATATTTAACTTATTTTAATAAAGTAGGATGGTTTTTGAATCTTTGACATATTTTTGTCCTATTAGGACATTTAGATGGTTCAGATCTGTTCAAATTATAAAACAATGGCTGAGATATATTTTCCAAAAGATATTCTACATATACATTTTCTACTTTCCTGCTTCTCTCTCTCTCTCTCTCCTTTTCTCACACCCCTCATTCCATGATCCCATGATCCCGCATTCCTATCTCGTTTCTTTTTATTTTCCCATGTTTTTATTTTTCTCTCTATTTGTTTATTTTTTTATTTTCTCCTTTTTGTTTAATATATTTTACACATATTTTCGTACAATGTATGTATACTCGTAATACACTAGGACATTACAAGCATACATACAATTTCATATAATTATATAAGCAAAAGTAGTATTGTATGTATGCCAGTGGAAATTGTATGTATACTAGGCACATCTATCTATCTAGATATATATTGTATAAGCAAAAGCGAGTTTCCATGAGGAGTTTTGTGAGAACTCCAAAATTTTATAATAAACTTGTGATTTTATCAAATTTAAAAATAAATTTAAATAGTGTTGGGATTACAATTATATTATAATCCTAATATTATTTACACCGTGCCTTTAGGCACGGGCATAAGCTAGTATTTTTATATTACGTGACTATCAATATATCGTTTTTTGACTAATTTCGAACATAAGTTAGTTTTTAAAGTAAATTAGAAAAAAATTTAAAACTTAAAGAGCCAAAGTAGAAAAAAATTAATTTTAAGGGCCAAAACGAAAAATGACTAAACAAAAAAGGGGCAAAGTATAATTTACCCTATATATTAAGAGCATTAATGACCATATTTTCTTACCATATTTTATTTATTTTCTCATATGTCAACACTATATTAGTGAGAAAAATGATTCATCTCCCTAATTTTGCCCCCCAATTTCGCTCCAATGATGTGAAATTAAGGAGGCTAAAGATGAGAGAGAGTATGAAACCACTTCACATGAGTTTTAGCCAGATTATTGAAGGAGGAATTATAGCGATCTCGGATTTACCCTTGTTGTACAGTGATCCGGACATGTGTCCGTGGATGTTGGTTGTTGTTTATTATCGTGTTTTCATCCTTTGTTCTTTGTATATTGAGTTATGGGATGTGTTGGGCAGGTTTGCTACAGGTTGGTTGCGTTTGGGAGCCTAGTGTTGCTGCCCAGATTTTTGGTCCTTCGCTCGAGCGAGGAGTTTGTCGCTCGAGCGAGAGTTGTGTTGCACCGGTTCTGGACCTGAGAGCTGTCTTTCTTGGCTCGAGCGAGCTTTTCGTGGCTCGAGCGGTCTGGGTTTTTCTTCGCTCGATCGAGAACTTCTTGGCTCGAGCGAGAGTTTTCTGTGTCTGGTCGCTCGAGCGACCAATCCTTCGCTCGAGCGAGCGTGTTTTATATCAGCGGACAGCAGCGTCTAAAACATCACTTTTTCAGTCCTTTTCTTTGATTAAACCCTAAATCCGACACCCTCTCTCTCTAAACTTGCACTCTCTCTAAGATTTGATCTCCCTAGAGTGTGAATCTAGCCTAGAGCCTTTGTTAAAAAGATAGAGGGCATTGAGAGCTTCGATTTAATCTGAAAAAGTTTGGATTTGGAGCAAGTTGATCTTGGAGTCTTCATCTCCTTTTTGGCTTAAACTTCAAGGTAGGAATATCCTACTCCTCTCTATGGGTTTTGTCTTTAAATTTTGGTATTTTGAGATGTTGGGTTTGGTTTGGTAATTTTGTGAAAGTTTGGGGCTTTTGTGTAATTTTACAAAAGTTGGGGTTTTATTCATAATAAACCTGAATGCATGTTTGGCATAGAGAAATTGAATGAACGTTAAATCATTGATGAAAATGGGACCTAAGGGTTGAAATGGTAATTATGGATAATGGCCTAATTACATTGTTTAATTAATTGGGATAATTAATGGTGAGAAATGAGGAAATGAAATGTTGATTGAATATCCATTGTGCATTTATTTTCTGTTTAGAAATAACTGCTTTGGGCTATCGGTGGAGGATAGTCGTGATTGTTGTAGACAATGCATGATGATTAGGTAAACTGAAACTAATCAATGAAATGTGTCATGGAACTTGACGGTTGATAGAATACATTATTTGTATGTATTGGGTGATTGTATATAGAACCATTGTGTTTGTATACGTTATGTGTAGAGGAGGAGATAGGGGATGTACTCCGCGGTTTAGGGGAGGATAGGGGATGTACCTCTAAATCGGATAGGTATTGGGAGGAGATAGGGGATGAACTCCGTAGACACAGCTCATATGCTTGTCTAGAGAAGTGAAGATAGAGCTCATATGCTTATCTTTGTGAAGTGTGGATATTGTTGTTATACATATCTGTTGAGAATGTGGATATAGCTTGTATGCTTATCTGTGGATATTGTTGTTATACATATCTGTTGAGAATGTGGATATAGTTTTTATGCTTATCTGTTGAAAAAGGGAAAATGAAAAGTAATTGGGACTTGTAAGTCGTTGACATAAATATATTATTTATGTGATTGTATCAGTGTTGACCAACTATCAATTGCTAATGTTTTAGTCATTGTCCATGGTTGGTTTAGTGTATTTCTACTGGGCTGTGGCTCACCCTATATGGGAATATCATTTTCAGGTGCAGGAAGCATGCCACCTCCAAGGACATAGCTGGGAGGTTAGTGGCGGGCATAGTTTGTCGTTTTACTTTTGATGTATTACATGTAAATTTCAAGCCAAGGGCTTAATGTGTAAACGAGTTAGAACTCTTTGTTGTAACCAAGTGTTAACTTGGAAAGCTGTAAGCCCGTAGGGCATTTTGTTATGAGGTTAACATGTAATACTTATGTAATGGAATTCTAATGAATGAAAGGAATGCGGTTAGTTTAAATGTAAATGCATGTCTTATCTGATGGGTTTATTGTTATTATTTTGAGGGCGTTACAGGAATTAGGGGACCTCAATTGGAGGATGTGTCCCCGCTCATATTTGTAACAAGCATGAGTAGTGATACTTATTAAATTAATATGATAGTTACACGTAAGCTAATAAACAAATTATACGAAGAAAAAATGGTAACCATAATAATTCTTGAGTTATGGATTGAGTTTTCGATGGAGTGGAGTGCTGTGGGTGTTCCACAGAGATAGCTTTAGCCGAAAGTTGATAAAACCGCCGTTTTAGGACTCCAAAAAATGATTACAACAAAGGGCCCCCAAAATTAATTTATTTAGTATATTTTTAAATTTGTTAGTTTTTCTAGTTTTTATAAGTGATTAAAGTTGATTTTTTGATGAAAAATCACTAATTCCAAATAACCTCCATTTTTTTTTTCTTTAAGAAAATAGCCTTATAAGCAAATTTATAAGGGATTTTTTTTTAGGGTCTCTGATATTAAGATTTTATAGCATAAAGGACATTTAATATTTTTATGATGTCTAAGGTTCCTCAACATTGATTCAGAGAAATTTCAATCTAGAAAAATTCTGGACTTTCCAAAGAATTTCTCTGGGTTCAAACCAAAGAAAATTCAAAGCATTTAATTTTCTCTGAATTTCTCTGGTTTGAACTCAGATCAATTTCTCTGGGTAATTTTATCTGTGTTGTTGTGAATGCCTATATTTTTCTCTCTATTTTAACCAAATTAGAGAAAATTGTGTCTGTTAATTTTCTCTGTGTGATGGCCAGAGAAATTTGTTCATTTTCTCTGGCCAAATCACATAGTCCCCTGTGATTTTCTCTGGCCAGACTACGTACTCATCCCTTATCTCTGTGTTAAACAACAATCAACAGTTAATACTAAAGAGAGATTAAACAAGAAAATGAATAGATAGCTTATCAGCTTGAGCTAGAGGGAGAGGCTTGGAGGGTAGCTTTGCAGGCTTAGGCTGTTGAGCCTAGGGGGCTCGGGTAGTCGGAGCGACAGCTTTTTTAGGAACGATCTTTTGCTGCTGAGCAGTGATCAGATGCGACGGGTCATCGTTATCTTCATCACCTAGCAAATCAAAAGGGTTCGCTGTCGCCATTTCCAATCCCAACAAGAAAAACCCCCCAAAAAACTTTAAGTGACCGAACTTTGAAAAAGGCGACCGGGAAACCCTAGTTCCACTTTAAAGCCATTGAAATAGATATATAAATTTGAGACCACTCAACACCACCACTACCACAACAAGAAAAAGATCTAGGGTTTTGAACTGGTAGATGGAAATAAATCTGGTAGAGATCGCCGGGAAGGCGAAGGCGATCTCATCGTTGAGATCAACGAAAGAGCGAAAGCAGCGAGGAGAGAGAAGAGAGGAGGTGCGACTTTGACAGAGAGAAGAGAGAGAGAGAGAGAGGTGAGGGTTTGAAGCCATGAGATATATCAAATTTCTCTGTGATACATGGGTGTGGGGTTGAGGGACCTTAGACATCATAAAATAATATTGTGGATCTCTTCTATTACTAAAAATGGGAGAGGGATCTTAGACTAATTTTCTTAATTAATAAAGGTGCCAAAAAACTTAAGTCAAATTTTCTTATTCTAAATAGCTATTAAAAAATAAAAATTTATCAAATAAATCAATTTTTTGAAAGCTTATTTTTAACCAATAAACTAATTTTTTTTGGGCTAACTCCCCAAGATGTCTTATATCAAAAGAAAAAATATTTTGATCTTAAATTTTTTGTGTCGGCGTGAAGTATCAATTTTAGAAAGAAGAAACAAAATATTGAGAATAACATTCATACCATCTTACATGAATAATAAATGGAATTATGACTATTATATTCAATATTTACTAAAATTTTAGAACAACTTGGTCTTAAATTATTATCTCCAAGGTAAATTCGATTTTAGCATTTAGTTGTGTTAATTTGAAGAGACCAAAGAAAGAAAGAAAAGAAAAATAAATGACATAGAAGCTTCTTTTTTTCTCCATTTTTCTCTTCTCTTTTCCTTCATCTCTACAAATTTCTTTCAAATTCTTAATTTAAACAAAACCTTAAATATCAACAATTAAAGTATTACAATTGTTTCAGTGGATAAAGACTTAGATGATCACAATCATGAGCTAAGTTCAAACCCAACAACCTTCTCGCTCCCGTGCTATGAGATGTATATAATGTTTTGAGATGTATTTAAAAGGAAGTAATTTTCTCTAGTTTGACATTGAACTAGAAAGGTAAATTCGTTTTTAGCATTTAGTTGTGTTAATTTGAAGAGACAAAAGAAAGAAAGAAAAGAAAAATAAATGAAACAAAAGCTTCTTCTTTATTTTTTTTTTCCTTCCATTTTTCTCTTCTCATTTCCGTCATCTCCACAAATTTCTTTCAAATTCTTAATTTAAACACAACCTTAAATATCAACAATTAAAGCATTACAATTGTTTCAGTGGATAAAGACTTAGATGATCACAATCATGAGCTAAGTTCAAACCCAACAACCTTCTCGCTCCCGCTATGAGAAGTATATAATGTTTTGAGATATATTTAAAAGGAAGTAGTATTTCTCTAGTTTGACATCGAACTAGAAAGGTTCAATTCGGTCCACTGTGAATCTATCTTGGACCTATCTAAATGATCCAAATCGTTCATCTTATAGAGCCCGTCAAGCATATTATTTATACTAAAAATCAAAGGCAGGCTTGAGATAAGCTCACAGTGGACTGGACTAGACTTCTCCAATCTGATGAAGGATAAGGGAGAAGTTGAATTTAAAAAAAAAAAAATAGAAATGTCAACAATTTATTCCGGAGATAACTTTTAAGTCACTTGAGTCATTGTCTAAGACTCGTTGAAAAATTTAAAAAGAAGAAATAAAAAGTTTAATAACAAAAGCCTCAATTGTCTGTAAGGAAATAGGTTCCATTAGTATATTCATAAATTTTTTCTCTCCATAATTCATTTATTTTTATACCCTCTCTCAAAGCTACAAAGGCCCTGTTTGTTGTAGCTGTGGAAAGTGATTATAGATTATAACTTAACAGATTATAGGTTATAACTTCAAATATAAGCTGTTAGCCTGTTTGGTGCAGCTGTGAAATATTGATTTAATCAACAGAATAGGGTTTGTTTGAATAAGCTGTAAAATAACTTTTTGCTGTGTAATGTCCTTTTTGCCCTTATAAGATATAAAAATTTTAATTTTTTAATGTTCTTCAGTTTTAATTTTAAAAAAAATTTATTTCATTAATGAAAGTTAATATAATTAGTATCAATTAATATAAAAATTAATACATTTCATTACAACAATTGTTATTTCATTTAATAAAAGTCATTTAATTTTTTATTATTTAATTTTTTTTCCATTAATATCAAGTAGCAGCAATTGTTTTTATTTATTTATTTATTTATTACAATATCAATATTAATTGAAATAAATTGTGCAATTTATTTCTTTATTTAAATTGTGCAATTGTGCAATTTATATCAATATTAATTGTGAAATAAATTGTGCAATTTATTTAATAGATCTAAATTGAAGAATTTATATCTACCAAAGAGACGTAAGCAGGGAGGAGGAAATAGCACTAATAAAATACAACAGTTTAAATCAACATAAATAATAATAAAACAGTTTAAATAAACATAAATAATAAAACTTACAATTGTTTACTGGAATGAAACAAACAGCTATTCAAATTACATAACTTGAAAACGAACTTGAAAATAAATTACAGAGATAACTATTTTTCTTGAGGAATGAGCACTCTCAATTTTTTCTAACTCTGCCTAACTCTGCTTTATTCTTGACTGAATAGGCCCTTTTATAATCAAAAGAGACTACTGTTAGCCTTGTGAATGACTACTGTTAGCCTTGTGAGTGAATAATCTGACTTGAAAGGAGCATCAGGAGCACATGGGAGCTGTCTGTTGCTTTCGGTGAGTGACTAAAGTTGATGGCTGCTTTTTACTGTGCTGAATTTGTCGGTTGAATGAATCATTATGAATGATGAATAGTAATGTTGACTTTTTGATGAATAGTGAATAGTAAAGTTGACTTTTTTCACTATTCATTGCTTGGAGGCATGTGACTGAGGGAATCAATATAAATATATATATCAGCAGCTTTTCTCAAAAAGCGATTATTGATTGAAGCTAATAATTATAGCTATATAGAATCCAATGTTTATAAGTTGAACAAGTGACTAAGCATATGGATCCTGAGCATTTTGAAATTTGGGTCCACATGGATTTTGAGTAGTTGAACCTTCAGAAGAGTTTGAACTGTCTGAACTAGCTTCTGAATCACTATTATTCGAATCTGACTTGGCTTGGGCCATAAGGAGACGAGCCATTTGGAGAAGCTCATCCTTGGATGACTTGGGCTTAGGCTTAACCTTGGACTTCGATTTTTCCTTTGATTTGGGCTGATCAGTGATGGGCTTTCCTGACTTGGACTTATTCTTGGATGACTTGGTCTTGGAAGAACTGGATGTTGGGCTTCCAAGATTGACTGGAGGAAGTTGACTTCCTTGTGTTAATGGAGCAGCTGTGATCTGCTGAGCTTTAACCATAGTAGAAGTTGGAGCATGTATGTTGATTGGGAATTCAGTTTGAACAATTTCAATGATGCGTGGAATTTTGAAATTATCCCACCATTTAACCATGTTTTGGCGGTAAATCACATCATCAGAAATACCATATTGCCATTTGAATATCTAAGGGATTTTGTATTTGGATATAAAAATAAGCAATGGAGGGAATTTCCTTTGCTGAGAAGTGAATGAGAAAACAGTGGAGAAGTAATTGACTTGTTCCATAATTACAGATGGGAAGATTTCTGAAATGGCGCCATACTGAGTGCACCATCGCAGAAACCAGATAGGTAACTCGGATTTGAACTTTTGATCAAATTGAAGAAACCAAGAGTGACTGTTTGACTCATTTTGATACAAGAGGACTTTGAACCAAGCATCAATGTAATCATAATCACTGTATTGAATTGAATGACCAGGCATATCTCGTAGTTGATAAGGGGAACCCCAATCAACCAGAGAAACAAAGTTGTGAATATAGAGTGAATGGTACACAATTTTACTTGTGTAAGTGCAATCACAAATGGGTTTAATCACAATTGACTGATGGTTGAACATGATGTCTTTATAGAAAGTAATTGTTTTTTCTGGATGGAGAGGAATAAAATGCCATCCAGGAGGGAAATAATATTTAACCAGATCATGAACAATATGACTCTGTGGGTGACTAGGTTCTTTGAAAAAGAGATTAGTAGTGGTGGATTTAACAAGGAAGGAATTTCAGTGGACCCGCAGAAAATAAAGGCAATTATGAATTGGCCTACATCGACAAATGTGACAGAAGTTCGTAGTTTCATGGGCTTAGCTGGTTATTACAGGAGATTCGTGAAAGACTTTTCAAAATTAGCTGTGCCTCTTACCCAATTGACACGAAAAGGGCAACCGTTTGAATGGAATGACGAAAGAGAAGCTGCCTTTCATGAACTAAAAACAAGATTGACCACCGCACCAATTTTGACACTACCTTCAGGTACGGAGAATTTTTTAATTTTCAGTGATGCGTCTTATAAAGGTTTGGATTGTGTGTTAATGCAGAACGGAAAGGTTATTGCTTACGCCTCCCGACAGTTGAGGCCACATGAGAAGAATTATCCAACGCATGACCTAGAACTGGCCGTAGTTGTTTTTGCTTTGAAAATTTGGCGGCATTATCTATATGGAGCAAAGTGTGAAGTCTACACGGATCACAAAAGTCTGAAATACTTCTTCACGCAGAAGGAGTTGAATATGCGACAGAGGAGATGGCTGGAACTGATAAAAGATTATGATCTAGAGATTCAGTATCACCCCGAGAAAGCTAACACAGTTGCTGATGCCTTAAGCAGAAAATCAACGGGGAGTATGGCTTGTTTGCTTACTGAACAGAAAGGGATCTTGCAAGATTTTGAGAGATCTGAAATTGAAGTGTTAATGTGCGAACAAGGCGGACTGATAGCCACTATTACAGCTGAGCCGGCAATCATTGATGAAATCAAGCAGAAACAGAAAGAGGATGAATTCCTCAAGAAAGTGATTGATGAGTTTGAGACAAGTCCGAAAGCAGAGTTTAGCATTGAGAATGAAGTATTGAGGTTTCGGAACAGAATGTGTGTTCCAGGTATCCCGGAACTAAAGAAGAGGGTTTTAGATGAAGCCCACAGATCCGTATTTGCTATGCATCCAGGTAACAATAAAATGTATCGGAATTTGAAACAAACCTATTGGTAGCCTAAAATGAAGAAAGAGATTGTAGAATATGTGTCTAAGTGCCTTCAATGTCAGCAAGTTAAAGCTGAACATCAGAAATCAGGAGGTCTACTTCAACCTCTCTCTATTCCTGAATGGAAGTGGGAGCATGTGACTATGGATTTTGTTGTTGGCCTACCTCGGACTTCTCGAGGTATGGATTCTATTTGGGTTGTAGTTGATAGACTGACTAAATCTGCACATTTTCTGCCTGTTAAAACTACGTTTACTGCTTATAGATTGGCTACTATTTATGTTGATGAGATTGTTCGTTTACATAGAGTTCCGGTATCTATTGTGTTGGATAGAGATCCAAAATTTTTATCTAGATTGTGGAAAAGTTTGCAGGAAGCTATGGGGACAGAACTAAGGTTCAGTTGTGCATTCCACCCACAGACAGATTGGCAGTCAGAACGAACAATACAGACTTTGGAAGATATGCTTCGGATGTGTGCTTTGGATTTTCAGGGGAGTTGGGAAGATTATTTGCCACTTGCGGAATTTGCTTATAATAATAGCTTCCACTCTAGCATCGGTATGGCACCATACGAGGCTTTGTATGGTAGAAGGTGTAGGTCCCCTATTTGTTGGACAGAAGTCGGGGATAGAGCTTTATTTGGGCTCGAAATTGTGCAAGACACTTCTGAAAAGATCAAAACCATTCGGCAAAGGCTCAAAACAGCTCAGGACCGACAAAAGAATTATGCAGATGTTCGAAGAAAACCTCTTGAGTATGAGGTCGGTGACCATGTGTTTATTTGTGTGTCCCCAATGAAAGGCCAAGTTAGGTTTGGAAAGAAGGGCAAGTTGTCGCCCTGTTACATCGGGCCGTTTCAGATTTTGGAAAGGCTTGGTCCAGTTGCTTATAGAGTTACTTTGCCACCGGGACTCGAACAAATCCATAGCATGTTTCATGTGTCAATGTTGAGGGGCTACCTCCGAGACCCGTTTCATGTGATTGATTATCACCAGGTAGCTATAGATGAAAATATGGAATACGCCGAATGGCTGGAACGAATTATTGACCGGCAAGTGAAGTAATTGAGAAGCAAGTCCATCCCAATGGTGAAAGTGGAATGGAAAGAATACTATGGGACGGATGCCACGTGGGAAAAAGAGGAGGAAATGCGACTATGCTATCCACATTTGTTTCTCGACGAAGGTAAATTAAGTTTGGAGGACCAAACTTCCTAAATGGGGGAAGATTGTAATACCCCTGTCCCGTATTATGTTAATTGGTCCTTATTTTGAATATGAGTATGTGTTTGATATGATTTTGTGTGCCGTTATATGGTTTTGAATTTCTATCTGTTCACCGTAGGAATATTTGTCTGTTTTTTTCGCTTCGGAAATTAAATTGAAGGCCTTATCGGCCACAGAACTCGAAATTGACTACGCCATTGTGATTGGCATAATTTTTAGAGTCTACGGTGAAATTTAATTGAAAATTGATTTGGATCAAATTAAGTCGATTAAATTAGTGCTAAGTGCTCAAATATGTAATATTAAAGTAATGAGGCCTAGTGGGCTTATATATGGGACCATTATATGTGCAATTCCCTCTTTTATTTCACTCTTGGCTGATTTAACTCTTTAGAGGAGGAGAGACCCGAAATTAGAGAGAGAAAGAGGGGAGAGAATCAAGGTTTTGGTCTTGAAGCTTGATACTTTGAAGCCATACTCAAGAAATTGCTATTGATTGGAGAAATTGAGCCTTTAGGTAGGTAATTAATCTTGAATTCATAAGTTGAATTTGTAATTTTGTAGGTTCACGGTTCACTTGTGATCAAGAGCTTAATTTGAGTTGAATTTGTTAAATTGGGAGCTTAAATGAGCATGCATGTGCATGATTGCTATAATTTTGCATATTCATGCATGAACCATGTTGAACAAGAGGAATTGGGCACCAAATCTCACATGCATGCATGGTTTTCATAAGTTCCATGATCATGAACCTTATTTGTACCATTTGAACTCAAATTGGAAGCCAACCTACTTGCATGTTTGATTTTTGAAGAAATGGAGCCTATGTGAAGTTTGAAATATATGGGTTTTGTTCATGATAAAGAAATGAGAGTTGTTTGAGAATGAAATGATGACTTTGAACAATTTGATGTAATATCCTCACACTCTCGTGTAATATTATGTGTTTTTATGTTTTTGGAACTGAAATCATGAATTGAACCCCTTGATCATCGAAATTGAAGCCCAAGAACAATTCCAGGTTTTCCAGAATTTTGATGTCCGCTCGAGTGGGGAAAATCACCGCTCGAGCGTGAATTACATGCTCCTAGTACTTTTTGCAGACTTGGTGTCCGCTCGAGCGGGGTATTTCACGCTCGAGTGGAGAGCTTTGTAGACAAGCCTTCCGTTCGAGCGCCTTATTTCACGCTCGAGCTTAATTTTCATGCAACCAATACTTTTGCAGGCCTTAAGGGTCTACTCGAGCGGGGAAGTCCACGCTTGAGCAGGAACCCTGTTTTCTGAAATTTTGTTTATGCATTCTGAGTTCCGTTTTCTGTTCTCTTTCACTTCTAAGTACTCTTAGGCATGCATTGAGCACTGTAATTGAATTAAAGAGATAAGAATAAAGCCTAAAGAGGAAAATGTGAATTTGGAACGGATTGAATTGTTAGTGACCTTTTTGTGTTCATGGAATGTGTAGGGTCGAGCTCTAGGGCAAATCCACAAACCGATCACTGTGAGTAATATCTTAACAAGATATTTGAAATATACTGTTGTCCAATTGTTTACTTATATGTAAGTTTTGTAAGTTCATTAATCTGAATGATGGACAACGATTAACATGAATAATTGGGCCGAAGGCTGATTGATACGAATGGTTGGACCGAAGGCCGATTGACATGAATAATTGGGCCGAAGGTCGATTGACATGAATGACTGAGCCGAAGGCCGACTGACATATACGATTGGGCCAAAGGCCGATAGATATAAATGATTGGGCCAAAGGCCGTTGCTGTAACTGTTTCAATGATTGCTTATGTATCTTCTTTAATTGATATTATTCATTGGGCATTCGCTCACGCTCATTTATGTACATGTAGGTGAGCCAAGGGACGTCCAAAACCAGCCCCGGTGAAATTGTAAAAAACAGTCAAAAATTTGAGGAGTCAGCCCAAACGTCTCACGCACGAGACTGTCTTCACCCTTTTGTCCTCTGTTTATAGTTTTGTTTTGTTGGCGAAAGCATCGGACCATTTTTGTATAGAAGTCTTGGGTTTGACAGACTTAAATCTGTATGATCCTGAATGTACAGTGTTTTGTGCTAGTACACATTTCGATGTGAGTTATTAACATATAAATGTTTGGAATGCTATGGTGTGCATATAAGCACGGCTCTATGGACAAAATTTTAATTTGCTTCCGTTTGGCCCCTTTGTTCTGATTAAATTTGTTTTAATTGATTTGAGGTCGTAGGTAATCTTGCGATTACTGGCCGGTTATGGCCTTACCCATAGGGGTGGGTTCGGGTCATGACAAATTTGGTAACAGTTAACCAATTCAGCAGGATGGTATTTGGTGACTAACTCCAATGGAGGCGGAACAAAAGGTTTACTAGATGGGACCAAGGCTTTGGAAGGAGGCTGTGGACGAGACATCTGTGAAATAAAGGAGATAAATTAGCATCCACTGAGGATATCTAATTGATCAGTATGTTCATGTAAATAGTTAATATAATGAGCAAGTTGTTGTTTCTGAGCTTTGATCCAATGAAATTGTATGTACTGTGCTCTTTTAGTAGGTAAATGGGTTGATTTGAGAAAGGCAAGGCGAGGAGCAGTATGTTTGACTAAGGTTTTATAGTGTTTAATCTGGTGTTTATGGTAAGGAATAGAGGGAATTGCCATGATGTAACTTGCTATCCACCCTGTAAAAATTCTCTGGTAAGAAAATCAGGAATAGAATTTTGACAACCAGGTATATATTCAATTTCAAAATCAAAAATACTTAAAATAGATTGCCAACGAGCAAAAATTTGCTTACTAGCAAGATTTTGAACATCTTTTTCTAAAACATATTTAGCAGATTTGCAATCAACACAAAGTAAAAATTTTTGATTTAAAATATCATCTTGAAATTTACTAATACATAAAACAGTAGATAAAATTTCTTGTTTAATAGTACTATGATTCTTTTGTGCTTTATTCCAGACATCAGAATGATAACGAACAATTTGTTCAGATGACTGAGGAGTAATTTTCTGGAGAAGGACGCCATCATAACCAATATTAGAGCCATCAGTTTGAATAATTTTGAATGAATTTTCAGTAGGAATACCAAGACAAGGAAGAGACTTGACATATTGTTTGACTTGTTTAACAATAGCAGTATGAGTAGAAGACCAAGCAGGAGGATTGTCTTTTAACCGATCAAACAGAGGTTGACAAGTTTTCCTAAGGTCTTTGTAAAATTCAGCAATATAATTCAGTGATCCTAAAAAACGTTGTAACTGGGTTTTATCTAAGATTTCATCAGGAAATTCAATGGAACGACTAATAGGTAAAATAGTATTTTGGTGAATATCATAACCTAAAAATTTAACTTTGGTTTGAAACAATTTAATCTTAGGGGCAGAAATGATGAGACCATGACTCTTAATGGTATAAAAAAATGCAGTAAGATATTTCCAGTGTTCACTAATTGATTTTGAAAAAATAAGAATATCATCTATATAAACTATGGAAAAATGACTAAATGGATTGAAAATATCATTCATTATATTTTGAAATTCACTAGGTTCATTTTTTAGTCCAAAAGGCATAACATTCCATTTATAATGACCAAAAGGTGTAGTGAATGCAGTTTTATATCTATCTTTAGGATGAATTTGTATTTGCCAAAAATCACTTTTTAAATCAAATTTACTAAAAATAACAGCTTGACTAAGTCTTTTGATTAAGTCTTTTTTTTTTTATATTAGGAATAGGTGTAGACACCCCATTTTTGACCGAACTTAAGACTCAGACGTCACCGATTGAGCGCTTGGTGATGTTTCATATTGTGCTCGTTCAGAAGTTTCAGAGTCTCGGCTGCGAGCCTTGCCTCCGGACTTCCGGACTCTTTCATGCTTCGCCTCGGTTTGCGAACCAGGCTCTGTTTTCTCTATTTTCTCTTCTCGAAGGGAGGGAGAGGTCTCGTAGATCATCTCTCAGTGGCCGTAGGCTACGTTTCGTGGTCGTAGGCCATTTTTCCCGTTTGGAGCCCGGTTTTCGGTTTTTCGGAGCCGTTGGCCGTGTGCCTCAGTTCGGGACCGCTTAACCACCTCCGTTTGCTCCGGTTTTTGGCATGCATCTTATTTGCTCCCTTTTGAGGGACACTGTGGCTCGAGAAACCAACTTCGTGGTCGAACACCACTTCCGGTGCTTAACAGTTAGTTTTCGGGACCTCGGGCTGCGCGTTTCGGCCCCCGAACCTTCATTTTGCATCGGTTTGGGTTCATTTTGGGCAGGGACCTCTGTTTCATTGATAAGAAGGTCGTAGAAGGTGGGAGGCCAGTAATTGTTCTGACAACCAGTTTTATTCCTCCATTGCCCTCCGTCGCCCATTTTTCTCACTTGAAAGCCAATGTTGACCACCCTAAGGCCACTTTTTCCAGCCCTAAACCACATATTTGTGTTGTACACACCTGGAAGGCCACCAATATCACATGGCCGGCCAGTAATTGTGTGTGACCCTTTTGAACCCCTCCTAAAAGTGGCCTTTTCTCTCTCCTGGTTCATTCTCTCCAGTTTTTGACCACATGGTTGTGTTGTGCACACATGGGAGGCCACCAATATGGGGTGGCCGGCCACTAAAACTTCTTGACCCTTTTGACCCTTGGCCGGCCGGCCATGGGGAAGGCCGGTCGGCCACCTGCAAATTAGATAACCGGCTGGCCATGCTCCTCTCTTCTGGTACATCACAAATATGTATTCTGTTTCCCCCCAGATTGTGTATCCGGGGGGCTGCACTTTTGGAGGGAAACTTGAATTCCTTTCCCCCCCATTTTTCCCCCTCTTTCCCCCCCTCTTTTGCCTATATAATAGCACCTCCAGCTGCATTTCAGAAGGTTACAAAATTTGGTTCAAGGCTCTTGTATTATATATATCTCTCTCTCTTTATTCCAAGCTCCAAAACCCCAAACCCTACACCATTTCTACACCACCTCATAGCACCACACCCCCATCCTCCATTCCAGCAGCTTGAGGCTGATTTCCAGAGGTGAAGAGCTCCCAAACTTGGCTCAAAGGTTGTTAGAGCATTGGTCTACAAGGGTGAGTCACTTTCTTCCATTTTCTAGTCTTTTTTTGCTCAATATATTAGCTCCTCTTGCTTGCATATTTGGGCTCCGACCCTAACTGAAAATAGCATTATTTTGAGCTTCTTTTCATGTTTGTTTAAGGGTCTCTCCCTGTTTGAGGCTTCCTTTTTGCACTTGCTTCTTTACCTCTCTTGTATGCCTCTTTCTTGCATAGTATTTTAGGCTCATTTGTAAACTGTTTTGAGCGTGGTCATAAACTGTAAATAGCCTTATTTTGACCCCCTCATCATGTTTGATCAAGGGTCTTTTGCTGTTTGAGGCTCCCTTTTTACACTTTGTGTTTAAACCTTCTTTTAGGCCTATTTCTTGCATAGTATTTTAAGCTTACTTGTGCACTGTTTTGGGCTCGTCCATAAAATGTAAAATACCTTTTTTGAGCCCCTCTTCAACTTTTTTGAAGGGATCTTCATTTTTTGGAGCCATAAGATGCTACTTTCTTCTTTATCTCTCTTTTGGGGCCATTTTTGCATGTTAACTTAGCCCTATTTGTGTTCACTTTTTGGCCTTGTTATAAACTGGAAATATGTATATTTTGGGACTTCCTTGAATCTGTCTTCATGCTTCATGATCAAATAATGCATGCTTTGTATAGCTATAGGCCAATGCATATGCCTAGTTTTGTGTTTCGGGGCCATTCCATGCATCGGGTGCCATGTTTCCATGTTTCGGGACTGTTTTGCATCATATTTTGGTACTGAAGTTTGCATGTTTGCATATCATGTTTCATACCTTGCCATGCTTTGTTAGAGTGGCATTTGTGCCTTAGGTTCGGTCCTCGATTTGCGTGCACGTGTGCACGCATCTCGAGTATCTCATTTTCATCTAATGGCCTCTTATATGAGTGTGGCTGAGGTCCACTCATGTTGGTGTAAGTCCATTATGCATTGTGTATGCCATTTCATTTCATAGCATTGCGTATGCTAGGTTGTATGTTAGCGCATTGTGTATGCCATGTTATCTCGTGCGTCGTGTATGCCATTTCATAGCATTGTGTATGTTAGGTTGTATCTTAGTTGCATTTCATGCATATCATGCATATTGCATCGTGCTTGGGATAGGAGTTAGCCCGAGCACGGGGAACGAGGGACGTTTCGTACTTCGAGTGACGGAACGTGTCTTAATTCCCTGTCACCGACACTCCGGATTATCCATGACGGAGTTTAGGTCTTGTCGTGTTTTTATGTGCATTCATTTCATATTGAGTCGTGCAATTCGACTCCTCGGCCATCATGCATCGAGATGCGTGATTGGTGACACGAGGATCGAGGACTACACTCCCTGAAGGGTAGTCATGCATACATATGTGAAAATACTTTGCCATGCCCCTTTCTTGCTCTCTAAATCAAGAGTCAGCAGCCTTCTAGAGCTTGGCACGTATCCCAAGAACAATTGCAAACAGAGGCTAATTGGGGCATCGCAATGGATTTCCCCGCAAGGCAACCCGAACACGCATTATTCATCATCTGAAGAAGAGTCAAGGCAGTCCCTGGCTTGCATGCCAGTTTATTGTTTTCTTAGTTAATTTGGTAATTAATTAGGATTTTTATACATATTTGGACTGTATTATTTATTCGGATTGTATTATTTGGGACTGTATATTATTTTATTCGGACCCTCTGCGTGAGGGCAATGTTGTAATAAGTGTGCGTGTGTGTGATGTATGTCTTCCAACCCCACGTCTTTCTCCCTTTTATTTACCCGCTTATGATGGTTAGATTAGGGCATGTTTCAATTAGCATACAATATGATAGCATGTTTGCATTCATTCATCTGTTTTGCATGCATCGGGCTCGGCGCATCATACTAACTGCATTGTATTTTCAATTCCAAGTTGAATACATGTTAGCTGTAGCATTTCATATGCCATGTTTAGAATAGCCGAGCCTGCTATAGTTGCATTTTTGCATGTGTTGCATTAGGCATTTCCGTATAATTAGGATCATGCATGGATTTCTAATTAGCTTCTGTTTTGGCTTGGAGTACTCGGTAAGTTTTATGCTTTAGCATCCTTGCATGCGTATGAGTGACTGCCATGAATAGCATGCTTACCATGAGGCTATATGCTTATGTGATATAATTGCCTGAATACCTGTGGGTGAAGGTTGGGTTATTTGGATTGGAACAAATCATTCACTGTGAGTTTTAAGCCCACTAGATAGTGGCAAAATCATGTTTTCTAAGCCCACCCGAGGGTGGCAAATCCACGTCTTAGCCTACTTACGAGTAGCACCATCAAACCATTTTCAAACAAACAAACATGAAATGTTTTGTTCCAATTCAGGCGATCCAGTCTATACTTGTATGCTGTGCGCATCACATAGTAAATCTAGGCTAATAACCGGAATAAGAACGCATAAAGTTTTCAAAACTAGATATCATGGTTAGTAGAGGCCGATCTTTGATCGGGCGAGCGGGGGTGCTCACGAAGTGGCCTTCCCCAATCGTACCCAAGTTCCCGAGCCGAGGCAACTTTGGTAATGACGGACACGTGGCCTTAGGCAAACGAGTCAGGGTTTCTTAAATTTCCCCAAAATAAAATATTTAGGTGGCGACTTTGTATCTGGCAAAGCAGTCCATGTTTGGCACTTCTTTCAAAAATCTGTTTTCTCAAAACAATTTGCCGGATTTGGACTCTTTGGTTCAGACTTAGAACCGTGACAATCTGAGAGTCCGAACTGTAGTGAGCCCAAATGAACAGAACGGGACTCATTCCTCCCGGGACGTTCGGGGACGTCTACAATAGGATAGCGAATCCATTCTAAAACTTTATTTAATGGTTTATAATTGATGACTAAGCGAGGGACACCTCATTCTAATTCAGCATTTTATTAACATAAAAAGCAGAACAAGACCATGGTGATTTACTAGGACTAATAATTCGATTTTTTAATAGTTCATTGATTTCTTTTTTACACATTTCAACTAAATCATGATTCATTTGAATAGGTCGAGATTTAGTAGAAATTTGTCTTTCATTAAAATTCTTAATGTATGGTAATGTAAATACATGTTTTTTCTATGCCAAAAGACAGTTAGTAAAGTAGAACAAATAGTTGTTTCTAATTTTAATTTAAATTCTTTAATTTGAGATATAACAACAGGATCAGTCAATTGTTGTGCAATGCGTTTATAATTGACTTCTTCTTTGAGAAAACGTAACTGTCGAGTTAATCGATTAATAGATTGAGAAATAGAACAGTCTTTTAATTGATTTAATTCTAATACTTCAGGTGGTGATAAGAATTTAAAAGTAACTGTTTGACCAAAAGCTTGAGTTGTTATTCCTTCACTAGATGTAGTAAATGGATATAATAAGAATATAAATTGTGTGCCTAAAATAACTTTATCAGTCATATTTTGAACTAAAACAAATGAGGTTTTGAAACAGACATTATGTTGGCATATATGAACTTTAGGTAATTTATATTTAATACGCATTTTACTACCATTAGCAGAAGTTAATTTTTCACTTGTTTTTTCATAATATTTTGTAGGAAGTAAACCTTCTTGAATACAATTAAGATCAGCACCAGTATCAATGAGAGCAATAATATTTAATTCAAAATCATCAATAACGAGTTTAACTTTTGAATACCATTTTTGAATATGAATTTTATTGATCAGATTTAATCTTTTATCTTCATGATTATGAGATTGATGTGATCGATTATTAAATAAAAGATTATCAGGATTAGTATGTTTAGATTCATGTTCAGATTCATTAGGTAATTCAACATTGTTTTCTTGGAAATTCTCTAGACGTTTATTAAGTTTTAATGTAAGAATTTCATCTTCTAAAACTGTATCTTTATTTTGTAAATCTTTAATAGTTTGTTTAATTTGATGGATTTCATGTTGTAAATCTTGAAGAGTAATTTCTTTTTGTTTATTTTTAAATCTTTCTAAAGTTTTAGATAAGCTAATAATGGGTTTATCATGCTTTGGTTTATGATCACTGTTAGTATGTAAAGATTTTAATTTGTCAGTATACTTTTGTTTTAACTGGGGATCATCTAATTGACCAATTAATTCAATAAGGGTAGTTTCTTCTTGGTTTTGTTTAGTAAGAACAGTGATTTGTTTAACAGGTTTGCAACAAATATCATTACATCCTAATTCAATGTTATTAGCAGAATCATCACTAGGTGAATGGTAATCAGATGAGGTATTAGGATTATCAGAAGAAGAATTATTATCAAATTGGTTTAATTGGAAGATTTCAAATAATTGGTGTTTGGATTCATCATTAATTTGAAGTTGATTAACTTTATCTTTTAATTTTTGTTTTTCTTTACATTTGTTAGAATAATAACCTTTTTTTATCACAGTTATAACAAGTAATATCCTTATTAGATTTAGATTTTGAATGGAATTTTTTATAATATTTCTTTTTGGGTTTAGTATAGAATTTATCATTTGATTTTGAAGGTGAATAATTATTTTTACGAGAATATTTGTAAGATGATTTATGTTTATCGTACTTATGTTTTTTACGGTGAGAAGGTGCTACAGGAGGTAAACCGTATTGTTCACGGAAATTACCTAATTCGTATTTAGCCTTATGTTTATCTTTAGAAGCTTTTTGACTAAGTTTAAGATCAATACACATTCTTAATCCTTCTTTTTGAATAGTACTAATGATATCACCATAAGTTAAATTATCATATTCAATAACACCAGTAGGTTGACTACGGACATCTCTAATTTTGTGAGTAAAGAGACTAGGTAAACCATTAATAAATTTTTCTTTCCAAAAGGATTTAGTACAATATTCTCTTAACATAACTCTAGAGGTAAATACATCTTTATACCATTGAAAATCGCTTAATGTTGGACAAGTAAGGTTACTAAGTTGATCATATATGCGAGAATATATATTAGTAGGGGTACCTATGAAATGTCTGACTATGGTATAGATTAATGTATTAATTCCATCGGGTTTATAATAGCCAATAGTTTCATCAAATATAGATAAATCATTTTCATCTTTTTGACTAGCATGTAAAATTGATTCGCGTTGATCTTCATTAAGATATTTTTCCCACCAAGATTTGAGCATACCAGTAAAGCCAGAAGTAATTAAGGAAACAATTTCAGGTTGAGTATAATCAGGGTAGTTACTAAGATAACTATTTGCAACCATAGATAAATGATTTAATTTTTGCAGTATTTGATCTTCGCTGAGACCATTAATATTCCATTCGTATAATTTTTTAGCAGATACAGAAAATTGATTACTAAGATTATTTTCTTCATTTTGGAGATCAGGGGGAGTAGGTCGTGAATACCAATTTTTGGTGAGCGTTGTAGGATTAGGTTTAGTATAATGAAGTTTATTCAGAGTAGTGGATTGAAATTGTTAAGCTAAATTATTAATTTCATTATCAGTTGTGTCAAGGTCTGAATGAGTAGAAACAGATTCAAGAGTAGAATGTTGGTTTAATACAGTAAGACCTTTCTCAGTAGATGGAGAAGCTTGTTCAGAGGTAGTTAATTTAGTAAATAATTGTTCAAAAGCTTTGATAGTAGAATTATCGCGGGTGACTAAACTATGACGTTTAGAACGGTTACTAGGTAAATTAAGTAATGATTGGTCTAAAGATTGTTTAGTAGATGTATTATTAGCCGAATAATAATCTAAATTGGTTTATATTTTATCTAATTGTTTACCAATGATTTTTAGACATTGATTAGTATAATTATTTTGTTCAATAACTTTTTTGATTTCAGGGTCAGTGCCAGGTAACTTAAAAGGGAGGCTGGGACTTCGGAGCCGTGATGATCAATAATTATGGTAGATAAAGGAGGATGGCTAGAACTAATAGTAGTAGTAGGAGAAGTTTTCCATTTATGTTTGGTAATTGTTTGAACTTCTTTATAATGGTCTTCTAAATATTGTATAAAAGTAGTTTTATAAATTTCTTTAATTGGTAAACATGATATATTCCAACTTAAATCAATTTTATCATTTTGTATTTTTACATCTTCTTCATTTATTACTAAACCTTGATTAGGTATAGAGGGTAAAGTTGTTGACCTAGAACTAACTGAAGAATTACTTCTAAATAATTGACTCATTTTATCTTGAAATAGTTTACAGTGAGCTCAATACACTGTCTAATTTTATCATGTTTTCACATACGATGTTTTCACATATACCCAGTTCGGAGAACCCCTAAAATCCAATACTTTAGGTGGTGATAAGAATTTAATAGTAACTGTTTGACCAAAAGCTTGAGTTGTTATTCCTTCACTAGATGTAGTAAATGGATATAATAAGAAAATAAATGGTGTGCCTAAAATAACTTTATCAGTCATATTTCGAATTAAAACAAAAGAGGTTTTGAAAAAGACATTATGTTGGCATATATGGACTTTAGGTAATTTATTAATTGAAATATTTTTTTAAAAAAATTAAATAAAAGTTAATTGACATAAATTGTGTTTTTTTTTTTCATTATAATTATGCAAAAACCCTAGCCACCGCCGGTGGTATGCAAGAAACCCCTAGCCGGCAACCCCCTTCTTCTTCTCTTCCTTCTCATCCCACCTCAAGAAGTCCCCTGCAAAACCCTAGCCACAATCACGAAGAGAGAGAAAGAGAGAGAGATAGCGACCTAGCTCTGGTTAGGGGTGCCAACGGGCTGGGGCTGGGGTGGGGTAGGGGATCACACTCCCCGTCCCCGATCCTCGATAGTGAAAATTCGACCGCCCCCGGCCCCGATCCTTGACGGAAACCTATCACCACCCCCGCCCTCGCCTATTAATAGGGATCAGGTTTCCCCGACCCCGAAAATTTCCCGCCCCACCCTCAAAGAAAAAAAAGTGAAAATCAAAAAATCAATCACCTCATTTTCCATATACTATCAAAACAACTGCAATGGTGAACAGTCTTATCACAGAACAAACTAGTTGTAGAGCCAACCTCATTTTCCATATACTAACAAAAATCAATACTCCCCCAAACCTAACCTACTCAATGATGAAGAAAGAATAAAATAGTAATAAAAAAATGAAATCTTTTAATTGAATAAAATAATGAACAATGATAATGGGATATCAACAACAAAAAGAAAAACAAAAAATAGATCTATAGAAGAGAAAGTTTGAACTGGATTGATTGTGTGTAGATCTATAAATATTATATGTATTTATACAAAGATCTTCAAATTTCAGCGTAGATCCAAAGATAAAAGCCGCGAAGGAGACGTTACAATCGATGGCGAGCAAAGGCGAGACCGCACCCACAGCGCCAACATGGATTGGTGTCGGTGCTTCGCCTCAGATCTGCACTGGGCTCATCATTCCGCGTCGGTGAAACCTGATTTGGGATCTACATTGGTCTGTGATAGTGGCTTCGGCAAAGGTGTGATTAGAAGCAAACCAACCTCATTTTAGGAAGGAATGAAGGAAATCGGAGGAATGAAGAGAGGGAGATCGACGTGATGGAAGGGCTTTAGAGAGAGAGAAAAACCGAGAGAGAGATGAGAGAGAAAGACGGTAAAGGTGTGTGTGTGTGTGTGAGGTTGTGTTATGTAACTTATGTTAGGGTTTGGTTAATATATGTATATATATAGGGATATAATAGTAATTTCAGTTTGGAGAAATGGGGACGGGATGGGGACGGGACGGGTTGGGGTCGGGGTCAGGGTCGGGGTCGAGGCCGGGACTGGAGAACGTCATCGTCCCCAGCCCGAAACATTATCAGGGATACATTTTCGAATACCATCCCCAGTCTGTCGGGGGTATTTTTCGGGGGAAAACCATTTTAATCGGGATTGGAGGGCTGGGTCCCCATCGGGCTAGGTTCAAATTTCCATCCCTAGCTTTGGTTGACCATTTTAGATCGTGAGTGTGTGTGAGAGAGAGAGAGAGAGAGAGCTCGTCAAATCGTCACACTGTTGATCCTCATCCTCGTCGTCACCATTTCAGATCGTGATGTGGTTTTAGAAAGAGAGAGAGAGAGAGAGAGAGAGAGAGAGCTAACACCGGTTCACGCCACCAGAAATCGCCTCTCACACTCTCTCTCTAAGGAAGAGAACAATGTTTGGTTATGGATTTATTTATTGGTTTTTTGGTAATATTTTTCTGTAAGCACCTCTCAGCCAGCTTAGAGATTTAAGCTGAAAATAACTTAAATAAGCTATAATCCATCTCTGAAAAGCTATATCAAACACTCCAAAATCACTTATTTTAAGCTATAAGTGGATTTAAGCTAGAAATAAGCTCTACCAAACAGGCACAAAGGCCCATCTCCTGATGGTCCTTGTCGTTAAGTCACCAAGTTGTAGTCTTTCCAATATGACTTCTTGTTTTTTTTAAAAAACTATTTCTACTGATAGATGCTTGAAAGTTTAGTTACCAAAACTCATGCTACCTTTTATTTGTCTCTAGATGCACGTAATTCCCTCTTCAACATATATCGGACAATTACAAGGCATATATCTTCACCAGGTAACTTGATGGATGCCATTGAGCATCATCTGTGGTCTCAATAGTTAGTAAAAGTAATTCAAAAAGTGATCAAATAATAAAGATTGAAACCAAATCACATTAAATTTAATCACACAATACACTATTTTCTAGATATATTTCCATTGTCAAATGTAATCATAAACCCTTTTTTTTTCCTGCAATTTTAGTTAAATCAAGAGATCATTATTTATTTATTTTCAGTCTAGCTAATAGGTTGAGAAAAAAACAATCAACCATCAAAAATCGCATACGATACAAATATCATCCAAACACAACATAAATCTATTATCTATAGATAGTACAATACTCTGCTATAGAAAGAGCTACAAAACACTTACAAGAATGGAGTCCACACAATAGTAGGAATCATACATCCCTATGAGGGTTTTGGGCCATTTCCTATGGTTGGATATGCGATTCCCATCATTTCTTGTTCCACGGAAGTTGACACTCAAAAACAGTAGTTGGCGAATCCGGCAACATGGAGGCCCATGTTGAGCAATAATGTCAATCATAAATGTCAGGATATATAATTGCCAATGTATGACAAATTGGACAAAGGGTTTGTAATTTTTATTCCATGAATTGATGAAGATCGTCTCAATATTCTCATGTCATGTTTTAATTCTACAGGAAGTCAAACATTTTCATGAATCTTATTTAACAAAACTAATAAAAGTCCAGTAAGTTGACTTGAGATAAAAAAAATTAGCCAAAGCCTATTTATATTGCTCAATTCATTCATGGCTGAGACCCCACCTAACGCATTCAATTTAGCCAAATCAATTTCAATTCATTATAACAGCTTGCATTCTAATTACATAATTTGATTAGTCAATACGGTTGTTAGTTCCTGGAAAGAGCCCTATTTGCGAACTATCAAAGAAATCTGCAAAAGCAATTTTCACAAAGCCCCAAGTTTTCATACTCAGCTGCAGCACCTAAAAACCAGTTCAGATCTCCATTTCCTCCTAGTTATCCCTTCAAACAACACAAAAAGGCTATACTGCAAAGAAACACACAAAAGAGAGAATGGCAGAGACTGCTGTGTTCAATATACTAGCCAACTTTTCACTCTTCTTTCATCGAGAGGTGAATTTGTTGAGTGGAGTTCAGAAAGAGATCAAGTACATTAGGGATGAATTCGAGCGCATGATGGCTTTCCTCAAAGTTGCTGACTCTATGGAAGAAAATGACCTGGAACTCAAAGTTTGGGTCAAACAAGTTCGCACACAATCATGGCACTGGATTCCGTGGTTTTGTTCGTAAGTGAAAAAATCTAGAAATCCCCTAGATGTTGATTTGTGATTATGTATCAATTTTAAGCAGTAAATAACAATCCCAATCAAACAATTAAGACAAATCGACACAACGATTTTACGTGGAAAAACCACAATTGGACACCTCCAATTGTGATAAAAAACCACGGCCAAAAGCCACAAAACAATCCACTAAAAAGACATAAAGGAATTACACAGGTATACTCTCAATTACCTAGCGAATCCACGCCCGAATTGAACCAACCTCTATGTGTCTCTTCCACCCCGTCTTCACCTCGAAATTGTCTTGACGATGAGCCACTCTAGAATCCACCAAAGCTTCAGGCTCAAATTCTTCAGAATCCACCGAAGAACAACTCTCTCTTTTGTGTAGAATGAACAAACAAACCTTTAATGTATTCTTCTTAACCCATAAGTTGAATACTTAATTAAACATCAAAGAAAACTAGCAAAATATCCCCAGATATAAACCTTAATATCCAAAAAGAAGATCTGGAGAAATAAGTAAAGTTTTGGGAGAAAACCAACTATTTATAGAAATCCAAAGTAATCCTAGTTTTGGAAGAAAATCAATTCCTTATAGAAATCCGGATTTTGAAGCTCGCTCAAGCGAAGCTTCTCTCGCTCGAGCGAGAACCTTAACTCGCGTGATTTCCATTAGTGCCTTCGCTCGAGCCACGAACCCTTCGCTCGGGCGAACAATGAGCTATTTCAGGTCTTTGTATAGACGCAATCCTTCGCTCGAGCGAGCAAGGGCGAACAGCCAACTTTGAATGCAATTTTGCATTTTGCTTCAGGCGCGAGCTCATAATCAGCAAAGTGACAATCTTAAAAGCATTAATATCACAAACTTCTCTGCAAGACTCGATTCGGGTTGAATTCGCATCTAATAAACTCATAGCCTCACTGAAATAAAAGTGCGAAAACAAATACAACTGAAAGGAGTTTTGTCAAACGGGATTGCCAAGAATAAAAACCTAACAATCTCCCATTTTGGCAATGTCGTGACAAAACACACCCAACAAATAAAATCCTAAAAACCCCAACCCATTACAGCCAACAAAAACAAATTTCTTTCTGACGGTCATGAGCTGCAAAACAACTATTAGTGCCACAATCTCGAAAACAACTATTAGTGCCACAAGAGTATAGGAAAAAACAATAAACATATGACAAGATTATCTTGAAGCATGAGATAGAAAACATGAATAAATGCGACTTGGTGATTTTAAAAACATGTAGCATGAATGGATGAAACCTAAGACACATGCACCCGCACAACATATAGCCAATCTCCCTTACCAAACATATCAAAGTGTTCATGCTAAACAACTCTGGCAATGAGAAACCATACTCCCTTACCAACCCAAATCAGGATCAACCAAACTCCACTAAAAGCAACCACAAACACTAAAAACAGTGAACAAGAAGAAAACGACAAAAAAAATATGGTGGAGCAAGCAAGAAATCTCAGATTTGTACCTTAAAACACACAAGATTATCCAAAAAGCACAATTACTAGTAAACACAATGTGAACAGTCTGTAGAAGATTCCTCATAAAAGAAAGTGATGCATTATGTGAAAAGCATAGATCCCATGAGAAAAGTGTGTATGTGACTCTTGGAGTTCAACAAACAGTAGATTCAATCCTAGTAGTGATCTGAAGTTGAACCTCTAACAAGAGAATCTAAGCACAACTAAGGAAAGTCAAATCACTAGGAATCAAGGGGTATTTGGTGAGTAAAAGCGGAGGCTCTCCCTCAATTAATGAATCCCTTTTTTTTTTTCTTTTGAACATTTTTTTCTTTCTTTTGCATATTTTTTTTTCTTTTCCTTTTTCTTTTTCTTTTTCTTTTGCACACTCATTAGCGGCTGACACGCTTAAGAGTATGGAAACCAAACCAGAGAAGCATGGATATAATAAGGATGGCTTGGTTGGTGACTCTAAGGTAGCCTTTTCCTCATGTCTGGACTACAAAGAACAAAGGGGAAAGCCATGGAGATGCAAAAAGATGGAAGATGGTTAAGAGACTTAACATCACCCATGATATGCTAGTATAGGTCAATTCCTCTAGAAATGCAAAAGATACCATGCCAGAAGTCCATAGAGAAAAAAAAATCACTAAGGCGGAAGGCTCCAAAATTTTCTAATCCAAGAGTGTGTACAGAATGAGACATACTAATCAAAAAACACACACTCTAAAATGAGTAATGACCACAGAAAGCACACACATTAACATGTAATAGATATTCTTATCAATTCCAATATGCACCAAGGACCACTCAAAAATTTCAAACTTGCAAAACCATATTAAGAAAATCTTTTTGGGATTTTTTTTTCAAAAATAAAGCAAGACAAAAAATGAACAAGCACACATGTAATGACAAAAAAACAAAAACACACAGAAACCCAAAAACTAAAACGACAAAACAAATTAACACAAGTCAAGTTTTCTCACCCAAACTGCTTTAGTACGAACAAAGTTGTGAGAATTGTAGTTCTTGCGTAGTGTCTTGACATTGTGGTTCCCTTCTCCCTCAATGAGAACCCGTCTTGACATGGTTTCCAACTTCTTATTCTTAGAACTAGGCAAATGCAAACTCGCTCCATGTTTGGTCTCAAGCACATCAAAATAACGAGGTCTAATATGACCCTTAACCTCATTACCACCAATGAAGTGTCTCCTATCCCACGAGATGTTAGAATTTCTTCCATCTCTATGAGACACTCTCCCATGCAACTTATAACAATAAGGGCGAATATGACCATGCATACCATAGTGATGACAAATAAAAACAGGGTGTACAGGGTGTACCTTCTTTTCTTTGACCTTACCAACTCTAGGAAGATTGAGAAGTCCATTCTCATGTTGAATTTTTTGTTCTCCCTTTCCTTGAGTTCTTGTATCATGAGATGTGGAAGCACTCTGTTTTTTCTCTTTCTTACCTCTAAAGCCAATGCCACTCTTGTCAGAACAAATTTGTTGACACCCAATGATATTGTCCAAAGTCTTTGATCCTCTATTCCAAAGACCAATGGTAGCCATAGCACACTTGAGTTCTTCCTCTTTCTTGACCATTAGTTCTTCCAAAGCAACTTGAGACATCTCGAGAATTTCAATCTTTTCTTCATATGTTGAATAGATTTGCTGTAGCTCATTCCTCTCTGTCTCATAAGTCAAGAGTTTTGCACAAAGAGCTTGTCGATCATTAGAAATCTTAAGGGCATCATTCCTAGCCTCGGAATCTCTTTCTTTAATTTGACATTCTCACTTTCACATGCTTTGAGTTTCGTAGTGAGTTTGTCATTTAATTTGGATAAGTTAAGAGACTCCTTATACAACTTTTCATAAGCTTGCTCAAGCTCTTCATCATCACTCTCCGAGGATTCATCATCAGTGGCATTCTCAACCGATCTCTTCGGATACTCTGTTCATCCTTCAGTTTCGGAAGCCGCCATGAAATCAAGGAATTGTTTATGTCCTTCTTCACCTTGATCTTCATTGTCACTTTCATCTTCATTAGATTCTGATTCATCATCCCAAGTGATAGTGAGGGCTTTCTTCTTCTTCAAACGAGTGGGGCATTCTGAAGCAAAGTGGCCAAATCCTTGGCATTCATAGCATTGGACTCTTTCAGAGTTCCCTTGTATCTTTCCTTTCTCCTTCTTGGCTATAGAATTAATTTTGAGTTTATCTTTGCCTTTGGATTTATGAGTATGAGTAGACTTCAAAAGATTAGGATTCTTTTTCAGAAAAGATTTTTTAAATTGTTTAACAAAAGTATCTGTAATCTTGGAATCTATCTCACAATCCTTATCAGAATCCTCTCCAACTCTATGAGCACTATTGAAAGCAATATCTTTTTGTTTCTTTTTGAAATTCCTATGTGCCTCATAAGTTTGGAGATTTCTAACCTAGTGATCCAGCTTGAGGTTGTCAACATCTTGAGCCTCCTCAATAGCCGTAACTTTTGGTTGGAACCGATCGGGCAAGGATCTCAAAATTTTTCCCACAACTTTGGATTCTGGTATTTTTTTCACCTAAATTGAAGCTGGAATTTACAATGTCACTCAATTTCGCATAAAATTCATCAAAGGTCTCACTATCTTTCATTGAAAGGTTTTCAAAACTTGATGTGAGCCTTTAAAGTTTTGAGCGTTTCACAGAAAGAGTGCCCTCATGAATAGTTTGTAAGATATCCCAAGCCTTTTTTGTGACTTCACAATTACAAATACGACTAAACTTTTTAGGTGTGACAGCGCAACAGAGAGAATTGATAGCTTTACTATTCCAGCTACTATTTTGGTAATCAATTGTGTCCCACTTATCGATTGGTTTGGGAAAAGTTACTCCATCAACAGTAATCGTTGGTTCAGTCCACCCATACATGACAGATTGCCAAACTTTTTCATTAATAGATTTCAAAAACGATCTCATCCGAGCTTTCTAAAAAGAATAATTGGATCCGTCAAGTAGGGGTGGTCGAACCATAGAATTTCCCTCACGTATTGAATCCATTATCACAAATCAAACAAGATCTCGCTCAAAAGTTTTTTAAAACAAAATAGAGCGACCCGCTCTGATACCAATTGAAAAAATCTAAAAATCCCCTAGATGTTGATTTGTGATTATGTATTAATTTTAAGCAGTAAATAACAATTCCAATCAAAAAATCAAGACAAATCGACACAACGATTTTACGTGGAAAAACCACAATTGGACACCTCCAATTGTGATAAAAAATCATGGGCAAAAGCCACAAAACAATCCACTAAAAAGATATAAAGGAATTACATAGGTATACTCTCAATTACCTAACAAATCCACGCCCGAATTGAACCAACCTCTATGTGTCTCTTCCACCCCGTCTTCACCTCGGAATTGCCTTGACGATGAGCCACTCTAGAATTCACCAAAGCTTCAGGCTCAAATTCTTCAAAATCCACCGAAGAACAACTCTCTCTTTTGTGTAGAATGAACAAACAAACCTTTGATGTATTCTTCTTAACCCATGAGTTGAATACTCAATTAAGCATCAAAGAAAACTAGCAAAATATCCCCAGATATAAACCTAATATCCAAAAAGAAGATCTGGAGAAGTAAGTAAAGTTTTGGGAGAAAACCAACTACTTATAGAAATCCAAAGTAATCCTGGTTTTGGAAGAAAACCAATTCCTTATAGAAATCCGGATTTTGAAGCTCGCTCGAGCGAAGCTTCTCTCGCTCGAGCGAGAACCTTAACTCGCGTGATTTTCACTAGTGCCTTCGCTCGAGCCACGAACTCTTCGCTCGAGCGAACAATGAGCTATTTCAGGTTTTTGTATAGACGCAATCCTTCCTCGCGAGCATGGGCGGACAGCTAACTTTGACTGCAATTTTGCATTTTGCTTCGGGCACGAGCTCATAATTAGCGAAGTGGCAATCTTGAAAGCATTAACATCACAAACTTCTCTGCAAGGCTCGATTCGGGTTGGATTCGCATCTAATAAACTCATAGCCTCACTGAAATAAAAGTGCGAAAACAAATACAACTGAAAGGAGTTTTGTCAAACGGGATTGCCAAGAATAAAAACCTAACAGTAAGATTTCTTTCTCCATCAAGACTTTAAAAGCTCGCTACCAAATTGCTTATAAAGTGCAAAGAATAAAGAACAGGGTCATCAATATTTCCATGGGACATCAGAGGTACCATGATAGATATGGTATACCAGAGCAACGCTCAAGGTCCATTGGTGTTAACAACGCATGGTACGATTGTCGTGGAGATGCACTTCTACATGAAGAAGCTGAGCTTGTGGGCATCGAGAAGCCCAAAACAAAACTAATTAGGTGGTTGGTGGAGGGAGATCCTAGAAGGTGATTTCGGTAGTGGGAATGCGAGGATTAGGCAAAACCACTCCCGTTAAAAAGGTCTACGATGATGCAGCAATAAAGAAGCATTTCCAGATTCAGGCTTAGATCACAGTTTCAGAATCATTCAAGATTGAAGAGCTCTTAAAAAGCATGATTCATTGGCTCTTTAAAGAAGTCAAGCAACCAATCCCACAAGGAGTGGAAACTATGGATTGGAACAGCCTAAAAGGAATAATAAAGGCCTTCCTACGTCAAAAAAGGTATGTGCTTGTTTTTGATGTTGTATGGGATATTCAAGCATAGCAAGTTTTTAGATATACATTCCCTGAGTGCAACTGTGGAAGCCGAGTAATGCTCACAACAAGAAATGCTGATTTAGCCTTATTCTCTAGTAGAGAATATAATGGCTATGTCTATGATCTCTAGCCCTTGTCTCCCCAAGAGTCCTGTACCTTGTTTTGCAAAATGACGTTTCACGTTTGGAAGGACTTTTGACAAACGTCTTGAGAAGATGAGAGGGATTGTTGCTTGCAATTGTGGCTATCAGTGGTCTTTTATCGGTGAAGGACCAGAGCAGCGTAGTAGAGTGGGAGAAGACCTATCGATGCCCTGGTGCTGAATTAGAAGGAAATAACCGACTCTTGGGCATGAAGAAAATATTGTCACTCAGTTACATTGATTTGCCTCACTATCTAAAGCTTTGTTTTCTGTATGTGAGTGTTTTTCCAGAGGACCATCTAATTGAACATTGGAGATTAATTTGGTTATGGATAACAGAAGGATTTGTAGAAGTAAAAGGAGGAGCACGTATAGAACAAGTTACAGAGGGCTACCTCAATGAGCTCGTCAATAGAAGCTTGATTCAAGTGGCGAAGATAAATGGTAAAAGGAGGATTAACTTATTTCGCATCCATGACCTTTGGCGTGAAATTATTGTCTTCAAGTCAAGAGAGCAAAACATTATAACAATAGCCAGTGAACGAGGCATGAGGTGGCTTAAAAGAGTCCAACGCTTGTCAATCCATGATCATTTGGAACATTTATAACAAAGCAAGCGTTTCACTCAGCTACGTTCTTTGCTCCTATTTAGCATTACATATTCACCAAGCATGTCGTCCATGCTTGCATCATTTAGAGATCTAAAACTGCTGAAGGTGTTGGATCTGAGTGGTGCCTCATTAAAGATTTTCCCAAATGAAGTTGTCAAACTAGGCCATCTCACGTATCTAAGTATAAATGGAACCGAGGTAAAAAAAATTCCAAAGTGAATAGGAAGGCTCAAGAACTTGGAAATCTTGGACCTTAGACACACCTACGTCATTGAGTTGCATGATGAGATCCTACATCTCCAAAGATTGTGTCATCTCTTGGCATTTCAAAATGAAGATAATCTTAATTATTATTCTTTTAATAATGAGTGTGGGTTCAAAGCCCCAGTTGAAATAGGAAATTTGACCTCCTTACAGAAACTCTGTAGAATTGAAGCAAACCATGGCAGTGGCAGCATTGTACCAAGAAAGATAAGAAAGCTAACCCAATTGAAGTCGTTAGGCATTATAAAGGTAAGATGTGAAGATGGTAGGGCACTATGCTCATCCCTTGAGAAGCTAATCAACCTTTATGCATTGTATGTCACTGCAACAGAATAAGATGAGATCATTGATCTAGAATCTCTATCTTCGCCTCCTCGACTTCTCCAAACACTATTCCTGAAGGGACGTTTAGAGAAGTTACCGCATTGGACACCTTTTCTTCACAGCCTAGTGACAGTGTGTTTATAGTGGAGCAAGTTAAAAGATACTAGTCCACTACAATATCTTCAAGGTTTACCCAGTCTGTTTTATCTTGATCTTGTTGAGGCATATAAAGAGGAGGAATTGTGTTTCCAGGCTGGTGGGTTCCTTAAGCTTAAGATTTTATTGCTTAGTAGATTAAAAGGATTGAGGTGGGTGATAGTGGAGGAAGGTGCAATGCCTCGTCTTGAAGAGCAATATATTCCAAACCAAACCAAGTCTTGAGTCCCATCAAATGGGGTCGACTACATGAATCCTTCCTCTCCAAGTGGCCCTATCAAAGGCCATTTCGTTAGTCAAATTAAGTAGATCCATATCTCTATTTACAACGCTAAGCAACGTTAATCTAGCTTACCCTGTCCCCTAACACTTCCATTTACCGTTACAGCATCGCATCTCTTCACTACTGCCTCTGTTGGTCTCTGTTGAATATGACCAAACCACCTCAATCGATTCTCTCTGAACTTATTTTCTATTGGTGCTACTTTTATCCATTCCCGAATAAACTCATTCCTGAATAAACTCATTTCTATTTCTGTCTTATCTAGTCTTGCCACACATCCACCTTAGCATTCTCATCTCAGCCACACTTATCTTATCTATATGCTGTTTCTTGGTTGCCCAACACTCTGTTTCATACAACATCGTTGGTCTAATAACCGTTCTATAGAGCTTACCTCTAAGTCTAGTGGGTATTCGTTTATCGCACAGTACCCCAGACGCACTTCTTCATTTACACCATCCCGCCTTAATCCTATGGGCCACATCCGCATTAATCTCTCCCGTTGTTGTGATAATCGACCCTAAATAACGAAAATGTTCACTCTTAGGCAATTCTTGGTTCTTAATCTTCACTTATCCTCTTCACTTATCATCTGGGTATTTCTTGTCAACTCATCTATAACTAAAGCAAAAAGATAAGGACTTAAGGTAGATTCTTGGTGTAACCTTACAATGATAAAAAATTCATTTGTCTCCCCAGCAGGCGATCTAATAGTGGTCACCACCCCTTTATACATGTCCCTAATCACATCAATGTAACCTTTTGTCACCCTTTTCTTCGCTAACACCCACCATATTATATCTCGGGACACGCTATTATATGTTTTCTCAAGGTCCATAAACACCATATAAATTTCTCTTTTCTTTTCTCTATACTTTTCTATTACTCTCTTGAATAGATAGATCGCTTCCATTGTTGACCTGCCAGGCATAAATCCAAATTGATTCTCTGACACCTCTGTTATATCTCGCAATCGGTGTTCTATCAACCTCTCCCACACTTTCATTATATGACATATTAGCATGATTCCTCTATAGTTGTTGCAATTCTGGACATCTCCTTTATTCTTATGGATTGGCACTAAAATACTCTTCCTCCACTCATCTGACATGTTCCTAGTCAATAAAATTTTGCTAAACAACCTTACATTGCTTGACTTATTTGATATGTCTAATATAATGGTTTCCAACTTCTAAGTTGATTAGAGACTGACAAGGTGCGAATTACTGGAGAATAAGTCACATCCCTGAAGTTTGGATTGGGGACACAAAAGATGGGCATTGGAGAGGAACTAATATGTAGAGGGAGAGAGAAAAAAAGTGTTTTTACCAGGTTTGAACTCTTTATATTCCGATTCCCTGTATTCTTTTTTAATCATTTTTTTCCCAAGTAGTTAATTTGAAATCATTTTTTTTCTTCTTTTTTTTTTCTGGCAAATAATTAATCTTTTCTGCAATTGTAACTTTCCCATAACATATCTTTCAGCAAAAATGGCAAATATGTTAATCATTTACAATTATGACTCTAATGCTGTGTTTGGTTAGGGAATTTGAGGAGGGATTTGGAAAAAGAAAAGGAAAAGGAGTGTGAAACTAGGTGAAATTTAAGTATGCTTTATTCACATTTCACCTACCTTTTCCATTTCCTTTTCCAAATTCCTCAACCAAACACAGCATAAGTATTCTAATTGATAGCATTTGTAAAATTGTTACTAAATTCAAACTTCTGTAGTTAAACTTATACCTATTTCTTTTCAATCTTTCAACGTGCAACTCGTTATAAGCTTCCTTCTTTTATCCCCTTACATCCCTATGACACAAAACACCACAATTAAACGCCTCTGGTCAAGTCAAACACAACAATAGGTTCATAATGAACCCCAAAACAAAATGACCTTGTATTGCAATTCTTTCAAACATGAGAATTCTTGTATCATTGCACCGAACTTGCACGTTTTTGTAGGTAAGTTGGCTCTTATACCATAAGAAACAAGCCCGCCGGGAACCTACCCAAAAAGATATGCACCCAATGCAGAGTTTTGATGTGAGACTCAGCGTATGCTAAAGTGGGTCTTGTGTATGCAAATTGGCTCTCATTTTGTTGTATGTTAAAAATAAGAGTAGACATTTTTACGAGGGAGATTGTGTTATGCAACTTGCTACTCAATTCAGATTCAAAGGAACTGTTTCACACATCTATTCCTGGATAGATTTTTATTTGACTCCATATCGTTTGGACATATGAACATGTTAGACAACAGCTAATGATTTGTATTTTCTGATCCTTTCCAAGGCAGGCTCCTCATAAAATCACCCAAAAAAAAGAGAGAGAAAAAAGAGAAAGAACTATAGAGAAATTGAAGACTTGCGCTATATACCATATGCCAACCAAATAACTAAGAAAATTGACAGATTCTGATTAAGTTCAATGACCAAAGCTGAATGCTTTTAGTGAAGTGTCAACAAAATTAATAAAAAGGATATGTGGATTTTTAAAGTGTTTGTTCGAAATTGTAATTTTTGTTATGGGAATTCCATCCATTAATAGGGACAGCAGGTCATGATTTGAAGAAATTGTGATGTTGGTCACTGTTTCCCAAATCACAGCAAAATCTTTACCAAAATATAACATGGGTTTTCTTTTCGCTACAAATTTACAAACAAAAATTCTAAGAGGTATTGATGCAACAACATGAATAAGAACACGACAGCAGGAGACAGAGGAGTAACAAGACTTGTGGACTCACAGGTTGAATTTTGTTGCGCCTCTCTCTGGCTTCTGTGTGTGTTTGAGAGAGAGAGAGAGAGAGAAAGAGGAGAAAGTAGTTAAAATAACCGCATCGTTTGATTTTTCAAATTTTATTTTTGATTTTTTTTTATAAACATATTGCAAGCTAAATAAATTTTATCCTTAAAAAAAAAATCTATAAGAAAATAATTTTTATTTTTTATTTTTCACAAAATTTGTTTTTAAATTTTTTTAAAACATATTTTAAAAACTAAACCAAGCATTTCCCATTTGAGAGAAATAAATTAGATTAAAATTATTTCGAATTCATAAGGGCTCAATGGGGCTCACCATGAATCCCGTTTCAATGATTCAAATTGTTCACCTTCAGGGTAGGCCCTAAGTTATTAGGAGCCTAAGGCAAATTTTTTAAATTAGGCTCTTCATATATCATTACCCCAAAAAATAAAAATAAAAATAAATTATTTGGATAAAACAAAAAAGATAAAAATTTATTTCTATTGGATTACAATTTAACAAAATTTAGATAACAAATATATATATATATATATAAAATAGTTGAACTTCAATTAATCAAATCGAATATTTATTTTTTAGCTTACCAATGCTATAATAACTAAAATTAATTGGGGGTAAGAATGAGAATTTTCGACATAATTCAAGCAATATATAAAATTAGCAAGTTAGGGTTGACTATTTTTCAACATGAATCCAAATATGACATGACTCAATAATATGAATTATTAGTTATATATTTTAATCCTCACCTTGGGACCGGCTCTGCTCACCTTGTAGAACTCTTCGTGCGTATTATCAGTAAAAAAAATTAAATCGATCTAATAATTATATATATATATATATATATATATATATATATTTTTTTTTATTTTATTATGTTTATCTTAAAAAAATAGATATTGACAAAATGCATTTTTTTTTTTATTGTATATTAACCTTTTTCATAGGAATCACCGTTTCCGCATATCTAGGTAATTAAGCTGATGTAGTTCATCATGTTATAATTTGTTAGTATTACCATCTTTCCTATGTGTGTGGAAGCCTCATCTACTTTATTGGGTAACCATTTATTGAATCAAATGGATCGAAAACAAGCATAATATGATCTCACTCACTGCAACCAAATGGATAAACTCGTCAATGAAGCTTGCTGGAAACTAACAATGGAATTAGTTCTAGGTCTCTTTTGATATTGACTTGCCTTTGGTGTGTCTGTCAAGACTGTTAATTGTTTTGGAAGTTCCACATTTTTTGGTTTGAATTTCATCAAGTAAAAGATCCAATATTAGCATTGAAAGTATCAATAATCAATTTAGAATCTCCTTCAACTTGATTTTTTTGCCTAATAGACTAATACATTCATCAAAGTGATAGCTTTCTAAAACCTCAATTTGATAGATGCCACTTGAAATAGCAGTCCTAATAGTACTCCTGTAATGATTTCCTGCAAATTTGGTTTATCATTTGACATTGAATTTATTAATAATCTAAATAGAATTATTTTGAAGATTTGTCTGATATAAAACAAGGTTCAGGTCTACTGCAAACATATAACCAATAATACATTATCATCACAGAATGAAAAGAGTCCTATGTTTGAGTTTGAACATTACAAATTCCCAGTTTTGAAACTCAGTTTAGTCCTTAGATCACCATTTCATCCTAATTATGCCTTCAAACACAAAGGCTACTACTGCAACAAACACTCAAAAACAGAACATGGCTGAAAATGAGGTGTTCCATCTACTAGCCAACTTTGTTGCACACTTCCTCCAACAAGAGGTGAATTTATTGAGCGGAGTTCGGGGAGAGATTGAATACATCAGAGATGACTTCGAGCGCATGTCCACTTTCCTCGGTGTTGCTGATGCTAAGGAAGAAAATGTCCAAGAACTCAAAGTTTGGGTCAAACTAGTCCGTAATGCTGCTTATGGCACTGAAGATGTTATTGACAAATTCAAGCTTCACCTTGCACATCATCATGACAATGGATTCCGTGGATTTCTTCGTAAGATTCCCCGCTTCATCAAGACTTTAAAAGCTCACCACCAAATTGCTTCTGAGGTACTAAGGATCAAGTCCAAGGACGTCAGAGATACCAAGATAGATATGGTATACCAGAAGGCTCAAGGTCCACTATTGTTAATAATTCATGGTATGATTGTCGTGGCGATGCACTTCTACTTGAAGAAACAAAGCTGGTGGGGATCAAAAAGCCCAAAAGACGACTGATTGGGTCACCGAGGGAGGTACTAGGCTGAAAGCAGTTTCTGTGGTGGGAATGCAGGATTAGGCAAAACAACCCTGGTCAAAAAAGTCTACGATAATGAAACGGTGAAGAAACATTTTAACAGCCATGCTTGGCTCACTGTTTCCGAGTCAATCAACATTGCGGATCTCATGAAGGACATGGTTCAACAACTCTTCACTGAAATCCTGCAACCAGTCCCTTCTGACCAAGGTTTTAAAAAGCGGCCGCAACCGTTACGTAACGCTGTTACGTAACGGTTTTGGCGGTTACCGCCACCCGTTACGGCCGTTTTTGCAGTGTGAATGAGATTCACAGGTGTGTCGGTTGTAGCGGCTATCGTAGCGGTCGTAACGGTGCCGTAACGGCCTGTTACGCACTGTTACGTAACGGTTCCAAACTATTTCTTTCAAAAAAACACAAAAAAAAGCTGAAAATGGGGGAAAAGGGATGGAGAGAAGAGGGAAGATAAAGAGAGAAAATGGAGGAGCAAGAGATAGAGAGAGAGAAAAGGGAAGATGAAGAACATGTTATTGATTTGTTGAAACTGTAAGACCTATGCTATTCTATTCAGTTGCTATCACTAAACCATTTTGTTTGTGTGTGTCTATCTATGTATTGTTTGAAAATAATAATAATAATAAGTGTGGTCATTATCTATTTGGCTTGGTAAAAATATGTATATATATATTTAGACTCTTATTTATTCTCTTACTTTTGTCATTGTTTATCTTATATATAATAGTTAGTGATTGATTTTTTGTATAATATAAAGTCATTAATTATTAAAATAAAATGTAAAAAACTCAGTTTATAGTTATTTAAAAATATGAAATATATTGAATCATATTTAAAAATTTACAAAAATTGATCAATATTTATTTTTAACCCAATAAATATGATCATGGAAAAAAAATATGCATATCGGTAAGTTTTTTTCAAATTGTGCGAAAAATAAAAAAATTCACGGTTTCGGTTACCGCAACCGTTACACTACGGCCTTTACACCCCGCAACCGCAACCGCGTCACCGCCACCGTTACGGCGACCGCAACCGCTTTTCAGAACCTTGCTTCTGACGTTGAAACAATGAGCATTAACAGGTTGAAAGGAATGGTTAAAGATTTTCTGCAACAAAGGAGGTATGTGGTTGTTTTCGATGATGTTTGGAAAGTTGGTGTTTGGGATGCTGTCAAATCTGTGCTGCCTGACAACAATTGTGGCAGTTGTGTCATTCTTTTAACTTGTTTATCTGATATAGCTTCTAGTACCTATTGCAATGAAACTGATGGTAATGTCTACACCTTGATGCCCTTGTCCACAGAGGAGTCTTGGATGCTTTTTTGCAACAAGACTTTTCGAGGGAACTTATGCCCTCCACACTTGAAGGAAATTTCCCATAAATTCCTTAAAATTTTTAATGGATTGCCGCTTGCAATTGTTGTGATAAGTGGTGCTTTGGCTATAAAGGACCAGAGCAGAATAGATGAATGGGAAATGATTTATCGCAACGCTGAATTAGATTTAGAGGGCAATGACAGACTAGAGAGCATGCAAAAAGCACTCTCTTAGTTACAACTATCTACCTGATTATCTGAAGACTTGTTTCTTGAACTTGAGCATTTTCCCTGAGGGTCAACAGATAATGTGCAGTAGAGTAATTAGACTTTGGATAGCAGAAGGATTTGTGAATGCTACCCGAGAGTATGACTACAGAAGAAGTTGCAAACAATCACCTCAATGAGCTATTCAATAGGAGCCCGCTTCAAGTGGCACAAAGATTTGCATACGGAAGGTCTCAAAGCTCCACATTTTTAGCATTTAAAATATCAATAATCAATTTAGAATCTGTTGAAAAGTAAACTTGTGTTTTAATATTTTAGGAGTTTCCTATATTTAGTTATGCTAATTATGGAGGAATAATGGCATGCACGTAATGGTGCATAATGGTGTGTTAAGGGACATTAGTAGTATGTTAATGTGTTAGTGGTTACAAAGATTAATATAATTAGTGGGTCCTAATGAAAGTGTGTGAGTTACATGTTAGAATCTAATATATATTCATGCAATCTATGTAATGAGAGATCGGAATGAGTAGAAGAATAAGAATGAGTATGCAATGATAATAATGAGTGAAATACAAGAGTTGTATTTTTCCTTCTCCAATTCTCTTTCAAATTTGTGTGAGTGATTGTTGTGTGGCCAAGTTCATTTCTAACAGAATCTCCTCCAACATGATTTCTTTGCTTATCGAAGTGTTAGCTTTCTAAAACCTCATTTTGATAGATGCCACTTGATATCCTCAGCGGTCATGATAGTATTCATGTAATGGTGTCTTACAAACTTGGTTTCTGATTTAACGTTGAATTTATTAAAAAACCAAAATAGAATTACTTTGAAGATGTGTCTGATATAACAAAAGGTTCAGGTCTACTGAAAACACCCAACCAATACATACATTCATATTAATAAACAATAAGTAACATCACTTCTACAATACCTAACAACACACAGCCAATACATACATATTAATCAACAAGAAGTAAACATCATATCTCCAATACTGAAAATACACAACCACTACACATATTAATACTAGAACTAAAAAACCAGGTACCTTACAACGATTAACATAGTTATACGCCAATATCAGGAAAGTCCTTCTCTTCGGGCGCAAGGAGAACCTGTTCTGCCTGTGCATCCATTGCCTCATCCACAGTGTCTGTACTTGCTGCTGTCCTCTGTCTTTTCCGGGCTGCAATCTTTTTCTGGATCACCATCTTCCAGATAGGGCCAGTGTTAGCTGATTTGAGTCGCAGCATATCATAATCAAATTTGAAATCGTCAACAAATTTAGCTGCATCTTTCTTAATCTGATCTTGGTTAGCCAGGACAACCATGTTACGATTGTCAGTATGACAATATCTATAACACAACTCAGATAAAATGGCCACAGCCAGTATGTTGCTTTTAGATTGCAGTTTTAGGAAATAACCCGGATCTACTATCCGAGCATATCTCCAAAATCTTGATGGAATAGAGCCTTGTTTGTGGCTTGGCCTGTCAAAACTCATGCATATTCTACCTATCTCATCAATACAATCTTCAGTTTCAGGTATTCGCAACCGTGCCAAAAATGGTCCTGTTGTCATCAGAGGCAATTTATGAATCACTTCAACAAACATCCGGTATGCACTCATCCCAGTGAGCTCTAGGTGCTGTACAATCACAAACCTTAAAAGTCCCAACTTGGTTTGGTCCGAATCATATTGATATCGAGTGTCTGCATATGCAACATGATTAACCAAAGTGTTTTTAATGTCAACACACGAAGAGAGTCCATGTTTGATCACTGAAAGCTCACGAATTGAGGGTTTGAAAGACTCAACAGTGAAAGAGCTAGTTTTGTAAAAAGAGAAAAACCCCTTCGCAATACGATCCATTGATCTCATGTAGTTGTCTACAGACTTGGTTATCAATTTCATCAGATTGGCAGAGAGATAACAAGCTGCTTTTGCACCCACATTATCATCGTCGTCCTCTCGACCTTGATTTGCTTCGCGACTGGGCTGAATTCTAGGTACCTTCCTGATGGGATTGGTCGATCGGAGCTTTGATTGGGAAAAGAGAGTGGAATTGGGATAATGGTCAGCCAATAATGGCAAACCATCTTCAAGGTTCGGCAAATGACAAGCCATAGACATGAGTAGATAGAGGGATTCTTCAGATATACCTTCCTTGATAGATTGTTGGACTTTCTTCCAATCTTGTAGGACAAGTGTTTGATCAGTGTAGGACTTTATTCGAACATACTCTTTCTTTAGGACATCCTCCAAATCGAAGTTCTTCTCGGTGAGTTTGGAGCTTTTATCTCTACTATTGGAATTGGAATTGGAACTCGAACTCGCAGTGGACATGTTTTTTGTGAGATCAGAGTGTGTTTGTGTGGATGGGTGTTAAGGTGGTTTGGTGTGGTCGCATCTTTGTAGTCAGCCTTTCCCTTACGACTAAGTTTAGGTACAGAGAACACAAACAAAATTTTACAACATAACTTTTTTTTTTTTTGATTGCTTTATTATTTGGGGAAATTATACATGGTGTCAGAAAAAAATTATAAAAAAATAATAATTATTATAAATATTAATAATTAAAATCATAAATTTTTAAAATTTGGTTTGAATGGTAATTTTCTCTTTTTATTTTTATTTTTATTATAGGAATTTAAAAAATTATTAACATGTGTTTGAGAAGTTGCTGTGATTCAATTTTTTTTTTTAATTGACGGCAAATTAACTTAATGACTTTATGATTTTTTAGTTTTTTTAGTTAAAAAAATGATTTTTTGGGAAGTTGCAACATGACTCCTATGTATTTTAGATTGTTTGGTGTAATTTGATTGTTGTGGCCTCATTTATGTTGGTAATTTAAATAACTTATTTTTCAAGATATGTGGGGAGTAGTACAGTTTGGGGGCATTCTATTTGCACCTAATAATTAAAATTTTGAAATTTTAATTCTTATTATATCTTAATGTAAATTTACTAATAAGGACAATACACATTAAACCCTAAAATAATTTTTTTTTTCTTTCATGGTACACCTTATATTCAAATCTCTTCATCTTCTTCTCCAAATTTTAATTATTTTCACTTTATCTTCTTCCTCTTACCAAAACTCCAATTTATCCCACCAAAACTCACCATTATCAACCAAAAAAAGAACCCTAGAACAATCTCGTGAGTTATCCTCTAACCTTTATGATGAGATTTTTAAAAAAGAATGAAACATGTTGATCTCTCAATGGGAAAACCACTTCACAAAACAACAATCTAAAAACGATGAAGCCATAGAAAGCATTAGAATCACCATGAGGGGAAAAACCAAGAAAACCCACTAGAGAGAGAGAAAAAAAAGAGAAAAAAAAGTATCCAACTGTGGAGAGCAAGCATAGTCTTGATGAAAAACAAAGTTTACTCAACAAAGTTCAAGAGATCCAAATGAAATCCGTATATGATATATAATATATATACATATACATACATACATACATACATATATATATATATATAGAGAGAGAGAGAGAGAGAGAGAGAGAGAGAGAGAGAGAGAGAGAGGGACCAATAGCTGAGAAGAGATGAAGGAATTTTTTTGAATTGATTTGTTGATTATTTGGATGTACCATAAATTATGATTTTATGTGAAGGGTACTTTGTGAAAAAAAAATTAGAATGTATTGAGAGTAAATTATAATTCTAAATAATTTAATAGGGAGTACTAAGAAATTGGGCATACTAAATGATTTTTTTGGTGTAAATAGAATCACACGTTGATGTGGGCTTGGTTTGGTAATTTGAATTGCTCATTTTATAAGGCCTATTTGCTAGTTCATCAATATAAAAAATAAAAGGGAAATTTGGTTATAAACCCCCCATACATTCCTTTCATTGTTAAAAGGACTAAGAAAAAAAATTATACTTTCTAAACTCCCTCATAATTATAAAGTCTTACATAAGGACAAAATTTATTATTTAAATATTTTATCATACTATAATATTGTCAACTAAATCTTTCCACCTTTTCCCCCCACTCTCTTCCCACTTTCTCTGTCTCTCTCCTCCCTCTCTAAACACAGCTTCTCTTTATAGGCATGTCAGAGGCCACCTCAGCTGCCGGAGCACCGTTCGCCAATGTATTCCAACCACCAATCGCCATGATTCCCAGTGCCACCCCCTCCTCCGCATCCAATGTTAGTTAAGCCTTCCATTTCTCTTCTGGAAACCCTAGAATCGAAGAAACCAGAGGCTTCATGCACCTCTACCATACTCCATTCACTTGTTTACTGGACTGAAATTCTAACAAAAGTTCTCCCTCTTCCTTCAGTCCTCAGGTTTCTCTCTCGATCACTTTCTTTCTCTAGTTCTTCTTCAATATATATATATATATATGTATGTATGTATATTGTATTGTGAATCTAAATGTCGTCTTTGATTCTTTGTGTAATCGTTCTTTACTAGCATCTCCAATTTCAGTCGTGCTCTCTCTCTGCCTCTTCCTTTAGTCCTCAGGTCTCTTTCCCGATCACTCTCTCTCTCTAGTTCGTCTTGAATATATATATATGTGTATGTATGTATGTATGTATGTATGTATATTGTATTGTGAATCTAAATGTTGTCGTTGATTCTTTGTTTCCAATTAGCCTTTTTTTTCTTTGTTAAAAGATCTTAGAGTAAAATTTGACTCTGGTTCATTCATGTAGTATGTATTTTATTTTTTATAACAGTAAAATTTTATTCTGGTTTAAAAACATGTTGATTTGCTTAACAATATAAAATTTTACTTTGAGTCATAGTAAACTTTATTCTGATTCAAAGTCAAATTTTACTCTGGTTAAAAACATGTTGATTTGCTTAAAAATATAAAATTTTACTTTGAATCATAGTAAACTTTACTCTGAATCAGAGTAAAGTTTACTATGATTTAAAGTAAAATTTTACTCTGAAATACACTGTGAAGATGGCTTAATAGGAAAGCTTATAGATATGAGGGTAATATAGTAAAAGAAACAAGTTTTAAAATATTAGGAGATTTTGAAAGTACCTATATAATTCTTGTCATTTTGAAAGACAAATTAGACAGTGAAGGGTCTATCACCAAATCTCTCAAAATAAAATTAATAAAAATATTAGTAATCATGTGATCAAATTAAACAATAATGCACGAATAAAATGGACCACAAAGCCTGATTTTAAGAAGAGACTATGTGTTCTCTTTTTTATATATTATTTTGTAATCTAATTATGTGATTATCAAGGTTTGATTAATATATTTTTTGTAAGGATAAATTCTTTTAAAGATCTTACAAATTGAAATGTTTAAATTACTGAAACTCGTCTGAAGTGAGCCCACAAGAAGGAAATTGCATGTTCAATTTATAGATGGGTGTTTTTTTTCCTAAAGATGTTGGCCTGTCTCCAATCTAATTTTGGTTTGTAAGCCCATCACAAGCTCTAATTTGATAAAATAAATTGTTCATTTTTTAAGAATCTACTTATATTTAGATTATTATTTAAAAAATTATATTTATCCGATAAGCGTAGACATAATTTCCACGCATTTGTTTATAAGAAATAAATAATAAGATGATTTTAAAAATATACCACTTATTTTTTTAACTAAATATCTGAAATTAATCTTTCTCTTTTTATACTAATGATGATAGTAAGAATTCAATCAAAAAATACTGCTAATTTTTCTTGATTACTAATGACGATAGTAAGAATTCAATCAAAAAATGCTGCTACTTTTACATCAAGAAATCCAGGGATTTTCCCTTCCTATTTCCGGTCTTTGGTTAATGGGCCAATCCCTGATAGTTGAAGAGTTAAGAATTACTAGTGCATTTTTTTACAATACCAAGCTAGTAATTTTAGTAGTCTAATAAAGAAAAAATTCAATTGTTAATGCCCAAAATCATATAGGTTAGTTTTTAAGAAAACAAAGCAGTTTTCAGGATCTAATTTACTAAAGAAATTAATCATACTTAACACATAATGTGATCATACTTATTATTGAACTAATCATACTTACCTCATAATGTAACCAAAATTTAGAATTTACTTGTGATTAAAATTAACCGTTCTTACCAATAAAATTAATCCCATTTTTTTCCTCCATAAATTTAATAGCAACACACAATCCTTTATGTTTTTCTTTCCATCTAGCAAGGAAAATTGATTTTGGGATTTTGATTTTTCACTCTTCCAACAAAACTCATCATACCTGTTGATCCATCAATCACTTTCATTTTGTTTCCACTCCTTTTTCACTTTTTTTTTTCCCCTTCAACATCTTTATTTTCTCATCACAACTTTCACTTTCTATGTCGGAAGAATATTTTGCTTTTGCTTTTCTTTGTTTCTTATTTTGTGATTAGTTTTTTTATTTTTATTTTGTGTGTACGAAAAAGCTAACCACGATAAGACTAATCACAGTTTTAAGAGTATTCGTAACTTGTAAAAGTATCCCTAACAATGTTACTTTTTTTCTTTAAATTGTGAATTCTCTATTTTAGGGGATCACTTTTTCAATTATTTTTTCCAATAATACTCTTTATTCTTTTTGTACTTTATTTAAATACTATTTTATTATTCTCTTTTAACTAAACTTATTTTTTAAAAAGTTAATGTGACAAATAAATTAGAGAAAGTAAAGAGAAAAAAGTAGGAGAGATAAATTAATATTATATATTTAGGCGAGTAAGGGATGACCAGGGAGTCACTGTAACATTTGTTAAATTAAAGAATTTGTTAAGGAGTGTATTGAGGATGATTTTTAGAGTTTTCATACCCTAAAATAGTTAAAAATTAATTATTGGGTATCTGTTGGGATGCCCTAAGCTTAGCAAAATGTGAGGAACAAAAAAAAGTAAGATAGAAGAGATAGAATTTTTTTTTTAAAAAAAGACTAACCACATTCTTAGAGTTGTTTGAGAAGCTAGTTTTTTGGCTAAAAAACACTCAATCACATTACTTTTCTTTAAAAAAAAATTATAAGTATTTTTATAAAAAAAAAATTAAAAAATCAACTAAAACAGTCAATTTTCAAACAAACTCTTAAGGGCGTTTATGAGAATGATAACGAGTAACAAATGCAAGAAAGAGAACAAAAGAGAGAGGAGAGAGAAAACTAAAGAAGTGATAAAAAGGGAGAATTTTGTTTCAGTGTATTTTAAAAAAAATATTTACACATTAATAATAAATTTTATAATATTAAAAAATAATTTTATAAATTTTATCATGTATTTAAAATTACTTTTGGAATTTACCACTTAGATGTTATTTTCTCCTATATAAAAAAGAAAAATATAGAAAAAAATGATATAGAGAAGAGAGAGACACTATTGGTCTATCATCACCATAAATTTTATAATATTAAAAAATATTTTTATAAACTTTATAATGTATTTAAAATTACTTTTGGAATTTACCACTTAACCGTTATTTTTTCCTATAAAAAAGAAAAAGAAAAAATATAGAAGAAAATAACATAGAGAACAGAGAGGCCGGTGCTAGATTTGAGCAAGTAAAGAAACTCCTTTGCTACTGTCCATAGCCACCCATGTCTTCTTCTGTCTTTATCGCCGTCCAACTCTTCCCCTTCTTGGTTCCGCTCAGGCTTGCAAATAAACAAAATCGTTTGTAAATAGGTTCGAACTCAATTCGATAAGAGCTTGCTCAAACTCAATTCGCTAATTTTTTTTATTTTTGTATTTTTTTGTATTTTTTACACTCAAACTCAAGGTTGAGCTTGTTAAAATATTAATAAACAAACCCAAATATATTAAAGTTCGGCTTGTTAGCTAGCTCGTTTAACATTTATTATTTATAGATTAAATAATATAAAAATATGTATAAAATATACGATAAATATGTTATTTATATATTTAAAAAGATAAATGTAAATAATAGCTAACTATAGATAATACATTTACATAATAGTGGTGATAGATATTATTATTTTGATAAAATATTAATTTTTTTAGTATGTTTATATATATATTGTATATATAATTGTATAATCAAAATTTTAATTGTAACTTTAATCTTATATGCAAGTATTAATTTATAATTTTTTTGGCTTGTTAAAGCTTATAAACAGGCTCGAGCCCGAGTCAAGCTTAAACCAACTCGGCTCAAGCTTGGTTTGTTAAATTTTTATTGAGTTTGAACTTGAACTCATTAAAATCTTAATAAATAAGTCCAAACATACTAAAACTCCTCTCGTTTGCAGTCCGTTGAAAGCTCTTCCGATAATCTTTCAACCGTTATCATTACAACAAATTAAGATTTTAGAAAGCTAAATTTAAGACAAAATTATTTTTTAAGGACGAAATATTTTTATTTCGAAAAATTTTGTGATGAATTATTATCTTTTTGGGATTAAAATTTTTTATTTCGAAATATAAACCTTTTTTTGACCAAATTATTTTGTCCCTCATTTATTAGCGACATTTTCAATTTTTTATTGCTAAAAACTCTTATTTTTTGACTTTTCAAAATGATCTTTTAGAAACTACGCTCATGATGATAGAAGTTGACTAGAAAATGTTTTTTGTAATAAAATTCACTTTCGGGAACACAAATTTAGTCCCTAAAACTTTTATATATTGTAGTGGTGTTCCCATTCATCCTCTTATCGGCAATTGTCTCTTCTATCTCTCCTATTCTCTTCCTCATCTTTCCCTTTTATTTTTATTTTTGTCCTCCTCTAATTCTTGACCCTACATGTTACTAACTTGAGACAACCGAAATACATAGAAGAATTTCACAAAATGGGAAACACTTATTTGTCTCACATGTGTCTCATTTGAAAATTTTCAATGTCCTAGAGCACAATTATTCTTAGTTATCTTCATTTTTCTCAAATTTGTTCCATTCTATACATAAGCCCGAGCATCCGCATCAGCATAGCCAAAATAACAAAAAGGTAAAATATAGCTAGTAAATCACAAAATTGTTCCTCCATCAGTCTCAACAAAGTTTTTCTAAATTAATTTTTTGTTAAATTTGCTACAGTACCTCAACAACTTTGTTGAGGCACTGTTCAGTAGTTACATGTTTTTTTTATTATATTTTCTAAATCAAAACTTGGCCAAAATCCTTAAACTGGTTGTCCACCCGGATATCCTTCTGGATATCCTATCAGATGTCCCATGAATGCTTGTGGTAGAAGAAGAAAAATGCCCAAAATTAGCCTAACCGGTTGACCGGTTGGTCAAAGGCAATTTTTTTTTTTTTTTTTTTTTTTTGTGTGTGCATTTTTTAAGAATTGTTTGGGTGGGCACCTCATCAATTTAATAGAAAAAAGAAAGAATAACAAATATAATAAGAAATTAATATTTTAATAAGATTAAGTTAGAATAGAGAGTTTGATGCAATGAATATTAAAAATGTGACTAGTTAAAATAGCAAAAGTGGATTTTGGCTTATAAATTGATTAAAAATTTGAAGAGACAGATGCGGATGCTCTAAATCAGCTAAAAGAAATCAATATATTGGCTAAAAAAGTAAACATAATACCAAACTTTTTAGCACAAATAAATTTGGCTGATAAGTTTGGATTACCCCGAGATGTATCTAATGCTCCTAGTTGTATTAAAAAAGAAAGTGTTGACAATTACTTTTATATCTCCTTCAACTTAATTGAATTTGAATTTTGTATCACTACAAGAATTTATATAATTGCCGACCACTTTTGCCGACCAAAAAAATTTTGGTCGCAAAAAAATGACATTTGGCGACCAAATATTAATTAGTCGCGAATGATCATTATTTTTGGCGACCAAAAAATGAGTTGGTCGCAAAACGTTGTATGCTTTTGCCGACCAACTATAAATTTGGTCGCGGAAGGTCACATATTTTTTGGGGACCAAAAATTTGGTCGCCAAAAACTTATTTTCAGCAACCAAAAAAAATTATTCGCCAAATTAGTACTTTTAGCGACTAATATTTTAGTCGCCGTTGATTAAGATTTGGTGACTAAAAAAATTTGTCGGGAAGGTACCTTTTTTGCGACTAATATTTGTCTTTTGGTCGCCAAAATTTTGAGCGCCAAACACCATAATATGAAAAAAAAAAAAAAAAACAAAAAACAAAACAAAAACCCCTTTACACAATGGATCTCTGGTTCTCAGTTTATTTTGGAGAGAAAAGAGTGAAACGAAGGAGAAAGCAAGAGGAGGGGGTTCGATCTATATATGCAATTGACGCGAAGCTCATTGATTGTTCTCTAGAGTAGATTGATTATTATTGTTGAAGATCGCACATCACCGATTCGGCATAAGATCGAAATCGAATCGACTTTCTTATTATGAGGTTTGACAAGCTGCGTTGCTCTTCCAATCTCAGCCACTTCATCACTGGCCTTCTCGTCTTCATTCTTTATTATTCCTTTCAATTAATCTCCAATTTTTTGATTCCTATACATCCCGAATTCTTCATCTTCTTCTTGTTCTTCTTCATCATCAAACCTTTGCTTTGCTTACATTCCTTTTTTTCCTTTTTCCTTTATGGATCTCAAAGATTCAATCTCCAATAACTTTCTCGACTGAAGAGATGGAGGGAGCAAAACGGAGAAGAGATGGAGAAGAGAGAGGGTTCGAATGAGCAAAACCGCAGGAGAAGGGTTTCAATCTCTCTTGATATTGCATTCTCCACCCAATGTTTTCTTTGAATTCAAAGGTTTGTATTCCGACTTTGATTAATTAGATGTTTTGGTGTTTTTGTGAAGTGAAGGTGCACTCTCTGCTTAATGTTTTGATGTTCATTTTTGGGATTCTTTGTTGAAATGAATGATATGAGTTTTCTGAGGTTTCACATTAGGGCTATGGTTCTCAGATCTTTCGGAGCATTTTTATTTTCTGATACTTGTTTGAGTTTGAGATTTCATGATGCTTTGGGATGATTAGTTGTTTTTGAATGGGACACTTGTGTTCCTCATTTTTTCTATGGGGTTTATCATTATGTTGGCATTTTGTGAATGATTTGTTGGGTATATGGGGTGAAGATTTAATCTGGAGAGTTTCTGGGTTGAGGAGTTGTGATTTTTAAATTTAGGTTTTAAATGGCCACTTCTCTGTAAAAATTGGTCTGTTGGTATATTTGGGACTGTGTAAAGTTTAGGTTTTTCAATTTTTGTTTGTGTCCATGTATCGATGAGAAATGGAACCCTTATCTAACCTATTCTTAGCAATAAAGTCTCGCATCATGTTGCATGAGACATCCAACCACATGATTGGCTTGCACTTTCAAGTTTCAATAGTTTTTATTTTCTCCTTATGACTTTCATGGGTTTTGAGATGGCCTGAACCATTGAGCTGTGTCTAATTTTCCAAAAGCAATAGACTAATGGAAATTGCTTATGGCTAATTGAGATTGAAGAAAAATAGCACTTTTAGTTTTGTAGAATAAGAAATGCAGGAAATCAGAAAATGGGATTTCATTATTTAATAAAAAAATCAGGTATTAAATCTTGTAAAAAAAATTATTTGTAAATTTTGATTTTAGTTTTTTTTTTTTTTTTTTGTTCTAGGTGTAATTAGATAATGATGATTGAAGGCCATTGGGCCCAATGGATCTTCATAAGGTAATATCAATTAATCGCCAATAATATCAAACTAATTTTTTCATTTTTTAGTGACTTTTGTGATGTTGAATTTCTATATTGCTTCTTTGTATCATTTTTTTGATCGCAATCAAAATGGAACAGAATATAAGTACTTATTTCATTTGGTTTGTTCTTTTTTCTCATTTGACAATGCCATTGCCTAATAAAAAGAGCAATTAGTAGAATATGTAGAGAGAAAAAAAAAGTGCAATGATGTGAGTAATTTTTAAATTTTTTTGGATACATAACAGTGAATTACTCATTTTGGCTGGTTTAATACATTTAACTAGAAGGAGATGGGATACATTGCGTCTTAGGTGGGGTTTCTTCAAGCATTGTTTGGACTTATACTTGCATTTCTTTTCTTGCATCTTGATCTGATAGTGGTGTTTGTTGTGAGTTTTACACCAGTTTTCTATGCATTCAGGTATTATTAATTAAGCTCAATTGTATTGTTGCAGCTTGGGGACTACTCAACTACTGGTTTGTTCATTTTAGATTGGAACATCATACAAGAACTACTTGTTTTTCTATACTCTAAATTGAGAATTTTTAGTCTATTTGAATTTTAGGGCATTCTTTGGGAAAAGTCTGATGTAACAAGGGAAAGCTACAAATTACAAGAATTATCAGAACATCACCTTATGAGGCGAACTACAAGATAAAGTTGTGGCTTACTTTCTCTGTTAAGAGTTAATGAATTGGAGATTATTTTTCTTGAAGGGTGATTATGTTGATTATATTGTCTTTTATTTATACAGGAATGCAAACAAATGGAAAGGGGTAGTACTATGAGTTATTCCAAAATACCAGATTGGGGAATCCCATAATTCTCGATTTTCAGGTTTGTGCTGTGTTGCATGGTATATTTTGCTTCTATTAATTATAATTTATATAAAGGAAACAAGGTGTTTATATGAGCGTAGTTTGTTTTCCTTATTTGATGAAAACCAATATACTCATAGATGGACATTCCTCATAGTTCACATAGTTAGTTTTGTTTTTTTGTTTAATTAATGACTTTTGTGTGTTTGTATCTATATCATTGATTTTTTTATTTTTTGGGTGCAATGTATCATTGATTTCATGTGATAAGATCAGTTCTTTTTTGACATGTATATATATATATATATATATATATTGTAATTCAGATTCTCTCATCAGGCCCAATCTTATGATTATATTGTCAGTGTTGGTTTGGAGAAAAAAAAAGGATTTTGGTTCTTTACTTTGTTTTGATAATCTTTCAATCTACTTATGATTTATGTCATTCCTTGTAGGCATCTTGGAATTTATTCTTGGTGGTGGAAAATGTATTTATACCCAGAATTGGAACAATTTGAGATCAAAGCTTAAAAAGCCAGTACTGACTTATTCAAATGTATGCTTCATCTTATGTTTTGATATTGCTATGCCTTGCTTCAGGGCAGCCCATTTGTTATTCTCCCTAAAACTTTTCTCTCTCTTTTCCTCTAAAAACTGGAGTTCTATCTTTCCCTCTTAATGCTTAGATGGAGTTCATTATACTATTGTGCCAAAATATAATGCAAGAGATACTTGTTTCGAAAATATTTTACATTGCTCTGATATTGCTTCATCTAGTCGGATTACATTGAGAGGTGAGTATAATTTTTTAGTATCTTCATCTTTTTTAGTGTTTTGAATGTAAAATATTTTTTTTTTCTTGATGTGCTTTAAGGGCCTCCAGTTGCGGGAGCTTTACTATTCTTTTAATTCTTTGTTCTCAATGAATTGAATGTAAAGTATTTCTACCTAGCTTTGCTAATCTTGAAGTGCACCCTTATTGTGATTTCCTGTATTAAATATCTAAATGTCTCATGGGTGAAAACCAGGTAAAGAGCATTGTTGAGAGATAAAACAGATAATCACACAACTTGCTCTGTAAGTATGTTTTTCATAATTTAATTTTCAAATCACTAAAAGCACTTAATTTTTTTTTTTTTTTGAAACAAACTACTATTGCTGTGTTGCTCTTGAGTTGGATGTTGCTTGTGTTGAGTCTTTTCCTTGGGTTTGACCTTGCAGTTTGCTGCCTTGCTTCACCTTGATTGTTGAAAGTTGAACTGGTTTGGTCCCAATCATCTGTGGGTTATGGTTTGGTCCCAAGATTTTCATTTGTTATTAAAAATAATTAAAATGCAGCATGTTCCTAATACAGATTTGCATCTATGCATCCAACCAATTCAACTTGCTTTGTTTTGTACCTAAGAAACAAAATCTAGGACAAAAAAACACAACCATAAATGATTAATAATATATATATAAGATTAAAATCTGATGATAGTTGCAGCTGTTGCTTGTATAATGCTCATACTTCAAGGTCGTTTGCCTATTTGTCCTCTTATGATTAGGCTTCTTAAATACGATATTCTATAGCTATCTTCACTATATATACCAATTGAAATTGATCATTGTTTTGAGTTAGAAGAAAAGGGTACCATAAACTTAGTATTCCCAAACTTCATCATTCTTCATTTTTCTTCTTCTAGTTAAGGAAAAAGTTACTTTTCTCCTGGTGATTATTATGCTAATTCTTTCACTTGAACCTTTGTTGTAGATCTCAAAATCATATGAATTCTTATTATAGCACAGGATTATTGTTTGAATGCATGCATGGCTTCAAACCCTAAAATTCATGAACTCTCATCAATTAATTAAATATTTATAATTTTGGTTTAAACCTTACATAATGATATTCCCAAAGTGACAGCTGAATCTAAGGATGAGACTCCAATTTCATGTTGAGGGGATGCATTGATATTTTACCTTTTTTTTTTTTTTTTTACAAATATAAGTTCGCCTTTAAGGTCTTGTGGTTTTCTAGAATTTGTTAGTTCCACAATTTTTGTCTTTTAAATTTGTTTTGTGTCTTTTATTTATTAGCGCCTATGTGTGGTTGTGTCGCTTTAGTGGTTTTTTTGATTATTTTCATTGGTGGGTTTGTTGAATTTCGTGTTTCCTTGATTTGGTTCGAGTGTTTGGATGAAGTGTGGTGGATATGATTTTCATAACAAAAAATCTGCTTTCTCTTCCTCTTGCCCCCACCCAGCTGTTGCTTCTTCTTCTCTCTCTCTCTCTGTCTCTCTTCCTTTGTCTCTCTCTACTTCTGCTACTTTTACCAGACCAGGGCAAAGCTTTTCATCCTCTTCACTTTATTGTCTTGCTTTTTCTTTTTTCCTACTCGATAATTGTTGTTTTTGAAACTTGGATGTTCATATTATATATATTTGTTTGTTTAATGTTAGTATTTTAATGTTGGATGCTCTATTTTTTGGTTTTTGAAATTCTTTAAATTTTTGCTTAGTCCATTTCCAATCCTCGCCTATACTTTTACTCAAAATTATGCTTTTTTATATCATTTTGAATTTCTATATTGGTGTGTAAGCTAAAAGCAAGACATTGAAGTACATAACTAGAGGAGCAAATAAGCCTTTTGTTAACATATTAAATTTAAATTTTGTTCATTAATTGATATCTGTGAAGCCTCTAGTTAGAATTAAGAGGAGCAAATAAACTATCTTCTAAAATCACAAATCAGAGTAGTGGGATTCATGTAAACAGTAACACTCTGAGCGTACTCTGTTGAAAATGCCAGACTTCTGACATTTTGTACCTGAATTTAAGAATTGTGCAATAAAATGCCATTCCTGTTTGCTTCTTTTACTTTATTTTTATACTGCTTTCCTGTGCTGTACTAGTTGCCTTTCTAAATTGGTACCATGGTGGTGGTCAACGTGAGTGATTTTGATGTACATTCTTACTGACCTATGCAGAATGTACATCATTGTCGAGCATTCCTCGTGGTAAATGGTATTGTAAATTGTTAAAATTTACCATCACCTACCACCACTACCACCTCACCTACTCCACTAAACCTAACCCACTACACCACTACCACCTCACCTACTCCACTAAACCTAACCCACTACACCACTATCACCATCCACTACACACCATCCACTACACCTACATCTATATAAGGAACCATTTGTAATAGACAGTAAATCAAACAAAATATATCAATCAATAATACAGTATTTTTAACATGGTATCAGAGCGGGTTTAGAACCTAGTATTTTCGCTTCCCCGGCGGGCGGCAACCTCACCTTAGCCGCCCGCCGGACCTCAGCCTAGTCCGACTAGAATTTTCTACACATACCTTGAAATTTCTTCGAGTCCACCACCTTCACACCCAACTCCTTCTGAAACTGCATAGCAGACGAATTGGGCTCTGCCGAAGCACCCATTGGGAAGAAAGACTTGATGGTGTCGACAATGGCATCGGAGTCCATCGATGGCGACAAGAAGCTCGAGTTGTTTTCGTTTTCATCGTTACCCATCTACTGATCCTGAATCTCACATCTCGCAACGACAGTGTCTTCAGTACCCATCAAAGCATTTATCTCTCTCCTAGAAGAAGAAGAAGAAGACCCACCAAGTTGTTGTTGTTGTTGCTGCCCCTGTGGCTCTTGATTTTGCCCAAAACTTGCATTTGTTGAAGCCACAGATCCACATGCCTACATAGGTACTCATTCACCTCACACCATTATAATATATTATAATATATTATACAACGCAATACCACCTCAAACAAATCACCGTGGGAACACCATAGTTTGCTCTCACGTGGGAACTTTTCAAAAACAAAACCAGCACACAAGTTTTCATATACCACCAAGGATGTTTGCATTAAAAAAAAAAAAAAAAAAAAAAAAAAAAACAGCTGGCTCTGATTTGCACCTCAATACTCTTACTTTTCCTCGTGGGCTTGTTCCCACCACACTATTATACTATATTCTATTATTATTATTATTATTATTTAAAAAAAAAAAAAAAAAACCATTGCAGGTTTTCACAAAACCGTGGGTCACGAAACCTTGTTTTCATTATCTTTTCTTTGCACAAAAAAAAAAAAAAAAAAAAACATCATCCACAGGCGGGATTTTTCTTCTCTACTCTGCCGCCGGCCTTTTCTTCTTGCCTCCGTCCTGGGCGGCTCTTGCCGGTGTTGCCTCCGTGTTTCCCACTCCACTGGGCATGATCACTACTCCCTGCTCCTCCACTGCAGAATATGGCGGACCTCCAAAACGGAACATCACGGTGGCCTTCCGCTTCAGCTCCTTATTTTCAGCCTTCAGCACACTTATCTCTGCTCGCGCATCTTTATACATGCGCTGGAGCAGAGCCAGTTGGCCGTTTAAATGCTGCACCTCATTTGTCCTACTCTGCAGCCGGTTCGACAAGTTTGTGACCGCCGTCATGCTTTCCACACATGCCTTCAGAGTATACTGATTGGCCTCAATATCAGTTTGCACCGCCATTTTTTGCTCCACCGACCGCATCGGAAAGTTCAACGGAGCAAAACCAGCGGTGTTTGGTTGAGGTTCACTGGCCACCACACCAGTTATTTCTCTTGTGGGCTCGTTCAGTTCTGGAAAGAGCGTGAGCAGACCACGGGAAGAGGAGGCCATGTTTTGAGTCGCTAGACGGGAAGAAGAGGCCATGTTGCTGAGTGTTTCAGAGACGGGTTGGTTACCGAGTATTACAGAGTTTCTCTCTCGGCAAAGGAAGAGTTTTTTTTTCAGAGGATTTTCAGAAGTTTTTTGTCTGCCTCAGCCTCTGCCTCAACCTTGGTTTAAATAGCCAGGGCCGATCCGCGCATCGCGCGCCACTTGACGCCAGACGACAAACGGGCGCGCCAGCCAAGGCACTCACGTGCCACGCCATCATCATGTCCGGCACACTTTTTTATGGATTGGGCACGCCTTTTGATGGCACGCCTTTTGAAAAATTGGGCACACCTTTTGAGGGTGCGCTTTTCAAGGGTCCGACAAGACTCTGTAAACTGTCCCGACATTGATTCCGGTTAGCTCCTTCATGGGTCCGACAAGACTCTGTAAACTGTCCCGACATTGATTCCGGTTAGCTCCTTCATGGGTCCGACAAGACTCTGTAAACTGTCCCGACATTGATTCCGGTTAGCTCCTTTATGGGTCCGACAAGACTCTGTAAACTGTCCCGACATTGATTCCGGTTAGTTTCTACAAGGGTCCTGCAAGACTCCGTAAACTGTCACTGTCACAACATTGTCTGCTACAACGGTCCGACATGACCCCATAAACTGTCTTCTACATCGGTTTGACACCACCATACAGTGTCCTCTACAACGTTATGACACCACCATACAGTGTCTTCACCAACGGTCTGACACGACCATACAGTGTCTCCTATCCTTTTTTTTTTATGTATTTTCTTGTTTTGTTCCTCTCTTCAAACTCAAGTTGGTTAGTTTCTATCCTCCTTGAGTTTGCGGGGGGCTGTTAGAATTTACCATCACCTACCACCACTACCACCTCACCTACTCCACTAAACCTAACCCACTACACCACTACCACCTCACCTACTCCACTAAACCTAACCCACTACACCACTATCACCATCCACTACACACCATCCACTACACCTACATCTATATAAGGAACCATTTGTAATAGACAGTAAATCAAACAAAATATATCAATCAATAATACAGTATTTTTAACATAAATATTGCCAGAACATGTTCCAAAGGGAGAAGTTTGTGGAGCATAATGCTAATGCTGTAGCAGCTGGAAGAGTTTTAGGAGTTGATCTTATTGAACAGATAACCAAGCGCTGCATTCGAATTGTCAAAAATCCAGAAGATGCTAAGGTCATTGCATGTGTTTTGTGCAGGTACTGGTTACGCTATACAAGATTAATTGTCGATCCTTAGATTTTCTTCATGATTTTTATTGCTATTCATTCTGAGTCTGACATTGTGCTTATATTAAACTTTACCTTTAGTTAATATCATCCTTTATTTATTTATTTTTTAATGTTCTTCATTTGTTGGTTTATCTAGAGGTTGATGTTTTTCAATCTGCTTTATGCAGAGGTTATCAGTTTGGAAAATTTGGATTTGGTCCACACACAGTACTAGTTTGTGATCAGGTACTCTCTGTTCTTTATGTTAGTTCCTTCTTTTTTTAATTTATTTATTTTTTCATCCGAGTTACAAAGTGATTTGAATCATAGTAGTCAAATTATGAATCAAAATTTCCTTTTTGTTGAATTGTGAATTGATTTGGGTTGCAAACCGTAAAGATTCTGTTTTAATTTTTGATACATAAAAATATATCTAAACATATAGATATTAAAGATACACTATAAATAAATGAATTGCTTCTTTTAAATGATGGGCATGGGTGTAATAGGGAAGATGCTTCTGTCTATGTTTAGTTTCATATATTACGAATAACAATCTTTTTAAATTAATGGCGTCTGAAATCTAACTCCTTTTTGACCATGCTTTTGCTACTAAGTATAGAATGAAGAGTGTTCCTGTGGTCGATCTAGGAGAAAGGAAGATTGATATCATCGTCATAATCTGCTGTTATTCACATGTTGGAGGAATGCGCCGGTCTTTTACCAGTCTAGTGTTATTTAATTTTTCTTGTGCAGTTGGATGAACACTCATCCTATGAAAGAATTTGTTTCCGTGTTTAAAGAAGGTTCCTTCTGAGGTAGGTACCTATGACCTCCAAATTCCTGTTTTTTTTTTTTTTTTTTTTTTTTTTTTTTTTCGTTCATCTCATTATGAAATTTTATGGTGTAGATTATGGAGAAACTTGTGGGTCATTCACAACATTGGATGTTCTTGTTAAGAACTATTTTTCTATTTAGTTCACTATCCATAGAAAATCCTAAATGGTTGAGAAGTGCTGTGTTGGGTTGTGTTTAATTTGATTTTTTCTTATGATCAGTAACAACTAATTTGATCTGCCTCTTCCTGCAGACTTCACAATGAAAAAAAAGTCTGTTATGTCCCCTTTTGCTTTCTGTTGTCTGTCATGCTGTCTACCAAGTCTGTAGACATTTTTTTGGACATCATCACATACTTAGCTATGTGGCACATAATCTAGAGCAACTAGATGTAGTAAGTTCATTATTTATAGGATATGTGCAACTGTCTAGGATTGCTTGAGAGAATATAGATTTGTCCATATGGCCTGAGGATAATTTTTGAGAATTGATAGTCACTCTACTTTAAACTTCTCACACTCCAATTTTTGTCTTTTAGCCTTTCACAAGGGGAGTGTGAGAAGCTAGATGTGGAATGTTAACAATATCACTCTTAATTTTTTGGTGGTGCTGTTGCAGGATCTCTAATTGCAGCTGGGCCAGTTCAAGTAAGCCTTACTTTCATCTCTATAATTGGAATTGCTAAAATAGCCTTGTATTTTGTTTTTCTATAACTCCTGTTGATCCTAAAGGTAATCTCAGTTCTTAGTAGTTCTTAAAGTCCCACCAAACTTCATTCTAGCTACAGTTAGAGAGGTTCTTAAAAATTTCTTCAAAAAATCCAAAAATCCTTCATTTTTAGCAATTGTTTTATCTCCAAGAATGTATGGGGCTTCACTTACACAACCGTTTAGCTGACATGATCAATATAAAAAATTTTGTTATGCGCAACCTTGTCACTTACTCTGCAAATGACAGTGAAGTGAATGTTCTACTTGTGTTACTATTTTTAGATTGTGGTATCTATAAGATCCATGTAATACTTATGTTAATTTCTTTTTTGATTTACCAGCTCATTATAGCAAGTTTCAAGCAGATAGCAAATATCCAAAAGATCAGCAAATAGGTACTCGACCTAGTTTGTTGCAGAATATATCTTATGCATCAGCAAAGAAGTAAGGATTCAGCATGCTGATTTTTGGAAGCCCAGATCTGGCCAGAGGTATCTTGCTTCTTGCCTTCTCCACTGCTTTGTTGGAAACGTGGAAATCCAAAAGGTTGATTTGGCTACAATTTCACAAGAGGGACACGGAGATGTAACTCAAGGAGTAACTCGAATATTAAGTATGTTTCCTTTCTTCATCTTGTCTTCTAGATGCATGATTCTGAATAACTTGGATTTTTATTCAGTTTCATTTACAAATCAATACATCCATTGTTACATGACACACTTTGTGCATCTTACATGGTTCCTATCTTTCTAGTTGATATAGGTGTATGTTTAATGGAACTCGACAGAAATGGGGTCTCTTGGTGAAGGATCCATCAAATTTATAAACCTTTGGACACAAGGATACATAACACTAATGTTGTGTTTGGATCTTGGATTTGTGAAGGGAAAAGGAAAGGGAAGAAATTTGTGGAAAAATTTTGCTTCTATTTCATTCACTTTTCCCTTCCCTTTTTTCTTTTTTCTCTACAAATCCAAGAGTTTCCAACTTTTGTTCTCCTATACCCTAGGGTAAAACTTGTGTTCTTAGCTTACAGGCACTTAATATGAGTACCTCATTCATCTCAAAGTCTCAATATGTCAGGAAAATGAACATATTAAGATAGTATCAGTGTCATGTTGTGTTCAACAGAGTTTGATTATGCATTTTGAGGTGTCCCTGTAACATAATTCTAGGCACTTTGGAGAAAGTAAAGAGGTTGTTCTTGCAAGGATGGACGAATGCCCTTATGATGAGTGTTATGTATCAAAGCTCCAGTTCCATTGACTATTTTGTATTAAAGCTTGAGTCATGACAGTAAAATTTTGCCTTACTAATCAAATTGATCATTCAACAGTGTGTTCTGCTTATGTAGTTAAATGATTGATTTCTATTCTTATTGTAGTTTAGCCAGTGTGAGACCTAGTGCTTTGATTTTTGGAGTCTTGAACCTTGATTTGATTGGTTTCACTGTGCTGTGTTACCAATCGTGGTTTCTTGATATCCAAAATTTTGCTTTTGCCTTAGTTAAATGTTTCTATGATGCATTCTGCTTATGTAGTTAAATGATTGATTTCTATTCTTATTGTAGTTTAGTGAGTGTGAAATCTGGTATTTTAAGTTTTAGAGTTTTGTACCTTTATTCTATTGCTTTAGTAGTTATTGTTTAGTAGTTGTGGTGACAATAATGTGACAGCTGTTATGGTCAATTATGAAACTATGAGTGTTTAGTGATGGTTTACTTATAAAGATTACTTGAGGTAAATATGAACCAAATTGTGTGCTCTATGTCCTTGATACTTAAGTTGTGATTGCTTCCATTGAAAGTGCGTACCTGTTTTTAGGTCAGCAACTCAGTTTTTCAAAGAATCCTGCTATAGTGTCAAAATTGTGAACAATTATAATAAGCAGTCAATGAAATGACTAAACCTTTAATATTCACAGCCTGACCAACACTATATTTTGTTTAGTTAGTCTTAATGTTTTGAGCCTTCGTAAAAACTTGCCAAATTATTGTATCTGGAGGAGGTTGCTCTGTTGGCTCAGCATCAAGGTAAGTTGGTTGTGCAGTTTTAGTGCCTTGGTAATTTTATCTACAAGTTCTATTAAGGAATTTGATGTCTAAGTCCTATGTTTCCTGGAAAATGAACAACTTAACAAGTGACTATGTCTGTGGAAGATTGTTGAAAACTCTGTGATTTATCTCGTTTGTGTTTTTGTGTTTGTAACATGTTTAATGAATTAAAAATAAATAAATTTGAAAGGGCATTTAGATGCCCCATTGATATGATATTGTTCTATTATTCTTTATAGAGCATGCAATTACAAAAGTTAGTTTAGAATTGGAATCAACATTTTTAATCAGCAGAACAATAACAGTAGACAGAAATTATGTGATTTGTTGAAATTGCATTAACTTTCTGTTTGAAGAAAGCTGAAGTATTTTTATTTCTTTTCAAATTGGAGTATTGTGACATTGTTTGATTGAGCAAACCAAATAGGATGTGCTGTGGATTGAACATTTGGGTTCATGCCTTGTCTTTCAGGAGGTAATGATGCTTCTCACTCAGCTGAAGCTACAGCCCGTAGAGGATCAAGTAGTTTTGCTCGCCCTGACGTTGATATGCATTCTAGATCAGGAATGGCAACTCTCTCTACTATTGGTGCTGTTGCATCTGCAATGGGACTTGTAGTTGAGAAGTCTAGCAAGGTTGTTTGCTCTAAACCTAAATTTCCTTCTAACTTTGTATTCTATGTCCTTTAAATTTGACTTTAATATTGGGTAGTTGTTTCTTGCAGGGTATACTGTCAGATTTTGTAAATAATTTTATATATTTATCATGCTTCTCTGATAAATTTTCCAATTATGTTTCTTTATTAGGTGCCTGACATCGCTACTACTTTGATGGATGCGAAGCTTGGCACGGAAGGGCGCAAGGATCTTTTTGATTGGCTATCAAGGCAACTTAGTGGATTAAGCTGTGTTGTTGAAGGATTAAATATTTTTGGATGGATGTGTATGGATAACAAATATTAGTAGTTTTATTTGTTGATAGCTGCGCATGGATAACAAATAGTTATGTTTCGATTTGTTATGCTAGATGGATGTAACTTGTTAATGAAAACTTAGAATAGTTGTATTGTGTCGAATGTTAATGAATTATGTATTGTGTCGAATGTTAATGATTCAGTTAATTTGAATGATGCTTTAAAATTATAGGTTTATTATGGATTGAATGAATTATTAGGAATTACAGGTGTATTGTTTTCCTGCTTTGGCGGCCAATTTATTAGTGGCGACAAATAAATTATTTTTTTTCACAAAAAATGACAATTGCTGACCAAGAGTTTTGGTCGCAAAAAATACATCTATTGCCGACCAAAACAGCTCTTGGTCGTGGAAACTCACTTTTGCCGACCAAAAGTTTTGGTCGCGAAAAGTAACAAACAGTGACCAAAACCTTTTTTGGTTGTGGAATGTCACAATTGACGATCAAAATTTTTGGTCGCGGAATGTCACGATTGGCGATCAAAATTTTTTGGTTGCGGAATGTCACGATTGGCGACCAAAATTTCTGGTCGCGAAATGTCACAATTGGCGACCAAACTTTTTGGTCGTTGAATGTGATAATTGGCGACCAAACTTTATAGTCGGGAAAATATCACTTTTTGCGACCAAAGTGTTTTGCCGACAAAATAAATTAGTCGCGGTAATTAAATATTAGCGACCAAAAATTTAGTCGCGAAATCCAACTTTTGCCGACCAACCACAATTTTGGTCGCGAATTACTTTTGCCGACCCTCAATTGGCGACCAAAGTAGCGACCAAAAAAATTGGTCGCGAATAACTTTTGCTGACCAAAAATTGACTTTTAGCGACCAATTTTTTTGTTGCCAAAAGTGTTAATTCTTGTAGTGTATGATACCCTGTCTTTTAAGGCCTTGCCTTCTGCAACTGAAGTGGCGATCTTTCCAATATGTTTTTTTCAACCAAGAGACTATTCTCAAAAATACTTGTGCCAAAAACATATAATTCATGGTAGAAAAATGAAAGAGAAAAAAAGGGACACACATGAAACAGACTAGAAACTTCCTTCATGGTTACAGAAAGTAACTCCGCTACAGAAAGTAAAAATGAGAAGCGATATCTATTTCATAATATAATAATTTCACATCATCGATTGAGTAAGAAAAATTTTAAAAAAATTAATTTATATAATATTACATTTACGGATCTCATAAAAAGAAGGGGTTATAAAGAATCACTTAAATTAGGGCCGGCCTACCACTCAATGTGGCCTAAAGTGAAATGTTCTTAGGAAGCTTTTAATATATAAATATATATTCAATTAATATTATTAATCTTGAAGTTCTTTTTTTTTTTTTTTTTTTTAAATTTTTGTAAGGGTTATAAAACAAAAAGAAATGAAAATTGCTATAAGTTATCATGCAACTAGAGCTTTACACATTTAAAATGAAGTCTATGCTAGGGAGAAAAAAAATTGAAGACCATAAATCTCATCTCAACCTATTCTAAATTGGTGGAGTTTTTTTTTTTTTTTTTTTTTAAATATGAAAGTGAATCCTTTTACAATTATAGACGGGATATTTTTTAAAATATGTGGATTTTTTTTTTAATAATATGAACTTTAAAAAAATAGAATAGGTACTTTACATATATAAACTAATCCACATAGGCATTTTCTAAATCTGTGGAACTCGTATTATGTTTATGAGTAGAATTTATTTATATTTTTTTGTTGTTGTGTGGATGTCTTTTTCATAAAAAATAAAAAGGTCTTATTAATGAGTGTCTTAATAACATTAGCTAAGAAAATTTAAAACAAGACCCCTATATATAGGGGCAACTCTACATGTAAGGGTGGGTGTTCAATTGAACACCCTAGAATTTATTTATTTATATATGTTTGTAATTCAACCCAAAGCTTTATGTGAAACACTTTAATCCACTTTCTAAACACCCAACTCAGTTCAATATCTATCCCAGCCCACTTTCCTATGCAACCAACCCAACCTACCGCAGCCCATAACCTTTAATCAATATACGTGCTTTGTGAAGCGAACACACAACATGTTTTGCTTCCTCAGCCTGTGCAAAGTACCTCTTTGATAAAATTGTGTGATTTTGCAACCCTCAACAAGTGTATCACTTGAATGTTAATGTTGATAAGTAGTTTTATAGCTGATCTCAATTTGTATTAAAGGAGCTTTCTTCATTTTTTTTTTGTCATGTGAGTGATAAAAATAAAATATATTTATGTAAATTTTTGTATCTACATTTTATTTTTTGAAACAATGATATCAATATATTAGAATTTTATTTTATTTATTTATTTGTGCATGATTTGAAAAGTCAAAAAATTAAATTTTTGAATGTCTACCCTGAAAAAAATTTGTGGACTACCCACTGTGAACACTTTGAAAAAAATTCCTCGAGTCACCAATGCCTATATATCACATTATTTTGTCACTATTATATCACTCGGTATATTATTTTTATTAATTCCTTAATTATTATATCTCTAAATAAGAAAATCAATCATAAATGTCCATATAAGTGGTGATGCAATCCAGTGAAAAAAATCCAATAACATATAATCTTTCTCAATTTAAAATAATTGTACATTTTTTATAATACATACTTTTTCAAAAAATAGACAACCATTTCAAAAGAGTTAATAAATGAATTTAAAGCACTCTTCAATAAAATTAAAAAATAAAATTATCTTATTACTTTTCAATGGACGTCTTGTGTAATTTTGAGAAAATGGGATCTTCAAGTGGGGGCCTAAAGTGCAAGCTTCACTCGCTTAGGCTTTAAGCCGGCCCTGATTTAAACAAGAAGAATGAGATTATAGGCAGACGATTTTTTATCACCTATTGACAATGAGAGTAGTGCCCTAAGTGAATGCAACAAAAAGACCTAGAAATAACTAATAATAAAACAATTCATATATTGACATTAAAACAAACAAAGTCTTAAAACAACAAACATCATCACCTGGAGCATTCACACTCGAAACAAAGACTTACAGGGCATCCAAACAAATCTTGAATAACAAATGTCACCACCTGTAGCATTCACGCTTGAAACAAAGACTTATAGGGCATCCTATAGTTGCATAGCAAAAGCAATTTGCCTAATAATTGTTTCAAATATATATATATATATTAGAAATTTTATATCAAGCATATACTCTTGAATTGCCACAAAACCTCAGTTGACTTAGAGTATTACAAATTCCCAGTTTTAATTGTTAGTTCAGCTCACCATTTCTTCTTAATTATCCCGTCAAAAACAAAGCCTACTACTGCACAGAAACACTTCAAACAAGAAAATGGCCGAAATTGCGGTGCTCCATCTTCTAGCCAACTTTGCACCCTTCCTTCAGGGAGAGGTCAATTTGCTGAGCGGGGTTCGGGAAGAGATGGAAGACATTAGAGATGAATTTGAGCGCATGTCAGTTTTCCTCAAAGTTGCTGATGCTAAGGAAGTGTTGGAAAAAATGATTTTTGGGGACTTTAATTTAATATTAAAGTGTGGTGACTTTAATTAAAGATTAAAGTGGGTCCCAACCATCTATTGTGAATGGCCAAAAACTATTGAGATTTGAATGAGAAATTACCTCATGAAGTTAGCTTCACGGAAAAAAGGTAATGAAGTTTGTAACTCCTGCCTTTATTGCAGAGGTTAATGGTGCATTATGAACAGCCATAAAGGCTGGAGGCTCTTCCTCTCTCCCCTATACATGTATAAATTGAGATCCTCCTGTCAAGTCTCAAACACAGAAATTTTTACTTCCATTTCACAAGTCAGTTTGCCTGAAAGTTCCTACAGTGAGAGAGTACTGCCACTGTTTTGTTCACTAAGCTAGACAGAGAGTGCTTCTGCCGTAGCTGGTTTTGACCGTCGTATCCTGGGAGACAGACGGCGGGATTCCTCAAGCACTCGACCAGTGAGGCGGTGAAATCTGTTTTAATGAAACTGCTTCCGTGCAGGCTTTGGTTTCGTCTCTTTACCCTTTTATTGTTTTGTGTATTTCTGTTGAAATTTAGTTGTAATTATTAGCATGTGTTCTTAGTATATATATAATTTGATTTCTTCATAAATCTATTTATTTAATTTCAAAATTTGAACAACAGGAAGAAAGTGATCCTGAACTCAAAGTTTGGATCAAACAAGTCCGAGATGTTGCTTATGACACTGAAGATGTTCTTGACAAATTCAAGCTTCACCTTGTACATCATCGCGACAATAGATTCGGTGGTTTTCTTTGTAAGGTTTTCTACTTCGCCAAGACTTTAAAAGCTCGCCACCAAATTGCTTCTGAAATACAAAGAATCAAGTCCAAGGTCGTCAATATTTCCGAGGGACATAAAAGATACCATGATAAATATGGTATACTAGAGCAAGGCTCAAGGTCCACTGTTGTTAACAATTCATGGTCTGATTGTCGTGGCGATGCACTTCTAATCCAAGAAGCAAAGCTAGTGGGCATTGAAATGCCCAAAAGACAACTGATGGAGTGGCTTGTCCAAGGAGGTTCGGGGTTGAAAGCGATTTCTGTGGTGGGAATTGGCGGCTTAGGCAAAACAACTCTGGTTAAAAAAGTCTACGATGCTGCAGCCGTGAAGAAGCATTTTAACAGCCATGCTTGGCTCACTATTTCGGAGGCATTCGGGGTTGAGGATCTACTGAAGGACATGATTCAACAATTGTTCCGTGAAATCATGCAACCAGTCCCTGTTGGAGTTGAAACTATGAGCATTAATAGGCTAAAATGTCTGGCTAATGATTTTCTGCAGCAAAGGAGATACGTGGTTGTTTTCGATGATGTTTGGAATGTCAATGCTTGGGAGGCTATCAAACATGTGTTGCCTGACAACAATTGTGGTAGCCGTGTCATTCTCACAACTCGTTTCGCCCATATAGCTCCTACTTGTAGCGAAGAAACTGATGGTCATGTTTATACCTTGATGCCGTTGTCCCAAGAGGAGTCTTGGATGCTGTTTTGCAACAAGACTTTTCGGGGGAGCTTATGCTGTCCAAACTTGAAGCAAATTTCTCATCGAATCTTAAAAAGATGCGAGGGATTGCCACTTGAAATTGTAGCGATAAGTGGTGTTTTGGCTACAAAGGACAAACGCAGAATAGATGAATGGGAAATGTTTTATCACAGCCTTGGTGCTGAATTAGAGGGCAATGACAAACTAGAGAGTATGAAAAAAGCACTCTTTCTCAGCTATAATGATTTGCCTTATTATCTAAAGATTTGTTTCTTATACTTGAGCATTTTCCTGGAGGATCAACAGACATCGTGCGAAAGAGTAATTGAACTTTGGACAGCAGAAGGGTTTGTGAATGGTATTGAGGGGAAGACAATAGAAGAAGTTGCAAATGGCTACCTCGATGAGCTATTCAATAGGAGCTTGATTCAAGTGGAAAATAGACATCCAGATGGAAGGCCTTCTAAATTTCGTATTCACGATCTGATGCGTGAAATTATTGTTTCAAAGGCGAGAGAGCAAAACATTGTAATAACAATTTGCCGACAGGGCACAAGGTGGCTGGAGAAGGTCCGCCGCCTATTGATCCGAAGCACCTTGGATAATATGGAATATAGTGAGCGTTCTTCTCGACTTCGTTCTCTGTTTTTGTGGGGGCCAATGGATTCAATGCCTATTGCATCCTTGCGTGAGTTGTTTAGAAAAGGTTCGAGGCTGCTAAATGTGTTAGATTTGGGAGGTACTCCATTGGAGGCTATATCAGATGAAGTTTTTAAACTAATCCATCTTAGGTACCTAGGTTTGAGGAATACAAAAGTGAAGATGGTCCCAAAGTTGATTGGGAAGCTTGAGAACTTGGAGACCTTAGATCTACAAGGAACCTATGTGACTAAGCTTCCTGATGAAATCCTACGCCTTCAGAGATTGTGCACTCTCCTATCATTTCATTTTAAATCAAGAAGCATTTATTTTGAATTTGGAGATGTGAGTGGCTTTAAAGCTCCATCTCAAATAGGAAGCTTGCAATCGCTACAAGTGATATCCCTGATAGAGGCAGACCAAAGAAGTGGATGTGGGATTAGTATAGTAAAAGAGTTGGGGAGGCTAACCCAACTAAGGGAGTTAGCCATTTGGAATTTAAGAAGAGAAGATGGGGTGACTCTGTGCTCTTCCATTGAAAAGCTCAGCAATCTTCACCAATTAGATATAATTTCAACCAAAGAGGATGAGATCCTTGATCTGCAATCTCTGTCTCCAGTTCCCCGATTTCTTTAGCAGTTATACTTGACTGGACGTTTGGAGAAGTTTCTGCACTGGATACCTTCTCTCCATGGCCTTGTCACTTTAACTTTAGGGTGGAGCAAGTTAAGGGATGATCCTTTGCAATCCCTACAAGAATTACCCAATTTGGCTAAACTTGTACTTTTACGGGCATACGAAGGGGGGGGGGGATTGTGTTTCAAGGTAGGAGGGTTTCAGAGGCTTAAAGATTTATTTTTTTGTAGATTAAAAGGATTGAGATGGGTGAGAGTGGAGGAGGGAGCAATGCCCCACCTTGAAACTCTAATTATCATGAATAGTGAATTGATGGAGGAGGTCCCTTCAGGCATTAAACATCTAACCAACCTTCAAACATTTGGGCTTTTTGCAATGTCTTAGAAACTGAGTTCAAAATTGGATCGAGATGTACAAGATGGGGATTTTTGTAAAATAACGCACATCCCTGAAGTTCAAATTGGGTACTTAGAACATGGTCAAAGGAAAATAAAGTTCCTATGAAGAGAGAAAGAAGGAAAGAGAAGAGCTCTCTCTAGATTAGATCGGTATCATAATAAGTAATTATATAAACTTACCCTTACCCAAAAAAAGTCTCTCTCTCTCTCTAGTTTTGAGAGCTTCTCTCTCTAAACTTTTCTTTTCCTAGGGTTTCAAAGCTTGCAACAGCCGGCGGTGGGGGAGGGGGTTTTCGGCGGCCTCCAGCCTCCTCTCCCCCTCCCCGTACCCCTCCTTCCTCTCTCTTTTACTTGCTTTGCTACAAATAACTTGGAAGCTCTAGCTTTCCACCCTCTCCCTCCTTTGTGAGGTGTTTCCTCCCTTCCCTCCATCAACTTCGGGAGTGGCTTCACGGATCTGCCATCACCACCGCCTCCACCCCTGCCGGTTTCTCAGCCCTCTTCCCCGCCGCCTTCACCTTTGTTGAACTCACCGACGCCATTGTTGATGGTAGTTTGCTTGGATGTGGATTTGGGTCTTGTTTTGTTTTGTTTTTATTTATTTTTTTCTTCTGTGTGTTTGTTGTTTTGGGTTTGTCTGGTTTGACACCCTCTGGTTTGGGTTTGTTTGGCTGATTTTCTTTGAGTCCATCAGTGCAGATTTGTTTCAACTTACCCCCTCTGTGGTTGGGATCTATGATATATCTTGAACATGCTCTATTGCCGAACTTTTATGATCGGCTCTACTTTGCAGTATGAGCACAAACACGTAGTGTGGGTTCGAATATTGTCATAGTTTTTTCTTCCTCTGTGCTTCTCGCTGTATTTTCACTTTGTTTGGTGTAAGTTTTGGGTTGGATGGACTCATGTAAATGCCGTTTGGCTTCTTGAATGAAATATTTCTTCCGATCAAAAAATAATAAGTAATTATTTCTTTTTCCTTTTTCTCAATTTTATTACATATTCTATAGATGATTTGTTTTATTTTTGCTCTAGATGATAATTGATAAGAGTAATTGATTGAACTCTATTTTACTTATTTATTTGACTCCAGAAATTTTTTTTAGGAGACATTTAAAATTTAAACTTTATGAATCTATTAATTTAGACTTTTCAAATCACCAAAAAAAAAAAAAAATATAATATATTGATATCATTATTTCAAAAATTAAAATATGGATAAAAACTTTTGTATAAATATATTTTGTATTTATTATTAGCGTGATAAAATGAGACTTTTTTTTTTCCCGCAATGTCTGGTTTCTAATTTGTGCAATAAGTTATAAAATAATTTTTTGATTTGTTAATAAATTGTGAACAAAATAGGTATAAGATTTGAGACAATAAATAAAATTCATGGATATGTATTTTACATTGGATTATTGTTTAAAAAAATTATATATACTAGAGACAATAATAAAAAGATTATAATAAAAAAAACAAAAAAAAAACTAGCACAAAAGAATCTTTATATAAATGGAAGCCTTGAGGTGTTGTTGACACAAAAAATGTCACAATTTTAATTTTCAAAAATGTCTTTCTAACCTATTTAAAACACAAAATTATATAGAGATGAATCTAGGACTAAAAACCAAAGACACTTACCAATTAAGCAGTACACAATATGTGTGATTGCAATTCAAAATCAAAATTTATATTTTCAAATTTAACAGCACAATCACCGGTTGGACAGACACCCCTAGTTAGTGTATATATATATATATATATGTATATATTAAGAATATTAATGACTACATATTCTTACCATATTTTATTGGGCCATTTACATACAAGTCCCATTTTGTGAACTTATAATCCACTAAGTCCTAAATAAAATTATTTGCTCCTTGAGGTCCCATTAATTTTTAATAGACCAATTTACCCTTCTAACAAACTCCAGGCAAACTGTTCAAGTCCTCCATCGACGGTTCCGAATGGAAGGATCTCAATGGCCACTTGGATTCGACCGAGAAGTGTTTGAAGGGTTGCGTCACTGAACTCGAATCGAGAGAGAAGAATTTGGAGTCTATTCGTGAATCAGTAATCGAAAGCAACGAAGGGCTCGATTTGATTCAGAAATCGATCGAGTCACGCGTGCAAGAACTTGAGAGTAAAGAGAAGAGTTTTCATTCTTTCTAACAAGAACAGATTGAAGATTTGAAGTTGAAAGAGAAACAAGTCAATGTAATTTGAAGGTGGACCGAGGATCTTTCCCATAGCCATCAACATCGACCACCGACCACCATCGCCTCCTATCTTCCTCCCGCAACAACTTTTCTATTGGTAGTGATGCTAACTGTTCAGAAACATATTTTGATCAAATCAATTGCATGTTTGATTTTATTTCTGAATGAGATTAGATTCAAATCAAATTTCTGGTTTTGAAATTTGCAGAACACACTTCTCAATTAATAAGTCTCTTGGGTTTGATTTTACTTTCTTCTGTTTTTCGTTACTTTTCATTTAGAATTTCCCTTTCAGTCTCTGTTTATGTGTGTGATCTAGGGTTTTTTGAAATTGAGAACCTTCTCAATTTATAATATTCTCAATTTTAATTATGAAAAAAATTGAGAAATTTCTCAAAATTGATAATTATAAATTTCCTAATTTTGAAAATATTTTCAGTTCATACTAGAAAAAAATTGAAAATTTTCTTAGTTTTGATAATTATAAATTGAGAACATTCTCAGTTTTGAAATTGAGAACATTCTCAGTTTTGAGATTAAAGGGCAAAACGTCTTTTTACCTCTAAATAGGACTTATTGGTTCAAAAACTTTTTGATAGGATCTAAGCTACCACTAAATATATAGATAGGACTTTTAGGTAATTAATCCTATTTATCATCTCATAAATAACAAACATGAGTTGTGATACTCATTAAACTAGTATGATATTGACACATAAGCTAATAACCAAATTATGGTAAGAAAAAAAATAGTAATTCTATCAATTTTGTTTTACAAGTTCATGGCTTACGAGTTGGGTGTTCAATGGAGTGGAATTAGTGTTTAACCAAGTAAGTTAGGTGTTCAATAGAGTATTTAGACTTAGAGAATGAACAATTTTAACATATATATACTAATTTATTATATAAAAAAATAACAGCATTTTTAATTGCATACCGAAAGGGTAAAGCCACCAGTTCCAGAGAGAGAGAGAGAGAGAGAGAGAGGCGAGAGCCTCTCTATGTCACGACCCCAAACCGCCCCTAGTAGTTTGGTGCCATGATGGCCAGTAATCCGAGATTACTGAAGGCCAACTTTCAAAAGTTTAACACAATCAGAGTATAGTATATGGGGCTCACAAATGCGGAAGCGATAAATCAAAATACAAGTGGTCCATAAGAGCTGTGTATAGATCAAATGTAATAGCGCACATGACATAGTTTCAAACTTGGTTGATAATAACGAAATACATATCAGAATCTTGATCAAAAGGCTTCTAGAGCCGACTTGTGCAAATACAATGATTACAAGCCAAAGAAGCATAATCTTCAAGATTCGCCGACGTAAACACAAATTTTTCTGACATAGAACAAGTCAAGTTGACATGACTGGAATCCAAAACAAGCTTTGCAAAACACATCTAGGCGTCACCGTCGTCCTGCTCATCACCTACATATATATAGAGAGGGTGAGCTTGGATACTCAGTGAATGGTACTAGTAATAAAGGTTTTGCATGAATATAGCCGAAGTCTTTCAAAACAAAACATGCCAAAACCATACGAACATTAGCCGAGATCCTTTCAGAGCAAAACACATCAAAACTTTATCAAAATAGGAGATGAACCGTATTCATCTATCAAGTCTTACAATTCTCAAGGGATGCTTACTGGCATCGGCAAAACACAAATCAAGCTTTCCGAACAAACAAATCCACGCGGTAAACCATCAGTAGCAAAACAAAGACTGCACGATCCGTAATCGATTACTGCACGATCCGTAATCGATTAGTCAAAGGTACTACGAAAGTTTATAGTCCTCCAGCACAAGGGACTTGTGTTACTTAAGCCCGTAGCTCTTTTTAACACGATGGTCTTATGTTACTTAGGCCCGTAGCCCGCTTTAACACAATAGTCTTTCCAAGAAAGGACCGTATCCTTTTATACTTAGTGCTGCGAAAGTTTAGAGTCCTCCAGCACAAGGGACTTTTTATACTTGGTACTGCGAAAGTTTAGAGTCCTCCAGTACAAGGGACTTTTCAAGAATGACCTCAAAACAAAACTTAAACTTGATACATCAAACAGAGCTATTCATTCATGCTTAACAAATACTTTCGTCAAAACAAAGCAAAGCAAGTTTTATCAAAACAGTATAACATAGCTTTATTAAAGATACCACTCACATAGATCTCCTCGGTGTAGGCTCAAAGCAAAGATCAAGGACCTACAATCACGTGGCAATCACATTCTTAAAACAAGCTTTACATGCATGCAAATGATCCCGGCATTCTCACCAGATCCAAGTCAATTACAAAGCAAAACATGCTGGGAGTTTAAACACTGCTTTCGTCTCATGAAAACACACTGGGTACCAACCAGGTCTTTGCCGAGGTCCTATACCTCCTTGCCGAGGTGTGGTCCCGATGGCCTCATTCAAAAGCAAAGTCGGGAAAACCTGGGTTTCCCTTTGAAGAACATGAAGAACATGATGAACATGATCATGAAGAAGATGAATGCAAGATCATAACTTGTTACAAAAATCTGAGATTTCATGCCATGAGTTCAAAACATGGACCTGGGTACCCATACAAGAAGATCATGCAAGAACAACCACAAAACATGGTTCTTGTTCCAAACTTTCGGATCAAAACGAGACTTTTCTTCAAGAACACATGAATACTATTTTTCTCTTCCGAAACCAACTTCAAATCGATGCATGACATGCAAAACAAATTCGATCATGCAATGCAGCTAGATGATCAATAACAACAACCAGAGTAGATTAAGGTTCTTACCCCAAAGCTCGAATCTAACGGCTCAACTCCAAAGGTCAACTCGGAAATCTACTCTCTCACTCTAAAACTCCTTCTCCCTCTTCTAGAGCTTCTCTCTCTTCAAGAACAAAACTTGCAACAAAATGATACAAAAGAATGATATGTTCACAGGCCTGCCGGCAGACTTAACCTTCAGCTTGGACACGTGGCGCTTCCGGGTTGGTTCAACTCAAAAGGTGACTGATTGATAAGACAAGTCTATGACAAAGCGTATGCAGCAAGCTAAAGCAAGACACATCGGCAAGTAATGATGTCGGCTAAGATCAAGGCTTCGGCAACAGGGTAACAAAGACATTGGCTAGGGAGGACGACACTTGACTAAGCCGTGCCACACCTTGGCCTGGGTGTGCCACACCTCAGTCTAGGCCATACCTGCCCGAGGACAAGGATCACTAAGTGCAAAACATCTCGGCAAACATGCCCGAGGTGAAGATGGGGGTCGACCAAGTGGTTCCAAAACAGTTCTAAGTACGAAGGTTTAGAGGTGAACTAAGCTCAAGATGACCTCGGCTATACACCAAGCAAGGAACCAAAATCATGCAAGCAACACTTCAAACAAAGCAAGACAAAACAAGATAAACAAGATTTGAAATATCACGAGACAAGATCTTACAGGAATGTATGCAAGCATGGCTAAGTCAAAATGAGGGTTGTTACATCCTACCCCCCTTAAAAAGTTTGGTCCCTAAACTTAGGTTACCTTGTTCCAAGAACAATTCTAGATGTCGAATTCTCATCTCCTCTTCCATTTCCCATGTGGCATCCTTGCCGTAATGCTCTTTCCATTCCACCTTTACCATTGGTATCGACTTGTTTCTCAACTGCCTAACTTGTCTGTCGATAATACACATCGGCTTCTCTTCATAGCCTAAATTCTCATTAACTTCAGTCCTAGAATAGTCAATCACATGCAGTGGATCCCGAATATACTTTCTTAACATCGAAACATGAAACACATTGTGGACTTGGCTTAATTCGGGTGGCAAAGCAAGTCTTTAGGCAACGGAGTTAACCTTGTCAAGAATTTCAAATGGCTCAATATAACGAGGCGCTAACTTACCTTTCTTCCCAAATCTGGAAACTCCTTTCATTGGTGAAACTTTTAGGAATACATGATCCCCAACTCCAAATTCTAACTCATTCCTTCTCTGGTCGGCGTAGCTCTTTTGTCGGCTCTGGGCAGTTTTAATCCTCTGTTGGATAAGTTTAATCTTCTCTGTTGTTACTTGAATCAATTCGGGACCAAGTACAGCTCTGTCTCCAATTTCGGTCCAACATATCGGCGGCCTACACTTTCTTCCGTACAAAGCTTCATACGGCGCCATGCCAATGCTAGCTTGATAACTGTTGTTGTAAGCGAATTCCACTAAGGGCAAGTGCGCTCCCCAACTTCCTAGAAGGTCCAATACACAAAGCCTAAGCATATCTTCAAGTGTCTGAATTGTCCTCTCTGTCTGCCCATCCGTCTGGGGATGAAAAGCTATACTAAACCTCAGCTCGGCTCCGAAAGCCCTTTGTAGACTCTGCCAAAATCTAGAAACAAATTTAGGATCTCGGTCTGACACGATTGACATCGGCACTCCATGAAGTCTAACAATCTCGTTCACATATAATAAGGCAAGTTGATCGGCGTTGAAGGTAGTCTTAACAGGTAAAAAGTGTGCTGACTTAGTTAATCTATCAACAACAACCCAAATCGAATCCATACCTTTCGGTGTCTTTGGAAAACCAATCACAAAATCGATGGAGATGTGTTGCCATTTCCATTTAGGAATCGACAAGGGTTGAAGAAGACCTGCCGGTTTTTGATGTTCTGCTTTCACTTGTTGACAATACAAACACTGGGACACGAATTCGGCTATTTCTCTTCTCATATTTGGCCACCAAAACGTCTGTTTCACATCCTGATAAATCTTAGTGTTCCCTGGATGAACAGCAAACTTGGAAGCGTGAGCTTCCTGCAAAATTCTCCTTTTCAACTCTGGGATGTCGGCCATACATAACCTTCCTTTAAACTTGAGCACTTGATTTTCGATGGTATACCCTGATCTCGGCTTTGTGACAATCTCCTCGGCTACTTTCTTGAAGAACTTATCCTCCATCTGTCTTGTCTTTACCTCATCAACAATAGTCGGCTCCACTGCTATCATGGTCAAACACGCCAAATTTCCATCTGACTTCCTGCTTAGAGCGTCGGCCACGCTGTTAGCCTTACCTGGGTGATATTGAATTTGCATATCATAGTCTTTCAACAACTCAAGCCACCTTCTCTGTCTCAAATTCAATTCTTTCTGAGTAAACAGGTACTTTAAACTCTTATGATCTGTAAAAACCTGACAAGAAGCTCCATACAAGTAGTGACGCCAAATCTTTAAAGCAAATACAACGGCTGCTAGCTCCAAATCATGGGTAGGATAGTTCCCTTCATGTGGCTTCAACTGACGAGACGCATACGCTATGACTTTACCCTTTTGCATCAATACACAACCCAAACCCTTACGTGATGCATCACTATAGATATGAAACTCTTCATTACCTGATGGAAGTGCGAGTACTGGTGCCGTAACTAACCTCATCTTCAGTTCCTGGAAAGCTGCCTCCCGATCTTTAGTCCATTCATACAGTGTTCCCTTCCTAGTCAATTGCGTCAATGGAATTGCAATCCTTGAGAAATCCTTCACAAACTTCCTGTAATAACCTGCCAAACCTAGAAAGCTGCGAATCTCGGACACATTAGTCGGCCTCAGCCAATTTACTACGGCTTCAATTTTGCTAGGATCAACCGAGATACCCTCTTCATTAATCACATGACCCAAGAATGAGATAGTAGGAAGCCAAAACTCACACTTGTTAAACTTAGCATACAATTTCCGGTCTCTCAAAATCTGTAAGGCAAGTCTCAAATGATTTTCATGTTCAGCTTTACTCTTGGAATAGATCAATATATCATCAATGAAGACAACTACAAACTCATCTAAATATGGCTTGAAGACTCTGTTCATTAAATCCATAAATGCAGCAGGGGCATTGGTCACCCCAAAAGGCATTACTAAAAACTTGTAGTGGCCATATCTTGTCCGAAAAGCAGTCTTCTCAACATCCTCGGCTTTGACTTTAAGCTGGTGGTAACCTGACCTAAGGTCAATCTTAGAAAAGACTCGTGCTCCTTGTAATTGGTCAAGCAAATCATCAATCCTAGGTAATGGGTACTTGTTCTTAATGGTGACCTTATTAAGTTCTCTGTAATCGATACAAAGACGGAGTGTGCCATCCTTTTTCTTAACAAATAAAACAGGTGCTCCCCATGGTGAAGTGCTCGGCCTAATAAATCCCTTATCCAACAGTTCTTGTAATTGCAGTTTCAATTCCCTAAGTTTAGCTGGGGCCATCCTGTAGGGTGTTTTGGAGATCGGCTGGGTTCCTGACATGATGTCAACAGTAAACTCTATCTCTCTATCGACTAAGTGGCCAGGCAATTCGTTTGGGAAGACGTCGGGGAATTCATTGACAACTGGGATGTCGGCTAAATTAACATTTCCATTCTGATCACCCAGTATACTACACAAGTAGCCTCGGCACCCTTTCTGAATTAACTTGTAGGCTTTAATGGACGAAATCAAGTAAGGTGGGGACACTATCCCTTTACCCTGGAAAATAACCTCGGCTAGGTTTGGGGGTCTTAGTGTGACACTTTTCGAAACACAATTAATAGATGCATGATTTGCGACTAACCAATTCATTCCCAGTATAACATCAAAATGAGTTATGTCCAGAGGCATTAAATCTACTAACAATTCAACATTCTCAATCACAATAACACACGCTCTATAGATGGATACAACAATCATAGATCTCCCACATGGGGTAGACACAGATAACACATAATCGAGGGGCTCTAGTTCTCTATTAATCTTTTCAGCAAACTTAGCAGATACAAACGAATGCGTAGAACCCGAATCAATCAACACATAAGCATCTTGGGAGCAAATTATGAGCATACCTGACACCACTGTCTCAGCATTCTGAGTGTCTCCTAGTACTAGCGCAAATACTCTACCCTGTCTCATCTGTCCTTTTCTAACATTACCCTTCTGGATGGAACCCGAGATATTCTCACCTTTCTTGTTGTTACCAGTCTTTGTCTTAGGGCAATCTTTCACATAATGACCCATTTCGCCACATTCATAACAAGCTCCAAACGTCCGACGACAGACTCCGAAATGTTGCTTCCCACAATCCGAACACGTCGGTTTAGCATTACCTTCCTGCCTTAGGTTACCAGCAGTGCCCATGTTCGTCTTCTTCTTGGTGCCCAGCTGTGCTCGGCGATTGTCATAATTCTATCTTTTTCGCTGGTTCTCCCCTGAGCTCTGGTATCGGTTCAAGTTAGCTTCGGCCAGAATGGCTTTGTCCAACACTTCGGCGTAAGTCGGCATATTGTGTAAGTTAACCCGGTCTTGAATCGGTCCGCGAAGCCCACTCTCGAACTTCCTGGCCTTCATGTATTCATCGTTGGCTATGTGAGGTGCAAACCTCGCCAGTTCCGTAAAAGCGCGGTCGTATTCTGCCACTGTTCGGTTACCTTGCGTCAAAGTCTGAAATTCGGTAGCCTTGCGGTTTCGAACACTTAGGGGAAAGTGTTTGTTGTAGAACAACTCCAAGAATCGGGTCCAAGTCAAATCTGGATTGCTTCCTCGAACCATCATCCACTATCTGCAAGCGTCATTATCTAACGTGAATGCTGCCAATGTCACCTTCTGAGCGTCGGTGCTAGGAAAGATCTCGAACAACTTTTTCATTTCCAAAACCCACGCCTCAGCGTTCATTGGCTCTATACCCCTAGAGAATCTCGGTGGTTTCATTTTCTTGAACTCCCTGATCAAAGCTATCGTGCCATCCCCATATAAGACTGGCTGCGGAGGAACTTGCGGCACTGGGGGAGGTGGAGGCGGAACTGCATTTCGGCCGTTGGTCTGCTCGGCCTGAGTCGACATAGCACTAGCGTACTGCTGTCTTGTTTGCCTCAACTCGCGGGCCAAACTTTCGACTAATCTTTCCAGTCTGTCCAATCTGTATTCGGGCTGATCCCGGCCAACTGGAGGTCTACCTCTCCTCATGATGCTATGAGCATACAAAGTGTGACTTTAAAACAATTAAGCAAATAACCACATAGGCAAGTAACAAATAGGTATGTCAAGACAATGCACACCTCGTTCAAATAGCAAGCACCATGCACCATGATGCAATCCTAACATCTTTCTAAGGGAAATCCTATGCTCATTAGGACTCAAAGTGTGTGAATAACGTATACTGAGGAACTTGTGCTCTGATACCATTCTGTCACGACCCCAAACCGCCCCTAGTAGTTTGATGCCATGATGGCCAGTAATCCGAGATTACCGAAGGCCAACTTTCAAAAGTTTAACACAATCAGAGTATAGTATATGGGGCTCACAAATGCGGAAGCGATAAATCAAAATACAAGTGGTCCATAAGAGCTGTGCATAGATCAAATGTAATAGCGCACATGACATAGTTTTACACTTGGTTGATAATAACGAAATACATATCAGAATCTTGATCAAAAGGCTTCTAGAGCCGACATGTGCAAATACAATGATTACAAGCCAAAGAAGCATAATCTTCAAGATTCGCCGACGTAAACACAAATTTTTCCGACATAGAACAAGTCAAGCCGACATGACAGGAATCCAAAACAAGCTTTGCAAAACACATCTAGGCGTCGCCGCCGTCCTGCTCATCACCTACATATATATAGAGAGGGTGAGCTTGGATACTCAGTGAATGGTACTAGTAATAAAGGTTTTGCATGAATATAGCCGAAGTCTTTCAAAACAAAACATGCCAAAACCATACGAACATTAGCCGAGATCCTTTCAGAGCAAAACACATCAAAACTTTATCAAAACAAGAGATGAACCGTATTCATCTATCAAGTCTTACAATTCTCAAGGGATGCTTACTGGCATCGGCAAAACACAAATCAAGCTTTCTGAACAAACAAATCCATGCGGTAAACCGTAGTAGCAAAACAAAGACTGCACGATCCGTAATCGATTAGTCAAAGGTACAACGAAAGTTTATAGTCCTTCAGCACAAGGGACTTGTGTTACTTAAGCCTGTAGCTCTTTTTAACACGATGGTCTTATGTTACTTAGGCCCGTAGCCCGCTTCAACACAATAGTCTTTCCAAGAAAGGACCGTATCCTTTTATACTTAGTGCTGCGAAAGTTTAGAGTCCTCCAGCACAAGGGACTTTTTATACTTGGTACTGCGAAAGTTTAGAGTCCTCCAGTACAAGGGACTTTTCAAGAATGACCTCAAAACAAAACTTAAACTTGATACATCAAACAGAGCTATTCATTCATGCTTAACAAATACTTTCGTCAAAACAAAGCAAAGCAAGTTTTATCAAAACAGTATAACATAGCTTTATTAAAGATACCACTCACATAGATCTCCTCGGTGTAGGCTCAAAGCAAAGATCAAGGACCTACAATCACGTGGCAATCACATTCTTAAAACAAGCTTTACATGCATGCAAATGATCCCGGCATTCTCACCAGATCCAAGTCAATTACAAAGCAAAACATGCTGGGAGTTTAAACACTGCTTTCGTCTCATGAAAACACACTGGGTACCAACCAGGTCTTTGCCGAGGTCCTACACCTCCTTGCCGAGGTGTGGTCTCGATGGCCTCATTCAAAAGCAAAGTCGAGAAAACTTGGGTTTCCCTTTGAAGAACATGAAGAACATGATGAACATGATCATGAAGAAGATGAAAGCAAGATCATAACTTGTTACAAAAATCTGAGATTTCATGCCATGAGTTCAAAACATGGACCTGGGTACCCATACAAGAAGATCATGCAAGAACAACCACAAAACATGGTTCTTGTTCCAAACTTTCGGATCAAAACGAGACTTTTCTTCAAGAACACATGAATACTATTTTTCTCTTCCGAAACCAACTTCAAATCGATGCATGACATGCAAAACAAATTCGATCATGCAATGCAGCTAGATGATCAATAACAACAACCAGAGTAGATTAAGGTTCTTACCCCAAAGCTCGAATCTAACGGCTCAACTCCAAAGGTCAACTCGAAAATCTACTCTCTCACTCTAAAACTCCTTCTCCCTCTTCTAGAGCTTCTCTCTCTTCAAGAACAAAACTTGCAACAAAATGATACAAAAGAATGATATGTTCACAGGCCTGCCGGCAGACTTAACCTTCAGCTTGGACACGTGGCGCTTCCGGGTTGGTTCAACTCAAAAGGTGACTGATTGATAAGACAAGTCTATGACAAAGCGTATGCAGCAAGCTAAGGCAAGACACATCGGCAAGTAATGATGTCGGCTAAGATCAAGGCTTCGGCAACAGGGTAACAAAGACATCGGCTAGGGAGGACGACACTTGACTAAGCCGTGCCACACCTTGGCCTGGGTGTGCCACACCTCAGTCTAGGCCATACCTGCTCGAGGACAAGGATCACTAAGTGCAAAACATCTCGGCAAGCATGCCCGAGGTGAAAATGGGGGTCGTCCAAGTGGTTCCAAAACAGTTCTAAGTACAAAGGTTCAGAGGTGAACTAAGCTCAAGATGACCTCGGCTATACACCAAGCAAGGAACCAAAATCATGCAAGCAACACTTCAAACAAAGCAAGACAAAACAAGATAAACAAGATTTGAAATATCACGAGACAAGATCTTACAGGAATGTATGCAAGCATGGCTAAGTCAAAATGTGGGTTGTTACACTCTATCTAGGAGATTTCCGGTGACACTCTAGCGGCCTCCTTCCTTCTAAAGTGTAGATCTATCTTCCTAAAATGTAGATCTAAACTTTTTATTTTAGGAATAAGGGTTTTGTGATATCCTCTTTGATTCTTACATAGATTTTTGGTATTATCCCCAATGGTTCTTTACTGCTGTGGATTTCTCGAGCTTTAGCCTTCTGGTGTAGCGACGTCAATGGTGGAGTTAGACTAGCAGCAGACATTTTTTGTGACTTTTTGTAGTTTGTATTAGTTTTTTTTTTATTTAATATATTGCATTTTTTGTGGTTCTCCAAAAAAAAAGAAAAAAAGAAAAAGGGTAGAGCCTTCCATGTCGGTTGCCAACATAAAATGTTACTCTGTTATTGGGGTACATTATGCTAACATTTGGAGAAAATACTATAAATCTCATATTTTTGACATAATTATATAAGTTTCTTTAATATTTTAATTCCAATAACACAACTTGTTACACCCCAAGCCTTGGGACAATGTTGCACACTTATCTAAGTGAGCATGCAAGGCTAAGAGTCCATTCAAAAAAACCAACAATATAAAATACTCAAATTAAAATCATAGTCCTACTCTCAGCACTTCCACATGTACAAAACCCGTGCAGCTCTACTCCTCAGAATCTGAAAAAAAAAATAAAAATAAATTAAGGGTAAGTTAGACAGTTCAGCAAATAACCAACCATCACTGCTAGCTGGGTCAAGTACACAAAAAAAATAGTCGATAACCAACAAATATATTTTTGTTACATTTCAATAAATGAACAATTATTTTGTAAGATGTTTTCATAGTTAAAAATAAACAATGTAGCAATACATGTTAATTGAAACAACAATGAGATAATTCAAAGAAATTTCATTGTTCAAATCGATTGTTCGATATTCAGATGGTTCAATGATTCGATTCACAAAACTCAAGTCTTGATGACTACGGTCATTTAGCCCGTGACAAGGCCCATAACCACACCTAGGCCGGTAATGAAGCCTCAAAAGAAACAAGTTTATGTGCCAATAAATAACCCCCATTGGCTAGGGTCCAAATCATAATCAAATTAGAGTGATGTTCAAAATTCAAACTATACACAACTTTTAGAGCAAATTTCATTTTTATCCCTATACTTTGACACGATTGTCAATAACACCCCAGACTTTTAGTATTTTCAATTTTACTTTCATACTATGTAAATTCCTATCAATTTCACCCCTGCCGTCTATTTCCGTTTAGGAAGTGGACGAAATGGATGACGTGACCCACTATACTTTTGGATGGAGGGAAATTAAGGCTTTCCCGCCAAAACCTAACTTTCCCTATATTCCCTTCAACCTACAAAAACAGGGACCAATGCAAAATAGAAGAAAAAAAACAGAGCATCAACGAAATTAGTGGAAGAGAAGAAATGAGGAACAATCGAAACTCAAGAAATCGATAAGCATCTATCCCTACTGCAGTTAACAACACTCCACCATGTTGACAACACCGCAAGGGATGTACACTGCTCTGATTCTAATGATCATTCTGGACAGCTGTCATCTGAATCTCTCTCTAAAAGTTCGGCTTTAGATAATGAAAGCAGGTTTCTTGTCATTTTCGCTGATTAAATGTTAATTACTTTTGTATATTAGGATAAAGGAACTACTTACATTGTCATTAGAACTAAAAGAGACTTATTTTTGTTTTATGTCTAAATCCACATCCTAAATTTTAAGATTCAGGAGAATCAATTCGGTGCACAGTATGCAGGAAATAATTACGTTAAGGAATTTGTAGAAGAGCAAATGGTGAGTTAAGCTTTGACTGCTATTACATGTCCGGTGCAAATTTAGAGGGATTTCGTTTAATTGATTTTTGTTTTGTTGCTTATGATACTTCTAGGAGAAAATTACGATGTGCACCCTTTCAAATGGTGCACATTGTAAAAAAGTTATGCTTTTTTATGATGAATATTATGATTGCTTGTGATGTGTGTTATGACATTTTATAGTAAAGTTATAAATAGCAAATTTATGATATGCATCCTAAAATTAGGAATGATAATGTTTATGACATTTTGTGATTTTTGTTATTACACTTTGAGTTTTTGTTATGACATTTTTTAGTGGAAAAAAAGTTTATGACTTTTGTAGTGAAAAAGTTATGCCATTTTAAGTTTAAGTTATGAAATTTTGTAAAAAAATTATGAAAGACATATCATATGCACCTTTTTGAAGGTGCACATTATAACATCTCCCTACTTTCTAACAATCATATTTTGGTAATATTGATGCAGTTAGCTGAGGAGGCACACACATCGAAATCTGAGCGTTAGTGAACTTTTTCACCCAGGTTTCTATGAACTGGTTGAAATTTGCAATGTATTTTAGCTGCCCACTGTAATTACAGGCTAATTACAGCCTTAAATAATTCTAATGAGATTCATCTTTTTTTTTTCTGCAAAATATAGTGTATCACTCTGTAGATGAATTGAGTCTAAGATTAGGTCAATTGGATGAAATAATGATTATGGTTTGCTGTGCAGTAAACTTATTGATAGATCATTTTAATTTGTAATTGATGGTTAGTGCCCAGCATTAGAAAGTTCATTTGTCTATGACTTCGCTTGTCACCCATTCAAAAGTATAGGGCCACGTCGCCCATTCCGTCTACTTTATTAACGGAAATAGACGGCAGGACTGAAATTGATAGGAATTTACATAGTATGGGAGTAAAATTAAAAATATTAAAAGTCTAGGATGTCATTGAAAATCATGTCAATGCATAGAGAGGGGTAAAAATGAAGTTTGCTCCAACTTTTAAATAAAATATTCAATATTTTCAAAATAAACATTTGGTACAATTTTCAGAATTGTTTCACAAAATATTCAAATAATTTTCATAATAATATCCGATGTTATTTTATACTTGACCCATATTTTATTTTAAGAGAACAGAAAGGCTGTAAATAAATATTATAATTTCAAAAGACTTAATAGGAATAAAAATGAACCAACAGTGATAAAGGGTAACTTACCTCTGGTAAAATAATATTTCCTAAGCTAATTTCAAATTACCAAGATCCACTTCAATCTGACAAACCTAATAAAATAGTATACCACATAAACAATCATTATTTGCACCCATCATTATTTTCTTTGTAACAACAATAGAATAACATAATCCAATAGTTTACCAGGAACTCCCACACTTCAGCATCAAAACAGAGCCCTCTCGGCTTCGAAAATTCTCAACTTATATTATTCTGTTGTTGTTTATATACATGTATAAATTTGTAACTACTTGCAGTCAATCTTGTATCCCACAAACACACCACCATTAAACTTAACCCATCACATATCAATCCCAAAATACAAACCACCCAAACTGAATACAAAATACACTCTAATGTTCGACGAAACCGACACCCCCCATATAGACTACATCAATATATTTATTTAATCATATATGTTCATAGAATCATCTATTGATATATTGAAACTAAATTCATAGATAGAAATACAATAAAATAAATCTTACCTCTAAGAGATGAATAGAGCAAACCACCACTCTATGAATCCTCCCTCTTTTTTTTTTTTTTCTTTTCTTTTCTTTTACTTTTTCAAACCCTTGAACGGCAGCCTTCACACCCTCCCGAAACCTCTGTTTTTACTCCAAGACTTGAAGCAAAACATGTTGGCTAATTAACCAGTTTCCTAAAATTGCAAAATTATCCATCTAAGTCATAGAAATTAGCCATCTCCTAACTAATTTCTTAATATTACTAAATGACCCATACAAATTAGATTAATTATTAATCTATCCATTAAAATAATTCTACACATAACTTGGGTTTTACATAACTCATTTTGTTATCAATAATGCATTAGTCATATTGATGGAAAATTAATATTGTCATCTCTTTTATATTGAGAGTGACTCACAAGTGAGTTGATCTTTTTTTTGTTGCGCTTCTCTCTGACTTGTAATGGTTATGGCAACGAAATGAGTTTCAAAGAGAGAATGGAAATTAGAATTGCAAACCTAATTAAAATAATTGTAAAATTTTTATGACACATACTATTTAAGAAAATATACAACCATTCCAAAAGAGTTAATAAATGAATTTAGAGCACTCTTTAATAAAATTCAAAATAAATTTATCTTATGATTTTTCAACGGGGGCCACGTGGAATTGAGAAAACGGAGCCTTTTATCAAGTGCGGGCTTTAAACCGGCCTAAATTAAACCATAAGAATAAGATTATGGACATATAATTTTTTTTGTCCCCTATTGACAATGAGAGTAGGGCCCTAAGTGAACGCAACAAAAAGACCCGGAAATAACTAATAATAAACAATTAATATATTGACATTAAAACAAGCAAAGTCTTAAACAACAAACGTCACTACCTGGAGCATTAACACTTGAAACAAATACTTATAGGGCATTCAACATTGATTTACACCAAAAAAAAAAAAAATATTTACAACACGCAAACAAAGACTTAGGATTATCAATAACTCAATATCAAAATCATCACAGAATGGTGGTTGGTTACTTACTAGAAAGAGTCCTATAGTTGCCATCAAAGAAATAAACAAAAGCAATTTGCCTAATAATTGTTTTCAAAAGAAAACAGATTTTATAGTAAGCATATACTCTTGCATTGCCACAGATCATAGAAACCTCAGTTGACTTGGAGCATTACAAATTCCCAGTTTTAAAATTCTGTTCAGCTCACCATTTCCTCTTAATTATCCCTCCAAACACAAAGCCTACTACTGCAAACAAACACTCAAAATAAGAAAATGGCCGAATCAGCGGTGCTCCATCTATTAGCCAACTTTATTGCACCCTTCCTCCAACAAGAGGTGAATTTGTCGAGCGGAGTTCGGGGAGAGATTGAATACATCAGAGATGAATTCGAGTGCATGTCAGCTTTCCTCAGTGTTGCTGATGCTAAGGAAGAAAATGACCAAGAACTCAAAGTTTGGGTCAAACAAGTCCGTGATGCTGCTTATGGCACTGAAGATGTTATTGACAAATTCATGCTTCACCTTGCACATCATCATGGCAATGGATTCCGTGGCTTTCTTTGTAAGATTCCCCACTTTATCAAGACTTTAAAAGCTCACCACCAAATTGCTTTTGAGGTACAAGGGATCAAGTCTAGGGTCGTCAATATTTCCCAAGGACGTCAGAGATACCAAGATAGATATGGTATACCAGAAGGCTCAAGGTCCACTATTGTTAATAATCAATGGTATGATTGTTGTGGCAATGCGCTTCTACTTGAAGAAAAAAAGCTGGTGGGGATCGAAAAGCCCAAAAGATGATTGATTGGGTTGCTAATCGAGGGAGGTACTAGGCTGAAAGCAATTTCTGTGGTGAGAATGGCAGGATTAGGCAAAACAACCCTAGTTAAAAAAGTCTACGATGATAAAACGGTGAAGAAACATTTTAACAGCCATGCTTGGCTCACTGTTTCCTAGTTAATTAACATTGAAAATCACATGAAGGACATGATTCAACAACTCTTCACCGAAATCCCGCAACCAATCCCATCTGAAGTTGAAACTATGAGCATTAAAAGGTTGAAAGGTATGGTTAAAGATTTTCTACAACAAAGGCGGTACGTGGTTGTTTTCGATGATGTTTGGGATGCTGTCAAATCCGTGCTGCCTGATGACAATTGTGGCAGTCGTGTTATTCTTACAACTCGTTTATCTGATTTAGCTTCTAGTACCTATTGCAATGAAACTGATGGCAATGTCCACACCTTATCCGCAGAGGAGTCTTGGATACTTTTTTGCAACTAGAATTTTTTAGGGAACTTATGCCCTGCACACTTGAAGGAAATTTCCCATAAATTCTTAAAAAAATTTAATGGATTGCCGCTTGCAATTGTAGTGATAAGTGGTGTTTTGGCTATAAAGGACCAGAGCGTAATAGACGAATGGGAAATAATTTATTGCAACCTTGGTGCTGAATTAGAGGGCAACAACAGACTAGATAGTATGAAAAAAGCACTCTCTATTAGTTACAACTATCTACCTGATTATCTGAAGACTTGTTTCTTGTACTTGAGCATTTTCCCTGAGGGTCAACAGATAATGTGATGTAAAATAATTGGACTTTGGAAAACAGAAGGATTTGTGAATGCTACCGAGAGGATGACAACAGAAGAAGCTGTAAACAACCACCTCAATGAGCTATTCAATAGGAGCCTGCTTCAAGTGGCACAAAGATTTGCAAACGAGAGGCCCTGCAGTTATCATATTCACGGCCTGATGCGTGAAATTATTCTTTCAAAGGCAAGAGAGCAGAACATTGTAACAATAGTTTGTGGACAGGGCTCAAGGTGGCCAGAGAAGGTCCGCCGCTTATGGATCCAAAGCACCTCAGATAATGTAGAATATAGTGAGCTTTTTTCTTGACTCCATTCTGTATTTGCGTTGGGGACAACGAGTTCATTGCTTATTGCATCCTTGGGTGAGTTGTTTAGACGTGGTTTGAGGCTAATAAAGGTGTTAGATTTGGAAGGTACTCCATTGGAGACTATACCTAATGATGTTTTTAAATTATCCTTCTCATGTATCTAAGCTTGAGGGGAACAAAAGTGAAGATGATCCCAAATTAAGAACCTAGAGACCTTAGATCTGCGAGACACCTATGTGACTGAGTTGCCTGATGAAATCCTAAGGCTTCAAAAATTGTGCCATCTCCTATTATATCACTTTGTTACTAAAGAGGTTGAATACTATCATCATAGATTTGGTCATATAAGTGGCTTTAAGGCTCCACTTGAGATAGGAAGCTTGTAATCCTTACAAAAACTGTACATGATAGAGGCAGACCAAAGAAATAGATATAGCAACCCCGGTCTTTTCCCATTTGATTATTGTATCCGGACTTAGGTTCCGTAGATTCCGTCATTGTATAATTGTTGTTGTCATTCATTATTTTCTTATTTTGAGTCTTGGGTTGTGTTGGGAAGATTTGGAGCAGGTTGGTTGAGCTTAGGAACCAAGTCTAGTTGCCCAGATTTTGGCTTGTCCGCTCGAGCGGGGGTTTGGACGCTCGAGCGGGGAATACACCCATCCAGTATGTCCTGTGTAGTGTTGGCCGCTCGAGCGGGGGGATTGGACGCTCGAGCGGGAAGTCGTGAGTGACGCTCGAGCGGGGAGTTGGGCGCTCGAGCGGGGACCTGTCTGCAAAAACTTCTGGGAGAGTGCATTCGCCGCTCGAGCGGGAGTTTGGCCGCTCGAGCGGGAGTCTGTGAGTGGCGCTCGAGCGGGGGTTTCCACGCTCGAGCGGGGCGACTGGTATAAAAATCCGAGATCCGACTTTCAAGATCATTTTTCATCTCCTTTTTGATTTTAAAACCCTAGAACCGTCTTCTCCCTCTCCCTACACACCTTCTCTCTTAGGTTTGATCTACTTAGAGTGTATTTCTACCCTAAGCCCTTTGTTAAAAAGATAGAGTGGGTCGAGAGCTTCCGTTTAATCTGAACAATCTTGGGTTTGGAGCACTTTGGTTTTCGTCATCTTCTCCATTCGAGTTCTTGGCTTCAAGGTAGGGATTTCCTACTCCATCCTATAAGTTTTGTCCTAAGTTTTGGTATTTTGATATGTTGGGAGTACTTTGGTAATTTTGGGAAAAACCCTAGTTGTATTAATAAATTAATTTGTATAATTAATTTAAGGAAATTGGGGAAATTGGTTAAATGCATGAAATTGAGGAATTCATTGATTAAATGGTGTAGTTGGATAATTAAAATCACTCGCCTATTGAATTGTTGATATATTTATTTCCAGTCTAGAAATAACTGTTTTGGGCTATCGGTGGAGGATAGTCGTGTTTGTTGTAGACATTGCATGTGGATTAGGAATAACTGAAACTAATCACATTGGTTAAGTCATTAATTTTGACTATTGCATTAATACAGAAAATACGTGTATTGATTGAGCATTGCATTTGCATATATATTGTTTTGTGTGGGAGGAGATAGGGGATGTACTCCACGGTTTAGGGGAAGATAGGGGATGGACCTCTAAACCGGATTTTGTTTGGGAGGAGATAGGGGATGGACTCCATTAGCATCACTTTTATGTGTGCTTATTTATATTGAAGTGTTTTATTTGATACAGCACTAAAATGTGTATCAAACTGGAAGTATGAAGTGTTTGATTTGAGCCTGAGTCTCATCTGTTTGTTGACATTGGAAGAATGTGAATGTAATATATATAGTTCACTGTTGTAAGTTTGGCCAGGTTCTGAGCCATATTGATAAAGTTGGAAAGTAAAACGTGTCTTAGACAATATTGTCATGAGACTGTAAAATGATGTAATTGATTATCTTGGTTAACCATCTATTGAATGCTAATGCTTTATTCAATGCTTATATTTGGTTTAGTATTTTTCTACTGGGCTGTGGCTCACCCTTTATGGGAACATCATTTTCAGGTTCAGGTGATAAGCTACCTCCACGGACTTAGCCTGGAAGGATTTGATGTTTGGGATTTTGAAGACTTGTCTTTAGTTATATGTTTTATTTTGTTATTTTTGAGATTTCATGTAAACATTCAAGCCTAGGGCTTAACTTGTAAATGAGTTAGTACTCATCCTTTTTGTGTCCAAGTGTTAGCTTGGAAAGATGTAAGCCCTTAGGGCATTTATTTTGATGTTGCAGGATGTTACATGTGATGTCTTTCAATAAGAATACTCTGATGAATAACTCAAATGATTCGTTTTCTTTTATAAATGCATGTTAATGTTATGGTTATTATGGGTTATTTTGAGGGCGTGACAATAGAGGTGGCATAGTGAAAGAGCTGGGGAGGCTGACCAATCCAACGGCTCTAGGCATTGTGAAGTTAAGAAAAGAAGATGGGGCAACTTTGTGCTCCTCCATTGAGAATCTCAACAATCTTTGCGAATTAGATGTAACTTCAACACAAAACAATGAGATCCTTGATCTGCAATATTTGTCTCCAGTTCCTAAATTTCTTCAACTGTTGAATGGACATTTGACGAAGTTTCCGCATTGGATACCTTCTGTCCATGGCCTTGCCACTTTACATTTAAGGTGGAGCAAGTAAGGGATGATCCTTTGCAATTCCCACAAGAATTACCTAACTTAGCTGAGCTTGTACTTGATCAGGCCTACGAAGGAAATGGATTTTGTTTCAAGGCTATAGGGTTTCAAAGGCTTAATTTTTTAAGCCTTTATAAATTAAAAGAATTGAGATGGGTGAGAGTGGAGGAGGGAGCAATGCCCCACATTCAAACTCTAGTTATCACAAATAGTGAATTGGTAGAGGAGGTCCCCTCCGGTATTGAACATCTAACCAACCTTCAAATGTTTAGATTTTTTGATATGTCCAAGAAATTGATTTCTAAGTTAGAAGTACAAGGCGGGGATTACTGGAAAATATCACACATCCCTCTAGTTGTGATTGAGAACTCAAACAAGGTCAAAGGTAAGTTAAGTTTCTACAAAAAGAAAGTGAAAAGAAAAAGTGCTCTCACTTAATTGGATCAGTATCACGATTAGTACCATATCTTTTTCTTTTTCTTTGTTTTTCATAATCAATCATTTGCCTTCGTTTTGGTCTAGATGATGATTGACATAATTTTTGTATTCCAAATAATTGATAATAGTTGATTTGGTGTGTTTCATATCACGATTCGTGCCTGCATTGTAGTTTCATTTTTACTTAGTTATTTACTTATCATTATAATTGTTGCTATTATTTGTTAAAAATTTAATGTCGCCACAGTTTTAACTAAAATTGGGACAGTATGAATCCTAATTTAAAATTGGACAAGTTAAGAGTGCTCTTATCAATCCTATGAGTTCAATAGCATTATATTGCATGTATTAGATCCGACTTTAAGAGCACTATTAAAAGGGTTTGAGAACTTTTCAATATTTCTAAGGTTGTAAGAACTATTATGTGTGAAAATACATACTTCTTCAAATTATAAACCAATAACATTAAACTGAAAAAAAAAAATACCATTAAATAGTTGATTTCATGATTTCCAATCCATTAGCAAATACATTGCATATGTTAGGATTGACTTAATGATATTTTGTCGAATGTATTCACTGTTCCTTTCTTGGAAAGTTCCATGAAAAAGAAAGTTAAAAGAAAATGATAATCATCGTTTTTTTTTTCTTCTCTATTTCTTAGCATATGTGTTTTAGCCCAATTGGACTTGTGATAGTTGGAGTCCTAGTTGAATTCGAATTGAGCTAGTGGTCTCACCTAGTAGACTGGGTGCAGTACACTCTTATCTTGTATTATTTGTAATATTCAAGTGGAGAAGGATTTAAAAACTCATCAATGTCCATGAAGAGAAAGAATTTCATTAATTATTAATCTATTGAGTAATCTACTGTTATTTATTGGATATTGAAAAATCTTAAAAATCCCGAGATATTGTTTGTGATTATTGTCAGGTTTTTTTTTCTTGGCAACCCTGTTTGACAAAACTCCTTTCAGTTGTATTTGTTTTTACAATTTTTATCTCAGTGAGGCTATGAGTGTTTAGATGCAAATCCTACCCGAATTGTGCCTTGCAGAGAAGTTTGTGATGTTAATGCTTTCAAGATTGCCACTTCGTTGATTATGACGGGGGTCGAGCTGCCAGGTCAGCTCGCGGCCAAAGCAAAATGTAAAAATGCATTCAAAGTTGCCTGTCCGCTCGAGCGTCCGTTTCCTCACTCGAGCGGAGAATGCTGAGTTCTAGAAGTTTGGTGAGTCTGCAAAAATACTGTGATCCGTGTTTTCACGCTTGAGCGTCGAAATCCCTACTCGAGCGTACATCATGGTTTGGAACATGTCATATAGTGTCCCCGCTCGAGCGTACACCCTAGTGCGGAACACTTCATATAGTGTCCCCGCTCAAGCGTCCATTCCCACGCTCGAGCGGACCTCGCGATTTCAGATTTTATTAATTCACAAATTGCTCCAAATCTAGGATTACTCCTCCAAATCTTCTTCTTGGGTTCTAGGTTTTATATTTGGGGATATTTTGCTAGTTTTCTTTGATGTTTTGATTGAGTATTCAACTCATGATTTAAAGAGTATACATCAAAGGGTTTTTTGTTTGTTCTACAAAAGAGAGGGTTGTTCTTCGGTGGATTCTGAAGAATTCGAGCCTGAAGCTTTGGTGGATTCTGGAGTGGCTCATCGTCAAGACAATTCCGAGGTGAAGACGGGGTTGGAAGAGGCACATAGGGATTGGTTCAATTCGGGCGTGGATTCGCTAGGTAATTGAGAGTATACCTGTGTAATTCCTTTATATCTTCTTAGTGGATTGTTTTGTGGCTGTTGCCCGTGGTTTTTTTTATCACAATTGGAGGTGTCCAATTGTGGTTTTTTCACGTAAAATCGTTGTGTCGATTTGTCTTGATTGTTTGATTGGGATTGTTATATACTGCTTAAAATTGATACATAATCACAAATCAACATCTAGGGAATTTCTAGATTTTTCAATTGGTATCAGAGCAGGTCGTTCTAGTTTTTTGTAAAAAAAAATCTTTTAGAACGAGATCTTGTTTGATTTGTGATAATGGATACAATTCGTGAGGGAAATTCTATGGTTCGACCACCCCTACTTGACTGATCCAATTATTCTTTTTGGAAAGCTCGGATGAGATCGTTTTTAAAATCTATTGATGGAAAAGTTTGGCAATCTGTCATGTATGGGTGGACTGAACCAACGATTACCGTTGATGGAGTAACTTTCCCCAAACCAATCGATAAGTGGGACACAATTAATTACCAAAATAGTAGCTGGAATAGTAAAGCTATCAATTCTCTCTTTTGCGCTGTCACACCTGAAAAGTTTAGTTGAATTTGCAATTGTGAAGTGGCAAAAGAGGCTTGGGATATCTTACAAACTATTCATGAGGGCACTCCTTCTGTTAAACACTCAAAACTTCAAAGGCTCACGTTTAGTTTCGAAAACCTTTCAATGAAAGAAAGTGAGACCTTTGATGAATTTTATACGAAGTTGAGTGACATTATAAATTCCAGCTTCAATTTAGGTGAAAAAATACCATAATCCAAAGTTAAGAGATTCCTTATACAACTTTTCATAAGCTTGCTCAAGCTCTTCATTATCACTTCCCGAGGATTCATCATCAGTGGCATTCTCAACCGGCCTCTTCGGATACTCTGTTCGTCCTTCAATTTCGGAAGCCGCCATGAAAGCAAGGAATTGTTTATGTCCTCCTTCGCCTTGATCTTCGTTGTCACTTTCATCTTCATCAGATTCTGATTCATCCTCCCAAGTGATGGCGAGGGCTTTCTTCTTCCTCAAACGAGTGGGGCATTCTGAAGTAAAGTGGCCAAATCCTTGGCATTCATAGCATTGGACTCTTTCAGAGTTCCCTTGTATCTTTCCTTTCTCCTTCTTGGCTATAGGATTAATTTTGAGTTTATCTTTGCCTTTAGATTTATGAGTATGAGTAGATTCTAAAAGTTTAGGATTCTCTTTCAAAAAAGATTTTTTAAATTGTTTTATAAAAGCATCCGTAATCTTGGAATCTATCTCACAATCCTCATCAGAATCCTCTCCAACTCTATGAGCACTACTAAAAGCAATATCTTTTTGTTTCTTTTTGAAATTCCTATGTGCCTCATAAGTTTGGAGATTTCCAACCAAGTGATCCAGCTTGAGGTTGTCAACATCTTGAGCCTCCTCAATAGCCGTAACTTTTGGTTGGAACCGATCGGGCAAGGATCTCAAAATTTTTCCCATAACTTTGGATTCTGGTATTTTTTCACCTAAATTGAAGCTGGAATTTACAATGTCACTCAACTTCGCATAAAATTCATCAAAGGTCTCACTTTCTTTCATTGAAAGGTTTTCGAAACTAGACGTGAGCCTTTGAAGTATTGAGCGTTTAACAGAAGGAGTGCCCTCATGAATAGTTTGTAAGATATCCCAAGCCTCTTTTCCGACTTCACAATTCAAAGAAAACTAGCAAAATATCCCCAGATATAAACCCTAGAACCCAAGAAGAAGATCTGGAGCAGTAATCCTAGATTTTGAGCAACTTGCGAATTTATAGAATCTGAAATCGCGAGGTCCACTCGAGCGTGGGAATGAACGCTTGAGCAGGGACACTATATGAAGTGTTCTGCACTAGGGTGTACGCTCGAGCGGGGAAATGGACGCTCGAGCGGGGACACTATATGACGTGTTCCAAACCAGGATGTACGCTTGAGCGGGGATTTCGACGCGCGAGCGTGAAAACATGGATCACAGTATTTTTGCAGACTCACCAAACTCTGGAACTAAGCATTCTCCGCTCGAGTAGGGAAACAGACGCTTGAGCAGACAGGCAACTTTGAATGCATACAGCTCGACCCCCATCATAATCAGCGAAGTGGTAACCCTAAAAGTATCAACATCAACAACTTCTCTGCAAAGTATAATTCGGGTTGGATTTGCATCTAAAACTCATATCCTCACTGAAATACAAGAGCAAATAAAATTACAACTGAAAGAAGTTTTGTCAAACGGGATTGCCAAGAATAAAAACCTAACTATCAATTTTAAACAGTAAATGACAATCATAATCAAACAATCAAAGACAAAATGATACAACGATTTTACGTGGAAAACTCACAATTAGAGCGCCTCCAATTGTAATAAAAAAAACCATGGGCAAAAGCTACAAAACAATCCACTAAGAAGACAAAAAGGAATTACACAAGTGTACTCTCAATTATCTAGCAAATCTACGCCCGAATTGAATTGACCCCTACGTGCCTCTTCCAGTCCCATCTTCACCTCGGAATTGTCATTCCCAATGTTGAATCTACAACGCCAATGTTGAATCCATGACAATGAGTCACTCCGGAATCCACCAAAGTTTCAAGTTCAAATTCTACGGAATCCACCAAAGAACAACTCTTTTTTTTTTGAATAAACGAAAACAAACAAACCCTTGATGATGTTGATAAAAAGAAGTTAACGGATCAATTGATCATTCTTAAATCATCAAGGAAACACTCATAAAACACCCTCTAATATAAAACAATTTGTATCTTGTTTCTCTCTAAAAATCTGGACAACTCAAACCCTAGAAACAGTGAATAGCGCACTTTATAGAAAATAGAATTGCAAAGACTGCTCAAGCGTAACTTTCACCACTCGAGCAGTAAAACTTTCTTTCTAGAAGTTCAGGCACTCTGCAAAAATACTGGATGATCTGTTTCTCCGCTCGAGCGCACAAATGACCACTCGAGCGGTCTAATAACTTTGATTGCATTTTTGCTTTTTTCTTCAAGGGAGCTAACCCTCGACCCCGCCGTGGCGCTGCCCCGGACCAGCAAAATTTCACTTTTGGCAACTAAAATTTTACCAAAAGCCTTATTTTAGTCGCCAATTATTTTTGGCGACTAATATATTTGGTCGCTAGTTTGGTCGCCAATAGTTTGTTAGGGAAGACAATCGGCGACTAAAATTTTTTTGGTAGCCAAAAGTGACCTATCAGTGACTAAAACTTTGGTCGCCATATATTTTTTAAAAATAATTGAATATATATATTTTTTTACTTTTAGCGACTAAATTATTTAGTAGCCAATTGAGCATGTATGTTTGGCGACTAAAAATTTAGTAGCCAAAAGTTTCCTTTTTACCATTGGCGACTAAAAGTTTAGTAGCCAAAAGTTTCACTTTTTGACAATTGGTGACTAAAATTTTAGTAGCTAAAAGCCAACTTGTGATATTAGTCGGCAAAAGGTCTTATTTAGTTTTTATAATTTGTTCTGTAATATTTTTTGTGCCACCTGTAACCTCTGCATATACAAAATTATTCATCCATTCATTCATTCAAGTCTCAATCATTCAATAAAAATATTTCTCCACAACCTGTAGCATTCAATTTTCAACCATATACAAAACTTAACTATTAACCATACATATCAAAAAAAAAATAAGAATCCATAAACATAGTATAATCCAACAAATACATATACTATCCAAACAACAATTAAAATCCAAATTAAAAAAAAAATCTTAATAACAAAACATATCAGGTGTACATGTTTTCCATAAACAAAAATATAATGTAAATTACGCCCATGCAAACGTCATCTATCTAGCCCAAAAACATCACTATATCCATGCCAACATCATCAATCTGTAACAAAAATCAGAGAGGTAACTAATCAAAAATGCAAAGTTTTATTTTCGTTTAAATAGAATATGGTTCAATTTATTTAATAAGTAATTTAGCTTATGGAGAAGGAAAAATTAAATAACTAACTCAGTTGAATTTAGATGAATAACACAACGAATATATGAATTGATATAGCAAGACTAAATAAAGAAAAATCAGTGAATGATTCCTTTTAGCTTAACAGATTGTTATTTCAAAGCTTTTAACTAAAATAGGCAAATAACGATTTATGAGGATATAACACACAATATCAATTATACAGCAACAAATATACCAACTAATGAACTTATAACTTACGTGAATAGCAGAATGTGTTCCAGTTGATTTACAAATGAGTTCAAGTAACCATAGTCAATAAAATCAAATATATCAGTTAATGACGAAACACAAGATGAGCTATTAGTGATGAGCTAACTGAAAATGCAATGAATGAATATTGACGAAACAGTTTGTGAGTTATAGAAACAAATAAGCACTCGTTCCAACTCAATCAAGTTAGAGAAGGTAATGGAAAATTTAGCTCAAGATATCAAATACTTAATAAAGTGACTAACACGGTGAGTTTATCAATTAGCTATGACAGTTAATATAAGATGAATGGCACAATATTTATTAAAACTGATATAGCAAGACTAAATGAGGGAAAATTAGTGAAGTAGCTAATTGAAAACACTATGAATGATTTTGATTTAACAGATTAAGATTCGAATATGCAAGCAGTGGCTTCAACAGATTAAGATTTGGAGTTGTTGTAGGCTTTATTCAATACATGTTTGAGCACCAATTACACTGCCAATAAGTTAGGTTTGTGGCTTAGAATTTTGGGAAGCCTAGGAGACATTTTATCAAATAGTTTGAAGGCAAGGGAAAAAAAAAAAAACTCTTTTGTTATAAGAATCCAAATCTAAAACAACAGCAAACTATTTTGACATTATAAGAACCCAAAGCAACAAACCATCTATAAGAATCCAAAACAACAACCCATCTTGAAGGTCTGATTTGGTCGTTTACAGAGGGATTAAAGAGACCGATTCAATGAGGTTTAGGGTAGAAATCGAGACCGCCATGGTGCTCTCCTTCAACTTCTCTTTCTGTTCACAGATTCAAACGCTTGCACCCAAAAATTTTTCAGAGAGAGAGAGAGAGACAGAGACAGAGAGTGAGAGGAAGAGGAAGGGGAAGGGGAAGAAGAAAAGGAAGAGGAAGAAGAAATATCAACTGTCAGCGGTGTGCGATGTGCGATGTGGTACTGTCATTGGTCGGACATGGGTGCTTGTGTGCGATGGTGGTTGGTCGGAGATGGGTGCCCTTTGTGACGGTGGCGGACAACTCTATATAGAATAAAAGAAAGAGAGAGGATGAGAGAGAAGAGTGAGAGCGTGAGATACTTGATATAGATGGTTATTGGCGACTAAAATTTTTAGTCACTAAAAGTATTTTATAAATCCCTCCAAAATATTTGAAATGTCTCCCTCCAAAATTTTTTGTTCTTTGGCAACAAAAATTCTTTTTTGTAGCTGAAAATAAACTTTTGGCGACCAAAAAGGTAAAAAATAATTTTTTATTTTCCATTTGGTGACTCAATAGTTTTAGTAGCCAAAACTCACTATACGGCGACTAAAATTCTTTTTTGTCGCTGAAAATAAACTTTTGGCGAAAGGTAAAAAATAATTTTATTTTTCATTTGGCGACTAAATGGTTTTAGTAGCCAAAATTCAATGTACAGCGACTAAAATTCTTTTTTGTTCCCAATTCTAACATTTTTAGCGACTAAATTTTTTTTAGTCACCAATAACCAATATACCTTGACTAAAAAAAATTAATAGCTAAATATTTTACTTTGCTGACCAAAAACATTTTTGGTCACCAATTCCACAACTTTTGGCGACTAAATTTTTTTTTAGTTGCCAATTTTGGTCGTCGAAGGTGCATCGCGTTGTAGTGCCCCTGACCCCCGCGAGCTAACCAAGCAGCTCAATCCTCGACATAGTCAGCAAGGTGGCAAATATGAAAGAATTAAGATAACAAACTTCTCCGCAAAACACAATTCGGGGTGGATTCGCATCTAAAAACTCATAGCCTCACTAAAATAAAAGATCGAATAAAATTATAATTGAGTAGTTTTGTCAAACGGGATGGCCAATTATAAATACCTAACAGATATAATTATTATGCAAATTTCTTACACCCCATTCCCCAAAACTTTCCCCATTCAAAATTCTCCCCCCCAATAAATTGGTGATTTTCTTGTGTTGGCTATTTTGACTATCTACAGGGGAATGTTGTGATTTGTCTGGTATTTTGCAACTCACAACACTCATATCTAGTTTGTCTTTTTTTTTTTTTGGTGTAAAGATAGATGCTATATATTAATATTTCTGTGACTTTGAGCTTATGTGTAATTGATATACTGTTTTTTGATTTCTTGAATGGAACAAGGTTAATTGATGCATTTATTTTTATTTTTATTTTTTTCTATGAGGAGGAACAATTGATTTTACAATAATACTTGAGACCTCCACAAATTTTGACCCCCACAACTCCCAATTGACTTGTGGCCACACATTATGTTTTTTGTTTTTTTCTTTTTTCTCCCCTCTCTCTCCTCCCTCTCTCTCACAAAAGTTCTGGGGGGGGTGCTGGGGGTTTGAAGCATAACCCTTGATTTTACTGCAGCCTGCAGGGAGTAGCTGGGAGAGCTGGTAAATGTTCTTACAGAAGCTGAGCAATTTTTCCTTTCCTACAGCCCTTGTAAACTTTGATACTCATTTCAAGGAAAAAAAAAGTGTGCTTTTTCTTTCCTTTATTTCTTTTCTACTTATTTATTTATATAGAGGGAGGGAGGTAGCAGGAGGGTTCTTTAAAGTGTCTGTGGTGTTTGATGTATAATTTCCAAAAGCTTGATGATACATAATAATCTGAAGCTGAACAAGAAGTCGATTATGATGGGCCAGCAGCAAACGTGTTTATTGAATGATCGCAAAGTTAAACTTGTCCGGAACCTCAGATTCATTTTATTTTTGTGTATATTGTGTGATAAGGCCTCTCAGAATGTGAAGTGTTTCACTATAACAGAAAGCTATTGATTTGGATGAATTGTAGCAACTTCAGATTCTTTTGCTTGCAACTTGGTTAAATTGTAGTAATGCATGCTAGTGTGTTCTTATTTTACCACACTCGGTTTTTTTCTACACGTTCTGAAACAGTCAGTTTGCAATTTTTTTTTAGGTACAAAATTTGATATAAAAAATTTGACACGGCTTTCTCATATAAATTGAAATCCATACATTCAAGGGGAATGCTTGCGTTGATGCCATGGCAAAATTTGGAGCAGATCAACCGGAAGACCTCTTTGCAAGCTGTTTAATTTCCCTTGCACTCAAAACAAAAAAAAAAACAACAACAACAACAAACATCCCACCATGTGAGAGAATTTTTAATAATCCTTTTGAGCATAGGGAAACACATCCACACAAGAAGTCAAAAGTCTTCAGTGGCCCTTTTTTTTTTTTTTTTAGTGATGGACAAACATTAGTTGTTATATAAATTAATAATTATGTTTTTTTTTTTTCGATGACTAATGTGATTTATAATAATAAAATTTTAATTTAAAATAAGATACATTTTAAAAATATGATAAGTATCACATCACTGAAATATGCTTTTATATATATATATATATATATAAAATTTGTTAGTTTGCAGCATTAGGCTTATGGCTTATATCGATCCCATTAGAAGAAGAAAGCATGTTTGGTAATACATTTGTAGGTTGAAAATTAATAATAAAAAATAAAAGTAAAAAATATTTTTTCACAACTTTTCAACTAATTGTTTTTTATAAAAAAAAATTAATTTTTTTTTAAACTCATAAACTATAAGGTAAAACCAACACCAAATAACACCTATTCTCAATAACAAAAAGAAAATTATTACCATAAAAAAAATAAAAAGAAAAAGCTTATTAGTAAGCCTGCACCAAAGCAGGACAAAGGAATCACTTAAACCACCTACCCCAGGTGGACACATCCCAGTGATTTCCAGGGAAAACAACAATTGTTACGCGCAAACAAAGACTTAGGTTAGGACTATCACTAATCCATGACAAATGCTAAAGAGTGTTTTGGTCATTCTTTAATATTGGGATTAAATTAAAAAGTGTCCTAAAAATAAGTAAAAATATTAAAATATATATATTAATTTCAGTAAAAAAAAATTAAATTTAATAAAAAGTATCTTATGTTATTCAATTTTAGTGTCTTTTTCTTGTACTCCAAGGGCCCTTGTTAAGAAGTGACGTAGGAACATGTTTTACTTTTTTACTCCTGGCTCGATTATATTTATTAAATATATTATATATTATTATTTAATTTTTTTCAAAATAATAAAATTAAAACGCTAAAATATTGCTCTTAGCATTTATGTTTACTCATTTATTTCTAATCTTACTTCTTTCAATTTTTATTAATTATAAATTAATATCTATAATTTTCATTACTATTGTGGGTGTTGATTTCCGACCACACAACCAAAAGGGAGAACTCAACTGGAGAGCACTGGCAGAATAGATTAAACCCGAACAACTTGTCACAAAAAGATAAGAATCCCGCGGTGGTTCGTCCACCCGGGGGCACTCCGACGATCAAGTCAGTAAAATATCTCTCAAAGATAATCAATAGTGCTTAACTCACTAGACAGAACATAAAAAAACATACCTTAGACCCACGAGGATGTCTCCTTTTTATAGCCAACACAATCCTAGTCCCAATAGAAGTCTAGTTCCAATGGACTCTGGATTACTGCTAATCTTGGTAGGATTGGGATAAACTCTCTAAGAGTCTTATCTTTATCCAAATTGAAGTCTTCTCTCACTCTAGGACTCTTGTCCCTTATACGCTTATCCCAGATTCTGGTATTATTGCACCATATCTCGGCATCATGGTTCGCCCACGTGGTACCTCGGCTAACAACCTCGGCCACATGGACTACCCAAAAATATGTCCCCACAATTGCCCCTTAGGTTCTATTACCTTGGCAAACTGAGGTGATGGAATCTATACATGTACTCCTCCGACCGAGATCGTGACTTGTCGGCGCCAAGAAATAAGGACTCATATGTCCACTCATCAAGAATCAAGAATCAAGAACCATCATGTTCTATCTTATCTAGGTCTAACATCTCAACAGAGATCACATTACTAGCAGAGATCATGACCTGCTAGTTCAAGAACATCAAGATCCTAGTATCATCTCATTAGAAACAAAAATAAACAAGTTCTGCCCCCATCCAATTTCAACATCCCAACTGAGATCAATATCTCAACTAAGATCGCACTTCTCAATCAAGATCATCATCGGATTGGAGCATACCAATCACACCCCCATCATGTCGCATCAGTTCTGCCCCCCGTCATCTGATGTTAGCACAGGCACATTGGGACTCAAAATCATAACTTTTTGCCATATTCTTCTAATTCCAGCAAAACCATTTCATCTTCATATTTCATCTCTATTTGTGTCCCTAGACTCTCTTTCTCTTGGTCTCTGCAACCATCATCGCTGTTCTTGAAGCATTCATTACTATTACAACTCTGGTCACCACTTCTGGCGTGCACTCAATAGTTCTGTTCCAATCATAACGTTGTTTGACTCCGGTGAATCCCTTTTCGGCATTTAGTTCCTCGGCTTCACTTTGTAAGTCCTTGATTTCTTTTATTTTAACTTCAGTTCTCTAATATATTCCTTCTGTGAATTGTTACATATCACACACAGTATCTGTATCTGTATCTGCATCTACATTGCCATCTTGTATTCATATTCAAATCTCATTGTTCTACATGCCTTCGCTTGTTGACTCATATTTTGTCCTTCATGTTCTTGAGCCTATCTTCACATTTTTTTCTGTATTTGACACATATCTTCTAGCACACTATCATCGAATTCTATTAATTTTGTTCATTCCTTGAATCTATCAATGCTCTATTTTTCTCGTATTCTTGAGTCTTTGATCACTGTTTCATGTTTTTGAGGCCTGTTTCTTCTGTCTGTTCTTCCTTGTTAGTAGATTACTGCCTCTGAATCTTGTACATTTGCACAGACGTAGGTTTGAGAATTGCTAGAATCCATACCTAGGAAAACTAAAACAAATTAACCTAAAACTGATAACCTAGCACTCCTTAGGGTTTCACCAAGGTCTTTAACCCACATAGTCCAACTTTCATTGCCAAATTCACCCTAGCCGAGGTCATGGGGATGTTCAAATGGAGGGTAAACTTTTCCAATAAACTAGAATACTTCCGTCAGGAATTTTTCATTCCAGCCGACGTTCATCTAAGGTTGGCTGGGGAGGAGGATTCCATGATGCCTGGAGAGACATATATGCCCTTCCCTGTAGTATCTATCATTTGGGGGTGGAGTCAGATTCCATCTTGATATCTTGTTTTGCTTTGGGCCGAGGTGCCTTCTTTGGTATCTGAACAAGTTGTCTTTTTGAATGCAAGTCCTCTTTTTGACTAAGTGTTCAATGCTTGTCTCTGTCTTTACTGTCTTGTATGATTCCATACTTGGAATATTTTTGTACTTCTCCCAAGTATACTTTAACTGTGTAATCACTTCGGGTTAGAACACATCTGACACGTACCACCTCGAATCCACTTCATCTCGGGTACACCCTTAGTTGGCCACCTCGGACCAACTTACCTCAGAGTTCACCTTTTACTGTGATCTCGGCCGACGGGCATTTTATAAAAACTCCTTAAACAACATTCAACAAGTATTGTTTTCTTACTTGTACTTACTGCCTTCCAATATTTCCAGGTTTGATAAACTGGCTGGTGATCTCGGGTAACCAACAACTCGAGTGTCCCTTATCTGGATACCTCGACTGACTCCAACTTGTTAAAAATTTCAACAAGTGTTAAGCCTATTCCTTATTCTTGCTTCCTGCCCCCTAATGTGAACCCAAGTGTCACTTATGTTCACGTTAAGCATGCATCTTTAATTTCGCCGAAGTCTGATTCAAACAAAGACTAGCCGAGGTATTCAACCTTGGTTTCTCTAAAGCAAACTTAGTTCGATTCTGAGTTTAACTCTGCCGACATGGCAAGTCTAGGTGAATTCAACTTAGTTCAACTCTATTATATATAAGTATAATTCAACTCTGCCATATAATAAGTCTAAGTTATTCGTCATGTTTCAATCAGAAACATCGCCAACTTAGTTTAACTCTATTATATGCAAGTATAATTCAACTCTACCATATAATAAGTCTAAGTTATTCGTCATGTTTCAATCAGAAACATCGCCAACTTAGTTCAAGTCTATTATATGCAAGTATAATTCAACTCTGCCATATAATAAGTCTAAATTATTCATCATGTTTCAATTAGAAACATTGCCAACTTAGTTCAACTCTATTATGTGCAAGTAGAAACTCTGCCATATAATAAGTCTAAGTTATTTGTCATGTTTCAATCAGAAATATCGCCAACTTAGTTCAACTTTATTATATGCAAGTATAATTCAACTCTGCCATATAATAAATCTAAGTTATTCATCATGTTTCAATCAGAAACATCGCCAACTTAGTTCAACTCTATTTTATGCAAGTAGAAACTCTGCCATATGATAAGTCTAAGTTATTCGTCATGTTTCAATCAGAAACATCGCCAACTTAGTTCAACTCTATTATATGCAAGTAGAAACTCTGCTATATAATAAGTTTAAGTTATTCGTCATGTTCACCATGGGAACATCGTCATAAGACTATTCAGTCTTATTGTACAATCATGGATTCCAACAACATTTTTACGCTTCTTTACATAGGCTTCGACATCCTTTTGCATATAGGGCCACCAGAATCTCTGTGATATAGCTCTGTAGGCAAGGGATCTGCCCCCTGCATAGATCTCGTGTAAAAAGTCTTCAACCTGGGAAGGATGTACACATCGTAATAGAGGTCCAGTAAAAGTCCTTCTGTACAGATGGCCTTCTGCCAATAGGCAGAACCTGGGTGACTTCAGTCTGATCTTGTGTGCTTCTTTTTTGTCTTCTGGGATCTGGGATCTGCTCATTTAGGCTGAGCTCTTGTCTTCTCGGACCTACTCATCTACGCCGAGATTTTGTAGGATCTGAGATCTGGAATTCCGAATCTGCTCAGTTAGGCTGAACTCTTGTCTTCTCGGTCCACTACAAGAAAATAGTGATTTAGAGACTAATATTTAGAGACTAATTGAATTTAGTCTCTAAAAATCATCATTTAGGGACAAAAATAAATTTTAAAAGAAAATTATAAGAATACACTGTATTTCTTTATGATAGGCCCAAAAAAATTGTCTAGAGACTTTTAAGGACCAAAAAAATTAACGCGTATGTTCACTTAGATACTTGACCCGTGTGTTTGAGGTGGGTAAAAGCTGGAGACGAATTAATTTGGTTGCTATAGGTCGTCAAATACGAGATATAAGAATTGATCTTCACTAGGACTTAATCGATCTCAGTTGTTTCCTCTGTCTAGGACTCTGACTCAATCAATCTTCAACTTCGATCGATCATTAGCTTCAGTCTGAATCGATCTTTGTGCCGCCTCATATCCGAATCGATCTTTACTTCAATTCAAATCCATCTTTGTACTGATCTCAGCTTCAATCGATCTTACCTATTGTAACTTCAATTCGAATCGATTAAGATCTCAGCTTCAATCCGAATCGATCGTTGAAGATCTGAGTTCTTTGGCTTCAATCGGAAGGTAAATCAATGATTTTCATGGCTGCTGAGATCTTCATCTTGATGCACAATTTTCTGAGATTTTCTATCATTTTTTTTAGCTACACACACACATATACACATTTTCTGAGATCTTATATCATTTATTCTTCATTTTCTTCAAATTTTTTGTAGATATATATAAGTTTGAGTAAATCGATTTGGTTTCTAATAGAGATCGTAGTAATTTGGATTCAATAGTGATTTGGTGTGTTTTCAATCTCTCTCTCTCTCTCTCTCTCTCCACAGACACGACATATATACATGTACATATCTATATATATACTCCTTTGTGTTCATTCAAATTGCTTGAATTTGAAATTTTGTATTCCTCTGTATTCTATGTTTTTATTTTTATGCTAGAAATTGCTTGAATTCCGCCACCAATATCATACACTCTTTCACTTGGATATGAATTTATAAGCTTATATTAGAATGCAATAAGAGAAGCAGCCTTGTATATACTAAACATAAAAGATACAAAGCATCTTTTGTTAGTGTTCTTTTTATTTTAATAAAAGCATCATTCATTACTCACATATAGAACAATGAAAAATTAAGGGTAGAGTTATAATTCAAGCCAAAAATGTTGGCTTGTACATGAATAAAACCAGACTCTCTTTACTTACAGATTCATTAGTACCATACTACTTTATCATAAAACTTATAGGATAGATTCACAGATTTTCTGCTCTAGAAGTTTTCAGAAAATAACCAAATGCCTATCAAAAGTAAAAAAAAGACTCTATTCAACAAAACAAAGCCTTGTCCCCATTATTTGGGATCATCTAAATAATTCTTGTTTCAATTCTTTTTTGAAAAAGAACTGAATGTTAAAATTTGAAAAAGAGCATGGAAAATTAAAATTTCATAGAAGGAATGGAAAACTATATTGAAATTATTACAACATAAGAAATGTGTATTGGAAAAGAGCAAGGAAGAAAGAAAAGAAAGCTGATGCAATGTTACTTTAGATAATCTAAGAGTATAACTACGGGAAGGAGACAATATTACCATTATTATTATTGGTGTGTGTGGGTGAGGACGTTCTATAACACCGCGTAAGTTGCACGAACAGTAGCTGAATTTTTTATCCTTTGCCCATTTATGCATTGGGAATCTTTTTCTGGTCCTAATGCTCTTTACAAATTATTAGTTAAGGGAGATGCTGAGGTAGGCTTTTTACATTATTGGCATTGCGTCCTACAATGGTAAGCTTGACAAGGACTAAGCACATTTTCTAGCAACATTCGCGATATTATTCTGTTATGCTAAGTTCTATGTGGGGAGTGGCTTGCAAATATGTGTATACTATCTCAATATTTTTTCCTTAGTGTTATAGTAGTTTTTTTTCCAATTTTCATAATTGAGTGTCGGTGAGGAGCCCTCATTAAGGTCTGAGATAGTAGTAAACATGTAAAACTCATCCATTCAAATCCTATCTGTCCCTAGATCTCACGCTGCTGCAATAAGGATTGCAGGAGAATTACGTGCCCTGTTCTCTGTACACTTTTTGTCTGGTAGTGCTTGAAAGTCAACCCGGTTTTGTATATCACAGGTACGTGTGGAGATACAAGATTTAATTATTCTTTCTCCAGTTTTAATTTCCTTCATATGAGTTGATATTTTAATTTTGCAATTGCAGGTTTATTACCGATTTCTGTCTAGTAGTTGAAATGGAGCTTTGGACTGTTGAAATCTCCAACTATAATTTTCTTCTCTCCAATAGATAATTCTTACATTAGTTTATCCAATTGATTCCAAAATTGTCCTGTAATATATTCCTCCAATCATATTTGGTCGATAATCTCAAAACTGTTGTGCTGGCTGATACCACGATCTAAGACCATTCTTCTAACGAAAACTTTCATGAGATGAGCATATTGCAGTACATGTAGTGCCTTCAAATCATCTGGTTTCCCACTCATTTAAATATTGAAACATAATTTCTTCTTCTTTTATTATTATTATATTCAATACTAGCTCTTGAATACTTTTGACAGGGAACATGTTCAATCATGAAATACTTTCATGGCCAAGATCAGTCCAACTGTTCGTCCAAGCAAGTGAATGATAGATTTATCGCAAAGGCTGCACCATTGTCACCCTCTGGGACTGCTCTCATTCTGTACGCTGATTTTTGTTTCTTTTTACTTTAGTTTTACCATTAGTTTTGCAATTTTGGTAAAGAATGGCATTCTTTCAAGAACTGCAAGATATTCAGAGTTGTATACAATTGAACTGCCCATAGAATTCCATGAGGAAGAAATAAGGAATAGGTATGCCGAGTCTGGATCAACAGGAAAACAAGGGAGAAGTATCTACGAGAGAGGTTTGCATTTATGTTGGCTTAAATTTAGTTTATTGATTAATTGTTTTAATGGGTACCAATATATTGTTACAAGAAAGCTAAGGGAGAAGTATCATTTCTAGCATTTGAATATCTAATGATTATGACATGGATGGTTCCTTATTTTATTTAATTGCGCCTTTTGGTCATGTTTATTCTATGTCCTAGGTATATGGCATATATTATGGACACTAATGAAGAGGAGAGAGTTAAGGTATTTTTCGTATGTCTAGTTTGGGTCACTTATTCTCAAAGGAAAAGGAAAAACCAAAAAGGGTCAATTTACTTGCAATGTCTCTCAATACATAACTTTGATCTAAGAAATATAATTGCTATTTACATTTTAGTTCTTTCTAGAGCATCCTCTTCAAATATAAATCCTAGTTTATTTTAGTTCTTATCATTGATTAGTTTCTATTTCTTTTCTTCCTCAAGTACACCTTATTCTGAAAGAACTAGCGAGGAAATCACTATCAACAACACAGGTAAACAATCTTCAAAATTTTTTTCCCCCAGTGAGATGGATCATCTTTGGTTAGTAATATTTCTTTGCAAAATAATTTAAATAATTTACTACCTAACCTCAACATGTTTATATTTCTACACATTTGGAAGTATTCAAGTTGTTTGGCGCATTTGACATGCATACTTCAGTTAGTTTGAAATATTCATGTAAGCTTATCAATAACTTTAGCAAATTCCCTGTTCTTAAAAAATGTAAGTAAAAAATGAGTTTCTTAATTAGGTGAATGATCCTTGTATATTTAAAAAGTTGAGAATGTGACAATGTGAACTGGTGTTTCTTTAAGATGTAGAGGTGTATAATCTTCTAATCATTATCTTATTCTGCAGGTCCTTCAAAAATATGTAAAGAATTGGATATCAATTGTTGTACCATTTCAGGATAAGTGATGACATACCAGTTGACAAGGATACTAGTTTGAGATTGCAACTTGATATGTCAATTTTTGAAAGTTTTTTGAAAGCAGAATCAAACATTTTGGAAACTTTGAATTTTAATTTTTGTAAAATTTTACTTTCTATGTACTCATTATGATTTGGGAATGGAGTGTCTTTGATGTGTAGATGTCAATTTTTTTCTTTTTTGTATGATTGGATGACATTTAATTTTTGTGCATTTTTAGCTATCCCAACTTTGATTTTTAGCGACGAAAAAGTGTAGTAGAGAAAGTTATTTGTCTTTTAGCGACCAAATATAGTTGTCGTTAAAAATGTCATTAATTTGTTTTTCGCGACCAAATTGGGATATTTTGTGACGAAGTATTAGCGACTAAATGTTTAGTCTTGTAAAATCAAACATTTTGTGACAATATAAAATTGGTCGCTAATTGTCATTTTCAGTGACATTTTCAAAAATTCGTCACTAAAGACTTTTCTAGATGCACTTTTAGTGACTTTTTTAGTGACGAATTTAATTTTGTCACAAAAACTATTTAGAGACCAAAATAATGGTTTTAGCGACCAAAATAATTGGTCGCCAAAAGTCTTATATGTTGTAGTGGTCCTACTTATCTAGGCCGAGATCTTGTCTTCTAGGATCTGGGACCCAGGATCTGGAATCCGTAATTTGCTCACTTAGGTTGAGCTCTCATCTTCTCGGACCTAATCACTTAGGCCGAGATCTTGTCTTCTAGAATCTTGGATCTGCTCACTCAGGCTGAGCTCTCGTCTTCTCGAACATAATCACCTAGGCCGAGATCTTGTCTTCTGGAATCTTGGATCTGCTCACTCAAGCTGAGCTCTTCTCTTCTCAGACCTAATCACTTAGGCCGAGATCTTGTCTTCTGGAATCTTGGATCTGCTCACTCAAGCTAAGCTCTTCTCTTCTCGGACCTAATCACCTAGGCCGAGATCTTGCCTTCTGGAATCTTGGATCTGCTCACTCAGACTGAGCTCTTGTCTCCTCCTTCTTATTGTGGATGTTATCTCCAATCCTCACTTCCTGTTTGGCCATCTATCCTTACTAAGTTCCCACAGACGGCGCCAAATTATGGGTGTTGATTTCTGACCACACAACCAAAAGGGGGAACTCAACTGGAGAGCACTGGCAGAATAGATTAAGCCCGAACAACCTGTCACAGAAAGATAAGAATCCCGCGGTGGTTCGTCCACTCGGGGGCACTTCGACGATCAAGTCAATAAAATATCTCTTAAAGATAACCAATAGTGCTTAACTCACTAGACAGAACATAAAAAGCATACCTTAGACCCACGAGGGTGCCTCCCTAATATAGCCAACACAATCCTAGTCCCAATAGAAGCCTAGTTCCCATGGACTCTGGATTACTGCTAATCTTAGACTCCTAATAGGATTGGGATAAACTCTCTAAAAGTCTTATCTTTATCTAAATTGAAGTCTTCTCTCACTCTAGGACTCTTGTCCCTTATCTGCGTATCTCGGACTCTGGTATTATTGCACCATATCTCGGCATCATGGTCCGCCTACGTGGTACCTCGGCTAACAACCTCTGCCATGTGAACTACCCAAAAATATATCCCCACAACTATATTATCTTTAATTTTTATTAATATTCTCATTTTTCATTTTACAAAATTAACCTACTTTCGCCCCCAACCTGATTTGTCTTAATACCATACGGAGTCAAGGCAGGGGGAATACAATCCACCCCATTGGTAATAAACAAGAGTAATGTTTGATCTAGTAAACAGTCAGACTTATTAAACCAATAAATATTAACACATGATAAATACAACATGTTAAGAATTCATACTCCTCTAGCATTATTGCAATGAGTACCCAAAAAAGAGATTCGGAAAAGAGAAAAGTTAGGGATCATGAAATTTTTTTTATGAAAATGATCATGAAAGATTTATGATCATTGGATTACCTTGATTAGTGTGTGGTGCTTTATTCTAAATATAATCTAAGGGTCACAAAACTTTCATAATTATTTTCACGAAAATTTTTTCATGATACCTAGTGTTACTGTTCTAAAAGGCATGTGAAGAATTCAGGCTCTTCTAGCATTTAATGAGTATTAGATTTACTTTTGAGATTAGTGATATAATAATTCATTAGATATTATCAGAATATTTAAGACAAATATTTTTTTTTTCAACAAATAATCTCTTGTACACTATAATAAGTCTTAAAAATAAATCTAAAAAATGAACTTTTATACTCCCTCCGTCCCAAAATATTAGTCCCTTATTCCATTTTTCATTGTCCCAAAATATTAGTCCCTCTTCAAAAATCAAGTACAAAAATAATATAAATTTCCTATTTTACCCTTCTTTTAAATTAATAAACAACATAAAAAGTACAATTATGCATTGATATTCCCAAAAAATGTACTATCAAAAGGATAATTTTGGAAAATCAACTTTTTTCAAATGCAATAATTGTACTACCAAAAAAAGTTGGATTCCCCAAAAGGGACCATTATTTTGGGACGGAGGGAGTAGCATTTTACTATGGTAATTTTTTTTTTGTTACAGGAAAATCCTCTCACTTCTTTGCAAGTCCAAGACAGTGCCCCTCTCAGAGATTGCCAAGATATCCTATTATTTATTTCAAATAAAAATGAATAAATTACAAACACACCCCTCAGATTTATTTAAATTACAAATTACCTTATGTAATTCTAGAAATTACATTATGTCTCTTAAGGTTTCTAATTTCATAATAAATAAGTCATTTTATTAATAAATTATAAAATTAATTAACAATTTTTAATAATGTTAAAATTTTGTTTCAATTAATAATTCAGATAATTTTATTACTGCATAGGTGAATAGTTAGAAATTTCATTTTTTAATTAACTCTATTAAATAAAAAATTCTAACAGAAAGGTATTTGTAATTTTTCAAACTATAAGAGACAATTTCTATTTTGAGTAAAACTCAAATAATGTATTTATAATTTACTCAAAAAAAATTAATTTATTCCGAACTTCCAAATTATAAGCAAAAATGCTTGGGAACTCTAATTAGAGCCACCACTAATGATGTGACAATAAATCCCTGTCACAGTGGGTATTATGCCTTTTTTTTTTTTTTTTTTTCTTTCAAATTTCCACCTCACTAACGGTGGAGATTTAGAATTTTTTATTTAAACCTTTAAATCATAGCTGAATTTTAAGTGAACCTGCAGCACACGGAACAAAGGAATTACTTCAACCACCCACCTCATCACGCGGAGCATTCACACTTCCCACTGACTTCCACGAAAAACAAAAACATTTACTGTGCGTTTAGTTTGAGTTTTTTAAATTAAGTTTTTTAAAAATTAAATTTTTTAATTTTTATATTTTTTTGTTTTTAGTAAATATTTTTTAAATTTTAAATAATTTTTTTACTTTTTTAAATGCACCTTACTTAGATTTATCTAAAAAGTAAAAAATTTGTGAAAAAATATTTTAAAAAATTAATAAATACATAAAAATACAAAAAATGTACTGAATTCTTGTATTTTTAGTATTTAGTGAATTTTTAAAAGATTTTTTTTACATTTTTTTTTTTACTTTTTAGGTGTATTTATGTTAGGTGTGTCTAAAAAGTAAAAAAATTACTTAAAATATTAAAAAAATTCAGTAAAAATAAAAAAACACGGAAAATAAGAAAGTAGAATTTTTTAAAAAGTATTTTGGAAAACTGAAAACCAAGCATGGTGATTTTTATGCAAAAACAATGAATTAATTAATACTATTATCAATGTTCAATATCATATTATCATCACAGTATGGATGTAACTTCCTGGAAAGAGTCTCATGTAGTTGCCACTAAAGAAATAGGGAAAAGCAATTTGCATGTTTTGAAAAAAAAAAAAAACAGATTTTATAGCATATGCATGAATTTAATACTACATTGCCACACAAATCAACGGAACCTCAGTTGACAAGGAGCATCACAATTTCCCAGTTTAGATCACCATTTCCTCCTAATTATTATCCCGTCAAACAAGACAAAAGCCTACTGCAAAGAGACGCTCAAAACAGAAAATGGCTGAAACTGCAGTGTTCCGTTTACTAGCCAACATTGCACCCTTCCTCCAAGAAAAGGTGAATTTGTTGAGCGGAGTTCGGCAAGAGATTGAATTCATCAGAGATGAATTCGAGCGCATGTCGGCTTTCCTCAGAGTTGCTGATGCTAAGGAAGAAAGTGACCCCCAACTCAAAGTTTGGGTCAAACAAGTCCGTGATGCTGCTTATGACACTGAAGATGTTCTTGACAAATTCAAGCTTCACCTTGCAGATCATCATGGCGACGGATTCGGTGGTTTTGTTCGTAAGATCTGGAGCTCCATCAAGACTTTAAAAGCTCGGCGCCAAATTGCTTCTGAAGTACAAAGAATCAAGTCCAAGGTCATCAGTATTTCCCAAGGACATCAGAGATACCATGATAAATATGGTACACTAGAGCAAGGTTCAAGGTCCACTTCTGTTAACAATGCATGGTATGATTATCGTGGCGATGCACTTCTACTCGAAGAAGCGAAGCTAGTGGGTATTGAAAAACCCAAAAGACAACTGATTGGGTGGCTAGTCGAAGGAGGTCCTGGGCTGAAAGCAGTTTCGGTGGTGGGAATGGGAGGCTTAGGCAAAACAACCCTGGTTAAAAAGGTCTACGATGATGCAACGGTGAAGAAACATTTTAACAGCCATGCTTGGCTCACTGTTTCCGAGTCATTCAGGGCCCAGGATCTCCTCAAAGACATGATTCAACAACTCTTTAAAGAAATCATGCAACCAGTCCCTGTTGGAGTTGAAACTATGAGCATCGACAAGTTGAAATTGTTGGACAATGTTCACTGTATTTAAAATGATTTAATTCTGTTGTGTACAAAACAACAACAAGAATAAAAGAAATAGAGAAAAAGAGAGAATTTGTTTGATTACAAAAATCAAACTCGAAATAATAAATTATATAAATAAAAAACAGATTTTATTTTGTTACAAAAACAAAATTAAAATCTGAATAAATAAACAAATAAAAACAACACTGAAAGTAAATTAAATAACTTACTTGATTTAATTTCTTCGAATTATTTTTCTGATCAAGTCCAGTGTTTGACACTGTGTCCTTAAGACAGATTCGTCCTCTCCACGGTGCTTTCAGAATTTGGACGTCTATCTCCCAGGATGAAATGATCTACCACAAACAATAGCAGCACTACTAATTGTTTGCCTTACGAACACACTAAGTGTTTACACTCTTTCTTTCGGAAATAAAATGCAGCAAGATGAAGAATAGAAAACAGAAGTGAAATACGAAATTTCTGAATGCAAAATATCAAATGAGGGTGGTCCTATTTATAGATGTGAAGGTGACTCTTGGATTTGAAATAAACAGGTATGTAGCTCTTGGTTTTGAATTGAACAGGTATCATACCTGTTGGGTTTTGAATTCAAACAGATTTGAATTATTTCAAACAGATAGTAAAACGGGAAGGGCCCTGTTTGGGTGTGCATTAATTCCAAAACAGTTTATTTCTGTTTGAAACCGGGAAGGGCCCTGTTTGGATGAACAAAAAATCCAAACTAATTTAATTTGAATTCTGGATTTTATTTTAATAAAAAATAAAATTAAATTCAAATGTTTTTGGCCCAAAAAGATTAGAAGCCCAACCACACACCACGCACCCGCGCCCAAGCCCAGGCCCAGCCCAGCCCGCCCGACCGACCGGACGGACGGCGGCGGCGGCGCGCGCGCGCGTGTGGTGATTTTTGGGTCCAATGGGTCTAGCCCATTTTGCCCATAACCTCTCCCTCTAAAACACTTGGGTACCCCTTGGGGCACACCCCAAGTATCTCACCCTAAGCCTTATAAACCCTTTCAAAACCTCCCACCAAATCAATGTGGGACAAGCCAAATTACAACCTTAAGGAATTTCCACCAAAACTCCATTTCCATGGAGCACACTTTGGCTTCAATTTCCCATTCACTCGGTAATGGTTTTGAGCAACCAAATATACCACGTGAATCACAACGCGGCATAGAACGCGTTACCACTTTGACCCGAGTAAATTGACACTCGGGGCCCACCTAAAAAATAGACCAAACTTGAGGAAAAAATAACCATTCCAACAATCCCCCACATGAATGGAATTTGATGACAACGGAAATGCAACAAAATGCAGACTTTAACGAAAGAGTATAAGTCGAAAATATCTTGCATCAGGATAGGTAGTTTTCGGCTTTGAACCTTCCCTAGTGATAACCTATCGGACTTACTGGCTAACCAATGGACGCGATGCCTTGAATTGTTCAGCCGTTTGTGTAAGCCAAGACAATAGATTTCACACAAAATATCTTCTAACACATCGTGGTTCTCACTGTTGTGTTCATTTTGGCCTTGAACGCACCTGGTTTTCATAAGTGTTTCTAGAGAATTTAGCCTCTTCATTCTCATAGAACCGGCCCCAGTTCAACACTCATATAGGTGATTCTTATTGTGAGTATCTCTTTATACTCGTCTTGATTTTATGCCTTAATCAAGATATAAGTAATCATTAAAAGCAAAGCTTATCCTTATACCTCTGCATACAACATATGTTGCAGATATCACTCTCACCATAGGAATGGGTAGGAATTTTAATCCCTTGGTGATTTCTGGCGAGCCATACATAACTTAGTTGTCCCTTTGAACTTAGTTCTTGGGATCTCCAGTCATATAAGTAGGGTTACCATTATGACGACTCTTATGTAATAGGCTTTAATCCCATCCCCTTCGATGAACTATACACTAGCTCTTTTGTCAAACCTTTTGTTAACGGATCCGCAATATTCTCTTTAGATTTTATATAATCTATTGAGATTATTCCGTTTGACAACAATTGCCTTACGGTATTATGTCGACGACGAATATGTCGTGACTTACCATTATACATATGATTCTGTGCCCTGCCTATTGCAGATTGACTATCACAATGAATGCAAATAGCTGGCACAGGTTTTGGCCACATTGGAATGTCTTCTAAGAAGTGACGAAGCCATTCTGCTTCTTCACCTGCTTTGTCTAAAGCAATGAACTCGGATTCCATTGTGGATCGTGCGATGCACGTTTGTTTCGTGGACTTCCAAGAAACAGCAGCGCCTCCTAGAGTAAAGACATATCCACTAGTGGATTTTGAATCTTTAGTATCCGATATCCAATTGGCATCACAATAACCTTCGAGTACTGCTGGATATCGAGTAAAGTTCAAACCATGATCACGAGTAAATCTTAGATATCTAAGAACTCGAATGATCGCTTTCCAATGGTCTTCTCCAGGGTTACTAGTGTACCTACTCAATTTACTTATAGCATAAGCTATATCAGGACGAGTACAATTCATTAGGTACATTAGGCTTCCAATGATTTGGGAGTATTTTAACTGAGACACTGCATCACCTTTATTTTTCGATAAATAAAGACTGATGTCAACAGGTGTTCTAGCTAAATTCAAATCATCCTTGATAAATTTATCAAGAATTTTCTCAATATAATGAGATTGATGTAACGCCCTCAAAATAATAACATTAAACCCATCAAATAGGACATGCATTTGCATTTAAACTAACCGCATTCCTTCATTCATTCGAATTCCATTACATAAGTATTACATGTTAACATCAAAACAAAATGCCCTACGGGCTTACAGCTTTCCAAGTTAACACTTGGTTTCAACAAAATAGTACTAACTCGTTTACACATTAAGCCCTTGGCTTGAGGTTACATGTAATACATCAAAAGTAAAACAACTACACTATGTCCGCCTCTAGCCTCCCAAGCTATGTCCTTGGAGGTGGCATGCTTCCTGCACCTGAAAATGATATTCCCATATAGGGTGAGCCACAGCCCAGTAGAAATACACTAAACCAACCATGGACAATGACTAAAACATTAGCAATTGATAATTGGTCAACACTGATACAATCACATAAATTACATATTTATGTCAACGACTTACAAGTCCCAATTACTTTTCATTTTCCCTTTTTCAACAGATAAGCATGCTAGCTCTATCATCATTTCCACAGATATGTATAAAAACTATATCTCACATTCAGATAAGCATAAAAGCTATATCCACATTCTCAACAGATATGTATATCAATAATATCCACAGATAAGCATACAAGCTGTATCCACATTCTACAACAGATATGTATATCAACAATATCCACAGATAAGCATACAAGCTGTATCCACACTTCACAAAGATAAGCATATGAGCTCTATCTTCACTTCTCTAGACAAGCATATGAGCTCTGTCTACGGAGTTCATCCCCTATCTCCTCCCAATACCTATCCGGTTTAGAGGTACATCCCCTATCTCCTCCCAATACCTATCCGGTTTAGAGGTACATCCCCTATCTTCCCCTAAACCGCGGAGTACATCCCCTATCTCCTCCTCTACACATAACGTATATAAACACATTGGTTCTATATACAATCACACAATACACACAATTAATGTATTCTATCAACCGTCAAGTTCCATGACACATTCCATTGATTAGTTTCCGTTTACCTAATCATCATGCATTGTCTACAACAATCTCGACTATCCTCCACCGATAGCCCAAAGCAGTTATTTCTAAAACAGAAAATAAATGCACAAATGGATATTCAATCAACATTTCATTTCCTCATTTCTCACCAATTAATTATCCCAATTAATTAAACAATGTAATTAGGTCATTTTCCATAATTACCATTTCAACCCTTAGGTCCCATTTTCATCAATGATTTAACATTCATTCCATTTCTCTATGCCAAACATGCATCTAGGTTTATTATGAATAAAACCCCAACTTTTGTAAAATTACACAAAAGCCCCAAACTTTCACAAAATTACCAAACCAAGCCCAACATCTCAAAATACCAAAATTTAAAGACAAAACCCATAGAGAGGAGTAGGTTATCCCTACCTCAAATTCGGAGTCCCAAAGGAGAAGACGACAAAACCCAACGTGCTCCAAAACCCGTGATTTTCAGATTAAAATGTAGCCCTCGACGATCAACAACTTTTTTGTAAAGGCCAAAGGTGAGTAAATCACTCTTACTAGATCAAAACCTAGAGAGAAGGTAGAGTCTAGAGTGAGAGGCTCAACAATGGTGATTTGGAAAAAGTAAGAGAGAGAAGAGAAAGTGAAAAAGTGATTTGAAAAGTCACAATTTCGGGACTTTAACCCAGGTCTCCGCTCGAGCGTAAAACACCCCGCTCGAGCGGCCACTCACAGACTTCCGCTCGAGCGGCCAATCTCCCGCTCGAGCGCAGAATGCACTCGCCCAGCACTTTTGCAGAACCAGGCCTCCGCTCGAGCTCCCAACCCTACGCTCGAGCTCACAACACTGCACAACAAGATACTGGATGGATGTATTCCCCGCTCGAGCGCCAACACCTCCGCTCGAGCGGACAGGCCAAAAATCTGGGCAACTAGTTTTGGTTTCTAAACTCAACCAACCTGAAACAAACCTGCCCAACACATCCCATAACTCAAATACTAAGTAAAAAGGATGCAAACAAGATGATAGACAACTACCAACATCCACGGACACATGTCCGGATCACGGTATAACAAGGGTAAACCCGGGATCGCTATATTGAGATAATGCATATCCGTCAGATGTTTTAGTAATTTTCATTCCTAATATAACATCTGCGACCCCCATATCTTTCATATCAAATCTTTTGTTAAGCATCTGCTTAGTTGATTTGATCATGTTTTGACTGCTTCCAATGATAAGCATGTCATCCACATAAAGACAAACTATGACATATCCTTGGTCAGTGTTCTTAACATAGACGCATTTGTCACATTCGTTTATCTTAAACCCATTAGTAAGCATTGCATGATCAAATTTTTCATGCCATTGCTTAGGTGCTTGTTTTAATCCATAAAGGGATTTTACAAGTCGACAAACTTTCTTTTCTTGCCCTGATACTACAAACCCTTCGGGTTGTTCCATATAGATCTCTTCATTTAGATCACCGTTTAAGAAAGCTGTCTTAACATCCATTTGATGTATTTCTAAATTAAACAACGCTGCTATAGCAATAAGCATGCGAATGGATGTTATTCTTGTCACAGGGGAATATGTGTCAAAATAATCCAGACCTTCCTTTTGTCTGTAACCTTTAACAACAAGTCTTGCTTTATACTTGTCAATTGAACCATCTGCTTTCATTTTTCTCTTGAATATCCATTTATATCCAAGAGGTTTAGAACCTGGTGGAAGATCCACCAATTCCCAAGTATGATTTTGCATAATGGATTCAATTTCATTATTAACAGCCTCTTTCCACAAAGGTGCTTCAGGACCTGTCATAGCTGCCTTAAAGCTTTGAGGTTCATTTTCTAACAAGTATGTCAGAAAATCTGGACCAAAGGATTTTGATGTTTTTGCTCTCTTACTCCGTCTTGGTTCATCATTAGTTAAATCCTGTTGGTCGAGACTATTACTAGTCTCTTGTGTTTGATTGTCATTAGTCTCTTGACTTTGTGTACAATCATAAGTTCTTTTCTGTGAACTTAATTCCTGTCCTTTCTTGTAAGGAAAGACATGTTCAAAAAACACAGCATTCCTTGACTCTATAATAGTGTTCACATTTATATCAGGTATATCTGATTTATAAGTCAGAAATCGATATGCACTACTATTCTGAGCATAACCAATAAACACACAATCTACTGTTTTTGGTCCAATTTTAGTCTTTTTAGGAACAGGTACTTCAACTTTTGCCAAACACCCCCACACTTTGAAGTATTTGTAGGAAGGTGGTCGACCTTTCCATAATTCATAAGGAATGCTTTTGGTTTTCTTGTGGGGTATTCTATTAAGAACATAATTAGCAGACAATATTGCTTCCCCCCACAAGTTCTGTGGTAAGCCTGAACTTAGTAATATGGCATTCATCATTTCTTTTAAGGTTCTATTCTTCCTTTCAGCAATTCCATTTTGCTGTGGAGAATAAGGGGCTGTAGTTTGGTGAATAATGCCATATTGTGCACAAAATTCATTTAATGGTGCATCATACTCACCACCCCTATCACTTCTAACCATTTTAATGGTTTTACCAAGTTGATTTTCAACTTCTGTTTTGTAGAGTTTAAACATTTCTAAGGCTTCATCTTTACTTCTAAGTAAATAAACATAACAATATCTTGTGCAATCATCGATAAATGTTATGAAATACTTTTTGCCACCTCTAGTTTGAATAAATTTTAAATCACATACATCAGTATGAATTAATTCTAGAGGTTCGGTTTTTCTTTCAACCGATTTAAATGGAGCCTTAGTTAGTTTCGCTTCTACACAAATTTCACATTTATGATTAGGATTAATTTCAAACTTTGGTATATAATCTAAATCAATTAATCTACGCAAAGCATCAAAATTCACATGTCCTAATCTACCATGCCATAAATTTGACTCAAGAATATAAACAAAAGATGTGTTATTCTTATTCATAGCAACTTTCGGTACAACTGTCATTACATTTAACTTAAAGAGACCATCACTCATGTATCCCTTACCAACATACATACCACTCTTTGTTAATACAAATTTATCAGACTCAAAAACAAGCCTAAAACCATTTTTACTTAACAAAGACCCAGAAACTAAATTCTTCCGGATGTCAGGTACATGCAGTACGTTGTTGAGGGTCAGTTCTTTCCCTGATGTCATCTTCAAGATTACTTTCCCTTGTCCAGCCACAGTAGAAGTAGAAGAATTTCCCATGAAAAGTTGTTCACCATTTGCAGCCTCATTGTAGGTAGTGAACATCTTCTTGTCCGCACATATGTGACGAGTTGCTCCAGTGTCAACCCACCACTCTTTGGGATTTCCAACCAAGTTAGCCTCAGACACCACAGCAGAGAGGTTGATGTCATTCACTCCGTCAGAGATGTAATCCAATTCTGTTACATTGGCCTGATTGGTGGTCTTCTTACTTGTACTTCCATGATTCTTCTTAGGGCGGCGGCAGTCAGAAGCTCGATGTCCAGTTTTGCCACAGTTATAGCATTTTCCTTTGAACTTCTTGCTACTATCGCCTTGTTTAGGACCATCTCCAGTAAACTTCCTCTTTTTGTTATGTGGTTTATGAACTTGTTCAACCACATTTGCCTTGGACTCAATGGGATTTTTCCCATTCCTCTTTTCAGCCTTTCGGTTATCTTCTTCAATTCTTAATCTTACAATCAATTCATCCATAGTCATCTCTTTGCGTTTATGTTTTAAATAATTTTTGAAATCTTTCCAAGCCGGTGGTAACTTTTCCACTAAAGCAGCGACTTGGAATGACTCGCTAAGAGACATACCTTCTGAATGAATATCATGCAAAATTATTTGAAAACTTTGAACTTGAGATATTACCGTTTGGGAGTCTACCATAACAAAGTCCAGAAATTTACCGACGACAAATTTCTTCGTGCCGGCATCTTCTGTCTTGTATTTCTTCTCCAAAGAATCCCACAATTCTTTTGCTGTTTTCAGAGGACTGTATACATTATACAGCATATTGTCAAGGCCATTTAGGATGTAGTTTCTGCACAGGAAATCTGAATGTTTCCAAGCATCTATAGCGGCAACAACTTGCCGATCACTTTCACCCTCTTTAAGTGCTGGAGCCTCTTCATGGAGAAACCGGGCCAAATTAAGAGTTGTAAGATAGAACAGCATCTTCTGCTGCCATCTCTTAAACTCGGTACCGTTAAATTTTTCCGATTTTTCTCCATGATTGATTGGTACATGAACATGGTTCTGGATAGGGACCGATGTAGGTGTAACAATAGGAGTACCACTGCCAGATGCAGTTTCAGTTGTAGTAGCCATAATCTCTGATTACAAAAATCAGAAAATATTAAAACACAAATTAATTTTCTAGTTACTAAAACCAGAAAATAATTATAACAACAAAATAATTTTATTTTCCTTGTTACTAAAACTTGAAAAATAAAATATCACAAGAATTTTCTGTAATACCAAATAATATTCTGAATTGTTAATGACACCAGTATCGTACTACTAGTAGTTGTCAAAGAAAAGAGACAGTATATTACTACTATCTGTCAAATAGCATAAATCACTATTTGTTTTTCCAACCAGAATATTAATTTGAAAACACAGAAAATTAAATACAATGAAGATACCCAAAAAGGATTCTGTCTTAAGATTGTTGGACAATGTTCACTGTATTTAAAAGGATTTAATTCTGTTGTGTACAAAACAACAACAAGAATAAAAGAAATAGAGAAAAGAAGAGAATTTGTTTGATTACAAAAATCAAACTCGAAATAATAAATTATATAAATAAAAAACAGATTTTATTTTGTTACAAAAACAAAATTAAAATCTGAATAAATAAACAAATAAAAACAACACTGAAAGTAAATTAAATAACTTACTTGATTTAATTTCTTCGAATTATTTTTCTGATCAAGTCCAGTGTTTGACACTGTGTCCTTAAGACAGATTCGTCCTCTCCACGGTGCTTTCAGAATTTGGACGTCTATCTCCCAGGATGAAATGATCTACCACAAACAATAGCAGCACTACTAATTGTTTGCCTTACGAACACACTAAGTGTTTACACTCTTTCTTTCGGAAATAAAATGCAGCAAGATGAAGAATAGAAAACAGAAGTGAAATACGAAATTTCTGAATGCAAAATATCAAATGAGGGTGGTCCTATTTATAGATGTGAAGGTGGCTCTTGGATTTGAAATAAACAGGTATGTAGCTCTTGGTTTTGAATTGAACAGGTATCATACCTGTTGGGTTTTGAATTCAAACAGATTTGAATTATTTCAAACAGATAGTAAAACGGGAAGGGCCCTGTTTGGGTGTGCATTAATTCCAAAACAGTTTATTTCTGTTTGAAACCGGGAAGGGCCCTGTTTGGATGAACAAAAAATCCAAACTAATTTAATTTGAATTCTGGATTTTATTTTAATAAAAAATAAAATTAAATTCAAATGTTTTTGGCCCAAAAAGATTAGAAGCCCAACCACACACCACGCACCCGCGCCCAAGCCCAGGCCCAGCCCAGCCCGCCCGACCGACCGGACGGACGGCGGCGGCGGCGCGCGCGCGCGTGTGGTGATTTTTGGGTCCAATGGGTCTAGCCCATTTTGCCCATAACCTCTCCCTCTAAAACACTTGGGTACCCCTTGGGGCACACCCCAAGTATCTCACCCTAAGCCTTATAAACCCTTTCAAAACCTCCCACCAAATCAATGTGGGACAAGCCAAATTACAACCTTAAGGAATTTCCACCAAAACTCCATTTCCATGGAGCACACTTTGGCTTCAATTTCCCATTCACTCGGTAATGGTTTTGAGCAACCAAATATACCACGTGAATCACAACGCGGCATAGAACGCGTTACCACTTTGACCCGAGTAAATTGACACTCGGGGCCCACCTAAAAAATAGACCAAACTTGAGGAAAAAATAACCATTCCAACAGAAATATCTGGTTAATAATTTTCTGCAAGAAAAAAGGTATGTGGTTGTTTTCGATGATGTTTGGAATGTAAAAGATTGGGAGGCTATCAAACACATGCTGCCTGACAAAAATTGTGGTAGCCGTGTCATTCTTACAACTCGTTTCGCCGATATAGCTTCTACTTGTTGTGAAGAAAATGATGGTGATGTTTATACCTTGATGCCGTTGTCCTCAGAGGAGTCTTGGACACTGTTTTGCAACAAGACTTTTCGGGGAGACTTATGCCCTCCAAACTTGAAGGGAATTTCTCTTCGAATCTTAAAAAGGTGCGAGGGATTGCCCCTTGCAATTGTAGCAATAAGTGGTGTTTTGGCTACAACGGATCAGAGCAGAATAGACGAATGGGAAATGCTTTATCGCAGCCTTGGTGCTGAATTAGAAGGCAATGACAAACTAGAGAGTATGAAAAAAGTGCTCTCTCTCAGTTACAATGATCTGCCTTATTATCTAAAGATTTGTTTCTTTTACTTGAGCATTTTCCCGGAGGATCAACAGATATTGTGCAAAAAAGTAATTCGACTTTGGATAGCAGAAGGATTTGTGAATGCTATTGAGGGGAAGACAATAGAAGAAGTTGCAAATGGCTACCTCAATGAGTTATTCAATAGGAGCTTGATTCTAGGGGCAGAGAGAGATCCAGATGGAAGGCCTCGTGATTTCCACATTCACGACCTGATGCGTGAAATTATTGTTTCCAAGGTGAGAGAGCACAACATTGTAACAACAATTTGCAGACAGGGCTCCAGGTGGCCGGAGAAGGTCCGCCGCCTATTGATCCGAAGCACCTCGAATAATATAGAATATAGCAAGCGTTCTTCTCGACTTCGTTCTCTGTTTGTGTGGGGGCCGATGGATTCATTCCCTATTGCATCCTTGCGTGAGTTGTTTAGAGGTGGTTTAAAGCTGCTAAATGTGTTAGATTTGGAAGGTACACCATTGGAGATTATACCAGATGAAGTTTTTAAACTGATCCATCTAAGATACCTTGGCTTAAGGGATACAAAAATAAAGATGGTCCCAAAGTTGATTGGGAGGCTTGAGAACTTGGAGACCTTAGATCTACGAGGAACCTATGTGACTAAGCTTCCTGCTGAAATCCTACGCCTTCAGAAATTGCGCAATCTCCTATCATTTCATTTTAAATCAGGAGGCATTTATTTTGAATTTGAAGATTTTAGTGGCTTTAAAGCTCCATCTCAGTTACGAAGTTTGCAATCACTACAAGTGCTGTGGCTGATAGAGGCAGACCAAAGAAGTGAAGGTGAGGTTAGTATAGTGAAAGAGCTGGGGAGGCTAACCCAACTAAGGGAGTTAGGCATTGGGGATTTAAGAAGAGAAGATGGGGTGACTATGTGCTCTTCCATTGAGAAGCTCAGCAATCTTCGCATATTATATGTAATTTCAACAAAAGAGGATGAGATCCTTGATCTGCAATCTCTGTCTCTAATTCCTCAATTTCTTCGAGAGTTATACTTGTATGGACTTTTGGAGAAGTTTCCGCACTGGATACCTTCTCTCCATGGCCTTGTTTGTTTAGTTTTAGGGAGGAGCAAGTTAAGAGATGATCTTTTGCAATCCCTACAAGAATTACCCAATTTGGCTAAGCTTACACTTGATCAGGCGTATGAAGGGGAGGGATTGTGTTTCAAGGCAGGAAGTTTTCAAAGGCTTAAAGATTTGCTTCTTTGTAAATTAAAAGGATTGAGATGGGTGAGAATGGAGAAGGGAGCAATGCCCCACCTTGAAGCTCTAAGTATCAGAAATAGTGAATTGATGGAGGAGGTCCCCTCAGGCATCGAACATCTAACCAGCCTCCATACGTTTGAGCTTGGTGATATGTCCAAGAAATTGATTTCAAAGTTAGATCGAGAAGTACCAGATGGGGATTATTGGAAAATAGCGCACATCCCTCAAGTTAGAATTTGGTACTTAGAACCTGGTCAAAATAAGTAAAGTAAAGTTTCTATGAAGAGAGAGGATGAGGAAGGAGAAGAGCTCTCTCTAGATTGGATGAGTACCATAGTAAATAACCATTTTCCCTCCTTTCTTTCATTTTTATTACATATTCAAATGATGATTGATTTTCTTCTTGATCTAGATGATAATTGGTAAGAGTAATTGATTGCACTTTATTTTTACTTATTTAGCTCCTATTTGTTTGCAGTGGCCACCCTAAATTTTTATTTTAAGATAGACATTCAAAAATTTAAACTTTATAAATCTTTTAATTTAGACTTTTTTAAAACACAAAAAAAAAAATCTAATTAATTGATATAATTGTTTCAAAAATTAAAATGTGGATACAAAAACTTTTATATAATTGTATTTTGTGTTTATCACTAGTATGATAAAATGTGACATTTTTTCTTGTAAAGTCTAATTTCTTTGTAGTTAATTTGTGTAGTAAGTTATGAAATAAAATTTTGATCTTTCAATGAATTGGGAACAAAAATAGGCGTAAGATTTGAGATAAGAAATAAAATACATATTAAAAAAGGGATTAATTACACTTTTCACTTCCCTAGTTTGATTTAAATTTTACTCTAGTCTCTATAATTTTAATTTGAACAATTTACTCCCTATATTTTAAATCTAGTTTCAATTTAGTTCTTCCGTTTACATTTTTGTTAATTTTGTCTACGTGTACACCTTAGAAAATTAACAAGTGTCTAAAAATTGTTGGTTTTAACCTTCAATTTAAACGAAAGAACCAATTTGAAATCTTAGAAAATTAACATGTGTCCAAAATTGTTAATTTATTTTGTCTACATGTACATCTTAGAAAATTGATAAGTGTCTCAAATTGTTATTTTAACCTCCAATTTAGACGGGAGAATCAAATTAAAATTAGACTTAAAGTATATGGATAAAATTGTACAAATTGAAATTATAGGTACTAAAGTGAAATCTAAGTCAAATTGCAGGGGTGAAAAGTTTAGTTAACCCTATAATATATTGAATTATTGTTTAAAAATTTATATATACTAGAGAGAATAAACAGAGACAAAGAAGAATATGTATATAAACTTAAACCACATATATTAGGATAAATTACACTTTGTCCTTTTTATGTTTAGTCATTTTCTCACTTTGGCCCTTGAAGTTTGATTTTTTCCACTTTGGCCTTTCATATTTCAAGTTTTTCTCAATTTACTCTTAAAACTAATTTCTGTTCAAAACTAGATAAAAAAATGTCACATTAACTGCCACATAACATAAAAAATTATTATATTAATATTTGAGTTTGTATAGAGTTGAGTTACATATTATAAAATATTTTTATATTACGTGACTATCAATATGTCATTTTTTGACTAATTTAAATTAGTAAAAACTTAAAACATGAAGAGTTAAAGTGAGAGAGAAAAAAAAAATATTTAAGGACTAAATGAAAAAATGACCAAAAATAAAAGAGGTAAAGTGTAATTTACCCTATACATTAAGAGCATTAATGACCACATTTTTTTACCATATTTTGTTTATCTTCTCATATGCCAACACTATATTAGTAAGAAAAATGATTCGTCCTCCTAATTTTGCCCCCCCCCAATTCCCCCCTCATTGATGTGGAATTAAGGGGCTAAAGATGAGAGAGAGTAGAGATGACAATTTGAAACCGGCTCGACGGGGATCTGACCCGCCGACTACGATTTAAGCAGTTTTTTCCCAAAAAAAATCTCCAACGAGATGGGGATAGTATTCAAAAATCAATCCCTGATCAGTTTTGGGCCAGAAATGGAGATAAGTGTCCCAGCCCCGTACCCGGCCCGTCCCCATTCCCGTTTGTCCCCGAAGTGAAATTACTATTTTACCCATATATATATATATATAAACCAAACCTTCATCCTCATCTCACTTCTCTCTCTCTCTCTCTCTCTCTCTCTCTCTCTCTCTCTCTCTCTTTTTCTCTCTTATCTCTATTCTCTCTCTCTCTCTTACTCTAGCACCTCTCATCCTCCTTAGCACCACCGCACTGTTCGCGATGCGCATCGTCCTCCTCCGTCGTCACAGTCATATCATCCATTGTTCTCCTTCGTCGTCGCAGTGGCAGTCACCCTGTCGTCACAGTCGCAGTCACCGATCGTCCTCCTCTGTCGTCGCAGTCGCAATCGCAGTCGCAGTCACAGTCACTGATCGTCCTCCTCCGTCGTTCATCGCCTCTGTCCATGACACAAATAAACAAATCTCAAATCTATTTGTGTATGCATGTATACATGTATGTGTGTGTAGATCTGCCCAATTTTTTTTTTTTGTAGTGGATCTGTTGATGATTTTGTTGATATTGATGTTGAAAATGAAACAATTGGAAATGATGATGATGATGTTGTTGATGGTGTTATTGAAACAGATTTGGACCGAGGAATTTTAAGGGTTGGTGAAACCCGATCCCCGTTAAGAGGCGGGGACGGGGATGGTGATAGGTTTCCTGTCGGGAATCAGGGCCTGAGATGGGGAGATTTTCACAATCGAAGATCGGAGACGGGAAGTGTGATCCCCGGCCCGTTACCATTCCTAAGAGAGAAGAGTGTGAGACCACTTCACTTGAATTTTAACCATGTCATTGGGGGTGGAATTTAAAGACCTCAATTAGGAAGATGTAACATTGCTCATATTAGTAATAAGCATGATTAGTGATACTCATTAAACTAACATGATATTAGCACATAAGATAATAAATAAATTATAATAAAAAAAAAGATAAGCATAACATTATTATTTTAATAATTTTTGTGTTATGGATTGAGTGTTCAATGCATTGGGTTGGTGTGGGAGTGTTCAGGAGAGCCAGCTTTCGCCGAAAGTCGACAAAGCTGTCGCTTTTGGAACTCCAAAAAACAATTAAAACAAGGAAAATATTTGAGGGCCACAATTTTTGTGGCTCAAATGGCTCAAAATTGTCAAAACGACGTCGTTTTGGCAATTTTAAAGTTGTTTTGTACTCAAAACGACGTCGTTTTAACAATTTTGAGCCATTTGAGCCACAAAAATTGTGGCCCTCAATCATTGCTGTTAAAACAAAGGGCCCCAAAAATTAATTCATTTAGTGTGTATTCTTAAATTTGTTAGTTTTTATAAGTGATTAAAGTTGATTTTTTTTTTATATGAAAAATCGCTAATTCCAAATAACCTCTATTTTTTTTTCTTTAAGAAAATAGCCTTATATGCAAATTTATAAAAGTGCCAAAAAAAAAAAAACGTAAGTAAAATTTTCTTACGCTAAACAACTATTAAAAAATACTTAAAAATAAAAATATATCAAATAAATTAATTTTTTGAAAACTTATTTTTAACCAATAAATTAATTTTTTTTAGCTAACTCTCAAAGATGTTTTATATCAAAACAAAATTGTTTAAGTATCAATTTCAGAAAGAGTACTGCTATTAGCACTCCTTCAATTATTTTGAAACCCCGCTTATAAAGTCTAAAATCTTTAAAAAAAAATTTCTCCTTCCAAATAATACTAAATTATCCTTATTAAAATATTTTACTCATTCAATTGAATGCACATTCTTATATCCCAAAAAGCCTCTCTTCCAAAAACTAGAACAAAACTCACAAAGGTGATTACTATTTCATTTTTACATATTTGTTCATGACCTAACAAAATAAATATCCAGTTACCTATTCACAAACAAATAAACAATGTTCGATCTTGTATTTTTGAAAATAAAGAAGATGATTCATAAAAAGAATCAAATTAATCACATTATATTTAATTTAAAACAATATATAATTTATTTTTAAAATAATATATTATTTTTCATTCTTTAAATTAATTAGTCAATGACACTTATTTGGTTTCACTCCTTTTTACTTTCATCCTACTTTTCTCACCACTATCCCCCCTTTATATATTCACTTTTTTCTTTCAAAAAAAGTGGATAGGTATGGCATGGGTCCAGCTTTTTCACTTACGCGTCTATTGCCTTGTTCGGAAGGTAATTATTTTAGTAAGTTATTTTAATTTTTGATTATTTTAGTAAGTTAAATTTTTTGTATTTAGAAAGATAGAATACTTTTTTTTGTAGTTTGATGTGATATTTGTAAAAGAAAAAATGGAATGATTATAAATTTAATATGACATTTTGTCTTATTGACTATTTTAACCTATTTTATCTTTTTGTGAATTTTAACTTAAAATTAGCTATTTTAGCCTTTACCAAACAAGGCTTTCGAGAAAGTTTCAGATTACCTAGACGGACTTAAAATATTAATCACAAAACCAGAGGAAAATTGTCTTTTTTTTTAAAAAAAAATTTAGAGTTGGATTTTCCTCATGATTAAAGGGAGTTGTTCAGGCCCCTAAGATTCATCACCAGTTTCATTTCGATAATTTGAATAATTCATTTTAAAAATCTTTTGTATATCATTTATAAAAAAACATTAAGTGAATCCAATAATCATAAACTTATAATTTTATCACGATTATCATTAAAAATTATCAAATTTACTGGTCTGTATAATATTGCTTTTAAGACTTACATGAATCCTATTAGAAGAATAGAGAATAGAAATAAAAGTATTCTTTCTCAACTTTTTAATAATTAATTTTTTTAATTTAATTAAGTTATTTTAGTTTCATAAATTATATACCGACACAAATTATCAAACTTTAATAAAAAAAAGGAAAAAAAAAATATAAATGACACTCATGAATTACACCAAACAAGACCAAGGGAACCACTAAAACAACAACATCACACTCCAAACAAAGAAATAAGCATCCTCCAGTGACTTCCACCAAAAACAACAAAGGTTAAGCGCAAACGAAGACTTTAGGACTGTCAATATTATCACAACAGAACAATGGTTACTTCCTAGAAAGAGTGCTGAAGTGGCCATCAAAGCTTCAAATAGAAAAGAAAAAAAAGCAAATTTCACAGCAACCATAAATACTCCTGCATTGCCACACATATTATTAGTAGATATTTTAATATTATAATTTGTTATAGATTATATTATGTGATTGGACTCCAAATAACTTGTTAATCCTTTCTTTTCCTCCAAGAAAACTTGCCCACCAAGTTTCCAAGACATGTCTTCCATGACAAGTCTTCCAAGTCTTTCAAGTCTTCTTCTCAAGTCTTCCAAGGAAATTGCTCACCAATTTCTTTTCCTATTCTTATCCACTTAGTGTCTTTTCCTCCAAGCCACTTGCCTAAAAGGTTTCATCTTCTATAAATTGATCTAACTTCTTATCTTGGAGGAGAGAAGAAGTGTTTGTTGCTTTATTATGTTTTGTGTAAGATTATCAGGCAAATAAAAAGGGTGTATATGTTAAAGCTTTGGGTTCAACCAATTGTGCAGTATTGGTGAACCATACGACTTAGTCGGGCTGTTGTATTCTGGGGGGGACAAGTCAAGGATTTTCTGCTGCACCGGTGTGAGGCTTTGCCTAACCTCAGAGGGCTTGAATCTCCTTAAAGAGAGCGAATTTCCCGCGCCTCAGTCCTTACAATAGTTATTGTAATTTTTATTATTTGTATTTTTCAGTGTTTTATTTGTAATTATCACCAACAATTTTAAGGAGATTCAAATAGCAAAAATTCATGGAGCCAGTACTGGAGATGCCCAACGAGAATACCGGCAATCTCAACACGCCCTTCCGGTTCAAGGGAGCCTATTTCAAGAGATGGAAAGGTAAGGTGCTTTTCTACCTCAGTCTCCTCAAGGTGGCCCATATCCTGACCGAGAAAAATCCGAACAAAGTCCCCACTGAAGAGATGACCGACGAAAAGTGTGCTGCTCATCTTGAAAAAATTGAGAAATACAACACAGATGAGTATAAATGTTGATATCATCTTTTGAATTGTCTTTCAGATCAATTTTATGATTATTATGATACTACTTACACCACTGCCAAGAAAATTTGGAAAGCCTTGCAGAATAAATATGACATTGAAGAGGCAGGCCCTAAAAAATATGCTGCAAGCCATTTTTTCCGCTATCAAATGATAGATAGAAAATTTGTGGTGGAGCAAGTTCAAGATTTTCAGATGCTAGTGGCTGAAGTTATATTCGAAGGCAACAAATTGGAGACAATCTTGTTGTGGCAGGTATTATTGACAAACTACCATCATCTTGGAGGGAGTTCCAGAAGTCAATGTGTCACAAGCAAAAAGAGACGTCCTTGGAGACTCTAATCACACGGATTCGGGTGGAGGAGGAAGCACGATGACAAGATGCGCTTATAACACAAGAGCATTCTACTGCAAAGGTAAATTTAATTTCTGAAAATACTTTATCTAAATGCCGATTTCATAAAAATAGTCACTTGAAACCAGTTAAGAAAATTTGGAAAAATACTAGAAGGCCACAAAATAAAAATTACCCGAGGCAAAAGAAATGGAGCCAGGAACCCCCTTCAAGAGATCTGACAAATGTGACATGTTTTGTGTGTAGTAAAAGTGGGCATATTGCTCGAACTTGCAAATTTCGAAAACAACAGTCTCGACCACAGGCTAATGGTACGAAGAACCATTTGTGGCTATGATTACAGATATTTTTATGGTTCAATCTGTGGAAGGGTGGTGGGCAGACTCTGGTGCCAATAGGCATGTCTGCTATGATAAAGATTGGTTTAAAGATTTCACTCCTTTTAATGAGGAGAGGACTGTTATATTTGGTGACTCTAGTTTAACCAAGGTGCTCGGGTGTGGGGATGTTGAGCTGAATTTTACTCTAGTTTAAAGATTTCACTCCTTTTAATGAGGAGAGGACTGCTATGTAGGGTTTCCCTGTCCTATTTTGTCAGGAGCTAGGGTTTCACTACGCACACAGCGGTTTCAAACAACCTATAATCGGGTAAGCAACCTGTCCTAGCTTGGAATGGTCATTACGGATCTTGATATGCACTAGGTCAAATGGTCAAAAAGGGTGCCCCAGTAAAAATCAGGGTTAGTGTTCCAATCGTGGCAGAGCCCGTAACCGGTCAGCCTTATGGCACGCTTCTCAAAGCGAGCCTCCGGCAAACTGTTCAGGAATAGCAGATGGCAAACACGGTGTCCTAAGCGCACCAATACACATACAATGCAAAGAAACACATAAGTGTAGTCAAAACGAGATATCATGAGTTTGAGTCAAGTTCTCTAAATCCCCAGCAGAGTCGCTAGAAACTGTAGACGTCCCCGAATGTCCCGGGAGGGAATCCCGTTTTGTTCATTTGGGCTCACTATAGTTCGGACTCAATGTCATGGTCCTGTATCTAATCTCGCAGAGTGCAATGCAAGACCGATGAATCATGAAAGAGTCCAAATCCGACAAATCGTTTTGAAAAACTGATTTTTAGAAAGAAGTGCCAAACATGGATTGCTTTGCCAGATACAGAGTCGCCACCTAAATATTTTATTTTGGGGGAATTTAGGAAACCCTGACTCGTGCCTAAGGCCACGTGTCCGTCATCACCAAAGTTACCTCGGCTCGGGAACTTGGGTACGATTGGGGATGGTCACTTCGTGAGCACCCCCGCTCACCCGATCAAAGATCGGCCTCTACTAACCACGATATCAAGTTTTTGAAAACACATGTGCTCTTATTCCGGTTTATTAGCCTAGAATTACTATGTGATGCGTACAGCAAAACAAGTATAGACTGGATTGCCTAAGTTGGAACAAAGCATCGCATATCTATTTGTTTCGAAAATGGATTGAAGTTTGCTACTCGCATGTAGGCTAAAACACGGGTTTCGACGAATTATTCCACACTACAACAAAAAAGGCCTTTGGTGACAGATTGATTTTGTCTCCAAACAACAAAATTTCGTCACTAAAGTGATCTGTGACGAAAAAAATTTGTCACCACGTTCGTGGCCTATACGTCGTCACAAAAAGTACCTGGTGATGAAAAACAGTTTCGTCACCTATTTTTCATTTTTGGTGACGAAATGTTTCGTCTCCAAATGTTGAATTTTTCGTCCTCTAAAACACCAATTTCGTCACCAAAACTAAATAATATTTTATTTTAATTATTTTTTGCGACGAAATATTTCATCACCAAATATATTTTAGTGACAAAAGTTTTCCTCACCAATGATATGGATTAAGGTGACAAAAAAATTCGTCACTAAAATGAGCAAAAAAGAAAAATTATTTAATGACAAAAAATATTTTGTCACCAAATATTTCAATTTAGCGACGAAATATTTAGCAAATGTGACGAAATTATTTGTTTCATACTCATAAGTGACAAAATTATTCATCATATTTTTTGAAAACTAATAGCGACATTTTTTATTTCGTCACTAATAAAAATTAAAAATTTTGAAAATGAGTACTATTTTCTTCCGAATTTTTTTTTCAGTAACAATTCCCTGTGCATTTCAATAACCTGTTCAATAAAATATCTATTACAAATCAATACAAAAATCTGTTCATTTTCATTAACATCACAATCGAATTTTAGCACTATCCACAAAAATACAATATGAACTGCATGCAGATTACAAACATGTCTCCTAATATCCACAAAAAACGCCTACTAATATCCACAAAAATATAATATCAACCGTATGCAGATTACCAAACACATCTCCTAATATCCAACAAAAAAACATGTCTACTAATATCAACAAAAATAAAATATCAAGGGCGGATTACCAAACATGCCCCGTAATACTAACAAAAATATTTATTTACAACACAACCAAAATACATGTAAGGTAAAATGAACAAAAAAAAAAAATGAGCTACCATCGGCCCTCCAAATTACCAAACACGTCCATATCAAATCTCGAATCTGCAAAAATGAAACACAAAAAAAAAAATGTCAGTTAAACAATTATTATCTTATCCATAACATATACAATTTAACATGCATTTTTGGATTTAGTTTTCAAACCAGGAGTCCCGTGCTAGTTCCGTTAGTTTCCACAACTCACATTGGTCCCTCCCGAGGTGTTTGAGGTGTTCCCCAGGCCGTCTCGTGGCTGTTGCACGATTTTGGCGCCCGAAGGCCTATTTTCAAGCTTAAGTGTGGAAAAGTGCATATTTGGACTTAGTTTTCAAACCGGGAGTCTCGTGCTAGTTTCGTAAGTTTCCACAACTCACATTGGTCCGTCCCGAGGTGTTTGAGGTGTTCCCCAGGCCGTCTCGTGGCTGTTGCACGATTTTGGCCCCAGAAGGCCTATTTTTAAGCTTAAGTGTGAAAAAGTGCATTTTTTGACTTAGTTTTCAAACCGGGAGTCCCGTGCTAGTTCCGTAAGTTTCCACAACTCACATTGGTCTGTCCCGAGGTGTTTGAGGTGTTCCCCGGGCCGTCTCATGGCTGTTGCACGATTTTGGCCCCCGAAGGCCTATTTTTAAGCTTAAGTGTGGAAAAGTGCATTTTTTGACTTAGTTTTCAAACCGGGAGTCCCGTGCTAGTTCCGTTAGTTTCCACAACTCACATTGGTCCCTCCCGAGGTGTTTGAGGTGTTCCCCAGGCGGTCTCGTGGCTGTTGCATGATTTTAGCCTCCGAATGCCAATTTTCAAGCTTAAATGTGGAAAAGTGCATATTTGGACTTAGTTTTCAAACCGGGAGTCTCGTACTAGTTCCGTAAGTTTTCACAACTCACATTGGTCCGCCCCGAGGTGCTTGAGGTGTTTCCCGGGCCATCTCGTGGCTGTTGCATGATTTTAGCCCCCGAAGGCCTATTTTCAAGCTTAAGTGTGGAAAAGTGCATTTTTTGACTTAGTTTTCAAACTGGGAGTCCTGTGCTAATTCTGTAAGTTTCTACAACTCACATTGGTCCGTCCTGAAGTGTTTGAGATGTTTCCCGGGCCGTCTTGTGGCTGTTGCATGATTTTGGCCCCCGACGGCCTATTATCAAGCTTAAGTGTGAAAAAGTGCATTTTTTGACTTAGTTTTCAAACCAGGAGTTCCGTGCTACTTCTGTTAGTTTTCACAACTCACATTGGTCCCTTCCGAGGTGTTTGAGGTGTTCCCCGGGCCGTCTCATGGCTATTGCACGATTTTGGCCCCCGAAGGCCTATTTTCAAGCTTAAGTGTGGAAAAGTGCATATTTGGACTTAGTTTTGAAATCGAGAGTCCCGTGCTAGTTCCGTAAGTTTCCACAACTCACATTGGTCCATCCCGAGGTGTTTGAGGTGTTCCCCAGGCCGTCTCGTGGCTGTTGCACGATTTTGGCCCTCGAAGGCCTATTTTTAAGCTTAAGTGTGAAAAAGTACATTTTTTGACTTAGTTTTCAAATCGGGAGTCCCGTGCTAGTTCCGTAAGTTTTCACAACTCACATTGGTCTGTCCCGAGGTGTTTGAGGTGTTCCCTCGGCCGTCTCGTGGCTGTTGCACAATTTTGGCCCCCGAAGGCCTATTTTTAAGCTTAAGTGTGGAAAAGTGCATTTTTGGACTGAGTTTTCAAACCGGGAGTCCCGTGCTAGTTCCGTTAGTCTCCACAACTCACATTGGTCTCTGCCGAGGTGTTTGAGGTGTTTCCCGGGCTGTCTCGTAGCTGTTGCACGATTTTAGCCTCCGAAGGCCTATTTTCAAGCTTAAGTGTGGAAAAGTGCATATTTGGACTTAGTTTTCAAACCGGGAGTCCCATACTAGTTCCGTAAGTTTTCACAACTCACATTGGTCCGTCCTGAGGTGTTTGAGGTGTTCCCTTGGCCGTCTCGTGGCTGTTGCACGATTTTGGCCCCCGAAGGCCTATTTTCAAGCTTAAGTGTGAAAAAGTGCAGAAAAGTGCATTTTTGGACTTAGCAATTCTCTCAAGAAGAACTATGTTTGATTAAATGTACAAATGGTATACACCATTATATACTAACATGATTCTCATCAACTATCTGTAAATACTCTGTATCCTTTTTGTAAGAAAGAGAAGAGAGCAATTCTCGCAAAAAGAACTGCTCATATTTTTCACCTAATAATTAAATCCTTGATCGGACCTTAAATATACTCAAAAAATTGTGCATTAGATGAATAAAATCAAGGTCCATGCACTCCAAATGTATTTTTGAGAATCATTAGCAAGCTTGAATCGTTTATCAAAAGGTAATACCTGAACTGAACCTTACGGTTTCAGCCTATCAAGTTATGGCAGGTAGAATCACAAGGATATGCACAGTCAATTTCCTTGGTCACCCTTCTTCCCAAGTACCAATCGCCTACTGCTTCTGCAATGGTCTGTAAGAAATTGACTGGTTGTTACTCACTATGAAAACTTCATTAGATTTAAATCTCATTATTATAGATGAAATCAGTGATATTAATAATAGTCAATGGTGCATACATTTTTGCAGGGACTAATCACATCATTAAAATGGCAACCTTAGATATTCTATGCTAATAGAACAAGTAATATTCAGTCATGAACTATAGCACCACACCATGGCATGCTTTGTCAACTTATTACATTATATCAGTCATAGATTATGATTTCTAATTAAATTTGTACACACACAGGATTGAATCATTCTATGCATGGGTTGTAGAATATTTGACATGACTATGACGCATACCAATCTAGTTTTACAATTTTTTTTGGATATGTAACTTTAGATCAGACTTTGAGAGCTGAGCATTCATTTCATAAGTGTATTTACTTGTCATTGGTGCTTCATAAATGGACAAATACAAAAGAGGAGAAAAGCACGACTAGAAAATGACATCAACTTATTAAAGCTATCATATCCACCAAGGAAAGGGGCTAGTTTGTAAACCTTATTGTGCACTCTAGGGGAGTCTGATGTTAGCCATGTACCTTGTGACTCACTTTGGCAATGCGCAAAACATGAGTTTATGAACATCCCTCCTCTTTTTGAGTATTTAAAAAATAAACTCAAAGCTGCAAGCATATCTTTCCGGAACCCTGAAGAATAGAAATTTTAATAAACATGTCTATCATAAAGGATAACACATGTTAAAAATTACATGCAAAATTTATGAAAGTTTTATATTTAATATGAGAGGTATGCTCTCTAAATTGAAGATAATCATCATTAAAAATAAAAATGAAAAGAAAAAAGAAATTTTAGAAAAGAATATCGAAAGCAATTGAAATTTAAGAATGTAAGGACAAAAAATAACCTTGCAAGATATTTGTCTGGTTTGTATTACATGCCACTGGATTAAGCCTACAATGATTCCAATGCCCACTCAAATCAGCAGAAGGTGGCACCAATATGTGATGGAACTGTGATAAGAAAGTAGTACTCATTTTTCACTATTACCTCAGAAGCACTGAAAAAATATATGTCATAGGACTTTAATTTATCTTACATGGTACACATCATATGCTGAGTTTAAGATGAAAAATGGTGTCCTGATGTATTTTAACGCATACTGCAAACAGAAACGCTGCCAAAAAAATCATGTCAAAACCATGCCAAGCAAAGTTGTGTTTTTAAGTTGAGTCAAGGAACAAAAAGAAGCACATTAGAAATCGTACTTGTTTTGGATAATAAAGAGAACCTGTGCAATTTTTGTCTAGATTTTGTTCTACACCCTGTCAAAAAAAAATTTCACACAAACAACGATGACAACGATGAAAAACATCAAATGCAGTAGAAATTTAATAGGAAGTGTTTAATAGCTTCTAAAGGCAAATTTGGTGCAACCTCGCTAGTTTTCACTTTGCTGAAATGCATGATAAATTCCATAAAAGAAGAACAAAAAGAAATAAAACCTTCTTTAAACAAAGATGGTATGGTGGAATTGGCAATGGCATATGGCTTGCCAAAGCATCCAACCCATCCCGCAATATTTTAGCTCTGATACCATGCTACATTGTCTTAGATAGAACTCAACCCCAAAAGCTATCTATTTGAGGTGAGAAGACCCTCATGGTTATATATTGCACATTATTTTTTTACCATGTGACATGGGACTTTCTTACATTGTTTTCAAGGCATAAGAAAACATAAACAAGTTAGATTGTGGGCCATAAATGAACACAACACAAGAAATCGAAACACGAGAGCAGGCATGAGTGATGAGCAGGGCAAACCACAACATTTTGTTTATCATCACATAAGTCTACCTTCAGTTACTCAAAGGAATTAGCCGAGTGGTAAAAACTTAAAAGATAAGATTCAAGACCTCAAATTTGAGTCTCTCAAGGGACCTGGAGGTTAGATCATTTGTTAACTTCTAGTGTCAGCACGTCCCTTAGGTGAGTAAGGTAATCTTCTAAAGCTACAAAGTAAAAGTTCTTCTTGTTCATGAGCCCCAATAATAAAAATTTAATAAAACACTTCTTATCCAAAAGGCCCAATGAAAAAGGAAAACAAATTCTTACATAAAAGCCCAATAAAAAAAAAATTGTTCCTCGTCGAAAGATCCCTATGGTGAAAACAGTAAACACCACTTAATTACTAAAATAGATATGCAAGGAAAATGAATGATAGAATAAAAAATTACAATGTAATAAATTAATAAATATTATATATATATATATATATATATATAAGAGTCCTATTTGAGATTTCACCCAAGGCCCCGATAGTATTGGGCTGCCACTGCTTACTATAGGGGGAGCAGTCGTTACTAAGGTGGTTTGGATTATGATATCTTGTACATTCAAATGAGGCATTTGTTTACTAGTGTCATTTTCCATAGAGTAAACTATAATTGGATAGTAATGCTTCACAGAAATAGAATAATCGAAATTTATTATCCATATCATATAAGCACCTACTATTATCTCAACTGGAACCATTACAATACTTACTTCTTCATATGGAAAGATTTACCAGTAAAGAAATAAGATCGCTATAGAAGGATCTAATAGTGTGATTCAAACTTATGTCTCTTCTGCAAAGAAAAGGCCAAAAATTAATTTTTAAAAGAGGGAAAGATAGGATACAAAATTACAGATTAAATTTCTATTTGAAGGAAGGTACTTACATTGAAGAAAGATAGGATACAACAAATCGTTAAAAAAAAAATAATGGCACATGATGTATATTATACATTGAGTTATATTCAACAAATCATTAAAAATAAAAAATAATGGCACATGAATCTATGTGTATACATTGAGTTATATTTAACTATTGAGTTATATTCAACAAATCATTAAAAAAAAAAATAATGGCACATGAATCTGTGTGTATACATTGAGTTATATTCAACTACTGAGTTATATTCAACAAATCATTAAAAAAAAAAAAATAATGGCACTTGAATCTGTGTGTATACATTGAGTTATATTCAACTATTGAGTTATATTCAACAAATCATTAAAAAAAATAATAATGGCACATGATGTATATTATATATACATTGAGTTATATTCAACAATCTGAACAACAAATCAACTATTGAGTTATATTCAGAATCTAATTATAAATAAAATATTCAATATGAACACAGAGTAGGATTTGTTACAAGGTTCATATGTGGGCCTCATAAATTGTAAAGAAGTTTTGAATTAGGGCAAGAAAACATGATTAGATATGTGGGCCTCATAAATTTGAAAAAGAAAATGATGAATGATTCTACAAAGTTCAAAAGTATTATTATTACAAAACTAAATTTCCTAGTTGAATTGTTGTCAAGAAAATAGAGGAATATGCAATAAGTAAAAATTTGAATTTTTGTGATGTCAATGAGGTTCTGAAAACTCCAAAGAACTCAGCATTACAATATCAAATCTGATTGGCTATGTTGCACAACAAAACTGGGCTCAATTAATAATTCACAGTATGTTTCTTCGACAAAAAAAAAAAAAAAAAAAAAACACAATCTTGTTCCCCAACCCCCTTTGATATGTTTGTCTCTATATCTATATCTATATATATTGGTGTCCATCCATCTCCTTGGGATTATATGATCCAAGCTTGTACTATTTTCCACTTAGCCTCTTATATCCCTAAGTTTCAAATGCAATTCATGACAAATTAGGCACTCTATAACTGATGTAGAGATGCGTATGAAATGAACGAAAAACACAAAGAAAACAAGAATAATATTTTATATATTTCTCTGAATTTTATTACTAAAAAGATAATTACTTAATCTCAAAATCTTACATCCCAATTTATAATAAAAAAGAAAATCATGACTGTGTCAATAACTTCAATATTGGGCTAAATGGAATGCATCATATTTCATGCAATTCAAATAACTACTTGAACAGCAAAGGCCTTTTTCTTCTCATGTGGTTCATAATCATACAAATCTTAAATGTTCAGTCATTACCAAAACTTCGATTCAAATTACAATCAGAAAGTAAACAAAAAAGTAACTAAAGAAAGAATTAGGATGGAGAAATTAAACCTAAATCTTTCCCCTCCAGAAACAATACTTTAATTTACTTTCACAGTATCTTAATCAAATTACAAGGTTCATATTGTCCAAGAAGAAATTTGTTTTTTTATAAAATATCAAATTACAAGGTTCATATCTTAATCAAATTACAAGGTTCATATTCAGAATCTAATTATATTCAGAATCTAATTATAAATAAAATAGAGTAGGATATATATATATATTATATATGTATAACAATATAATGTATACAGAACACAGAGTAGCAAAAAAAAAGAGAGAAAGAGAGAGCATCGAGAGAAAAGAGCAACGAGAGAGAGAGAGACTAACAGATCAGTGGCGGTGAGAAGAGGAGATGAGATCGGCAAGGGAAGGAGAGGCTAGATCGGCACAGCAGCGAGGGGCGGTATAGCGATCCCGGGTTTACCCTTGTTATACCGTGATCTGGACATGTGTCCGTGGATGTTGGTAGTTGTTTATTATTTTGTTTACATCCTTTTACTTCGTATTTGAGTTATAGGATGTGTTGAGCGGGTTTGTTACAGGTTGGTTGAGTTTAGAAACCAAAACTAGTTGCCCAGATTTTTGGCCTGTACGCTCGAGCGGAGGTGTTGGCGCTCGAGCGTAGATTACACCCATTCAGTATTTTCCTGTGCAGCGTTGTACGCTCGAGCGTGGTATTGGCCGCTCGAGCGGGGTTGTCTGAGTGCCGCTCGAGCGTAGGGTTGGGAGCTCGAGCGGAGGCCTGGTTCTGTAAAAGTGCTGGGCGAGTGCATTCTGCGCTCGAGCGGGTAGTTGGCCGCTCGAGCGGAAGTCTGTGAGTGGACGCTCGAGCGGGGTGTTTTACGCTCGAGCGGAGACCTGGGTTAAAGTCCCGAATTTGTGACTCTTTAAATCACTTTTTCACTTTCTCTTCTCTCTCTTACTTTTCCAAAATCACCATTGTTGAGCCTCTCACTCTAGACTCTACCTTCTCTCTAGGTTTTGATCTAGTAGGAGTGATTTACTCACCTTTGGCCTTTACAAAAAAGTTGTTGATCGTCGAGGGCTTCATTTTAATCTGAAAATCACGGGTTTTGGAGCACGTTGGGTTTTGTCGTCTTCTCCTTTGGGACTTCGAATTTGAGGTAGGGATATCCTACTCCTCTCTATGGGTTTTGTCTTTAAATTTTGGTATTTTGAGATGTGGGGCTTGGTTTGGTAATTTTGTGAAAGTTTGGGGCTTTTGTGTAATTTTACAAAAGTTGGGGTTTTATTCATAATAAACCTAGATGCATGTTTGGCATAGAAAAATGGAATGATTGTTGAATCATTGATGAAAATGGGACCTAAGGGTTGAAATGGTAATTATGGAAAATGGCCTAATTACATTGTTTAATTAATTGGGATAATTAATTGGTGAGAAATGAGGAAATGAAATGTTGATTGAATATCCATTTGTGCATTGATTTTCTGTTTTAGAAATAACTGCTTTGGGCTATCGGTGGAAGATAGTCGAGATTGTTGTAGACAATGCATGATGATTAGGTAAACGGAAACTAATCAATGGAATGTGTCATGGAACTTGACGGTTGATAGAATACATTAATTGTGTGTATTGTGTGATTGTATATAGAACCAATGTGTTTATATACGTTATGTGTAGAGGAGGAGATAGGGGATGTACTCCGCGGTTTAGGGGAAGATAGGGGATGTACCTCTAAACCGGATAGGTATTGGGAGGAGATAGGGGATGAACTCCGTAGACACAGCTCATATGCTTGTCTAGAGAAGTGAAGATAGAGCTCATATGCTTATCTTTGTGAAGTGTGGATACAGCTTGTATGCTTATCTGTGGATATTGTTGATATACATATCTGTTGTAGAATGTGGATACAGCTTATATGCTTATCTGAGGATATTGTTGTTATACATATCTGTTGAGAATGTGGATATAGTTTTTATGCTTATCTGAATGTGAGATATAGTTTTTATACATATCTGTGGAAACGATGATAGAGCTAGTATGCTTATCTGTTGTTAAAGGGAAAATGAAAAGTAATTGGGACTTGTAAGTCGTTGACATAAATATGTTATTTATGTGATTGTATCAGTTTTGACCAACTATCAATTGCTAATGTTTTAGTCATTGTCCATGGTTGGTTTAGTGCATTTCTACTGGGCTGTGGCTCACCCTTTATGGGAATATCATTTTCAGGTGCAGGAAGCATGCCACCTCCAAGGACATAGCTTGGGAGGCTAGAGGCGGACATAGTGTAGTTGTTTTACTTTTGATGTATTACATGTAACTTCAAGCCAAGGGCTTAATGTGTAAACGAGTTAGTACTCTTTTGTTGAAACCAAGTGTTAACTTGGAAAGCTGTAAGCCCGTAGGGCATTTTGTTTTGATGTTAACATGTAATACTTATGTAATGAAACTCAATGAAATAAAGGAATGTGGTTAGTTTAATGTTATTATTTTGAGGGCGTTACAACTTGGTATCAGAGCGTACCGGGTTCGAATACTTTGGGTACGTGGGAAGTGATTAGTATCACATTGGGTTCGTCTCGTTTGATAGAGACTTAGTGTAATGTTATATGCTTACGTGATAACATGTTTATGTGACTATGTGGGTATGGGATTTAATTTCTGGGATATTGATTGGATCCTTGAGTTTCTGGGAGTCTTGTTGGAAAAGCACTTGATCAATGCTGTTTCTAACCGGAACTTTAGTAACGCCTCGGGACTATCATTATCCGGAAATGAAATTCGTAAGTGCTTATGTGTTTATGTGCTTATGTGGAGTGAATTACAATTGTCCATGCATTAGGACGTGAGTGTTTAGTTTCGGCACATTTATGAATGTGCTAATGTTCTGTGTTGCCTTTATTAGGATGTCAGGACGAGGAAGAGGTGCTAGGCGTGGTAGACCTGCGAGGCAGGAAGTACCGTTACAGGGTGAGATTCCGGCAGTGCAGGAGGGAGTTGGGCAGGCCAATGTGGCCGAGCCAATAGGTCAGCAGGCTATGGGTGCCTTGGCCAGAGAGATAGCGGGAGCTTTGGGTATTCTTAGAGCTGGGAATCAGGCAGCTGAGACAGGGCCTTCCTTCTTGAAGAGGGAGTTCTTTCGGTGTAATCCGGACGAGTTTATCGGGGATCCTAAAGAGCCGCTTAAGGCAGATGAATGGCTCGAACAGACAACGAAGACGTTTGAGATGCTTGGCATCGAGGACGGAGCACTGAAAGTGACCTTGGCATCCTTCCAACTGAAGGGAGATGCGGGTCAATGGTGGAAGTACGAGAAAGCTCGTGTTGGTGGTACTTGGGAGGCGTTTGTGAATGCTTTTCAGGAGAGGTTTTTATCAGCAGCAGCTAGGGAGAAGCTGAGGGATCAGTTTAGCCGGCTTAATCAGCAGGGCTTGTCAGTGGCCGAGTTTGAGGCTACTTTTACCAGTCTGTCTAGGTTTGCACCTGAACTGGTGGCGTCTGAGGAACGCCGTTGCTATGAGTTTGAGCGGAAGTTGAGGCGGGGCCTCAAGTTGAGAATTGGTGGGTCTTATATTCGAGAGTATAGACACCTAGTGGACGCTGCAGCTCATATGGAGCTTATGATGCAGGAGGAGGATGAGGGTCAGAGAGGCTCCAAGAGGAGCCAGGATAGTCAGAGTGATGGCAGGAGACAGAAGGGTTATAACCCTCAGCAGTCGCAGGGTGGTGTTGCTAGATCGACCTTCCCAGTGCCGAGTGCAGGCTCCGGGAGAGGTGGTCAGGGGGATTTCACCTGTTACAAGTGTGGCCAGCTGGGTCACAAGGTATCTGTTTGCCCGCAGAAGGGTGGGGGTCAGAAAGCTGCTTCTTCTTCAGCTAGACCACAGAGTCAGAGTTTGGGCAGGGGGCAGCTCTTGACTTGTTATCAGTGTGGACAACCTGGGCACATGAAGAGGTTTTGCCCACAGTTGAGTGCCACTTCGGGAGCGTCTGGTTCTAGGCAGATGCAGGGTTTTCAGCCAGCTCAGTCTGTGCAGGCCTCGAGGGCCAATCCGGGAGCTTCGTTATCCCAGTCTGTGCAGCAGTCTTTTGCTCCGAGAGGTGAGCAGGTAGACCAGGGGCCTACGGGGCGCGTGTATGCTGTTACCGCGCAGGATTTAGTACCGGCTCCATCAGTAGTGAGAGGTACTTTTCTGTTTTGCAACTCAGTTGCTAATGTGTTGATAGACACGGGTGCATCTCATTCTTTTGTATATGCTGCATTTGCATCTGTTTTGGAATTGGAGTTAGCACAGTTAGCATCTCCTATTTGTGTGGTATCGCCTTTGGGTGGTGAGTTGATCCTGAAACAGGGTGTTAGAGGATGTGATATAGAGGTCGCCGACTATAGGCTTCCTTTTCCGTTTGTTGTCATGCCCATGAAGGGTTTTGATGTTATTTTGGGTATGGACTGGTTATCGTCATACCGGGCTGTTATTGATTGCTACCGCCAGAGGGTTACATTATGTACCTTGAGCGGGGAGTGGTTCCATTTCTTGGGAGACCAGGTTGGTAGTGTTTTGCCACCGGGGTATGATTCGCGAGGGCGAAGTGAACTTAGTAGTCTACTTGCTAGCTTTGAGAGTGGTGAGAGTGGTGAGACCCAGCATGTATTACCGAGGGTGGTTTGTGAGTATTCGGATGTCTTTCCCGAAGATCTTGTTAGTTTGCCACCTCACCGAGAGATAGAGTTCTCTATTGATTTAGTGCCTGGCACGGCGCCGATTTCTATGGCACCTTACCGTTTTGCTCCAGCAGAGTTGGTTGAGTTGAAAGTTCAACTCCAGGAATTGCTCGATAAGGGCTTTGTTCGCCCTAGTGTTTCACCATGGGGAGCACCGGCACTCTTTGTTAAAAAGAAAGATGGTGCCTTGAGATTGTGTATAGACTACCGGAAGTTGAATCGGGCTACGGTTAAAAATAAGTACCCTATGCCCCATATAGATGATTTGTTTGACCAGTTGAAGGGTTCCCGTTGTTTCTCTAAGATAGACTTGAGATCGGGTTACCATCAGTTGAGGGTCAGGGAGGAAGATATTCCTAAGACGGCATTCCGTACGCGGTATGGCCATTATGAGTTTTTGGTGATGCCATTCGGACTTACCAATGCACCGGCAGTCTTTATGGATTTGATGAACCGGATTTTCCGGGAGTTCTTAGACCGATTTGTGGTTGTTTTCGTGGACGATATCCTTATCTATTCGTCTTCTGAGGAGGAGCACGAGGCACACTTGAGAGTGGTGCTTGAGTTACTTAGAGCCCATAGGCTGTATGCCAAGTTTGGGAAGTGTGAGTTCTGGCTGGGGGAAGTCAAATTCTTAGGCCACGTGGTATCCGGGGAAGGGGTGTCTGTTGATACATCCAAGGTTGAGGCAGTGCAAGATTGGGCACAGCCTAAGAGTGTGTTTGAGATCCGCAGTTTTCTGGGATTGGCTGGGTATTACCGTCGGTTTGTGAAAGATTTCTCCAGGTTAGCGTCACCGTTGACTAGACTGACTCGGAAGGGAGTCAAGTTTGTGTGGAGTGAGACTTGTGAAAAGTCGTTCCAAGAGCTGAAAGTTAGATTGACCACCGCTCCGGTGTTGATTATTCCGGAGAGAGGGTTGGGTTATGCGGTTTATTGTGATGCCTCACGAGAGGGTTTGGGTTGTGTGTTGATGCAAGAGGGGAAAGTGGTAGCTTATGGCTCACGTCAGTTGAAAATACACGAGAAGAATTACCCCACACACGACCTAGAGTTAGCAGCTGTGATCTTTGCCTTGAAAATCTGGAGGCACTACCTTTATGGTGAGAGGTTCGAGGTATTCTCGGATCATAAGAGTTTGAAGTATCTGTTTACACAGAGAGACTTGAATTTGAGGCAAAGGAGATGGATGGAGTTCATCGAGGATTATGATTTTGAGTTGCATTATCATCCGGGAAAGGCCAATGTTGTGGCCGATGCCCTTAGTAGGAAAACCATTAGTGATGTAGCTTGTATAGCCATCCGGGAATGGGTGATGTTGGGAGCACTTGGCGAGTTTGATTTGCTACTGGGCGAATCTGTTGAGGCTGCGGCCTTGTTTTCTGTCGTTGTGCAGCCTACACTTGTGATTAGAGTGTTAGAGGCACAGAGAGGTGACCTTGAGGTAGAATCCCTCCGAGAAAAGATCTCCAGTGGGAAAGTTGAGAAGGGTTTGACGGTATATCCCGACCTGAGTGTGAGATACCGAGACCGTTTGTTTGTACCGGAGTCTTGCCGAGAGGAAGTACTCCGAGAGTTTCATCATTCGCGCCTTGCGGTGCATCCGGGAGGTACTAAGATGTATCAGGATTTGGGTCGCCAGTTTTGGTGGCGGGGTATGAAAAGAGATGTGGCTGTTTTCGTATCGAAGTGCCTTACTTGCCAGCAAGTGAAGGCCGAGCATCAGAGGCCAGCGGGTTTGTTGCAACCCTTGCCTATTGCCGAGTGGAAGTGGGAGCATGTCACTATGGACTTCGTTGTAGGTCTTCTGAGGACTCAGCGGGGTAGTGATGCTATTTGGGTGGTTGTAGACCGGTTGACTAAGTCGGCGCACTTTATTCCTATGCGCGTGAGAGATTCGGTAGATCATCTTGCCGACCTGTATATTCGGGACGTAGTGAGATTGCACGGGGTCCCAGTGATGATTGTCACAGATAGAGATCCTCGTTTTACTGCTAGGTTGTGGCAGAGTTTGCAGAGTGCCTTGGGCACTAAGTTGACCTTTAGTACGGCTTATCATCCTCAGACTGACGGGCAGTCCGAGCGTACTATCCAGATCCTCGAGGATATGCTTCGGGGTTGTGTCCTGGATTTCAGTGGGACGTGGGAGAGGCACTTGCCATTGGTAGAGTTTGCCTACAACAACAATTTTCAGTCTAGCATCGGTATGGCACCGTTTGAGGCCTTGTATGGCCGACCGTGTAGGTCTCCAGTGTGTTGGGCCGAGGTGGGTGATGCACCTTTGTTGGGTCCGGAGTTGGTTAGGGAGACGACGGAGAAAGTTGAGCTTATCCGTAAGAGGCTTGTTACAGCCCAGAGTCGACAAAAGAGTTATGCCGACCGTAGGAGGAGGCCTTTGGCGTTTGAGGTAGGTGATCATGTCTTTTTGAAGATATCACCTAGACGAGGCCTGATGAGGTTTGGGAAGAGTGGGAAGTTATCCCCTCGGTTTATTGGTCCTTTTGAGATCCTTGAGAGGATTGGTGAGGTTGCTTATCGATTGGCCTTACCACCGCAGTTGTCCGGAGTGCATGACGTGTTTCATGTGAGTATGCTTCGGAAGTATGAGCCAGATCCATCACATGTGTTGGATTGGACTGATTTAGAGGTAGATGAGGATGCCTCGTATGAGGAGAGACCGGTACGGGTCTTGGATAGGCGGGATCAGGTCCTGCGTGGCAAGACCATTCCTTTGGTGAAAGTCTTGTGGAAACATCACGGAGTGGAGGAAGCCACTTGGGAACGTGAGTTGGGAGTCCGTGAGAAATATCCGGACTTGTTTGTTGATATGTAATCTTGTATTTAAATTTTACATTTTTTTGAACTTAAGAGCTTTTATATATGTCTTAAGTTGTGAAACATTGAAAATGTTTTGATTATTGGAAGTATGTTTGGAACTTGCCTCATATGGAAGTTGAATGTGACACTATATGTGTTGAATATATTGTTGAAATTGGAAAGATAGTGCATAATGTTAATGCATGTTGAAAATACATATGTTGTTTACATATTGTGATATGTCTCTTGTTAAAGGGATGGGATGACCGGTAATGGGTCGAATTGTTGAATGTTAAATTGTAACATTGTCTAAAATGAAGGAAAACTTGTTTTGAAAACTTGTGCTTAATTTCGGGGGCGAAATTCTTTAAGGGGGGGAGGTTATAGCGATCCCGGGTTTACCCTTGTTATACTGTGATCCGGACATGTGTCCGTGGATGTTGGTAGTTGTTTATTATTTTGTTTACATCCTTTTACTTCGTATTTGAGTTATAGGATGTGTTGAGCGGGTTTGTTACAGGTTGGTTGAGTTTAGAAACCAAAACTAGTTGCCCAGATTTTTGGCCTGTACGCTCGAGCGGAGGTGTTGGCGCTCGAGCGTAGATTACACCCATTCAGTATTTTCCTGTGCAGCGTTGTACGCTCGAGCGTGGTATTGGCCGCTCGAGCGGGGTTGTCTGAGTGCCGCTCGAGCGTAGGGTTGGGAGCTCGAGCGGAGGCCTGGTTCTGCAAAAGTGCTGGGCGAGTGCATTCTGCGCTCGAGCGGGCAGTTGGCCGCTCGAGCGGAAGTCTGTGAGTGGACGCTCGAGCGGGGTGTTTTACGCTCGAGCGGAGACCTGGGTTAAAGTCCCGAATTTGTGACTCTTTAAATCACTTTTTCACTTTCTCTTCTCTCTCTTACTTTTCCAAAATCACCATTGTTGAGCCTCTCACTCTAGACTCTACCTTCTCTCTAGGTTTTGATCTAGTAGGAGTGATTTACTCACCTTTGGCCTTTACAAAAAAGTTGTTGATCGTCGAGGGCTTCATTTTAATCTGAAAATCACGGGTTTTGGAGCACGTTGGGTTTTGTCGTCTTCTCCTTTGAGACTCCGAATTTGAGGTAGGGATATCATACTCCTCTCTATGGGTTTTGTCTTTAAATTTTGGTATTTTGAGATGTGGGGCTTGGTTTGGTAATTTTGTGAAAGTTTGGGGCTTTTGTGTAATTTTACAAAAGTTGGGGTTTTATTCATAATAAACCTAGATGCATGTTTGGCATAGAAAAATGGAATGATTGTTGAATCATTGATGAAAATGGGACCTAAGGGTTGAAATGGTAATTATGGAAAATGGCCTAATTACATTGTTTAATTAATTGGGATAATTAATTGGTGAGAAATGAGGAAATGAAATGTTGATTGAATATCCATTTGTGCATTGATTTTCTGTTTTAGAAATAACTGCTTTGGGCTATCGGTGGAAGATAGTCGAGATTGTTGTAGACAATGCATGATGATTAGGTAAACGGAAACTAATCAATGGAATGTGTCATGGAACTTGACGGTTGATAGAATACATTAATTGTGTGTATTGTGTGATTGTATATAGAACCAATGTGTTTATATACGTTATGTGTAGAGGAGGAGATAGGGGATGTACTCCGCGGTTTAGGGGAAGATAGGGGATGTACCTCTAAACCGGATAGGTATTGGGAGGAGATAGGGGATGAACTCCGTAGACACAGCTCATATGCTTGTCTAGAGAAGTGAAGATAGAGCTCATATGCTTATCTTTGTGAAGTGTGGATACAGCTTGTATGCTTATCTGTGGATATTGTTGATATACATATCTGTTGTAGAATGTGGATACAGCTTATATGCTTATCTGAGGATATTGTTGTTATACATATCTGTTGAGAATGTGGATATAGTTTTTATGCTTATCTGAATGTGAGATATAGTTTTTATACATATCTGTGGAAACGATGATAGAGCTAGTATGCTTATCTGTTGTTAAAGGGAAAATGAAAAGTAATTGGGACTTGTAAGTCGTTGACATAAATATGTTATTTATGTGATTGTATCAGTTTTGACCAACTATCAATTGCTAATGTTTTAGTCATTGTCCATGGTTGGTTTAGTGCATTTCTACTGGGCTGTGGCTCACCCTTTATGGGAATATCATTTTCAGGTGCAGGAAGCATGCCACCTCCAAGGACATAGCTTGGGAGGCTAGAGGCGGACATAGTGTAGTTGTTTTACTTTTGATGTATTACATGTAACTTCAAGCCAAGGGCTTAATGTGTAAACGAGTTAGTACTCTTTTGTTGAAACCAAGTGTTAACTTGGAAAGCTGTAAGCCCGTAGGGCATTTTGTTTTGATGTTAACATGTAATACTTATGTAATGAAACTCAATGAAATAAAGGAATGTGGTTAGTTTAATGTTATTATTTTGAGGGCGTTACAGGCGGTGAGGAGAGGAGAAGCTAACAGATCAGCGGTGGTGAGGAGAGGGTGACGGCGGTGAGCAGAGTGAGCCGATCGACGATGAATCTGTGTCTGAATCGATGAGGAGAGTGAGCAGCGGCGTCACCTCTGTGTGTGTGTGAGAAATAGGTTTGAACCGATAAATTATTGTGTGTTTGAGGCGCCGAAACATTTTTTTTTCCCGCCTAAAATATTTAATAACTAAATTATTTATTCGTGACAAAATTATTTCTTCACCAAAAATAAAAATATTAGCTACAAAAATTGTTTTGTCACTAAATGATATTAAAATATAAAAAATTATTGGTGACAAAAATATATTCGTCATTAATAATTTTATAATTGGTGACTAATTTTTTCGTCACCAAAAGTCTCAAAATTTTGGCACTTTCCGAAAAAATTAGCGAGAAAATATTTGGTGACAAAAAAAATATAAATAATGACAAAAAATAATTTCGTCACCTAATTTTTTTATTATGATTTAGATTGGTGATGAAATTTTATTTTTGTCTCCAAAAATAGTACATTTGGAGACGAAATATGATTTTCGTCATTAAAAGATACGTATTTTGTGACAAAAAAAAATTTCGTCATTAGTTTTCGTGTCTAAAGACTATTTTTGTTGTAGTGCCAACTCAAGCAACCCAACCTTCACCCACAGACATTTAGGCAGGTCTATCATGTAAGCACATAGCCTCATGGTAAGCATGCTATCACGGGAGTCACTCACACACATGCAAGGATGCTAAAGCATAGATACTTATCGAGTACTCCAAGCCAAAATAGAAACTAGTTAGTAATCAATGCATGATCCTAGTTCATGCTAAGATGGCTAATGCAACACATGCAAAAATATAACTAGGATAGGCTTGGCTATTCTAAACATGGCATATGAAATGCAGCAGATAACATGTATTCAACTTGGAATTGAAATACAATGCAGTTAGCATGATGCGCCGAGCCCGGTGCATGCAATACAGATGAATGATGCAAACATGCGAGCATAAGTATGCTAATTGAAACATGCCCTAAACTAACCATCAAAAGCTAGTAAATAAAAGGGAGAAAGACGTGGGGTTGGAAGACATACATCACACAAACACACACACACTTATTACAACATTGCCCTCCTCGGAGGGTCCTAATAATACAAAACCAGATGAATAATGAACTACAGCTAATTATTACACGACATTAACTAATTAACAAACTAGCTAAGTAAGCATGTAAACTAAATGAATGTGACTGCCTCGGCTCTGTTTTGGATGATAATGGACGCATGCATGCTCGAGTCGCCTCGTCGGGAAATCCATCGCGATGCTTCATCTCGCCTTTGTGTGCAATTTATTTCAGAAACTTGCACGAAGCTCCAAGAGGCTGAAACTCCACGCTGGGAAGTTGTGGGAGGGCTGCCGACCAACCAATGACATTGGAGACCACCTGCCGACCACCCCTTTGTGGTGGAGACCAAAAAGGGTGGTCGGCCTGCCAGAAAACCTGGTCGACCTACCACTTTCTGCCCTTGGATTCTGGTTTCTTGCAACACAAAGCAATAGGGAAGCATGACAAGGTATTTTCAACAAATGTGTGCTCGACCACTCTCCCTGTCATAGCATAGGCTCTAGGGAGTGTAACCCTCGATCCTCGGACCACCAATCATGCATCTCGATGCATGATGGTCGATGAGTCGGATGCTCGAGTCGCCTCGTCGGGAAATCCATCGCGATGCTTCATCTCGCCTTTGTGTGCAATTTATTTCAGAAACTTGCACGAAGCTCCAAGAGGCTGAAACTCCACTCTGGGAAGTTGTGGGAGGACTGTTGACCTGCCAATGACATGGGAGACCACCTGCCGACCACCCCTTTGTGGTGGAGACCAAAAAGGGTGGTCGGCCTGCCAAAAAACCTGGTCGGCCGACCACTTTCTGCCCCTGGATTCTGGTTTCCTGCAACACAAAGCAATAGGGAAGCATGGCAAGGTATTTTCAACAAATATGTGCTCGACCACTCTCCCCGTCATAGCATAGGCTCTAGGGAGTGTAACCCTCGATCCTCGGACCACCAACTACGCATCACAATGCATGATGGCCGATGAGTCGGATTGCACGACTTAATGTGACATGAATGCACAAATAAGCATCTAAAGCCAACAACTCTATCATGGATAGTCAAGAGTGTCGGCGACCGGGAATCGAGGCACGTTTCATCACTTGGAGTGTGAAACGCTCCTCGTTTCCCTTGTTTGGGATAACTCCTATCCCAAACATGATGAAACAAGAATGGCATGCTCAATGCAACTTCTAGCTTGCAATCCTAATGTAATGCAACTAAATGATACAAAGATGCAAGGAATGATATGCGAGCATGCAAATGGCATACACAATGCTACGAACTACACATGACATACTCAATGCACGTGGACTAAACAATGGCATACACAATGCACATCTGAAGACTAACAAACACAATGAGATGAACAAGGCATGCTCAATGCAATGATCAACTCATGCGACAACATGGACTATGTGGCATACACAATACAAGATGGACTTAAACCAAAGTGAATGGGCCTCGGCCACACCCAAATCAGTGGCCAAACATGATGAAATTAAAGGCAGGAACACTCATGCAAACATGCCCAATGCAAGGGACCGAACCTAAGGCATCAAATGCCACTCCACCAAAGCATGGCAAGGGATGAAATATGGTATACAATCATACATTTTCCAGCTCTGAAATGACATACAAGATGGTCCCGAATCATGCAAACACCTTACACAATGAATGCTAGATGGCTCGAATACCGAAACTAGTGAAGCGCATTACACTAGGGGTACACAAAGTAATGCACAAATGGAAAAACCAGCCCCAAACAGACCCTAGGCAGGTCCAAGACAGTGGGAAAATGGCCTAAGATGATGGCTCAAAGTGCATAGAAATGAAGCTCATGCTAAGGCTCAAAAATAAGGCATACAAGCACAACTCTCAAACATATTGAAGGAGTGATGAACATGAGAATATGGCAACCTTATATGCTCTGAAATATCATGCTTGATGATTCCAAAACATGTCAAGGGCCCAAACAACACATGCTAGTGGACCCGATATGCAAAGCTAGTGAGCTTAAATTGAACTATGGCCATATACAACAATACATGCATGACCCAAAGCACTTCAAACAAAGTTAAGGCAGCCCAAAATATGAATAAAATTAGTTTGGATCATGGCCAAAATATGCTAGGAAAGAGGGCCAAAACATCATGCAATACAAGCTAGTGAACCATGATTTACACTACAACCATATGAAGCACATGAGAGGCCACCAAACCAGTCAAAAAAAGAATCATGGCATGTCAAATGAAGCCCAAAAACCCACTGAAACTTGGCCAATGCATGCAAAAATGACATGCCCCTTTGATAGGCTATAAAGAGGGTTGTTCTACACATGCAAGATGGACACCCAAAATGGCAAAAAGGGCTCTGGACAAAGCCTATGCAGGTCCTAAAATCCGCCAAAAATGGTCTGAAACATGGGTTGGAAGCATGCAAATAAGGGCTCCTTTGTTAGGCCGAATATGCTAGCAAACAGGACAAGGGGTGAGAGGGTTACCCCTCTCTGATTTTGCTGCTCAAAATAGCATAATAACCATTGAAAATCCGCTGGATTTCAGTGGTCAAAAGGGCCAACAAAGCTTAACACAAGGGCCCTAATGCATGGCTCAAAACAAGATGAAATGAAGCATGCAAGGGGGTAGATGACCCCCAACAGAAAAATGGTCTTAAACAAACATGTTAAGGACTTCAAAACAAGAATTTTTTCATTTTATGACAAAACCCAAATATGCTTGCAAGTATGGATAAGAGATGAAGCAAAATAAAGACCAAAAGAGGGAAAGAAGTGTTACCCTTGAAGCTCAGCAACTCCAGCAGTTTTGAAGCCAAAAACTCAGACCTTAGGACCTCTCAAGACCTTCCAAGAAGCTTAGGTTGGTGTTGGCGGTGTTGGGCTAAGAGGTGTAGTGTAAATGTGCAAGAACCATGGACTTTTGAGACCAGAATAGAGAGATATAAAGAGGGAGGTGTGTATGCCTTAGACAAATTTTCTGAACCTTTGCAAATGAGGGAGAGGGTCTCTCTTGTAGAGGAACAAAGGTCCAAGCTTCTTCAAGAAGCTTGTGTATAGGTCCAAGCTTCTTGAGGAAGCTAGAGCCAAAGGGTCAAGCTTTTTCAAGAAGCTAAAAAGGGTTCAAGCTTCTCTTAGAAGCTTAGAGTAAAGGGCCAAGCTTCTTTAAGAAGCCAAAACAAGGTTGCCAATCCTCCATACACGTATATGGAGGATGCAGTCTGTGCCCTCCAGCTGGCCCAGCTGGCACACACTCACAGAGACAGAAAAGGGGGAAGTAGGCCGACCAGTTCAAGTGGTTGGCCGACCACCTGCCCTGGTCGGCTGACCAGGGTCAAAAGGTTCAAGCTTCAAAAGCTGGTCGGCAGCCTCTGGGGTGGTCTCCCAACTCAATGCAAGCTAGTGGTACGGTGGGAGACCGGTAATTGTGGCTCAAAAGTGAGGGAGACCAGCTACTTGACAAGAAAATCGGCCGGTGGGGGAAAAGTGATCTCCAAGGAGAAAAGGTGGTCTCCCACCCTTGTACCACCTTCCAAACAAAGAAAATAGGGTCCATGCCAAAAATGAACCAAGATGGATGCAAAACGAGGGTTCGGGGGCCAAAATGCGAGCCGGAGGCCCTGAAAACTGACTGTTAAGCATCGAAAGTGGCGTGCAACCACAAAGGTGGTCTCCCGGGCCACAATGTCCCTCTAGATAGAGGAAACAAGGTGTGTGCCAAAAAACGAAGCAAACGGAGAAAGTTAAGCGGTCCCGAACCGAGGCGCACGGCCGACGGCTCCGAAAACCGAAAACTGGTCTTCAAACGGGAACAGTGGTCAATGGCCACGAAAAGTAGCCTACGGCCACTGAGAGACGATCTACGAGACCTCTCCCTCCCTTTGGGAAGAGAAAATAGAAACTGGTTCGCAAACCGAGGCAAAGCACAAAAGAGTCCCGAAGTCCGGAGGCAAGGCTTTTAGCCGAGACTCCGTAACCTCAGAACGAGCACAACATGCGCAATCACCAAGCGCTCAATCGATGACGTTTGAGTCTTAAGGTCGGTCAAAAATGGGGTGTCTACAGTTGCCCCTCTTTGATAGAACTCGAAAGTCATAAGTGACGGGAGTGAATGTCAAAGCCTAGAGATGACCCATTTTTGGCAAGGCCGAAGACTTAGACAAACATGCAAGATAAACAAAGTGATGTGCCCGTAGGTAAGGGCAAAAATGCAAAATGTTATGCAGGAAGATTTTGATAATTGGGCTTATACGCTACGCGAAGCCGATTTGATAATTGGACTTATACACGGCGCAAAGCCGGTTTGATAATTGGACTTATACGCTACGCGAAGCGGGTTTGATAATTATGGAAGTAACAGATAGAGCAATAGATGCAAATGGGGTAACACACTCCAACCGCGCTGGAATCGTGAGAGGAGGAAGAACAAAGAAAACCAACTAGGAGTGCATTCCACGCAACCAGAGATAAATTCCAAACACGCTGAAATCGTGTGAGGAAGGGGACACTCTAACCACGTTGAAATCGTGAGAAGAGGCCTAAAAACAACCGCCTAGTTGCATACACAACGCAATCTGAGATGAATTCCAAACACGCTGAAATCGTGTGAGGAAAAGGATACTCTAACCACGCTGAAATCGTGAGAAGAGGCTCGAAAACAACCGCCTAGGTGCATACACAACGTAACCTGAGATAAATTCCAAACACGCCGAAATCGTGTGAGGAAAGGGACACTCAAACCACGCTGAAATCGTGAGAGGATGTCCGAAAACAACCGCCTAGGTGTGTACACAACGCAACCTGAGAAAAATTCTAAACACGTTGAAATCATGTGAGGAAAGGGACACTTAAACCACGCTGAAATCGTGAGAGGAGGTCCAACAACCCGCCCAGCGCGTCTACAACGCAACCTGAGATAAATTCCAAACACGCTGAAATCGTGTGAGGAAAGGGACACTCAAACCACGCTGAAATCGTGAGAGGAGGTCTGAAAATAACCACCCAGGTGTGTACACAACGTAACCTGAGATAAATTCCAAACACGCTGAAATCGTGTGAGGAAAGGGACACTCAAACCACGCTGAAATCGTGAGAGGAGGTCCAACAACTTGCCCAGCGCGTCTACAACGCAACCTGAGATAAATTCCAAACATGCTGAAATCGTGTGAGGAAAGGAACACTCAAACCATGTTGAAATCCTAGGAGGAGGTCTGAAAACAACCGCCCTAGTGTGTACACAACGCAACCTGAGATAAATTCCAAACACGCTGAAATTGTGTGAGGAAAGAGACACTCAAACCACGCTGAAATCGTGAGAGGAAGTCCAACAACCCACCCAGTGCGTCTACAACGCAACCTGAGATAAATTCCAAACATGCTGAAATCGTGTGAGGAAAGGGACACTCAAACCACGCTGAAATCGTGAGAGGAGGTCCGAAAACAACCGCCCAGGTGTGTACACAACGCAACCTGAGATAAAACCTGCCCAGGCCCGCACATCAGGCGTCCTGAGATAAATTCCAAACATGCTGAAATCGTGTAAGGAACGGGACACTCAAACCACGCTAAAATCGTGAGAGGAGGTCCGAAAACAAACCGCCCAGGTGCATACACGACGCAACCTGAGAAAGTCCCAGAGGACAACGATCCTAAACGCAGCTCAGCGTAAAAGGATAAATGGTACAAGATAACACAAGATGCAAATAAAAGCAATAAGTGCGATGATACAGTATATGTTACAAGCAATGTAGAGCATGATGTTTAAGGAATGCAATAAACAAACAAAGCGACACTTTAGAAAGCACCTCATGGAGTGAGTGGTGGTAAACCGCTTTACTCTGACGGGGATCTCCCCTCCATTGTGTTCTTCGAACACTTACCTTCAACTCGCAGTACAAAGGTCTTGAAATGCTGACAAGGGGTAGCTTCTGCATGCAGAAACCCCAAATGTTGTTTTCCTTCCTGATCATATTCACAACTTTCCCTCATTGCAAACATAGCCAAGATAACTTTGTCGGGGAATGGTACTCAGGGAGAGCACTTCTGATCGCCATTCTAGCCTGAAACGGTGAAACAGTCAACACAGTATTCTGTTCACTTTGAACACACAGCTCGTATCAGCACACTGCTCATTCTGAACATGCAGCTCATAACACAGTATTCGGTTTATTCAGCACACAGCTCATACATCACACTGCTTACTCTGAACACACAGCTCATTCTGAACATACGAGATATAGTGACGGGACTTGCGAAAGTTGAAGGAACCCCAGATGCTCCAAATTTTCCTTCTTTTCTTTTACTTTGCAATCCGGAACCCATATAGCTTCAGATAGGTCCTGGTTTTACTGTTCTTACATGACCTGGGTTGAACCCTGCGGTTTTTTGGAAGAACAAATCTTGTTTTGTACAAATGTGGAGAATGGCACGGCACTCTGAGCACAAAACAATTTTTTGAAAGTGAGATGAGAAAAGGGTTCTCAACCGGGTATTGAGCCTACAACTGACCACAGCCAAAACGACTCAACAACGGACAACAAAAAGGTAGAACAACCTAAACAAAAATCAACAAAGGAAAAACACGGTAAAACAACCTAAACACAACTCAACAAAGGAAAAACAAGGTAAAACAACCTAAACATATCTATTGACACTTAAACGACTCAAAACAAGAATCGAAACAAACAAAAACACACAAACACAACACTTAGCTGTGTTATAAAGGCAAGAGACCTCTCGGTGCACGAGGAGCCAGTTTCTCCGGGTATTGTTTCCCACCCTTTCTCACTTGTGATTCTCACATCACTCGGCCCTCAAGCTCTGTTTTTCTGAAAAGCCCTTTTCCTCACTTTTTCTCTTAGCGTACATCTCTCTATTCTTCAATCTCTCATTTTTTATCCCTCCCCTGGGTGGTTGATGGATAAGCAGGAAGTTGTGGGCTCTTGCCCCTGGTATTCTGTCATATTCTTGTTCTTGTTCACAACAGTGAATTTCTCCCACAGAGGGGTTGCGCTACAACTGGGTGTGTAGCAAATCTGCAGCTGACATCGGTTGACGATGCTCTGCTGGGGAGTTTGGACGTGATCAGATTTATCCAAATGAGGTAGTGGAATATCTTGATCCATTCCAGTTCGTGCTTCGCATTTGGCTCGATACCTCGCTGCTTAGAGGATGTGAGAGCTTTCTGCCCTTTTGCGGTTAGCTTCAGTGGTACCCTTTTCTGAATGGTATGAGTGCCCTTCTTGGCGAGTATGTTGGCAATGGGGAAAAGACAGAAAACCTGGCTCAACTGTGCCCCTAGTTCATCATTTTGACCATTTTTTGTTTTTGGCTTTCTACTAAAACAATTTTGACCAAAATGAGAGTTAGATTAACATGCTTGTTCGATTTTCTGATTTGAAATCATGCAAGTCAGGTTATGAACACTGAAAAATTTCCTTTTTTGGGTCCAAGAAATGGTCCAGTTTTGGAAAAATGGAATACTTTTCGGGAAAAATGGAATAATTTTCGAGAAAATTAGTCAACTTCATTAAAAATTCTCAAAAATTATTTTTGCAAATGGCCACTGCTTAACGAGCACGGAACTTATTCTTGAGATGCACAACCTCAGATCCAAGGACTGTATGGCAATGGAAAATTGCACCTTGTTTGACCACAGCACGTTGTATGGCAACAGAAAGTTGCCCCTTGCTTGAATAGCACCGCAGCACGTTGTATGGCAATGGAAAGTTGCCCCTTGTTTGAATAGCACCGCAGCACACTGTAACTAGTTTTCAAGGTGATGATCACAACCGAGCTCTTGGATACAGTGAAGACAACGATGATCAGAACCATCACATGGACACAGTCGATTTGGAAGTGTTTGTGGCTGGACTTCAAAATGAAGTTGCCTACGTATCCCAAACATGGGAATCAAGCCTTACGTAGTTCGGGGTTAGGTACACTCGGGTATTAACCTCTCATTTTGCGCTCTAACTTTTGCCAAGGCCGCCCTTTCTGGGTTTTCAACCTTGCGGCTTTGTTCTTCTTTTCTTTTCAATTCTTTTCTTCTTTTTTCTTTTTCATCTTTTCTTTTCATTTTCTTCATTTTTCTTCTTTTCTTTTTTTTTTATTCTTTTTCTTGCTCTAACTTTTGCCTGGGTCACCCTTCCGGGTTTTCGGCCCAGCGAGCCTCTCAAGGGTAAAAGTGTAGCTTTGCTCATGTCAAATGGTTTTGAGATCCTGAAGTCATCTGAATCCAGGAGAATGGCTGCTGTTCGCTGATGATGCAGGAGTCCATCTAATGGGGGTTGAATTTGCCCCTGGATAGGAACTTGGTTGTCCTTCAGCAATACTTTCTTCTTTCCTCCCTTTTGGGATTTGGCATTCTTGCCGATCTTCATTGATTTGCAGAATGATCCATCTTCAGCTCTTCGAGCACATCAGACATTTTTGCCCCTAGTTCGAGGGGTGCTCCTGATCCGGCCACACAGGTTTCACATCATGATTGACCTTTGAACATTCTGAATCTAAGTTCAAGGTTTGAAAGCAAAGGGGTTGAGTCTTGAGGCTGAGAGTGATCCTAATGCACAATCTCAAGAGCGATTCCACACAGGTCTTCGCAGGACAGCGCAAAACATTTTTTGAAATCTTTTAAGAAAGCGACTAGTCGCTCGTGCTGAAGACAATGTGGAACCAATCTGGATCAAGCCAGGATCCTTCTCAGTACTCACACTAACAAGCATGATTTCATTCATTAAGGGCTTAGCATGCCTCTTTTTCTCTCAATTTGATCAAATTTTGCAAATCCCGAGGAATTCCTTCCTCTTCGTTTTCACCGCAGTGTTCGAAAAAGTTTTGAAAAACTTAGGTCAATGCAATAATTTCAAAGCACAGAAGAGCAGGTGAAGAGCACTGCCGTTCCATTCAAGTTTTCTGGCACAACTGGCGCAAGGCAGAAGTAAACACAAGAGTGTGAAAATCACTGCTGTTTCATTTAGATCTTCTGGTGTAACTGGCTCCAAGGCAGAAATAGACTCAAAAGAGTGTAAAAGACAAACACAATACAAGAGAGTGATGTCCGAGGTAACACCCCTGGAATCACCCGAATTCTGTGCAACAGGACTGACTCGATACAACAAGACAGACCCGACTGACATAGTACAAAAAGATTGACTATATACAAGACAACAAAACTGACTGGATACCCGAGTCAGAAAGTACAAAAAACTAGCATTCGCAAATGCTCAAAATAGCGCGTGCCATACGCCACATCTAAAGTAAACTAAGCGCCGCCCGCAAGTGGTTCAACCCCTCTGATCACATCACATTATCTTCGAGATTCACAGGTCCGGTGACAATAGACTTTGCTAAGCTTGGTGGGAGGACGACCCTGTTGTCAAACAAGTCTTGTACTTCATGGCGAAGACGGAAGCAATTGTTGGTGCTGTGACCGGTCTGTTGATGGTACGCACAGTACTGGGTAGTATCATGACCTGGTAGAAGATGTGCAGGGAGGGGCCGAGGCTCGAGGGGTTTAAGATGCCCCTTTTCAGCAAGGATTTGAAGTGCCTTGGACAAAGGCATGTAGAGGGCATGGAAGACCCTACGACCTCGAGGTAGATATTTCGAGGTTTGTGGATTTTTGCCGGACGCACTGGCAAAAGGGTCGGCAGGTACTGACTTGGTTTTCTGATATTTTTCGGGTGCAGGGTTAGGGTTGAAAGGAACAGTTTTGGCACGACGGTCTTTCTCCCGATGTTCCCCTTGGCTTGAACTTCCCTCAATCTGAGTGGGGAAAGTGTCATTCATAGTTTTTGCAACAACAGCGAGCACCTGCTGTTTGTTCAGTCCTCCGACTTTCAGAGCCTCAACAGCCCACGAGAGTTGCTCGTAGGGATCGGTGTCCACCTTCACCTTGTTCTTATCACTCGCCTCAGCTTGGTAGAAGGTTTGGGTTGCTACATCAGAGCGGAGTCCTGTTGTTGTCGATATGCCATTGCCGGAACTTAGGATGGCTTCAGGTTGACTGAGTTCAATTATAATTCGCCCCAATAGCGGGGGCTCTTCTGGTATGAAGTTTCCGGCATACAATGTGGTCGGTGGCGGGGCCGACATTCCGTAGGCTAGAGCAGCCACAGATCTCTGAAGATCACCAATCATTCCCATTAGCTCAAAAGCGGTGGGCCATGACCACAATCTCTTCTAAATTCTGTGTCATCACGAGTCTGCTGAACTGAACAGAGGTGATGTGACTGGTGACTAACGGATCAAATGGACCGGTGAGCCTTGGTTGGCCTTTTTCTACCTTGCCTCAGCGAAGGAAAATACTAGCTGCTTTGAATTGAATCTCTGAACTGAAAGAGAAAACAGGCAGCATCTCAGCCCAATTTCACCAGAATAGACAAAAGCATAGCTGAATAATTGTGCTCTCCACTGAATTCTGCCCCAAAACTGAATTTGATACCCGCAGATATAACTGATTCTCAAAGCACTGATATCGATACCCGCAGGCCTGATACCCCGATTTGCAAACTGATATATGCATTCATGTAGAGACACACTCTAAAAGCACGTAGCAAACAAGTGAGAGCCAAAAACACCCCTATGGTGGGGTAGGGTTTCCCTGTCCTATTTTTTCAGGAGCTAGGGTTTCACTACGCACACAGCTATTTCAAATAACCTATAATCGGGTAAGCAACCTGTCCTAGCTTGGAATGGTCACTACGGATTTCGATATGCACTAGGTCGAATGGTCAAAAAGGGTGCCTCGGTAAAAACCGGGGTTTGTGTTCCCATCGTGGTAGAGCCCGTAATTGGTCAGCCTTATGGCACGCTTCTTAAAGCGAGCCTCCGACAAACCGTTCAGGAATCGCAGATGGCAAACACGGTGTCCTAAGCACACCAATGCACATGCAATGCAAAGAAACACATAAGTGTAGTCAAAACGAGATATCATGAGTTCAAGTCAAGTTTTCTAAATCCCCAGCAGAGTCGCCAGAAACTGTAGACGTCCCCGAACGTCCCGGGAGGGAATCCCGTTTTGTTCATTTGGGCTCACTACAGTTCGGACTCAATCTCACGGTCTTGTATCTAATCTCGTAGAGTGCAATGCAAGACCGATGAATCATGAAAGAGTCCAAATCCGGCAAATCGTTTTGAAAAACTGATTTTTAGAAAGAAGTGCCAAACATGGACTGCTTTGCCAGATACAGAGTCGCCACCTAAATATTTTATTTTGGGAGAATTTAGGAAACCCTGACTCGTGCCTAAGGCCATGTGTCCGTCATCACCAAAGTTACCTCGGCTCGGGAACTTGGGTACGATTGGGGAAGGTCACTTCGTGAGCACCCCCGCTCGCCCGATCAAAGATCGGCCTCTACTAACCATGATATCAAGTTTTTGAAAACACATGTGCTCTTATTCCGGTTTATTAGCCTAGAATTACTATGTGATGCGCACAGCAAAACAAGTATAGACTGGATTGCCTAAGTTGGAACAAAGGATCGCATATCCGTTTGTTTCGAAAATGGATTGAAGTTTGCTACTCGCACGTAGGCTAAAACACGGGTTTCGACGAATTATTCTAACTCAAGAAACCCAACCTTCACCCACAGGCATTCAGGCAGGTATATCACGTAAGCACATAGCCTCATGGTAAGCATGCTATCATGGCAGTCACTCACACACATGCAAGGATGCTAAAGCATAGATATTTACCGAGTACTCCAAGCCAAAACAGAAACTAGTTACTAATCAATGCATTATCCAAGTTCATGTTAAGATGGCTAATGCAACACATGCAAAAATGCAACTAGGATAGGCTCGGCTATTCTAAACATGGCATATGAAATGCAACAGATAACAGGTATTCAACTTGGAATTGAAATACAATGCAGTTAGCATGATGCACCGAGCCCAGTGCATGCAATACAGATGAATGATGCAAACATGCGAGCATAAGTATGCTAATTGAAACATGCCCTAAACTAACCATCAAAAGCTAGTAAATAAAAGGGAGAAAGACGTGGGGTTGGAAGACATACATCACACACACACACACTTATTACAATATTGCCCTCCTCGGAGGGTCCTAATAATACAAAACCAGATGAATAATGAACTACAGCTAATTATTACACAACATTAACTAATTAACAAACTAGCTAAGTAAGCATGTAAACTAAATGAATGTGACTACCTCGGCTCTGTTTTGGATGATAATGGATGCATGCATGCTCGAGTCACCTCGTCGGGAAATCCATCGCGATGCTTCATTTCGCCTTTGTGTGCAATTTATTTCAGAAACTTGCACGAAGCTCTAAGAGGCTGAAACTCCACTCTGGGAAGTTGTGGGAGGGCTGCCGACCAGCCAATGACATGGGAGACCACCTGCTGACCACCGTTTTGTGGTGGAGACCAAAAAGGGTGGTCGGCCTGCCAGAAAGCTTGGTTGGCCGACCACTTTCTGCCCTTGGATTCTGGTTTCTTGCAACACAAAGCAATAGGGAAGCATGGCAAGGTATTTTCAACAAATGTGTGCTCGACCACTCTCCCCGTCATAGCGTAGGCTCTAGGGAGTGTAACCCTGGATCGTTGGACCACCAATCACGCATCTCGATGCATGATGGCCGATGAGTTGGATGCTCGAGTCGCCTCGTCAGGAAATCCATCGCGATGCTTCATCTCGCCTTTGTGTGCAATTTATTTCATAAACTTACACGTATCTCCAAGAGGCTGAAACTCCACTCTGGTAAGTTGTGGGAGGGCTGCCGACCAGCCAATGACATGGGAGACCACCTGCCGACCACCCCTTTGTGGTGGAGACCAAAAATGGTGGTCAGCCTGCCAGAAAACCTGGTCGGCCGACCACTTTCTGCCCCTGGATTCTGGTTTCCTGCAACACAAAGCAATAGGGAAGCATGGCAAGGTATTTTCAACAAATGTGTGCTCGACCACTCTCCCCGTCATCGCACAGGCTCCAGGGAGTGTAACCCTCGATCCTTGGACCACCAATTACGCATCTCGATGAATGATGGCCGATGAGTCGGATTGCACGACTTAATGTGACATGAATGCACAAATAAGCATCTAAAGCCAACAACTCTATCATGGCTAGTCAAGAGTGTCAGCGACCGGGAATCGAGGCACGTTTCATCACTTGGAGTGTGAAACGCTCCTCGTTTCCCGTGTTTGGGCTAACTCCTATCCCAAACATGATGAAACAAGAATGGCATGCTCAATACAACTTCTAGCATGCAATCCTAATGTAATGCAACTAAATGATACAAAGATGCAAGGAATGATATGCGAGCATGCAAATGGCATACACAATGCTATGAACTACACATGACATACTCAATGCACATGGACTAAACAATGGCATACACAATGCACATGTGAAGACTAACAAACACAATGAGATGAACAAGGCATGCTCAATGCAATGATCAACTCATGCGACAACATGGACTATGTGGCATACACAATGCAAGATGGACTTAAACCAAAGTGAATGGGCCTCGACCACAACCAAATCAGTGGCCAAACATGATGAAATTAAAGGCAGGAACACTCATGCAAACATGCCCAATGCAAGGGACCGAACCTAAGGCATCAAATGCCCCTCCACCAAAGCATGGCAAGGGATGAAATATGGCATACAATCATAGATTTTTCAGCTCTGAAATGACATACAAGATGGTCCCGAATCATGTAAACACCTCACACAATACATGCTAGATGGCCCGGATACCGGAACTAGTGAAGCGCATTACACTAGGGGTACACGAAGCAATGCACAAATGTAAAAACCAGCCCCAAAAAGACCCTAGGTAGGTCCAAGACAGTGGGAAAATGACCTAAGATGATGGCTCAAAGTGCATAGAAATGAAGCTCATGCTAAGGCTCAAAAATAAGGCATACAAGCACAACTCTCAAACATATTGAAGGAGTGATGAACATGAGAATATGGCAACCTTATATGCTCTGAAATATCATGCTTGATGATTCCAAAACATGTTAAGGGCCCAAACAACGCATGCTAGTGGACTCGATATGCAAAGCTAGTGAGCTTAAATTAAACTATGGCCATATACAACAATGCATGCATGACCCAAAACACTTCAAACAGAGCTAAGGCATCCCAAAATATGAATAAGATTAGTTTGGATCATGGCCAAAATATGCTAGGAAAGAGGGCCAAAACATCATGAAATACAAGCTAGTGAACCATGATTTACACTACAACCATATGAAGCACATGAGAGGCCACCAAGCCAGTCAAAAACAGAATCATGGCATGTCAAATGAAGCCCAAAAACCCACTGAAACTTGACCAATGCATGCAAGAATGACATGCTCCTTTGATAGGCTATAATGAGGGTTGTTCTACACATGCAAGATGGACACCCAAAATGGCAAAAAGGGCTCTGGACAGAGCCTATGCAGGTCCTAAAACCCGCCAAAAATGGCATGTAACATGGCTTGGAAGCATGCAAATAAGGGCTCCTTTGTTAGGCCGAATATGTTAGTAAACAAGACAAGGGGTGACCACATGGGGTGAGAGGGTCACCCCTCTCTGATTTTGGTGCTCAAAATGTCATAATAACCACTAAAAATCTGCTGGATTTCAGTGGTCAAAAGGGCCAACAAAGCTCAACACAAAGGCCCAAATGCATGGATCAAAACAAGATGAAATGAAGCATGCAAGGGGGTAGATGACCCCCAACAGAAAAATGATATTAAACAAACGTGTTAAGGACTTCAAAAGAAGACTTTTTTCAGTTTATGACAAAACCCAAATATGCTTTCAAGTATGGCTAAGAGATGAAGCAAAATAAAGACCAAAAGAGGGAAAAAAAGGTGTTACCCTTGAAGCTCAGCAACTCCAGTAGGTTTGAAGCCAAAAACTCAAACCTTAGGACCTCTCAAGACTTTCCAAGAAGCTTAGGTTGGTGTTGGCGGTGTTGGGCTAAGAGGTGTAGTGTAAATGTGCAAGAACCATGGACTTTTGAGACCAGAATAGAGAGATATAAAGAGGGAGGTGTGTATGCCTTAGACAAATTTTCTGAACCTTTGCAAATGAGGGAGAGGGTCTCTTTTATAGAGGAACAAAGGTCCAAGCTTCTTCAAGAAGCTTGTGTAAAGGTCCAAGCTTCTTGAGGAAGCTATAGCAAAAAGGGTCAAGCTTCTTGAGGAAGCTAGAGCCAAAGGGTCAAGCTTCTTCAAGAAGCTAAAAAGGGTTCAAGCTTCTCTTAGAAGCTTAGAGCAAAGGGCCAAGCTTCTTTAAGAAGCCAAAACAAGGTTGCCAATCCTCCATATATGGAGGATGTAGTCTGTGCCCTCAAGCTGGCACAACTGGCACACACTCACAGAGACAGAAAAGGGGGAAGTAGGCCGACCAGTTCAAGTGGTCGGCCGACCACCTGCCCTGGTCGACCGACCAAGGTCAAAAGGTTCAAGCTTCAAAAGCTGGTCGGCAGCCTCCAGGGGTGGTCTCCCAACTCAATGCAAGCTAGTGGTATGGTGGGAGACCAGTAATTGTGGCTCAAAAGTGAGGGAGACCAGCTACCTGACAAGAAAATCGGCCGGTGGGAGAAAAGTGATCTCCAAGGAGAAAAGGTGGTCTCCCACCCTTGTACCACCTTCCAAACAAAGAAAATAGGGTCCATGCCAAAAATGAACCAAGACGGATGCAAAATGAGGATTCGGGGGCCAAAACGCGCGACCGGAGGCCCCAAAAACTGACTGTTAAGCATCGAAATTGGCGTGCGACCATGAAGGTGGTCTCCCGGGCCACAGTGTCCCTCTAGAGAGAGGAAACAAGGTGTGTGCCAAAAATCAGAGCAAACGGAGAAAGTTAAGCGGTCCCAACCGAGGCGCACGGCTGACGGCTCCGAAAATCGAAAACTGGTCTTCAAACGGGAACAGTGGTCTATGACCATGAAAAGTAGCCTACAGTCACTGGGAGACGATCTATGAGACCTCTCCCTCCCTTCGGGAAGAGAAAACAGAAACTGGTTTGCAAACCGAGGCAAAGCACAAAAGAGTCCCGAAGTCCGGAGGCAAGGCTCTCAGCCGAGACTCCGTAACCTCAGAACGAGCACAACATGCGCAATCACCAAGCGCTCAATCGATGACGTCTGAGTCTTAAGGTCGGTCAAAAATGGGGGGTCTACAGATGTGTGCTTGTTTTAAAAGATGTGTTGTACACACTGTCCATGAGGAAAAATTTGATGTCGAGTTATTTGCTCAACAAAGCTGGTTTGAAGCAGACTATTGACTCTGACCAATATGTAATCACTAAAAAAGGCATATTTGTGGGGAAAGGGTATGCCTGTGATGAAATTTTTAAATTAAATGTTGAGAATAAGAAAGCACATGTTTCTATTTACATGCTGTCTTCTATGAATTTTTGGCATGCTCATTTGTGTCATATTAATAGCCGATATGTGGGAGTCATGAGTAGTTTAGGATTAATTCCCAGACTAACAAATAAGTGTGAGAAATGTGAAGTTTGTAGTCAAGCAAATATAACAAAAATAACTAAGTTTGAGACTAACAAAGTGATACTTTTAAAAAATTTAAAGAATTCCTTCTTGAAGTTGAAAATCAATTCGGTAAAAAGATTAAAAGATATAGAAGTGATAGAGGCCGGGAGTATGAATCTTTTGGATTTAACTCGTTTGCTCAGTCCTTGGGAATAATCCATGAAACTACTCCACTATATTCACCTGCGTCTAATGGTGTAGCAGAAAGGAAAAATAGAACTTTAACCGATTTAACAAATGCTATGCTAATTAAAGCAGGTGCTCCTTCAAATTTGTGAGGAGAAGCAATTTTAACTGCATCTTATGTTATGAGTAGAGTGCCACATAAAAAAACAAAAGTTACACCTTTTGAGTTGTGGAAAGGGCATAAGCCAAATTTGAGATATTTGAGGGTTTGTGGTTGTCTAGTTTTTGTTAGACTTGTGGACCCTAAAAGACCTAAATTAGGTGTAAAAGCTGTCACTTGTGCTTTTCTTGGATATGCAGCAAATAGTACAGCCTATAGATTTTTTGATATTGAAAACAAAATAATTTTTGAATCAGGTGATGCAATTTTTCATGAAGAAAAATTTCCTTTTAAATCTAAAAATGGTGGGGGTCAAAATTATCAAGAAAATATTTTATCTGAAACCGGTTCCTCTACTCCTCTTTTACAAAACCAAGATACTGTAGTTTTTGAACCTAGAACAAGTAAAAGAGCTAGATTAGAAAAATATTTTGGCCCTGATTATCACGTTTTTAATGTGGAGGAAACTCCATTAACTTTACAAGAAGCTTTGGCATCTCCTGACTCTGTTTTTTGGAACGAGGCTGTAAATGATGAGATGGAATCATTATTATCCAATAAAACTTGGGTATTAGTAGATTTACCACCAGGTTGTAAAACTATTGGCTGTAAATGGGTTTTGAGAAAAAAACTTAAACCGGATGGATCTATTGATAAATATAAAGCAAGGCTTGTTGTAAAAGGTTTTAAACAACAAGCAGATATTGACTTTTTTGATACATTTTCTCCGGTTGCTAGAGTTACATCCATTAGATTATTAATTGCAGTGGCCGCAATTCATGATCTAAAAATTCATCAAGTGGATGTTAAAACAGTCCTTTAAAATGGAGACTTGGGTGAAGAAATCTATATGGATCAACCTGAGGGTTTTGTGGAACCTGGTCAAGAAAGCAAAGTGTGCAAGCTAGTTAAATCCCTATATGGCTTAAAAAAGGCCCCTAAACAGTGGCATGAGAAATTTGATTCTTGCATGATTAAGAATGGCTATAAAACGAATGAATGTGATAAATGCATCTACTATAAATCTGAAGAAAATTCACATGTCATTATTAGCTTCTATGTGGATGATTTACTTTTATTTGGCTCTAATTTGCATTTCATCGTGGAAACTAAAAATATGTTTAGTAGCCATTTTGATATGAAAGATCTTGGTGAGGCTAATTATATTTTGGGAATGAAAATTACCAAAACCTGTGATGGTATATTTCTTGATCAGTCGCATTATGTTGAGAAAATTTTGAGAAAATATAATTTTTATAAGTGCAAGCATGTTCTTACTCCTTTTGATCCTCATGTGCGTTTATTTCCTATTGAAAATGCTGAGGATATAATTAATCAAAATGAATATGCTAGTATGATTGGTAGCTTGCATTATGCGACTGACTGTACTAGACCTGATATTGCCTATGCAGTTGGAGTACTTAGCAGGTTTACTAGCAAGCCTGGTAGTGATCACTAGCTAGCCATTGAGCGGATTATGAAATATTTATCTGGTACCATAAAATATGGCTTGTTTTATAATAAGTATCCTGCAGTACTTGATGGTTACAGTGATGCCGATTGGAATACCTTGTCAGGTGATTCATTATCAACCACTGGTTACTTATTTACATTGGGAGGTGGTGTTATAAGTTGGAAATCGAAAAAACAAACCATTATTGCTAATTCAACAACGGAGGCTGAGCTTATTGCTTTAGCTACAACTAGTGAAGAAGAAAATTGGTTGAGAGATTTGTTAAATGAAATCTCTTGTTGGGAAAAACCGATTCCACCTATATTGATTCATTATGATAGCACCGCAGCAATTGGTCGAGTTAATAACTGTTATTATAACGGTAAATCTAGACCTATCAGAAGAAAACACAGTACTGTGAGATCTTATATGAATAATGGCATCATAAATGTGGATTATATTAAATCTGGTGATAATCTTGCAGATCCATTAACTAAGGCCTTAGCAAGAGATAGAGTCTGGGATACATTGAGAGGGATGGGATTGAAGCCCATTGAATATAGCAGGAGCCATGTATGAGGATACTCAACTCAGGGACCAGAGATCTTGTAACTGGGTTCAATGAAAAAAACGATCATATGATGGCCGTGAGAAATGCACTAAATTACTTTTTACCCATCCCTATGATGTAGGTGCATTTATCCTGTAACGTTGTAGAGGTTGAGTTATTAAAAAACTCTTAATGAATTTTTGTAGCTCTTATTGAGTGGGGTGTCATAGTTACAGGAGCACCCTTGACAGAATTCACCTATGTGAGTGTGGTAGTGGGGCTGCTACTTATGAGATTTGGGCTAATTCTCAAACACACTCATGAATCCTGGGATTGCACAAGGCCGTAATGTGCTGGCTCTTAAAGCTTATGTGAACACCTGGAATATTATGTGTGTGCAATAATTATTTATTTCCCTTAAGCAGTCATAGTTCAATGCTGAGCATACTATTGGCTCTGGAGTAGATATTATTGTTTCACTAATGGAGGTTTAATGCAGAGCACACCTACCATGATGCATAATATCCTTATTTGCCTAATAATCTCAGATTTTGTTACCTATAATATTAAAATAGGTGGGGGAATGTTAGCAGATATTTTAATATTATAATGTGTTATAGATTATATTATGTGATTGGGCTCCAAATAACTTGTTAATCCTTTCTTTTCCTCCAAGAAAACTTGCCCACCAAGTTTCCAAGACATGTCTTCCATGACAAGTCTTCTTCTCAAGTCTTCCAAGGAAATTGCTCACCAATTTCCTCTCCTATTCTTATCCACTTAGTGTCTTCTCCTCCTCCAAGCCACTTGCCTAACAAGTTTCATCTCCTATAAATTGATCTAACTTCTTATCTTGGAAGAGAGAAGTAGTTTTTATTGCTTTATTATGTTTTGTGTAAGATTATCAGGCAAATAAAAAAAGGTGTATGTGATAAAGCTTTGGGTTCAACCAATTGTGTAGTATTGGTGAACCATACAACTTAGTCGGGCTGTTGTATCCTAGGGGGGACAAGTCAAGGTTTTTTCTGCTGCACTGGTGTGAGGCTTTGCCTAACCGCAGAGGACTTGAATCTCCTTAAAAAGAGTGATTTTCCCGCGCCTCAGCCCTTACAATAGTTATTGTAATTTTTATTGTTTGTATTTTCCAGTGTTTTATTTGTAATTATCACCAACACATATCACTCAACCTCAGTTGAGTTTTGAGCATTACAAATTCCCAGTTTTGAAACTCAATTCAGATCACCATTTCCTAATTATCCCTTCAAACACAAACCTTACAACTGCTAACAAACACTCATAATAAGAAAATGGCTGAATCTGTGGTGCTCCGTCTACTAGCCAACCTTGCACCCTTCTTTCAGGGAGAGGTGAATTTTGTAAGTTGATCTTAACAATGGCAATGGATTGGAGTTCCTGTGAGGGTGTTTATCACACAGGAATATACAATCCAGAAGAGACAAATAATGCAAGAAATTCAAGTATAGGGAACCACTGTTCTGGGCATATATTTATAGTTCAGATGGTGACTTTTGATCAATGGTTACAACCATTTAAATTGCATTATCAAACCCAACGGTCACCATGCACTACAAAAAATTAAGGTTTTAGACACCAAAATTTAGGGACAAAATTATTTTTTAGGGACCAAATAATTTTGTTACGAAAGGTGTCGTTACGATATTTTTAGTAACAATAATTGGACATTAGTGATGAATTATTATCCTTTTGGGACCAAATTTTTTGTCTCAAAAACTAAATCATTTTGAGACCAAATTATTGTCCCTAAAAGTCTATTTATTAGTGACATTTTCAAAATTTTGTCTCTAAAAGCCTTATTTTTTACTTTTCGGGACAACCTTTTAGCGACTATCCTCATGACGATAAAAATTGGTCCCTAAATGTCTTTTGCAACAAATTTTTCACTTTTAGAGACCAAAACATTTAGTCTCACTACAACATTTTCTTAATTTAGTGACATTTGAAAGTGTCACAAAACTATTTATTTAATGACATTTTTTAGTCTTGTAACATTTTGAACAAGTGCCATTTGTATCCGTGCCACGGTAGATACTTGCAAGTGCCACTGCACCATCATGGCTAAAAACTTTCAATGACATTTTGATGTCATGGTAGATATTATTTGTGGCACTATCAAGCGCCATTAAAAAAAGAGTTAGTGACATTTATAAGTGTCATTACACCATCAAAACTAAAACCTTTCAGTGACACTTTAATGTCAAGGTAGGCACTATTCGTGACGATAATTCGTTGTAGAACAATTTGATCCGCTCTGGCGGAGACTCGAACCACCAACCTCCCGCACCATAAACCTTATACAACACACTCTTCCCACTACACCTCCATAGCACCACATGATTATATATGCAACATATATTATTTATATAGTACATACATCCATATTAATATAAAAGTATATGTATAAACATAATTATTTTATTAAACATAATTTATGTAAAATAAACTATTTACTAGCAAAATAAAAAAAGACCACTTTTGGTGACTGAAAATATTTTTTAGTCGCCAATTCTATACTTTTGGCTACTAATTGTTTTTTAGTTGCTAAAAAACTTAACTTTTGCCGACCAAAATCGGATTTGGTTGCCGAAGATGCACTTTTAGCTACCAAAATTTTGGTCGCCAAAAAATTTAATTCCCGCGTTAGGATTTTAGTTCTCACGCGCTAAAAATGACCACTTTTGGCGACTAAACTTATTTTTTAGTCGCCAATTGTAGACTTTTGGCTACTAAAATTTTTTTAGTCACCGAAAAGCTTTACTTTTGGCTACTAAAATTTTTTTAGTCTGTAAAACCCATATAATTAGCAACCAAACTTATTTTTAGTCGCCAATTGTAGACTTTTGGCTACTAAATTTTTTTAGTCGCCAAAAAGTTTTACTTTGGGCTACTAAAAATTTTGTAGTCATTAAAACCCATATAATCAGTGACCAAACTTAGTTTTAATCGCCAATTGTAGACTTTTGGCTACTAATGTTGTTTTGGTCGCTGAAAGCTATACTTTCAGCGACCAAATTTTTTTTGGTCAAGAAATTTAGTCGCCGAATGTACTTTTTCCTATAGTGTATATTGAGTTTAATTTATTTATTTTTAATCATTTACTGCATTTTAAAAATTTCAAAAATATATTGGCATTTTTTATTTTTTTCAAAAATGCCATTATAAGCTTGGAAAGTTTTTGACTTAGTGGCATTTCTCAAAATGCTATAAAATATTTGTTTATGACACTTTTCACCTAAGTGCCATAAAAAGTAATTTGCACCTATCTAGTGTCCTGACATTTTTAAAAAAATGCCATTGCTACTAAAGTTTAGTGGCATCTATTGGTAAATGTCACGAACATAATTTTGTATTATTATTTTATAAAATGTCATAAAATTGATGTGACATTTCTTTATTGAAATGTCACTAGAGCCTTATATGTTTGTGGTTTTGTGGCATTTTTTTAAAACATTTAATGCCAATTTTTATTTTTGTGGCATTTTCTAAAAACATGCCACTAGTGTAGTATCACTAAAGTGTAAATTTGTTGTAGTGAAATGACACTTTCTTTAATTGAAATGCCACTAGAGCCTTGTATGTTTGTGGCTCTATGACATTTTTCTAAAAAATGCCACCAAATATTCTTTTTGTGACATTTTTTAAGAACATGCCACTAGTATGGTGTCACTAAAATGTGTTTTTGTTGTAGTGTCTCTAAAACTCTTATATGTTGTAGTGATATTTCCAAACATTGTGACTGTTCATTTCAAATTCAAACTTCCAGTTTTGTTTCTTCATGTGGGAAGGTATGAATCACCATCTATAGAAAATGTTTGGATGAAATGAGTCACACCGAATTATGGTATGATCACATTTATTCCATCATATCACTACAACAAAATTGAATATTTATAGCTTGCAATGCATGTCATAAAAACTCTTCCACGGCATGCACACAAATACCGTTATATGACATGCCATGGAAAGTTGAGCGTCATTTACAGCATGCAGGTAAAGTTGTAAAAAGTAACAAATTAAGCATTAATGACATACTTCGTGTGTCGTACATAATTTTTTATGACATTTTTGTTATACAATAAATTATCATACTTTCCATGTCATAATTTTGAATGTCGTACAAGGTTATTTTTAATATATTTATTGCATACTTTGTATGCCGTATATAATATTTTACGGCATTTTCTTGCATGTCATAAATCATCACACTTTTCACGGCATAGTTTTGTATGTCGTAGAAGGTCATTTTAAATATATTTATGACATACTTTGTATGCCGTATATAATCTTTTACGACATTTTCTTGCATGTCATAAATTATTACATTTTTCATGACATAATTTTGTATGCCGTAGAAGATTATTTTTAATATAATATATATATACATGAATATAACCTTGCCTAACAGTATATAGACAGTAGCTTCTAAAATGCAACCTGTTAACAAACCAAGCAGAAACAACAACTATGAAGTAAGCAAAAAAATCTAATATCCACCAAACAACTTGTATACTAACTTTCATTATCAACTTCTATCATATCAAGCTGATAACAACCTCAAACATACAAACTAAGAAAAGTATCCAAATCATAAGATTCACTAATCTCTAAAATACAACTTTAAACATCCAAAAAGTATAACTACAAATCGTAAATCAATTAGTCTAATATTTAGTCCAAAAGAATGAATTGACTAGGCCATGCAACTGTACTTCCTATTGCTTCTTGAAGATCATGCATTTCATAAGTAGAATGAAAAAATGGTACGTTGACTGTTACGTGGTTCACCCATACTTTCCAACACGTAGGTCCAAGAGTCACATGATGCACCTTTGACTTGGGATCCCTTGATGCAATTTGGCCTTTTGCAACCACCAAATTTGTCCCCCTCCCAATGCAACAACTTGTATTTGACATTCTCTAAGCTCGACACACTGTTACTTTGATCCTACAAAAATTAAGAGTATATAAGTATACAGCATAACATTCATCCCATTTACCAAGTATTCGAGGAAACAAAGTTACCACGACATCTCCAAGAGGGGTCATATTTATGGTATACCTAACAAAGGAAATCTAAATAAGTAGCACCAGCGTTAATGGAAAACCGTAATAGCCTTCCGATTTATGTTTTTGAATGCTCGTTCTGAAACATAGTGCACTTTCATTCCAAAATAGTAAATTTAGCGATCCAAAAAGGCTATAATGCTTTTAGACATGGTTTTACATGATAATTTGAAGTATCTTAAAGTATCTTAAATTCATACAGAGCAATCTAACAAGTCTAACCCTATAGTATCACATTTTAAAGAATGTGGCACATCACATTCACATTTATGTTCCACATATTGGAATGATATGCATTCTAGTTAATATAGAGAAGCACAATGCAACCAATATAATCATCCTATGGAAATTATTTCCATAAGAATTCTTTTAAATCAATATCATCGTCATTTTCACAATTAGCCAAGCATGGAAACTAAACCATAGAATTTGTTAAAGGGATTACAATCCAATACCTCATTTGTATCTCTTAAGCTAAGGAGTTCCAATCTTTCTGCCGGCCTCCGGTTTGATAAAGTAGCTAGCTGCAATCAAGCATAGATCAACAATGAGACTATAAAAACCACATTCAGGTCCTAGACAGAATGAATTGTGAATATGGATACCCAAAAACTGTAGCTTTCAGGATCCCCTATTGTGGGCATCATCGATTCCACTTTATGGAGTTCCACAAGTCTACTTCTATATGCACGCATATTCATCATGAAACATAAGTGTTGCATTACGGAAAGGAGAGGTGAAAGTATCATTGTGCTTGTAAAATTGGAAATGAACATGTCCAAGAAAAGAGATTTCCATTCGTTATCTGTGCTCTTCGTAGTAGATTAAAATTTAGTCTGGGGAAGTAAGTGGCTTCAAACTACATGAACCATATTTGTGCTTTTCATAGTAGATTAAAAGGGACGAGAACTTCTCTGAATTTTTTTTTGAAGAAAAATGCACCCAAATTAACACCAATTATAAATAATAATAAAATCATGTTCTAGCTTCGAACATAAATAAAATAACATAAAAATGTAATTAACTAAAATAAACGGGTAGAGTGTGCTAATGTCTATCAATCTATATGGTGGCATGGCATGGCATGTGTCTATAGTGTTTCACTTACGGAATATATCCTTCCTCACATGAAAGTTTTAACCAAGGATGGTTCATGTGTCTCCAATCCAGGTTGGTTCATGTGTCTCCAGGTACTTGCTAAATTGATGACACTTAAACTGAAGTGTGCTGGATGGGGTTGTGTCGGAATCTAAAATGCTTCTCTAGAAAAGACAAATTTTTGATGTAGGTTTGGTGGAAAATGAGTATAGACTTGGAATTGAGAAGTGGGGTCCTTGAAGTGGTGTAAACTTGACGTGGAAAATGCTTACAAATTATGATTGTGTGAACCGTAATTTTTTGTTATATGTGACAAAGAGCATGAGATTTGGAGCTAAATAGAGAAGGTAGATTCAGTTTTCTCTCTACAATAAGGAGATCTTTAGCAAACCTATGTAATTTTTTGTTATATGTGACAGAGAGAATGAGATTTGGAGTTAAATGGAGAAGGAAGATTCAATTTTGTCTCTCTACAATAAGGAGTTCTTTAGCAAACCTATAGGGGATAAAGACAAGGAATCTTGTCCCCTCTTTTGTACATTTTGATTAAGGAGGCCTCGTGAACGGTTTAATTACATGACACGTGGGCTTCATCAACCAAGGGAAAGAAAAGCACAAAAGGCGCATCTAAAATCCCAGCTTGGCTTTTGATGTATACACTCTCCTTTGCTCGATTCTGTAAGCTTTACTCTAGTATGATTAAGGTATACTAGAGCAAGGCTCAAAGTCCAATATTTCTGAGGGACATAAAAGATACAATGATAAATATGGTATACTAGAGCCAGGCTTAATGACGTTAATGTCGGTAACAATTCATGGTATGATTATCATGGTGATGCATTTCTGCTAGAAGAAGCAAAGCTAGTGGGCATCAAAAAGCCCAAAAGACAACTGATTGGGTGGTTAGTCGAAGGAGGTCCTAGGCTGAAAGCAGTTTCCGTGGTGGGAATGGGAGGCTTAAGCAAAACAACACTGGTTAAAAAGGTCTACGATGATGCAACGGTGAAGAAACATTTTAACAGCATGCTTAGTTCACTGTTTTCGAGTCATTCAGGGTTGAGGATCTCCTGAAGGACATGATTCAACAACTCTTTAAAGAAATCATGCAACCAGTCCCTGTTGGAGTTGAAACTTTGAGCATCAACATGTTGAAATATCTGGTTAATAATTTTCTACAACAAAAAAGGTATGTGGTTGTTTTCGATGATGTTTGGAGTGTAAAAGATTGGGTGGCTATCAAACACATGTTGCCTAACAAAAATTGTGGTAGCTGTGTCATTCTCAAAACTCATTTCACCAATATAGCTTGTACCTGTTGCGAAGAAAATGATGGTAATGTTTATACCTTGATGCCGTTGTCCCTAGAGGAGTCTTGGACGCTGTTTTGCCACAAGACTTTTCGAGGGGACTTATGCCCTCCACACTTGAAGGAAATCTCTCTTTAAATCTTAAAAAGATGCAAGGGATTGCTACTGGCAATTGTAGCAATATGTGGTGTTTTGGCTACAAAAGACAGGAGCAGAACAAACAAATGGGAAATGCTTTATCGCAGCCTTGGTGCTGAATTAGAGGGCAATGGCAAACTAGAGATTATGAAAAAAGTGCTCTTTCTCTCTCAGTTACAATGATTTGCCTTTTTATCTAAAGATTTGTTTCTTGTACTTGAGCATTTTCCCGGAGGATCAACAGATATGGTGCAGATAAGTAATTTGACTTTGGACAGCAGAAGGATTTGTGAATGCTGTTGAGGGGAAGACAATAGAAGAAGTTCTAAATGGCTACCTCAATGAGCTATTCAATAGGAGCTTGATTCTAGTGGCATAGAGATATCCAAATGGAATGCCTCATAATTTCCACATCCATGATCTTATGTGTGAAATTATTGTTTCAAAGGCGAGAGAGCAAAACATTGTAACAATAATTTGCAGACAGGGCTCAAGGTGGCCAGAGAAGGTTCGTCGCCCAATGATTCGAAGCACCTCGGATAATGTAGAATATAGCGAGCGTTCTTCTCAACTTCATTCTCTGTTTGTCTGTGGGGGCGATGGATGCAGTGCTAATTATATCCTTGCATGAGTGGTTTAGACATGGTTCGAGGCTGCTAAATGTGTTAGATTTGGAAGGTACTCCATTAGAGACTATACCATATGAAGTTCTTAAACTAATCCATCTCAGGTACCTTGGCTTGAGGTATACAAAAGTGAAGATGGTCCCAAAGTTGATTGGGAAGCTTGAGAACTTGGAGACTTTAGATCTAAGAGGAACCTATGTCACTGAGTTGCCTGATGAAATCCGACATCTTTAGAAATTGTGCAATCTCATATCATATCATTTGAAGTCAAGAATCATTTATTCTGATATTGGAGATAGGAGTGGCTTTAAAGCTCTATCTCAGATAGGAAGCTTGCAATCCCTACAAATGTTGTGGATGATAGAAGCAGACCAAAGAAGTGAATGTGAGGTTAGTATAGTCAAAAAGCTGGGGAGGCTAACCCAACTAAGGGAGTTAGGCATTGGGGATTTAAGAAGAGAAGATAGGGTGACTTTGTGCTCTTTCGTTGAGAAGCTCAGCAATCTTTACATATTTGATGTAATTTCAACAAAAGAGGATGAGATCCTTGATTTGCAATCCCCATCTCCAATTCCTTGATTTCTTCGGGAGTTACACTTGATTGGACGTTTGGAGAAATTTCTGCTATGGATACCTTTTCTCCATGGCTTTGTCTGTTTACGTTTAGGGTGTAGCAAGTTAAGGGATGATCATTTGCGATCCTTACAAGAATTACCCAATTTGGGTGAGCTTATACTTGATTAGGCATATGAAGGCGGGGTATTGTATTTCAAGGCAGGAGGGTTTCAGAGGCTTAAATTGTTACGTCATTATAGATTAAAAGGATTGAGATGGGTAAGAGTGGAGGACGGAGCAATGCCCCACCTTGAAACTCTAATGATCAGAAATAGTGAATTGATAGAGGAAGTCCCCTCAGGCATCGAACATCTAACCCACCTCCAAACCTTTGAGCTTGGTGATATGTCTGAGAAATTGATTTCTAAGTTAAATCGAGAAGTACAAGATGGGGATTATTAGAAAATAACACACATTTCTCAAGTTAGAATTTGGTACTTAGAACCTGGTCAAAGTAAAGTTTCTATGAAGAGAAAGAAAGAGAAAGTAAAAGTGCTCTCTCTAGATTGGATCAGTATCATAGTAATTAACCACCTTTTTCTCTTTTTTTTTTTCATTTTTATTACATATTCTAACGATATTTTTTTTCTTTTTCTTGATGTAGATGATAGTTGGTAAGAGTAATTGATTGCACTTTATTTTTACTGATTTAGCTTCAATTTGTTTGTAGTGGCGATTCTATTTTTTTATTTTTTTTAAAGATAGACATTCAAAAATTTAAATTTTATAAATCTAATAATTTAGACTTTTCAAATCACAAAAAACAAAAAAAAAAAAAATCGAATTAATTGATATAATTGTTTCAAAAATTAAAATGTGGATACAAAAACTTTAATCTAAATATATATTTTGTGTTTATCACTAGTATGATAAAATGAGACATTTTTTTCTTGTAAAGTCTAATTTCTTCTCTCAAAAAAAAAAAAAAAAAAAAAAAGGAAGTCTAATTTCTTCCTAGTTAATTTGTGCAACATAAGTTATAAAATCAAAATTTTGATTGGTCAATAAATTGGGAACAAAAATAGGCATAAGATTTGACATAAGAAATAAAATCCATATAAAGAATAGGATTAATTACATTCTTCACCTCTCTATGTTGATCCAAATTTTACGTTAGTCTTTATAATTTTAATTTGAATAGTTTAGTCCTTATACTTTAAGTCTAGTTTCAGTTTGGTTCTTCTGTCAACATTTTTGTTAATTTTATCTACGTGTACACCTTAGAAAATTAACAAGTGTCTAAAAATTGTTATTTTTAATCTCCAATTTAGACGGAAGAGCTAAACTAAAACCTTGGAAAATTAACAAGTGTCCAAAATTGTTAATTTATTTTGTTTATGTGTACACTTTAGAAAATTAACAAGTATCTCAAAATTGTTATTTTAATCTCTAATTTAGATGGAAGAACCGAAGAAAAACCTTAAAATATTGACAAATGTCTCAAAATTATTAATTTTAACATCCAACTTAGACGGTTAAAGTGTATGGAACAAATTGTGCAAATTGAAATTATAGGTACTAAAGTGAAATTTAAATCAAACTATAGGGGTGAAAAGTGTAATTAACCTTATATTTTATATTGAATTATTGTTTAAAAATTTATATATACTAGAGAGAATAAACAAAAACAAAAGAAGAATCTGTATATATAAACTTAAACCATATATATATATTAGTATAAATTACACTTTTCGCTTTTTATATTTAGTTATTCTCACTTTGGTCCTTGGAGTTTGATTTTTCCCACTTTGGCCCTTCATATTTCAAGGTTTTCTCAATTTACTCCTAAAGCTAATTTCTGTTCAAAACTAGATATAAAATATCACGTTAATTGCCACATAACATAAAAATATGCTATTATATTAATATTTGAGTTTGTGTGAGAGGTGAGTTTTCTATAATAAAATATTTTTATATTCCGTGATATATCATTTTTTTTTGGACATAAGTTGGTTTTTAGAGTAAATTAGAAAAAAATTAAAACATAAGGAGTCAAAGTGAAAAAAAAAAAAAAATTTAAGGGTCAAAATGAAAAAATAATCAAACATAAAGGGGGCAAAGTGTAATTTACTTATATGTTAAGAGCATAAATGACCATATTTTCTTACTATATTTTATTTATATTCTCATCTGTCAACACTATATTAGTAAGAAAAATTATTCATCCCCCTAATTTTGCCCCTCCAATTCTACCTTCAATGATAAGGAATTAGGGGGTTAAAAATGAGAGAGGGGAGTGTGAGACCACTCCACATGAATTTTAGCCACATCATTAAAGGATGAAATTGGAAAACCTCAATTAAGAGATGTAAGGCCATCTTAACCAAATCCATCACCAAATTCAAATTTGCTAAAAAAGTACACTTTTTTGGTCTCCAATGGTTTCATCAAACTTGCATCAAATTGAGAACATCCCAAATATTTCACCAAACTGAGGATGTCTTGTACCTTTCAGCAATTTACTGTACATAGCCGTTGAGTGTGGACCCACCGAACGACCGGCCGAACGTCCGGCCGGATGGCCCATCGGATGACCACATCAACGCATAATTTGTGAAAAATTTACATTGATTGGTCGACCCCCGGATGACCACCTCTGCTGTAACGCCCTGAAATAATTCAACATAACCCAACCACACCTACGAATATTCATTCAATGTTGACAATAATTCCCCTATCATCACATGATTAAATAGCAAGATAAGACAAAGGTTTCACATGCGATTTATACGTTCATTAGTAAGTAAACCTATGAATCTATAGCATGTAAAACGTATAATCTCAAAATAAATAAAATGCCCTTATGGGCTACAACTTCCGAGGCTTAAGCCTGGTTACACAAAAGTGGTCTCTCAGACCCATACAAAAATAGCCCTTGGCTTTACAAAAATCACAACAAAACAAAGTATTACTCTTTACAACATTTCCATGCCTTCAATTCGGTGGGATCACTACATCTTTACCTGTACCAAAACCCATTGGGGTGAGCATAAAGCCCAGTAGGGAAACCTAAACAAAGTATATACATTTATGCAAGATTTCCAACATTTAATGTGAATGCAAATGTTATGCCATGCCCTTTCAAGATTATCTCATGTCATGCTTTTCTTGAAAATCACTAAGTTTTCAATAAACATTTTACAATCTCATCAATTTCCCAACTTCAATTATTTTAAAACCATATGGGGCGGTAAATATGACACTGGTAATCCCTGGGCTGGTGTCTGCAAGTAGACTCTACAAGTACTACCAAATTGTCATTTTTACCGGTATTAACCGGAAGGTTCGACACCTATTCGCGCGGGTTTCTGGTCTTTCACCATGGACACTCAGACCAACTTATCAAATCACACCCCCTATCCGGACTTACCACCGTATTTACCCCACAAACATTTCCATTAGTTCTCATTACAACATAAATCTTCTCAAAATGAACATTATGAAAATGTGCAATAATGATAATAAACCAAATGAGAATGCGGTGCAATAATTAATATCTCATAACATTTCTCCATTTCAAACATCTCTACAAAAATGCCAACATTCACATTTCCCATTTCTTCTCTTAAAAGTTCCTTCACAAGATAATCATGTGTCATCAACACATGGCTACAATTTCACATTTCACAAGTCTCAACAATCTAGTCTCTCCAAGACCACATAAGGTGTTTTCAAACATTAACCTTCAATGTTAAAATTCTCAAAGTTCATAGTGCATAAAAATTGCCATTTCACAACTATATGTCCTCATATCATTTACAATAGTTCTAACACACATTCCTCATTTCTAATATAAATCATTTTAGTAATCATTTTGTAAAAACAATATCATGAAATCTACACATAATCATTCTTATATCACAAGAGAATAAGATTCACTCTATAACTCAAACAATGTTCATCTCTTTTATAAAATCCCTTCATACACCTCAATCTCAACTTATTGTGCCCAAAACTTCAAAAAGAATCATTAAATGAACACAAGATAGAGTTTATTTTACAAAATCATCAATTTCTTGAGCCATCAAAACCTTTTTTTGAAATAGCTAGGGGGGCTCACAAAAATCAACTCAAAACTCACATAAATATATATATAACTCAAAGGAAACCCTACCTCAAGGATTGATGAAGAAAAGAGAGATGAAACCCTAGCTTTGATAGGACGCTCTTCAATCTTCCACCACACCAAGAGGAGCTCTAGTTTGATCTTCAAGAGTAGAGAGAGATGATGAGGATCTTCACTCAAGATTAGCAAGAATCAAAGTGTTTTAGGGCTTTGGTGAATGTTTCTAGAGAGAAGGAGGGGAGAAATGAGGTTTAGAGTGAGAGAAAATGCTCAAAATGTGATATGGGTTCGGCCAAAAGACATAAAAAAAACAGAGTTTCGGATGCCCAGGCTGCCACACGTGTGGCGCCCCTCCCCGCACATGCGGAGCGCCCCTTCCCGCACGTGCGGCCTTCATCCCTGCATGTGCGGGCCCTCTCCCGCACGTCCTTCCGCACATGCCTTTTAGGCAGTGTGCAAACCCCTGATGCTCCACTCTCACTGCACGTGTGGCCCCACCCCACACGTGTGGCCTAGAGCCCCCGCATGTGCGGCCCCTAGCCAGCAGCCCATAATTTTTTTCCGACTCGACTCTCGGACACTCCGGACTAGACCCTACACCCTCCGGAACTAGTGAAATCCAACACCAACAAAACAAGAATAATAGTTTTCAATAGAGAACGTCCTCCGAACGTTTCGAACCCAATGAGAACAAATGAGGATGAAACCAAAAAGAAGGAAAAGAAAGGGAGAAAGAGAGACCCGGTCATCACATCTGCATCTTTGTTTGACCTGCCTTTTTTGTTGGCTCAAAAATCATGATTTTGGGCAACCTCCAATGAGGCACTTTGATTTAAAGAGGACTTTCACGAACAATAGAAACTAGATTCTCCAATACAGAAAAGTAATTTGATCAATACGTATATGCAAATCAAATAATCTACTTAGCAAATCCAAAAGAAAGCCTTGTTTGATCAATACATATATGCAAGTTAGATAATCCAAGGGTTGCCTGGAGCTTGATACAGGAGCTATGCCTCCAGAACTTCTCAATGTCATTACAGAAGCCAAGGAAGTAGAAACAGTGGAGAAAGCTAAAAGGGCTACAAAAGAAGATAGGGTGGAGAGTTTTGGAAAAGCTAAGGAGACTTGCATTTGGAGAAGAGTGGCAAAAGCACTGACTAAGAAGGGATGATTGAAGGTTTGAAAAATGTCCACATAAAAGCAATGTCAAGCAATGCAAAGGAGTATGAGGAAGAAGAGATTTTGAAGGATACCAATGAAGGCTGAAGCCAAGGAATCAGCAAAGGGTAAGAGATGGTGAAAAAAAATAAAAAATAATGAAGCCAAGGAATAAGCAATGCTGGTTTGTGTTGAGTAATCACTAGTTCCAATTTTCTTTCAATCTCCAATGGTAGGGTAGAATAGAATTAGAAATCTGAGAATTCCACAGTTGCCGATCGACCGGCCGGACGTCCCCTAATTGACCTATATTTTGATGATAGCTACAAATTCACCGTTGGAGTGGCTGATACTAGATAGAGGAATTTGTGCCTTTTTTACTTTGATTTGATGAAATATTTGGTAAGTCGTTGGAGATGCCCTAACACTGCTCATATTAGTTAAACTAATATGATATTTACAAATAAAGTAATAAAAAAATTATTATAAGATAAAATGGTAACCATACCATTATTGTTTTAAGAATTCTTGGGTTATGGATTGAATGTTCAATGGAGTAGAGTGGAGTGGGTGTTCAACAAAGCCAACTTTGGTAGGAAAGTCGGCACTACCGTTGCTTTGGGACTCCAAAAAAAATGATTAGAACAAAGGGCCCCCAAAATTAATTCATTTAGTATATTCTTAAATTTGTTAGTTTTTCTAGTTTTTATAAGTGATTAAAGTTGATCTTTTTGACGAAAAATTACTGTATTCAATGTCACGCCCCCAAACCGCCCCTAGTAGTTTGGTGCCGTGATGGCCAGTAATCCGAGATTACCGAAGGCCGACTTACAAAATCACACACAATCAGAGTATAAAATATGGGGCTTACAAGTGCGGAAGCGATATGTATATATACAGAATCTAATAGTCCATGAGAGCCGTGCTTAAGTCTAATGAAATGACATACATCTTATTAAGGTCTTACAACTTACATACAAGAAGGAAATGAAATACAAAACACATCTTGACTAAAAGGCTTCTCAAGCCGACATATACAAGTACAAATGGAAAATAAGCCGAGAAGCATGATCTTCAAGATGGTACAAAAATGCTAATCCAAAACATGTCAGCAAAGCACCCAAAACACATCGGCAATCACGTCTAGGCCTCAATGCCTTCTGGTTCACCACCTACATATATATAGAGAGGGTGAGCTTGGATACTCAGTGAATGATATTAGAAATAAAGGTTTTGCATGATTGATATCCAAGATTTCTTTCAAAACAATACATAGCATACTTTACAATCAAGGGGAAATCAAGTTCATTGCCGGCCTTTCAAGTTCCTTGGATGTTATTACATCTACATATTACAAGTGCGATGACATATCAAGACAAGAGTGCAGTTGCATTATAGTCCCTTGCAGCTAAGGACTTTCAAGACAAGAGTGCAGTTGCATTATAGTCCCCTGCAGCTAAGGACTTTCAAGACAAGAGTGCAGTTGCATTATAGTCCCCTGCAGCTAAGGACTTTCAAGACAAGAGTGCAGTTGCATTATAGTCCCCTGCAGCTAAGGACTTTCAAGACATGTCATCAAAACAAGATAGCGTTTAATAAACAAGTAGGGATAGTCATTCATGCCAGATCAAGTACTTTTCAAAACAAGGCAAGGCGAGATTTTATGAAAGCAAGTGTAACATAGCTTTATTAAAAATACCACTCACATAGTTTCTTCACACGTCGGGGTCGAGACAAGCCCAAGTCCTACAAACACATGGCAAAGCCTATTGAATGCACTTTCAAACAAGTTTCGTATGTACACAAATGGTTTTCGGAAAACATGCTGGGCACCAACCAAATCTAGGCCGAGGTTCCACACCTCCTCGCCGAGGTGTGTTCCCGAGGGCCTCATGCAAGGAAAAGAGGTCGGGAAACTCTGGGTATCCCTCTGCTGATGAACGTGAAGAACATGAGTGTGAAAACATGAAAAATATGGATGTTCAATCATAATCTGCCATCACAAATCTGGGGTTTTCGTGCTATGAGTTTGAAAACATGGACCTGGGTACCCGTACTTGGAATTCTTGCGGAAACAAACACAAAAACATGATTCTTTATGCAAGCTTTCGGATCAAAACAAGACTTTTCTTGAAGAACACATGGATGTCATTTTCTCTTTCTAAAATCGAGCTTCAAAACGATGCATGGCTTACAAATCATATCCGATCATGTAATGCAACAACATGAACATAAAGAACATCATGAGCAGATCAAGAATCTAACCTTAGAACGCGGATCTAACGGTCGGATCTCTAGGGATCAAGCTTGAAGATCTACTTCCTCACTCTAAAACTCTTTCTTCCTCCTAGAGCTTCTCTCTCTACAAGACAAGGTTATGACACCAAATGATAGTTTTCTATACCCGGTTTTGGGGTTAACTCTCTGCTGGGACACGTGGCGGCGACTGGTTGGGTTCTTCCTGAAAAGGTGGCTGACAGGCCAGACAAAGCATGATGGAAGGGTGTCCAACAAGCAAAGCGGTATGGGCTCTCTGACGGGCTATGACATCGGCTAACAACAAGGCGTATCTAACAAGCTATACGGAGTGGCACTCCGGCAAGGGGTGACATCGGCTAACAAAGGACCTCGGCAACTAAGGTGGCAATGACCTCGGCTAGGAAGGACAACACTTGACTAAGCTGTGCCACATCTTGGCCTAGATGCGCCACACCTCGGCCTATGTCATACCTCTCCAGGACGAGATCACTTGGGTGCAAGGTAACATCTCGGCTAATGTGGTCAAGGCAAGGACGGAGGTCGACAAGGGGTTTCAAGATACTACTACTAGACTAAGGATGACCTCGGCTTGGAATAACATCGGCTCGCATAACTCAGGCAAGGCGTAACCTAAGTTTCACATCAAGGGAGGAACAAGACAAGCATACTACACTTAGACAAATCACAAGGCTTCAAAACAAGACATGGATCACCTAAGCTCAACGAAACGAATCACAATATACACATGCAAGCTAAACAAGTCATAATCACACAGATGCTCATGAACATGATGAGAACATAAAATGTGGGTTCCTACAGTCTACCCTCCTTAAAGAAGTTTGGTCCCCAAACTTAAGTTCCTTGTCCTACGAATAACTCCGGGTAACGAATTTTCATCTCCTCTTCCTTTTCCCAGGTGGCCTCCTCGCCATAATGCTTCTCCCATTCGATTTTCACCATTGGTATCGACTTGCTTCTCAATTGTCTCACTTGTCTGTCGATAATTCTCGTCGGCTTCTCTTCGTAGCCCAAGTCTTCATTAACTACAACTCCGGAGTAATCTATTACATGTAGTGGGTCTCGGATATATTTTCTCAGCATTGAAACATGGAACACACTGTGGACTTGGCTCAAATCTGGCGGCAAAGCGAGTCTGTAAGCAACGGTGTTAACTTTCTCAAGAATTTCAAACGGCCCAATATATCGGGGTGCAAGTTTACCCTTCTTCCCAAATCTCGAAACTCCTGTCATCGGCGAGACCTTCAAAAACACATGATCCCCAATTTCAAATTCTAACTCCCTCCTTCTTTGGTCGGCATAACACTTCTGTCGACTCTGTGCAGTTTTAATCCTCTGTTGAATGAGTTTGATCTTTTCAGTTGTCACCTGAATCAACTCGGGGCCAATTAGAGCTTTGTCTCCTACTTCAGTCCAACATATCGGTGATCTGCACTCCCTTCCATACAAAGCTTCATACGGCGCCATGCCTATGCTGGCTTGATAACTGTTGTTGTACGCGAACTCTACTAATGGCAAATGCGATTCCCAACTTCCCCGGAAATCCAACACGCACAGTCTGAGCATGTCTTCGAGTGTCTGAATCGTCCTTTCTGTTTGTCCGTCGGTCTGGGGGTGAAAGGCTGTGCTAAATCTCAACTCTGTTCCCAAGGCTCCTTGTAGGCTCTGCCAAAATCTAGAAACGAACTTCGGATCTCGGTCTGACACAATGGACATCGGCACACCATGAAGCCTAACGATCTCATTCATGTATAATTCGGCAAGTCGGTCGGCATTGAATGTAGTCTTGACAGGTAGAAAGTGAGCTGACTTAGTAAACCTGTCGACTATAACCCAGATGGAATCCATACCTCTCTGCGTCCTCGGCAAACCCACTACGAAATCCATGGAGATGTGCTCCCATTTCCACTCAAGAATTGACAAGGGTTGAAGAAGTCCTGCCGGTCTCTGGTGTTCTGCCTTCACTTGCTGGCAATACAGACACTGAAATACAAACTCGGCTATCTCTCTTTTCATGTTTGGCCACCAAAAGGTCCGCTTTACGTCCTGATACATCTTGGTGCTCCCTGGATGAATGGCAAACTTGGAACTATGGGCCTCTTGTAAAATTTTCCTTTTTAACTCCGGTACGTCGGCCACGCACAATCTTCCTTCAAACTTAAGCACTTGATTCTCCATAGTGTATCCCGGCCTCGGCTTGGTGACGAATTCATCAATTACCTTCTTGAGGAATTTATCCTCCCTCTGTCTGGTCTTCACTTCCCCAATAATGGTCGGTTCCACCGAAACCGCTGTCAAGCACGCCAAACTTCCAACTAACTTCCTGCTCAATGCGTCGGCTACGGAATTTGCCTTACCTGGGTGATACTGAATCTGTATGTCATAATCCTTCAGTAGTTCGAGCCATTTTCTCTGCCTCATATTTAACTCTTTCTGAGTGAACAGGTACTTCAGACTCTTGTGGTCGGTGAAAACTTGGCAAGATGTTCCATACAAGTAATGGCGCCATATCTTCAAAGCAAAAACCACGGCAGCTAGTTCCAGATCATGGGTGGGATAATTCTTTTCATTGGGCTTCAACTGACGAGACGCGTACGCTATGACTTTACCTTCTTGCATTAACACGCAACCCAAACCTTTATGTGAAGCATCACTGTAAATCTGAAATTCCTCATTAGCCGATGGTAGTACCAGAACTGGTGCTGTGACTAACCTCGTCTTCAGCTCCTGAAAAGCCGATTCTCTTTCATTGGTCCATTCATAAGCTGCTCCTTTCTTGGTTAGTTGTGTCAATGGCACTGCAATCCTCGAGAAATCCTTCACAAACTTTCTGTAATAACCTGCCAAACCCAGAAAACTACGAACCTCGGACACGTTGGTCGGCGTCGGCCAATTCACAATGGCTTCAATCTTACTGGGGTCAACTGATATACCGTCCTCATTAATCACATGCCCTAGAAATGAAATGCTGGAAAGCCAAAACTCGCATTTACTTAGCTTGGCGTACAACTTCTTATCTCTCAAGGTCTGCAGGGCAAGTCTCAGATGATTCTCGTGCTTGCTCGTACTCCCGGAATAGATCAATATGTCGTCGATAAAAATAATGACAAACTCATCTAGGTACGGCTTAAAGACTCTGTTCATCAAGTCCATGAATGCTGCCGGGGCATTGGTTACTCCGAAGGGCATTACCAAAAATTCGTAGTGGCCATATCTCGTCCGAAAAGCAGTTTTCTCGACGTCCTCGGCTTTAACCTTCAACTGGTGGTAGCCTGACCTAAGGTCAATCTTGGAAAAGACTCGTGCTCCTCGTAGTTGATCAAGCAAATCGTCAATTCTAGGCAATGGGTACTTGTTCTTGATGGTCACCTTATTAAGTTCTCTGTAGTCAATGCAAAGACGAAGCGTGCCATCCTTTTTCTTAACAAATAGCACGGGCGCTCCCCACGGTGAAGTGCTCGGCCTAACAAATCCTTTGTCCAACAATTCTTGTAACTGCGATTTCAGTTCTCTAAGTTCGGCTGGGGCCATTCTGTAGGGTGTTTTGGAGATGGGTTGTGTTCCTGACAAGATGTCCACAGTAAACTCTATTTCCCTATCGACAAGGTGGCCAGGCAACTCATTCGGAAAGACATTGGGGAATTCCTCAACAACGGGTATGTCGGCTAACTCAACATTTCCATTCAATTCACTTAGTATACTGCATAAATAACCCTTACATCCTTTTTGGATCAACTTGTAGGCATTCATGGATGAGATTAAGTAAGGTGGGGGTACTACTCCTTTACCTTGGAAAATGACCTCAGCTTGACTTGGGGTCTCCAACGTGACGCTCTTAGTAACACAATTAATGGATGCATGATTCGCTACTAACCAATCCATCCCCAATATGACATCGAAATGGGTCATGCTCAAAGGCATCAAATCGACTAACAACTCTACACCCTCAATCATAACAACACACGCCCTATAAATGGATGCAACAATCATATTCCTCCCAGATGGAGTAGACACAAATAATACATAATCAAGGGGTGCTAATTCTCTATTCAACTTCTCGGCGAATATAGTGGACACAAATGAATGCGTAGAACCCGAATCAATCAATACGTATGCATCTTGAGAACAAATTGAAAGGGTACCTGACACTACTGCCTCGGCATTCTGGGCGTCTCCGGGTACCAATGCAAAAACTCTGCCTTGTCTTGCCTGTGTTCTCCCGACGTTGTTGTTCTGTGCAGAGCCCGAGGTGCTTCCATCCCTCTTTCCATTGTCAGTCCCTACCTTCGGGCAGTCCTTCACACGATGACCTATCTCGCCGCACTCATAGCAAGCTCCTGTTGCCCAACGACAAACCCCGAAATGTAGCTTTCCACAACTCGCGCACATCGGTTTGGCGTTGCCTTCCTGATTTGAGTTGCTGGAACTGTCTGTGCTCATTCTCTTCTTGGCATTGAACGGAACTCGGCGATTATCATAATTCTGTCTCTTCCTCTGACCCTCACTTGAACTCTGGTATCGGTTTAAATTAGCTTCAGCCAGGATGGCCTTGTCCAGTACTCCAGCGTATGTCGGCATATTGAGCATATTGACCCTGTCTTGTATCGGTCCACGTAACCCACTTTCGAACTTTCTCGCTTTTCGGTATTCGTCGTCAACCATATGAGGCGCATATCTCGCTAGTTCAGTAAAGGCACGATCGTATTCTGCGACTGTCTGGTTCCCTTGCATCAGATTCTGAAACTCCGTGGTCTTTCGGTCTCGGACGCTGAGGGGGAAATGCTTGTTGTAGAACAACTCCAAAAATTTTGCCCAAGTCAAACCCGGATTGCTTTCTCGGACCATCATCCACCACCTGCGGGCGTCGTCGTCTAACGTGAACGCTGCCAGAGATACCTTCTGAGCGTCTGTACTGGGGAAAATTTCAAACAGCTTCTCCATTTCTAAAACCCACGCCTCGGCTTTCATTGGTTCTATGCCTCCTTGAAATCTCGGCGGTTTCATTTTCTTGAACTCTCTGATTAGGGTTATCGTGTCGTTCCCATACAAAGCCTGTTGTAGAGGCACTTGTGGCACTGGAGGGGGTGGAGCTGTATAACGGCCATTGGTCTGCTCGGCCTGTGTAGAGGTGGTACCAGTATCCTGTGGCCTCGGTTGTCTCAGTTCACGAACCAAGCCTTCGACTAACCTTTCCAGTCTCTCCAACCTATCCTCGGAATGATCTCGGCTAACTGGAGGTCTACCTCTCCTCATGGTGCTGGGGTGTGGAGGATGTGTCACTTAGAACAAAATGAACAAGTGAACGTGCATGCAAGAGAGTATGATCATGCTGATGTAACAAAATGTTCATGCCAAGACGATGCACACCTTGTCAAGTAGCAAGCAACATGATGCAATCCTAACATCATTCTAAGGAAAATCCTATGCTCTTTAGGACTCGAAGTGTGTGAATAACGTACTATAAGGATCTTGTGCTCTGATACCATTCTGTCACGCCCCCAAACCGCCCCTAGTAGTTTGGTGCCGTGATGGCCAGTAATCCGAGATTACCGAAGGCCGACTTACAAAATCACACACAATCAGAGTATAAAATATGGGGCTTACAAGTGCGGAAGCGATATGTATATATACAGAATCTAATAGTCCATGAGAGCCGTGCTTAAGTCCAATGAAATGACATACATCTTATTAAGGTCTTACAACTTACATACAAGAAGGAAATGAAATACAAAACACATCTTGACCAAAAGGCTTCTCAAGCCGACATATACAAGTACAAATGGAAAATAAGCCGAGAAGCATGATCTTCAAGATGGTACAAAAATGCTAATCCAAAACATGTCGGCAAAGCACCCAAAACACATCGGCAATCACGTCTAGGCCTCAATGCCTTCTGGTTCACCACCTACATATATATAGAGAGGGTGAGCTTGGATACTCAGTGAATGATATTAGAAATAAAGGTTTTGCATGATTGATATCCAAGATTTCTTTCAAAACAATACATAGCATACTTTACAATCAAGGGGAAATCAAGTTCATTGCCGGCCTTTCAAGTTCCTTGGATGTTATTACATCTACATATTACAAGTGCGATGACATATCAAGACAAGAGTGCAGTTGCATTATAGTCCCCTGCAGCTAAGGACTTTCAAGACAAGAGTGCAGTTGCATTATAGTCCCCTGCAGCTAAGGACTTTCAAGACAAGAGTGCAGTTGCATTATAGTCCCCTGCAGCTAAGGACTTTCAAGACATGTCATCAAAACAAGATAGCGTTTAATAAACAAGTAGGGATAGTCATTCATGCCAGATCAAGTACTTTTCAAAACAAGGCAAGGCGAGATTTTATGAAAGCAAGTGTAACATAGCTTTATTAAAAATACCACTCACATAGTTTCTTCACACGTCGGGGTCGAGACAAGCCCAAGTCCTACAAACACATGGCAAAGCCTATTGAATGCACTTTCAAACAAGTTTCGTATGTACACAAATGGTTTTCGGAAAACATGCTGGGCACCAACCAGATCTAGGCCGAGGTTCCACACCTCCTCGCCGAGGTGTGTTCCCGAGGGCCTCATGCAAGGAAAAGAGGTCGGGAAACTCTGGGTATCCCTCTGCTGATGAACGTGAAGAACATGAGTGTGAAAACATAAAAAATATGGATGTTCAATCATAATCTGTCATCACAAATCTGGGGTTTTCGTGCCATGAGTTTGAAAACATGGACCTGGGTACCCGTACTTGGAATTCTTGCGGAAACAAACACAAAAACATGATTCTTTATGCAAGCTTTCGGATCAAAACAAGACTTTTCTTGAAGAACACATGGATGTCATTTTCTCTTTCTAAAATCGAGCTTCAAAACGATGCATGGCTTACAAATCATATCCGATCATGTAATGCAACAACATGAACATAAAGAACATCATGAGCAGATCAAGAATCTAACCTTAGAACGCGGATCTAACGGTCGGATCTCTAGGGATCAAGCTTGAAGATCTACTTCCTCACTCTAAAACTCTTTCTTCCTCCTAGAGCTTCTCTCTCTACAAGACAAGGTTATGACACCAAATGATAGTTTTCTATACCCGGTTTTGGGGTTAACTCTCTGCTGGGACACGTGGCGGCGACTGGTTGGGTTCTTCCTGAAAAGGTGGCTGACAGGCCAAACAAAGCATGATGGAAGGGTGTCCAACAAGCAAAGCGGTATGGGCTCTCTGACGGGCTATGACATCGGCTAACAACAAGGCGTATCTAACAAGCTATACAGAGTGGCACTCCGGCAAGGGGTGACATCGGCTAACAAAGGACCTCGGCAACTAAGGTGGCAATGACCTCGGCTAGGAAGGACAACACTTGACTAAGCTGTGCCACATCTTGGCCTAGATGCGCCACACCTCGGCCTATGTCATACCTCTCCAGGACGAGATCACTTGGGTGCAAGGTAACATCTCGGCTAATGTGGTCAAGGCAAGGACGGAGGTCGACAAGGGGTTTCAAGATACTACTACTAGACTAAGGATGACCTCGGCTTGGAATAACATCGGCTAGCATAACTCAGGCAAGGCGTAACCTAAGTTTCACATCAAGGGAGGAACAAGACAAGCATACTACACTTAGACAAATCACAAGGCTTCAAAACAAGACATGGATCACCTAAGCTCAACGAAACGAATCACAATATACACATGCAAGCTAAACAAGTCATAATCACACAGATGCTCATGAACATGATGAGAACATAAAATGTGGGTTCCTACATTCAAATAATCTCTATTTTTTTTTTCTTTAAGAAAATAGCCTTATAAGCAAATTTATAGAGGTGCCAAAAAAACTTGAGTCAATTTTTCTTATGCTAAATAGCTATTAAAAAAAAGTTACAAAAATAAAAAATACCAAATAAAATAATTTTTTATTTTTAACCAGTAAACTGATATTTTTTTTTTTTTTTGCTAACTCTCAAAGATGTCTTATATCAAAACAAAATTGTTTTGGTCTTAAATTTTTTGTGATGGCATGAAGAATCAATTTTAGAAAGAACAAAAAAAAAAAATATATATATATATATATATTGAGGATAACAGTAATACCATCTTACATGAATAACAAATGGAATTATGACTATTATATCCAATATTTACCGAAGTTTTAAAACAACTTGGTCTTAAATTATTTCCAAGGTAAATTTGATTTCAGCATTTAGTTGTGTTAATTTGAAGAGACAAAAGAAAAAACCATTTTTCTCCTTTGTTTTCCTATATCTCCACAAATTTCTTTCAAATTCTTAGTTCAAACACAACCTTAAGCATCAACAATTAACGCATTACAGTTGTTTCAGTGGATGAAGACTTAGATGATCACAATCATGAGCTAAATTCGAACCCAACAACCTTCTCACTCATGCTATGAGATGTATATAATGTTCTTAGATGTATTTAAAAGGAAGTAGTTTTTCTCTAGTTTGACATTGCACTGGAAAGGTTCAATTCGGTTCACTGTGAATCTATCTCAAACCCATCCTAATGATTCAAATCGTTCATCTTATAGAGCCCGTCGAACACATTATTCATACTAAAAATCAAAGGTGGGCTTAAGATAGGCTCACAGTAGACTGGATTGGACCTCTCCAATCTGATGAATGATTGGAGAGAAGTTGATTTTAAAAAAAAAATTAGTAGTGTCAACAACGAATTTATTCTAGAGACAACTTAACTTTTAAGACTTACCAAAAAATCTAAAAATAAAAAAGGACAAAATTCAATTTACCCTCTTGTGGTTTTAGTTTGGAGCAGTTTACTCCTTCATGATTCAAATATAGACATATCGCCCCCTTATAGTTTTGGACTAAATTGCAGTCTAACGTCTGTTATCGTTAGTAGTCAAAAAACTATTTTACCCTTCCACAAAAATAGCCATTTTTCATTTTTATCTCTTCTATTATACACCTAATTTTAATTTAATTGTTGATTGGGTGGCTAGTCGAAGAAGATCCTTGGCTAAAAATAGTTTCCATGGTGGGAATGGAAGGCTTAGGCAAAACAACCCTTGTGAAACAAGTCTACGATGATGCAATGGGGAATAATCATTTTAACAGCCAGTGATGCTAGGTAGCCCTAATTTTTGTGGCTCAATTGATGTGGTTTGATGATATGGAAAATTATTATTATTATTATTATTTAAGGATACTAAACTTAGTCGTTCTTGATAATATATGATTTCTTGAGATATTTTATCAACTCTTTTTCTTAAAAATTCTATATCTTTAGCAGTACCAGTATTTAGTAGATTTTGTAAAAATTTATGACGTTGGTGATAGTTTGCTATTAATATTATTACTTGATTACGATCTAGCAGCATGTCTTGGATATAAAAATGGTGATAAAAACTCATAAAAAAAGGAAAAACTATAGATGTTTTGATTTTAGGACCACTATGCTTCCAAAATAAGAATAGTATCTAAAGATTTTGACTACTACCTGAATGTAGTCGGTGTAATGCCCCGAAAATAATCTATCAAGATGAAATACATTAACTAACACTCACTATATAAATATAACCAAAACCTTCAACCTTTACATCATTAATCACCGGTTTCATACGAAAAGTTCCACATGCGAATTATACATTCAAGGATGTTGAATACCTCAATCTATAGCATGTAGAGCGTCAAGTTTCAAAATAAATAAAATGCCCTCATGGGCTACAACTTCCAAGGTTTAAGCCCGATTACACAAAAGTGGCCTCTCGGAACCATACAAGAATAGCCCTTGGCTAGTAGTTAAATCACAACAAAATAGAGCTATGTACACTTCACAAATTATCCTCGCCCTCAACTTGGCGGGATCACCACATCTTTTCCTGCACCAAAATCCCATAGGGGTATAGGGGTGAGCATAAAGCCCAGTAGAGAATTCTTACAAAGTATATACAGTTATGCAAACTCTTAAATGTAAATGCAAATGCAAATGCAAATGTCATGCTATGCCAATTTAAAGAAAATTTCATTTCATGTTCTTCTTGAAAAGCACCATGTTTCATTAACAGTTTGCAATCTCAACAATTTTCAAAACTTCCAATTTTAATCAATAGGGGTGGTAAATACGACACAGGTAATCCGTAGGTCAGTGTCTGCAAGTAGGCTCAACAAGCACTACCAATAACCCTACTTTACCGGTTGCTAACCGGAAGGGAAGTGGTACCTCCTCTGCGCGTGTTTTCGGTCTTTCACCCCGGACACTTAGGCCAACTTATCAAATTCACCTACACCTCCTAACCGGACTTACCTACGTATTTAACCCATAACATTAAAATAGTTCTCATTCAAAATATTTGGTTCTCAGTGTAACGTTTTCCCAACTCAATTCAAGATGCACAATAATAGTGATAATAATAATAAATCGAATGAGCATATAATGTAATAACTAATGCATTATAACATTTCTCCATTTCCCTCCATTTAATCTTGTTTCACAAACAACCATGTACACAACCAAGCTATCAACACATAGCAATGTGTTCTCATTATGCAAAATTTATAACAATTTAGTCCCTTCAAGACTATATATAATGTTTCCAAACATCAATTTCCAAGATTTCCATTTCTCATGATCCATGGTACACAACAACTTGCCATCTCACAACCATACATGTTCATGCATTTAACAATAGTTTTTAAAACAAATTCTCCATTCTCATATATCAATAAGATTGCCATTTTACAAAACACATCATGATATCTACACTAACTCATTCTCTTAACACAAGAAAAGAAAGAGATCCATAGGCATCTCCATATTTTCCAAAATCCCCAATTTCTAGGGCTTTTCATCAAAGCCAAACATTTCCCATTTTCCTTGGTGAAGCCCTACTGAAATCATCTTTCTTAAGTTTAATAAAAAGGAAAATTCTCATGAATTAGCAAGGGTTGAGATTTAAACCCTCTTTTAAAACTCTCTACATTTTTTGATCTCAAAATAAAAATCAACATAAGAACTTCAAGAAAACTTTAAAATCAACATCAATATGGCAAAACATGTATATATAACTCAAGAAATCCCTACCTCAAGGTTTGATGAAGAAATGAAGATGAAACCCTAGATTCAAGATAGAAGATTCTTCAATTTCCACTACACCAAGAGGAGCCCTAGCTTTGATCTTCAAGATTAGAGAGAGAGGATGACTCTAGGCTCAAAGGATCACAAGAAATCAAAGATTTTGAGTGCTAGATGAGGGTTTTTAGAGAGAAGGAAGAGTAAAAATGTTTTTAGAGAGAGAGAGAGAAGTTGAAAACAATGAGATACATTCAGCCCTAAAAGATAAAAAAAAATAGAGTTTTCGGGCTGCCCAGCGTCCCACACGTTCGGCCCTCAGCCCTGCATGTGCGGCCTTCCCTTGCCACACCTCCTCTAGCACCTACATATATTGTAGTGTGCAGCCCCAGACCTCCTCTGAATTCCGCACGTGCGGCCTTACTTCCCACACATGCGACCCCTCTCCCGCACGTGCGGCCCTTGGTTTCCAGCCCAGAATATTCCCCGCTCCATTCAGGCAACTTGGACCGAACCTGGCACCCTCCGGAACAAGTGGAAATCAACACCAAAGAAGGAAGAACAAGAATTTCGATGAAAAAACTTTTGAGCGCAACAACCTAGACGATTAACAAGGCTTCAAGTGAGACCCGACACACTAACGTGACAAATCCGAGGTTAAACAAAGGAAAAGAGACGGATGGCACACTAGGTTGTCACAGTCGGCGTAGGGCTCTAGCATTGGCAATCTTCCAGTTTATAGAGGTAGCAACCCTCAACCATTCCTTCCTTAGATCAGGCTCAGTACAGATCTATTTCATTTCCTTTCTCAGATTATAACTTCAAAACCTGCTTTTTTGGTTATGCAGGAGATCTAAGATTAATAACTTAACATACAGTAATAACACACTCTCTTCCAGAAATGAAAAACTTTTTTATTTATTGAACAAAGATTTACAAGGAAAGGGGTGTCTGTAGACTGTTGGATTGCTCGAGTATTGTTTGCTCTAAAAAGGCCTGAGAACTAGACTTCTTTCTTAGTTTCAAGTATACTCTAAGTAATCTGTCCCCTTTTTCTCTCCCCCAAGGCCTTTATATAGGCACCTTATGGACTTCAAAGTTTAGATTTCAACTAGATTTATAAACATAAAATATTTTATATTTTATATTTTATTGTTACTAGAAGACAAACAAGAGACAAACAAGCAGCTGGTGTGGCCACATGCTGATTTATTTAAGAACAAGAGACACCTGGTGGTGTAGTCACATGGAAGTGTAGTCTTAGCCCATGGTTTTGTCAAACTGCCCATGGTTTTGTCAATCCATTGCATTGTCTAGATTCCACACCCCTTATCATCCATGATATTACTAAGATCATAGTTCTCATCATAGTCTTCAAACAACTCATCCTATCCTTCCAGATCTTGTTCCATCAGATATTTCTCCAAAATTTAACATCCTTTTTCAGATAAATATGTCTCTGATTCTACCTGTTCCAAATAATCATATACTAATTCATAAGGCAATCTTGGAACAATTAATTTTTCTGCCAAGGACGGTGTTACTGCAAATGTAGTCCTCTCATAATGAACTAGTTTGAATCCAACTCTTGCTGATTTTGTAGTTTCGTGAGATATTAGGAAAAATTCTCTTGCCCTTGCTATTGTTGGATCTAATAGAAAAGGTTCGTCTCAATCTTTGAACAAATCACATTTGTAGGGGATCACGTCTTTCTTGTCTTTGACTTTTATTAGATAATGAGCTGCACTTAGATGTTCATCCTTTACTTCTGTTTTGGCAGTTGCAAATATGATGGGTGCCATGCTTGGAAATTCTTCAAAGACTTTATAAATTCTTCTGAGCATGAATTGTTGGAATTTGGTGAGCTGAGTGAACATAGTACTCTATGGGTGAGGTGGAACGTCAAATGTATTGATTATCCCTAATTTCCACATTTGAACCAAAGGATCTTTTAGGCTGATAACCTTGTCTGGATCGAATGAAACTTTTAACATTCTATAACTATACAAGGCGGTCTATTCGTTGAAGTAGCACCGTTGAGTTCCCAGATAGGTGACACATTCTTCATACCATTTCAGAAATGTCACACCCCGAATTTTAATTACTCGAAAACATTACCAAGAGCCTGAAATTTAGGTCCATTTTTTTTTTATTAAAAATATCTATTACCCTTGAGTAATAGAAACATAATAGTAAATGTTCTCTCTCATGATGAGTACAACAATAATGATAATACATGCCAAGCTCCCGCTACGGGGTTACAAATAAATGATTACAAACATCATAACACAATGAGATTACACATAAGAGACACATGAACTTCCTAATCCTTCAACCAATTAATCCGAAATCTCTTCCTGTAAAAAAAATGAAATAACAAGGGGTGAGCACAATTGCCCAGTAGGAATCTCATAGTTCTAAAACAATAACCATCCTATAGATAGAAATGATCATGCATGCAGGGTGATACCATATAGTAGGTAATGTTTTGTAATTTCAAAATATCATACGTAGAGCACCTTTTTCTCAAAATTTATTTGAACATTTAAGGAAAACCTTTAACCATCAAAAACTATCCTTTTTATCTAAAAACCAAAAATCCTTTTTGGAAACAAACATGTTTCAGGAACCACATCATTTTATATTTATTAACACATTCCAAAATATTCCTCTTTTTATTCCCATTCTCTCATTTTCTAGTTACATTTATTATAACGTCATAACCTAAAGTTCAAGTTCCCTTAATACTTCAAAACATCCCACATACGTGCTATTCCCACCAATCTATTCATATTTGTTGTAACTCCTTAATACAAAAATCCAAATCTCTTTTATAGTCAATAATTGTTATCCTATACTCAACTCCTACTTATCTAACAACTACATCACATCCACACTTGCATTATCAACTATAATTCAACATATCACAACTACATCATATCCACATGTGCGTTATCAATCATAATTCAACATATCCCAAGGATAATAGATCCTTTTAATTCAATTTCTCAATTAATCATAAAACAAAACTTTTAATTTTTCCTTATAGATACAAACAACCCGGTGAGTTCTTTATCACCAATCCCTTATCCAATTACCATTTCATTATCCATTCTTTTTAAATAATTTCTATATATATTTCCATTCCATACCAATTTACACATCAAATAGTAATTTCACAACTTCATCACAAGTCACATATATCGTCACTGACCTCAACACACTTCACAACACATTCCACTTTTTGCCGGCTTGATACGGCGGGATAGCGGGCACCCAATTCATAGCACATTCCACCTTTTGCCGGCTATTATGCGGCGGGAAGTGAACTCCCAAAAATCATTTTCTCAAAAACCATATCTTTTTCTGAATACCATTTTCAACTTCTTAAAACCATCCCCCACATTTGCCGGTTATTATACGGCAGGACATGGGCACCCAAAACATTTTCGAAAACCATCCGTTTTTCCACTTTTGCCGGCTACAATACAGCAGGACTGTGTGGACCCAAAAATCATTTTTTCACTTTCGCCGACTACAATACGGCAGGACTGTGTGGACACCCAAAAATAATTTTTCCACTTTCGCCGACTACAATACGGCAGGACAGTGTGAACACCCAAAAACAATTTTCCCACATTCGTCCAGCGATAAGCCTAGATAGGGCAATTGGGCATCTTGAATTCAAACCACCCCCACATTTACCGACTATTATACGGACGATTGTGGGCACCGAAAAACTATTTTTTAAAATTTTTAAAACAATACCCCACATTTACCGGCTATGATACGGACGGTCGTGGGCACCGAAAAACCATTTTTCAACTCCCCGCACGGGTACCAACCACAACATAACCCAACACAACTCAATGCAACTCAACCGAACACAACTCAATTCCATACAACACAACTCAACCAACTTAACACCACATAACCCAATACAATTCACATAACACACTACAAGATTCAACACAACCATTTCAACACAAAGCTCATATCATCGATACCATTAGTAATTTCTTTTCCCCCAAGTTTGGTTCACATTATAACATAATTTAAAACATTAACATTAAGGGTTCAATTGCAACTTTTACATAAATTTGCAAATTCTTTAAAATTTCAATTGAACTTGTACATGTGTAATTTAACACTTCAATTTCATGATTCTACTATCAATTGAAGCAAAACCATTAACCATCTTCATGAGCCAAACTAGAGTTTTTAAGAGAAGTTAAAACTTTTTACAGAACACATTTTATTCCAACCCTTCTATTACTTTTACACCCAAACTCATGACCCAAGATCTTAACCCAACAAGTTAACCCAACTCCCTTCAAACCCTAACCCCCAATCTCATGATTCATCACAATATGCATAAAAATATAAACTTTTGTGTTTATATATAGAAAATACCATAATTCTATCCATAAACGAAGGTATTGAAACAGAACTAGAAACCCCTACCTCTTGAAGCCAAGAGATGACGACCCAAAAATCAATGGCGACGAAACCACGAACCAATCGGACCAAAAGGAAGCCCTCGACGAGATCTACACTCTTTCTCAAAGGACCTTGGTGAAAAGATCACTCCATATGAGTAGATCTAGAGATTTAAGTGAAAAAAGTTTGAGTTTTAGAGAGAGAGAAGAGAACTCACAGTTTGAGAGAGAGGAAAGAGGAGAAAAAGTGAAATGAAATATGTTTAGAGCCTATTTATAGTAGTAGAGAAGTAGCCCTAAGGTCAATAAAATAATAGGCCCAAAACCCCTCAAAAGTAGGGCCCAAACCAACCCAAAAAGCTGAAAATTACACACAGGGGTCGACCCTTCGGGCAGAGGTGTCGACCCTCCAGGAAGAAAAGCAATTTGTGCAACATGCAAGGTGTCGACCCTTAGACAGGAAGGGTTGACCCTATTTTCCAGCAACCAATGCACAGATTTTGCAATATACAAGGGTCGACCCTTCCCAGACTGGTGTCGACCCTTGTGGACAGCAACAAGAGGCAGGTGTCGACACCACGAAGGCTGGTGTTGACCTTATATTCCAGCAAGACTTCCAGAAACTTCACCAATAGATAAGGGTCGACCCTTAGGAAGGCTGGTGTCAACCCCATAATAGAATTTCTAAGTTCCCAAACAACTTTTTGACAAGAACAAGCGCAAACAAACAAACCCAAAGAGTTTAAATCGGATCATATTCCTCCAAAACCAACATTCAACAACTCCAAAGACTCCCAAAAATTAAAATAAGGGAATTAAATTCACTCTCCAATGGATTAAAGGATGCGGGTGTTACAAGAAACAACTTAATAAACATACATCTTTTTATTTTATCTTGGATGTCATCGGGGAGTTGAAGAAACGAATATAATACTTCTAATCTTAAAAAGGTTTTTGCTACTAAATGGGTTGTTCTAATAAGCTCGTTCATAGGATGGCTCTTTCCTGCAACCGACATTTTTCTAATAATTCGAGCACTGTCTTGTGTCACCAAGTCTAGTGTCACGCCCCAAATTTTAACTACTCGGAAACATTACCAAGGCCTTTAAATTAGGTCCATTTTTTTTTTCCAAACATCCATTACCCTTGAGTAATAGAAATACAATGATACATGTTCTCTTTCTCTCTCAATGAACTTGTGTCACCAAGTCTAGTGTCACGCCCCAAATTTTAGCTACTCGGAAACATTACCAAGGCCTTTAAATTAGGTCCATTTTTTTTCCCCAAACATCCATTACCCTTGAGTAATAGAAATACAATGATACATGTTCTCTTTCTCTCTCAATGAATACTACAATGATAACATTACATGTCAATCTCTTACTGAGAAGCTACGAATAAATAAAAATACAAATACAAGATCCATTATATCTACAATGAAATTACATACAAAAGAAAGATGGACTTCTTAATTCTTCAATCACAGAAGCCACACTTTCTTCATGTAAAAAGATGAAAAACAATAGGGGTGAGCACGAATGCCCAGTAGGAATCTCTTAGTTCCAAATCAATAACTAACACACAGATAGAGATGATCATGCATGCAGGGTGATATCATATAGTAGGGTGACATTTTTATAATTTCAAAATATCATAAGTAAGTGCCTTTTTCTCAAAAACTATTTAAACACTCTTTTTAAGAAAAACCCTCATCCATTAAAATCATCCCAAAACTTTAGAAATCCTTAGATCCTTATGAAACAAGCATATTTAAGAAACAACATCATTTAAAAATTATTAACCAATTCTCAAGACATTTATCATTTAATTTCCATTTTTAATGTTCCTCTTTTTCTTTCATTCTTCTTTTCTTCTCATTATATTTAATTAAACTCCATCACTTCAAGTTCAGTTTCCCTTTTTAATTTATTAACGATTCTCCTGTATTCAATTTACACCGTTAATTACACTCTAAAATTTCATTTCAAGAAGACACAAGATTGATAAACCCCTTTCAATTCAATCTCTTGTTTATTTACAGAACAACACTCACAATTTACCCTTATTGTCACAACTAATTCATTATATTCACCATCACCAATCCATAATCCCCTACTCATTTTTGGGTTCCATACATTACAAACAATGTCTATGTACATTTCCTCTTCATATCAATATACACATTAATTTACAATTTCACAGATTCATCACAAGTCACAAATAACATCATCAACTTAACACATATATCAACACAATCCATCTTTTGCCGACTTACTACGGCGGGATAGCGGGCACCCAATCCATAACACTTTTCACCTTTTGCCGGCTACTATATGGTGGGAAGTGAACTCCCAAAAACCTTTTTCTCAAAAGCCATTTTCTTCCAAAAACCATATTTTTCCAAAACCATTTTTTAACTTTTGAAAACCATCCCCACATTTGCCGGCTACTATACGGCGGGATGTGGGCACCCAAAACATTTTCGAAAATCATCCATTTTTCTACTTTTGCCGGCTACAATACGGTAGGACTGTGTGGACACCCAAAAATCATTTTCCACTTTTGCCGGCTACTATACGGCGGGATTATGTGGACACCCAAAAATCATTTTTCCACTTTCATCCAGCGATAAGCCTAGACAGGGCATTTGGGCACCTTTAATCCAAAATCACCCCCACATTTGCCGGCTACTATACGGCGGGATGTGGGCCCCCAAAAACCTTTTTCTCAATTTTTAAAACCATTTTTCCACTCCCTGCACGGGTACCAACACAACACCACCCAACACAACTCAACCCAAACTCCACACACCCAACACCACACAACTCAAAATCAACACAACCCAACACAACTCAATCCAAACTCGATACACCCAACACAACTCAACTCAAAACAATTCACATGATTCAAACACAATTCATCATAGTTCAATACCATTCAATTCAACACAACTTAATTCAACATAAGTCAACACAACTTAATTCAACAATACTATTTACAATTCAACATAATTCAAGATAAATTCTTGAATCCCATTTCAACATTTCATAACCAAGTTTATGTCATCCATATCATTAATAAATTATTTTTCCAATCGTCCTTTCACATTATAGCATGATTTACAATGTCCATAATAAGAATTCAATCGCTAATATTTAACATAATTTTGAAACATCTCCAAAATCCAATTAAACTTGTACATATATAATTCAACCTACCAATTTGATGATTCTACTTTCAATTTGGGCAAAATCATTATTTATCATCATGAATCAATTTCGGGTTTCAAGAAAATCAAGAATTTCAAGAAAATTCAAACTTCTTAAATCACTACTTTTTATCCCAATTTTCCCATTGATTACACACCTAAGGTTCATAATCCATCATCTTAACCCAACAATTGTACCCCCAACATTTCAAACCCTAAACCCCAAATCTCATGTTGGACACTATATGCTCAAAAATATAGATTTTGTATTTATATAGTCAGAATACCACAAATCCATCCATTAATGCAAGTATTGAAAGGGAACTAGGACCCCTACCTCAAGAATCAAGCAAAGGAGCAAAGCTTTGAGAAGAATCCTTCGTAATCCCGAATTCCAATCGGTTGAAAATGTTGAGCTACAAGCCTTTTTCACGTTTTTGCAAGGGATCTTGGCCAATCCTTAGGGAAATGAAAGGTTTTTGAGGTCTAAAACCTAGGGTTTTCGGACCTTGGGTGAGAGGAAGGAGGAAGGAAATGAAAAATGCAAAGAATGATCTAGAAATGAGATTTTAAACTTGCTGAATTTGTGCAGTTAGCTCGAGCGTATCTTTCCACGCTCGAGCGTACCTGCTTCCAGCACAGATATGAAAACTTCAAACGGATATAACTCTCTCATCGGGACTCCGTTTTAGGTTGTTCTTGTGTCCAAAGTGAAGCCCCGGAAACAAGCTTTTTAATGGTTCTAGCCTCACATTCAAATTCAAAGTGTGGAAGGAGAAAAGGGAAAAAGAGTGACGGCTGATCGTAGGCAAATTATTCAAATTAAAGTTTTTGGTCAAATCTTACTTTACCATTATGTTACCACCTCAATCAATACCCCAAAATAAAATAAGGAGGTTCCAAATACACTAATAAAATGTCAAGGGCAATCTCACTTTCCATGCTCGAGCGGCCCACCTGCAACACGCGAGATACTGGGGGCATCAATTCTACGTTCTAACGCCAACTCCCCCGCTCGAGTGGAGGGAGAAATTCTGAATTGTTACATCTAGCATTTCTTGAGTTTCTACCATGAGTGTTTCATTCTCTAGCAGTGTAAGTCTTGTGGATGTGGATGCCATCTGCAAGTTCTCGAGTTAGAGTATCTGCTAAACTATTTTTATTACCATTAATATGTTCTATATCAAAAGTAAATTGTTTTAAGCAGAGTTTCCATCGTAAAAGCCTCCATTGCGCTTGCATGTTAGATAAATTTTTATTTATGAACCTAGTAGGCCTTTGCAATCAGTTCTTATTAAAAACGATTTTGGTTCAAAAAATATTAAAAAAATTTCTATTTCTTTTACAATGGCTAATAATTCTCTTTCCATGGTGGAATAATTACACTCAGCATTATTAAAACTTTAACTACAATATCTACATAATTGATTTTTTATTTATTTATTTTTGAAACTGCGCTGTAGCGATTGTTAATTGTATTAGTTTCTAGTACTAGCTCATCATTTTCATTAGGAAGAGTTATGTTAGGTAAATATTTACAATTTCTTTTAAGAATTTTACTAAAGTGGAGTCGGCCAAGTTCCAAGTCCAACTCTCATCATTTTTTAGTTTCTTTTGTAAAGGTTTTTTTATTTTGGCTAAGTCTTTTATAAAATCTGAGGTATATGTTAAGCATCCTAAAAATCTTTCTAATTATTTTCTATCCATGATTTTATCAGAAAATTTATCAATTTTTTCGAGAACATGACTTTGCATTTTTATTGTTCCTTCTTTGATTTCAAGTCCTAAAAATTATATTTCTTTTTGTGCATACACGCATTTCTTTTCACCTAATACTATTCCATGTTTTTCACATTTTTCTGTTCTTATTTTGATATTTGTTCTATGTTGTTCTATGGATTTGGAAAAAAATTAAAATATCATCTATATATATAAGACAAATATTATTCAATTCTTTAAAGATGTTATCCATTCTTTGAAATATTTGAGGTGCATTTTTTAACCCGAATAGCATTACAAGCCATTCATAATGTCCTTGTGGTGCACTAAAGGCTATTAGTGAAATGCTACCATCATCCATTTTTATTTGTCAGTATCCATTTTTGCAGCCCATTTTGGAGAATTAGAAGGCGTCTTGTATTCTGTTAGAAAGAACTTGCTTTTTGGAATAAAATAACCATCTCTTTTAGTGTTATCATTTAATTTTTTGTAATTTATTACCATTCTAGCCTTTTCTCTTTTAATTTTAGCATGATTTCTGACCATAAATGCTGGACTACTATGTGGACTTTTACTATCTCTAATTAATCCTTTTAATTTGAGATATTATATTTCTTTTCTGAATTCCTCTCTATCATTATAAGTATATACCATTTGTTTTACTCTAATTATTTTATTAGGATTGATCAAGTCTATTTCAGCTATACTTTTATCTTTATGCCATAATTTTAACGGATTTTCACTATATAATTTTTTACATCTTTCTTGCTGCTCTTTTTGAATTTCTTCTTGAATACTAATTTCTTTAATAGAGATTACCTCCTCACTACGCTTGCTGAGTACGAAGTCAATATTGTGATGTGTAACAACCGCTTTTAGTTTTAAGACTTCAATTGGTTTATTGTTATTTGTAAATATAACAGTGTAATGTTTAAGTACAAGGGTTGTATAATCTTTGAAAATTATTGCCTATAATTACATCATGCGATGGTTGATCGGTTGCCCAAAGTTTAGAAATGATAAAGGTAACTGAATTAATTTTGATAACTAAATTTTCTATAGCATCAGTATGTATTATCGTACTATTGTTAGCTATTCGAACTATTAATAGTGGATTTTGCTTTTTCCACATATATTCAAGAAAGAGTTTCCTTTTTCCAAAACATACTGAGCATCCACTATCTAAGTAAGTACATAGTTTGTAGGTATTAAATACTTCTATGTGTATTTTTATTGATATATGTATGTATATACTATTAACATTAGTGTATGATAATGACATTTTATTTTCTTCATTCTTTTTGCTATACCGTTTGACAAATGTATCGTATTCTTTTTGTGCGTCTTCTTCATCGTCTTTTGTCCATGCCATAAGATTCTCCTTATCTTAATATACTGGCACACTGGTAGTTCTATATCCTATTATTCTTTTGCTAACTGAACTCCTTCCAGATTGTATACTAGAATTATCTATAGAGTGTCTTCCTGACGATATGCTTACGTTATCCATTTTATCATTATTTTCTATTGTGCTTGGAGTTTATATTTTAATATTTTCAGTATTATCGATTTTAATTATATATTTTTCTTTTTGTAATATTTTTAGAATTATTGAAACTTGCTATACATCAATTATCTAACTTGATCTCATTAGGATTTATTCTTTTAGGTGTAATTCTATCTATTGGTATTTCATTGGTAGGTTCAAATTTACCTGCTTCTATAATTTTATGCTACATTTTAGGATCTATGGTATTATCTAACTTGTATATTATTTTCCAAAATATCCTTAATGGATAGGTGGTTTCATGCATGTCGATTCGTACGATTTTTATTTTTAGAGTTAAAAATTTATTTATAAATCCATCTTTTAAGCTAATATAATATTTTGGTCTGCAATTAAAACCTAATGGTCCTCCACATAGATTATTTTTTATTCCATCGATTATAGATCTTCCAAAATTTCGTTGTCTAATATCACATAAAAATGCATATATATGTATATTTTGTCCTTTGTCAAGTAACGGTGTTATTTGTATTTGTACACTCTCTATATGCATATATTTATATTTATATTTATTATTCTTTAATATAGTTTCATAATTTATTAAATTTATTTCTCCTATCATATTCACAATCCTTAGTTTCAATATCTCCTTCCATCCTTTCACATATATATTTACTTTTTAATTTGCATATTGATTTGTGATATATTTCGTCTTTTCGTATTATTGGTAATATCCAATCTTTTTCTAGAGAATTTTCTATGACAAATTGTTCTCCTCTCAAATTTTCTATACTTATTTCTCCTGTCATCATAAAATTTAACTCTTCCTTGGTGTCTCTATAGTCTTCGTCTTCTATTTCTATTTCCTCTTCAATTAATTCTATTATTCCTTTATTATTTCCTAAAGCTAATTCTAAAGCTTCTTCTTTTTCTAATTCCACATAATCCAGACTTCCTAAGGCTTCTATTATTTTATTATTCTTTTTATTTCTGCATTAATTAGCCAAGTGGCCTATTTCTCCACATGCCCAACATTTATAGGTCTTTTTTCCTTCTAGACAATAATTATTTTTTCTAAAAAATCTTCTTCTTTTGTTGAAATTATAGGGTTTTTTTTATAATATTTTTTTTATATTTTTCTCCTCTTTGCTTATTAAAAATTTTTCTTTTATAAAATGTTTTCTTTTTTTTATTGTATGTTTTTCTTCTTGAAAGCTCACATCCCCATGAATTAGATGTTCGCCAACAATGTAAGTATTGTTTTTTTATTTTTCTTCTTTGCTTAATTTTCATGCATTTCTGCCCTACCCATTCTCTTAAATATTTAATTCTATGACCCAATGTGTCACTTGTAGCCTCTCCTAACTCTTTTAACCATTTTTCATATTTTTCTTCTATATTAACATTTATAGGATATGGCAATTTATGAAAAAACATGGTTAAATGAATTTTATTTCTACCTATTTGATAATAATAATAATAGGAGTATTCACATATATAATTTTCTATATATTCCATATTAGATATTTCTATGTTACCTAATTTCCTGATCCATTCTCTTTTTCTTTCATCTTCATCCCACTCTTTTCCTACAAATTCTTCTTCAATATTTTTTACAAATAAGTTTAACATACCTTCTGGGGTAATTTATGCTGTTAATTTTTCTTTGTCACTTTCTCTTAGGTTGTCATACCATTTTGCTACTATACCTGTAAAGCTATGTTCAATATAATTTAGAAAACTTTGCACACTCAAACTGCTGCTATGGATATTTAAGACATGATGCATGCCTCTCTTTTATTGTTTTATTACCTTACTTGTATTTGTAGCACAATCAATATCTAATAAATACCCTATATTACTTATTGGTTTTAATGGTACCTCCCTTAAGAATAATTTCTTCATAGGGGTGAAATCAGCACAATTGGATGTTCCTCTAGCAGAAGACCCTCTATTTAGATAATTATAATGTCTCATTCTTCTTCTATACTCATAATTTTTGGTATCATTTTCTAGTTGTTGTCGAGTAAAATTTCTAAAATCTAAATGATTTGGATTAGGTAGGGCAGATGAGCTGCTTCCTGCTTCTTTTACTATTGCCATATCAATATCATTAACATTGTTTGTTTCTTCTTCTAAGACATTATCTTTTTCTATGTCTTCAAACTTTTCGGGTACATTATTTTCTTTTTCTTTTTTTGCATCATTATTTCCCATCATTTGTCTTAATTCTTCAAGGGGAATGTGTTCCATTTCTCCCAAACTAATTAATCCTAATTGTTTATAGATATCTTCTTCTGATTCTATTCTTTCATTATTTATTTCCTCCATTATTTCTTCATCTACCATATCAATAGTTTAGTTATTTGTAATATTATCTTGTATTTTATTTCATTATCATTTTTTTTCAACCATTTCTTCTAACTGTTTTAAGCTATGGTTACTTAACTCCATTATCATTTTGTTTTGTAGATGAGATTAGTTCAAAAGGTTCCTTCGGATTATTTCCTTTATATGGATAGGGATATAGGTCCTTTTTTTTCTTCAAAAAATGCTACTTGTTTTTCCGAATTTTGTACAAAATGTCTAATTTTGTTTATTATTTCTAATTGATTAGTTCTAAATTTTTTGTTAATTTCTTTTGATAGTCTAATTAAGGTATTATTTTGTTCTATTATTATTTGTAAAGAAGTATTATTATCTAAACTATCAGATTCTACTTCTTCACTATATTTATGCAAGAGTTATTGGCAAGGCTAAGTGTAACGCCCTCAAAATAATAACATTAAACCCATCAATATAGACATGCATGGATATATAAAAGTTCCACATTCTGCTATTCATCAGAGTTCCATTATCCAAAGGATTACATGTTAACGACAAAAGCAAATGCCCTAAAGGCTTACAGCTTTCCAAGTTAACACTTGGTTACAACAAAAGAGTACTAACTCATTTACACATTAAGCCCTTGGCTTGAATATACATGTAATACATCAAAAAACTAAATAACAAAAGTCTGCCCGCCTCTAGCCTCCCAAGCTATGTCCTTGGAAGTGGCATGCTACCTGTACCTGAAAATGATATTCCCATATAGGGTGAGCCACAACCCAGTAGAGATATGCTAAATACAGTATGAGCAATGACTAAGACATTAGCAATTGATAAATGTTCAATTTTCATAAACCAATTCATAATCCATTTCCATTTCTTATCAATTTCACAGTTTCCATCAATGGCTCAGAACCTGGCCAACCACTTATATGAGACAAAGACTCATATTAAACATTTTCCATTTTACAATAGATAAACGCACATGTTATATCAATATTTCAACAGATAAGCATACAAGCTGTATCCACATTTCAACAGATATGCATATTAGCTATATCAACACTTCCCATGACAAGCATATGAGCTGTATCAACACTTCCAATGACAAGCATATGAGCTGTATCAACACAATATCTGACAAGCATATGAGCTGTATCAGTGGAGTCCATCCCCTATCTCCTCCCAAACAACATCCGGTTTAGAGGTCCATCCCCTATCTTCCCCTAAACCGTGGAGTACATCCCCTATCTCCTCCCACACACACAATGCATATATACACAAAGGTCATATACACAATCAATCAATGCATAACATTAATGTATTCTATCAACCGTCATACTCTATGACATATCAAATTGATTAGTTTTAGTTTGCCTAATCATCATGCATTGTCTACAACAATCAACACTACCCTCCACCGGTAGCCCAAGCAATTATTTCTAAACAGATAATAAAAGCTCCAACAGATAAAATATCAATGTTTTCAAAAGTGGGCGATTAACAAATCCAACTCCACTATTCTACCATATAATGAGTCAATTTCATTATTTCCAACTCAATTCCAAATATCAACATTTTTCCCAAATTATTTATACCAATTAATTTACACAACGAATTAGGGCTTTCTCCCCCATTTTCCAATATTGACCCAATGGTCCATATATCAACAATCAACATCAATACCGCTATTTTGAAACCCAAAATACTCATTTTAGAATCAAAATAATAAAACCCTCTTTGACATTTTGATACCCTAAGTCCCAAAATTTCCCAACTTCAACACTTAATCAAAATCACCAAAATTCTATGTTAAAGACCATAAAAGTGAGTAGGAATCCCTACCTCAATTTCGGAGCCCAAGAGGAGAAGATGTAGAAAACTAAAATGCTCCAAACTCCAAGATTCACGGATCAAAACAAAGCCCTCGACGATCAACACAACTTTTACAAAGGGCAAAGGGAAGGAAAGTACTCTAACTAAATCAAACCCTAGAGAGAATGGAGTTTCTAGAGAGAGAGGCTCTCAAAATATCTTTTTAGAAAGTAGGAGAGAGAGAGGAAGTGTAGAAAGTGATTCAAAAATGCCTAGCTGCCCTCTATTATACGACATTCTCGCTCGAGCAGAAAACACAACGCTCGAGCGTCAAGAACAAAAATCTGGACACGCTCGAGCGCAATAAGGCCCGCTCGAGCGCCAAGACACAAGAATAAAGCACTCCTGCTCGAGCGCGAAAACCAGTCCGCTCGAGCGTAGATTTCCCCCTCCCAGAACTTATACCCAGGAAGTACTACCCGCTCGAGCGCTAACAAACCCGCTCGAGCGCCACCGCTCGAGCTTAAACAAACCCGCTCGAGCGTAAAAATCACATCTGCAAAAGTTTTGCAGGAACACGAAATACTGGAGGTATGCAATCCCCGCTCGAGCGCAAGAAGACCCGCTCGAGCGGACCGTCTAAAAACTGAACAACAAGGAGTTGAAACCAAGGCCTAACCAACCTGTAACAACCCTCCTCAAAACATCCTAAAACTCAATCAAGTGGAATTAAAGGACGACAACAAGATAGATACCACTACCAACTTCACGGAACCGAATCCGGAATACAACAGAACAGTAAAGGGACAACCGGGATCGCTATACTAAGAAACCAAGCTCTGATACCAATTTCTTTTGCGAATTTGCGACGGATCTAATTTAATGTTAATTCATGTAACAGTTTTTGTTGATAATCTACACTTTTCTATTCTAATGATATTCTATTTTTAATACTATTAGTTCTTTAACCATAATTTATTATAGATTGTCCTGAGGCAATAGCCAAAAGAGAATTTAATCTGTTTAACTCACTTTCTAATTCAGAAATATAATCTAAACTATCTTTTATTTCAGCTCTAAGTGTTGTAATTAAACGCATATAAATACCAATTTTAAGTTTATGAAATTATAAGGCTTCATTTCGAAAGAAGGGTTGGGTTGAGTTTGGGGCTATTTTAGCCACAAAAAGATAAAATAAGTTTTTTAGCTTAATAAACACAACATCACATCCAACTCATAATCATTACATTCTTTCTCTCACAAAAAGTCAAAAAAGCCAAAAAGGCCTTCCCAAACGAGACTTTTTAGCCTTAGGCTAAAAAAGCCAAAAAGCCTAAAAAACTTCCCAAATGAATCTTATATATTTTGTAACTTTTTCAAAACTTGGGGGTCAATTTATAATAGTGAAAACTTCTAGTTGATGAAGATTGATGACGTGGATTGTCTGCTAAGGTGTGAGACTCCACCTGTGTACGGGCTTAATTCGGGTAAGAAGTTTCTAGCTACAAGGATTTTTCATTTAACTGCCATGCTTAGCTCATTGTTTCTGAGTCAATCAAGGTTGAGGACCTCCTGAAGGACATGATTCAACAACTCTACAGTGAAATCATGCAACCAGTCCCTTTTGGAGTTGAAACTATGAGCATCAACAAGCTGAAATGCCTGGTTAAAGATTTTCTGCAACAAAGGAGATACATGGTAGTTTCTGATGACGTATGGAATGTTAACGCTTGGGATTCTATCAAATATGTACTGGCTGACAACAATAGTGGCAGTCGTGTCATTCTCACAACTCGTTTTGCACATATTGCCTCTACTTATTGTGAAGAAACTGAAGGTAATGTCTATAACTTGATGCCCTTGTCCCCAAAGGAGTCTAGGACACTGTTTTACAACAAAACTTTTCGAGAGAACTTATGCCCTCCATACTTGAAGGAAATTTCTCTTTGAATCTTAAAAAGATGCGAGGGATTTCCACTTGCAATTGTAGCGATAAGTGGTGTTTTAGTTACAAAGGATTTGAGCAGAATAGATGAATGGGAAATGCTCTATCGCAACTTTGGTACTCAATTCAAGGGCAATGACAAACTAGAGAGAATGAAAAAAGCACTCTCTCTCAGTTACAATGCTCTGCCTTATCATCTGAAGATTTGTCCTTTGTACTTGAGCATTTTCCCTGAGGATCAACAGATACTATGCAATAGACTAATTCAACTTTGGACAGCAAAAGGATTTGTGAATGCTACTAACGGAAAGACAATAGAAGAAGTTGCAGAGGATTACCTCAATGAGTTATTCAATAGGAGCCTGGTTCAAGTGACACAGAGAGGTTTCAATGGAAAGCCTTATAGTTTCCATATTCACGACCTGATGCGTGAAATTATTCTTTCAAAGCTGATAAAGGAAAACATCATGACAAGGCCTCAAGGTGGCCGGAGAAAGTTCACTGCCTATTGATCGAAAGCACATCGGAAAATATAGGATATAACGATCGTTTTTCCCGACTTCGTTCTCTATTTGTGTTGGGGCCAGTGGATCCATTGCCTAATGCATCCTTGGGTGAGTTGTTTAGACGTGGTTCAAGACTAATAAAGGTGTTGGAGGCCACTTGATACCCTCAGCTATAGCGATCCCAGTTTTTCCTCTTTCTTTTTTTTTATTTCTAGACTCGGTTCCGTGGTTGATGGTTGTTGTCTGTGTTGCATTTCCATCCTTTAACTCTTAGTAAGTGAGTTTAGAAATGCTTTGGGCAGAGTTGTTATGGGTTGGTTGAGCTTTGGTCCCAGTCCTCATTGCCTAGATTTTTGGCTGTCCGCTCGAGTGGGTACTTTTGTGCTCGAGCGGAGTTTGCACACATCCAGTATATGTGCCTCTGCAAAAGTACTGCAGGGTTGTTTTTCACGCTCGAGCATATTTCTTCACGCTCGAACGGGTCGCGCTCGAGTGGGCCTCATTGCGCTCGAGCGGGTGTTCTGTGTCTGTGAAAGTACTGGAGGCGGTGAATCTACGCTCGAGTGGACCTTCTTTCACGCTTGAGCGGGTGTGTTTTGCAGTTGTGTCTTGATGCTCGAGCGGGTCCAGTTTTTGTGCTTGACGCTCGAGCGTCCTATTTTCTGCTTGAGCGGACCTGTTTGTATATCACTTCGGGACATCACCTTTTTGGATCACTTTTTGATTTCCCTTCTCTCTCTTACTTTTTCAAAACTCCATTGGAGAGTCTCTCTCTCTATAATACCAACTTCTCTCTAAGGTTTGATCTAGTAGGAGTGATCCCCTATCCTTGGGCCTTTGTACAAAGTGTTGATCTCGTTGTGGGCTACGTTTTGATCCAAAAATATTGAGGTTTGGAGCACATCGAAATCCTTCATCTTCTCCCTTTGAGCTCCGAGTTTGAGGTAGGGATTTCCTTGTTCTTTTACAATGCTTCATCTATAGATAGACATGTGGTAGTTTTGTATTACGTGGAAATTATATCCTTGTTGGGTTTGTTTGAAAATCATGGAGGTGAACCTAGGGTTGGTTGTTGAAAATGGGTTTGTTATCACGTATAGTGATTTGGACTAATTGGGGTGTAAATTAGTATATTAATGTTGATTGAAGAAAAAGCCCAAATTTTACTATTATGAATTAATTTGCATAATTGATTTGGAAAATTTTGAGAAGAACGGTATTGGTTTTATGAAATGAAAATGGGGTTTTGGAATTGGAAAATCCTAGAAGTCGATCTTGGAAATGGGAAGTGAAGTGTCAACTCTATGTGAGTTTTAGAAAATGAATATGAGAATTGAATTGCTGTATCTTGAGTGTTGAATACGCACTTTTGGGAAATTGTTGTTGGATTTAAGATCTCATGAGAGTTGAGTCTTTATAATAGATGTACTAAAATCATGCATCTAGAGGTTTTGTCCTTGGTCATCGGTGGAGGATGACATGGTTGTGTTGAATTATCGTGTATGCATTACACCTGTGTTGATTGATCGTTGTATGTAATGAAGTGCTTTTGTACATTATATATATATATATATATATAAATTGTCAGGGCGGAGAAAAGTGATTTCATATATTTTTAACACATTGATTATGGATCTTGATAGTTCTTGTGCATGTATTGCACTTATTGGTTAGACCTTAATATGTTGAGTTGGTTGATGTTATATACCGAGCTTATAATGAGGGGTACCATTACCTTCCAGCTAGCGCCTGGAGAATGTGGATGGGTTACCATTACCTTCTAGCTAGTGCCTGGAGAATGTGGACGGGGTACCATTACCTTCCAGCTTGTGTCTGGAGAATGTGGCTAGTCATTTGTCGGGAGACGTATCCTTGGCTTACTGTGCTTATATCTGGTAGAGCAGAGTTTTATTGTTAATACTTCATGTATCTGAGTAGTTTCGGTTGTGATGGTTATAGTTTTGAAAGGCCGAGTTGCCTCATTTGATAATTATATACATGTTGATGATTTGTTGTCTCCTTTTATTAAAGGCATGCATGAATAGATATGAATGTTTTGGGAGCAAACCAAAATGCCATTTTGAGATTTTGGAAAGTGTGAAGGAAACCGAGTATTTTGAAAATATGTTTTGAGAAAAAGCACATCTGCTGTAAGTATAGAAAATGGGAGGAAAGTAATGGGCTCAGTGAAATTGTTTTTCCTAAGAAGTTGTTATTGTTATGAAAATTTGGGAACCGGGGTTAATGAAAGGAAAAGAAAGATGTATTGTCACACCCTCAAAATTTAACCCATTACATATTAATGACATGCATTATTTAAAGAAGACAATTTATTAATTCACTCATCAGAGCATTACTAAATAAAGCATTACATGTAACATTGAATAAAATGCCATACAGGCTTACATCTTTCCAAGCCAACACTTGGATACAAAACAATATGAGTTCTAACTCAAAACAAGAAAAGCCCTAGGCTTGAATGTTTACATGTACTAATGATTAAAGACAATTAACTAAAGGTAGTCTTCTTCAATCCAACAGCCATACCCTCCCAAGCTAAGTCCTTGGAGGTAGTTTATCACCTGAACCTGAAAATGATGTTCCCATAAAGGGTGAGCCACAGCCCAGTAGAAATATACTAAACCACATATAAGCAATGAATAAAGCAATAGCATTCAACAGATGGTTAACCAAAATAATCAATTACTTCATTTTATAGTCCCATGACACTATTGCCAAAGATACGTTTTACTTTCCAATCTTATCAACATGGCTCAGAACCTGGCCAAACTTATAACAGTGAATCACATATATCATATTCACATCCTTCCAATATCAACAAACAAATGAGACTCAAGCTCAAATCAAACACTTCATACTTCCAGATTGATACACATTTTAGTGCTGTATCAATAAAACACTTCTATATAAATAAGCACACATAAAAGTGATGCTAATGGAGTCCATCCCCTATCTCCTCCCAAACAAAATCCGGTTTAGAGGTCCATCCCCTATCTTCCCCTAAACCGTGGAGTACATCCCCTATCTCCTCCCACACACAAAACAACATATGCAAATGCAATGCTCATTCAATACACATATTTTCTGTATCAATGCCATAGTCAAAATTAATGACTTAACCAATGTGATTAGTTTCAGTTATTCCTAATCCACATGCAATGTCTACAACAATCACGACTATCCTCCACCGATAGCCCAAAACAGTTATTTCTAAACGGAAAATAACTATGTCAACAATTCAATAGACAAATGATTCCAATTACCCAATTATGCTATTTAACCAATGAATTCCCCATTTCCATAAATTTAACTATCTTTTCCCAATTCCATGAATTACTTATACAAATTAATTCAATAAAACAACTAGGGTTTTTCCCAAAATTTACCAAAGTGTCCCCAACATATCAAATTACCAAGGCTTAGAACAAAACCTATAAAATGGAGTAGGAAATCCCTACCTTGAAGAAAACAACACAAATGGTGAAGACCAAGATGAGTGCCCAAATACCAAAGTGCTCCAAATTGCCAAATGTTCAGATTAAATGAAAGCCCTCGACTCCCTCTATCTTTTTAATGAAGGATCTAGGGTAGAAACACACCCTAAGTGGATCAAATCTAAGAAAGAAGGTGAGTAGGGAGAGAGAGAAGTCGGACCTAGGGTTTAGAACCAAAAAGAATAAGAAAAGACTGATCAAAACCCGCTGCTGCGTATATAAACTGGACAGGCTCGCTCGAGCGAAGACTTGGTCGCTCGAGCGACCAGACACAGAGAAACTACGCTCGAGCCAAGGAAGCCTTGCTCGAGCCAACAACTCAAACGCTCGCTCGAGCGAAAGAAAGCTCGATCGAGCGAAGAACTCAAACCCTCAGGTCTGCAACAAGACACACGCTCGAGCGAAGGAACCATTGCTCGAGCGAAGGACGAACTAACTCGCTCGAGCGAAGAAAAACTCGCTCGAGCCAAGAATGCACAGCTACAGGTCCAAATCAAACACAACCTCTCGCTCGAGCGAACAACTCCTCGCTCGAGCGAAGAACCAAAAACCTGGACAGCAACACTAGGTTTCTAAACCCAACCAACCTGAAACAAACCTGCCCAACACATCCTATAATTCCAAATGAGAAAATAAGGGACAACAACAACAATTATACAATGACAGAATCTACGGAACCTAAGTCCGGATACAATAATCAAGTGGGAAAAGACCGGGGTTGCTATAACCTCCCCCCCTTCAAAGAATTTCGTCCTCGAAATTAAGCATAAGTTTTTGAAAACAGATTTTTTTTTTTTCCATTCATTAGTAAACATCTTGACCCAAAATTGATCATTTCATCTCTTTATCAAGAGGCATCTCATATTAAATATATAACACAACATATATCTCAACCTGTATCATTATTATGCATTGTTCCTGTCAATGTTAACAATCCCCATATCATATTCAATTGCATGATATATATAACACACTCAGCAATGTAATCAACATATGCAATGCTATACTAAACTTCTATAATGAAGCAAGTTCCAAGATACACCCATTTACCAAAACATACTCAACGTTTTACAACTTAAGACATATGTAAAACTCTTAAGTTCAACAATATTACAAAATCTAAATACAAGATTACAAATGAATAAACATGTCCGGGTGTTTTTCGCGGACTTCCAATTCACGCTCCCAAGTGGCTTCCTCCACTCCATGATGTTTCCACAAAACTTTTACCAAATGGATGGTCTTGCCTCGCAAAACTTGATCCCGCCTATCCAATACTCGAACCGGTCTCTCCTCATATGAGACATCCTTATCAACCACTAAATCGGTCCAATCCAACACATGTGATGGATCCGGCTCATACTTCCGAAGCACGCTCACATGAAACACGTCATGTACTCCGGACAACTGCGGCGGCAAAGCTAAACGATAAACAGCCTCGCCAATCCTCTCAAGGATCTCAAACGGACCAATAAACCGAGGGGACAACTTCCCACTCTTCCCAAACCTCATCAAACCCCGTCTAGGTGATATCTTCAGAAAGACATGATCACCCTCAGCAAACACCAAGGGTCTCCTCCTACGGTCGGCATAAGATTTCTGACGACTCTGTGCTGTAACAAGCCTCTTACGGATAAGCTCAACTTTCTCCGTCGTTTCCCTCACCAACTCCGGACCCAACAGAGGTGCATCACCCACCTCAGCCCAACAAACAGGAGATCTACACGGTCGGCCATACAAGGCCTCAAATGGTGCCATACCGATACTAGACTGGAAACTATTATTGTAGGCAAACTCCACCAACGGCAAGTGCCTCTCCCATGACCCACTAAAGTCTAGAACACAACCCCGAAGCATATCCTCAAGGATCTGAATAGTACGCTCGGACTGTCCGTCAGTCTGAGGATGATAAGCCGTGCTAAAGGTCAACTTAGTGCCTAAGGCACTCTGCAAACTCTGCCACAACCTGGCAGTAAAACGAGGATCTCTATCTGAGACGATCATCACTGGGACCCCATGTAACCTCACTATGTCCCGAATGTACAAGTCGGCAAGATGATTTACCGAATCTCTCACGCGCATAGAAATGAAGTGCGCCGACTTAGTCAACCGGTCTACAATCACCCAAATAGCATCACTACCCCGCTGAGTCCTCGGAAGACCTACAACGAAGTCCATAGTGACATGCTCCCACTTCCACTCGGCAATAGGCAAGGGTTGCAACAAACCCGCTGGCCTCTGATGCTCGGCCTTCACTTGCTGACAAGTAAGGCACTTAGATACGAAAGCTGCCACATCTCTCTTCATACCCCGCCACCAAAACTGGCGACCCAAATCCCGATACATCTTAGTGCCTCCAGGATGCACCGCAAGGCGTGAATGGTGGAACTCTCAGAGTACTTCCTCTCGGCAAGACTCCGGCACAAACAGACGGTCTCGGTATCTCACACTGAGGTCGGGATACACCGTCAAACCTTTCTCAACCTTTCCACCGGAAATCTTCTCACGGAGAGATTCTACCTCAAGGTCACCTCTCTGAGCCTCTAACACTCGAGTCACAAGCGTAGGCTGAACAACAACAGAAAACAAGACCGCAGCCTCTACGGATTTGCCTAGAAATAAATCAAACTCCCCAAGTGCACCCAACATCTCCCACTCTCGGATGGCTATACTAGCTATGTCACCAACAGGTTTCCTGCTAAGGGCATCGGCCACCACATTGGCCTTTCCCGGATGATAATGCAACTCAAAGTCATAATCCTCTATGAACTCCATCCACCTCCTCTGCCTCAAGTTCAAGTCTTTCTGTGTAAACAAATACTTCAAACTCTTATGATCCGAGAACACCTCGAATTTCTCACCATAAAGATAATGCCTCCAAATCTTCAAGGCAAATATCACAGCTGCTAACTCTAGATCATGTGTAAGATAATTCTGCTCGTGAATTTTCAACTGACGTGAGCCATAGGCAACTACTTTCTCCTCTTGCATTAACACACAACCAGACCCTCTCGTGAGGCGTCACAATAGACTGTATAACCCAATCCTCTCTCTGGAATAATCAATACTGGAGCGGTAGTCAGTCTAACTTTCAACTCCTGAAACGACTTTTCACAAGTCTCACTCCATACAAATTTGACTCCCTTCCGAGTCAGTCTAGTCAACGGTGATGCTAATCTGGAGAAATCTTTCACAAACCGTCGGTAATACCCAGCTAATCCCAGAAAACTGTGGATCTCAAATACACTCTTAGGCTGTGCCCAATCCTGCACTGCCTCCACCTTAGATGTATCAACAGACACTCCTTCACCGAATACGACATGGCCTAAGAACTTGACCTCTTCTAGCCAAAACTCACACTTTCCAAACTTAGCATAAAGCTTATGGGCTCTAAGTAACTCAAGCACCACTCTCAAGTGTTCCTTGTGCTTCTCCTCAGAAGGTGAATAGATAAGGATGTCGTCCACAAAAACGACTACAAACCGATCCAAGAATTCCCGGAAGATCCGGTTCATCAAGTCCATAAAGACTGCCAGTGCATTGGTAAGTCCAAATGGCATCACCAGAAACTCATAATGGCCATACCGTGTTCGGAATGCCGTCTTCGGAATATCCTCCTCTCTGACCCTCAACTGGTGGTAACCTGATCTTAAGTCTATCTTAGAGAAACAACGGGAACCCTTCAACTGGTCAAACAGATCATCTATACGAGGCATAGGGTACTTATTCTTAACCGTAGCCCGGTTTAACTTCCGATAGTCTATACAAAGTCTCAAAGCGCCACCTTTCTTTTTAATAAAGAGGGCTGGTGCTCCCCATGGCGAAACACTAGGACGTATAAAACCCTTGTCTAGCAACTCCTGGAGCTGAATCTTCAACTCAACTAACTCGGCTGGGGCAAAACGGTAAGGTGCCATAGAAATCGGCGCCGTGCCGGGCACCAGGTCAATAGAGAACTCAATCTCTCGATGCGGTGGCAAACCAACAAGATCCTCGGGAAAAACGTCCGAGTACTCACAAACCACCCTTGGCAACACAATATGAGTCTCAGCATCCTCACTAATCGACAGGTTAGCAAGTAGACCACTAAGCTCACTCCGTCCTCGTGGAACATACCCCGGTGGCAACACATCACCAACCTGGTCCCCCAAAAAATGAAAAAACTCTCCGCTCACGGTACAACAAGTGACCCTCTGGCGGTAGCAATCAATAACTGCCCGGTATGACGATAACCAGTCCATACCCAAAATAACATCGAAACCCCTCATAGGCATAACTACAAAGGAAAATGGGATTCTATGATAATCAACCTCTATATCACAGCCCCTAACGCCTTGTTTCAAAATCAATTCACCCCCAAGAGGTGACACTACACAAATAGGAGATGCTAGCTGTGCTAACTCCAACTCCAAAACAGATGCAAATGCAGCAGACACAAAGGAATGAGATGCACCCGTATCAATCAAAACATTAGCAACCGAGTTGCAAAACAAGAAGGTACCTCTCACAACTGATGGTGCTGGCACAAGATCCTGCGCGGTAACAGCATACACGCGCCCAGACGACCTCTGATCAACTTGCTCAACCCTAGGAGCATAAGATTGCTGCACCGACTGAGACGATGAAGCCCCTCCCTGATTGGCCTTCGAGGCCTGACCCGACTGAGCTGGCTGCTGACCCTGAATCTGCCTCAAACCAGATGCACCAGGTGTGCCACCCAACTGCGGGCAATACCTCTTCATATGCCCTGGCTGACCACACTGATAACACGAGAGTGGCTGACCTCTACCCTGACTCTGGCTCTGAGATCGAGCCGAAGAAGATGCTGCTCTCTGAACTCCTCCCCTCTGAGGACAAACTGGAGACTTGTGACCCAGCTGGCCACACTTGAAACAGGTAATGTGTAACAGCGCCCGCGTGGGGCCTCGCGCTACAGTTCGGACTCTCGATTTGTGTCACGGTTCTAAATCTGAACCAAAGAGTCCAAATCTGGCAAATCGTTTTGAGAAACAGATTTTTTGAAAAAGTAGTGCCAAACATGGACTGCTTTGCCAGATACAGAGTCGCCACCTAAATATTTTTTATGGGAGAATTTAGGAAACCCTGACTCGGTGCCGAAGGCCACATGTCCGTCATCACCGGAGTTGTCTCGGCTCGGGAGCTTGGGTACGATCGGGGAAGGTCAGCTATGAGCACCCCCTTTCGCCCGGTCCGAAGACCGGCCTCTACTAACCATGATATCCGTTTTTGAAAACTTTACGTGTTCTTATTCCATTTATTAGCCTAGAATTACTATGTTATGCGCACAGCAAACAAGTATAGACTAGATTGCCTAATTTGGAAATAAACATTGCATATCCGTTTGGTTTGAAAATGCTTTGGAATTTGCTACTCGCAAGTAGGCTAAAATACGGATTTCAACGAGTTTTTCCAACTCAAACAACCCAACCTTCACCCACAGGCATTCAAAACAGTTTAACACATAAGCATCTAGCCACATGTTAAGCATGCTGTTATGGTAACATTCACACTCATGCGATATGCTAAAGCGGAAATACTTACATAGTACTCCGTGCCAAAACAAAGAACTTGTTAGCAAACATGCATGATCCAAGTCCATGTGAAGTGCCTAATGCATCGCATACAAAATGTTACTAGGATAGGCTCGGCTATCCTAAACATGTCATGTGAAAATGCACAGTTATCACATATTCAGTTTGGAATTGAAGCATTGATGCAATTAGTGTGATGTACCGAGCCTAATGCATGCAATACAAATGCATGGATGCACACATGCATAGCATAAGGTATGCTAAATTAGACGTGACCTAATACTAACCATCAAAGCAGGTAAGTAAAAGGGAAGAAAGACGTGAGGTTGGAAGACATACACACACTCACGCACACTTATTACAGATTTGCCCTCGCTCGGAGGGACCAAATAAATATTACAAATTAATTAACTACGCAAGCTAATTAATATTACAAATTAACTAATTTAATTAAAGCAAGAAAGCGTCTCGGGAAACGCGCCACCATGCGCAAGCTGCCTCTGTTTTCCTCCCTTTCCTCCTCTGGAGGTTGTCAAAACCTCAGGACTACATCCTTGGACAGAGGGGATCATCATCGGCTAGATGAAATTTCCACCGGCAGTGTTGTATGGCCATCGGCACAAAGTTGAAGCTGTCGGCAGAGAAAATAGTGCCGGTCGGCACATTACACTGCCGGTCGGCAGAGTATTCCTGCAGAACCTGCAACTCACAGCAACAGAGGGCAAAACAAGGCATGGCAGCATATTTCAAGGCATGTATGCACCAACCATGTCTCTTATCATTGTAATGACTCAAAGGGACATGTGCCTCGGTTCTCGGACCACCAATCACGCATTTCCATGCATGATGGCCCAAGGAACCAAGCATGCAACTTTGGTTTCAAATGCATGCAAACCAATCAAACGAATTAGGCCCAATTCCTATCACCAATTCAAGGAACAAGGCATGCATGCAAGATGCAATGCAACCTAGGCATACAAGCTAAGGATGCAACATGGCATGGCAAAACATTTATGCAAGCATACAAGCATGCATATGGCAATACAAATGAGTGCAAAGATGGACTTAAACATGAATTAGGCGACTCTAAAAAGGCCTAAAACAGTAGCCATAATGACCAAAACAAGAAGCCAAAAACACATGCACACATACACATGATGGAAGGCCTACACTTGGGCACAATTTAAACGACCCTCAAGCACACTTAAAAGGGATAAACGAGAGCAACTAGCATGCAACCTAAGCATTTAAATTATGTCATAAAATGATGCCAAATCATATTAAGCAAGACAAGCAAATGCATGTAAGCATGGTCTAAGCACTTGAAGCAAGTCATGAAGCTTTGAAGCATGTTTATCACAACAAACATGGCATGCATTGAACAACCTAAAACAGGTTTTTAGCTCATAACATGAGGCCCAAAAGACCACTTAGATGGTATCTAGATGGCTCAAAGACAAAGGCATGCAAAGGCACCAAAACATGGAGCATTGCAACATATGCTCTCAAAGCATTAAAGAGGCATGCAAGGCAATCAAACGAGCATGGAAATGGGACTGAAATAGCATGTAGGATGATTCCAAATCACCAAAACAATGCAAAGATGGCATGCTACACATGCACATACTTAAGGCCAACAAGCCCAAATACAAAGGAGCTCTATAATGCATGCAAAGATCAACCCAAACGATTATGGACAGAGCTAAAACATGGCAAAATAAGCACATAAACTTCACAAATGCAAGCCTAAAACATGCTACAACAAAGGCTAACAACCTAGACATGTTAAGGCACAAATATGGCATTACAAGGCAACTATGCTAAACATGCATAAGGTTCCAAAACCAACTTGAAATCATGTTATATCATGGATATATAAGCATGAAAAACAAACCAAACATGCTCAACACACACTCAAGCATAGGCTTCTTTAAGAGGCCAAGATGTGCCCTTTTCAAGGACAACAAGGAGAGGGGGTGGCCCTCCCCTTCTTGGGACTTCAAAGCATCATCTTTACCACTGAAATCCCTCAAGATTTCAGTGGTGAAGAGACCTCAAAACCAAAATCCCGGAGCTAGCACAAAATGGCTCAAAATGAGGCCTTTTGGGGCCTAAGGGTGGTCAACACCCCTCAAACAACAAAACACTCTTAATAAACAATAAAGAGGGCTTAAAAATAGAACTTTTTTATGTTATACAATAATCACAAAAACAGCTCTAAGATAGGTATAAGATTGATGCAAGAATGGGGAATAAAGGTGTAAGTTTCTTACCCTTGTAGTCCTCTTCAACAAGGATGCTCCAATGGCCTCCTTTGGCTCCAAATCAGTCAAGAAACTCAAGAACAACCCCTTAGAACTCTAATCTTAAGAGGAAGGTGAAACACTAGGTGTTTGTGTGCAATAGTAAGGCACAAAACACCTAGTGTGTAAAATGGGAGGAAAAGAGAGATAGATTGAGTGTATCTAACCCTAACCCTAGAAAACCAGAGCTCTTCTCTGTCTTTCTTCTCTCTAAAATGTCTAAGCCTCTCCTTTTTAAGCCTTAGAGAGAGCCCTCTCTATAAGCCTCTTGTAAAGCTTATTCAACAAGCTTTGCAAGAGGGAGATCCCTCCATACACGTGTATGGAGGGGAGAAAAAGTTATACAGCTGTCCTAAAATATCTGCAAAAGCAGATGAACAGCAATCGGCCGGCAAAAAATGCCATCTTGGCCAAACAAAGTGCCGACCGGCACAAAAAAGTGCTGACCGGCAACAAATAGTGCCGACCGGCAAACTATTTTGCCGGTGGCAGCAAAAACCAGCCGGTGGCATCTAGCCACTGCCGGTGATGGGTGGGGATGGTCTACAAGCCCTACCCTGCCCTTCCAAGGCAAAACACAAGTGTTTGGTGCAAAACCAGACACTAAACGGTCAAGTTCGGAGATCCTGAGACAAGGCGCGCGAGCCGAGGCCTCCGGGAACTCCAAACGAACACAAACAAGGATAATCACCGAGTGTTCAAACAGTGACGTCCAAGTCTTGAGGACGGTCAAAAATGGGGTGTCTACAGTTGCCCCTCTTTGACAGAACTCGAAAGTCATAACAATGACGGGAGTGAATGTCAAAGCCCAGAGACGACCCATTTTTGACAAGGCCGAAGACTTAGACAAACATGCAATACAAATAAGATATGCGCCCGAAGGCAGGGGCAAAATGCAAGACAATGCACGGAGCCGAGCATAACTTATGATCATGCAAAGAAAGCTGTAATGAAGCAAACATGCGACAATTTTAAGCTAGCATACCAAACTACACTACAATGCAGAAAGGATGTAAGAGAATTATGGAATTCTCAATGCGTCTCACTCGGGAGATACAATACCTGTGCGGCTCGTCTGGTTGCACCAGCTTCGAATGAACCGTACATACAATATCGTGCCTGCAAAGAAAACAAACTTAACAGGTACAATATGGTTAGCAACATGCATGACAATGCAAATGTGGATGCAAAACGATATGCGATATATACAAAACAATGTATAAACAATGCAAATGCAGATGCAATGTAATTGAAACAATGCAAGCTACATGCAAAGCAATTGAATCGTGATCCAATCACGAGCGGTTCGAAACCACACCTATGTCAAATAGATTGATGGAGGTAACAAGTCTGTCTACCATAGAACGGTCAACTGAACTATGAGTATTGTAGACAGACGCAAGAACAAGTATTGGGTGGAATGACACAAGTGGGGAAACAAACCGCTGGAGAAAGGACTACGATCCTAATGCCGGATGCAAAAATTACACTACAATGTAATGGGTGGATATGGCACGCAGGCCAAACCAAATCTTGCCTAGGAAAGGCATGCATACATACAAGCCATGTGTAACACAGAAAAGGTGCCGCAACCCTCAACCAACATATCAACGTGGAATCGGCGCGATACACATACAGAACTGTGTTCTAACATGAAAAGTAAGGGCACATACCAGACCAAGCTCAACCTGGAATGGCGCAAGCCATTAGGCGGAAGGTGATGCAATGAATGCATGCAATCTACAATGCAATATTTACAAATATGCAATGGAATGGATACAATGGATATGGCATACAAGCCAAACCAAATCTTGCCTAGGAAAGGCATGCACACATACGAGCCATGTGTAACACAGAAAAGGTGCCGCAACCCTCAACCGACATATCAACGTGGAATCGGCGCGATACACATACAGAACTGTGTTTTAACATGAAATGTAAGGACACATACCAGACCAAGCTCAACCTGGAAAGGCGCAAGCCATAGGCGGAAGGCGATGCGATGAATGCATGCAAACTACAATGCAAATGCATGACAATGCACTATGATGCAATGACTATGATTGCAACTTTCCCTATCTTACCAACAGGGTGATATACTAGGTTGGTTCAGTATCCAGAATTGAGGCGTAGACATGCCGCCTCAACCTATGGGGCTTCCATACAGATTTCAAGCCGAGGGTAAACCTCTGGGTATTTAAACCAGACTTTAGTCTCGGAACTCCCGAACCTTTGCGTTCTAGGCATAAGCCGTTCGAACTCTAGTTTCCACCGTCCCCGTTGGTCTTCTAGGAACTCATCGCAAGCACAGACAGGTGGCTTTACCAGACCACCGAAAAGTCGTTCGGGCACGACAAACACCGAAGGAATTGCACCTTCAAAGGATTTAAGGTCTCCTAGACCGGAATGCAAAATGTATGCATGACAATGCATGTTTTTTTTTGAAATGCAAATGATGCAAGTGAAATGCATGTTGCATGGAATGCGCGACAACACGCGGCTCTCGAAGTGTACGACAATGCGAACACTAAAGGTCTTACACCTTCCAAGGATTTAAGGTCTCCTAGACCGTACGTGTTTAAGGTCTCGCCAGACCGTGCGTGTTTAAGGTCTCGCCAGACCGGCGGTATTGCACGACGGTATGATGCGCAAAATAGCGCAATGCGTTAGGCAACGCGAGTGCACAGGACAGTGCGATGGAATGCATGCAAAATGCAATGAGATGCGCAAAACAGCGCGAACAATTTTGAAATGCACAAAACAGTGCGATGCGCAGAACAGCGCGAGGTTTGAAATGCACAAGACAGTGCAATGCGCAGAACAGCACGAACAATACAATGCACTAACAAGTGCAATGCGCAGAACAGCGCGAACAAAATACAATGCACTAACAAGTGCAAGTAAGGTGCGCAAGATAGCGCGAACAATTACAATGCACAAAATAGTGCGATGCGCAAAATAGCGCGAAGGAAATGTAATGCACAGAACAGTGCGATGCGCAAAATAGCGCGAACAAAATGTAATGCACTAACAAGTGCAATTAAGGTGCGCAAGATAGCGCGAACAAATGCAATGCACAAAACAGTGCGATGCGCAGAACAGCGCGAAGAAAATGTGATGCACAAAACAGTGCGATGCGCAAAATAGCGCGAACAAAATGTAATGCACTAACAAGTGCGATGCGCAAAATAGCGCGAACAAAATGTAATGCACTAACAAGTGCAATTAAGGTGCGCAAGATAGCGCGAACAATTTGCAATGCACAAAACAGTGCGATGCGCAGAACAGCGCGAAGAAAATGTGATGCACAAAACAGTGCAATGCCAAGTGTGACGTGCATGCCACACGGAGTGTAAATGGGCTTAAATGCGCGACAACGCACGTATTCCGGAATGCATGACAATGCATGGAATGGAAATGCAATGATGATGCATGAGAAATGTGCACGACAATGCAAAGGGGTGCGTGTTGCAACGCATGTAACACGTGCATAACAATGCAAATGTGTGGCGCACAACAGTGCGATGTAATGCACCGAAGTAGTGTGATGAATTTGTACAACACACATGGGGCAACCTTTGAATTCAAAAAGGATACAAAAAGGATACACCTTGCACGAATTCGAGTGCCACGCACTGGAGACACGGCCCGAAGTCAAAACGGAGGCCGGTTGAATGTCGGAGATGCGCTTCCTTGCACTTTCTTCAGCTATGAAGACCCAAAACAACTCAAAAGGCCTAAACAAGGCTGTGGGAACCCCACCGGCCGAAAGGGGAGGCCACCGGCTGGCCATCGGCACAAAAATAATTCTATCGGCACAAAAAAGTGCCGGCCGGCACAAAACATTGCCGACCGGCAAACAGTTGCTGAATTGGGGCAATTTTGTCTTTTCACTTCGGGCATTATAAAATAGGGCTTGAAAACCCTATTCTTCACTTTTCCACCGCCGAAAATTCTTGCCCTCTCTCTCTAGAGTGCTTCTGTCTCATTTTTCGCCCGTTTCTTCGCGTTCTACGCCCGTTTCGTCGTCGGATTCGCGTTTCTCTTCGCGTTTCGGACATTTTCCACCGATCACATTCTCGTTTCGGCGCCTCGTTCGGCGTTCTCGCCTTCTCGGGGTTTGTTCCCCTCACTTTCCTCTTCATTTCCGTGTCCTTTCACATTCCGGCCTTCCCGGCCATTTCCGACCCTCTCGGGAGTTGACTTTTCAGTTGACTGCTCGTATTCCGGCTCGGTTTTCCTTTTCCGGCCATTTTCACACCACTCTCTACATGGCGGACGACATTCCACATGTCGGGACTCCCCCGGACCACGAGATGGACCCCGGGGTCGAGCTCTTACCACTGAGCGAGCGCCCGTTCGACCCGGCGACCTACCGGCCGGCGATCCACGTTCTGCCCCCTAACGGCCTGCGTCAGTTCCGGAGCTTCGAGAGGTACGCGCCCCCTGAGTTACTGCTACGCGAGCCTACCTCCCACCTTTCATTCGGCACTCCCGAGGTAACTCTTCATCTTCTGCTTTACTTTCTGCAATGTAGGATACAAAACTGCCATAGTTAGCTGTATTCTTTAATTGCTGAAATCTGATATGCCGTAGACCGTAGTTGACTGTAAACATACATGCAACCGATATCTGCTTGAGACTGACACATGCACACACACTGCACTAGCCCTGAATTACTCAAACACACTGTACTTACTGTATTCTACTGCACACACACTGGTACCCAGTATTTGTCTGAATCTGTTCGATTTGCACACATGCCACATCTGTTCTGAAACGCTCAAACACGCTGACACAGCACACGTATTTTCTATAAGCACACCGGCACCCGGTATCTGCCTGAATCTGACAAACTTGCATACATGCCATATCTGTCTTTTCAAAATCGCATTTTGAATGTTGTCCTGCAATTGTTGTTTTCTGTTTACAGGAGGGTTCCCATACCATTCGCGGGTATGGGAATACTGGTGCGCGGGAGTGGTATGACGAGCTCCCTGATGCGGTCCAGCGCATCGTGGACCGAGCGGGCTTCGGCACCTTCTGCCGAGGGCTCTCTAGGCTCTCCACATGCAGACCTCTCCTTGCTGCTTTGGCGGAGAGGTGGTGGGACACCACCGATTCTTTCCATTTCTCTGCTACAGGGGATATGACGATGACCCCTCATGACTTCTCGATGCTCACAGGCATTGGGGTAGGGGGTGATCCGATCCCCTTCGACATAGCGATGGATGAGTGGACCGCCGCTCAGGTTCATTTACTGGGGGAGGCCCCTCCGCTAGCTCGCCCAGGCTTTGTCCGATATTCCTGGTTCGAGGCACAGTTCAGGGTCCAGCCCGCACTGGGGGAGGAGACTCAGATGACCGAGGAGGACGTGGAGAGGTGTGCGCGCGGCTTCCTCATGTTCCTGTTCGGGACTACTATCTTCGCCGACCGGGCGAACACCGTGCCTCTCTGCCTTCTCAGTGCACTGGTGGACGTCCGAGATATCTTGCATTACGACTGGGGCGGCGCTGCTCTGGCCACCCTGTACGGCTATATGAGCTCGGCTTCTCGCGGCAGCGGCCAGCTGCTCGGAGGTTACTGGCGGGCTTGGGAGGTACATTTCTTCTCCTCCTTTCCTTTCTGTCTCGTACTTTCCGTAGTCTGTAGACTGCACACACTGCGGTCTGCTTTACACTCACTGTATACTGTACACACGGCACACACATACATTCTGCTTTGCACTGACTGTACACTGCTCACACTGTACACTGCACACAATACACGGCTCAACACACGGCTCTGCCATTTCTGCTTTATTCTGTATACCCTGCTTTATCTGATGGTCATACTGACATCTGTTTTGCAGTTGTGGGTTTACGCCTATTTTCCTAGGCTTGCACCTGTGCCAGTTGCGGAGCCTCCTCCGGCTGTTCCTTTCTCGAGTCGCTTTGACGGGGGATGCACCCGGCGACCACGGGAGACGTTCGGCTTCTTCCGCCGATATTTCGACACCATCACCCCGGCCGAGGTATATTTTACTTTCAGTTCGTTTAGCTTCGCTTTCCCACTGCATGTTTCAATAACAGTAGATAACAAACTGTCTGTTACTTTCAGATCACATGGCGGCCATGGGCTTCCTTGCCGTCGGCGATGCGGGGTCGGTTCCCTGGTGCTGAGGAGACCTCGCGTTTCCGGATTCTGCTAGAGGGCCCGGTCTGTCGGGCTTGGTACCTGGGGGAGCGTTTTCTACGCCAGACCCGCGGGTTACCTGAGCAGATAGTCCCGGCTCACCCTCCTGCAGAGATGAGGGAGACCGAGGGGCTTACCGCTGAGCAGCTGGATGATTACTCCATCGGCTGGGAGGAGGCCGGCTTCCGAGGCACCGGCGACTATCAGGAGTACGTGCGGACGTACCTGATGCGACCTTTGAGCGGCCGTCGAGCAGAGGGGGCCAGGCCTGTGGCATCGGCGGCTGGGGCCGGAGCGGGAGCAGGGGCTGGATCTTCGAGGAGGGCCCGGGTCCGTGGCAGGGGCGGAGTGCGGGGTGGACGAGGAGCTGGCTGGCCTGCCCTGCCTGCTGTACTGACTTTCCAGGGGCAGGGTGGGTCGACCTATCAGATCCCCTTCGCCCCTCCACCGGCTGGTCACGAGTTCACTGACATCCCCGACCTTCCGCCGGTATGTATCACTGCACTTCGTACAGTCATTTCATTTTAGTTTACTTGATATTCCACAGAATACTGATGCATCTGACACTTTTGCAGGCTTCTTCTGAGTACACCCGTCAGTCGTTGGCGATGAATGCCTCGATGATGGGGATGCTCCAGCGGACATTTGACCTCCTGGCTGTCTACAGCATACCGGTATGTCCTTCTGACACTGGCCTCAAACCATTCATACACTGCTTCGCATAATCTGATTCACGGCACAACACCTGATACACTGGTCTCACAGCATCTGACACTGCATACGCTGCATTCTGTACTGTTAAACTGCCCACGGCATTCATACACTGTACTCACACACTGCATTCTGCACTGTTAAACTGCTCACGGCATTCATACACTGTACTCACACACTGCATTCTGCACTGTTAAACTGCTCACAGTGTACTGATGCATTTCCCTTTTTGTGTACTTTTTCAGCCTCCTTTCCAGATTCCCATGGCAGGAGGTGCTCCAGCTAGACCTTCTGTCCCTGCTCGGGGGAGAGATGAGGAGGGCAGGATATTTCCCCGTACCAGGGGAGGGCGGACTCACGTCGGGAGTAGCTCGCAAGCTCCAGTTCCGGACGACGACGACGACGATGAGTCAGAGGCGGAGGCAGGGTCATCGGAGGAGGAGACCGGAGACGGTTCTAGCTCGGGCTCTGATGACGACGCTGTTGATGCTCCTGGACCCTCGTCCAGGAAGAGGACCAGGACAGACTGACGGCCCTTCGGAGTGCTTGACATAGATGTAGATTTTTGCTATCTTTTCTTTCTTTCCTTGTACTTTTCTTTTTGGTTGGTAGATAGATTACCTTGTACTGCCACAGGCAGGTTTTGTTTCCAAAGCTTGTACATTTGAAAAGATAGTGAAATGAAACAGACTCTTTATCTGAAAAAGTGTTTACATTTACACATTTCATGCATTACATCGCATCTCATCATGTTACACTTTAATGTAAACGGAACTGATTGGTTGTCTGAAAATTGAACACTTGCACTGTAATAATCAGATAACTTAAACAGCTAACAACCGAAACAACCCAAGCAACCCACTGCCTGATTCTTGAACACACAGCCCTTACTCTGTTGGGGATTGATCTGCATACAGCCCAAAACACAGCATTCGATTCATTCTGCACACGGCAAATTCTCAAACAAGCAGCCCAATCTAACAGGACGGACCTCAAAGATGGAACCGGTTGGAGTCAAAACACATTCAAATGTAGAGAATGGCACAGCATTCTGAGCATAAGCGATTTTTGAAATCGAATAAGGGTTTTTCAAACCGGGATATCGAGCCTACCACTGAACAGAGCGGAAAGGACTCAAATATAGGTACACGACCTAAACACAACGAGACACGCTCGGGAAAGACTAAAAACAAAAGACGAGACCGTCAAATGAAAGAGACACGACACACAGACGCGTAACCAAAGATGGGGGACCTCGGACCACGAGGAGCCAGTTCAATCTGGGTATTGTTTCCCACCCCTTCTTATTTGTGATTCTCACATCACTCAACTCTCAAGCTCGGATTTTCTCTCGAAACCCTTTTCCTCGCTTTTCTCTCAACTTACACCTCTCTATTCTTCATTCTCTCATTTTTCATCCCTCCCCGGGGTGATTGATGGATAAATGGAAAGGTGCGGGTTTATGCTCAACACCGTTAGCTCACGGCTATTCTTCCGGCAGGCAGAGTGCTCTTCTGGCAAGTACGTCGATGACGGGGGAGAGACAGAACGCCTGGCTCAACTGTGCCCCTAGTTCATCATTTTAACCATTTTTTTCGTTTTTGCTTTCTACTAAAACGGTTTTGATCGAAATGAGAGTCGGATTAACGTACTTGTTCGACTTTTGTTTTGAAAAGCATGCAAGTCAGGCAGCAAGCACTGAAAATTTTCCTTTTAGGTCCAAGACAATGGTCCGGTTTTGGAAAATGAAATAGTTTTCGAGAAAATAGTCAACCTCAGTAAAAATTTTCAAAAACTATTTTTCAAATAGCTGATGCTCAACAAGCATGAAACTTACCCTTCGAGATGCGCAACCTCGGATCGGAGGCAATGGAAAATTGCCCCTGGTTTGAAGGAGGTTGGGAGGCAACGGAAAGTTGCCCCTAGTTTGAAAGGCGGCTCACAGCGACTCGTGGCAACGGAAAGTTGCCCCTTGTTTGGGATGGTGCCGCAGCAATTCACAGACAGTCTTCATTGGCGGTGGTCGAGCTCTTAGACACAGCGATGACGAAGACGGTCACAACACATATATGGACACAGTCACCTTGAAGGGTGTTGGCCACTGGACTTTGGAACGAAATTGAAACCATTGCATGGACTGAGACGCTTATGAAAGCGTTGGGGGCTGGACTTCATGATGAAGTTGCCTACGTATCCCAAACATGGGAATCAAGCCTTACGTAGTTCCGGTTAAGGTCCACTCGGGTATTTTAACCTTCACTTTGTTTGGCTCTTATTTTTGCCAAGGCGCCCAATGCAGGTTTTCGACCTTGCGAGCTTCTTTTCATTTTCTATTTCTTTTTCATTTCTTTTTCTTTTCTATTTTTTTCTTTTCTTCTTTTTCAATCTTTCTTTTTGTATTTTTCTCTTTTTTTGTTGTATTTTTCTCTTGCTCTAACTTTTGCCTGGGCCGCCCTTCCGGGTTTTCGGCCCAGCGAGCCTCTCAAAGGGTAAAAGTGTAGCAAGTCCATGCCAAATGGTTTTTTTGAAATTGAAGCCTCTCTGTATCTAGGAGAACGGCTGTTGCACTGATTCGCGGAGAATCCATCTCGGTTGCTCTACGAGTTTCTTCCGACGAGATCTACTCCTTCTGATTCGGCTTTGGTGCCTCCTGCTCGAGGGCTGTTTCGAAACTGGCCACACGGGCCTCCATGGCGTTTGTCCGTTGAACTTTCTGAACATTCTGAACGGGTTCAAACTCGGAAAACAAATAGGTTGAATCTTGAGACTGAGAGCGATCCTAGGCTGCGCAATCTGAAGAGTGATTCCACACAAGTCTTCGCAGGGCCGCGTAAAACATTTGCTTTTGAAAGTTTTTAAGAAGGCGACGAATCGCTCGTGCCGAAGATAGTGTGGAACCAATCTGGATCAGGCCAGGGTCCTTCTCAGTACTCACGCCGACAAGCATGATTTCATTCATAAAATGGCTTAGCACGCCTCTCTTTCTCTCAAAATGATCAAAATTTTGCAAAACCCGAGGAATTCCTTCCTCTTCGTTTTCATCACCGCAGTGTTCAAAAGTTTGTTTTTTTTGAAAAATTTAGGTTAATGCAATGAGTTTGGGCACACAGGAGAGCATGCGAGATGTACTGTCAGCCCATTCAAATTCTCTGGTCCTTATGCTGAAAGCAAGCATGAAGGTTGAGATAGCAACAGCTGTTTCAATCGGCTCTGTTGGTGCAACTGGCCCCTCGGCAGAAACAGACTCAAAACAAAAAAAAACAGATAATAATTACAAAACAAAATGGTGTTCGGGACAACAACCCCAGAATCACCTGGTATTATATACAACGGGGACTGACTCGATACAACCAGACAGACCCTTAAGCAAAAAAGACTGACTCAAGACAAAGAGACAGACTCAAAACAAAAGACTGACTCGGCATCCAAGCCGGGATTTACAAAACTCGGTTTCACCGATACTCAAAAATGCGTGCCAGACGCTTCATCAAAAATGTACCAAATGTTGCCCGCAGGCGGTTCACTTTACATACTCGCAGTATCTGAGCCCTCGAAATCCAACAACTGAGTGGTGACGGGCTTGCCTGAGGTGGGTGGTAGGATAACCTTGTTATCAATCAAATCCTGCTCTTCATGACGAAGGCGGGAACATCCATCGGTACTGTGACCGGACTGCTGATGGTACGCGCAATACAAGGTAGCATCATGGGTGGCGGGGAGATTCTTCGGGAGTGGCCGGGGCTCCAAAGGCTTAAGATGCCCATTCTTTGCCAATATTAACAATGCCCTAGACAAAGGCATGTGGAGGTCATGAAAAACCCTGCGCCCTCGGGGCAGGTACTTTGCAGTTTGAGGATTCTTGCCAGATGCGCTGGCGAAAGGATCAGCTGGCGCTGCCTTGGCTTTTTGAACCTTCCCCGGTGTAGGGTTGGGAACTACTGGAATTGTCTGGGCATGACGGGGCCCATCCTGGTTTTCTGTCTGGCTTGAGCTGCCTTTGATCGGAGCGGGGAAAGCATCATCTACAGCTTTGGTCACTATTGCAGATGTTTGTTGCTTGTTCATCCCTCTGGCCTTCAAAGCCTCGACTGCCCACAGCAGTTGCTCAATGGGGTCGGCGTCTATCTTTGCCTTGTCCTTTCCTTTGGCCTCAGCTTGATCGAGGGCCTGGGTTGGTTCTGGCATGTCGTGGCTATAGCCGGAAGCCACCTCTGGCTGGCTGAGCTCTATCACAATCCGCCCCAGTAGCGGGGGCTCCTGTGGTACAAAATTCCCGGCATACGATGCCGCTGGCGGTGAAGCGGACATTCCATAGGCGAGGTCTGCCACAGACCTTTGGAGGTCACCTATCATCCCCATCAGTTCAAAGGTGGTGGGCTCACGAGCCTGGTATAATTGGGGAGCCCAAACCGGGTGCACAACGGGCGACCTGGGTGGATATGACATACTGATGTTGGCCTCACTCTGTGGAGCGATCCCCTGCTCCAATGCAGCCGTCATAACCACAACTTCTTCTGAATTTTGTGCCGCCATAAATCCTGCCTCAGCAAAGGGGAGACACTGGCTGTTCTGTATCAACTCTGCAACTCTCTGAACTGAAAGAAAAACAGACAGCACTTCAGCCCAAACTGATCAAACACGGGTGTAGCCGAACGACTGTTCCCTACTGCTGATCACTGTTCCCAGATTTCTGTTCCCCAAAATACTGAATCTGATACCCGCGGATAACTGATTCTCAAATTCTGATACCAATGCCCTTAGGCCTGATGCCCCAAACTTGCAAACTGGTATGTACATTCCTGTAGAGATACACTCTAAAAGCACATAGCAAGTAAGAGAGAGCCAAAACACCCCTATGTTGGGGTAGGGTTTCCCTGTCCTATTTTGTCAGGAGCTAGGGTTTCACTATGCACACAGCAGTTCTCAAACAACTTAGCATCGGGTAAGCAACCTGTCCTAATTTGGAATGGTCACTATGGTTCCGAATATGCACTAGGTCGAATGGTCAAAAAGGGTGCCCCGGTAAAACCAGGGTTTGTGCTCCCATACTGTCAGAGCCCATAGCCGGTCAGCCTTATGGACATGTCTAGACAAGACAAGCCTCCGGCAAACCGTTCAGGAATGGCAGATGGCAAACACGGTGTTCCTAGGCGCACCAATGCACATGCAATGCAAAGAAACACATAAACGAAATCAGAACAGGATATCATGAGTTCGAGTCAAGCTCTCTAAAATCCCCAGCAGAGTCGCCAGAAACTGTAACAGCGCCCGCGTGGGGCCTCGCGCTACAGTTCGGACTCTCGATTTGTGTCACGGTTCTAAATCTGAACCAAAGAGTCCAAATCTGGCAAATCGTTTTGAGAAACAGATTTTTTGAAAAAGTAGTGCCAAACATGGACTGCTTTGCCAGATACAGAGTCGCCACCTAAATATTTTTTATGGGAGAATTTAGGAAACCCTGACTCGGTGCCGAAGGCCACATGTCCGTCATCACCGGAGTTGTCTCGGCTCGGGAGCTTGGGTACGATCGGGGAAGGTCAGCTATGAGCACCCCCTTTCGCCCGGTCCGAAGACCGGCCTCTACTAACCATGATATCCGTTTTTGAAAAACTTTACGTGTTCTTATTCCATTTATTAGCCTAGAATTACTATGTTATGCGCACAGCAAACAAGTATAGACTAGATTGCCTAATTTGGAAATAAACATTGCATATCCGTTTGGTTTGAAAATGCTTTGGAATTTGCTACTCGCAAGTAGGCTAAAATACGGATTTCAACGAGTTTTTCCAACTCAAACAACCCAACCTTCACCCACAGGCATTCAAAACAGTTTAACACATAAGCATCTAGCCACATGTTAAGCATGCTGTTATGGTAACATTCACACTCATGCGATATGCTAAAGCGGAAATACTTACATAGTACTCCGTGCCAAAACAAAGAACTTGTTAGCAAACATGCATGATCCAAGTCCATGTGAAGTGCCTAATGCATCGCATACAAAATGTTACTAGGATAGGCTCGGCTATCCTAAACATGTCATGTGAAAATGCACAGTTATCACATATTCAGTTTGGAATTGAAGCATTGATGCAATTAGTGTGATGTACCGAGCCTAATGCATGCAATACAAATGCATGGATGCACACATGCATAGCATAAGGTATGCTAAATTAGACGTGACCTAATACTAACCATCAAAGCAGGTAAGTAAAAGGGAAGAAAGACGTGAGGTTGGAAGACATACACACACTCACGCACACTTATTACAGATTTGCCCTCGCTCGGAGGGACCAAATAAATATTACAAATTAATTAACTACGCAAGCTAATTAATATTACAAATTAACTAATTTAATTAAAGCAAGAAAGCGTCTCGGGAAACGCGCCACCATGCGCAAGCTGCCTCTGTTTTCCTCCCTTTCCTCCTCTGGAGGTTGTCAAAACCTCAGGACTACATCCTTGGACAGAGGGGATCATCATCGGCTAGATGAAATTTCCACCGGCAGTGTTGTATGGCCATCGGCACAAAGTTGAAGCTGTCGGCAGAGAAAATAGTGCCGGTCGGCACATTACACTGCCGGTCGGCAGAGTATTCCTGCAGAACCTGCAACTCACAGCAACAGAGGGCAAAACAAGGCATGGCAGCATATTTCAAGGCATGTATGCACCAACCATGTCTCTTATCATTGTAATGACTCAAAGGGACATGTGCCTCGGTTCTCGGACCACCAATCACGCATTTCCATGCATGATGGCCCAAGGAACCAAGCATGCAACTTTGGTTTCAAATGCATGCAAACCAATCAAACGAATTAGGCCCAATTCCTATCACCAATTCAAGGAACAAGGCATGCATGCAAGATGCAATGCAACCTAGGCATACAAGCTAAGGATGCAACATGGCATGGCAAAACATTTATGCAAGCATACAAGCATGCATATGGCAATACAAATGAGTGCAAAGATGGACTTAAACATGAATTAGGCGACTCTAAAAAGGCCTAAAACAGTAGCCATAATGACCAAAACAAGAAGCCAAAAACACATGCACACATACACATGATGGAAGGCCTACACTTGGGCACAATTTAAACGACCCTCAAGCACACTTAAAAGGGATAAACGAGAGCAACTAGCATGCAACCTAAGCATTTAAATTATGTCATAAAATGATGCCAAATCATATTAAGCAAGACAAGCAAATGCATGTAAGCATGGTCTAAGCACTTGAAGCAAGTCATGAAGCTTTGAAGCATGTTTATCACAACAAACATGGCATGCATTGAACAACCTAAAACAGGTTTTTAGCTCATAACATGAGGCCCAAAAGACCACTTAGATGGTATCTAGATGGCTCAAAGACAAAGGCATGCAAAGGCACCAAAACATGGAGCATTGCAACATATGCTCTCAAAGCATTAAAGAGGCATGCAAGGCAATCAAACGAGCATGGAAATGGGACTGAAATAGCATGTAGGATGATTCCAAATCACCAAAACAATGCAAAGATGGCATGCTACACATGCACATACTTAAGGCCAACAAGCCCAAATACAAAGGAGCTCTATAATGCATGCAAAGATCAACCCAAACGATTATGGACAGAGCTAAAACATGGCAAAATAAGCACATAAACTTCACAAATGCAAGCCTAAAACATGCTACAACAAAGGCTAACAACCTAGACATGTTAAGGCACAAATATGGCATTACAAGGCAACTATGCTAAACATGCATAAGGTTCCAAAACCAACTTGAAATCATGTTATATCATGGATATATAAGCATGAAAAACAAACCAAACATGCTCAACACACACTCAAGCATAGGCTTCTTTAAGAGGCCAAGATGTGCCCTTTTCAAGGACAACAAGGAGAGGGGGTGGCCCTCCCCTTCTTGGGACTTCAAAGCATCATCTTTACCACTGAAATCCCTCAAGATTTCAGTGGTGAAGAGACCTCAAAACCAAAATCCCGGAGCTAGCACAAAATGGCTCAAAATGAGGCCTTTTGGGGCCTAAGGGTGGTCAACACCCCTCAAACAACAAAACACTCTTAATAAACAATAAAGAGGGCTTAAAAATAGAACTTTTTTATGTTATACAATAATCACAAAAACAGCTCTAAGATAGGTATAAGATTGATGCAAGAATGGGGAATAAAGGTGTAAGTTTCTTACCCTTGTAGTCCTCTTCAACAAGGATGCTCCAATGGCCTCCTTTGGCTCCAAATCAGTCAAGAAACTCAAGAACAACCCCTTAGAACTCTAATCTTAAGAGGAAGGTGAAACACTAGGTGTTTGTGTGCAATAGTAAGGCACAAAACACCTAGTGTGTAAAATGGGAGGAAAAGAGAGATAGATTGAGTGTATCTAACCCTAACCCTAGAAAACCAGAGCTCTTCTCTGTCTTTCTTCTCTCTAAAATGTCTAAGCCTCTCCTTTTTAAGCCTTAGAGAGAGCCCTCTCTATAAGCCTCTTGTAAAGCTTATTCAACAAGCTTTGCAAGAGGGAGATCCCTCCATACACGTGTATGGAGGGGAGAAAAAGTTATACAGCTGTCCTAAAATATCTGCAAAAGCAGATGAACAGCAATCGGCCGGCAAAAAATGCCATCTTGGCCAAACAAAGTGCCGACCGGCACAAAAAAGTGCTGACCGGCAACAAATAGTGCCGACCGGCAAACTATTTTGCCGGTGGCAGCAAAAACCAGCCGGTGGCATCTAGCCACTGCCGGTGATGGGTGGGGATGGTCTACAAGCCCTACCCTGCCCTTCCAAGGCAAAACACAAGTGTTTGGTGCAAAACCAGACACTAAACGGTCAAGTTCGGAGATCCTGAGACAAGGCGCGCGAGCCGAGGCCTCCGGGAACTCCAAACGAACACAAACAAGGATAATCACCGAGTGTTCAAACAGTGACGTCCAAGTCTTGAGGACGGTCAAAAATGGGGTGTCTACAGTTGCCCCTCTTTGACAGAACTCGAAAGTCATAACAATGACGGGAGTGAATGTCAAAGCCCAGAGACGACCCATTTTTGACAAGGCCGAAGACTTAGACAAACATGCAATACAAATAAGATATGCGCCCGAAGGCAGGGGCAAAATGCAAGACAATGCACGGAGCCGAGCATAACTTATGATCATGCAAAGAAAGCTGTAATGAAGCAAACATGCGACAATTTTAAGCTAGCATACCAAACTACACTACAATGCAGAAAGGATGTAAGAGAATTATGGAATTCTCAATGCGTCTCACTCGGGAGATACAATACCTGTGCGGCTCGTCTGGTTGCACCAGCTTCGAATGAACCGTACATACAATATCGTGCCTGCAAAGAAAACAAACTTAACAGGTACAATATGGTTAGCAACATGCATGACAATGCAAATGTGGATGCAAAACGATATGCGATATATACAAAACAATGTATAAACAATGCAAATGCAGATGCAATGTAATTGAAACAATGCAAGCTACATGCAAAGCAATTGAATCGTGATCCAATCACGAGCGGTTCGAAACCACACCTATGTCAAATAGATTGATGGAGGTAACAAGTCTGTCTACCATAGAACGGTCAACTGAACTATGAGTATTGTAGACAGACGCAAGAACAAGTATTGGGTGGAATGACACAAGTGGGGAAACAAACCGCTGGAGAAAGGACTACGATCCTAATGCCGGATGCAAAAATTACACTACAATGTAATGGGTGGATATGGCACGCAGGCCAAACCAAATCTTGCCTAGGAAAGGCATGCATACATACAAGCCATGTGTAACACAGAAAAGGTGACGCAACCCTCAACCAACATATCAACGTGGAATCGGCGCGATACACATACAGAACTGTGTTCTAACATGAAAAGTAAGGGCACATACCAGACCAAGCTCAACCTGGAATGGCGCAAGCCATTAGGCGGAAGGTGATGCAATGAATGCATGCAATCTACAATGCAATATTTACAAATATGCAATGGAATGGATACAATGGATATGGCATACAAGCCAAACCAAATCTTGCCTAGGAAAGGCATGCACACATACGAGCCATGTGTAACACAGAAAAGGTGCCGCAACCCTCAACCGACATATCAACGTGGAATCGGCGCGATACACATACAGAACTGTGTTTTAACATGAAATGTAAGGACACATACCAGACCAAGCTCAACCTGGAAAGGCGCAAGCCATAGGCGGAAGGCGATGCGATGAATGCATGTAAACTACAATGCAAATGCATGACAATGCACTATGATGCAATGACTATGATTGCAACTTTCCCTATCTTACCAACAGGGTGATATACTAGGTTGGTTCAGTATCCAGAATTGAGGCGTAGACATGCCGCCTCAACCTATGGGGCTTCCATACAGATTTCAAGCCGAGGGTAAACCTCTGGGTATTTAAACCAGACTTTAGTCTCGGAACTCCCGAACCTTTGCGTTCTAGGCATAAGCCGTTCGAACTCTAGTTTCCACCGTCCCCGTTGGTCTTCTAGGAACTCATCGCAAGCACAGACAGGTGGCTTTACCAGACCACCGAAAAGTCGTTCGGGCACGACAAACACCGAAGGAATTGCACCTTCAGAGGATTTAAGGTCTCCTAGACCGGAATGCAAAATGTATGCATGACAATGCATGTTTTTTTTTGAAATGCAAATGATGCAAGTGAAATGCATGTTGCATGGAATGCGCGACAACACGCGGCTCTCGAAGTGTACGACAATGCGAACACTAAAGGTCTTACACCTTCCAAGGATTTAAGGTCTCCTAGACCGTACGTGTTTAAGGTCTCGCCAGACCATGCGTGTTTAAGGTCTCGCCAGACCGTGCGTGTTTAAGGTCTCGCCAGACCGGCGGTATTGCACGACGGTATGATGCGCAAAATAGCGCAATGCATTAGGCAACGCGAGTGCACAGGACAGTGCGATGGAATGCATGCAAAATGCAATGAGATGCGCAAAACAGCGCGAACAATTTTGAAATGCACAAAACAGTGCGATGCGCAGAACAGCGCGAGGTTTGAAATGCACAAGACAGTGCAATGCGCAGAACAGCACGAACAATACAATGCACTAACAAGTGCAATGCGCAGAACAGCGCGAACAAAATACAATGCACTAACAAGTGCAAGTAAGGTGCGCAAGATAGCGCGAACAATTACAATGCACAAAATAGTGCGATGCGCAAAATAGCGCGAAGGAAATGTAATGCACAGAACAGTGCGATGCGCAAAATAGCGCGAACAAAATGTATTGCACTAACAAGTGCAATTAAGGTGCGCAAGATAGCGCGAACAAATGCAATGCACAAAACAGTGCGATGCGCAGAACAGCGCGAAGAAAATGTGATGCACAAAACAGTGCGATGCGCAAAATAGCGCGAACAAAATGTAATGCACTAACAAGTGCGATGCGCAAAATAGCGCGAACAAAATGTAATGCACTAACAAGTGCAATTAAGGTGCGCAAGATAGCGCGAACAATTTGCAATGCACAAAACAGTGCGATGCGCAGAACAGCGCGAAGAAAATGTGATGCACAAAACAGTGCAATGCCAAGTGTGACGTGCATGCCACACGGAGTGTAAATGGGCTTAAATGCGCGACAACGCACGTATTCCGGAATGCATGACAATGCATGGAATGGAAATGCAATGATGATGCATGAGAAATGTGCACGACAATGCAAAGGGGTGCGTGTTGCAACGCATGTAACACGTGCATAACAATGCAAATGTGTGGCGCACAACAGTGCGATGTAATGCACCGAAGTAGTGTGATGAATTTGTACAACACACATGGGGCAACCTTTGAATTCAAAAAGGATACAAAAAGGATACACCTTGCACGAATTCGAGTGCCACGCACTGGAGACACGGCCCGAAGTCAAAACGGAGGCCGGTTGAATGTCGGAGATGCGCTTCCTTGCACTTTCTTCAGCTATGAAGACCCAAAACAACTCAAAAGGCCTAAACAAGGCTGTGGGAACCCCACCGGCCGAAAGGGGAGGCCACCGGCTGGCCATCGGCACAAAAATAATTCTATCGGCACAAAAAAGTGCCGGCCGGCACAAAACATTGCCGACCGGCAAACAGTTGCTGAATCGGGGCAATTTTGTCTTTTCACTTCGGGCATTATAAAATAGGGCTTGAAAACCCTATTCTTCACTTTTCCACCGCCGAAAATTCTTGCCCTCTCTCTCTAGAGTGCTTCTGTCTCATTTTTCGCCCGTTTCTTCGCGTTCTACGCCCGTTTCGTCGTCGGATTCGCGTTTCTCTTCGCGTTTCGGACATTTTCCACCGATCACATTCTCGTTTCGGCGCCTCGTTCGGCGTTCTCGCCTTCTCGGGGTTTGTTCCCCTCACTTTCCTCTTCATTTCCGTGTCCTTTCACATTCCGGCCTTCCCGGCCATTTCCGACCCTCTCGGGAGTTGACTTTTCAGTTGACTGCTCGTATTCCGGCTCGGTTTTCCTTTTCCGGCCATTTTCACACCACTCTCTACATGGCGGACGACATTCCACATGTCGGGACTCCCCCGGACCACGAGATGGACCCCGGGGTCGAGCTCTTACCACTGAGCGAGCGCCCGTTCGACCCGGCGACCTACCGGCCGGCGATCCACGTTCTGCCCCCTAACGGCCTGCGTCAGTTCCGGAGCTTCGAGAGGTACGCGCCCCCTGAGTTACTGCTACGCGAGCCTACCTCCCACCTTTCATTCGGCACTCCCGAGGTAACTCTTCATCTTCTGCTTTACTTTCTGCAATGTAGGATACAAAACTGCCATAGTTAGCTGTATTCTTTAATTGCTGAAATCTGATATGCCGTAGACCGTAGTTGACTGTAAACATACATGCAACCGATATCTGCTTGAGACTGACACATGCACACACACTGCACTAGCCCTGAATTACTCAAACACACTGTACTTACTGTATTCTACTGCACACACACTGGTACCCAGTATTTGTCTGAATCTGTTCGATTTGCACACATGCCACATCTGTTCTGAAACGCTCAAACACGCTGACACAGCACACGTATTTTCTATAAGCACACCGGCACCCGGTATCTGCCTGAATCTGACAAACTTGCATACATGCCATATCTGTCTTTTCAAAATCGCATTTTGAATGTTGTCCTGCAATTGTTGTTTTCTGTTTACAGGAGGGTTCCCATACCATTCGCGGGTATGGGAATACTGGTGCGCGGGAGTGGTATGACGAGCTCCCTGATGCGGTCCAGCGCATCGTGGACCGAGCGGGCTTCGGCACCTTCTGCCGAGGGCTCTCTAGGCTCTCCACATGCAGACCTCTCCTTGCTGCTTTGGCGGAGAGGTGGTGGGACACCACCGATTCTTTCCATTTCTCTGCTACAGGGGATATGACGATGACCCCTCATGACTTCTCGATGCTCACAGGCATTGGGGTAGGGGGTGATCCGATCCCCTTCGACATAGCGATGGATGAGTGGACCGCCGCTCAGGTTCATTTACTGGGGGAGGCCCCTCCGCTAGCTCGCCCAGGCTTTGTCCGATATTCCTGGTTCGAGGCACAGTTCAGGGTCCAGCCCGCACTGGGGGAGGAGACTCAGATGACCGAGGAGGACGTGGAGAGGTGTGCGCGCGGCTTCCTCATGTTCCTGTTCGGGACTACTATCTTCGCCGACCGGGCGAACACCGTGCCTCTCTTCCTTCTCAGTGCACTGGTGGACGTCCGAGATATCTTGCATTACGACTGGGGCGGCGCTGCTCTGGCCACCCTGTACGGCTATATGAGCTCGGCTTCTCGCGGCAGCGGCCAGCTGCTCGGAGGTTACTGGCGGGCTTGGGAGGTACATTTCTTCTCCTCCTTTCCTTTCTGTCTCGTACTTTCCGTAGTCTGTAGACTGCACACACTGCGGTCTGCTTTACACTCACTGTATACTATACACACGGCACACACATACATTCTGCTTTGCACTGACTGTACACTGCTCACACTGTACACTGCACACAATACACGGCTCAACACACGGCTCTGCCATTTCTGCTTTATTCTGTATACCCTGCTTTATCTGATGGTCATACTGACATCTGTTTTGCAGTTGTGGGTTTACGCCTATTTTCCTAGGCTTGCACCTGTGCCAGTTGCGGAGCCTCCTCCGGCTGTTCCTTTCTCGAGTCGCTTTGACGGGGGATGCACCCGGCGACCACGGGAGACGTTCGGCTTCTTCCGCCGATATTTCGACACCATCACCCCGGCCGAGGTATATTTTACTTTCAGTTCGTTTAGCTTCGCTTTCCCACTGCATGTTTCAATAACAGTAGATAACAAACTGTCTGTTACTTTCAGATCACATGGCGGCCATGGGCTTCCTTGCCGTCGGCGATGCGGGGTCGGTTCCCTGGTGCTGAGGAGACCTCGCGTTTCCGGATTCTGCTAGAGGGCCCGGTCTGTCGGGCTTGGTACCTGGGGGAGCGTTTTCTACGCCAGACCCGCGGGTTACCTGAGCAGATAGTCCCGGCTCACCCTCCTGCAGAGATGAGGGAGACCGAGGGGCTTACCGCTGAGCAGCTGGATGATTACTCCATCGGCTGGGAGGAGGCCGGCTTCCGAGGCACCGGCGACTATCAGGAGTACGTGCGGACGTACCTGATGCGACCTTTGAGCGGCCGTCGAGCAGAGGGGGCCAGGCCTGTGGCATCGGCGGCTGGGGCCGGAGCGGGAGCAGGGGCTGGATCTTCGAGGAGGGCCCGGGTCCGTGGCAGGGGCGGAGTGCGGGGTGGACGAGGAGCTGGCTGGCCTGCCCTGCCTGCTGTACTGACTTTCCAGGGGCAGGGTGGGTCGACCTATCAGATCCCCTTCGCCCCTCCACCGGCTGGTCACGAGTTCACTGACATCCCCGACCTTCCGCCGGTATGTATCACTGCACTTCGTACAGTCATTTCATTTTAGTTTACTTGATATTCCACAGAATACTGATGCATCTGACACTTTTGCAGGCTTCTTCTGAGTACACCCGTCAGTCGTTGGCGATGAATGCCTCGATGATGGGGATGCTCCAGCGGACATTTGACCTCCTGGCTGTCTACAGCATACCGGTATGTCCTTCTGACACTGGCCTCAAACCATTCATACACTGCTTCGCATAATCTGATTCACGGCACAACACCTGATACACTGGTCTCACAGCATCTGACACTGCATACGCTGCATTCTGTACTGTTAAACTGCCCACGGCATTCATACACTGTACTCACACACTGCATTCTGCACTGTTAAACTGCTCACGGCATTCATACACTGTACTCACACACTGCATTCTGCACTGTTAAACTGCTCACAGTGTACTGATGCATTTCCCTTTTTGTGTACTTTTTCAGCCTCCTTTCCAGATTCCCATGGCAGGAGGTGCTCCAGCTAGACCTTCTGTCCCTGCTCGGGGGAGAGATGAGGAGGGCAGGATATTTCCCCGTACCAGGGGAGGGCGGACTCACGTCGGGAGTAGCTCGCAAGCTCCAGTTCCGGACGACGACGACGACGATGAGTCAGAGGCGGAGGCAGGGTCATCGGAGGAGGAGACCGGAGACGGTTCTAGCTCGGGCTCTGATGACGACGCTGTTGATGCTCCTGGACCCTCGTCCAGGAAGAGGACCAGGACAGACTGACGGCCCTTCGGAGTGCTTGACATAGATGTAGATTTTTGCTATCTTTTCTTTCTTTCCTTGTACTTTTCTTTTTGGTTGGTAGATAGATTACCTTGTACTGCCACAGGCAGGTTTTGTTTCCAAAGCTTGTACATTTGAAAAGATAGTGAAATGAAACAGACTCTTTATCTGAAAAAGTGTTTACATTTACACATTTCATGCATTACATCGCATCTCATCATGTTACACTTTAATGTAAACGGAACTGATTGGTTGTCTGAAAATTGAACACTTGCACTGTAATAATCAGATAACTTAAACAGCTAACAACCGAAACAACCCAAGCAACCCACTGCCTGATTCTTGAACACACAGCCCTTACTCTGTTGGGGATTGATCTGCATACAGCCCAAAACACAGCATTCGATTCATTCTGCACACGGCAAATTCTCAAACAAGCAGCCCAATCTAACAGCACGGACCTCAAAGATGGAACCGGTTGGAGTCAAAACACATTCAAATGTAGAGAATGGCACAGCATTCTGAGCATAAGCGATTTTTGAAATCGAATAAGGGTTTTTCAAACCGGGATATCGAGCCTACCACTGAACAGAGCGGAAAGGACTCAAATATAGGTACACGACCTAAACACAACGAGACACGCTCGGGAAAGACTAAAAACAAAAGACGAGACCGTCAAATGAAAGAGACACGACACACAGACGCGTAACCAAAGATGGGGGACCTCGGACCACGAGGAGCCAGTTCAATCTGGGTATTGTTTCCCACCCCTTCTTATTTGTGATTCTCACATCACTCAACTCTCAAGCTCGGATTTTCTCTCGAAACCCTTTTCCTCGCTTTTCTCTCAACTTACACCTCTCTATTCTTCATTCTCTCATTTTTCATCCCTCCCCGGGGTGATTGATGGATAAATGGAAAGGTGCGGGTTTATGCTCAACACCGTTAGCTCACGGCTATTCTTCCGGCAGGCAGAGTGCTCTTCTGGCAAGTACGTCGATGACGGGGGAGAGACAGAACGCCTGGCTCAACTGTGCCCCTAGTTCATCATTTTAACCATTTTTTTCGTTTTTGCTTTCTACTAAAACGGTTTTGATCGAAATGAGAGTCGGATTAACGTACTTGTTCGACTTTTGTTTTGAAAAGCATGCAAGTCAGGCAGCAAGCACTGAAAATTTTCCTTTTAGGTCCAAGACAATGGTCCGGTTTTGGAAAATGAAATAGTTTTCGAGAAAATAGTCAACCTCAGTAAAAATTTTCAAAAACTATTTTTCAAATAGCTGATGCTCAACAAGCATGAAACTTACCCTTCGAGATGCGCAACCTCGGATCGGAGGCAATGGAAAATTGCCCCTGGTTTGAAGGAGGTTGGGAGGCAACGGAAAGTTGCCCCTAGTTTGAAAGGCGGCTCACAGCGGCTCGTGGCAACGGAAAGTTGCCCCTTGTTTGGGATGGTGCCGCAGCAATTCACAGACAGTCTTCATTGGCGGTGGTCGAGCTCTTAGACACAGCGATGACGAAGACGGTCACAACACATATATGGACACAGTCACCTTGAAGGGTGTTGGCCACTGGACTTTGGAACGAAATTGAAACCATTGCATGGACTGAGACGCTTATGAAAGCGTTGGGGGCTGGACTTCATGATGAAGTTGCCTACGTATCCCAAACATGGGAATCAAGCCTTACGTAGTTCCGGTTAAGGTCCACTCGGGTATTTTAACCTTCACTTTGTTTGGCTCTTATTTTTGCCAAGGCGCCCAATGCAGGTTTTCGACCTTGCGAGCTTCTTTTCATTTTCTATTTCTTTTTCATTTCTTTTTCTTTTCTATTTTTTTCTTTTCTTCTTTTTCAATCTTTCTTTTTGTATTTTTCTCTTTTTTTGTTGTATTTTTCTCTTGCTCTAACTTTTGCCTGGGCCGCCCTTCCGGGTTTTCGGCCCAGCAAGCCTCTCAAAGGGTAAAAGTGTAGCAAGTCCATGCCAAATGGTTTTTTTGAAATTGAAGCCTCTCTGTATCTAGGAGAACGGCTGTTGCACTGATTCGCGGAGAATCCATCTCGGTTGCTCTACGAGTTTCTTCCGACGAGATCTACTCCTTCTGATTCGGCTTTGGTGCCTCCTGCTCGAGGGCTGTTTCGAAACTGGCCACACGGGCCTCCATGGCGTTTGTCCGTTGAACTTTCTGAACATTCTGAACGGGTTCAAACTCGGAAAACAAATAGGTTGAATCTTGAGACTGAGAGCGATCCTAGGCTGCGCAATCTGAAGAGTGATTCCACACAAGTCTTCGCAGGGCCGCGTAAAACATTTGCTTTTGAAAGTTTTTAAGAAGGCGACGAATCGCTCATGCCGAAGATAGTGTGGAACCAATCTGGATCAGGCCAGGGTCCTTCTCAGTACTCACGCCGACAAGCATGATTTCATTCATAAAATGGCTTAGCACGCCTCTCTTTCTCTCAAAATGATCAAAATTTTGCAAAACCCGAGGAATTCCTTCCTCTTCGTTTTCATCACCGCAGTGTTCAAAAGTTTGTTTTTTTTGAAAAATTTAGGTTAATGCAATGAGTTTGGGCACACAGGAGAGCAGGCGAGATGTACTGTCAGCCCATTCAAATTCTCTGGTCCTTATGCTGAAAGCAAGCATGAAGGTTGAGATAGCAACAGCTGTTTCAATCGGCTCTGTTGGTGCAACTGGCCCCTCGGCAGAAACAGACTCAAAACAAAAAAAAACAGATAATAATTACAAAACAAAATGGTGTTCGGGACAACAACCCCAGAATCACCTGGTATTATATACAACGGGGACTGACTCGATACAACCAGACAGACCCTTAAGCAAAAAAGACTGACTCAAGACAAAGAGACAGACTCAAAACAAAAGACTGACTCGGCATCCAAGCCGGGATTTACAAAACTCGGTTTCACCGATACTCAAAAATGCGTGCCAGACGCTTCATCAAAAATGTACCAAATGTTGCCCGCAGGCGGTTCACTTTACATACTCGCAGTATCTGAGCCCTCGAAATCCAACAACTGAGTGGTGACGGGTTTGCCTGAGGTGGGTGGTAGGATAACCTTGTTATCAATCAAATCCTGCACTTCATGACGAAGGCGGGAACATCCATCGGTACTGTGACCGGACTGCTGATGGTACGCGCAATACAAGGTAGCATCATGGGTGGCGGGGAGATTCTTCGGGAGTGGCCGGGGCTCCAAAGGCTTAAGATGCCCATTCTTTGCCAATATTAACAATGCCCTAGACAAAGGCATGTGGAGGTCATGAAAAACCCTGCGCCCTCGGGGCAGGTACTTTGCAGTTTGAGGATTCTTGCCAGATGCGCTGGCGAAAGGATCAGCTGGCGCTGCCTTGGCTTTTTGAACCTTCCCCGGTGTAGGGTTGGGAACTACTGGAATTGTCTGGGCATGACGGGGCCCATCCTGGTTTTCTGTCTGGCTTGAGCTGCCTTTGATCGGAGCGGGGAAAGCATCATCTACAGCTTTGGTCACTATTGCAGATGTTTGTTGCTTGTTCATCCCTCTGGCCTTCAAAGCCTCGACTGCCCACAGCAGTTGCTCAATGGGGTCGGCGTCTATCTTTGCCTTGTCCTTTCCTTTGGCCTCAGCTTGATCGAGGGCCTGGGTTGGTTCTGGCATGTCGTGGCTATAGCCGGAAGCCACCTCTGGCTGGCTGAGCTCTATCACAATCCGCCCCAGTAGCGGGGGCTCCTGTGGTACAAAATTCCCGGCATACGATGCCGCTGGCGGTGAAGCGGACATTCCATAGGCGAGGTCTGCCACAGACCTTTGGAGGTCACCTATCATCCCCATCAGTTCAAAGGTGGTGGGCTCACGAGCCTGGTATAACTGGGGAGCCCAAACCGGGTGCACAACGGGCGACCTGGGTGGATATGACATACTGATGTTGGCCTCACTCTGTGGAGCGATCCCCTGCTCCAATGCAGCCGTCATAACCACAACTTCTTCTGAATTTTGTGCCGCCATAAATCCTGCCTCAGCAAAGGGGAGACACTGGCTGTTCTGTATCAACTCTGCAACTCTCTGAACTGAAAGAAAAACAGACAGCACTTCAGCCCAAACTGATCAAACACGGGTGTAGCCGAACGACTGTTCCCTACTGCTGATCACTGTTCCCAGATTTCTGTTCCCCAAAATACTGAATCTGATACCCGCGGATAACTGATTCTCAAATTCTGATACCAATGCCCTTAGGCCTGATGCCCCAAACTTGCAAACTGGTATGTACATTCCTGTAGAGATACACTCTAAAAGCACATAGCAAGTAAGAGAGAGCCAAAACACCCCTATGTTGGGGTAGGGTTTCCCTGTCCTATTTTGTCAGGAGCTAGGGTTTCACTATGCACACAGCAGTTCTCAAACAACTTAGCATCGGGTAAGCAACCTGTCCTAATTTGGAATGGTCACTATGGTTCCGAATATGCACTAGGTCGAATGGTCAAAAAGGGTGCCCCGGTAAAACCAGGGTTTGTGCTCCCATACTGTCAGAGCCCAAAGCCGGTCAGCCTTATGGACATGTCTTGACAAGACAAGCCTCCGGCAAACCGTTCAGGAATGGCAGATGGCAAACACGGTGTTCCTAGGCGCACCAATGCACATGCAATGCAAAGAAACACATAAACGAAATAAGAACAGGATATCATGAGTTCGAGTCAAGCTCTCTAAAATCCCCAGCAGAGTCGCCAGAAACTGTAACAGCGCCCGCGTGGGGCCTCGCGCTACAGTTCGGACTCTCGATTTGTGTCACGGTTCTAAATCTGAACCAAAGAGTCCAAATCTGGCAAATCGTTTTGAGAAACAGATTTTTTGAAAAAGTAGTGCCAAACATGGACTGCTTTGCCAGATACAGAGTCGCCACCTAAATATTTTTTATGGGAGAATTTAGGAAACCCTGACTCGGTGCCGAAGGCCACATGTCCGTCATCACCGGAGTTGTCTCGGCTCGGGAGCTTGGGTACGATCGGGGAAGGTCAGCTATGAGCACCCCCTTTCGCCCGGTCCGAAGACCGGCCTCTACTAACCATGATATCCGTTTTTGAAAACTTTACGTGTTCTTATTCCATTTATTAGCCTAGAATTACTATGTTATGCGTACAGCAAACAAGTATAGACTAGATTGCCTAATTTGGAAATAAACATTGCATATCCGTTTGGTTTGAAAATGCTTTGGAATTTGCTACTCGCAAGTAGGCTAAAATACGGATTTCAACGAGTTTTTCCAACTCAAACAACCCAACCTTCACCCACAGGCATTCAAAACAGTTTAACACATAAGCATCTAGCCACATGTTAAGCATGCTGTTATGGTAACATTCACACTCATGCGATATGCTAAAGCGGAAATACTTACATAGTACTCCGTGCCAAAACAAAGAACTTGTTAGCAAACATGCATGATCCAAGTCCATGTGAAGTGCCTAATGCATCGCATACAAAATGTTACTAGGATAGGCTCGGCTATCCTAAACATGTCATGTGAAAATGCACAGTTATCACATATTCAGTTTGGAATTGAAGCATTGATGCAATTAGTGTGATGTACCGAGCCTAATGCATGCAATACAAATGCATGGATGCACACATGCATAGCATAAGGTATGCTAAATTAGACGTGACCTAATACTAACCATCAAAGCAGGTAAGTAAAAGGGAAGAAAGACGTGAGGTTGGAAGACATACACACACTCACGCACACTTATTACAGATTTGCCCTCGCTCGGAGGGACCAAATAAATATTACAAATTAATTAACTACGCAAGCTAATTAATATTACAAATTAACTAATTTAATTAAAGCAAGAAAGCGTCTCGGGAAACGCGCCACCATGCGCAAGCTGCCTCTGTTTTCCTCCCTTTCCTCCTCTGGAGGTTGTCAAAACCTCAGGACTACATCCTTGGACAGAGGGGATCATCATCGGCTAGATGAAATTTCCACCGGCAGTGTTGTATGGCCATCGGCACAAAGTTGAAGCTGTCGGCAGAGAAAATAGTGCCGGTCGGCACATTACACTGCCGGTCGGCAGAGTATTCCTGCAGAACCTGCAACTCACAGCAACAGAGGGCAAAACAAGGCATGGCAGCATATTTCAAGGCATGTATGCACCAACCATGTCTCTTATCATTGTAATGACTCAAAGGGACATGTGCCTCGGTTCTCGGACCACCAATCACGCATTTCCATGCATGATGGCCCAAGGAACCAAGCATGCAACTTTGGTTTCAAATGCATGCAAACCAATCAAACGAATTAGGCCCAATTCCTATCACCAATTCAAGGAACAAGGCATGCATGCAAGATGCAATGCAACCTAGGCATACAAGCTAAGGATGCAACATGGCATGGCAAAACATTTATGCAAGCATACAAGCATGCATATGGCAATACAAATGAGTGCAAAGATGGACTTAAACATGAATTAGGCGACTCTAAAAAGGCCTAAAACAGTAGCCATAATGACCAAAACAAGAAGCCAAAAACACATGCACACATACACATGATGGAAGGCCTACACTTGGGCACAATTTAAACGACCCTCAAGCACACTTAAAAGGGATAAACGAGAGCAACTAGCATGCAACCTAAGCATTTAAATTATGTCATAAAATGATGCCAAATCATATTAAGCAAGACAAGCAAATGCATGTAAGCATGGTCTAAGCACTTGAAGCAAGTCATGAAGCTTTGAAGCATGTTTATCACAACAAACATGGCATGCATTGAACAACCTAAAACAGGTTTTTAGCTCATAACATGAGGCCCAAAAGACCACTTAGATGGTATCTAGATGGCTCAAAGACAAAGGCATGCAAAGGCACCAAAACATGGAGCATTGCAACATATGCTCTCAAAGCATTAAAGAGGCATGCAAGGCAATCAAACGAGCATGGAAATGGGACTGAAATAGCATGTAGGATGATTCCAAATCACCAAAACAATGCAAAGATGGCATGCTACACATGCACATACTTAAGGCCAACAAGCCCAAATACAAAGGAGCTCTATAATGCATGCAAAGATCAACCCAAACGATTATGGACAGAGCTAAAACATGGCAAAATAAGCACATAAACTTCACAAATGCAAGCCTAAAACATGCTACAACAAAGGCTAACAACCTAGACATGTTAAGGCACAAATATGGCATTACAAGGCAACTATGCTAAACATGCATAAGGTTCCAAAACCAACTTGAAATCATGTTATATCATGGATATATAAGCATGAAAAACAAACCAAACATGCTCAACACACACTCAAGCATAGGCTTCTTTAAGAGGCCAAGATGTGCCCTTTTCAAGGACAACAAGGAGAGGGGGTGGCCCTCCCCTTCTTGGGACTTCAAAGCATCATCTTTACCACTGAAATCCCTCAAGATTTCAGTGGTGAAGAGACCTCAAAACCAAAATCCCGGAGCTAGCACAAAATGGCTCAAAATGAGGCCTTTTGGGGCCTAAGGGTGGTCAACACCCCTCAAACAACAAAACACTCTTAATAAACAATAAAGAGGGCTTAAAAATAGAACTTTTTTATGTTATACAATAATCACAAAAACAGCTCTAAGATAGGTATAAGATTGATGCAAGAATGGGGAATAAAGGTGTAAGTTTCTTACCCTTGTAGTCCTCTTCAACAAGGATGCTCCAACTTTGGCTCCAAATCAGTCAAGAAACTCAAGAACAACCCCTTAGAACTCTAATCTTAAGAGGAAGGTGAAACACTAGGTGTTTGTGTGCAATAGTAAGGCACAAAACACCTAGTGTGTAAAATGGGAGGAAAAGAGAGATAGATTGAGTGTATCTAACCCTAACCCTAGAAAACCAGAGCTCTTCTCTGTCTTTCTTCTCTCTAAAATGTCTAAGCCTCTCCTTTTTAAGCCTTAGAGAGAGCCCTCTCTATAAGCCTCTTGTAAAGCTTATTCAACAAGCTTTGCAAGAGGGAGATCCCTCCATACACGTGTATGGAGGGGAGAAAAAGTTATACAGCTGTCCTAAAATATCTGCAGAAGCAGATGAACAGCAATCGGCCGGCAAAAAATGCCATCTTGGCCAAACAAAGTGCCGACCGGCACAAAAAAGTGCTGACCGGCAACAAATAGTGCCGACCGGCAAACTATTTTGCCGGTGGCAGCAAAAACCAGCCGGTGGCATCTAGCCACTGCCGGTGATGGGTGGGGATGGTCTACAAGCCCTACCCTGCCCTTCCAAGGCAAAACACAAGTGTTTGGTGCAAAACCAGACACTAAACGGTCAAGTTCGGAGATCCTGAGACAAGGCGCGCGAGCCGAGGCCTCCGGGAACTCCAAACGAACACAAACAAGGATAATCACCGAGTGTTCAAACAGTGACGTCCAAGTCTTGAGGACGGTCAAAAATGGGGTGTCTACATAATGTCTCCTTGACTGCCTTTCCCCGAACTAGCACTCGGCACAGGAAAAGTCGATCTAGAAAAACTACCCTGAGACTGCGGAGGATTAAAACCCTTCTGTCTCCTACCATCATTCTGACCATCCTGACTCCTCTTGGAGCCCTTCTGCCCTTATTCCTCCTCCTGCATCATGATTTCCATGTGGGCTGCAGCATCAACCATACGCCCATAATCCCGAATCATAGTTCCCCCAACTCTCAGCTTGAGGCCACGCCTCAACTTCTTCTCAAACTCAATACAACGGCGTTCCTCAGATGCCACCAACTCAGGTGCAAACTTGGACAAACTAGTAAATGCAGCCTCAAACTCGGCCACTGAAGAACTCGACTGCTTAAGCTGACAAAACTGGTCTCGCAGCTTCTCCCTGACAGCTGGAGATAAGAACTTCTCCTGGAAAGCATTCACAAAAGCCTTCTACGTACCTCCTATACGCCCCTTAGTAAACTTCCACCACTGACCTGCATCCTCCTTCAACTGGAAAGATGCCAAGGTCACTCTCAACCCCTCGTCTTCGATGCCAAGCATCTCAAACGTCTTCGTTGTCTGTTCGAGCCATTCATCTGCCTTAAGCGGCTCTTTTGGATCACCCACAAATTCATCCGGATTAGACCGGAAGAACTCCCTCTTCAGAAAGGAAGGTCCTGCATCAGCAGCAACAACCTGAGCTTGATTCTCAGCTCTGAGAATGCCTACTGACTCCCTGAATGCTCCTGCTATCTCTCGAGCTAAAGCGCCCATAGCCTGCTGGCCTACTGGCTCGGCCACATTGGCCTGACCAATTCCCTCTTGAACTGCCGGAATCTCCTCTGGCACAGGCACCTCCTGCCTACCCGGCCTACCACGCCTACCACGTCCTCGTCCTCGTCCTCGTCCTGACATCCTAATAAAGGAAACAGAGACATTAGCACATTAATAAATGTGCCGAAGCTAAACACTCACGTCCTAATGCAATGGACAACAATAATACATTCCACGTAAGCACATAATCACATAAGCACCTACGAATTTCATTCCCGGATAATGATAGTCCCAATGCGTTACTATAGTTCCGGTTGGAAGCAGCAGTGATCAAGTGCCTTTCCAACAAGACTACAAGAAACTCAAGGGTCCAATCAACATCCCAGAAACTACATTCCATACCCACATAATCACATAAACATGTTATCACATAAGCATATAACATTATATTGAGTCTCTATCAAACGAGACGAACCCAATGTGATGCTAATCACGTCCCACGTACCCAAAGTATTCAAACCCGATACGCTCTGATACCAAGTTGTCACACCCTCAAAATTTAACCCATTACATATTAATGACATGCATTATTTAAAGAAGACAATTTATTAATTCACTCATCAGAGCATTACTAAATAAAGCATTACATGTAACATTGAATAAAATGCCATACAGGCTTACATCTTTCCAAGCCAACACTTGGATACAAAACAATATGAGTTCTAACTCAAAACAAGAAAAGCCCTAGGCTTGAATGTTTACATGTACTAATGATTAAAGACAATTAACTAAAGGTAGTCTTCTTCAATCCAACAGCCATACCCTCCCAAGCTAAGTCCTTGGAGGTAGTTTATCACCTGAACCTGAAAATGATGTTCCCATAAAGGGTGAGCCACAGCCCAGTAGAAATATACTAAACCACATATAAGCAATGAATAAAGCAATAGCATTCAACAGATGGTTAACCAAAATAATCAATTACTTCATTTTACAGTCCCATGACACTATTGCCAAAGATACGTTTTACTTTCCAATCTTATCAACATGGCTCAGAACCTGGCCAAACTTATAACAGTGAATCACATATATCATATTCACATCCTTCCAATATCAACAAACAAATGAGACTCAAGCTCAAATCAAACACTTCATACTTCCAGATTGATACACATTTTAGTGCTGTATCAATAAAACACTTCTATATAAATAAGCACACATAAAAGTGATGCTAATGGAGTCCATCCCCTATCTCCTCCCAAACAAAATCCGGTTTAGAGGTCCATCCCCTATCTTCCCCTAAACCGTGGAGTACATCCCCTATCTCCTCCCACACACAAAACAATATATGCAAATGCAATGCTCATTCAATGCACATATTTTCTGTATCAATGCCATAGTCAAAATTAATGACTTAACCAATGTGATTAGTTTCAGTTATTCCTAATCCACATGCAATGTCTACAACAATCACGACTATCCTCCACCGATAGCCCAAAACAGTTATTTCTAAACGGAAAATAACTATGTCAACAATTCAATAGACAAATGATTCCAATTACCCAATTATGCTATTTAACCAATGAATTCCCCATTTCCATAAATTTAACTATCTTTTCCCAATTCCATGAATTACTTATACAAATTAATTCAATAAAACAACTAGGGTTTTTCCCAAAATTTACCAAAGTGTCCCCAACATATCAAATTACCAAGGCTTAGAACAAAACCTATAAAATGGAGTAGGAAATCCCTACCTTGAAGAAAACAACACAAATGGTAAAGACCAAGATGAGTGCCCAAATACCAAAGTGCTCCAAATTGCCAAATGTTCAGATTAAATGAAAGCCCTCGACTCCCTCTATCTTTTTAATGAAGGATCTAGGGTAGAAACACACCCTAAGTGGATCAAATCTAAGAAAGAAGGTGAGTAGGGAGAGAGAGAAGTCGGACCTAGGGTTTAGAACCAAAAAGAATAAGAAAAGACTGATCAAAACCCGCTGCTGCGTATATAAACTGGACAGGCTCGCTCGAGCGAAGACTTGGTCGCTCGAGCGACCAGACACAGAGAAACTACGCTCGAGCCAAGGAAGCCTTGCTCGAGCCAACAACTCAAACGCTCGCTCGAGCGAAAGAAAGCTCGATCGAGCGAAGAACTCAAACCCTCAGGTCTGCAACAAGACACACGCTCGAGCGAAGGAACCATTGCTCGAGCGAAGGACGAACTAACTCGCTCGAGCGAAGAAAAACTCGCTCGAGCCAAGAATGCACAGCTACAGGTCCAAATCAAACACAACCTCTCGCTCGAGCGAACAACTCCTCGCTCGAGCGAAGAACCAAAAACCTGGACAGCAACACTAGGTTTCTAAACCCAACCAACCTGAAACAAACCTGCCCAACACATCCTATAATTCCAAATGAGAAAATAAGGGACAACAACAACAATTATACAATGACAGAATCTACGGAACCTAAGTCCGGATACAATAATCAAGTGGGAAAAGACCGGGGTTGCTATATGTATCGCTTACAGCGTCGAATGAAATGGCTGTTTTCGAGAAAAGCTCATACTTATGTATATTTTGTATAAACTGTCACATTACTATCAAATATCGAGCATTCATGATCATAGCTATCTGTAAGTTGTTATTGTTGAGGATCATGTAGAGATCCCTACTGGACTATATGTTCATCCCACATTGTTGAATCTTTTTCAGGTGTTAAGCAGGATGTGTTACAAGATGTGGATCTTCTTACTTGTAGGCCACGGGGCCTCTTTTGTGTTGGCGGAATGCCATATATGAAAATGGGTTACACCTTTTTTTTTTTATTCTTTAATGATGTAAGCCTTCGGGCATTTTATTCAGTATGCTCATGTTGTATTTAATTTGCATTCGGATGAGAGAATTGTCATTTACTTCTATTCATGGGACTGAAGAGTTTATTTCCGCATGTTGTCTCTGAACTTGAATTAACCTAATGAATTTGGTAATGACTTCGAGTAATAAAAAGTGGGGCGTGACATCAGCGGTCTTAATAGTATTCATGTCATGGTGTCTTACAAATTTGGTTTCTGATTTAACATTGAATTTATTAAAGGGGTAGTTACGTTTAGGTCATAATAAGTGAACTTATTGTCTAATAAGTCCTATGAGAAATATTTGTCATAAAAAAGTCACTAATTGTAAGTTTTAGCGACAATTTATAAAAATCATGACCAAAAAAGTCACTAATTGTCCATTTTTAGCGATGTATGTAAAAAATTATCACAAAAAAAAAAAAAATTTAGTGACAATTTTATCAAGACTTATTTTCAATAGGACTTGATGGGAATTAAGTCCAACTATGAGGACCTATTGGTAGTTTACCCTTTATTTTTAAAAAACCTAAATAGAATTATTTTAAAGATCTGTCTGATATGAAACACGGTTCAGGTCTACTAAAAACACAACCAATAATCCATACATATTAATTAACAATAACTAACATCATATCAACAATACCTGAAAACACAGCAAATACATGCGTCTTAATTAACAATAAGTAACATCATATCTACAATAGCTTAAAAACACACAACCAATACATACATATTAATCAAGAAGAAGTAAACATCAGAAAACCAATACTGAAAACACACAACCACTACACATACTAATACTAGAACTATAAAACTAGGTACTTTACAATGATTAACATAGTTATACACCAATGTTAGGAAAGTCCTTCTCTTTAGGTGCAAGAGGAACCTGTTCTGTCTATGTGTCCATTGCCTCATCCATGTCATAAGTTATGTGTCTGCCACGCTTGCTGGTTCAACATCCAATCTCTACAACGGTCTGACATGACCCCTTAAACTATCCTGACATTGATTCCAGTTAGCTTCTACAACGGTCCAGCATGACCTTAAACTGTCCCGGCATTAGTTTCAGCCAGTTCCTACAACGGTCTAACATGACCATAAATTGTCTCCCAGCATTAGCACTGGCCTCTGATATACGTCAAGCACCCTTGCACTCCCGTTTGGATTTTGCAATCTATTTGCCTTTTGTTTTATCTGGTTTTATTTCATGTTTTAGTTTCTCTCTCTAAACTCAAGATATTTATCCTCCTTGAGTTTGAGGGGGGATGTTAATGCATGTATGGTATATATTCCTACATATATTAGGTATTGATTTCCTAGATATATTAGGTATTACGTAGTTAGGTTTCTTATAGGATATTCTTTCTCATAGTTACATTTTTAGTAGGATACTCTTTTTCAACCTATATATACAGGCCTTCTATTGTATAGGATTAATTCGTTCAATACATTCATTATAGCGGTCCCGGTATTTCCTGTTGTTGTTTAACTGTAATCCGGACTCGGTTCCGTAGATTTGTTGTTGTCTTATCCTCTTTCTACCCTTTTCTCTTTGTGTTCGAGCTTTGGGTTATGTTGGGCAAGTAGGGAATAAGTTGGTTGTGTTTTAAAACGTAAAGTCTTTGCCCAGTTTTTGGTCCCTCCGCTCGAGCGGCTCTTTTGACGCTCGAGCAGGACTCTTGTTGTTGCTTGACCGCTCGAGCGGGGGTGTTGGCGCTCGAGCGGGGAAATCACCCATCCAGTATTTCGTCTGCAGTGGTATACGCTCGAGCAGGGGATTGGACGCTCGAGCGGGAGTATGTGTCTTACGCTCAAGCGGGGAGTTTGACGCTCGAGCGGGCATCATGTCTGTAAAAGTTCTGGGAGCGTGCATCCGCCGCTCGAGCGGGGGATTGGATACTCGAGCGGGGATGTTGCCGCTCGAGCGGGGCGACTTTTATATAAAGCTGAGATCCGACCCTTTTGTTCACTTTTCAACATCCTTTCTCTCTCCTACTTTTCCAAAAAGCTGTTTTGAGAGCTCCTCTCACTAAAACCCTAACTTCTCTCTTAGGATTGATCTAGTAGGAGTTGTTTTCTCACCTTGGGCCTTTACAAAAGTTGTGTTGATCGTCAAGGGCTATCTTCTAATCTGAAAATTTCGGGATTTGGAGCATTTCCGTTTCTTCATCTCCTTCGTTGAGTCCCATCATTCGAGGTAGGGATAACCTACTCCATCTTATGAGCTTTGTCTTTGAATTTTAGCATTCTGATATGTTGGGGGTTGTTGAGAAATTTTGAGAAAGTTTGGGCCTTTGTGTAATTTTACAAAAGTTGGAGTTTTAAATATATAAACCTATATGCATGTTAGGCATAGAGAAATGAGATTAATGTTGGAACATTGATGAAAATGGAACCTTAGGGTTGTTTTGTGAATTATGGTAATTTGCCCTAATTGGTTTAATTAATTAATGCATATAATTAATTGAAGAAAGCGAGGAATTGAATTGGGAATGTTGAAATTGGGAAGGTATGGGATTAAAGAGTGTAGACAAATCATTTGTTGCTCACCTAATTGGAATGTTGATATATTATCCATTTGTGCATTTATTTCCTGTTTAGAAATAATTGCTTTGGGCTACCGGTGGAGGGTAGTATTGATTGTTGTAGACAATGCATGATGATTAGGCAAACTAAAACTAATCAATCGGATGTGTCATAGAGTATGGCGGTTGATAGAATACATTAACTTTATGTATTGAGTGATTGTGTATATGACCAATGTGTTTATATGCATTATGTGTAGACAGTTGATAGAATACATTAACTTTATGTATTGATTGATTGCGTAAGTGATTCTGTGTTTACATGCGTTACATTGTGTATAGGACCTTTGTGTTTATATGCATTGTGTAGAGGAGGAGATGGGGGATGTACTCCGCGGTTTAGGGGAAGATGGGGGATGTACCTCTAAACCGGATAGGATTGGGAGAAGATGGGGGATGAACTCCGTAGATACAGCTTATATGCTTGTCTAGAGAAGTGAAGATACAGCTCATATGCTTATCTTTGTGAAGTGTAGATATAGCTCATATGCTTGTCTAGTGAAGTGTGGATACAGCTTATATGCTTATCTGTTGATGTGTAACATGCTTATTTGTTGTGGTATTGATATAGCTCATATGCTTATCTATTGAAATGTTGATATAGCTCATATGCTTATCTATTGAAATGTTGATATAGCTCATATGCTTATCTATTGTAGTAGTGATATAGCTCATAAGCTTATCTATTGAAAGGTTTGTTTGATTTGATATAGCACTAAAATGTATATCATAATCGTTTGTGAAGTATGGAAGTAGTTTATGTGTTATTGATATAACACCAAAATGTGTATCCACCGTGAATTTCGAAAGTGTTCTAGTGATGAACTATAACCTCATCAAATGTTTTGGCCAGAGTACTGAGCCTTGTTTTCAAACTCAAAGTCGAATAAGAAATGAAAGTGAATTGTAATATAAACTTGACTGTCATGGAATTTTAATAAGATATAAGTGGAAGTGTAAGTATTGACCATCTATCAGTTGTTAATCTTTTAGGCGTTGATCATAGTCGGTTTAGTATATTTCTACTGGCTGTGGCTCACCCTTTATGGGAACATCATTTTCAGGTACAGGTAGCACGCCACCGCTGAGGACATAGCTTGGGAGGCTAGGGGCAAACATACTTTTTTTGCCTTATTTTTCCTTTTGATATATTACATGTAAAATTCAAGCCAAGGGCTTAATGTGTAACCGAGTCAATACTCTCTTTTGTAACCAAGCGTTAACTTGGAAAGCTGTAAGCCCGTAGGGCATTTACTTTTGTTGTTAACGTGTAATACTTTTGTAATGAAGTACTCTGATGAATTGAGGAAATGTGGATCTTTTGTATATAAATGTATGTTTGTATTGATGGGTTTAATGTTATTATTTTGAGGGCGTTACATTCATTCAATTCAATACATATTATTTCTCTCTCTCTACTATTCTAACAACCATCATCGAGATAGGGCCGGTGTGATCTGATTCGAGTTCTAGCATATCATAATTGAATTCGAAATCGTCAACAAATTTAGCTGCGTCTTTCTTAATCTGATCTTGGTTGGCCAGGAAAACCATGTTACGATGGTCAGTATTACAATATTTACAACACAACTCAAATAAAATGGCCACAATCAGTATGTTTCTTTTAGATTGAAGTTTTAGGAAATAACCCAGATTTACTATCCGAGCATATCTCCAAAATCTTGATGGAATAGAGCCTTCTTTGTGGCTTGGCCAGTCAAAACTTAAGCATATTCTACCAATTTGTTAGGTTTTTATTCTTGGCAATCCCGTTTGACAAAATTCCTTTCAGTTGTAATTTTGTTCAACTTTTATTTCAGTGAGGCTATGAGTTTTTAGATGCGAATCCAACCCGAATTGTGCCTTGCAGAAATGTTTTAGAAGTTTATTCTTTCATGTTTGGTTCCAAAAATTTGACCTGTTTGCAAAAGTACAGGAAGTTGGGATTTTATGCTCGAGCGAACTTTCCTGTGCTCAAGCAGCCATTCCTGCGCTCGAGCGGAGAATGTGATTCAGTTTTTTATAAATATGTGTCAGTCAGATTTTAGGGTACGACTTCCAGATCTTCTTTGAGGGTGCTAGGGTTTTCCTCTGGGGCTATTTTGCTAGTTTTCTTTGATGTTTAATTGAGTATTTAACTCATGGTTTAAGAAATATACATAAAAGGATTGTTTGTTTATTTTATATAAAAGAGAGAGTTGTTCCTTAGTGGATTCCGTGGAATTTGGGCCTGAAGCTTTGCTGGATTTTGGAGTGGCTCATCGTCGTAGATTTGACATTGGAGTTGTGAATTCAACGTTGGGCAAGACGATTTCGAGATGAAGACCGTGGTGCAAGAGGCATATAGGGGTCGGTTCAATTCGGGTGTGGAGTCGCTAGGTAATTGAGAGTATACTTGTGTAATTCCTTTATGTCTTCTCAGTGATTGTTTTGTGGCTTTTGCCCATGATTTTTTTTATCACAATTGGAGGCGCTCCAATTGTGGTTTTTCCACGTTAAATCGTTGTGTTGATTTGTCTTTGATTGTTTGATTGGGATTGCTATTTACTCATTAAAATTGATACATAATCAAAAATCAATATCTAGGGGATTTCTACATTTTTCAAATCGCATCAACACAATCTTCAGTTTCAGGCATTCGCAACCGTGTCAAAATCTGTGGTGGTGTCATCAGGGTCAATTTATGAATCAATTCAAAAAACATCTAGTATGCACAGACTACAAAAAACATAATTTTTTTTTTTAAGGACATTACTTTTTTTGATTGCTTTTTTATTTGGGAAAATTATATATAAAAAAGTTGTAAAAAATATAATGATTATAAATATTAATAATTAAAATTATTAATTTTTAAAATTTGGCTTGAATGGTAATTTTCTCTTTTTATTTAAATTTTTATTTTTATTTTAGGAATTAAAAAAAGTTATTAACATGTGTTTGAGAGGTTGCTGTGATTAAATTTTTTTTAATGGATAGCAAATTAACTTAATGGGTTTATGATTTTTTTAGTTTTTTTAGAAAAACAAAAAAAAAAAGATTTTTTGGGAAGATGCCAAATGACCCCTATGTATTTAGATTGTTTGGTGCAATTTGATTGTTGTGGCCTCATTTATGTTGGTAATTTGAACTATTTATTTTTTAAGACATGTTGAGAGGAGTACAATTTGTGTCAATGTGGGCTTGTTTTGGTAATTTGAACAACTCATTTTATAAGGCCTATTTGACAGTTTATCAATACAAAAAATAAAATTAATCAAATATTAGTAATCATGTGATCAAATTAAACAACAATGCACAAAAAAAATAGATCACAAAACCTGATTTTAAGAAAAGAAAATTTTTTCCATTTTTTTAAAATATTATTTTGTAATCCAATCATGTGATTATCGATGTTTGATTAATATATTTTTGTTAGAAAAATATGGTTTTATAGACTTATTTTGGGCTAACTTTGAGACCAAATTTGGATGGGGCCCACACACCTTTTAAGGTGGGTCCAAAGAGGTAACGTATTCCTTGCCGCATCGTCGCACAACAAGTCACACAGTGAAGACGGTTCATCAAAACTATTTACGAGTGAATGGGAAGTTGACGTCGTTTTCAGGTTCGTGGAATGGACTATTAAAGAAGTAAAATGTGGGTTTCTTTGTAATGGTTATCCCACTTTGGAAACTTAAGAGAACTTATGTGTGTATATAAGTTCTAGGTGGCAACACTTGGGTTGGGCCCCAAGGGGCACCCCAAGTTTGTAGAAGGGAGGAGTTATGGACAAATTAAACCTTGGCTCAAACCACCACACATGCGTGCCGCTGCCGGGCGCGGGCGTGGGTTGTGGGTCGAGTCGGTTCTAACATTAATTGTTTGGACAAAATTTATTTGAATTTTTTCAAATTCTTGCAAGAAATTATTTGAATTTCAAAATGTATTTAATTCAAATTTGAATTCAAATTTTTTGTCCAAAAATTGTGCCTCTTCCAAGTCTGAATTCCACAACAGATTCAAATTTCCAATAGATTCAAACTACTTTTACAGAGTTAAAACTACCCAGCAGTTACAGGTTCAAAACTGCTGCAGATCTATTCAAATTTGAATTGTATCTGTTCATTCAATTTTCATACATGTTCGGTTCAAAACTGCACCTGTTTGGACAGATCTGAAGGGTCACCTTCTTGCCTATAAATAGAGATCATTTCTAGTAGATTTTCAAATCTACAAAAATTCTTCTCTTCCCGATTTTGCTCTTTGTGTGCATTATTCTTCATACTAGTTCTTAGGGAAATATTCAGAAAGTATAGAACACAGGTTTTGTTCACTGTATAGATTGTTTAGAGTGCTACTACAATCTGTGTAGATCATTGTATCTTGGTATAGATGTCATTCATCCGTAAGCACCGAAACAGGGTGAATTTTTCTTAAGGACATAGTGTCACACACTCGACTTGATCTAATTTTGTACTTGTACATTTCGGTAAATAAATTCTGTAAGTAATTTATTTTTATTTGATTGATTTGTTTTAAGTTATTTTATTTTGCGCAGAAGATTGTTCCAACAATTTTTTGTACGGATAAATTTTTTTTTTAAATATTACAAATTGAAAGGTTTAAATTACTGAAACTCGTTTTAAGTGATCCCACGGCAAGCAAATTGCATGTCTAATTCATAGATGGGTGTTTTTTTTTTTTTTCTAAAGATGTTGGTCTCCTATCTAATTTTGGTTTGTAAGCCCATCATGAACTCTAATTTGATAATTTAAATTGTTCATTTTTAAGTATTTACTTACATTTAGATTATTGTTTAAAAAATTATATTTATCCGATAAGTGTAGACATAATTTTGGCATATTTTTTTTTTATAAGAAACAAATAATAAGATGATTTTAAAAAATACCATTTATTTTTTAAAATATATATAGGAAATTAATCTTTTTCTTTTTATACTAATGACAATAGTAAGAATTCAATCAAAAAATGCTGCTACATTTGCATCAAGAAATCCGGGGATTTTCCTTTTCCTATTTCTGGTCTTTAGTTGATGGGTTAATCTGTGATAGTTGTGTTAGACAATCTTCACTGCATTTAAAAATAAATTCTGTTTGTGTACTTAACAACAAACGGAATACAGAAGAAATAAAGGAAATGAGAGAATTTGTTTGATTACAAAAATCAAACCAGAAAATAAAATAAAATAAATAAAACATATTTTTTATTTTGTTACAAAAACAAAATGAAAATCTGAAATAGGAAAATAATAAAACAGAAAATAAATTAATTACTTACCAAATTAATTTCTTGAACAATTCTTTTGATCAAGCCCAGTGTTTAACACTGTATCCTTAAGACAGATTCGTCCTCTCCACGGTGTTTTCAGAATGTGGACGTCTATCTCCCAAGATAAAATAATCAACAACAAACAATAGCAGCACTACAAATTGTTTGCACAACAAACACACTTTGTGTTTACACTCTTTCTCACAAGAAAATAATGCAGCAAAATGTAGAGAGAAATTGAATAATATTTTGGACGAAAATTGAATGAAAAAACCAAGTGAGGACTAGTCTTTTTATAGATGCAGTGGTACCCTTTCAGTTTGAACTAAACAGGTATCATACCTGTTTGAATAGGTACTGTACTTGTTGGGTTTGAATTGGAAGTGTTTGGGTTCAAATTTGAATTCGGATAGATAGAAACCTGTACAAAATTCCAACCAAATTTTAAAACCAAAAGCAGACAGTTTTTTGTTTTGAATTTAAATTCCAAAATTCAAATTCCAAAAAATTAGAATTTAATTTTAGAAGAATAAAATTCAAATATTTTTGGCCTAAAAAGATAAGTATTGGGCCGGACAAGCCTAACCCAACCTCACACCACGCACCCGCACCCAAGCTGAGCCCACCCGACCGGACGGACGGACGGCGGCGCGTGCATGTGGTTATTTTTGGGTCCAAAGGGTCTAGCCCATTTCGCCCATAACCTCCCTCTCTACAAAACTTGGGTGCCCATTGGGGCCTACCTCAAGTTCCAACTCCAAGCCTTATAAACCCACTCAAAGTTTCCCAGCAAATCAATGTGGGACAAGCCTTTATTCAAACCTTTAGGAAATTTATCCAACAACACCATTTCTATGGAGCTCTCTTTGGCTTCAATTTCCCATTCACCCGATAATGGTTTTGCGCAACCAAATATACCGCGTGAATCACAACGCGGCATAGAACACGTTACTACTTAGACCCGCCAAATTTGGCGCATGGGTCTCACCTAAAAAATAGACCAAAATTGCAGAAAAATCTAATTTCCAAAACCTTTTCTAACAATCCCCCACATGAATGGAATTTGATGACAACGGAAATGCAACAATATGCAGAATTTGTCGAAAGAGTATAAATCGAAATATCTTGCATTAGGATAGGTAGCTTTCGGCCTTGAACCTTCCCTAGTGATAACCTATCGGACTTACTAGCTAACCAATGGACGCGATGCCTTGGATTGTTCAGCCGTTTGTGTAAGCCAAGACAATAGATTTCACACAAAATATCTTCTGACACATCATGGTTCTCACGGTTCTCACGGTTGTGTTTATTTTCGCCTTGAATGCTCCTGGTTGTTTATGAGTGCTTCTAACCGGCCCCAGTTTGACACTCATATAGGTGATTCTTATTGTGAGTATCGCTTGTACATGTCTTAATTTTATGCCTAAATCAAGATATAAGTAATCATTAAAAGCTAAGCTTATCCTTAAACCCCTACATACAACATATGTTGCAAATATCACTCTCACCATAGGAATGGGTAAGGAATTTTAATCCCTTGGTGATTTCTGGCGAGCTACACATAACTTAGTTGTTCTTTTGAACTTAGTTCTTGGGATCTCCATTCATTTAATTAGGGTTACCCTTATGATGACTCTTATGTAACAGGCTTTAACCCCATCCCCTTTGATGAACTATACACTTGCTCTTTAGTCAAACCTTCTGTTAATGGATCCGCAATATTCTCTTCCGATTTTGCATAATCTATTGAGATTATTCCATTTGAGAGAAATTTCCTTATGGTATTATGTTGCCGACGAATATGTCGTGACTTACATTATACATATGATTCTATGCCCTGTCTATTGCAGATTGACTATCACAATGAATGCAGATAGCTGGCACAGGTTTTGGCCACATTGGAATGTCTTCTAAGAAGTGACGAAGCCATTCTGCTTCTTCTCCTGCTTTGTCTAAAGCAATGAACTCGGATTCCATTGTGGATCATGCAATGCATGTTTGTTTCGTGGATTTCTAAGAAACAGCAGCGCCTTCCAGAGTAAAGACATATCCACTAGTGGATTTTGAATCTTTAGTATCCGATATCCAATTGGCATTACAATAACCTTTGAGTACTGTTGGATATCGAGTAAAGTTCAAACCATGATCACGGGTAAATCTTAGATATCTAAGAACCCGAATGATCGCTTTCCAATGGTCTTCTCCAGGGTTACTAGTGTACCTACTCAATTTACATGATTCAATAAGCTATTTCAGGATTAGTACAAGTCATTAGGTACATTAGGCTTCCAATGATTTGGGAGTATTTTAATTGAGACACCGCATCACCTTTATTTTTCAATAAATAAAGACTGATGTCTACAGATGTTCTAGCTACATTCATATCATCCTTGATAAATTTACCAAGAATTTTCTCAATATAATGTGATTGAGATAATGCATATCCGTCAGATGTTTTAATAATTTTCATTCCTAATATTACATCTGTGACCCCTCTATCTTTCATATCAAATCTTTTGTTTAGCATTTGCTTAGTTGATTTGATCATGTTTTGACTGCTTCCAATGATAAGCATGTCATCCACATAAAGACAAATGATGACATAACCTTTGTCAATGTTTTTGACATAGACGCATTTGTCACATTCGTTTATCTTAAACCCATTAGTAAGTATAGTATGATCAAATTTTTCATGTCATTGCTTAGGTCCTTGTTTTAATCCATAAAGAGATTTTACAAGCTGACAAATTTCTTGTCTTGCCCTGGCACTACAACCCCTTCGGGTTGCTTCATATAGATCTCTTCATTTAGATCACTGTTTAAGAAAGCTGTCTTAACATGCATTTGATGTATCTCTAAATTATACAACGCAACTATGGCAATAAGCATGCGGATGGATGTTATTCTTCTCACAGGAGAATATGTGTCAAAATAGTCTAGACCTTCCTTTTGTCTGTAACCTTTTACTATAAGTCTTACTTTATACTTGTCTATTGAACCATCTGCTTTCATTTTTCTCTTGAATATCCACTTATATCCAAGAGGTTTAGAACCAGGTGGAAGATCCACCAATTTCCAAGTATGATTTTGCATAATGGATTCAATTTCGTTATTAACAGCCTCTTTCCACAAAGGTGCTTTAGGACCTGTCATTGCTTCCTTAAAGCTTTGAGGTTCATTTTCTAACAGGTATGTCAGAAAATCTGGACCAAAGGATTTTGATGTTCTTGCTCTCTTACTTCGTCTTGGTTCATCATCAGTTAAATCCTGTTGGTCAAGACCATTACTAGTCTCTTGTGTTTGATTGTCATTAGTCTCTTAACTTTGTGTACAATTATAAGTTCTTTTCTGTGAATTTAATTCCTGTCTTTTCTTGTAAAGAAAGACATGTTCAAAAAACACAGCATTCCTTGACTCTATAATAGTGTTCACATTTATATTAGATATTTCTAATTTATAGGTCAGAAACCGATATGCACTACTATTCTGAGCATAACCAATAAACACACAACCTGCTGTTTTTGGTCCTACCTTAGTCTTTTTCGGAATATGAACTTCAACTTTTGCCAAACACCCCCACACTTTTAAGTATTTGTAGGAAGCTGATCGACCTTTCCACAATTTATAAGGAGTGCTGTTAGTTTTCTTGTGGGGTATTCTGTTAAGAACATAATTAGCTGACAATATTGCTTCCCCCCACAAGTTTTGCGGTAAGCCCGAACTTAATAACATGGCATTCATCATTTCTTTAAGGATTCTATTTTTCCTTTCAGCAATTTTATTTTGCTGTGGAGAATAGGGTGATGTAGTTTGGTGAATAATGCCATGTTGTGCACAAAATTCATTTAATGGTGTATCATATTCACCACTCCTATCACTTCTAACCATTTTAATGGTTTTACCAAGTTGATTTTCAACTTCCGTTTTGTAAAGTTTTAAACATTTCAAGTAAGTATACATAACAATATCTTGTGTAATCATCGATAAATGTTATGAAATACTTTTTTCCTTCTCTAGTTTGAACAAATTTAAGATCGCATACATCAGCATGAATTAATGCTAGAGGTTCGATTTTTCTTTCAACCGATTTAAATGGAGCCTTAGTTAGTTTCGCTTCTACACAAATCTCACATTTGTGATTAGGATCAATTTCAAACTTTGGTATATAATCCAAACCAATTAATTTACATAAAGCATCAAAATTTACATGTCCTAATCTACCATGCCATAAATTTGACTCAAGAATACAAGTAAAAGATGTGTTATTCTCATTAATAGCAAGTTTTGGTACAACCATCATTACATTCAACTAGAAGAGACCATCAGTCATGTATCCCTTATCAACATACATACCACTCTTTGTTAATACAAATTTATCAGACTCAAATACAAGCCTAAAACCATTTTTACTTAACAAAGAACTAGAAACTAAATTGTTTCGGATGTCTGGTACATGTAGTACATTATTGAGGGTAAGTTCCTTCCGTGATATCATCTTCAAGATCACTTTTCCTTGTCCAGCCACAGTAGACGTAGAAGAATTTCCCATGAAAAGTTGTTCACCATTTGCAACCTCATTGTAGGTAGTGAACATCTTCTTGTCCGCATAAATGTGACAAGTTGCTCCAATGTCAACCCACCATTCCTTGGGATTTCCAACCAAATTAGCCTCAGACACCATAACAGAGAGATTGATGTCATTTACCCCGTCAGAGATGTAATCTAATTCTGTCACATTGGCCTGATTGGTGATCTTCTTGCTTATACTTCTGCGATCCTTCTTAGGGCGGCGGCAATCAAAAGCTCGATGTTCGGTCTTGCCACAATTATAGCATTTACCTTTGAACTTTTTATTGCCATTGTTGTCGCCTTGTTTAGGACCATCTCTAGTAAACTTCCTCTTTTTGTTATGTGGTTTATGTACTTGTTCAAGCACATTAGCCTTGGACTCAATGAGATTTTTACCATTCCACTTTTCAGCTTTCCGGTTATCTTCCTCAATTCTTAGTCTTACAATCAATTCATCTAGGGTCATCTCCTTGCATTTATGTTTTAAATAATTTTTGAAATCTTTCCAAGCCGGTGGTAACTTTTCCACTAAAGCATCGACTTGGAAAGACTCGCTAAGGGATATACCTTCAGAATGAATATCATGCAAAATTAATTGAAAATTTTGAACTTTAGAAATTACCGTTTGGGAGTCTACCATAACGAAGTCCATAAATTTACCGACAACAAATTTCTTTGTGCCAGCATCCTCTGTCTGGTATTTTTTCTCCAAAGATTCCCATAATTCTTTTACTATTTTCAGAGGGCTGTAAACATTATACAGCATGTTGTCAAGGCCATTGGGGATATAGTTTTTGCACAAGAAATCAGAATGTTTCCAAGCATCTACGGCGGCAACAACTTGCCGATCACTTTCATCCTCTCTAAGTATTGGAGCCTCTTCATGGAGAAACCAGGCCAAATTTAGAGTTGTAAAATGGAACAGCATTTTCTGCTGCCATCTCTTAAACTCAGTGCCATTAAATTTTTAAGATTTTTCTCCATGATTTATCGGAACTTGAACATGGTTCTGGATAGGGACCAGAGTCGTTGTAGCGATCAGATTTGGAGTACTACTTTCAGCAGCCATAATATCTTATTACAAAAATCAGAAAAAACCAAAACAAAATTATTTTTCTAGTTACTAAAACCAGAAAATAAATTATAACACAAAATAAGTTTATTTTTCTTGTTAATTTTTTGTAACACAAATTAATATTCTGCAATTGTTAATGACACCAGTATATTATTACTAGTTGTCAAAGAAAGTAAACAGTATATTACTACTATTTGTCAAACATTATATTACTGCTATTTGTATTTTTCAACCAGAATATCACTTTGTGAAATCACAGAAAATTAAATACAATGAAGACACCAAAAAATGATCTGTCTTAAGATTGTTGGGCAATCTACACTGTATTTAAAAATAAATTCTATTTGTGTACTTAATAACAAACGGAATACAGAAGAAATAAAGGAAATGAGAGAATTTGTTTGATTACAAAAATGAAACCATAAAATAAAATAAAATAAAATAAAACATATTTTTTATTTTGTTACAAAAACAAAATGAAAATCTGAAATAGGAAAATAATAAAACAGAAAATAAATTAATTACTTACCAAATTAATTTCTTGAACAATTCTTATGATCAAGTCCAGTGTTTAACACTGCATCCTTAAGACAGATTCGTCCTCTCCACGGTGCTTTCAGAATGTGGACGTCTATCTCCCAGGATAAAATAATCAACAACAAACAATAGCAGCACTACAAATTATTTGCACAACAAACACACTTTGTGTTTACACTCTTTCTCACAAGAAAATAATGCAGCAAAATGTAGAGAGAAATTGCATAACATTTTGGACGAAAATTGAATGAAAAAACCAAGTGAGGACTAGTCTATTTATAGATGCAGTGGTACCCTTTCAGTTTGAACTAAACAGGTATCATACCTGTTTGAATAGGTACTGTACCTGTTGGGTTTAAATTGGAACTATTTGGGTTCAAATTTGAATTCGGACAGATAGAAACCTATACAGAATTCCAACCGAATTTTGAAACCAAAACCGGACAGTGTTTTGTTTTGATTTAGAGGTCCATTCCCTATCTTCCCCTAAACCGTGGAGTACATCCCCTATCTCCTCCTACACACACAATGTATATAAACGTAGATCATATACATAGTCAATCAATACATAAAGTTAATGTATTATTCCAACCTCTATATTTGATAGCACACTCAATCGATTAGTTTTAGTTTGCCTAATTATCATGCATTGTCTACAACAATCAAGACTATCCTCCACCGATAGCCCAAAGCAGTTATTTCTAAATAGAAAATAAATGCATCAAATGGATAAAATATCAACATTTCAACTAGGTGAGTGATAAATGATCCAACTACACCCTTTAATCCCTTACATTCCCAATTTCAACATTCTCAATTCAATTTCTCATTTCTCAAAATTAATTTTACAAATTAATTTGTTAATGTAATTAGGGCATTTCCCATAATTAACAAAACAACCCTAAGGTTCTATTTCTATCAATAACCCAACATTTACCTCATTTCTCCATGCTAAACATGCATATAGGTTTATATAAGTAAAAGCCCTTCTTTCGTAAAATTACATAAAGGCCCAAACTTTCTCAAAATTACCCAACAACCCCTGTAGATGTCCCCGAACGCCCCGGGAGGATGAGTCCCCCCCCCCCGTTCTATTCATATTGGGCTCACTACAGTTCAGGACTCTCAAATTGTCACGGTTCTTAATCTGAACCAAAGAGTCCAAATCCGGCAAATCGTTTTGAGAAACAAATTTTTGAAAAGAAGTGTCAAACATGGACTGCTTTGCCAGATACAGAGTCGCCACCTAAATATTTTTTATGGGGTGTAACAAGTCCGCGGGGGACCTCGCTACAGTTCGGACTCGATTTCGTTTCACGGTTCTTAATCTTGAACCAAAGAGTCCAAATCTGGCAAATCGTTTTGAGAAACAGATTTCTTGAAAAGAAGTGCCAAACATGGACTGCTTTGCCAGATACAGAGTCGCCACCTAAATATTTTGAAATGGGAGAATTTAGGAAACCCCGACTCGGTGCCGAAGGCCACATGTCCGTTATCACCGGAGTTGTCTCGGCTCGGGAGCTAGGGTACGATTGGGGAAGGTCAACTATGAGCACCCCCTCTCGCCCGATCCGAAGATCGGCCTCTACTAACCGTGATATCCGTTTTTGAAAACGTTATGTGTTCTTATTCCAGTTATTAGCCTAGAATTACTATATTATGCGCACAGCAAATAAGTATAGACTAGATTGCCTAATTTGGAAATAAGCATTGCATATTCGTTTGTCCTTGAAAAACACTTTGGAATTTGCTACTCGCAAGTAGGCTAAAATACGGATTTCAACGAGTTTTTCCAACTCAAACAACCCAACCTTCACCCACAGGCATCCAAGCAGTTTATCACATAAGCATCTAGTCACATGGTAAGCATGCTGTCATGGCAACACTCACACGCATGCAACATGCTAAAGCGAAAATACTTACATAGTACTCCGTGCCAGAACAATAAACTAGTTAGCAAACATGCATGGTCCTAGTTCATGTTAAATTGACTGATGCAACACATACAAGATGTACTTAGAATAGGCTCGGCTAACCTAAGCATGGCATGTGAAATGCAGTCAATTGATGCACGTATTCAATTTGGAATTGAAGTACAAATGCAGTTAGCATGATGTACCGAGCCCAGTGCATGCAAGACTAATGTATGGATGCACGCATGCATAGCATAAGGTATGCTAAATTGAACATGTCCTATTACTAACCATCAAAGCAGGTAAGTAAAAGGGAAGAAAGAAGTGGGGATTGGAAGACATACATACCACTCACACACACTTATTACAGATTTGCCCTCGCCCGGAGAGACCAAATAAATAATACAAATTAATTAACTACGCAAGCTAATTAAATGTTACAAATTGCCTAATCAGCTAAGCAAATTAACTTAAACTAGGAAAAGCAGTAAACCGCCTCGGGAGAAGAGCTCGATGCAATGCATGCTCGGTCCCGCTCGGAAATGCACCGCCATGCATAGGTTGCCTCTGTTTTCCTTGATTTACTCCTCTGGAGGCTGCCAAAACCTCAGGATTGCTTCTTTGGACATTAAGGAGTGCCACCGGCTGAATAGGATTGCCACCGGCAGTGTGGTGTAGTCACCGGCACAAAATGAATCCATCGGCTGGTGATTCACTGGTGGTCGGCAATATATGATGTCGGTCGGCAAAGAATGCCTGCAGAACCTGCAACTCACAGCAACAGAGGACAGAACTTGCATGGCAATACAATTCAAGCAATGTATGCATCAATCATGTCCCCTATCATGTTTGTGACTCAAAAGGGCATGTGTCTCGATTCTCAGACCACCAATCACGCATTTCCATGCATGATGGCCCAAGTAATCAAGTGTGCAACTTTCATGTCAAATGAAGTGCAAACCAAACAAACAAACCAAGGCCCAATTCCTATCATCAAGTCAAGGAACAAGGCATGCATGCAAGATGCAATGCAACCTAGGCATGCAAACTAAGGATGCAACATGACATGGCAAGACACTTATGCAAGCATACAAGCAAACATGAGGCAATGCAAATGGATAAAAAGATGGACTTATACATGATTTAGGCAACTCTAAATAGGCCTAAAACAGTGGCCAAAATGACCAAAATAAGGGACTAAATACACATACACACATGCACATGTTAAAGGGCCAATGCTTAGGCACAAAAGAAGGACTCTCAAGCACACTTGAAAGGGGATATCATGGACAATTAGCATGCGACATAAGCTCTAAAAATCATGCTAAGATGGTGTCAAACCAAGCAAACAAAATAGACCAAGCATGCAATAATGGCCCAAGTGCTTGAAGCAAGTCAAAGGGACTTGAACCATGGCTAAGCCAACCAAGCCTCACGAGGCTAAGAAGGCTTAAGATAGGTTCAAGATAGACCTAGACTATGCAAAGGGGATTCTTAGATGGCATCTAAGTGGCTCAAATTCAAAGGCATGTGCAATGTCCAAAATATGGAGCATACTACACAAGCTTTTAAAGCATTAAAGATACATCCAAGGTAAACATATAGGCATGCAAATGGGACTGAAATGACATGGTGGATGGTTCCAAATCACCAAATCAATGCAAAAATGTCATGCTATACATTCACACGCTTAAGGCCAACAAGCCGGAATGCAAAGGGGCTATACTAATCATGCCAAATCCGACCCAAACAACCTAGGACAGACCTTAAACATGGAAAAATATGCACAAAAGATTCACAAGACTAAGCCTAAAACATGCTTGAACAAAGGCTAACAACCTAAGGCATATTAAGGCGATAACAAGGCATTACATGGTAGGTATGCTAAGCATGCATGGTGTACCAAAACCAACATACAACAAGGTTATATCATGGCATAATAAGCATGGAAAACAGCCAAGACATGATCAACATGAAGCTTAGCTAGATGCTCCCTTAAGAGGCCAAAAATGGTCCATTTCAAGGACAACAAGGAGAGGGGATGGCCCTCCCCTTTTGGAGACTTCAAGGCACCATCTTCACCACTGAAATCCCTCAAGATTTCAGTGGTGAAGAGGCCCAAACACCAAAGTCTCGAAACTCACTCAAAATGGCTCAAAATGGGGCCTTTCAAGGCCTAGGAGGGGTCAAACACCTCCAAACCACAAAACACTCTTAATAAACAATCAAGAGGGCTAAAAAATAGAACTTTTTTTGTATTATACACTAAGCACAAAAATAGTTCAAAGGTAGGTAAAAATACAATGCAAAAATGGGGAATAAAAAGGAAGTTTCTCACCCTTGTAGACCACCTTCACAAATGATGCTCCAATGGCCCTCCTTGGCTTGAATCCAACACCAAAACACCAAAATAAGCCCCTTAGAACCTTAGGAGCCAAAGGAAGGTGAAACACTAAGTGTTTGTGTGCAATAGTATGGACTAAAACACCTAGAACACAAAGAGAGAAAAAGAGAGATAGGAGATATGTATGAACCCTAACCCTACAACCAGAGCTTCTCTCTGTGTTTCTCTCCCTAAAAATGTCTAAAGTCTCTCACCCTAAACAAAGGAGACAAGGGCTCCTCTTATAGAGCTTCTTGTCTTGTAAAGCTTACAAGACAAGCTTCTAAAGAGGGAGATCCCTCCATACACGTGTATGGAGGGGAGCCAAATGCAAGACAGCTGTGACAAAATATCTGCAAAAGCAGATGCACAGTAGTCGGCTGGCCAAAGATGCCATTTTGGCAAAAGGGAGTGCCGACCGGCAATAAATAGTGCCGACCGGCAATATACATTGCCGGTGGCAGCAAAAACCAGCCGGTGGCCTCTGTCTATGACCGGTGGTGTGTGGGGATGCCTCACAAGGCATTCCCTGCCCTTCCAAGGCAAAATGCAAGTGTTTGGTGCAAAACCAGACACTAAACAGTCGAATTCGGAGATCCTGAGGCAAGGCACGTAGCCGAGACCTCCGGGAACTCCAAATGAACACAAACATGGATGATCACCGGGTGTTCAAACGGTGACGTCCAAGTCTTGAGGACGGTCAAAAATGGGGTGTCTACATGGGGGAATTTAGGAAACCCTGACTCGGTGCCAAAGGCCACGTGTCCGTCATCACCAAAGTTGCCTCGGCTCGGGAGCTTGGGTACGATTGGGGAAGGTCAGCTATGAGCACCCCCTCTTGCCCGATCCGAAGATTGGCCTCTACTAACCGTGATATCCGTTTTTGAAAACATTATGTGTTCTTATTCCGGTCATTAGCCTAGATTTACTATGTTATGCGCACAGCAAACACGTATAGACCAAATCGCCTAAATTGGAACAAAACATTGCATATCCGTTTGCTTGGAAAACGCCTTGGAATTTGCTACTCACAAGTAGGCTAAAATACGGATTTCAACGAGTTATCCCAACTCAAACAATCCAACCTCCACCCACAGGCATTCAAGCAGTTCATCAAATAAGCATCTAGCCTCATGGTAATCATGCTATCATGTTAACGTTCACACTCATGTGAGATGCTAAAGCATAAAGAGCTCACCTAGTACTCCGTGCCAAAACAAAAACATGTTAGCAATCATGCATGATCCAAGTCTATGTTTAAATGCCTAATGCAACATATACGGAATGTCACTAGAGTAGGCTTGGCTAGTCTATAAATGACATGTGAAAATGCACAAGTAGTATGTATTCAAGTTAGATTTGAAATACTTATGCAGTTAGTATGATGCGCCGAGCCTGGGGCATGCAAAACTAATGAATGATGCACACATGCATAGCATAAGGTATGCTAAAGTAAACATGTCTTAATACTAACCATCAAAGCAGGTAAGTAAAAGGGAGAAAGAAGTGGGGGTTGGAAAACATGCACACACGCACCCACACTTATTACAAATTCACCCTCGCTCGGAGGGACCAAAAGAATAATACAAATTAATTAACCTACAAGCTGATTAATTATTACAGACCACCTAATTAATTAAGCAAATTAACTAAGCTAAGAAAGCAGTAAAGGCCTCGGGAAGAGGATCCAATGCGCGCGTGCTCGGGTTTGCTCGGAAATCCAACGCCATGCACAAGTTTGCCTCTGCTTTGACTGTTCTGCTTCTCTAAAAATTGCACAACTCCCAAAGGTTGCTTCTCTGAGTGTTGTGGAACATCATCGGCTGAGTGGGATCATCACCGGCCATTTTGAAGTGGTCATCGACCATCCATTTAGCTCTCGGCCAAATATATTTGGTCGGTCGGCAGTACATATGGCCGGCCGGCCAAAACTTCCTGCAGAAACCTATTTGACAGCAGCAGAGGGCAAGCAAGGCATGGCAATGTATTTCAAGCAAATGTATGCACCAACATATCCCCTATCATGTTTATGACTCAAAGGGACACGGTTCTCGATTCTCGGACCATCAATCGCGTATTTCAATGCATGATGGCCCAAGAAACCAAGTATGCACTTTGATTTTAAATGAAATGCAATGCAAATAAGCAAACAAAGGGGCTTTCAACCTCTATCATGGCTTGATCAAGAGGTGAAAGATGCATGCAAATGCAATGCAACCTAAGTATGTTAACTAGGCATGCAACATGAGCATATGGGAAGCATGCAAGGCATATAACAAGCATGCAAGTTAAATGAGCATACAAGGCACAATGTCAACACACAAGCATGCAAAACATATGGCATGTTAAGCAACCAAAACAAGGAAGAGAATACGTGCCAAATGCAACATCATTTCAACATGCAACAACATGTCATAAGCTAAGCATGCAACAACATGCCAAAGGGTGGACTTAAACTAAATTAGGCAGCCCTTAAACAAGCCTAAAACAGTGGCCAATGCTATGGAAATGATAACCAATACACACACACACATGCATGCAAATGGGCTAACACTTGAACATCAAATAAGCAACCTTTATGCACACTTAAAGGAAGACAAACATGGGCATATGGCATGTATCATAAGCTCTGAAATTGCATGAAAGAGAGGTGCCAAACCAAGTAATCAAAACAAGCAAAGCATGCAATAATGGTCCAAGTACTTAAGGCAAGCTAAGGAGGTATTGAACTGCCCTTAGCAAAACCAAACATGGCATGAATTAAATGATCAAAACAGAGTTTTAACATATTAAAACAAAGCCTAAAGACCACTTAGATGGCATCTAAATGACTTAAATTCAAGGGCATGCACAATGACCAAACATGGAGCATAAGGCACAACCTCATAAGGCATTAAAGAGGCATCAAAGGAAAGCATACAAGCATGTCATGAGGACTGAAATGATGCTATAAGTAGTATCAAACCACTGAAACAAGGCAAGTAAAGCATGCCACATACTCACACACCTAAGGCTAACAAGCCAAAATGCAAGGTAGCTATACTAAGCATGTGATGGTCGACCAAAACAACCAAAAACAAAGCTTAAGCATGCTAAAATCAACACAAAAGCTTCACAAAGCTTGGCCAAAATCATGCTAAAATAAGGGTAAAAAAACCTAAAGCATGTTAAGGCCTAAACATGGCATTACAAGGCATGTATGCTAAGCAAGCATGGTGTACCTAAAACAACTGAAAACAGAGCTATATTATGACATAATAAGCACGAAAATCAGTTAAGGCATGGTCAGCACACACTTAAACTAGATGCTCCCTCAAGAGGCAAAAATAGCCCTTTTCAAGGACAACAAGGAGAGGGGGTCGCCCTCTCCTTCCTAGGACATCAAGGCACCATCCTCACCTCTGAAATCCCTCAAGATTTCAGTGGTGAGGAGGCCCAAACACCATGGTCCCGGAGCTCAACCAAAATGACACAAAACAAAGGCCAAACAAGCCTTAAGAGGGGTCAAACAACCCCAAAGCTTAAAGCACCCTTAACAAACTATTTAGAGCAGACAAAAATGAGACTTTTATATGTTATATGCTAAGCTCAAAAAAGGATGCAAGATAGGCTAAAAAGCTTTGCAAAAATGGGGTAAAAAGGGACAAAAGTCTTACCCTTGTAGGCCTTCTTCAAGAACAATGTTCCAGCAGCTCTTTTGGTTCCAAACCAGTCCAAAAGCTTCATGGAAACACCTCTGGTAGCTCAGCCACTAAGAAAAGGTGTGATGGTGGGTGTTTGTGCACAAAAGTAAGACTAAAACACACACTAAAAATAAGAGAGAGAGAGATATATAGAGATGGGGGATATATGTAAACCCTAACCCTAAAGCTCAAGCTCTAAAAAAAGTTGTCTCTAAGTTGTCTCTCTCCTTCTCCCTTTGTTCTTATTATTTTTCTTTCTTTTTTGTCTTTTTTTTCTTTTTTGAGAGAGAGCTTGATTGATATAGATATCTATCAATCTGCAGCTCCTCAGAACACCCACGTTCAGGTATGGGCTGGGGTATGGCCTAGAATGACAGCTGCCAGCTGTCTACAGAGATATCTGTTGAAAACCACACTTGGCCGGCCAGCCATCAAAGTGGCCGACCGGCAGTCAAACTGGTCGGCCGGCCATCACATTTGGCCGATGGCAACAAAACACAGCTGGTGGCCTCAAGCCATGGCCGGTGGAATGTGGGGATGTCCCAAAAGCCATTTCCTGCCCTCCAAAGCAAAAACACAAGTGTTTGGTGTAAAACCAGACACAAAACGATCGAGAGTAGCCGAGGCCTCCGAGAACTCAAGACGAACACAAACAAAGATGATCACCGAGTGTTCAAACGGTGACGTCCAAGTCTTGACGACGGTCAAAAATGGGGTGTCTACAGTTGCCCCTCTTTGACAGAACTCGAAAGTCATAAGAATGACGGGAGTGAATGTCAAAGCCTACGGACGACCCATTTTTGACAAGGCCGAAGACTTAGACAAGCATACAAGCTACAAACAAAGATATGCGCCCGAAGGCAGGGGCAAAATGCAACTGACAATGCAAGGAGCTGAGCATAACCTATGATCATGCAAAGAAAGTTGTAACGAAGCATAACATGCGACAGTTTTAAGCTGACATACACCAAACTACACGACAATGCAGAAAGGATGTAAGAGAATTATGTAATTCTCGATACGTCTCACTCGGAGAATACAATACTGTAGACACCCCATTTTTGACCGTCCTCAAGACTTGGACGTCACCGTTTGAACACTCGGTGATTATCCATGTTTGTGTTCGTTTGGAGTTCCCGGAGGTCTCGGCTCGCGCGCCCCGCCTCAGGATCCCCGAACTCGACCGTTTAGTGTCTGGTTTTGCACCAAACACTTGCATCTTGCCTTTGAGAGGCAGGTTGGGGCTTGTAGACCATCCCCACCCATCACCGGCAGTGGCTAGATGCCACCGGCTGGTTTTTGCTGCCACCGGCAATTTAGTTTGCCGGTCGGCACTATTTGTTGCCGGTCAGCACTTTTTTGTGCCGGTCGGCACTTTGTTTGGCCAAGATGGCATTTTTTGCCGGCCGATTGCTGTTCATCTGCTTTTGTAGATATTTTAGGACAGCTGTATTGATTTTGCTCCCCTCTATACACGTGTATGGAGGGATCTCCCTCTTGCAAAGCTTGTCTTGTAAGCTTTACAAGAGGCATATAGAGAGGAACTCTCTCTAAGGCAAGAGAGAGGCTTTAGACATTTTAGAGAGAGGAAAATACAGAGGAGAGCTCTGGTTTTCTAGGGTTAGGGTTAGATACACTCACCTATCTCTCTTTCCCTCTCATTTTGCACACTAGGTGTTTTGTGTCTCACTATTGCACACAAACACCTAGTGTTTCACCTTCCTCTTGGAGCTGAGGTTCTAAAGAGTGTGTTTTGAAGTTTTTGTCTTGGATTCAAGCTCAAGGAGGCCATTGGAGCATCTTTGTTGAAGAAGGCATCAAGGGTGAGATTCTAGTCCTTTTTTTCCCCATTCTTGCATCAATTTTCTACTAGTCTTAGAGCTGTTTTTGTGATTATTGTATAACATAAAAAAGTTCTATTTTTAAGCCCTCTTTATTGTTTATTAAGAGTGTTTTGTTGTTTGAGGGGTGTTGACCACCCTTAGGCCTCAAAAGGCCTCATTTTGAGCCATTTTGTGCTAGCTCCGGGATTTTGGTGTTGAGGTCTCTTCACCACTGAAATCTTGAGGGATTTCAGTGGTGAAGATGATGCTTTGAAGTCCTAAGAAGGAGAGGGCCACCCCCTCTCCTTGTTGTCCCTGAAAAGGGCATATTTTGGCCTCTCAAGGAAGCCTATGCTTGAGTGTGTGTTGAGCATGTTTGATTTGTTTTTCATGCTTATATATCCATAATATAACATGATTTCAAGTTGGTTTTGGAACTTCATGCATGTTTAGCATAGTTGCCATGTAATGCCTTATTTGTGCCTTAACATGTTCTAGGTTGTTAGCCTTGATTGGAGCATGTTTTAGGCTTGTATTTGTGAAGTTTATGTGCTTATTTTGCCATGTTTTAGCTCTGTCCATAATCGTTTGGGTTGATCTTTGCATGCATTATATAGCTCTTTTGTATTTGGGCTTGTTGGCCTTAAGTATGTGCATGTGTAGCATGCCATCTTTGCATTGTTTTGGTGATTTGGAATCATCCTACATGCTATTTCAGTCCCATTTCCATGCTTGTTTGATTGCCTCGCATGCCTCTTTAATGCTTTGAAAGCATGTGTTGCAATGCTCCATGTTTTGGCCATGATGTATGCCTTTGTATTTGGGCCACTTAGATGCCATCTAAGTAGTCCTTTAGCTTTGTTTTAACATGCTAAACCCCTGTTTTTGGTTGCTTAATGCATGCCTTGTTTGGTCTTGTTAAGTATGCTCAATGCCACTTTGGTTTACTTTGAACACTTAGGCCATTTGTCGCATGCTTGACTTGATTTATAACTTGATTTGGCATCATTTTATAGCATGATTTTAGGGCTCATGTTGCATGCTAATTGTCCATGTTCCCTCCTTTCAAGTGTGCTTGAATGTTGCTTATTTTGTGCTTAAGTGTTGGTCCTTATGTGCATGTGTGTGTGCATGCCATTTAGCTCTCACTCTTTAGCACTTATGGCCATTGTTTTAGGCCTATTTTAGAGTTGCCTAATTCATGTTTAAGTCCATCTTTGCACTCATTTGTATTGCCATATGCATGCTTGTATGCTTGCATAAGTGTTTTGCCATGCCATGTTGCATCCTTAGCTTGTATGCCTAGGTTGCATTGCATCTTGCATGCATGCCTTGTTCCTTGAATTGGTGATAGGAATTGGGCCTAATTTGTTTGATTGGTTTGCATGCATTTGAAATCAAAGTTGCATACTTGGTTCCTTGGGCCATCATGCATGGAAATGCGTGATTGGTGGCCCGAGAACCGAGGCACGTGTCCCTTTCAGTCATTACAATGATAAGAGACATGTTTGGTGCATACATGCCTTGAATTGTGCTGTCATGCCTTGTTTTGCCCTCTGTTGCTGTGAGTTGCAGGTTCTGCAGGAATACTCTGCCGACCGGCAGTGTAATGTGCCGACCGGCACAATTTTCTCTGCCGACAGACCCTATTTTGTGCCGATGGCCATACTACACTGCCGGTGGAAGTTTCATCTAGCCGGTGGTGATCTCCTCTGTCCAAGGATGTAGTCCTGAGGTTTTGACAACCTCCAGAGGAGGAAAGGGAGGAAAATAGAGGCAGCTTGCGCATGGTGGCACGCTTCCCGAGACGTTTTCCTGCTTTAATTAATTTATTTAATTTGTTAATTAAATTAGTTAATTTGTAATATTAATTAGCTAGTGCAGTTAATTAATTTGTATTATTTTGGTCCCTCCGAGCGAGGGCAAATCTGTAATAAGTGTGCGTGAGTGTGTGTATGTCTTCCAACCTCACGTCTTTCTTCCCTTTTATTTACCTGTTTACGATGGTAGATTAGGGCACGTTTAATTTAGCATACCTCATGCTATGCATGCGTGCATCCATGCATTCGTATTACATGCATTAGGCTCGGTACATCACGCTAACTGCATCAGTACTTCAATTCAAAAATTGACTATGTGATAGTTGATCGCATTTCATATGCCATTTTAGGGTTAGCCGAGCCTGTTTAGATTGCATCTTTGCATGTGTTGCATTAGCCATTTTTAACATGGACTTGGATCATGCATGTTTGCTAACAAGTTTTTTTGTTTTGGCACGGAGTACTATGTAAGTATTTCCGCTTTAGCATATCGCATGAGTGTGAATGTTACCATGACAGCATGCTTAACATGTGGCTAGATGTTTATGTGTTAAACTGTTTTGAATGCCTGTGGGTGAAGGTTGGATTGTTTGAGTTGGAAAGACTCGTTGAAATCCGCATTTTAGCCTACTTGCGAGTAGCAAATTCCAAAGCATTTTTGAAATGAACGGATATGCAATGTTTCTTTCCAAATTAGGCAATCTAGTCTATACTTGTTTGCTGCGCGCATAACATAGTAATTCTAGGCTAATAAATGGAATAAGAACACGTAAAGTTTTTAAAAACGGATATCACGGTTAGTAGAGGCCGGTCTTCGGACCGGGCGAAAGGGGGTGCTCATAGCTGACCTTCCCCGATCGTACCCAAGCTCCCGAGCCGAGACAACTCCGGTGATGACGGACATGTGGCCTTCGGCACCGAGTCAGGGTTTCCTAAATTTCCCCATTTTAAAAATATTTAGGTGGCGACTCTGTATCTGGCAAAGCAGTCCATGTTTGGCACTACTTTTTCAACAAAATCTGTTTTCTCAAACGATTTGCCAGATTTGGACTCTTTGGTTCAGATTAAGAACCGTGACACAAATCAAGTCCGAACTGTAGCACGAGGTCCCACGCGGGCGCTGTTACAGTTTCTGGCGACTCTGCTGGCGATTTTTAGAGAGTTTGACTCGAACTCATGATATCCTGTTTTGACTTCATTTATGTGTTTCTTTGCATTGCATGTGCATTGGTGCGCCTAGGAACACAGTGTTTGCCATCTGCCATTCCTGAACGGTTTGCCGGAGGCTTGTCTTGTCAAGGCATGTCCATAAGGCTGACCGGCTATGGGCTCTGACAGTATGGGAACACAAACCCCGGTTTTACCAGGGCACCCCTTTTTGACCATTCGACCTAGTGCATATTCGGATCCATAGTGACCATTCCAAACTAGGACAGGTTGCTTACCCGATGCTAAGTTTTTTGAAACCGCTGTGTGCGTAGTGAAATCCTAGCTCCTGACAAAATAGGACAGGGAAACCCTACCCCAACATAGGGGTGTTTTGCTCTCTTTATTTGCTATGTGCTTTTAGAGTGCTGCTCCACAGGAATGCACATGTCAGTTTGCAAGTCAGAGTATCTAACCTGGGGACACCAGTATCAGTATCAGTTGTGAGAATCAGTTATCCGCGGGTATCAGATTCAGTATTTTGGGAACAGTGATTTTTGGGAACAGTGATCAGCAGTAGGGTACAGTTGTTTGGCTACACCCGTGATTGATCAGTTTGGGCTGAAATACTGTCTGTTTTTCTTTCAAGGTTCAGAGAGTTGCAGAGTTGATACAGAACAGCCAGTGTCTCCCCTTTGCCGAGGCAAGATTTATGGCGACACAAAGTTCAGAAGAAATTGTGGTTATGACAGCCGCACCGGAGCAGGGAACCACTCCGCAGAGTGAGGCCAGCATCAATATGTCACACCCGCCCAGGATGCCCGTTGTGCACCCGGTTTGGGCTCCCCAGTTATACCAGGCTCGTGAGCCCACCACCTTCGAATTGATGGGGATGATAGGCGATCTCCAAAGGTCTGTGGCAGACCTCGCCTATGGAATGTCGGCTTCACCGCCAGCGGTGCCGTACGCCGGGAATTTTGTACCACAAGAGCCCCCGCTACTGGGGCGGATTGTGATAGAGCTCAGCCAGCCAGAGGTGGCTTCCGGCTATAGCTACGACATGTCAGCACCAACCCAGACCCTCGATCAGGCTGAGGCCAAAGGAAAGGACAAGGCAAAGGTAGACGCCGACCCTATTGAGCAACTGCTGTGGGCAGTCGAGGCTTTGAAGGCCAGAGGGATGAACAAGCAACAAACGTCTGCAATAGTGACCAAAGCTGTAGATGATGCTTTCCCCGCTCCAATCAAAGGCAGTTCAAGCCAGACAGAAAACCGGGATGGGCCCCGTCATGCCCAGACAATTCCAGTAGCTCCCAACCCTGTACTGGGGAAGGTTCAAAAAGCCAAGGCAGCGCCGGCTGATCCTTTCGCCAGCGCATCTGGCAAGAATCCTCAAAATACAAAGTACCTGCCCCGAGGGCGCAGGGTCTTTCACGACCTCCACATGCCTTTGTCTAGGGCATTGTTAATATTGGCAAAGAACGGGCATCTTAAGCCTTTGGAGCCCCGGCCACTCCCGAAGAATCTCCCCGCCACTCATGATGCTACCTTGTACTGCGCGTACCATCAACAGTCCGATCACAGTACCGATGGATGTTCCCGCCTTCGTCATGAAGTGCAGGATTTGATTGATAACAAGGTTATCCTACCACCCACCTCAGGCAAGCCCGTCACCACTCAGTTGTTGGATTTCGAGGGCTCAAATACTGCGAGTATGTAAAGTGAACCGCCTGCGGGCAACATTTGGTACATTTTTGGATGAAGCGTCTGGCACGCATTTTTGAGCATCGGTGAAACCGAGTTCTGTAAATCTTGGCTTAGATGTCGAGTCAGTCTCTTGTTTTGAGTCTGTCTCTTTGCCTTGAGTCAGTCTTTTTTTGCTTAAGGGGCTGTCTGGTTGTATCGAGTCAGTCCCCGTTGTATATAATACCTGGTGATTCTGGGGTTGTTGTCCCGAACACCGTTTTGTTTTGTAATTATCTGTTTTGTTTTGAGTCTGTTTCTGCCGAGGGGCCAGTTGCACCAACAAAGCCGATTGAAACAGCTGTTGCTATCTCAAACTTCATGCTTGCTTTCAGCATAAGTGCCGGAGAATTTGATTGGGCTGACAGTACATCTCGCCTGCTCTCCTGTGTGCCAAACTCGTTGCATTAACCTAAGTTTTCCAAAAAACAAACTTTTTGAACACTGCGGTGATGAAAACGAAGAGGAAGGAATTCCTCGGGTTTTGTAAAATTTTTGATCATTTTGAGAGAAAGAGAGGCGTGCTAAGTCTTTTTATGAATAAAGCCATGCTTGTCGGCATGAGTACTGAGAAGGACCCTGGCCTGATCCAGATTGGTTCCACACTATCTTCGGCGCGAGCGATTCGTCGCCTTCTTAAAAACTTTCAAAAACAAATGTTTTACGCGGCCCTGCGAAGGCCTGTGTGGAATCGCTCTTGGGATTGCGCAGCCTAGGATCGCTCTCAGCCTCAAGATTTAACCTTTTTTTTTTTCGACTTTGAACCCTTTCAGAATGTTCAGAAAGCTCAACGGACAAACGCCATGAAAGGCCCGTGTGGCCAGTTTTGAGGTAGCCTTCTATCAAGAAGCATCAAGGCCGAATCAGAAGGAGTAGATCTCGCCGAGAGAAGCTCGTAGAGTAACCCTGATGGATTCTCCGCAAATCAGTGCAACAGCCGCTCTCCTAGACACAGAGAGGCTTCAATTTCAAGAAACCATTTGGCATGGACTTGCTACACTTTTACCCTTTGAGAGGCTCGCTGGGCCGAAAACCCGGAAGGGCGGTCCAGGCAAAAGTTAGAGCAAGAGAAAAATACAAAAAGAAAGATTGAAAAGAAAAGAAAAAGAAAAAAAAAGAGAAAAAAGGAAAGAAGAAAAGGAAAAAAAAGAAAAAAGAAAGAAGAAATAGAAAATGAAAAGAAGCTCGCAAGGTCGAAAACCCGCATTGGGCGCCTTGGCAAAAATGAGAGCCAAAAAAGGTGAAGGTTAAAATACCCGAGTGGACCTTAACCGGAACTACGTAAGGCTTGATTCCCATGTTTGGGATACGTAGGCAACTTCATCATGAAGTCCAGCCCCCAACGCTTTCATAGCGTCTCAGTCCATGCAATGGTTTCGATTTCATCCCAAGGTCCAGTTGCCGACAGCTTCCAAGGTGACTGTGTCCATATATTTGTTGTGACCGTCTTCGTCATCGCTGTGTCCAAGAGATCAACCACCGCCAATGAAGACTGTCTACGGATTGCTGCGGCACCATCCCAAACAAGGGGCAACTTTCCGTTGCCACCACCCGCCGCGAGCCGCCATTCAAACTAGGGGCAACTTTCCGTTGCCTCCCACCCTCCTTCAAACCAGGGGCAATTTTCCATTGCCTCCGATCCGAGGTTGCGCATCTCGAAGGGTAAGTTTCATGCTTGTTGAGCATCAGCTGTTTGAAAAATAGTTTTTGAAAATTTTTACTGAGGTTGACTATTTTCTCGAAAACTATCTCATTTTCCAAAACTGGACCATTGTCTTGAACCCAAAAAGGAAAATTTTCAGTGCTTGCAGCCTGACTTGCATGCTTTTCAAATCAAAAATCGAACAAGTACGTTAATCCGACTCTCGTTTTGATCAAAACCGTTTTAGTAGAAAGCAAAAACGAAAAAATGGTTAAAATGATGAACTAGGGGCACAGTTGAGTCAGGCGCTCTCTTTCCCCCGTCATCAACGTACTTGCCAGAAGAGCACTCTGCCTGCCGGAAGAATAGCTGTGAGCTAACGGCATCGGGCGTGAACCCACACCTTGCTATTTATCCATCAATCACCCCGGGGAGGGATGAAAAATGAGAGAATGAAGAATAGAGAGGTGTGAGTTGAGAGAAAAGAGAGGAAAAGGGTTTTGAGAGAAAATCCGAGCTTGAGAGTTGAGTGATGTGAGGATCACAAATGAGAAAGGGTGGGAAACAATACCCAGATTGAACTGGCTCCTCGTGGTCCGAGGTCCCCCATCTTCGTTTACGCGTCTGTGTGTCGTGTCTCTTTCATTTGACGGTCTCGTCTTTTGTTTTGAGTCTCTCCCGAGCGTGTCTCGTTGTGTTTAGGTCGTGTACCTTTATATTTGAGTCCTCCCCGCTGTGTTCGGTGGTAGGCTCGATATCCCGGTTTGAAAAACCCTCATTTGATTTCAAAAATCATTTATGCTCAGGATGCTGTGCCATTCTCTACATTCGAGCGTATTTCGACTCCAACCGGTTCCGTCTTTGAGCTCCGCCTTGTCAGATTGGGCCGTTTGTTCAGAGTTTGCTGTGTGTAGAATGAACCGAATGCTGTGTTTTGGGCTGTATGCAGATCAATCCCCAACAGAGTAAGGGCTGTGTGTTCAAGAATCAGGCAGTGGGTTGCTTGGGTGTATTTTGTTGTTGGCTGTTCAAGTTATCTGATTATTACAGTGCAAGTGTTCAATTTTCAGACAACCAATCAGTTCCGTTTACATTGAGGTGTAACATGATGAGATGCGATGCAATGCATGAGATGTGTAAATGTAAACACTTTTTCAGATAAAAAGTCCGTTTCATTTCATTATCTTTTCAAGTGTACAAGTTTTGGAAACAAAAATCTGACTGCGGCAGTACAAGGTAATCTATCTACCAACAATAAGAAAAGTACAAAGAGGAAAAGATAGCAAAAATCTGCATCTGTGTCAAGCACTCCGAAGGGCCGTCAGTCTGTCCTGGTCCTCTTCCTGGACGAGGGTCCAGGGGCATCATCAGCGTCGTCGTCAGAGCCCGAGCTAGAATCGCCTCCGGTCTCCTCCTCCGATGACCCTGCCTCCGCCTCTGACTCCTCGTCGTCGTCATCATCGTCCGGAGCTGGAGCTCGCGAGCTGCTCCCGACGTGAGTACGCCCTCCCCTGGTACGGGGAAATATCCTGCCCTCCTCATCTCTGCCCCGAGCAGGGACAGAAGGTCTAGCTGGAGCACCTCCTGCCATGGGAATCTGGAAAGGAGGCTGAAAAGTTCACAAAAAGGAAATGCATCAGTATACCGTGAGCAGTTTAGCAATGCAGAATGCAGTGTGTGAGTACAATGTATGAATGCCGTGAGTAGTTTAACAGTGCAGAATGCAGAATGTGAGTACAGGGTAAGAATGCCGTGAGCAGTTTATCAGTACAGAGTTTAGTGCAGAGTGCAGTGTATGCAGTGTTCAGATACTGTGAGATCAGTGTATCGAGTGTTGTGCCGTGCATCAGATTATGTAAAGCAGTGAATGAATGGTTTGAGGCCAGTGTCAGAAGGACATACCGGTATGCTGTAGACAGCCAGGAGGTCAAATGTCCGCTGGAGCATCCCCATCATCGAAGCATTCATCGCCAACGACTGACGGGTGTACTCAGAAGAGGCCTGCAAAAGTATCAGATGCATTAGTATTCTGTGGAATATCAAGTAAACTGAATTGAATAACTGTACGAAGTGCAGTGATACATACCGGCGGTAAGTCGGGGATGTCAATGAACTCATGACCAGCCGGTGGAGGGGCGAAGGGAATCTGATAGGTCGACCCACCCTGCCCCTGGAAAGTCAGTACAGCAGGCAGGCCAGGCCAGCCAGCTCCTCGTCCTCCCCGCGCTCCACCCCTACCACGGACCCGGGCCCTCCTCGAAGATCCAGCCCCTGCTCCCGCTCCGGCCCCAGACGCCGATGCTACAGGCCTGGCCCCCTCTGCTCGACGACCGCTCAAGGGACGCATCAGGTACGTCCGCACGTACTCCTGATAGTCGCCGGTGCCTCGAAAGCCGGCCTCCTCCCAGCCGATGGAGTAATCATCCAGCTGCTCAGGGGTCAGCCCCTCGGTCTCCCTCATCTCTGCAGGAGGGTGAACCGGGACTATCTGCTCAGGTAACCCGCGGGTCTGGCGTAGAAAACGCTCCCCCAGGTACCAAGCCCGACAGACCGGGCCCTCTAGCAAGATCCGGAAACGCGAGGTCTCCTCAGCACCAGGGAACCGACCCCGCATAGCCGACGGCAGCGAAGCCCATGGCCGCCATGTGATCTGAAAGTGACACACAGTTTGTTATCTACTGTTATTGAAATATGCAGTGGGAAAGCGAAGCCTAAATGAACTGTAAGTAAAGCATACCTCAGCCGGGGTAATGGTATCGAAGTATCGGCGGAAGAAGCCGAATGTCTCCCGCGGTCGCCGGGTGCATCTCCCGTCAAAGCGAATCGAGAAGGGAACAGCCGGAGGAGGCTCCGCAACTGGTATAGGTGCAAGCCTAGGGAAGTAGGCATAAACCCACAACTACAAAACAGATGTCAGTATGACCATCAGATAAAGCAGAATATGCAGAATGAAGCAGAAATGGCAGAGCCGTGTGTTGTGCAGTGTATTGTGTACAGTGTACAGTGTGAGCAGTGTACAGTCAGTGTAAAGCAGAATGTATGTGTGTGCCGTGTGTACAGTATACAGTGAGTGTAAAGTAGACCGCAGTGTGTGCAGTGTACAGAGTACAGAGAATATCGGACAGAAATGAAAAAAGTGGAGAAGAAGTGTACCTCCCAAGCCCGCCAGTAACCTCCGAGCAGCTGGCCGCTGCCGCGAGAAGCCGAGCTCATATAGCCCTACAGGGTGGCCAGGGCGGCGCCGCCCCAATCGTAGTGCAGAATGTCCCGGACGTCCACCAGTGCGCTGAGAAGGCAGAGAGGCACGGTGTTCGCCCGGTCGGCGAAGATAGTAGTCCCGAACAGGAACATGAGGAAGCCGCGGGCATACCTCTCCACGTCCTCCTCGGTCATCTGCACCTCCTCCCCCAATGCGGGCTGGACCCTGAACTGTGCCTCGAACCAGGAATATCGGACGAAGCCTGGATGAGCTAGCGGTGGCGCCTCCTCCAGTAGATGGACCTGAGCGGCGGTCCACTCATCCATGTCAGTGTCGAAGGGGATCGGATCCCCCCCTACCCCGATGCCTGTGAGCATCGAGAAGTCATAAGGGGTCATCGTCATATCCCCCGCAGCAGAAAAGTGGAAAGAATCAGTGGTATCCCACCACCTCTCCGCCAGAGCGGCAAGAAGAGGTCTGCAGGTGGACAACCTGGAGAGCCCTCGGCAGAAGGTGCCGAAGCCCGCCCGATCCACGATGCGCTGGACCGCATCAGGGAGCTCGTCATACCACTCCCGCGCACCAGTATTCCCATACCCGCGAATGGTATGGGAACCCTCCTGCAAACAGAAAATGACAATGGCAAGACAACATTCAAAATGCAGTTTTGAAAAGACAGATATGGCATGTATGCAAGTTTGTCAGATTCAGGCAAATACCGGGTACCGGTGTGCTTACAGTGAAATACGTGTGCTGTGTCAGCGTGTTTGAGTGTTTCAGAGCAGATGTGGCATGTATGCAAGTTTGACAGATTCAGACAAATACTGGGTACCAGTGTGTGTGCAGTAGAATACAGTGTGTGCCGTGTGTTTGGGTGATTCAGGACTAGTGCAGTGTGTGTGCATGTGTCAGTCTCGAGCAGATATCAGTTGTATGTATGTTTACAGTCAACTATGGTCTACGGCATATCAGATTTCAGCAATTAAAGAATACAGCTAACTATGGCAGTTTTGTATCCTACATTGCAGAAAGTAAAGCAGAAGATGAAGAGTTACCTCGGGAGTGCCGAATGAAAGGTGGGAGGTAGGCTCGCGTAGTAGTAGCTCAGGGGCCGCGTACCTCTCAAAGCTCCGGAACTGACGCAGGCCGTCTGGGGGCAGAACGTGGATCGCCGGCCGGTAGGTCGCCGGGTCGAACGGGCGCTCGCTCAGTGGTAAGAGCTCGACCCCGGGATCCATCTCGTGGTCCGGGGGAGTCCCGACACGTGGAATGTCGTCCGCCATGTAGAGAATAGTGTGAAAATGGCCGGAAAAGGGAAAACCGAGCCGGAATACGAAGAGTCAACTGAAAAGTCAACTCCCGAGAGGGTCGGAAATGGCCGGGGAGGCCGGAATGTGAAGAGGCACGGAAATGAAGAGGAAAGTGAGGGGAACAAACCCCGAGAAGGCGAGAACGCCGAACGAGGCACCGAAACGAGAATGTGATCGGTGGAAAATGTCCGAAACACGAAGAGGATCGCGAATCCGACGACGAAACGAGCGTAGAACGCGAAGAAATGGACAAAAAATAAGAGAGAAGCACTCTAGAGAGAGAGGGCAAGAATTTTCGGCGGTGGAAAAGTGAAGAATAGGGTTTTCAAGCCCTATTTTATAATGCCCGAAGTGAAAAGACAGAACTGCCCCGATTCAGCAACTGTTTGCCGGTCGGCAATGTTTTGTGCCGGCCGGCACTTTTTTGTGCCGATAGAATTGTTTTTGTGCCGATGGCCAGCCGGTGGCCTCCCCTTTCTGCCAGTGGGGTTCCCACAGCCTTGTTTAGGCCATTTGAATTGTTTTGGGTCTTCATAGCTCAAGAAAGTGCAAGAAAGTGCATCTCCGACGCTCAACCGACCTCCGTTTTGACCGCAGGCCGTGTCTCCAGTGCGTGGCACTCGAATTCATGCAAGGTGTATCCTTTTTGTATCCTTTTGAATTCAAAAGTTACCCCATGTGTGTTGCACAAATTCATCACACTACTTCGGTGCATTACATCGCGCTGTCGTGCGTCACACATTTGCGTTGTTATGCGCGTGTTACATGCGTTGCAACGCGCACCCCTTTTGCATTGTCGTGCACATCTCCCATGCATCATCATTGCATTTCCATTCCATGCATTGTCATGCATTTCGGAATACTTGCGTTGTCGCGCATTTAAGCCCATTTACACTCCGTGTGGCATGCACGTCACACTTGGCATCGCACTGTTTTGTGCATCACATTTTCTTCGCGCTATTTTGCGCATCGCACTATTTTGTGCATTGCATTTGTTCGCGCTATCTTGCGCACCTCAATTGCACTTGTTAGTGCATTGCATTTGTTCGCGCTATCTTGCGCACCTTACTTGCACTTGTTAGTGCATTGTATTTTGTTCGCGCTGTTCTGCGCATCGCACTGTTTTGTGCATTGTATTTTTCGCGCTGTTCTGCGCATTGCACTGTTTTGTGCATTTCAAATTTTGCGCTGTTCTGCGCATCGCACTGTTTTGTGCATTGAATTGTTCGCGCTGTTCTGCGCATCGCACTGTTTTGTGCATTGTATTGTTCGCGCTGTTCTGCGCATCGCACTGTTTTGTGCATTGTATTGTTCGCGCTGTTCTGCACATTGCACTGTTTTGTGCATTTCAATTTCGCGCTGTTTTGCGCATCTCATTGCATTTTGCATGCATTCCATCGCACTGTCCAGTGCACTCGCATTGCCTAACGCATTGCGCTATTTTGCGCATCATGCCGTCGTGCAATACCCCAATGGTCTGGCGAGACCTTAAACACGCACGGTCTGGCGAGACCTTAAACACGCACGGTCTAGGAGACCTTAAATCCTTTGGAGGTGCGAAACCTTCAGCGCATTGTCACGCGTCGTGCAATACCCCGTGGTCTGGCGAGACCTTAAACACGCACGGTCTGGCGAGACCTTAAACACGCACGGTCTAAGAGACCTTAAATCCTTTGGAGGTGCGAAACCTTCAGCGCATTGTCACGCGTCGTGCAATACCCCCGTGGTCTGGCGAGACCTTAAACACGCACGGTCTGGCGAGACCTTAAACACGCACGGTCTAGGAGACCTTAAATCCTTTGGAGGTGCGAAACCTTCAGCGCATTGTCACGCGTCTTGTAAATACCACCGTGGTCTGGCGAGACCTTAAACACGCATGGTCTGGCGTGACCTTAAACACGTACGGTCTAGGAGACCTTAAATCCTTGGAAGGTGCAAGACCTTTATTGCATTGGTGTGCACACTATTGCTTTGTACATATCTTAAGCCGCGTGTTGTCGCGCATTCCATGCAACATGCATTTCACTTGCATCATTTGCATTTCAAAAAAAACAAACAAAAACATGCATTGTCATGCATACATTTTGCATTCCGGTCTGGCGAGACCTTAAACACGCATGGTCTGGCGAGACCTTAAACACGTCCGGTCTAGGAGACCTTAAATCCTCTGAAGGTGCAATTCCTTCGGTGTTTGTCATGCCCGAACGACTTTTCGGTGGTCTGGTAAAGACACCAGTCTGTGCTTGCGATGAGTTCCTAGAAGACCAACTGGGACGGTGGAAACTAGAGTTCGAACGGCTTATGCCTAGAACGCAAAGGTTCTGGAGTTCCGAGACTAAAGTCTGGTTTAAATACCCAGAGGTTTACCCTCGGCTTGAAATCTGTATGGAAGCCCCATAGGTTGAGACGGCATGTCTACGCCTCAGTTCTGGATACTGAACCAACCTAGTATATCACCCTGTTGGTAAGATAGGGAAAGTTGCAATCATAGTCATTGCATCATAGTGCATTGTCATGCACTTGCATTGTAGTTTGCATGCATTCATCGCATCACCTTCCGCCTATGGCTTGCGCCTTTCCAGGTTGAGCTTGGTCTGGTATGTGTCCTTACATTTCATGTTAAAACACAGTTCTGTATGTGTATCGCGCCGATTCCACGTTGATATGTTGGTTGAGGGTTGCGGCACCTTTTATGTGTTACACATGGCTCGTATGTATACATGCCTTTCCTAGGCAAGATTTGGTTTGGCTTGTATGCCATATCCATTGTGTCCATTCCATTGCATATTTGTAAATATTGCATTGTAGATTGCATGCATTCATCGCATCACCTTCCGCCTATGGCTTGCGCCTTTCCAGGTTGAGCTTGGTCCGGTATGTGCTCTTACTTTTCATGTTAAAACACAGTTCTGTATGTGTATCGCGCCAATCCCACGTTGATATGTTGGTTGAGGGTTGCGGCACCTTTTCTGTGTTACACATGGCTTGTATGTATGCATGCCTTTCCTAAGCAAGATTTGGTTTGGCCTGCGTGTCATATTCATCCATTACATTGTAGTGTAATTTTTGCATCCGGCATTAGGATCGTAGTCCTTTCTCCAGCGGGTTGTTTCCCCACTTATGTCAATTCCACCCAATACTTGTTCTTGCGTCTGTCTACAATACTCATAGTTCAGTTGACCGTTCTATGGTAGACAGACTTGTTACCTCCATCAATCTATTTGACATAGGTGTGGTTTCGAACCGTTCGTGATTGGATCACGATCCAAATGCTTTGCATGTAGCTTGCATTGTTTCAATACATTGCATCTTCATTTGCATTGTTTATACATTGTTTTGTATATATTGCATATCGTTTTGCATCCATTTTGCATTGTCATGCATGTTGCTAACCATATTGTACCTGTTAAGTTTGTTTTCTTTGCAGGCACGATATTGTATGTACGGTTCATTTGAAGCTGGTGCGACCAGACGAACCGGACAGGTATTGTATCTCCCGAGTGAGACATTTTGAGAATTCCATAATTCTCTTACATCCTTTCTGCATTATAGTGTAGTTTGGTATGCTAGCTTAAAACTGTTGCATGTTTGCTTCGTTACAGCTTTCTTTGCATGATCATAAGTTATGCTCGGCTCCGTGCATTGTCTTGCATTTTGCCCCTGCCTCCGGGCGCATATCTTATTTGTATTGCATGTTTGTCTAAGTCTTCGGCCTTGTCAAAAATGGGTCGTCTCTGGGCTTTGACATTCACTCCCGTCATTGTTATGACTTCCGAGTTCTGTCAAAGAGGGGCAACTGTAGACACCCCATTTTTGACCGTCCTCAAGACTTGGACGTCACCGTTTGAACACTCGGTGATTATCCATGTTTGTGTTCGTTTGGAGTTCCCAAAGGTCTCGGCTCGCGCGCCCCGCCTCAGGATCCCCGAACTCGACCGTTTAGTGTCTGGTTTTGCACCAAACACTTGCATCTTGCCTTTGAGAGGCAGGTTGGGGCTTGTAGACCATCCCCACCCATCACCGGCAGTGGCTAGATGCCACCGGCTGGTTTTTGCTGCCACCGGCAATTTAGTTTGCCGGTCGGCACTATTTGTTGCCGGTCAGCACTTTTTTGTGCCGGTCGGCACTTTGTTTGGCCAAGATGGCATTTTTTGCCGGCCGATTGCTGTTCATCTGCTTTTGTAGATATTTTAGGACAGCTGTATTGATTTTGCTCCCCTCCATACACGTGTATGGAGGGATCTCCCTCTTGCAAAGCTTGTCTTGTAAGCTTTACAAGAGGCATATAGAGAGGAACTCTCTCTAAGGCAAGAGAGAGGCTTTAGACATTTTAGAGAGAGGAAAATACAGAGGAGAGCTCTGGTTTTCTAGGGTTAGGGTTAGATACACTCACCTATCTCTCTTTCCCTCTCATTTTGCACACTAGGTGTTTTGTGTCTCACTATTGCACACAAACACCTAGTGTTTCACCTTCCTCTTGGAGCTGAGGTTCTAAAGAGTGTGTTTTGAAGTTTTTGTCTTGGATTCAAGCTCAAGGAGGCCATTGGAGCATCTTTGTTGAAGAAGGCATCAAGGGTGAGATTCTAGTCCTTTTTTTCCCCATTCTTGCATCAATTTTCTACTAGTCTTAGAGCTGTTTTTGTGATTATTGTATAACATAAAAAAGTTCTATTTTTAAGCCCTCTTTATTGTTTATTAAGAGTGTTTTGTTGTTTGAGGGGTGTTGACCACCCTTAGGCCTCAAAAGGCCTCATTTTGAGCCATTTTGTGCTAGCTCCGGGATTTTGGTGTTGAGGTCTCTTCACCACTGAAATCTTGAGGGATTTCAGTGGTGAAGATGATGTTTTGAAGTCCCAAGAAGGAGAGGGCCACCCCCTCTCCTTGTTGTCCTTGAAAAGGGCATATTTTGGCCTCTCAAGGAAGCCTATGCTTGAGTGTGTGTTGAGCATGTTTGATTTGTTTTTCATGCTTATATATCCATAATATAACATGATTTCAAGTTGGTTTTGGAACTTCATGCATGTTTAGCATAGTTGCCATGTAATGCCTTATTTGTGCCTTAACATGTTCTAGGTTGTTAGCCTTGATTGGAGCATGTTTTAGGCTTGTATTTGTGAAGTTTATGTGCTTATTTTGCCATGTTTTAGCTCTGTCCATAATCGTTTGGGTTGATCTTTGCATGCATTATATAGCTCTTTTGTATTTGGGCTTGTTGGCCTTAAGTATGTGCATGTGTAGCATGCCATCTTTGCATTGTTTTGGTGATTTGGAATCATCCTACATGCTATTTCAGTCCCATTTCCATGCTTGTTTGATTGCCTCGCATGCCTCTTTAATGCTTTGAAAGCATGTGTTGCAATGCTCCATGTTTTGGCCATGATGTATGCCTTTGTATTTGGGCCACTTAGATGCCATCTAAGTAGTCCTTTAGCTTTGTTTTAACATGCTAAACCCCTGTTTTTGGTTGCTTAATGCATGCCTTGTTTGGTCTTGTTAAGTATGCTCAATGCCACTTTGGTTTACTTTGAACACTTAGGCCATTTGTCGCATGCTTGACTTGATTTATAACTTGATTTGGCATCATTTTATAGCATGATTTTAGGGCTCATGTTGCATGCTAATTGTCCATGTTCCCTCCTTTCAAGTGTGCTTGAATGTTGCTTATTTTGTGCTTAAGTGTTGGTCCTTATGTGCATGTGTGTGTGCATGCCATTTAGCTCTCACTCTTTAGCACTTATGGCCATTGTTTTAGGCCTATTTTAGAGTTGCCTAATTCATGTTTAAGTCCATCTTTGCACTCATTTGTATTGCCATATGCATGCTTGTATGCTTGCATAAGTGTTTTGCCATGCCATGTTGCATCCTTAGCTTGTATGCCTAGGTTGCATTGCATCTTGCATGCATGCCTTGTTCCTTGAATTGGTGATAGGAATTGGGCCTAATTTGTTTGATTGGTTTGCATGCATTTGAAATCAAAGTTGCATACTTGGTTCCTTGGGCCATCATGCATGGAAATGCGTGATTGGTGGCCCGAGAACCGAGGCACATGTCCCTTTCAGTCATTACAATGATAAGAGACATGTTTGGTGCATACATGCCTTGAATTGTGCTGTCATGCCTTGTTTTGCCCTCTGTTGCTGTGAGTTGCAGGTTCTGCAGGAATACTCTGCCGACCGGCAGTGTAATGTGCCGACCGGCACAATTTTCTCTGCCGACAGACCCTATTTTGTGCCGATGGCCATACTACACTGCCGGTGGAAGTTTCATCTAGCCGGTGGTGATCTCCTCTGTCCAAGGATGTAGTCCTGAGGTTTTGACAACCTCCAGAGGAGGAAAGGGAGGAAAATAGAGGCAGCTTGCGCATGGTGGCACGCTTCCCGAGACGTTTTCCTGCTTTAATTAATTTATTTAATTTGTTAATTAAATTAGTTAATTTGTAATATTAATTAGCTAGTGCAGTTAATTAATTTGTATTATTTTGGTCCCTCCGAGCGAGGGCAAATCTGTAATAAGTGTGCGTGAGTGTGTGTATGTCTTCCAACCTCACGTCTTTCTTCCCTTTTATTTACCTGTTTACGATGGTAGATTAGGGCACGTTTAATTTAGCATACCTCATGCTATGCATGCGTGCATCCATGCATTCGTATTACATGCATTAGGCTCGGTACATCACGCTAACTGCATCAGTACTTCAATTCAAAAATTGACTATGTGATAGTTGATCGCATTTCATATGCCATTTTAGGGTTAGCCGAGCCTGTTTAGATTGCATCTTTGCATGTGTTGCATTAGCCATTTTTAACATGGACTTGGATCATGCATGTTTGCTAACAAGTTTTTTTGTTTTGGCACGGAGTACTATGTAAGTATTTCCGCTTTAGCATATCGCATGAGTGTGAATGTTACCATGACAGCATGCTTAACATGTGGCTAGATGTTTATGTGTTAAACTGTTTTGAATGCCTGTGGGTGAAGGTTGGATTGTTTGAGTTGGAAAGACTCGTTGAAATCCGCATTTTAGCCTACTTGCGAGTAGCAAATTCCAAAGCATTTTTGAAATGAACGGATATGCAATGTTTCTTTCCAAATTAGGCAATCTAGTCTATACTTGTTTGCTGCGCGCATAACATAGTAATTCTAGGCTAATAAATGGAATAAGAACACGTAAAGTTTTTAAAAACGGATATCACGGTTAGTAGAGGCCGGTCTTCGGACCGGGCGAAAGGGGGTGCTCATAGCTGACCTTCCCCGATCGTACCCAAGCTCCCGAGCCGAGACAACTCCGGTGATGACGGACATGTGGCCTTCGGCACCGAGTCAGGGTTTCCTAAATTTCCCCATTTTAAAAATATTTAGGTGGCGACTCTGTATCTGGCAAAGCAGTCCATGTTTGGCACTACTTTTTCAACAAAATCTGTTTTCTCAAACGATTTGCCAGATTTGGACTCTTTGGTTCAGATTAAGAACCGTGACACAAATCGAGTCCGAACTGTAGCACGAGGTCCCACGCGGGCGCTGTTACAAATACCTGCGCGGTTCGTCTGGTTGCACCAGCTTCAAATGAACCGTACATACAATATCGTGCGTGAAAGAGAAAGAAAACTTAACAGGTACAGATATCGTTAGCAATATGCATAACATGCAAAATGAATGCAAAATGATATGTGATATATACAAAACTATGTATAATAATGCAGATGAAAATGCAATGCAATTGAATCATAATCAAATCATGAGCGGTTCAAAACCACACAAATGTCAAATAGATTGATGGAGATGCAAAGTCCGTCTACCATAGAAAAGGTGCCGCAACCCTCAAACCAACATACCAACGTGGAATAGGCGCGTACACATGCAGAACTATGAGTGATGTAGACAGACACAAGAACAAGTAATTGGGTGGAATGACATAGGTGGGAAAATGACCCGCTGAAGAAAGACCAATGATCCTAATGCTGGATGGGAAAATTACACTATAATGTAATATATATACAATAGATATGGCAAGCAGCCAAACCAAATCTTGCCTAGGAAAGGCATGGACACACACAAACCACGTCTAACATAGAACGGTCATACAGAACTATGAGTGTATAGACATGAAAAGTATGGGCACATACCAGACCAAGCTCAACATGGAAAGGCGCAAGCCATAGATGGGGGGGGGATGCAGTCGATGCGTGCAAGCTACAATGCACTATTTACAAATATGCAATGGAATGGATGCAGTGGATTAAGGCCTACAGCCAAGCCGTGTCTTGCCTAGGAAAGGCATGGACACGAACAAGTCATGTCTAACATAGAACGGTCATACAGAACTATGAGTGTATAGACGTGAAAAGTATGAGCACATACCAGACCAAGCTCAACAAGGAAAGGCGCAAACCCTAGATGGAAGTGATGCAGTGAATGCACGCAAGCTACAATGCAACATATATAACATGTAATGGAATAGATACAGTGGAATAAGGCCTACGGCCAAACCATATCTTGCCTAGGAAAGGCATGGACACGAACAAGTCATGTCTAACATAGAACGGTCATACAGGACTATGAGTGTATAGACATGAAAAGTATGAGCACATACCAGATCAAGCTCAACAAGGAAAGGCGCAAACCCTAGATGGAAGTGATGCAGTGAATGCATGCAAGCTACAATGCAATATCTACAATATGCAATGGATGGGCGTAAATGTAATATTTGCAGTAAGATGCATGACATATGCATTATTTACAATGGTATGCATGACATATGCACTATTTACAATGAATGCATGACATATGCACTATTTAACAATGATGCATGACATATACACTATTTACAATGATGCATGACATATGCACTATTTACAATGATGCATGACATATGCACTATTTACAATGATGCATGACATATGCATTTTTTTTGTGTTTTGTTTTTGAAATGCAAATGCATGATGATGCATGATTTTGAAACGCGCGACAACGTGCGGCTTTTGAGATGCATGACAATGTAGATGATCTTGAAATGGGCGACAACGTGCAGCTTTTGGAATGCACGTGAACTTGAATATGCGACGACGCGAGTCGCTTGAAATACATGTATAATGCAACTTATCAAAAGTCGTTCGGGCACGACAAACACCGAAAGACTTACACCTTCAGAGGATTTAAGGTCTCCTAGACCGAGCGTATTTAAGGTCTCGCCAGACCGTTAATATGCATAACAATGCAAGCATAATGATATATAACTCAACACGCATTCATACCAAAGCGTTGTAAAGCAATGCATGCTGGGCAACTTTCGAATCTTAAAAGAGACAAAAGGATACAAAAAGGATACACCTTGCACATATTCAAGTGCCACGCACAGAAGACACGGTCCGAGGTCAAAACAGGGGTCGGTCGAGCTTCGAAAATGCACTTTTCTTGCACTTCCTCGGGCAATGAAGGCCCTAAACTACACAGATGACCCAAACAAGGTTGTAGGAGGCTCACCGGCCATCAGGGGATGTCACCGGCCATCCACCGGCCACAAAAAACATCACCGGCCAAACATTTGGCCGACCGCCCAAATATGTAGCCGACCTGCCAAAAATGCCTGATTCGGGGCAGTTTTGACTTTTCGCCTTGGGTCTTTCAAAATAGGGTTTCAAACCCTATTTCTTTCATTTTCTTTGGCCGAAAATAGTTGCTCTCTCTCTCTAGAGCATTTTCCCCTCTTCCATTCTCCGTTTTCCTTGATTCTCGTGCCCTTTTCGACGCTTGATTCGCGAAGTTCATCGCGTTTCGAACACTTTCATCCGATCGAAACTTCGTTTCGGTGTCTCCTTTTCAATTTCCGCCTCTTGGGGTTTGTTTCCCCCAAGTTTTTCTTGATTTTCGTGCCTTTTCCGCACCCCGACCTTTCCGACCATTTTTCACCCTCCTGGGGTTGACTTTTCGGTTGACTTTTCATATTCTTGCCCGATTTTCACTTTTTCGGCCATTTTCGCACCACTTTTGACATGACGAATGATATTCCATGGGGCGGGACTCCCCCGGATCAAGAGAAGGACCCAGAGGCCGAGCTCCTCCCCTTGAGCGTCCGCCCGTTCGACCCGGCGACCTACCGACCGGAGATTCATGTGCTTCCTCCTGACGGGCTTCGCCAGTTCCGGAGTTTTGACAGGAGAGTGCCACCAGAGCTGCTTCTGCGTGAGCCGGAGTCACATTTATCACATGGCGCTTCCGAGGTATATTCTCCCCCGTTTCATTTTCCGCAATGTAGAACACCTAACTACCATAGTCGATTGTATTCTTTAACTGCTTAGCTCAGATACACTGATGCACTGTATACTGTAGTTAACTGTGAACACTCTTGCAACTGACACGTGCACACACACTGCACTGGCCCTGAATCACTCAGACACACTGACACAGTACACACTGTATTCCACTGCGAGCACACCGGCACCCGACATCTGTTTGAATGTGGAAAATATGCACACATGCTGTATTGCCACCAATTCTGAATACTCTTCAAAACTGTACATTTTATATTCTTCGCAACTATTTGCTTTTGAACAGGGAGATTCCCATACTGTCCACGGGTATGGGAATGTTGCCGCCAGGGATTGGTACATGGAGTTACCGGACATAGTCCGTTGCATTGTTGACCAGGCCGGATTTGGCGCATTCTGCAGGGGACTCTCGCGCCTTACTGCGAGCAGACCTCTCCTTGCTGCTTTAGTGGAGAGGTGGTGGGACACCACCGACTCTTTTCACTTCTCCGTCGTGGGAGACATGACAATGACTCCCTATGATTTCTCGATGCTCACCGGCATCGGAGTGGGGGGTGATCCGATCCTCTTCGACACCGACATGGACGAATGGGAGGCTGCTCAGATCTACCTGCTCGGTGAGGTGCCGTCTCTCGCACATCCCGGCTTCGTTCGATATTCATGGTTCGAGGTCCAGTTTAGAGTCCAGCCAGCCTTAGTCGAGGAGGCTCCGATGACTCAGGAGGCGGTGGAGCGATTTGCGCGCGGCTTTCTCATGTTCCTATTGGGGACGACTATTTTCGCCGACCAGGCGAACACTATACCCCTCTACCTGCTCAGCGCTCTCGTGGACGTCACCCGAATTTTGCGCTATGACTGGGGTGGCGCTGCCTTGGCCACTCTGTACGGGTACATGAGCTCAGTCTCCCGTTGCAGCGGACAGCTTCTCGGGGACTACTGGCGAGCTTGGGAGGTACGTTTTCTCCTCTGCTTTTCATTTCTGCTTTACATTTTCTGTACTCTGTACACTGCACACACTGTGGTCTGCTTCATACTGATCGTATACTGCACACATGGCACACACATATACCCTGCTTTACACTGACTGTACACTGCACACACTGTACACTCTGCTCAATACACTGCACAATACACGGTCCTACAATTTCTGCTTTATTTTGTGTTCTGCTTTATCTGATAACCCTTCTGGTATTGGCTCTGCAGTTGTGGGTCTACGCTTACTTTCCGAGACTCGCCCCAGTGCCAGGCGTAAAGACCCCTCTCGTCGTCCCATTTTCGCGTCGCTTTGACGTGAGGTGCGTGAGGAGGCCCCGGGAGACATTCATCTTTTTCCGCCGCTACTTTGACACTATTACCCCCGCAGAGGTGTGTTTTACTTGTGGTTCATTTAAGCTTCACTTTACACTATATTGTCAATAATAGTAGATAACAATCTGTATTTCATTTTCAGATCACCTGGCAGCCTTGGGCTCTACTGCCAGCCGTGACTCGGGATCAGTTTGCCAGTGCAGAGGAGACTGCACGTTTTCGGATTTTACTGGAGGGCCCGGTCTGTCGGGCTTGGTACTTGGGTGAGCGTTTCCTACGCCAGACCCTGGGCTTGCCAGAGCAGATAGTTCCGGGTCCGCCTCCTACCCACATGAGGGACACCGAGAGGTTCACCGCCCAGCAGATGGCCGATTACACGATTGGCTGGGACGTGGAGGACTTCAGGGGCGAGGGCGACTACAGAGAGTATATCCAGACCTACATTATGCGGCCTTTGAGCGGTGGCCATCGAGCTGAGAGAGGGAGGCCAGTGGCGCCAGCAGCTGGAGCTAGAGCTGGGGCAGGGACGCCGAGGACAGCTTGTGTCCGTGGCAGGAGCGGAGCTCGGAGGGGTCGGGGGGTTAGCTGGCCAGCGCTACCCACGATGATCACATGCCGAGGGCAGGGTGGGGCAACCTACCAGATCCCCTTTGCTCCTCCTCCAGCTGACCATGAGTTGGTCGGTTTCCATGGCTTGCCTCCGGTATGTATTACTACATTTTATGCATCTTGTATTGGCATTTCATTTCAATTTATTTGATATTCCACAGAATACTGATGCATTTGATACTTTTGCAGGCTTCTTCCGAGTATACCCGGCAGTCCTTAGAGCTGAATGCCTCCATGATGGGGATATTGCAACGGACTTTCAACCTCCTGGCCCTCTACAGCATTCCGGTATGTTCTTCTGATCACGGTCTCAAACCATACACATAAGATGCTTCACATAATCTGGTGCACAACACAACACTTGATAAACTGCTCAACACATCCTATAACTCAAATACAAAGTACGAAAGGATGTAAACAAAATATAAACAACTACTAACATCCACGGAACCAAGTCTGGATCACTGTACAACAAAGGGTAAAACCCGGGATCGCTATAACCTCCCCCCTTAAAGAATTTCGTCCTCGAAATTAAGTATAAGTTTTCAAAAGAACAAGTTTTTCTCCATTTTAAACAATGTTACATTCAACATTCAGTAACTCGACCCATCCCGGTCATTCCATCTCTTGTCAAGAGGCATTTCACAACATATACATTTCAACATGCATTTCCTTTCCATTTCAACAGTTTATAATATACATGATTCCCATTTCCATATCATATTCATTTTTTTTTCATGATATAATTCCATTTCTACAATATAATCAACATATGCAATGTTACATCAAACTTCCATTTCGAGGCAAGTTTCAAAATACTTCCATTAAACTACCATGTTTTACAACCTTAGATATATTCAATACACTTAAGGTCTAATAATACAACAAAATACACAACATATACTCAAACATCCACAAATAGATCCGGATATTTCTCTCGGACCTCCAACTCACGTTCCCAAGTAGCTTCCTCCACTCCGTAATGTTTCCACAAGACTTTTACCAAGGGAATGGTCTTGCCTCGCAAGACTTGATCCCGCCTATCCAAGACCCGAACCGGTCTCTCCTCATACGAGGCATCCTCATCAACCTCTAAGTCAGTCCAATCCAATACATGTGATGGATCTGGCTCATACTTCCGAAGCATACTCACATGAAACACGTCATGAACTCTGGACAACTGTGGCGGTAAAGCTAAACGATAGGCAACCTCACCAATCCTCTCAAGGATCTCAAAAGGGCCAATAAACCGAGGGGACAACTTCCCACTCTTCCCAAACCTCATCAATCCCCACCTAGGTGATATCTTTAGAAAGACATGATCACCCACCCCAAATACCAAAGGTCGCCTCCTACGGTCGGCATAAGATTTCTGACGACTCTGGGCTGTAACAAGCCTCCTACGGATAAGCTTAACTTTCTTCGTCGTTTCCCTCACCAACTCCGGACCCAACAAAGGTGCATCACCCACCTCGGCCCAGCAAGCTGGAGACCTACACAGTCGGCCATACAAGGCCTCAAACGGTGCCATACCAATACTAGACTGGAAACTGTTGTTGTAGGCAAACTCCATCAAGGGCAAGTGCCTCTCCCACGTCCCACTAAAGTCAAGGACACAACCCCGAAGCATATCCTCAAGGATCTGAATAGTACGCTCGGATTGCCCATCAGTCTGAGGATGATAAGCCGTACTAAAGGTCAACTTAGTACCCAAGGCATTCTGCAAACTCTGCCACAACCTGGCAGTAAAACGAGGATTTCTATCTGAGACAATCGTCACTGGGACCCCATGCAACCTCACTATGTCCCAAATATACAAGTCGGCAAGATGATCTACCGAATCTCTCACGCACATAGGAATGAAGTGCGTCGACTTAGTCAACCGGTCTACAGCCACCCAAATAGCATCACTACCCCGCTGAGTCCTCGGAAGACCTATAACGAATTCTATAGTGACATGCTCCCACTTCCACTCGGCAATAGGCAAGGGTTGTAACAAACCCGCTGGCCTCTGATGTTCGGCCTTCGCTTGCTGACAAGTAAGGCACTTAGACACGAAAACTGCCACATCTCTCTTCATACCCTGCCACCAAAACTGGCGACCCAATTCCTGATACATCTTAGTGCCTCCTGGATGCACCGCAAGGCGTGAATGATGAAACTCTCGGAGTACCTCCTCTCGGCAAGACTCCAGCATAAACAAACGGGCTCGGTATCTCACACTCTGGTCAGGATACACCGTCAAACCCTTCTCAACCTTCCCACTAGAGATCTTCTCTCGGAGGGATTCTACCTCAAGGTCACCTCTCTGTGCCTCTAACACTCGAGTCACAAGTGTAGGCTGAACAACAACAGAAAACAAGGCCGCAGCCTCAACGGATTCGTCCAAAAGCAAATCAAACTCGTCAAGCGCACCTAACATCTCCCACTCCCAGATGGCTATACAAGCTACATCACTAATGGATTTCTTGCTAAGGGCATCGGCCACAACATTGGCCTTCCCTGGATGATAGTGCAACTCGAAGTCGTAATCCTCAATAAACTCCATCTACCTCCTCTGCCTCGAGTTCAAGTCATTTTGTGTAAACAGATATTTCAGACTCTTATGATCCGAGAACACCTCGAATCTCTCACCATAAAGGTAGTGCCTCCAGATTTTCAAGGCAAAGATCACTGCTGCTAGCTCTAGGTCATGTGTAGGGTAATTCTTCTTGTGTATTTTCAACTGACGTGAGCCATAGGCAACTACTTTCCCCTCTTGCATCAACACACAACCCAAACCCTCTCGTGAGGCATCACAACAGACTGCATAACCCAACCCTCTCTCCGGAATAATCAAGTCCGGAGCGGTGGTCAATCTAACTTTCAGCTCTTGGAACGACTTTTCACAAGTCTCACTCCATACAAATTTGACTCCCTTCCGAGTCAGCCTAGTCAACGGCGAAGCTAAACTGGAGAAATCCTTCACAAACCAGCGATAATACCCAGCTAATCCCAAAAAACTGCGGATCTCAAACACACTCTTAGGCTGTGCCCAATCTTGCACTGCCTCAATCTTGGATGTATCAACAGACACCCCTCCTCCGGAAACCACATGGCCTAAGAACTTGACTTATCCTAGCCAAAACTCACACTTCCCAAACTTGGCATACAACCTATGGGTTCTAAGTAACTCGAGCACCACTCTCAAGTGTTCCTCGTGCTCCTCCTTTGAAGGTGAATAGATGAGAATGTCGTCCACAAAAATGACCACAAAGCGATCTAAAAATTACCGAAATATCTGGTTCATCAAATCCATAAAGACTGCCGGTGCATTGGTGAGCCCAAATGGCATCACCAGAAACTCATAATGGCCATACCGCGTACGGAATGCCGTCTTCGGAATATCCTCCTCCCTGACCCTCAACTGGTGGTAACCCGATCTCAAGTCTATCTTAGAGAAGTAACGGGGCATAGGGTACTTATTCTTAACCGTAGCCCGATTCAACTTCCGGTAGTCGATACAAAGTCTCAAGGCGCCATCTTTCTTTTTAGCAAAGAGGGCCGGTGCTCCCCACGGCGAAACACTAGGGCGAATAAAGCCCTTATCCAGCAATTCTTGGAGCTGAACCTTCAACTCAACCAACTCGGCTGGGGCAAAACGGTAAGGTGCCATAGAAATCGGCGCCGTGCCAGGCACTAGATCAATAGAGAACTCAATCTCTCGATGAGGTGGCAAACTAACGAGATCCTCGGGAAAGACGTCCGAGTACTCACAAACCACTTTCGGAAACACAGTCTGGGTCTCACCGCACTCACTACTCAAAAGGCTATCAAGTAGACCACTAAGCTCACTCCGCCCTCGCGGATCATACACCGGTGGCAAAATACTACCAACCCGGTCCCCCAAGAAATGGAAACACTCCCCACTCAAGGTACATACTGTGACCCTCTGGCGGTAGCAATCAATAACTGCCCGGTATGATGATAGCCAGTCCATACCCAAAATAACATCAAATCCCGACATGGGCATAACTGCAAAAGGAAACGGAAGCCGGCGATCGGCGACTTCTATATCACAACCCCTACATCCTTGTTTCAAAATCAACTCACCCCCAATAGGTGACACTACACAAATAGGAGATGCTAACTGTGCCAACTCCAATCCCAAAATCGATGCAAATGCAGCAAATACAAAAGAATGAGATGCACCCGTATCAATCAATACACTAACAACCGAGTTGCAAAACAAGAAGGTACCTCTCACAACTGATGGAGCAAGTACAAGATCCTGCACGGTAACAGCATACACGCGCCCAGTAGGCCCCTGATCCACCTGCTCACCCCTCGGAGCATACGACTGCTGCACAGACTGGGATGACGAAGCTCCCAGATTGGCCCTCGAGGCCTGCACAGACTGAGCTGGTTAAAAACCCTGCGTCTGCCTAGAACCAGATGCGCCCAAAGTGGCACTCAACTGTGGGAAAAACCTCTTCAGGTGCCCAGGCTGACCACACTGATAACAAGACAAGGGCTGGCCCCTGCCCTGACTCTGGCCCTGCGGTCTAGCTGAAGATGAAGTAGCTCTCTGACCTCCTCCCCTCTGTGGGCAAACCGAAGCCTTGTGGCCCAGCTGACCACACATGTAATAGGTGAAATCTCCCTGATTGCCTCTCCCCGAGCCTGCACTCAGCACTGGAAAGGTCGATCTAGAAACACCATCCTGAGACTGCTAAGGGTTAGCACCCCTCTGTCTCCTACCATCACCCTGACCATCCTGGCTCCTCTTGGAGCCTCTCTATCCCTCCTCCTCCTGCATCATGATCTCCATATGGGCTGCAGCATCAACCAAGCACCCATAGTCTTGGATCATAGAACCCCCAACTCTCATCTTGAGGTCGCACCTCAACCTCTTCTCAAACTCGATACAGCGGCGTTCCTCGGACGCCACAAGTTCAGATGCGAACCTGGACAAGCTAGTAAAAGCAGCCTCATACTCGGCCACTGAAGAACTCAACTGCAAAAGCTGGCAGAACTGGTCTCTCAGCTTCTCCCTGACTGCTGGAGATAAGTACTTTTCCTGAAAAGCCTCTACAAAAGTCTCCCACGTGCCAGCAATACGGCCCCTCATGTATTTCCACCACTGACCCGCACCCCCTTTAAGTTGGAAGGATGCCAAAGTCACTTTCAACGCCCCGTCCTCAATGCCAGGCATCTCGAACGTCTTACTCATCTGCTCCAACCACTCGTCAGCCTTAAGTGGCTCCTTTGGATCCCCAACAAACTCGTCCGGGTTAGATCGGAAGAACACCCTCTTCAAGAAGGAAGGCCCTGCCTCAACAACCTGGGCCTGCACTGGAGCCTGAACTGGATTCTCAACTCTGAGAATACCCATAGACACCCTCAAAGCATCGACTATCCCTCGGGCTAAAGCGCCCATAGCCTCCTGACCTGCTGGCTCGGCCACATTGGCCTAGTCAACCCCCTCCTGCTGTGCCGGAATATCATCCGGTAAAGGCATCTCCTGCCTACCACGCCTGCCACGTCTACCACCTCTTTCTCATCCTGACATCCTGATAAAGGTAACAAGGAACATTAGCACATTCATAAATGTGCCAAAACTAAACACTCGCATCCTAATACATGGACAACTGTAAGTCACTCCACATAAGCACATAAACACATAAGCACTTACGAATTTCATTTCCGGATAATGATAGTCCCGAGGCATTACTAGAGTTCCGATTAGAAACAGCATTGATCAAGTGATTTTCCAACAAGACTCACAGAAACCCAAGGATCCAATCAACATCCTAGAAACTAAATCCCATACCCACATAGTCACATAAACATGTTATCAAATAAACACATAATGTCACACATAGGTCTCTAACAAGCGAGACAAACCCATTGTGATACTAATCACTTCCCACGTACCCAAAGTATTCCAACCAGGTACGCTTTGATACAAAGTTGTAACGCCCTCAAAAAAATACATAAAACCCATCATTCTTGACATGCAACAATATAAGAGAATTAAACATCTTTCTATTTATCAAAGTAGTTCTTACAACAGTATTACATGTTAACAACAAAAGCAAATGCCCTACGGGCTTACAGCTTTCCAAGTCAACACTTGGTTACAAAAAGAAGAGTACTAACTCAATACATATTAAGCCCTTGGCTTGAATTTACATGTAATACATCAAAAGAAAGCAAACAACAAAAAAAAAACGTCTGTCTGCCTCTAGCCTCCCAAGCTATGTCCTTGGAGGTGGCATGCTACCTGTACCTGAAAATGATGTCCCATATAGGGTGAGCCACAGCCTAGTAGAAATATACTAAACCAACTATAAACAATGACTAAAATAACAGCATTCGATAGATGGTCCACGCTTATATTCCCACTTATATCACATTACAGTTTCATGACATTCAAGTCCATGTTACATTTCATTTCCCACTTCTTTTTCAACTTTGAGTTTGAAAACAAGGCTCAGAACCTAGCCAAATAACTTAATGAGATTTTGACTCATCTTTAAAACACTTTTGAAATTCATGATCGATACACATTTTGGTGCTGTATCAATAACACATAAACCACTTCCATACTTCACGAAGGATACACATTTTGGTGCTGTATCAATATAACATAGAAATACTTCTATACTTCACAATTGATAACGATATACATTTTAGTGCTATATCAAATCAATTCAAACACTTCCGTAATCCACACTTGATACACATTGTAGTGCTGTATCAATGTCAAACAAAATTCGGTTTAGAGGTCCATCCCCTATCTTCCCCTAAACCGTGGAGTACATCCCCTATCTCCTCCTACACACACAATGTATATAAACGTAGTTCATATACATAGTCAATCAATACATAAAGTTAATGTATTATTCTAATCGCTATATTTGATACCACACTCAATCGATTAGTTTTAGTTTGCCTAATCATCATGCATTGTCTACAACAATCAAGACTATCCTCCACCGATAGCCCAAAGCAGTTATTTCTAAATAGAAAAGAAATGCACCAAATGGATAAAATATCAACATTTCAACTAGGCGAGTGATAAATGATCCAACTACACCCTTTAATCCCTTACATTCCCAATTTCAACATTCTCAATTCAATTTCTCATTTCTCAAAATTAATTTTACAAATTAATTTATCAATGTAATTAGGGCATTTCCCATAATTAACAAAACAACCCTAAGGTTCCATTTCTTTCAATAACCCAACATTTACCTCATTTCTCCATGCTAAACATGCATATAGATTTATATAAGTAAAACCCCTTCTTTCGTAAAATTACATAAAGGCCCAAACTTTCTCAAAATTACCCAACAACCCCCAATATATCAAAATGCTAAAATTTAAAAACAAAGCTCATAAGGAGGAGTAGGATATCCCTACCTCGAAGTTTGAGCTCAAACGGAGATGAAGACCAAAAACCAACGTGCTCCAAATCCCAAGTTTTTTAGATTAAAACGAAGCCCTCAACCCACTCTATCTTTTTAACAAAGGACTAAGGGTAGAAACTCACTCTAGATAGATCAAACCTTAGAGAGAAGACAAGTATAGAGAGAGAGAGAGAGAGAGAGAGTCGAATCTAGGGTTTGCAAAATGAAAGAAGATGAAAAAGTGGTGTTTTTCCCGCTGCTGTCCGCTGATATACAACAGGCTCGCTCGAGCGAAGAGTTGGTCGCTCGAGCGACCAGACACAAGAAACCTATCTCGATCGAGCAAAGGACGTCTCGCTCAAGCCAACAATTCAAACCCTCAGGTCTGTAACCAGACGCACGCTCGAGCGATAGAACGCTCGCTCGAGCGAAGAATAACCAGCTTGCTCGAGCGAAGAAAAGCTCGCTCGAGCCAAGAAATGCAACTCTCAGGTCTAGAACTAGATGCAGTTTCACGCTCGAGTGAAGAAACTCTGGCTCGAGCCACCACACACAAAACTCAACTCTCGCTCGAGCGAAGAAACTCTGGCTCGAGCGAAGGACCAAAAGCAAAGAGCTCGCTCGAGTAACAAACTGCTCGCTCGAGCGAAGAACCAAAATTCTGGGCAGCAACCATTTGCTCCCATACACAACCAACCTGTAACAAACCTGCCCAACACATCTTATAACTCAAATACAAAGTACGAAAGGATGTAAACAAAATATAAACAACTACTAACATCCACGAAACCAACTTCGGATCACTGTACAACAAGGGGTAAAACCCGGGATCGCTATACCTTTTCCTAATGCCGGACTTCAATGAATTAAGGGAGGAACCGTGAAAGTGAAAAACGATGGTAGATGGTCAAGAGACTCAACATCACCTATGATATACCAGTATTGGTCAATTCCTCCAATAATGTAAAAGATACATTGTTAGTGGTCCATAGAGAACTTTGATCACTTGTGCGGAAACCCCTGCAACAGTTTATCTCAAGAATGTGTACAGAATGAGATCATGAAGTCAATGAGCATGGGCATTCAGAATGAGCTATGAACAATGAAAAATGAAATCTAGCAAGCAGCATAAGAGGTGTTCATATTTTTCTAAACGCATGGATGACCAGAATCAATGAGAATGAGATTATAGCATCCAAGAACACAAAAAAAGCAATCACTCACACCCCCTCCAGTAACAGGCAACACCCTAGTAACTGAGCACTACACCCAAGGTCTTTCTAAGGAACTCAAACCTAAGAAGATCAAGGGGTTTTGTAAAAATATCAGCATGTTCAAGAACAACAAGGCCTTCTTCCACTAACTCTCGGATAAAATGATGACGAATGTCAATGTGTTTGGTGCGAGAGTGTTGGACAAGATTTTTAAAGATGTTAATGGCACTTGTGTTATCACAGAAAAGAGTGAGAGTGTTCTGGTCAATTCTATAATCATGAAGCATTTGCTTCATCCACAGCATTTGTGCACAACAACTCCCTACAGCAATGTACTCAACCTCAGCTGTCGAAAGAGAAATGACATTTTGCTTTCTGCTACACTAGGCAACCAAATTATTCCCAAGGCAAAAACACCCCCCAGATGTGCTCTTATGATCATTCGCCATCGGAAAAACTAGTAATTTCAGTTGTAGTGTTAGTCGAGAACCAAATCCCATAACCTAATGTCCTATTCATATACTTAATGATGCGTTTGACAGTAATCAAATGAGACTCTTTAGGACAGGCTTGGTATCGGGCAAAAACACCTACACTAAATACAATGTCAGGACGACTGGCAGTGAGGTACAAAAGACTCCCTATCATACTCCTATACAGGGTAGGATCAACATTAGTACCAGAGAAATCTTTGGAAAGGTGAAGACTGGTGCTCATGGGAGTGCGAACATGTTTGGCCGACTCAAGACTGAACTTAGAGACAAGGTTTTTGGCATACTTAGTCTGAGAAACAAACATACCTGAAGGAGACTGTTTAATTTGAAGACCCAAGAAATAAGACAACTCTCCTATCATGCTCATCTGAAACTCATGCGTCATGTAATCCGAAAAATATTTAACAAGATGATCAGTAGTGGATCCAAACACAATATCATCAACATAAATATGTGCAACAAGTATATGAGACTTAGTATGTTTCACAAATAAAGTCTTGTCCACACTATCCTTTTGAAAATCATTATCAAGAAGAAAAGTAGTGAGTCTATCATACCAAGCTCAAGGGGCTTGTTTCAATCCATACAAAGCCTTATCTAACTTGTAGACATGGTTTGGACATTTAGGATCCTCAAATCCTTTTGGTTGCTCAACATAAGCCTCTTTTTTCAAGTACCCATTCAGAAAGGCACTTTTCACATCCATTTGAAACAGTTTAAAACCAAGAAAGCATGCAACACTAAGTAAAATACGAATAGATTCGAGACGTGCAACTGGGGCAAACATCTCATCATAGTCAACACCCTCTACTTGTGTGTAGCCTTGAGCAACCAACCTAGCTTTATTTCTAACCACAGTATCATTCTCATCAGATTTATTCTTAAAGATCCACTTGGTACCTATCACATTCATGTCTCTACGTCTGGGAACAAGAGTCCAAACATTGTTATGTTCAAATTGACCTAATTCTTCATGCATAGCATTGACCCAACTATCATCTAGTATTGCCTCTTTTATATTCTTAGGTTCAATTAGTGAAACATAACATATATGAGATACTTCATTCTGAATTTGTCTTCGGGTTTTCATTCGATCTGAGACACTTCTAATCACCTGTTGAGCTGGATGATTCAGTCTCACCCTTACTAATGGTTTAAACTCTGGACTTGTGGTGACAGAAGCATCAGAAGTGGTGTCTCTCTGTGCACTGTTTGGACTCTGACTTACCTGAGATGTTGGTGTTGTCTCAACTTCTTGTGCTTGGAACTCAGCTTCTCTTTGACTTTGTGGTTCAGTATCTAGGATTGGAGATTCACCATTTTCTTCCTAATTTATCACTGAAGTAGGACAACCTGTGTCATCTATAACCACATTGATCGATTTCATTAAAAATGAAGTTCGCAGGTTATAGACATGAAAAGCTCTACTAGTGGTTGAATACCCTAGAAAAATACCTTCATCACTTCGGGGATCAAATTTTCCCAAAGGCTCTCTATCTTTAAAAATGTAACACTTACTCCCAAAAGTTTTGAAGTATTTTACATTATGTTTCAATCCCTTCCACAATTTATATAGAGTTTGTAAAGTGTCGAGCCTTAAATACACACGATTTATGACATAAACAGCAGTATTTAGGGCTTCAGCCCAAAACTTTGAAGGAACTTTCTTACTAAGGAGCATGACCCTAGTCATCTCTTGAACAACTTTGTTCTTCCTCTCAACAACTCCATTTTGTTGTGGAGTAATAGGTGCTAAAAATTCATGCTTAATTCGATGCATATCACAAAAATCTGAAAACAAACTGTTTTCAAACTCACGACCATGATCAGTTCGGCTTCTTATGATACACCCAATAAAAACACCCTGTTCATTTTGGATTTTAAGGACTAAGGCCTGGAAAGCATCAAACATATCAGATTTTTCTCTTAAAAAATTTACCCATGAAAAACGAGTAAAATCATCAACGGTTAAAAAAATGTATCTTTTACCTCCAATGCTTTTAGTGCGAGTAGGTCCCATTAGATCCATATGAACCAATTCAAGAGGACGTTTGGTTGTAAAGCTGTTCACCTTTGTATGAGGGGCACGGGTTTACTTTCCAAGTTGACATGGTCCACACACATGGTTCAGGTTCTTACCCAGTTTAGGTACTCCTCTCACAAGCTCTTTGTTGGCTATCTTAGTTAGGCCTTTGAAATTCATGTGACCTAATCTTTGATGCCACAAATCAATGTTTCTTATGATGGCTGAGTGGCATGTGAGATCATTAGTGGTAACAATCCCATAGCAGTTATCTTATGTGCAAACCCCATGCATGACAGTATTTCCCTTTTTATCTAAAATTTCACATTTATTTTTTGAAAATAATACTTCATGGTGAGAATCACACATTTGACGGATGCTCAAAAAATTTTCTTTAAGGCCATCAACAAGTAATGCATTTTCAAGCTTAGGAAGACCAGCCACACTTATAGAGCCCTTACTAATAATTCTAGGAGTGCCACCATCTCCAAAGGTAACAATTCCACCTTCATATTTTTCAAGGGAGGTGAAGTAGGATTTGTCACCTGACATGTGACAAGAGCACCCACTATCAAGGTACCACATGCGTGAGTCACGTGCTTTTAGAGCAGTGTGAATGTCTAAACAAGTCAAGTCATCTTTTCTCACCCATATCTTTTTGGTCTTAACAAAATCAGGACTGGCAGTCTTGTTAAATGTCTTAGCATTATGAACACCCTCATGTATTTTGGTGTTCCGCCTAGACATGTAAGGTTGTCTCCTAATCCAAAAAGTATTAGAATTTCTACCCTTTTGAGACACCTTGCCTGTCATTAGAGATCTTGATGACATTCTGTTTTGCTGTTGTAATTTCTCCTTTTAGCTTGACATTCTCGCTTTCACATGCTTTGAGCTTAAAAGTGAGTTTGTCATTGATCTTGGACAAATTCAGAGATTCATCGTAAAGCTTTTCGTAAGCTTGTTGTAGATCATCACCATCAATCTCATCATTGCCTTTTGATGTTTCATTATCTTCGTTTTGCTCCTCTTTCTCTTGGACCTCATCCAGTTGAGCAACTAGGGCAAGAAAGGTGATAGATGGTGGTGAAGATGACTTTTCTCTTTCATGAAATTGACTCAGAATGTCCCATGCATCTTTGGCCTTTATGCAGTGAGCAACCCGTTGCTGTTCTTCATCAGAAATTGCTTCGCGAATAGTAGTTAGAACACTCTGATTGCTCGGATTGTCAGTACTTTCAATATCCTCTTCAATGGCGTGCCAGTCTTCAGGGTCGAAAGCTCTCAAAAATGCCTTCATTCTAATCTTCCAGTACAAGTAATTACTCCCATCAAAGGTAGGAGCACAGTGCAGATTCTGACCACAAGCAAATTCCACTGGCTTCGGAGGAGGTTGAGTGAAAGTGGACCAAAATGCCATGAAAGCACTATCCCCGTCTTCACCGGATTCGGTTTCTTTGGGTTCTTGCTCTGACCCGCTATCATAATCCCAAGTCACTGTATAAACTTTCTTCCGATTCTTTTTCGATGGACATTCAAGAGCAATATGTCCAAATCCTTGACACTCATAACACTTGACCCCTTGCCCATTCACAATCTTCTTTTCAGTTTTTGGAGAAAGTTTTGGTGCAAACGTTTTGGGTTTTTTATTACTCTTAGCTTTTGAAATAGGGTCCCTGAAACTAGGCTTCTTTTTCTTTAAATTTTTTTTGAATTGTTTAGTAAACACAGCCGTCATCTCGGACTCTAGATCAAACTCAGTCTCAAGAGTTTTTGCAGTCTCATGAGCACTAGTAAAAGCCACACTATCTTTTTGTTTTTTCTAAGAAATCTGGTGGGCTTCATAAGTCTAAAAGTTTCCAACCAACTGATCAAGCTTGAGAGTATCAACATTCCGAGTCTCCTCAATAGCTGTCACTTTTGATTGTAACCTCTCGGGTAAAGACCTCAAAATTTTTCCAACAACCTTAGCTTCAGGGATTTTTTCACCGAGCGTGAAACAGGAATTCACGATGTCACCAAGTTTAACATAAAAATCATCAAACGTCTCATCGTCACGCATAAAAAGAGTTTCAAAGGCAAAGGTGAGACGTTGAAGTTTTGACCTTTTAATAGAAGTAGTACCCTCATGAATCGTTTCAAGAACGTCCCAAGCCTCTTTTGCTACCTCACACGTGCAGATATAACGAAACTCTTCGGGTGTGAAGGAGCAAAAAAGGGAATTGAGAGTCTTATTATTCCAACTTGAGTTTTGATAGTCGAATGCGTCCCATTTATCAAGGGGTTTGGGAATATCAACACCATCAATGGTGACAATAGGTTCACTCCACCCTTAAATCACACAGTGCCAAACTTTCTCATCGATAGATTTTAAAAACGCTCTCATACAAGTTTTCCAATAAGAATAGTTTGTACCATCAAGTAATGGAGGTCTATGGGTCGAGTTACTTTCGCGAATTGAATCCATATCACCAATCACACAAAATCACACTCCTATAGTTTTGATAAAAACAAAGAGTGACCCGCTCTGATACCAATTGAAAAACCTAAGTGATTCGTGATTAGGTCAAGATTTGATTGTTTCAATTCCCAACCAATTAAAACTCACAATCTAAATCATCAAGTACGTACGAAAGTGATTTAGATTGTTGTTTCATAAAATAATAAATCGACACAAACGATTTTTACGTGGAAAAACCACAATTGAAGCACCTTCAATTGTGATAAAAAAAACCACGGGCAAAACGCCACAAGTCAATCCACTACTGAAGAAAGAAAGATTACAAAGATACCTAACAAATTACCCAAACGCTTCCAATTTGTCTTCAAATCTTCTGTATATCTTTCACCGCAACCTTTGTCTCGGAATTGATTAGATTGATGTTGAATCCACAACATCTATTGTCGAATCAATGACTGCACACAACATCAAACTCCTTTGATTACTCTGTGGTTGAATCTTCAGATTCCACCAAAGAAGAATACTCTCAAAGGAGATCAAACAAACTCCTTGATATGTGCTTACAAGAACATGAGTTCAAACTCAATCAAACATCCAGGAAAACCAGAAAAATATCCCCAAAAGAAAACCCTAAAACCCTTAAAGAAGATCTAGAAAACACCACCCTTGATTTGGAGCAACATGATGTTTTATAGAGGCTGAGATCGCGAGGTCCGCTCGACCGTGGGAATGCACGCTCGAGCGGGGACTCTATATTGCGTGTTCTAAACCAGGGTTCACGTTCAAGAAGAAGATCCCATCCTCGAGCGTAAAAACACACCACTCAATATATTTGCAAACGAGCAAAATACTGTGAGATGGAACCTTCACTCGAGCGCCACTTTCCCTGCTTGAGTGGGAAGACCAAAAATAGAAAAATTACAACTCAATTTAACCCCAATTTTGTCCACAGAAATTGACAACAAGTAGGGTCCTAACATTAAAGAATAAGAACTAAGAAACCCCAAACTAAAGCGCACTAACACGGTTCAACCCCATTCACCGATACTCTTAAATATTACCTAAGCTCATGTTCTTCAAGGTCTAAAATCACCCAAGACATGGGTTCAAATTAAAACTTAATTAAAAGTAACTTTAAGATAAAACAAAATTTTAAACAAGCTTTGCCAATCTATTCGCTAACTTTAAAAATTATAAAACCCACTCCACGCTGTTCGAAAAATTTCAAAACCCTCCAGATATCAACTATTATATCCTAAGTTTCAAACCCAATTGTTTTTACTTGATTTTCTTATCAAAATAATTATTTACAATTAATTATATCCAAACAGGTCACTTTCTGCAGCACTTTAAAGAAATTAATGGTTCTCTTAGTATACAAGAAAAATCAATGCAAGGCCAAAAATTTAAGAAACTAGACTCGTAACCGGTTCTAATGATGCTAATTTGATAATTTTCAGATTTATACCCAAAGATAACAACATTTTCGAAGTTACTATTTTATACAGGTTTTCTGGACAGATTTGAACGCACCAGTTAATATAGATTTTGACTCCCAAAAATTATAAGAAAATTCTGGCATGCAATTCAATATGTAATTAATCTACTGTAAAAAATTTAGTTCAAAATTCATCCGATTGATAAGATTTCTTGATTTTTAAAGTTTGTTGTTCTAAACAGAATTTATCTTTTATTTTTTTTTTTGAATTAAGAAATACTCCATTATTAAGTTACCAATTTAATTCCTATTTTCCAACACTCAACTAGTACAACCTTCAAACACAACACTTAACTATGCACAGCCACTTAACATCCACTATCACACTTTCTACAGTGGAGAACCCATCACTAGAATTCACAAAAGGAACACCTATACCCCACATGTTGCTAGTTCTAAAATTCCATCAACACTACTTGTATGAGCACCAAAAAAAATATTAATAAAATCCCAATCAAAACACTACTTCCTCACAACAACGCTCAATCAATGAAAATATGATCATATATAATAATAACTCAAGAAAACAGGGAAGGAAAATGGTGAAAAATGCATACCCAAGACAATAAATTCACTCGAAAATCTAATTGTGTGCCTACTCACCACTCTCTTCCCCTCCCTTTTGACTAAACGACTGCTGCTAACTTGTGGTGAACAAATAAGATTGTAGGGTTTGTGTTTATTTTATTTAATAATAGTGGTTGGGCACACCTAAAGCATGTGTAGGTCAAATAAATAGATAAATATACAAAATATATATATGAGTTCTATTCAACTCAAATGGTAAGAGCCTTAATTATTAATTTTGTGGTCTAGAGTTCAAGTCACACCCTCCTCTCTATTTTTTTTTTTAAATAAATCTTGCCTCTAAATTAAAGACTTCCACCCTAAATTTATTTTAGGTTTTAAAATTAATTAAAAGACCCCCCAATAATATTTAGTTTGCACTTAAAGATTCACAAGCAAAATATTTGAGATTGTAAAATAATTATTACTTAATTATTTATTTGATTTGTATATCCGGGTTCTCACAATAATAATGTCATAACTAATGTTGGTAAACTAGTTAGTACACTAATTGGTGCATGTAGCACCACCGTGATAAATATTGTATACTAGAGCAAGGCTCAAGGTCCAATGTTGTTAACAATTCATGGTATGATTATCGTGGCAATGCACTTTTACTCGAAGAAGCAAGGCTAGTGGGCATTGAAAAGCTCAAAAGACAACTGATGGAGTGGCTAGTCAATGGAGGTTCTGGGTTGAAAGCGGTTTCTGTGGTGGGAATGGGGGGCTTGGGCAAAACCACCCTAGTTAAAAAAGTTTCCGATGATGAAACAGTGAAGAAACATTTTAACAGCCATGCTTGGCTCACTGTTTCCGAGTCATTCAGGGCTGAGGATCTCCCGAAAGACATGATTCAACAACTCTATAAAGAAATCATGCAACCAGTCCCTATTGAAGTTGAAACTATAAGCATCAACAGTTTGAGATATCTGGTTAAAAATTTTTTGCAACAAAAGAGGTACATGGTTGTTTTTGATGATGTTTGGAATGTTAAAGATTGGGAGGCCATCAAATACATGCTACCTAACAAAAATTGTGGTAGCTGTGTCATTCTCACAACTCGTTTTGCCGATATAGCTTCTACATGTTGCGAAGAAAATGATGGTAATGTTTATACCTTGATGCCATTGTCCCCAGAGGAGTCTTGGATGCTGTTTTGCAACAAGACTTTTTAGGGGCACTTATGCCCTCCACACTTGAAGGAAATCTCTCTTCAAATCTTAAAAAGATAAAAGGGATTGCCAATTGTAATTGTAGCGATAAGTGGTGTTTTGGCTACAAAGGACAAGAGCAAAATAAACGAATGGGAAATGCTTTATCGCAAGCTTGGCGTTGAATTAGAGGGCAATGACAAACTAGAGAGTATGAAAAAAATGCTCTCTCAGTTACAATGATCTGCCTTATTATCTAAAGATTTGTTTCTTGTACTTGAGCATTTCCCCGGAGGATCAACAGATATTGTGCAAAGCAGTAATTCAACTTTGGACAACAGAAGGATTTGTGAATGCTGTTAAGGGGAAGACAAAAGAAGAAGTTGCAAATGGCTACCTCGATAAGCTATTCAATAGGAGTTTGATTCAAGTGGTAGAGAGATATTCGAATGGAAGGCCTTTATATTTCTATATTCATGACTTGATGCGTGAAATTATTGTTTGAAAGGCAAGAGAACAAAACATTGTAACAACAATTTACAAATAGGGTTGAAGGAGGCCATAGAAGGTCTGTCACCTATTGATCCAAAGCACCTCAGATAATGTGGAATATAGCGAACGTTCTTCTCAACTTCGTTCTCTATTTTTGTAGGGGCCGATGGATTCATTTCCTATTACATCATTGCGTAAGTTGTTTAGACGTGGTTCGAGACTGCTAAATGTGTTAGAATTGGAAGGCACTCCTTTAGAGACTATACCAGATAAAGTTTTTAAGCTGATCTATCTCAAGTACCTTGGCATAAGTAATACAAAAGTGAAGATGGTCCCAAAGTTGATTGGGAAGCTTAAGAACTTGGAGACATTAGGTCTAACAGGAACCTATGTGACTGAGCTGACTGATGAAATCCTACACCTTCAGAAATTGTACAATCTCATATCATATCATTTGAAATCAGGAACCGTTTATTTGGAATTTAGAGATTTTAGTGGCTTCAAAGCTCTATCTGAGATAGGAAGATTGCAATATCTACAAGTGTGTGGATAATAAAGGCAGACCAAAGACGTAAAGGTGGGATTAGTATAGTGAAAGAGCTAGGGAGGCTAACCCAACTAAGGGGGTTATCCATTGGGAATTTAAGAAGAGAAGATGGGGTGGCTTTGCGCTCTTTCATTGAGAAGCTCATCAATCTTCGCATATTATCTGTAATTTTAAGAAAAGAGGATGAGATCCTTGATCTGCAATCTTTGGCTCCAGTTCCTCAATTTCTTCAGCAGTTATACTTGACTAGACGTTTAGAGAATTTTTCGCACTAGATACCTTCTCTCCATGGCCTTGTCAATTTAATTTTAGGGTGGAGCAAGTGAAGGAATGATCTTTTGTAATCCCTACAAGAATTACCCAATTTGGCTAAGCTTATACTTGATCAGGCATCCGAGAGGGGAAGGGATTGTGTTTCAATGCAGGCGGGTTTTAGAGGCTTAAAGATTTACATCTTTATAAATTACAAGGATTGAGATGAGTGAGAGTGGAGGAGGGACCAATGCCCACCTTGAAGATCTAAGTATCAGAAATAGTGAATTGATGAAGGAGGTCTATGGACACCCCATTTTTTATGGCCCTTACGACTTGGACGCCATTGCTTGCACACCCGATGATGAGTCTATATGCTCGTCAAGTGCTCGAAGTCCTTAGCGGAATGCCATAACTTTGAGCCTTTCAAACCCTGCACCCATGTTGCCTTTGTTTTTGGACCAAACCCAGTGTTATTCAAGCCTGCAACCCTTGGTGGCTTGCCGACCACCTTTCTGGGCTGCCGGCCATCATTCTTGGTTGCCGGCCACCAGTATCTTTTGCTGATATTTTGTGACAGTTATGCCACCTGTTTGTATAGATGCTTGCAGCTGCTCCCACGTGTATGGCTGGATGTTCTTGAGGGAGATTCATGTTTTCTATATATAGAGGGCCTCACTCTCATGTTTTAAGGTTAGAAAAAATTTTGAGCAAAATTTTTCCTCTCTCTCTCTAGCAAATTTTTTGGTCTTTGCCTATACACTCTTAACCAAACCTCTCTATCTTCAAGTTGAGGTGTCTTTGAGCCTCATTTGAGCTCTAGAGGGTGTGTTTTCCTTGGCTTATTGCTTAAATTGCTTCTTCTCTTCAAGTGGTATAAAGCTTTACATCTTTACTTACTGTAATCACTCTTTTTCTTGCTGTTTTCCAACTATTTGGGGGCTGTAAAAACTCTTTATTTTTGGGCTAAAACTTGGGTTTTAAGGCCAACAAAGGTTGAGGGGTGGTTCACCCTTCTCTACACTTTTCTCTCAAGGCCTTTTCCCTTATGTTTCCTACCTTTGTACTATCTTTTTTTGAGTTTTCATAAACTATTTTTCAGAGTTATTTCAGTGGCTAAAATCATGTTTTAAAGTCCAAATTTGGTAGGATTAGCCTTCCCTCCTTGTGTTTTGTTTACTAGCCTAGCTTATGCCATGTTTTAGCTTATTAATCTAACCATTTTTTTCTTAATTCCAGCACATTTTAGGACTATTTTTAGACTGTTTTAGGACTGTTTTTGGTTGATAGTTACATTTGAGCTTTGTTTTGCATACTTAAAGTGTAATTGTCCTCATGAGTTTCGTGTTTTAGGCCTTAGACACCATCTTATTTGAGTTGATTGCATTTATTTATGGCTTTCCATACTTGTGATCACTCTTAATCATCTCTTCAACCTCCCTCCTTTCTTGGCTTTTGTTTTGCTTTCAAAGTGGTTCAAACTACTTCTTTGTCTAAAGCATGAGATTGAGATGTCATGCTTAATGGTTTAATCCCTTTGGGGGTTCATTACCAACGGTATGATGTCTCTTTCATGCCTAAAACAACCCTTGGTTTTAGCCTTATTTCCATTAGAGGACTTAAACTCACCATTAGACTCAAATGAATTAAAGGATGGTTGGTAATTTAAAATGAAGTAATTAAAATGGGACTAAAATTGTCACGACCCGAACCCGCCCCCATGGGTTAGGGACGCAACTGGCCAGTAACCATGAGATTACCTACGGCCTCAAACCAAACCAAATGTATTTTAACAGAGTTAATGGGGGCCAAACGGAAGCAAAATTAAAAACTTTGTCCATAGAGCCGTGCTTACATGCACATCAAACAAACCATACTCAGATACGTTAATAACTCACATCAAAAGTACGGTCTCACAAAAATTCATTACAGACAGGATCGTCCAAAACGAGTCAACCTATAACAGACTATGTACGTACAGACATGCACTAGGTCCTTGCCAACAAGACAAAACATAGGTACATAGTGAAAGGGCAAGGATGGTCTCATGCGCGAGGCACAAGGCTGACTCTCCCAAAACTCCTGTTGTTTCTAGCAGACTTCACTGGGGCTGGGTTTGGACCTCCCTTGGCTCACCTACAAATACATGAATGAGCGTGAGCGATAGCCCAGTGAATAATATCAAATATAACAGTTGCATAACAATATGTAGAACAACATGCTCCAAACGGCCTTGGGCCCAATTCATACTTCTGTTTAACAACCAAATATATATATAACTATACGAAATGCAAGTCAAGTAACTGTAGTTCCAAACATTCTGGCCTTTGGCCCATCCGGGTTTCCATTCATGGCAAAACGGCCTTCGGCCCATTCATTCATGTCAAAACGGCCTTTGGCCCATTCATTCATGTCAAAACGGCCTTTGGCCCATTCATTCATGTCAAAACGGCCTTTGGCCCATTCATTCATGTCAAAACGGCCTTTGGCCCATTCATTCATGTCAAAACGGCCTTTGGCCCATTCATTCATTTCTTCTTGTCAGACTTTTGTCCACAATTCCAATTAACCACTCATAATATTTATAGGGGAATAACGATTGGACATTGACAAGTTTTCAAATATTGATATTACTCACAGTGATCGGCTTGTGGATGCGCCCTGGAGCTTGACCCTACACATTTCATGAATACAAAAGGGTCACTAACAGTTCAATCCGTTCTTTAATTCACATATTCCTCTTTAGGCTTTGTTCGTATCTCATTAACTCATTTACAATGCTTAACATATGCCTAAGAGTGCTTACAAGTGAAAGAGAACGGAAAACGAATCACAGAATGCATGAACAAAATTCCAGGAAACAGGGTCCCCGCTCGAGCGTAAACTTCTCCGCTCGAGCGGACCCTTAAGGCCTGCTAAAGTACTGGTTGCACGAAAGATGCGCTCGAGCTGAAGGCCTGTCTACAAGACTCCACGCTCGAGCGTGAGGTGTCCCGCTCGAGCAGACATCCAACTCTGCAAAAATGCTGGGAGCACGATTTTCCCGCTCGAGCGGCCATTACCCCGCTCGAGCGGACCTCAAAAATCTGGGTTTCCCAGATCGTGTTCTTGAGCTCCAATACGGTTTTCCATCTACATTTCTTGCATGCAATGGCTCAAATTACACATTTACACATGCTAACATGCTACTAATACAAGATTACAACATTAGGAAGCTCAATTTCATGATTTATCTACATGCATGTCCCAAAACATCTCAAACCCATCATCAACATGCTCAAACTCAAACATTCAAGACTTATACTTCCATGATTTGTACATGCATGTGGGAGATGCTCATCATTCCCAACTCAGATGGTACAAATGGCGATTACAACATGAGCTTTAACCAAAACTCTACATGGATCATGTGTTTCAAGCTCAAACATGCAAATTCAAGGTAATCTCTTACATGCATGAGTTCTAAGACTTCAAACTCAACAAAAATCAACTTATTACATGCTCTTGATTACAAACAACTCTTGAACTCACAAGATTACAAGTTCAATTCATAATTTCAAGAGTCAATGGCTTACCTAGAAGTCCAATTCTTCAATCTATGGTCCAATTTGAGTTGGACTCCAAGATTCCAAGCCCTCAAGATCAAACACAGATTTTTCTCTCTTCTCTCTCTCTAAAGGTCGGCCCTCTCCTCTCCTTAGAGTGAATATCAGCCAAAATGAAGGTATATGAGAGAATGAGATGTGTAGTGCTCAAATGCAAGAAGCCCCACTAGCCACAATTAAGATATTAAACAATTGGAGCACAATGTCATTAAATAATTCAATTTAATCTGGCCCGAATAAATTTTCAATTAAATTTCACCGTAGGCTCTAAAAATTATGCCAAACACAATGGCGTAATAAATTTCGGGTTCTGTGGCCGATAAGGCCCTCGATTGAATTTCCCAAGCTGATTATTCGAACAGATATTCCTATGGTGAACAGGTAAAACTTCAAAATCATATATATTCACATAATGGCACACAAATCATATCAAAACATATAATCACAATGACATTTGGGACCAATTAGCATAATACAGAACAGGGGTATCACAGTCTTCCCCCCTTTAGGAAGTTTGGTCCCTCAAACTTAATTTACCTTCGTCGGGAAATAAATGTGGGTAGCGTAAACGCATTTCCTCCTCTTTTTCCCATGTAGCATCTGTCCCATAGTGTTCCTTCCATTCCACTTTCACCATTGGAATGGATTTGTTTCTCAATTCTTTCACTTGTCGATCAATAATTCTTTCCGGCCATTCAGTATATTCCATATTTTCATCAATAGCAACCCGGTGATAATCAATCACATGTAACGGGTCTCGGAGGTAACCCCTTAACATCGACACATGAAACACGTTATGGATCTGCTCAAATCCCGGTGGCAAAGCAACTCTATAAGCCACTGGACCAAGTTTCTCCAAAATTTGAAACAGCCCAATGTAACGGGGCGACAACTTGCCCTTTTTCCCAAACCTGACTTGGCCTTTCATCGGAGAAACACGGATGAACACATGGTCGCCGACCTCATATTCAAGAGGTCTTCTCCGAACGTCTGCATAATTCTTCTGTCGGTCTTGAGCTGTTCTGAGCCTTTGCCGAATAGTTTTGATCTTTTCAGAGGTGTCCTGTACAATTTCAGGCCCAAGCAAAGCTCTGTCTCCGACCTCTGTCCAACAAATAGGTGATCTACACCTCCTACCATACAAAGCCTCGTATGGTGCCATACCGATGCTGGAGTGGAAGCTATTATTATAAGCAAATTCTGCAAGTGATAAGTAATCCTCCCAACTCCCTTGGAAAACCAAGGCACACATGCAAAGCATATCTTCCAAAGTTTGTATCGTTCGCTCTGACTGGCCATCTGTCTGTGGGTGGAATGCAGTACTGAACCTTAGTTCTGTCCCCATAGCCTCCTGCAAACTTTTCCACAATCTAGATACAAATTTCGGGTCCCTATCTGACACAATGGACACTGGGACTCCGTGCAATCGGACAATTTCGCCAACATAAATAGTAGCCAATCTGTAAGCAGTAAATGTAGTTTTAACATGCAGAAAATGTGCAGACTTAGTCAGTCTATCAACTACAACCCAAACAGAATCCATACCTCGGGAAGTCCGAGGTAGGCCAACAACGAAATCCATAGTCACATGTTCCCACTTCCATTCAGGAATAGGAAGAGGTTGAAGTAGGCCGCCTGGTTTCTGATGTTCAGCCTTAACTTGCTGACACTGAAGACACTTGGACACATACTCTGCAATCTCTTTCTTCATTTTAGGCCACCAATAGGTTTGTTTCAAATCTCGATACATTTTATTGTTACCCGGATGCATAGCAAATACAGATCTGTGGGCTTCATCTAAAACCCTCTTCTTTAGCTCCGGGGTATCAGGAACACATATTCGGTTTCGAAATTTCAACATTCCATTTTCGACACTGTACTCTGCTTTTGGGCTTACTTCAAATTCATCAATTACCTTTCTGAGGAGCTCATCTTCTTTCTGTTTCTGCTTGATCTCATCAACAATTGCCGGTTCGGCTGTAATAGCGGCTATCAATCCGCCCTGTTCACATACCACCACTTCAATTTCAGACTTTTCAAAGTCTTGCAAAATCTCCCTTTGTTCAGTAAGCAAACAAGCCATACTCCCTGTTGATTTTCTGCTCAAGGCATCAGCCACTGTATTAGCTTTCCCGGGATGGTACTGAATCTCTAGGTCGTAGTCTTTTATCAGCTCTAGCCATCTTCTCTGACGCATATTCAACTCTTTCTGCGTGAAGAAGTATTTTAGGCTCTTATGATCCGTGTAAACTTCACACTTTACCCCATACAAGTAATGCCGCCAGATTTTCAAAGCAAAGACAACTGCAGCCAATTCTAGGTCATGTGTTGGATAATTCTTCTCATGTGGCCTCAACTGTCGGGAGGCGTAAGCAATCACCTTCCCGTTCTGCATTAACACACAACCCAAACCCTTATAAGATGCGTCACTGAAGATCACAAAATTTTCCGTACCTGAGGGTAGTGTTAAAATTGGTGCGGTGGTCAATCTTGTCTTCAATTCATGAAAGGCTGATTCTCTTTCACTATTCCACTCAAATGGTTGTCCCTTACGCGTCAATTGGGTAAGAGGCACAGCTAATTTCGAAAAGTCCTTTACAAATCTCCTGTAGTACCCGGCCAAGCCCATGAAACTGCGAACTTCTGTCACGTTAGTTGGTGTAGGCCAATTCACAATTGCTTCTATTTTCTGCGGGTCCACTGAAATTCCTTCCTTGTTGATTACATGCCCTAAGAAACGACCTCGTCCAACCAAAACTCACATTTCTTTAGTTTAGCAAATAATTTCCTTTCCCGAAGTATTTGTAAAACAGTCCTCAAATGATGTTCATGTTCAGGTCTATCTTTAGAGTATATCAAAATATCATCGATGAAGACTACAACAAACTCATCAAGGTAGGTTTTAAAAATTCTATTCATTAGGTCCATAAATGCTGCCGGAGCATTAGTCACTCCAAATGGCATAACAAGAAATTCAAAATGACCATACCTCGTTCTGAATGCGGTTTTCTCAACATCCTCTGCTTTAACCTTCAGCTGATGATACCCAGATCTCAAATCAATCTTAGAAAACACCTGTGATCCCTGCAACTGATCAAATAAGTCATCAATACGGGGTAAGGGATATTTGTTCTTTATCGTTACCTTGTTCAATTCCCGGTAATCAATGCACAGGCGTAAGGTACCATCCTTTTTCTTTACAAATAACACTGGTGCGCCCCAAGGCGAAGTGCTAGGCCGGATAAACCCTTTATCAAGAAGGTCTTGCAACTGTTCTTTTAATTCTTTCATTTCGGCGGTAGCCATCCTGTAGGGAGTTTTAGAAATAGGCTGGGTGCCTGGCACAGTTTCAATAGTAAACTCTATCTCCCTATCTACCAATTCCCCTGGTAATTCATTTGGAAACACATCTGGGAATTCTCTAACAATGGGAATATCATCCAATTCAACATTCACGGATTGTTCAGTCAATACATAACACAAATAACCCTGGCATCCCTTCCTGATCAGTTTACATGCTTTCATTGCAGATATCAAATATGGTGGAGGCACTACCCCATTTCCCACAAACACAATTTCCTTCTGTTCTGGTGGTCTAAACACAACCCTCTTTGTCACACAATCTATAGTGGCACAATATTTGGTCAACCAATCCATGCCCAAAATTACATCGAAGTGTCTAAAGTTTAAGGGCAACAAATCTACATATAGGGTAGCATCCTCAATATGCATGTCACAAAACCGATATATATAGTCACATAACACAGATTCCCCCGATGGAGCAGACACACATAACAAATATGGCAACAATTCTAGGGGTCTTTTCAGTCTAGATGCAAATGCATATGTCACAAATGAGTGCGTCGATCCAGAATCAATTAATACAAAGGCATCCTGATTACATATTGAAATAGTACCTGAGACAACGGCATTGGCATTCCGTGTATCACCCGGAACGAGTGCAAAGACTCTCCCTTGTCTCACTGTATCCCCAGTAGTAGCAGATCTCAAAGTGTTTCCCGGCTTCGGGATCGATGCAGTGGAGCTAGCAGCTATCTTCCCACTATTCTGATTACAATCTCGGGCTATATGCCCTTGTTTCCCACACTTAAAACAGGCTCCTGATGTACGGTAACAGACTCCACGGTGCTTTTTGCCACAAATGTTGCACATGGGAGCTGCGTCTCGGGAAGAATTGGAAGTAGTTGAGGAGCCCGTGTTCTGCTTTTTCAAAAATTTCTTCTTCGAAAAGAAGCCTTGCCTTTTGTTGCTTTTCCATTCGGTTGTTGGCTTAGCTTGTCTAGCTATATTAGCCTCTGATATGATGGCCCGGTCAAGCACCCCGATGTAGGTCTCCAACTTCAGGACATTCACTCGCTCTAGGATGTCACTTCGGAGCCCACCTTCAAAATGCCTTGCCTTCTTATAATCAGTGTCAATTACGTGTGGTGCAAATCTGGCCAACTCAGTAAATTTGGCCTCATACTCAGCTACAGTCATGCTGTCTTGCTTGAGTTCCATGAATTCTGCCACTTTCCTGTCCCGGACACACTGTGGGAAGTACTTGTCATAGAAGATTTCCAAAAATTTCACCCAGTCAACACCCCGGTGGTTTTCTCGAATTAACATCCACCATCTTCTCGCTTCGTCTTCTAGCATAAAAGTGGCTAGAAGCACTTTCTGTGTATCCGAGCACGGAAATACTTCAAACAGTTTTTCGATCCCAAGAACCCAAGCTTCCGCTTTCAAAGGATCCAATCCACCATGAAACTGTGGTGGTTTTATTTTTTTGAACTCCTTGGTGAGAGCGATTATCCGATCATCATTTTGGTTATCTGGTACGGGTGGTGCCGGAGGTGGAGGTGGCGGGTGTGGTTGCTGCCACTGTTGTTGCCACTCCTGTTGCTGTCTCAAAGCTTCTGCCATTTCCTGAATCAGTCTTTCCATTCTGTCCAGTCTGGCAGTAGAGGATTCCTCTAACTCATCACCTCTGGTTCTCACCATCTGATTAAACTTGCATTATATTCCATACCAAAGGTACACAAGTACACATACACTAAGGAGCACATATTTCCAGATAATTTGTAATGCAAGTAGTTCACAACTTACACATATACTTATTCATAACAGAACATTTAAGCATATAATCAATGCTTCCAAACTCGTACTTATCACATGAATGCATCCTAGATCTTATCTAGACGCTTATTGCTCTTCTTCGACAAGTGTGTGAGTTATTAACTCCTGCTCTGATACCACTCTGTCACGACCCGAACCCGCCCCCATGGGTTAGGGACGCAACCGGCCAGTAACCATGAGATTACCTACGGCCTCAAACCAAACCAAATGTATTATAACAGAGTTAATGGGGGCCAAACGGAAGCAAAATTAAAAACTTTGTCCATAGAGCCGTGCTTACATGCACATCAAACAAACCATACTCAGATACGTTAATAACTCACATCAAAAGTACGGTCTCACAAAAATTCATTACAGACAGGATCGTCCAAAACGAGTCAACCTATAACAGACTATGTACGTACAGACATGCACTAGGTCCTTGCCAACAAGACAAAACATAGGTACATAGTGAAAGGGCAAGGATGGTCTCATGCGCGAGGCACAAGGCTGACTCTCCCAAAACTCCTGTTGTTTCTAGCAGACTTCACTGGGGCTGGGTTTGGACCTCCCTTGGCTCACCTACAAATACATGAATGAGCGTGAGCGATAGCCCAGTGAATAATATCAAATATAACAGTTGCATAACAATATGTAGAACAACATGCTCCAAACGGCCTTGGGCCCAATTCATACTTCTGTTTAACAACCAAATATATATATAACTATACGAAATGCAAGTCAAGTAACTGTAGTTCCAAACATTCTGGCCTTTGGCCCATCCGGGTTTCCATTCATGGCAAAACGGCCTTCGGCCCATTCATTCATGTCAAAACGGCCTTTGGCCCATTCATTCATGTCAAAACGGCCTTTGGCCCATTCATTCATGTCAAAACGGCCTTTGGCCCATTCATTCATGTCAAAACGGCCTTTGGCCCATTCATTCATGTCAAAACGGCCTTTGGCCCATTCATTCATGTCAAAACGGCCTTTGGCCCATTCATTCATGTCAAAACGGCCTTTGGCCCATTCATTCATTTCTTCTTGTCAGACTTTTGTCCACAATTCCAATTAACCACTCATAATATTTATAGGGGAATAACGATTGGACATTGACAAGTTTTCAAATATTGATATTACTCACAGTGATCGGCTTGTGGATGCGCCCTGGAGCTTGACCCTACACATTTCATGAATACAAAAGGGTCACTAACAGTTCAATCCGTTCTTTAATTCACATATTCCTCTTTAGGCTTTGTTCGTATCTCATTAACTCATTTACAATGCTTAACATATGCCTAAGAGTGCTTACAAGTGAAAGAGAACGGAAAACGAATCACAGAATGCATGAACAAAATTCCAGGAAACAGGGTCCCCGCTCGAGCGTAAACTTCTCCGCTCGAGCGGACCCTTAAGGCCTGCTAAAGTACTGGTTGCACGAAAGATGCGCTCGAGCTGAAGGCCTGTCTACAAGACTCCACGCTCGAGCGTGAGGTGTCCCGCTCGAGCAGACATCCAACTCTGCAAAAATGCTGGGAGCACGATTTTCCCGCTCGAGCGGCCATTACCCCGCTCGAGCGGACCTCAAAAATCTGGGTTTCCCAGATCGTGTTCTTGAGCTCCAATACGGTTTTCCATCTACATTTCTTGCATGCAATGGCTCAAATTACACATTTACACATGCTAACATGCTACTAATACAAGATTACAACATTAGGAAGCTCAATTTCATGATTTATCTACATGCATGTCCCAAAACATCTCAAACCCATCATCAACATGCTCAAACTCAAACATTCAAGACTTATACTTCCATGATTTGTACATGCATGTGGGAGATGCTCATCATTCCCAACTCAGATGGTACAAATGACGATTACAACATGAGCTTTAACCAAAACTCTACATGGATCATGTGTTTCAAGCTCAAACATGCAAATTCAAGGTAATCTCTTACATGCATGAGTTCTAAGACTTCAAACTCAACAAAAATCAACTTATTACATGCTCTTGATTACAAACAACTCTTGAACTCACAAGATTACAAGTTCAATTCATAATTTCAAGAGTCAATGGCTTACCTAGAAGTCCAATTCTTCAATCTATGGTCCAATTTGAGTTGGACTCCAAGATTCCAAGCCCTCAAGATCAAACACAGATTTTTCTCTCTTCTCTCTCTCTAAAGGTCGGCCCTCTCCTCTCCTTAGAGTGAATATCAGCCAAAATGAAGGTATATGAGAGAATGAGATGTGTAGTGCTCAAATGCAAGAAGCCCCACTAGCCACAATTAAGATATTAAACAATTGGAGCACAATGTCATTAAATAATTCAATTTAATCTGGCCCGAATAAATTTTCAATTAAATTTCACCATAGGCTCTAAAAATTATGCCAAACACAATGGCGTAATAAATTTCGGGTTCTGTGGCCGATAAGGCCCTCGATTGAATTTCCCAAGCTGATTATTCGAACAGATATTCCTATGGTGAACAGGTAAAACTTCAAAATCATATATATTCACATAATGGCACACAAATCATATCAAAACATATAATCACAATGACATTTGGGACCAATTAGCATAATACAGAACAGGGGTATCACAAAAATGATGCAAGATAAGAATTTGTTTTTGTGTTCAATCGGACGTTAATTGAACACATGGAAGCTTGAGGCATTTCATCCTCATTAGTGATGAAATGATTTAAGTTTCCAAGGTCGCTACTTCCCTTGATCAATTCATGAAAGGGAGGAGGTTAGAGTCTTATTTTGTTCCATTTATTGAACTTGCACACTTTGGTTCTTAAACTATCATGCAATGAAATTGCATAGATTGATGGTTTGTGGACCAGGTTTTCTCTCTCCTTTGATTTGTTCATGATAAGGAGTGGTGAATTGTGCAAACAAACCCTTGAGAATACCCTGTGCGTGTTCTATTTGTTCTCTGTTACAGCAGGATGAACTATGTAGCAGTGACCGATAGGCCACCTTTGATGGCTAGCCGACCATCACTGGTGGCCGGCAGGCCCTCACTCCTGGCCGACCAGCCATTGATACAAAATCCAGCAGTCTGTTTCATGAGCAGAGCAGAGCTATTCTGGAAGTGGACAAAGGTGTAAGTGTTCTATTGTGCAACAGAGACCTTTTGGAAGCAAAACAGTGGCCTTTTCGGGTAGAAACCGAGCATGTACATGAGCATTCCTCGCATATCAAGCCTATTAGGCTTAAATATTTGTTGTAATTAATTAGTTGTAGTTAGTTAATTTTGTAAAGTGTTGTAATTAATTACTTAGTTAACTAGTTATTCAATTTCGTCTTGTAATTGTTTTAGTTAACTAGAATAGTTAATTTATTTCTTGTAATAATTAGTTAAGTAGTTTAGCTAATTTATTTTGTTTTGTAATAATTGGCTTAGCTTTAGTTAGTTAGTTAGTTAGTTAATTAGCTAGTTTATTCATTCGGACTCTGCTTCGTGATAGCGCAATGTAATAATGTTTTTGTCTTCCAACCCCACGTCTTTCTCCTTTTTATTTACTAGCTTATGATGGTTAGTTTAGGGGCATCATGTTTTTTTTAGCATACTTCATGTTTGCATCCATTTGTATGGCATGCATCGAGGCTTGGTTCATCATTCTAACTGCATTGTTAGTTGAAATACTTCTTTGAATACGTGCATAGACCGCATACTATTTAATTGATCCATATGCCACGTTAAGTTGCCGAGCCTATTTAAATTTCATATTGCATGTGTTGCATTAGTCATATCACATAAGTTAGGATCATCCATTTTTCTAACTCATCTTTCTTCTGGCTTGGAGTACTAGGTGAGCCTTTACTTGCTTTAGCATAATCGCATGCGTGTGATTGTTGCCATGTTTAGCATGCATGCCATGAGGCTAATTGCTTAATTGATAAACTATTTTGAATGCCTGTGGATGAAGGCTAGTTGCTCGAATTGAAATAATTTGAGTAATGTTTATATGCGATCATTTTTTCAAGTGGTACATATTTTGAAACAATTTTCAAAACAAACATGAATCAAATGTTCCAATTCTTACAAAGTTAGTCTATACTTGTTTGTGCGCATCACGTAGTAATGCTACTCTAATAAATCGGAACAAGAGCATATAATGTACATAAGATTGATATCATGATTCAGAACCGCGTATAGCGATCCCGGTTTTCCCGTCGTTGTTTAATTGTATTTCAGACTCGGTTCCGCGGATGTATTGTTGTCTTTTTCCTGTTTCCATCCTGTACTCTTTATATATGAGTCTTTGGTCGTGTTGGGTAGGTTTAAAGCAGGTTGGTTGTGTTTGGAAACCAAGGGTTGATGTCCATTTAATTCCAACTAGTGTCTATTAAATTTTCATAATGGTTCATTCAATTCCAATTAGTGATCCATTCATATTCCATTAGTGGGATTTTATGACAAACTTGTCCATTCATATTTCTAACTAGTGTTCATTTAATTCTAGTTAGTGTTCATTTAATGCTAGTTAGTGTTCATTTAATTTCAATTAGTGTTCATTTAATTCTAACTTGTCCTTTCATTTTCCAATTAATGGGCTTTAATAACAACCTTTCAATATCACTTGTTCATCTCCCTTTTGATTTCAAAACCCTAGAACCGTCTTCTCTCTCTCCCTACACACCTTCTCTCTAGGTTTTCATCTCCCTCTAGTGTAAATCTATACTAAGTCCTTTGTAAGAAAGGTAGAGTGGGTTGAGGGCTTCATTTTTAATCTGAAAGTTTGGCGATTTGGAGCACTTTGGTTTTTGGCCTTCATCTTCTCCATTTGGTCTCTCCATTTGAGGTAGGGATTTCTTTGTTCCTTTTCAATACTCTGTCTATAGATAGACATGTGGTAGTTTTGTATTGCATGAAAATCATATCCGTGTTGGATTTGTTTGAAAATCATGAGGGGAACCTAGGGTTGGTTGTTTGAGAATGGTTTTGTTATCACCGACTGTGGTTTGGACTAATTAGAGAGTAAATTAGTATGTTATTGTTGAAAGAAGAGAAAGCCCTAAATTATATTTTGATTTGGTAAAATAAAAAGGATTTACGGATTTTGATTTGGTAAAATAAAAAGGATTTACGGTTGAACAATGTTGGTAAATTTCTATTGTTAATATGAGTTGTGTAGAAGGTGTTAACAGTTAAGGGATTAATTATGGTATTGGGTTATTTTGAAATGAACGTATTGAATCAAGTTGGGTTATGGCTTATTATCCATGGAATTGATTTTGTAAAATGAAGAGAATGTAATTGGTTTTGTGAAAAGGGAAAAGTGTTTTTGGAATAAGTGATGGAACGTGTTGACTTAAGAAAATTATGAAGTTGATCTTGAAAATGGTAAATGAAATGTTAACTCTATGTGAGTCTCGGAAAATAAATTTGAGAATTAAACTATTGTATCATGAGTGTCGAATACACACATTTGGGGGTTTTATCCTTACTTATCGTACTAGTGTTGTTGTTGGGTTTAAGGTTCGCTTAAGAGTTGAGTCTCTTTTATTAGGTGTACTGAATACATGCATCTAGAGGTTTTGTCCTTGCCCATCGGTGGAGGATGACATTGTTGTGTTGAATTGTGATGTATGCGTTACACTTGTGTTGATTAAACATTATTGAATAGTTTATGTGTATGTATTACACTTGTTAGTGATGCTTTGTTGTATTGAGGAATTTGTATATGATAATTGTTTATATACATTGTGTTGTGTGAGAGGAGATAGGGGATGTACTCCACGGTTTAGGGGAAGATAGGGGATGGACCTCTAAACCGGAAACTGTTTGACATTGATACAGCACTACAATGTGTATCATTTGTGAAGTATAGAAGTGTTTTTGTTTGATATTGATACAACACCAAAATGTGTATCATTTGTGAAGTATGGAAGTGTTTTTGTCTGAGATTGATACAGGACTAAAATGTGTATCTATTATGAGGTATGAAATGTTTAAAATGAGTTATTATCTCGCTTATCGCTTTGGCATATCCTTAGCTACTGTGCATATAGCCGGTAGAGCAGAGTTTTAATTGTTATCGTCAGTGTATCTGAATATGTTATGGGTTGCAATGGTTACAGTTTTGAAAGGTCGAGCTGCCTTATTTGTGGATTATATACATGTTGATGATTTGTTATTTCCCTTTTATTTAAGGCATGCATGTATTGATATGAATGTATTAGGAACAAACCAAAATGCCATTTTGAGATTTTGGAAAGTGTGAAGGAAAAAGGGGCATTTGTGAACATGTTTTCAAAAAAGGTCATTTTGTTGTAAGTACGGAAAATGGGGGAAGAGTAATGGGCTTGGTGAAATTGTTTTTTTTTTTTCTAAAACTGTTATAGTCATGAAAGTTTGGAAAAATGGGTAATTAAAAGGAAAGAAGGTGTACTGCTTATAGCGTTGAATGAAATGGCTATTTTCGAGAAAAGTTCATACTTATGTACATTTTGTATAAACTGCCACATTACTATTCTAGTATGAGATTGAACATTCATGATCATAGCTATCTGTAAGTTGTTATTGTTGAGGATCATGTTGAGATCTCTACTGGACTATATGTTCATCCCACGTTGTTGAATCTTTTTCAGGTGATAGCCAGGATGTGCTACAAGGTTTTGGATCTTCTTATTTGTTGGCCACGGGGCCTCTTTTGTGTTGGCAGAATGCCATTTATGTAAAAAGGGTTATACCCTTCTTCTTGACTTTTTAATGATGTAAGCCCAAGGGCAATTTATTTAGTGTTCTCATGTTGTATTTACTTGCATACGAATGAGAGCAATGTTATTCACTTCTACAAGTTGAATATACGAGTTTATTTCCGCATGTTATCTCTGAAATGGAATTAAGTAAATGAAATTGGTAATACCTCGAGTAATAAAAAGTGGGGCGTGACAACTTGGTATCAGAGCGAGCCGGGTTTGAATACTTTGGGCTCGTGGGAAGTAGTTTTTACTACAGTGAGTTTGCTTCATGTGGTGAGGACGTTGCATATAGTTAACATGAATTTTAGGACTTGTATGTTGCATTTATGTGGGCATGGGATTAAGTTTTCTGGATAGTACTCGTAGCCGGTGAACTTGCTTTGAGGTCCTCTTGGAAACACGCCTGATCAACGTGGTTTCTGATAGGAATTCCTTGAGAGTTTCGGGATGAGTGACTATCTTTCTTTATGGACTTGATTCGATTATGTGTTTAAATGTTTAAATGTTTATATGCAATAGAAATGTATGTTTAGGGTGGTAAGTGTATGCCTCGGGGAAGGCTGTTGTGTTGTGCAGTAAGTGTGGTTTTGTTTTTGGACTTTATAGGATGTCTACACGAGGGAGCATGAGATTTGTATCTCGGGTTAGAGGAAATGGTACCGGTGTGTTGATTAGTGTTTTGGGCTTTGCTAGTTAATGAGTTTGTTGTGATCCCATCAGTTATGTATTTGGGTGGTGTTCGTATTGTGACTTGTTATCGGTTGGTGACTATGTGTGGGTGAAATGAGTTAGTGGTGTTATTGGTTATTGGGTATGGTTTGTGAGTGGGAAGAGAATTTCTTGAGTGGATGCTGACGGCAATCTTTGAAAGGAAAATCAGTTTATGTCCCTCGGATAACGAGGGTAGCATTGGTTAAAATTGTCATTTGTATTAGGGATTGGGTGATTGAGGTTGATCATGTCAGTCTTGAGTTTGAGGAGAAGGGCAGGCTTGCTATGTAGGCTTGGGGGTGAAGACTCCCTTAAAAGCAGTGTTAGTGTGGTTCGATTTTAGGAAATCCGGTGAGATTCCAAAATTTGGGGGTTTGTGTAGGGAACTCCGTGTTTGGGGTAAATGGTTTTGAGTGGCACATCAGTGTGTCATTTACTAAGTGTGGCGGTTTATTGAGTTGATTAGTCAACTTATTGGCATCAGGTTTTGGTTGGCATTGGTCACCTTGAGGATAGTCATGATTATTGTAGACATTGCATGTGGATTAGGGAAAACTGGAACTAATCACATTGGTTAGGTCATTGATTTTGACTGTTGAATTAATACAGAAAATACGTGTATTGATTGTGTGTTGTATATGACAAGTGTTTAATACATTGTATGTGCATTTTGTTTGGGAGGAGATAGGGGATGTACTCCACGGTTTAGGGGAAGATAGGGGATGGACCTCTAAACTGGATTTTGTTTGGGAGGAGATAGGGGATGGACTCCATTAGCACCACTATATGTGTGCTTATTGATTTATGGAAGTGTTTTTACATGTTGTTGATACAGCAAATTTGTGTATCAATTGAAGTATGGAAATGTTTATATATGAGTTGTAGTCTCATTTAATAGCTCGGCTAGGCAATGGGCCATGTTTATGATTTTAAATTGATTAAGTAAAGGAAGGTAGGATGAAATTCCAAAATCATGAATTTCTTATGCCTTATGTGTTGATAGCAAGGTTGTTATTTCTATTAACTATTATTATAGGAATGTTATGTTTTATGTTGGTTGTGGCATCACCGTGTGAGTGGTGGGTGTTATGTTGGAAATAGATTGGAACATAAATTCTTCCTAGTGTTTTGGCCTTCTAAGGGCGCTGTTAAAAAGGAAAATGTTGAGGATTTGATTTAATTTGAATGTTATGAGAATTTCCAAACGAGTAGTTTTAGGCAAATAAACTGGAGATGTTTATGTATTATGGGTTTATGAAAAATGTTTACAAAACTTTTGAGTTTCGCATGGAAAATGCAAAATTTATTTTTGAATGTCAACGTTGAAAATTTGATTATCTTTGAGAAATGTCTCATGAACAAAAGAATGATTTTTCTTATATTTATACAAAAGATTTGCTTTGATTGTTTTATGTGAAGTTATGAATGTTGAGTAGTGACATAGCTTGGAGCGCTAGTCGGGTGTTTTGGTGATATGTTTCGGGAAGGGTTTGGTTTTGTTGAGGCTTTTGTGCCAGAGTGTTGCCTTTTGAAACGTGTTTCCTTGGTAAGCCCTTTCTTTTGTGAGAGTTAACCAAAGGTTTGTGGTGAGAATAGTTTCTTTTCTAAGTGCTCGGGTGTTGAGTGCTATGTGATTAGTTGGCCTTGTGTTTCTGGTGTACTCTTAATTTCGGGGACGAAATTCTTTAAGGAGGGGAGGTTATAGCGATCCCAGTTTTCCCTTCATTGTTTAATTGTATTTCAGACTCGGTTCCGCGGATGTATTGTTGTCTTTTTCCTATTTCCATCCTGTACTCTTTATATATGAGTCTTTGGTCGTGTTGGGTAGGTTTAAAGCAGGTTGGTTGTGTTTGGAAACCAAGGGTTGATGTCCATTTAATTCCAACTAGTGTCTATTAAATTTTCATAATGGTTCATTCAATTCCAATTAGTGATCCATTCATATTCCATTAGTGGGATTTTATGACAAACTTGTCCATTCATATTTCTAACCAGTGTTCATTTAATTCTAGTTAGTGTTCATTTAATGCTAGTTAGTGTTCATTTAATTTCAGTTAGTGTTCATTTAATTCTAACTTGTCCTTTCATTTTCCAATTAATGGGCTTTAATAACAACCTTTCAATATCACTTGTTCATCTCCCTTTTGATTTCAAAACCCTAGAACCGTCTTCTCTCTCCCTACACACCTTCTCTCTAGGTTTTCATCTCCCTCTAGTGTAAATCTATACTAAGTCCTTTGTAAGAAAGGTAGAGTGGGTTGAGGGCTTCATTTTTAATCTGAAAGTTTGGCGATTTGGAGCACTTTGGTTTTTGGCCTTCATCTTCTCCATTTGGTCTCTCCATTTGAGGTAGGGATTTCTTTGTTCCTTTTCAATACTCCGTCTATAGATAGACATGTGATAGTTTTGTATTGCATGAAAATCATATCCGTGTTGGATTTGTTTGAAAATCGTGAGGGGAACCTAGGGTTGGTTGTTTGAGAATGGTTTTGTTATCACCGACTGTGGTTTGGACTAATTAGAGAGTAAAATTAGTATGTTATTGTTGAAAGAAGAGAAAGCCCTAAATTATATTTTGATTTGGTAAAATAAAAAGGATTTACGGATTTTGATTTGGTAAAATAAAAAGGATTTACGGTTGAACAATGTTGGTAAATTTCTATTGTTAATATGAGTTGTGTAAAAGGTGTTAACAGTGAAGGGATTAATTATGGTATTGGGGTTATTTTGAAATGAATGTATTGAATCAAGTTGGGTTATGGCTTATTATCCATGGAATTGATTTTGTAAAATGAAGAGAATGTAATTGGTTTTGTGAAAAGGGAAAAGTGTTTTTGGAATAAGTGATGGAACGTGTTGACTTAAGAAAATTATGAAGTTGATCTTGAAAATGGTAAATGAAATGTTAACTCTATGTGAGTCTCGGAAAATAAATTTGAGAATTAAACTATTGTATCATGAGTGTCGAATACACACATTTGGGGGTTTTATCCTTACCTATCGTACTAGTGTTGTTGTTGGGTTTAAGGTTTGCTTAAGAGTTGAGTCTCTTTTATTAGGTGTACTGAATACATGCATCTAGAGGTTTTGTCCTTGGTCATCGGTGGAGGATGACATTGTTGTGTTGAATTGTGATGTATGCGTTACACTTGTGTTGATTAAACATTATTGAATAGTTTATGTGTATGTATTACACTTGTTAGTGATGCTTTGTTGTATTGAGGAATTTGTATATGATAATTGTTTATATACATTGTGTTGTGTGAGAGGAGATAGGGGATGTACTCCACGGTTTAGGGGAAGATAGGGGATGGACCTCTAAACCGGAAACTGTTTGACATTGATACAGCACTACAATGTGTATCATTTGTGAAGTATAGAAGTGTTTTTGTTTGATATTGATACAACACCAAAATGTGTATCATTTGTGAAGTATGGAAGTGTTTTTGTCTGAGATTGATATAGGACTAAAATGTGTATCTATTATGAGGTATGAAATGTTTAAAATGAGTTATTATCTCGCTTATCGCTTTGGCATATCCTTAGCTACTGTGCATATAGCCGGTAGAGCAGAGTTTTAATTGTTATTGTCAGTGTATCTGAATATGTTATGGGTTGCGATGGTTACAGTTTTGAAAGGCCAAGCTGCCTCATTTGTGGATTTTATACATGTTGATGATTTGTTATTTCCCTTTTATTTAAGGCATGCATGTAGTGATATGAATGTATTAGGAACAAACCAAAATGCCATTTTGAGATTTTGGAAAGTGTGATGGAAAAAGGGGTATTTGTGAACATGTTTTCAAAAAATGTCATTTTGTTGTAAGTACGGAAAATGGGGGAAGAGTAATGGGCATGGTGAAATTGTTTTTTTTTTCTAAAACTGTTATAGTCATGAAAGTTTGGGAAAATGGGTAATTAAAAGGAAAGAAGGTGTACTGCTTATAGTGTTGAATGAAATGGCTGTTTTCGAGAAAAGTTCATACTTATGTACATTTTGTATAAACTGCCACATTACTATTCTAGTATGAGATTGAACATTCATGATCATAGCTATCTGTAAGTTGTTATTGTTGAGGATCATGTTGAGATCTCTACTGGACTATATGTTCATCCCACATTGTTGAATCTTTTTCAGGTGATAGCCAGGATGTGCTACAAGGTTTTGGATCTTCTTATTTGTTGGCCACGGGGCCTCTTTTGTGTTGGCGGAATGCCATTTATGTAAAAAGGGTTATACCCTTCTTCTTGACTTTTTAATGATGTAAGCCCAAGGGTAATTTATTTAGTGTTCTCATGTTGTATTTACTTGCATACGAATGAGAGCAATGTTATTCACTTCTACAAGTTGAATATACGAGTTTATTTCCGCATGTTATCTCTGAAATGGAATTAAGTAAATGAAATTGGTAATACTTCGAGTAATAAAAAATGGGGGGTGACACCGCGGGAGTCCGATACTGTAGGGCTTATTTCGACTTCCAAAAGGGGGCGCGAAAAAGTCGAGCTACGAGGTCCCATTAGGCATTGAACATCTAACCAACCTCCAAATGTTTGAGCTTGGTGATACGTCTAAGAAATTGATTTCAAAGTTATATCAAGTTGGTGATATGTCTAAGAAATTGATTTCAAAGTTATATTGAGAAGTACCGGATGGGATAATTGGAAAATAGTGCACATCCCTCAAGTTAGAATTTGGTACTTAGAACCTAGTTAAAGTAAAGTAAAGTTTCTATGAAGAGAGAGAATGAAAAAGGAAAAGAGCGCTCTCTAGATTGGATCAGTACCATAGTAAATAACCATTTCCCCCCCTTCTTTCATTTTTATTACATATTCTAATGATGATTTATTTTCTTCTTGATCTAGATGATAATTGGTAAGTGTTAGGTTTTTGTTATTGGCAATCTCGTTTCACAAAACTCATTTCAGTTGTAATTTTGTTCAACTTTTATTTTAGTGAGGCTATGAGTTTTTAGATGCGAATCCAGCCCGAATTGTGCCTTGTAGAGATGTTTCAGAAGTTAATTCTTTCATGTTTTTATATGCGAATCCAGCCCAAATTGTCTATTCACTCGAGCGAAGGAATGTGTGCTCGAGAGAAGAATCTTTGGTCCCAGAAGTCACTATAAGAAATTGCACTTTTGGCGACTACTTTTGGCGATGACGTCAATTTTTCATTGCCAAAAGTATATTTTTGGCGACACAGTGATCAATTTCGTTGGTAAAAGTATACCTTTACCGACGCAATTTGTTGCCGTTGCTAAAAAGGCATAACATTATTTTAGCGCCAAATTTTTTGGTTGGCGCCAAAATTTCAAAACTTTTACCTACGAGGCTTATGTTTTAGCAACACAATGAGTGTTGCTATTAGTGCGCTTTCTTTTGGCGACGACAAGTTGGCGTGGGCAAAGAGTTAACTATTTAGCGACGATGACACTATTCGTCGGTAAAAGTTTTGCTAGTGGGATGATGTGATTTAGTGATTTGTGTTTTTTATTATAATTTTTGAAAGAGTTTTAAATATTTTAGTTACTGAATTGTAAAATTAAAATGATCATTGAATTAGATCACAAAATGAACCCATTGAGCCCAAACACACTCTTAAGTTGAGATGACTAATTTGAGATAATTTAAACTTTTTCAAAGAATATGGTTAGATTATCAATTTCAATATGTTTGTTTTTATTTTCAGAAACTAGTTCCAAATTTTTTTTTCCTAAGAAACTAAAAAAAAATTGGGTGAAAAAAAAAAACTTATTATGTTTTGTATATTATTATCTTTTAGGTCATAAATACTTTTTAAAATTTTAAAAATATAATTTTGATTTTTATTGCTTTCAAATTATTTTAAATTTTTTCAAAAAAAACAAATCTAAAATTTTTTTGTGAATTTTTTTTTTAATCTTTTAGGTCATAAATACTTTTTAAAATTTTAAAAATATAATTTTGATTTTTATTGCTTTGAAATTATTTTAATTTTTTTTTAAAAAAAAACAAATCTCAAAATTGTTTTGAATATTTTATTTTATTTATTTTTTTGGGGTGATCTGCTGATCGGCGGTGGACATTTCCCTCTTAAAATTCCCTCCCTTTTTTTTCCCTCGTCAAATCTCCCCAAATCAATCTCCACGATTTCACTCTTGCACATCCTTATCTCAAAATTCGTAGTTCTCTCTCCCTCACGATTTCACTCTTGATCGTAGGGTTTGTGCCGTTTGTTGCTGCCGTGCGAGATCGGTGCTTCAGTCTGCCCTTACAAGTTTGTTCCCTTTTGCTTTGTATCTCAGTGCCCCTACTTTTCTCTCTCAATTTCTTAAATGAATCTATGTTTGTCTATTTTCACTTCTTCTACTACTGGCTTGTGGAGATTTTGGGGTTCTCTGCAAAATGGCTTGCTAGCCCTCCAGCCAACAAAAAAAAAAAACATAGAGTTATTGGCAGGTGGTTCTTTTTACTATATTTCTGTGTTTAGATTTTGAATTCGAGGATAGATACAATAATGTGATCAAGAAAAGTAACACCAATGACTCACTTAATTATTTGTTGGATTAATTTGATACATATAATTTAAGATATTCATGAATCGAGTTTCGGGAGTCTGACCTCTAGTTCTCCATCCTTCCCAAAAAATTAATAAATGCATGATAACAAATACTAAATATAGTGCATTTTATTTGTTATGATATTAAAGTTTTCAAAGACTCATGGTATGTATAAACTTATGATCAGTACATATCCATATTAAAAGGGCAAAAATAAATATTTATTTATTTTATTTTGGAAAGTTAAGGGAAAGAAAAGAAAAAACATAGGTTTGATTGTTTAAACCTATGCAAATTATTGCATATAAGTTGTCCCATATAAGCTTTTGGGCAAACTAGATAAGTGAGATTGTGGATTGAAATGTTTGTCCTCTTTGAAATTTATATATCAAAAAAAGGAAAAGAAAAGGTAACAACTTGTTTTTGGAACAAGAGATTAGTAAAATACATAAAATGCCCTTGTTTTGTTTGTTTGTTTAGTTGTTGATAGAACAATTGAAATTTGATATTTTTACAATCAAGTATAGTCACACTAATATATGATCTAGCTGCAGATTTGATAAAATTGGTGTTGTTCATATGTCAGAGTAGAGTATTACAAGTCTGGGAGCAAAAATTAGACCGGATCAACATGGAGGCCTACGTTGGTCAAATGAGAGAAAACAACCAAGAGGGTCTCAATCTTTACAAGAAAGAACAATAACCCAGAAAACTATCTAACATTCTTGACAGAGCGAGCAGTTACTTTTGTCAAGCATGTTAGATAGTTTTATGGGTTATTGTTCTTTCTTGTAAAGATTGAGACCCTCTTGGTTGTTTTCTCTCATTTGACCAACGTAGGCCTCCATGTTGATCCGGTCTAATTTTTTCTCCCAGACTAGTAATACTCTACTCTGACATATGAACAACACCAATTTTATCAAATCTGCAGCTACTTTCATGTTCATTTTTCTATTTGAGTGACGAAATGCATAATTTGCTTACATTTGCTTGTTGGGATTTATGCATGTGTAGAAGGATATACTATCTACTCTAAAAAATTGCAATCATGAATCATGATGCTTTATTGAGTTGACTTGTTATTTTCACAACACACAGTAGTGGACTTCATGTCTCTCAATATTCCCATGTGTCTATTATATTTGATACCAGTGGAATTTGGTAAGGTCCTTAGAGTACAATTTAAAAAAATTTAAAGTCTAATTCATTTAATGGAGTCATGTTTTCTCTTTTGTGTGTGTGTATGTGTGCATCTCTCTGGATGTATGTGTGTAAAAAGTTTTTAAAGGACTTAGTGCTCATGATGTGCTATGCTATATCGACATTTACAAGTCTTGGGGACTTGATATCTTAGTTTACTCGAGGATATTCCTTTCAAGTTCTTTCTGATGTGGTTTTACAATTTTCAGTAAGTGACAATCTACACTAACTTTGGTTTGCCTTCAACATTCCTGTCTTTGAATTAGATCTCTACAAATTCGCTTCTTATTGGATGTGTTTGGTAGATTAAGTACCCTGTGTCCTTGTCTTTTGAACTTTGTTTTTTGAAGAAAATATAATAACCATATTATGCTTACTTTTGCCGGTAGACTATTCATTGTTGGGTTTTGTAAATCTTACAGAGTTCAAAAGACAAGGACACAAGGTACTCGACACAAACTGTCAACCTTTCTTGCTAAGTTTGTTTCTTACCTTTTTATGGGATTGCTTTTGCGCCAAAATAACCATGGGGTTGTGTCTAGTGTTGAATTCATTTGTTGTTCCTTTAGTAAAGGAAAGCTATTTTCACTCCCTGTTTCTACTATTATCCTAGGTTTTGTGGGCTTCAAAGAAGTTGGAAATTATCAAGTTCTGAAGTTACTAGTTATGTGAAGAATTAAGAAAGATAAATTAGATACATAATTTACCTTTGAGTTTTTTTGCTCTTCTTTACTTTTTGGGTTACCTACTTTGTGTAGTTCCTTAGTTTATTTCAGTTAAGATATTATTGTAACAAAGGGGAATAGTACCGGTTGAATCTGTTCCACCTCAAACACAAGCCACCCCTCATCAAAGTTCTATTTCTACCTTTCTCTACACCGTGGCTATGCTCCCCGACCCTTCTACAATTTTTGCACTGCTTCACCTAAGCACTGACATTGAATCCGAAACTATGGACCTAGCTCTACCATCTATCCATATAATGAGCCTAGAAACATGCTCCTCCCAAACAGATCAAATTATTGAAGAAATGGATGAAACTTCTGTCTAAGAATATGCATTTAATGATAATGATGCATAAAATATGGGAGATGGCCTTTTATTTTCTGACTACTCATATACCTTAAAATTGTTCTATTTCAACTAGTGTCAAATCAAAGCTATTCGTGGTTCCACCCCAACTTGAGCATCCTCATTATGGTAAGTACATAAATGACAAATCTTTGCATCTATTGTTAGGAGGCCTATGAGTCTATGACTAAGAGTGTAAATCTTATGATCAAGTTGCATGACAGGAAGTAAATGCATAGGTTCATTAATAGAAAATTTAGATGCAGTGGCTGGATGTAATTTGTGCTAGGGCTTTTTAGGAGAGCTGAAGACCCCTTTTAGATAAACATAGAAGTTTCATCAAAGAGGGGGTATTGATTGGTCTAGTGGTAAATGCTTGAGTTCCCGTGTATGAAAATATTGGTTAGAATTGAAAATGTAGTCCCTTCCCACAAATATTATAGAGGTTAGGCCTGTAGCCACGCTTAGTCCTTCCCTATGCCCTTAATTTGTAGGAGCCCATTAGGTAATGTCCTTTAAGAAAGATATTGGAATGAATTGGAATAGTACATTGCCATGCCAACTGCCTTTTACCATTTAACAGACATTAAAAAAATATATATATATTCTTGTTTTTTTGTTGATAAATGTAAAAAACACTTAACTTAATACATAATATATGCAGATATAATAGAATTTTAAAGGATTTGTTGGTCGAAACCTTGATACAAAATTAAAAAAGCCTATAGGTAGATGCACCTTTATTGACGATGATGTGTCACTCTACACTTATATTAACTACTTTGTCTTCATGTTTAAAGAATAAATAAATAAATAATAATAATAAAAAATAAAAGGTTGTGTCCTATTGATACTAACTACTATCTTATGATCAGACATGGACGGGAGTTGGATGTTAATTTTTGATAGATTCAGTCAGCCATGTGTAGATGGGGTGAACTCATTTATTGAATTTGCAAAGGTTCATTTGGGTGAGGCTAGGGAGATTAAGTGCCCATGCATGAATTGTTGTAACTTTTATAAGCAGGAGTATGATAGTGTGAAGGGCGACTGGATCGTCGAAGTCGAAGGGGATGGAGGTCGAGGTCGATGGCTTACGGTGGTCGAAGTCATGGAGATCGACATGCGAGTCGACTGGATCGAAGTCCAGGTTTGTTTCAAGACCTTTACTCTTCTCCTTTACTCTTTTTTTTTGCTCTGTGTCCAGATTTGGACACGCGTGTCCAGATTTGGTGGACATGAATGTCTCCGCCGTGTCCCCTGCAAAAAAATAATTAAATTAAAGGGACACGCCACCCGGCATGTCCCGTACGTATCCTCGGCGTGTCCCCGTGTCAGACACTGCCACGGCATGAAATCTGCCCTGTCTATGCTTCATAGGGTGGTGGAGGTGGAGGTGGTGGTAAGATGGTCATGGCAGTGGTGAGTGGCGAAGGTGGGCGTAAGGTGGTTGTGGCATTGGAAGACTTCAGTTCGAAAAATATTTTTCACATTTCAGGAGTTAAAAAACCATTTTTTTTTCCCAAATAAATTTGTTTTGTATTAACCACAAAAACATTTTTCATCATACCAAACACTAGAAAATGCAGAAATTTTTTTTCGCCAAAGCAAAACTAAGCGTTAGTTTGAATTACTAATTGTCTAATGTTGTTTTGATGCTGCAGGAGTCTAAGCTTTATGGGGCTCATTTTAAGGAGATTGCTGCTAATGCTCCAAAAGCTACAAAAATAACATTTGACAGTTCTGATGATGAAACTTGACTCTAAAGCTGACCCACAAGTCGATTGTCTTGGGCCAGCGGCAAACATGTTTATTGGATATTGTTTACCAAATTATGGTAAATATATATATTTTTCCAGTGCAGACGACATCACCCTTTATCCTTTGTGGGTTAGTATATGCTAACGTGACAAGCAGAGAGGCAAATGTGATCTTGAATATTGAGCAAGGTGATTGAGGTTATGCCCTATATTTTGTAGTGTTAAATTTTGTATTTGCTCTCTCCCTCACTCTTGCACAGATTATCTCATTATGATGGTCACTAAACATATGCAAAACCTCATATTCATTTTACTTTGTATTTTTGATGAGGTCCCAGAATGTGAAGTGTGTCAATTATTGAGGTAAAAGTTCAACAGAATGTTTCTTTTTAGTGGGAATATATAAGCTTTGATTATTTGAAGTTGATGTTTTCCTACTGGGTGATACCAGCTTGTCAGCCATGATTCATGGTGGTGCTTTTGCTTACAACTTGGATAGATTGTAATATGCTAGTGTGTTCTTATTTTACCACACTTGGTTTTTAATGTTCTGAAATAGCTTGCAAATTTTTGTACCAGTATTGATGTTTGATTTTTTTAGACTGATAAATATTAACCAAATCCAGGTGTTACCAAATGTAATTTTCCCCCGTGATCACGTTGTGGCTGGAGTTTGTGAACTAACAAAACTAGCTGGGGATCCTATCGTCCGTTTTAAATCCTAGCTGCCAAATGTTGCCATGCCACCGCTGTTTGAAACCCTAGCTGCTGACCTCACCACCTTTTGGAACCCCACCTTTTGGAACCCTAGCTGCCACCTTGAAACCTTAGATTTGGTAGAGAGAGTAGGGAGAAAGAGAGAGATAGGGTAGGTGTAAGGAGGAGATGAGAAGTTAGGGATGGTATTAAGGTTGGAATATTGAGGGGTGTATTGCAATAAAATATAAAATTTTAAATTGTTTTAAAAAGTAGAAGCTCAGCTCCTCACTCCCTAGGGTTGCAAAACAAACTAAGATATTTTGAGCTTGACGCCTAGGTTTAGTATATTTTAATTTTTGTTACGTATTTACACTAATTTGAACAATTTAGTATTCAACTCAGTAAATATATATATGTATTGTTAAAAAAAATTAAGTTATTTGTGTTTGACATGTAAAAACTCGTTCAAGATTGGCTAATGTAAATATGCATATACTTAAGGCCTAGTTTGGGAAGATTGAAAAAAGACAAAAAGTCAAAAAAGTCACTATCCTATTTAAGTCACATCATCTTTTTTAAGTCACATCACCTCTCTAATACATCACTTCAAACCCAAGCCAAACCCAACCCATATTTCATAAAAAGTCAAAAAGTGTACTTATTTAGTCTTCCCAAACTAGGCCTAAACATATTTTGAAATTTGTTACGTTTTCAAGGTAAACAACTTATTACTTAGCTAGCTCATTTGCAGCCACATCTCTCACCTGCTGTGCCAGGATTTTCTGAACCAACTAAACTAAGGTAGTTGGTTAGTGTTTGATAAAAAATTGAAGTGTTAAATTAAAACAAGTTTAATATGCATAAGATTGAAAACTGAAATTTATTATCTTTAAAATTCATCTTCTCATTTTTGTATTGGGGTGATTGAGGTGGGGTGAAAGGATAGTGGTTTGTGGTAATGATGGAAGGGTGGTGTATTGGAGGTAAAAGGGGGGTGGTGGTGGTAGTTGTGGTGGCTATAATAACAGTGTCAAGGTGGCGCAAATGAGAAGTTGTGATAGAGTTGGTCAAGAGGTGAAAGTAGTGGCAACAGGGGTGGTAGTTGCAGATGTGGTGTTGGTAGGGGTGGGGGTGTAGTACTGTAACGCCCTCAAAATAATAACAATAAACCCATCAGATAAGACATGCATTTACTTATAAACTAACCACATTCTTTTATTCATTAGAGTTCCATTACATAAGTATTACATGTTAACATCAAAACAAAATGCCCTACGGGCTTACAGCTTTCCAAGATAACACTTGGTTACAACAAAAGAGTACTAACTCGTTTACACATTAAGCCCTTGGCTTGAAGTTACATGTAATACATCAAAAGTTAAGCGACAAAAGTATGTCCGCCTCTAGCCTCCAGCTATGTCCTTGGACGTGGCATGCTACCTGCACCTGAAAATGATATTCCCATATAGGGTGAGTCACAGCCCAGTAGAAATACACTAAACCAACCATGAACAATGACTAAAAGATTAGCATTTGATAGATGGCTAACACAGATACATTCACATAAATTACACATTTATGTCATACAACTTATGAGTCTAAGTTACCTTTCTTTTTCCCTTTTTCAACAGATAAGCATGCTAGCTCTATCATCATTTCCACAGATATGTATAAAACTATATCTCACATTCAGATAAGCATAAAAGCTATATCCACATTCTCAACAGATATGTATAACAACAATATCCCACATTCACAGATAAGCATATAAGCTGTATCCACACTTTACTAAGATAAGCATATAAGCTCTATCTTCACTTCTCTAGACAAGCATATGAGCTGTGTCTACGGAGTTCATCCCCTATCTTCTCCCAACACTATCCGGTTTAGAGGTACATCCCTTATCTTCCCCTAAACCGCGGAGTACATCCCCTATCTCCTCCTCTACACATAACGTATATAAACACATTGGTTCTATATACAATCACCCAATACATACAGTTAATGTATTCTATCAACCGTCAAGTTCCATGACACATTTCATTGATTAGTTTCAGTTTGCCTAATCATCATGCATTGTCTACAACAATCACGACTATCCTCCACCGATAGCCCAAAGCAGTTATTTCTAAACAGAAAATAAATGCACAATGGATATTCAATCAACATTTCATTTCCTCATTTCTCACAATTAATTATCCCAATTAATTAAACAATGTAATTAGGTCGTTATCCATAATGACCATTTCAACCCTTAGGTCCCATTTTCATCAATGATTCAACATTTATTCCATTTCTCTATGCCAAACATGCATCTAGGTTTATTATGAATAAAACCCCAACTTTTGTAAAATTGCACAAAAGCCCCAAACTTTCACAAAATTACCAAGCCAAGCCCAACATCTCAAAATACCAAAATTCAAAGACAAAATCCATAGAGAGGAGTAGGATATCCCTACCTCGAAGTTTAAGCCAAAAAGGAGATGAAGACTCGAAGATCAACGTGCTCCAAATCCAAACTTTTTCAGATTAAAACAAAGCTCTCAACGCCCACTATCTTTTTAACAAAGGCTCTAGGCTAGATTCACACTCTAGGGAGATCAAATCTTAGAGAGAATGTAAGTTTAGAGAGAGAGGGTCTCGGATCAAGGGTTTGATCAAAGAAAGGAAGTGAAAAAGTGATGTTTAAAACGCTACTGTCCGCTGATATAAAACACGCTCGCTCGAGCGAAGACTTGGTCGCTCGAGCGACCAGACACAGAAAACTCTCGCTCGAGCCAAGAAGTTCTCGGTCGAGCGAAGAAAAACCCAGACCGCTCGAGCCACGAAAAGATCGCTCGAGCCAAGAAAGGCAACTCTCAGGTCCAGAACGAGACGCAACACTCGCTCGAGCGAAGCCACCCTGGCTCGACCCACCAGACACAACTCAACTCTCGCTCGAGCGACCAACTCCTCGCTCGAGCGAAGGTCCAAAAATCTGGGCAGCAACAATAGGCTCCCAAACACAACCAACCTGAAACAAACCTGCCCAACACATCCTATAACTCAATAAGAAATAACAAGGATGCAAACAAGATAATAAACAACAACCAACATCCACGGACACATGTCCGGATCACTGTACAACAAGGGTAAACCCGGGATCGCTATAAGTATAGTATTAGTGTTTGCCGCAGTGCAAGTCTTCATGGATGTTGATAAATTTAGTTTAGTACTAAAATTTCTTGTTACTTAATATTTTGATAATTTTTAAGAGGAAATATTATTTTATGCTCAAATTATTATTCAAAAATCAATTCAATTCTTATTATTAGTAATATTAATTTTGTACCTAAATTATTTGATTTTAGATTAATTTTATCTCATTACTAATTGTCGTCTATAATCAATCGAAAGCTGTTGACGTGAAATCAAAATTTCATTTGAAATTTTATTTTATCCCAAAACAATCTCTAAAATATCATTTCAAACTTCATTTTATTTAAGGGTCTGATTGATAATTTGGAGATAGTTTGCGGGATAAATAAAATTTCAAATGAAGTTTGAGTTCCATATCAACAACTTTTGTTGATTATAGACGGTAATTGACAGTGAAAGTACGATTGATGCAAAATCAAATATAAAATGCATATTGTTAAAAAAAATAGAGGTTAAATTGATTTTTAAATAATAATTTGGTGGGCAAAATAATATATATTTTTTAATTTTTAATCTATATCTTAATATGGGAAGTGTTTGCATGTGCAAAGTGCATACCATATGCACTTGTATAAATTTTCACAAATATACATAAGTTATCTTACAAAATTGCGTAAATTTTCACAAATATAAGTAAGTTATGATTTCTCAATTTTTTTATGGGTTAATATAGATATATTTATGAAAACTTACGTAACTTTGTGAGATAATTTATATATATTTTATGAAGTAACTTACGCAAGTGTATATAAATTGCCCTGGTTTGGTATATCCAGTTGTGTGTGGATGGAATATGCGTGATTTTGTTATATTTTATTTTTGATTTGTTTTTTTTCATTTGTCATTAACCGTTTGGAGTGATGGACAACATTTACTGACATTGAAATTGCTACATAAACTAAAAAGTTTTATAATTTTTTTTTTTTACTATTAACTGATATAACTTGTAATAATAAAATTAAAAATGAGAAGCTCTATCTATTTCATAATATAATAGTTTCACGTTATCGGTTGAGCAAGAAAAATTTATATAATATTAAATTTAACCTTATCTATTTCATAATATGATAGTTTCAAGTCATCAATTATGTAAAAAAAATTATATAATATATTAATTTATATAATATTTCACTTAACCGTATCTATTTCATAATATAATAGTTTCATATCATCGGATGAGTAAGAAAAATTTATATAATATTTCACTTTTGAATCTCATAAGAAGAACGGATTATAAAGAAACCACATCGGCCTAATATTGACTAGCCTAAAATAAAATGTTATTAGGAGACTTTTAATATATATATATATATATATATATAAATATAAATTCAAATAATATTATTAAATTTTTTTTTTATAATTTTTTTTTGTAAGGGTTATAAAACAAAAAGAAATGAAAATTGATATAAGTTATCTAGTAATTAAAGCTTACACATTTAAAATGAAGTCTATGTTAAGGTGAAAAAAAAGTTTGAAGACTAACCTTAACCTATTCTAAATTGGTGATATATATATATTTTTTAATATTAAAGTGAGTCTTTTTATAATTATAGGCGATATATTTTCAAAATATTTAGAGCATTTTTTCATTTATTTTTTTAATTTCATAAAGTGAACGTTTTAAAATGGAATAGATACTTTTCATTTATAAACTAAATTGACAGATGCATTTTCTAAATCTGTGGATGTTATGCTTGTGCGTAGATACATTTTATTTATTTATTATGCGGAGGCTTTTTTCAAAGTAGGCCTTCTAAAAAATAAAAGCAATGTTGTTAACTTGCGTCTTAATAACATTAGTTAAGAAAATTTAAAAGAAAAGTGTTATATATCACATATTTTGTCACCATTATATTGTTGTTCAAAATTGTGAAATTAAATAAATAGATTTATGAAGAAAACAAATTATATACCAAGAACATATGCTAATAATTACAACTAAATTTCAACAGAAATACGCAAAAACAATAAAGGGTAAAGAGACAAAACCGAAGCCTGCACGGAAGCAGTTTTCTTAAAACAGATTTCGCCGCCTCACGGGTCGAGTGCTTGAGGAAACCCGGCGTCTGTCTCCTAGGATACGACGGTCAAAACCAGCTACGGCAGAAGCACTATCTGTCTAGCTTAGCGAACAAAACAATGGCAGCACTCTCTCACAATAGGAACTATCAAGCAAACTGACTTGTAAAATGGAAGCAAAAATTTCTATATTGAAACTTGACAGGAGGGTCTCAATTTATACATGTATAGGGGAGAGAGGAAAAGCCTCCAGCCTTTAAGGCTAGTCATTAAAACACCAAGCATCCATAGCCCCTTTCCACAAAATGAAAAGTATGGCTGCCCCACCAAGAGTGAACACATATCAACTAGTGGACTTTGAGTCCTTTATATCTGATATCCAATTCGCGTCACTATATCCTTCAAGTACTGCTGGATATCGAGTATAATGCAGCCCATAATCCCGAGTGTAGCGTAAATACCTTAACACCCGCACAATGCCCTTCCAATGAAAAGCATCAGGATTACTTGTGTGTCTACTAAGCCTGCTAACCGAGTAAGCTATATCTGGTCTAGTACAACTCATCAGATACATTAAACTTCCAATTACCCGAGAATATTCTAACTGAGAGACACTCTCTTTATTATTCTTGGTAAAGTGAAGACTTAAGTCTACAGGTGTCGATGACACACTCGTATCTGATCCACTAAACTTCTCAAGTATCTTATCAACATAATGAGACTGAGAAAGTACAATTCCGCCAGAGATTCTGGTAATCTTAATTCCCAGAATAACATCTGCAATGCCCATATCCTTCATGTCAAATTTAGAGTTTAACAACTTCTTGGTAGTTTTGATCATTTCATCGTTACTACCTATAATGAGCATATCATCAACATATAGACATAAAATGACATAACCTCTGTCAGTGTCTTTGACATAAATACACTTGTCACATTCGTTGATTCGAAACCCATTTGACAACATTACATTGTCAAACTTCTCATGTCATTGTTTAGGCGCTTGCTTCAAACCATACAAAGATTTGACAAGTTTACAAACTTTCTTGCTTTGTCCTGGAGCTGAAAACCCTTCAAGTTGCTCCATGTAGATTTCTTCATTCAAATCCCCATTTAAGAAAGCTGTCTTTACATCCATCTGGTGTATCTCAAGATTGCGCAAAGCTGCTATCGCAATCACTATGCGAATGGATGTTATCCTAGTTACAGGTGAGTACGTATCAAAGTAATCCAGGCCTTCTCGTTGCCTGTACCCTTTGATAACGAGCCTCACCTTATACTTGTTAATAGACCCATCGGCCTTCATCTTTCGTTTAAAAATCCATTTGCAGCCTAAAGACTTACAACCTGGAGGTAAATCTACCAACTCCCAGGTGTGGTTCTGTAATATGGAGTCAATCTCACTTTTGATCGCTTCTTTCCATAAAGGACTCTCAGGAGAAGTCATAGCTTCGTGGAAAGTTTGAAGTTCATTCTCAACCATATAAGTCAAGAAGTCTGGACCAAAAGATTTGGATGTCCTAGCCCTTTTACTCCGTCTGGGCTCATCTAAAACCTCAATTTGATCATCACCTGGATCATCAACATGATCATCCTCACTAGCAAGCTCATCAAATTGCTCCAAAGACCTTGGAACCCCTGCATGGGTTCGGCAAGGAAAAATGTCTTCAAAGAAACATGCATTCCTTGGCTCCATGATGGTATTCTTGTGTATGTCTGGAATTTTAGACTTATGAACAAGAAACCGATATGCACTACTATTATGTGCATAACCAATGAATATACAATCCACAGATTTTGGGCCTATCCTAACCCGTTTGGGTGTAGGAATCGCCACTTTTGCAAGACACCCCCACATTCGTAAGAATTTATACGAAGGCTTAACGCCTTTCCATAACTCATACGGCGTCTTGTCCACCTTCTTCTGGGGTACTTTATTCAGAATGTAATTTGTAGAGAGAATTGCTTCCCCCCACAAGTTCTGTGGCAATCCAGAACTTATCAACATTGCATTCATCATTTCCTTTAGCGCCCTATTCTTCCGCTCAGCAATCCCATTAGACTGAGGAGAATAAGGCGCCGTGGTTTGGTGGATAATCCCAGATTGAGCACAAGTCTCAATAAACGGAGATTCATACTCACCACCACGATCACTTCTTAGAACCTTAATCTTGCGGCCTACTTGATTCTCAACTTCATTCTTATAAAGAACAAACTTGTCAATCACCTCATCTTTGCTTTTGAGCAAATAGACATAACAATACTTAGTGCAATCATCAACAAAAGTGATGAAGTACTTATTGCCACCACGTGATTATATAGATTTTAAGTCACACACATCACTATGCACTAAATCCAACGGTTCTGAACTTCTTTCAATAGAATGAAACGAAGATCTTGTCAACTTCGCTTCAACACAAGTTTCGCACTTGTGTTTCGGATTAATCTTAAAAGATGGTATGTGATCTAACTTGATTAATCTACGTAAAGATTCAGAGTTCACATGTCCTAGTCTACCATGCCACAAATTGGAAGACTCAAGCATGTAACCAGAAGAAGATGCACCTTTATTCATCTTTGGGATAACAGTCATAACATTGAGTTTAAACATACCCCCCAACATATAACCCTTACCCACATACATTCCGCTTTTGGTAAGAACGACCTTGTCGGACTAAAAAACCATGCGAAAACCATGTTTACTAAGAAGAGACCCTGAGACAAGATTTTTACGAATGTCCGGAATATACAGGACTTCGTTCAAGGTCAGCTCCTTTCCTGACGCCAACTTTAGGACCACATTTCCTTTCCCCTCAACAATCGAGGTAGCAGAGTTTCCCATAAACAACTTCTCACCGTTTGTAACCGGTTCGAAAGTTGTAAACAGTTTCTGCTCGGAACAGATGTGGCGTGTAGCCCCAGTATCAATCCACCATTCTCTTGGGTTTAAACCCACCAGATTCACCTCAGAGACAACGACAGACAAGTGCATATCATCCTCCTCATGGGAGTGCTCTTGTAAGTCTGCCATATGAGCACGAGGTTTGGTCTTGTATGGCTTCTTCTGCTTGCGGCAGTCACTAGCCCAATGCCCCTCGTTACCACAGTTATAACACTTCCCAAAGAACCGATAACCAGGTTCCTGTGGCTTGTAAGCCGACTTCTTTGCAACACCACCCCTTGGCCCCAGCTTAGAGCTCTTGTTCACAGGGGGCTTCTTCCTTATCCCAGAAGATTTGCCATGCTCAACGACATTGGCCTTTACTGAGGAGGTACTCCCTCCTTTCTTTTTATAATCCTCTTCAATCCGGAGTCGGACAATCAGCTCTTCAACAGACATTTCCTTGCGCTTGTGCTTCAAGTAATTCTTGAAATTCTTCCAACCATTGGGAAGTTTCTCAATAATCACAACAACTTGGAATGACTCGTTCAAAGGCATCCTCTCAGCATGAATTTCATGCAAGATCACTTGGAACTCCTGGACTTGGCTTATCACAGTTTTAGAATCTACCATTTTAAAATCAAGGAAACGGCCAACCACAAATTTCTTTGCCTCGGCATCCTCATTCCTGTACTTTTTGTCCAGAGATTCCCATAATTCTTTTGCTGAGCTCTTGGAACAAAACACACTATAGAGTGAGTCTGCCAAGCTGTTGAACACATAGTTCCGGCAAAGATAGTCTGTCTGCTTCCATGTGTCAAGCGCCATGACTTTCTGCCTGTCAGGCTCATTCTCTGCCACGGCTGGAGGATCCTCACTCAGAACCTTGGCAAGGTTTAGTGTGGTCAAGTAAAACAGCATCTTTTGCTGCCATCTCTTAAAGTTTTCCCCAGCAAATTTTTCTGGGCGCTCATGGTGACTAAGCGGTCCTCCCGGAACAGCCGGAGTAACACCAGGGTTGACCACAGAGGTCATAGCAGTAGGGGTTGGCAATCCAGTTGTCCCGAGGTTCAAATCCCCACTAACATTAGCAGTAGCAGCAGCATCAGTGATAGTTTCCATTTCGAAAATTACACCAGAATATCGCTTCTGTGTTTCCAGAAATTAATCTTAACCCTTAGAAAATCCCTTAGAAGAAAAATTAATTCAAAAATTAGTCTCACCACAAAACCTAGAATCGAACATGGTCAAGAAAGTTCCCAGGAAGACTGGAGGGGTCACATCGGTCCCACTTAAAACCCAGTTAATCTTTTGACAAAACTTTTAAGAGCATGTTGACTTCTAGTCCGTGATAAACAAATTAAGAATTAAATTTTCTTAGGGATGAACTAGGTTAAAGCAAACCAGGGTCCAAAACTTTTACAAGCAATGTAAAACCATTGCTACAACAATATAAGCAAATAAAACTTGCTACTAGAAATTGGTAAACAAATCAATTATATCTCAAGCAAACATGCTTCAAACATTTTGATAAAATAACCAATCCATAAGGATTCTATGTAGTCCAAAAGCTTTTCCACGCTTAGGTATTCCTATTCAACACAAACGTTAGTAGTCCAAACATTTTTGTTTTTACATCCCAAATTCTATTTATTTGGTTTTATATTTGTTTTTCGCATTGGTATTCCTACAAAGAAAGTTAGTAGCAAACCACAACAAAATACAAACAAATAATCTAAAAAATTTAATTATAATAAATAATTGAAACCATCTAGCCAACAATTAATTATATAAGTAACCAACTAATATAAGGTACCAAAACAAAATATAATTTGTAACTTCAAAATTAAATTACAACTTTAAAGTAAAGTTCAATACTCATGAGTCATGAATGAAATTAATTCATAATAAACATTTAAACTAGTAACTCCAAATAGATAAGTCAAATTCAAAGTTAATGCACCCAATTAAATAATTCAGATTAATGCACCTAATTAAATAATTCAGATTAATGCACCTAATTAAATAATTCAGATTAATGCACCCAAATAAATAATTTAGATTAATGCACCTAATTAAATAACTCAGATTAATGCACCCAAATAAATAATTTAGATTAATGCACCTAATTAAATAACTCAGATTAATGCAACCAATTAGATAATTTAGATTAATGCACCTAATTAAATAATTCATATTAATGCACACAATTAGATAATTTAGATTAATGCACCCAATTAAATAATTCATATTAATGCACACAATTAGATAATTTAGATTAATCATGTACACAATTCATAAAACTCTATAACTCCAAATACATTAAATTATGTAATCTATCCTAGAAAATAATAAGCATGTAACAAATTGAGACTAGAATAGAATTAGCATGTCAAAATTGCAACATCCATAAATTATATTTTATAACCTTAAAATTCATGCAAATCATGGTAGGGAAATGATGAACTATACGCATAAAACAAGATCATACTAATACAATTAAGTATGCAAATTATAATAGAGCATTTTAATTAAACTAAGCAATTAGAGAGTACCATTGCATAATTTACAATTATTGAAATAGTGAGCAATTCCGCAACAATTCCTAGTAACATTATGCAAAGCTAACCTAATAGTCTATGTAAATCTATTCGATCAATTTCATAGAAAAGATATATGAATTCTGTTTTAAGCTTGTTGTTCAAAATTGTGAAATTAAATAAATAGATTCATGAAGAAAACAAATTATATACCAAGAACATATGCTGATAATTACAACTAAATTTCAACAGAAATACACAAAAAGCAATAAAGGGTAAAGAGACAAAACCGAAGCCTGCACGAAAGCAATTTCCTTAAAACAGATTTCGCCGCCTCACGGGTCGAGTGCTTGAGGAAACCCGGCGTCTGTCTCCTAGGATACGACGGTCAAAACCAGCTACGGCAGAAGCACTATCTGTCTAGCTTAGCGAACAAAACAATGGCAGCACTCTCTCACAATAGGAACTATCAAGCAAACTGACTTGTAAAATGGAAATAAAAATTTCTATATTGAAACTTGACATGAGGGTCTCAATTTATACATGTATAGGGGAGAGAGGAAAAGCCTCCAGCCTTTAAGGCTAGTCATTAAAACACCAAGCATCCATAACCCCTTTCCACAAAATGAAAAGTATGGATGCCCAAAGGATTCACACCCTTTAACCAAGAAAAAAGATTTAAATACTCTTTAAAATCCTATTCATGAATCTAATATCATGAAGCAATTTCTTGGCAATTTATTATTCAAAACCCAATGGTTTTTGGCTCACTTAGACCCAACACAAAAAATGGTTAGGACCCACTTTAATATTTAATTAAAGTCACCACACTTTAATATTAAATTAAAGTCCCCAAAAATCATTTTTTCCAACATATATCACTACTGGCTATATGGAAAGATATTATTGTTTTTATTAATTCCTTAATAATTATATCTCTAAATAAGAAAATCAATCATAAATGTCCATATGAGTGGTGATACAATCTAGTGAAAAAAATCCAATAATATATAATCTTTCTCACTTTAAAATAATTGTAAATTTTTTTATGACAAATACTAGTTGAGAAAATAGGCAACCATTTCAAAAGAGTTAATAAATGAATTTATAGCACTCTCTAATAAAATTAAAAATAAAATTATCTTATAACTTTTCAATGGGGCCTTGAGAAATTTTGAGAAAATGGGGTCTTTTATCAAGTGGGGGTTTAAAATGGATCTTTCTCACTTTAAAATTATCTTATAACTTTTCAATGGGGTCTTTTAAAAATAAAAGTTTTATATATATATTTTTTATATTAACTGATATAACGTGTAATAATAAAATTAAAAATAGGAACTGTATCTATTTCATAATATAATAGTTTCACGTTATTGGTTGACTAAGAAAAATTTATATTATTAAATTTAATCTTATCTATTTTGTAATATGATAGTTTCACGTCATCAGTTACGTTAAAAAATTATATAATATATCAATTTATACAATATTTCACTTAACCGTATCTATTTCATAATATAATAGTTTCATATCATCGGTTGAGTAAGAAAAATTTATATAATATTTCACTTATGAATCTTATAAGAAGAAGGGATTATAAAGAATCACTTAAACTAGATCGGCCTAATATTGGCTAGCCTAAAATAAAATTTTACTAGGAGACTTTTAATATATATATATATATATAAATATAAATTCAAATAATATTATTAATTTTGATTTTTTTTTAATATTTTTTTTTGTAAGGGTTATAAAACAAAAGGAAATGAAAATTGCTGTAAGTTATCCAATAATTAGAGCTTACACATTTAAAATAAAGTCTATGTTAAGGAGAAAAAAAAATTGAAGACTAACCTCAACCTATTCTAAATTGGTGATTTTTTTTAAAAAAAATATTAAAGTGAGTCTTTTTATAATTATAGACGATATATTTTCAAAATATGTAGAGCATTTTTAATTATTATTTTTTTTAATTTCATAAAGTGAACGTTTTAAAATGGAATAGATACTTTTCATTTATAAACTAAATTGACAGATGCATTTTCTAAGTCTCTGGATATTATGCTTGTGCGTAGACACATTTTTTTTTATTGTGTGGAGGCCGTTTTCAAAGTAGGCCTTCTAAAAAAATAAAAACAATATGTTAATGAGTGTCTTAATAACATTAGTTAAGAAAATTTAGAAGAAGACTGCTATATATCACGTATTTTGTCACCATTATATCACTATTGGATATATGGGAAGATATTGTTGTTTTTATTAATTCCTTAATAATTATATCTCTAAATAAGAAAATCAATCATAAATGTCCATTTGAGTGGTGATACAATCTAGTGAAAAAAATCCCCAATAATCTTTCTCAATTTAAAATAATTGTAAATTTTTTATGACAAATACTTGTTAAGAAAATAGACAACCATTTCAAAAGAGTTAATAAATGAATTTAGAGCACTCTTTAATAAAATTAAAAATAAAATTATCTTGCAACTTTTCAATGGGGCCTTGAGAAATTTTGAGAAAATGGGATCTTTTATCAAGGGAAAATGTTATGGATCCCAAATAAATTATTAAATTTTTTACCAAATCTTTCATATGGGTGTGGGATCCACACAAATCATATGTGTGTGGGTCCCACACCTATGTGAGAGTTTTGGTAGAAAATTTGGTAATTTATTTAGGTCCCTAACATAACTCTTTATCAAGTTGGGGCTAAAGCGCAAGTTTCACTCGCTTTGGCTGCCAACCCTAACTTTTAACACAAGAATAAAATTATGGACAAATAATATTGTGTTTAGTTGGGGGATTCGGGAAGGGATTTGAAAACAGAAAGAAAAGAGGTATATAAGATTAGGTGAAATGTAAGTATATTTTATTCACATTTTACATCTTTTTTTTTTTCATTTTCCTTTCCAAATCTCTCATCAAATGTCATGACCAAACACAATATAAGTAAATGCAACGAAAAGGCTCGGAAATGACTAATAACGAAACAATTAATATATTGACATTAATGATGTATTTAGTTGAGGGATTTTAGAAGGGATTTGGAAAGGAAAAAAGAAAAGATAGTTGAAATTTGAGTAAAATATATTTACATTTCATACACTTTTTCTCTTTCTGTTTTCAAATCTTTTTCCAAAACCCTCGACCAAACACGACGTTAAAACAACAAACGTCACCACCGGGAGCATTCACAATTGAAACAAGTACTTATAGAGCATCCTACAATGACTTCCACAAAAAAAAAATAATATTTGTAGTATTTGTAATGCGCAAACAAAGACTTATGGGACTATCAATAATTCAATAATATTTGTAGTATTTATAACACGCAAACAAAGACGTATTTTGAGAAGATGGTAAAAAGTTGACTTTTTGACTGTATAATGTGAGAGGTGATGTGATCTAAAAAAGCAAAAAGCTAGCTTTTAACTTTTTTTGGTTCCTTCCCAAAACACCCCTTATGGGATCATCAATAATTCAATAATATTTGTAGTATTTATAAAGCGCAAACAAAGACTTATGGGACCATCAATAATTCAATATCAAAATCATCACAGTATGGTGGATGGTTACTTCCTGGAAAGAGTCCTATAGTTGCCATCAAAAAAATAAACAAAAGCAATTTGCCTAATAATTGTTTTCAAGTATTATATATATATATATATATATATGCATAAACCGATTTTATAGTAACCATATACTCTTGCATTGCCATAGATCACTGGAGCATTGCAAATTCTCAGTTTTAAAACTCAGTTCACCTCACCATTTCCTGTTAATTATCCCTCAAACAGAAAGCCTCCTACTACAAACAAGACTTTTCCAGGGGACTTATGCCCTCCACACTTGAAGCAAACCTCTCTTTGAATCTTAAAAATATGCAAGGGATTGCCGCTTGCAATTGTAGTGATAAGTGGCGTTTTCGCTACAAAGGACAGAAGCAGAATAGACGAATGGGAAATGCTTTATCACAATGTTGGTACTGAATTAGAGGGCAATGACAAACTAGAGAGTATGAAAAAAACAGTCTCTCTCAATTACAATGATCTGCCTTATTATCTGAAGATCTGACATGAAATAATAAAATTTTGGAATATGAAATATGATCTAGCTTTGGAGTATGAAATGAGACCTAATTTATTAATATGATGGAGTTTTGTAAAATGGAATGCCATGTAGTTTTGGAATGTAAAATAGGACCTAATTTATTAATATGACAAATGTTATGAGAAAAAATTGTAAATGAAATTTGTTCGTATAACATTTTTTTAACTTTATTATTTTATTTAGCATTTTCTCCATCCTAAATATTTGTCCATATATTATTGGCCTATTTGGTGCCGTTTATCATAATTTGAAAGTTAATAATCAAAAAGTAGAAGTCAAAAATAAGTATTTTTTTTAGCTTTAGATAATAATTATTTTTTTAAGCATATTTAAGTTGTTCTTGTCTAATAAGCTGTAGGTATAAATTATATCAAACAGTTTGATATCAACTCTTAAAAAATTATTTAACATTTTTCAAATAGTAGTAATTACCGTCATAATGTGGTGGCTTGTGATAGTGATGATAACATATGTGTAGTGGTTCAAATACTAAATTCAAACAGTAACATTATATTATCTAAATTAACATAGTGATATTTTACTGTGTCAAATAGTGAAATTTGTCTTCTTTTTTTTTTAGAATTTCATAGCGAACATATAACAAGTAGATCTGAAAATACTAATTATATCAAAAAGTTCATATAAAGTCCATATATACATCAAATGTTTTGAGATATTAAAGTTGAAAACCAAAAATTGACATTTTTGTGAAGGAATTATAAACTAAACGTACATTGCACACAATTAGGAATGGTACACACCTCCACCCCGTATCATATCGGGGGGCATGACACATTGGGAGGTGATAGGAGCAGCGTAGGGAATCTGTTTATTTTGTAATTTTAAGAATGAGAATACTAATCACTGTGTTTGGTTGTGGTTTTTTGAATATGATTTTTTGAAAATTTTATACAACTTGTTTGGTTATTCTAAAAAATGAGTTATGTTTTCAAAAAAATAAATGAGATAGGTAGGCTTTAGTAGAATAAGTACATATAGGTAGGCTTTGAAAATGAGATAGGTAGGCTTTAGTAGAATAGGTACATATAGATACATATAGGTACATATATGTATGTATATATATATATTTAAAAAATCTGAGAGAATGTTTTGATGTGATTTTTTAATATTTTTTTAATTGTTTCAATCATTAATTTAGAGAGAAATTTGAAATTGTAATGATATATTTTTTTAAAAACCAAACAAGCATTTTTTTTCAAAAAATAGTTTTCAAATCATTTTTTCAAATTTTTTTTCAAAAAACGGCAACCAAGCATGGTGAATAAAATTTAGGAAAATTTATTAGAAAATTCTTTTCAAAGTGTTTGTATTTCAATTAGTCCATAAGATATTCTTATATTATAATCAGTCCTATTATTTGAATATTTAATCTATCAAATCCTAATTATCATATTTAAGATATTTTATTGATATTTCTACCTTTACAAATATTTTTTGAATGGTTAGCAATTTGGTGATGTGAATATTCATATTTTACAATGTGAATATTCACATTGACTGTGTGAATCTTCACATTGATAGTGTAAACATTCATATTGACGATGTGAATATTCACATTGATGGTGTGAACATTCACATCACGGAACATTCACACTATAAATGTGAATATTATTAAGGGTATTTTGATAACTATGTCACCTATAAGACTTATTGGAATGAGGGGTGGAGTGCAGCCTAGTGGGTAAACCACATGGGGTCTAGGTCTGGGATGTGTGGGTTAGACGCACATCTCAGGTTCGATTCCCATAAGAGGGGTGCATTTCTTGCAGTAGTTTGAAAAGGGTACACGGCTTTCCACAGGCTACTTACTCCCGAGATTAGTCGAGGTGCGTCACTTCGAAGGGATGCCGGCCCGGATACTCGGTTATCAAAAAAATAGGACTTATTAGAATATAAGAAAATAATATGGACTAAATGGAACATAAGTAGGTGAAAAAGAATTTATGAAAAAGTGCCTCTAAAATTTATGAATAATATAATATATTATGAATAATAATTCACAAATTATAAGAATTGTAAAACGTAAGATAAGGATAAATAAATAAAAATAAATGTTAAATAAAATATTTAGTATTTCGACACGAAAATTTTATGACCAAATCCTTGGCCCAAAACTGATATATTTTTCACCAGATTATTGATGACTAAGACCATCTCCAACGGTGAACCAAACCCAGCATCAGATTTAAATTTTGATGAAAAACCCACTTTTTCACGCTCCAACGGTTGCACCAAAGTCATACCAAAATGAGAATTCAGCAAACATGACATCAAACTGAGATCAAGACACAGATTTTACCAAATCACTGTTACTGACCGTTGAAAGTGGTACACCGGTCAACCAACCGGTTGCCTGGTCGGTTGACCAACCGGTCGCCCGGTTTCCTTTAAATTAGGTAGGTTCAAACCGGTCAAAAAAGGTTCAAACAGGTCAAAAAAGGTTCAAACAGGTAAAATATATATATATATATATATATATTTTTGCCTACCAGGTCGACCGGCCGGTCAACCAACCAATCACCCACCTGCAAACAAAACAGCGTATGGATTCAGAGTCTTTGGATGAATTGGGAAGGATGAAGACAAAACAGCGGAATTTCCATATTCCCACCTGAAGAGTCACCCACCTGCAAACAAAACAAATGATGAATTTCCATAATCCCACAAATTTGTAAATTATGTCCACAAGAGTCACCCACCTGCAAGCAAAATATATATATATATATATATATTGATAGTTATCGGTCGACCAACCAGTCGACCCACAGGATTTGATACAGAATTTGAGGAACCGTTGGAGCATGAAGTATCAAATTGAGGAAATGGTTATTTTTTTACTCAAATTTGATGAAACATTAGATGAACTGTTGGAGATACTCTAAGGGGTCAAGGTACAATTGGGGTGATGTATGCCAAGATAGGGGCCAACTGTGAACTCTCTTTTGATGATTCAAACGGTGTAGAGTTCGTAAAGAAGAAAAGACGATTCGTAAAGGAAAAAAATCAAATTAATCATATTATATTTAACTTAAAACAATATATAATTTATTTATAAAATAATATATTATTTTCCGTTCTTTAAATTAATTAGTCAATGACACTTATTTGGTCTCTCACTCCTTTTTACTTTCATCCTACTTTTCTCACCACCACTATCCCACCTTTATATTTTCACTTTTTCAGTGGATAGGTATGGCATTGGTACAGCTTTTTTACTTACTCGTGAATCACAAAACAAGAGGAAAATTGTCTTTATTTTTTTTTGAATATTTTTTTATTTAAATATTTTACAGTTAGATTTTCCTTAGGATTAAAGAGAGTTGTTTAGCCTATAAGATTCATCACCAGTTTCATTTCGATAATTTAAATCGTTCATTTTAAAAACCCTTCGTATATATCATATTTAAAAAAATTAGGTAAAAATAATCATAAATTTTGATTTTATCATATTTGTCACTAAAAATTATTAAATTTATTAGTATGTACAATTAGGAATGGCAACGGGCCGGGCCGGGGCCGGGGATCGCACTCCCCGTCCCCGATCCCCGAAGGTGAAAAAATCCCCTTCCCCGCCCTCGATCCCCGGCGGGGAACCCATCACTCCCCCCGCCCTCGCCCCTAACGGGGATCGGGTTTCCCCGACCCCGAAATATCCCCGACCATTTTTTTTTTTGGTTCAACACACAATACAAGAACAACAATTTAATCTGTTTTGCAACAACATTCATCAACAGTTTAATCTGTTTTCAACAACAATCATCATCAACAACTCAAAAAAAAAAATCAGAAATTGAAGAGGAGAACGCAGATCTGAAATTGCAGAGTAGAGGGCTGAAATTTGAAAACAGATCTGCAAAAAAAAAAAATAATAATAAAACAAAATCACTTCATCATTCCATAAACTCAAATCTGTAAATTTAGAGGGGAAAAAGAAAAAGAAAAAAAAAAGGGTTGAAACAGATATATATATATACATATATATACACTTAGATATATATATACATATACATATATGTATGTATGTCAACCCTAGATTGAAATCCCTAGATCGATTAGTTTAACCCGAGAAAGAGAGAGAGATAACCTTGAAATCCCTAGATCGAAATCCCTAGATCGATTAGCGGCAGTGAGGGAGGATCGACGGTGAGAGATGAGCGGCGGTGAGGAAGGATCAGCAGTGGTGAGGGATGAGCGGTGGCCGTCGTTGTGTGAGAGTGAGAGTGAGAGTGAGGGACGAGCAGTGGCCGTCGTTGTGCGAGAGAGAGAGAGAGAGAGAGCAGCGTTGTGTGAAAGTGAGAGAGAGGGAGCAGTGTATATAATTTATAAACCAAACCCTACACACACACATATATATATATATAGGAGGGCATAAGAGTAATCTTACCTCGGGGCTAAACGGGGCGGGGGTCGGGGGCGGGGCCGGGGCGGGTCCGGGGTTGGGACATGTATCCCCGTCCCCGGCCAGAACATCATCGGGGATTTTTTTTTGAATACCATCCCCGGCCCGTGGGGGATATTTTTCGGGGAATAACCGTTCAATTTGGGGTCGGAGGGTCGGGTCCCCATCGGGCCGGGTTCAGATTGCCATCCCTATGTACAATATTGCTTTTAAGACTACATGAAACCCATTAGAAGAAGAGAGAATGGAAAATAAGATATTGTTTCTCAACTTTTCAATAATTAGTTCTTTTAGTTTATTTAAGTTATTTTAGTTTCATAAATTATATACCGACACAAATTATCAAAATTTAACACCAAAAAAAAAAAGAAAAAAATTATAAATGACACTCATAAATTACAGACCAAGGGAACCACTTAAACCACAAAACATCATGTAACATTCATACTCCAAACAAAGACATAAGCATCCTGCAGTGACTTCGACCAAAAACAACAAAGGTTACGCGCAAACGAGGACTTTAGGACTATCAATATTATCACAACAGAACAGTGGTTACTTCCTAGAAAGAGTGCTGAAGTTGCCATCAAAGATTCAAATAGAAGAAAAACAGATCACCATTTCCACACATATCACAATAGAACAGTGGTTACTTCCTAGAAGGAGTGCTGAAGCTACCATTTCCTCCTAATTATCCCCTCAAACACAAAGCCTACTACTGCTAACAAACACACACAAGACAGAAAATGGCTGAAACTGCAGTGTTCCATCTTCTAGCCAACTTTTCACCCTTCCTTCAGGGAGAGGTGAATTTGTTGAGTGGAGTTCGGGAAGCAATGGAAGACATCAGAGATGAATTCGAGCGCATGTCAGCTTTCCTCAGAGTTGCTGATGCTACGGAAGAAAGGGACCCCGAACTGAAAGTTTGGGTCAAACAAGTCCGAGATGCTGCTTATGACACTGAATATGTTCTTGACAAATTCAAGCTTCACCTTGCACAACATCACGGTGATGGATTTGGTAGTTTCCTTCGGAAGTTTTTCTACTTTGACAAGACTTTAAAAGCTCGTCACCAAATTGCTTCTCAAACACAAAGAATCAAGTCCAGGGTCATCAATATTTCCGAGGGACATAAAAGATACCATGATAAATATGGTATACTAGAGCAAGGCTCAAGGTCCAATGTTGTTAACAATTCATGGTATGATTATCGTGGCAATGCACTTCTACTCGAAGAAGCAAAGCTAGTGGGCATCGAAAAGCCCAAAAGACAACTGATGGAGTGGCTAGTAGAGGGAGGTTCTGGGTTGAAAGCGGTTTCTGTGGTGGGAATGGGGGGGCTTAGGCAAAACCACCCTGGTTAAAAAAGTCTACGATGATGCAACCGTGAAGAAACATTTTAACAGCCATGCGTGGCTCACTATTTCAAATCATTCAGGGCTGAGGATCTCCTGAAGGATATGATTCAACAACTCTTTAAAGAAATCATGCAACCAGTCCCTGTTGGAGTTGAAACTATGAGCATCGATGTGTTGAAATATTTGGTTAATAATTTTCTGCAACAAAAGAGGTACGTGGTTGTTTTCGATGATGTTTGGAATGTTAAAGATTGGGGGGCTATCAAATACATGCTACCAGACAAAAATTGTGGTAGCCGTGTCATTCTTACAACTCGTTTTGTTGATATAGCTTCTACCTGTTGTGAAGAAACTGATGGCAATGTTTATGCCTTGATGCCGTTGTCCCCAAAGGAGTCTTGGACACTCTTTTGCAACAAGACTTTTCGGGGGAACTTATGCCCTCCAAACTTGAAGCAAATTTCTCTTCGAATCTTAAAAAGATGCAAGGTGACATGGACAGGCCCACGAGGCATACAGCCCACGGCAAACCGCCCCGAACCCATCACCTCGGACCCGTAGCATAACTTAATTGGCAAAGCCCAGGACAGCTGGAGTCCACCTGGACTGTATCACCCAAGGGCATTCGGACACATGACAGATGAGACACAGGCCACATCAGCAGACAAAGATCTACAGAGTTATTGCCACAACACATCACCATTAATGCAGCCCATCACAGCATGTATTACGACAACACCTCCCCGTCGGAACAGAGCCCCCTCACCCTGAACAAGGTAAGCTACGGCACAGGCTTTCGGCGAAAAGGGGGGCACGTCACAAAGGACAGTGAAATGATTACCAAAGGATATAAGCAACAAGAGAAGCACAAGAATAAGGTTAAGCTTTTCATTTCTCCATCTTCTTCGCTACATTTTCCTGTCTTCCTTCTACTAATTCTCTCGCCGGAGGGTTCACTGGGGGACTGCCCCGTTCCCCTTTGGACTTGCTTGCAGGTCATTTGACGGAATCACCACCCGAAACCAGAACCTAAAGAACCTGGGCCAGCCTGACCCATCCACTCGGGACGGCCTGCATCATCACAAGGGATTGCCGCTTGCAATTGTAGCGATAAGTGGTGTTTTGGCTACAAAGGACAGGAGCAAAATAGACGAATGGGAAATGCTTTATTGCAGTCTTGGTGCTGAATTAGAGGGCAATGACAAACTAGAGAGTATGAAAAAAGCACTCTCTCTCAATTACAATGATCTACATTATTATCTGAAGACTTGTTTCTTGTACTTGAGCATTTTCCCGGAGGATTACCGGATGTGGTGCGAAAGAGTAATTCAACTTTGGAAAGTAGAAGGATTTGTGAATGCTATTGAGGGGAAGACAATAGAAGAAGTTGCAAATGGCTACCTCCATGAGCTATTCAATAGGAGCTTGATTCAAGTGGCAGAGAGATATTCAGACGGAAGGCCTTTATATTTCCGTATTCACGACTTGATGCGTGAAATGATTATTTCAAAGGCGAGAGAGCAAAACATTGTAACAAGAATTTCCAAACAGGGCTCAAGGAGGTTGGAGAAGGTCCGCCGCCTATTGATCCAAAGCACCTCGGATAATGTCGAATATAGCGAGTGTTCTTCTCAACTTCATTCTCTGTTTGTGTGGGGACCGATGGATTCATTGCCTATTGTATCGTTGCGTGAGTTGTTTAGACGTGGTTCGAGGTTGTTAAATGTGTTAGATTTGGAAGGTACTCCATTAGAGACTATACCAAATGAAGTTTTTAAACTGATCCATCTCAGGTACCTTGGCTTGAGGGATACAAATGTGAAGATGGTCCAAAAGTTGATTGGGAAGCTTAAGAACTTGGAGACCTTAGATCTAGCAAGGACCTATGTGACTGAGCTGCCTGATGAAATCCTACACCTTCAAAAATTGCGCAATCTCATATCATATCATTTGAAATCAAGAAGCTTCTATTTGGAATTTGGAGATTTTAGTGGCTTTAAAGCTCCATCTCAGATAGGAAGCTTGCAATCCCTACCAGAGTTATGGATGATAAATGCAGACCAAAGAAGTGAAGGTGGGGTTAGTATAGTGAAAGAGTTGGGGAGGCCAACACAACTAAGGGACTTAGCCATTGGGGATTTAAGAAGAGAAGATGGATTGACTTTGTGCTCTTCCATTGCGAAGCTCAGTAATCTTCGCATATTATATGTAACGTCAACAAAAGAGAATGAGATCCTTGATCTGCAATCTCTGTCTCCAATTCCTCGATTTCTTCAAGAGTTAAACTTGACCGGACGTTTGGAGAAGTTTCCGCACTGGATACCTTCTCTTCATGGTCTTGTCTTTTTAATTTTAGGGTGGAGCAAGTTAAGGGATGATCCTTTGCAATCCCTACAAGAATTACCCAATTTGGCTAAGCTTATACTTAAACAGGCATACGAAGGGGACGGATTGTGTTTCAAGGCAGGAGGGTTTCAGAGGCTTAAATATTTAAATATTTGTAAATTAAAAGGATTGAGATGGGTGAGAGTGGAGGAGGGAGCAATGCCCCACCTTGAAATTCTAAAGATCAGAAATAGTGAATTGATGGAGGAAGTCCCCTCAGGCATTGAACATCTAACCAACCTCCAAACGTTTGAGCTTGGTGATATGTCTGAAAAATTGATTTCAAAGTTAGATCGAGAAGTACAAGATGGATACTATTGAAAAATAGCGCACATCCCTCAAGTTATAATTTAGTAATTAGAACCTGGTCAAAGTGTAGTAAGGGTGAGGAAGGAGAAGTATAGCGATCCCGGGTTTACCCTTGTTATACCGTGATCCGGACATGTGTCCGTGGATGTTGGTAGTTGTTTATTATTTTGTTTACATCCTTTTACTTCGTATTTGAGTTATAGGATGTGTTGGGCGGATTTGTTTCAGGTTGGTTGAGTTTAGAAACCAAAACTAGTTGCCCAGATTTTTGGCCTATACGCTCGAGCGGAGGTGTTGGCGCTCGAGCGGAGATTACACCCATTCAGTATTTTCCTGTGCAGCGTTGTACGCTCGAGCGTGGTATTGGCCGCTCGAGTGGGGTTGTCTGAGTGCCGCTCGAGCGTAGGGTTGGGAGCTCGAGCGGAGGTCTGGTTCTGCAAAAGTGCTGGGCGAGTGCATTCTGCGCTCGAGTGGGAGGTTGGCCGCTCGAGCGGAAGTCTTTGAGTGGCCGCTCGAGCGGGGTGTTTTACGCTCGAGCGGAGACCTGGGTTAAAGTCCCGAAATTGTGACTTTTCAAATCACATTTTCACTTTCTCTTCTCTCTCTTACTTTTCCAAAATCACCATTGTTGAGCCTCTCACTCCAGACTTTACCTTCTCTCTAGGTTTTGATCTAGTATGAGTGATTTACTCACCTTTGGCCTTTACAAAAAAGTTGTTGATCGTCGAGGGCTTCATTTTAATCTGAAAATCTCGGGTTTTGGAGCACGTTGGGTTTTGTCGTCTTCTCCTTTGGGACTCCGAATTTGAGGTAGGGATATCCTACTCCTCTCTATGGGTTTTGTCTTTAAATTTTGGTATTTTGAGATGTTGGGCTTGGTTTGGTAATTTTGTGAAAGTTTGGGACTTTTGTGTAATTTTACAAAAGTTGGGGTTTTATTCATAATAAACCTAGATGCATGTTTGGCATGAAAAGAATGGAATGATTGTTGAATCATTGATGAAAATGGGGCCTAAGGGTTGAAATGTTAATTATGGGAATTGCCCTAACTACATTGTTTAATTAATTGGGATAATTAATTGAGAAGAATGAAGAAATGAAATGTTGATTGAATATCCATTTGTGCATTTATTTTCTGTTTTAGAAATAACTACTTTGGGCTATCGGTGGAGGATAGTCGTGATTGTTGTAGACAATGCATGATGATTAGGTAAACTGAAACTAATCAATGAAATGTGTCATGGAACTTGACGGTTGATAGAATACATTATTTGTATGTATTGGGTGATTGTATATAGAACCAATGTGTTTATATACGTTATGTGTAGAGGAGGAGATAGGGGATGTACTCCGCGGTTTAGGGGAAGATAGGGGATGTACCTCTAAACCGGATAGGTATTGGGAGGAGATAGGGGATGAACTCCGTAGACACAGCTCATATGCTTGTCTAGAGAAGTGAAGATAGAGCTCATATGCTAATCTTTGTGAAGTGTGGATACAGCTTGTATGCTTATCTGTGGATATTGTTGATATACATATCTGTTGTAGAATGTGGATACAGCTTATATACTTATCTAAGGATATTGTTGTTATACATATCTGTTGAGAATGTGGATATAGTTTTTATGCTTATCTGAATGTGAGATATAGTTTTTATACATATCTGTGGAAATGATGATAGAGCTAGTATGCTTATCTGTTGTTAAAGGGAAAATGAAAAGTAATTGGGACTTGTAAGTCGTTGACATAAATATGTTATTTATGTGATTGTATCAGTGTTGACCAACTATCAATTGCTAATGTTTTAGTCATTGTCCATGGTTGGTTTAGTGCATTTCTACTGGGCTGTGGCTTACCCTATATGGGAATATCATTTTCAGGTGCAGGAAGCATGCCACCTCCAAGGACATAGCTTGGGAGGCTAGAGGCGGACATAGTGTAGTTGTTTTACTTTTGATGTATTACATGTAACTTCAAGCCAAGGGCTTAATGTGTAAACGAGTAGTACTCTTTTGATGAGACCAAGTGTTAACTTGGAAAGCTGTAAGCCCGTAGGGAATTTTGTTTTGATGTTAACATGTAATACTTATGTAATGAAACTCAATGAAATAAAGGAATGTGGTTAGTTTAATGTTATTATTTTGAGGGCGTTACAACTTGGTATCAGAGCGTACCGGGTTCGAATACTTTGGGTACGTGGGAAGTGATTAGTATCACAATGGGTTTGTCTCGCTTGATAGAGACTTAGATGTAGTATCATATGCTATGTGCTTAATTGATAACATGTTTATGTGACTATGTGGGTATGGGATTTAATTTCTGGGATATTGATTGGATCCTTGAGTTTCTGGGAGTCTTGTTGGAAAAGCACTTGATCAATGTTGTTTCTAACCGGAACTCTAGTAACGCCTCGGGACTATTATTATCCGGAAATGAAATTCGTAAGTGCTTATGTGTTTATGTGCTTATGTGGAGTGAATTACAGTTGTCCATGCATTAGGACGTGAGTGTTTAGTTTCGGCACATTTATGAATGTGCTAACGTTCTGTGTTGCCTTTATTAGGATGTCAGGACGAGGAAGAGGTGCTAGGCGTGGTAGACCTGCAAGGAAGGAAATACCGTTACCTGGTGAGATTCCGGTAGTACGGGAGGGAGTTGGGCAGGCCAATGTGGCCGAACCAGTAGGTCAGCAGGCTATGGGTGCCTTGGCCAGAGAGATAGCAGGAGCCTTGGGTATTCTTAGAGCTGGGAATCAGGCAGCTGAGACAGGGCCTTCCTTCTTGAAGAGGGAGTTTTTCCGGTGTAATCCGGACGAGTTTATCGGGGATCCTAAAGAGCCGCTTAAGGCAGATGAATGGCTCGAACAGACAACGAAGACGTTCGAGATGCTTGGCATCGAGGACGGAGCACTGAAAGTGACCTTGGCATCCTTCCAACTGAAGGGAGATGCGGGTCAATGGTGGAAGTACGAGAAAGCTCGTGTTGGTGGTACTTGGGAGGCGTTTGTGAATGCTTTTCAGGAGAGGTTTTTATCAGCAGCAGCTAGGGAGAAGCTGAAGGATCAGTTTAGCCGGCTTAATCAGCAGGGCTTGTCAGTGGCCGAGTTTGAGGCTACTTTTACTAGTCTGTCTAGGTTTGCACCTGAACTGGTGGCGTCTGAGGAACGCCGTTGCTATGAGTTTGAGCGGAAGTTGAGGCGGGGCCTCAAGTTGAGAATTGGTGGGTCTTATATTCGAGAGTATAGACACCTAGTGGACGCTGCAGCTCATATGGAGCTTATGATGCAGGAGGAGGATGAGGGTCAGAGAGGCTCCAAGAGGAGCCAGGATAGTCAGGGTGATGGCAGGAGACAGAAGGGTTATAACCCTCAGCAGTCTCAGGGCGCAGTCTCTAGATCGACCTTTCCAGTGCCGAGTGGAGGCTCGGGGAGAGGCAGTCAGGGGGAATTCACTTGTTACAAGTGTGGCCAGCTGGGTCACAAGGTTTCTGTTTGCCCGCAGAAGGGTGGGGGTCAGAAAGCTGCTTCTTCTTCAGCTAGACCGTAGAGTCAGAGTTTGGGCAGGGGGCAGCTCTTGACTTGTTATCAGTGTGGACAACCTGGGCACATGAAGAGGTTTTGCCCACAGTTGAGTGCCACTTCGGGAGCATCTGGTTCTAGGCAGACGCAGGGTTTTCAGCCAGCTCAGTCTGTGCAGGCCTCGAGGGCCAATCCGGGAGCTTCGTCATCCCAGTCTGTGCAGCAGTCTTTTGCTCCGAGAGGTGAGCAGGTAGACCAGGGGCCTACGGGGCGCGTGTATGCTGTTACCGCGCAGGATTTAGTACCAGCTCCATCAGTAGTGAGAGGTACTTTTCTGTTTTGCAACTCGGTTGCTAGTGTGTTGATAGACACGGGTGCATCTCATTCTTTTGTATCTGCTGCATTTGCATCTGTTTTGGAATTGGAGTTAGCACAGTTAGCATCTCCTATTTGTGTGGTATCGCCTTTGGGTGGTGAGTTGATCCTGAAACAGGGTGTTAGAGGATGTGATATAGAGGTCGCCGATTATAGGCTTCCTTTTCCGTTTGTTGTCATGCCCATGAAGGGTTTTGATGTTATTTTGGGTATGGACTGGTTATCGTCATACCGGGCTGTTATTGATTGCTACCGCCAGAGGGTCACGTTATGTACCTTGAGCGGGGAGTGGTTCCATTTCTTGGGAGACCGGGTTGGTAGTGTTTTGCCACCGGGGTATGATTCGCGAGGGCGAAGTGAGCTTAGTAGTCTACTTGCCAGCTTTGAGAGTGGTGAGAGTGGTGAGACCCAGGTTGTGTTACCGAGGGTGGTTTGTGAGTATTCGGATGTTTTTCCCGAAGATCTTGTTAGTTTGCCACCTCACCGAGAGATAGAGTTCTCTATTGATTTAGTGCCTGGTACGGCGCCGATTTCTATGGCACCTTACCGTTTTGCTCCAGCAGAGTTGGTTGAGTTGAAAGTTCAGCTCCAGGAATTGCTAGATAAGGGCTTTGTTCGCCCTAGTGTTTCACCGTGGGGAGCACCGGCCCTCTTTGTTAAAAAGAAAGATGGTGCCTTGAGATTGTGTATTGACTATCGGAAGTTGAATCGGGCTACGGTTAAGAATAAGTATCCTATACCCCGTATAGATGATTTGTTTGACCAATTGAAGGGTTCCCGTTGTTTCTCTAAGATAGACTTGAGATCGGGTTACCATCAGTTGAGGGTCAGGGAGGAAGATATTCCTAAGACGGCATTCCGTACGCGGTATGGCCATTACGAGTTTCTGGTGATGCCATTCGGGCTTACCAATGCACCGGCAGTCTTTATGGACTTGATGAACCGGATTTTCCGGGAGTTCTTAGACCGATTTGTGGTTGTTTTCGTGGACGACATCCTTATCTATTCGTCTTCTGAGGAGGAGCACGAGGCACACTTGAGAGTGGTGCTTGAGTTACTTAGAGTCCATAGGCTGTATGCCAAGTTTGGGAAGTGTGAGTTCTGGCTGAGGGAAGTCAAATTCTTAGGCCATGTGGTATCCGGGGAAGGGGTGTCTGTTGATACATCCAAGGTTGAGGCAGTGCAAGATTGGGCACAGCCTAAGAGTGTGTTTGAGATCCGCAGTTTTCTGGGATTAGCTGGGTATTACCGTCGGTTTGTGAAAGATTTCTCCAGGTTAGCGTCACCGTTGACTAGGCTGACTCGGAAGGGAGTCAAGTTTGTGTGGAGTGAGACTTGTGAAAAGTCGTTTCAAGAATTGAAAGTTAGATTGACCACCGCTCCGGTGTTGATTATTCCGGAGAGAGGGTTGGGTTATGCGGTTTATTGTGATGCCTCACGAGAGGGTTTGGGTTGTGTGTTGATGCAAGAGGGGAAAGTGGTAGCTTATGGCTCACGTCAGTTGAAAATACACGAGAAGAATTACCCCACACACGACCTAGAGTTAGCAGCTGTGATCTTTGCCTTGAAAATCTGGAGGAACTACCTTTATGGTGAGAGGTTCGAGGTATTCTCGGATCATAAGAGTTTGAAGTATCTGTTTACACAGAGAGACTTGAATTTGAGGCAGAGGAGATGGATGGAGTTCATCGAGGATTATGATTTTGAGTTGCATTATCATCTGGGAAAGGCCAATGTTGTGGCCGATGCCCTTAGCAGGAAAACCATTAGTGATGTAGCTTGTATAGCCATCCGGGAATGGGAGATGTTGGGAGCACTTGGCGAGTTTGATTTGCTACTGGGCGAATCTGTCGAGGCTGCGGCCTTGTTTTCTGTTGTTGCGCAGCCTACACTTGTGATTAGGGTGTTAGAGGCACAGAGAGGTGACCTTGAGGTAGAATCCCTCCGAGAGAAGATCTCCAGTGGGAAAGTTGAGAAGGGTTTGACGGTGTATCCCGACCTGAGTGTGAGATACCGAAACCGTTTGTTTGTACCGGAGTCTTGCCGAGAGGAAGTACTCCGAGAGTTTCACCATTCGCGCCTTGCGGTGCATCCGGGAGGTACTAAGATGTATCAGGATTTGGGTCGCCAGTTTTGGTGGCGGGGTATAAAGAGAGATGTGGCTGTTTTCGTATCGAAGTGCCTTACTTGCCAGCAAGTGAAGGCCGAGCATCAGAGGCCAGCGGGTTTGTTGCAACCCTTGCCTATTGCCGAGTGGAAGTGGGAGCATGTCACTATGGACTTCGTTGTAGGTCTTCCGTGGACTCAGCGGGGTAGTGATGCTATTTGGGTGGTTGTAGACCGGTTGACTAAGTCGGCGCACTTTATTCCTATGCGCGTGAGAGATTCGGTAGATCATCTTGCCGACCTGTATATTCTCCCAGTGACGATCGTCTCAGATAGAGATCCTCGTTTTACTGCTAGGTTGTGGCAGAGTTTGCAGAGTGCCTTGGGCACTAAGTTGACCTTTAGTACGGCTTATCATCCTCAGACTGACGGGCAGTCCGAGCGTACTATTCAGATCCTCGAGGATATGCTTCGGGGTTGTGTCCTGGACTTCAGCGGGACGTGGGAGAGGTACTTGCCCTTGGTAGAGTTTGCCTACAACAACAGTTTTCAGTCTAGCATCGGTATGGCACCGTTTGAGGCCTTGTATGGCCGACCGTGTAGGTCTCCAGTGTGTTGGGCCGAGGTGGGTGATGCACCTTTGTTGGGTCCAGAGTTAGTTAGGGAGACGACGGAGAAAGTTGAGCTTATCCGTAAGAAGCTTGTTACAGCCCAGAGTCGACAAAAGAGTTATGCCGACCGTAGGAGGAGGCCTTTGGCGTTTGAGGTAGGTGATCATGTCTTTCTGAAGATATCACCTAGACGAGGCCTAATGAGGTTTGGGAAGAGTGGGAAGTTATCCCCTCGGTTTATTGGTCCTTTTGAGATCCTTGAGAGGATTGGTGAGGTTGCTTATCGATTAGCCTTACCACCGCAGTTGTCCGGAGTGCATGACGTGTTTCATGTGAGTATGCTTCGGAAGTATGAGCCAGATCCATCACATGTGTTGGATTGGACTGATTTAGAGGTAGATGAGGATGCCTCGTATGAGGAGAGACCGGTACGGGTCTTGGATAGGCGGGATCAGGTCCTGCGTGGCAAGACCATTCCTTTGGTGAAAGTCTTGTGGAAACATCACGGAGTAGAGGAAGCCACTTGGGAACGTGAGTCGGGAGTCCGTGAGAAATATCCGGACTTGTTTGTTGATATGTAATCTTGTATTTAAATTTTACTTTTTGTTGCACTTAAGAGCTTTTATATATGTCTTAAGTTGTGAAACATTGAAAATGTTTTGATTATTGGAAGTATGTTTTGAACTTGCCTCATATGGAAGTTGAATGTGACACTATATGTGTTGAATATATTGTTGAAATTGGAAAGATAGTGCATAATGTTAATGCATGTTGAAAATACATATGTTGTTTACATATTGTGATATGTCTCTTGTTAAAGGGATGGGATGACCGGTAATGGGTCGAATTGTTGAATGTTAAATTGTAACATTGTCTAAAATGAAGGAAAACTTGTTTTGAAAACTTGTGCTTAATTTCGGGGGCGAAATTCTTTAAGGGGGGGGAGGTTATAGCGATCCCGGGTTTACCCTTGTTATACCGTGATCCGGACATGTGTCCGTGGATGTTGGTAGTTGTTTATTATTTTGTTTACATCCTTTTACTTCGTATTTGAGTTATAGGATGTGTTGGGCGGATTTGTTTCAGGTTGGTTGAGTTTAGAAACCAAAACTAGTTGCCCAGATTTTTGGCCTGTACGCTCGAGCGGAGGTGTTGGCGCTCGAGCGGAGATTACACCCATTCAGTATTTTCCTGTGCAGCGTTGTACGCTCGAGCGTGGTATTGGCCGCTCGAGTGGGGTTGTCTGAGTGCCGCTCGAGCGTAGGGTTGGGAGCTCGAGCGGAGGTCTGGTTCTGCAAAAGTGCTGGGCGAGTGCATTCTGCGCTCGAGTGGGAGGTTGGCCGCTCGAGCGGAAGTCTTTGAGTGGCCGCTCGAGCGGGGTGTTTTACGCTCGAGCGGAGACCTGGGTTAAAGTCCCGAAATTGTGACTTTTCAAATCACTTTTTCACTTTCTCTTCTCTCTCTTACTTTTCCAAAATCACCATTGTTGAGCCTCTCACTCCAAACTCTACCTTCTCTCTAGGTTTTGATCTAGTATGAGTGATTTACTCACCTTTGGCCTTTACAAAAAAGTTGTTGATCGTCGAGGGCTTCATTTTAATCTGAAAATCTCGGGTTTTGGAGCACGTTGGGTTTTGTCGTCTTCTCCTTTGGGACTCCGAATTTGAGGTAGGGATATCCTACTCCTCTCTATGGGTTTTGTCTTTAAATTTTGGTATTTTGAGATGTTGGGCTTGGTTTGGTAATTTTGTGAAAGTTTGGGACTTTTGTGTAATTTTACAAAAGTTGGGGTTTTATTCATAATAAACCTAGATGCATGTTTGGCATGAAAAGAATGGAATGATTGTTGAATCATTGATGAAAATGGGGCCTAAGGGTTGAAATGTTAATTATGGGAATTGCCCTAACTACATTGTTTAATTAATTGGGATAATTAATTGAGAAGAATGAAGAAATGAAATGTTGATTGAATATCCATTTGTGCATTTATTTTCTGTTTTAGAAATAACTGCTTTGGGCTATCGGTGGAGGATAGTCGTGATTGTTGTAGACAATGCATGATGATTAGGTAAACTGAAACTAATCAATGAAATGTGTCATGGAACTTGACGGTTGATAGAATACATTATTTGTATGTATTGGGTGATTGTATATAGAACCAATGTGTTTATATACGTTATGTGTAGAGGAGGAGATAGGGGATGTACTCCGCGGTTTAGGGGAAGATAGGGGATGTACCTCTAAACCGGATAGGTATTGGGAGGAGATAGGGGATGAACTCCGTAGACACAGCTCATATGCTTGTCTAGAGAAGTGAAGATAGAGCTCATATGCTAATCTTTGTGAAGTGTGGATACAGCTTGTATGCTTATCTGTGGATATTGTTGATATACATATCTGTTGTAGAATGTGGATACAACTTATATACTTATCTGAGGATATTGTTGTTATACATATCTGTTGAGAATGTGGATATAGTTTTTATGCTTATCTGAATGTGAGATATAGTTTTTATACATATCTGTGGAAATGATGATAGAGCTAGTATGCTTATCTGTTGTTAAAGGGAAAATGAAAAGTAATTGGGACTTGTAAGTCGTTGACATAAATATGTTATTTATGTGATTGTATCAGTGTTGACCAACTATCAATTGCTAATGTTTTAGTCATTGTCCATGGTTGATTTAGTGCATTTCTACTGGGCTGTGGCTCACCCTATATGGGAATATCATTTTCAGGTGCAGGAAGCATGCCACCTCCAAGGACATAGCTTGGGAGGCTAGAGGCGGACATAGTGTAGTTGTTTTACTTTTGATGTATTACATGTAACTTCAAGCCAAGGGCTTAATGTGTAAACGAGTAGTACTCTTTTGTTGAGACCAAGTGTTAACTTGGAAAGCTGTAAGCCCGTAGGGCATTTTGTTTTGATGTTAACATGTAATACTTATGTAATGAAACTCAATGAAATAAAGGAATGTGGTTAGTTTAATGTTATTATTTTGAGGGCGTTACAAGAAGAGCTCTCTCTAGATTGGATCAATATCATAAATAAATTAAAAAAAAAAAAAAAAACCATTTTTTCCCTTTTTTCCATTTTTATTACATATTCTAATGATGATTTATTTTCTTCTTTTTTTTGAATGCATGATTTATTTTCTTCTTGATCTAGGTGATAATTGGTAAGAGTAATTGATTGCACTTTATTTTTACTAATGATGATTTATTTTCTTCTTTTTTTTGAACGCATGATTTATTTTCTGCTTGATCTAGATGATAATTGGTAAGAGTAATTGATTGCACTTTATTTTTACTTATTTAGCACCTATTTGTGTGCAGTGGCCACTCTAAATTTTTATTCTAAGGTAGGCATTTAAAAATTTAAATTTTATAAATCTTCTAATTTAGACTTTTTAAAACACACAAAAAAATCTAATTAATTGATATAATTGTTTTAAAAATTAAAATGTGGATACAAAAACTTTTATATAATTATATTTTCTCTTATAACTTTTTTTTTTTTTTGCCCAAGAAAAAGGTTGTTCTGAGGTGTCATCACGATATCCGTAGGCCCAGGCTCTGGAGTAGCCGATTGCCAGCCTGATTTAACCCAACCCATAGGAAGAGACCTACCACCGAGGCACCAGTGGAGCTCATCAACCGCCCCAGCTACGGACAAGTTTCGATCGGAGTACAGTGCGAGGTCTCCGCAGAGAGCCCCTGGAAATCTTAGGATTTTCGCGCCTCACAGGAGTCGAACTTGAGTCATGGCTGTGGGAAGGCAATAGTATGATAAAATGTGGCATTTCTTCTTGTAAAATCTAATTTCCTTATAATTAATTTGTGCAGGACGTTATAAAATAAAATTTTGATTGTTTAATGAATTGGGAACAAAAATAGGCATAAGATTTGAGATAAGAAATAAAATACATATATATATAAAGGATTAATTACACTTTTCACGTATTTAATTTGATCCAAATTTTACTTTAGTCCTTATAATTTTAATTTGAACAATTTAATTCCTATACTTTAAGTCTAATTTCAATTTGGTTTTTCTGTCTATATTTTTGTTAATTTTGTCTACGTGTACATCTTAAAAAATTGACAAGTATCTAAAAATTATTAGTTTTAACCTTCAATTTAGACGAAAAATCAAATTGAAACCATAGAAAATTAACAAGCATCTAAATTTTTTAATTTATTTTCTGTACGTGTACACCTTCAAAAATTGACAAATACCTCAAAATTTTGTTATTTTAACCTTCAATTTAGACGGAAGAACTAAAGCAAAACCTTAAAAAGTTGACAAATGTCACAAAATTAATAATTTTAACCTCCAATTTAGACATAAAAATCAAATTAAAACTAGACTTAAAGTGTATAGACCAAATTGTGCAAATTAAAATTATACAGTGTATTTGGTTTCAATTTTCTGAATTCAATTTTCTGGAAATTGAGTTTCTTATTTTTTGTGAATATTTTTAAAATTTTAAGCATTTTTTTTAATTTTTTAATTTATATTTTCTTAGATGTACCTTACTTAGATGTATCTAACTAGTAAAATATTTGTGAAAAAATATTTTAAAAAATTAATAAATACACAAAAATATGAAAAATGTACTGAATATTTATTTATTTGTATTTTTGGTATTTAGTAAATTTTTTAAAGATTTTTTTCACAAATATTATACTTTTTAAGTATATTTATGTTAGGTGTGTCTAAAAATTAAAAAAATTACTTAAAATATTAAAAAAATTCAATGTAAACAAAAAAAAAATACAGAAAATGAAATAGTAAAATTTTCTAAAAAATGAATTTTGGAAATGGAAACAAAACAAAGTTACTAAAGTGAAATTTAACTCAAACTACATGAGTGAAAGGTGTAATTAACCCTATATTTTATATTGAATTATTGTCTAAAAATTTATATATACTAGAGAGAATAAACAAAAACAAAGAAGAATATGTATATAGAAACTTAAACCATACATATATATTAGGATAAATTACACTTTGCCCTTTTATGTTTGATCATTTTCTCACTTTGGTCCTTAAAGTTTGGTTTTTGTCATTTTAGCCTTTTATATTTCAAGTTTTTCTCAATTTACTCTTGAAATGAATTTCTGTTCAAAACTAGATAGAAAATGTCACGTTAGCTGTCACATAATATAAAAATATATTATTATATTAATATTTGAGTTTGTGTAGAGGTGAGTTATATATAATAAAATATTTTTATATTATATGACTATCAATATGTCATTTTTTTGACTAATTTTGGACACAAGTTAGGTTTTTGAGTAAATTAGGAAAAACTTAAAATATGAAGAGCTAAAGTGAAAAAAAAAAACTTTAAGGACCAAAATAAAAAAATGACCAAACATAAAAGGGGCAAAGTATAATTTACCATACATATTAAGAGCATTAATGTCACGACCCCAAACCGCCCCTAGTAGTTTGGTGCCGTGATGGCCAGTAATCCGTAATTACCGAAGGCCAACTTTTCAAAACTTAACACAATCAGAGTATGGATATAGGGGGCTCACAAATGCGGAAGCAATAAATCAAATACAAGTGGTCCATAAGAGCTGTGCGTAGATCAAAGCAATGCCAAACATTCCAATTAACTTTACAACTTAAATACAACAAGGTAAAAATACATGTTACATCTTGATCAAAAGGCTTCTCGAGCCGACATATACAAAATACAGCTAATACAAGTCAAGAAGCATGATTTTCAAGATTTGCCGACATGCAAAGCAGGGCACCGCCGACGTAAATACAAAAGCAAAGCCGACATTAGTACGAATCCAAAACAAGCATCCAAAACGATCTAGGCATCGCCGCCGTCCTGCTCATCACCTACATATATATAGAGGGGTGAGTACAAATACTCAGTGAATGGTACTAATAATAAAGGTTTTGCATGAATATAGCCGAGGTCCTTCAAAACGAAACACATCAAACTTTAGCAAGACGAGGGATGAACCGTATTCATCAATCAAATATTACAAGTATCCAAAGATGTTTACTGACATAGGCAAAACAAGGGATGAACCGTATTCATCATTCAGGTATCATAACATCGGCGAAGCAAGGGATGAACCGTATTCATCATTCAAGTATCATAACATTGGCGAAGCAAGGGATGAACCGTATTCATCATTCAAGTACCATAACATCGGCGAAGCAAGGGATGAACCGTATTCATCACTCAAGTATCATAACATCGGCGAAGCAAGGGATGAACCGTATTCATCATTCAAGTATCATAACATCGGCGAAGCAAGGGATGAACCGTATTCATCATTCAAGTATCAAGGGCTGTACGATCCGTAATCGTTTGGTTAAAAGTATTGCGAAAGTTTAGAGTCCTCCAATACAAGGGACTTGTGCACTTGGTACCGTGAAAGTTTAGAGTCCTCCAGTACAAGGGACTTGTGTTACTTAGGCCCGTAGCCCGATTTAACAAGGACCGTATCCTTTTACACATGGTACTGCGAAAGTTTATAGTCCTCCAACATGAGGGACTTTCCGAGGATAACAATCAAAACAAGGCTATTTATTCATGCTTAGCAAATACCCACGTCAAAACAAACAAAACAAGATTTATCAAAAGCAAGTGTAACATAGCTTTATTAGAGATACCACTCACCTAGTTCTTCAGGTGTAGACTCAAAGCAAATATCAAGGACCTACAATCACATGGCAAGTCACATTCTCAAAGCAAGCTCTATATACATGCAAATGATCTCGGCATTCTTGCCAGATCCAAGTCAAAGACAAAGCAAAACAAGCTGGGAGCTTAATCACTACTCCCGTTTCTCGAAAACACACTGGGTACCGTCCAGGACTATGCCGAGGTCCCGCTAAACAAAGTCAGGAAAAACCTGGGTTTTCCTTTGAAGAGTATGAAGAACATGATCATTTGAAAGATGGATGCAAGCTCACAACTTGTTACAAAAATCTGAGTTTTCATGCCAAGAGTTCAAAATATATGGACCTGGGTACCCATTAAAGAAAGTCATGCAAGAACAAACACAAAACATGGTTTTCGTTCCAAACTTTTCGATCAAAATGAGACTTTCTTCAAGAACACATGGAAAAACCATTTGCTCTTTCCAAAACCAACTTCAAAACGATGCATGATATGCAACACAAATCCGATCATGCAATGCAGCTAGATAATCCATAACAACATTCAAAGTAGATCAAGAATCTTACCCCAAAGCTCGAATCTAACGGTTCAAGCCACGAAGATCAAGCTTGGAAGACTACTCTCACTCAAGAACTCTTCTTCCTCCTCTCTAGAGATTCTCTCTCTAAAACAAAGATTTGAGACAAGAAAATGATTTGTTTCAGGGTCTGCCGGCTGCCTTAACAATCAGCTCGGACACGTGGCGTTATCGGGTTGGTTCAGCTCCAAAAAGGTGATTGATAGACAAGACAAGTCTCTGACAAAGCGTATGCAGCAAGCTCGGGTAAGACACATCGGCAACAAGATGACATCGGCTCAAATCAAGGATCCAGCAACAGGATAGAAAAACATCGGCTAGGGAGGACGACACTTGACTAAGCTGTGCCACACCTTGGCCGGGGTGTGCCACATCTCGGCCTAGGCCATACCTGCCCAAGGACAAGGTTCACTAAGTGCGAAGCATCTCGGCAATGAATGCCCGAGGTGAAGATGGGGTTGAACAAGATCTCAAAATAGTTCTAAGTACAAGGGTTCAAAGGCGGACTAAGCTCAAGATGACCTCGGCCACGCACACACCGAACAAGGGACAAGATCACGCAAGTAATACATACAAAACAAGGCAAACAAACCTTCCAATTAACATAATAAAGCAAGACCATGCAAGAATGTATGCAAGTATGACAAGAGTAAGGTGAGGGTTGTTACATCCTACCCCCCTTAAGGAAGTTTGGTCCCCAAACTTAGATTACCTTGTTCCCAGAACAACTCCGGATAACGGATTCTCATATCCTCTTCCTTTTCCCACGTGGCTTCTGTGCCATAATGCTCCTTCCATTCGACCTTTACCATCGGTATCGATCTGTTCCTCAATTGCCTCACTTGTCGGTCAATAATCTTCATTGGCTTCTCCTCGTAGCCCAAATCCTCATTAACTGTGATCTCGGAATGATCAATTACATGTAGTGGATTTCGGATGTACTTCCTCAACATCGAAACATGAAACACATTGTGGACTTGGCTCAAATCCGGCGGCAAAGCAAGCCTGTAGGCAACGGGGTTAATTCTCTCAAGAATTTCAAATGGCCCAATATAGCGAGGTGCTAACTTACCTTTCCTTCCAAATCTGGAAACCCCTTTCACTGGTGAAACCTTCAGGAATACATGATTCCCAACTTCGAACTCTAACTCATTCCTTCTCTGGTCGGCGTAGCTCTTTTGTCGGCTCTGGGCAGTTCTAATCCTCTGTTGGATAAGTTTAATCTTTTCTGTTGTCACTTGAATCAATTCGGGACCAAGCAGAGTTTTGTCTCCGACTTCGGTCCAACATATCGGCGACCTACATTTTCTTCCATACAAGGCTTCATACGGCGCCATGCCAATGCTAGCTTGATAACTGTTATTGTAAGCGAATTCCACTAAGGGCAAATGTGTTCCCCAACTTCCTTGGAAGTCCAATACACAAAGTCTAAGCATATCTTCAAGCGTCTGAATTGTCCTCTCAGTCTGCCCATCTGTCTGGGGATGAAAGGCTGTACTAAATCTCAGCTCGGCTCCAAAAGCCCTCTGTAGACTCTGCCAAAATCTAGAAACAAATTTAGGATCTCGGTCTGAAACAATTGACATCGGCACTCCATGAAGTCTGACAATCTCGTTCACATATAGCAAGGCAAGTTGATTGGCATTGAAGGTAGTCTTAACGGGTAGAAAGTGTGCTGACTTAGTTAACCTATCCACAACAACCCAAATTGAATCCATACCCTTAGGTGTTTTCGGCAAACCAATCACAAAATCCATGGAGATGTGCTCCCATTTCCACTCAGGAATCGGCAAAGGTTGAAGAAGTCCTGCTGGTCTTTGATGTTCTGCTTTCACTTGCTGACAATGTAAACACTGGGACACGAATTCGGCTATTTCTCTCTTCATATTTGGCCACCAGAAGGTCTGCTTCACATCTTGATACATTTTGGTGTTCCCTGGATGGACAGCAAACTTAGAACCATGAGCTTCCTGCAAAATCTTTTTCTTCAGCTCTGGGATGTCGGCCACGCATAACCTTCCTTCAAACTTGAGTACTTGGTTTTCGATGGTATACCCTGGTCTCGGCTTTGTGCCAATTTCCTCGGCTATTTTCTTGAGGAAGTTATCCTCCATCTGTCTTGTCTTTACTTCATCAACAATAGTCGGCTCTGCTGACATCACGGTTAAACACGCCAAATTTCCATCTGACTTCCTGCTCAAAGCGTCGGCCACACTGTTAGCTTTCCCGGGGTGATATTGAATCTGCATATCGTAGTCTTTCAACAACTCAAGCCACCGTCTCTGTCTCAAATTCAATTCCTTCTGAGTGAATAGATACTTTAAGCTCTTATGATTTGTAAAAACCTGACAAGTGGCTCCATACAAATAGTGACGCCAAATCTTTAAAGCAAATACCACGGCCGCCAATTCTAAGTCATGGGTAGGATAGTTTTTCTCATGAGGTTTCAACTGACGAGATGCATAAGCTATAACCTTACCCTTTTGCATTAATACACAACCCAAACCCTTATGCGATGCATCACTATAGACATGAAACTCTTCGTTACCTGATGGTAGTACAAGTACTGGTGCTGTAATTAACCTCGTCTTCAGTTCCTGGAAGGCTGACTCCCGATCTTTAGTCCATTCATACAGTGTTCCCTTCTTAGTCAGTTGCGTCAATGGAATTGCAATCCTTGAGAAATCTTTCACAAACTTTCTGTAATAACCTGCCAAACCCAGAAAACTACGAATCTCGGACACATTAGTCGGCCTCGGCCAATTTACTACGGCTTCAACTTTGCTAGGATCTACTGAAATACCCTCTTTATTAATCACATGACCCAAAAATGAGATGGTAGAAAGCCAAAACTCACACTTGTTAAACTTCGCATATAATTTCCGTTCTCTCAAAATCTGTAAGGCAAGTCTCAAATGGTTTTCATGTTCAATATCACTCTTGGAATAGATCAATATATCATCAATGAAAACAACTACAAATTCATCTAAATATGGTTTGAAGATTCGGTTCATTAAATCCATAAATGCAGCAGGGGCATTGGTCACTCCAAAAGGCATTACTAAAAACTCGTAGTGGCCATATCTTGTTCGAAAAGCAGTCTTCTCAACATCTTCGGCTTTAACTTTAAGCTGATGGTAACCAGACCGAAGGTCGATCTTAGAAAAGACTCGTGCTCCTTGTAACTGATCAAGCAAATCATCAATTCTAGGTAACGGGTACTTGTTCCTAATGGTGACTTTATTGAGTTCTCTATAGTCAATACAAAGACGGAGTGTGCCATCCTTCTTCTTAACAAATAAAACAGGTGCTCCCCATGGTGAAGTGCTCGGCCTAATAAATCCCTTATCTAACAACTCTTGCAATTGCAGTTTCAATTCTCTAAGTTCAGCGGGGGCCATCCTATAAGGTGGTTTGGAGATCGGTTGCGTTCCCGATATAATATCGACAGTAAACTCTATTTCTCTATCGGTTAAGTGGCCAGGCAATTCGTCCGGAAAGACGTCGGGGAAATCATTAACAATCGGGATGTCGGCTAAATTAACATTTCCACTCTGATCACTCAGTATACTACACAAGTAACCTCGACACCCCTTCTGAATTAACTTACAGGCCTTAATGGACGAAATCAAGTATGGTGGGGGCACTATCCCTTTACCCTGGAAAATAATCTCGGCTAGGTTTGGGGGTCTCAGTGTGACACTTTTCGAAACACAATTAATAGATGCATCGTTTGCAACTAACCAGTCCATTCCCAGTATAATATCAAAATGAGCTAGGTCTAGAGGCATTAGATCTACTAGCAATTCAACATTCTCAATCACAACAACACATGCTCTGTAAATGGATGCAACAAACATAGATCTCCCAGATGGAGTAGATACAGACAACACATAATCAAGGGGCTCTAGTTCTCTATTAATTTTCTCGGCAAACTTAGTAGATATAAACGAATGAGTAGAACCCGAGTCAATCAACACATAGGCATCTTGGGAGCAAATTAGTAACATACCTGACACCACTGCCTCAGCATTCTGAGTGTCTCCTGGTACCAATGCAAACACTCTGCCCTGTCTCATCTGTCCTTTCCCAGCATTTCCTTTCTGAACGGAACCCGAGGTATTCTCTCCTTTCTTGTTGTTATCAGCCTTTGTTTTGGGGCAATCCCTCACATAATGGCCCGTCTCGCCACATTCATAACAGGCTCCAGACGTTCGTCGACAGATCCCGAAATGCTGTTTCCCACAATCCGAACACATCGGTTTAGCACTCCCTTCCTGCCTTAGGTTACCAGTACTGCCCATGTTCGTTCTTTTCTTGGTGCCCAGCTGTCCTCGGCGATTGTCATAGTTCTGCCTCTTTCGCTGGTTTTCTCCCGAGCTCTGGTATCGGTTCAGATTAGCTTCGGCCTGAATGGTTTTGTCCAATACTTCGGCATAAGTCGGCATATCAAGCAAGTTGACCCGGTCTTGAATCGGTCCACGAAGCCCACACTCGAACTTCCTGGCCTTCATATATTCATCGTTGGTCATGTGAGGTACAAACCTTACCAATTCAGTGAAAGCGCGGTCATATTCCGCCACTGTTCTGTTGCCTTGTGTCAGAGTATGAAATTCGGTAGCCTTGCGGTTTCGAACACTTAGGGGAAAATGCTTCTTGTAGAACAACTCTAAGAATCGGGTCCAGGTCAAATCTGGATTGCTCCCTCTAACCATCATCCACCACCTGCGGGCGTCATCATCTAATGTGAATGCTGCCAACGTCACTTTCTGAGTGTCGGTGCTAGGGAAGATCTCGAATAACTTCTCCATTTCCAAAACCCATGCTTCAGCCTTCATCGGCTCTATACCCCCTGAGAACCTCGGTGGTCTCATCTTCTTGAACTCCCTGATCAAAGCTATCGTCCCATCCCCATACAAGGCTGGTTGCGGGGGAATTTGCGGCACTGGAGGAGGTGGAACTACATTTCGGCCGTTGGTCTGCTCAGCCTGAGTCGACGTAGCACTAGTGAACTGCTGTCTGGTTTGCCTCAACTCGCGGGCCAAACCTTCAACTAATCTTTCCAATCTGTCCATTCTGTCTTCGGGCTGATCTCGGCCAAGCGGTGGTCTACCTCTCCTCATGATGCTAGGAGTATGCAAGGTATGACTTTAAAACAATTAAGCAAATAACCACATAGGCAATAGCAAATAAGTATATCAAGACAATGCACACTTCACTCAAACAACAAATACCATGATGTAACCCTAACATCTTTCTAAGGGAAATCCTATGCTCTTCAGGACTCAAAGTGTGTGAATAGCATATACCGAGGAACTTGTGCTCTGATACCATTCTGTCACGACCCCAAACCGCCCCTAGTAGTTTGGTGCCGTGATGGCCAGTAATCCGTAATTACCGAAGGCCAACTTTTCAAAACTTAACACAATCAGAGTATGGATATAGGGGGCTCACAAATGCGGAAGCAATAAATCAAATACAAGTGGTCCATAAGAGCTGTGCGTAGATCAAAGCAATGCCAAACATTCCAATTAACTTTACAACTTAAATACAACAAGGTAAAAATACATGTTACATCTTGATCAAAAGGCTTCTCGAGCCGACATATACAAAATACAGCTAATACAAGTCAAGAAGCATGATTTTCAAGATTTGCCGACATGCAAAGCAGGGCACCGCCGACGTAAATACAAAAGCAAAGCCGACATTAGTACGAATCCAAAACAAGCATCCAAAACGATCTAGGCATCGCCACCGTCCTGCTCATCACCTACATATATATAGAGGGGTGAGTACAAATACTCAGTGAATGGTACTAATAATAAAGGTTTTGCATGAATATAGCCGAGGTCCTTCAAAACGAAACACATCAAACTTTAGCAAGACGAGGGATGAACCGTATTCATCAATCAAATATTACAAGTATCCAAAGATGTTTACTGACATAGGCAAAACGAGGGATGAACCGTATTCATCATTCAAGTATCATAACATCGGCGAAGCAAGGGATGAACCGTATTCATCATTCAAGTATCATAACATTGGCGAAGCAAGGGATGAACCGTATTCATCATTCAAGTACCATAACATCGGCGAAGCAAGGGATGAACCGTATTCATCACTCAAGTATCATAACATCGGCGAAGCAAGGGATGAACCGTATTCATCATTCAAGTATCATAACATCGGCGAAGCAAGGGATGAACCGTATTCATCATTCAAGTATCAAGGGCTGTACGATCCGTAATCGTTTGGTTAAAAGTATTGCGAAAGTTTAGAGTCCTCCAATACAAGGGACTTGTGCACTTGGTACCGCGAAAGTTTAGAGTCCTCCAGTACAAGGGACTTGTGTTACTTAGGCCCGTAGCCCGATTTAACAAGGACCGTATCCTTTTACACATGGTACTGCGAAAGTTTATAGTCCTCCAGCACGAGGGACTTTCCGAGGATAACAATCAAAACAAGGCTATTTATTCATGCTTAGCAAATACCCACGTCAAAACAAACAAAACAAGATTTATCAAAAGCAAGTGTAACATAGCTTTATTAGAGATACCACTCACCTAGTTCTTCAGGTGTAGACTCAAAGCAAATATCAAGGACCTACAATCACATGGCAAGTCACATTCTCAAAGCAAGCTCTATATACATGCAAATGATCTCGGCATTCTTGCCAGATCCAAGTCAAAGACAAAGCAAAACAAGCTGGGAGCTTAATCACTGCTCCCGTTTCTCGAAAACACACTGGGTACCGTCCAGGACTATGCCGAGGTCCCGCTAAACAAAGTTAGGAAAAACCTGGGTTTTCCTTTCAAGAGTATGAAGAACATGATCATTTGAAAGATGGATGCAAGCTCACAACTTGTTACAAAAATCTGAGTTTTCATGCCAAGAGTTCAAAATATATGGACCTGGGTACCCATTAAAGAAAGTCATGCAAGAACAAACACAAAACATGGTTTTCGTTCCAAACTTTTCGATCAAAATGAGACTTTCTTCAAGAACACATGGAAAAACCATTTTCTCTTTCCAAAACCAACTTCAAAACGATGCATGATATGCAACACAAATCCGATCATGCAATGCAGCTAGATAATCCATAACAACATTCAAAGTAGATCAAGAATCTTACCCCAAAGCTCGAATCTAACGGTTCAAGCCACGAAGATCAAGCTTGGAAGACTACTCTCACTCAAGAACTCTTCTTCCTCCTCTCTAGAGCTTCTCTCTCTAAAACAAATATTTGAGACAAGAAAATGATTTGTTTCAGGGTCTGCCGGCTGCCTTAACAATCAGCTCGGACACGTGGCGTTATCGGGTTGGTTCAGCTCCAAAAAGGTGATTGATAGACAAGACAAGTCTCTGGCAAAGCGTATGCAGCAAGCTCGGGTAAGACACATCGGCAACAAGATGACATCGGCTCAAATCAAGGATCCAGCAACAGGATAGAAAAACATCGGCTAGGGAGGACGACACTTGACTAAGCTGTGCCACACCTTGGCCGGGGTGTGCCACATCTCGGCCTAGGCCATACCTGCCCAAGGACAAGGTTCACTAAGTGCGAAGCATCTCGGCAATGAATGCCCGAGGTGAAGATGGGGTTGAACAAGATCTCAAAATAGTTCTAAGTACAAGGGTTCAAAGGCGGACTAAGCTCAAGATGACCTCGGCCACGCACACACCAAACAAGGGACAAGATCACGCAAGTAATACAAACAAAACAAGGCAAACAAACCTTCCAATTAACATAATAAAGCAAGACCATGCAAGAATGTATGCAAGTATGACAAGAGTAAGGTGAGGGTTGTTACAATTAATGACTACATTTTATTACCATATTTTATTTATTTTCTTATGTGTCAACATTATATTAATAAAAAAAGGGATTCATCCTTCTAATTTTATACCTCCGAATTTCATCTCAATGATGTGAAATTGGGGAAGCTAAAGATGAGAAAGAGTATGGAACCACTTCAAATAGGTTTTAGCCATGTTATTGGGGGTAGAATTGGGAGACCTCGATTAAGAGATGTAACATTGCTCATATTAGTAACAAGCTTGAGCAGTGATACTCATTAAACTAATATGATATTTACACATAACATAATAAATAAATTATGATAAGAAAAATGGATAACCATTAACATTATTATTTTAAGAATTCTTGAGTTATGGAAAGAGTGCTTAGTGGAGTGGAGTGGAGTGGTGTCGGTGTTCAACAAGCTAGCTTTAGCCGAAAGCTGACAAAGTCATATTTGTGACTCCGAAAATGATTAAAACAAAGGGCTTCAAAAATTAATTTATTTCGTTTGGCATTGGTTAATATAATTAATTTTTTGTGTTAGAATTTTTTTAGATTGATTTTTTTAGTCTCGTTTGGTTTGAATTTTTCTTCATTTTTTGGACTTTTATGGTAGAAAAAATATAATAATTATAGGTTGAATGTGATATTTTGTCTTATTAGTTTATTTAACATATTTTTTTATTTTGTACTTTTTAAATCCAAAATGATAGCCAAACCAGGGCTATTCTTCAATTTATTAGTTTTTCTAGTTTTTATGAGTGATTAAAGTTGATGTTTTTGACGAAAAATCACTAATTCCAAATAACTTCTATTTTTTTTTTCTTTTAAGAAAATAGCCTTATAAGCAAATTTATAAAGGTGCCAAAAAAACCTAAGTCAAGTTTTCTTATTCTAAACAGCTATTAAAAAAGAGTTTAAAAAATAAAAATATATCAAATAAATTAATTTTTTGAAAGCTTATTTTTAACCAATAAACTATTTATTTATTTTTTGACTAGCTCTCAATGATGTCTTATATCAAAACAAAAAAAAAATTGGAGATTTTTTTTTAAGGTCCCTAGTATTAAGATTTTAAAGAATAAAGAACATCTAATATTTTCATAGTGTCTAAGGTCCCTCACACATCGATCCAGAAAAATTTCAATCCCGAGAGAATTTCTCTCCTCTCAAATTTCTATGGACTTCTCTCCAAATTTCTCTGGACTTCGAACTCTCTAGAGAAATTCTCTCCAAATTTTTTAGGACTTCTCTCCAAATTTCTTTGGACTTCCCACTGTCCAGAGAAATTCTCTCCAAATTTTTCTGGGCAAAGTAAGTTCAAATTTCAGTGTGGCCTAAACTCTCTCTCTCTCTAATATTTGTGTCTTTGGATGTATGATTGTAGAAAAAGCTTCTGATTCTCCAAATTTCTCACGGCTATTATTGGTCATTGAAAATATCAAAATTAGAGAATTTCTCTGGTTATCAACCATGAAAGATTTCTTGGTTATCTAAACTCCTTTATTATTGGTCCTTCAAAATCAAAAAATCACAGCCAACCAAACTAGCCTTCTACTGTACTATTGCAGTTCATTTGTTCATATCTCTCTCTTTAACCTTTCATAGCAGAATCAGAAGCTTCTCTTTCTCTAAAACTTCTCTCTATACCTTTCCATGGGGTTCCTGGTGGGTTACGCAAAAGTCTTCCTTCCAAAGCTCTTCCTCCACACTCTCTCTATTGGGTTTCATCAGATGCCTCATTGTCTCTCTCTTCCACTTCCTAAGTCTCTCCGATTTTCTCGAAACAGATGTCTCTTCCTACGAAAACCCAACCCGAATACCTGACAACCCGTCCGTATCCGCCTTCTTGAACTGAGAACTCCTTCCGGTGGTGGTGAAGTTCAAGGACGTCGTCACCACTATAAGAGACAAGTGCGCAGTCTGATTTAAGAGAAAAGCAGAGAGAGAGGAAGAGAGGGAGAGACAGGTTTGATTTGAGAGAATCAAATTTCTCTGTGATATATGAGTGTCGGGTTAAGGGACCTTAGACATCAAAAAATAATATTGTGGATCTCTTCCGTTACTAAAAATGAGATAGGGACTTTAGGCTAATTTTCTCAAAAAAAAATTTAATCTTAAATTTTTTGTGACGGCATGAAGTATCAATTTTAGAAAGAAGAAACAAAAATATTGAGAATAACATTCATTACATGAATAACAAATGGAATTATGACTATTATATCCAATATTTACTAAAATTTTAGAACAACTTGGTCTTAAATTATCTCCAAGGTAAATTCGATTTTAGCATTTAGTTGTGTTAATTTGAAGAGACAAAATAAAGAAAGAAAGAAAAGAAAAATAAATGAAATAGAAGCTTTTTTTTCTTTTTTTTTCCCTCAATTTTGCTCCTCTTTTCCTTCATCTCCACAAATTTCTTTCAAATTCTTAATTTGAACACAACCTTAAATATCAACAATTAAAGCATTACAGTTGTTTCAGTGGATACACTACAGGAAATTTGAGTTTTAGCGGCGTTTTAAAAACGTCACTAAAAGCCTGAACAATGCTGCAAAATGTTACGGCGTTTAAAATTTTCGTCGTTGATACGCCTGTCATAATGGCTTTACAACGTTTGAAAACTGTTGCTAAAACTATTAGACAGCATTTTTTAAAACGCCACAAATTCTTTGACGTCCGCTTCTATTTCTGTCAAACATAGTGAAGTTATATAAGGAGGAGCACAATAAATCAAAGCCTTGAAACTCAATTGCAAAAATGGGCTAAAATTGTATTTAATTTTGAGCACAGATATGATTAGTAGATCTTAAAATTTTGTTACTGTGAAAGGAATGACAGTGCAAAGGAATCAAGTCTAATAATGTATGTGGTTAGAGCCATGGAAGAAATGGAAATTATATTAGAGCCCCTGCAAGCTATACATTCCAATATTCATAATCATTCTGAACCTATTCCCAAGCCTTCAGAGAAAAATAGAATTGGTAGAATGTCCGAGTTATTGCAGGTAAAAATGAAACTTACACTCCAAAAAATTCCGTTTCTTTCCCTTGCTGTTGGAAACAGGTGTTTGAAGCTTTTTTTAAACAAAGGAATCTAGTGCCCCACGATCGCGATGATTAATGCAGGGCATTGGCGATAGGATTAAAGTAGCAGTTCTATTTTATTCACCTACTTTCATTATGGTGTTAGATAATATCTCAATGGGACCACATATTTAAATGTGGTGTTATCATTTATAAGAAGCCTACAATTTAAGTGATTCAATTTAGTTAATAGGCTTAAGGGTATATGTGTCATGGACCTAATGTGTAGATACTAGTTGAGTAATTTCTATTTCTATGAGGGGCAGAAATAGAAATTAAAACAAATTGGTTAAGTTGGTTTTCTTTTTGAAAAACAAACTGCCACACCGTTTCATGTTTTTTTAAAAAAACCAATTTCAACCTTAAGTTTTGTTATGGTCCCTATTCCTTCCAATGGTGAAAAGCTGCGATTCTTCTTCTAAATCCTCTCAAGGAGAAACATAAGGCACCAAAGGGAAAGGATTAGAAGGCACTAACAAAGTCAATATCAAAGGTTTTATTGACAATCAGACGCTTCCGTTTAACCGTTCATCGATAGATTTGGGTAAGTTTTAGTCTTGTTTTCTTGATGATATACATGGTAGATGATCCGAAACATGAAGTTTCATGTTCTGAAATTTATGTTTACAAGTGGTATCAGAGCGGTTATATCATGTGTATTATCAGAATAGATATGCTTTTATTCATCCTATTTAGTTTCTTGGAATCAGATTCTGTTTTTTGTTTTTCTGTTTTTTCCTCTGCTGCAAATTCTGTTTTGTTTTCTGGAAATGGAACATAATTCGGATGGGTGGTTCATTTTTCAAATGGATAACATCATGTGTTTAAATATATATATATATATATATATATATGTATGTTTAAAAACGGGGCCTCAAATGGATATATTGCATGTATTAATATATTTATATCATGTATATATATTTATTTTTCATGCGGTTTGATTGGTTCTTGGGTGCATGTGTGGTTTTTGTATAACGGGTTTGGTTTCTGCACTGTTTTTCATTCAATGTATGAAACAAAGAAAAAACCGTGGTTTCTGTATTGTTTTTCCTGGATGTTTGCAACAGAGCATTTTGGAATTTAATAACACAATAAAGATGTGGCTTGGTTTTTTGGAATTTAATAATTAATTCTTGCATGTCATTTGTGAATCAGAATACCATTATGTTCTAATTTTCTTATCACAAATTGATTTGGAGTTTTCTTTTCACTTGATACATGTGATTTGTGGTTTAAAAAAAAAATTTATTTTTGGAACCGTCAATTATATATATATATATATATATATATATGTATATAATTGGGATTGCTGCAGATTATATAACATATATGGGGTAACAAATTTAGAAATCTTTAAATTTAATGTAATTTCATACAACGTCTACGGAAATTTAATTTTCTAATGTTCTAAATATAAGTCAATTCAAACAAGATGTCACAAAAGTGATCTCTCTTGTCTAGATTGTTTTATATGGAATGTTTTGATGTTCATGTATGTGTATCTCATGCGGGTATTTATCGGTCCAAAGACATGATTAATACTTGGCAGAATTACACACACATTTTGTGGTGATAAACATGTGCCAATTGTCAAGGAAACCTAATGTGAATAATAAATCCATCAAAAGATAGATTTGTTATTTGACATAACTTATTGTCAATGTTTGATCATTACAACAAGAATACCACTTACAGTTAATATCACTACCCAAAAGCTTGGTATTAATGTTGTGCTAGGTATCTTGAGATGTTGTCATTAAATTAATTTATTTAGAGATTATCTGTTTGGTTACTTAATGTGAGCATAATTGTTTATTCGTTTTATTTTATTCAGCTTTAATGTCGACTACTTCAATCTCTGCCAACATGAACAATGTTCCAATGTTAAATGGAACAAACTTTAAGGACTGGAAAGAGAACATATTGATTGTTCTCGGCTGCATGGACATAGACTTAGCATTAAGGATGCCAAAACCGAATGATCTCACTGCACAAAGTACTCCTGAGGAAATTGTGTACTTTGAAAAGTGGGATCGTTCTAACAGGCTAAGTCTTATGATCATGAAGCATGGGATTCCAGAAGTCTTTCAGGGTGCAATAACAGAGGATGTTACCGTTGCCGGTGAATTTCTTTCAGAAATTCAAAAGCGTTTTGCTAAAAATGATAAGGCTGAAACAAGCACGCTTTTAGCAAGCTTGATTTCAATAAAGTATAAAGGCAAGGGTAATGTTCGCGAGTACATCATGGAAATGTCTCATCTTGGTTCAAAACTTAAGGCACTAAAGCTCGACCTATCTGATGATTTGCTCGTGCATTTAGTTCTCATCTCTCTTCCTACACAATTTAACCAATTTAAGGTCAGTTATAACTGCCAGAAGGAGAAATGGACTCTCAATGAGCTCATTTCATTTTGTGTGCAAGAGGAAGAGAGATTGAAGCAAGAAAGGACTGAAAGTGCTCATCTGGCAAGCACCTCCAAGCATACGGGCAAAAGAAAGTATAAGGGAAAGGAAGTTGCTACTCCTAAGGGTCCGGAACCAAAGAAACAGAATGTGCAGGATGGTTGTTTCTTTTGTGGCAAGCCCGGACACAGAAAGAAGGATTGTGCCAAATACGTCGCCTGGCGTGTAAAGAAAGGTACATTTTATGTTTTGGTCTGTTCTGAAATAAATTTAGCTTCAGTACCAAGAAACACTTGGTGGGTAGATTCTGGTGCTACTACTCACATATGTGTTTCTATGCAGGGTTGCCTGAACTACCGAAAGCCAACTGATGTTGAAAGATACATCTTTGTGGGTGATGGCAAGTCAATAGAAGTGCAGGCAATAGGGCATTTTAGATTATTGCTTAAAACTGGTTATTATTTGGATTTATTAGACACTTTTGTTGTACTGTCCTTTAGACGGAATTTAATTTCTATTTCTGTATTGGACAAATTGGGATATTGTTGTTCTTTTGGAAATATGAAGTTTAGTATGTCTATTAATTCAAATGTTGTTGGTACTGGTTTACTTAATGTGTTTGATAATCTATATTTGCTCGAAACTATTGCATCTTATAATGAAACCTAGCACGTGGAATCACGAGGTACAAAGTGTAAATTAACTAAGGAAAATTCAGCCTCATTATGGCACAAACGCCTAGGTCACATCTCTAAATCTAGAGTTGAGCGTCTTGTGTCTGATGGAATTTTGGACTCTCTTGATTTTTCAGAATTTGATGTTTGTATTGAGTGTATCAAGGGAAAACAGACCAAAATGAAGAAATTTGGTGCCCATAGGTCTACAGATGTCTTAGAATTAATTCATACAGACATCTGTGGGCCATTCCCTATGGCGTCTTGGAATGGTCAACAATATTTTATCACATTCATAGACGACTATTCCAGATATGGGTATCTATTTCTTATCCATGAGAAATCACAGTCTTTGGACGTATTCAAAAAATTTAAGGCCGAAGTTGAGCTACAACTCAACAAACGGATTAAAAGTGTCAGGTCTGACCGTGGTGGTGAATACTATGGTAGATATGATGGATCAGGTGAACAACGTCCAGGACCATTTGCCAAATACCTGGAGGAATGTGGAATCGTCCCACAATACACCATGCCAGGATCACCTAGCATGAATGGTGTATCTGAGAGACGAAACCGGACTCTTAAGGATATGGTAAGACATATGATCAGTCATTCTACTTTACCAGAGTCCCTCTGGGGTGAGGCTCTAAAGACAGCAACTTATCTCTTAAATCGGGTGCCAACTAAAGCAGCTGCAAAAACACCTTATGAGCTTTGGGTTGGGCGAAAGCCTAGTCTAAAACACTTGCATGTGTGGGGGTGTCCTGCTAAGGCGAGGCCTTATAAACCTCATGAAAGAAAATTGGACTCTAAAACTGTTAGCAGCTACTTTATTGGCTATGCCAAACGATCACGGGGTTACAAGTTTTATGATCCCACAAATAGGTCAATATTTGAGACGGGAATTGCAACATTTCTTGAGGATGTTAAGTTTGGGGGGAGAAATCCAGTTAGAGACATTGTCTTTGAGGAGGAAGCAGGAGTAATCCCACTTCCTACTACTACTTTTGACCAATTACAGGTTCCTATACCTGTCATTGCTCGAGAAGTAACTTCGGATCCTCAACCAGACAATGTTGTTCAAGATAATATAGTTCAACCCCTCATTCAAGATGAGGTAATTGTTCCTGAGGAACAAACTCTACAACCTCAACCTCAAGAACCTGTGCCATTAAGGCGATCCACAAGAGAAAGGAGATTTGCAATTTCGGATGATTATATTGTATATCTCCAGGAACATGAGGTAGAAAATGGAATGTCGAAAGATGATCCAATCAACTTTCGTCAAGCCATGGAAAGTTCCAACTCTCATAAATGGATAGAAGCCATGAATGAAGAATATAAGTCTATGCAAGACAATAAAGTTTTGGAACTTGTCTCATTACCAGTTGGTGCGAAGCCCGTAGGTTGTAAATGGATATTTAAAACCAAAAGGGATTCAAATGGTAATGTGGAGAAGTATAAGGCACGTCTTGTAGCCAAAGGCTTTACTCAAAAGGAAGGAATTGACTTTAAAGAAACTTTCTCTCCAGTTTCTTCGAAAGATTCTTTTTTAGGACAATTATGGCGTTTGTTGCATATTTTGATCTTGAGTTGCATCAGATGGATGTCAAAACAGCTTTTCTTAATGGTGACATTAAAGAAACAATTTATATGGTGCAGGCAGAAAACTTTGTGTCAGGAGACCCAAAGAATATGGTTTGCAAATTGACTAAATCCATCTATGGACTCAAACAAGCTTCTCGTCAGTGGTACTTCAAATTTCATCAAGTTCTCACTTCGTATGGTTTTGAAACTAACGTTGTTGATGAATGTGTGTATCACAAGTTCAGTGGGAGTAAACACATATTTTTGGTTTTATATGTTGACGATATATTGCTTGCCACAAACGATATAAACTTATTGCATGACACCAAGAGACTTCTATCTAAGAATTTTGAAATGAAAGATCTTGGTGATGCTTCCTTTGTATTAGGAATCGAAATACACCGAGATCGTTCTCGGGGTATTCTGGGATTATCACAAAGGAGCTATATCGAAAAAGTACTCAATAGATTTGGCATGCAAAATTGTAAATCAGGTGAAACCCCGGTTGCTAAGGGAGACAAGGTTAGTCTCAGCCAATGCCCGAAGAACAGTCTTGAAATTCAAGAAATGCAGAAGATTCCTTATGCCTCGGCTGTAGGGAGTCTAATGTATGCTCAAGTATGTACGCGTCCGGATATTGCGTTCATAGTTGGCATGTTAGGCAGATATTTAAGTAATCCTGGCATGGATCATTGGAAAGCAGTCAAGCGTGTTATGCGATATTTGCAGAGAACAAAGGAATATATGCTCACATATAGGAGATCGGATAAGTTAGAGGTCATTGGATATTTCGACTCCGATTTTGCTGGATGCCAAGACAGTAGGAAATCCACATCAGGCTATATTTATCTGTTAGCTGGCGGAGCAATTTCTTGGAGGTCTGCAAAGCAGACGCTCATAGCTTCATCCACCATGGCTGCAGAGTTTGTAGCATGTTATGAGGCATCAAACCAAGGGATATGGCTGTGGAATTTTGTCACTGGGTTGCATATTTTGGAAGGCATTGAAAGACCACTTAAGTTATATTGTGACAATAAGTCTGCAGTTTTATATTCCAATAACAACAGGAGCTCGACAAAATCAAAGCATATTGATATCAAGTTCCTAGTTGTAAAAGAAAGAGTGCAGAGTGGACAGATTTCCATAGAGCACGTTGGGACAAACTCCATGATAGCGGATCCACTTACGAAGGGACTACCACCCAAGGTCTTTCATGAGCACACTGCTCATATGGGTGTTGTTCTATTTGAGAACATTCTGGTTTAGTGGGATTTTGTATTTATATTACTGCTTCATGTCAGCCTTGAGTTTTATCTATATAATTAGATTAATTTCTCCAGAAATGAAGTATTCAGTTTATTACACTCTGTTACGTACTGTGAAGTATTGATCTCAATAAAGTTAAGTAGGACCAGTTGGAAGTAGGCATGTATGGATCACATTACATGTAATTTCCATGCTACGCATCCATGATTGATCTATGTCATTTAGCTGTATTGGTATACGTGACCATTGGTGGGTCGAGTTACGATTAATGTAACGAAGACCGCTTTCATCCTATATCAATATAGTTAGTGGACAAGATTGTTTGGATACCCTCAGGTCATGATAACAAATTTCTGAGCTCACTAAAGTTAAGCACATTTTTCAGGTTACATATGTGGTCCAGTGGGAGATTGTTAGATAATATCTCAATGGGACCACATATTTAAATGTGGTGTTATCATTTATAAGAAGCCTACAATTTAAGTGATTCAATTTAGTTAATAGGCTTAAGGGTATATGTGTCATGGACCTAATGTGTAGATATTAGTTGAGTAATTTCTATTTCTATGAGGGGCAGAAATAGAAATTAAAACAAATTGGTTAAGTTGGTTTTCTTTTTGAAAAACAAACTGCCACACCGTTTCATGTTTTTTTAAAAAAAACCAATTTCAGCCTTAAGTTTTGTTATGGTCCCTATTCTTTCCAATGGTGAAAAGCTGCGATTCTTCTTCTAAATCCTCTCAAGGAGAAACATAAGGCACCAAAGGGAAAGGATTAGAAGGCACTAACAAAGTCAATATCAAAGGTTTTATTGACAATCAGACGCTTCCGTTTAACCGTTCATCGATGGATTCGGGTAAGTTTTAGTCTTGTTTTCTTGATGATATACATGGTAGATGATCTAAAACATGAAGTTTCATGTTCTGAAATTTATGTTTACATATGGGTGAAAGTTGTTCTGGCTTTTTATTGGGGTCGATACTTTAGACCCCAGTGGAAGAAAAATCCCAATAGAAAGATCAATCAGGAATGTGGGTAACAAAATTGTTTCCCAAAAACAGGAACCATACAAAACTCCAAACAGTAGAACTGGATAGCTTATCCAGTTGTCCAAACACCATCAAGATCGCAAAACACGACCTACAGGTGACGGCATAGTAGACAACGAAGTAAATAAAATCTCAGAATTAGAATCCAGCAAAGAAACGACAAAACCTCTACCAACAAGAGAAAGCATTTAAGTGTTATTGGAATAGTACTTCATTTACTAATTCACACCTCTCTTATTATCTTCCAAAATTCATGTTAAGATTTTATTACAAAAAATTATGGGTTCATATCAATACATCTTTGAGAGTTGTGTAACATAGTATTTCTCGAGACCCACAAAAGTGTTTATAATTTAAGTGTGAAGGATATATTGATATGGAATATCACATACAATAATTTCTCCACCAACACACTCAGATGAGATGTTTTTTAATAAGCAGTAATCTGGAGTAGCACACATCATCAACATCACCAAAATTTAAAACCAATTAATTTGGCAAATTTATTCAAAATTAATTACTGCACTCCAATTGAGTGACTGAAATGAGCATATGATCCACTATACATTTCTTGAGTACACATAACACCAAATCATGTTCTCATTCTAAACACCACAGCAATCCACATTCCATGAAATGATTCAAGTCCTACAGTTAAGAAAAGATTAGTTGCATTCACCTACTAAGCTCCTAAATCCTACTAAAAGAATGTTCTTTAACAATAACTTAATTGTTCTTCAATTTCAGCCAAGTGTGCTACTGACTACGAGTTTGTCTAATTTTGCCACCACCAAAAAAAAGCTACACCAAAAAAAAGCTACAAAAAGAAAAAAGACAAAAAAGAAAAAAGAGATAAGGATATCCAATCAAAACATTCAGCCAATCAAAACCTTTTTCATGGGAATTAAAGAACAGCTTCTCCAATGTATTAGCAGTAAGCTCTGCTTTTATTCTTTTAGTTACCAAAACTCCTAATTTATTGGATGCCATCTTTTTTTTTTCCTTTTCTCTCCTCTCTCTCTCTCTCTCTCTCTCTCTCTCTCTCTCTCTCTCTTGATACACATAATTCTCTCTTCAACATATATCGGACAATTACGAGGTATATATCTTCACCGGGTAACTTGATAGATGTCACTGAGCATCCTTTGCGGTCTCAATAGTTAATAAAAGTAATTCAAAAAGTGATCAAATTATAAAGATTGTAAAGCAAATCACATTAAATTTAGTCACACAATACACTATTTTCTAGATACATTTCCATTGTCAAATGTAATCATGAACCCTCTTTTTTCCTGCAATTTTAGTTAAATCAAGAGATCATTATTTATTTATTTACTTATTTATTTTCATTCTAGCTAATAGGTTGAGAAAAAAATAATCAACCATCAAAAATCACATATTACACAAATATCATCCAAATACAACATAAATCTATGGATAGTACAATACTCCGCCACAGAAAGAGCTACAAAACACATACATGAATGGAGTCCACACAATAGTAGGAATCACACACCCTATGAGGGTTTTGGGCCATTTCCTATGGCTGAGATATGCGATTCCCATCATTTCTTGTTCCACTGAAGTTGACATTCAAAAATTGTAGTGGGGGTATCCTGCAACATGGGGGCCCATTTTGAACATGTTAGTTTAGGATTCATATCTGGTGGATGGAATAGTTTGTTATTTAGTTCAAAACTTTTGTACTGGACTAATAGTCCATCCTAGACTCAAGGTGATTTCGGTAGTGGGAATGGGAAGATTAGGCAAAACCACTCTCGTGAAAAAGGTCTATGATGATGTAGCAATAAAGAAGCATTTCCAAATCTGGGCCTGGATCACAGTTTCAGAATCATTCAAGATTGAAGAGCTCTTAAAAAGCATGATTCACCGGTTCTTTAAAGAAGTCAAACAACCAGTCCCACAATGAGTGGAAACCATGGATTGGAATAGCCTAAAAGGAATAATAAATGTTGTGCCAGAGAGACCAAAACAAACACCAAACACACACAGAGAAAAGAGGAACACAAGGTTTATGTGGTTCGGCAATGCGCCTACGTCTACGAGCAGCAGATTTCACTATATAGAGAGAAATACAAAGATTACAACAATGGAAGAGGAGATAATACTCTCACAACATATTTGTTTGGTGGGATTGAAGGGTAGGATTGGACTAATAGTCCGTTGTTTGTTTCAAATTTTTTGCACCAAACTATTAATCCCAAATCTATGGGACTATTGTATCCCATTAGGGGGGACACAAATCATGGGATAACTCATCCCATGGAATTAGGTTGCCAAATTACATTAGTGACCCTCTAGTATTAAATATCTTTTTCCTCATGGTATTAATTATAAAGTAGTCTCAATTTAAAATAAAATAATTTTATTTAATTTTTATTGATGTTTTATTTATTTAATTTTTTAAAATAATTTTTTGTAGATATTTTATTGATGTTTTATTTTAAAATTTTCTTGACATTTTATTTAATTTTATTATTTAAATTTTAATAGATGTTTTATTTAATTTCATTATTTAATTATTGTTATTTTTTAAGATAAATTTATTTAAAATTTTAATTAAAAAAATAACGTATATTTTTATTGATATTTTATTTATTTAGCTTTTAAAAAAATTATTTAATTGTGTAAAAAATAAAATAAATTAATTTTTATTTAATCTAGTTAAAAATAATTAACATATTAAAGATATGTTTAATATTGCTATTACTTCGTAAATAATTGAAAAGGGTAAAATAGTCATTTGAACATTTACCATTCTCCATAATATCCCAAACAAACATACGATTCATATCCTATCTAATCAAATAGTCATTTCCTAACATCTAATCCTATGACTAAACAAGCATGAAATATATATATCCAATCCAACCAAATAGTCCTAGGACTATGAATCCCAGGATTACAATCTGATGGATTCCAATCACCCCTTATCTAGTCCATCCAAATAAACATGCTGTCACTCTACGCACACTCACACTCACTCAGTTGCTTACACTCTGATTACACTCTTTTCAGATTGCCCCACTTGAACCCCTCCCATTCACTACCCATTTATAGATGCAATGGAAGAGCCAAAGTCTTCATAGCCATCGACAGGCCACCCACAACATTTATGGTAGCCACCTACTGGATCTGAAGATCGGCCACCCTACCATGGAGTAGCTCAGCTAAATCTTTAGCCCAAATCTTGAGCTCCTTCATTTGTCTTCAATCAGCAGCTATTGTTGACTTTGGTAAATCAGAGCCAATCTTTAACAAATCTGCACCTTGGCGAGGATTCTTCATCTAATATAGTTATAAATCAACACTGTTATTTTACATAAAAGAGAGAGTTGTTCTTCGGTGGATTCTGAAGAATTCGAGCCTGAAGCTTTGGTGGATTCTAGAGTGGCTCATCGTCAAGACAATTCCGAGGTGAAGACGGGGTTGGAAGAGGCACATAAAGGTTGATTCAATTCGGGCGTGGATTCGCTAGGTAATTGAGAGTATACCTGTGTAATTCCTTTAAATCTTCTTAGTGGATTGTCTTGTGGCTGTTGCCCGTGGTTTTTTGATCACGAGTGGAGGTGTCCAATTGTGGTTTTTCCACGTAAAATCGTTGTGTCGATTTGTCTTGATTGTTTGATTGGGACTGTTATATTCTGCTTAAAATTGATACATAATCACAAATCAACATCTAGGAGATTTCTAGATTTTTCATTTTCAAAAAAAAAAAAAAAAAAAAAAAAAACAGAATTGATAGCTACAATAAATTTACTCCTGCATTGCCACACATATCACTCAAACCTCAGTTGAGTTTTTGAGCATTACAAATTCCCGGTTTTGAAACTTAATTCAGATCACCATTTCCTCCTCACTATTACAAAAATAGATAAAGATTACATTTTTTTTGTATGATATTTGTTATTTAATCACATTTTAAGTTTTATTAAAGTGTGATTTTTTAGCACCTCTTAAGTGTGATTAATAACATTTAGATCACATCTTTTAAGTGTGATTAAAAATATTTAAGTCACACCTTTTAAGTGTGATTAATAACATTTAGATCACATCTTTTAAATGTGATTAATAATATTTAGATCACATCTTTTAAGTGTGATTAATAACATTTAATTAACATCTTTTAAATGTGATTAATAATTAATAAAACCTGTGATAATATTATTTTTGTACGAGTATTTGAAGAATGTAATACATACTATATACTATATTTTGAATCACAACCATATGTTGAATGGAATAACGTCATATATTTCATAAATGAAAGTTAAATGTTCAAAAGTATATATATACAAAGGAATTAATAAAAAGTTTTTAACTGTGATTACATAAATTAAAAAATGAAAAAACTTGAAAAAGCTAAGTTCTTGAATTCTTTGACCATTTTTGCATCACTCTAAGAAATTTCTGACTTGAAAAATAAAAACACAAATTAATTAAGAAACCGTTAGAAGTATATGAATAAACTTACTATTTTTGTAGAGACTGTTCTTATCTTACAAAAGACAAAATCGGACATTTTCTCATCATACTGACCCTTCATCTCCTGCATCAATAGAAAATGAATAACAACTTTGATTGTTACTAGTATAAAATGTTTGGATTACCATATATAAATATGACAGTATTTATATACACATCTAGCACTCATTTCCAATTTACTTAGCTTCACTCCAGACCACCATTAGAGCACACCCTCAAGTGAATCTGGAGTTGCCCACTGAAATCCTCACCAATTTAGTAGCTCAGACTTGGAGCACAGTGTAGACGCACCCTTGGGCCTCATGCTACAGTTCGGACTCAAATTGTCACGGTTCTTAATCTGATCTCACAATGTGCAATGTGAGATTGATAAATCACCAAAGGGTCCAAATCCGGCAAATCGTTTTGGAAAACTGATTTTTGTAAAGAAGTGCCAAACATGGACTGCTTTGCCAAACACAGAGTCGCCACCTAAATATTTTATTTTGGGGGGAATTTAGGTAACCCTGACTCGTGCCTAAGGCCACGTGTCCGTCATCACCAAAGTTTCCTCGGCTCGGAAACTTGGGTATGATTGGGGAAGGTCAGCTATGAGCACCCCCGCTGGCTCGATCAAAGATCGGCCACTACTAAACATAATATCTAGTTTTTTGAAAAACACATGTGCTCTTATTCCGGTTAATTAACTAGAATTACTATGTGATGCGCACAGCAAAACAAGTATAGACTAGATCACCTAATTTGGAACAAAGCATCGCATATCCGTTTATTTGGAAAACGATTTGAAATTTGCTACTCGTAAGTAGGGTAAAATGCGGATTTCAATGAATTGTTCCAATTCAAGCAATCTAACCTTCACTCACAGGCATTCAGGCAATTAAACACTTAAGCAAATAGCCTCATGGCAAGCATGCTATCATGGCAATCAATGACACACATGAGTATGCTAAAGCATAAAAGCTTACCTAGTTCTCCAAGCCAAAACAAAGAACTAGTTAAAAATCAACGCATGATCCTAGTTCATGTTAAGATGGCTAATGCAACGCATCCAAGATACAACTAGAAATAGGCTCGGCTATTCTAAGATGACATATGAGATGCGATAATTGATACATGTATTCAACTTGGTATCGAATTACAATGCAGTTAGTATGATGCGCCGAGCCCGGTGCATGCAAAATAGATGAATGTATGCAAACATGCGATGCATAAGTATGCTAGACAGATGAATGGATGCAAACATGCAAAGCATAAGTATGCTAATTTGAAACATGACCTAAAACTAACCAACGAAAGCAGGTAAGTAAAAGGAAGAAAGAAATGGAGGTTGGAAGACATGCACACACGCACGCACACTCATTACAAAATTGGCCCTCTCGACGGAGGGTCCGAATAAATAATACATGCCGGCTAATTAACTAACTAACAAGCTAATTAATTATTACACAACTGAATTGAATAACTAGCTACAATTAATTATTACAAATTGATGCTAACTAACAAGTAAGCATGAGAAATAAGCTGCTCCAGCTCTGTTCTAAGAAGGAGAGGATGCACGCTCGGATGCTGCCCCGGAAAGCTCTCCGGTTGCTCTTTAGAGGCTCTGTCTGCAGGGTGTCCTCAAGGAATTCCTGCTGAACCTTACCAAAAACATGCTGGGGAGTGCATCAGTGGCCTGCCGGCCATGGGGAGACATTGCCGACCAAAAATGAAGGGGTGCCGGCCAACAATAAGGCACTGCCGCCCATCTACAAGGCACTGCCGGCCACTGATGTGCTGGGACACCAAGCTGCAGTAGAGCACAAAACAGAAAAAATGGAGGGTCTCCCAAGGATATGTACGCACTATGCCACCCCATATCATCTCAAAACATCAAGGGAGAGGCATAGTCAGATCCACGACCATCAATCACGCATCCCGATGCATGATGGCCAAAGATCCAACTTGTGTAAATCAATATGAAATGAATGCACAAATAAACACATAAAGCCTAAAACTCTATCATAAATCATCAAGAGTGTCGGCGACCGAGAATTGAGACGCGTTTCATCACTTGAAGTATGAAACGCCCCTCGTTCCTCGTGCTCGGATTAATACTTAATCCAAACAACAATGCAATGCAAGGATGGCATACACAATGCTAACTTGAACATGCAATCATGCAATATTGTGGGGGATGTGGTTTGGAAATACTCTTCAGATCCTGGGAAACGTTGGTGATCCTCAGCTAGTCACCTGAAAAGAGACAAGCACTTTGGTCGGGGGTGCCGGAATTAGCACTCCGACGGACAAGTTAGTTCAGACAATCAGAATAGCTTATTTACTAAGTTTCTGTGAAGTGATTCTTGCATACCTTTCTATAACCCTTGTTCCTTTATTTATACCTGTTCTTTTTGATCCTCGAGGCCAGGGCCTACTTTTTGATCATTGTCCTTTCTTTCATTCGGAGCTACTGATCTCCATCTATTCGGCTTTACTCACGTATTCGGCGTCCTAGTCACGCAATATGAAGCTGGATAGTATCTAATTTCTGGAGCGCGCATCCTCCGACTCTTCTATTTATTCGGCTCCCACAATTTCCCCCCAAGCATTTCACTGACGACAGTTGGCTGGAGCGCTTGGTTTTGAATTCCTAAAAGTCGAAGCCAAAATTCGGCGGTTGGCCTCATCCTCCTGCGGACATCTAAGCGCACCCCTTTCGATTGTCGTGTCGACTCCCTGCCCCCTCGTACGTGTCTATTTATTGTGATTTAAAATTTTGAGGTCCTTTCCAGTATATATTTTATGATGCTCATCGCTGGATTGCCTTCTGGATCGTCCTCGAAACTCTCCTCCGATATCCTCTTCGTCCTTTGTAAGTTCTCTCCTCCCTTGCTTCGAGGACTCTTTCCGGTTTATTCCTTCCTCGGCGTATTCTGATAGACTGTAGGATATGGCGAAGCATTTAAAAGACCTCCTCTCGTCAGATCGTATTGTTGGCTTTAAACGCCATTTCTCCATTCCTGATGATGTCCGTTTGTCGCTTGTGGCAGACGGCACTCTTGATATGGAGAGAGAGGATGAAACCACGATTGTCTTTCCTATTTTGTCAATTGCAGAGGGTGGAGTCTGTTTCCCCCTTCACCCATTTCTTAGGGCTGTGCTTCGCCATTGGGGTTTAATCCCTTCCCAACCTAATGTGAATTTCTTTAGAGTCATAATGGGGGTTATAGCGCTCAACCGTCGCCTAAGAATTAACCTTGGCATTCCAGCCATCCGGCATTGTTATGCCTTGACTAAGTCTTCTGGTCGGCACGGGCGTTTCTTCCTTAGGGCCAAGGATGTCGACCATCAGCTGATAACTATGCTTTCCAGTTCTGGAAAACGAGTTGATGATGTTATGGTCGTTGTCCAGGGTAACTGGAAATTTGGCGAAAGGGAGGATCACACCGACCCTATTCCTAGACGGAAGAGCGAGCCAGGTGGCTAATTGCTTTCCCGCTTTTATTATTTGTTCGTTTTTGTTGTAAAGTCTCTTTTTTGAAATGTTACGGCTTGGCTTGTGTAGGGAGAAATTTGAAGAAAGTTCTGTCCTTAACCGACGGCGCCATTCTTTCGGATATCGAAGTCGCGCTCAAATATTTCGGCCGTCAGAGTATTCAGAAACAAGGAAAGGCGGCCCACATTCTGCTTCGTTACGAGCCGACATATACGACCTTCTCAACGGCAGAAAATATCCCAGTTTTGGAGGGTGAAGATTCTTTCATGGCTCTCATTTTGTCCGACTTCAAAAACTTGAGGCAGGTTGGTTTTCAAGGGTCGGATTCGGAGTGGGATGTAGCTAATGTTACCGAATCAGATCAGTCCGAAACCGAATCTGACGCGGTATTGAATTCGGCCGATCCCCCATCCGCTTCGGGGCGAGGGGATCTTTCGCTTGACGGCGTTTTTCACGATTTAGAGGATATTCCCGCTGCAAACCCCAAAGACATGACCGGGTTAAGCCTGACAAAACTTGCCAGGAAGGCAAATGCAGAAAGGTTGGCCGCGCGGCGAAGAGCGGAGGCCCTTCCATCTGAAGCACCACCCGCCACCACATCTCAATTTTCCCTGCCTGCTAGCGAATCAGAGTCCTTCAGCGTTAAGGTGGAGATGGCGATAAATCGGGGTGCCGAATCTACTTTGATCATGCAGGCTGGCCAAGAAGTCAAGGTAGAGAAACGCTCCGCCGAGTTTGAAGCTGGCGTAGAAGAACATGGCAAACGTCCTCGATTAGAGGGATCGGACGTGATCGTTCCTTTTGTCATTCAGTCGATGATAAAAAACGTGCCGGTTTCTTCTAATGCTTCGGCGCTTAAAGATCCAGAAGTCGCATTCAGCTTGGCTACGTCCGTGTCTTTGCCGTCTGACAAGGAGGCTTTCCGGGTGGAAACGGATCTAGATGCGACAGCACTGGCTGCCCAATCAGCACTTTTGGTACATATTCGAACTTAGCTTCACTTAATCCAAATACTGTTGAAGTTATGGTTTTAAATTCTTGTTTTACAGACCGTCGGAAGGATAGCCGATATGGGCCGTCGCCATCGCGACGCCGTCAAACAGGTTGGTCATTTACATGAGGAGGTTGAAGGCCAGAGGAGAAGGGCCGAGGTCGAAGCTTTGAGAGCGGACAAGGAAGCCTGAAGGGCCGACGCCGAGATGGAGAAAGCTCGTTGCGCAGATCAATTGAGGTCGGATGCCGAGAGGAAGGCGGACGTGAGCGAAGATGCGCTCAAGTTAGCCCAGAAAGCGATCTCCAAACTAGAGGCTGAGTTGGCTGAAATGAAGACGGTGAAGGAATCAGCCGAATCGGAGTCTTCCAAAGTATTCTAGGCCGGGAGAAATGCTGGACTCGCCGAGTACGTGGACCAAGTCCCCAAGTTTGAAAATCAGGGATTCAAACATGGCTGGCACAAAGCCCTTGCTGCTGCTAACGCTTCATTAATTGTGCCAATAACATATGAGCAAGTGGATGTTGAGCCATTGGAGTCTGATTCCGATGGCTGATCCGGCCGACTGACAGTTTTTAGGATGTCGAATGTATTTTTGCGGTTTTAATTTAGTATTTTTCATCTTTTGCTACAGTCAGTGTTTGTTTTTGGAATGTATTTTTATGGTTTTAATTTAGTATTTTTCATCTTGTAGCTTTCTGTTTGGTAACTTGAGTATATAAAATTTCCAGAGTTGTGCTCAACTGGCTAAGGAAGATGTTTTTGATGAATGTTATTGCTTTCGGTTATGGTTAGATTGGCTCCTTAGCTTAGGTATTTGGCCGATCAGATCTGCCCTTACCTTAGCCAGGGGGCGAGCTTAGGAAGCCGAATGGCGTAACTCGTGGGCTGGCTGAGGCACACACTGATCGGCGCTTGCACTTGAAAACACGGCGGACCAGATTAGTAAATTTGCCCTTACCTTAGTCAGGGTGCGAGTTTGAGAAGCCGAATGGGCGTAACTCGTGGGCTGGCTGAGGCACACATTGATCGACGCTTACGCTTGAAAACATGGCCGACCAGATTAGTAAATCTGCCATTGCCTTAGTCAGGGCGCGAGCTTGAGAAGGCGAATGGGCGTAGCTCGTGGGCTGGCTAAGGCACACATTGATCGGCGCTTGCACTTGAAAACATGGTCGACTGTAGACACCCCATTTTTGACCGTCCTCAAGACTTGGACGTCACCGTTTGAACACTCGGTGATTATCCATGTTTGTGTTCATTTGGAGTTCCTGGAGGTCTCGGCTCGCGCGCCCTGCCTCAGGATCCCCGAACTCGACCGTTTAGTGTCTGGTTTTGCACCAAACACTTGTGTTTTGCCTTGGAAGGGCAGGGTAGGGCTTGTAGACCATCCCCACCCATCACCGGCAGTGGCTAGATGCCACCGGCTGGTTTTTGCTGCCACCGGCAAAATAGTTTGCCGGTCGGCACTATTTGTTGCCGGTCAGCACTTTTTTGTGCCGGTCGGCACTTTGTTTGGCCAAGATGGCATTTTTTGCCGGCCGATTGCTGTTCATCTGCTTTTGCAGATATTTTAGGACAGCTGTATAACTTTTTCTCCCCTCCATACACGTGTATGGAGGGATCTCCCTCTTGCAAAGCTTGTTGAATAAGCTTTACAAGAGGCTTATAGAGAGGGCTCTCTCTAAGGCTTGAAAGGAGAGGCTTAGACATTTTAGAGAGAAGAAAGACAGAGAAGAGCTCTGGTTTTCTAGGGTTAGGGTTAGATACACTCAATCTATCTCTCTTTTCCTCCCATTTTACACACTAGGTGTTTTGTGCCTTACTATTGCACACAAACACCTAGTGTTTCACCTTCCTCTTAAGATTAGAGTTCTAAGGGGTTGTTCTTGAGTTTCTTGACTGATTTGGAGCCAAAGGAGGCCATTGGAGCATCCTTGTTGAAGAGGACTACAAGGGTAAGAAACTTACACCTTTATTCCCCATTCTTGCATCAATCTTATACCTATCTTAGAGTTGTTTTTGTGATTATTGTATAACATAAAAAAGTTCTATTTTTAAGCCCTCTTTATTGTTTATTAAGAGTGTTTTGTTGTTTGAGGGGTGTTGACCACCCTTAGGCCCCAAAAGGCCTCATTTTGAGCCATTTTGTGCTAGCTCCGGGATTTTGGTTTTGAGGTCTCTTCACCACTGAAATCTTGAGGGATTTCAGTGGTAAAGATGATGCTTTGAAGTCCCAAGAAGGGGAGGGCCACCCCCTCTCCTTGTTGTCCTTGAAAAGGGCACATCTTGGCCTCTTAAAGAAGCCTATGCTTGAGTGTGTGTTGAGCATGTTTGGTTTGTTTTTCATGCTTATATATCCATGATATAACATGATTTCAAGTTGGTTTTGGAACCTTATGCATGTTTAGCATAGTTGCCTTGTAATGCCATATTTGTGCCTTAACATGTCTAGGTTGTTAGCCTTTGTTGTAGCATGTTTTAGGCTTGCATTTGTGAAGTTTATGTGCTTATTTTGCCATGTTTTAGCTCTGTCCATAATCGTTTGGGTTGATCTTTGCATGCATTATAGAGCTCCTTTGTATTTGGGCTTGTTGGCCTTAAGTATGTGCATGTGTAGCATGCCATCTTTGCATTGTTTTGGTGATTTGGAATCATCCTACATGCTATTTCAGTCCCATTTCCATGCTCGTTTGATTGCCTTGCATGCCTCTTTAATGCTTTGAGAGCATATGTTGCAATGCTCCATGTTTTGGTGCCTTTGCATGCCTTTGTCTTTGAGCCATCTAGATACCATCTAAGTGGTCTTTTGGGCCTCATGTTATGAGCTAAAAACCTGTTTTAGGTTGTTCAATGCATGCCATGTTTGTTGTGATAAACATGCTTCAAAGCTTCATGACTTGCTTCAAGTGCTTAGACCATGCTTACATGCATTTGCTTGTCTTGCTTAATATGATTTGGCATCATTTTATGACATAATTTAAATGCTTAGGTTGCATGCTAGTTGCTCTCGTTTATCCCTTTTAAGTGTGCTTGAGGGTCGTTTAAATTGTGCCCAAGTGTAGGCCTTCCATCATGTGTATGTGTGCATGTGTTTTTGGCTTCTTGTTTTGGTCATTATGGCTACTGTTTTAGGCCTTTTTATAGTCGCCTAATTCATGTTTAAGTCCATCTTTGCACTCATTTGTATTGCCATATGCATGCTTGTATGCTTGCATAAGTGTTTTGCCATGCCATGTTGCATCCTTAGCTTGTATGCCTAGGTTGCATTGCATCTTGCATGCATGCCTTGTTCCTTGAATTGGTGATAGGAATTGGGCCTAATTCGTTTGATTGGTTTGCATGCATTTGAAACCAAAGTTGCATGCTTGGTTCCTTGGGCCATCATGCATGGAAATGCGTGATTGGTAGTCCGAGAACCGAGGCACATGTCCCTTTGAGTCATTACAATGATAAGAGACATGGTTGGTGCATACATGCCTTGAAATATGCTGCCATGCCTTGTTTTGCCCTCTGTTGCTGTGAGTTGCAGGTTCTGCAGGAATACTCTGCCGACCGGCAGTGTAATGTGCCGACCGGCACTATTTTCTCTGCCGACAGCTTCAACTTTGTGCCGATGGCCATACAACACTGCCGGTGGAAATTTCATCTAGCCGATGATGATCCCCTCTGTCCAAGGATGTAGTCCTGAGGTTTTGACAACCTCCAGAGGAGGAAAGGGAGGAAAACAGAGGCAGCTTGCGCATGGTGGCGCGTTTCCCGAGACGCTTTCTTGCTTTAATTAAATTAGTTAATTTGTAATATTAATTAGCTTGCGTAGTTAATTAATTTGTAATATTTATTTGGTCCCTCCGAGCGAGGGCAAATCTGTAATAAGTGTGCGTGAGTGTGTGTATGTCTTCCAACCTCACGTCTTTCTTCCCTTTTACTTACCTGCTTTGATGGTTAGTATTAGGTCACGTCTAATTTAGCATACCTTATGCTATGCATGTGTGCATCCATGCATTTGTATTGCATGCATTAGGCTCGGTACATCACACTAATTGCATCAATGCTTCAATTCCAAACTGAATATGTGATAACTGTGCATTTTCACATGACATGTTTAGGATAGCCGAGCCTATCCTAGTAACATTTTGTATGCGATGCATTAGGCACTTCACATGGACTTGGATCATGCATGTTTGCTAACAAGTTCTTTGTTTTGGCACGGAGTACTATGTAAGTATTTCCGCTTTAGCATATCGCATGAGTGTGAATGTTACCATAACAGCATGCTTAACATGTGGCTAGATGCTTATGTGTTAAACTGTTTTGAATGCCTGTGGGTGAAGGTTGGGTTGTTTGAGTTGGAAAAACTCGTTGAAATCCGTATTTTAGCCTACTTGCGAGTAGCAAATTCCAAAGCATTTTCAAACCAAACGGATATGCAATGTTTATTTCCAAATTAGGCAATCTAGTCTATACTTGTTTGCTGTGCGCATAACATAGTAATTCTAGGCTAATAAATGGAATAAGAACACGTAAAGTTTTCAAAAACGGATATCATGGTTAGTAGAGGCCGGTCTTCGGACCGGGCGAAAGGGGGTGCTCATAGCTGACCTTCCCCGATCGTACCCAAGCTCCCGAGCCGAGACAACTCCGGTGATGACGGACATGTGGCCTTCGGCACCGAGTCAGGGTTTCCTAAATTCTCCCATAAAAAATATTTAGGTGGCGACTCTGTATCTGGCAAAGCAGTCCATGTTTGGCACTACTTTTTCAAAAAATCTGTTTCTCAAAACGATTTGCCAGATTTGGACTCTTTGGTTCAGATTTAGAACCGTGACACAAATCGAGAGTCCGAACTGTAGCGCGAGGCCCCACGCGGGCGCTGTTACAGTTTCTGGCGACTCTGCTGGGGATTTTAGAGAGCTTGACTCGAACTCATGATATCCTGTTCTGATTTCGTTTATGTGTTTCTTTGCATTGCATGTGCATTGGTGCGCCTAGGAACACCGTGTTTGCCATCTGCCATTCCTGAACGGTTTGCCGGAGGCTTGTCTTGTCAAGACATGTCCATAAGGCTGACCGGCTATGGGCTCTGACAGTATGGGAGCACAAACCCTGGTTTTACCGGGGCACCCTTTTTGACCATTCGACCTAGTGCATATTCGGAACCATAGTGACCATTCCAAATTAGGACAGGTTGCTTACCCGATGCTAAGTTGTTTGAGAACTGCTGTGTGCATAGTGAAACCCTAGCTCCTGACAAAATAGGACAGGGAAACCCTACCCCAACATAGGGGTGTTTTGGCTCTCTCTTACTTGCTATGTGCTTTTAGAGTGTATCTCTACAGGAATGTACATACCAGTTTGCAAGTTTGGGGCATCAGGCCTAAGGGCATTGGTATCAGAATTTGAGAATCAGTTATCCGCGGGTATCAGATTCAGTATTTTGGGGAACAGAAATCTGGGAACAGTGATCAGCAGTAGGGAACAGTCGTTCGGCTACACCCGTGTTTGATCAGTTTGGGCTGAAGTGCTGTCTGTTTTTCTTTCAGTTCAGAGAGTTGCAGAGTTGATACAGAACAGCCAGTGTCTCCCCTTTGCTGAGGCAGGATTTATGGCGGCACAAAATTCAGAAGAAGTTGTGGTTATGACGGCTGCATTGGAGCAGGGGATCGCTCCACAGAGTGAGGCCAACATCAGTATGTCATATCCACCCAGGTCGCCCGTTGTGCACCCGGTTTGGGCTCCCCAGTTATACCAGGCTCGTGAGCCCACCACCTTTGAACTGATGGGGATGATAGGTGACCTCCAAAGGTCTGTGGCAGACCTCGCCTATGGAATGTCCGCTTCACCGCCAGCGGCGTCGTATGCCGGGAATTTTGTACCACAGGAGCCCCCGCTACTGGGGCGGATTGTGATAGAGCTCAGCCAACCAGAGGTGGCTTCCGGCTATAGCCACGACATGCCAGAACCAACCCAGGCCCTCGATCAAGCTGAGGCCAAAGGAAAGGACAAGGCAAAGATAGACGCCGACCCCATTGAGCAACTGCTGTGGGCAGTCGAGGCTTTGAAGGCCAGAGGGATGAACAAGCAACAAACATCTGCAATAGTGACCAAAGCTGTAGATGATGCTTTCCCCGCTCCGATCAAAGGCAGCTCAAGCCAGACAGAAAACCGGGATGGGCCCCGTCATGCCCAGACAATTCCAGTAGTTCCCAACCCTACACCGGGGAAGGTTCAAAAAGCCAAGGCAGCGCCAGCTGATCCTTTCGCCAGCGCATCTGGCAAGAATCCTCAAACTGCAAAGTACCTGCCCCGAGGGCGCAGGGTTTTTCATGACCTCCACATGCCTTTGTCTAGGGCATTGTTAATATTGGCAAAGAATGGGCATCTTAAGCCTTTGGAGCCCCGGCCACTCCCGAAGAATCTCCCCGCCACCCATGATGCTACCTTGTATTGCGCGTACCATCAGCAGTCCGGTCACAATACCGATGGATGTTCCCGCCTTCGTCATGAAGTGCAGGATTTGATTGATAACAAGGTTATCCTACCACCCACCTCAGGCAAGCCCGTCACCACTCAGTTGTTGGATTTCGAGGGCTCAGATACTGCGAGTATGTAAAGTGAACCGCCTGCGGGCAACATTTGGTACATTTTTGATGAAGCGTCTGGCACGCATTTTTGAGTATCGGTGAAACCGAGTTTTGTAAATCCCGGCTTGGATGCCGAGTCAGTCTTTTGTTTTGAGTCTGTCTCTTTGTCTTGAGTCAGTCTTTTTTGCTTAAGGGTCTGTCTGGTTGTATCGAGTCAGTCCCCGTTGTATATAATACCAGGTGATTCTGGGGTTGTTGTCCCGAACACCATTTTGTTTTGTAATTATTATCTGTTTTTTTTTGTTTTGAGTCTGTTTCTGCCGAGGGGCCAGTTGCACCAACAGAGCCGATTGAAACAGCTGTTGCTATCTCAACCTTCATGCTTGCTTTCAGCATAAGGACCAGAGAATTTGAATGGGCTGACAGTACATCTCGCCTGCTCTCCTGTGTGCCCAAACTCATTGCATTAACCTAAATTTTTCAAAAAAAACAAACTTTTGAACACTGCGGTGATGAAAACGAAGAGGAAGGAATTCCTCGGGTTTTGCAAAATTTTGATCATTTTGAGAGAAAGAGAGGCGTGCTAAGCCATTTTATGAATGAAATCATGCTTGTCGGCGTGAGTACTGAGAAGGACCCTGGCCTGATCCAGATTGGTTCCACACTATCTTCGGCACGAGCGATTCGTCGCCTTCTTAAAAACTTTCAAAAGCAAATGTTTTACGCGGCCCTGCGAAGACTTGTGTGGAATCACTCTTCAGATTGCGCAGCCTAGGATCGCTCTCAGTCTCAAGATTCAACCTATTTGTTTTCCGAGTTTGAACCCGTTCAGAATGTTCAGAAAGTTCAACGGACAAACGCCATGGAGGCCCGTGTGGCCAGTTTCGAAACAGCCCTCGAGCAGGAGGCACCAAAGCCGAATCAGAAGGAGTAGATCTCGTCGGAAGAAACTCGTAGAGCAACCGAGATGGATTCTCCGCGAATCAGTGCAACAGCCGTTCTCCTAGATACAGAGAGGCTTCAATTTCAAAAAAACCATTTGGCATGGACTTGCTACACTTTTACCCTTTGAGAGGCTCGCTGGGCCGAAAACCCGGAAGGGCGGCCCAGGCAAAAGTTAGAGCAAGAGAAAAATACAACAAAAAAAGAGAAAAATACAAAAAGAAAGATTGAAAAAGAAGAAAAGAAAAAAATAGAAAAGAAAAAGAAATGAAAAAGAAATAGAAAATGAAAAGAAGCTCGCAAGGTCGAAAACCTGCATTGGGCGCCTTGGCAAAAATAAGAGCCAAACAAAGTGAAGGTTAAAATACCCGAGTGGACCTTAACCGGAACTACGTAAGGCTTGATTCCCATGTTTGGGATACGTAGGCAACTTCATCATGAAGTCCAGCCCCCAACGCTTTCATAAGCGTCTCAGTCCATGCAATGGTTTCAATTTCGTTCCAAAGTCCAGTGGCCAACACCCTTCAAGGTGACTGTGTCCATATATGTGTTGTGACCGTCTTCGTCATCGCTGTGTCTAAGAGCTCGACCACCGCCAATGAAGACTGTCTGTGAATTGCTGCGGCACCATCCCAAACAAGGGGCAACTTTCCGTTGCCACGAGCCGCTGTGAGCCGCCTTTCAAACTAGGGGCAACTTTCCGTTGCCTCCCAACCTCCTTCAAACCAGGGGCAATTTTCCATTGCCTCCGATCCGAGGTTGCGCATCTCGAAGGGTAAGTTTCATGCTTGTTGAGCATCAGCTATTTGAAAAATAGTTTTTGAAAATTTTTACTGAGGTTGACTATTTTCTCGAAAACTATTTCATTTTCCAAAACCGGACCATTGTCTTGGACCTAAAAGGAAAATTTTCAGTGCTTGCTGCCTGACTTGCATGCTTTTCAAAACAAAAGTCGAACAAGTACGTTAATCCGACTCTCATTTCGATCAAAACCGTTTTAGTAGAAAGCAAAAACGAAAAAAATGGTTAAAATGATGAACTAGGGGCACAGTTGAGCCAGGCGTTCTGTCTCTCCCCCGTCATCGACGTACTTGCCAGAAGAGCACTCTGCCTGCCGGAAGAATAGCCGTGAGCTAACGGTGTTGAGCATAAACCCGCACCTTTCCATTTATCCATCAATCACCCCGGGGAGGGATGAAAAATGAGAGAATGAAGAATAGAGAGGTGTAAGTTGAGAGAAAAGCGAGGAAAAGGGTTTCGAGAGAAAATCCGAGCTTGAGAGTTGAGTGATGTGAGAATCACAAATAAGAAGGGGTGGGAAACAATACCCAGATTGAACTGGCTCCTCGTGGTCCGAGGTCCCCCATCTTTGGTTACGCGTCTGTGTGTCGTGTCTCTTTCATTTGACGGTCTCGTCTTTTGTTTTTAGTCTTTCCCGAGCGTGTCTCGTTGTGTTTAGGTCGTGTACCTATATTTGAGTCCTTTCCGCTCTGTTCAGTGGTAGGCTCGATATCCCGGTTTGAAAAACCCTTATTCGATTTCAAAAATCGCTTATGCTCAGAATGCTGTGCCATTCTCTACATTGGAACGTGTTCCGACTCCAACCGGTTCCATCTTTGAGGTCCGTCCTGATTAGATTGGGCTGTCTTGTTTGAGAATTGCAGTGTGCAGAATGAACTGAATGCTGTGTTTTGGGCTGTATGCAGATCAATCCCCAACAGAGTAAGGGCTGTGTGTCTAAGAATCAGGCAGTGGGTTGCTTGGGTTGTTTCGGTTGTTAGCTGTTTAAGTTATCTGATTATTACAGTGCAAGTGTTCAATTTTCAGACAACCAATCAGTTCCGTTTACATTAAAGTGTAACATGATGAGATGCGATGTAATGCATGAAATGTGTAAATGTAAACACTTTTTCAGATAAAGTGTCTGTTTCATTTCACTATCTTTTCAAATGTACAAGCTTTGGAAACAAAACCTGCCTGTGGCAGTACAAGGTAATCTATCTACCAACCAAAAAGAAAAGTACAAGGAAAGAAAGAAAAGATAGCAAAAATCTACATCTATGTCAAGCACTCCGAAGGGCCGTCAGTCTGTCCTGGTCCTCTTCCTGGACGAGGGTCCAGGAGCATCAACAGCGTCGTCATCAGAGCCCGAGCTAGAACCGTCTCCGGTCTCCTCCTCCGATGACCCTGCCTCCGCCTCTGACTCATCGTCGTCGTCGTCGTCCGGAACTGGAGCTTGCGAGCTACTCCCGACGTGAGTCCGCCCTCCCCTGGTACGGGGAAATATCCTGCCCTCCTCATCTCTCCCCCGAGCAGGGACAGAAGGTCTAGCTGGAGCACCTCCTGCCATGGGAATCTGGAAAGGAGGCTGAAAAAGTACACAAAAAGGGAAATGCATCAGTACACTGTGAGCAGTTTAACAGTGCAGAATGCAGTGTGTGAGTACAGTGTATGAATGCCGTGAGCAGTTTAACAGTGCAGAATGCAGTGTGTGAGTACAGTGTATGAATGCCGTGGGCAGTTTAACAGTACAGAATGCAGCGTATGCAGTGTCAGATGCTGTGAGACCAGTGTATCAGGTGTTGTGCCGTGAATCAGATTATGCGAAGCAGTGTATGAATGGTTTGAGGCCAGTGTCAGAAGGACATACCGGTATGCTGTAGACAGCCAGGAGGTCAAATGTCCGCTGGAGCATCCCCATCATCGAGGCATTCATCGCCAACGACTGACGGGTGTACTCAGAAGAAGCCTGCAAAAGTGTCAGATGCATCAGTATTCTGTGGAATATCAAGTAAACTAAAATGAAATGACTGTACGAAGTGCAGTGATACATACCGGCGGAAGGTCGGGGATGTCAGTGAACTCGTGACCAGCCGGTGGAGGGGCGAAGGGGATCTGATAGGTCGACCCACCCTGCCCCTGGAAAGTCAGTACAGCAGGCAGGGCAGGCCAGCCAGCTCCTCGTCCACCCCGCACTCCGCCCCTGCCACGGACCCGGGCCCTCCTCGAAGATCCAGCCCCTGCTCCCGCTCCGGCCCCAGCCGCCGATGCCACAGGCCTGGCCCCCTCTGCTCGACGGCCGCTCAAAGGTCGCATCAGGTACGTCCGCACGTACTCCTGATAGTCGCCGGTGCCTCGGAAGCCGGCCTCCTCCCAGCCGATGGAGTAATCATCCAGCTGCTCAGCGGTAAGCCCCTCGGTCTCCCTCATCTCTGCAGGAGGGTGAGCCGGGACTATCTGCTCAGGTAACCCGCGGGTCTGGCGTAGAAAACGCTCCCCCAGGTACCAAGCCCGACAGACCGGGCCCTCTAGCAGAATCCGGAAACGCGAGGTCTCCTCAGCACCAGGGAACCGACCCCGCATCGCCGACGGCAAGGAAGCCCATGGCCGCCATGTGATCTGAAAGTAACAGACAGTTTGTTATCTACTGTTATTGAAACATGCAGTGGGAAAGCGAAGCTAAACGAACTGAAAGTAAAATATACCTCGGCCGGGGTGATGGTGTCGAAATATCGGCGGAAGAAGCCGAACGTCTCCCGTGGTCGCCGGGTGCATCCCCCGTCAAAGCGACTCGAGAAAGGAACAGCCGGAGGAGGCTCCGCAACTGGCACAGGTGCAAGCCTAGGAAAATAGGCGTAAACCCACAACTGCAAAACAGATGTCAGTATGACCATCAGATAAAGCAGGGTATACAGAATAAAGCAGAAATGGCAGAGCCGTGTGTTGAGCCGTGTATTGTGTGCAGTGTACAGTGTGAGCAGTGTACAGTCAGTGCAAAGCAGAATGTATGTGTGTGCCGTGTGTACAGTATACAGTGAGTGTAAAGCAGACCGCAGTGTGTGCAGTCTACAGACTACGGAAAGTACGAGACAGAAAGGAAAGGAGGAGAAGAAATGTACCTCCCAAGCCCGCCAGTAACCTCCGAGCAGCTGGCCGCTGCCGCGAGAAGCCGAGCTCATATAGCCGTACAGGGTGGCCAGAGCAGCGCCGCCCCAGTCGTAATGCAAGATATCTCGGACGTCCACCAGTGCACTGAGAAGGCAGAGAGGCACGGTGTTCGCCCGGTCGGCGAAGATAGTAGTCCCGAACAGGAACATGAGGAAGCCGCGCGCACACCTCTCCACGTCCTCCTCGGTCATCTGAGTCTCCTCCCCCAGTGCGGGCTGGACCCTGAACTGTGCCTCGAACCAGGAATATCGGACAAAGCCTGGGCGAGCTAGCGGAGGGGCCTCCCCCAGTAAATGAACCTGAGCGGCGGTCCACTCATCCATCGCTATGTCGAAGGGGATTGGATCACCCCCTACCCCAATGCCTGTGAGCATCGAGAAGTCATGAGGGGTCATCGTCATATCCCCTGTAGCAGAGAAATGGAAAGAATCGGTGGTGTCCCACCACCTCTCCGCCAAAGCAGCAAGGAGAGGTCTGCATGTGGAGAGCCTAGAGAGCCCTCGGCAGAAGGTGCCGAAGCCCGCTCGGTCCACGATGCGCTGGACCGCATCAGGGAGCTCGTCATACCACTCCCGCGCACCAGTATTCCCATACCCGCGAATGGTATGGGAACCCTCCTGTAAACAGAAAACAACAATTGCAGGACAACATTCAAAATGCGATTTTGAAAAGACAGATATGGCATGTATGCAAGTTTGTCAGATTCAGGCAGATACCGGGTGCCGGTGTGCTTATAGAAAATACGTGTGCTGTGTCAGCGTGTTTGAGCGTTTCAGAACAGATGTGGCATGTGTGCAAATCGAACAGATTCAGACAAATACTGGGTACCAGTGTGTGTGCAGTAGAATACAGTAAGTACAGTGTGTTTGAGTAATTCAGGGCTAGTGCAGTGTGTGTGCATGTGTCAGTCTCAAGCAGATATCGGTTGCATGTATGTTTACAGTCAACTACGGTCTACGGCATATCAGATTTCAGCAATTAAAGAATACAGCTAACTATGGCAGTTTTGTATCCTACATTGCAGAAAGTAAAGCAGAAGATGAAGAGTTACCTCGGGAGTGCCGAATGAAAGGTGGGAGGTAGGCTCGCGTAGCAGTAACTCAGGGGGCGCGTACCTCTCGAAGCTCCGGAACTGACGCAGGCCGTCAGGGGGCAGAACGTGGATCGCCGGCCGGTAGGTCGCCGGGTCGAACGGGCGCTCGCTCAGTGGTAAGAGCTCGACCCCGGGGTCCATCTCGTGGTCCGGGGGAGTCCCGACATGTGGAATGTCGTCCGCCATGTAGAGAGTGGTGTGAAAATGGCCGGAAAAGGAAAACCGAGCCGGAATACGAGCAGTCAACTGAAAAGTCAACTCCCGAGAGGGTCGAAAATGGCCGGGAAGGCCGGAATGTGAAAGGACACAGAAATGAAGAGGAAAGTGAGGGGAACAAACCCCGAGAAGGCGAGAACGCCGAACGAGGCGCCGAAACGAGAATGTGATCGGTGGAAAATGTCCGAAACGCGAAGAGAAACGCGAATCCGACGACGAAACGGGCGTAGAACGCGAAGAAACGGGCGAAAAATGAGACAGAAGCACTCTAGAGAGAGAGGGCAAGAATTTTCGGCGGTGGAAAAGTGAAGAATAGGGTTTTCAAGCCCTATTTTATAATGCCCGAAGTGAAAAGACAAAATTGCCCCGATTCAGCAACTGTTTGCCGGTCGGCAATGTTTTGTGCCGGCCGGCACTTTTTTGTGCCGATAGAATTATTTTTGTGCCGATGGCCAGCCGGTGGCCTCCCCTTTCGGCCGGTGGGGTTCCCACAGCCTTGTTTAGGCCTTTTGAGTTGTTTTGGGTCTTCATAGCTGAAGAAAGTGCAAGGAAGCGCATCTCCGACATTCAACCGGCCTCCGTTTTGACTTCGGGCCGTGTCTCCAGTGCGTGGCACTCGAATTCGTGCAAGGTGTATCCTTTTTGTATCCTTTTTGAATTCAAAGGTTGCCCCATGTGTGTTGCACAAATTCATCACACTACTTCGGTGCATTACATCGCACTGTCGTGCGCCACACATTTGCATTGTTATGCACGTGTTACATGCGTTGCAACACGCACCCCTTTGCATTGTCGTGCACATTTCTCACGCATCATCATTGCATTTCCATTCCATGCATTGTCATGCATTCCGGAATACGTGCGTTGTCGCGCATTTAAGCCCATTTACACTCCGTGTGGCATGCACGTCACACTTGGCATTGCACTGTTTTGTGCATCACATTTTCTTCGCGCTGTTCTGCGCATCGCACTGTTTTGTGCATTGCAAATTGTTCGCGCTATCTTGCGCACCTTAATTGCACTTGTTAGTGCATTACATTTTGTTCGCGCTATTTTGCGCATCGCACTTGTTAGTGCATTACATTTTGTTCGCGCTATTTTGCGCATCGCACTGTTTTGTGCATCACATTTTCTTCGCGCTGTTCTGCGCATCGCACTGTTTTGTGCATTGCATTTGTTCGCGCTATCTTGCGCACCTTAATTGCACTTGTTAGTGCATTACATTTTGTTCGCGCTATTTTGCGCATCGCACTGTTCTGTGCATTACATTTCCTTCGCGCTATTTTGCGCATCGCACTATTTTGTGCATTGCATTTGTTCGCGCTATCTTGCGCACCTTACTTGCACTTGTTAGTGCATTGTATTTTGTTCGCGCTGTTCTGCGCATTGCACTTGTTAGTGCATTGTATTGTTCGTGTTGTTCTGCGCATTGCACTGTCTTGTGCATTTCAAACCTCGCGCTGTTCTGCGCATCGCACTGTTTTGTGCATTTCAAAATTGTTCACGCTGTTTTGCGCATCTCATTGCATTTTGCATTCCATCGCACTGTCCTGTGCACTCGCGTTGCCTAACGCATTGCGCTATTTTGCGCATCATACCGTCGTGCAATACCGCCGGTCTGGCGAGACCTTAAACACGCACGGTCTGGCGAGACCTTAAACACGCATGGTCTGGCGAGACCTTAAACACGTACGGTCTAGGAGACCTTAAATCCTTGGAAGGTGTAAGACCTTTAGTGTTCGCATTGTCGTACACTTCGAGAGCCGCGTGTTGTCGCGCATTCCATGCAACATGCATTTCACTTGCATCATTTGCATTTCAAAAAAAAAAACATGCATTGTCATGCATACATTTTGCATTCCGGTCTAGGAGACCTTAAATCCTCTGAAGGTGCAATTCCTTCGGTGTTTGTCGTGCCCGAACGACTTTTCGGTGGTCTGGTAAAGCCACCTGTCTGTGCTTGCGATGAGTTCCTAGAAGACCAACGGGGACGGTGGAAACTAGAGTTCGAACGGCTTATGCCTAGAACGCAAAGGTTCGGGAGTTCCGAGACTAAAGTCTGGTTTAAATACCCAGAGGTTTACCCTCGGCTTGAAATCTGTATGGAAGCCCCATAGGTTGAGGCGGCATGTCTACGCCTCAGTTCTGGATACTGAACCAACCTAGTATATCACCCTGTTGGTAAGATAGGGAAAGTTGCAATCATAGTCATTGCATATTTGCATTGTCTTGCATTTGCATTGTAGTTTGCATGCATTCATTGCATCACCTTCCGCCTTTGGCTTGCGCCTTTCCAGGTTGAGCTTGGTCTGGTATGTGCCCTTACTTTTCATGTTAGAACACAGTTCTGTATGTGTATCGCGCCGATTCCACGTTGATATGTTGGTTGAGGGTTGCGGCACCTTTTCTGTGTTACACATGGCTCGTATGTGTGCATGCCTTTCCTAGGCAAGATTTGGTTTGGCTTGTATGCCATATCCATTGTATCCATTCCATTGCATATTTGTAAATATTGCATTGTAGATTGCATGCATTCATTGCATCACCTTCCGCCTTTGGCTTGCGCCTTTCCATGTTAAGCTTGGTCTGGTATGTGCCCTTACTTTTCATGTTAGAACACAGTTCTGTATGTGTATCGCGCCGATTCCACGTTGATATGTTGGTTGAGGGTTGCGGCACCTTTTCTGTGTTACACATGGCTCGTATGTGTGCATGCCTTTCCTAGGCAAGATTTGGTTTGGCTTGTATGCCATATCCATTGTATCCATTCCATTGCATATTTGTAAATATTGCATTGTAGATTGCATGCATTCATTGCATCACCTTCCGCCTAATGGCTTGCGCCATTCCAGGTTGAGCTTGGTCTGGTATGTGCCCTTACTTTTCATGTTAGAACACAGTTCTGTATGTGTATCGCGCCGATTCCACGTTGATATGTTGGTTGAGGGTTGCGGCACCTTTTCTGTGTTACACATGGCTTGTATGTATGCATGCCTTTCCTAGGCAAGATTTGGTTTGGCCTGCGTGCCATATCCACCCATTACATTGTAGTGTAATTTTTGCATCCGGCATTAGGATCGTAGTCCTTTCTCCAGCGGTTTGTTTCCCCACTTGTGTCATTCCACCCAATACTTGTTCTTGCGTCTGTCTACAATACTCATAGTTCAGTTGACCGTTCTATGGTAGACAGACTTGTTACCTCCATCAATCTATTTGACATAGGTGTGGTTTCGAACCGCTCGTGATTGGATCACGATTCAATTGCTTTGCATGTAGCTTGCATTGTTTCAATTACATTGCATCTGCATTTGCATTGTTTATACATTGTTTTGTATATATCGCATATCGTTTTGCATCCACATTTGCATTGTCATGCATGTTGCTAACCATATTGTACCTGTTAAGTTTGTTTTCTTTGCAGGCACGATATTGTATGTACGGTTCATTCGAAGCTGGTGCAACCAGACGAGCCGCACAGGTATTGTATCTCCCGAGTGAGACGCATTGAGAATTCCATAATTCTCTTACATCCTTTCTGCATTGTAGTGTAGTTTGGTATGCTAGCTTAAAATTGTCGCATGTTTGCTTCATTACAGCTTTCTTTGCATGATCATAAGTTATGCTCGGCTCCGTGCATTGTCTTGCATTTTGCCCCTGCCTTCGGGCGCATATCTTATTTGTATTGCATGTTTGTCTAAGTCTTCGGCCTTGTCAAAAATGGGTCGTCTCTGGGCTTTGACATTCACTCCCGTCATTGTTATGACTTTCGAGTTCTGTCAAAGAGGGGCAACTGTAGACACCCCATTTTTGACCGTCCTCAAGACTTGGACGTCACCGTTTGAACACTCGGTGATTATCCATGTTTGTGTTCATTTGGAGTTCCTGGAGGTCTCGGCTCGCGCGCCCTGCCTCAGGATCCCCGAACTCGACCGTTTAGTGTCTGGTTTTGCACCAAACACTTGTGTTTTGCCTTGGAAGGGCAGGGTAGGGCTTGTAGACCATCCCCACCCATCACCGGCAGTGGCTAGATGCCACCGGCTGGTTTTTGCTGCCACCGGCAAAATAGTTTGCCGGTCGGCACTATTTGTTGCCGGTCAGCACTTTTTTGTGCCGGTCGGCACTTTGTTTGGCCAAGATGGCATTTTTTGCCGGCCGATTGCTGTTCATCTGCTTTTGCAGATATTTTAGGACAGCTGTATAACTTTTTCTCCCCTCCATACACGTGTATGGAGGGATCTCCCTCTTGCAAAGCTTGTTGAATAAGCTTTACAAGAGGCTTATAGAGAGGGCTCTCTCTAAGGCTTGAAAGGAGAGGCTTAGACATTTTAGAGAGAAGAAAGACAGAGAAGAGCTCTGGTTTTCTAGGGTTAGGGTTAGATACACTCAATCTATCTCTCTTTTCCTCCCATTTTACACACTAGGTGTTTTGTGCCTTACTATTGCACACAAACACCTAGTGTTTCACCTTCCTCTTAAGATTAGAGTTCTAAGGGGTTGTTCTTGAGTTTCTTGACTGATTTGGAGCCAAAGGAGGCCATTGGAGCATCCTTGTTGAAGAGGACTACAAGGGTAAGAAACTTACACCTTTATTCCCCATTCTTGCATCAATCTTATACCTATCTTAGAGCTGTTTTTGTGATTATTGTATAACATAAAAAAGTTCTATTTTTAAGCCCTCTTTATTGTTTATTAAGAGTGTTTTGTTGTTTGAGGGGTGTTGACCACCCTTAGGCCCCAAAAGGCCTCATTTTGAGCCATTTTGTGCTAGCTCCGGGATTTTGGTTTTGAGGTCTCTTCACCACTGAAATCTTGAGGGATTTCAGTGGTAAAGATGATGCTTTGAAGTCCCAAGAAGGGGAGGGCCACCCCCTCTCCTTGTTGTCCTTGAAAAGGGCACATCTTGGCCTCTTAAAGAAGCCTATGCTTGAGTGTGTGTTGAGCATGTTTGGTTTGTTTTTCATGCTTATATATCCATGATATAACATGATTTCAAGTTGGTTTTGGAACCTTATGCATGTTTAGCATAGTTGCCTTGTAATGCCATATTTGTGCCTTAACATGTCTAGGTTGTTAGCCTTTGTTGTAGCATGTTTTAGGCTTGCATTTGTGAAGTTTATGTGCTTATTTTGCCATGTTTTAGCTCTGTCCATAATCGTTTGGGTTGATCTTTGCATGCATTATAGAGCTCCTTTGTATTTAGGCTTGTTGGCCTTAAGTATGTGCATGTGTAGCATGCCATCTTTGCATTGTTTTGGTGATTTGGAATCATCCTACATGCTATTTCAGTCCCATTTCCATGCTCGTTTGATTGCCTTGCATGCCTCTTTAATGCTTTGAGAGCATATGTTGCAATGCTCCATGTTTTGGTGCCTTTGCATGCCTTTGTCTTTGAGCCATCTAGATACCATCTAAGTGGTCTTTTGGGCCTCATGTTATGAGCTAAAAACCTGTTTTAGGTTGTTCAATGCATGCCATGTTTGTTGTGATAAACATGCTTCAAAGCTTCATGACTTGCTTCAAGTGCTTAGACCATGCTTACATGCATTTGCTTGTCTTGCTTAATATGATTTGGCATCATTTTATGACATAATTTAAATGCTTAGGTTGCATGCTAGTTGCTCTCGTTTATCCCTTTTAAGTGTGCTTGAGGGTCGTTTAAATTGTGCCCAAGTGTAGGCCTTCCATCATGTGTATGTGTGCATGTGTTTTTGGCTTCTTGTTTTGGTCATTATGGCTACTGTTTTAGGCCTTTTTAGAGTCGCCTAATTCATGTTTAAGTCCATCTTTGCACTCATTTGTATTGCCATATGCATGCTTGTATGCTTGCATAAGTGTTTTGCCATGCCATGTTGCATCCTTAGCTTGTATGCCTAGGTTGCATTGCATCTTGCATGCATGCCTTGTTCCTTGAATTGGTGATAGGAATTGGGCCTAATTCGTTTGATTGGTTTGCATGCATTTGAAACCAAAGTTGCATGCTTGGTTCCTTGGGCCATCATGCATGGAAATGCGTGATTGGTGGTCCGAGAACCGAGGCACATGTCCCTTTGAGTCATTACAATGATAAGAGACATGGTTGGTGCATACATGCCTTGAAATATGCTGCCATGCCTTGTTTTGCCCTCTGTTGCTGTGAGTTGCAGGTTCTGCAGGAATACTCTGCCGACCGGCAGTGTAATGTGCCGACCGGCACTATTTTCTCTGCCGACAGCTTCAACTTTGTGCCGATGGCCATACAACACTGCCGGTGGAAATTTCATCTAGCCGATGATGATCCCCTCTGTCCAAGGATGTAGTCCTGAGGTTTTGACAACCTCCAGAGGAGGAAAGGGAGGAAAACAGAGGCAGCTTGCGCATGGTGGCGCGTTTCCCGAGACGCTTTCTTGCTTTAATTAAATTAGTTAATTTGTAATATTAATTAGCTTGCGTAGTTAATTAATTTGTAATATTTATTTGGTCCCTCCGAGCGAGGGCAAATCTGTAATAAGTGTGCGTGAGTGTGTGTATGTCTTCCAACCTCACGTCTTTCTTCCCTTTTACTTACCTGCTTTGATGGTTAGTATTAGGTCACGTCTAATTTAGCATACCTTATGCTATGCATGTGTGCATCCATGCATTTGTATTGCATGCATTAGGCTCGGTACATCACACTAATTGCATCAATGCTTCAATTCCAAACTGAATATGTGATAACTGTGCATTTTCACATGACATGTTTAGGATAGCCGAGCCTATCCTAGTAACATTTTGTATGCGATGCATTAGGCACTTCACATGGACTTGGATCATGCATGTTTGCTAACAAGTTCTTTGTTTTGGCACGGAGTACTATGTAAGTATTTCCGCTTTAGCATATCGCATGAGTGTGAATGTTACCATAACAGCATGCTTAACATGTGGCTAGATGCTTATGTGTTAAACTGTTTTGAATGCCTGTGGGTGAAGGTTGGGTTGTTTGAGTTGGAAAAACTCGTTGAAATCCGTATTTTAGCCTACTTGCGAGTAGCAAATTCCAAAGCATTTTCAAACCAAACGGATATGCAATGTTTATTTCCAAATTAGGCAATCTAGTCTATACTTGTTTGCTGTGCGCATAACATAGTAATTCTAGGCTAATAAATGGAATAAGAACACGTAAAGTTTTCAAAAACGGATATCATGGTTAGTAGAGGCCGGTCTTCGGACCGGGCGAAAGGGGGTGCTCATAGCTGACCTTCCCCGATCGTACCCAAGCTCCCGAGCCGAGACAACTCCGGTGATGACGGACATGTGGCCTTCGGCACCGAGTCAGGGTTTCCTAAATTCTCCCATAAAAAATATTTAGGTGGCGACTCTGTATCTGGCAAAGCAGTCCATGTTTGGCACTACTTTTTCAAAAAATCTGTTTCTCAAAACGATTTGCCAGATTTGGACTCTTTGGTTCAGATTTAGAACCGTGACACAAATCGAGAGTCCGAACTGTAGCGCGAGGCCCCACGCGGGCGCTGTTACATCGACCAGATTAGTGAATCTACCCTTGCCTTAGCTCGGGCGCGAGCTTTTCGAGTTGAGAAGCCGAATGGCGTAACTCATGGGCTGGCTGAGGCACACACTGATCGGCGCTTGTGCTTGAAAACATGGCCGACCAGATTAGTGAATCTGCCCTTGCCTTAGCCAGGGCGCGGGCTTGAGAAGCCGAATGGGCGTAACTCGTGGGCTGGCTAAGGCATACATTGATCGGCGCTTGCGCTTGAAAACATGGCCGACCAGATTAGTGAATCTGCCCTTGCCTTAGCCCGGGCGCGAGCTTTTCGAGTTGAGAAGCCGAATGGCGTAACTCGTGGGCTGGCTAAGGCACACACTGATCGGCGCTTGCGCTTGAAAACACGGCGGACCAGATTACTAAATCTGTCCTTGCCTTAGCCAGGGCGTGAGCTTGAGAAGCTGAATGGGCCTAACTCGTGGGCTGGACAATTGTCATCCGACTTTTGACGTTTGGGATTACTGACGTTGCCTCGGGAGAGCTGCATACATTGAAGGATAAGTGGCGCGGGTGCACGCCAGAGGCCCTACTTATTTCCATTCAGGCAACTTGGGAGGGACCAAGATTGGCTAAATTAGACGCCGCAATGAGTCGCAGTAGCGAGCCTATGCGTACGGGAAGAAGAACGTCCAAGGATCAGGAAGCATAGCAGCCCCTTAGTTGTCAAAGCATATCGCCCCGAAAGGACAGGCAACAACGGGGAAATTCTCCGCGCCCGCGACCGAGAATCGAGCCTGATGCGACGCCACGACCGTTGAGTTTTGCGATTTTTGTGAGGAATAGACCAATGACGGAGGCGGATTCTATCATTAAAGACCCAGGTGTAACAATCGAGTTCGCTCGACAGATTTTCCCGCCGGAAGTCCAACAATTGATGGTCGGACGTCAAGATTTTGAAGTATTTCGAGACGGCATACATGGGGCCGTGAAAGGACTATATACTGCTCACGAAGTCGGCATGCGTCTGCGGGAAGCGCGACGTGAGAGTGAGAAAATGGATGAAAGGAATCGCAGTTTGGAGATTCGCGCGGAAAAGGCTGAGCGTGAGCTTCGGGAGCTGAAGAATGTTCAAACGAGCGCGTCGGTGGCAGTCGGTCAATCTAAATTAGTTGTTGAGAGAGTGACCCAACGGACCTCGGGTTATGAAAAGGGGTTTCAAGACAGCCTGAAGGTCGGGATAGAGAAGACCAAATGAGACCTTGCCGAGGAGGTCTGCCTATGTGAAAATCGTGGATTCAAGCACGACTGGATCAAGGCCCTTCAAACTGAGGAAGCTCTTGAAGCCATGGGTATTGATTCGGCCTCACCCCTGTATCATCGCCACTACTTTCCTTATTCCGATTTTGAAATTGAGAAGAGCGACGATGAGGGTGCCGAATGAATAGACTTCACGCCGAATAAATAGAATTTCTTTTATTTTCAACGTTTGTATTCGGCCTTGAAATGTTGTGTTTATAATCGTATTATTTCAACTTTCTACCAAGGTTTGTGTTGCGTGGCGTAAATATTTAAACATGTATTGACCGGCTTGAATTAAGAACGATTCTCAGTGAATATGTATTTGGCCAATGAAGTGGTGTCATGCACCGAGAGGGGCTCCGAATCCAGAGACTTTAATTGGCCCTAAGGTGTCATGCACCGAAAGGGGCTCTGAATCCGGAGACTTTAATTTGGCCTTTCGTGATATCCACGAAGGGCGCTCCGAATCTGGAGACTTTAATCGGCCCTAAGGTGTCATGCACCGAAAGGGGCTTCGAATCCGGGAATCCGGAGACTGTAATCGGCCCTAAGGTGTCATGCACCGAAAGGGGCTCCAAATCTGAAGACTTTAATCGACCCTAAGGTGTCATGCACCGAAAGGGGCTCTGAATCTGGAGACTTTAATTTGGCCTTTCATGATATCCACGAAGGGCGCTCTGAATCCGGAGACTTTAATCGACCCTAAAGTGTCATGCACCGAAAGGGGCTCCGAATCTGGGAATCCGGAGACTGTAATCGGCCCTAAAGTGTCATGCACCGAAAGGGGCTCCGAATCCGGAGACTTGAATTTGGCCAATCGTGATATCCACGAAGGGTGCTCCGAATCCAGAGACTGTAATCGGCCCTAAGGTATCATGCACCGAAAGGGGCTCCGAATCTGGAGACTTAATCGGCCCTAAGGTGTCATGCACCGAAAGATGCTCCGAATCTGGAGACTTTAATTTGGCCAATCGTGATATCCACGAAGGGCGCTCCGAATCCGGAGACTTAGTCGGCCCTAAGGTGTCATGCACCGAAAGGGGCTCCGAATCCGGAGACTTTAATTTGGCCAATCGTGATATCCACGAAGGGCGCTCCGAATCCGGAGACTTAGTCGGCCTTAAGGTGTCATGCACCAGAAGGGGCTCCGAATCCAGAGACTTTAATCAGCCTTAATAGGCTTGGTCGGCCCTACGGCCCTAATTAATCAAGGCTTGGAAGCGGGCTTGAGAAAGCAAGAAACTTTGTATTGCAAAGGTGGAACATGTACAAGTATCAAGCCCACAAGTCGAGTCAATGATAAAATTTACGTAAATGTGTTGAATTCCAAGGCCGTGGCAGGTTTCTTCCTGACATGTCTGAGAGCCGATATGCCCCTGTTCCTGCGATGGATTCTATCTGATAGGGGTCGTCCCAGTTTGGACCCAATTTTCCATCGGCTGGTCTCCGGTCGGCTGGAAGTACCTTCTTCAGGACAAGCTCTCCTGGTGTGTATTGGCGCAATTGAACTCGCTGATTATACGACTTAGCGAGCTGCTGTTGATACCGTGCCATGGATGCCAGGGCGCGGTCCCTTCGTTCCTCAATAAGGATCAGATCCAGGGCAAGCATCATGTCGTTTCGGCCCATGTCAAAAACTTGCGATTTCAGAGTTGGGAGTCCGATTTCCAGGGGTAAGATTGCCTGGGTTCCAAAGCATAGAGCAAACGGCATTTCTCCAGTGGATCTCCTCGGCGTAGTACGATGGGCTCACAATACACTCGGCAATTCTTCCACCCATTTGCCTTTAGCTTTTTCCAGCCTCTTTTTGATGCCATCCAAGATGGATTTGTTAGAGGCTTCGGCTTGACCATTGCTTTGGGGGTAGGCCGGTGTCGAGAAGTAAGGCCGAATGCCGTATTTGCTGCATAACTCTCAATATACGCCACAATCGAACTGGGTGCCATTGTCTGAGATGAGAGCTCTCGGAATGCCGAATCGTGTTATGATGTTTCTCCATACAAAGCGTTTAATGTCGGCATCTCGTATATGTGTCAAAGCCTCCGCTTCGACCCATTTTGTGAAGTAGTCTGTCGCGACAATTAAGAATCGCTTGTTCCCTGGGGCCCTGGGCAATGGTCCTACGATATCAAGTCCCCACTGAGCAAACGGTCAGGGGCTGGTGATAGAATTCAATTCTTTGGCAGGCAAATGGGTTAATGGGGAGAACTTTTGGCACTGTTCGCATTTTTTTACATAAATTTCCGCATTAGCTCTCATTGTCGGCCAATAGTATCCCTGCGTTATAGCTTAATGGGCCAGGGAGCGTCCGCCATAATGGGCACCACAACTGCCCTCATGTATCTCTGTCAGAAGCCCCTCCACTTTGTCGGGGTGTACGCATTCCAAATATGGACTAGAGAGGGACTTTTTGTAAAGCCCTCCTTGCGGATCCAGATAGTATCGCAGGGCTTTATTTCGCAGCTTGTGTGCTTCTTTTTTGTCCTCTGGGAGTTGTTCAGAGGAAAGGAATGCAGCAATGGGGTCCATCCAGCTTGGTACGGATTCTATAACGTTGACATGGATTTCATTCGGAGGGCCAATGCTCGGCTCCGGGACGAAACCTACTTCGATGGTCCGCTTGATCTCAGAAATGATGGCGGAGGTTAGGCACGCCAAGGCATCCGCGTGTGTGTTCTGGTCGCATGTTATTTGGTTCAGTTCGTGATGGTCAAATGTTGCCAGCAAGGAATTGGCCATTTTTATGTAGGCCGCCAGACGGTCGTTTCTTGCCGGGTATTCCCCCTTTAGCTAATTGATTACCAACTTTGAATCACAAAACACAAGCAGACGCCGAGCGCCGAGAAGGTGCGCATTCCGCAGACCGGCTAGAAGGGCTTTGTATTCGGTTTCGTTATTTGATGCTTCGAAGCCAAGCTTGACGGCCTGCTCAATTACTGTGCCGTCTGGAGACAAGATTACAACTCTGGCACCACTGCCCCTTTGGTTAGATGATCCATCACGGTACAATTGCCAAATATCCCCGACATAAATTCTCCAGTTCTGCTTTGGTAGAACTTCAGCCTTTGGTCGAGCTTCATCAGGTTTGAGGTTGGCGAGCTCGCCGGTGAATTCGGCAACAAAGTCGGCCAACACCTGCCCCTTGATTGCAGTTTTAGGTAAAAATTGAATGTCGTATTGGCCGAGTTCAAGAGCCCATTTTGAAACACGTCCTGATGCTTCTGCACTCCGTAGTACTGATCGGAGTGGATAATCTGTTAGCACCCTAATGCTATGTCCCTGGAAGTAATGCATCAATTTTCTTGCCGCCATGACTAGGGCTAAGATGAGTTTTTCCAGCGGAAAGTAGCGAGTTTCGGAGTCAACCATTGCCTTGCTCACATAATACACTGGTCGTTGCTCCCCCCTCATCTTCTTTTAACAGTACGGTGCTAACGGCCCTATTGGAAACTGCCAAATATAGGATGAGCGGGTCACCAGCGGCGGGTGTTGTCAAGACAGGTATCGAGCGGAGGTAGGTCTTGAGTCCGTTGAAAGCTGTTTCGTATTTGGCGGACCATTCAAAAGCCTTACCTTGCCGTAGTGTCTGAAAGAATTGTCGGCAGCGATCTGTAGACCGGCTGATGAACCTGTTGAGTGCAGCAGCCATCCCCATCAACTTTTGAACTTCTTTTACTGAGCGGAGGGAGCCGGGTTCTAAGATTGCTGTGACTTGCCTTGGGTTGGCTTCGATTCCTCGGTGATTGACGATGTAACCCAGGAATTTGCCAGAGCCGATTCCGAACGCACACTTGGAAGCATTCAGTTTCATTCTGTATTTACGTAAGATGCTGAATGTCTTTTCTAGATCGGCTATATGACTCTGTTCTTCTTTGGACTTGACCACCATATCGTCGATGTATACTTTCATAGTGTGGCCGAGTTGCTCTTTGAACATGGCAGTGACCAATCTTTGGTAGGTTGCCCCTGCATTTTTCAGCCCAAAGGGCATAACTTTGTAGCAATAGGTTCCTCTTGGGGTGAGGAAGGCAATTTTATCCTGGTCATCTGGATGCATGGTGATTTGATGGTAGCCTCTGTAAGCATCGAGGAAGCTCATGCGTTGGTGGCGTGCCGCTGCATCGACGAGCTGGTCAATTCTAGGTAGAGGAAAACAGTCTTTAGGGTAAGCTTTGTTCAGATTCGTGAAGTCGACGCACACTCGCTAAGTCCCATTTTTCTTCTTCACCACCACTGTATTGGAGAGCCACGTAGGGTAAGTGACTTCTCTAATTGCCCCGGCATCAAGCAGTCTGTCTACCTCATCGACAACGGCGGCAGGGTGCTCCGCAGCTGCCATCAATGTCAACTCGGTCCAAATCTTTCGTGGCCTTCCCATTTGGATACCGCCCAACATCGTCCAGGATCTCCCGATTCAGCACCTTAATGGAGTTTACTTGCAGTTCCTTTGGCGTTCTGGCGGCAAGGAGATAACATGCTTGTGCCGATTTCTAGGATCCGCGGATTTGCTCGATGCCGTGTTCTGTTAGGAAACGTAGCAGTTGATGATAAGTGCTTGGGACGGCCTGCAAGGTATGCAACCACGATCGCCCCATGATGAGATTGTACGGCGATGGTAGCCTGACACCAAGAATTCCACATCCCCCGTTCTGGAACCTGCTCGAACGGGTAAGCTAATTTTTCCCAATGGGTACTCCGGAGTGGCATTGAAGCCGAATAGTGGATAAGGAGACGGAGTTAGGTCTGACTCGTTGAATCTGAGTTTGGTGAAGGTTTTATAATACATAACCTCAGAGGTACTGGTCAATAAGAACGCGTTCGACGGTGAACCGGTTTACGCGTAGCTCAACAACTAACGGATCGATGTGGAAGAGTGTTACACCGATCAAGTCAGAATCGTCGAAGGTGATACTTGGCGTTTCTCGTGGCCGCTTTGCTGGCATGAGTTGCTGTTGGGGGCCTGGATGTGATTGGATCGCATACACGGTCGGGGCCGCTGGAAAGCTATATATCATGTGGACGGTGTCAAGCGGAGATGCATCCTCCGGACGGACAGGTGCTTCGACCATACTCCTCCGGACGCATTGGTAGAGACGTTCGTCCTTTGCCGACTCCTCGAGATGATCTGCCCTCAAGGGTCGCTCAGAAGCCTTGGGCACCATTTGTTTGGATTTTGCTATTTCCGAGGCTAGATTGCGACGAAGGCGTTCGTTCTCAGTGATGATGTTGGCCAACCTCTGTTGGGTTTGCCTACCTTGTACCATGGTTGCTTGTATTGTCATTTGCGTTGGGTTTGAAGATGAGCAGAGGTCCGAGGCAAGTCTTGCTGCAATGGTTTTTGGTCCAAGCGAGTTTGCTGGAATGAGGTCAACTCTCTGTACGGTCTCGTCAGTGGCTAGCGGAGGATCTTCAGTCACGCCTGCCATGGATGTGTTTGAGTATTCCCACAGACGGCGCCAATTGTGGGGGATGTGGTTTGGAAATACTCTTCGGATCTTGGGAAACGTTGGTGATCCTTAGCTAGTCATCACCTAAAAAGATACAAGCACTCCGGTCGGGGGTGCCGGAATTAGCACTCCGACGGATAAGTTAGTTTAGACACTCAGGATAGCTTATTTACTAAGTTTCTGTGAAGTGATTCTTGCATACCTTTCTATAATCGTTGTTCCTTTATTTATACCTGTTCTTTTTTATCCTCAGGGCCAGGGCCTACTTTTTGATCATTGTCCTTTCTTTCATTCGGAGCTACTGATCTCCATCTATTTGGCTTTACTCACGTATTAGGTGTCCTAGTCACGCAATATGAAGCCGGATAGTATCTAATTTCTGGAGCGCGCATCCTCCGACTCTTCTATTTATTCGGCTTCCACAAATATAACTTAAGCATGCAAAATAAGGTGTAATAAACATGCAACAACATGTAATGGAACTAGCATGTGAAAACATGCAAAGATAGAGCAAGCATACAACAATATGCAAGACAAGCATGCAACAACATGCAAGGGATGGACTTAAACCAAAATAGGCAGACCTCAGATATGCCCAAATCAGTGGCCATATGTGTTGAAATGATAACACAAAATGCTAGACAAGCATGCATGCCAATGGGCCCAATAATTAAGGCACAAAGATGCAACTCTTAAGCACACTTGAGGAGTGAAAAGCATGCAAGTATGACAATACTACATGCTCTGAAATGATGTTAGGAATGATGCCAAATCACACACATAACACAAGCATAGCATGCATGAAGCTCAAAAGCTAAGAACTAGCAAAGGGACTTAAGCCATGGCCATACAAAGCAAGCCCCAAAGGGCTAAGGGAACCTAAAACAATCCCAAGGCAGGTCCAAACAAGACCAAAAACAAGCTCGAAGCTAGCCAACACGGGCTAGAACAAGAGGCCAAAAACAAGGAGCATGCAAGGCTATAAAAGAGGCAATGCACTACACCTATTGAAACCAAACATGGCATGACTTGGAAAACATAAAACAGAGTTACATCATTGTCAAGCCCCAAACTCGCCCCTAAAAGTTTGGGCATGACCTAAGCAGAAACGGACACTTAACCTGATATACATAATATATGGGGCCTGAACGGAAGCATTTAATATTACAAAGTAACATAGAACAACATCCATTGAGCTAAAACTAACATGCCAGGATCACATACGTGAGAGCCATTTGTCTATATACATACCCATACACATAATGGAGCGTATAACCGAACATTGGTGTGGAAGGGATCATATACATACATTTTAACCTTAGGTAAATAATTAAAGTGCAAGCCAAAATCTTAACAACACTACACATAAATGCATGGGCTTGGTCTGGGAGCTTGGGCATACTGAGGCTGACAACTGAAGGGTGAGCATCAAGGGTTAAGACGGACTCCCAAAGTGATTACCTACAGACAACAGACATAACGCAAAGTGAGTGAAGCTCAGTGAATAATAGTACATAATAATTCAATACTCAACTTGAATTATATTACATTTCAATGCATACAAAAATAAGAGGGCATAAGGTTAATTGATTATGTATTCATTTCATAACGGCTTTAGGCCCAGTCTTGAAACATAATGGCTTGAAACATAATATCTTGAAACATAATGGTTCGAAGCCCTTGAACAGAGTGGCATAAAGTCCTAGAATATAGTAGCATTAAACTTTTAAACATGTCGGCATATAGCCCTTGAACTTATAGCATGAAGCCCTTAAACATGTTGGTGTATAGCCCTTGAACTTATGGCATGAAGCCCTTAAACATGTTGGCGTATAGCCCTTGCACTTATTTGTATGAATTCAAGAGGTGTCTCACACGGACTTTAGAGGTGACTCACATCGTAGCACTTAGTTCCGTGTAGCACTTTGTTTCATATTATAACAACTTATACAGAATGGTCATAGGCCTCATAACTTGCACATATGTATGGACTCAGGAGGTGGCTCGTACGGATTCTAGAGGTGACTCGCATTGCAGCACTTAGTTCCGTACAGCACTTTGCTCCATACCGAAAATACAGAATGGCCTCTGGCCTAATAGATCATACAAAATGGCCCTAGGCCCAGATTGGCTATAAGCCTAGTTCATAGATGTATGGACTCAAGAGGTGTCTCACATGGACTCTAGAGGTGGCTCACAATGTAGCACTTAGTTCCAAGTAGCACTTTGTTCCATTCCAGTAATTAACAGGTTTTACAGACCAACCATATATATCATGTCACATCATAAACAGAAGCAAATTCATATGTATGCATTATGCATGAATCATAAACAGAAATCAGAATTCATACTTAATTATACCTGGCACTTCAATAGCGCTAACAAATCAACATAAAGCATTCTTGTTAGTTCCATAAAGGAATCCCTCGGTACTGAGAACATGAACTTGTAATATACGTGAACCACGGTATCATTACTCCCGGGTAAAGGTCTTGCGCTAAGGATGCCTTGAATACCTTTATATAAATGAACAATCATTTAATGATTCAAAACGTAACATGTTAGAAAATAGAGCATTTCTTGTCATATCATGTTATTATCGTATGCTTAATAAAGATAGAATAATTCACATTCTCATGAGGGTTGCATAAAAATGTTAAACGTTGCCCTTATGTCATGGTTTCTGAATAACTTCCAATTCACATGAATACACATAGCTTTCTAATTATTTTGATTCTTCGAAGGTGTCTACCCTTGATAACCTATAATTGTCTCATATTTACTCAAAATCCGTTCTTCAAGAATGAACATAATTTCTCTTCATTCCTTAAGAACGGCGTAGTTCTCTTGATCTATTAATCAGTAGCACATAGAAGCATACACCTTTGTTTGATCGTTCATATGTTAACATAGTGGACTTGTAATTAATAAAGTACTACTAGTAACTGTTACATCATTCACATGAGTTAACATAGTTAACTTAAGTCTAACAGGGCATTCCTGATAATTATTAACAAAAGGTAAGCACATTGTGCAGATTGAATAATATCAGAGATACATGAATACCATGATTCCATAGTGCTTATACGTTCCCTTGGTTCGTCATGAATCACTACGGCTATCTTGCAAATAACGTTAATATTCTTGATCAACCGTAAATAAAATGTACTGCGCAATAATGCCCTTAAATTTTCCAATCAATACTATTAACATGATTACATGCAAGGAACAGAATGTTAACAATAGGAATCATTAACAATAATTGAACGTACGACTACCGTGCTACTACTCACAGTGCTACAACGGAGTGCTTGTCCCTCCTAGAGTGTGCCCTGTACACATACATAACTTAGTCATTAGTTCTATTTTTTTCTTAATTCATTTCTTGCTTCATTTTACTTCGAATGAATTTACAGTCATCTTAGGGACATCAAACACCTATTTCAAAAATACTAGAGGGTTAAGCACGCAAAATGGAGCAAACAAAATTTTGCAGCTTGGGCCGCACGTGCGGCTGGGAGCCCCGCACATGCGGCAGTGCTTCTCGCACGTGCGGCGACCTGGACAGAAAACAGTTCAAAGCTTCAGCAAAGCTCAATTTTTGGGGAGTATTCTTGAAGCCCAAAATAGATATTTTAATTGTTAAAACATAGGTCAACCATCATGTAAATAGGAGCTATTACATAAACATAAATCTATCTTCATATAATTTGGACCTTTGATCTCAACTCACAAACACAACTTAACTTCATAACATTCCCATATTCACATACATAGACATATATACACACACGATCATTTAGCTACATGAGCTCAAGAAACATTGATTCTAATTAATCATTCACCACATACTTGTTCCATAACATAAACCCTAACTTGTATAACTTAAGGAACTTTCTACTTAATTATCAAAGAGAGGAACCAATTAGAATGAATTACACATACCTTACATTAAAATCTTTATAACCCCTTTAATTTCTCAATCTTCTTCCTTGATGAACTCCCTCATAAACCCTCCTCCTCTCTAATTCTCTCTCTCTCTCTCTCTCAGGAAATATTGATATAAGGGTCACAAGTCAAGGAGCTAGCATATGCACACATATATATAATATAAAAGAAAAAATTGAATAGGACGAAAATTAATCGTTTAAGCATCCCAAATTGAAATTTCACAAAAACATTTAATATTACTTAAAAAATATGCTGATCACGTATATAAAATCAATTTCAGATAATTAAGCCCCTAAGGCTTCCAATTTCTGCTTCAAACATTCTACATGTAACAGATACTTTTCTTGTTCAACAGATAGACATCCTTAAACATGGAATTCACTTACTTAACTGTAATTCCACATGGAATTTCACAATAAGCATATAAATATATAGAATAAGGGAATTGAAAGTATACCAGAATCATAAATGGGGGTCGGGTTATTACAATCATGGTATAACAAGACCAAAAATACGCTGATAGGATGAGCCAAAGGCTTAGGCTTAATGGCATGCACAAAAGTTCATTCTTGAGGCATAAAGAGCCAAGGCTCCAAGGCATTAAAAGCATGTCAAATGCAAGTGTATGGCCACATTTCATGTACTGAAATAACATTTAGAATGATGGCAAAGCATGCAAACATCACATGTATGGCATGGTAGGGGCCTCAAAACCCAAGGCTAGCCTAAGCATTTACACTATAGCTATACAAAGCATGAGTGATATGGCCATGGCAGCCCAAAACAGTCCAAGAACATCCCAAAATAAAAACAAAATCATGCTGGAGCAAAGCCAAAATATGCTAGGATGATGAGTCAAAACATCATGCACATAAAGGTAGTAAGCAAGATTTGTTCTACAAGTATATAGAGCATGCAAAATATGACCAAACTAGCAAAAGATAGAGTCATGACATGCCAAATGATGACCAAATACATGCTGAAATGGACTGAACATAAGCTAGGATGGCATGCTAATGCAAGAAGCATATAAAGCTAGTTTATGAGATTTACACTACAAGTGTATTGCACATGCATGGAGTGACAAAACCAACCCAAAATAGATCTAAGGCATGGTAAAAAATCACCAAAAACCTACTCAAATGGACTCAACACAAGCTAGGCAAACATGCTACTTTGATGAGCTACAAATGGGATTACACTACACATACAAGATGCATGCAAAAGGTGACCAAACCAGCCATGAACAGAGCCAAGACAGGTCCTAAAAGTCACACAAAAGGGCCTGAACCAAGCCTCAAAAGTATAGAGAGGCATGCTCCTTTGAAAGGCCAAAAATGCAAGCAAACAAAAACCAAAAGAGAGGGGGCCACCCCCTCTGATTTTAGGCCTCAAAATCACATGCCTACCACTGAAAATCCATTGGATTTCAGTGATTAGAAGGCTAAACCAAGGCTAGCTTGGAGGCCTTAAGGCATGGCTCAAAATAAGGCCAAACAAGAGGGTTGAAGACCCTCAATAGCCAAAAGGCCTTAAACAAACTTCAGAAGCACTTAAATACAAGACTTTTTTTAGTTGAAAGTAAGGCCTAAAACAATATGAAAGGATGGCCAAAATGAGGTACAAAAAAAGTGCTAAAAGGGGGAAGAAGCTCACCCTTGAAGATCAACTTCGAAACCAGCAACTTTAGGGGCTAAAACCTCACTTTCAGAGCTCAAGAAGTCCTCCCAAGAACCTCAATCCAAAGATGGTGGTGTATCTCTAAGTGTTGTAGTGTAAAAGTGCAAGGAAAATGGACTTTAAGGCACAAATCAACCACAATATAGAGAGAAAGAGAGATATTTCTTCTCAAAATGCTGAACCTCTGCTAAGGAGAGAGGCTCTCTCCTTATATAGAAGAAAAGCAATGCAAAGTTTCTTCAAGAAGCTTGGCAAGAGCTTCATCCCTCCATACACGTTTATGGAGGGCAGATAAAAGGATTCCAGCTGGCTCAAAAGATCTGGAGTGAAACCTGCTGAGACAGGGGTGCTGCTGGCCATCCCTGATGGCCGGCAGTGGCTCATTGATGGCCGGCAGGCTCAATCAATAGTCGGCAGCAACAAAGTGGGGGCCGTATAGCGATCCCGGGTTTACCCTTGTTGTACAGTGATCCGGACATGTGTCCGTGGATGTTGGTAGTTGTTTATTATCTTGTTTGCATCCTCTTTACTGGTATATTGAGTTATAGGATGTGTTGGGCAGGTTTGTTTCAGGTTGGTTGTGTTTGGGAGCCTAGTGTTGCTGTCCAGATTTTTGGACCTTCGCTCGAGCGAGGCGTTTGTCGCTCGAGCGAGAGTTGAGTTTGTGTCTGGTGGGTCGAGCCAGAGTGGCTTCGCTCGAGCGAGCGATGGCGTCTAGTTCTGGACCTGAGAGTTGTATTTCTTGGCTCGAGCGAGCTTTTCTTGGCTCGAGCGGTCTGGTTTGTTCTTCGCTCGAGCGAGAGGTCTGTCGCTCGAGCGTGCTTCTGGTTGCAGACCTGAGGGTTTGAGTTGTTGGCTCGAGCGAGCATTCTTTCGCTCGAGCGCACTTTTGAGTTTTTGGCTCGAGCGAGAGCTTCTTGGCTCGAGTGAGAGTTTTCTGTGTCTGGTCGCTCGAGCGACTAAGTCTTCGCTCGAGCGAGCGTGTTTTATATCAGCGAACAGTAGCGATTTTGAACATCACTTTTTCACTTTCTTTTTCTTCTAAACCCTAGATCCGAGACCCTCTCTCTCTAAACTTACACTCTCTCTAAGAATTGATCTCCCTAGAGTGTGAATCTAGCCTAGGGCCTTTGTTAAAAAGATAAAGGGCGTTGAGAGCTTTGTTTTAATCTGAAAAAGTTTGGATTTGGAGCACGTTGATCTTCGAGTCTTCATCTCCTTTTTGGCTTAAACTTCGAGGTAGGGATATCCTACTCCTCTCTATGGATTTTGTCTTTAAATTTTAGTATTTTGAGATGTTGGGGTTGGTTTGGTAATTTGATAAAAGTTTGGGGCTTTTGTGTAATTTTACAAAAGTTGGGGTTTTATTCATAATAAACCTAGATGCATGTTTGGCATAGAGAAATGGAATGAATGTTAAATCATTGATGAAAATGGGACCTAAGGGTTGAAATGTTAATTATGGGAATTGACCTAATTACATTGTTTAATTAATTGGGATAATTAATTGTGAGAAATGAGGAAATGAAATGTTGATTGAATATCCATTGTGCATTTATTTTCTGTTTAGAAATAACTGCTTTGGGCTATCGGTGGAGGATAGTCGTGATTGTTGTAGACAATGCATGATGATTAGGCAAACGGAAACTAATCAATGGAATGTGTCATGGAATTTGACGGTTGATAGAATACATTAACTGTATGTATTGAGTGATTGTATATAGAACCAATGTGTTTGTATACGTTATGTGTAGAGGAGGAGATGGGGGATGTACTCCGCGGTTTAGGGGAAGATAGGGGATGTACCTCTAAACCGGATAGTGTTGGGAGAAGATAGGGGATGAACTCCGTAGATACAGCTCATATGCTTGTCTAAAGAAGTGAAGATAGAGCTTATATGCTTATCTTTGTGAAGTGTGGATATAGCTTACATGCTTATCTGTGGATATTGTGGTTATACATATCTGTTGTAGAATGTGGACATAGCTTATATGCTTATCTGAGAATGTGGATATTGTTGTTATATATATCTGTGGAGAATGTGGTTAGTGCTTATATGCCTATCCGTTGAAAAAGGGAAAATGAAAAGTAACTTGGACTCATAAGTCGTATGACATAAATATGTGATTTATGTGAATGTATCAGTGTTGGCCATCTATCAATTGCTAATATTTTAGTCATTGTTCATGGTTGGTTTAGTGTATTTCTACTGGGCTGTGGCTCACCCTATATGGGAATATCATTTTCAGGTACAGGTACCATGCCACCTCCAAGGACATAGCTTGGGAGGCTAGAGGCGGACATACTTTTGTCGTTATCTTTTTGATGTATTACATGTAATTTCAAGCCAAGGGCTTTATGTGTAAACGAGTTAGAACTCTTTTGTTGTAACCAAGTGTTAACTTGGAAAGCTGTAAGCCCATAGGGCATTTGCTTTTGTTGTTAACATGTAATACTTTTGTAATGAAATTCTGATATATGGAAGAAGGAGGAACTTTTACATATCAATGCATGTCTTATTTGATGGGTTTAATGTTATTATTTTGAGGGCGTTACAACTTGGTATCAGAGCGTACCGGGTTCGAATACTTTGGGTACGTGGGAAGTGATTAGGATCACAATGGGTTTGTCTCGCTTGATAGAGACTTAGATGTAGTGTTATATGCTACGTGCTTAATTGATAACATGCTTATGTGACTATGTGGGTATGGGATTTAATTTCTAGGATGTTGATTGGATCCTTGGGTTTCTGGGAGTCTTGTTGGAAAAGCACTTGATCAATGCTATTTCTAACCGGAACTCTAGTAACGCCTTGGGACTATCATTATCCGGAAATGAAATTCGTAAGTGCTTATGTGTTTATGTGCTTACGTGGAGTGAATTACAGTTGTCCATGCATTAGGACGTGAGTGTTTAGTTTCGGCACATTTGTGAATGTGCTAATGTCCTGTGTTACCTTTATTAGGATGTCAGGACGAGGAAGAGGTGCTAGGCGTGGTAGACCTGCGAGGCAGGAAGTACCGTTACCGGGTGAGATTCCGGCAGTGCAGGAGGGAGTTGGTCAGGCCAATGTGGCCGAGCCAGTGGGTCAGCAGGCCATGGGTGCCTTGGCCAGAGAGATAGCAGGAGCTTTGGGTATTCTTAGAGCTGGGAATCAGGCATCTGAGGCAGGGCCTTCTTTCTTGAAGAGGGAGTTTTTCCGGTCTAATCCGGATGAGTTTATCGGGGATCCGAAGGAGCCACTGAAGGCTGATGAGTGGCTAGAGCAAATGAGTAAGATGTTCGAGATGCTTGGCATCGAGGACGAAGCACTGAAAGTGACCTTGGCATCCTTCCAGTTGAAGGGAGATGCGGGTCAATGGTGGAAGTACGAGAAGGCTCGTGTTGGTGGTACTTGGGAGGCGTTTATAAATGTTTTTCAGGAGAGGTTTTTGTCTGCAGCAACTAGGGAGAAGCTGAGGGATCAGTTTAGCCGGCTTAATCAGCAGGGCTTGTCAGTGGCTGAGTTTGAGGCTACCTTTACTAGTCTGTCCAAGTTTGCACCTGAACTGGTGGCGTCTGAGGAACGCCGTTGCTATGAGTTTGAGCGGAAGTTGAGGCAGGGCCTCAAGCTGAGAGTTGGTGGATCTTACATCCGGGAGTACAGACACCTAGTGGACGCTGTGGCTCATATGGAGCTCATGATGCAGGAGGAGGATGAGGGGCAGAGAGGCTCCAAGAGGAGCCAAGATGGCCAGGGTGATGGCAGGAGGCAGAGGGGTTCTAACCCTCAGTAGTCGCAGGGTGGTGTTGCTAGATCGACCTTCCCAGTGCCGAGTGCAGGTTCCGGGAGAGGTGGTTAGGGGGATTTCACCTGTTACAAATGTGGCCAGTTGGGTCACAAGGTTTCTGTTTGCCCGCAGAAGGGTGGGGGTCAGAGAGTTGCTTCTTCTTCAGCTAGACCGCAGAGTCAGAGTTTGGGCAGGGGGCAGCCCTTGTCTTGTTATCAGTGTGGACAGCCTGGGCACCTGAAGAGGTTTTGCCCACAGTTGAGTGCCACTTCGGGAGCGTCTGGTTCCAGGCAGACGCAGGGTTTTCAGCCAGCTCAGTCTGTGCAGGCCTCGAGGGCCAATCCGGGAGCTTCGTCATCCCAGTCTGTGCAGCAGTCTTTTGCTCCGAGAGGTGAGCAGGTAGACCAGGGGCCTACGGGGCGCGTGTATGCTGTTACCGCGCAGGATTTAGTACCAGCTCCATCAGTAGTGAGAGGTACTTTTCTATTTTGCAACTCGGTTGCTAATGTGTTGATAGACACTGGTGCATCTCATTCTTTTGTATCTGCTGCATTTGCATCTGTTTTGGAATTGGAGTTAGCACAGTTACCATCTCCTATTTGTGTGGTATCGCCTTTGGGTGGTGAGTTGATCTTGAAACAGGGTGTTAGAGGTTGTGATATAGAGGTCGCCGACTATAGGCTTCCTTTTCCGTTTGTTGTCATGCCCATGAAGGGTTTTGATGTTATTTTGGGTATGGACTGGCTATCATCATACCGGGCTGTTATCGATTGCTACCGCCAGAGGGTCACGTTATGTACCTTGAGCGGGGAGTGGTTCCATTTCTTGGGAGACCGGGTTGGCAGTGTTTTGCCACCGGGGTATGATTCGCGAGGGCGAAGTGAGCTTAGTAGTCTACTTGCCAGCTTTGAGAGTGGTGAGAGTGGTGAGACCCAGCATGTATTGCCGAGGGTGGTTTGTGAGTATTCGGATGTCTTTCCCGAAGATCTCGTTAGTTTGCCGCCTCACCGAGAGATAGAGTTCTCTATTGATTTAGTGCCCAGCACGGCGCCGATTTCTATGGCACCTTACCGTTTTGCTCCAGCAGAGTTGGTTGAGTTGAAAGTTCAGCTCCAGGAATTGCTAGATAAGGGCTTTGTTCGCCCTAGTGTTTCGCCGTGGGGAGCACCGGCCCTCTTTGTTAAAAAGAAAGATGGTGCCTTGAGATTGTGTATTGACTACCGGAAGTTGAATCGGGCTACGGTCAAGAATAAGTACCCTATGCCCCGTATAGATGATTTGTTTGACCAGTTGAAGGGTTCCCATTGTTTCTCTAAGATAGACTTGAGATTGGGTTACCACCAGTTGAGGGTCAGGGAGGAAGATATTCCGAAAACGGCATTCCGTACGCGGTATGGCCATTATGAGTTTCTGGTGATGCCATTTGGGCTTACCAATGCACCGGCAGTCTTTATGGACTTGATGAACCGGATTTTTCGGGAGTTCTTAGACCAATTTGTGGTCGTCTTCGTGGACGACATCCTTATCTATTCGCCTTCAGAGGAGGAGCACGAGGAACACTTGAGAGTGGTGCTTGAGTTGCTTAGAGCCCATAGGTTGTATGCCAAGTTTGGGAAGTGTGAGTTCTGGCTGAGGGAAGTCAAATTCTTAGGCCACGTGGTATCCGGGGAAGGGGTGTCTATTGATACATCCAAGGTTGAGGCAGTGCAGGATTGGGCACAGCCTAAGAGTGTGTTTGAGATCCGCAATTTTCTGGGATTAGCTGGGTATTACCGTCGGTTTGTGAAAGATTTCTCCAGGCTAGCGTCACCGTTGACTAGACTGACTCGGAAGGGAGTCAAGTTTGTGTGGAGTGAGACTTGTGAAAAGTCGTTCCAAGAGCTGAAAGTTAGATTGACCACCGCTCCGGTGTTGATTATTCCGGAGAGAGGGTTGGGTTATGCGGTTTATTGTGATGCCTCACGAGAGGGTTTGGGTTGTGTGTTGATGCAAGAGGGGAAAGTGGTAGCTTATGGCTCACGTCAGTTGAAAATACACGAGAAGAATTACCCCACACACGACCTAGAGTTAGCAGCAGTGATCTTTGCCTTGAAAATCTGTAGGCACTACCTTTATGGTGAGAGGTTCGAGGTATTCTCGGATCATAAGAGTTTGAAGTATCTGTTTACCCAGAGAGACTTGAATTTGAGGCAGAGGAGATGGATGGAGTTCATCGAGGATTATGATTTTAAGTTGCACTGTCATCCGGGAAAGGCCAATGTTGTGGCCGATGCCCTTAGTAGGAAGACCATTGGTGATGTAGCTAGTATAGCCATCCGGGAATGGGAGATGTTGGGAGCACTTGGCGAGTTTGATTTGCTACTGGGCGAATCTGTTGGGGCTGGGGCCTTGTTTTCTGTTGTTGCGCAGCCTACACTTGTGATTAGAGTGTTAGAGGCACAGAGAGGTGACCTTGAGGTAGAATCCCTCCGAGAGAAGATCTCCAGTGGGAGTTGAGAAGGGTTTGACGGTGTATCCCGACCTGAGTGTGAGATACCGAGACCGTTTGTTTGTGTCGGAGTCTTGCCGAGAGGAAGTACTCCGAGAGTTTCATCATTCGCGCCTTGCGGTGCATCCGGGAGGTACTAAGATGTATCAGGATTTGGGTCGCCAATTTTGGTGGCGGGGTATGAAGAGAGATGTGGCAGTTTTCGTATTGAAGTGCCTTACTTGCCAGCAAGTGAAGGCCGAGCATCAGAGGCCAGCGGGTTTGTTGCAACCCTTGCCTATTGCCGAGTGGAAGTGGGAGCATGTCACTATGGACTTCGTTGTAAGTCTTCCGAGGACTCAGCGGGGTAGTGATGCTATTTGGGTGGTTGTAGACCGGTTGACTAAGTCGGCGCACTTTATTCCTATGCGCGTGAGAGATTCGGTGGATCATCTTGCCGATTTGTATATTCGGGACGTAGTGAGATTGCATGGGGTCCCGGTGACGATCGTCTCAGATAGAGATCCTCGTTTTACTGCTAGGTTGTGGCAAAGTTTGCAGAGTGCCCTGGGCACTAAGTTGACCTTTAGTACGGCTTATCATCCTCAGACTGACGGGCAGTCCGAGCGTACTATTCAGATCCTCGAGGATATGCTTCGGGGTTGTGTCCTTGACTTTAGCGGGACGTGGGAGAGGCACTTGCCCTTGGTAGAGTTTGCCTACAACAATAGTTTTCAGTCTAGCATCGGTATGGCACCGTTTGAGGCCTTGTATGGCCGACCGTGTAGGTCTCCAGTTTGTTGGGCCGAGGTGGGTGATGCACCTTTGTTGGGTCCGGAGTTGGTTAGGGAGACGACGGAGAAAGTTGAGCTTATCCGTAGGAGGCTTGTTACAGCCCAGAGTCGTCAGAAATCTTATGCTGACCGTAGGAGGAGGCCTTTGGCGTTTGAGGTAGGTGATCATGTCTTTCTGAAGATATCACCTAGGCGGGGTCTGATGAGGTTTGGGAAGAGTGGGAAGTTATCCCCTCGGTTTATTGGTCCTTTTGAGATCCTTGAGAGGATTGGCGAGGTTGCTTATCGGTTAGCCTTACCGCCGCAGTTGTCCGAAGTGCATGACGTGTTTCATGTGAGTATGCTTCGGAAGTATGAGCCAGATCCATCACATGTGTTGGATTGGACCGATTTAGAGGTAGATGAGGATGCCTCGTATGAGGAGAGACCGGTTCGGGTCTTGGATAGGCGGGATTAGGTCCTGCGTGGCAAGACCATTCCTTTGGTGAAAGTCTTGTGGAAACATCACGGAGTGGAGGAAGCCACTTGGGAACATGAGTTGGAAGTCTGAGAGAAATATCCGGACTTGTTTGTTGATATATAATCTTGTATTTAAATTTTGAATAATTGTTGAACTTAAGAGCTTTTATATATGTCTTAGGTTGTGAAACATTGAAAATGTTTGGTTTATTGGAAGTATGTTTTGGGAACTTGCCTCATATGGAAGTTGAGTGTAACATTATATATGTTGATTATATTGTTGAAATTGGAAAGATAATGCATAATGTTGATGCATGTTGAAAGTACATATGTTGTTTACATATTGTGATATACCTCTTGTTAAAGGGAGGGGGTGACCGGTAATGGGTCGAATTGTTGAATGTTAAAGTGTAACATTGTTTAAAATGGAGAAAAACTTGTTTTGAAAACTTGTGCTTAATTTCGGGGACGAAATTCTTTAAGGGGGGGAGGTTATAGCGATCCCGGGTTTACCCTTGTTGTACATTGATCCGGACATGTGTCCGTGGATGTTGGTAGTTGTTTATTATCTTGTTTGCATCCTCTTTACTGGTATATTGAGTTATAGGATGTGTTGGGCAGGTTTGTTTCAGGTTGGTTGTGTTTGGGAGCCTAGTGTTGCTGTCCAGATTTTTGGACCTTCGCTCGAGCGAGGCATTTGTCGCTCGAGCGAGAGTTGAGTTTGTGTCTGGTGGGTCGAGCCAGAGTGGCTTCGCTCGAGCGAGCGATGGCGTCTGGTTCTGGACCTGAGAGTTGTATTTCTTGGCTCGAGCGAGCTTTTCTTGGCTCGAGCGGTCTGGTTTGTTCTTCGCTCGAGCGAGAGGTCTGTCGCTCGAGCGTGCTTCTGGTTGCAGACCTGAGGGTTTGAGTTGTTGGCTCGAGCGAGCATTCTTTCGCTCGAGCGCACTTTTGAGTTTTTGGCTCGAGCGAGAGCTTCTTGGCTCGAGCGAGAGCTTCTTGGCTCGAGTGAGAGTTTTCTGTGTCTGGCCGCTCGAGCGACTAAGTCTTCGCTCGAGCGAGCGTGTTTTATATCAGCGGACAGTAGCGATTTTGAACATCACTTTTTCACTTTCTTTTTCTTCTAAACCCTAGATCCGAGACCCTCTCTCTCTAAACTTACACTCTCTCTAAGAATTGATCTCCCTAGAGTGTGAATCTAGCCTAGGGCCTTTGTTAAAAAGATAGAGGGCGTTGAGAGCTTTGTTTTAATCTGAAAAAGTTTGGATTTGGAGCACGTTGATCTTCGAGTCTTCATCTCCTTTTTGGCTTAAACTTCGAGGTAGGGATATCCTACTCCTCTCTATGGATTTTGTCTTTAAATTTTAGTATTTTGAGATGTTAGGGTTGGTTTGGTAATTTGATAAAAGTTTGGGGCTTTTGTGTAATTTTACAAAAGTTGGGGTTTTATTCATAATAAACCTAGATGCATGTTTGGTATAGAGAAATGGAATGAATGTTAAATCATTGATGAAAATGGGACCTAAGGGTTGAAATGTTAATTATGGGAATTGACCTAATTACATTGTTTAATTAATTGGGATAATTAATTGTGAGAAATGAGGAAATGAAATGTTGATTGAATATCCATTGTGCATTTATTTTCTGTTTAGAAATAACTGCTTTGGGCTATAGGTGGAGGATAGTCGTGATTGTTGTAGACAATGCATGATGATTAGGCAAACGAAAACTAATCAATGGAATGTGTCATGGAATTTGACGGTTGATAGAATACATTAACTGTATGTATTGAGTGATTGTATATAGAACCAATGTGTTTGTATACGTTATGTGTAGAGGAGGAGATGGGGGATGTACTCCGCGGTTTAGGGGAAGATAGGGGATGTACCTCTAAACCGGATAGTGTTGGGAGAAGATAGGGGATGAACCCCGTAGATACAGCTCATATGCTTGTCTAAAGAAGTGAAGATAGAACTTATATGCTTATCTTTGTGAAGTGTGGATATAGCTTATATGCTTATCTGTGGATATTGTGGTTATACATATCTGTTGTAGAATGTGGACATAGCTTATATGCTTATCTGAGAATGTGGATATTGTTGTTATACATATCTGTGGAGAATGTGGTTAGTGCTTATATGCCTATCCGTTGAAAAAGGGAAAATGAAAAGTAACTTGGACTCATAAGTCGTATGACATAAATATGTGATTTATGTGAATGTATCAGTGTTGGCCATCTATCAATTGCTAATATTTTAGTCATTGTTCATGGTTGGTTTAGTGTATTTCTACTGGGCTGTGGCTCACCCTATATGGGAATATCATTTTCAGGTACAGGTAGCATGCCACCTCCAAGGACATAGCTTGGGAGGCTAGAGGCGGACATACTTTTGTCGTTATCTTTTTGATGTATTACATGTAATTTCAAGCCAAGGGCTTTATGTGTAAACGAGTTAGAACTCTTTTGTTGTAACCAAGTGTTAACTTGGAAAGCTGTAAGCCCATAGGGCATTTGCTTTTGTTGTTAACATGTAATACTTTTGTAATGAAATTCTGATATATGGAAGAAGGAGGAACTTTTACATATCAATGCATGTCTTATTTGATGGGTTTAATGTTATTATTTTGAGGGCGTTACAGGCCGACAGGTCCAAAAGGAGGCCGGCAGTGCACCAAGAAACACATTCTGAAAGGACCAAGTCATGGTCCAAGAATGGGACAGAAAGGATACTGGGTCTGGAAAGCTCGAACCTGTGACGTTCCACCGCAAAAGTCGAATGCCCGACGAGCAATCGAACTTGTGTCCGGATATACCTACAAGCACATCCGAGTCTTGAGAACGGTCAAAAATGGGGTGCCTACAATTGCCCTCTTTGACAAAACTCGAAAGTCACAAAGTGACGGGAGTGGGTGTTAAAGCCCAGAGACGACCCATTTTTAACAAAGCCGAAGACTCAGACAGACAATCAATATAAGCATGCAGAGATGCGCCCGTAGGCTGGTGCATAATGCAAATGATATGCAAGATGCAAGAGCATAACTTATGATTATGCAAAGGAAAACTGTAATGAAGCAGTTATGCAAAATAAATGCAACATTTTAAGCGAATGAATAATAGTCCCACATATTTCAATAGAAAGAACGTAAGAAAATTATGCAATTCTCACCACGTCTATCGTGGAGTGCATACAATACCGTTCGGTTCGTCTGGTCGTGCCGACTCCAAATGAACCGTACATAGAATATCGTGCCTATAAGAGAGAGAAACTCAACAGGTACAATATTGTTAGAAACATGCATAACAATGCCAGTGAAAAGTGCGTGACAACGCAAGTTAAAGGGAACTACGTGACAACGCAGGATAGAGGTGTGTGCGTGACAACGCAGGATAGAGGTGTGTGCGTGACAACGCAAGTAAAGATAGTATACGTAACAGCACAAGATAGAGACATGTGCGTAACAGCGCAAATAAGACATGCATAACAGCGCAAGTAAAACAAGTAAAACATGCGTAACAGTGCAAGTAAAACAAATAAAACATGCGTGACAGTGCAAGTTAAAGAAGTTGACATGCGAGACAACGTAGGTTAAAGAAATGCGAAACAATGCAAATAAAACATGCGAGACAACGTAGGTTAAACAAGTAAAACATGCGTGACAGCGCAAGTAGAAAAAATAAAACATGCGTAATAGCGCAAGTTAAAGAGATAAACATACGTAACAGCGCAGGTTAAAAGAAGAAGAGCATGCGTAACAGCGCAAGTAAAAACATACGTAACAGTGCAAGTAAAGAAGTAGACATGCGTAACAGCGCAAGTAAAAGAAATAAAACATGCGTGACAGCGCAAATTGAAGATATGACATGCGAGACAACGCAGGTTAAAGAAATGCGAAACAACGCAAATAAAACATGCGTGACAACGCAGGTTAAACAAGTAAAACATGCGTGACAGCGCAAGTAGAAGAAATAAAACATGCATAACAGCGCAGGTTAAAGAGATAAACATGCGTAACATGTGTAACAGCGCAGGTAAAACAAATAAAACATGCAGAATAGCACAAGATAAGATAATAAGTGCGTAACAGCGCACATAACCTGCGTAACAGTGCAAGTTAAGATAATAATGCAATGTACTAACAAGTGCAGATAAGGTGAATTGCGCAAGACAGCGCGATGCGCAAAATAGCGCGAGCAATGCACTAACAGGTGCAGGTGAGGTGCGCAAGATAGCGCGAACAATGCACTAACAGGTGCAGGTGAGATGATAGTAAAGTAAGTGCAAAAAGGGCAACAAACTCCAACCATGCTAGAACCATGAGAGGAGGTCCAAAAACAAACAATCAGGAGCGTATACAGCGCAACCCGAGATAAATTCCAAACACGCTGAAATCGTGTGAGGAAGAAACAAAACTCTAACCACGCTGAATTCGTGAGAAGAGGTAAACAATTCCAAACATGCTGCAATCGTGTGAGGAAGGAACAAAACTCTAACCACGCTGAAATCGTGAGAAGAGGTAAACAATTTCAAACACACTACAATCGTGTGAGGAAGGAACAAAACTCTAACCACACTGAATTCGTGAGAAGAGGTAAACAATTCCAAACACGCTGCAATCGTGTGAGGAAGGAACAAAAACTCTAACCACGCTGAAATCGTGAGAAGAGGTAAACAATTCTAAACACGCTGCAATCATGTGAGGAAGGAACAAAACTCTAACCACGCTGAAATCGTGAGAAGAGGTAAACAATTCCAAACACGCTATAATCGTGTGAGGAAGGAACAAAAACTCTAACCACACTGAATTCGTGAGAAGAGATAAACAATTCCAAACACATTGCAATCGTGTGAGGAAGGAACAAAACTCTAACCATGCTGAATTCGTGAGAAGAGGTAAACAATTCCAAACACGCTACAATCATGTGAGGAAGGAACAAAACTCTAACCACGCTGAAATCGTGAGAAGAGGTAAACAATTCCAAACACGCTGCAATCGTGTGAGGAAGGAACAAAAACTCTAACCACGCTGAATTCGTGAGAAAAGGTAAACAATTCCAAACACGCTGCAATCGTGTGAAGAACGGGACAGAGAGAGAAACATAGGGACGTATCCCAGCTGTTTCAGAATGGTACAAGCATTGGAACGTATTCCAAATGCTCTAAACCATAGAAGGAGAAACAAAGGGAGACAACCCCGTGTTTCAAAAAGAAGAAGAGACATAAGGACGTATCCCCGTGTATCGGAAAAAGAAGGAAACATAGGGACGTATCCCCGTGTTTCAAAAATGGCGCGAGCATTGGAACGTACTCCAAATGTTCGTAACCAGAGAAGGAGAAACAAAGGGAGATAACCCCATGTTTCAAAAAGAAAAAGAGACATAAGGACGTATCCCCGTGTCTCGAAAAAAGAAGGAAACATAGGGACGTATCCCCATGTTTCGAAAATGGCGCGAGCATTGGAACGTATTCCAAATGCTCGTAACCAGAGAAGGAGAAACAAAGGAAGACAACCCCGTGTTTCAAAAACAAAAAGAGACATAAAGACGTATCCCCGTGTCTCGGAAAAAGAAGGAAACATAGGGACGTATCCCCGTGTTTCGGAAATGGCGCGAGCATTGGAACGTATTCCAAATGCTCGTAACCAGAGAAGGAGAAACAAAAGGAGACAACCCCGTGTTTCAAAAAGAAGAAGAGACATAGGGACGTATCCCCGTGTCTCGGACAAAAAAGAAGGACCTCTTAGCATAGCACACACAAGGAGGAAAAAGAGAAAACCTCTCAGCGTATCATATGTGAGAGGGAAAAGAAAAAACCTTCTCAGCGTAGCACACACGAGAGAAGAAAGAGACACCTCTGAGCGTATCACACGCAAGAGGGAAAAGAGAAAACCTCTCAGCGTATCATACGCGAGAGGAAAAGAAACCTCTCAGCGTAGCACACGCGAGAGGGAAAAGAGAAAACCTCTCAACGTATCACACACAAGAGGAAAAAGAGCGTAGCACATGCGAGAGAAGAAAGAGAAACCTCTGAGCGTATCACACGCGAGAGGGAAAAGAAACCTCTCAGCGTAGCACACGCGAGAGAGGAAAGGTAAACCTCTCAGCGTATCACACGCGAGAGAGAAAGAAAGCATCTCTCAGCACATCACACGCAAGAGAGAAAAGGACTGTGCAGGAAAGCGCAGTCATCCAAACGCGTATCAAACGCGAGAGGCGAAAGATAGGTCCAAACGCATGCCGAATGCGAGAGGAGAAAAGTATCAATCAAACTGAACCGGAACTTGTGAATGAACAGTACATACAATACTGTGCATAAATGAGAGAGAAACTTGATAGGTAGAATGCAATACAATGCAAATAATGTGCGTGACAACGCGAGTGAAGTGTACATAACAATGTAAGTGGAGAGCGCACAACAATGCAAGTAACATGCGTGACAGCGCAAGATATGAGAAGTGCATTAAAGTGCGATAAAGTGCATTTTCTATGCAAATATGGGGGCATTTTCTATGCAATATGGAAAGCAAAGTATATTCTATGCGGAATCGAAAGCAGGCATATTCTATGCATGAATCATAACGATGTGCGGTATGCATGTAACAGAAGTGTATATGAAAGTGCACTTTCTATGCAATAGAGGGGCGTCAAACATGTACTCTGGTGCCTCCGATTTACCTCTCAGAGGACTTGGCAACACGCTCAGCTCAAAAGGGGACACCCTGTTCATATTGGTGAGAGATAACATCTGTTGCTGCTTTAATTGCCATTCTGACTTGAAGCAGGCTTAAGCCTGGGGTCGAGATACACCCATACTCCAGAGAAAGGTGAGGCCTGACAAGATGCACCTGGAATGCAGTCTCGGAATTTACTGAAGGTGAAACACACTCAGATGCTCCAAATTTTCCTTCTTTTCTTTTGCTTTGCAGCCTGGAACCTAAATAGCTTCAGATAGGTCTTGGTTTTACTGTTCTCACGTGACCTGGGTTGAACCCTGCGGTTTATGAAAGAACAAAACCTGTTTTGTACAAATGTGGAGAGTGGCACAGCACTCTGAGCGCAAAACAAATCATTTTGAAATTAGTTTTTAACCGGGTATTGAGCCTACGACTGAACACAGCGAAAAAGACTCAACAACAGAAAACAAAAAAGGTAAACACCTAAACACATCGAGACACACTCAGAACGACTCAAAGCAAGAATCGAGATAAACAAAACAAAAGACACGACACACAGACATGTTACAAAGGCGAGAGACCTCTCAGTACGCAAGGAGCCAGTTTCTTCGGGTATTGTTTCCCACCCTTTCTCATTTGTGATTCTCACATCGCTCGGTACTCAGGCTCTGTTTTTCTGAAAAAGCCCTTTTCTCACTTTTTCTCTCAGCGCACATCTCTCTATTCTTCAATCTTTCATTTTTTTATCCCTCCTCTGGGTGGTTGATGGATAAACAGGAGGTTGCGGGCTCTTGCCCCTAGCATTCTGCTAGATTCTTCTTCTGCTCACAACAGTGAACTTTCTCCATAGAGGGATTGCGCTACGACTGAGTGTGTAGCCAATCTATAGCTGACATCGGTTGATGATGCACTCCTGGAGAGTTTGGACGTGATTAGATCTGCCCAGATGAGGGAGTGGAATATCTTGATCCATTTCAGTTCGTGCTTCGCACTTGATTTAATACCTTGCTGCTTAGAGGATGAGAGAGCTTTCAGCCCTTTTCTGACAGCTTCAGCTGTGCCCTTTTTAGCGAACAAGATGCCCTTTTTGGCAAGTTGGTTGACGATGGGGAAAAGACAGAACACCTGACTCAATTGTGCCCCTAGTTCATCATTTTGACCATTTTTTGTTTTGGTTTTCTACTAAAACAATTTTCACCAAAGTAAGAGTTTGATTAACATGCTTGTTCAATTTTCTGATTTGAAATCATGCAAGTCAGGCTATGAGCACTGAAATTTTTCCCTTTTTAGGTCCAAGAAATGGTCCAGTTTTGGAAAAATGGAATAATTTTCGAGAGAATTAGTCAACTCATTAAAAATTCTCAAAGTCTGTTTTTGCAAACGGCCACTGCTCAACGAGCATGGAACCTACTCTTGAGATGCACAACCTCAGATCCAAAAACAATGGAAAATTGCCCCTTGTCTAAAGGACACTACATGGCAACGAAAAGTTGCCCTTTGTCTGAATGGAAACTCATGGCAACGGGAAGTTGCCCCTTGTCTGAATGGTACCGCTGCGCATTGTAATCAGTCCTCAGAGTGATGATCACAACCGAACTCTCGGATACAGAGAAGGCAAAGATGATCAGAACCATTACATGGATAGGACAGTTGAATTTGAAGTGTTTATGGTTGGACTTCATAATGAAGTTGCCTAATCCCAAACATGGGAATCAAGCCTTACGTAGTTCCGGTTAAGGTACACTCGGGTATTAACCTCTCCTTTTACGCTCTAACTTTTGCCAAGGCCGCCCTTCCGGGTTTTCAACCTTGCGAGCTTAGTTTTTCATTTCTATTCATTTCTTTTCATTCTTTTCTTTGTTCAGAATTTTTCATTTTCTTCATTTTTCTTCTTTTCTTTTCTTCTTTTCTTTTTTGCTTTTTCATTTGCTCTAACTTTTGCCTGGGTCGCCCTTCCGGATTTTTGGCCCAGCGAGCCTCTCAAGGGTAAAGAGTGTAGCTTTGTCCATCTCAAATGGTTTTAGGATCTCGAGGCCATCTGAATCTAGGAGAATGGCTGTTGTTCGCTGATGATGTAGAAGTCCATCCAATGGGGGCTAAATTTGCCCCTGGTGTTGTGGATAGGAACTCAATTGTCCTTCAGCAATGTTTTCTTCTTTCCTCCCTTCTGGGGTTTGGCATTCTTGCCGATCTTCATTGATTTGCAGAATGATCCATCTTTGGCTCTTCGAGCACATCGGACATTTTTGCCCCTAGTTCGAGGGGTGCCCTTGATCCAGATTTACAAGCTTTCTTTGATCACAATTGATCTCCTTGGTCGGACTTTGTTGTTGCTAATTCATGGGCTGCTTCGAATCTGGCCGCACAGGCCTCATATTGCGGTTGACCATTGAACATTCTGAGTCCAAGTTCAAGGTTTGAAAGTAAGGGGGCCGAGTCTCGAGGCTGAGAGCGATTCTAGGCTACACAATCTCAAGAGTGATTCCACACAGGTCTTCGTAGGACCGCATAAAACATTTTTTTGAAATCTTTTAAGAAAGCGACTAGTCACTCGTGCTGAAGACAATGCAGAACCAATCTGGATCAAGCCAGGATCCTTCTCAGTACTCACATTAACAAACATGATCTCATTCATTAAGGGCTTAGCATGCCTCTCTTTCTCTCAAATTGATCAAATTTTTTGCAAACCCCGAGGAATTCCTTCCTCTTTGTTTTCAACATATCATTCGAAAAGTTTTGAAAAACTTAGGTCAATGCAATGATTTCAAAGCACAGAAGAGCAGGTGAAATGTACTACTGTCGTTTCATTCTAAACTTGCTGGCACAACAGGCTCAAAGTAGCAATAAACACAAAAACATGACAGCCACAGCTGTTTCGTTCAGATTTCCTGGTTGCAACTGGCTCCACAGCAGAGACAGACTCAAAAGAAAGCAAAAGGACAATCACAAAACAAAATAATGATGTCTGAGGTGACACCCTCGGAATCACCCGACTTCTGTACAACAGGACTGAGTCGATATAACAAGACAGACCTTAATCAAAAAGACTGACTCAAAACAACAAGACAGACTCGAAACAAAACCACAGAACTGACTCTACACCCAAGTCAGAAAGTACAAAAAATAGCATTCGCAAATGCCCAAAATAGTGCGTGCCAAACGCCACATCTGAAATAAACCGAGCGCCGCCCGCAGGTGGACCAACCCCTAATCACATACTTGTATTATCCTCGAAGTCCACCAACTTAGTGGTGACAGACTTTGCTGAGCTAGGTGGGAGGATGACCTCATTGTCAAACAGATCCTGCACTTCATGGCGAAGACGGAAGCAGTTATCGGTGGTGTGACCGGCCTGTTGATGGTATGCACAGTACTGGGTAGCTTCATGACCAGCTGGAAGACGACTAGGGAGAGGCCGAGGCTCGAGGGGTTTGAGATGCCCCTTTTCAGTGAGGATTTGAAGTGCCTTAGACAAAGGCATATAAAGGGCATGGAATACCCTGTGACCTCGAGGTAGATACTTCGAGGTTTGCAGAATTTTGCTAGACGCACTAACAAAAGGATCGGCAGGTGCTGCCTTGGCTTTCTGATCTTTTCCAAGTGCAAGGTTAGGATTGGAAGGAACGGTTCTAGTACGACGGTTCCTATCCCAATTTTCTCCCTGGCTTAAACTACCCTCGGTCTGAGTAGGGAAAGTGTCATCCACAGTCTTAGCCACAACTGTGAGTACTTGCTGCTTATTCAACCCTCCGACTTTCAGAGCCTCAACAGCCTATTGGAGTTGTTCATAGGGATTAGTGCCCACCTTCACCTTGTTCTTTCCACTGGCCTCAGCTTGGTGGACGGTTTGGGTTACTACTTCAATGCGAAGCCCCGTTGTCGTCGACATGTCATTGCCAGAGCTTGAGACAGCTTCAGGTTGGCTGAGCTCAATTACAATTCGCCCCAGTAGCAGGGGCTCCTGTGGCATGAAGTTCTCGGCATACGATGCAGTTGGTGGCGGGGTCGACATTCCATAGGTTAGATCAGCCACAGATCTTTGAAGGTCGCCAATCATTCCCATCAGCTCAAAAGTGGTGGGCTCACGGGTTTAAAATAACTGGAGTTCCCAGATCGAATGTGCGACAGGCGACCTGGGTGGGTGTGGTACCTCAACATCGGTCTCACCCTGCAAGATGATTCCTTGGTTTGGTGCGACTGCCATAACCATAATTTCCTCTGAATTCTGGGTCGTCATAAGTCTACTGAACTGGACAGAGGTGGTGTAACTAGTGACTGACGGATCTGATGAATCGGTGAGTCTTTTCCTGCTTTGCCTCAGCAAAGGAGAACACTGGTTGCTCTGAACCGAGTCTCTGAATTGAAAGAGAAAACAGGCAGCATCTCAGCCCAAGCAATACAGACATGGACATAGCTGAAGAACTATATTCGATCACTGATCACTATTCCCCAAATTACTGCTCCAAAACTGAATCTGATACCTGCGGATATAACTGATTTTCAAAATATTGATACTGATGCCCGCAGGCCTGATACCCAGACTTGCAAACTGATACGTGCATCCCTGTAGAGGCCAACTCTAAAAGCACATAGCAAGCAATTGAGAGCCAAAACATCCCTATGTTAGGGTAAGGTTTTCCTGTCCTATTTTGTCAGCAGCTAGGGTTTCACTACGCACACAGCGGTTTCAAACAACCTACATTCGGGTAAGTAACCTGTCCTAATTTGGAATAGTCACTATGGATTCCGATATACACTAGGTCGAATGGTCAAAAAGGGTGCCTCGGTAAAAAATTGAGGTTTGTGTTCCCGTCGTGGCAGAGCACACAACCGGTCAGCCTTATGACACGCTTTTCAAAGCAAGCCTCCGGCAAACCGTTCAGGAATAGCACACGACAAACACGGCATCCTAGGCGCACCAATGCAAATGCAATGCAAAGAAACACATAAGTATAGAGAAAACAAAATATCATGAGTTCGAGTCAAGCTCTCTAAATCCCCAGCAGAGTCACCAAAAACTGTAGACGCACCCTTGGGCCTCATGCTACAATTCGGACTCAAATTGTCATGGTTCTTAATCTGATCTCACAATGTGCAATGTGAGATTGATAAATCACCAAAGAGTCCAAATCCGGCAAATCGTTTTGAAAAACTAATTTTTGTAAAGAAGTGCCAAACATGGACTGCTTTGCTAGATACAGAGTCGCCACCTAAATATTTTATTTTGGGGGGAATTTAGGAAACCCTGACTCGTGCCTAAGGCCACGAGTCCGTCATCACCAAAGTTGTCTCGACTCGGGAACTTGGGTATGATTAGGGAAGGTCAGCTATGAGCACCCCCGCTCGCCCGATCAAAGATCGGCCACTACTAAACATGATATCTAGTTTTTTGAAAAACACATGTGTTCTTATTCCGGTTAATTAGCTAGAATTACTATGTGATGCGCACAGCAAAACAAGTATAGACTAGATCGCCTAGTTTGGAACAAAGCATCGCATATCCGTTTGTTTGGAAAATGATTTGAAATTTGCTACTCGTAAGTAGGCTAAAATGCGGATTTCAATGAATTGTTCCAATTCAAGTAATCCAATCTTCACCCACAGGCATTCAGGCAGTTAAACACTTAAGCAAATAGCCTCATGGCAAGCATGCTATCATGGCAATCAATGACACACATGTAGTATGCTAAAGCATAAAAGCTTACCTAGTGCTCCGAACCAAAACAAAGAACTAGTTAGAAATCAATGCATGATCCTAGTTCATGTTAAGATGGCTAATGCAATGCATACAAGATGCAACTAGAAATAGGCTCGGCTATTCTAAGATGACATATGAGATGCGATAATTGATACATGTATTCAACTTGGTATTGAATTACAATGCAGTTAGTATGATGCGCCGAGCCCGGTGCAAGCAAAATAGATGAATGTATGCAAACATGCGAAGCATAAGTATGCTAGACAGATGAATGGATGCAAACATGCAAAGCATAAGTATGCTAATTTGAAACATGACCTAAAACTAACCAACGAAAGCAGGTAAGTAAAAGGAAGAAAGAAATGGAGGTTGGAAGACATGCACACACGCATGCACAGTCATTACAAAATTGGACCTCTCGACGGAGGGTCCAAATAAATAATACATGCCGGCTAATTAACTAACTAACAAAATAATTAATTATTACACAACCGAATTGAATAACTAGCTACAATTAATTATTATAAATTGATGCTAACTAACAAGTAAGCATGAAAAATAAGCTGCTCCAGCTCTGTTTGAAGAATGAGATGATGCACGCTCGGATGCCGCCTTAGAAAGCTCTCCGGTTGCTCTTTAGAGGCTCTATCTGCAGGGTGTCCTCAAGGAATTCCTACTGAACCTTACCAAAAACATGCTGAGGAGTGCATCAGTGGCTTGTCGGCCATAAGGAGCCATTGCCGACCAAAAATGAAAGGGTGCCGCCCAACAACAAGGCACTGCCGGCCATCTACAAGGCACTGCCGGCCACTGATGTGCTGGGACACCAAGCTATAGTAGAGCACAAAACAAAGAAAATGGAGGGTCTCCCAAGGATATGTACGCACTATGCCACCCCATATCATCTCAAAACATCAAGGGAGAGGCATAATCGGATCCACGACCATCAATCACGTATCCCGATGCATGATGGCCAAAGATCCAACTTGTGCAAATCAATATGAAATGAATGCACAAATAAACACATAAAGCCTAAAACTCTATCATGAATCATCAAGAGTGTCGGCGACCGAGAATTGAGACGCGTTTCATCACTTGAAGCATGAAACGCCCCTCGTTCCTCGTGCTCGGATTAATACTTAATCCAAACAACAATGCAATGCAAGGATGGCATACACAATGCTAACTTGAACATGCAATCATGCAATATGACTTAAGCATGCAAAATGTAGTGTAATAAACATGCAATAACATGTAATGGAATTAGCATGCGAAAACATGCAAAGATGGAGCAAGCATACAACAATATGCAAGACAAGCATGCAACAACATGCATGGGATGGACTTAAACCAAAATAGGTAGACCTCAGATATGCCAAAATCAGTGGCCATATGTGTTGAAATGATAACACAAAATGCTAGACAAACATGCATGCCAATGGGCCCAAGAATTAAGGCACAAATATGCAACTCTTAAGCACACTTGAGGAGTGAAAAGCATGCAAGTATGACAATACTACATGCTCTGAAATGATGTTAGGAATGATGCCAAATCACACACATAACACAAGCATAGCATGCATGAAGCTCAAAAGCTAAGAACTAGCAAAGGGACTTAAGCCATGGCCATACAAAGCAAGCCCCAAAGGGCTAAGGGAACCTAAAACAGTCCCAAGGCAGGTCCAAATAAGACCAAAAACAAGCTCGAAGCTAGCCAACACGGGCTAGAACAAGAGGCCAAAAACAAGGAGCATGCAAGACTACAAAAGAGGCAATGCGCTACACCTATTGAAACCAAACATGGCATGACTTGGAAAACATAAAACAGAGTTACATCAAGGTATAACAATACCAAAAATGCACTGATATGATGAGCCAAAGGCTTAGGCTTAATGGCATGCACAAAAGTTCATTCTTGAGGCATAAAGAGCCAATGCTCCAAGGCATTAAAAGCATGTCAAATGCAAGTTTATGGCCACATTTCATGGACTGAAATAACATTTAGAATGATGGCAAAGCATGCAAACATCACATGTATGGCATGGTAGGGGCCTCAAAACCCAAGGCTAGCCTAAGCATTTACACTAGAGCTATATAAAGCATGAGTAATATGGCCATGGCAGCCCAAAACAGTCCAAGAACAGCCCAAAATAAGAACAAAATCATGCTGGAGCAAAGCCAAATATGCTAGGATGATGAGTCAAAACATCATGCACATAAAGCTAGTAAGCAAGATTTGTTCTACAAGTATGAAGAGCATGCAAAATATGACCAAACTAGCAAAAGATAGAGTCATGACATGCCAAATGATGACCAAATACATGCTGAAATGGACTGAACATAAGCTAGGATGACATGCTAAAGCAAGAAGCATATAAAGCTAGTTTATGAGATTTACACTACAAGTGTATTGCACATGCATGGAGTGACAAAACCAACCCAAAAAAGATATAAGGCATGGTAAAATATCACCAAAAACCTACTGAAATGGACTCAAGACAAGCTAGGCAAACATGCTACTTTGATGAGCTACAAATGGGATTACACTACACATACAAGATGCATGCAAAAGGTGACCAAACCAGCCATGGACAGAGCCAAGACAAGTCCTAAAAGTCACAAAAAAGGGCCTGAACCAAGCCTCAAAAGTACAGAGAGGCATGCTCCTTTGGAAGGCCAAAAATGCAAGCAAACAAAAACCAAAAGAGAGGGGGCCACCCCCTCTGATTTAAGGCCTCAAAATCACATGTCTACCACTAAAAATCTACTGGATTTCAGTGATTAGAAGGCCAAACCAAGGCTAGCTCGGAGGCCTTAAGGCATGGCTCAAAAGAAGGCCAAACAAGGCCAACAAGAGGGTTGAAGACCCTCAACAGCCAAAAGACCTTAAACAAACTTCAAAAGTACTTAAATACAAGACTTTTTTTAGTTGAAAGCAAGGCCTAAAACAATATGAAAGGATGGCCAAAATGAGGTACAAAAAAAGTGCTAAAAATGGGAAGAAGTTCACCCTTGAAGATCAACTTCGAAACCAGCAACTTCAGGGGGTAAAATCTCACTTTTAGAGCTCAAGAAGTCCTCCTAAGAACCTCAATCCAAAGATGGTGGTGTATCTCTAAGTGTTATAGTGTAAAAGTGCAAGGAAAATGGACTTCAAGGCGCAAATCAACAACAATATAGAGAGAGAGAGAGAGATATTTCTTCTCAAAATGCTGAACCTCTGCTAAGGAGAGAGGCTCTCTCCTTATATTGAAGAAAAGCAATGCAAAGCTTCTTCAAGAAGCTTGGCAAGAGCTTCATTCCTCCATATGTGTATGGAGGGCAGATAAAAGGATTCCAGCTGGCTCAAAAGATCTGGAGTGAAACCTGTTGAGACAAGGGTGCTGCCGGCCATTAGGGATAAATCAATCACTACAGGAAACAACCTTTGAAATGAATGTCACAAACCCATTACTTACACATCAATAGCACACCTAAAAAAGCAAACTAGTGACAGAAAAATAAACCAAAGAGAGTATTTTATTAACAAGTTAAAGTTCCAAGTACCCAAAATAAACAAACGGCTAAACAAAACAAACAACAACAGAAATGGCCAGAGAATCAGATTTAGCACTAAAATTGATAATTTAATCAATACATCTACTACAACAAGAAGCTAATTCTCACTCAATACACTTCATATTACCCATAAAAACATACTGATAAATAAATAAATAAATATATATATATATATATACTCAATTTTTGATGAAAAAGAAACTTGAATTCTTGAGCGGTGAAGTGTTGGTTGACTAAAATAGAAACCAAATACGCCCTAGAATTTAGAAATTCAAGTGATCAAAGGAAAGAAAGAACCAAGCTATTAGTGAAGGATTCCATCTATAAAACAAGGCTAAATGGTTATGCAAAGAGCAGCTAGTTGATCTAGATGAGTACTCTAACACCAACTTAAGAAACAAGGAAGACTTGTCATCTAATAACCTTGCTGGACTATCAAACTCTGTCACTTGACCTGCAAAACTAAGTTTCATGAGCTTTCTGTTGGTGTGTGCAGCAGAAACACAGCATAGACTAAAATTTCACTGGGAATTAAATGATAAAAAACTGAGAAATTGTTCTAAAACAAATTCCAAAATATTAGACTCAAGTTTTGATGTTCTATAAGAAAGATTACCAGTTAGTTAAAACTTGGCATCAATGGATTCCAAATCTAATAAATTCTGGGTATTTCAAATGCATAAATTCATAGAAGTGAAAAGCGAAAAGAAAAATGAAAATAGAACTGCAATGGAATATGACCTATAAGTGACTTTGATACTTAGATACTTCAGAGAGAGATGAAAATAAAAATAAAGATCAACTGTACAAACAACCTTGGAGTTGTAGAAACATTATGTTAATAAATTTGATGGGACAAGTCACAAGAGGATCAAGAAGCAACAGCCTTCATTCTAGGAGTGAAAGAACAAGAAATCATAAACATGTAATTATAACACATAAGATACAAAATGAAAGTAAGTGTTTGCGAAGCCAAGGAACAAAGGGCATTTAATCTAAAAAATAACAGAATATGTCAATCTAGCAACCAACCAAGATTTTATACTTTCTTAAAAACGATAAGATTCTCTGAAAAACAAACCCTGAAGAAAGAGAAGATATATAGAAGTCCCTCACTTCATGTTGAAGGTTTAATGCAGCTCGGATTGTTACCATTGAAACCCTCCTTGATATTATAATTGCAATAAATAAATAAATAAAAACAAACTTTTATAAAATCACTGAAGTTTATGAAATAAAATAAAAATAAAAATAAAACCATCAGTTGAACTGGATGATTCATGATCAGTTTTTACAAAGCCAATAGATGTTTCTTCTTGTAATCGTACTATAAACTCTGAGTTGACCTCTAAAAGTCAAGAAATATCCCAGTTTCGGAAGAAACAAATTATAGCTAAACAAAAATAGACAAGTACTTGTTGCTTGAAATCGGTTTTTGACCTGAGAGTGTGAGTAAGAAACACTTGCTCAATAGCAGGTTCATTTTGCAAAGCAGAATTGCCCAATCCTCAAGTTATTTGTTGGGACAGGACGCCCCGCAAAGAACAATATTCCCATGTGACTCTGCAACCTAGGCATACAATCATCAATTTTCTTAAGAGACAATATATTACCAAAAATATAACAAAACATACAAGTCCAGGAAAATAATCAAATTCACTTCAACAATTACATATGCACTTCATTTCCACATTCAAGTGAAGGGAGACTAAAATAATGTTTACAAGACTTTTCTACCTAACACAACAGAACCAGACTCCACTAACTTCCTTTCTATCTATTTTTTAGCTCTGAGCTCTCCGCTTTTCTTTAGTTTACACAACACACCACATCTTAATTTATGACTTTATTTTTTATTTTTACCCACATGTAGAACTTGTACACATTACGAAAACTTGAAATTTTTCCTCTTGGTCTTCAATTGTAACATTACTTCCCAAAAATAATCTTTCTAGAAATTAAAAAAAAAAACAGAAATCAATGTAATCTGAATATTTCAACACAAAACATGGAGATTTAACCAAGCAATTTAACACCATAAGGCACTACATATATACATACATATATAAAAGCCATCTAAAAGAGACTCGCTTAGGCACTAAAAGGTCAGAATTCTTCACTGAAATTTCTAAGTTTACAAGGTTTTCACTTCTTCCTTTAGAGCATTGCATAAAAGCCACCAAAATCACCCTTTTTTGCTACCTTTTTCTACTGCATAGAAGAACTACCATCTCTCTTTTTTTTTAGTTTGCTAGCTTACAGGTCACACACAACCCTCTTTTCTCATGTTTTCTACAAACAGATCCCTGTATCTAGTAAAATTACCCACTACAGGACATACATGCATTAACAATTTCTAAACAAAGGGTTATTATAAAAAAATTAATAAAAGTAATTAGTTGTGGCTCATGTAATTATTGGTTACATAATTATAAAATTATCTCATTTCCTATATGTCAATAATGGGCAACTGATACAAAAGGTTATAAGAATAGAGAAATTCCATAGCTCAAATCTTTAGTATTCTTTTATCACCATAAATGAGAAATAACCTGATATGTAGATTGCAATTTTAAATTACCAAAAATCAAGGCAATAGGATATTAAATTCTAATTCTATTTACATGGGAAACAAATTCAAAGATCCAAAGAACAATAAATCAATACAGATTAAGAAGTCAAACAATCCTAAACTTTACAATGGTTGACAACATGAAAGATAGAACAGCATGAAGTTTTCAGTGTGGAAAGCCACTAAACTGGCTTTTTTGTAAAATCTCATATAGAAGATGGGGACAAGAGTTGGAGACAGAAGATCCCAACCCATGTATGAGTCATAAGCATATAATGAAGCAAAACACAGACTCATTTGGCATTACTAATATGATACAATTTCTGAGATTTTGTTAAAGTTTGATCTCTTATAACGTTTACATATCATTGGCCTTATAACAAGAAAATTTCTAGTTTTCCAATTAATTATTCCCAAGGATAAAATATTTCTGGTTTAACAAGTATATTTCTAGTTTTCCACAAACATCAGTAGAAAAATGCAATAGAAATGATGGCATTCTTAAAAAGCTCACCTAAATGTGTCTCATGAAATGTGTCTTATGTGAATAATAGCATTCAATAGATTGGGCACAAAAAAAGTTCAAAACAAAAATTCATGAAATAAGAATAATAGAATTATACAAATGCAGAAAAATCAACCAATTCACAGACCTCATCTCAGGGAGGACTAATATGGTAAATGCAGAAGTTGTGGAGCAGCAAAGAAGCTGCTTCAGGACAAAAAAACAATCCTTGGAAACAAGACATATCTGCTAAAAAAGTTGAAAAATCAAGTGATAAACTTTAATAGATTGCAAAGCCAAAAAACAAAACAAGCAAAAACAATGGTGTAAAAACATAGAGATTAAGGAAAGAGAGAAAATTTGAATTTAAAACATAAGACATGAAAAGGAATAAATCTATCACTTCCGATTTAGAGCCAAATCAGGATAGGTAACCAGAGCTGGCTTGTCTTGCTGTATGATTGAGAGTTTTTACCAATAATAAGAAGGAATCAGAAGAAACAACAAAGAAGTGAGTACAAATAAAACTCGAAACCTCAATTCAAATATGATAGGAAGAAGAAGAAATTTTTTTTAAAACAATGGTCCTATTAGCTAATCAATCAATGATTGACACCCCATTTGATTATTGATAAACAAGAGTTGAGAAAACAACTTTATATTAAAAAAATTCACTTGTACTCAGACAATGCCAACCATTTGTCCAAGCCAAGCTCATTTTTTCATCATTCAGAAACCAATAACACATAGAACACAGTATCAAATCAAGGTTCAAGTAGCATAAATCCCTTATTATCAATCATCTATCCAAAGCACCAAACAACTAACCTAGAATTTAAAATTGGATGATCTATACACAACTATGAACATACTTAACATCATTTTGTTATTAACATGAATGGATACAAAGAGAAGTAAATCGAACTTTAGCAATAAAGTTTACCTTGCAGAAGAAATGGTGGCAACACTAGTTTGGCCTACTGAGTGTACAAAAGATGCTAGGGTTTCAGCTTGAATTTCAATTGAATGTTTACCGCAAAACTTAGAACTTTAACTCAAACTCTACAAACCTAATAATAATCATAATCATAAATATATACACGCAAAAGGGGCATAAAAAAACAGAGAACTCACCAGAAATTTCAAGAGGTTTTTAATTTCAAAAGACAAGTTTGAGTAACTTCAATGGTGGCTCGGAGCTATGAGTAACTTCAATGGTGGTTCGGAGCTGTGATGAAGAAAACGAAATAAGGCTTCGTTTCAGAAACAAAAGGCAAGGAGAAGGAGAAGGAGAAGAAGAAGGAGAAGAGACCTGTGTGTTTGTGAAGTATAATCTTGCTGGGAATGGAAGAGTCGTCCTCTCATTCATGGGTAGAATAAAGGCCCGAATTTGTGTATAGCATATTTTATATAAAAATCAAATCGAAATGTTTTATACAATCACACTATTTAGAGATTGTGATTAAATATATAATCACACTTATTTAAAAAGTGTGATTAAAAATAAATATTATTGTAGTAGTGTATATATAATCACACTTTAATTAGAAGGTGTGATTAAAATATATATATATATAATCACACTTTAATTACAAGTGTGATTAAAATATATATATAATCACACTTAATTAAAAAGTGACATAAAAAATAAATATTATCACACTCAATCTAATTAAGTGTGATTAAAATATCAATCTAATTTTTTTATCACTCTTCTAATAAAAGTGAGATAGTTTTTTTTGTCAAAATGTGATCTTTAACTATTTTTGTAGTAGTGCCTAATTGTCCCTTCAATCACAAAGCCTACTACTGCTAACAAACACCCAAAACAAGAAAATGGCTGAATATGCGGTGCTCCATCTACTAGCCAACCTTGCACCCTTCCTTCAAGGAGAGGTGAATTTGTTGTGCGGAGTTTGGGAAGCAATGAAAGACATCAAAGATGAATTCGAGCGCATGTCAGCTTTCCTTAGAGTTGCTGATGCTAAGGAAGAAAGTGACCCTGAACTCAAAGTTTGGGTCAAACAAGTTCGAGATGCTGCTTATGACACTGAAGATGTTCTTGACAAATTCAAGCTTCACCTTGCACATCATCACGGTGATGGATTCGGTGGTTTTCTTTACAAGGTTTTCTACTTTGCCAAGACTAATAGCACGCCACCAAATTGCTTCTGAAATACAAAGATTCAAGTCCAGGGTCATCAATATTTCCGAGGGACATAAAAGATACCATGATAAATATGGTATACTAGAGCAAGGCTCAAGGTCCAATGTTGTTTACAATTCATGGTATGATTATCGTGACAATGCACTTCTACTCGAAGAAGCAAAGCTAGTTGGCATCGAAAAGCCCAAAAGACAACTGATGGAGTGGCTAGTCGAGGGAGGTTCTGGGTTGAAAGCGGTTTCTGTGGTGGGAATGGGGGGCTTAGGCAAAACCACCCTGGTTAAAAAAGTCTATGATGATGCAAAGGTGAAGAAACATTTTAAGATCCATGCTTGGCTCACTGTTTCCGAGTCATTCAGGGTTGACGATCTCCTGAAGGACATGATTCAACAACTCTTTAAAGAAATCATGCAACCATTCCCTGTTGGAGTTGAAACTATGAGCATTGACAGGTTGAAATATCTGGTAAATAATTTTCTGCAACAAAATAGATACGTGGTTGTTTTCGATGATGTTTGAAATGTTAAAGATTGGGAGGCTATCAAACACATGCTGCCTAACAAAAATTGTGGTAGCCGTGTCATTCTCACAACTCATTTCGCCAATATAGCTTCTACATGTTGTGAAGAAACTGATGGTAATGTTTATACATTGATGTTGTTGTCCCCAGAGGAGTCTTGGAAGCTGTTTTACAACAAGACTTTTCGGGGAAACTTATGCCCTTCATACTTGAAGAAAATTTCTCTTCAAATCTTAGAAAGATGCGAGGGATTGCCGCTTGCAATTGTAGCGATAAGTGGTGTTTTGCCTACAAAGGACAGGAGCAGAATAGACGAATGGGAAATGCTTTATCACGGCCTTGGTGCTGAATTAGAGGGCAATGACAAACTAGAGAGTATGAAAAAAGCGCTCTCTCTTAGTTACAGTGATCTACCTTATTATCTGAAGATTTGGTTCTTGTACTTGAGCATTTTCCCGGAGGATAAACAAATAATATAGTGCGGAAAAGTAATTCAACTTTGGGTAGCAAAGGGATTTGTGAATGCTATTAAGGGGAAGACAATAAAAGAAGTTGCAAAAGGCTACCTCGATGAGCTATTCAATAGGAGCTTGATTCAAGTGGCAGAGAGATATCTAGATGGAAGGCCTTCTGGTTTCCACATTCATGACCTGATACGTGAAATTATTGTTTCAAAGGCAAGAGAGCAAAACAATGTAACAACAATTTGCAAACAGGGCTCAAGGAGGCCGGAGAAGGTCCGCCGCCTATTGATCTGAAGCACCTCGGATAATGTGGAATATATCGAGCATTCTTCTCGACTCCATTCTCTGTTTGTGTGGGGGCCGATGGATTCATTACCTATTGCATCATTGTGTGAGTTGTTTAGACGTGGTTCGAGGCTGCTAAATGTGTTAGATTTGAAAGGTACTCCATAAAAGACTATACCAAATGAAGTTTTTAAACTAATCCATCTCAGGTACCTTGGCTTGAATAATACAAAAGTGAAGATGGTCCCAAAGTTGATTAGGAAGCTTGAGAACTTGGAGACCTTAAATCTAGCAAGAACCTATGTAACTGAGCTACCTGATGAAATCCTACAGCTTCAGAAATTGCGCAATCTCATATTATATCATTTGAAACCAAGAACCGTTTATTTGAAATTTGGAGACTGTAGTGGCTTCAAAGCTCCATCTCAGATAGGAAGGTTGCAATATCTACAAGTGTTGTGGAAGATAGAGGCAGACCAAAGAAGTGAAGGTGGGATTAGTATAGTGAAAGAGCTGGGAAGGCTAACCCAACTAAGGGAGTTATCTATTGGAAATTTAAGAAGAGAATATGGGGTGACTCTGTGCTCTTCCATTAAGAAGCTCAGCAATTTTCGCATATTATATGTAATTTCAACGCAAGAGGATGAGATCCTTGATCTGCAATGGATACCTTCTCTCTACAGCCTTGGATGGACGTTTGGAGAAGTTTCCGCACTAGATACCTTCTCTCTACGGCCCTGTCAATTTACAGTTAAGGTGGAGCAAGTTAAGGGATGATCCTTTACAATCCCTACAAGAATTACCCAATTTGGCTAAGCTTATACTTGAACAAGCATACGAAGGTAAGGTATTGTATTTCCAGGCCAGAGGGTTTCAGAGGCTTCAATTTTTACATCTTTATAGATTGAAAGGATTGAGATGGGTGAGAGTGGCGAAGGGAGCAATGCCCCACCTTGAAACTCTAATGATCAGAAAGAGTGAATTGATAGAGGAGGTCCCCTCAGGCATCGAATATCTAACCCACCTCAAAACGTTTGAGCTTAGTGATATGTCTGAGAAAATGATTTCTAAGTTAAATCGAGAAGTACAAGATGGGGATTATTGGAAAGAGAAAAGTTAGGGATCATGAAAATTTTTTCATGAAAACAATCATGAAAAATTTATGATCTTTGGATTACCTTAATTAGTGTGTGGTGCTTTATTTTAAATGTAATCCAAGGGTCACAAAGCTTTCATGATACCTAGCATTGCTGGGAAAGAGAAAATAGCACACATTCCTCAAGTTAGAATTTGGTACTTAGAACCTGGTGAAAGTAAAATAAAGTTTCTATGAAGAGAGAGAAAGAGGAAGGTGAAGAGCTCTCTAAATTGGATCAGTATCATAATAAAAAAACTATTTTTTCCCCTTATTTTCATTTTTATTACATATTCTAATGATGATTTATTTTCTTCTTGATCTAGATGATAATTGGTAAGAGTAATTGATTGCACTTTATTTTTACTTATTTAGTTCCTATTTGTTTGCAGTGGCCACTCTAAACTTTTATTCCAAGGTAGACTTTCAAAAATTTAAACTTTATGAATCTTTTAATTTAGACTTTTTAAAACACACAAAAAAAAATCTAATTAATTGATATAATTGTTTCAAAAATTAAAATGTGGATAGAAAAACTTTTATATAATTATATTTTGTATTTATCACTAGTTTGATAAAATGAGATGTTTTTTCTTGTAAAGTCTAATTTCTTTATAGTTAATTTGTACAGTAAGTTATAAAATAAAATTTTGATTGTTCAATGAATTAGGAACAAAAATAGGCATAAGATTTGAGATAAGAAATAAAATACATATATAAAAAAAAAAGGATTAATTACACTTTTCGTCTCTCTACTTTGATCCAAATTTTACTTTAGTCTCTATAATTTTAATTTGAACAATTTAGTTCCTATACTTTAAGTCAAGTTTCAATTTGGTTTTTTGTTAATTTTGTCTACGTCTACACCTTAGAAATTTGACAAGTGTCCAAAAATTGTTAGTTTTAACTTTCAATTTAGATGAAAAATCCAAATTGAAACCTTAGAAATTAACAAGTGCCTAAAATTTTTAATTGAAGTGTATAGACTAGACTTAAAGTGCCAAAAAAAAATTTAATTGAAATTTGACAAGTGCCAAAAAAAACTAGACTTAAAGTGTATAGACTAAATTCTGAAAATCAAAATTATAGGTACTAAAGTGAAATTTAAGTCGAACTACATGTGTAAAAAGTGTAATTAACCCTATATTTTATATTGAATTATTGTCTAAAAATTTATATGGGATTTTTGGTTAAACCCCCTTTTTTGGGCCTTTTTTTAAGATAAAGGACAACTCAATGAATTCTCTTTCAAAAAGCACCTAAGTAAGAGAAGCCCAGCTCAGTAAAAACATTCTATAATTTGTTTTTGTTTTTTTGACTATATTGCCCTCATATATATATATATATATATATATATCATATATTTGAACAATCTCAGCTCATGCATACACCAATCTTGAAGATGATTTGCGAAATGAAGATGATCTGCGAAATCCATGAAGACAATCTCAAAGTCTGAAGATCTCACCACCGACGATCTCACCATTGGTCAACAATACACGATCTCGCCATCCAAGATCAACACTCTCAATTAAATGAGAGATTACGTTGCAAAGCTGTATAAATCTATGGTTATTTTTGATTTGTTTTTGTTGATTTGCCGAGTTCAATCAAGTGTCTGCTCTATTTTTGTTTGATATAATGAAAGTAAAATTTTACTCTGGTTTGTGCTATGTTTTTGTTTGACAGAATAAGAGTAAAATTTTACTCTAGTTTGTGCTTTGTTTTTGTTTGACAGAATGAGAGTAAAATTTTACTCTAATATGTGCTCTATTTTTGTTTGATAAAATGAGAGTAAAATTTTACTCTGATGTTATCTGTTCTATTTTCTTAACATGCAAGTAAAATTTTATTTTATTTCAGAGTAAAATTTTACTGTATTTTAGAGTAAAATTTACTCTGAATTGAAAGTAAAATTTTACTGTGTTGTTGAATGTTTGTCTATGTAGTTTTTGATTTGTTTTCTGGTAAAATTTACTCTGAATCGTCAGAGTAAAATCAAGTAAAATTTTACTTTATTTCAGAGTAAAATTTTACTGTATTTCAGAGTAAAATTTACTTTGAATTAAAAGTAACATTTTACTGTGTTGTTGAATGTTTGTCTATGCGGTTTCTGATTTGTTTTCTAGTAAATTTTATTGTATTTCAAAGTAAAATTTACTCTGAATCTTAAAGTAAAATTTTACTGTGTTGATGAATGTTTGTCTATGCATAAAAGAATAAACTTTATTTATAGCGATCCCGGGTTTACCCTTGTTGTATAGTGATCCGGACATGTGTCCGTGGATGTTGGTAGTTGTTTATTATCTTGTTTACATCCTTTCCTACTTTGTATTTGAGTTATAGGATGTGTTGGGCGGGTTTGTTACAGGTTGGTTGAGTTTAGAAACCAAAACTAGTTGCCCAGATTTTGGCCTGTACGCTCGAGCGGGGGTTTGGGCGCTCGAGCGGGGAATATACCCATCCAGTAATTGTTGTGCAGTGTTGTACGCTCGAGCGTGGAGTTGGCCGCTCGAGCGGAGGCCTGGTTCTGCAAAAGTGCTGGGCGAGAGCATTCTGCGCTCGAGCGGGAGATTGGCCGCTCGAGCGGAAGTCTGTGAGTGGCCGCTCGAGCGGGGTGTTTTACGCTCGAGCGGAAGACTGGGTTAAAGTCCCGAAATTGTGACTTTTCAAATCACTTTTTCACTTTCTCTTCTCTCTCTTACTTTTCCAAAATCACCATTGTTGAGCCTCTCACTCTAGACTCTACCTTCTCTCTAGGTTTTGATCTAGTAGGAGTGATTTACTCACCTTTGGCCTTTACAAAAAAGTTGTTGATCGTCGAGGGCTTCATTTTAATCTGAAAATCTCGGGTTTTGGAGCACGTTGGGTTTTGTCGTCTTCTCCTTTGGGACTCTGAATTTGAGGTAGGGATATCCTACTCCTCTCTATGGGTTTTGTCTTTAAATTTTGGTATTTTGAGATGTTGGGCTTGGTTTGGTAATTTTGTGAAAGTTTGGGACTTTTGTGTAATTTTACAAAAGTTGGGGTTTTATTCATAATAAACCTAGATGCATGTTTGGCATGAAAAGAATGGAATGATTGTTGAATCATTGATGAAAATGGGACCTAAGGGTTGAAATGTTAATTATGGGAATTGCCCTAACTACATTGTTTAATTAATTGGGATAATTAATTGAGAAGAATGAAGAAATGAAATGTTGATTGAATATCCATTTGTGCATTTATTTTCTGTTTTAGAAATAACTGCTTTGGGCTATCGGTGGAGGATAGTCGTGATTGTTGTAGACAATGCATGATGATTAGGTAAACTGAAACTAATCAATGAAATGTGTCATGGAACTTGACGGTTGATAGAATACATTATTTGTATGTATTGGGTGATTGTATATAGAACCATTGTGTTTGTATACGTTATGTGTAGAGGAGGAGATAGGGGATGTACTCCGCGGTTTAGGGGAAGATAGGGGATGTACCTCTAAACCGGATAGGTATTGGGAGGAGATAGGGGATGAACTCCGTAGACACAGCTCATATGCTTGTCTAGAGAAGTGAAGATAGAGCTCATATGCTTATCTTTGTGAAGTGTGGATACAGCTTGTATGCTTATCTGTGGATATTGTTGATATACATATCTGTTGTAGAATGTGGATACAGCTTATATGCTTATCTGTGGATATTGTTGTTATACATATCTGTTGAGAATGTGGATATAGTTTTTATGCTTATCTGAATGTGAGATATAGTTTTTATACATATCTGTGGAAATGATGATAGAGCTAGTATGCTTATCTGTTGTTAAAGGGAAAATGAAAAGTAATTGGGACTTGTAAGTCGTTGACATAAATAGGTAATTTATGTGATTGTATCAATGTTGACCAACTATCAATTGCTAATGTTTTAGTCATTGTCCATGGTTGGTTTAGTGCATTTCTACTGGGCTGTGGCTCACCCTATATGGGAATATCATTTTCAGGTGCAGGAAGCATGCCACCTCCAAGGTCATAGCTTGGGAGGCTAGAGGCGGACATAGTGTAGTTGTTTTACTTTTGATGTATTACATGTAACTTCAAGCCAAGGGCTTAATGTGTAAACGAGTTAGTACTTTTTTGTTGAAACCAAGTGTTAACTTGGAAAGCTGTAAGCCCGTAGGGCATTTTGTTTTGATGTTAACATGTAATACTTATGTAATGAAACTCAATGAAATAAAGGAATGTGGTTAGTTATATGTAAATGCATGTCTTATCTGATGGGTTTAATGTTATTATTTTGAGGGCGTTACAACTTGGTATCAGAGCGTACCGGGTTCGAATACTTTGGGTACGTGGGAAGTGATTAGGATCACAATGGGTTTGTCTCACTTGATAGAGACTTAGATGTAGTATCATATGCTATGTGCTTAAGTGATAACATGCTTATGTGACTCTGTGGGTATGGGATTTAATTTCTGGGATATTGATTGGATCCTTGAGTTTCTGGGAGTCTTGTTGGAAAAGCACTTGATCAATGCTGTTTCTAACCGGAACTCTAGTAACGCCTCGGGACTATCATTATCCGGAAATGAAATTCGTAAGTGCTTATGTGTTTATGTGCTTATGTGGAGTGAATTACAGTTGTCCAGGCATTAGGACGTGAGTGTTTAGTTTCGGCACATTTATGAATGTGCTAACGTTCTGTGTTGCCTTTATTAGGATGTCAGGACGAGGAAGAGGTGCTAGGCGTGGTAGACCTGCGAGGCAGGAAGTACCGTTACAGGGTGAGATTCCGGCAGTGCAGGAGGGGGTTGGGCAGGCCAATGTGGCCGAGCCAGTAGGTCAGCAGGCTATGGGTGCCTTGGCCAGAGAGATAGCAGGAGCTTTGGGTATTCTTAGAGCTGGGAATCAGGCAGCTGAGACAGGGCCTTCCTTCTTGAAGAGGGAGTTTTTCCGGTCTAATCCGGATGAGTTTATCGGGGATCCGAAGGAGCCACTGAAGGCTGATGAGTGGTTAGAGCAGATGAGTAAGACGTTCGAGATGCTTGGCATTGAGGACGGAGCACTGAAAGTGACCTTGGCATCCTTCCAGCTGAAGGGAGATACGGGTCAATGGTGGAAGTACGAGAAGGCTCGTGTTGGTGGTACTTGGGAGGCGTTTGTGAATGCTTTTCAGGAGAGGTTTTTATCAGCAGCAGCTAGGGAGAAGCTGAGGGATCAGTTTAGCCGGCTTAATCAGCAGGGCTTGTCAGTGGCCGAGTTTGAGGCTACTTTTACCAGTCTGTCTAGGTTTGCACCTGAACTGGTGGCGTCTGAAGAACGCCGTTGCTATGAGTTTGAGCGGAAGTTGAGGCGGGGCCTCAAGTTGAGAATTGGTGGGTCTTATATTCGAGAGTATAGACACCTAGTGGACGCTGCAGCTCATATGGAGCTTATGATGCAGGAGGAGGATGAGGGTCAAAGAGGCTCCAAGAGGAGCCAGGATAGTCAGAGTGATGGCAGGAGACAGAAGGGTTATAACCCTCAGCAGTCTCAGGGTGCAGTCTCTAGATCGACCTTTCCAGTGCCGAGTGTAGGCTCGGGGAGAGGCAGTCAGGGGGAATTCACTTGTTACAAGTGTGGCCAGCTGGGTCACAAGGTTTCTGTTTGCCCGCAGAAGGGTGGGGGTCAGAAAGCTGCTTCTTCTTCAGCTAGACCGCAGAGTCAGAGTTTGGGCAGGGGGCAGCTCTTGACTTGTTATCAGTGTGGACAACCTGGGCACATGAAGAGGTTTTGCCCACAGTTGAGTGCCACTTCGGGAGCGTCTGGTTCTAGGCAGACGCAGGGTTTTCAGCCAGCTCAGTCTGTGCAGGCCTCGAGGGCCAATCCGGGAGTTTCGTCATCCCAGTCTGTGCAGCAGTCTTTTGCTCCGAGAGGTGAGCAGGTAGACCAGGGGCCTACGGGGCGCGTGTATGCTGTTACCGCGCAGGATTTAGTACCGGCTCCATCAGTAGTGAGAGGTACTTTTCTGTTTTGCAACTCAGTTGCTAATGTGTTGATAGACACGGGTGCATCTCATTCTTTTGTATCTGCTGCATTTGCATCTGTTTTGGAATTGGAGTTAGCACAGTTAGCATCTCCTATTTGTGTGGTATCGCCTTTGGGTGGTGAGTTGATTCTGAAACAGGGTGTTAGAGGATGTGATATAGAGGTCGCCGACTATAGGCTTCTTTTTCCGTTTGTTGTCATGCCCATGAAGGGTTTTGATGTTATTTTGGGTATGGACTGGTTATCGTCATATCGGGCTGTTATTGATTGCTACCGCCAGAGGGTCACGTTATGTACCTTGAGCGAGGAGTGGTTCCATTTCTTGGGAGACCGGGTTGGTAGTGTTTTGCCACCGGGGTATGACTCGCGAGGGCGAAGTGAGCTTAGTAGTCTACTTGCCAGCTTTGAGAGTGGTGAGAGTGGTGAGACCCAGGTTGTGTTACCGAGGGTGGTTTGTGAGTATTCGGATGTCTTTCCCGAAGATCTTGTTAGTTTGCCACCTCACCGAGAGATAGAGTTCTCTATTGATTTAGTGCCTGGTACGGCGCCGATTTCTATGGCACCTTACCGTTTTGCTCCAGCAGAGTTGGTTGAGTTGAAAGTTCAGCTCCAGGAATTGCTCGATAAGGGCTTTGTTCGCCCTAGTGTTTCACCGTGGGGAGCACCGGCACTCTTTGTTAAAAAGAAAGATGGTGCCTTGAGATTGTGTATAGACTACCGGAAGTTGAATCGGGCTACGGTTAAGAATAAGTATCCTATGCCCCGTATAGATGATTTGTTTGACCAGTTGAAGGGTTCCCGTTGTTTCTCTAAGATAGACTTGAGATCGGGTTACCATCAGTTGAGGGTCAAGGAGGAAGATATTCCTAAGACGGCATTCCGTACGCGGTATGGCCATTATGAGTTTTTGGTGATGCCATTCGGGCTTACCAATGCACCGGCAGTCTTTATGGACTTGATGAACCGGATTTTCCGGGAGTTCTTAGACCGATTTGTGGTTGTTTTCGTGGACGACATCCTTATCTATTCGTCTTCTGAGGAGGAGCACGAGGCACACTTGAGAGTGGTGCTTGAGTTACTTAGAGCCCATAGGCTGTATGCCAAGTTTGGGAAGTGTGAGTTCTGGCTGGGGGAAGTCAAATTCTTAGGCCACGTGGTATCCGGGAAAGGGGTGTCTGTTGATACATCCATGGTTGAGGCAGTGCAAGATTGGGCACAGCCTAAGAGTGTGTTTGAGATCCGCAGTTTTCTGGGATTAGCTGGGTATTACCGTCGGTTTGTGAAAGATTTCTCCAGGTTAGCGTCACCGTTGACTAGGCTGACTCAGAAGGGAGTCAAGTTTGTGTGGAGTGAGACTTGTGAAAAGTCGTTCCAAGAGCTGAAAGTTAGATTGACCACCGCTCCGGTATTGATTATTCCGGAGAGAGGGTTGGGTTATGCGGTTTATTGTGATGCCTCACGAGAGGGTTTGGGTTGTGTGTTGATGCAAGAGGGGAAAGTGGTAGCTTATGGCTCACGTCAGTTGAAAATACACGAGAAGAATTACCCTACACACGACCTAGAGTTAGCAGCTGTGATCTTTGCCTTGAAAATCTGGAGGCACTACCTTTATGGTGAGAGGTTCGAGGTATTCTCGGATCATAAGAGTTTGAAGTATCTGTTTACACAGAGAGACTTGAATTTGAGGCAGAGGAGATGGATGGAATTCATCGAGGATTATGATTTTGAGTTGCATTATCATCCGGGAAAGGCCAATGTGGTGGCCGATGCCCTTAGTAGGAAATCCATTAGTGATGTTGCTAGTATAGCCATCCGGGAATGGGAGATGTTGGGAGCACTTGGCGAGTTTGATTTGCTACTGGGCGAATCTGTCGAGGCTGCGGCCTTGTTTTCTGTTGTTGCGCAGCCTACACTTGTGATTAGAGTGTTAGAGGAACAGAGAGGTGACCTTGAGGTAGAATCCCTCCGAGAGAAGATCTCCAGTGGGAAAGTTGAGAAGGGTTTGACGGTGTATCCCGACCTGAGTGTGAGATACCGAAACCGTTTGTTTGTACCGGAGTCTTGCCGAGAGGAAGTACTCCGAGAGTTTCACCATTTGCGCCTTGCGGTGCATCCGGGAGGTACTAAGATGTATCAGGATTTGGGTCGCCAGTTTTGGTGGCGGGGTATGAAGAGAGATGTGGCTATTTTCGTATCGAAGTGCCTTACTTGCCAGCAAGTGAAGGCCGAGCATCAGAGGCCAGCGGGTTTGTTGCAACCCTTGCCTATTGCCGAGTGGAAGTGGGAGCATGTCACTATGGACTTCGTTGTAGGTCTTCCGAGGACTCAGCGGGGTAGTGATGCTATTTGGGTGGTTGTAGACCGGTTGACTAAGTCGGCGCACTTTATTCCTATGCGCGTGAGAGATTCAGTAGATCATCTTGCCGATTTGTATATTCGGGACGTAGTGAGATTGCACGGGGTCCCAGTGACGATCGTCTCAGATAGAGATCCTCGTTTTACTGCTAGGTTGTGGCAGAGTTTGCAGAGTGCCTTGGGCACTAAGTTGACCTTTAGTACGGCTTATCATCCTCAGACTGACGGGCAGTCCGAGCGTACTATTCAGATCCTCGAGGATATGCTTCGGGGTTGTGTCCTGGACTTCAGTGGGACGTGGGAGAGGCACTTGCCATTGGTAGAGTTTGCCTACAACAACAGTTTTCAGTCTAGCATCGGTATGGCACCGTTTGAGGCCTTGTATGGCCGACCGTGTAGGTCTCCAGTTTGTTGGGCCGAGGTGGGTGATGCACCTTTGTTGGGTCCGGAGTTGGTTAAGGAGACGACGGAGAAAGTTGAGCTTATCCGTAGGAGGCTTGTTACAGCCCAGAGTCGACAAAAGAGTTATGCCGACCGTAGGAGGAGGCCTTTGGCGTTTGAGGTAGGTGATCATGTCTTTCTGAAGATATCACCTAGACGAGGCCTGATGAGGTTTGGGAAGAGTGGGAAGTTATCCCCTCGGTTTATTGGTCCTTTTGAGATCCTTGAGAGGATTGGTGAGGTTGCTTATGGATTAGCCTTACCACCGCAGTTGTCCGGAGTGCATGACGTGTTTCATGTGAGTATGCTTCGGAAGTATGAGCCAGATCCATCACATGTGTTGGATTGGACTGATTTAGAGGTAGATGAGGATGCCTCGTATGAGGAGAGACCGGTACGGGTCTTAGATAGGCGGGATCAGGTCCTGCGTGGCAAGACCATTCCTTTGGTGAAAGTCTTGTGGAAACATCACGGAGTGGAGGAAGCCACTTGGGAACGTGAGTTGGAAGTCCGAGAGAAATATCCGGACTTGTTTGTTGACGTGTGATCTTGTATTTAAATTTTGCATTATGTTGAACTTAAGAGCTTTTATATATGTCTTAAGTTGTAAAACATTGAGAATGTTTTGAATTTTGGAAGCATGTCTTGGAACTTGCCTCATATGGAAGTTGAATGTGACACTATATGTGTTGAATATATTGTTGACATTGGAAAGATAGTGCATAATGTTAATGCATGTTGAAAATACATATGTTGTTTACATATTGTGATATGTCTCTTGTTAAAGGGATGGAATGACCGGTAATGGGTCGAATTGTTGAATGTTAAATTGTAACATTGTCTAAAATGAAGGAAAACTTGTTTTGAAAACTTGTGCTTAATTTCGGGGGTGAAATTCTTTAAGGGGGGGAGGTTATAGCGATCCCGGGTTTACCCTTGTTGTATAGTGATCCGGACATGTGTCCGTGGATGTTGGTAGTTGTTTATTATCTTGTTTACATCCTTTCCTACTTTGTATTTGAGTTATAGGATGTGTTGGGCGGGTTTGTTACAGGTTGGTTGAGTTTAGAAACCAAAACTAGTTGCCCAGATTTTGGCCTGTACGCTCGAGCGGGGGTTTGGGCGCTCGAGCGGGGAATATACCCATCCAGTAATTGTTGTGCAGTGTTGTACGCTCGAGCGTGGAGTTGGCCGCTCGAGCGGAGGCCTGGTTCTGCAAAAGTGCTGGGCGAGAGCATTCTGCGCTCGAGCGGGAGATTGGCCGCTCGAGCGGAAGTCTGTGAGTGGCCGCTCGAGCGGGGTGTTTTACGCTCGAGCGGAAGACTGGGTTAAAGTCCCGAAATTGTGACTTTTCAAATCACTTTTTCACTTTCTCTTCTCTCTCTTACTTTTCCAAAATCACCATTGTTGAGCCTCTCACTCTAGACTCTACCTTCTCTCTAGGTTTTGATCTAGTAGGAGTGATTTACTCACCTTTGGCCTTTACAAAAAAGTTGTTGATCGTCGAGGGCTTCATTTTAATCTGAAAATCTCGGGTTTTGGAGCACGTTGGGTTTTGTAGTCTTCTCCTTTGGGACTCCGAATTTGAGGTAGGGATATCCTACTCCTCTCTATGGGTTTTGTCTTTAAATTTTGGTATTTTGAGATGTTGGGCTTGGTTTGGTAATTTTGTGAAAGTTTGGGACTTTTGTGTAATTTTACAAAAGTTGGGGTTTTATTCATAATAAACCTAGATGCATGTTTGGCATGAAAAGAATGGAATGATTGTTGAATCATTGATGAAAATGGGACCTAAGGGTTGAAATGTTAATTATGGGAATTGCCCTAACTACATTGTTTAATTAATTGGGATAATTAATTGAGAAGAATGAAGAAATGAAATGTTGATTGAATATCCATTTGTGCATTTATTTTCTGTTTTAGAAATAACTGCTTTGGGCTATCGGTGGAGGATAGTCGTGATTGTTGTAGACAATGCATGATGATTAGGTAAACTGAAACTAATCAATGAAATGTGTCATGGAACTTGACGGTTGATAGAATACATTATTTGTATGTATTGGGTGATTGTATATAGAACCATTGTGTTTGTATACGTTATGTGTAGAGGAGGAGATAGGGGATGTACTCCGCGGATTAGGGGAAGATAGGGGATGTACCTCTAAACCGGATAGGTATTGGGAGGAGATAGGGGATGAACTCCGTAGACACAGCTCATATGCTTGTCTAGAGAAGTGAAGATAGAGCTCATATGCTTATCTTTGTGAAGTGTGGATACAGCTTGTATGCTTATCTGTGGATATTGTTGATATACATATCTGTTGTAGAATGTGGATACAGCTTATATGCTTATCTGTGGATATTGTTGTTATACATATCTGTTGAGAATGTGGATATAGTTTTTATGCTTATCTGAATGTGAGATATAATTTTTATACATATCTGTGGAAATGATGATAGAGCTAGTATGCTTATCTGTTGTTAAAGGGAAAATGAAAAGTAATTGGGACTTGTAAGTCGTTGACATAAATAGGTAATTTATGTGATTGTATCAGTGTTGACCAACTATCAATTGCTAATGTTTTAGTCATTGTCCATGGTTGGTTTAGTGCATTTCTACTGGGCTGTGGCTCACCCTATATGGGAATATCATTTTCAGGTGCAGGAAGCATGCCACCTCCAAGGTCATAGCTTGGGAGGCTAGAGGCGGACATAGTGTAGTTGTTTTACTTTTGATGTATTACATGTAACTTCAAGCCAAGGGCTTAATGTGTAAACGAGTTAGTACTTTTTTGTTGAAACCAAGTGTTAACTTGGAAAGCTGTAAGCCCGTAGGGCATTTTGTTTTGATGTTAACATGTAATACTTATGTAATGAAACTCAATGAAATAAAGGAATGTGGTTAGTTATATGTAAATGCATGTCTTATCTGATGGGTTTAATGTTATTATTTTGAGGGCGTTACATTATTTTTCATTAACCGGAGTAAAATTTTACTGTTGCGAAAACAGAGTACATACTAGATAAATGAATTATAGTCGAATTTTACTTTAGATCTATGAACAAACAAACAAAAAAACTCTCGATTTTTTATTGTAATATATCAATTTATCATTTTCTTGACATATATGAGGTCATTTTTATCTCAGATATGAAATTATTGATCTCAAACATGAGTTCATAGGCATCAAATCTGAGATGGTAATGGATTTCAATGGACGATTTCAAGATTTCGATTTTGTGAGGTGGATCGAAAATGGAGATCAAAAGCGTTTAGGGTTTAGAAAGAGAGAAAATAAAGGGAAGAGAGAGGATACTAGTAATGTAGAGATAGAAAAGAAGAGAAATGGTTCAACGAGGGTTTTGGATTATATGGAAGGGCATTTCAGCCTTTTCATCATATTTTTTTTATTTGAGGGACTTTTGAAACTATTATTTTATTCAGTGGGCTTCACACAAAAAAGCCTCCATAGAAGGGGCTTGTCATCAAAAATCCCACTTTATATATACTAGTGAGAATAAATAAAAACAAAGAAGAATATGTATATATAAACAAAACCATACATATATATAAATTCCACTTTGTCTTTTTATGTTTGGTCATTTTCTCAGTTTGGCCCTTGAAGTTTGGTTTTTCCACTTTGGTCCTTTATATTTCAAATTTTTCTCAATTTATTCCTAAAGCTAATTTCTACTCAAAACTAGATAGAAAATGTCATGTTAACTGGCACATAAAATAAAAAATACATTATTATATTAATATTTGAATTTGTGTTAAAGGTGAATTATATATAATAAAATATTTTTATATTACATGACTATCAATATATCATTTTTTGACTAATTTTGAATATAATTTAGCTTTTAAAATAAATTAGAAAAAACTAAAAATACGAAGAGTCAAATTGGAAAAAAAAAATAAATTTTAAGGGCCAAAATGAATCAACTAACTAAAAAATTAAATTATACTTTCACTCCTGCACTTTGCATCAAATCTCACTTTGGCCTTATACATGAAATCATGACAATCAATCCCTATACTTTTGTTCAAATCCTACTTTGGTCCCTACACATGAAATCATGACAATCAATCCCCTCTACTTTTGGTCCAATCTCACTTTGGTCTTTATACAAGTGTCGATGTTCCCGTTCTGTTACTCAATTATTTAAATCTTTAACAAAATCTAATCTTGTGATAAGAATGTAACTACAACATGAGAATAAGAAAGGGAAATCAAAAAAAACTTAAGTCAAATTTTCTTATTCTAAACAGCTATTAAAAAAAAGTTTTAAAAATAAAAATATATCAAATAAATCAATTTTTTGAAAGCTTATTTTTAACCAATAAACTATTTTTGTAACGCCCTCAAAAATAACCCATTACATATCATTGACATGCATTATTTAAAGAAGACAATTTATTAATTCATTCATCAGAGTATTACTAAATAAAGCATTACATGTAACATCGAATAAAATGCCCTACAGGCTTACATCTTTCCAAGCCAACACTTGGATTCAAAAATATGAGTTATAATCTCAATACAAGAAAAGCCCTAGGCTTGAATGTTTACATGTACTAATAAATAAAAACTATTAACTAAAGGTAGTCTTCTTCAATCCAAATGCCAAACCCTCCCAAGCTAAGTCCTTGGAGGTAGTTTATCACCTGAACCTGAAAATGATGTTCCCATAAAGGGTGAGCCACAGCCCAGTAGAAATATACTAAACCACATATAAGCAATGAATAAAGCAATAGCATTCAACAGATGGTTAACCAAAATAATCAATTACTTCATTTTACAGTCTCATGACACTATTGCCAAAGATACGTTTTACTTTCCAATTTTATCAACATGGCTCAGAACCTGGCCAAACTTATAACAGTGGATCACATATATCAAATTCACATCCCTCCAATATCAACAAACATATGAGACTCAAGCTCAAATCAAACACTTCATACTTCCAGATTGATACACATTTTAGTGCTGTATCAATAAAACACTTCTATATAAATAAGCACACATAAAAGTGATGCTAATGGAGTCCATCCCCTATCTCCTCCCAAACAAAATCCGGTTTAGAGGTCCATCCCCTATCTTCCCCTAAACCGTGGAGTACATCCCCTATCTCCTCCCACACACAAACAATGTATGCAAATGCAATGCTCAATCAATACACATATTTTCTGTATCAATGCCATAGTCAAAATTAATGACTTAATCAATGTAATTAGTTTCAGTTATTCCTAATCCACATGCAATGTCTACAACAATCACAACTATCCTCCACCGATAGCCCAAAACAGTTATTTCTAAACTGAAAATAACTATGTCAACAGTTCAATAGGCAAATGATTCCAATTACCCAATTACGCTATTTAATCAATGAATTCCCCAATTCCATGAATTTAACCATCTTTTCCCAATTCCATGAATTACTTATACAAATTAATTCAATAATACAACTAGGGTTTTTCCCAAAATTTACCAATGTATCCCCAACATATCAAATTACCAAAGCTTAGAACAAAACCTATAAAATGGAGTAGGAAATCCCTACCTCGAAGAAAACAACACAAATGGTGAAGACAAAGATGAGTGCCCAAATACCAAAGTGCTCCAAATCACCAAATGCTTAGATTAAATGAAAGCCCTCGACTCCTTGTATCTTTTTAATGAAGGATCTAGGGTAGAAACACACCATAAGTGGATCAAATCTAAGAGAGAAGGTGAGTAGGGAGAGAGAGAAGTCGGACCTAGGGTTTGGAATCAAAAGAATATGAAAAAGACTGATCAAAACCCGCTGTTGCGTATATAAACTGGACAGGCTCGCTCGAGCGAAGACTTGGTCGCTCGAGCTACCAGACACAGAGAAACTACGCTCGAGCCAAGGAAACCTTGCTCGAGCCAACAACCCAAAAGCTCGCTCGAGCGAAAGAAAGCTCGATCGAGCGAAGAACTCAAACCCTCAGGTCTGAAACCAGACACACGCTCGAGCGAAGGAACTATTGCTCGAGCGAAGAACAAACTAACTCGCTCGAGCGAAGAAAAGCTCGCTCGAGCCAAGAATGCACAGCTACAGGTCCAAATCAAACGCAACCTCTCGCTCGAGCGAACAACTCCTCGCTCGAGCGAAGAACCAAAAACCTGGACAGCAACACTTGGTTTCTAAACCCAACCAACCTGAAACAAACCTGCCCAACACCTCCTATAATTCCAAATGAGAAAATAAGGGACAACAACAACAATTATACAATGACAGAATCTACGGAACCTAAGTCCTGATACAATAATCAAATGGGAAAAGACCGGGGTCGCTATAATTTTCCTTTTTTGACTAACTCCCAAAGATGTCTTATATCAAAACAAAAAATATTTTGATCTTAAATTTTTTGTGACCGCATGAAGTATCAATTTTAGAAGAGTTAATTACCTAGAAGTCTTATTTACAAATGTTATGGTAGCTCAGGTCCTATCTAAGATTTTTTTAACCAATAAGTACGATTTAGTAAAACTGAGAATATTATCCGTTTTTTCCAATTTTTAAAACTAAGAATATTAGTCTCAATTTTGCATAGTAATGTTACAGATAATTGTTTCACTAACTAATGAAAAAAAACAAAGCATGAGATTAAACGTTTTTGCCTTTCTACTTATTAGTTTGATTCAACTATCCAATAAAACCAAGAACATTTTAAATTTTTTCTAATTTTAAAACTAAGAACATTATTAGTTTGTTTCATTTTTATTTTTATTTTTTTTCAGTTTTGCACATCAATTTTCCATTATCATGCTCCTTTATAAACACAAAATTTTCAGTTTTGCACAAAAAATTCAGTTTTTTCAAAAAAAAAAAAATATATTCACTTTCTTTGTTTCTAGTTTTCAAAATTCACTTTTTAGAAAATTTTACTTTTTCGTTTTCCGTATATTTTTATTTTCATTGAATTTTTTTAATATTTTAAGCAATTTTTTTAATTGTTAGACACACCTAACATAAATACATCTAGACAGTATAATATTTGTGAAAAAATCTTTAAAAAATTCATTAAATACCAAAAATACAAAAATTTAGTACATTTTTCGTATTTTTGTGTATTTATTAATTTTTTAAAATATTTTTTCATAAATAATTTACAACATAGATACATCCAAGTAAGATATATCTGAAAAAATAAAATTGCTTAAAATTTTAAAAATATTCACTAAAAATAAAAACAAATACGAAAAATAAAAAACTCAATTTTTAGAAAACTAAATTAAAAAAACTGAAACCAAACACAGTGATTAGTTTTTTTCTTTCACATAATTTTTTTTTTAGTTTTTTCAATTTGAAAGTTGATATTTTAAAGTTTTGAAAATCAAACTAAATGTCAAATCATCATGTTCCTTTATAAATAATCATAAATGATGGACAATCATTGTTTGAAGGGCAATTTCGACGATTAAAAATTTAATGAGACTTAAATATCCAAAAAATCATAATTAGGACTTAATGGAGTATAAGTTCATAAATTAAGACTTGTGTGTAAATACTCTGTTTTAGAAAGAAGAAACAAAATATTGAGAATAACATTCATACCATCTTACATGAATAATAAATGGAATTATGGCTATTATATCCAATACTTACTAAAATTTTAGAACTTGGTCTTAAATTATTGTCTCAAAGGTAAATTCGATTTTAGCATTTAGTTGTGTTAATTTGAAGAGACAAAAGAAAGAAAGAAAGAAAAGAAAAATAAATGAAATAGAAGCTTCTTTTTTTCTCCATTTTTCTCTTCTCTTTTTTTTCATCTCCACAAATTCTTTCAAATTCTTAATTTAAACACAACCTTAAATATCAACAATTAAAGCATTACAATTGTTTCAGTGGATAAAGACTTAGATGATCACAATAATGAGCTAAGTTCGGACCCAACAACCTTCTCGCTCACGCTATGAGATGTATATAATGTTTTGAGATGTACTTAAAAAGAAGTCATTTTTCTCTAGTTTGACATCGAACTAGAAAGGTAAATTCGATTTTAGCATTTAGCTGTGTTAATTTGAAGAAACGAAAGAAAGAAAGAAAAGAAAAATAATTGAAACAAAAGCTTCTTCTTCTTCTTCTTCTTTTTCCATTTTTCTCTTCTCTTTTCCTTCATCTCCACAAATTTCTTTCAAATTCTTAATTTAAATACAATCTTAAATATCAACAATTAAAGTATTACAATTGTTTCAGTGGATAAAGACTTAGATAATCACAATCATGAGCTAAGTTCGAACCCAACAACCTTCTCGCTCCCGCCATGAAATGTATATAATGTTTTGAGATGTATTTAAAAGGAAGTAGTTTTTCTCTAGTTTGACATTATTAGAAATGGGCGCCCATGTGGCATGACCATTTCAATGCTTTGAATTTATAACTATAACTCCTGCAATAATGGGGTTTGTAACTCCTGCCTTTATTGCAGAGGTTAATGGTGCATTATTGTATGCTGTCTTGTAAACACATAGGGTTGTGTGGTGCATTATTGTATGCGGTCATGTAAACCCTCCAGGTCATGTGCATATAGGTAAGCAGCTTTGTGGTAGTGTAACTAAGTCACATAAAGTTTTCTTAGTAAAGGTGACGTGTATAGAGTTTTGGAACTCTATAAGATAGAGAATTCTAAGCATAGCGCTTTTATGTAGCCTAGTTGAGAATGGAAAGAAATTTCCAATATCCTAGGGACAGTGAGAGCGATGTGCCTACTAATGGATTACTCCATTAGAGAAGAATACTCTACATTCTTAGTTGGCGTGGTAGCGAATGTGAAAATTTTCCACGTCATCACTGGTTGATTGAGAGGGAAACATTCATGATTGCTCTGCAAGATAATAAAGAGCCTAGGATAATGCCTAAGGCTCTAGTCCCCTATTTTTAGAAAGTGGATCAATGTTGCGCAGTTTAAGACAAAGTCTTTGAGGATTAACTATTTTTTATACTTTGGTTGACTTTCCATTATGACGCAAAACTGTTATAAAGTTATGCGTAATTTGGATAGTCATTGTTGAGGCATAAAGATCGCTAGATACCGAAAAGTCGCACCATTGAGGAAAGTGTAGACTATGAGAAGACATCCTCTTGGGGAGTGAGGTTATTTCGACTTAGGCTATGATTGACATAAGTTTGAAACATTGATTTGTGGACATTGTGACCCAACTTCTAGTTGGAGAATTGGATAAGTAGATCCGTAGGGATTTACCTTCTACTTTTATGGTGAAAAGTTAGGAGCGCAAAAAAGTTGCTAGTTCCAATAAATCTTTTACAGTCTAAAACAGTTATCCAAATAGTGGTTCTTAGATTTTGTTAAACCATGATAGGCCAACGATGATCGATTAAGACCATTGAGGCATGATCAATGGTCCAAAAGAAGTTTTTCCTTACTTAGTCATTATGAGCTAGGAATTTATAAGGTTGTCGCTACCTAGGGTGGCCAGTCCTCTATTTTAGATATGATGGACATGGGTGATGTAAGTTATATGCTCGGATGTACGATCCTTAGGGATTGTTTTGAGAAAATTCTTGGTTTGTCTTCGATGACTTACATAAGGAATATCCTAGAACGATTCTAGATGCAAAATTACAAACCCATTGACTTACCTATCGGTAAAAGCCAGAGCCTTAGCTATTGAGTGAATCCTCGGATTGTCTTTGGGAGAAATAGATGACCTATATTCCTTGATCTTTTCTTTGTTGTGGGAGCCTAAAGTACGCTATGTGGGCGTATTCGGCATGATAAGTGTTATCTTTGGTAAATGGTCAACTGAGTTGTTTAGACATTGACCTTGCTCATTAGACTGTTGATAAAATGATTTACTAATAGTATATTAATTTGCTCCTTGTAAGATTCAATGCGCTAGTTGGGTGCATATGCGCTAGTTGGGCGCATCAAGAATGAACGCAAATTGGTCACCAAAATATCTTTAGAGAGGTTATTGCGCAAGAGGTAGTGATCTTGAACCACTTCATGTGAGGCGCAAATGGTGGATTCCGTTGTATATGCTTATCGCAAGCGGTGCTGATAAAGCTTATGCTTGGAATCTATAATTGCGCAGACTGTGGTCGTTTTTTAGAAAAATCGATCACTTATTTGTTATGAGATGATGGGATGTTGACACTATTATGATTTGTGTCATAATGATTAGCAGATGATGATGTCAGCAGGCAAGATTGGCTCACTCACACAGGCAATCGCCCTTGGCACTTGGGAGCGAGCAAGGATGAGACTAGTGGTTTATTTTTGTTTGGAGCCAAGAGAGGCTTAAATTATCCACTACGCATGTCGCCTTGGTTATAACCAAGATGAGGTCGTGTTAAGGACCAAACATGGATGTTAGTACCCACTTTCTATGTTATGCCTGTTATGATTAGCCAGATGCGAGATCTTATTTGGCGCCTAGAAGGCGAGCAAATAGAGAATTCGGGTTAGGCACTAGAAAGCGACTAGACTAATATCTGTACGGTGTATCGAGTATGACGTCACTCTTTTGGAAGAGTTACTCCACCGTAGCATGTATTCATACTACATGTACTTGGCGACCAAGTAATGAGGTGAGAGAATGGATCCCTGTTTCCTCACCGTGTGAGTCTTACGTATCATTATTGATATGACTTTCATTTATGTACCCTTTTGTGACTTTTGACTATGTCATAAGGTAATGGGTTGATGTTCTGCTACTTTGGTATGTTGCCTGCGGTCATGTATGATTCGGCCTTAAGGGACATCACTGGGAAAGCAGTCAATCCTAAACTAAATGGCATGAGGGCAAAGGGAAGATCATCTAGTATTACACCACTGTTGTATATTCACTGCTGGCAACTCACATCGCTCTGCATGAGAGGCGGATTGAGTGTGAATATATTGCAAGAATTGAGAGGGTCAAACATGCTCTTTTGAGAGATTAGAGATGTTTTTTGGACCAGTGTAATTAGATGGGTCTGGGGTATATGAGACACTATTTCTGTTCTTTTTGGGTTGATGTCTCTATGCTGGCTCATTTTGAGTTTCTAGTATAAAACTCCCACATGCAAGTGTTCTCAGCGGTCGCACGGTGCATTGGCTAGTATGAGAATGTTCATTTTTTGGGGAGATTGAGATAGAGATGTGGCAGTGTCATGCCAACTCATGTGCGAGTGAGAGATGTTAGAAATGGGCACCCATGTGGCATGACCATTTCAATGCTTTGAATTTATAACTATAACTCCTGCAATAATGGGGTTTGTAACTCCTGCATTAATGGGGTTTGTAACTCCTGCCTTTATTGCAGAGGTTAATGGTGCATTAATGACCAGCCATAAAGGCTAGAGGTTTTTCCTCTCTCCCCTATACATGTATAAATTGAGACCCTCCTGTCAAGTCTAAGACACACAGAAATTTCCCATATTCTGACTCTCTCCCAAAAACAACGATCAAAGCCATTTGCACTGTGATTTGTGTGGGTGATATTCACTGTTGTAATATCACCCCACTGCTGGGTTGACTGATCAGATTCAGGAAGCACGTGATTTACGCACGAGATCTTTTCTATTCAGATTATGCAGGAAATGTATGACTATAATTTTTATTCCGCTGCGTTATACTGCTTATTTACAGACATCAAACTAGAAAGGTTCAATTCGGTCCACTGTGAATCTATCTCGGACATATCTCAATGATCCAAATTGTTCATCTTATAGAACCCATCAAGCACATTATTCATACTAAAAATCAAAGGCGGGCTTGAGATAAGCTGACAGTAGACTGGATTGGACCTCTCCAATCTAATGAAAGACGGGAGAGAAGTTGGTTTTTTTAACAAAAAAATAGGATTGTCAACAATTTATTCCAAAGACAACTTTTAAGTCACTTGAGTCATTGTCTAAGACTCGCTGAAAAATTTAAAAATAAAAAAATAAAAAGTTTAATAACAAAAGCCTCAATTGTCTGTAAGGAAATAGATTCCATTAGTATATTCATAAATTTTCTCTCCATAATTTATTTATTTTTATACCCTCTCTCAAAGCTACAAAGGCCCATCTCCTGATGATCGTTGCCGTTAAGTGACCAAGTTGTAGTCTTTCCAATATGACTTCTTGTTTTTTATAACTATTTCAACTGATAAATGGTTGAAAGTTTAGTTACCAAAACTCCTAATTTATTCGATGCCATTTTGTCTCTAGATGCACGTAATTCCCTCTTCAACATATATCGGACAATTACAAGACATATATCTTCACCGGGTAACTTAATGGATGCCACTGGCACTGAGCATCCCCCATGGTCTCAATAGTTAGTAAAAGTAATTCAAAAAATGATCAAATAACATAGATTGTAAACCAAATCACATTAAATTTAATCACAATACACTATTTTCTAGATATATTTCCATTGTCAAATGTAATCACAGACCCTATTTTTTCCTGCAATTTAAGTTAAATCAAGAGATCATTATTTATTTATATATTTATTTAAAGTCTAGCTAATTGGTTGACAAAAAAACAATCAACCATCAAAAATCACATATGATACAAATATCATCCAAACACAACATAAATCTATGGATAGTACAATACTTCGCCACAGAAAGGGCTACAAAACACTCACATGAATGGAGTCCACACAATAGTAGGAATCACACACCCCTATGAGGGTTTTGGGCCACTTCCTACGGCTGAGATATGTGATTCCCATCATTTCTTGCTCCACAGAAGTTCACAATTCAAAAGAATCATGCTACAGAGCCCAAAAGCCCCGGCTCGAGTTTGGCTCGAATTTGAAAAGGAAGAAGGAGGAGGAAGAAGAAGAAGAAGGAGAAGCAGAACTGGAGGGGCCATCAAAATCGGGCTGGAGGCAGAGGCGGGGCTGTGATGCGACGATCGGCCGACGAGCTGCGATGAGCGACGAGCTACAACGAGCGACGAGCTGCGACGACTCTCTCTCACCTCTCGCCTCTGTTTCTCTCTCGCCTCTATTTCTCTTCTCCTGTGTTCAAAACGAAGAAGAAGAAGAAGAAGAAAAGAAAGAAAAGGAAGGAAAAAAAAAATTAAAACTCAAAACGACATCGTTTTAAGTTTCGACCCGAATTCGAGCCACTAATTTCAACCCCCAAACATTTCTCAATTCAAAAACAGTAGTTGGCGTATCCTGCAACATGGAGGCCCATGTTGAGCAATGATGTCAATCATAAATGTCAAGATATATGATTGCCAATGTATGGCAAATTGAACAAAGGGTTTGCAATTTTTATCCCATAAATTGATGAAGACCGTCTCAATTTTCTCATGTCATACTTTAATTCTACAGGAAGTCAAACATTTTCATGAATCTTATTTAACAAAACTAATAAAAGTCCAACAAGTTGACTTGTGACATAAAACAAATTAGCCAAAGCCTATTTTTATTGCTCAATTCATGCCTGAGACCCCACCTAATGCATTCAATTTAGCCAAATCAATTTCAAATCATTATAACAGCTTGCATTCTAATTAAATAATTTGATTAGTCAATAGGGTTGTTAGTTCCTGGAAAGAGCCCTATTTGCTAAGCTGTCAAAGAAATACGCGAAAGCAATTTTCACAAAGCCCCAATTTTTCATACTCAGCTGCACCACCTAAAAACCAGTTCAGATCTCCATTTCCTCCTAGTTATCCCTTCAAACAACACAAAAAGGCTGTACTGCAAAGAAACACACAAAAGAGAGAATGGCAGAGACTGCTGTGTTCAATCTATTAGCCAAATTTTCACTCTTCTTTCAACGAGAGGTGAATTTGTTGAGCGGAGTTCGGGAAGAGATCGAGTATATCAGGGATGAATTCGAGCGCATGATGGCTTTCCTCAGAGTTGCTGACTCTATGGAAGAAAATGACCCGGAACTCAAAGTTTGGGTCAAACAAGTTCGAGATGCTGCATATGAAACTGAAGATGTTCTTGACAAATTCAAGCTTAACTTCGCACATAATCATGGCACTGGATTCTGTGGTTTTGTTCGTAAGATTTTTTTCTCCATCAAGACTTTAAAAGCTCGCTACCAAATTGCTTATGAAGTGCAAAGAATCAAGAACAGGGTCATCAATATTTCCATGGGACATCAGAGGTACCATGATAGATATGGTATACTAGAGCAAGGCTCAAGGTCCATTGGTGTTAACAACGCATGGTACGATTGTCGTGGAGATGCGCTTCTACTTGAAGAAGCTGAGCTTGTGGGCATCGAGAAGCCCAAAACAAAACTGATCGGGTGGTTGGTGGAGGGAGATCCTAGACTCAAGGTGATTTCGGTAGTGGGAATGGGAGGATTAGGCAAAACCACTCTCGTCAAAAAGGTCTACGATGATGCAGCAATAAAGAAGCATTTCCAGATTCGGGCTTGGGTCACAGTTTCAGAATCATTCAAGATTGAAGAGCTCTTAAAAAGCATGATTCACCGGCTCTTTAAAGAAGTCAAGCAACCAGTCCCACAAGGAGTGGAAACCATGGATTGGAACAGCCTAAAAGGAATAATAAATGCCTTCCTACGTCAAAAGAGGTATGTGCTTGTTTTTGATGATGTATGGGATATTCAAGCATGGCAAGTTTTTAGATATACATTCCCGGAGTGCAACTGTGGAAGCCGAGTAATGCTCACAACAAGAAATGCTGATTTAGCCTTATTCTCTAGAAGAGAATATAATGGCTATGTCTATGATCTCCAGCCCCTGTCTCCCCAAGAGTCCTGGGCCTTGTTTTGCAAAAAGACGTTTCAAGAGAACTATTGCCCCTCACATTTGGAAGGTCTTTTAACAAGCATCTTGAGAAGATGCGAGGGATTGCCGCTTGCAATAGTGGCTATCAGTGGTCTTTTATCGGTGAAGGACAAGAGCAGCGTAGCAGAGTGGGAGAAGACCTATCAAAGCCTTGGTGCTGAACTAGAAGGAAATAACCAACTCTTGAGCATGAAGAAAATATTGTCACTCAGTTACAGTGATTTGCCTCACTATCTAAAGCTTTGTTTTCTGTACTTGAGTGTTTTTCCAGAGGACCATCTAATTGAACATTGGAGATTAATTTGGTTATGGATAGCAGAAGGATTTGTAGAAGTAAAAGAAGGAGCACCTATAGAACAAGTTGCAGAGGGTTACCTCAATGAGCTCGTCAATAGAAGCTTGATTCAAGTGGCGAAGATAAATGGTAAAAGGAGGATTAAATTATATCGCATCCATGACCTTTGGCGTGAAATTATTGTCTTCAAGTCAAGAGAGCAAAACATTGTGACAATAGCCAGTGAACGAGACACGAGGTGGCCTGAAAGAGTCCGACGCTTGTCAATCCATGATCATTTGGAACATTTACAACAAAGCAAGCGTTTCACTCAGCTACGTTCTTTGCTCCTATTTAGCGCTACATATTCACCAAGCATGTCGTCCATGCTTGCATCATTAAGAGATCTAAAGCTGCTGAAGGTGTTGGATCTGAGTGGTGCCTCATTAAAGATTTTCCCGAATGAAGTTGTCAAACTAGGCCATCTCACGTATCTAAGTTTAAAGGGAACTGAGGTAAAAAAACTTCCAAAGTCAATAGGAAGGCTCAAGAACCTGGAAATCTTGGACCTTAGACACACCTACGTCACTGAGTTGCCTGATGAGATCCTAAATCTCCAAAGATTGCGCCATCTCTTGGCGTTTCGATATGAAGAAAAACGTAATTATTATTCTTTTAATAATGAGTGTGGGTTCAAATCCCCGGTTGAAATAGGAAGTTTGACCTCCTTGCAGAAACTCGGTTCAATTGAAGCAAACCACGGCAGTGGCAGCATTGTACCAAGAGAGATAGGGAAGCTGACCCAACTGAAGTCGTTAGGCATTATAAAGGTAAGAGGTGAAGATGGTATGGCACTATGCTCATCCCTTGAGAAGCTAATCAACCTTTATGCATTGTATGTTACTGCAACAGAAGAAGACGAGATCATTGATCTAGAATCTCTATCTTTGCCTCCTCGACTTCTCCAAACACTATTCCTGAAGGGACGTTTAGAGAAGTTACCACGTTGGATACCTTCTCTTCATAGCCTAGTGACAGTGTGTTTACGGTGGAGCAAGTTAAAAGATGCTGATCCACTGCAATATCTTCAAGGTTTACCCAATCTGGTTTATCTTGATCTTGTTGAGGCATATGAAGGGGAGGAATTGTGTTTCAAGGCTGGTGGGTTCCAGAAGCTTAAGATTTTATTGCTTATTAGATTAAAAGGATTGAGGCGGGTGACAGTGATGGAAGGTGCGATGCCTCATCTTGAAGAGCTATACATTGAGAATTGCAAATTGATGGAGGAGTTGCCCTCATGCATCGAACAGCTAATCAACCTTACATTGCTTGACTTATTTGATATGTCTGATCTATTGCTTTCCAAGTTGAATAGAGACCTGCAAGGTGGGGATTACTGGAGAATATCTCACATCCCTGAAGTTTGGATTGGGGACACAAAAGATGGGCGCTGGAGAGGAACTAATATGTAGAGGGAGAGAGAAAAAGAAAGAGTTTCTAACAGGTTTGAACTCTTCATATTCCAAATCCTTGTATTCTTTTGTTTTTTAATCTTTTTTTCCCTCAACTAGTTTATTTGAACTCCCCCCTGCCCTGCCTTTTTTTTTTTTTGTGGACAAATAAGTAATCTTTTCTGCATTTGTAACTTTTCCATAACACATCTCTCAGAAAAAATGGCAAATATGTTTATCATTTGCAATTATGACTCCAGTCAGAACCTAGTATTCTAATTGAGAGCATTTGCGAAATTGTGACTAAATTCAAACTTTGTAGTTAAACTTCTACCTATATCTTTCCAATCTTTCAATGTGCGACTGGTTATAAGCTCCCTTCATTTATCCCCTTTCATCACCGTGACACAAAACACTACAATTAACCCCTATGGTCAAGTCAAATACAACCAAAACAAAATGACCTTGTATTGCAATTCTTTCAAACAAGCGAATTCATGTACCATTTATTTTGGGAGTGTGATATGATTTATAAAGTAATGGAATTCATAATGGCGATTTGGAAGAAGTTTAGAGTTACATCGACACGCTTGTAACACAAAACAACACATTCAAAGACAAGGATTTTTAGGGAGATGTGTCCCATCTTGGGCTATGAAGAAGCTAATGGAAATACAAAGGCGCTTAGGGAAGCGTACCAACCAAATGGAAATTTGGACAAGAACAAGGAGGAATATGTATTCGAATATGTAGGCTATTCTAAAGATCAGGTTTTTTAGTGTTTGAGGTGAAAAAAAGATTTGGTTGTTCAAATTGTTAGTTCTTATTTTGTTGAGACCAGTTAGAATGTGTTTATAATATTGGGAGTCTTTGCAAGTTTCTTGTTTCTCTTTTAACTTTTGAGAGTTTCCATATTTGTACAAAATGATATTCACAATCCCCTTTTAGTCTCTCACACTTTTTTTCTTTGGTCATATTGCCTCTCACAAGGGGAGTGAATATCATTCCCCTATTTGTAACTCCAATTGGGAGTCTTTTCATGGGTCGTAAACTAGCTCACTAAATTTATTTAGATGCCTTCTGTTTTTCAGAACATTTTAGTCTTATCTGATTGCTGTATTGGTGAATTCTGTTTCTAGAAAAAGATGACAGCAGAAAGCCTGAAAGCCCTTTAATCTTGTAACAATTCTGTCATCTAGCCCTTCAATTAGGAGGGAGGTCAGTGACTACACAAGGTGGGCTGCTATTGTCTCAGGTACCTTCTCTGTTTCTTCTCTGTATTAACTTAGCTATTTGGATGGGGCCACTCATCTGATGGTGAGTAAACTGGTGTGTAGTTCAGTCTTGCCTCCCAAAGTGCAATTTTTTGGTTGGCTTGCCTGGAAACATAAAGTGAAGACAGCTGCATTTTTGCAAAGAATTGGTATTCTCAATGGCACCTCCTCCATAGCTTGTAGTTTTTGTAAGAATTCTGAGGAATCTGTGCTTCATGTTTTATTGCACTGCCCTTTTGTTTGGGAAGTGTGGTCAGCCTTATTAAGATGGTGGGGTGTGGAGTGGGCCATCCCAGGTTCTGTTGAAGGAGTACTGCTCTGGTGGGAGGGTCAGCCTATGAAGAAAAATGAAAAGAAGATTTGGAGAATTATTCCCCTTGCTACTCTGTGGTCCATTGGGAAACTTAGAAATGATTGTGTATTTAGGGATGCCAAACCTGTAACTTGGGATTTGTTTGAGCTTATAAAAATCAGTGTTGCTTTATGGTTCAAAGCCTCTTGCGGAGATCTTCATTACTCTCTGAGTGATTTTGTTTTCAATCTTAATCAGATCAGAGTATGTATTGGTGGAGGTTGAGATGGTCTTGATCTATGGAGTGAGGTCTGCTGTGCTTATAAGTAGGGTGTGCTGCAGGATATTGTTGTTGATTGCAGGTTGGTGGTCTGCTGTGTTGGGAGGGTGTCTGCAAGTCTTTTCTGTTTAAGCCCTATTTTTGTTCTGTTGTGGTCCTTTGTTTGCTGCCCTGTTGCTGTTGTGCTCTGGCTTTTTGGTTGGTTTCTCACCAACTCTTGTGGATGAGTTTGCATAGCTCTATTTCTTTCTCTCATCCCTTTATTGATGTAATTGTTGTTGAATATCAATAAAGGTCTCTTTCTTTTGCTAATCAAAAAAAAAGTTGTAGCTATTAGTGATTTACCTGTGTCAGGCCTCAATATGGGAATTTGATGAAATTGATTTTACTATAGCATTCCAGCTCCCTACACTAGTGTCTCCAATTGCTTTCCTTTTGGCAGGTTCTAGATGAAGGGGATTTGATGCTTGACATGGGATTTGAGCCAGAAGTTTGTTCTATATTGAGCCAAGCATGTTCTGGTATGGTGTATCACTTGATTTCCTTTTTCTATTGTTTGTTTTGCTTCTTCTGGTATTTTGTATCACTTATTTTTCCTCTTTCTGTTTGTTTATTTTGTTTGTCTTTCCATTTTCTTCTCTTTAATTGATTTCATATTGTAGTGAACACATGGCGTCCTTAGCAGCCTCATCCGTATCTACATTTTAGTTTGAGTCCTTGTAAACATTTTATTTTTATTTTTTCAAATTGCTTTGATTAGTTTTTTGGGGTTCCTATAGGGTGTTGGGTTGGGATGCTAAAATCAAAGAAGTTTTGCCATTTCTATTAATGGTTTAAACATATAAACTACATTAATAAATTATGGAAAAATTCCCAATAAGTCCAATTTTTTCCATAAAATTCCCATCCATCCTTTTAACGCTGCAGTGAGAGGATTGATTCATGTGTTAATAGTACTCCATGGAAATTTTATGAAAAAGTAGGACTTAATGGGAATTTTCCCATAAATTATTCCACGATCTTTGGGATGCAATATAGGAGTGACTGGATGAAAGTGATTTGCTAACCATTCTATTGTACAAACTAGATAAAAAATATAAATAAAATTACCATGGAAGTTCAAGTCCTTACAATAATTGTATTTTGGTCATATCATCTAGAAAATTTTGAAAATATTTGGTGGGTCATGAAAGAACTGATATGTAAAATCCTGTTATTCAATGAAAGAATGTTGCAGTATGAAGCTGAGTTGCAATACTAGATAACCTCATGTAGACCTATATGATAATGCTAGATAACCTCAGTAGACAACAAATTATGCATTTATGGGTGTACATCAATAAAAAATTACGGAACATGTGCATGCAATAGTCCAATGTAGTTTGTCTACAGTTGGATACAAAATGAACATTCTACCCAATAATGCTTGCAAAAGCCTTAGCACTAGAACAGAGAGATACCTGGTCTATAATTAGCTCCAAAATATTTGATTACGTCTATTTCATTGAATTTTTTTTGCTTCAAGCCTCACGGCAAATTTATTTATACTAGTGATTGAAAACTCCCAAATTTATGCAGCTCGTCAAATGGTTATGTTTAGTGCTACATGGCCTCCAGCTGTTCATCAATTAGCTCAAGAATTCATGGATCCCAATACAGTTAAGGTGTGGTTCTTTGTCCATGACATCAACTTGGTCTATATTTATTTCTAGTTTCTTTGTTTGAAAAGACAAGCTTTATTTCAGGTGGTTGTAGGTTCAGAGGATTTAGCTGCCAACCATGATGTCATGCAGATAGTAGAGGTGTTGTTAGCACTCTGGTTGTTTGAAGAATATTTGACTCTCTTTGATGATTTTGTTGTACACATGGTTGTATGCAACTTGTAGTAGTAATGCCGCCTTTTTTTTTTTTTTTTTTTTTTTTTTTGTACCATTTGTAATTTGTAGGTCTTGGATGATCGAGCACACGATGAACGTTTGGTTTCTTTGTTAGAGAAATAGCATAAATCACAAAGGTATCTTTTGCTAATCATTTACACTATTTTTCCCTTTCTGATTGGTTTAAGATTTATTCTGAGTTTCTGTAAATTGTGGTGATGTTTAACCACCATTCTTTGATTTAACTTAATAGATTGCTTAGGACTGATTTTTCTAAATCTCTTCATATGCCCATGCAAGCTGAAGGCGTTGGTATTTTGGTTCTAGTTATCAAATCTCTAACTTCATATATGTTCCCATTATATTAGTTGATAACCAAACCGAGCCAAACTAAGGCTTGTGTCCCAATCAAGAGGGTCGGCTGCATGAATCTTTTTCGCCTTATTGTTTTAGTTACGAGTGGATGGCGTAATGTTGTGAATTATGTAGTTTATATTATTCATTAAGGATAGTATAGTCCTTTAGGTTGTTAGGGTTTGACTCTATTAGATTATATATTTGTACTTGTTTGATTGATCATTCAACAATAATACAGACAAGTTTGTTATCATGGTATCAGAGCCACGACTCAAATGTTAGCATACCTTTCGCAAGTCATCATCGACCATCGCAACCCCTTTCTCTCTCTTTGCAAGGCCTTACCTAGGGTTCTCTGTTCTCTTCGTTGCATTTCGCTCTTGCTAATTGCTGGTTTTGAGCCCTAGGTTGTGTGTTCATCTGGTTGCGTCGGAGCCCTAGGTCATCATTGACCATTGCAGCCCCTCATCTGGTTCGATTGAAGCTCTGTAATTCCTCTGTGTGGCTCAGATTGGTGACCTCTCTCTCTTTCTCTAGTTCACACGATCAAAGTAAGGTATGAAATTAGCCTCTCTGTCTCTGTCTCTGAAATTGACTTCTGATTTTAGGTTTAGTCTCTCTCTCTGTGCTCTGCCTTGGTTCTCTCTGATTGATATTTGTGGTGATAAAGTTATTATAAGTTAACAAAATGAGCAAAACCTACATAACTTAAAAATCAAAATAAGGTTATTATAAGTTTGACCTAATTGGTTCTGTAATTATAGCAATAACAACTTTGATTAGTCACTCCGCTTTTGTTTTACTGTGTTGCTTAATTATAGTACTATGGCTGGTGATAAATTGCAAGCTATCACTACTAAGTTAGATGGTACCAATTACTCTTATTGGTCTCATGTAATGAAAAATTTTATAACGGCTAGAGGCATGTGGAACTATGTGATTGGTGTGACTATTAGACCTACAGAATCTTAAGAAACTGAGGTCGATGTTGCTAAATGGGATAAGGAAAATGCACAAATTCTTACCTGGTTTCATAATTTAGTTCAAACTACCATTGGTATGAATTTTTCCAAGTATTCTACTTCTAAACAAGTTTGGGACTATTTGAAAACTATGTATCTTGAGTCTAACTTTGCAAAACAGTATGAACTTGAGATGTCTATTTGCGATGCTAGTCAGAAAGATAAGTCCATTCAGGAGTTCTACAATGAGATGACTACTTATTGGGATGAGCTTGCTTTGATGGAACCGTCAGATTTACAGTTACTTGATAGTTATACCAAGGATCGGGTGAAGCAACATCTTGTTCAATTTCTTATGGCCATTCGTGATCAATTTGAGCCACTTTGGGGAGCTATTCTTCATCGGTCTCCCTTGCTTTCTGTGGATGGTGTTGTTCGTGAGCTTATAATAGAAGAAACTCAGTTTAAGGTGGCTCATGGTGCTCCTGCTTCCCAGTCAGTTTTTGCCACTCCTCCGCTCTTGCCAACCCCACCTTCTCCTTTATTTCAGGTTACTGGTAAGCCCAAGCCTCGGGTTTCCATGGATGAGTGCAACTTCTATCATTAGAAAGGCCATTGGAAACATGCTTGTCCTAAACTTTTGTAGCCTAAGGGTCGTTCATTTGATCCACCATCCTCTAAGCTGACATCTTCGGGATCTCGCTCATCTGCCGCCTTTTCTACACTAGTTTCTGAGAATGGTCCTATGTTTGAGCAGTTCAAGTCTTTCATTGTGGTCAATCCAAATCTTTCATCCCAGGCCTTTGCTATGACTACAACTCAGTTAGGTTTGTCTGGTTCATCCTCTTCAGGTAATATCCACACTTCGTGGATTTTTTATTCTGGTTGTTCACATCATATGGCCCATGTTGCATCTCTCCTCAGTAATTATGTCTTCCCTTCTTCTTCTATCACTATTGCTACAGCTAATGGTTCTTCTCTGCTTGTACACTCTATTGGTTCTATTTCCTCTTTCCATTTGTCTATTTCTCCTGTATTTTATGTGCCTCACCTCTCACTAAGTCTTATTTCTATTAGTCAATTATCTGATTTCGGTTTTGATGTTGTTTTCTCTTCTTCTCATTGTGTTATGCAGGATCGGGTATCCAAGAGGCAGATTGGGATCGGGCGTAGAGTTGGAGAACTATATATCTTGGACAACTTGCATGTTCCTCCAGAAGTGTCTTCTACTGCATTGTCTTCTTTTTGTTTAAACAATAAGTCTTCTTTATTTTATATTTGGCATTCTAGGTTAGGTCATCTGTCGAATGATCGTTTGAGGATGTTAGTTTGGTCTAGACATTTAGGCAATTTTTCCATTGATGATATTTCTGAGTGTCGTGGTTGTAAACTGACTAAAATGTTTGCTTTTCCTTTTAATAAAAGTGGTTCTATTTCATCTTCTCTTTTTCAGTTGGTTCATATTGATGTTTGTGGTCTTTCCCCTATAGTTACCGAGGGTGGTTCGCAATATTATGTGTCTTTTGTGGATGATCACAGTTGGTTTACCTGGGTTTATTTGATGACTTGAAAATCTGATTTTTACAAAATATATTCTAATTTTCACTCCATGATTCGCACTCAGTTTTCTGCCACCATTAAAGTTCTTCGTTCTGATTTAGGAGGTGAGTATTACTTGTCTGAGTTTGAGGAGTGTTTAGCTACTCCTGACACTATTCATCAGTCTTCGTGTTTTGACACTCCTGCCCAAAATGGTCGAGCTGAGCGCAAACATCGCCATCTCCTTGATACAGCTCGCTCGTTGTTGCTCTCGTCTTTTGTTCCGTCTGTTTTTTGGGGAGAAGTTGTGCTCCCTGCTGCATATCTTCTCAATCGAATGCCTATATAAGCGTCTTTTTGGTGTTACTCTCAATTATTCTCTTCTTCGTATTTTTGGTTTTGTATGCTTTGTGCTTCTTCCCAAACGGGCGCGCTCTAAGCTTAGTTCTCGTTGTGTCCTATGTGTCTTTTTAGGGTATGGCATTAATCAGAAGGGTTATTGGTGCTATGATCCTACCACTAAAAAGCTATATGTGTCTAGACATGTCACCTTTTTAGAAACACTACCCTATTACACTATACCTTCCACCCTTGTCCCTATTTCCAAGGATGAATTGGTTCGCGTTGACCTATTTTCTCCTGATGTTTCTTCCGATGAGTTTGTTTTTGATCTTGACATCTCTACTTTGCCTCTTACTAGCACTCTTGATATCTCACTAGCTATTTCCTCTCCAGCTCCCGTTCCCCCTGCTCCTCTTCTTGTTTATTAGCGCCACAAAGCACTTCCGAGCTCGCCTGTCTCTAGCTCTACTGTCCTTTCAGCTGTTTCTTTGGATCCCGCTCCTCCTGCACATCACTTTCCAAACCGAGACCGTCATCCTCCAAACTGGTATGGTTTTGGTAATACATGTTTTTCCCTTTCCTATCAGTCTTTTCTTTCTTGTCTTCATAGTTATTTTGAGCCCAGGTCCTAAAAGGAAGCTTGTCATGATTCCAATTGGATTGCTGCCATGAATGACGAGTTAACTGCTTTGGCTAACACTTAGACATGAGATTTTGTTTCATTACCTGCTGGCAAGAATGTTTTAGGCTGTAAAGGGGTTTATAAGGTCAAAACCCTTTCTGATGGTTCTTTGGAACGGTACAAAGCTCATTTGGTTGCCCAAGGCTTTTTTTAGGAGTATAGGATTGGTTATGATGAGACTTTTGCCCCCATTGCCAAGATGACTACTGTTCGCACTTTTATCTCTGTTGCTACCGCCCATCACTAGCCTTTGTTTCAACTAGATGTCAAAAATACTTTTCTGAATGGGCATCTTGCTGAAGAAGTGTATATGCGCCCTCCACCGAGTCTCTCTCACCCTCCTGGTGTTGTTTGTCGTCTTCACCGTGCTCCATATGGTCTCAAGCAGTCTCCTCGTGCTTGGAATGAGCGATTTCACTCTGTTGCACTTCAGCTTGGTTTTCACCCTAGTCATCATGATTGTGCTCTTTGTTCGGTGCACTTCTGTTGGCCTTGTTCTCCTTCTCTTATATGTGGATGATATGATCATTACTGGTTTTGATTATAGTACTATTAAGGAGGTTAAGCATCAGTTGTTTCAGGAGTTCGAGATGAAGGATTTAAGATCTCTTCGATATTTTCTTGGTATTGAGGTTGCTACTTCTCCTAGTGGGTATCTTCTCTTTCAGACTAAGTATGCCCGTGATATTCTTTCTTGTGCCAATCTCACTGATGACAAAATTGTCGACACTCCTCTTGAGTTGCATGCTATGTTTTCTGCTTCTGATGGCATTCCTCTTGACGATCCCACTTTGTACCGTGAGTTGGTTGGATGCCTTGTTTATCTCACTGTTATTCGTCCAGATACCTCATATGTTGTGCATATTCTCAGTCAGTTTGTTTCTGCTCCTCGTTCTACACATTGGGCTGCCTTACTCCGTACTCTGCACTACCTTCGTGGCACTTTGCTGCAATGTTTGCTGTTATCGGCCTCTTCGGACTTGACTCTTCGTGCCTATGCTAACACTGATTGGGCAGGTGACATCTCTGATCACAAATTCACTTCACACTGTTGCTCATTTTCGTTTTCTTCTTGGCAAACTTTCGATACTTTCTGGGCTCGCATCCTCAGTTTGAGGGGGTGTGTGAATTATGTAGTTTATATTATTCATTAAGGATGGTATAGTCCTTTAGGTTGTTAGGGTTTGATTAGGGTTTGACTCTATTAGATTATATATTTGTATTTGTTTGATTGATCATTCAACAATAATACTGACAAGTTTGTTATCAAATGTATCTTTACTATGTTGTGCATGTTTGATAGCTCTCAAAATGGAAAAACTCTTGAATGGTTTTCATTCTCGGTATCAGTCCTGCTGATACAGTTTATTATGCTGGTCTTACTTGGAGCAGGAATAGAGTACTGGTCTTTGTTTTGTACAAGAAGGAAAGCCCATGTTGAAACTATGCTTCAGAAAAGGTAATTTCTCACTTATCTTCACATAGTTTCTGTTTAAGTTTCATCAAGCTAATAAACTGTTGCCACTGAATTGCCTTTTCTTTTCTTTTTTTTTTTTAATTTTTATTGTTGAACGTGTCAAAGGTTTACTAACTTGCCTCTCTTACGTTTTTACTCTTATGGTATCAAGGGTTTGGAAAAGTAGTTTCTATCCATGGTGACAAAGCACAACATGCACGTACAAAGGCAATATCACTATTCAAGGAGGGAAGCTGTCCTTTAATGGTATGCGGTTGTTTGAAAGTAATGTCATGAACTCACAATGATGGTTATGCTGAACATTTTGGTTAATGTACTCATATTTGCTTTGTTATTCACATTCCTTTATAATATGGCTTGGGAGAACCAACAAATTTATGCATATTTCCTTCATTATGGTCTTAGTCTCCATGATAAAATAGAAAGGGTATTTTTATCCTTTGATCTTTCTTTACAAACAAAGACGCTCTCTGCTTGCTTCATCTGCACTAAATTTTACTCCTTATTCGCCATATGCACAAATTAATGGATGCTACCTCCTCATCCCACTCCTGTGCAAACTTCTCTTTCCCAAGTCCCAACCACAGTTTTTAATTCCATTATAAAATGGGACGCCTTTACCATCTCTTTCATACCTGGTGAGTATTTTTTATTTATTTATTTTTGGACATAAACTAAGTTGATTTGCTCGTGTTGGCTGTTTTGTCTATTTATAGTGAAGTGTTGTGATGTGTCTGGTATGTTGCAATACTTGCATCATCTAGCTGGCACTGTTTTAATCTGTGATTTCATGCTTTGTTCCTTAATATATTGATTTCTTTTTGCCATAGTAGTTGATTTTTTATGAGCCTGTTCATTTTGGTTACATTTTATTTCTGCAGATAGCCACTGATGTGGCTGCCCGGGGATTGGATATTCCTGATGTTGAAGTAGTGATAAATTATAGTTTTCCTTTCACAACAGAGGATTATATCCACAGAATAGGCAGGACTGGACGAGCTGGTAAGAAGGGTGTTGCCCACACATTTTTCATGAAGGAAAACAAGGTATAATTTTGTATTATTATAAAATACTACTACTGTTTTTTGATTTCCTGAATGGAACAATGTTAATTCATATTATTTTCTGACGAGCAACAATTGATTTTACTGCAGGGATTAGCTGGGGAGCTGGTTAATGTTCTGAAAGAAGCTGGGCGAACCGTTGGCACTCATGTATAGAAAAAGGTGTGCTTTCTTTTCTTTTTTTTATTATTGATTTTATTTTACAGGAGATGGAGGGAGCAGGAGAGTTCTTATCTTTAGTGTCGTGGTGTTTGGTGTGTAATTCCTCAAGGCAACCTACCTGATACATAATCTGACATGTAGGGTAATTTTTTCTTTGTTGCATGAACATGCACACGGAGCACATGCAAAATATACATTATAACTTGGCAACCAGAGATAGATAAGATGTTAATGTATAGGATTATATAATCGATGTGTATTTTGTTTCTCAAAAAAAAAAAAAAAAAAAAAAAATTTGCACTCGAGTTTGCCTTAATGCGTGGGTGTGGGGACTAAACATGCCTAGAGGTGTCAAATGTGTCTAGTAGTGCTGGGATGGGGAGCCACTTAAATTTTTTGCATTAACCATTCATATGTCAGCATGCTTTTAACATGAACCCATTCCTGCTTGTGTTTTAGTAATTTGAATTTGTGGAAGAATAGTGTATTGTGCACAATTTTTTTCCTGCAATTGCAGAACCTCCTCAAATTTATACTCTCTGGATGGATATTGGTTCAATGTTGGAATTCATAAGTAAACATATGGAACTCAGTGCTCATGTCAATGTATCTGCAACCTCCTTATTTTTGTATACTCTCTGGATGAATATTGGTTCAATGTTGTTGCTCTTAAATAAACGGAACATTTGTTTCATGAAAGATTACTACTTAATTATGTGTTTGACTTTTTACCAAGTGCTATCCACACATGCATGTTGAAAGAAATATTAAACTTGAATTTTAATGATAATCTTAATTCTTAAGAGAACAAAATGAGGAAGTTTAAGAGCATGAACTAGTCTCTATTTAGTGCCATGTCTTGTACTGGTGCATAATAGCTACCTTCCTGTACATGTGCGCAGTTTGTGCATGAGTGCAATCCTGTGGCATATGTTCAATGATATGTCTTTATTAATTTTTTATTAAACCTCATGAGAATGTCATGGCATCCTATTGTATACGGGTTATGCATGTTTAGGAGTGCAGATTATACTACCTTACGCCCCATTTGTGTCGGCAAAAATCATTTTCCTGCAGAATTTTTTTTCTTCCAGAAAACGTTTTCTCCTAGAAAACGTTTTCTCCTGTGGTTGCAACTTTGAAACTAATGTACTAGTGATTGAATTAATGGTGGTATTAGTGGTGGAGGTGAAGGTGGAGGTGGAGGTGGTGGTGGCGGCGGCAATGGGGTGTTGGTGAGGTGGTGGTGAGGTGATCATGGCAGTTGTGAGTGGCAAAGGTGGTGGTAAGGTGGCAGCGGCATTGGAAGACTTTAGTTTGAAAAATGTTTTTCTCCTTTCAGAAATTAAAAAATATTTTTTGTCCAAATAAACTTGTTTTCTATGAACCACAAAAAATGTTTTTAATCATATCAAACACTAGAAAAAGCAGAAAATGTTTTTTGCCAAAGCAAACTAACCGTTAGTTTGAATTACTACTAATTGTCTTGTGTTGTTTCGATGCTGCAGAGTCTAAGCTTTATGGGGCTCATTTTAAGGAGATTGCTGCTAATGCTCCAAAAGCTACAAAAATAACATTTGACGGTTCTGATGATGAAACTTGACTCTAAAGCTGACTCACAAGTTGATTGTCTTGGGCCTGCAGCAAACATGTTTAGTGGATATTGTTTACCAAATTATGGTAAATATATATTTTTTTCCAGTGCAGATGAAATCACCCTTTTAAACTTCGTGGGTTAGTATATGCTAACATGACAAGCACAGAGGCAAAATCTTGAATATCGAGCAAGATGATTGAGGTTGTGCTCTATATTTTGTAGCGTTAAATTTTGTATTTGTTCTCTCCCTCACTCTCACACAGATTATCCGACTATGATGGTCACTAAACTTGTGCGAAACCTCATTTTCATTTTACTTTGTATTTTTGATGAAGTCCAAGAATGTGAAGTGTGTTGATAAATTATTGAGGTAAAAGATCAACAGAATGTTTCTTTTTAGTGTAATATATAAGTATTGATTATTTGAAGTTCATGTATTACTACTGGGTGATACCAGCTTGTCAGCCACGATTCATGGTACTGCTTCTGCTTACAACTTGGATAGATTGTACTATGCTAGTGTGTTCTTAATTTACCACTTGGTTTTTAATGTTCTGAAACAGTTTGTCTGCAAATTTTTTTAGTTGTACAAGTCTTGATAGTTTGAAATTATATCACACTGTGCCAGGGGTTTGTGTGAACAAACAAAATTAGCCGGGGATCCTAGGCCTCCATTTGAAACCCTAGCTGCCAAATATTGCCATTCCACCACCATTTGAAACCCTAGCTGCTGACCTCACCACCTTTTGGAACCCTAGCTGCCACCTTGAAACCTTAGATTTGGTTGAGAGAGAGTAGGGAGAAGGAGAGATAGGGTGGGTGTAAGAAGGAGAAGAGAAGTTAGGGATGGGATTATGGTTGGAATATTGGGGGATGTATTGCAATAAAATATAAAATTTTAAGTTGTTGTAAAAAGTAGAAGCTTCCCCCTCACTAGGGTTGCAAAACAAATTGTGATATTTCGAGCCTGACGTTGGTTTAGCTCATTAAAAGTTGGGCGAATTGCCTAACAGTTGTTATAATTTGAGACTTGTGTCATTTTAGTTCTTAATTTTTTAATTGTGACATATTTGACCTTGAATTTTGAATCTTATTTTAAATAATGACAATTGAAGATATCATTGCTTAATTTTAAGGGCAAAATTATCAATTTGATAAAATATAAACTAATTTGACAAAAATAAATATCAAAAAAATATTTTTGAATTTTTAAAAATTATTTCTACCTTCTAAAGATAAAATTATATAAAATTGATAAGTCTTTTAGACATTTATTTATTTATTTTTTTTCAAATTAATTTTTATTATGTATTTGGATGATGATTATGTAATGGACGGTTGTTTTTATTTTCATTAAATTAGTTTTTATTTTTTTAAAAGTCAAATATAGCGAAAACTTTGATGTAATTATTAAACCAATCCATTAAATCAAAAAAATACAAAACTAAAAACATTTCATATGTGAAATATATCGATTACACATTAAAATTCTAGCAACCACCCATTACATGATCATCATGCAAAAACATAATAAAAATTAATTTGGTAAATAAATAAATAAATGTCTAAAACATTTATCAATTTTACATAATTTTATCTTTGATGGGTAGAAATAATTTTTAAAAATTTAAAAATATTTTTTGACATTTATTTTGTCAAATTAGTGTATATTATATCGAAATAACGATTTGGCCATTGAAATTAAGTAATAGTATTTTCAATTGTCCTTATTTAGAACAAGATTCAAAATTCAAGATCAAATGTGTCATAATTGAAAAGTTAAGGACCAAAGTGACATGAATCTCAAACTATAGGGATTGTTAGAATAATTAGACCTTAAAAGTTTGTTTGATATCAATGTAACTTGTTAGGCAAACCAATCAAGGTGTAATATATTTTAGTTTTTGTTAAGTTTTAAGTTAAACTTGAACAAGTTAGTATTCAGCTCAGTATTTATATATGTACTATAAAAAAAATTAAATTACTCATGTTGGACTTGTAAAAGCTTATTTGAGTTGGTTTATGTAAATATGCATGCTTGAACATTGTTTTGAAACTTGTTAAGTTTTTAAATAAGGAATTGGATTGTCTCCAATCCTCCATCGGATTGGATCGTCTAGTCTGGTCCAGTGGGCCAGTTTTTGGCCCTATTTCGATGATCTGAACAGTTCAAATTTTAGGGTTCGTCAAATACATTATCTCTACAAAAAATTAAATCGATCGAATAATAGAAATCACATGTTCAGATCAATTTTTTATGAACTGTATATTTTCTTATCGTCTATTTTTTTTTTCCATACAAAATTGATTCAAACATGTGATTTCCATTATCCGATCGATTTGATTTTTTGTAAGGATGATACATTCGATGAACTTTAAAATGTTTCGAATAATCGAAACGGGACCCAAAAATTGACCCAATGAGTCCAACAACATCTCTTCACTCCGATGGAGGACTAGAGAGAAGCCACTTTTTAAGTTAAACAACTTATTACTTAGCTCATTTGCAACCACATTTCTCACTCGTTGTGGCAGGATTTTCTGAACCAACGGTTGGAAATGGTAGAAAAATTCTGGGTAAAACCAGAATTTTTTCTCAAGTTTAGTCTATTTTTTCTAGGTGGGCCCCGAGCGTCGATTTACTTGGGTCAAAGTGGTAACGCGTTCTATGCCGCGTTGTGATTCACGTGGTATATTTGGTTGCTCAAAATCATTACCGAGTGAATGGGAAATTGAAGCCAAAGTGTGCTCCATAGAAATGAAGTTTTGGTGGAAATTCCTTAAGGTTGTAAAATGGCTTGTCCCACATTGATTTGGTGGGAAGTTTTGAAAGGGTTTATAAGGCATGGATTTGGTACTTGAGGTGTGCCCCAAGGGGTACCCAAGTGTTTTAGAGGGAGAGGTTATGGGCAAAATAGGCTAGATCCATTGGACCCAAAAATCACCACACGCGCGCCGCTGCAGCCGTCCGTCCGATCGGGCGGGCTGGGCTTGGGCGCGGGTGCGTGGTTGGGTTGGGCCGAACAAGCCCAATACTAATCTTTTTGGGCCAAAAATATTTGAATTTAATTTTTTTTTTGGTAAAATAAAATCCAAAATTCAAATTAAACTGATTTGGATTTTCTGTACATCCAAACAGGGCCCTTCCCGTTTTCAAACAGAAATAAACTAGTTTGGAATTAGTGCACACCCAAACAGGGCCCTTCTCGTTTTTTCCTATCTGTTTGAATTATTAACAGATTCAAATCTGTTTAAATTCAAAACCAACAGGTATCATACCTGTTCAATTTAAAACCAAGAGCCACCTTTACATCTATAAATAGGACCACCCTCATTTGATGTTATTTATTCAGAAATTTCGTATTTCACCTCTGCTTATTCTATTCTTCATTTTGTTGCATTTTATTTCTGAAAGAAAGAGTGTAAACACTTAGTGTGTTCGTAAGGCAAACAATTTGCAGTGCTGCTATTGTTTGTGGTAGATCATTTCATCCTGGGAGATAGACGTCCAAATTCTGAAAGCACCGTGGAGAGGACGAATCTGTCTTAAGGACACAGTGTCAAACACTGGACTTGATCATAAAATAATTCGAACAAATTAAATCAAGTAAGTTATTTAATTTATTTTCAGTGTTGTTTTTATTTATTAAAATCAGATTTAAATTTTGTTTTTGTAACAAAATAAAATCTATTTTTATTTATTTATTTATATTTCGAGTTTGATTTTTGTAATCAAACAAATTCTCTCATTTTCTTTATTTCTTTAAATTCTAATTGTTGCTGTGTACACAATAGAATTAAATCTTTTAAATATAGTGAAGATTGTCCAACACCAACTAAACTAGGAAGTTGGTTAGGTAGTCTTCGATAAAAATTTAGGGGTTATTTAGGAAGTGTTAGATTGGTATATTTTTTGATTTTTTCTAAAAAAAATATGAAATATGAGTTATGTTTAAAGTGACGTGATAGAAAGATGACGCGACTTAAATACGATGATTGTGACACAAATAAGATAATGTGCTAAAATAACATGTGCTATTTTAGTACATGCCAAACAAAGTCTAAGTGTTGAACTAAAATAAATTTAACATGCATGAAATGAAAATTGAAATTTATTATTTTTAAAATTCATCTTTTCATTTTTATATTGGCCTCGTTTGGGAAGTGGCTATTTTAGTAGGCTATTTGGCTTTTTGACTATTTTAGTAGGCTATTTTAGTTTTTGTGTTTGGGAAGATGAGATAGATTTTATTTGAATTGTTGTATTGAAAAATGTGTTGAAATGATATTTAAATTTAAAATGACAAATTTGTCCCTAAAATTATAATTTTTAAAATTGATATAAAGGGGCAAAATGGTAATTTAGCCGTTGATGTAACATTTTGGGGCTGTGACAGTGTAGGCACAGCTTACACTGTCCGGGCAGCAGCCTATATTTTTTTTTTTTTGAAAACCTATGAACAGTGTTGCTTTTGGGTTTTTTTCTCAAATGAGGCTATAATAGCCTCATTTTCAGCTTCCCAAACAGCGCCATTGTGGTGATTGATGTGGGGGTTGAGGGATAGTGGTTTGTTGTGATGATGTAGTGGCGTATTGGAGGTAAAAGAGTGATGGTGGTGGTAGTCAATGTTTTAAAAATAGAATCGGTGAGCAAATCGGAAAAGGGGTCGGATGGACAGGTCACCGGTTCAACTGTCAGGTTGAATCGGAATCGAACCGTGACATCATAAATATATTCAATTATATTTAAATAAAAATATAAGTAATAAAATTATATATTAAAAATATTAAATTATCTTGAATATTTCTCCTAATATATTTTTTACTAAAAAATATAATAATATATTTTAAAATATTATTAATTTTAATTTTGGAAGAGGAAATTAAATATTCAATATTCTCTCCACATGAATTTAATTCAAATAATTTGATTAAAATAAGAGTAAAAATTTTGGAGGGATATCAAAATTTCATGCCTCCCTCCAATAAATTTGATTGAATCCCACATGAATTTCTTGAGGTTTTTTGGAAGAATTTTTTTTCTTGGAAAATGCTCCGTAGCTCGAGAAAGTGAGGCTCGAATGGCGCGAATGGTACGGAAAATATTATCTTACCGGTAAGAGAATAAAAAAACATCCTAAAACGACGTCGTTTTGGGATTTCGAGCCACTCGAGCCACGAAAAATTCGAGCTACGAATCGGAACCGTTTTTTCTTATAAGTAGGTAGAAGCTTTCACAATAATTTCATGCTCTCAATGGGATTCCTCACAAGAAGTGACCCTTGAAAGAGAGTTTCCAATCAAAATTTTCTTATATATATATATATATATATAATATGAAAGAAAAGAAAGAATAAAAAAAGTTAAAAAATATCAAAAAAAAATTCAAAATTTTAAATTTCATTGACTTGACCAATCGTTCCCGGGTCAACCTGTTCAGCGGTTCAACTGCCAGTTTTTTTGGTTCTCTCTAAATAAGCTGATTTTTTACTTAGAATGGGTTAAAAGGTATATCTAGACTAGAATCTAGACCGGTCGACGGTTAAACCAATCGATCTGATCTGATTTTTAAAACCATTGTGGTAGTTGTAGTGACTATAATAATGGTGGCGACCATAGATGGTGATGGAAATGTGAAGTTGTGATAGTGTTGGTCAAGAGGTGAAAATAGTGGCAACAGGTAGGTAATAGTTACGGATGTGGTGTTGGCAGGGGCGGGAGTGTAGTACAGTATTTGCAGTGGTGAAGTCGGAACAGTCTTCATCCATGTTTATACATAAATAATTATAAATTTAATTCAATATTAAAATTTCTTGTTACTTAATATTTTGATAATTTTTAAAAGAAAGTATCATTTTGCTCTTAAATTATCACTTAAAAATTAATTCAACCTTTGTTTTTTTTAATAAAATCAACTTTATACTTAAATTATTTAATTTTTGAATTAATTTTACCTTGTCATTAGCTATCGTTTATAATTAAATAGAAGTTATTGACGTGATGCTGAAATTTCATTTTACTTCAAGATAAATTGAAATTTCAAATGAAGTTTGGGTTCCACATCAACTTTTTTGTTCATAGACGACAATTGATGATAAAGGTATAATCGATGCAAATTTGAATATAAAATTGATATTATAAAAAAAACAGAAATTGAATTAATTTTTAAATAATAATTTAAAGGATGAAATGATATTTTTTTTAGTAATAGTATATCCAATTGTGTGTGGATGAAATCTACGTGATTTTGTTATATATATATTTTTTTATTTGTCTTTTTTCATTTTGATAGACATTTACTGACATTGAAAATTCTACTTAAACAAAAAAGTTTTATAATTATTTTTTTATATTAGCTGATGTAATATGTAATAATAAAATTAAAAATGAGAAGCGTTATTAGTTGAGAAAGAAAATTTTATATAATATATTAATTCATATAATATTTTATTTAATCATATCTATTTCATAATATCGTAGTTTCATGTCATCGGTTGAGTAAGAAAAGTTTATATAATATATTAATTTATATAATATTTCACTTAATCATATCTAATTCATAATATAATAGTTTCAGGTCGTTGATTGAGTAAGAAATATAATGATCGTTGAGTAAGAAATATAATATTTCATTTACGAATCTCAAAAGAAGAAGGAATAATAAAGAATCATTCAACCCAAGTCAGCCTAACACTCGTTGGCCTACAATAAAATGTTATTAAGAGACTTTTAATGTATAAATATAAATTCAAATAATATTTTTTATTTTATTTTATTTTCTTATAAAATTTTTGTAAGTGTTATAAAACAAAAAGAAATTAAAATTGCTATAAGTTATCCAGTAATTAGAGCATACACATTTAAAATGAAGTCTATGCTAAGGAGAAAAAAAAATTTGAAAACTAAACCTCAACCTATTTTAAATTGGTGGAATTTTTTTTAAATATTAAAATGAGTCTGTTTTATAATTATAGATGAGATATTTTCAAAATAGGTAGAGTTCTATTTTTTTTTTTTATTTAATAAAGTGAACATTTTAAAGTAGAATAGGTACTTTTCATTTGTAAACTAAATCGACAGAAGCATTTTCTAAATCTGTGGATATTATGCTTGTGAGTAGATAATTTATTTTTTGATTGTGTGGAGGCCTTTTTCAAAGTGAGCAATATTATATCTATTTAAACTCTCATTAACAATTTTATTAAAAATATACATGTCTAAATATTATTAGATGTTTAAATATCATTACTTTTTTAACAATTAATCACATTAGGCCTTTTGTATTTTTAGTAAGATTGTTAAAATGTGTAGAATTATTCTTTTAAAATAGGCATTCTAAAAAATAAAAATGATCTTATTATCGAGTGTTTAATACATTCGTTAAAAAGATTTAAAAAAAAGACTACTATATATCACCTTATTTTGTCATCATTATATCACTGGATATATGGCAAGATATTATTATTTTTTATTAATTCCTTATGAAAAATTTAAAAAATTCGAAGATATTGATTTGTGATTATATTTCAATTTTAAATAATGAATGACAATCCCAATTAAACAATGAAAGATACACCGACACAACAATTTAACGTGAAAAAATCACAATTGGAGCGCCTCCAATTATGATAAAAAAATCACGGGCCAAATCCACAAAACAATCCATTAAGAAGACAAAGGAATTACACAAGTGTACTCTACTTAGCAAATCCACACCCGAATTGAACCGACCCCAATGTGTTTCTTCCACCACTGTCTTCACCTCGGAATTGTCTTGTCTAACGTTGAATTCATAACATTAATGTTGAATTCACGACAATGAGCCACTCTGGAATCCACAAAAGCTTCAAGCCCAAGTTCCTTGAAATCCACTGAAGAGCAACTCTCTCTTTTGTAAACGAAACAATAATAACAACCTTTGATGTTGGACAATCTAAAGGTCGTTGATCAATCGATCACCTTCTATACACCAAGGAAACTCATATAAACTAGCTTCTAATATAAAGCATTTTGTTTTTTCTTCCTTTCTGAAAATTTGGAAGGCTCAAAACCTAAAAACAACGAACAGGGAAAACACACTTTATAGAAAACAGGATCGCGTAGACCGCTTGAGCGCATATTTCACCGCTTGAGCGGTGTGACTAAAGACGATGCAAAACAAATAGGCTAACCGCTTGAGTGTAACTTTCACAGAAGTTTAGGCGCTCTGGAAAAATACTGGATGATCATTTTCTTCGTTTGAGCACATAAATGACCGCTTGACTGCATTTTTTCTTTTTGCTTCATGGGCGCTGCCTCACGACCCCGCTGTAGGGTTGCCTTGAACCCTCCATAGGACACTACCCCCTAGACCCTTGTGAACTGATCGAGCAGTTTGATCTCCGTACTTAGTCATCAAAGTGCCAAACATGAAATGATTAATTCGGGTTGGATTCACATCTAAATACTCATAGCCTCACTGAAATAAAAGATCGAATAAAATTACAACTGAAAAGAGTTTTGTCAAACGGAATTACTAGTTACAAAAACCTAATACCTTAATAATTATATTTTTAAATAAAAAAATCAATTATAAATGTTTATACAAGTGGTGATACGATCTAATAAAAAAAATCATATAGCGTATCATCTTTCTCAATTTAAAATAACTATAAATTTTTTATGACAAATACTTGTTAAGAAAATAGACAACCATTTCAAAAGAGTTAATAAATGAATGGGAAAAATTATGCAAATAGTCCCTATAATTTACACGATGTGTCAATTTGATCCCTATAGTTTTAATTTGCTCAATTTTGCTCCTTAATTTAACGGATTGTATCATTTTAGTCTAATAAATAATGGTTGTTAAGTTAATTTAACGGAAAGTAAAACAATGTATCAATTTGGTCCTTGTATTTTTCACAATGTGTCAATTTAATCCCTTTCAAAATCGAGAAAATTGAAACTACAGGGACCAAATTGACACATCATGTAAAGTACATGGACCAAATTGACACATTGTTTGACCTTCCGTTAAATTAACTTAACAACCGTTATTTATTGGACTAAAATGACATAATCCGTTAAATTAAGGGAAAAAATCGAGCAAATTGAAACTATAGGGACCAAATTGACACATCATGTAAACTACATGGACTATTTGCATAATTTACCCTAAATGAATTTAGAGCACTCTTTACTAAAATTATCTTTTTGACTTTTCAAGGGGGGTTTGTGGAATTTTGAGAACATGGGGTCTTTTATTAGGGCTGGGTATAGGGTTATTCGATCCGTCCAACCTGTCCAACCCGAACCAAACCACATGCGAATGGGCGGTTTCACATATACAATGTAGGCGGATGCGGTTTGAAATATGGCATAATTGCGGGTTTTACCTGCACCCGTAAGAATCCGCCCGTACTTAAATTTTTTTTTATTATTATTTTTTATTTTTTAAAACCTGGACCGTTGATTAGGATAGATATTTTTGCCCAACAAAACCCTAATCTCTCAAAAGTTTTTAATTTATTTAATGGGTTTGAATTGAATGGCGTCTGACAAAAAATTGTTATTATTTTATTATTACATTTAGGATGAATTGTAAAAGTTAATAAAGGATTACTTACATTTTGGAATTACTTTTATTGAAGTTTAATAGCAGTTGTTCTATGTGTACCAAAATATATACAGTTGAAAATATGAACAAATTGAAGATTCATAACAAATTGAAAATATATACAGTTGTTGTGTGTGGTTCTGATAACTTGGATGAATTTAGTTGCTTATCGTTTATTCTTTTTTTTTTTGTTTAAATTTTTTTTGAACCATGCTTATTGTTTAAAGGAAAAAATCCAATCCGCAAACTGTCTGCAACTACCCGCATATCCACGAACCCTACCCGCATAAATCGCAACTCGCATTGCGGGCGGTTGCAGGTTGAATTTTCCCCAAACCGCAAACATGCGGGCGAGTCCAAACCGTTCAAAATCGAATTGCGACCACCCCTATCTTTTATCAAGTCGGGGCTAAAGCACAAGTTTCACTCACTTTGGCTTTAAGTAGAGAAGTTATTGGTTGGTTCTGGAATATCGTCACGTGATACTTTAACGATATTGTAATATTGATAGAAGTGGTGGAATTCACAATTTTATATTAAGTGCGATTGGTAAAGGATGCCGCCACATGATACTCCAAGAACACCAAATAATTTTTACTGACTTTAACACAAGAAGAATAAAATCTCCTTTGACAATATCACTTTTTAGCCTAAAAGTTAAAAAGTTACTACAAAAAATCAATGTAACGCCCTCAAAATAACAACATTAAACCCATCAGATAAGACATGCATTAACATATAAACTAACCACATTCTTTTATTCATTAGAGTTCCATTACATAAGTATTACATGTTAACATCAAAACAAAATGCCCTACGGGCTTACAGCTTTCCAAGTTATCACTTGGTTACAACAAAAGAGTACTAACTCGTTTACACATTAAGCCCTAGGCTTGAAGTTACATGTAATACATCAAAAGTTAAGCGACAAAAGTATGTCCGCCACTAGCCTCCCAGCTATGTCCTTGGAGGTGGCATGCAACCTGCACCTGAAAATGATATTCCCATATAGGGTGAGCCACAGCCCAGTAGAAATACACTAAACCAACCATGAACAATGCCTAAAATATTAGCAATTGATAGATGGCCAACACTGATACAATCACATAAATCACATATTTATGTCATACGACTTATGAGTCCAAGTTTCCTTTCATTTTTCCCTTTTTCAACGGATAGGCATATAAGCACTAACCACATTCTCGACAGATATGTATAACAACAATATCCACATTCCCAGATAAGCAAATAAGCTATATCCACATTCTACAACAGATATGTATAACTACAATATCCACAGATAAGCATATGAGCTATATCCACACATCACAAAGATAAGCATATGAGCTCTATCTTCACTTCTCTAGACAAGCATATGAGCTGTATCTACGGAGTTCATCCCCTATCTTCTCCCATCACTATCCGGTTTAGAGGTACATCCCCTATCTTCCCCTAAACCGCGGAGTACATCCCCTTTCTCCTCCTCTACACATAACGTATACAAACACAATGGTTCTATATACAATCACCCGATACATACAGTTAATGTATTCTATCAACTGTCAAGTTCCATGACATACTTCATTGATTAGTTTCAGTTTGCCTAATCATCATGCATTGTCTACAACAATCACGACTATCCTCCACCGATAGCCCAAAGCAGTTATTTCTAAACAGAAAATAAATGCACAATGGATATTCAATCAACATTACATTTCCTCATTCTTCTCAATTAATTATCCCAATTAATTAAGCAATGTAATTAGGTCATTATCCATAATTACCATTTTAACCCTTAGGTCCCATTTTCATCAATGATTTAACATTCATTCAATTTCTCTATGCCAAACATGCATCCAGGTTTATTATGAATAAAACCCCAACTTTTGTAAAATTACGCAAAAGCCCCAAACTTTCACAAATTTACCAAACCACGCCCAACATCTCAAAATACCAAAATTTAAAGACAAAATCCATAGAGAGGAGTAGGATATCCCTACCTCAAATTCGGAGTTCCAAGGGAGAAGACGACAAAACCCAACGTGCTCCAAAACCCGAGATTTTCAGATTAAAATGAAGCCCTCGACGATCAACAACTTTTTTGTAAAGGCCAAAGGTGAGCAAATCACTCCTACTAGATCAAAACCTAGAGAGAAGGTAGAGTCTAGAGTGAGAGGCTCAACAATGGTGATTTTGGAAAAGTAAGAGAGAGAAGAGAAAGTAAAAAGTGATTTGAAAAGTCACAATTTCGGGACTTAAACCCAGTCGCCCGCTCGAGCGTAAAACACCCCGCTCGAGCGTCACTCACAGACTCCCGCTCGAGCGTCCAAACTTCCGCTCGAGCGCCGGATGCACTCTCCCAGCATTTTTACAGAACCAGGCCTCCGCTCGAGCTTCCAACTCTACGCTCGAGCGGCACTCAGACAACCCCGCTCGAGCGGCCAAACCCACGCTCGAGCGTACAACACTGCACAAGAAATACTGGATGGGTGTATTCCCCGCTCGAGCGCCAACACCCCCGCTCGAGCGGACAGGCCAAAAATCTGGGCAACTAGTTTTGGTTTCTAAACTCAACCAACCTGTAACAAACCTGCCCAACACATCCCATAACTCAAAATACAAAGAAAAAGGAATGTAAACACGATAATAACCAACTACCAACATCCACGGACACATGTCCGGATCACTGTACAACAAGGGTAAACCCGGGATCGCTATAATCAAAAAACCAATAACCTAAACCAAAAAGTCAAAAATTCTATTTTCGTTCTACTTTTTGCACATCTTTTCGTAAAAACTAAAAAGTCATTCTAAACATACTAATTTTTTTATCTTATATTTTAGTTAAAAAGTTAAAAATTACTAAAATAATTTGTTCCCAAACGAGGTCTAATATGACAAATTACTAAAATAACCTATTTATCATGAGAGTATGGCCCTAAGCAAATCCAACGAAAAAACTCGAAAAAAATTAATAATGAAACAATTAATATATTAATATTAAAACAAACAAAGTCTTAAACAACAAGCGTCACCACTTGAAGCATTCACATTTGAAACAAAGACTTATAAGGCATCCTACAATAACTTCCACCAAAAAAAATAAAAATTGTATCGCGCAAACAAAGACTAAGGACTATCAATAATTCAATATCAAAATCATCACAGTATGGTGGTTGGTTACTTCCTGAAAAAAGTCATGAGTTTATATTCGGATTCAAATTTATGACATGAGTTCTTTTATTTTATCGTTAGATTTTATTTCATATTCTGATACTGATTTATATTTTTTTTTAAATAATATTTATTTAACATGTTTTCTTTATTTGTTAGGACATTTGTTAGTTAAATATCATTTTTCTTCATAAAGCCAATATTTGTATTTTTCCAGAGACTTTGCTTTTGGATATGGAGACTTTTTATTATTTGTGAATTTATTAGATTTCTTTCTAATATATCTACTCCAAGATTTTGATTTTTCTTTATAAGGATTAAATTTTATTTTTTGAAAATTTTTCTATTTTTTTTTATAAATTTCTTCTTTTTAACCAATGGTTTGAATTTTTTGTCACAACCATAACTTCTTACCATATCTTTGATTTTTGAATAGCAGCTATAATCTATATATGCATTTTTTTTTATATCTTTTATAACTTGTCGTTCTACACGATATTTCTTTATAACTTCTCATACAAAAACTATTCCTCTACCTTAAGAATCACATATTTGATTCTTTTCTAATAGCCTTTCAAATTCTTTGAGATAGTTCATCCTATGGTTTAAGAAGTTTGGCTATAAATTATTTTTGCCAATGAATAGTACCTTTTAGGTGTCGTTTATAGAACCATTTTTTATATTCACAAGCATAATTTTCAAAATAGCTATTCGTATCTTAATTAGATTTGTAAATGTTATTTTTTGTTCAATTCCCAATTGGTTAAGAGTTGTTCCACAAAATTCTCGTTTAAGGTTATCTACCATAAACATGATACTCTCTTCAGGAATAGTTAGAGCTAACCATTGAGCTCTTATGTTATTATTATCTGATAATAGAGTATCCCAAAATTTTACAGCTTAACCCCTTAGAGTAGCTTTTACAAAAAAACATTTAGGCCACTGGCATCTATAGCTTATCCCGCTACAACAATTCTTATTGCTTGATCCCAATTATCTATAACCTCTTCTATGTTAGTTATACAGTCGAGATCAAAATATATTTTATATTTAGTAACAAGCTCATTTTTTGTAGTTTTAAAATAAAGTCATATTTTATATCAGTTTTTAATGGTTCTCTTTTTCCAAACTCTTTATTTCCTTCTTAAAAGATTTTTCTTCATTGTCTCCAAAGATATTCATAAAATCAGAATTTTCCCAAAAATTGAAATTTCCAAATGATTTGTTTATTTCAGATATTTCAGCGTTTCTTTTTGATTGATAGCGTTGTTATTTTAACTCCGTTGGATCAATAGAATCGTTTATTGATTTTTTAAGCAATTTTTCTCCTTCATAATTATCCATCTATAGATTCAAATTTTTTTTGCAGATTTTTTGAGGATATTCCTTCTATAGAATTTTTTGGTGTGGATGTACTACTACCGTCTTGATCTTTTTCATCTTTTGTCGTTTTCGCAGTTTGTCCAGTAACCATAAAAGAAATTCCAAATGTTTTAATAAAACTTTCTTTTTGATTTTTAAGAGAAATTTTTTTATTTTATTTCTCTTAACTCTTTAGAAATTTTAATAATCATGATATTTTGATTTCTGCAAATATTAAGAGTTTCATTACTCACATTCATTAGACTATGGGGAATTTGTTAAAAACGCCATTATAATAAAACTTTGACGCATTAAAAACAAGTATAAAAAGTTTCTTTGAAAAGTTTAATACATATCATTATTATCAAAATATATTTAATGAGTAATTTAATATTTGAAACTTTAAAATAATATAACTTTTGATCTGAATGTCCGGTTTTAATAAAATTAGTATTTTTAAAATCTTTTTATCAAGATCTATCAAATAAGATCCATATTAATTATGAAATTCTTAAAAAAAAAAATTACCATCAAAATTGACCTAAACAGTAATATGTTACCTTAGTTCACAGTAACATTTTACAATTACAAAAAAAACAGAATACATATTTACTTTTGATTTTTGGAGTGAGTTCTCAAGATTGAATTTTTTTTTTCGATTTTATTGAGATTATCCACAATGCTTAGATCTCTTGACGAAGTGACTATCATCAAGTTGAACTCATATATCACAATTTCTCTCACATATTTGCTGAACTTCTCATTTAAATTTTTATTGGTTCAGATTTTAAATGAAGAATAACAAGCTTTAATCTAGACAAAACGATTTCCATCTCAATATACTTGATTTTTGTTCTCTCACTTTTATTTTTTATTTTTTTTTATTCACCGCTAATGAAGCTCAAGACACAGATACATACACTCATACTCATATATATATATATATATACATATATATATATATATTGTGTGAATGATTTTCTGATCACACTGCCCGTTTAGTAATCAGTTAGAGAGCACCGGCATAATAGATGGCTTCAACTAACCTGTAACAGAAAGAAAAGGCTCCGGCGGTGGCTTTTCCACCCGGGGCACTCCGATGATCAAGTCAGTATATCTCTCAAAGATAATCAAGTGCTAAACTCACTACTCAAAGCATAAATTGCGTACCTTAGACCCACGGGAGTGCCTCTCTTTTATAGTTTACTTAATCCTAGTCCCACTAGAAGCCTCACTTCTATGGACTCTAATTCAGTACTTACTTTGGACTCCTCAAGAGATAAAGATAAATTCTCTAAGAGCTTTATCCTTATCTTGGCTAAATCTCCTCTTTATTCTAGGACTCTTGTCTCTTATCTTTTATCCTCTTATCTCAGATTCCGATATCTTCGGGGATAACCTCGGCCTTGCCGAGATCACCTCAGTGTCATGACCAGGACACGTGGCACCTCGGCTGACACGTCGGCGTCACCTTGCCACGTGTTGGTACTCAGAAAATATATCTCCACAACTACCCCCTAGGTTCTATTATCTCGGCATTCTGAAGTGATGGAACCTATATCATTCTGTTTTTCCAGTACGTCGGTTTTCAGTATCGCAGCCGAGATCATTATTTTGGCCGATATCCTTTTATTGAAGAACAAGAACTTCAAGAGTCCTTCCACGCGTATGAGCTATCATACACCATAATTCAACCGTTTTTAACCACGCATTTCTTTCTTACTGGTTCGTACCTGTGACGCGCCCGTAAGCCGTCTCTTTTTCGCGTGCGCCGTCTGACGTATACGTTCTTCTAGGCGTATTGATTATTTTTTTGCCGCCATTTTCATTTTTGACAAAAACCTTTCCCCCTTTCTTCATTTTTTCATTTTTGCATCTGATTTCTCTTGCTTTTTCTCTCTCTAAACTCTTTCTTTCGAATCCGCCACTGCTCAAGCTCCAAGCTCTGCAGTTGTCTTCATTCGTCTTTCTGGTGAAGCTTTCGCCACTCTGTTACTCCTGCAACCATCGTCGGACTTCGGTAATCTTCATATCGGCTTCACTCTTTTCTGGTAAGCTACTGTTCCTTTCGTTTTCAATTCTGTTGATATTCTTCATTACTTGTTGCCTTTACTGCATCTGTTGAAACTTTTAATTTGCGATTCATACACCTGAATGTGTCCTTCCCATGATTTTGCCTTTGCCCATATCTTGAACACACGCATTGTTTCACTACTTCCCTATATCTTTGTCACTAATCTTGGCCATGTATTTCTTGTATTCTTTATGCTCTTGATAAACCATCTTTGTTCTTGATTCTGAAATTCCACTCTTACTTTCTGTTTTTTGTGTCTTTTCCAGATCTGTGCCTCTGATCTTCATCTCCATAGTTTTAGGTTTGGGATTTGTTTGTAGAACGCACGATTTAGGGCAAAACTGAAACATTCCTTACAAATTTCTGTACCAGCCCAAACCTAGGTTTTTGCCAAGGTCCCATCAATAAGAAATATCTTCTTTTTGAATTCCAACCCTTCTAATTTAGGCCGATATCATGGATATGTGGAGACATAGAGTAGATACCCCGACCAAACTTGAGTACTTTAGGCAAGAGTTCTCCATCCCTGCCGATGTCCATCTGAGGCTGGCTGGGGATGATGACTCCATCATGCCTACAGAAAACTCCACGCCCTTTCCCATTGTAGCTTTTACTGAGTGCGGACTTCGGCTCCCACTCAACATCATTTTTCGCGAGATTCTTCACTATTATAAGTTAAACCCCATGCAACTGGCAATCAATTCCTATCGAGTGATCTTTGGTGTCATAGCCTTAGCTAAATAGGAAAATGCTAGGATCACCCTAGCCGATATCCAGTATTGCTATACCATGTGTGCCCTTAATTTGAAAGAAAAAGGCTACATTTATTACCTTAAGCCGAGGTCTACAGAATTCAAAATCGTAGCCGACCTCCCAGACTCCAACAAAGGGGCTGGAGATGACTATCTCATTACCTCAGGAAATTGAGAGTTTGCTCCAGACGAGGACATCCATCTCTACCCTCTTCCCCGATCAGTTTTAGAGGGCAAGGGTAAGAGCCCAGTATTCATCTTTGCCTGTTTTCTTTCGAAGTCTTAAATACTTTGTCTGTTTCTGACGTCTGTTCTTCTTGCTGCTGTTCGTCAGCCACCAAAAAATTTTCGGCAATCCTTTGTCCCCAGCAAGGACTTGAAGAAACTTCTGGACTTGTCAGTCCATAAAAGGAAAGTGCCTGTGCTTCTCAATGTTATTCCATCATACAAGTCAACTTTGCCCGACGTTCCCAAAAGGAAGAAGAAAAGCCTTTCTCCACCCTCTGCTACGACTCCATTGACTGTATCCACATCACGAACAGATTAAGGATCAACATCTAATCCAGCTGATCAACCATCAACCTCGGCTCCATACTTGGTCCTGATATCAGAACGAAAACGTCGGCGACGACTTGTCCTTACTGTCGAGATGGGCCGCCCAAAACCAGTTGCAAAAGATCTTCTGGCCAGCATGCCATCATCTGTTGATGATCAACCTGCACAAACCCTTCCTCCACCGAAGCCAAAAAGAATAAAAAAGGCTCAACTAAAGGCCAAGGTAGCTCAGGTTGAGTCTGAAGACACTCTGCCTATTTCAAAGTTGGCTGAGAGTGATAAATCTCAGCCTTCCGCTGGGAAGAGGCGCTCTGAGTCTCAACCACTAGAATCCCAACAACCAAAAAAGCCGAGGTCTTCTTCTGCAACAACTTCGGGATCAAAAAAGCCCGATGCCCCCTAGGCCCCCACAATTACTTTGGAAGACAAGCCTGTCATGGCAAGTGATAGTGCCGATGATATAAACGTCGGCGTCACACTCAGTACCGCTCTGCTTCTTCCAGGCGATCTGGAGCGAAACGCCCAGTATAGTGAGTATGAGAACTATGCTCTAATGCTTCAGCACTCCGTACAGGTAAATGTCTTCCTTTTGGTAATTTTCTTCTTTCTTTCTCTTTATTTCATACTTTGAATATTCTCTAATACCTCTGTTTTCTTTCAGGCCATTCAGCATACCCACTCTTTCTCAATGCAGTCTTTTGAGAATCGGGAGAGGCTTGTCGAGATGAAGAGGGAGTTTTTTTCCCTCCAAAAGACTAACAAAGGCTTACAATCAAAGATGAAAAAATTGGAGGACCAAGCCGAGGCTGCAATCAAAGCTCAGAACAATACTGAAGAGAATGCTGAGGCTGCTGAGGCTATCAGAAAAGTGGCTGAATCTCAAAAGAGAGAAGCCGAAGAAAGAATGGCCCAGGCCGAAAAGGAGCTTCAGGAGGCCCTGGCCACTAAGGATGCCGAAATAAATGAAGCTGATGAAAAGGCGTATACTCAAGGCATGGCCAACGTTACTGAGGCCTATGAACTTCAAGTGAAGCAGGCATGCAACAAGGGTTTCACCCTTGGTTGGATGTCTCTTCTGAAAAAACTCAATGTTCTTGAGGACTCACCATTGAGGAAAGCCGATGCCATCCCTTTTCCATTCCCTCCAGCTCAATCTTCAAGTCAAGACATCGGCGAATCTAAGTCTAAAGATGGTAATGAGGAAGAGGACGATGCCTTGGTGAGAAAAGGGAAGAAAGAGGCTACTGCGTCCAAGTCTCTTCCTTCAACTGAGCAAGTCCTGGACTTGACTCAAGATGAAGAGGGCGATGGAGTTGTTAAGGAAACTACCCCGGAGCAGGCATCCTCCGATGTTCCTGTAGCCGAAAAAAGCATTGATGAAACCCTTGCCGAGATTGATGCCGAGATCGCGGAGGAGAAGGCGGCCGAGGTGGCTCTTTCAGATCCTTCCAAGGTCTAAACCCAAGTTGCTGTTGATGCTGATGAAGCTTAATTTTCATGTTTTTCCTGTCTTGTCTTTTGTACTGTTTTGTTTCCTTAGACAATGTAAGCTTTTTCATATGGCCGATGTGCCCCTGTTTCAACTGAATGCTTAACATAGCTTTCCTTCAGTGAATGCTTGTATCTTTGTCTTCTTCTAACTGCTCTTGCATGATTATATACTTAGAATATTTTGCATGTCTTATGTACTCTTCCTTCTTTGTGCAATCTTCTCGGGGTGACACATCTCGGTTATGCCACCTGACGATTTACTTCAGCAAGTACTTGTCCTTGTAAATTACTACAAATTTCAACAAGCGTTAAGCATTTTTGTCTTCTCTCTGCCCCCAATGTGAACCTGAGTTCCACTTGGGTTCTCATTATTCAGAAATAACATTATGCATTTTTTATCAATTCATAAGTCTTTGAAGAACTTTGCTAAAATTTTATTGATGACGTCGGTAAAAAATAACAAGGAACATCTAATGATAGAAAAATTTCAAATTACAAGTGTTCTAGGGTCTTGGCAATGCTTTGCCCTCATTATCTTCAAGCCGATATGCTCCATTGCCCAATACTGAAGTGATTCTGTAGGGTCCTTCCCAGTTTGGGCCAAGCTCGCCCTCTCTGGGGTCCTTCTTGTTGCCAACAACTTTTCTCAGGATTAGGTCGCCGACCTGAAAATCTCTTGGATTGACCTTCTTATTGTAAGCTCTAGCAAGCTGCTGCTGGTACGCTGCGAGCTGAATTGCAGCTTTCTCCCTTCTTTCTTCTAAGACGTCCAGATCTCGAGCTAGAAGTATGTCATTAGTCCCATTCTCTACTCCCTGGGTTCTGATCCCTGGGATGCCGATCTCCAGTGGGATGACTGCTTCTGTGCCGTAGGCCATGGCAAAAGGGGTTTCCCCTGTTGATCTTCTCGGCGTAGTCTGATATGCCTAGAGTACATTGGGCAACTCGTCTACCCACTTACCTTTTGCTGCCTGCAATCTCTTCTTTATCCCATCCAAAATTACTTTGTTGGATGCTTCTGCTTACCCATTGCTTTGAGGAAAACTTGGTTTTGAAAAGTAATTCTTTATCTTGAATTTCGCACAGAAGTTCTTGATGAGTTTGCTGTCAAACTGCGTTCCGTTGTCGGCAACTATTGCTCTTGGAATGCCAAATCTGGTCATGATGTTTCTCTATATGAAGTTCTTGACGTCCACATCTCGGATTTTGGCAAGAGGTTCTGTTTCTATCCACTTCGTGAAGTAATCTGTTGCTACCAGCAAGTACTTCCTTTGCCCAGTTGCTTGGGGCAACTGCCCAATGAGATCCATGCCCCATTGGGCAAATGGCCATGGACTGGATACAGGGTTCAAGTCAGCAGCTGGCTGGTGTATCAAAGGTGCGAACCTTTGGCATTGTTCACACTTCTTCACATAGGCTTTTGCATTTTTTTGCATGTAGGGCCACCAATACCCCTGGGTAATGGCCCTGTGAGCTAGTGATCTGCCCCCAGCGTGGCTTCCAGAAATCTCTTCATGAATTTTATATAGAAAATCTTCAACCTACAAAGGGTGTACGCACCTTAAAAGGGGTCCAGTGAAGGACCTTCTGTAGAGATGTCCGTCTGCTGTCAGATTGAATCTTGCCGACTTCAATCTGACCTTGTGTGCTTCCTTATGGTCTTCTGGGAGCTTTCCCTCTTTTAGGAATGCAACAATTGCATCCATTCAGCTTGGTCCCAAGTCCACACACATTGCTTCTTGTTCTGTGATCGGTTGTTCTATGCTCGGGTTTGACAGATAGTCAATCATTATTGTCCTTGTTTTTCCAGTTTGTATTGAACTTGCCAAGTTGGCCAATGCGTCGGCGTGGTTGTTATCATCCTGACTGACTTGAAGAAGTCGGCAGTTGCGAAACAAGGCTGCTAGCTTGATGACTTCCTTTGCGTATGCCGACATCCTCTCGTCTCGGGTTGCGAACTCTCCTGTTGTCTGATTCACTATAAGTTGTGAATCGCAAAAAATTATTACCTCATCTGCCTCTGCTGCCACTGCCTGCTTTAGTCCTGCAATCAATGCTTCGTATTCTGTCTCATTGTTCGAAGCCTTGAACCCTAATCGAATATACTGTTCCAATATTTCCCCATCAGGAGATATTAATACTATTCCTGCCCCCGCTCCTTGCCGGTTTGAGCTCTCATCGACAAACAGGCAAAAGGAGTTGCCGATGTAAATGCTGCAGGGTCTGAGTTTTTCCTTTCCTTGTTCTTTTACCTTTGGCTGGGCTTCTCCTTGTTTGCTTGGACATCGTTCATCTTGGCTCAACGGAGCCCGATGTTCGATGGATTCTGGCGTGAATTCGGCCACGAAGTCGGCCAAAACTTGTCCCTTAATTGTTGTTCTCGGCCTGAACTCCAGGTCATACTGGCCCAAGGCCACTGCCCATCTTGCTATTCTTCCAGTTAAGTCTCCTTGTTGTAACAAGGACTTCAGTGGGTGCTCTGTTAGCACTATAATCTTGTGTGCTTGAAAGTAATGATTCAGCTTCTTTGAAGCCATTATTAAGGCCAGCATTAATTTTTCTAGTGGTAGGTACCTTGTTTCTGCATCGGCCAAGGTTTTGCTTACATAATAAATAGCCTTTTGCTCTCTTTTTCCTTCTCGGATTAGTACTGCACTTACTGCGTGTTCTGAAACTGCTAAATACAAAAACAGTTCTTCCCCAGGTTTAGGTGTTGAGAGGACTGGAGCCCTGGTCAGATATTTCTTTAGGTTGGACAAAGCGACCTCACATTCCTCAGTCCATAGGAAGTCCGTGGGCTTCTTCACCAGGTTGAAGAAGGGTTTAAATTTGTCTAAGCTTCTGCTGATGAACCTGTTTAGGGCTGCGGCCCTTCCAGTTAGCATCTGCACCTGTTTTGCCGATGTCGGGCTCTTCAACTCTAAGATGGCCTTGATTTGATCTAGGCTGGCCACAATGCCCTTTTTTGTTACCAGGTACCCCAGAAACTTACCTGATCCAACTCCAAACGCGCACTTCGATGCGTTGAGTCGGAGCCGGTATGTTTTGAGTATATCAAAGACCTCTTTTAGGTCGTCAAGATGACCCTTTGGTTCCTTGGTCTTCACGACCATGTCATCGATGTAGACTTCTACTGTTCGGCCAATCAGGTGTTTGAACATTTTGGTTACCAGCCTTTGGTAAGTTGCTCCTGCGTTTTTTAACCCGAAAGGCATTACCTTGTAATAGTACAAGCCTTTTGGGGTGATGAATGCGGTTTTTTCTTCGTCTGGGGGGTACATGGCGATCTGGTGGTACCCCATGTAAGTGTCTAGAAAACTCATTCCTCCATGCCCTGAAGTGGCATCTACTAGCTGGTCAATTTTGGGCAAGGGAAAGCTGTCTTTGGGACAGGCTTTATTGAGGCTGGTAAAGTCTACGCAGACCCTCCATTTTCCATTCTTCTTCTTTACCGCCACTGTATTGGATAGCCATGTTGGGTAGTGTACTTCTCTAATGGCCCTGGCCTTTAGAAGTCTGTCTACTTCTTCTTCTATTGCTTCGACGTGTATCAACGTCGGTCTTCTGGCTCGCTGAATTACAGGTTTTGCCGACCTGTCAACATTCAGTTTGTGGCAAGTGACCTCGGGGTCAATGCCAGGCATTTCGTAAGGTGTCCAAGCGAACACCTCAATATTTTCTCTTAAAAAAGTCTCCAACTCTTTTTCCTCTTCTTCGGCTAAGCCCGAGCCGAGAAGAAAGAAGCGTTCTTCATCCCCATCCTGGACGAGGATTTTCTTTAGCGCCTCTTCGCTCTTCTTGGCTGGTTCTTTGCTGACGTCTTCTAGGACTTCCAAGTCCTTATCTTCAATTTCTGCCTTCTCTGGCTCTCGCACGCTGCAGGTAGATTTCATTGCTGCCATGGAGCAACTCTTCGCCTGTAGCTGATCGCCTCTAACTTCCTCTAGCCCATGCTCTGTTGGGAATCGCAGTAGTTGATGTAATGTTGAGGGAACTGCCCCCATTGCATGCAACCATGGCCTTCCCAAGATGATGTTGTATGGCGAAGGCGTGTCAATCACCATGAATTCTGTCCTGACCTTCTTAGTGCCGGCTTGTACTTCCAAGTTTGTTGCGCCCAGTGGCCACGTCGGCGTTCCATTAAAGCTGACCATCGGGCCATTGGATTGCTCCAAGTCATCAGGATGAAGGCCCAGCTCCTTGTTACATCTAACATACATGATATCGCAAGAGCTGCCTTGATCAATCAGGATGCGTTTCACTTGGCACTCCCCAACCTGGAGGGATACTACCAAGGCATCATTATGTGGATGCTGGACCATCTCTAGGTCGGCTTCAGTAAAGGCAATCGTCGGTCCTTGGCATTCTTCAGGCCGAGGTCTTTTATGTCTGACCTGGTTCACGTGCTGTAGGTGTTTTACCTTCTGGGTCTCCCTTCGTATGTCGTTTTCGTTCACTTTTGAGTGAACTACATTAACCACCCATGGACCTCCTGCCTGTGGTTACTGTGGTGGGAGAGGCGGAGCTGCTGGTGCTTGAGGCAATCTTGCCTGTTCTTCCCTTGTCCTAGCCTCATCGACAAGGTCCCTCAGATGGCCTTGCCTCACCAAGTCTTCTAAGTGTGCTTTTAGGGCTCTGCAATCCTGAGTTGGGTGCCCTTCTTCATTGTGGTAAGCACAACACCTACCGACGTTTCTTCCCATAAATTTCCCTGGTGTTCTTGTCGATGCTCTAAAATAGGGTTGGTTTCGTATTTGATCTAGGACTTTGTGGATCGGGACTCGGAATACAGTCGTTACTGCCTGTTTAGCCCTCAATTCCATTTCTTGTTTGATTGGTCCATTGTTACCTCGGCTTCGCTTCGGCGAGCCATTTCCTTTCTCCTGCTTTGTCTCTTTGTTTCCCGACGTATCCTCCTCGGCTCTGGCGTACTTCTCACTTCTCGCCATGAGTTCTTCCATGCTTTTTGGCAATGTCTTTGCCAAAGACTTCCGTAGTGGGCAGTCATCTCTCAAGGCGTTCTTGAAAGGCTCGACCGCCACCTCTTGGTTGCATTCAGGTATTCGATTGAACACCTCGTAGTACCTTTTTGCGTAGGCCCTAAGGCCTTCATCCTTGGTGATTTTTAAAGCCATCAGTGCGTCGACCCTCAAGGGCTGTAGTTTATTTGTCACAAACTTAACCACAAACATCTCGGCCAGGCCTTCCCAAGTCTTTACGCTTTCCTTCGGTAGTTTATGGAACCAATCTGATGCAATTTTCCCGAAGGATGAGGGAAATATTTTGCAGAGCAACGGCTTGTTCCCACTATATAATGCCATTGAATTCAGGTATAGTCCAACGTGAAAGTTGGGATCTGACTTACCATCATATATTTGGAATCTCGGCATACTGGATCTCTTTGGTGCTTCAAATTTTTCCAGTTCCACCGAGAATGGTGTCTTCGGCTTAACCGGGGAAGTTACCTCGGCATTCTGTTGCTTCCTCTTGAGGTAATCTCTCAAATCTTCTTTACTCCTTCCTAGAGCTCGGCTATCGTTGGACTTCAATCTTTTCGGCACACTACTTTTGGCCTCGTGGTGAGCCCGTTTTGATCTTTCTCCATGGGTTGTGTCAAAGCAGAGCGCGCTGCCCTTGAACATGTCGATGTTCTTTGGGCTCTGGGTCCTTAGTGTGGTACGTCCTTCGGGACTCCTCTCGTCTCGGCTCCTCTCGTCCGACTTCCCTAGAAGGTCGGTGAGAGTGCCTTCCACTTCTGGTGTGTTGAGGGGCTTCGGGGATTGTTTTCCTTCCTCCCTTCTGGGTATTAGTTGCTGGAATTGGCGTGTCGTGCAGCGGGTATGGTGGCTGCATGACATTGTTTTGCATCATGAAGTTGACGACCGACTGCAGGTCTGCCAACTTGTTTGCCAATTCTTTTACTTCTTCATCCCTCCGTAGGCACCTATCCCTCCATACCTGGAGGTTATCTTCGTTATAGTACTTGCTTTGGTCTGTTTTCTTCGAAGTGTCGCCCTCCTGGCCGACGTCTTTCTCTCCGTGGCCCCGGTCATGAGTTTCTGCATTGTGGTTGTCTCCTTCAACGTCAAGGTCAATTAGTCTGCCACTTCCAGTAGGAGTATCGTCCCCAATCTTTTCCTTCTGTCCGTTACTGGCCATTTATTCTTCTAAGTTCCCACAGATGGCGCCAAATTGTGTGAGTGATTTTCTGATCACATTGCCCGTTTAGTAATCACCTAGAGAGCACCGGCAGAATAGATGGCTTCAGCTAATCTTTAACATAAAGAAAAGGCTCCGGCGGTGGCTTTTCCACCCGGGAGCACTTCGATGATTAAGTCAGTATATCTCTCAAAGATAATCAAGTGCTAAACTCACTACTCAAAGCATAAATTGCGTACCTGAGACCCACGGGGTGCCTCTCTTTTATAGTTTACTTAATCTTAGTCCCACTAGAAGCCTCACTTCTATGGACTCCAATTCAGTACTTACTTTAGTCTCCTCAAGAGATAAAGATAAACTCTCTAAGAGCTTTATCCTTATCTTGGCTAAATCTCCTCTTTATTCTAGGACTCTTGTCCCTTATCTTTTATCCTCTTATCTCGGATTTCGATATCTTCGGGGATAACCTTGGCCTTGCCGAGATCACCTCAGCGTCACGACCAGGACACGTGGCACCTCGGCTGACACGTCGGCGTCACCTTGTCACGTGTTGATACTCAGAAAATATATCCCCACATATATATATATGTATAATTTACTTATTGCATTATCATAACGATATATACAATATATGCCCTCGGTCTTTTACATATAAAAACGTCTACAAAAATTACGTTTGCAAACTGTATGTACTTCACGTTCCAATAAAAAAATTGAGGGGTGTTATGGATGAAGAAAATTTGGGTTGAACTTAACGCAATACATACTTTGTATGAGGGGTTTTTCACCATTTTTTTCTTGGACAATTTAATAGTCCTGTGGTTTCAATTTTGCTGTTTTTTCCATGGTTAAGATGTATAAATTTTTTTACATTTACTATAACTTGCATCTAATATTAAATTTTTTTTAAGATTGGATCTGATATCAAGATTGAAAGTCTCACAATGTCTTACAAGTAAAAACTAAAATTATACTAAACTTAAAAATTTGGATAAATTACAAATACATCTTCTGAGATTTGATTAAAATACGAATCGATCCCTGTGGTTTTAAAAATTACATTCCATCTCCTGAGATTTTTAATTTTATAAATAAATCATCAATGCAATTAACAGTTTTTAATGACGTTAAAAATATGTTTTAATTAATAATTTAGGTAATTTTATTATTGTATAGGAGGGCAATTTGTGAATTTCATTTTTTTAGTTAATTCTGTTAAATAAAAAAATTATAATAAGGGGGTATTTATATTTTTTCAAACCACAGAAGACAATCTATATTTTAAGCAAATCTTAATAAATGTATTTATAATTTACCTTAAATGTTTAATTATAAAATTATACTAAAATTTTAAAGTCACTTAAACCAAAATTTTAGAGTCACTTTATAATTTATGAAAGTTAAGTTGAATAAAAAGATGAGTGAGATAATAAATGAAAAGATGATATAGATAAGGGGACCTGGGGCTGCTGCGATCTGCTGTGAGTCCATGGGGACTTTCTTGGAGTCTTTTTTGATGATTCGAACCGTTTATATTGTAGGGTTCGTCGAGTATATCATCCATAAAAAAAATCAAGTTAATCAGAAATCCGTAACTTTAGGATCAGATTCAAATTGTTTTACAAAAATTATCAAGATAATGTTAACCGTTTATTTTTTTTAAAAAAACAAACGTACTCTTGTTATAAAGTTATAGATTTCCAATCAGTTTGATTTTTTGTATGGATGGTCTATTTAACAAACCCTATAATATGAACGGTTCAAATCATAAAAAAAGACTCGAAAAAATCCTCCATGAAAGCACAGCAAATTGCTGCTGTGACTAAGTCACAGCAGCACCCCAAGTTCATAGATAAGGAGGTGAAATGCCACTTAATTAGAGATTTCTTTTAGACCTCCTAAATTAGAACTCTCAATCTTGTCGCATATCTTAATAGTTAGTAATAGTATGAATAGTGTTACATAACTCTAAAATAGTAATTCTAATAGAAGTTCTAATTAGATGGAAGAGAAAGAGCGTAGAGTGAGATAGAGAGAGCAGTGTAGAGTCTCACATCACATAGGCACTCTCAATATCATTAAGATTTTATTAGAACTCTCAAATTAAAACTCTCAAACATTATTGGTAATAGTATATTCAGTTATGTGTGGATGGAATCTGCGTGGTATTGTTTTATTTAATTTTGGTTTGTCTTTTTTCATTTGTCATTAACTTTTTGGAGTGACGGACAGACATTTAGGCCTAGTTTGGAAAGACTAAATAAGTGCATTTTTTGACTTTTTTTGTATTATGTGTAGAAAAAGTAGAGAGGAGATGTTGATTGATGTGACCCAAAAAAGATAAAAAGATGAAATAAGTGCACTTTTTTCTTTGTAGCCAAACTTGGCCTTACTGACATTGAAAATTCTACATAAACTAAAAAGTTTCAAAATTATTTTTTTATATTTGTTGATGTAACATGTAATAATAAAATTAAGAGATGGCTTCGTTTCAGTCCACATAATACATTGGAATATATTGTTAGGTTTATGGGACTTATCACAGGTTTTATTTTAATAATTTAAATCATTTAATGTGTAGAGCTTGTTGAGTATTTTATATCTGTAAAAAGTCACGTCAATTGGATATTAATGGCCCCTTAATCGGAACATATATTTATTAACAATTTATTATTAAAATTATATTTACCATTCACAAAAATATATTTCGATCAAGGGACTGTTGGAAATGGTTATAAAATTCTGGATAAAACTAGAATTTTTTCATAAGTTCGGTCTATTTTTTAGGTGGGCCCCGAGTGTCGATTTACTCGGGTCAAAGTGGTAACGCGTTCTATGCCGCGTTGTGATTCACGTGGTATATTTTGTTGCTCAAAACCATTACCGAGTGAATGGGAAATTGAAGCCAAAGTGTGCTCCATGGAAATGGAGTTTTGGTGGAAATTCCTTAAGGTTGTAAATTGGCTTGTCCCACATTGATTTGGTGGGAAGTTTTGAAAGGGTTTATAAGGCTTAGGGTGAGATACTTGGGGTGTGCCCCAAGGGGTACCCAAGTGTTTTAGAGGGAGAGGTTATGGGCAAAATGGGCTAGACCCATTGGACCCAAAAATCACCACACGCGCGCGCCGCCGCCGTCCGTCCGATCGAGCTGGGCTTGGGCTTGGGCGCTGGTGTGTGGTTGGGTTGGGCTTCTAATCTTTTTTGGGCCAAAAACATTTGAATTTAATTAAATTGGTTTGTTTTTTTTTGTTCATCCAAATAGGGCCCTTCCCGGTTTCGAACAGAATTAAACTGTTTTGGATTTATTGCTCATCCAAACAGGGCCCTTCCCGTTTTCAAACAGAATTAAACTGTTTTGGATTTATTGCTCATCCAAACAGAGCCCTTCCCGTCCTCTCCCATTTCTAACAGGTTTCATACCTGTTCAATTCAAATCCAAAAGCCACCTTTACATCTATAAATAGACTAGCCTCCCATTTGGATTTCATTCCAATTTTCGTACTCCATACTCTGCAAATTATATTCTTCATCTTGCTGCATTTTATTTCCGAAAGAAAGAGTGTAAACACTTAGTGTGTTCGTAAGGCAAACAATTTATAGTGCTGCTATTGTTTGTGGTAGATCATTTCATCCTGGGAGATAGACGTCCATATTCTGAAAGCACCGTGGAGAGGACGAATCTGTCTTAAGGACACAGTGTTAAACACTGCACTTGATCAGAAAAATTATTCATATAAATTAACCAAGTAAGTTGTTTAATTTAATTCTGTTTTTATTTGTTTATTTAATCAGATTTTAATTTTGTTTTTGTAACAAAATAAAATCTGCAGTTTTATTTATTTATTTATTATTTCAAGTTTGATTTTTGTAATCAAACAAATTCTCTCTTTTTCTTTATTTCTTTTAATTCTAATTGTTGTTGTGTACACAATAGAATTAATTCTTTTAAATACAGTGAAGATTGTCGAACAATCTTAAGACAGAATCCTTTTTGGATATCTTCATTGTATTTAATTTTCTGTGTTTTCAAATTAATATTCTGGTTGGAAAAACAAATAGTGATTTATGCTATTTGACAGATAGTAGTAATATACTGTCTCTTTTTTTTGACAACAACTAGTAGTACGATACTGGTGTCATTAACAATTTAGAATATTATTTGGTATTACAGAAAATTCTTGGTATTTTATTTTTCTAGTTTTAGTAACAAGGAAAATAAAATTATATTATTTTCTAGTTTTAGTAACAAAGAAAATAAAATTATTTTGTGTTTTAATTTATTTTCTGGTTTTGGTAACTAGAAAATTATTTTGTGTTTGTTCTGATTTTTGTAATCAGATAGTTTTGTGGTATTTTATTTTCTAGTTTTAGTAACAAGAAAAATAAAATGATTTTGTGTTATAATTTATTTTCTGGTTTAAGTAACTAGAAAATTAATTTTTGGTTTGGTTTTCTGATTTTTATAATCAGATATTATTTCGGTATTTTATTTTACTAGTTTTAGTAACAAGGAAAATAAAATTATTTTGTATTGTAATTTATTTTCTGGTTTTAGTAACTAGAAAATTAATTTTGTTAATCAATCATGTAACTTTGTGACTCGGTCACAATCTGTTAATTTTATAAGTGACTTATGGTTTCGTTTGGTAGACCACTTATTTTTGAATCCTTTGTGAAAAGGTGTTAATTATTTTGACTTTATCATAGTTCATCGTGAGTATACATGAAAGAATTTGTTTCTAGAGTAAAATATTAGTTTTACAAACTAATTTTATTTTTATTACAATGTAGATTCATAGTCTTGAATTGTTTCTGCACTTGAGTCGGAATATATATATATATATATATATTCACATGAACATTTTAATGCATTTTTAATTTGTTTATTTATGTACAAATCAAACTTATTAAATGAAGATATGTTTTGTCATTTTGAAGTTTAAAGTTTAAATGCGTTGGATTTTATTTATGAGTTGAGAATCCTTTTATTTCATGATGCAAGTGATGGGATCGTGCATGATTAATTTATTTTGTTGATTCATTATTTTTAGTTGATACGTTTGATATGCATGTATGATATCAACTCAAGTTATTTCTTAAACAATAATTTCAAGTGATTTGGAATGATAAATTGTTATGTCGACTTAGGACATAAGCAGGTTAATTTGAATATTTCTAATCAATTTTGAATGGGTGTTTGAACACCAGAGAAATTTAAACATGAAGATGTATGTAATTATATCGGTCCGTTTAATTGGGAAGTAATTTAAGAAATCTTTTATGTTGATTATTGAATTATGTGACATAAGATGTCATTAATAATTATTTTACTTGCGTAGTAGAATTTGATAAACCATGAACCACTTTATTAATATGGGGTGTATCTCTTACATTAGTTAAGATAATTTAATTTTCTTCGGTTATTGAGTTGCAAGAATGTATACAATCAAATGGGTTTTTGAATTGTTTGATTCTTAGGCAAAATTTTTATGAGGATATGATTTTGTCAAAACATTAATTCTGACTTAAGTAGTCATAATTATTTTGGTTTTTTCTTGAATTTGTTTTAAAAATTCATTGATTTATAATAGAAGTGATAGGGGTGGTGAATATGATGCACCATTAAATGAATTTTGTGCACAACATGGCATTATTCACCAAACTACAGCCCCTTATTCTCCACAGCAAAATGAAATTGCTGAAAGGAAGAATAGAACCCTAAAAGAAATGATGAATGCCATGTTACTAAGTTCAGGCTTACCACAGAACTTGTGGGGGGAAGGAATATTGTCTGCTAATTATGTTCTTAATAGAATACCCCACAAGAAAACCAAAAGCATTCCTTATGAATTGTGGAAAGGTCGACCACCTTCCTACAAATACTTAAAAGTGTGGGGGTGTTTGGCAAAAGTTGAAGTACCTGTACCTAAAAAGACTAAGATTGGACCAAAAACAGTAGATTGTGTGTTTATTGGTTATGCTCAGAATAGTAGTGCATATCGGTTTCTGACTTATAAATCAGAAATACCTGATATAAATGTGAACACTATTATAGAGTCAAGGAATGCTGTGTTTTTTGAACATGTCTTTCTTTACAAGAAATGACAGGAATTAAGTTCACAGAAAAGAACTTATGATTGTACACAAAGTCAAGAAACTAATGACAATCAAACAAAAGAGACTAATAATAGTCTCGACCAACAGGATTTAACTAATGATGAACCAAGACGAGGTAAGAGAGCGAGAACATCAAAATCCTTTGGTCTAGATTTTCTGACATGCTTGTTAGAAAATGAACCTCAAAGCTTTAAGGCAGCAATGACAGGTCCTGAAGCACCTTTGTGGAAAGAGGCTGTTAATAATGAAATTGAATCCATTATGCAAAATCATACTTGGGAATTGGTGGATCTTCCACCAGGTTCTAAACCTCTTGGATATAAATGGATATTCAAGAGAAAAATGAAAGCAGATGGTTCAATTGATAAGTATAAAGCAAGACTTGTTGTTAAAGGTTACAGACAAAAGGAAGGTCTGGATTATTTTGACACATATTCCTCTGTGACAAGAATAACATCCATTCGCATGCTTATTGCTATAGCAGCGTTGTTTAATTTAGAAATACATCAAATGGATGTTAAGACAGCTTTCTTAAACGGTGATCTAAATGAAGAGATCTATATGGAACAACCCGAAGGGTTTGTAGTATCAGGGCAAGAAAAGAAAGTTTGTCGACTTGTAAAATCCCTTTATGGATTAAAACAAGCACCTAAGCAATGGCATGAAAATTTTTATCATGCAATGCTTACTAATGGGTTTAAGATAAACGAATGTGACAAATGCATCTATGTTAAAAACACTGACCAAGGATATGTCATAGTTTGTCTTTATGTGGATGACATGCTTATCATTGGAAGCAGTCAAAACATGATCAAATCAACTAAGAAGATGCTTAACAAAAGATTTGATATGAAAGATATGGGGGTCGCAGATGTTATATTAGGAATGAAAATTACTAAAACATCTGACAGATATGCATTATCTCAATCTCATTATATTGAGAAAATTCTTGATAAATTTATCAAGGATGATTTGAATTTAGCTAGAACACCTGTAAACATCAGTCTTTATTTATCGAAAAATAAAGGTGATGCAGTGTCTCAGTTAAAGTACTCCCAAATCATTGGAAGCCTAATGTACCTAATGAATTGTACTCATCCTGATATAGCTTATGCTATCAGTAAATTGAGTAGGTACACTAGTAACCCTGGAGAAGACCATTGGAAAGCGATCATTCGAGTTCTTAGATATCTAAGATTTACTCGTGATCATGGTTTGAACTTTACTCGATATCCAGCAGTACTCGAAGGTTATTGTGATGCCAATTGGATATCGGATACTAAAGATTCAAAATCCACTAGTAGATATGTCTTTACTCTAGGAGGCGCTGCTGTTTCTTGGAAGTCCACGAAACAAACTTGCATCGCACGATCCACAATGGAATCCGAGTTCATTGCTTTAGACAAAGCAGATGAAGAAGCAGAATGGCTTCGTCACTTCTTAGAAGACATTCCAATGTGGCCAAAACCTGTGCCAGCTATTTGCATTCATTGTGATAGTCAATCTGCAATAGGTAGGGCACAGAATCACATGTATAACGGTAAGTCACGACATATACGTCGTCGACATAATACCGTAAGGCAATTGTTGTCAAACGGAATAATCTCAATAGATTATATAAAATCTAAAGAGAATATTGCGGATCCGTTAACAAAAGGTTTGACAAAAGAGCTAGTGTATAGTTCATCGAAGGGGATGGGATTAAAGCCTATTACATAAGAGTCGTCATAATGGTAACCCTACTTATATGACTGGAGATCCCAAGAACTAAGTTCAAAGGGACAACTAAGTTATGTATGGCTCGCCAGAAATCACCAAGGGATTAAAATTCCTACCCATTCCTATGGTGAGAGTGATATCTGCAACATATGTTGTATGCAGGGGTATAAGGATAAGCTTTGCTTTTAATGATTACTTATATCTTGATTAAGGTATAAAATCAAGACGAGTATAAGGAGATACTCACAATAAGAATCACCTATATGAGTGTTGAACTGGGGCCGGTTCTATGAGAATGAAGAGGCTAAATTCTCTAGAAACACTTATGAAAACCAGGCGCGTTCAAGGCCAAAATGAACACAACAGTGAGAACCACGATGTGTTAGAAGATATTTTGTGTGAGATCTATTGTCTTGGCTTACACAAACGGCTGAACAATTCAAGGCATCGCGTCCATTGGTTAGCCAGTAAGTCCGATAGGTTATCAATAGGGAAGGTTCAAGGCCGAAAACTACCTATCCTGATGCAAGATATTTTCGACTTATACTCTTTCGTTAAGTCTGCATATTGTTGCATTTCCGTTGTCATCAAATTCCATTCATGTGGGGGATTGTTGGAAATGGTTATAAAATTCTGGATAAAACCAGAATTTTTTCATAAGTTCGGTCTATTTTTTAGGTGGGCCCCGAGTGTCGATTTACTCGGGTCAAAGTGGTAACGCGTTCTATGCCGCGTTGTGATTCACGTGGTATATTTTGTTGCTCAAAACCATTACCGAGTGAATGGGAAATTGAAGCCAAAGTGTGCTCCATGGAAATGGAGTTTTGGTGGAAATTCCTTAAGGTTGTAAATTGGCTTGTCCCACATTGATTTGGTGGGAAGTTTTGAAAGGGTTTATAAGGCTTAGGGTGAGATACTTGGGGTGTGCCCCAAGGGGTACCCAAGTGTTTTAGAGGGAGAGGTTATGGGCAAAATGGGCTAGACCCATTGGACCCAAAAATCATCACACACGCGCGCGCGCCGCCGCCGCCGCCGTCCGTCCGGTTGGGCTTCTAATCTTTTTTGGGCCAAAAACATTTGAATTTAATTAAATTGGTTTGTTTTTTTTGTTCATCCAAATAGGGCCCTTCCCGGTTTCGAACAGAATTAAACTGTTTTGGATTTATTGCTCATCCAAACAGAGCCTTTCCCGTTTTCAAACAGAATTAAACTGTTTTGGATTTATTGCTCATCCAAACAGAGCCCTTCCCGTCCTCTCCCGTTTCTAACAGGTTTCATACCTGTTCAATTCAAATCCAAAAGCCACCTTTACATCTATAAATAGACTAGCCTCCCATTTGGATTTCATTCCAATTTTCGTACTCCATACTCTGCAAATTATATTCTTCATCTTGCTGCATTTTATTTCCGAAAGAAAGAGTGTAAACACTTAGTGTGTTCGTAAGGCAAACAATTTGTAGTGCTGCTATTGTTTGTGGTAGATCATTTCATCCTGGGAGATAGACGTCCATATTCTGAAAGCACCGTGGAGAGGACGAATCTGTCTTAAGGACACAGTGTTAAACACTGCACTTGATCAGAAAAATTATTCATATAAATTAACCAAGTAAGTTGTTTAATTTAATTCTGTTTTTATTTGTTTATTTAATCAGATTTTAATTTTGTTTTTGTAACAAAATAAAATCTGCAGTTTTATTTATTTATTTATTATTTCAAGTTTGATTTTTGTAATCAAACAAATTCTCTCTTTTTCTTTATTTCTTTTAATTCTAATTGTTGTTGTGTACACAATAGAATTAATTCTTTTAAATACAGTGAAGATTGTCGAACAGGGACGACTGATATTCGATCAATGTAATTTTTTACAGATATAAAATATTCGACAAATTATACACATTGACAATTTAAATTATCAAAACAAAACTCATAATAAATCTCACGTAATTAGCAGTACGCTCCGGACCACTATGTGAACCGAAAAAAAATCTCTCCCCAAATTAAAAGTGAGAAGCCGTATCTATTTCATGATAATAGATTCACCTTATTAATCTTATCTATTTCATAATATAATAACTTCACGTGATAATAACTTCACGTCATTGATTGAATAAGAAAAATTTGTATAATATATTAATTCATATAATATTCACTTAATTGTATCTATTTCATAATATAATAGTTTCATGTCATCAGTTAAGTACGAAAATTTTATATAATATATTAATTTATATAATACTTCATTTAAGAAGAAGGAATTATAAAGAATATGAGGTCCGCCTAACACTTGCTGACCTAAAAATAAAATATTATTAGGAGATTTTTAATATATAAATATAAATTCAAATAATATTATTAATTTTGAATTTTTTTTTTATAAATTTTTTTGTAAGGGTTATAAAACAAAAAGGAATGAAAATTGCCATAAGTTATCCAGTAATTACAGCTTACATATTTAAAATGAAGTCTATGCTAAGGAGAAAAAAAGTTGAAGACTAAACCTCAACCTATTCTAAATTAGTGGAATTTTTTTTTTTAAATGTTAAAGTGAGTCTTTTTATAATTATAGATGAGATATTTTCAAAATATGTAGAGTTTTTTTTTTTTAATTTAATAAAGTGAACATTTTAAAGTAGAATAGGTACTTTTCATTTATAAACTAAATGGATAGATGCATTTTCTAAATCTGTGGATATTACGCTTGTGAGTAGATGCATTTTTTTTTTTTTGGTTGTGTGAGGCCCTTTTCAAAGTAGGTGTTATAAAAAAATAAAAACAATTCTTGTTAACAAGTGTCTTTATAACATTACTTACCCAAAAAAATCTTAATAACATTAGTTAAGAAAATTTAGAAGAAGACTGCTATATATTCCGTTATTTTGTCACCATTATATTACTAGATATATGGCATGATAGTATCGTTTTTATTAATTTCTTAATAATTATATCTCTAAATAAGAAAATCAATCATAAATGTCCATATAAGTGGTGATACAATCTAGTGAAAAAAATCCAATAACATAAAATCTTTCTCAATTTAAAATAATTATAAATTTTTTATGACAAATACTTGTTAAGAAAATAGAAAACCATTTCAAAAGAGTTAATAAATAAATTTAGACCACTCTTTAATAAAATTATCTTATAACTTTTCAATGGGGCCTTAAGAAATTTTGGGAAAATGGGGTTTTTTTTCAAGTAGGGGCCTAAAGCGCAAGTTTCACTCGCTTCGGTTTTAAGCTGGCCCTGTCTTTAACACAAGAATAAAATTATGGACAAGTAATTTTTTATTGCCTATTGCCAATGAGAGTAGGGCCCTAAGTAAATGCAATGAAAAGACTCGAAAATAACTAATAATGTATGGGTGTTGATTTTCGATCACACAATTAAAAGGGCAACTCAGCTAAAGAGTACGGGTAGAATATATTAAGTCCAACAGCCTGTAACAAGAAGATGAGCATACTAAGCCCAACAACCTGTAATAAGAAGATGAGAATATACCACAATGGTTCGTCCACCCGAGATACTCCGACAATCAAGTCAGTAATCAATATCTTTAACAAATAATAAATTGTGCTTAAACTTATAAGAAAACGCTTACCTTAGACCCACAAAGGTGTCTTGTTTTTATAACCAGCAGTGACCCGATTCCTTTAGAACCCTCACTTTAATGGACTCAGGCTCAATACTCATTCTGGACCCTCATCTAAATAAAGATAAACTCTCCTTGAGCTTTATCTTTATCTAAACTGCGATCCTCTCCTGTTCTAAGACTCTTGCACCTTATTCACATATCTCGGATTCCGATATCCGAAGATAACCTCAACCTATCCGAGATTATCTCGACAGCGTGACCAAGCCACGTTGCAACTCGACTGACATTTCAGCGTCACCTTAGCCCCGTATTGTCATTCACAAAATACTCTCCCCACATAATTAAACAATTAATGTATTGACAGTAAAACAAAAAAATGTCTTAAACAACAAACGTCACCACCTGGAGCATTCACACTTGAAACAAAGACTTATAGGGCATCCTATAATGACTTCCACGAAAAAAAATAATATTTGTATTATTTGTAACGTAAAAAAAAAGACTTATGGGACTATCAATAATTCAATATCAAAATCATCATAGTATGTTGGTTGGTTACTTCTTGGAAAGAGTCTTATAGTTGCCATCAAAGAAATAAACAAAAGCAATTTGCCTAATAATTGTTTTCCAATATTATAATAAAATAAAATAATAAAAAAAAAAATAAATGAAAACAGATTTTATTGTAATAAGCATTTACTCTTGCATTGCCATAGATCACTAAACCTCAGTTGACTTGGAGCATTACGAATTCTCAGTTTTAAAACTCAGTTCACCTCACCATTTCCTCTTAATTATCCCTTCAAACACAAAGCCTACTGCTGCAAACAAGACTTTTTCGGGGGACTTATGCCCTCCACACTTGAAGCAAATCTCTCTTCGAATCTTAAAAATATGCAAGGGATTGCCGCTTGCAATTGTAGCGATAAGTGGTGTTTTGGCTACAAAGGACAAGAGCAGAATAGATGAATGAGAAATGCTTTATCACAATGTTTGTGCTGAATTAGCGGGCAATGATAAATAAGAGAGTATGAAAAAAGCAATATCTCTCAATTACAATGATCTGCCTTATTATCAAAAGATTTGATATGAAATAATAAAATTTTGGAATATGAAAGATGATCTAGCTTTGTAGTATGAAATGAGACCTAATTTATTAATATGATGGAGTTTTGTAATATGAAATGTCATGTAGTTTTGGAATATAAAATAGGACCTAATTTATTAATATGATAAATACTATGAGAAAAAATTGTAAATGAAATTTGTTTGTATAACATTTTTTACCTTTATTATTTTATTTAGCATTTTCTCCATCCTAAATATTTGTCCATATATTATTGGCCTATTTAGTGCAGCTTATCATAATTTGAAAATTGATAATCAAAAAGTAAAAGTTAAAAATAGGTAGTTTTTTTAGCTTTAGATAATGATTTTTTTTTTAAACATATTTAAGTTGTTCTTATCTAATAAGCATTATATAAAATAGTTTGATATAAACCCTAAAAAACTTATTTAACATTTTTCTAATAATAGTAATTAGCGCCATAACGTGGTGGTCTGTGATAGTGAAAAATTTATGAATAATATGATATATTATGAATAATAATTTACAAATTATAAGAATTCTAAAATGTAAAATAAAGAATAAATAAATAAAAATAAATAAATATTAAATATAATATTTTAGTATTTCGGCACCAAAATTTTATGACTCCAAAGCCTTGCCCAAAACTGATATATTTTTCACATGATTATTGATGATGACTAAGGGATCAAGGTACAATTGGGAGGGATGTGTGCTAAGATGGGAGCCAATTGTTAACTCTCTTTTTATGATTCAAACGGTGTAGAGTTTGTAGAGAAGATGATTCATAAAGAAAAAAAATTCAAATTAATCATATTATATTTAACTTAAAACAATATATAATTTATTTTTAAAATAATATATTATTTTTCGTTCTTTAAATTAATTAGCCTATGTTTGGCAAGTGGGTTTGCAGGCTTTTTTGGTTATTTTAGCTACAAAAAACAAAATAGGCTATTTTAGCCATAACAAACAAAACATCACATCCAACCCATAATCATTACATTCTTCTCTCACAAAAAACTCAAAAAAGCCAAAAAATCCTTCCCAAACCAAACTTTTAAACCCAGACTAAAATAACCAAAAAAACCTAAAAGCTAAAAAATCAACCCACTTCTCAAACGGAGGCTTAGTCAACGACGCTTATTTTGTTTCTCTCTCCTTTCTACTTTCATCCTACTTTCCCCATCCCTATCCCACCTTTATATATTCACTTTTTCAGTGGATAGGATAGGCATGGCATGGTCCAGCTTTTTTACTTAGGCGTCTAGACCGGCTTAAAATAGTCCCTCCTGAATCACAAATCAAGAGAAAAAGTCACTTTAAAAAATAAAATAAAATTTAGAGTTGGATTTTCCTCAGATTTAAAAGGAGTTGTTAAGATTTTGGTTATTTGAATAGTTTATTTTAAAAATTCTTAATATATATTATTTCTAAAAAATATTAAATAAATCCAATAATTAAAAATTTTTAATTTTATATTTGTCACTAAAAAATTATTAAATTTATTAGTCTATATAATATTGCTTTTAAGACTTACATGAATCCCCTCAAAAGAAGAGAGAATAGAAATTAAAAGTATTCTTTCCTAACTTTTTAATAATTAGATCTTTTAATTTATTTAAATTGTTTTAATTTTATAAATTATTCACTGACACAAATTATCAAAATTTAACATTAAAAAATATATATAAATAACACTCATAAAGTGCACCAAACAAGACCAAGGAAACCACTTAAACCACAAACATCCCCTCATGGAGCATTCTCACTCCGGACAAAGACTTGCATCTTGCAGTGACAGGAAATTCTAATGTACACCATTTTAAAAAAAATTATTATGTATTATATATATTCTTAATTAAGTTTTTTTTTAAATTATAACTAATTTTTTTGTTTAATTATATTACGATTTTGGTTATAATTTATAAATTTTTTAATTATATCTCATTTTTTTATTTAGTTATGATATTTTTTAATTATAATTTAAAAAATTAAAGTTATATTATCTTTCCTTTTAATTATAAATGCATATAATGCACATTGACACCCCGTTTGTTTTGGGTATAGAAGAGGGGAGGGGATTAAGATAGCAGTGGGGAGGGGATTAAGATAGAAGAGGGGAGGGGACTAACAATCCCCTCACTATTAATCCCCTCACTATCAATCCCCTCCCTTCTATCACTGAAAACAAACGGGAAGTGAAGGTGTTCATTTCCCAGCAGTGACTTTCACGAAAAACAACAAAGTTTACACGCAATCAAAGACTTTAACATTATCAATTTATCACAACAGAATACTCGTTACTTCCTAGAAAGAGTGCGGAAGTTGTCATCTCTGTTTTCACAAAAATAAAATAAAAGAAAATAAAAAATGCCATCTCTGTTTTCGCTCAAACCTCAGTTGAGTTTTTGAGCATTACAAATTCCCGGCTTTGAAACTCAATTCAGAAAACCATTTCCTCCTAATTATCCCCTCAAACACAAAGCCTAATACTTCTAACAAACACACACAAAACAGAAAATGGCTGAAACTGCAGTGTTCCATCTTCTAGCCAGCTTTGCACCCTTCCTTCAGGGAGAGGTGAATTTGTTGAGTGGAGTTCGGGAAGCAATGGAAGACATCAGAGATGAATTCGAGCGCATGTCGGCTTTCCTTAGAGTTGCTGATGCTAAGGAAGAAAGTGACCCTCAACTCAAAGTTTGGGTCAAACAAGTTCGAGATGCTGCTTATGACACGGAAGATGTTCTTGACAAATTCAAGCCTCACCTTGCACATCATCACGGCGATGGATTCGGTGGTTTTCTTCGTAAGGTTTTCTACCTTGCCAAGACTTTAAAAGCTCGCCACCAAATTGCTTCTGAAATTCAAAGGATCAAGTCCAGGGTCATCAATATTTCCGACGGACATAAAAGATACCATGATAAATATGGTATACCAGAGCAAGGCTCAAGGTCGAATGTTGTTAACAATTCATGGTATGATTATCGTGGCGATGCACTTCTACTCAAAGAAGCAAAGCTAGTGGGCATCGAAATGCCCAAAAGACAATTGATGGAGTGGCTAGTCGAGGGAGATTCTGGGTTGAAAGCGGTTTCTGTGGTGGGAATGGGGGGATTAGGCAAAACCACCTTGGTTAAAAAAGTCTACGATGATGCAACGGCGAAGAAACATTTTGACAGCCACGCTTGGCTCACTGTTTCCGAGTCATTAAGGGCTGAGGATCTCCTGAAGGACATGATTCAACAACTCTTTGAAGAAATCATGCAACCAGTCCCTATTGGAGTTGAAACTATGAGCATCAATAGGCTAAAATGTCTGGCTAATGATTTTCTGCAGCAAAGGAGGTACGTGGTTGTTTTTGATGATGTTTGGAATGTCAATGCTTGGGAGGCTATCAAATATGTGCTGCCTGACAACAATTGTGGTAGCCGTGTCATTCTCACAACTCGTTTCACCCATATAGCTTCTACCTGTTGCGAAGAAACTAATGGTTATGTTTATGACTTGATGCCGTTGTCCCAAGAGGAGTCTTGGACGCTGTTTTGCAACAAGAATTTTCGGGGGAACTTATGCCCTCCAAACTTGAAACAAATTTCTCTTCGAATCTTAAAAAGATGCGAGGGATTGCCGCTTGCAATTGTAGCGATAAGTGGTGTTTTGGCTACAAAGGACAGGAGCAGAATAGAAGAATGGGAAATGCTTTATCGCAGCCTTGGTGCTGAATTAGAGGGCAATGACAAACTAGAGAGTATGAAAAAAGCGCTCTCTCTTAGTTACAATGATCTACCTCATTATCTGAAGATTTGTTTCTTGTACTTGAGCATTTTCCGGGAGGATCAACGGATATTGTGCAAAGCAGTAATTCCACGTTGGACAGCAGAAGGATTTGTGAATGCTATTGAGGGGAAGACACTAGAAGAAGTTGCAAATGGCTACCTCGATGAGCTATTCAATACGAGCTTGATTCAAGTGGCAGAGAGATATCCAGATGGAAGGCCTTTATGTTTCTGTATTCACGACCTGATGCGTAAAATTATTGTTTCAAAGGCAAGAGAGCAAAACATTGTAACAACAATTTGCAGACAGGGCTCAACGAGGCCGGAGAAGGTCCGCCGCCTATTGATCCGAAGCACCTCAGATAATGTGGAATATAGCGAGCGTTTTTCTCTACTTCGTTCTCTGTTTGTGTGGGGGCCAATGGATTCATTGCCTATTGCATCCTTGCGTGAGTTGTTTAGACGTAGTTCGAGGCTGCTAAATGTGTTAGATTTTGGAGGTACTCCATTAGATACTATACCAGATGAAGTTTTTAAACTGATCCATCTCAGGTACCTTGGCTTGAGGAATACAAAAGTGAAGATGGTCCCAAAGTTGATTGGGAAGCTTGAGAAATTGGAGACCTTAGATCTAGGAGGAACCTATGTGACTGAGTTGCCTGATGAAATCCTACACCTTCAGAAATTGCGCAATCTCCTATCATATTATTTGAAATCTAGAATCACTTATTTTGAATTTGGAGATATGCGTGGCTTTAAAGCTCCATCTCAGATAGGAAGCTTGCAATCACTACAAGTGCTGTCGATGATAGAGGCAGACCAAAGAAGTGAATGTGGGGTCAGTATGGTGAAAGAGCTGGGGAGGCTAACCCAACTAAGGGAGTTACACATTGGGAATTTAAGAAGAGAAGATGGGGTGACTCTCTGCTCTTCCATTGAGAAGCTCGGCAATCTTCGCAGATTAGAGATAATTTCAACGAAAGAGGATGAGATCCTTGATTTGCAATCTTTGTCTCCAGTTCCTCGATTTCTTCAACTGTTACACTTGATTGGACATTTGGAGAAATTTCCGCACTGGATACCTTCTCTCCATGGCCTTGTCGATTTAACTTTTAGGGTGGAGCAAGTTAAGGGATGATCCTTTGCAATCCCTACAAGAATTACCCAATTTGGCTAAGCTTATACTTGAGCAGGCATACGAAGGGGAGGGACTGTGTTTCAAGGCAGGAGGATTTCAGAGGCTTAAACATTTACATCTTTATAAATTAAAAGGATTGAGATGGGTGAGAGTGGAGGAGGGAGCAATGCCCCACCTTGAAGGTCTAAGTATCAGAAATAGTGAATTGATGGAGGAGGTCCCATCAGGCATCCAACATCTAAAGAACCTCCAAACGTTTGAGCTTTGTGAAATGTCTGAGAAATTGATTTCAAAGTTAGATCGAGAAGTACAAGATGAGGATTACAGAAACATAGCGCACATTCCTGAAGTTATAATTTGGTACCGGGAACATGATCAATGGAAAGTAAGGTTTTTATGAAGAGAGAG